>NC_135478.1:160600466-163196716 GCF_052094955.1 Ictidomys tridecemlineatus | reverse complement strand
AATTGATAGATGAATCTGTGGGTCACAAGCTACTAATAAACTCTATCAATACTCTGTTAATAAACAGTGCCAGTTATCTTTTCTATCCATTGAAAATTAAGATGGCTTTTCATTTACACATATTAAAAATAATACTTGAATATTTGTCTCATTGTGAATTTATATAAGGTACACACTATGCAAGTGAAACTTCTCATGAGGTAACAGATTAATTTCTACTTCTCCCTTACCATATTCTGTCAGATTGCTCTTCAAATGATTATAACAATTCACAGAACTGCCAGCATTTGAGAACTTATTTTGCTACATACTCTTTACATCATTTGTTATTATCAACTTTTTAATTTTCACCAACCTGATGGGTATAAACTAATGCTGTATTTCTTTAATTTGCATTTAATGGATTGCTATTAAAATGAACATCTGTTCAAATACTTATTAGCCATTTAGATGTTTACATCTGTGAAATGCTTATTAAATTCCTCTTTCATTTTCTATTGAAATGTTTGCTTTTACTTATTGTTTTCTTGGAGTTCTTTATATATTCTGGATATCTATTCTGTGTGTTATTAGAGGTATGACAAATATCTAATTTGAGTTCATGGCTTACATTTTCAGTTTGTTTACTGTACATTTTGATATCCTGGGAATTTTGTCTGCTTTTGTATTTTGAAATGGATCAGTATTTCCCTTGTTTTGTTAGTAATTATTTGTATTTTTAAATTAATCCTTCCCTAATTCAATGTATAAAACTTATCTATGGCTTTTTTTTTGTAAAAACATTTTTTAAAAAGCCTCTCTCATTTAGATCTTTAATCCACCAACAATTTAGTGCATTGTGAAGTATGGTTATTTTATTTTGCTGTATGAATAAATTATTATTTTTGTATTATTTATGAAATATTCAATACACTGTTAAATTGTTCTATCACTTAGCTATTTTTGCATATATGTATCATTTGTCTCTAAACACTCATGTCTGGTGTGTGATATGTTGTCAAATAAATATTTGGAAAATAAATTCATGTTTAGGTATGGATTTACTCTCCCTTACCTACTTTTTCTTCAATATCTGCCAAACTATTCATTATCCTTTGTTCCTCCATGAAAGATTTTATACAACAGTTCGATTTATGTGGAAAACATTACTTATAATTTAATGGGATTTATAGATAATTTGGAGATAGCTTTCCTTTCCATGTTATAGAGTACCCCCTCTGTGAACAAGAACTTTTCTTTCTATTTGGGTCTTTTTATCATAACTTACATTAAGGATTTATAGTTTTTATTCAGAAAGATCTTTCATACTTGTGATTCTATACATAATTTGCCATTTTGTGAAATTACCTTTAAAAATACATTTTCTGCATTTTCACGTGATTTTAGGGCCAAGTTAATATTATATAACAAAATTGGACAATTTTTTATTAGCTACTAGAGCTAAAGTAGCCCTGAGTCTTATAAAAAATCATTTTTTCTATACATATAATCATAAGCAAAAAAATGACATGGATGTACTTTTCTTTCAAAATGTTTCACTTTTATCCCCATTTGGCTCTACAGATCAACACAAACTATAAAATGCTTTGTAGGCTTTAAAAAATTGCTATAAATTTCAGCATCATGATGCATTATTTTACTATATTTCTTTAGCTAATTTCTAAATAAAAGATTTTTTTTAACAATTTTCAGATTCTCTTCTTTTGCAATATATACCTCAAAGGCTATTCTGTGCCTTTGAAATGATACTTATATTTAATATACTTCTTCTGCTTTCATTATGGTTCAGTATTAAATTATCTTTCATTACTTATTATGTATTTAAAAAATAAAACTATAATTTACTTTTGAGATTGTTTTCTTTAAATAGATTAAAGTCTTCAAATAGATTAACACCTTCAAATATTACCTTTTTTCCCTTTTTTTTTGTACCAGGGGCTAAACTCAGGGGCACTTAATTATGGAGCCACATCCCCAGCCCTTTCTTATATTTTATTAGAGACAGGGTCTCTCTGAGTTGCTTAGGGCTTCCTTAAGTTGCTGGGGCTGGATTTGAACTCCCCATCTTTCTGACTCAGCCTCCTAAGTCTCTGGGATTACAAGTGTGCTCCACAGCACCTGGCTCAAATATTAACTTTTTAAATTTGGGGAACAATATTAAGTTACACTTAAAATGGATAAATAACAGGCCTGAAGTACATAGGAATATAATGTTAAAATTAATGCAGCTTATTCTGAGCATTTCATATGCCTGCATATCCCTCTGTCAGGAACACATTTTCCCCTTGTCCCACCTTTCAGTACGTATGTCGCCCTTGAAGAGCCCCAGTCTTATGCCTCCTTTTGAGTTCTATTACACAAATCCAAAACTCTTGACTCAAGTCTGGAAATCTCATTTAAAAGATGTAGATATCTCTCCAGAACCATCTTACATCACCTGGTATAGTCACAGTACAAGCCCATGGTTTGGTTTTTTGTTTCTTGGTGACTAGCTCCTTGAGATATGCCCAAGAGCTTTAACTGTGCATTTGAAACACTTATTGCACTTATATTAATTTTCATTTTTGTGTATATGTTATTACAATAGTTTCAAGTTCTATTAATTTATTATTGGGATCAAATGCCTGATGTTCTACTTTTATTCTCATTTACCTATCAATAAATAGAGCTTTCCAGTCCCAACACCCTTGCTGGCATAACTCATAGCAGTGTCTTTTCTAATCCTTGCTATATTAAATAAGTCATTGCTCAATACATGTCTGTGTTGCATCTAATAGATTCTTCTTTTGGTTGAACTGAAGTCCCAGTACAAAGGTGAATGAATATTTTTTTCTTGTATACTTTATCTGCCTCCTTAGCAGCCCGTCTACCTTTGTGATTACATGCTTCCCAGGTGCCTCTTTCTTTTCAACTCTCTATTTCCAAATCATGTTATTCAGTTATCAATATGGATTTTAGATTCAGGTATGTACCAATTGCAGTCTTGGTTCTACCACTCACTAAGGTGACGGGATTTTTTCTATCCTGTCTCATAGCATCATTTAATACTTTAATGTCTACTACATTCTAGCTATTACACTTGATGACTCAGTATCCACTACTGTATTTACTTAGAAATGGCCTGTGAGCTGTATTATGATGCTTGTTATCAGAATATAACACTAAGTTCCCCAACCCCATATTTTTCTCATTTACAAAAGTATAAACTATAATAATTTGGTATTACTTTCTATAATGTGGCCATTATAAAATTTACAGTTATTTGAGAATAGGAAATATAATCTTTTTTTTTTTGAGAGAGAGAGAGAGAGAGAGAGAGAGAGAGAGAGAGAGAGAGAATTTTTTAATATTTATTTTTTAGTTCTTGGCAGACACAACATCTTTGTATGTGGTGCTGAGGATTGAACCTGGGCTGCATGCATGCCAGGCGAGCGCGCTACCGCTTCAGCCACATCCCCAGCCCAGGAAATATAATCTTCTCATAGAAATGAACTTTAAAAATCACATTATTCCCTGAACAATAGTAATAAAATGTATTGCATTAATTTTAAATATATATAAGGACATATCTATATATTTAGTGATATCAGCATGTTATTTTAAATCAGCATCTCTGAACTGTTTCCTATGGTTGCTAGTGTTTTCCTATTTATTAAGATAACTAATGATCATATAATTTTTTAAATATAGAATGTGGATAGTTTTTCTTTTATGACATGGTAGGAAACCAACTCAAAAATTAAATTAATATATTGGTCAGGGTCCAGTTAGGAGACAAAGAAACATAACAGTAAGTTGAACAGGAAAATATAATATAAAGCATTGGTAATAATTTAAAATTGGTTAATTATTGATATAATCAAATATAATTCTAAGAAGCCCCAAATTGTCAGGTTGAAAAAAAATGAAAGTGGCTATTATCACTAAGTTTGGGAAGATTAGGCAATGAAAGGACAAATAATGAAGGACTTTGAAGAAGGTCTGCCCCAAGGGATGGATTCAGACCTCCTCAAAGAGGGTGCAGCTACTACAGGAGTGTTCAGCGTTCCTGTGGTGAAGAAAATTGTCAGACAGTGAGGTGAAACTGCTTTAAGACCTGTCACAACAATTGGTAGAAAGCCACCTGAGAATAGGACTGGAACTACCTGGCAAATGGACTGCAACATGGTGTATATGGACAAAGTTGGTTTTTAGAATCCACTGGTTCACTATCCTGAACAATACAGAAGGAAGGTCTGAACCCAAAAGGGAAGTACTTGTCTGGGATGGGACTATTGCCCAGAAACTTGCATGCAGTTACTTCTATTGACAAAGTCTGATACTGAATGAAGTGACAAAAGAGAAATGTCTAAAGAGTGTAGGTCCAGTAACACATGTTTGTTGGAGAACTCCAAATTGTCCAGCAAACTTAATAATGTCCGTTATACCTTGAAAACATACCAGAAATATTTTCATAAAAGTCTCTAGTGTCTAGTTTCTTTTTATATTTGAATGATCATAAAATGGTTTTGCAAGCCTGGCTAGTGAATTAGTTCTTATTTTAAATTTAGAAACTTTCCTTCAAAGAACAGTAAAATAAATTAAGCTTCTTGAGGCATGAGTAATTTTAGCAATGAGGTAGATTTAAGATGGAAAGATTCTAATTTGAAGACACTTAATTTTGATATCCTTGCATTAAAAATATTTTTTGAAGAGGCAAAACTCTGGAGACAGTGTAGTGGCTGCTAGGGGCTAGGGAGAAAGAGAAATGAATAGGTTGAGCACATAGATTTTTACAGCACTGAAACTACTCAGTATGATTCTATAATGATGAATACATGCCATTATATATTTGTCCAAGACTACATAATGTACAATCCTGAGTGTGAGCCCTAATATAGACTATAGTTTGGATGATGATAATGTGCCATTGCAGATTCATGAACATAACAAGCATACTGCTCTAGTGGGGGGTATTGATAGTAGGAGAAGGAATATGTGGAAAATCTGTTTCTTCTGCTTAATTTTTGCTTTGAACATATAATTACTATTAAAAAATAATAATGTGTATACCTATTCTCCTGATGTAGTTTTAACCCGACTAGTTGGGTTTTCTATGCTGTAGCCTTGAGGAGAAAACTCTAAAAACAAAGAAATTAGGTATATTGTCTATCACATTTTTCCTTCTCCTTCTCCTTCTTCTTCTAATCAGCTTTTTCCCTGCTCTTACTAAAAGACCCAATCAGAACAATTATAGAGAAGGAAACATTTATTTGCAGGCTCACGGTTTCAGAGGTCTCAGTCCATGGACAGCTGGTTTCATTCCTTGGGGCTCAAGGTGAGCAAGGACATCATGGTGGATGATCAGAAAGCAAAAGGAAATACTCCACATGCTAGATACAAAATATATAACCCAAAGCAATGCCCCCAGTGTCCCACATTCTCCAGCCACACCCCACCTCCCTTCTGTTACTACTCAATCTCATCAAGTGATTAGTTCACTGATTGGGTTAAGGCTCTCAGAACCCAGTCATTTATTCTCTGAATCTTCTTGCATTGTCTCACACATGAGCTTTTTAAGGATGCTTCACATCTAAACCAGAAAAATTATAATAATAATTATTATTGTTATTATTATTATTATTATACAGGGGATTGAACCTATGTGTACTTTAATACTGAGCTACATCCCCATTCCTTTTTTAAAATTAATATTTTAAGACAGGGTCTCCCTAAGTTGCTGAAGTTCTTGTTAAACTGCTGAGCCTGGCCTCCAACTGGTGATCTTCTCCTAAGGGGCTGGGATTACAAGCACACACCATCATGTCTGGAAGCCTTTATTACTTTTAAGTTGATTATCTCTATTATCATTTAACAGTAATAGAAAATTGACTACACAACTACATTTGCTGGTTTCCAGAGATATCCATCTGTCACCTGTTCATGGGTCCTTGGTTTACTATTTAAGCCTTATTCATAAGTTAATGGATTTGAACCCTTTTGAAATAACAATACCTTAGAAACAGAAATACTAAGAAAGGTGTCCTTTATTTCCTTGTGTGTGTGTGTGTGTGTGTGTGTGTGTGTGTGTGTAAGAGAGAAAGAGAATGTGATACAAATATTTTCCTGATAGAGAAAACAAAGATAAAGGATAAATATACAGACAACTAGGTAGAGCTGGCAAAGCAGCACTGCACAGTGGAATAAGTGGTTTTAAAATTAAGGGAAAGGGGGGCCAACAGGACCAACAGCCAGCTTAATAAATTGTTTACACTTGGGGGTTCCTTTCCAATCCCAGTGTCTATCACCTGGTAACAACTATGAAAATATGACAAATTATGTATATATATCACCTCTAATAATGTATAAAATAGAGTAACATGTAAAGAAGAAAACTAAAATTTGTAATTTCCTAATAAAATTGCTTAACTGAGCTGAAAAGTTCAAGGAGTTCTGAGGCAGTGACTGTGTTCTTACTTCTTTATTCAGTGTTTGTAATAGTACTCCCATCTCTCTGAAGGCCTAGCTGCCTTGAAATTAAAGAGCTAGAAATTCTTTGAGTATTTCCATATTTTTTTGAGATCTATAATATCTTTTTCCTGTTCAATTTTTCTATATAGTCAAGTGTTCCGTTTTTTGTGATTTACTTATTTTCTTTAATTAGCTGTTTGGGGAAAACACAAGGGAGAAAGATTAGAAGTAGTAGGTTAGATAGTAAAGACAAGTCATTAAAGATGGGAGAGAAAGGAATAAATGGAGCATGATGCTGATACTTGGCCAATTGATTCTGCATATTCTTTGAAGTTCAGAGGATTTTCTCAAGTTAACCAGTAATGTGTACACGTGTCAAAAGATTGTGTTGTACATAAGTATACAATGTATATAAATTTTTATTAATTGTTTAAAATATTTTTTTGAAAAACAATAACATCATTGAGAGAAACAGGTTAAAAAGGATTTCTTTGCATTATTGATTGCAAGTATAAAAGCTACAATTATTTCAAAGAATGCTTAATTTTATAAAATGAAGGGAAAATAAAAGATTTCAGATTATAAGAGTTATTAATACTATTTAGATCATTTGTGTTCTTCCTAGAGTCTGGATATGAATCCATCACCAGTTTAATAGTTAGATAATGTTTTCCCTATTTTGCAACTGGCCTTTTCATTCTGCTGATTGTTTCCCTGGCTTTGCAGAAACTTTATAGTTTAATATGACCCCTTGTGTCTATTTTGCTTTTGTTGCTCTTGTATTAGGGTCTTGTCCAAA
Organism: Ictidomys tridecemlineatus; assembly: GCF_052094955.1. Lineage (NCBI taxonomy): Eukaryota > Metazoa > Chordata > Mammalia > Rodentia > Sciuridae > Ictidomys > Ictidomys tridecemlineatus. The sequence goes on along the minus strand of NC_135478.1, from coordinate 163,189,467 downwards.
AAACTTGCTTGCATAGACTTACGTCTTCAAGTGTTTCTCCCATTTTCTTTTAATGGTTTCATAGTATTGGTTTTTATACTAGGTCTTTGATTCATTTTGAATTAATTTTTTATAGGGGAAGATATGGGGGCCAGTTCCAATTTTCTGCATATGAATGTCCATTTTTCTCAGAAATATTTAATGAAGATGCTGTCTTTCTCTTGTGTATATTTTTGGCATCTTCACTGTACTGCTGGCTATAAGTGCATAAGGTTATTTCTGGGCACATTATTCTGTTCTTTGTGTTGTATATTTATTTTCATGCCAATACCATGCTGTTATCATTACTATAGCTTTGCAGTGTATTTTGAAGTCAGATAGTATACTGCCTCCGGCTTTGTGGTTTGTTATTGTTGTATTTGAGGATTGTTTTGGTTGTTTGAGGTCTTTTAAGCTTCCATATGAATTCTAGAATTGTTTTATTTTTTTCTGGTTCTGTGAAAAATGTGATGGGAATGATACAATTAAAAATGGCAAATTATATGAATAGACACTTATCAAAGGAAAAAATTCAAATGGCTAACAATTGTGTGAAACAATGGTCAACATTGCTAGCCATCAGGGAAATTCAATCAAAATGGCAGTGAGATATAATCTCAATTCATTGAGAATGTCTATTATCAAAAAGGCAAAAAATAGCAAATGCTGATGAGGATGCAGATAATAGCAAACTCTTACACACTATTGGTGGGAATGTACATTAGTGTAGCCATCACAGAAAACAATATGGGGGTTCTTAAAAAAAAAACAATAGATCTACCATATGATCCAGCTATCCCACTTTTAATATGTGCCTACAGAAAATAAACTCATTTTGCCATAGAGATATGTTTATGTCCACATTTACTGTTGCACTACTCATAGTAAGAGATGGAATTAACCTGGGTGCCCAACAATGGATGAATAAAGAAAATGTGGGGTGCATACGGTAGGTAATAGTTCGTTACGTCAAAAAATTAATGCCAAATGATACAAAATATTAATAGTTCTCATTTTCATAAACCAGGGTAATTAAAAACAAAATTCAATCTTTGAACCCTCTTTTTTTGTATCAACACTTCACTTTTCAGTCATTCTCATTGATTCCTTCAATTGCTGGTCCCACAGATAATGCCTGTTCCTCTCTCCAGCATTTAGCTATCCCTTTTTAATTCTCTCAGACCCCTAAGATAACAACTGACAAGCTTATGGGTGGGCTATCCCAGAAGATGGTGATGACCTTGGTCCCAGATGTGGATATTTTATGTAGTATACAGAATCAATACCTGATTTTTGTTTTAATGTTAGAAAGAAAGAGAGAAATAAAACACCAAGATTTTAGGTTTATTTGAAGGTGGTGTTAAGATCCAAAGTTAGACAGAGCTACCTGGGAGCAAACAGAGGCTACCAGTATTCACTGCTTCTATTTCCAGGCTATTGTACGTACCATCTTCAAATATGTAAATGCCTGGACAAAATATCCTGAGTAATTTGAATTACTCATTCTCTAGAGTCATGATTACAAAACTCAGTTTAAAGGCACATTTTTGAAAGATTCTTTAACAAATCAGATTACCTTTTTATTTTTTTTTCTTTTGGATGGGAATTTAAAGCATTTATTGTTAGCTTGAGGAAACTAGCTAACCTCAGGGGAAACAATGCTCAAAATAACCAAGATTTTTAGAACCTAGATAGAGAAGAAAGAAAAGTTGGTTGCTCAATATATAACTAAGTATAAAGGGATGTTATCAGCAATTAACTACAAAGCTTGATTATGAAGGAAAGAAAATAAAGTAGAAATAGTTTCAAAAAGTTGAAAACACTACAGGGAGCTCCACAGGGTTTAAAAATTCTAAGAGGCCAGAATCAATTCATGTTTTCTTGTTTCTAGGCAGTATTCAGCTTTTGGCAATTTTGTGGGGATGTGGGGGATACAACTGCTGAGAATATATTTTCAAATTAGAATAAAACAGAATGACCCCAGAGATTTCATCTGTCTCTCTTCTCCCCGCCCTTTCCTCTCCTTGTGCTTTGCAAATAGGTTATCACCACAAGCCAAAAATGGAAATGAAACATCACAGTGCAAGCCTTCATTAAAAATCAAACAAAATCCAATTGCTTGCAGTAGTCATGACAGGATTTATGATTAACTGCTAAGTCACTCAAAAGAGAGACCATCTAAAGAGAAATAAATGTAAAAGGAGGAAAATGCTAAGTAAATAAACAAGGGTTATTTCCAATTTGTTAGAGATGTCGCCAAGGAAATAAGGCTGTATTAAAAAGAAACAATTTTTTTTTCCTAATGAGAGGAGACCAGAGACCAGAATTTCCCTGTCTTCTACTAATACATTTAACCATAATCTCAGAGTTAAGAAAGCTGGTAACGGTCAAACATATATTCCCAATTAGGTTTATGGGACCAGCTGTGTATCAGAGAACCACAGAGAAGGGAAGATTTGTGTCAGGTATCAGGAAAAAGAAAAATACACAGATTCACATTAGAAAAATTCTGAATGTCCTTAGATACATCACAGCTATGGTGTAGGAGCCAAGGCATAGGTATGCAATCACATTCTCCAAGAGTAATTTATTATGATCCAATTATTATCATCCTAGGGTTTCTTACGTGTTCAAGCACCTGTTCAGATATTTTAGTCTGACAATGTAAAGACATAGTTCTAAAAGCTAAGGGCATTAAGAGATGCAGAAGTGCATAAATTCGGTGATATCTGCTGCAAATGATAGTTCTGCTTGTTTTTTATATTTAATTTTTTTCTTCAAATGTCAAAATGGTAATGGAAAATCATTACAAATACTGATCTCTTAATCAACAGAAACAGCAAAGGTCATCTTTTTTTCAGCTCACCTTTTTCTAGTATTCAGACATATGTGCCTTGCAATCCAGAATCCAGCCATGTCTCAATACTTAATATTTTGGGATATGGTCATATACTCTCCTCCTTCCTTTCAGGCAAGAGTGGATGGGTTCTGTCCCATCACTAAGCAATCCTACCTTATGGACTGTCATGCAGGCACTATAGGAGATGAATCTATCTATCAAATATGGTGCCTCTGAAATTACAGAGCTGAAGATAAATTAGGCCAGCCTGACTTTCCAACACAATTCATTAATTCTATTGAGCATACAATACCTGGCAGATTTACAGGTGGCAAAAATAAAAGATTAATTATTTTACTTTATTTATGCCTGGAATGTAACTGAGGACTAAGTAATTTGATTCCCATCAGTAATCTGTTTCCTTTTGTCATTTCCCAAAACCTGTCATTCTGCTAATTCATCCTTCTGCTTTTAAATGTTAGACATTAGAAGGAAAAGCATCTATTTTGTACTAGTAACTTGGGAAACTTTCCTTTTTGCATTTGATTTCCACCTAGGAGGAACAAAAATAAATTCTAAGAAATATTTTTGTCTTCTTATTATTACATTATAAGGAAAAAAAAAAGATATAGGACTCGGTAAAGGGAAACAAAGTAGGAAAAAGACCACAACTGTGACTACAACAAATACCTAATGCTTCACCATTTTCTGTGAGTTTAATCTAGTAGTAAGAATTATGTATATATGAAATGATAGCCTGTCTTATTCATTTTTTTCTTTTTCTCATTTTAAAGGAGAAAAATTTATCTGATTTTTTTCTTATACTTTTCTTGCCTTGAAACTGTAACACAAAAATAAAAAAAAAGAATGTCAGTTATTAAATCTTTCAGTCATTTCCATCCTAATATTTTGTTGTTGTTCTTCTTTTTTAGATATACATAACAGTAGAATGTATTTTGACATATTATACTTACATTGTGTATAACTTCTCATTTTTGTGGCATGATATGGAGTTATAGATGAACATAGAAAAGTTATGTTTGATTCATTCTACTCTCTATTCTATTCCCAAAACCCCTACTTTCCCTTTATTTCCTTTTGTCTAATCCAGTGAAGTTCTAGTCAACCCCCAGCCTTACCATCTGTTAGCATTCATATATCTGAGAGAACATTTGACCTTTGGTATATTGGGATTGGCTTATTTAGATTAGCATGATAGCATGATTGTCTCCAGTTCCATCCATTTACCAGCAAATGCCATAATTTCATTCTTCTTTACAGCTGAGTAATATTCCATTGTATATAATTATATGTGTAATATTCCATATATAATTATTAATTATGTATATAATTATATAAGTAGTATTATATATAATTATATATATAATGGAATATTATGTATGTAATATTATATATTACATATATAATTATATATATATATAATGGAATATTACTTAGTTGTTATATAATTATATATAATGGAATATTATTCAGCTGTGAAGAAGAATGGAATGATGGCATTTGCCAGCAAATGGATGGATCTGGAGACTATAATGCTATCTTGCTAATTTAAATAAGCCATATATATATATATATATATATATATATATATATATATATATAATAACATTTTCTTTATCTACTGATTTGTTGAAGGGCACCTAGTTCAGTTCCATAGCTTAGCTATTATTAATTGAGCTGTTATAAACATTGATGTGGTTGTATCACTGCAGTATGCTGTTTGCTGACTTTAAGTCCTTTGAATATATACCTAGGAGTAAGATAACTGGGTCAAATGGTGGTTCTATTCCAAGTTTCCTGAGGAATCTCCATAGTGCTCTCCATAGTGGTTGCACTAATTTTCAGTCTCATCAGCAATGTATGGGTATAACTATTTCCCTATATACTTGCCAACATTTATTGTAACTTGTATTCTTGATAATTGTCATTCTGACTAGAGTGAGATAGAATCTCAGTGTAGTTTTAATTTGCATTTCTGTAATTATAAGAGATGAACATTTTTTTTTCATATATTTGTTGACTAACTGTATTTCTTCTTCTGTGAAGTGCTTTTCAGTTCCTTTGATGATTTATTGATTGGGTTATTTTTATTTACTTATTTTGGTGCTGTTTTTTTTTTAGTTCTTTTATGTATACTACAGATGAATACTTTAAGGTACAGGTGGCAAAGATTTTCTCCCATTCTGTAGGCTGTCTCTTCACACTCTTGATAGTTTCTGTTTTCATAGAAAAATTAGTCATGAAATTCATTGGGAAAAATTAGATACCCAGAATAGTCAAAGCAATCGTTTTGATAGTTTCACACTCTTGTTTTTAGTTTGATACCATCCCATTTATTGATTCTTGATTTTCCTTCTTGCACTTTAGGAATCTTGTTGAAGAGTTCAGTTCATGAGCCAACATAATGGAGAACTGGACCTGCTTTTTCTTTTAGTAGGCAGGATCTCTGGTTTAAGGCCTAGGTCCTTGATTCTCTTTGAGTTTTGTGCAGGATGACAGATTGGGTCTAATTTCACTTTGCTATTATATGGATTTCCAGTTTTCCCAGCACCATTTGTTGAAAAGTCTATTTTTTTCTCCAAAGTATGTTTATGGTGTCTTCTTTAGTATGAGACAACTCCACCCTAGTGGGTATGTCTCTGTGTCCTCTACTATGTACCACTGATCTTCATGTTGGTTTTGTTGTTCAAAGCACTCAGGGTGTTTTTGTTACTATGGCTCTGTACTAATAATTTAAGGTCTGGTATTGTGATGCCTCCTGTTTCACTTTTCTTGCTCAGGATTGCTTTGGCTATTCTGGGTCTCTAATTATTCCCAGTGAATTTCATGACTACTTTTTCTATGAAAACTGTCATTGGAATTTTAATAGGAATTGTATTAAATGTTTGTAGTGCTTTGATAGTATGGTCATTTTGACAATATTAATTCTGCCTCTCTAAGAACATGGAAGATCTTTCTATCTTCTAAGGTCTCCTTTGTTTCTTTAGTGTTTTGTAGTTTTCATTGTAGAGATATTTTCACTTCTTTTAGTAGATTTATTCTCAGATTTTGTGTGTGTGTGTGTGAATGGGACAGTTTTCCTAATTTCTCTTTCAGTTGATTCATTACTAATAGATAGGAATACAATTAACTTAATTTTATATCTTGCTATTTTGCTGAAATAATTTATGAATTCTATTCTGCCTAATTTCTCTGGATAGAGTTTCAAGGGGTATGTTGAATAGAACTGATGAAAGAGTAAATCCTTATCTTGTTCCAGATTTTAGAGGGAATGCTTTCAATTTTTCTCCATTTGGATAAAATTGGTCTTGGTTTTAGCATAGATACACTTTTTAAAATGTTGAGGTAGGTTCCTAGTATCCCTAGTTTTTCTAGTTTTTTGAACATGAATGTGTGCTGTATTTTGTCAAATGCTTTTTCTGAATCTATTGAGATAATCATGTGATTCTTGTCTTCAAGTCTACCGATGGATGAATTATGTTTACTGTTTTTTGCATTTTGAACTAAACTTGCATCCCTGGGATGAACCCTACTTGATCATGGTGCACTATCTTTTTAATATGCTTTTGTATGCAATTTGCCAGGATTTTATCAAGAATATTTGCTTCTATGTTCATCATAATTATTGGTCTGAAGTTTTCTTTCCTTGATGTGTCTTCATCTAGTTTTGGTTTCAGGGTGATACTAGCTTTACAGAATGAGTTTGAAAGGGTTCCCTAATCTTCTACTTCATGTAATATTTTGAGGAGGATCTGTGTTGGTTCTTCTTTGAAGGTCTGGTAGAACTTGGCCAAGAATCCATCTGCTCCTGGGCTTTTTTTTTTTTTTAATATTTATTTCTTTTAGTTATGGGCGGACACAACATCTTTGTATGTGGTGCTGAGGATTGAACCCGGGCCGCACGCATGCCAGGTGAGCATGCTACCGCTTGAGCCACATCCCCAGCCCATGCTCCTGGGCTTTTGTTGGTAGGTTTTTGTTGGCATTTTTAATTTCATTGCTTGAAATTGATATGTTAAATTTTCTATGTACCTCTGATTCAATTTGGGTAGGTCATATCTCTAGAAATTTGTCAATGTCTTCATTATTTTCTCTTTTATCAGGGTATAGATTTTTCAAAGTAGTTTCTAATTATCATCTGTATTTCATCAGTGTCTGGGTGATATTTCATTTTCATTACAAATTTTAGTAATTTGAGTATTCTCTTTCTCTGTTAGTGTGGCTAACATTTTAATAATTTCATTTACTTTTTCAAAGAACCAATTTTTTGTTTTGTTGATCTTTCCTCTTTTTTGTTTTAATTTCATTAATTTCACTTCTGATTTTAATTATTTCCAGTCTTCTACTGCTTTTGGTGTTGATTTGTTCTTCTTTTTCCAGGGCTTTGAGATGTAATGCTCTGTTATTTATTTGGTGACTTTTTATTCTTTTAATGAATGAGCTCAATGCCATGAACTTTTCTCTTCAAATTGTCTTCATAGTATCCCAGAGATTTTAATCTGTTATATTATTATTTACCTGTATTTTTAAATTTCATTCCTTATTTCTTGTACTATCCATACACTATTAATTTATTCAATAGTGTATTATTTAGTCTCCAGGTGTTGGAGTACTTCTATTGTTTATTTATTGTTGATTTCTAATTTCATTCCATTATGTTCTAAAAGAATACAAGGTATTTATGTTTTTATATTTGCTAAAAGTTGCTTTGTGTCCTAAGATATGGTTTATTTTAGTCAAGGATCCATGTGCTACTGAGAAGAAAGTGTATTCAGTCATTGATAGATGAAATACGCTCTATATGTTTGTTGTCTAAATTATTAATTGTATTTCTTAGTTTTATAGCTTCTTTATTCCCTATTCATTTCTTTCTTTCTTTCTTTTTCTTTCTTTCCTTCCTTCCTTCCTTCCTTCCTTCCTTCCTTCCAATGGTGTGAGAGGCATGTTAAAATCACCCAGCAGAATTATTGTTATAGTCTATTTAATTATTAAAATTGATAAGTGTTTGTTTGATGTGTGCAGATGCTCTATTGTATGAAGTATAAATATTTACAATCATTATGTCTCATTGATACATAATTCCCTTAAGGAGTATGAAATGACCTTCTTTGTTCCTTCTGATTAAATTTGGCTTGAAGTCCACTTTATCCAGACTCAATCTCTCCCTCCCCAGCCCTTCTGAATTTCCAGGAAATTACATCTCTCCCAGATGTACTACAAGGGGCCAGATTGGAGGGGGACGAGGAGAGCTAGGTGGGTTTCCATAGCCATTTTTCCCCTATGTAAACCTCTGTCCGAGTTTGATTTTCTCCTGGATATTTAGGCCACTCTATGTCTTGCAGTGTGGGGTTGCCAGGCCTATATTTCAGGCCAAACTCCAGTTTGTCAGGTATCAACTCGCCCAGCTGCCAGCCCCTGCCTCAAAGCTGTAAAATGGTTCTTTCCTCTGTCCTCTGCACACAGCCTGGAGAGATTCAGCTTCTTTCTCACAGAAGGATGTGATGAAGCACAAGTTTCAGTTTAGTAGGGCAGCATCTTTGATCTCTAAACTCTCTGTACCCAGACATGTCTCAGGCCTCCTAAAAATGTGGGTTCCTTTAATTGTCTTGTCCCTCCACTTTGATCATGGAGGGAATGCTCTGGCTGGTGCCTCTGGTGGTGATAGCAGCTAGTGCTGGGGATTTCTTTTTTATTTTATTATATCCAATCCCCTGAGTCCTTGATCTGCTTTGAATATCCAGTATTAACTTACAGTACTTTCTACCATCCCCCCACACACACACACTTTTTTTCTTCATATGCATTGCTGATAAGGTGCCTATCTGCTTTCTTGGTTTTCTGACATGGGAGAGCCAGGAAAGTGATCTTCTCTATTCTACCATCTTGAAACCACCCTATCCTAATTTTATACCATGTTTATGAAGATAATCTTGTTCCATAGTCTGCAAGGGTCAAGCTCTATATATTACATGACCCTCCTCAGCTGGCTATAGCTATGTATATTAAAATTATAATCACTGGTCACATAATAATCCTGGTATTACCTATAGACAGAGCTGTTCATCAAAGGATATATATCCTAAATGTCAGGACTAATAATACCTTCCTAGTCTTCCCTCAAGAACCTACTGAGTCTATCAGCTATTTGTCTTTTTCTAAAGCATAACTAGCTCTGCCAGTGTCCTACTTAGACCTAGCAATATTTCCAGGTGAATGAAATGTCTAACAAGAAAAAAAGAATTAGTACTTTCTCCTAGCCCTGTATGCTATGCCAGATTTGATTGTTTTCTTCCTTAATAAGATGTCTTTGACTTTCACTTCTCTTTTAGCTCTTGGTGAGTTGCTTTTGACTTTAGAACATGAAATGTGATGAGCTAGAGAAGTGGAGAGAGATGAGGCTGGCTCGAGAACCAGAGATCAAATCATAAAAGGTCTGATGTGATAAAATTCTGGATATTGTCCTAGAGTTAATGGAGCAAAAAGCCATTTCAATATAAGTGATCAAATTTGTGATGTGGATAATTTTGACAGCAGGGACAAGGAAGCTTAGGAGAGACTAAGGGAAGGAGAAGGAAGAAAATTACAAGGTGAAGCTATTGCAGCTATTCAAACTATATATGTGGAGGGATTACATTAAAAAAACAGAGAGGAGGAGGTAGCTTCTCCACATTATAATCACTGATTAAATTGGGATAGATTACCATTGATATATTGACATATTGATAAGCAGGAGGAATAAATTATAAATCACTTCCAGTATCTGACTTCAATTCTTGGAAGGTGACCAAGATAAAAGAAAGTTTCAGTAATGAGTTCAGATTTGGTGAGTTGAGTCCAAAATTTGGAAATCCAAGTGGAACTGTGTAGTAGGAATTTTATATATAGATACAATGAAGAATTGTGAGCTCAAGATAGAGATCTGCAAATCATTAACACTTTCTAATTGAAATAATCATCTGTTAGATAAAATAACCCAGAGACTATAATAAGCATTGAAACTATTCATGCATATTCTGTTTTCTTCTTTTTATCCACAGAACGTCATCATCCTGACTCACTCTCACCCCCTTTGAAGTTAGGCTTGACCATATTATTCACTTTGACCAACACAATTAATGTGAAGAGATTTATTCCACTTTGAGGCAGAAACTTTTAAGAGCTGATACACAATTTCCCATGTTCTATTCCCTCTTCCACTATGACCAGGAATATCTGAAGTGCTGGAAATTCTTTAGCCTCAGTCCTAGAATGAAGACAACATGCAGAAAGGCTTTAACTGAACTGAGATGAACATGTGAAATGAACAGACAATAAAGTCTGATTGGACTTAGCCATTTAGAATGTAGAGGTTTTTAGTTGTAACTTCTTCTGATTTGACAGAATGACAGAGGACAAGGAAGATCTAGAGATTAAATCTTAGAAAATGGTAGCTTGTAAGCAAGAAATATTGAAAGAAGGCTCTTCATAAAAGACTTAGGATAAATAGCAACAGGAGGTAGTAGTAGGAAGAACACAATTAAAAAAAAAAAAGCATAACTAGCTCTGCCAGTGTCCTACTTAGGTAGGAAGACAGTCATTCCCATAGGAAGGAAGAGTGGATAATGTGGGAACTAATTACTAAGCTTGGCAAGGAATGTGCTAAGCTTTAGCTGGAGTGTGATGGGGAATGAAAAAAGAAGAGACCTAATTGTACTTAGTATTTTTAAGTAGCTTGACTCTCTTTGAAAGGAAGAAAAGAACTATTATAATGGGCAGAGCAAAGACTTGAAAAATAATTTGATTTTGTTGTTATTTATGGATGAGCACCATCCTTGTTAGCTAAAAGGAAAAAAAAAAACAAAAAAAAAAAAAAAAAAAAAAAAACAAAGACCGGCTCAGTTGAAGGAGAAATACTGGACAACAATAAAGGAGGGGTTTTAAATGTCCACTCTCATGAAAGACAGGGCTCAAGTTGGCTTAGCAAGTATGCATCCCCTCACTAAATTCTCCTTCACTGAGTCGACTCAGTGTAGTTCTACTATAGACTCTACAGTAGAACAAGAGATACAAGAATGCTATTAATGTGAAAAGAAAATTGTACAAACAAAACCATGATTTCCTACACTGGTATCTTAAAAATAGTGGCTCTTCCACATTCATCCTATTATCATATAGAAAGAACAAAACTTTATTTTGAGATTAACTGCATTTATTCGACATTTTCTCCCCACAGGTCTTGGTGTTGGTGTGGTGAGGTCTGAGGCGCAGTCATGTTTAATTTAAGATTTTACACTGAGAAGGCAGATTATTTTTTAATTTCTTACTTATATAAAACACCTGGTGCCTCGCTTCTCCTGAAGGAATATATAGACAAAACATTAAGTTTCTCTTTAGGAAATTATCATATTATGAATGTGATTATATTCAGTTCTTGTCCTAAATATATTGTGCTATTCCCTGTTGGAGTTATTTACTATGTATGTTTGTTCTTGGAAGGAATGTACTGCATAAATAGTAAGGGTACTTAAAAAAAAACAAATTTCCCTCATTCTTATTTACATTTAATGTTTTAATGATTACTGTGCTAATCCAATGGATGTTTGTAATTCTTTTAGATGAGAATTAATGAGTTTTGGGTAAAGGCTTGAAAGATTTAAAGTTCAATTCTAATGTTCTTTTATGTTGGTTTTTAGAATCAAAGAATAAAGATTTTAATGTTTTCTTAATACTATAATTTTAATATATAGTCAAAAATTGTATAATTCCATGCCATTTAGATTTGATTTATACATTATCTCAATATATTTTTAAAATCTCTTCTTAAGCTTCAGAAATTCTTTGAGTCTGTATGCATTACAATTCAAACTAAAATTATCTAAAATCACTTTACCTACTATATAAATAAGAAATTATGTAATAATAGTGATATATCATTATTCTTCTAAATAAAGACGAATAATGTCAGTATTTATGTAAGACTAAGACATTACTCATCCAGAAATGTTCTGACCATTTGATTCTATAAGTATGAATATTATACAGAAAAAAATGTACAATGGTATAATGACAATCTAGCCTAGAAATTTGAAATTCAAAAATAAAACAGAATACATTGCAGAGTAGCTTGGTATGAGAAAATGTGTGATATTTCACTAGTTTTGGCTAAGTGCTCTCACTTACTTTACTATCATATCTAACATTCTTCTCAGCCTACTTTTATAGTTGAAGGTGATTATCTTGTTGGAAGATGGCAGGAACCCTTCTAGTTTTATGTATAAATCTTGATGAGTTCTAAAGTTCTGCCCAATATTTGATGATTCCATTAATTCTAACCCTCAGACCTCAACTACCTGATCTTCTAGTAGGTCACTCCAGCTTACTCTTGATTCCAGGATCCTCCTTTAACCATCTCTGTAAACTTTGCCCTTGTATACTGAATTGCTGTTTATGTAATTTAAATCACCAAGTTTGTGCTTTATGATAGTAACATAAAGCTAAGTTGTGTATACAAAGTAAACTAAATGATGTTTCAAAGTAGTCACAGAGAGTAATTTTCAGGATTGATAAACTGCCATTCTCTTTCAAAATGCCTGGAACAATATTTTGAAAGTAATAGGGAAGTTCTTCTTTTGTAGGGTCAAATGAACTCTTACCAGACCTATCTTCCTGTAGATACATACTATGTGCCCCATAAAAAATAATATAAAAAACTACTTTCAGTCTCTAGAGAGTCAATGGCAGTAGAAGAGGCAAATTTTAAAGGGGACACTCACTAGGGGTGAGTTTTCCCATGTTCTCTTTTTTTTTTTCTTTTATTTTTTTTAATTTTTTTAAATTATTTTTTATTATATAGTTCAAAACATTACACAGTTCTTAATATATCATATTTCACAGTTTGATTCAAGTGGGTTATGAACTCCCATTTTTACCCTGTATACAGATTGCTGTATCACATCAGTTACATGTTTTCACCTTTAACAGTTTTCACAGCAAACCATAGCCACTAGAAAGTAAGGAAATCCAGGAAACAAAATAACTAATGGGGGAACACCCAAACAATGAATATTCTTTATCCACATCCACCAAACACAAACTGTAAAAGCACAGATCATACTATAAATAATCATCTAAGGAAATGGGGAAAAAATAAACAGATTAAATGCTTGAGCTATTTAGCCAGCTCACAGCTACCCTTGACTAGCTAGGAGTCACCACCTATATTGTTCCTCCTATTATTTATATATATATACACACATATATGTGTGTATATATATATCCCTTATAATCATTATATATATATATATATCCCTTACAATCATTTTGTATGCACTGATACCTTAAAAGTGAAGGTGGTTCCCAAGCATACAGTCACCCTACACCCAGGTATTACAGTTTGAATCTGGAATGTCCCCCAAAGGCTCATGTGTTAAATTCTTGTGATCCCCAGCTGGTAGCACTATTGGGAGGTGGTGGAAACTAGGAGGTGGGGCCTATTTGGAGGGATTAGGTCACTGGGGATGTGTTCTTGAAGGGTCTATCTTGTTTACAACCCCTTCCCTACCTGTGTTTGCTTCCTGGCTGCTGTGAGGTGAGGGCCTCTGCTCCAGAACACCCTCTCTGACATGAAGCTCTGCCTCACTGTAGGCCTAAAAAGAGTGAAGTCAGCCAAATATAGACTGAAACCTCTGAAATTTGAAATTTATTTTCTGAAGCATTTTGTCACAGTGATGAAAACCGGACTAACACACTAGGTACCCTAGAACTCAGATGACCATAACCTGTGTTTGAAGGAATTTGCTGAACACTTTTTATCAATCCTACATAGGAAGGGTATAAGAAGAGAGACTAATGGAGCTGCAAAAGCAAAATAGGTGGCTTGAATTTCCTTTAGAACACAAAGAAACTAATCTCTGACAATAATTAAAATAGGCTATGTAAAATAAGGAAGCTGTACTCATGAAAAAAATATAGCAATCAGTCATTCTCAAAATTACATAAATCAATTGTGCTGTCAAAATATGTTCTGGAACTCACTCCAAGTCCATTTAAAAATCATGTTAAAAAATAAAGATCATGTAACCAGCTTGTTCATGACAGTAGCAGTCTCTCCCTAAGTATATGTGAAGATACAGGTTTTTTTTTTTTTAACAAGAAAATTCTCAGGAACAAAAATAAACTGAACAGGCATCTAACTACTTCTCCCTGCTCAAAGAAGAAGAAAAAGTAATAAGATCCATGTGTTTTAATGAGGTAAAGAATCAGACATAAAATATGCAGGTATAATTGGAATTTTGTCTTTAAATCAGCATACGATTTCAATGCCTGAATAAATGATAGCAGAAGTTTAAGACTAATTGATAGTCAAAGAATTTCCCAGTTACTTAAAGTGCTCCATGCACTGAAAAAAAAAAAATCAACAGTCAATAGTCAATGACAATCAAGTGAAATAGACCCATATTCAGCAGTGGGCAGGGGTAGGAAGAGGACAAAATGAAAGTGTCCTTGTACTCAAGGTATTGAAGATGAAAATATATAAATTCTTAAATAAATAGTAACTCATATAAGCAATTTAAATGCAAAATATATTATGGTATAGTGTTGAGACTGATTCACTTTGGCCAGCAACAATCAATAAGTAATCAATCATCTGGTCTTTGACAGCTACGAGCATGGGAAGTGACAATTTTAATTCTAATTGACAAAAAATATTTTCATTACACTTGAATGAAACGTACTTCCCAGGATCTTTATTTATTCATCCATTAATGTGTATCCATTTTATAGAAGGCACACAGGACAAAGAAGATGGAAATTTATATAATGCTTATCTCTGGCTCAGGAAGGTAGCAATCCATGCCTACGCTGATGAATCCTGATTCCATCATGAATCACATAAACAAGGGTTCCTAAACTTGACTCTCTAATTGTAATTACTTGGAGACTTTTTAAAATGTTGATCCTCAGGGGCTACTCCTTACTCTTATTAAACAGTTCTGGGATAGGCTCCTGATTTCTGTATTTCAAAAATTTTGTAAGTTATACCTAAGCCAATCAAGTTGTTAATCTGGAAAAAATAACATCTCTTACATTTTACTCATTTAGTCATATGAAATGACTATTCATTCTCCCATTTTTCATTTCCTTTTCTGTGCTTCATGTGGCAGGGTTTTCAGTCCTGTGATTATTACCTTCAATATCATGAATTCAATCAATGACTTGACAATACTAATGTCTTCTTAAAACACATTTGGCCACATTGAAAGACACTACTATACATTTACACTACTATACATTTAGTTGTTTAAACATAATATCATATTAATAACCTAATATCATATTAATAATAACATAAAATGAAATTAATTTGGCAGCTATATGCCTGGTATTTATGATACTTCAAAAGAATGCAGGTTGAAGTGTATCAGAAATTTCACTTTAAGTACATTAACTAATACATGCAAGAATACATGATAACTCTTTCAGGAACATGAAAAACAACCACTTGTAAATATTACTTATGCTAATTCAGGATTAACTGTTATTCATTAATGTTTACCCCAAGAGACACTTAAACAAATATTTGGATTTGATTTATTTTTAATTTCTTAAACTAGAGTAGGGAATGAAAAGAATCTTCAATTAAAATTAATCTCACTAGAAAATAATTTTAACCATGTGGTTAAATAGACTTTTTTCTTAAGTAACAAACCAAGTTAAAATAATGAAAACAGCTGGGTATCAATAGATGCTCCATGTGCTAAGGAAACATCCATTCCATTAAAATAGCAAAATGCATTATGGACATGAAGGGTCAAATTTAGGGCCAAATGCTAGACTACCAGCAGCATTTAACTTTCCACTGCATATAAATGTAATTTTTCTTTTCTGATTTACAGAGACCCTGAATCACAAAGCATACTGAACTGACCTTGTCACTACATGAGCTGAATCATGCTTTGACAGATGAGTCAGCAGGGCCACTCTGACAATGAACACCTGGAGAATCATCACTGCCTCCAAGAATGCACCACTACCAATGGGAGCCATAAAGAATCTGCAAAAGATTAAACTCTGCATATGTTGAGGAGATGAAAGAAAGGGGATATGAAGATTAACTTAACAAAACCTCTCTAAGGTGAGACAGGCAAAACTGAATTCTAATGCTGAACCTTGCAGTGACAAAGACCTTCATTGCTCAGAAATTAGCCATGTGGCACCAAAATCCTAACAGAAGACAAATATTAAGCATTAAAGCATGAAGGCATGGTAGGAGAAATTATTTCATCTAAAAAGAGAAATTTCTCTTTCAATACATTATTCCACACTGTGGAAAATAAACATTCATCTCATCTATAACAACTATTTCAAACTTCTGGGTAAATAATACACATTTAAAAATTGTTCTTTAGGGATTTCAGGCTGTAAAATTTTATTGCAGATTTTTGAAAATAAATATTTATTTTCATTAAAGGAAAAAGTGAGATTTCAAAAAGTATCACTTTATCTCTGTATAATAATATGTTTTGTCGAAATACATACTTTTCATTAAAGAAAGTATCTATGTTAGTCAGCTTTTTGTTGTTGTGTCCAAAATACCTAACAGAACAATTCAGAGGAGGAAAATTTCCAGTCTATGGTTGACTAACTTCATTGCTCTGGGCAGGAGGAAGAACATGGTGGAAGGGATGGGGAAGGAAATCTGCTCTGCTCCTGGCTAACAGGAAGCAGAGAGAGAGAGCACAAAGAGCCAGGGACTGATATGATTCAAGGGCACGCCCCCAGTGATCAACTTCCTCTTGCCACACCCCACCTGTCTATAGTTACCACTCAGTACTCCATTTAAATTATTAATCCATCAAATGGACTGACCCACAGATAAGATTACAGCTCTCATAATTTCAATCATTTTATCTCAAACATTCCTGCAATGCCTAAAATGAATTTTTGAAAATTTTGCCTGCAAAATTATTGATAAAATATATTAAAATAGTATAAATGTTCTGAAAGTGTCACTTCTTAAGTAGAGTGCTACAGTTTTCAGTAAAAGAGGTTGTGTGATTTTCTCATTTAATGAAAGCCCTTTTCTTAGTAGAAAAAAATTAATTTTCATAACTTTGTTATATAACAATCATTTTATATCTCCCACTTATCTGTCATTGCTCTTTTAACATTGTTGTCCTTAAGGGACAGCCACTTTCTGCCTTGCTCTTTCTCATCTGTCCTTTCCTTTCTGACATGGACTTAATTTCGCATTTAAAAGGTCTTGCTCTTCTGAATCACTCTCAGAGCTCAGAGGAGACTGGGATCAGATATTACCTTATCTAAGTGTTTTCTAAGGACCTGAGGATAATAAGGACCTCTGAAATAAAGAAGCCAAATAACCATCCACATATCATAGGGAGTAGATGCATGAGCAGCTGCTCTAACAACTTGTGGTGGCTTCTAAAAAAGTCAATAACAAATTCCAGGGTCATCACATTATTAATGGAATGACCTGTTTCTCCCACCTACCACTGCTCTGCAATGCATTAGCAGGTCATAATGTAAACAAACAGCTTCACATTCCAGATTTAAATCCCATCATTCTAATTACAGCAGTCTGCATCCTCAGCTGTCATTTAACCTGAACTAGCTAATGTCCCCAGCAGATGGAATGGGCTTAAATGAACAAATAGTGGCCATATCCATGTGGCTCTGTGGATCAGACTCTGTCGACTTCATCCTCCCTTTTATGAAAATGTACTTATTGCCCTTAGGGTTGATAATGCTTCATAAACACACTTTCAATTGACCATCACCACAATCATGAGCACAAAGAATTAAGAGATAAATTCCACTAGTTTAATCAATACAAATTCAAAGTCTGATCCACAAATATATCTCGTCAACATAACTCTACAAAAAGCTACTCCCAGGCAGAAATTTTACTTTTCTAACTTATTTCCACTAAAATCTTTTTTATTTCATTCTTCCTTCTGCCTTAACTCTATTTCCTTCCTCATGACCTTCTCCTGATTTTTTTCCCTCCTTCTTCAATAAGTGTCTCAGCCAGCTCAACAAATCATGTAACAAAATAATTCACCCTAAAAATAAGTGTTTTCCTTTGTCACAAAAACAAGTTTTTACTTACACAACCAGATCAATCCTCATTGAAATCTTTCATGAAACTTCCATTTGTCACATCTCAGACATAAGCAATTATTCCAGAGTCATATATAAAAACTCCTTAAAAACTCTTTAAATCCAGATATAAAAGCTTTACTCCCCTCTGGATTTGTGTTGAGGAAGAGGAGGTCTGATGAAGATAATGTTTAATCCAAACAAGTAAAAGGTTCGGAAGTGGAACTTCAGGTCCTAGAGAAGTTAATCAGTAGTGTTACTCTTCTTTTGAAATGGCACTGTCTGG
The DNA here is from genome assembly GCF_052094955.1 of Ictidomys tridecemlineatus. Classification (NCBI taxonomy): domain Eukaryota; kingdom Metazoa; phylum Chordata; class Mammalia; order Rodentia; family Sciuridae; genus Ictidomys; species Ictidomys tridecemlineatus. The sequence continues at coordinate 163,171,204 of NC_135478.1, read as the reverse complement.
CATGCCTCAAGATACACTACATAAGGTAGGCTCCCACTTCAAGCAGATTTGATCTCATGTTACTTTGCAGTTTATGTTAAATCCTCAAGAATTTGACAGCCATCTGATGGCCAACAGACCAAAATAACTCATGACATATGCACAATTACTAAAGTTAGTCCAGACTGAGTAATTATGGCTGGGGGTACCTAGAATTAAAGTAAAGGGAGAATTAAATAGTCTTTGTCTTTTCTTGGGATTTGGCATTTTTTGGTAAGGGAACAAATTGTTCATAAATTCGAGGAAGCTAAGGAGTTCATTATAGCTCATCTTTATAAATTTTATGTTGTAAAGAATTATATTTGCCACATTTATGGAATGATTTCACAGCTACTCTAGACAAAAACTAGATATCTAGAAGGTACAGAATTTGCATTCTTTATTTTGAGGCCAGTACAAATTTTTTGGGGGGGTATGGGGTGAAAATATTAAATAGGGAAGAATAAACCTGTATGACATGAAAGAGTTTGTAGCAGTGTTCTTTTTCAACATTTTTTTCCATTGATACCTTCATTAGAATCAGAAATTACCAGGCTGATCCCAGAATGTTTAGAACTGGCATACCTAGGGCTGGGGTGTATGTCAGTAGTAGAATGCTTGCCTAGTATTCACAGGGCCCTGAATGAGCCCTAGCACTAAAGAAAATGAGAGAAAAGTAATCCAAATCTCTAGAAAAGACCCAGGTATATTTATTTCCCTTTTGCCACAAGTAACTCAACTTCAATCTAAATATTAGGTCTATTGGTATTAAGAATACCATCACAAATCAGTTAAAATAAAAATAAAACTTTATTAATAACACGACATTTCATATATATACATATATTTATGTGTATGTATTTGAGTATATGTTTGTGTGTCTGCATATGTATGTATGCTACATATATGCACATTTATACATGCACAGACAAACACATATATACATATCCCTGTAGAGTAAATTTTGCTTTGGTTAGTACTTATTAGTTATTTCTACTAAATTTAGAAACCATTTCTGCATTTAACTCACCTAACTTGAGCCACAATTTCTCCACCATATGTAGTGAAAATGATTGACCCACTGTCAGTGTGATTGTTTGTCTTTGTTATTATTGTATATATTTCCCCTCCCCTTTCTTCTGTCAACTGAAAAGGCCTTGCACAGCTTATTTCCTAACATATGCTCTTGTGTAATTTTTTTAAAAAAGTGTTCAACTGCCTACTTTTTTTTTTAATACATCTGCAGTGTGGGCTGAATGGCAAAATGGAAAGATCTGAAATGTAAAATGTGAAGTCAGGAGATAGGAACATTTCATGCCAAGGACAGACCAGAAGAACAGACCATTCTAAAGTTTCTAAATAGATACTTCATATCCGTAGTAAAATGTAAATTATAGCAATCTCTTTTCAAAAGTCTGGGGCATTGCAAACTTGGCATAAGGTAGATATAAAAGTAGCTATTCCCTGACATATGCTAGTGACAAATTAAGATTTTTTTTGAGAAGGGTTTTTCCATTCTTTGGAATATATATATATATATATATATATATAAAGAAGTCCTTGTAAATTTAGTAACAATAATTAAAAAAAAAGCTTTGCTAAAAATTGGAAACAAGAAATAATTCCTACAAATAGTTTTTTTTTTTTTTTTTTTTTTTGGTACCAGGGATTGCACTCAGGGACACTCGAACACTAAGCCAAATCCTTAGCCCTACTATAAAAAGCCTTTTGTAATTTAAAAAAAAATAGAAATTTTTTTTCTAAAATTCAACCAAAATGTATTTAAGTTAATCTATTTCAAATTACATCTAAATGTTACTTATTTGCCAATTAGTTGCCCCAAATACCAATGTATTGACATCATTTTTATTTTTAGTCAAACTAAATTAAATTATTTTTAATTCAAACCAAAATGGATTTCAAAGAAGAGGTAGGAATATCCCTAAAGAAAGACTTCCATTTTCTTCTGAGAAGTGTTTGCTCAGCTCCATAGCCCATTTCTTGATTGGGTAGTTTGTTGTTGTTAAGTTTTTTGAGTTCTTCATACATTCTTGAGTTTCATGCTCTGTCTGATATGTGTGGAAAATTTCCTCCGAAAATGTTGGCTCTCTCTTCACCCCATTAATTGTTTCTTTTGCTGAGAAGAAGCTTTTTAGTTTGAGTTTTTCCCATTTATTAATTCTTGATTTTTTTTTCAGGCCCTTTAGTAATCTCATTAAGGAAGTCAGGGCCTAATCTGAAATGATGAAGATTTGGACCTACTTTTTTCTCTATTAGGCACAGGGTCTCTGAACTAATTCCTAGGTCTTTGATACACTCTGAATTGAGTTTTGTGCATGGTGAGAGACAGGGGTTTATTTCCATTAGCTGTATATGGATTTCCAGTTCTCCCAGCACTATTTGTTGAAGAGTCTATCTTTTTCCACTACATATTTTGGTGCCTTTGTCTAGTATGAGATAACTGTATTTGTGTGGGTTTGTCTGTTTGTCTTCTATTCTTTACCATTGGTCTACAAGTCTGTTTTGGTGCCAATACCATGCTGTTTTTGTTACTATGGCTCTGTAGTATAGTTTACAGTCTGATATTGTGATGCTTCCTGCTTCACTGTTCTTGCTAAGGATTGCTTTGGCTATTCAGGGTCTCTTATTTTTCCAAATGAATTTCATGATTGCTTTTCCTATTTCTATAAGGAATGACATTGAGATTTTAATTGGAATCACATTGAATCTGTTTAATGCTTTGTGTAGTCTGGCTATTTTGACAATTTTAATTTTGTCTATCCAAGAGCATGGGAGATCTTTTCATATTCTAAGGTCTTCTTCAATTTCTTTCTTTAGTGTTCTGTAGTTTTTATTGTAGAGGTCTTTCACCTGTTTTTTTGATTCCCAAGTATTCTTTTTTTTTTTTAATTTGAGACTATTGTGAATGGGGTAGTTTTTCTAATTTCTCTCTCAGAAAATTCATCACTGATGTATAGAAATGCATTTGATTTATGGGTATTGATTTTACTACTACTTTGCTGAATTCATTAATTCTATAAGTTTTCTGGTGGAGTTTTTGGATTTTCTAAGTATAGAATCATGTCATCAGCAAATAATAATAGTTTGAGTTCTTCTTTTCCTATTTGTATCTCTTTAATTTCTTTTGTCTAATTGCTCTGGCTAGAGTTTCAAGGACTATGTTGAATAGAAGTGGTAAAAAAGGGAATCCCTGTCTTGTTCCAGTTTTTAAAGGTAATGCTCCCAATTTTTCTCCATTTAGAATAATGTTGGCCTTGGGTTTAGCATAGACAGCTTTTACAATGTTGAAGTATTTTCTTAATATCCTTAGTTTTTCTAGTGTTTTGAATAGGAAAGGGTGCTGCATTTTGCCAACATCTCTAGTAATTAGAGAAATGAAAATGAAAACTACTCTAAGATTTCATCTCACACTAGTCAGAATGGCAGTTATCAGAAATAAGACAATAATAAATGTTGGCAAGGATGTGGGTGGAAAAGCAAACTCATACATTGTTGGTGGAAGTGCAAATTGGTGCAGCCACTCTGGAAAGCAGTATGGAGATTCCTCAGAAAACTTGGAATGGAACCACCATTTGACCCAGCTATCCCACTCCTCAGTCTATACACAAAAGACTTAAAATCAGCATACTATAGTAACACAGCCACATCAATGTTTATAACAGCTCACAATTCACAATTGATAAACTATGGAATCAACCTGGATGTCCTTCAATAGCTAAATGGATAAAATGGAAACTGGTATATGTGTATACACACACACACACACACACACACACACACACACATTGGAATATTATTCAACATTCAAAGAGAATAAAATTATGGCATATGCAGGTAAATGTATGAAGTTGGAGAATATAATGCTAAGCAAATTAAGCCAATCTCAAAAAAACAAAAGACCAAATGTTCTCTTTGATTAGTGGATGCTGATCCATAATGGGGAGTGGGAAGGCATGGGAAACATGGAGAAACTTTGTTTGGGCAAAGAGGAGGGAGTGTAAAGAGGGTGCATAGGGGCAGGAAAGATGGTAGAATGAGATGGTCATCATTACCCTAGGTACCTGTATGACCACACACATGGTGTGACGCTACATCATATACAACCATAAAAAATGTAAAGTTGTGCTCCAATTGTGTACAATGAATCAAAATGCATTCTGATGTCATGTATACTTAATTAAAATAAATTAATTTAAAAAAAAGAAAGACCACAGTAATTCACCATCACACAGGAAGCTCAAGCTGAGCACAAGTCCTCCTGTGGGGAGATGAGAAGCTAACCAATTTGAGAATGATCCAGATGGCATTGAGAGCTCTCCATATTCATAATCATGTAAAACTCCTATAAGTCTTTTCTTATACAAGCATATCTATATAAACTGCAGGTTCTGTTTCTTTGTAAAACCCTAAATAATCTCGCATTTGAATATGACCAAATCATCAGGAATCACCAGACATTTTGAGGAGAAAAAAATAAAACATTGAACATCAGAGCCAAAATAAACAAAAAGAAAAAAAATAGAAAATAAACACAATTTAAGGAACTGGAAAACTCAGAAGAGGCAGCAACTACTCTGATATTTTAAAATAAAAACCTAATGCACTCTTGAGAAAAGAAAGGGATGTGGGGAATCTAGTTTGCTCTTTTCTTGTTCCTTGAGGGGTACTATTAAGTTATTTATTTGAGAACTTTCTACTTTTTTAGAAATGCTTATGGCTATAATTTCCTTCTGAGAACTGCTTTTACCATAACCCACAGGTTTTGATATGTTGTGCTTGGCTTTTCCTCTGTATCAAGGAAGTTTTAAGTTTCCTTTCTAATTTCTTCATTGACCCATTAATTGTTCCAAAACATGTTGTTTAATTTCCATGTATGTGTTCAGCATCCAAAATTCTTTCTGTTATTGACTTCTAATTTTATTCCATTGTGATAAAAAAGATACTCAATATATTTTGATTAAAAATTGCAGATACTTGCTTTGTGAACTAACATGTAATCTACCTTGAAAAATGCTATAGAATAGAAAGTGCATTTTTCAGCTGTTGAATGGAATAAACTGTAAATGTCTATTAGGTTGAACTGGTATACAGCAGTTTAATTTTCATATTTCCCTGTTGCTTTTCAGCTACATTGTCTGACAATTGATCTCCCATTCCTCAAAGTGAAACATTAAAGTCCCCTACTATTACTGTACAGCAGTTTATCCCTTACTTTAGGTATATTAACTTATCCTTTATATAGTTAAGAGATTTGGTATTGTGTACATTTATACTTATAATTCTTATCTCTCCTTAGCCTTTTTGTATTGTTTTACTATTTTTGAATGAAAATATACCTAAGTATATTGTTTGCTCTATTTATATATTCATTTTCAAATTTTTAGTTATAGATGAATATAATACCTTTATTTAATTTATTAATTTATATGTAGTGCTGAGGTTCAAACCCAGTGTCTCACATGTGCTAGACAAGCACTCTACCACTGAGCTATAAACCCAGCCCCTACATTTCCATTTTTATAGAATTTCTTTATCCATCATTTCACATCTGGTTACTAGCAGAAGAGATAATAAATGAAGCAGAAGTCAAAAGAGACAGAAAAAAATATATGAACAATGAAATAATACATTGATTTTGAAAAGAAAAGCAAAATTGAAAAACTTAGCTAGAATAAATAAAAAAAGAAAACTCCAATAGAAAAGGTCATCATGAAATTCACTTGGAAAAATAAGTATGTTATAATAGTCAAAGAAATCCATAGAGAGAAAGGTGAAGCAGGAAATATCACAATAACAGACCTTAAATTATACTGCAGAGTCATAGTAACAAAACTGGCATGATATTGACACCAAAACAGACATGAAGACTAATGGAACAGAACAGAAGACACAGAGACAAACCCACATAAATAGAGTTATCTCATACACGACAAAGGTGCCATTAACATACATTGGAGAAAAGATAGCCTCTGCAACAAATGGTGCCAGGAAAATTGGAAATCCATATGTAACACACTGATACTGATACTGAATTTATCTTATCCTGCACAAAATGCAAAGTGGATCAAAGGACCTAGGCATTAGACCAGAAACCTATCCCTACTAGAAGAAAACGTAGGCCCAACACTCCATCATGCTGGCTTAGGAACTGACTTCCTCAACAAGACTCCTAAAGTATAAGAAGTAAAATCAAGAATCAATAAGTGGAATGGTATCAAACCCAAAAGCTTCTTCATAGCAAAAAAAAAAAAAAAAAAAAAAAAAAAAAAACTATCAAGAGTGTAAAAGTGTGAATAGGTAGCCTACAGAATAGGAGAAAAATCTTTGCCACCTGCACCTCAGAGCATTAATCTGTAAGATATGTAAAGAACTCAAAAAAATTAATACCAAAACGATAAATAAAAATAACCCAGTCAATAAATAGGCAAAGGAATTAATCAGAGACTTCACAGAATAAGAAATATAATCAGTCAACAAATAAATGAAAAAAATGTCCAAAATCTCTAGAAATTGGAGAATTACAAATTAAAACTACACTGGAATTCCATCTCACTTCAGTCAGAATGGCAATTATCATGAATACAAGTAACAATAAATGTTTGTGAGAATGTGGTACACTCATATATTGCTGGTGGGACTGTAAATTGGTATAACCATTCTGGAAGCAGTATGAGGATTCCTCAGAAACCTTGGAATGGAACCACCATTTGACCCAGTTATTCCACTCCTTGGAATGTATCTAAAGGATTTAAAGATAGCATGGCATAATGATACAGCCACATCATTGTTTATAGCAGCTCAATTCTCAATAGCTAACCTATGGAACCAATTTGGATGCCCTTCAACAGATAAATGGATAAAGAAAATGTGGTGTATATATACATAATGGAATATTACTCGGTGGTGAAAAAGAATAAAATTATGGCATTTTCCAGTAAATGGATGGGAGCTGGAGACTATTGTGCTAAGTGAAATAAGCCAATACCAAAAAACTAAAGGTTGAACATTCTCTCTAATATACAGATGATAACACATAAAAATGGGAGTCAACAAATAGAAATTCAGTAGATTAGGCAAAGGGAAATGAAGGGAAGTGATGGAAGATAGGAATAGGAAATAAAATGGAATAAGTCTGACTTAACTTTCCTATGTACATACTTAAATACACCACAGTAAATCTCTACATTTTGTACAACCACAAGACTGGGATCCTAATCAGAATAAGATATAATCCATGTCTGTATAAATATGTAAAAACATACTCTATTGCCATGATAACCAAAAAAAAATATTTTAAAAAGATTCAAATAAGTAAAATCAAAGATAGAAAGGAGACATTAAAATAGACTGACAAAAAAGAAATGCAAGGTTGTAAGAAATTATTATGAACAATTATATAACAACACAGAGATATAGTTCTAGGAATATAAGACCTATGAAAATTTAACCATGATGACATAGAAAACATGAACATACAATAACAAGTAATGAGATTGAATCAATAATAATACAAAGTCTCCCATCAGTAAAATTCCAGGACCTAATGGCAACAAACAAAAGGTAATGAGATTAAAATAATAATCAAAATCTTCCCATCAACACAAATCTCAGGGCTCGTGGGTTTCACTGCTTAATTCTACCATACATTCAAAGAGGAACTAACACTAATTCTTTTTAATATTTCCTTCTCTCTCTCCATCATTCCCTCCCACCCCCCCCCACACAAACCAGAGAGGGAAAAAAGACGAAAAGAGAATTTTTTCAAATTAATTTAATAACGAGAGCATTACCCTGCTACAAAACCAGAAAGAACAAAAGGAAAAAAAAACAACTTAGAGTACAATAGCCCTGATGAATATAGATGCAAAAATTCCCAACAAACTACCAGCAAAGGAAATTCAACAGCACATTAACAACATCACACTCCATGACCAAATAGATTTATCCCAGGGATACAAAGATGGTTCAAATTGTGAAAATCAATAACCATGATGCATCATGTTAACAGAATAAAGGCCAGAAACCCTGAGATTTTAATAGATGCAGAACAAAGCCTTTGATAAAAGTCACCATTTCTTTATGATACAAAATACTACCACTACATTAGGTATAGGAGGAATTTATGTCAACACGATAGAGTTTAAATATGAACAATTCATTTAATGTCATACTGAACAGGAAGAAGTTAAACAGTTTTCATTCTAAATTTGGAACAAGTCAAAGATGCCCATTTTGACTTTTAGTTTAAATAGTAATGGAAATCCTATTTAGGGTTAAACAAAGGGCATCCAAACTGAAAAGAAAGAAGTCAAATTGTATTTGTTCACAGAGGCCATGAGCTTACATATAAAAAGAAGCTGTATTAAAACAGTATGTATCAAAAACAGAACAAAAACATCCAGTAAATTTTCAGGATAGAAAATCAATATGAACCATCCAGTAGTATACTTATATGCCAATAGTAAAGTATATAAAAAGAAATGAAGAAAGAAATTCCATTCATCATGCCTACATCCAGTATAAAATATCTCAGAGTAAATTCAACCAATTGGTACAAGAATTCTATAATGAAAACCATAAATGACTGATGAAAACTTGAAGATATTCTCTCTCTCTCTCTCTCTCTCTCTCTCTCTCTCTCTCTCTCACACACACACACACACACACACACACACACACACAATGAAAATACAGCTCATGTTCATGGATTGGAAGAATTAACATTATTAAAATGTTCATACTACCCGAGGTGATATACAGAGTTAATACAATCCCCATCAAAATATCAATTGTATATTTTATGGAAACATAAAAAAACTCTTAAAATTCATATGGAACTATAGGAGACTCTAATATTCAAGTAATCTTGAAAGAAAGTGCAAAACTGGAAACATTTATACTACCTGACTTCAAAACATACTACAAAGTGATAGTAACCAAAACAGCTTGGTATTGGTATAAAAGCAAAAAAAGACCACTGGAACACAAAAACGAGCCTGGAGATACATGTATGCATTAACATCTAACTAATTTTAAACAAATGTGCCAAGATAGACACTTGGAATTGAACAGCCTCTTTAATGAATGGTTCTGGGAAAGCTAGACACCCACATGAGAATAATGAAACTACAGTACTATTTCACCAGTTATGAAAATCAACTCAAAATGGATAAAAAACTTAAATGAAAAAAAAAACTATGAAACTTATAGAAGAAAACATAAGAAGAAATGCTTCATGAGATTGAGGCCAAAGATTTTTTGATAAAACCCTAGAAACATAGTCAACAAAAAAGAAAACTGGTAAATGGAATCACATCAATCTAAAAAGCTTCTGTATACACAAACTAAAACATGGAACAAAGAGGCAAGGAGGAAATATTTGAAACTATATGTAAGATGAGAGGTTAATATCCAGAATATATAAGAAATTCAAATAATTCAATTGCAAAATATAGCAATAATAATATAATTAAAATTGGCAAAAGACCTGAATAGATATTTCTCAAAATCAGACAATACAAATAGTTAAAAGTATTTGAAAAAAAAAATCTTTAGTAGCTGTTTTGTTCCTGTGACCAAACAACTTATAGGTATAATAGTATTCCAAAATATGGCTTATCATAATTTATTTATCTGGAATTAGAGGTGGCTTCCAAATGTTTCTTATTATGAATAATACCCTGATATTTAAAGTCTGTCAGGGGCTGGGGATGTGGCTCAAGTGGTAGCGCGCTTGCCTGGCATGCGTGCGGCCCGGGTTCGATCCTCAGCACCACATACCAACAAAGATGTTGTGTCCGTCGAGAACTAAAAAATAAATATTAAAAAAAAATTCTCTCTCTCTCTCTCTCTCTCTCTCTCTCTCTCTCTCTCTCTCTCTAAAAAAAATAAATAAATAAAGTTCTGTCAGATACTTGTAAATAGGTGTCAATGGTAGATTCTGAGAAAACAAAATTAGTAAATTATAGAGTATGGACATCTTTGAGATTCTAATACATACTGTCGAATTAGTTTCTAAAAAATCTGAAATGATTTATATTTGCCAATAATAAGCATATTATTATTGGCAAATATAAATTATTTTTTAAGTCTTCTAGGAATGACTTTTTATGTTTTTATTTAATCTTCACCAAGTCATCAGGAGAAAATTTCTTTCATATCTATCTATTAGATATTGCTGTTACTGTCTTAACAAGTATCATAAGTTGGGAGGCATAGAATAAACCCATTTGTAATCTCAGATTTCCATGGGTCAGAAATCCAGGCACAGTGTAGCTCAGTGGGTTCTCCATTCCTAGGGTTTCCAAAGTTGAAATCAAGGTCTTTCCAGCACTGTGCTCCTAGCTGAAATGACTGGGAAGGATTTCACCGCAAGCTCATTCAGGCTGTCATAAGAAGGAAATTCCACATGGTTATAGAACTGCATTCCAGATGATTTGCTGGACTTCATCTGTGGTTTCATCTCAGCCTTCAGAAGCCACTCAAATGTTTTGACTAGACCATTTCTCCACCTTCAAAACTTAGGAAATGTATGTTAAATCCTTTTCAAACCTCCAATCTTCCTGAACTCCCTCGTGTTTCTCATCCCTCTCTTCCTTTGCCCCATTTGTGATTGACCTTCGTGGCTTCTGATGTTTGTAAAAAGACATATGTGATTTTATTGGGCCCTACAAAACAATATTTTCCTATTTCAGTTTGCATATATGGGTGTAGTAAAAACTACTTTTTATAGTTTTATTTGTTGTATATGTCATGTACTGTGTTGTGAGCAAAAAGTTTTAACATCTGGTAATTTCATTTGGGTTAATAACATCCTAGTCCATTTTTATACATTATGATTTTCTATGGTAAGGACATTAAATCTTTCTTGCTTTTATAATATAAAGTTTTTTAAAAAATATCTTTGATAGTTGTTGATGGAACTTTATTTTATTTACTTATTTATTTATATGCGGTGCTGAGAATCAAACCCAGTTTCTCACACATGCTAGGCAAGAGCCACTGCCTCCCAGCCCCCTATCATAAAGTTTTCCATTTAATATTTAATGCTTCTTGGTTTTACTTTCATACTTGTAGTGAAGTAGGTAATGGTCGAATATGGTTACTTTTAAAGAGCAAATTTTCCAATAATCTTTTGTGGGCTGATTCATTCATTGTTTAACAGAAATATTTTGTCACATATTTCATTGTCTTTTTAAGAGCTACCTATTATGTTTCATTGATGTGCTTATATCTTTCTGCTTTAAAATCATTGTACATAAAACACTGCAACATTATCCAAAACAAAAAGCTGTGATGTTTGCTGTTCACTTTTGTTTCAAAATTAATTCTGATATTTTTCTTTGATTTTAATGCTGGTACTGTCTGTTCCCTTGTAAAGAAATCTATTGAAACTTTATGGAGACTTCAATTATCATATATGTGAATTTAAGATAAACTTTCCTCCTTAAAATGTGTTTCCTCATTTTAAATGATCCTCTTATACTGTAAATGGACCTCATTCTCTCTCTGCATATATATAATAAATAAAGTTTTACAATTGTTTGATATGTGTTATGAAATAGAATTTATACAGAAATATATATATAATATGTGAAATAGTAATATATATAATATAATAAATATACACACATATAATTAATATATATATATAATATATTATGTTATATAACACACACACACACACACACACATAATTATCCCACCCATTTTTATTAAGGTTATTTTGAATAATTTGGTTCATACTATCTTTAATGGAGTTTTTTTGCTCTTATATAGACCAACATGTTTATTTAACTTTTTGGTCTGAAATTTTATAAATTTTTAAGTTTTGGAATCATTCTACTGAATCTTTGGATATTCTATGAATATCTATGCATGTATTTGTGTACTCTATTATTTTGGTTATTTTAATTCTTGCTTCATAGGGATTTAATTATGTTTATTCTAACTTTTTGATGATTTTGCCTTTACTTTTTCCTTCCTTGCAAGAATATTATCTGTCAAATTTTCAGTTTTTTTCAGCCTTATTGATTTTATTATGAGACCATCTGCTATCATTTAACTTGTGTACTTACTATCAGAAAGCTAATGATGTTTTGTTAAATTAATGCAAAGCTACGTTTTTATCATTGATGGCTTACATTTTTAATAATATTTGTTTTTCTTTTTAAAGCTCTGTTATCTAAACCACAATGCCTCATAAATATTACATTTACTTGTACATTGCACATTTTATGAATATAAAATCACCTTTGTTCTCATTAGTGCTTTTTGATATGTATTTTACTTTACATAAATTTAATAATGGTTCTTATTTCCAACTAATTTGAATTTATTTGATGAACCAACTCCATTCTTTTCATTTTGACAGTTCTCATAAATTTTATTTTAATTTTAACTCAGAGAAGCAGTACTAATTTTTATTTAAGACTTTCTCAAAGTATAAAAAAAATTCTTATTTATTACCATAGTAGATATGCTTGTTAAAACTTCGCCTTGGGGACAAACTTTTCTAATTTTCATGCTTCCTTGTTTCACTTTTTTTCTTTCATTTTTTAAACTTTTGTTGTTTCTAAGTTTTAATTTGTCTTCATTCAATGGTTTGAATGTTATCAATGTTTACTGGAGTTCTTATTTATAATACTTCTCATTAACATTTTCAAAAATACCTTTTAACATTTATTATTAAACAAATTTAGGTTGAATAATAAAGTATTTGTTATATTTTTACCTTCCACTCATTTATTTGTACATGGTTTTTTTTCTAAATGTAAAGTACATTTTAAAAGACAGTTTATCTTTATTTACACTCCACATACTTTCACAATAATAATGTTGACATTGCCTTTCAGAGATGTATCAAATTTATTTTAAAATATTTTAGATGTGATTTTATTTAACTATTTTAAACAGTTACTTCCTATTCAGGTATAGTGACAATTTTTCATTCCTGTATTTCTGATTTTGATTAAGTCCTTTGTTGACTGAGTTATTTTCTAGTCATTATGGTCAAAATTATTCAGTCCTAGTATTGTCTCTGAGCTCTTAAGTATTTTGAAAGTATTTTCCTCTTTCATTGAAATATCAAAACCAATTAAACTAATATAGAACTTTATTACATAGAATACTAAATTCTCACCTTTCAGAACTTTATATCATACCCATGTTATTGTGCATAGAAAAATAAAAACAGTTTGATTTTTGCTATTTTCTAGGGAATCAGAGTAAGGATGGAATTATTTTCATTGAATGTTTTAAGGAAAATTTAAAAATATTTATCTTGGTATGTATTTTCATTAATTTGATCTAAGGTTTAATGAGTTCTCTTGTTCTGCATACTTACTATATTTTAAAGCATTATAAGAAATTATTTTATCTTTGATTATTGATTTTATTCCATTGTTGCCCTTTTTATTATCGGAAACCCTCTTTAATTCTGGTTGGCTTCTGTTTTCTGTCACTCTTACCTTTTGTGGATGACTGTTTTTTTTTTTTTTCCCAATTTACTTCTAATTCATATAGTAAATACATTTTAGAAACCTGCAATTCCTTAAAGTTTCAGTACAATGAAATATTCCCCTTATTCTTTCAGAATATTCTTTAAAGAATCTGCATGTGATTTTTTGTTTGTTTGTTTTAGTATTGTATGAAATTCAAAGGGAATATTTATTTAAACCTATGCTGGTCAAAAAATAGCCAATACGGCTGGGGTTGTGGCTCAGCGGTAGAGCGCTCGCCTAGCATGTGTGAGGTCCTGGGTTCAATCCTCAGCACCACATAAAAATAAATAAGTAAAATAAAGGTATTGTGTCTAACCAAAAAAATAAATAAATAAATAAATAAATATTTAAAAAGTAGCCAATAGTTGCATGTACCGATCTACATTTAAATTAGTTAAATTATATTAAATTAGAAATTAAATTTCTTTGTCATAGTAAACACAGGTTTCCTATTGCTAATGACATCTTCGAACTAAATATCTGAGATTGGTAAATTTTGCCCACTAGAGGTTCTGAAGACATCCCTTTGAGTTTTGTACCTATAGTCTTCTTGATGTAACTTACAGTCATACCTTTTTTGAAAAGAGGCTTACTACTGGATTCTTATTGAAACTGAGTGTCTATCAAAAATTCAAAATTCTGCACTGACATTCAAGGGCAGGATTATTCTTCCTTAACAGGAACCCCAGGACAACATGGCTAATTTTCTCCCTGTGTGGCAACCTGGCAAAAAGCAGTGTAGGTAATTGAAATTTAAGTTTGGCTATCTGGACCTTTTGCTGAACTGATATGGTAATGGATCATAAGTACAGTGACAACTATGGTTGAGCACACTGCCCTCCCAGTCAAAGAGAAGGACATAACAGGTCTCTGTTTTATACAAATATCCTCATCCCTCACACCTGACCTCACTATATGAAACCTCTTCATGATATTATAGATGTTTGAAAAGGTGAAAGTTATGCTTCATGAAATTGAAAATACTAATTCCATGGTATTGGAGGGAATGCAACTGCCCTGGTCCCTGGAGAAGTAACATATCAGGCCTCAGAGGTGTAGCAGGGAAAGGGGACATTGATGATCTTTTGTGTTTCAGGTCTTCCTGTGCATCTGTCCATATCAAGATAAATGTCTTGGTAAGGCTACAACAAACTGTTACACATACCTTAAATTTAAATGTATGCTTGGTTGGCTCCCTCAGTTAGAAAGCTGTGACCACATTTAACTTTCCTTTTCCCCTAAACTTACCAAGACATCTATTTCAGACAAAAAGCTTTTGCATCTCCCACAGAAAATTCTCCACAGCTCCGGAATTCTTCCCTGCTCACAACTTAGTCATTTCATAGGGCAAAAGAATACTACTTCATTGATAACATGAACAAAAAAGACAAGTTGGATGAACAGATCTCAGTTATTCCAAAATTGGTGACTAAACTCAACCCTAAAATCTATCAGAGAGCCTCAAGGATGTTAGTGGTAGTGTCCATTTGTGTCTCAAAATGATTTGTTGGAGATCTCACAAATTTTAAGACATAGTTCCAACACCTGGCATATTACAAGCACTTTCAGGACCATAGTACTTGTGTGTAATCTAGGCATTACCTGCCTATTCTAAAAATACTGTACATTGTGCTGAATGTGGTGGTGTACACCTGTAATCCCTTCAGCTTGGGGGGCTGAAGCAGGAAGTGCACAAGTTCAAAGCCAGCCTCAGCAACTTAGTGAGGTCCTGTCTCAATAGATAGATAGATAGATAGATAGATAGATAGATAGATAGATAGATAAGACTGAGGTGTGGCTTAGTGGCTAAGCACAACTGGGTTCAATACTGGGTATAAAAAATTTGTAAGTTGTAGTTTGAGGTGATCATAAGAGACCTTCAAATCTTTAAGGAGAAATCAGAATTCTGGAGTATTGCACCAGAATAAGATTATCCTTTGTTACTTTATACAGATTTTTGTAGGGATAACTAGCTCTTTATTTATTTGTACCCTTTTAGCATTAATCCATATCATGTGAGTAATCAAATTAGGGGAAAAAATGGTACAATATTTGTCCTGAACTTAAAGTGATGAGTGAAGCTATCACAAAGCTGGAAAGCGTTCAGCTCAGGCTCACCTTACCGCCTAGGGATTCTAGCAACCTTGGAATTGCTGAAGATTTCCTCTCACTGGCCAACACAGACTCTTCACAATGGCTCATATACCTGTACTAATGACTCAGGCTAAGAGAAAATGTCATTGCCATCTGGCTTTCTAAGGTTGACCCTAATTGTTTGTGGGTTTTGCTCAGCAGGTTGATTTTAGGACCTGAATGGGCACATCTGAGGGCAATACCATGACAGGCTTATTTTGCTATTTGAAGTCCTTTTGATGGTGCCCTTACTTAAATGTCATATTAGGTAAATTGAATAGATTTGATACTAGCCTCTGTTGGTTAGACAATCCGGTGGCCAACAAAGAGATATACTCATTAGACAATTCTCCAGCAGCCAAGGCAGTATAATAATGAAGGATAGATATTGTTAGAAGACAGTTTTCCATGGGTCTCTTGCACTTTTACCTGCTTAACAAAGAGAGGGATAACTTCCTTTGTGTCAGGTTTTTCCAAGGATATATCTGCAAACGGGGTTGCATTAATTTCTCTGGTCTCCTGTAACAAATTACTCAAAAACAAATAGCTTAAAATAACAGAAATTGTGTCTCACATTTTGGGAGGCATAAACTATGAAATCCAGATATCAGCAGACCCACACTTTGGTGGTTCTAGGGGAATATTCTGATCTTTATCTCTTCCACCTCCTAGTAGAGGTATTACTGAATGTGTGACTATACCATTCCAATCTCTATCCTGGAGATTACACTGTCTCCTCTCCTGTCTGTGTGAAATCTTCCTCTGCCTTTTATTTATGATGATATTTGCTACGGTATTTACTGGGCACAAAAATAATCCAGGAGAATTATCTCATCACAAAACCTTAAACACATTTTTAAATACTTTTGTTTTCTAAATAAGGTAATATTAACAGATTCTGGGTATTAGGACTTGAAATTCTGAGTGACCGTTATTCAATTTTCTATAAGAAGGATATTATAGTTTCATTTAAAGATTGATTCATATGGTAACCAAAACATATGGCAAAAATGTAACTAATCTAGAAAACAATGTACAATTTTAATTGTCTTATCAATTCCTCACATCTACTATTCACATGACTAATGCAATCTTTATTTCATATGATTTTTGACATATAAACCTATGGTAAACTAGTAAATTGTACTATAATATTATAATATCAATATATATCCATAATATTTTATTCAAACTCTTTGGTTTAAAGTGATATACATGTATTAGACAAGCATTTGTCTAGAGTTTGGAACTTACAGATACATTGAAGTTAAAATTGATCAAATTCTGGACACAATCCTCACAGTGTTACTCTACATGTAATAGCCAACTCAATCTAAACATTGTCCCCCAATGCATCACTACTCAATGTGACGTGGGTTAAATTAGGTTTCTAGTATTTTTTCTTAGGTATGGTTATTTCTGTCTTGAGTTCCTATTAAAGAGAGGAGAATAGAACAGCTGATTTCAAAGTTTACCTTGGATTAATTGGTTCTCATTTCATTCTTCTGTTACTAAGGAGAAACATGATACTTTCAATGCATTCCTGAATGCTACTTTCCCCAAATTTTTGTAGAATTTAGCATTTATTTTTCATATTTGGGAATAGATGTTTAGTCCCTGAACTTTCTTCACAGTTGCAAAGGAAAAAAATTCAATTCGAAGACCTTGCAATCTTTAGTAATATAGCTCTGTGCAGGGAAGGATAAAAATGCAGTAAAATATTTTGCCTCATTTCTTGAGAATTAAAAGATAAACAGAAACCAGAAATAAAAGACATGTAATTCAAACCATTTAAAATGAAACTCCAATTCTCCAATACTGTTGGGGTCCAACTATGTGTAAGAAATTTGTTGCATCAGATAGCTGAAGACAAATAACTTAAATTTTGCATAACTGTTTCTTAAAGTCCTTCCTCTTGAGAATAATAATGATAATATTGATGATGATGCAGTGGTTTTCTACCACCTGTTCAGCCGTAATTAATTATGATTTGCTTAAATGACAATTCACAGGCTCTACCTTATGGGATTTGGAAGTAAAAGTTATGCCACAGGGATTCAGAAGATGGGGGATTAGAGGAAGGGAGCACTTTCCAGTATTTCAAAGCTCAAGATTCAAGCAGTAGGAGTATTTTTAGCAAAGTGGTTACTGAGGAAATTCACAAAATTTAATATTGAACAGTAAAATAATCATAGAGACAAAGAAATTCAGGAGTTTTGAATATAAAACAAGAAATAACATGTTCAACATATGCAGTTTTGCTACCACTGGCAGTGGTAGTGTTAGCACTACTGTTTTACTACAAGGGGAGGCATAACAGCCAAAAAGAGAGTAAAGCCCTGTGAATTAATGTGGCACCAGATAACCATGGAACTGAGAAGGAGGCCGATCTTAGCCCACAGAGAGACAGAGCATCAAGCTGTGGATGGAAAGTACTCTAGCAAGTGGTGAGTTGAGACAGGAGTGATTTTCAAGTGGCCTCAAGGCAGCTTTCAGTGGTGGGAACTCCAGAGTTAATCAAAAGTGTCACCAGACTGTCACAACAAATGCCTGTGATGGGGTCCAGAGTGTGCCCTTCCTGGTGCAACTAAAACAGGCACAGAGAAGATTGTGCCCAGGGGATCCAGACTAGGCATACTAAGAGAAGAGTGGCTGGATTTCCCTTTGTTTCTGATGGCTCATGTGACCATCTGGGGAGAGACCAGAAACTGGCCAGATGGGCATGTCTGTACTCCATGTGTAATCTTGGGAAGTCTGCATCCATGGCAATGGAATATGTGAGACCCACAAAGGGCTAGTTTGTTTCCCAATCCTATGAGTAGAATTTTTCAATAGGTTGCTGAGACTCAGACATCCAGCAGAGATGGGCATCTGCCCAACAACAAATGGTGAGTATTTAATCTATGGAGGTAAATACCACTCAACAAAGACAAAGGACAGCCAGAAACAAAGTTCCAGCTGCTAGAAGTTACCACTTACAACTCTACATAAGCTAGTAAATCTAGACCTAGTCTGTCTAGACAAAACTCCAATGGTCAGTCTCCCAATTTGTCCTGCTTTATACTATGAGATGGGAAGCTGAGAGCTACTACAATCAGCTCTGGCTCAATGCCACACCAGGGGGCAGCTTGATGAGAAACACAAAAAAGTAATTTTTAACAACACCCAGTCCTTGATTCAAGGGGTACATAGTCCAAAATAAATGGAAAGAGTCACTCAGCAGCACAGGCAGTGAACCTCCATTCTTGTGAACAGTTTTATCCATTTCAGCAGTAATAAACCCTTCTTTTGTTACTAAGAATTGTCTTTCTTATTTTTTCCATTTTCTATTGTGCATATGTATATGTGTGCATGTGTGTGTTCTTGCTGAATTGATTGGTTCAGAAAAAAAATATATATGTTACATATATGCTATATATAAAATTTCATGTTTTTATCATTTTTATTCTAAACATTTGTTATTCAGCCTTGTTTTGACATTAAATCCCAGATAGACCCCAATATAATAGTAGTGGATACTTTCATCACACCAGTGGATGGGTCATGGAATATTGGAATGACAATATTTCCAATCTAAATAACAGTATAAAGCAAATGGACCTAGCCAATATCTATAGAATATTATGTCCAAAAATAGATAAAATCACTTTTGCATGGAAAGCTCATTAAACCTTTTTCAAAATAGACCATATTATAGGTTATAATGTAAGTATTAGAAAATACCAAAAAATTGAACTAATCCCATGCATCTTATCAGATCATAATGGAATGAAATTAGTCATCAACAGAGAGAAAAATCAGAGAAACCACATAGCATGTGGAGATTGATTGAGACTCTTAAATGTGGAATGCATCAAAGAAGATACAAGAGGAGAAATTTTAAAATCCTAGAATCAAACAAGTATATATAACACATTAAATTCTCAGGGACCTTATAAAAACAGTTCTAAGAAAAACATAACAATCAATATCTATATTTTAAAAAAAGAAAGATCCCTAATAAACAGTCCAATGCTACATCTTAAGACCCTAAGAAGTGGGAACAGACTAATTCTAGAACCAATACAAGATATAAAATAATTAAGATCAGAACCAAAATAATGAAATTGAGAATAAGAAAAACACAGATCAATGCATCCAAGATTTGGTTCTTTGAAATGACAAGATTTATAGACTCTTAGTCAAAACAACAAAAAGAAAGAGTGAAAAGATACAAATTTACAAAATTAGAGATGAAAAGATAGATATTTCCACAGACATCACTGAAATCCTGAAGCTCATAGGGACTATTTTGAAAATTTGCATTGCAAAATATTAGAAAATCTAGCAGTTATGGACAAATTTCCAGACACTTATGGCCTCCCCAAATTGAACCAAGAGGATATAAAAATTCCATACATAACAATGGAGCAATGAAATTGAAGTAATAATAAAAAGACATCCAACATAGTAAAGCTAAGGAGAAGATGGATTATCAACTGAGTTCTATCAAACCTTTAAAGAGGAAATAATACCAACCATCCTCAAGTTATTTCTTGAAATATAAAGAAAGGGAACACTTGCAAATTCATTCTATGAAGCCAGTAGCACACTAATGCCAAAAGCAGATAAAGACACATCAAAGAAAACTACAGATCAATATCACTGATGAGCATAGATGCAAAACTCTTTAATGAAATAATAGCAAACCACATCCCACAAAGCATTAAGAAGATTATTTACTGTGATCAGATGGGTTTCATCCCATGTATATAAAGTTGGTTTTATATATGCAAATCAATAAATGAAGTCCATCATGTAAATGGAATCAAGGACAACAAAGTCACATGGTCACTCAATAAATACAGAAAAAGACTTTGACAAAATCCAATACCAATTTATTTTAAGAACACTGAAGAAAGGTGTAGAAAGAATGTACCTGAATACCATAAAGACTCTATATGACAAATCCATAGACATCATCATCCAGAATGGACAAAAACTGAAAGCCTTTCCACCAAAATCAAGACCAAGACAAATTATGTTTACAAATATGTTTACTACTCCTATTCAATATAGTTCTTGAAACTTTAGCTAGAGAAATCAGGCAGGAGAAGAAAATGAAAAGGTACAAATAGAAAAAGAAGGTAAACTCTCTCTCTCTGTTTACTAATGATGACATGATCCTATGCATAGAAGACACAAAAACTTCTTCAAACACTTCTATAGCTCATAAACAAATACAACAGCTGCAGGATACAAAATCAACACATAAAAATTAATAACTCCAATTATGAATACACTAATAAGAAATTAAAAAAAAAACTATTTCATGCAAAATATTCTCAAATAAATAAACCTTAAAATGATAAATAAGGAAGTTAAAAAAATCTACAGTGAAAATCATAATACCCTGAAGAAAGAAAATCTTAGATGGAAAGACCTACCATGTTCATGGATATGTAGAATTATATCATCAAAATGGCCATAATACCAAAACAGTCTATATATTCATTGCAGTCCCCAACAAACTATCACTGATGTTTTTCACAGAATTAGAAAAAAATAGTCCTAAAATGTATATGGATTTTAAAAAATAAGACCCAGAACAGTCAAAGCAATACCAAATAATAGCAAGGCTTGAGATATCACAATACCTTATCTCTGATACTACAGAGCTTTTGTCACAAAACCCATATGATCTTGACATCAAAACAGATATGAAGACCAGTGAAATAGACTAGAAGATACAGAGTTAAATCCACACAAATATGGTTCTAATCCTTGACAAAGGTGCCCAAAAGCATAAGTTGTAGAAAAGATAGTCTTTTTGACACATGGTGCTGGAAAAACTAAACAGTCATGGGTAGAAGAATAAAATTAGATCTCTATCTTTCACCCTACACAAAGGTCAACTCAAACTGAATAAATGATAAAGGAATTAGACCAGGAAATTTGCAACTTCTAGAAGAAAGCACTTATTTCATTAATAAGATTCCTAAAGCTGAAGAAATAAAACTTAGAGTCAATAAGTGACACGGCACTAAAGAACTTCTGTATAGCAAGGAAAATAAGAATGCAAAGAGGAAGCATACAAAATGGGATAAAATTTTAGCCAGCTACTCTTCCAACAGGAGTTCAAGAACCAGAATATACACCAAAAACTAATAATCCACTCAAAAATAGGTGAAAGTTCTAATCAAACATTTCTCAAAAGAAGAAATACAAATGGCCAGTAAATATTGAAAAAAATATTCAATATGCTTAGTAATCAGGGAGATACAAATCAAAACCACACTGAATTTCCTCTGACCCCAGTCAGAATGACAATAATTAGGAAAATAAATAATGTTGATGTTGGTAGAACTACAAATTATTACATTCATTCTCGAAGCAGTATGGATATTCCTCAAAAGATTAGGAATTGGACCCACAATATGACCCAACTATCCCATTTCTTGATATTTCCCCTCAAAGATCTAAAATCAGCATGCTATGGTGATACATGCCTACCAATGTTTACAGCATCACAATCCACTATATCCAACTTATGGAACCAGCCTAGGTGCTCATCAATAGATGCAATGATTAAGAAAATGTGGTATATATACACAATGGAGTTCTCCTCAGCTGTAAAGTATAAAATTATGTCATTTGTTTATAAATGTATGGAATGGAAAACTTCATGCTAAGGGAAATATGATAGACTCAGAAAGTCAAGTGTGAATTGTTTTCTCTCATATGTAGAAGCTAGGGAAAAATAAGAATTAAAAATGTGAATCTCACAAAAATAGTAGGCAGAGCAGAAGCATTAAAGCAGGGAACCAAATGGGAGGTGGCATAAGAGGAAATGGGAAAGTACTGAGAAATAAATTTGATTAAATTATGTTATATACATATAGTAATTTATAACAATACATTCCAAATTTGCATATAACTATAGTGCACCAATTAAAAAATAAATAAATACATAGAAGGAGGACTCATAGAGCAGAGGAAGGGAATCAAGGGTAGTACCGGATAGTACTGGGGAATGAAATATAGAAAACTATTATATGCATTATGAATGTGTCAAAATGAACCCTATTATTATGTATAACTACAATGCACTAAAGGTTGACTTGGTTATTGGAGTAATGTAGACAGAAAATTTGTGACTTCTGAAAACTGCAGCATGTCATTCCAAAAAGCAGCCATGCTTGATAACTATTGTGAACAGGGAGCTTTCCTAATCCTTCAGTCTGCCAAGCTTTACTACAGATTTACAAAAATATTAACAAATATCAATATGAAAAGGTGCCAAAAATTTCAGCCAATTTTTCTATTTAATAGCATCTTTTAAATTTGGAAATAGTATTTTAATAAACAGTGATACAAAGTCACTATATTGATTAGTAGAAGCAAGCAAAACCTATTCACTATAGATCAGTTCTGGATAAACATCGTCCACTGATCATGAAATCAATGAACCCGATGGACTCATTTCTCAATGGCTTTAGATTGGCTGAAGTCATTATTTTTTAATACCTTTATTTTGTTTATTTAATTTTTATGTGGTGCTGAAGATTGAACACAGCACCTTGTACATGCTAGGCAAGCACTCTACAACTGAGGCACAATCCCACCTCCTGAAGTCATTATTTTTTTTAAAAAATTTCTTTGAAGTTGTTTTTCTATTCATGTGTCAGTTTCTGTTGTTTTTGATTTGAGCCCCTATTGATATGCAAAATTTCTCCCTTAAGTAATCACCCTAAGGGGTCCACTCAAACTAATCTCTGAATTTCAGCTGTACAATCCCTATGATCACCATGATTTTGGAGAACACACATTGTGATTTGTTATGATGGACCTGAACCTCAATGAACCTCAAATTCAAAATGCATTTTCACCTAAAGTATACACTGGGAAGATATGCTGAAAGCTAAGGATAGATAAGAAGAGTTGAGAGTGTTCCCCAAATGAAGATTTCTCCTCCTGCAATGCAGCAATCAGAAATGGTAAACACTCCATGGATTTCTGTATCATCAATAAGTGCAAGGCAATGGCAACCAACCCTGGGGGCAAATTAAGACCTTATAAATCCCTCTGAAATTTCCAGACATTCACTACCTCCATACCAGAGATATTCTAAAGGCTGGGAAAAAAAAAAAAAAAACATGAAAAACGGAAAAGTTTCTCGTAGTTTTCCAAGGCTATCACTGAGTGCATGATGTAAGTTCTCCAAAGGTTGGTGATAGAATAGAAAAATAGAAACCAGTATGGAAATTCCTTGGAAATCTGGGAATGGAACCACCATTTGATCCAGCTATCCCTCTCCTCCGTCTATACCCAAAAGACATAAAAACAGCATACTACAGGGACACAGTCACATCAATGTTTATAGCAGCACAATTCACAATAGCTAAACTGTGGAGCCAACCTAGATGTCCTTCAGTGGATGAATGGATTAAAAAAATGTGGCATATATACACAATGGAATTTTATTCAGCAATAAAAGAGAATAAAATCATGGCATTTGCAGGTAAATGTATGGCACTGGAGAAAATAATGCAAAGTGAAGTTAACCAGTCCTAAAAAACAAATGCTGAATATAGGAGAAAATTTAACCATAGTCAAAATATTTTAAGACACTGGTGAAGTGAATGAACCTAAAATTACAATAAAGTCTAGATGCAAATCAACTTTAAATTACATTCACTCACTTCTTACATCAATAGTATAATAAAATAAAATGTAAATATTTAATGGTAAAAACTATATTCTGTTTACTGTAGTTTATAAAATATATATGGTATATAACCCAAAATTGCTAAATATGAAAATGCAAGAAAATGTGAGCATTCGGTAATAGAAAAAAAATGTAGATATGGCCTAGAAGTTAAAATTATCAGGCAGGGATTGTAAAATAAGTATGATTAATATGATAAAGGAATATAGCATAAAAAGTATAAGATATATTTAAATAAATATAATATTCACATAGAAGTAGAACCACATACTACAAATGTTATATCAGATACAATATACTATATCAGATATCATCATTTACTGTAATAATCTTTTAGAATATTGGACAAAATAAAATCTCTGTAAATTTAAATATGAATCAATAGAGATTAACCAAACTCAAACATTCAAACTGGAAAACTAGAAAAATAATTAGATGAAATATGTGAAACAATGTTAAAAAACAAATATGCAGATAATGAGGGTTCAAGAAGAAGGAGAAAGCCAGCTACAGTGGTTCATGCCCAGTGGCTCAGGAGGCTTAAGCAGAAGGATTCAATGTTTAAAGCCAGCTTCAGCCACTTAGTGAAGCTCTATGAAATTTAGCAAGACCCTGTTTCTAAACAAAAAATTTTAAAAAGGACTGGGGATGTTGCTCAGTGGTTAAGTATCGCTGGGTTCAATCCCTAGTGCCAAAAGAAAAAAAAAAGGAGGAGAGAAATGGGACAAAATAATTAGTTGAAGAGAAAATAAGAAAGGATCCAAACAAATAGCACACAAAATAAATAGAAAACAAAACTGCATCTAGGACCACCATGAATGATAAAATGAACAAATAGAACGAGAACAAAAATACTAATAGCTAGAAGAACATAAGGACATATTAAACACAGTATAAGAACTATGACTGCAATTTAGCGAAAAAATTGAAATGAAATGGTGTCTTTTTTATGTACTAAAGAAAAAAAAATATGTCAGTCCAGAACATTATGCATAGTGAAAACATACTTCAAAAGCAAATGATATATAAAGACATTTTCAAAAAGTCAAGGCTGAGAAAGTTGAAATCCAGAAGTCCTGAAATGCAATAAATACTGAAAGATTTTCCTCTAGCTGAAAATAGATGATATTGGATAGAAGATTAGATCTGTAGAAATGGCAAAATTAGACACACACATGAATAACTTAAAAATAATATGCTTTTGAAATGTACAGAATTATCAGGAGAAAAGTTTACAATCAAAAGAATACAGAAAATTGGAGTGGTGAAATTGGAATAAAAGTCTGAAAAGTTTTGTAAGTTGTTATTACCATTTGTTTATGGGAGGGCTCAATAAGTGCTTATATTTGACTATTAAAATTTAAAAACATGATCTCTACAGTAACAATGATATAAATACTACAAGAATAGACTAAAAGTAAAAGGAAGTAAATTTTTTTTAAAAAAGTAAAATATTTTATTTACTCAAAAGAATGCAGAGAAAAAGGGATCATGGAATATATTTTAAAATAAAAACAGAGAAAGATGATATAACTAATCACAAACATGTCAACAATTACATTAATAATTGGATAAAATTGTAAATAGATGCAGAGATTGAGAAGGTAAGTGAACAAGAGATCACTAAACATAAATCTAGCTAGAAATATAAAAACATTTAAGATGAAAGTATAAATTTGGAAAACATAGGAAACAATGTTAGAAAGCTGATATAACTCTACTAATTATCAGACAATATTGACCTTAAGACAAAGTTATTGTAGGTATATTTAATATTTCTATGAAAAGAAGTTCTTAGTAAAGGATCAGCCATTTACAATAGAATCATAATTTTTAAGAGTTTACATTAATCAGCTCACTAACATAAGACGGATGAGTTAAAGAACAGCAACTTAAAATTAAGAAAGAAATAAGAGATAATTTTAGATGATTTTGAGGAAAATTACCCATGGGTTATAGCTGAGATATAATTTAACATGCATATTCAAATAGTTTTGTCTAGTTTCCATGCTATAAGGCTCTGGGCATTTCTCTAGAGATCTCTCATTTGTGTCCTTTAAATACTTAAAGATTTCTGCAAATATATCTCTAAATTATTTTAATCATTTCATTTTAATGATTTAATGAAAATCAGAAAATTATCTGTATTTACAGTTAATTCAGATGACTCAATTTGTCCTTTGATTTCAAGTTATCTCATGTTGTAAATGATGGTTTGATTGCTTCAGTCACTATCATACTATCCTATGAAGCCACTGACAATTCATTATATTATAAGGAAATGTAAAATAATCTGGAATACAGTAGGTTAGATTTTCTAAATTGTGGTCTATGGGTTGTTCATCTTGGGAGATGTGTAATTAAAAGAAATGAAAAAAGCTTCATTGTCAAGTAAATTGGGGAAATGCAGGAATACTCGAAATTCAGAAACATCCCTAGGTATAAGTAACCATTTAACGTTAACCTGGTATTTCCAAAACTTCTCTTACTTCAGGAAAATTTCACCCAAAGATTTCATAGATAATTTTTATAAAATATTATCATAGAGCAATTCTGGGAGCACACAATGTATTTTGAAGACAGATTGGTAGAGGCAATAAAACAGATTTTTGCACCAATAGATTGGCTCTGAATCTAGTCTTCAACACTCACTGGGTACATCAAATTACTTACCTATCTAGAGGTCTCAAGTTTCATATTGGTTAATTGGGGATAATAAGGAAAGGCACAGCATGCCTTGAATAAAAGCTTTGGAGATGAAACACTTGGATTCAGAGGCTTGTTTCTCCACATAGTAGGTTTGTGACCGGAGTGGAGATATTTAACTTAATTGAGCCTCAGGGGTAATCCTAGCACCTACTTTAGAAGGCTGCTGTATTTACTTTTAAAATATATGAGAGATACTTAAATTAATGCTCTTAAAAACTAAGTTTACAATATTAAGAGGTATTGTTATAATACCTTAGATGGTTTCTATGATTGAATGAGACTTTATGAAATGCTTAGAAGAATGTCTATCATGGTTTGGACTCTACAGATGTCTTTGCTTCTTCCCTTTTCTTCTGAAGTGACATCCATTTTTCTTTTCCAAAATAAGTTTGGACTCACTTTGGAATTTCTAAAGGTGAAGTCCTAAAAGTAATTATTCTACTGGATGATACTTTGTTTCCAAAGAATTTGGAGAAAACAAATGGATATGAATCAGGTCAAATTAAACCTGAAGATTTGGAAGTAAAATTGTCAGGAACTGTTAGAACAGCGCATAGTAATATTTCCCAAAAGTTTCCTGAAATAGGTAGTTTTCCAAGTTTCCTAGAAGCAGAAACAAAGAGGTGAACAAATTCAGTTACAATCTTGCCACCTCTGCAATCAAGCCTCAGGCACATTGAAAGTTTTCTTCAGTAAATAGTTTAATCTACACAGATAAAATGGGAAAAGTATTTGCTTGTAATCAATCTCACTGATCTTTGTGTAGAAACATATTAAAATAAATATTACCAATTGCCATTTAAAAAATCTTACTAAAGCACCTCAACAATGTTTACTGTTCATTGTTTTGGATGTTTGGATTATGTTTTCATGTATATGAATTATAATCTATAAAAAGAATGGCTAAATATTGTCCCTTTACATAATAAATGATGATTTTAGTTTGAGAACAGTCTTCTTAAACATTGTTCTGACAATATTGGTAGTAAGACACTCTGAAGCTGTGCTTAGTAAGTGAAAATAAATTATATCATCAGTATGAAGAAAAAATACAATATTTTTCCTCAAAGAAGGAGAACACGTACTCAAATGATCCAGGGATATTTGTGAGTTATTAATGTACAAGTTTAAGAAAAATAGGATATGGCTTATCTTTGTTTTCTACTACTGGAAATTGTTAACTTTTCCTCAGGTAGCCAGTTCTATTGACTTTGATTTTCTCAGCATATTAAGATGTGGGTTCAGTTTGAGCAAGGATAATCAGAGGAATATTTCTTTTTTATTATTTCTATTCCAATTGGAAACAGTAAAATACAAAAAAAAATGTTTAAGAGTGCATTTTATATTATCATGGAAACTTAGTTTAGATAGATCAGAATGTTTGCAAATATATAAGGAAGGCTCTTAAATGTCATAATTGATAGTAAAACAGTAATAACAGTGATATTAATATAAGAAGAATACATTTTAATATTCTGTATTTGATATGAAGCTGTTCAATATATCCCAGAAATTAATGTTAGCCAACTCAAGCTCCTTTACTATAAAACACAAGCTGTTCATTTTAACATATAATTTAATTTGCATTCTGAGCAAATGAAATTCTTAACCAGAAAATATTGCAATCATTAATCTAGAATAATTAAAAAATGATTTCCTTTAAAAGCTACAGTGTGGATAGATAACATGTAATTTGAAATTAATTTTAAAAGGAGCATAACAAGTACACCAAACCACAGTAGGTTCAATATGGATGGAAAATTGATAGTAAGATATTAGTGTGTCTTCATTTGTTCATTTGTAATTCCAAAAGCATATCATGGTTCATCTGGGAAAAAAAAAACTTAGATTTAATCAGTCTTTGAAAGAGGTGAAAAATAGGCAGACTCAGCTCCCTTGCACTTTTGGTCATCTTCAACTGGATAGCAGCCAGAGATGCTGTCCTTTAATTCCGGTATCTGACCTCCTTGCCAACAAAGGACAGAGGACACTTTGCATTAATATGAAGAACACAATAGTCTCATGTGTTGTTTGGAAAAACAATGAAGATAATAGGATCAACAGGAAATTCTAGCTACATCACCACAGGATGTCTTTATGCACACTAAATTACAGTTTATAGTTACTTTTGTTTGGACCATCTAAATTATTTTTACTAATCAGAATCCCTTGACAAAACATTTCAACTATACTGTTTTTGCTTACCTAGTGTATGAATTCAGCCCAATGGTGACTAGAAAGCACTATTTTTAAAGAAACTATTCATTCTAACAGTGTTAGAATACTATATGTTAAAAAAAGCCAAAAACCTGTGATAATGTCATTTACTTTTCTTATTTGTTTTTAAGTCAATGAGTATTCATCAAAACCCTACTATGCTAAGAGGAAGGACATGAAAACACTACATCCTTCTAGAAGAAATCAATGTAGTTCTGAAGACGTAACCTATGGAGCAACTGTAATCCACCTTGTGTCAATACTTAATGAAGGGCTAAAAGGAATTCTCCAGCTAGCACAGCCAACAAACATCTGAAGAGGAGTGGTCAGTGAAGGATGGAGCAGAAAAAGACAGCCTAGCTAAGGAGGCCGGACTGAGTGCCAGCACTTGCATAGGCTGAAGGAATAGGGCACAGTGTTTCAGGAAAGACAGAGCTTGACCTCTGGACAACATGAGAGTACAGACTGAGAAAGTGTGCCCAGTAGGACCAGACAGAGCCAAGGAGGGAAGTTTGCACAGAGAAGGGGGAAGTGGGAGTGGGTTCAGCAATGACATGCAAAGGGGGGCCATTATTCTACAAGCAAAGGAGAAATAATGATACAGGAAAAAAAAAAGTGTCATTTTTAATTAGCCTGCAAGGTCATTTCTGTTCCTTTTTCCTCTAAAATCAGTTTTATATCAAAACTTCCTAAAGAGATTACAGGGTGCTGAGATGATACCCTTCAGGGCAGTTAGATGGGGCTTTGATGAACTGAGCAGGTTCAATAAGACTTTGGCTTACACAGAAAGTCATTCAAATATTAGCATTTTCTGCATATCATAATTCTATAGAAAGGCTGAGAATATCTGATTTATATAATAGCAGCACTGTTGAATTGATACTGTGATTCTTCATTCATTAATTCATTCAACAAATACCTACTTTAGGAACAGTTGAGGTGCTGGATACTTAGACATTTATGGCTTTTATTGATCAAGAAGGCCTTAACATCACCGCAAACTTGAGTAAACTTTAGACAGGTTTCTTCTGATTGTAAGTCCCTAACTTTCCTTTTCTAAGAGCACTTAATTTATAACACTTTTTACTGTAAATCTTTCCTCGGCCTGTTTTTAAAGCCTCCTAATAATTCTCTACCTGTAGGAATGTCATTATCAAGGGTGAGGAACTATTTTTTGAAATATGATCACTAAGGAAGATAGGCCCGATCTTCCAGCTTGTGGGAAATCAGGAGTCTAACTTCTATAAGACTCCTTGTTGCTAGCTCTATTAAAAGGGAGAAAGTTTATTTTTCCTTGAACTAAACTCAATTACTAAACACAAATGGCTTCTAATGTCTTCCTCATGCATGCTGCTCCTTTGGGTTAAACCTTAGCATTGTTCAGCCTGAAACTGAGTTCAGCCTGAGTTCTCATCTCACTCCCCTATTGCAATGGCCTGAAATAAAGTATTCCTTGCTTTTCACTCTATAGTGCAAATTTTGCTTTCACAATAAATTTGCCATTCATTGCATTATGAATCCTGAAATCTCACTTCTGTTAAGCATGTGTTAAGAACTCTATGTGTTAGAGCATATGTAATCTCATTTGTATCTGTCTCACTGCAGTGATCATTTTTTCAGAAAAAGGCTTTGTGTGTTTTTCCCTTAAAGCTTATCACTTAATAATAATCTAATATCTCAAAAATGACTCTTATGGGATAGCACAGTTCTCACAAAATTGTACCTAACAACCATCATTGTCTATATATTCTTAAAAAATTTTTATTTGGTAATGGTGATTGAATCTAAGGATGCTTAACCATTGAGCCACATCCCTAGACCTTCTTAATTTATATTTTATTTATTTTGAAACAGTGTCTCACTAAATTGCTTAGGGTCTCACTAATTTGCTGAGGCTAGCTTTGAAACTGAGATCCTGCTGCCTCAATCCCTCAAGCCACTGGGAGTACAGGCATGTGCCACTGTATCCAGCTATATATTCTTATATGTCTATTTGATGATAATCTTATCATTCATATAGTTTATCAAGAGTTTTCCTCTATCCAATATAAATACAATGTTCTTAAAGCACATTTGCCTTGGTGATAATATGAACCTTTATTACACAGACTACAGCCCATAGTAATTCATCCAGATCACAAAAACATGAAAATACATGATGTGGCATGATATCTTTTGAATTTTCTATTATCTACTCTCAAAAAGATCAATATTCTACATTTATTGACCTCATTTATAACATCTAAATATTCATTCATACTGTTCATTTCTCCAGTCTGTTTATTCATTGTTTTCCATCAGACAGAAGTTTTATATCCATATTAAGAAAAAAACTACTTCAATTTGTGGATGAATGTTACATTCTACATGACTCAATTACTTGCTGAGCATATGCTTTCTCTAAATGTTACTATTCATTTTTCCAAATATACTGTATTAATTTATGGAGAAATGCACAAATCACCAAAATACCCTACAACAATATCATAATATGCTTCTCAAGTGCTGTTTATCCATTTCATTGCTTTATTTATATGAAGCAACAGTGACATTTGCAAACCAGCTGTAGTGATAACAGGTGTGCATGCCCCCTGGATATCCTACGGATATATTTCTGCTAAGTGGTAGTCTAATCACCCAGGCTCCATGGAAGACTAAATTTAAATCAGATGTTAATTGCCTCCAGAGATCAGCTGATCTTTGCATTCAATTTTCTCCCCCAAAGTCAAATGGAAAAATGCACTGACTCAGGAAATTGTATAAAAAAATTCACATCTGCTATAGGAAAGTAGGTTTGCAAGCTATGTACACTTAAAATGAGAGAATTCTTAACCATTATTAACTAGTCTTTCTTAAATATCCCTTCTGATGCTGGTTTCATAAAAAGACTTCTATATTGTCTAGAAAATCTCTAATTTATAGATCTTTGTGTCATTGCATGTTGTTTTAATAAAGGACAGTATCTCTTCTTTTTTTTTAAATTGGGCGGCATTTAGCAGAATCACTTACCCACAGAAGATACACCATAGCTCCACATCTATACCAGCCTCCCTCAGAGACTTACCATAGACATGCACTTGAGTAAGTTGTTTTCTCAGCTCTTCTCTTTCCCCATTGCACTTATTTCCTAAATTTTACAGGTCCTGTTCCTCCCTCCTCTCTGCTATAGAAATTCTACAAATAAACAAGTGATAGCACTATTGGGCTTTCTTTAATCCCTCTGTTCCTGAAACAATATTCCTAATATCACATCCATACAGAAGACATCAACCTCTATTATCTGCAGCCCCGATCTCCCAAATTCCAATCCCAGTTTTCCACATTGGCTATACCATAGTATTTATGGCACTAATTATGTACTCCACCACCTTCCCCATTTGGATGTCATCTTATTTTTTTTTCTATACACATTTCCTTACATTACCATTGAATTCAAACTTTCAGCAGAAGCTTCATTCCTTTCACCATTTTCCCCTATGCTTTATTAACCCTCAAATGTTCCACATTTATTTAATCTATTTCAACTTTCTAATTTCTTTTTTATAAGATTCCTAATCTTAATGATATCCATAGATGTGTTACCCTATTAAGAAATACTAGTGCATATCATGCTTCCAAATTTTACAGTGGGCATCTTAGTTTTGATAAGCAATAATTGGTAAAAATGTATGTGTGTGTGTGTGTGTATATTGTATATATGTATAAAATGTGTGAGTGTGTGTGTGTGTGTGTGTGTGTATCCATGTCATATCCTTTCTTCCTTATGCTTGCTCACTTGTTTTATACACAGGAGCAATATAAAACAAATGTACTTTAATTGTCCTAATTTATACTTTTTATTAGAAAAAAAGGGAGAAAATACTTTCTTTTATTTCAATGGCATTCTAGTTACTTATTCTTTAAAAGAACATGCATTAAAAGTGTTACATTTCTTCGCAAAACAAAAAATCCATACTATTACAAATGTCTATTTTAATGATAAGCAAAATTAAAAGCCAGGAATTGCCAATATTCAGAAAAGAAAAGATCAATCAGCCCACTTGTGAAAATCAATTGATGAGGGCAGATATTTTACTCAGTACTCTATTACACACAGCCACACAATGAGCCCCACTTTACACACAGCTTCTTGGTGAAAGAGAAGAAAATGTAATTAATATAAGCCTATCCAACTGTGAGAATCCTCTCTCATACTCTCGTTTCTATCTTGGACCACATGTCTATAAACTCATCCTTTTATTTATTATTATTATTATTATTATTATTATTTTACATTCAGAGAGCCACTGAGTAAAAGGAACTCTGATGTAATGGAAGACTGGAAATACCAAGATTTTTTCTTTAAAATTTCATAACATAAAACAGGCAAACCAATTTAAACTAGATTTAGAAAATAAAAAGTTGCTGTCTGCCTAGTTTAATCCCAGCGAATTTTATATCAGAACAATAAATCCCTGAAAATGCAGGCTTCCAATGGAACCTTGTTAAATATTTAATCATAGGCACTAGGCCCATAACCATAAGCTCTGTTCCTTATTCTTATTTATTTCAACAGTAACTTTTATTCTTTTTATGGAAGAGATCAAATGATGAGGAATAATCACTCATGTGAGCATATGTGTGCTTACCAATTGCACTAGGGCAATATTGCTGCATGCACAGATTCAACTGTGTAAGGCCAGATTTGTAATAATGACTACTTCTGCCACAGAAAAGGAAGAAAAATCTCTCCCCTCTAGACTAGATGAAGAAGATTATGAAAAAAATGTACATTGTGAATAGTTTTAGACTTATATTAAAATTTAAAATCATTTCAGCTATCAGAAGGCACCAACTAAATACCAAAGAAAACATAACACTATTATAGGAATAGTACATCCATTAAAGTTAATTCATCATTCAGAGTTTAAATGTTGCCTCCTTAAGGAAGTTCCCTCTGACCCTCCAGAATAGCTCTCTTGTGCCAATATATGTTCTATGCATGCTCAGTGATGAAAAGCTAATACATATACCACTTGTGCCTTTCTTACTATGTTGACATTTGAAGAGTTATAAAATCAGTGATGGCTAAAACTGTTTCCTTAGCATGAACCAAGACAGAGGTACCACAATAAATTAGCAGTCTTTAAATGCTATACCACCATGTACTTGAAGGAAAAAGAAAGTTATTTTCACTCATGGATACCCTTGATGATGCAGAAAGACATTAATTTTATGAACCCAACTCCTTCAGTATTCATCTCTTTAATATTCTATGTGACAGGCCAGAAAGTATACGTAAAATGTTGCTGTTATAGGATGAATTGTGCCACTCCACTCACCAGATTCACACGTTGATGCTCTTCACCCAAAACCTCAAAGTATAACTATATTTGAAGACACAGCTTTAATTGAGGTGTCCAGGGTGGACCTTAGTCCAATATGTAGGTGTCCTTAGAAGAAAAGATTCAGAAACATACACACACTCAAACTTGTGTGTGGGAGAGACCAAAAAAAAAAAAAAAAAAGAGAGAGAGAAAGAGAGAGGATTAGATATATATATGCACAGAAGAAAGTCTATGTGAGCATATACCATATGGAGTGAAGATTGTCATCTACTGGCAAAGAGAGAAGTCTCTTAAGGAACGCTAATTTGAAACATATTTATCTTCAACTTCTAGTCTCCAGAATGATAAGAAATAATTTTTTTGTTGTTGTTTAAGGCATCCAGTCTGTAGTCATTTTTATGGCAACTCTAAGAAAATAATTAGCTGCATATGAATATATGAAATGTCTCAAGAAAATACACATAATTTAGTTGTGGAACAAACAATGGTCCTTTCACAGAATATCACTTTTACATGAAAGGAAGACTAAAACCTTATGGTTATTAAGTATTCGGTATTTTAAAGATATTTCTTGAAAAATAAAAGAGTTATTTCACAGAAAATAATTTACATCACTGATTGTTAATGATAAATTTTGGGCTTTTATCTACTACTATGAACTAGATAGCATCCCAGGGCTTTTCTGATAAGATAGGTGATAATTTAAATGAATGAGATTTTAAATATTTTATAATTAAACAATAATTTGGGGGATCTGTTTATGTCTAAACAGTGAAACAATATTTTCAAAATTACCTGCACCTGCTACTATAGAAATACTTCATTTGTAAAAGATTCATTGAATATCAAGTCAAGTGCAAGACAGATCAATAGATTATGATGTAAAAGAGTTAAAAATTTACTAATACAGACAGTTCCAGGTTTCACATTGCAACTGAACTCTTAGAAAATGCCTTTATTCAATTTTAGCATTGAATCAGAGGAGGATATTCATAAATGCTGAAAATGGCTACTAAATTATTCCTTCCTTTTCTAACTTTACATTCATGTGAAGTCAGAGTTTCTTCATAAGCTTTAATCAAAACAACATACTGCATCTTTGGATACAGAAGCAGATACTAAAATAAATCCTTAAATGTTCTGTATTAAGTCACATATTAAAGGTTTGGTAAAGACACAAAACAATGCCACATTTCTCATGATTTTTCTTGTTTTGGAAAGTACTGTTTTTTATAAACAAAATTATATATGCTACCAGTTAAATAGCTTACCATTACTTTTTTACATAAATTAACAAGTGCTCTCAAAATTTGTTTTAATTTCTAATATTATGAGTATTAATGGTCATAATCACATAAAGATTCTTTGGGTCCTCAATAATTTTTAAGCATGTAAAAATATTGTGAGACCAAAAACAGTTTGAGAACTGTTGATTTAGATGTTCTTGAGAACAGGTGTTTGAGTCACCTTTATCTACTCAGATGCTCCCAGCTGAGGTTATGGACATCTGGAGGAGATATAGACCATTTCCTTACTGGGTTCCTCATCCACAGAATTCATGACCATAAAAATGATGGTGGTCATTTTATGCAACTCATGGTGGGGAGGTTTGTTCTATAATGAGAAAGAACTGGAGCACTGGCTCCTTATCTTTTGGCTGTCCTACCACACCCCAGTTCTTTCAGTATCCCCTGTATTATTGTCATGCATCCAGTCAGATGAAGTGAAAACTTCTTAATTTCCTGGAACTCTCCCAGGTTTCTGGGTTACTAAGTTTGCTAGATCCTACTGATTAGGTAACTCATAAACCTTTTAGATTTTTTTCTAATTCTGTAGCCAGGAATTTAATTCAGGCATTTATCTCTCTCATCCTTGTGATAGCCATAACCTTCAAATTGTTCTCCCTACCTTCAGTGACCCTTGTAGCTATTATACTTGCACTTTAAGGAGGGTGTGGTGTGTGTACATTTTAGGGTACATTATTGATATCATTAACTCTTATGAAAAGCATTCAGTAGCTGATCATCAAATTTACTATGAAAAGTAAAGTCTTTATGGAGACAGATACAGCTCACCTGCTCCAACCTGTACTATCCATTTGATCAAAAGCTCAATAGTTTTCGGTACAACCAGTAGATTCTAGAATAAACCAGGACTCTAAAATCTCTGCTTTGCATTCACCTTTGTATATATCCTGTGGATTTTAAAAAGCCATGTGAAACATATTCACTTGAAAGCAACATTTGATTCAGAATTAGGTTACTTCCCTTGTTGATATTATAATGTATAAACCTGTTTATACATTTAATTTTAGCATTTATCAGAATATATAACTTAAACTATACTGAGAGCTCACTGAGACAAGAAATCACGTTTCTTTTTTGTATTTTTGAAATCCCATTATCTATAACAGTGATAAACAAATATCTGTGAAATGAATAAAGGAATTGCTTTTTATATAGTAAAATATTCCCATAAGTATTTGAAAATAATGTAGTCATCTTTAGTGGGAATACTGTATTAAGCAAAGATGCAAAGTTAAAGGATTATAAGTAGTTTTTAAACAAGTTGATAATAATTTTTTAAAAAGCAGATCATTCAGTCAAGGTAGATGCTATTAATAAGAAAACAACACAGGTTTTATTAGATTTAATCTAAGAACGGTACACTATCTTTTTTTTTTTTACAATTTAATATCCACTTACTCCAGCATTCCAGAGCTGATTAATGCTTTCATGTATTCAAAGATATAAAGCTACATAGTGACAGTTAGCAACTTAATTCTAAGTTCAAATGTGCTTTTCAGGGCAATATTCATGTTTCAAATATTTATACAGCAGTTTAGTTTAGTGAAGCACAATTATTATCTGACTATTACCAACTGAAAATCTATCTGCTTCTTAACAAACTTGGTTTGGATTTGTGATACAGAAACGAGCATAAAGACTAGTAAGGAATTGAAATATTTTTGAGCAGAGATAGTATGATATGACTCAGATTTTGAAAAGCTTATTTTGGCTACAGATTTCCTAGCAAGGAGATACAATATCTTTTTTTCATCTCCACCTCCAGGTTTATTTCCCACCCTTCCCCATCCTCCTTTCTACCCCAAGAGGTTGCCCCACATGAATAGCATCAACTGACTTTCTCTCTTCTGGCTGTTGGTAATGTCTCCTCGAGGTTTATCAGTCACCTCTTTAGTTCAGCCTCATGGGCTTCCCTTTAGCAGCTGCTGACTACGGACCAGCAGGCTCTGACTCACATTCCTTCAGTAGCTAATGATTCAACTCCAAGCCTTGATGTTCAATTACCTTAGCATGAGACACCATTAGCGCCCACGTGATATTCCTGCAAGTGTGTCTATAAGTGTGGGAGAAGCTCATGCAGTGGGATAACCTTCAAATAGCAAGAGATGAGAATGATGGATAAATGTTTTTTTCCTGTCAGTCTTTGATTGACATATTTTTGGAGTCATCCTGTATGTACCTGAGGTGTTCCAACAAATATCCAGCACCACCCACCTCCAGAGGTATATACTTATACTGATGTTTCCTCTACTTATATTTCATTCTTTCTAATTCCTCTCTTTGGCTCCCTTTGCCACAGTCTGGATGACACTCCCACTGCCATACTTTGAGTGTCACTCATTACTGAAGAATTCATGTGTTGGAAGCTTAGTCCCCAGTGTGACATGCTTAAGAGTTGGTGAGATCTTAAAAGATGGACCTTAGTCGTAGATCACTGGGGCTGCTTACTCTTGTAGACAATTGCTCTATTTCTTTTGGGATCCTGGTTAGCATTCATGAAGGGTCATTATAAAAGATTAAGACCTGGCTCTTCCTTTCTCTCCAGCTTCTCACAGTATGATCTCTTCCTCTTACACAAAACTCTACCATGATGTCATATGCCATGTGGATTCTTTGCAGATCTAGCATTATCCTGTTAGCACTTGTAATCTCCAAAGCTGTAAGCTGAATAAACCTCTTTTCTTTTTAAATTATCCAGTCTCTGATATTCCATTATAGAAACAAAAATAGACTAAGATACCTATTGAATGATATACCTCTTTAACACTTGTTTTAGTTTCTTCTGAAGACAAAGACTGAGACATTGGAATAAGGGAAAGGGAAGATAGATAGAAGTTGTAAAAAGAGTGAGGTCAAAATATCTATTTTTCTGGCTTTCCGAATTAGTCATGTGGGTTTACATCATCTTGCTACCACAAAGTAGTTACAGATTAAAAGTTTTAATTCTCCCTGTTGAATATAAAAGATTTCCCTCCCTTTTCCTTAGAGTATTTATTGTAGAAAGCATGTGGAGTTTTTTTTTTTTTTTGTCTCTGTCTTAAATGCATATAAATCATTTTAAGAGCTAGATAAGCTTCTTGTCAGCTCTTACCCAAGAAATATTGTTCTTCAAGACTTGGAAACCATCTCTTTGAAATTCATCCAAGAAAGATAGTGCACCTTATTTCCAGATTTTTGCAAAAGTGTAGGAGCCTAGCTAACATTAACGGGTACCTCACTTCAATTTGCCAAGTATCTTATATCATAAAAATAAAAGAGGTATATATCTTTTGCTTAGTATAAAGTGAATAAACTAACACAGATTATCTCAATTACTAGGTTAATATATGATGAACTATTTGTCACAGATAATATTGTCAAGTCCTCTTACGTAAAGACTAGTTACTATTTCTCTTGAGAATATGTACGTAATGAATTTTGTTTTATTATTTAAAGGATGACATATATTTCTGTCTTTGTGATCTCCTAGCAGATTTCTTGTGATACACATCACATTCTAGTTTAATGTTTATTTGGTAATAAAATATTTTCTTTTTATCTTTGAGGAGAGATTGTCTGGGTTGGCGGGAGAATGTGTTTTTAATTATATTTCCTCAGCACTTCCAAAAGCTCTCTCCTTGTGCTGGTAACTGTTTTTTTTTTTATTCTCTTAGAACCTTCAAACCTAGGTATGGTAAAATATCCCTGCTATTAGAAGCCTCCAACTTTTGCAACTTGCTCTGATGCTTTCCCCAAACCACCCCAGCAACTTTTCCAACAGTCATTTTATTAAAATCTCCTAAAATTAAACATCTGAATGTGTCATTTGTTTCCTTTCAGGGTTTTGAAATAATAGGAGAGACTAAAAGCAGGGAAATTAGGTAGAATAGTACTGTGATATTCCAACAAAGATGATGGTGCTGGTGAATAATAATGAGAGATTTATTAAATGGATATATTATTCTTTAAAAAAGAAAGAACCAGGAAGATTTGCTGCTAAATTGCAATTTGATATGGTATAAAAAAGAAATAGCATAAGGATAACTGTAAAATGTTTGGACTAATTAAAATTTTGAGATTTGCTTGTACTGAGAGGGGAAATAGTTGGAGAGAAACATTCTTTAGAATAAGGGAAAAAAATCACAATAGCTAAACTGTGGAACCAACCTAGATGCCTTTCAGTAGATGAATGGATAAAAACAAAATGTGGCATATATACACAATGGAATCTTACTCAGCAATAAAAGAGAATAAAATCATGGCATTTTCAAGTAAATGAATGGCGTTGGAGAAGATAACACTAAATGAAGTAAGCCAACCTCCCCCCACAAGAAAAGCAAATGCCAAATATTTTCTCTAATATAAGGAAGCTGATTCATAGCGGGGTGGGGAGGGGGAGCATGGGAGGAATAGATGAAAATCTTGTTCTTGTGCTTGCAATATTTGAAGTAGATATATAAAATCCAGGGATAGATATTAAGTAGACCATCTTATGTATGAGTCTGTATGCCAGGGAAGAAATTATGTCATGAAGAATGAAGATAGGTGCACCTATATAGAGATGATATTGGAAATCTTAAAGAGCACCAAAAAAATGTCTATGGACAAAGAGAGAGGATTTACAAATATTGAGCCCTGGGGTGCTCTAAATCTTAGGGATAAAACTGAAAAGTGCAGGTGGTCAGTGAAGTTGAAGAGGAAATAAGACAGAGTAGATAAGTCAGAAGCCAAGTAAATAAAGGAAGAAGTATTCAGATGTGTCTCTCATGTTAATCATGTTTTAGTAACATAAGGACCAATTGAATTGAACAACTTTGAAGTAATTGGTGTCTTTGACATGAGCATTTTCATAGAGTGGAAGGGACAACCATTCACTGGAGACTACAAAGACAGAAAGTATAGATGGAGTTTTTAGAAATAGTTTTGTTTTGTCATTTTTTTTTTCTTACAGAGAAGTGGGGCAAAAGGAAATGAGATTCTATACATCTATGGAGAACTAAGAGAGGGACAAAGTTTATTCACAGGACAAGTATAAAAGCCAGATTGTATAATCTGTGGTGACTTTGATAGATGTGTTCATGGAAGCATGGTAAAAAATGTCTCTGGTTTCTTTATTTCCTAAGTAAGAATTAAAATCTCCTTAAATTTAAGATGGTGAAAGAAAAATTGTGGATTTGATGAGTGAGGAAAAAGTATGCGATGATTTACTAGAAATGTGGGAGAATAAATGGACTAGACAAACACAGCATGATTGCATAGCCCTACTAGGGAAAAACTTGGGGTTAGTGAAATGGATTAAATGTGACATTAGTCAGCATGGTTGTGCCAGTTCCGCTACATGGTGGCAGGCATGGACTCGTCCAAAAGTTGTATTTGACCAGCTTTAGGTTTTTAGGAAAGTGCTCAGACAGAGAGAAAGGTGGGATAAATGAATTGATATATTCAAGAGACTGATTTTAGTGATTATGAAATTTTTCATAAAATGCATGTGAAATAGTAAATGCACATGGGATTAGTAAAGAACAGACAAAAGAGTATGATATATAGATTTTAAGTCCTAATTGATTTAAAATATTGTTATCAAAGTGTTAGAGTAAAGTTTTAGCTGGGAGAAGGAACTGGCTAGTAAAGTATGTGAAATCATATTACAAGCAACCAAAGTATTTTCTTAATATTGGAATGGGGCAGTGGGGTAAAAGGCAGGGTTATTTATGACTGATAGCCTTGTTAAGAAGCAGTATTGTGTAAACCTAGTGATGGGAGATGAAAAAAATTACAAAAACTTCCTAATAGATCTTCATCTTTGAGCATATCACTTTACCTAAGAGCCTGTTTCCTCATGTGCAACCAGGAGATAATAGTAGCTACCTCAGTGAATCCTTATAATGATTAACTGGGATAATTATAAATTGTTTATTAGAGTATCTGGCACATTGTAGACACTCAATAAATATTCATTACTCATACTGTCATACAAGCTTTTATCCAATAGTTTTCTGTTGTAGAAAATTTGATTTAAATTGCATAGCTAAATGTGATTTAGAAATTAAAGCAAAGTCTTACAATCATTTTTGGTAGCTCCAAGTTAATGTCAAGTAAAATTTATTATAACTATACACATAATAATATTTCAAAAGTATCCATTTCTGAGAATATGTATAAAGGCACATTTAGCTTAATTTAATAAGACAATGACTTTGTTCTGGCTATAGTTATATGAATTAAGCATAAAAAAATGAGAGTTTTATTTTGAAAGTTCTTTTATCTCCATTTCTGTAAAGATAGGATAAAGCAAGTTGTTAGTACACATTGCATGAATATTTTAAAATTATTCTATTGTTTAATAACATTTTCATTCATTCATTCATAATACCTATGCCCTAAAACACTGTATTAGGTAATAAGGAAAAAGACAAACTAGAAAGATATGACACATAATTTTAAATGGCTTACATTCTAGTGGGAGAGAAAAAAATTAAACAAATTCCCCCTAAAAACAAGCAATTTAGAGAAAAGAAAACAACAGGAAAATGAACTTCTTTTTTTTTTAAATGAAAAAGAATAATAAGAGAGCTGTTAAGTTTGCGCCAGGACCTGGATAATGAGAAGACCTCATCCATGTATAGAACAGAGGGATTCCAGGTGGCAGGAAAGACAAGATGGACATGGTAAATTAGGGATTGATATCAGGAAAAAGAACTTTAAAAATTGTATCAGAAAGGACAATGGGAATATCTTTGACACTGTTGTAAGGTGAACTTCTATTTTAGCTGTGTTAAGTTTAAGATGATTATTAGACATCCTTGTTAAGATTAAAGTAAGAAGTTAAGAGATCTGTTCTAAGGAATGGGCAGTCTTAATGATAACACTTATTATTAAACAACAAGAAAGAAGCCAGAATGATTCTGGAATCTCCATTTTGTCTTTGACCTCTATATTTATGAAAATTCTAAGATTCTGCTTCTAGAATATACATAGCTCCAACAAGTCCTCAACTCCTCGACTTCTACCATCCAAACAGGAAATGTCACTTCTCACTTCAACCTTGTTTTTAACCCAGTGCTGTTTCTACCTTTGGGTCCTATTCTCAACACAGTGGACAGAGTCATCCATTTAAAATGTAAGGAAGATAACGTTATTCTCCTTTGCACACTCCAGTGGTTCCACTTTTCATTTAG
This sequence comes from Ictidomys tridecemlineatus, assembly GCF_052094955.1. NCBI lineage: Eukaryota > Metazoa > Chordata > Mammalia > Rodentia > Sciuridae > Ictidomys > Ictidomys tridecemlineatus. Next base: position 163,128,106 of record NC_135478.1, on the reverse strand, counting down.
AATATAACCGAGGATCCTACAATGGTCTCCATGTTTATTATGATCCATTCAGAGGTGATCTCTCTGACCTCTCTTCTTACTATTCTCCAACCTGGTTACTCTGGTGAAGCTCACTGTCCTCAGTGCAACTTACTGAAGGAGACCTATGTCTAGCCCTCTATTTAGAATTCCTGACTACCTTATTTAGAATACCTAACTATTATTTTTCATATATTGTCTTCTTCTGAAATACATGATTTAGAATTTTTTAAAAAAACAAAATGTTCTCTTAATTCATACAGTGATAGTGGTCTTCCATGAAGCATATCTTCCATACAATATAGTGGTCTTGTAGGTCTGTCTATCCTTCAAACCCCACAAGATTAATAATCTGTGAAAATATAGTTTATTGTCAGTTTTCAATTAAAGTAAAACAACTATTTACTGTGTAGATCCATCTCTCTTTCCAACCAAAAAATAGTTCTTGAGACACTTCTGAATGTTCTTACTTTCTTGAAAATGCAACCCCACACCTTTCCAAGATGTTGAAAGTCATACATACTTTCCCTGAAGCCTCTTTCAAGAGCAGTGGGTACTATAGTCTCCACAAGGAACCATATGTTGGTCAGGGAATGCTGGGCTCAAACTGTGTCAAATTTTACCACATATTGAAGACCATTTCCTTTCTATCCAATAAATGTATGTGGACAGAACTCCTACTCAAAGACAATCAAAATGGTAATTTGGGGCTTTTCAAGTTTTACATAAGATGTTGGTCATCCATGGCATATCTCTACCCTCATGCTGTCTGCTCTTTGGACTAAGTCATTGTGTTTCCCAACTATTACCTAGGACTTTATTTTCTTAAATGCATAGTAATTATTTAAGGTAGCAATAATTTTGTAAGTAAAATATCCATACTTGTTTACATTAGAATGGTGATCAGATCTATGAAGAAAACACACTCATATTTCAGACAAGTACAGTCTAGATGGAAAATAAGTACACATCAGTGGCACATAAGAGTAATCACTACAGCCAGACTACCTGGGTTCATATCCCAATTCTACCACTTCATAGATGTGCCCAATCACATACAATTTATTTCCTGTGCCTCATTTTCTCATGATAGAGGTATCATAGCTAACTTCTTTGAAGTGTTATTAAAAGTAAATGAATTAATTGATCAGTATGATGTATGGTATAGTGAAAGCATTTAATATGTTAGCTATTGAATTATTATTTTATTGGATGAGCCTAAAATCAGTTTGTTGATTAATATTTGGGATAACCTTATATTTTTTTAAAATATCACAACATAGGGGTTTTGAAGTTAGAGGCAGTTTTCAGGAAGTGGTAGAAACTATTTCTGCTTCAACTGTGATATACATGAAATTTTTAAAAATATTTTTAGTTGTTGATGTACCTTTATTTTATTTATTTGTATGTGGTGCTGAAAATCTAACCCAGTGCCTCACACATGCTAGGCAAACACTCAACCACTGAGCCCTATACATGCAATTTTAAAACTGGAAAATAACTTGGCAAAAGCTCAATTCTTTTTGGAAACATTTTTTTTTCTATGACTACCTCCAAACTTTTGTTTCTTCTCTGCTTTTTTTAAGATTAATTCTTTCACTGAAGTAGATCCTTTTTTTGTGTGTGTGTGGTGACTATTAAATACAACAATTGATTGCTGCTGTATGTTCTACTAATGAGGCATAAGAAATTCTCTCTCCTGTCACTTTTACACAGCTGACTTCATTCACACTGCATAAATGAACACCTAAAAACAAATCAGTGTCAGTTTTTATTAATATGTAGCAGTTTTCAGATTACAGTTATCACAACCAGAAATGTATTTGCTGGTGAAAAGTGAAGATTAAAAAATGATGAATTTATGAGAATTGTGTTTCAGTTTCAACCTTTCAGGGAAGTAAATACTGGAGATAGTCTAGTAAGGTAGAAAGAACACAGGGTGAGGCAATAGAACTGAGTCTGAATACCACATCCTTCCCTTTTCAGGTTGTGTAAACTTAATGGGATACTTAATCTCACTGAATCTCACATTTTCTGTCTGTAAAACAGAATTTCATTCCCATTAAAGTCAGGCTATCTAAAGCAATAAGAGATACCTTATTCAACATAGCAGGAGGCAAAATATTTTACTGAGGGCAGGAATTAGGATGTTAAGCTCCTAAATATTGAGGGCTGTTTCAGATACAAAGAAGATGGATGTTTGGCTTATAAGACTTTATTCCACCCCAAAAATTAGGGCCCTGGACTTCTCAGTTGTTGTCTATGCACAAGCTGACTATTGCTACTCTCCAAGGAGCAGTCTCTTGGATACTGGATCCCGATGTTTCCTGCATACCTCTTCTACTAGCCTTAGGCCCTGCATTTGGGGAGCATTAGCCATCCCATCTTTCTGAATTTGCATCCCACAGCTACATCTCACTTGCAGAAATCTGTGGTTTAGAATATGTTTTATTAGCCCCCCCTAAGGTTGTCTACCTTTAATTTATGCTGCAAAAATCAGTTAGTGCCATTCTAGCAAAATTCCTAACTGACCCACAACCTCTCAACTCAGAAACACTTCTCAAGAAAAATGAAAGGGATTCAGAGGGCAATCTAGAGTCTAAACCTTCTACCTTCTACCATTCTACCTTCTAGTTTTAATTATTCCATTCTCAAGGGGGCCTCTGCACAAGTTCTCCTTCTTATGATTTATCTTCCCTGGAACACGGTGAAGCACTCCATGCTCTCTTTAATTCCTTAATTTAATTATACCTGTATCCAGAGATAAGCCATGTCATGCCTCTGAGTATTCACACTCAGATATATCTAAGCCGGGCCTGCAACCCACCACCAATGAACTATTGTGGAAGTGGCCCCATGAGACTTGTGAGTTTAGGCAGGGAAAAAAAAAAAAAAAAAAAAACAACAACATGGTAGCTTCTGCACTTGTCTTTTCTGAGGAAAGAAAGCCACCAGATAAGAAGGCTTAATACCCTGAAACTACCCTGTAAGGTATCACAGGCTAGCTCTACTGAGTAGTCACCAGAATAAAGTCTTCACAGACCTGAGCATTTCTGGCCATTCTAAAACTAGATGTCAGATACATAGTGGAAGAAACCTTCCAAATACTTTAACTCAGCCACTATCTGATTACAACTTCAAATGAGAACCACCAGGCTGAGCTTATCAGTTTCATGAACCAAAGAAGATAATATCCCAATGTGCTTTGGGGAAGTATGTTTTATAGCCATATATAAATCAGACATTTTTTTTTCCTTAAAAAAAAAGGAGGAGCAATTAGAATCCACATCTACTCTTCTCATGCTTCTGTCTCTTCTTTCCTTCACAATCCTCTGGGTTATCAATGTATCCAGCTGTGCTCACAGTGCTCCTGGTTATCGAGGAGGGAGTTTTTTGTTGTTGGTTTTGTTTTGCTCTCTTAATAGCACACTAGTTTCTGTCCTCTATCTTAATAGTTTCTAAGCTTTTTGTATCTTCTGCTTCTCCGGATAAAAAGACAAATTGACAATTAATGTACAAAAGACTTATCAAGGAAATGAAACCAGAGGAGAAAATGACGATGCAATGAGAAAAGCAGACAGAGGAAGAGGTCAAACAAAAGTACAGTTTCGGGCAATGTCTTAGAGGTATAGCTTTAGTCTGATCCTATAGAGTAACTCTGGAATATAAATTATGTTTCAGTAGTTTGGTTTAAGGAAGAGGAGGTGAGTTTTCATAATTCTTCCCTGGTTAGTCAATGGTTAAAAAAATTCCTGGTAAGGGGGCAGTGGGAAGATGAACTCCAAGGGCTTCTAATTCTGAGTTCCAGCTGGCAGGCAAATCAGCTCCCATAGCAGCCATCTGAAGAAAGCCACTGGTATGTGCTCTTGAAAAAAAAAAAAATGAAGTAGAAGCTGGAAAATGAAAAACAATGAAAGGAATCCAAGAGAATTTGGTTGGCACCAACAGTATTAGTATTATATTCTTATATGTGGTGTGGTAGGAAAACATAAAAACACATAAAAAGAACACATAAAAAGGTATTGCTGCATTAAAAGCAGACTACTAGCTAGTATAGACAGAAATCAGTCCAGAATTTTTTTTTCTTCTTTTTCAAGTATTGCTGGAAATATAGTTAACAAATCAAAAACATATAAGACAACTGAGCAATTAGAAAATCTTTCTTTTTCCTCACTCCTCCCTATTCTTTAAGTGACACTGGGATATAATTAATACATATAAAATTATAGAAAATCATGAGTTTAGTTCAGAAATCCTAATAGTTGCTTAGTCTCAATATTAAAAGTCTACCTAAAGTGTTTACATATTTATTTTAAATGGTAGAGTCCATTTTGCACCTGTATGTTTGCAACTAGTACTCATAAAAAATGGCCACAATATTGGTTATTTACTTATAATAAATAAAATGCTGTTTACAAATGTAAAGTGATTCAAACAGACAAAGAATAAATCAAATAAATATGAAACATTGGGTTTTCAAAAATATTTTGCTAATCAGGACAATGTAACATGATCAGTGGATATTATTTCAAAGCACAAGAAATGGCAAGATGAGGTTACTTGATTTGGTCTGAAAACAAAATCCAAATTTTAGATAATCTTAAATGTGACAGAAGTTACAGATTGACATTGCCTTCCTTTAGAAAATGTTCTAGTATGTATTCAAGTCTCTATAGGGGAAGGAAAAAATGGTTTCTCTTTATCCTTCTAAAAGCTGAGCTATGAAAGGTTAATACAAGAGAAACCATCTGTAATTATATATGTACATATACATGAAGGTCCTAAAAATACAGAACTGAAAGGAAAAAAATGGATGACTGAAGCTGATAGGACACTCTGAGCTATAGAGAGAAACAGGGGTTTGGGTCTTCTGATGAGTGGTGGAGAAAAGATGTAGGAATATAAAGGGAGTAGAAGAATGGTGAGCCAAAGTTGTTTATTTGTAATGCATGTAAAAGTCTCTCTGGTGACCAAAGATGTCCAGAGTAACTTCCTGATTGTGGTTTAGATATGAGGTGCATCCCAAAAGCTTATTTGTAAGATAATGAAAGAAGGTTTAGGTATGAAATGACTGGATTTGAGAGCTTTAACCTAATCAATGCATAATCCTCTGATATAAATTAACTGGGTGGTAACTTTAGGCAGGTAGACAATGGCAAGAATAGGTGGGTCATGTCTTTGGGGTTTATATTCTGTCCCTGATAAGCATAGCTCTCTCTGCTTTCTGATTGTTATGTCCTGAGCTGCTTTCCTCTGCTACACCCTTCCACCATGATGTTTTGCTTTGCTTTGAGCCCACAAAAATGGAGTTGGTCATCTATGGACTGAGACCTCTGAAGCTGTGATTTTCAAATAAACTTTTTCCTCCTCTAAATTGTTCCTGTTGGGAATTTTGGTCACAGCAATGAAAGATAATGAAACAGAAATTGGTACCAAGAAGAGGGGTTGTTGCTGTGACTAACCTGACCATGTAGTTTGGAAGCATTTGGAGCTGGTTTATGGGGTGAGGAAATTTGAAAAGTTCTTTTAGATGCAAGCTAGAAAACCTTCAGATTGTTGTAAGTGAATTTTAATGGGCTATTTTGATGGGAGTTGAAAAGACCAGACATGCAGACAAGACTGAGGACAGTAATGATCAGGTTCATGAGGTTTCACAGGTGAAGAAAATCTCTATTGGAAATTGGACTAGAGGTCATTAATGCTATGTTCTGGAATGACACTGTCCACATTTTGCCCATATCTTAAGACTTTTTGTGAGGAAAAATTTAAAGGTACTGTACTAATTAATCCAGGGGAGGAAATTTCAAGGCAATACAACATTCATGAGATGGCATGGATATTGCTGTTGGCTTTTAGCCAAGTTTACTGTGATAATAAAGAGCAGAAAGCAGAACTGAAAGATTTGAAAACCTTGCAGTTAAGTCAGAAAATTTGGAATAAAACTGGGATGAGGAAGTTGTGGTAGTTAAAGACATTACATCCACTAAAGAAATGCTAAGTACTTGAAAACAATAAAAGTACTTGGAAAAACTAAGTACCCAAACAATAGAAAATATGACTTGAGGGCATCTCAGTCTCAAGAAAGTAAAAGTAAAAATTCCTTTAAGAGACCATGGATGGAAGCACTCTGCGCAGAGGACCTAGGAAGTTTTTTCACCATGCTCAGTTGCCCCAGCAATCCACATTTCCTAAATGTTTGCCTACTGATGGAGATGGTGGCAGACCCTGGAATCAACCATGTGGTGCTGGTTCTGCACGAATGCATAATACTGGAGTTCGGGGGTCATTGATTTTGAAGGAAGGCTTGGGAGACCAGGCTAAGTGTAGCAGGATAAGAGACCCTGTAGGTTTCCCCTGAATGAAGTGAAAAGGAACTGAAGCTGTAGTGAAGACACACAAGATTAAGAGGTGCCAGTAACATGGAACATCTACTGAGAAAAGTTGTAGGAATCAAGCTGAAACAAACCAAGAAAGAAACCATGTGGACTGGGCTGCAACCAAAATGGTTATAGGGATGGAACTACACAGCCCCTTTGGAGACAACATCATAATGCCATGTGCCCTAGACAATGGACAGGGAGCAACAGAACTTGTTTTTCCAGATGGATTTCATTCTTGTTTCAGCCTGCCCCATCCCTTCTTTATATGGCCTTATTTATCCTTATGGAATGGAAGTGTTTACTCTATGCCATTATATGTTGGATATAAGTAACTTTTACATAGGCTCATGCTGAGAATTTGCCATAAGTGTCACAGGAGACTTTGGATTTATACTTTTAGATTATGCTGGAAACTGTTGAGACTATGGTGACTCTGGAAGATGGGACAAAATTTATTTTACATTATGATGGGCACGAGAGTTTGGAGGCCAGGGAAGAATGCTATGGTTTTTATATGAGGTTGGCCTCAAAGCTCATGCATCAGAAAATACCAGAAAGTTTAACTATGAAATGATTGGGTTATGAGAGCCTTAACCTAATTAATATATTAATTCACTGGTATGGATAAACTCCAGAGCAATGGAGTTGGCCATCTGTGAACTGACACTTTCAAAACTGTTATCCCAAAAAACGTTTTGCTCCTCTAAAATTTTTCTTGTCGAGTCTTTTGGTCACAACAATAAAAAGCTGACTAAAATGCTTATATGTATGTGTATCTTTACTAATAATTTTCTAGATGTAAATTTTCTTTTTAAAAGGACTGCTTTTCAGAGGTACTCTTCATTTTGCAATTTCTGGAAATAATGCAATAGAAGTATGTTTTGAAATGACATACTCTAATTTCCTTTAGTAACATTTTATGATGGCATTTCCTCTGTCAAGACACATCCATCTGCCTATTTCATATTACTTGGTTTCTGGTCTACATGTACTTGCATTGTGGCAAAATTTCCTTCAAGGCATGTTTTCTTTGCATATATTGTTTAAACAACTTACATATTGCCTAAGAGTCTATTTGGTTGAAAGAACGGCATATAAGCTGTGAATCCACTTAACAGGTGCATATTACTATAATATTGTAATTTCTTCTGAGTAGCTCATGAAATATCGGGGACAACTGGTCCTCTCAAGTAATTGGAGGATCTCTCTCTCTCTCTCTCTCTCTCTCTCTCTCTCTCTCTATATATATATATATATATATATATATATATATATATTCAATATCATATATATTCCATATCAATAAAGTATGATGTTTTATTTATTTTTAGATAATGTTATGATTACAAATAGAATCTAGTCTTTTCTTCCTACACCCAAATCACAGTATCTTGTCCAACCACCAGAGTCTATATATTCTACTACTCTTTTTCCTAGTTTCTTTCTTTCCAATTTCAAACAAACTTTAAGCAGATAAATATTTTATAATCACAAAAACACTTATTTCCTCCCCCTCTTTAATCTACCTTCTGAAATTGCCTATTCAAACCATTTCAAGGAGTATAGTCTTGTGTGTGTGTGTGTGTGTGTGTGTGTGTGTGTGTGTGTGTGTATGTGTGTTTCAGCTCTAACATAGCTGAGATTCTCTTTTATATTTCTGGAATGATACATTTTGTTGTCTCTCTGCTGAAAGCCCCAGGAGCCCAGCTTCTTTTGCTCTTATTCTCAATTCATGTTTGTCATATTTCCATGTAATTTTGAATTCAACATATTATAATACTATGTAAAGTTTTCTATGTTATAAAATACACATATTCAGGCATGTATAAATAAAACTTTTCCAAAATATATCTGAAAATATTGCTATATTATGCCAGAAAATGTTTCTTCCTTGTATTATTAGTGAGATAGCACATTCTACTAAATTTACATATCTTACTAGAAGATGAAACATGCCAATTGAGCAATTGTCTTAATTAATAGTTGTTCAGTGAACCACAGTACATTGCTATTCATAAAGAATTAAGTGGGACAGCTGACTGTTTAGGTCTATTTAGTTCTGATACAAGTGTTCCAAAACATACTAAGCCACGTTAAAATAATTAGCAAGTTGTACCCTCATACACACACACACACACATACATACACACACAATTAGCAAGTTATACACTCATACATACATAGGATTATGTATATGCATGTGTGTCTAAGAGTAATTATTTCATATGAATTTTTAATTGAAAAGCAACAAATTTCCTTCTTTCTTTACTAGATTTATTGAAAAATTTATTTTACAGACTAGTCTATTTGAGAAAATACTAGACAACTTCTTTTAATGAATTTACTACTTGTTTTGCTTCAAAAGTTTAACCATAAATTAGACACTGAAATAAGACTTGCATTCTGAATACCCCAAAGTAACTATTTTCCTTGAGATGGTCATAGTACATGATCAGATATTAACCAGATAATACTGTAAATAAACTTACTGGTATTTTTCTCACAAGTAGAAAGATGTGTTATGGATACTCTGTTTTTTTTTTTCTGATTGCCTTTAATTGTGAATCTACATTTATAAAGAAACAGAGAAACACATAATTCCTTCATCAGTGTTGTGAGTGTAATGATGAGTCAAAGAAAATTGTATCTTGATAACATTCACAACTGACTTCACCTCTGAGTTTTTTAATTATTCTCTTATTTATTCAAATATAGCAATTAGTGATTTATGCTTATTCTCTGTCAGGAAGTTCAGTAAATCTTTTTTTCATTTATTTCATTTAATCCTAACAACCCTTTAAGAATAAGTACTATGATTATCAACATTATCTTATTTTTAAGGTGAAGAAGTTGAGCCTCAGAGATGTTGAGTGACTTGTCCGAGATGACACAGGGATGATCTCCAGGATATTCTTTAGCTGGAGGATAGATGGTTTCTCTATACATCAGCATACTGGTATCAGTGGTCATCAGAATGATGGTACCAACTGTTACTACTTCTGTACCTTAACTTCTCCACTTCAGACATGGTCTACATTTGTGCAATAAAAATCTGTTTATAGATGAATGTTACTGTGAACCCTCTTTTTTTTTCTTTAAGAGAAAAGGAAAAAATAGCTATAAACATAGATGGTATTTCTTCCTTAATTAATCAATATTAATATTTTTCATTTGGTTAAAAAATAGCCTCAGTAAATATCTGGATTTATTATAATCTTAATACTCACAAATACCTTTTGTAAATCTCTGAACTATGTAATGTATAATATTGCTAATATTGCCGTTTCAAAGTATTTTTGCATTACATGATGTTTGCACATAAAACACAAAACACAGGATTTGCTTTCCTAAGGCTGCCTCCACTCCTTACCAAGGAAAATATAAATGTATCTTCTTTATTGAAAGTAAAGATCTCCATCTGCAAAGTTTTTGTTTTCATCCATTAAATAGGTCTGCCAATAAAGTCTTATTTTTTAAAACTCCTTTCTAAAAGTGTCCTGTTTATGGATGCCAGACTCCTCATAAGCCTTATCTTTCTTATCACGGAAATAATTCATAACACACACTAACAGCTGTCAACCAGTAAGTCCTTGGGGAGATGATAATGTGGATAAGAGAACCAGGTTAGAGCTGGAGTAAGTGGTGACATACAGAAGCCGTCCTGAATGTATCCCTATAAGATATCTCAAAATGTCACTGAGAGAAAAATGTATTTACCAGGACTCCTTTATAAAACAATATACTGTGTGTGCTTGGAAGGAAAATGTGCCTGGTTATTCTTATGGAGGGTGGCGGTAAGGATACTTCTTTGTGAAGTCTGCTCTTAATGGAATTCTTAGGAGGACAATGTCTCATGACTGGGCTAGTCATGGTTCTTGTCTGTTGGCAGAAAGTAGCCCCCATGCTGTTTGCTTCTTCACAGCAGGCTAGAAGCATCAATCCAAAGTCAGCTGATGCCAAACTCAAATTCTTACAATCCAATCTCTATAAGTCCAAAGAAACATAGGTTATCCATTAAAGCCTATCTACTTTACCTTTCCCATGAAACTGCACCCAACACCTACCAACTAGGGATAAGATAAATACCATAGTTATAAAAGATCCCGAATTGCTGTAGTCCTTTGGAGTTTTCTCACCAGAGACTCCCTGTCTTGATGCTGAATGATACCATCTGGCCATAAAAGCAGCCTCTCAGATTTTCCCTTCTCCTCTGAGAATTCCTTGTCTGTTCCCCTTCTGCATGGCAGCCTGAGCTTTCTCTTTGGAAGCCCTCCTGATACGAGGATCTTCCACATGTATGTCAACTCACTACTCAATTAAACTTGTGTGCTGCTATCTCTATGATCCCATCTTTTCCTTCATCAATCTTAAGATTCTCAAACTTCAAACAGCACTTTTGTGTTCTCTAGTGAAAATTACCTGTAACCTCAAGTGCTTTTGTGCTCCGGTGAAAATGAAAGAAAAAATTGGGATCAGATCCACATTCCTTGGGTCCATAAGAAGAAACAACCAAACTCCATCAAGAGGGATTTTCTTATCTACCTCTCCCCCATGTTTCTTTTAGCCTCTTTATCAAATAAACACGAAACACAGATTTAAAGTGAAGTACTCTGAAGCAGTATCAAAGTACCAGCAGTGTAATAGTTTGGAGTGTTATTTCTCATGGAGGACATCATGGTAAATCTTACTGCACAATGAACATGAGGCCTGAAGATAATGGGTACTTAAGGGTTACTGACAAGAAATTATAAATATAAAGAAGCCACCCTAGGACTTTGAGCAGAGTTAGCCTTATCTGTAGTTTGTATTAAGTAGCTCAATCCATGTAGGACCTATTCATTTATGTCATCATTTCTTTGAGATTATTTCATCATTTCTAATGTTAATGTGTTTCTTCTGCATGTTATTAGTTATGTCAGCTATAGAAGGTATTATGGTGAAAATATCAGTATATATGTGCAATTTTGTCTATGTATATTGGTTGCCTGATGTTATTTGAAATAAGAAATACAGACAGGTTATTCTCCTTTTGATGTGAATGAAGCCTTTCCTTCTATACACATGTAGATAGATATTTCAAAACCATTCTTTCAAAGGGTAAAGTTGATTTATTTTTGTACTAATGACTTTAGGTTAAAAGGGGAAAGGACTAGTTGCATTTAGAAAACAACATAAGACCTCAAATGATAAAAGGAACTAATGTGATGGAAGACACAGAACTTCTCAGAAAAGTTTGGCAGGAAATTAAATGCTTCATCAAAGCTCATTTATCATGCATTCACCTTTAGCTCATGACACATTCCCAGTAAATGGTGACATTTGCAAACTGATTTAATTGCACACTCTTTATTTAGGTGAATACTATGGGGCATATTTTTAAATAACTATAAAGTCATATTGGTCATCCATTTTAGTTGTCTCATTATCATTTGTGTGTGTGTGTATGTGTGTGTGAGAGAGAGACAGCGTGTGTGTGTGTGTGTGTGTGTGTGTGTTATCAAAAGAAATAGAACTATTTTACTGGATAGCTACTCTAGAAATTGAATAAAAAATTAAATATCTAAATGTGGATATAGGAGGGCAGTGACTGAATCCTAGAGCGTAGGTGGAGTAAATGAGAAAGAAGACTGGCTTTCCACACCAATAACTAAAGGTTCAGACTTTTTTCTGAGTTACTACTCATGTTTCTCCATGGTTCTGGAAACCAAATTGTACCATGGTTAGAAGGTGCATACACTGTAGCAGGGAGATGCTCCTTAAAATGAACTTCACTGGATCAAGACACAGAACTTCCAATAGTGACCAAAAAAGAGGGAATCCACAACTCATTTGGACTAAAATACAGGAAGCAACTCTAGAAGTAAATTGTTAACAGGCTGACTCTGAAGAGTGGTCAAGTTTTGAAGTCCTAGACACTCCACCACCAGTACTACCTTTGATTTGAGGACAGGCCAAATTAACCACAGATATAAACATCAAAACATCCAAGGGAAATAGGGACTTTATCTAGTTGGTTTTCTCTCCCTCCATCGGTCATTGCTATTTTCCCCAAGAACATGCATCTGTAAAGTTAGAGTAAGAGTAGTTTTGGTTCTTAAAGCTCAAAAGAAAATCATTCCTCTCTATAGAGGAAATATAAAGAGGCCCTTATGGTTACAAAAACTTTTGAAGGAATCTCTTACTTTTTCTCTATCTTTTCTTTAAATTCTTACCAAAAGATGGGTTGGCAAGGTAGAACTATGCAACAGTGTGAGAGTCTAAAATGCTAATAATCAATCAATCAATCAATCTGACTTGTCTTGCCAGAGAACCTGGAAAAGGACCTCTGGAAGCCTCCAAGTGTAAAATTCTGGAGAGGGAGAAGATAAAGCAGGGGATCCCCTGTATAAGTCTCATCCTGAAACTCTATGCATATAATGCATCTGAGAAACATTTCTGATATTTGAGAAGTAACTACAACATAAATTATCACCTAAGAGTAGTACCTGTATATGGCAAGCCAGGGGCAGAATCAAACAACATAGTGAAGTTTTTGACATTCAACTAACCACATCATCTAAATAAGGTGAAACAGAACTTGTATTCTAATTTAAGTGGGTTTATTACTTGCTAAAACAACAACAAAGCCAACACCACCAAGAGATAAAGAAGATATATAGTAAGTAAAACTTTCATGCATCACTAAAGGGAACACACTTTGAAATATTTTGCTAATTAATTATAAATTTAAGCATACTCTTACCATATAACCTTCTAATCCCATTCCTAAGTGTTTACCCATGAAAAAAATGCAAGCTTTGGTCCATACAAAATCCAGCCTGTAACCTGCCCAGAAACCTTATTCAAAATAACTGAGAACTGAGAACTAGCCCAATGTCCCCCAACTAGGGAATTAATAAACAAACAGTGATACTCCCATACAGTGGAAAATTTATTCAGAAATTAAAAGAAACGAACTATTTATGCAAAAATGAATAAATCTCAAGTCTTTAATGTTATATGACAGAATCTCCACTCTAAATTCTACGAAGTGCATACATGTGACATTTTGGAGATATCAACACTGTAGTGATGGAGATTAGATTGCTGTCTGAACATTCCATTCCATTATGAAGGAATGGAAGGTTGACTACAAAAGTGTAGCGTGAGAAAAGTTTTTTGAGATGATGAAACTGTTCTCACTATTGTTGGTAGTGTTGAATGGATCACATGAATATTGATTTGTGAAAACTCATAGAACTATATGTCAAAAAGAGTGAATTTTACTTTATTCAAATTAAAAGATAAAATATTACCTAAATATAGGTTGAAATTAGTTCTTTATACTAAGAAAGAAAAAATATACACAAATAAACTGAAGTGTTTAAATGCTATCTATAAATATCAGACTAAATTGTTTGGAACCACATTGATTTGCCTGCCAAGTTAGATACTCTAATTTACTAGTTAATAAAATGAGGTGATTAAGACAAACTGAAACCAAGGCATATAATGTTGCTTTAGCTAGTGAGAGGACCATGGCTTTGAACCCTTACTGGCTTTGCCTCAGTACTACTGGGCAAGTGGATAGTGTCATTGCTTTACTATGTGAGAAGCACTGATATGTAAGTAATTTTGTCTTTCTTGATAAAGGTTTATGGAAAATAGTGACAGATTTAATTTTACTTTATAGATTTCACTTTCACGAGTTACCAAAAAATGGACTAACAAACACTAGAAGTGGTTAGGATCATTTTCTGGTGACATTCTCTAAAGAAGTTTTAGAACTCTGGGTAGTAGATGCTGTAGCATCCTGCTTGCACTCTCCTTGTCCCTAATCTCTCTGAACTGTAGCACTCACTAATTTCCCAGCCTCAAGAAGGCTGGGCAGCTTCTTAGCTGGGAATTGCTTTAGATGGAAGAGATCTATTTTGAATAAGTTTATGATATCTTCCTAATGGCAGGCCATATCCACTGAAGTGTGAGGTCCTGGCCCCCTTGCCTCATATAACTGTGAAAGACTGTTGAACTCTAGATCTCAGCATGGGATCTGCTGAGTTGTGGAACATCCTCCCTTTACTTCCTTTCTGTTTCCTTTAATGTCCACTAACATTGGTTTCAAAAGCAGTCCCTAATACATTCCCTGCATGCCAATCTCCATATCAGAGTCTATTTCCCTGAAAAGCTGTCTTATAGAGCTGGTGCCAGATAGGGTTCAAGGAAACAGATTCTGCAAGGAGACAGTGGATGACCTTCTGACTAGCTGTCATTGAGGCACCTGTCAGGAGTGGTATGTAGAGTGCAGCACTGATCATCCCTGGCATACTGTAGTGATATGATTGCTATAACTTTACAGGTGGAAGTAAATTCACTGGCAGGTTCAATGTTTCAGACTGAGAACATAATTTCAAGGATTGTAGAGTTGGACGGGTTATTCAATATGCTGGAGAAAAACAATGAATGTCTGAGGTTGATTAATCACCAATTAAACTTTAAGTGTGAAAACCCTGGCAGCATATAAAGAGATTCTTATCTCTCATGACTGGAGGGCTCATGAAGCTGAGGATGCAGTTCACTTTTTAACCTTGATAGGCAGAAGATTTTGAGAGAAGGCTGAATGCTCAGTTTCAGAAGATCTTTTATGCCAAAGTGAGAGCTATGGTTAGAAAAGAGTGAGACCCTGGGACTTAAAATTGGGACAACTGTGCTTTTACATATTTGAAAAATTACTAGATTCTCCTTAATGTTTTGACCTTCAGAACTAGTTTTTCTCTGTTAAAGGATAACATTCTCCTTTATTAAAGATGATGGAGATGATTTCTCTTACAAGAAGAATACATATTTCATCAGAAAGTATTGCCACCCATTCTTCTGGCCACCAATATGTCCCAGTATAACCTGGCCAAGAAAGTGCTCAGTCGATGAGAACAGTAAAGACCAACCTCAATAGAGCTACAGAGGTTAACCAACAACTGTTCGTCAATATAGGGGTACTTAACCCTAGTGCAGAATTTCACACCCTAACAAGAGCCCAGAAAATGATGCTAACATGCTACTAACATGGCTTAAGAGCTTTTTTTTTTTCTTTACAAAGCAAAAGATCACATTATCTGCAAGAGAGGTGCCAGAGTTTTTGTCAAAATTAGTGAAAGAAGGGCCTCAAAATGTTTGTGGAGATTCATCCTTAAGGATATACTACATAAGGCATCGGGTGACTTTTACAAGATCTTTGAGGACACTCAACTCCATAAAGATATGTGGTACACTGATGAAAGGACACCAGAATTACTGAGAAGCCCAGGGCAAGTCAACCTTTGTAAGCCAGGCAAGATGGTGGAAGATGCTTTTGCAGAACTGAGTTCATAGGTAGCAATGACAATTATAGGATTCCCAAAATAAGAGAGACTTGGTGGCAGTCCATAATCAGCTAGAACATGCTCACAATGGCTGTGATAAATAGCAAAGTCAAAGTGGCAGCCAGAGTATCCTGACTTACAGAAAGCTATGGTGTTCCTATGGGAAAGATAAATGAGCAGAAAACAAAGCTTGTTTCTCAATAGCAATAATAAAATAATCAAGGCTGGTTTATTTGGAGTAGAAGAATAATATCTCAATAAAATGTCACAACAATTTATCAACTTTCTGGATCTGAGCCAAATCTCAGATATGAAAACTACTAACAATAAGGTAGGTCCTGAAGAGGAAGGAATCTGCAGTATTATACATGGTAATGAACTGCCATTTTCCTCCAATGTGACCAATGGCCATGACCAGCTTCATGAGCCTGCGATCCCACTCTGCACTCAGAAGAGTCCTTTGCTAGTGCTCTGATGTTAGCATCTTGAGATTCTTAGTAATAATACATTTGATGTTGTGTTTTTTAAGTGAAACATGATCTAACAAAAAGTATGTTAGAGATTGGATGGGTACAATCTGTGCTCTCTCATTCTTGCCATTCCATTTACACATAGTATTGCAATGCCCCATAAGTATGCAATTATAATGGGCCCAGAAAGCATGGGGACTCAGTGAGACTCTAAATAAGAGCAAGCATGTTACACTTATGACTAGGTAAACAGAAGCTTCAAAGAGCACACTTTCCCATTGAACTCAAACTTGCTCTAATTCAGAAAGAAGACAGTCCCATTCTACAAGATACAAATGTCCAAGAAACCCTGTCAGGTATTTCTTTGCTTTTGGCATTTGTTTGTATTAATCAACCATTTATGCTAAAAATGATGACACAAAGAAAGTAGAAAAGATAAAGCAAACTAAGTTCATTTCCTCTATCTATTTCTTACTCATTAATGACCTGAAGGTAGAGAATGTTGGTAGAATGTGTGTATATCAAGAAGTGAAATAAAAATAGTTGAGTTAGTTTCATGGAGCATTTCCTCTAATCTGTAAAGATAAAAGTGCATATGCATGTATGAGCTCTAAAAATCTGAATTAGGTCATTTGATGATTATGCATGTATGCTAAATGTACTTTTAAATAAAAGAACATTATTTTATTTAAAAGTACATTTAGCATACATGTTTCTTTAAAACTGGCCTTGCATGATATAAAGATAAGCAATAATATATATGCTAATATCACAAAGTCATTTTTCAACTTTTTGGCATTAAATAGCAAATACAAAATGCCATAAAAATTCCAAAGTAAAGAATACCTCCCAGGATATGAAGGATGTATAACATCTGCTAAGTGTCCTCATTCTACAATATTTCTCCAACCTACTCCAAATAATATGAAAAGCTTCCAACTTTGAGCAGGATTCAAATCATAAAAGGGCTATGCAGCAGGTTTAGCCTATCAAACGGACAGCTTTAAAGGATATAGTTTTTAGAGAAGAATCATAATTCATAGGAGTCAGGACACTATATCTAAAATGGAGAATGCCAAACTTGGGAAAAACAGCTCCTGGGAATTACTGAGCCTGGAAAAACTGGACCTCCAAAGCATGAACCATGATGCACTATTTATACAGAATTGCCTATTAAGAGCTATATTCTATAATTGACCAAGTCATGATTTTAATGGATATGAAGATTAGGTATGAATAGGGACAATGAGAGTAGTGGGCATATATATGTAAAATTAGATAGCTGTCTTGAACCAATGCCTTTCCATTTGCTCACACCGATGTCTTCCTCATTTGGGATCCCTTATAACCAGGCAATCTTCTATAGCAATATTATCACAATTTTTGACCATAAATGGCCAAATGTAGCAACCATGGCCTGAGCAGAACATGGTGACCAAAAGTGTGGATCATATATGTATATATAAAATTGTGGATCATCCTACTAGGTAAGTCACTCAAGTCAGCAGAGGTTACAGAGAGGATGAGGAGAATGATGGACAATAGAGGGAGATGAAGAATATATATAAGCATACAAGCTGGCGGGGGGAGGTGGCAACAAAACATCCACAGTTGACCCCCACCAACATTTCCTTTGGTATGCTCAAGAAATTGTGGCCATCAAAACCCTGAGGAGACTCTAACAACATGTAGGACACAGGTGGGACTGTACATTGCAAGACACAGTTGGTAGTGAGTGCTTTGGTGAGCCATACAGATTGCTTCTTATATGCCCAGGTCAAAAACACTCATTTCTCAAGCTAATGGGAGTGTTAGTAGTAGACAGCTTTCACCTGAATTATTTGAAAGGACTCAAATAATCAACCGAGCAGAAGAGAGAGCTTCATACAGGTTCAAGTTCTCTTCCTAGAAGCAGCCTAAGTTTCATGAATGGGGACTCTTGGGCACAGAACTTTGCCTTCTTTTCCTTCCATTTGGATAAGTCTGAAGGGACATCCCAGCAAAGGAGTGCCTTGTGTTATCAGCTGAGGCCTTTTTATGACTGCATCCTCATCTGCCCAATTGTGCTCCTCTAGATCCACTATTCCATACAATAAACTTCCTGTAAATCTTTGCTTCAGTCATAAAGGTAGAAAAATTCTGCAGGGCTATAGATTGCTATGGTTTCCTCAACCACAGAGCTACAACTTAGATATAAAATGTTGCTCATCACCAAAAATCCAAGACTATAGCTGAACTAAATTACCACACACATAAAATTCTTTCCTCATCATTGATTTAATAGAATAAATAATATGGAAGCCAAGGGAAGCTCCATTTTGTATGCAATGTAAATGAAACTGAATAAAGAATTTCATTCATTTCTTTATGACATGTCAAATTAAAAAGCTGATAGGAGCACTAAATGAGCTGAAACAGGATGTAGAGAAAAAAATCCCACATTATCTTTTGATTGCTGGTCACATAAACACTATAGGGATTATCAGAAGAAAGCATTATTTAACAAGCTAATCATAAGGAAACAGAAATAGATGAGCATTAATTGCATTTGCATTTGAAATCAAGCACGGAGGAAATGTTTTAGGAAGATGGGGCAATACAAGTGATAATGTTAAAATAGCTAAAAAACATTTCTCTAGTTATGTCCTATTCATATTTCCAGATTATGTGTTCACTATACTCTGGATTTTCTCTTTGCTAAGAATCGTATCATCTACATTACTTCTGAGTGTTCTTCTAGGGTAACCTCTTCTCAGGGACTTCTAATTGCATTATTAGATGAGGTATATATTGTATACGGCATAAATCTAATCTAGGAATATTTTTAATTACCTGAAGTTGCTTTAGTGAAGCCTGCAAAAGCATTTTATGAGAGTCATTTATGATTTATGATCCTGGGTTTTCATCTGCATCTAAATAACACTCCCTTTTTGTGTCTGTGGTGTTTGAGATTGAACCCAGGTCCTCCTGTATGTGAGGCAAGCACTCTACCAACTGAGCTATATCCCCAGAGCTGAAAAAATCATTATTTTGATGACAATCCTTCCAATATTTATTTAATAAGATTTCGCTATTTCTTGGGCATTCAGAGAGGTCAACTGCTCTAGTAGAATACATGGACTTATGTGGGAAACAATATGAAAGGGAAATTACTGTGTATTTTCTTTACATTTCTATCACATTAATGGCTAATATTATTCTAAGGCTATATAAAATACCTTACAACTATGCTCAGTGTGTCCAAGTTTATTTTCTAGCTCTACCTTGAACAAGTTACTTATACTTTCCTAGATTCTCCTTCTGTAATAGAAATATTACTAAAATACTAGATCTTTTGTAAAGACTTTTAAAGGGATACACATTACTAATACAAATGAATTAATCCTAAATTCATATTCTCAGTAAAAATAAAAACAAATTAAATTAAAAAATCAGAAAGCTTGTTGATAAGAAAGCCAAATAAATAATAGTAACCCATAGCAATACATTAGATTTACTGGGCCACTGGACAAGAACAGTTAATTTTTAAAAGGATGGCCATCACAAGGAAACATTCTTTCTTCTTTGGGATCTGACATTTAATTTGGGTCTTCTCTCCTGTGGCAAGAAGCAGAGCATATTTCTTGAGATTTTTCCAACATTCCTATCTTCACAATAGAAAGTAAATCAAGCCTTATAATGTAATTAAGATCTTTTTAAAAAAAACATTAGCTCAGTGATTGATTATAAAATTGGTTTAATGGCATAAAAGATTTTTTAATGTATACATGGAAATTGCTTATGTTGACAGCCTATTTTTCCATTTTGTCTCTTCTCAGAGATTGTGTTTCTTTTCCCCACTGGAATAGGACCATTGTTAATTTCATAACATCAGTGAGTTGCTATTGTATTGTCTTTATTTTCAGTTCAGTTCAATGAAGGGGAAAATTCTAATCAATGGTCCATAGATCATTGCATCCTGCTGCCAGAGCCATGTAGCAGTAACAATTAGAGAAGTTGTCAGTTCAGCCTTCAGTCTTAGGCCTTCAGCCAGATTCTTTTATGCCCCATTACCTTGAGAGTACTGCCTAAACACCTTTTCCCCCTCTTTCTTTTATTTAGTGCTTCTCCAAACAGTATACTTTCGGATAATTTTTTTTTAATACAGTGGCCTAGGAAAGCAAAAACAAACCACCAGATTATTATTTGAATGTCCTTATTCTCCCAACCCAAAGAGCACAGACGTAACCTCTACCCTGTACCAATATATTCTTTGAAGAAATGAAACTGACTATAGTCTTCATTCTGCCAGACATCAGCCATAGCTGATTAAGATTCACTCCAAAATAAGAATTGACAGTCAACAAGCTGAATAGGAAGGCCACCTTACCTAAGAACTTCCCAGCAGGGTAGCAGCCAGGCTACTAACAATCCCCCCCACTCCCCCCCACCCCCCGCGCCCAGAGGATATTAGAGGATCCTTTTAAATGAAACTGACTCAGGAAAAAAAAGATCTTCAGAGCTTGACATTTGTTGTCTCCAAGAAAATATCTGCCAGTAGTACTTGGACAGTGAAATACTGAATCAGAGAATAGTGAAGGCAAAGATCTGACAACTTTAAGGGTACTCTTAATGCCTTTTATTCAAATATAGAGAAAGCAAGGACTCACCAGTTCTTTGATGAAGGCATTATTAGGAAGGATCAAGACCAAAAGAAAGAAAAAAAATGAAATAAAAAGAAATAGCTATACTAAGAGTATAATAACCTCGAAGAGGAAAAAAATGTAAATGTAACTAATGATTTCAAAGAGAAGGGAAAAGACACTCTACCCTTGAGATAATAAAGAAGAATTAGAAAACTACCACAAAAATAAAGTGCTCTTAGTAACTAAATATATAATTACATAATTTTTAAAAACCAATTAATATTTGGAATATACAAAATCTGAACTATTCTGGTGTTTTCACACATCACTAGGATTCACTGTAATAAAATTAAAATGAAAAAGAAGTAGAAAATAAAAGAGAAGAGTTAGAAATATGAGAGGATAGTGCCAGAAAGCTACATATATTGTTACTGATATTTTCTAAAAAACATGAAAGGAATAAAAATTATCAAAAAATATTCCTCATAAAAGACCATTAACCATTACCATGTAATTTAGGTCTGCATGGATAAAAATAGGATTCTATTAGCTCTTAGAGGGGAAAATAGTTATAAATAGAAGAATAAGAATCAAAGGACATCAAGAATATAAAAAAGCAAGAGGAAACAGAAACACATTAAATAATGCCTTAAAAATTCAGAATTAAGATACTTTCTCACCCTGAATCCAATACCCTATATTCTATTTATTTGTTAATCAAATGTGAGGATTTTTTGCAAGCATTTTCAGATCTGTATTTTTTTCAAAAGCATATCTTCATTAAATTCTTTTTTGGGAAAATTACTAGTAAATTTGTTCCAACAAAAGAAGAAAGTAAATCTAGAAAGTAGATGGCATAAAATAAAAAATACACAGCAGTGTCAAACCCACAACGTATGTGGTGAGAATTCCCAAGGTAAGGGACTTTTTAAGAGCAACAAGTCTAGGTTGAAGTAGGAATACAAATGGGGGGACAGGAATTCCCAGTTTAAAATAAAATGGAAGTTAGGTGCTTATTGCCATATTAAAGGGAAACTTTAAAATTTGTCTACAGATTATCTTGAGATAATAAATATTAGTGATAACTAATTAAAAACCAAGTTCACTTTTAAAATAAAGCAATTATAACTATTTGAGTCTTCCCATGCTCCTCAAGTTGGTAAAGTATCGCTGTCATGCTATACAATAAAAACAGCAACAACAATTTGTTCATAGTCGTGTACATGTCAAACATATTTTAAAAGAAAATCCTGCCACTTCTGACAATGTAGGTAAACATAGAGAACATTATGCTAAATGAAATAAATCAGTCACAGAAGGAAAAATACCACATTATTTATTTATTTTTACATGAGGTATCTTGAATAGTCAAACTCTCAGGGGCAGAAAATACAATAGTGGTTTCCAGGACTCAGGGACTGGGGAAAACAGGGAGTTGTTCACTGAATTTAAAGTTTCAGTTACACAAGACAAATAAGGTCTGGAAATCAGTGTCTGTAGTTAATACATTAGTGTACACTTGACTTTTATTAAGAGGGTAAAACTCATTTTAAGTGTTCTTATCACAAAAGCAGAAACAAAGATAAAGGGACACAAGAAAACTTCAATATGGGTTTGATATGTCTATAACCTTGAATGTGGCAATAAAATCATGGCTATTTGCAAATGCCCAAACTCATCAACTTGTACAAAGTATGTGAGATTCTTTGTATATTAAAAATAACTCAATAAATCTATTTAGGAAATAATTGTCATTATTTTACAAATGAGAAAAACTGACACTCAAAAGAAGCTAAATAACTTGCCCTAAGTCATATAGCTAGCATGGCATAAGCTAGGACTCAAAACTATAATCTAAGTCTATGTTTTTTCTAATAAAGGACACTAAATCAGAATGGTGATATGTACATATATTGTACACATAAAAAATAAAACAGTGTTACAATCTATAAAATGTTGTTTTGCCCTTGGTTGTATAGATTTGTAAGAATATGTTTTCTCAGTTAAATTGTATTTACTAGAGCGATGTTTTATATCCCATATTCAAACTCACTGTTTTTGAAGATCCTCTACAACCTGCCAGGGAGCAGTGTGCAGGCTTTCAAATGTTGTTTGTCTGCTCATACTTTTCTGAATTCTAAAGAAAATCTTTTGGTGTAAAAAAATATACAATATAGATAAGTGAAATAGTCTTTTTACTTATTTTTCTATTGGACTTTACTTTCTAGGGTTTTCATTTTCACCTTCAAAATGAAGTGCATATGATAGGTAATCATTTTCAATTTTTTCTGTGCAAGAAAGGATACACCTATACAAAAGATTTTCAGAATCATCAAGACCTTGGATATCATAAGATGAAATGTTATAGCAAGATTTAATTACAATGAGTGCAAGTTTTCGGAAACTTATATATCTAAGGAATGGCCAGAAAAGTAAGAGAAAGTGACCAGATAGAAGCTTGGTTTTACAGAAGCTAAAAGAGGGTTTCCAAAAAGAAGAACCAATAAGTTTTGTAAAAAACTACTCTAAGAATACCGATGGATTTTACAACATGAAGGCCATTGGTAATCTCAAGGGCTGTCTTGGAGTACATAAGGTGGAAGCTGTAATGGAATATTCTGAGCTCTAAGTGAAAAATGATAAAAATGGAGGTAAGCAAGAATGAATAACTGAAGAAGTGTGCCTATGAAGGGATGGAAGTTGAGATAAAGTTAACTATTCAAGGGGCATAAAGGTCAAGTGATGGCATCTTCCTAAGATAGAAAAGACTTTTCTTTTGGTGATGAGAAAAATTGAGATAAGAGTATTAAGTATATTAAGAGAGAAAGATTATTGTAAAAATAATACTTTAAAAAAATAAATAGTAAATGGACCCCAAAAATATTAATGGAAGGTTTAATCTTCCTAGCTGTCCTGTTTTAAAGATACTTGGTTTTCCTCTCAGCTGGGTCCAGCCATAGCTCCTGAACCCATATTTATTTGAAACAGGAATTACTTTAAAAGAAAAAAAAAATAGAAAGTAAAATAAATTTAAAAACAACCTGAAGACTAACCCAGGGAAGTAGACAGTAGAGTTGATAAACATGTTCCCATGTTTGCTTTGACTCATTCACCAAATTTATGAGGATCCTGAGGTCTACAATGACAAAGAGGGCCTTACAGTATTAACCTCCCTGTGGTTATTTTCTGCCTTGGATTGACCATGATCAAGATTCTAGTATGTTTTTCTTGTACAGCTCATTTCCTTTGTATGATAGAATTTCTTCTGCATGCTCCCATTCCCCCTTATTTGCTCCTGGAGTCCAGAGGCACATCACTAAACCCCAGATCAGAAACTCAATCGCTTCTAATCTTGGGTAAACATCTTGGCTGCCAAACACAGGATTAAACTGTCATCTTGGGCTTGCTAGATATTGTGGCCCTGCTTTAACCTCTTCTTGTACCTAGTGTGACAGAAGCCTGCCTACAGCTTTTCATATTTATTATGTACTTCTTTTAATGAGGCATTCCTGCCAATCTCCAGGCAGCTACAAGAATGAGATGGCAGTCTCTTCACTGTCTTTTTGCAAAGGATTTACTGCTCTGTTTTTTAATGCATTATTTGATGGGCTAAAATTTTGGTTTTTAAAGGACATACCCTCAGTACCTATGTAGGATAGACTCTACTGCCAATTCTTAACTTCTTTTCCATGTTTGCTTTATGTAATTACAAGTTCACATTCTTCTGACATAAAAAAAGAATTACAGAAAATGGAGCTGAATTAGACACAGGCAACTTGTTATCATTACGAAATCTCAAGGGACCCAGAAATTTGAAACTTCTCTTCAAAAATACTAATAACTATGTTTTATTGAGTGTCTGGTACATTTCTATTTGTATTTCTTAACTTTTTGGCATTTTAGTATCTTCATCAATAAAACTTCAATAACAATCATATCCACTCGGTAGTGTTGGTGGTAAGGATAATTTGCTAATAAAAACAAGTAGTTCAAACCATGCCATGCAAAACACACTAAATGAGGATAGACTATTTTCATTATTAGTTATTGATAATGATCTTTCCCTTCATTCATGTATCTGCTCAAATGTCACCTGCAAGAAAAGCTTTCTCTGTTCACTTAATGCAAACTGACCCTTTAATCACTCTCTATTTCTAATTTATTTGTAGTACTATCCAGCAATACATTTGATATATTTGATAACATTTTATTTGTATGTCCTATGATACCCCATTAAACTATAGGCTCCAAAAGGACAGGAGTTGTTTCCTTTTTTTCATTGCTCTTTCTAGCATCTATTACAATGATTGACAAAGGAGGCACTCAATAATACTTTCATTTAATGTATTTTACACGCAGCCATGTTCCAGGTCCTGTGCTATAGGGGATTGGTTGTGGGATTTAAACAAACTAAATCAAAATTTAAACATGCAATAATATACCCATACATTTATATATGCGTGTATCATATATATACACACATGCAATCATATACATACACACCTATGTGTGTGTATATATATATTAGTATATACATATATATATATATATATATATATATATATATATATAGTATGTCAGATATTGGTAAGTTCTGTAGAAAAATTTTAATTAGGAAAGGAGGCTAGGGAATGCTAGAAGCAAAAAGGGTACATTACAATTTTCAATCTGACAGACATATCAGGGGATATCTCTCTAACGAATTTACGTTTGCTCCAAAACACAAAGCAGTTGAGGAAGGAAACCATAACAAAATCTGTGGGAAGATGATCCTGGGTGCAGGAAAGAGTACACACAAAAGACCTGATATAATATTGTACTTGGAATGATTGAGAACTGGCAGGAATAGATGATGACTATTATTTGAAGTCTTTTCAAACATCCTATGAGGTAATTCCTAGTACCTTTCAGATAATATAATGTAGATTCAGAAAAGTCACTTGATAAGTTATATTTGGTTTCCTTCCACAATATGACAATTTGCTTTGGGCCAAGGTTTTTCAAGGATGGTTTTATTGATATTCTGGGCTGGACAATTTTTGTTGTGGGAGGCTATCCTATGTATCATCCACTAGATGAGGTAGCTTCTTCCATACCATCAAGGCAATCAAAATTTTTTCAGACATCATCAAATATCCTCACATGTGAGATATTCCCATTTTGGGAACCAATACCACAGTAGACAAGATGACAGGCAAATTCATCATTCTAAATGACTAGCAGTGAACTTAGGCCATATTATTAAGAAGTTAACAAATTAATTGCAGCACAACAATGATATTTAAACTTGTTAATGGTCAATTTGTGCATAATGATTGACTCCACTATGAGATAATTTGAATCAGCTGTAAAGATAACCCAAACATAAAACTGACTAGAGCAGATTCATACTATGCATTACTCAATAATTCCTTCCTATTGAAAGTACATTATGGAAATTTTGAGCAATTTTACTTAGTTTTATCATGAGAATTTTTATGTAGACATTTTACTAGTTAATTTACTTTATTAGAGAGCATAAAGATATTTTATATTCAAATTGTAAGACAAATCTATCAGATTTTATTAATTTCCAAATAAACCCATATCAGTGTAATTAACTCATAATAAATATATCCTAACTTCACAATATTTCCTACTACAATTTATGTGACCCAAAACTAACAGAGTTAGGCTATTTTCAGATTTTCAGATGACATCTCCACTAATTTATTGAAGACATGGCTTGACAGCACATTAACTTAAACATGCCTGTATACCTTAGAAAAGGAATGCATCATTGTGAACTAAGGAGGTATGATTGCCATTATTTAAGTTACCACATACAACTTTTCCTTGCTTTTAAATGGAGATATTCATTTCACTATTGGATCCATCCATGCCTAAATGATAAATGAATGTCATCACAAAACTGTTTAAGCAGTGCAGTGAATGAAGCAGCTGAAAATGTACTCAGGCATGTCCTGAGAAGAGGTAGTTCTGAGGCTTTTTTGACAATCTTATACCTATATAATGTTTCTTCCCTGGTCTCCCGAGCAGAGTCTGCTACTGCTGAGCCATTAAGAAAAGTTTATACCTGGATTTGAAATTCAAAGCTCTCCTTATAGAATGAAGACATAAAAGCATGTTAGTGTAGACACTATACACTGGAGTCATTGTTTACATCATGATCTTGATTAGTTAAAAAAAGTTCTTGGAGAGCTTGGAAAAGAGTTAAATTGTAATTGTAATGCTGTTTAATCAAACACCACATCATAAGTACTTTCAAAAAAGTGTTTTGTTCTTCTGATATTTTTGGTATTACAATAATTGCTATTGACCCATCATATTCCTACACATAGGAAAAAATCATGAGGCATATCAAAATCAAAATTGTTTTTAAGAATGCAATATGAGATCATTTAAGATGGTAGATCAGAGAAAGGCTGTATTTATAGTTGCTCAGGATTCAAGCAGCACGAGTACTGCTTCTCAGCAAGGTGGGTGAAAGAGATAGTTCTATAATTCAATATTGGACAATCAGAGTGTCTTTACAGACTCAGAAATGTATATTCATTGAACGAAGAAGAATGAGTACATTGGAGCCAAGCAGTGGCAGCAGCAGTAGTGGTTCAACCATAGAGAGGAGGAAGAACACAGAGGGAAACACAATAGACAGGTTCGGTATGGAAAATCCTGTAGATCAGAAAAGCAGCCTGTGCTTAGCTGATACAGATATTGTACCACAAATTGGTGTTTAGAAAGTGCTATGTATTTCTCAAGTGGAAAGTGGAGAGCTGAGGCAGAAGTTGTTTTGAAGAGACCACATTGCAGCTGCTGCAGGAGCTGGGAGATCATAACAAACATTGCCAAACTGCCCTGACTAGCATGGAATGTGTGGCCTTAAGGTGGACCTAGCCCACTGTGGGTGAAACAGGCATAGGGAAGATTCTATCCAGAGGGATTCAAGTCAGAAAAATAAAAAATGCAACTTGTTTTTCCTTTGAATCTGGTGGGTCCTGTGAGGAGTTGAAGAGGTTGGGACTCTGACAAGGCAGGTATCAATATGCTTGGTTACTAAGCCTGGGAAAGCTGTGTTTGTGGGCAGCAGAGTGGGTAGAGCATTGGGTCCCTATCCTATGAGTAGAATTCCCTTGAAGCTTCCGAGATCCAGACCCCTGAAAAAGATCAACATTTGCTCAGCCCTAGGGGTGTGTTGATCTAATCTCTCCAGAGCAGAGAAAAAGTCTCTAAGGCATAATCAGACCTAAACCTCAGCTACTAGAACTCTCTTCATAGAATCCTGTAACAGCCTCACAGTGGAAATGTGCCGCAGTCTGGCTGGGCACAAAATCACAAGCCACTCAAACAGGAACAAACTTTATTTTGAAACTCCTGCCAATGCCCTGTATGCTCCCTGGAAATATGCAGACCCACACACACAGTGTTCTCCCGGGACACACACACCAACAGGAAATCCCTCCTCTGGAATTCCCTCCTATCGCACTTCCCCAACCAAAGGGAACTCTCCAGGAGTCCCATAGCAGGCCAAGGTGGACAGCAGGGGTCTAATATCCATTTGAATGCAGATCTTAACTAATCATATCATCTCAATGGCTTGCTGGCATCACCTTTCAACCAAAAATGCCAAGCATCATACTACTTGGCTATGGCTCTTTGCAGAAGTGCATCAATCTGGCCTATACAGATAAAACTACAAGTGATATTACTTCCCACTCCATCCTACCTTACACTGGTGAGAAGGGAAGCTAGAGACATTTCAAACAGCTTCAGTCTTAGGCCACTCCACTTGGCACTGTGAGCAACACAAAAGAGAGAAATTTTAACAACCTCCAAAACCTCCATCCCTTGCTCTCTTTCTCAGTAGATAGCCTAGTAAGAATGGACAGAAGGACAGTTGGACAAAGACCACTCATTCTCAATGACTATTCTGACCCCCTTAGTGGAAATGATTCTTTCATTTTTCAGTAAGAATCTTTTTTCCCTGTGTGTGTGTGTGTGTGTGTGTGTGTGTGTGTGTGTGTTCTTGCTTTGTAGATTGGCTAATGGACATATATACATATACATATTTGTTTCTTTTTTGTTCATGTGTAACATATTTAAAATGTAGTTATTTTTCCTCATCTTTTGAGAGTTAAGGTATGGGTTTGTTTTTGTATGTTTTTCTTGGTCCTCTCTCCTTTCTTCTCTCACTAACAGCCAAATGCTCTTGTTTTCTCTCTCTCTCTCTCTCTCTCTCTCTCTCTCTCTCTCTCTCTCTCTCTCTCTCCCCCTTGTTTTTCTTATGTATTGTTCTCCTTCTTTATAACCATTACCTGCTACATCTCTTCTACATTCTCTGTTCATATTTGAACATTGTAAACTCAATTGTACCTTGCTTTCACATTTTCTTTTCAATGAACTGTATTTTAAACATCTTTTCAAGCTAATTTGTTGAAATAACTCTTGCTTCCATCATTCACATTGCTGCAGTGATTACTGCAGTGGATGACATAGCTGACACCTGTTGTTTGCTTTAATGCCAGATCTAGTTCATGGTAATTTATTGTTTTTGCTGTTGGCAAGTGCTGACCCAGCCATTCCTATTTTTGCTATAATTAATGTTGTAGATGTTACTGTAGGAACTGGGAAAATATTATAATGTCATATATTGTTTACCTCAGTTGTTGCCATTATTTGTTTGCCCCATTCTATGAGGTGCTGACAACTTACAGAGACACAGGTTAGAGACTTTGCTAATGAACTAAATTTAGTCAAAGTACAGCATACCTTGCTCCACACACAAATGATACTCAAGCTTCAATTATACTTTAATACAAAGAATAGAAAAATTCCAAAACTTATGACCAGGTCCCAAGTAAAAACAGTTAAGGGTAGGCCCTCAGGTCACACTTATGGACAGCTACTGTTACAGCAAAAACAGAAAAGGCAAAGGCTGTGGATTTTTGATCAATCTAAACACTCTAGGACACATTGGCAAGATAAAATCATAACCTAAAAAGGTCTATACATAAAAGAGTGGAAGAGAAATCCATCCCAACTGATGCATAAAACCTAACACAGTAATATAAAAATTATGAAAAACAAGGTAAAACACCTCTTAAGTTTATAATTTGCAAACAACTGACTCCCAAAATATTGAAGTGGATAAAATACTAGATAACAAATTCAGAAGAATGACTTTTAAAAATCAATGAATTGTAACCGAATGCAGAAAAACAATTGAATGAATTGAGGGAGTCAGTATAGGGTACAAATGAGACATTCAATAAGATAGAGATATTAAAAAAGAATGTAACAGAGACCTTAGAAGTGAAAAACAGAACAAATTAAATAAATTGTTTAGTTGAAAGACTCTCTAATAGAGTAAACCATGCTGAAGACAGAATCTAAAGATTTGGAAAACAAAGTGGCCACCATTAAACATTCAAACAGTATTAAAGAAAATAATTAATCTTAATCAGAACTACATTTTAAAAAAACAAATTTAAAAATGATTAGAATTTGGTAAGGTGATAACATCTTTAGGGATATAATAACAGAAAACTTTCAAAACATTGAGAATGAGATGGATATACAGATATAGGATGTATTCAGAAACCCAAACAGACAAAGTCAACAAAGGAATCTTTTCACAAAGCATTATCATTAAAATGCCTAACATACAGAACATGGGAAGAATGTTAAAACACTCAAGACAAAGATGTCAGGTCACATTTAGAGGTAAGTCAATCAGAATTACTTATGCTTTCTCAGCACAAACTCCAAAATCCAGAAGGGCTTACAATGATGTGTACAAGTCTTGAAAGAAAGTAACAGTCAACAAGCATTGCTTTATCCAGCAAAGCCATCCTTCAGAATCAGAAAGAAGAAATCAAAGCCTTCCCCCAAAAGCACAGACTAAAGTAATGCATGATTATTAAGCCAATACTACAGAGCTTACTTAAAGAAATTCTGTACATAAAAACAGTAAAAAAAAAAAACAGAGCTCACAAATAAACAAATCTCATTTAAAGAGTTGCTAAGCAAATGAAAAACAGAACCAAATTCAATATTAGAAATAAATCAAAATGGAAGGAATTAATATACATCTCTCTGCCATAACATTGAATACAAATGGTATCAACTCTTCAACTGAAGGACATAGGCTGACAGAGGAATTAAAAACAAGACCCAACTATATGTTGTGTGTAAAAGATTCATCTAACTGAAAGTCACAGGCTGAAAGTGAAAGGATGGAAATTGATATACAATACAAATGGAACCTGAAAGCAAGCAGGAGTAGGTACTCTGATATTTGATAAAGCAGACTTCAAACCAAAGAGATGAAGGTCACTTCATAACTGGGAACAATCTAACAAGAAGCTATAAAAAGTAAATATTTATGTTCCAAATATGAATGCCACTAATTACATAAGAGACACTAGTTGAATTAAAGCCTCAAATAGTCCTCAGTACAATAAGACTGGATGATTTCAACATTCCTCTGTCACCAATGGATAGATCATTCAGACATAAACTCAATAAAGACTCTAGACTTAACGGAATAAGTTATAGAATATTTTGTTCAACAGCTGCATATATTTTCTTTTCAACACCTCTCAAAATGGATCATATTTTAGTCCCCAAAGCAGTTCTTCAAAAATAGATCATATTTTTGTCCGCAAAGAAACTCTTTGAAAATATAAAAATATATACATAATTCCTTGCAAATCATAATGGAGTTAAATTAGAAACCAACACAAAAAAACACTAGAGAAACTGCATAAACACATGGAGATTTAAGAATATACTTTTGAATTATTAATGAGTAATAGAAAAAAATCAGGGGAGAAATTAAAAAATTCTTAGACTCAAATGAGAATAGTGATAAAACATACTGCTATACCAGGACACAAGAAAAGACCACTGACTCCAATTAAAATCAAATTAAAGTAAGCTTATTATTTCAACTTGCTGGGTTGCCTCTTCCAACAAAAACCGTGGGAACAAGACAGCCCTGCAGTTTTTGTACAGCCCAGCTTTATAGCCCAGAAAGTTACACAATGGGGAGTAACAGAGAGCATAACACAAAGGCTAGTGTACATATTTGCTGGTCCTGACATCAGAATTCATGAAGGTCATTAGAGCCTCAGAGAGGGTCATTATCTGGCCAGGGAAGGCCAAGATTTATGAGGCGTCACTAAAGTTTCAGAGAGAGCTGCTATCTGGTCAGAGAGAGACAGGCATGGGTGAGTTCAAGGCATGAGCAGGCATTCCAAGAAAATTCAGAATTTGCAGTAATTTATAGTAAAACCAAAATTATCTTTTCATGGCTTTGTGGCAAGATGGCTCCCAATTTTAAGAGAAAATCAGGCTGGGTCTATCAACACCAGAACCTCTGGGAGATTATGAAGGCGGTTCTCACAGGAAAGTTTATATCTACGAATGCCTATGTAAAAAAAAAAAAATCAGAAAGATCCCAAATAAAAAACCTAATGATACATCTTAAGATCTTTGAAAATGAAGAACAAACCAATTCTCAAACCAGTAGAAGGCAGGAAATAATTAAGATCAGAAATGAAATCAATAAATTTGAGAATAAAAATAATACACAAGATCAGAAAAATGAAGAATTGGTTCTTTGAAAAGATAAACACTATATATAAGCCCTTAGCCAAAATAACTGAAAGGAAAAGAGGAAAGATGCAAATTAATAAAATTAGAGATGAAAGATGAGAAAACAACACCAACATCACAGAAATTCAGAGGATCATTAGGAACTATTTTGAATATTTGTAGTCTAATCAATTTGAAGACCTAGAATAAATAGATACATTTCCAGACACACATGATTTTTCAAAATTAACTCAAAAGGGCATATAAAACCTAAATAGGTTAATAACTCGCAATAAGATAAAAACAATAATAAAAAGCCTTCCAACAAAGAAAACCCCAGCACCTGATGGATTCTCAGCTGAATTCGACCAGACTTTTAAAAGACTAACTCCAATCCTCTCAAAATTATTTCATGAAATAAAATAGGTAACACTTCCAAATTCATTCTATGAAACCAGTATCACACTTCTACCCAAACAGATAAAGACATAACAAGGAGTGAAAACTAAAGACTCACATCCTGGTTAACTTTAACACAAAAACCCTTAATAAAGCATTAGTAAATCATGTTCAGTAATATTAAAAAGATTGTACATCCTGACCAAATAGATTTTATCCCAGGGATGCAAGGATAACTTAACATATGCAAATAAATAAATATGATTTATCAAATATATTGAATTAAGGGCTTCACTTAGTAATCTCAATAGATGAAGAGAAAGCCCTCCACAAAATTCAGCACCCATTCATGATAAAAAAACTGAAGAAAATAGGAAATAAAGAAACCTATCTCAATATGATAAAGGTTACATATGAAAAACCTGAAGTCAACCTCATAGTAAATGGGGAAAAACTGAAAATATTTTACTAAAATGTGGATAGTAACAAGGATGTCCAATTTCACCAATCCTATTTCATATACAGCTAGAAATTCTAACCATAACCATTATGAAAGAGAAGGAAAAAAAGAGATAAAATTAGGAAAGGAAGAAGTCAAATTATCACTGCTTGCTGATAACATGATCTTATATCTAGAAGATCTAAAGTTTTAACCAAAGGATTTCTAGAGCTAATGATTTCAGAAAAGAAGAAAGTTATAAAATCAATATTCAAAAATCAATACCTTTCCTATAAACCAATAATAAATCTGCTGAGAAAGAAATTATGAAAACAATCCCATTCACATTAGCCTTAAAAAAGATACCTGGGAATAAATCTAACCAAGGAAGTGAAAGACCTCTATAATAAAAACTATAAAATACTGAAGAAAGAACTTAAAGAAGAAACCAGAAAATTAAAAGACCTCACATGTGCATGCATAGGTAGAATTAATATTATTAAAATGGACATATTACCAAAAGCAATACACAGATTCAAGGCAATACCCATAAAAATACCAATGACTTTCTTCAAAAAACTAGAAAGAAGAAAAAGAAACAGTACTAAAATTCATTTGGTAGAATTAAAGGCCTAAAATAGTGAAAGCAATTCTAAGTCAAAAAACAATGCTGGAGACATCAAAATACCTGGACTTCAAATTACACTTTAGAGTAATAGTAACAAAAATTTTATGGTACCGGCATAAAAATAGAGACACACACCAATGGTTCAGAATAGCAGACACAGTGTCAAACCCACACAGATTCATTTGCCTGATGCTTGGCCGAAGTGCCAAAAACATATACTGGAGAAAAATAGCCTTTTAAACAAATGGTGCTGGCAAAACTGATTGTCCATATGTAGAAGTATGAAACTAGACCCTATCTTTCACTTCACACACACAGAAAAAAAAATCAATTTGTAATGGTCAAAGACCTCAGAATTTTACTAGGAACTGTGCAACTTCTAAAAGAAAATATAGGGTCAACACTCTAACTTATAGGCATAGGCACTGACTTTCTCAATAGGATAACTAAAGCTCAGGAAATAATGCCAAGAATTAAAAAATGGAATGGCATCAAATTAAAAAGCATCTGTACAGCAAAGAAAATGATCAAGAGCACAATGGGAGAGCCCACAGAATGGGAGAGAATCTTTTCTAGCTATTCTTCTGACAGGGGATTAATATCTATAATATAAAAAGAAAACTCAAAAAATTTTAAACCAAAAATATTAAAAAATCACCACAATTCATAAATAGGCAAAAGGTTAAAATAGATAATTCTTTTAAAAAAGAAATATAAATGATCAATAAATATATGAAAAAATATTCAATATCCTTTGCAATTAGAGAAATGAAGATCAAAACTGTGCTGAGATTTCATCTCACACCAGTCAGAATGGCAGTCAACAAGAACACAAAGGATAATACATGCTGGATAGAATGTGGAGAAAAAAATGAACACTTGTACATTTTTGGTGTGACTGTAAATTAGTATAAGCATTATGAAAATGAGTATGGAGATTCCTCAAAAAGTTAGGCATGAAACCACAATATGACACAGCTATACCACTCCTCAGTATTTATCCTAAAGAATTAAGATTATTATACTATAATAATACATGCATACCTATGTTTATATTAACACAAGTCATAATAGCCAAACTATTGTTTGGAATCAGCTTAGGTGTCCATCAATAGATAAATGGATAAAGAAAAGGTGGTATACATATGCAATGGAGTTTTATTCAGCAATAAAAAACAATGAAATTATGTCATTTGGAGAAAAATAGATGGAACTTGGAAGCATTATGTTACATGAAATAAGCCAAACTCAGAAACTCAAAGGTTGCATGTTTTCTTTCATGCGTGAAAAGTAGAGAGAGAAAAGGGAAAAATGGTGGGGAAGGATCTCATGAAAATCAAAGGGAGACCTGTAGAGTAGAGGAAAGGGATCAGAGGGAGGAAGGATAGAAGAGAAAGGGGAAGTACTGGGGAAAATATTAACCAAATTATATTGTTATATTATGTGCAGAATTTTATGTTAAAAATAAATTTCATTATAATGTATAATTATATTGTACCAATAAATGTGAGAAAAAGAAACAATAAGGAAAATAATAGCCACCATAAAAAAATTAAAAATATTATACAGGTACATGCTTACCAATGTTTATAGCAACACAATTCATCATAGCCAAAATATGAAACCAGTCTAGGTATCCAAAAATGGATAAATGGATACAGAAAATGTGGTATACACACCCAATAAAGTTTTATTCATCCATGAAGAAAAATAAAATATCATTTTCAAGTAAATGGATAGAATTAGAAAACATTTTGTTAAGTAAAATAAGCCAAACTCAGAAGGTTAAGGGTCCTGTGTTTCCTTTCATATGTGGAAGCTAAAGGAAAAGCAAAAGAAAGTTGTAGCAGAGTCTCATAAAAATTGAAAGGATATCAGTAGAGTAGAAGAAAGGGATCAGGGGAGGAAGGATGAGAGGGAAAGAGGAAATACTGGGAATTTATATTGGTCAAATTATATTGTTATGTGCACGTATGAATATGAAAAAAATCCCACCATATGTACAATCATCATGCACCAATAAAAGTGTGGAAAAAACGCAACACGGTTAAGACATATATCTTATAATTAAGCTGATTTATACCATCAAGTTCGCAAAGTCGGAATCCTAAGAGGGGGTGATCTTTCTTATATTTATTCCTCCATAACAACAAAATTGAGGTTTATATCCTAGTGATATGTGTGGATATAATGCTGTCTTCTTAAAGCATTCATATTATTTAGTTTGAGAATATCTAGTAATATTACTCTTTGGTATTTCTCCAAAATGATAAAATTTTAGTGTTTGAATTAATATAACATATTTTTGTTATTTTTACTAAGCAAAATTTTAATGTTAACTTCTGAGTTTTTGTTTGCTTTTGCTTTGTGTTTTTCCTGCCATTTCCTAGAGAAGAATGGAGATACAGTGACTTTGCTTATTGAAAATTATTCTTAATATACTAAAAGCTGATATTTCAAGTAAAAGCATTTCTTATTTTTTATTATAGATTTATAAATTACTAAAATACAGGGCAAAATTCTATGCAAATTGTGAAAAGAAAATAGAATATTGAATAGGGGAACATTTCTGATTGCAATGGTTTTATGAGATACTAGACATTCCAATGACTCCCATAAGCCAACATAACACAGTAAGTTCAGGTAATATTCACAAGCGAATAACTAATTTTTAAGGAAGTGCAATTTATATTACTATTGCAATAAACATAGTTACTAGCAGCAGGGTAAGGCAGTTTTGTAGTCTTTTTATTAAACTCTCCTCTGATTTTCTTACCTTTTAAAATCCAAAAGAAATGAAAGATATTTGGTAATATAATGCCCATATACATTTTTTATTTGCACATACTTTCATTCATTCTACGAGAAAGGGTTTAAATGTGGGATGCTCCAACACTTAATGACACTCATTCTTGATAAAGATACTTAGTAGATATAGTAAGCAGTTTCCTTTAAGATGCTTAACTGCAAATTAGTCTTCAAGAATAAAAGAATATATTGTCAAAGCCCTTTTTTCTATGTGTTTCTTTTTCTTTTTCAGCAACACTGTAGAAATAATGTAGGCTCTTTGTTTCATCAAAATTTTAAAACAAGGAAACATAAGTTACTTTTCTGTCATGATAGTCAAGTAAATATTAAGGTGTGGGGGTGTGGAGAGGAGAGGGTGTATTAAGATTTCTAAAATGCTTTGTTTGCTACTGGGATCTGATAAAGACACCAAGTTTGGGCATTTCAAGAAGGTAATTTGCCACATGCTTTATGACATAAGTGCTACTTCTAAGAGAGGAAAGACAAGGAGTCTTTAAAGGTTGGCATGAAAGTAAGCTGTCAAAACAGCAAATGTATCCAGAGAAAGATTGCCTTCCAAAGGCTGGACAAAAGAATGAGATAAAGTAATGAGGTGTGACTGACATTTCATACTGAGATTCATCATGTTGTCACTTCAACAACCAAACATTGACTCTCTTGGGGGTATGTTGGCAATTGTGCAATTGCTGCTTGATTCACCTCTATTCATCTTAAAGTAAATAGGAGGAAATACTGAGATTTTCTGTGCAGTTCCACCTTTAACCTACTTATCACCCTGACTAACTCCATTACACACAGGTAAGTCATCTCTAATTACAGACATTTACTTTGGTAGTTGAATGGTCAGAAACAGTGGTATTTGAGTTACTAATTAAATACTGCGATAAGCTTATCCAGAAATACAATAAAGGCAACATCTTCTCCATTTTCACCTATCCACCCTCTTCTATAACACAGTCACAGAACTCATGGAGAAAGAAAAAAAGAAACCACCTAGAATAGTTGCAGGGGGACCCAAATATTAACCAAGAGTCTGATCAAGATACCTTTAATTAAGTTCACTGTTGCCTTAAAATGAGTTAGTCTACTGTACTGTGAGTACAGTTAATGTACTATAATGAATGAGCCTAACATAAGGAATACAGTCAACCAAAAATCACTTACAATATTTAAAAGGACTCAATCCCCTTTCTCTTTATTGTATAATAACCCTGAATATGAATTCAACTGAACTTTATAATTTGCTTTTGTTCTAATATTAAGCACCTAGAAGCATTTTCTTTTTGGTAGATTAATACACTCATAGGTGATTTCCTTTTAGATAGCATAAAGTTTTGCTCCTGATTTTCAAACAAAGGTGGACAATCATTATAATTGCAATTTGGTGACACTTCTGTATTATGGAGAGATATAGATAATATTTTGGCTAGTACCTGGAAAAAGTAATTATCCATTCCATTAAAGGGGTTCCCCTATAATTTCAAATATAGAGACTATTTTCTCTAGAGGTTCACCTTTCAATTTCTGAATATATTTTGATTCATCCACCATGTGAATAGAAAAGCTGTTAAAAATCTTTAAAGAAATACTCAGATCTACTTTGGGATTCTATAAAGTACCATACTCTATATTAGACATTCTGAAAATAAAGAAAACAATAAAGTATTTATGTCAGATATCCAAAACTCAAAAGACACACACAGTTACAAAGACATTTAAAAAATTTTTTTTGTAGTTGTAGATGGACAACATGCCTTTATTTTATTTGCTTATTTTTTTATGTGGTGCTGAGAATCAAACCCAGTGCCTCACATTCTAGGCAAGTTCTCTGCCATTATGCCACAACCCTAGCCCCACAAAGACATATTTTTTAAAATGGATTTTTGGTATATTGTGTGTATATAGGAATTTTCTCTTTATTTAGTGAATGTTTTCATAAACACAAATTAGTAAGAAAATGTATCCCAAATTGTGATAATATAGTCATAGTGATTTTTGAAAGAGAAAATGAAAACAATCTTTACTATAACCTGTTTATTTATTTATTTATTTATTATTTTTTTTTAATATTTATTTCTTATTGTATACTAGATTATTCCCAAATGTCTTGGAAGAACCCATTATATTAAATTCATACATCCTGTATGTCAGGAACTGAGGCAGGGCATGAGGGAATTTATTTCATCTGCTCGATGGTAACTTGAGTTTTAGCCAGAGAGACTCTGAGACTGTGTCACTCTGTGGCTGGGATGAACTCTTACGTCTGTATAAGAGTTCATTCACTTAGGCCTGGCACCTAGGCTGAGACAGCAGGAATAACATAACTGTTGTTCAGAAGACCTGCTAGAACATTTTCATGTGTCTTAATCTCCTCACTAATGAGTAAATTAAGAGTAGTAAGACTTATAGCCCTTTGTTCAGGTTTTCAACTATGACTATTCCAGTGCATCACCTTATTTTAGATTTTTAAACTAGTCTTAAAAGTCACACAATATCATTTCTACTTTCTATATATTTTTTAAACAGTTCCAATTTCCCCCAAATTAACCATGGTTTAAAACAGTCACAGGCCTATTGTTCTGGACATAATTATACATCGTGTCCTTTTTTAGTCACAATAGGGTTAGCCTGTATATGACTAATCCTTTTATAGAAAACTGATAATTCAGTAATTAATTTTTTTAAAAGTCTGTTTTAAAATTTATATTTGTTTATCTGCTTTAACTAACATTTTAAGAAATGGTTTTACAAATTAATATATCTATGGATATATCTATGCTTCTATTTATCTATCCATCCATTTACCAATCATTTTTTCTCTATTTAGTATGCAGTATTCTGCTTGAGTTGATTAATCTATCTTTTAAAAAATATAGTATATTTTATAAATTACTTAATTCAAACTTGCTAAAAGAATCAACTATGAACCAGTGAGTTGCAGACTGACTAAACAATTTTCAGGCATATTTTCAAGTGATATTAAAATCATGTGTACATTTTTCACGAACCTATTCTTTTCTATTGTTCACAAGGGTAAAGTAGTGCATGCTTCTTGTTCTCCACAGACTGTTCAAAGTTCTCACCAGGACCTCAACAATTCTTTCTGCCTTGTGGCCTGCTGCATTTGATTTAAAGAAAGCTGATTCTTTATGTGTTGATTACAAGCACTTATTCCAACCATGGTTTATCTTTTAGGATTCGGAAAAAAATTTTAGATGTTATTGAAATACACATAGGGGTGGGTATGTGACTCAGTGATAGATTAGAGTGCTTGCCTTGCATGAAGGAAGCCCTGCATTCAGTTTCCAGCACCACAAAATACAACAAGAACAAAAAAAGTGAAATCAAACCTGAACAATTTTTACCAACCACATACATCTTATGTCTGTAAAAGAAAAAATACTAATTTGTGAAACAACTACAATTTTGTCTGGCCCTCAGTATTATTTTCTAATTCATCACCCACTCTTACTCCAATGTATTTTCGTTCATAGTACTATCTGTGACTATTCTTATTTCCTCCCATCAGCCCAGTACCTGTGTGTTTTATTCATTATTATGTCTCATGATAACCTCATATATCAACTTGCTCATTTAATTATATAAATATAAAAATAAATAATATCCTCAGTCATTTAAAATATCAAACTGCTCCATAATTTTAATTTTATTTTATCTATGTTTTGTTCAATATGTGTTTGTAAATTTTTATCCTGATTCGATTTTCCTTCTATGGAAACATCTTTTGATTTTACTGAATTTCTAAGTGAGACACATTATTATGGTGAATTAATACACTACAATTTTGATGTTAGTGATTTACAAGTTAGAGCCCTTGCCTTCAACTAAACTCTCAATTTGGGTTAACTTTGAGCAAGAATTCAACCCTGGGTCTGAGGTAATGCTTTTAACCTGTTAATTTTTTGTCAAAGACAACAGCTTCCCTTTCTCTGTCATCTTTATACTTCAACCTCTATGACAAATGGGAACCAGGTTTTGTGGCAATAGGTAGTCCATCTTTGGGAACAATTTAATGAATCCATTCTTCCCTATATACTTTACTCCTCATTCACACTTTCCCTTTAGAAACTATCCCTTTTCTTCTCATTAAACACCAAAAAAATCCAACCCCTGCTATCATAAAAAGAAAAAATGCATATGTATCTTGTTTTGTTTGTTGCAATTTTAAAGTGGTGCTATACTATTTGTCTCCCTCAATTGACTACAATTTCACAAGAGCTGGGATATTCTGTAATTGTTCACTGACTCATCACTAGTTCTACACCAGTATAGAAAGAACTAAGTATGCATTGCTTACATTGAATTAATCATCAATGGTTAGGTCACTTTAAGAGAAGATCAAGACTATTGTCTTTAGGGACTGCTCATTTATCAGAAGAAATAACATATTAATTTGTTTTTCTTAAAAGGAAAGTGGGAACAATTAGATTAGAAAGACACATAAATTCAAGGGTAACTTAAAAGACACTAAGTCTTCTTGTCAAAAAGAACTATAAGGATGTATGTGTTCTGGCTCAAAAACATAATTATGGTTATAAAATCAACTTTGTGAAAACATCTGAGTAATGTTCCCAAACATCCCTCAGATAACTATTTAAGGAGACTTTTTAAGATATTACCTAGCACATGGTCATGGATTGAGCTTTCATGACAATATATGCAAAAATTTCATTTAGAGCAACGATAAGAGAAAGGAAATATCATTTATGATATTATGAAGAAGATGGGGCTAAGTGCAGAGCTATTTGCAAAGAAAGAATGAACTTTTTCTGGTACATAAAATCAAGAAGTGAGAAAAAAGTTTTAATAGGAGAAAAGACAAAAACTAAATTTTAGTTCAAGAACCCAGGAGACTATCTGAAAGAGAGATTTTGTTGGTAGAAGGGAAAACCGTTCAAGAAAACCCAAAGTTACATGGAAGACACTGGTTTGATTTAGCTTTATTGAGTGTTGAGGGAATATTAAAGAAATAATATTCTGTTAATAACTGAGAATATTTGACTGGTATTGAGTAATGGGCTAGAGGACATAACTGTCATAATCAGAATCCTATAGATGTGACCCCCCCCCACCACGCACATGTGAGATTCCTATTCCCTTATTATTCAATATGACAGTAATCAAGGTAAAGACTTCCATGGTACAGACTTTGAAGATGGAATTAAGGTTTTTAATCAATTGATTTTAAGAGAAGAAGAATTTTCTGGGTACTCAGGTGAACCCAGTGAAATTACATGAGCCATTAAAAGCAGAAGAAGGTAGAAGAGCTGGTCAAAGAGATGCAAACGAAGTCAGTGGCAGGGGAGACATGGAAGAGATGACAGGGAGATGAAGAGCATATGTCTGACACAACCACTCTTGCTGACGTGAGTAAGAGGCCCCCTTCTAAGGAATAAGGGAAGCCTTGAAAATATGAAAGTGATACACTGGCCAGCAGCAAGCAAGGAAATGGGTACCTCAGTCCTTCCACTGCACAGAACAGAATTCTGTCAACAAACTCAATGCATGGAAGAAGTGCATCCCAAACTTTGCAGGAAGAAATACAGCCATGCTGACACATTGCTTTTGTGAAGTTAGGAGCACAAAACAAGCTGAGCTGCACTGAGTATAGACTTTGGACTTACAGAACTTTGAGATGATAAATGTGTGTTGTTTTAAACCCCTAAATTTGTAGTAATTTTTTATGGCAGCAATAGGAAACTAATAGGGTTGCTGACTCAAAAGGGATTACATACAGATCACTGAAGTAATCGTAAAACTGAAGCACACACACAAAAAGAGAGGAATTTATGGCTTAAATTTAAGCTTCGGGAGTGCTAGGTAAAGTGAGAAGATGATAGAAGAAAGTGGGGTCAGGGAAGCCAAGCAGAGCAAGATGCAGATTAGGGAATGGTTGGAGGATCAGTGATGAAAAAGGCATTGACAATTATAGGAACTCTTCAGGGTCATGCAAATAAAAGGAGCTCCACAAACAGAAGTGAATGGTCACTAATAACAATATCACAGACAAGCAGATCAAGATTAAAAAAAAACATGATGAAGAAATAATTCGTTGGAAATCAAATTTCAGGAATAAGAAGGGAGTGTGAGGAAATGATCTTAGCAAGTATGGAGTGCTCTATTTAGGAGTTTTGGTGGGACATGTATGAAATAGTGAGTTGTTAGGAGCAATTACATAAGAAGTACAAGTGATTTAGTACAAGTACAGAAGATTATCATATTTCAACAAATGTCAATGTAATCAGCAAACGTTTTCATTATTATGTTAAGTGAAATTGAAATATTTTCTTAATTATTTTTATTTTTGCTTCTTTTTTTTTTTCCTTTTGCAGTGCTGGGGATTGAACCCAGGGATGTTCTACCACTGAGCTGTATACTCAGCATGTTTTATTTTTCCTTTGAGATAATGCCTCATTAAGTTGTTCAGGCTGTTCTCAAATTTGCCATTCTCCTATATCAGCCTCCCTAGTAACTTGGATTATGGGTATGTGTCCCTGTATCAGGTTCCTTGGTTCATTTTAAAAAATAGCTCTACAGCTTCTTGTAATGTATTTTTAATGTCTTTAATGGTGAACTGTTTTTAAATTGACAGATAAATTTGTGTATAGTTGTTGTTTTAAGTATATATATATATATATATATATATATATATATATATATTGTTTTAATATATATGTGTATATATATTATGTATGTGTGTGTATGTGTGCGTATATAATATGTATGTGTTTTGTGATTTTTAGTTTTATTGGATAAATATATACATAGTAGAATTACTAAATCTAGCTAATTAACTTATGCATCACTTTCCATAGTTATCATTTTTTTCCATATATCCAAAAGTATATTCATTTCTTTGGTTACCATCTGTAGACAGAGGCTGACCTCAACCCAATTTTATTGTAAGAGATAGTCTGATATAATATATAAAAAGCTTGCTTCTCTTTCTCCTTCTCCTTATTCTTAATGTCCTCTAATCCTTCATGCCTTCTTGAAGTGCTCATGCATGTACAGGGGGAGGCAGAGCAGAAAGAAAACCTATCGGGGTAAACCTGGATTC
Source organism: Ictidomys tridecemlineatus (assembly GCF_052094955.1). Lineage (NCBI taxonomy): Eukaryota > Metazoa > Chordata > Mammalia > Rodentia > Sciuridae > Ictidomys > Ictidomys tridecemlineatus. The sequence goes on along the minus strand of NC_135478.1, from coordinate 163,084,325 downwards.
AAAAACCTGAGCAAGCTCTTTAATATTCTCAAGTTTCAGCTTTCTCAGCAAATACGAAAGGCTTATAATGCACATTCCATAAGCTTACCACAACAATTACATGAGAAAATATGTGCAAACCACCTAACAGATTCAACAATCCGAGCCAGCCTCAAAAGCCATAAATCTATTATCATTCTTAATGAAAGGCTAGCCTTAGAGTGTGTCCCAAAAGAGTTTTGAGAATAAAGAATATTAAATGGGTCTCCAGCTACATAGAAAGCAAGTTTTTGTCTGGATAACAAACTGGAAACAGTCTTCCAGTATTTCCTAATATAAATAAACAGGGATGCTCCTCCTAAATTGCAGTACTATAGCATCAACAGTGCTGCTACATCTTCTTATTTGTTCTCCTTTGCTTTTCTTCTTGCAGATTTCTTTGAACAAGACTTTCCTTCTCAAGGACCACCTTGAAGAAGTTTGAAGCTGCCATCTGATCAATTTCTAAGAGTCACAGTTTTCATCACAAAGTATGTGAATGGCTCTCCTTGGAACTGTGCAAGATACCCGCATGACTGTATGTCGTGACACTGGCTTCGTGTTTAAGTTTATAGCACTATCTATTACAACATTATAGCTTATTCCCCGGTCCGAAATACCTGAATTTTAAAAAAAAAAAAAGATACTCTGTGATTTTATGATTAAATTTTAGAGAAACTTTTACTTTAGAATACTTTGCTAGAATTTTAGTCACCTTAAAGCTTAGATGAAAAGTACACTCAGAAAAAAAAAATTCTCTTAGAAACCATCACCATGGACTGTGCAGATGTACAAATAAGATCATGCACCTAAATTAACCTTATGTCATCACTTGATGAGCTACAAATTGTGAAAATTATGATGGCTTTATTTCAAAGTGTTGAGTAGTTGTTAAAATATCTTTTTCCTGAAAGATTAATTTTGTTAGAGTTGGACTATCAAAAAACCTCCATTAACATTTTTGATAATTTTTAAGAACATTTAAAATTAAATAGTAATGTGGTATTTCAAGTAGTATTTTAAATAGATGATTTGATCTCAATATTCTAAGAATAGTTTGTGTAGGTTTTTATGCTGTAGGAATCATCTAGGGTATACTATTTTTAAAAAGTCACTTGTATTTTTTAAAAGCTTAATTAATGCATTATAGTTATAAGAGTTGGGTTCATTTTGACATAATCATTCATGCATGGAATTTAATTTGCTCCATTTCAGTCCCCAGTGCCTCCTCTTTTCCTTTTCTCCTCCATCCCTATTTTCCTTCCTCTCTTATACTAGTCTTCCATTTATTTATTTAGTTGGTATTTTATAGATATATAAATAGGTAAAATTCAATGTGATGTATTGATAGAAGCACATAAGGTAATTTTGTCAAATTCATTGTGCATTTTCTCTCCTTTCCTATCTTTGCTTGCTCCCTCCCCATCAATTTCCTGCTTCTATCCCTCTGATCATCCCTTTGTTTATGACATCTGACCCCTCCCCACTTTTTTCCCCTTACCTTGCTGTAGCTTCTATATGGTAGAAACCATTCTGTTCTTGATTTTCTGAGTCTGGTGTATTTCATTCAGCCTGATATTCTTTATTTCCATACATTTACTAGCAAATGTAATAATTTCATTCTTCTTTATGGCTGAGTAAAACTCCATTGTGTATATATACATTTTTGTAACACATTCATTTGTTTATGGACACCAGGATTGTTTCTATAATTTGGCTCTGGTGAATTGTGCTTCTATTGACAGTGCTGTGGCTGTGTCCCTGTAAAATGCTGATTTTAGTTCTATTGGATAAATACTGTGGAGTGGGATAGCAGATCATATGGTGATTATATTCCTATTCTTTTCAGAAATCTACATACTGCTTTCCAGAATGGATGTACTTATGTGCAGTATCACCAACAAAGTACAAGGTACATTATTTCTCACATCCTCAATAGCATTTACTATTATTTGTATTCTCGATGATTGCCATTTTGATATGAGTGAGATAAAATTCCCCTATTCACCAGGAATTGAAGAATTTTTCATATATTCATAGGAAGTTTATATTTCTTGCTTTAGAATCTATTTAGTTTTTTGCCCATTTATTAACTGGGTTATTAGTATTTGGGGCATTACGTTTTTGAGTTCTTTATATATTCAGGATACAAATACCCTTCAGAAGAGTAGCTGGGATTTTCTCCCATTCTGTAGCCTCTCTCTTCATTCTCTTAATCATTCCCTTTGCTGTACACTTTAATTGGATGGGATCCTACTCATTGATTCTTGATTTTACTTCTTGAGTGTTAGGGGTTTTGTTACAGAAGTTAAACCAATATGTTGGAATGTTGAACCTATATTTTCTTCTACCAGTTATATAGTTTCTGTTCTAATTCCTAGGTAACTCTGATCTATTTTGATTTGACTTTAGTGCAGTTTGAGAGATAAGGATCTAATTTCATCCTTCTACATAAAGATATCTAATTTTCCCATAACCATCTGTTAAAATGACTTTTCCACACACATTTTTTTGGCATCTTTCTTAAGAGTCAAATGACTGGAACTATGTGGGTTTGTCTCTGTTGTGTCTATTCTGTTTCATTAGTCTTCATGTCTATTTTACTATAATACTGTGCTGTTTTAGATACTATAGTTCTGTAGTATAATTTAAGATCAGGTATTGTTATGACTCTAATATCACTCTTCTTGCTTAGGATTGCTTTGGCTATTCTGGGTTTCCAAATAAATTTTAGGCCTTTTTTTCTAATTCTGTGAAGAATATCATTGCTATATTGATGAGGACTACATTGAACCTATACAATGCTTTTGGTAATATGGACATTTTAACAATGCTAATTTATGGAGGTCTTTCTATCTTCTAATGTCTTCTTCAATGTCTTTCTTCACTATTCTACAGTTCTCATTGTAGAGATCTTTCGCCTCCTTGGTTAGATTAATTACCAATGTTTCTTTTAGGTTATTATGAATGGGATCACTTTCCTGATCATTTTCTTTCTCAGCAGATTCATTATTAGAATATACAAAAGATATTGATTTATAAATGTTGATCTTGTATTGTGCTAGCCACTTTGCTGAATTTATATATCAGCTCTAGAAGTCTTCTGGTGGAATTAAAAAAAATCATTCTTTAAGAACAATAAAATAGTCTCTGGAAAGCAGAAGTATATGTTATTTTTCTGTCTTATGTATAGGTTTTCTATGGTTCATATATATAATTATATATAATGTTTATTAATATGTGTATATATATCATACAAACTATGTAATTACATTGAACTAATTTAAGCTACAATTATCACTACAAGATTTGAAAATATTGGGAAAGATTTATTTGTTTGCATAAGCAAAGCATGGATTCTATTTAAGCATTTATAAATTTCTATTTCTTGCTTTAAAAAATTTGATTATTTTTATGCTTCTGGCATTTTGTAGTTTCCATTATCTTACCCGGTCACATTTAAAATATTTTTGTTTGTTTATAAATGTTACTAATATTATATTATTTGTTTATAAATGTTATTATTGCTTCAGCACAATGTTTATGGTCTTTGAATCCAGAGTGATAATTTACTGATTCTCCATCGATTTTATGGTGACTTAACAAGTTACTTCAAGTCTCCATATTTCAATTTTCATACCTAATTATTTATAGCATTGGATTGATATGAGAAATATTTAGTATATTTAAAGTAACTAGAATATAATAAACTAATTGTATTCATTAGCTATTTATTAATAGTATTTTTTACTTTAAACATGACATCAATTTTATATAAACTAAACTCTAATCCTAAAACAATAAAACAGTAGAGTTTGTTGCAGTAAAAATGTTTTATTCTATGTAATTTGATGAATAGTGGACTGATCTGACTTAGATGTGCCATTTTCCCAACCCATACAACAGGAATTATGGATAAAATCTAAAAATTAAAAGTAAATAAATTTATAGCTGATATTGAAGGAAGAATATATCTATGTGCCATTAAAATATAAGAAATTAAAAGCCAGGGTTATCAGGTCACCAAAAGTATTTTCTAAGGTTACCTATCTAAAATGTTCCAAATATTAAGCAAAAAGTGTAAGACTGAGATTATTATGCCTATAAGAGTGGTGGCTCCAAGCTCAAACTAGTCAGAGAACGAAAACAAAACTCATTTTACAAAGCCAAGAGCATCAATGGGCTGCTTTCTTCTTGAAAATACACAACTAAGTACTTACTTAAAATCGTGATTTTTAAAAATTTTATCACATTCATAGCATTCTGGGAATAAAAGAACAGAACAAGGCCCCATTTATGAGTCTGGGAAAGAAGCGCCCAAATAAAGACTTGGAAATAAATTGGACTAGAAATAGCTAAACTAATAAGTCATCAATATAGGCAAATGTAAATTACTTTGTAGATTTAATTTCACAACCAAAAAATATAGTATTCTTTTAGAAAATAATTTGTTCTGAAAATGAGACTATACTTTAAAATTTAAGAACACAAAAGGAAATGGATGGCTGTAAAGTGTCAGCACACACATTTGAGAAAAATTAGTATGACAATCATATAAAGTAGAAACTTAAAAATATGATTTAAAATGTTTAAAGAATAAAATATGTCTCACAAAATTAATGGTAGGACATGTAGCAAAAATCACAAAAAAATGACAAGAAAGAACCAACATAACTTCTAGAAGTCATATATGCAGACACATGCATATGTTTATTTTTATTGAAGTTTTGAAGAGAAATGCATGAAAAATTAAAGACAGATGAAGTGAAAAGAGAATTATTATATTATTTTCTCTTCATTGAAATTTTTTGGAAGTAATTTCCAAAAATGTTGAAATTTTTGGAAGCACTTTCTTACTTCCCTAGGTCCAAGCCTTTTAAGCCAAGTAAAATGAAAACATCAATAAGACAAAATAAAAATGAAAAAAAAAGAAAGCTACAGGATATTTGACTAGTCTTGAATTTAACAAAAAGACTAAAAAAACCTAAGACAACCAAATGCTGATGTGTTGTGACAATGTTGACAGACTAAGATGATACAAAGAAATTTAATAACAATAATACACAATGAAAAATATCATAAAAGATAAAGATAGCCTATTTATAAGAAAAAAGAGTAGCAATTCAAGAAAGTATATTAATTACAATATGTTTTCAACTGACAGTATAGCCATAAACAATCTAAATAAATGAAATAAAACACAGAAACAGATATATTGATGATTTTAATTGGAATCTTATATTTATCTGAAAATTTTACATTCATCTAATATATGTACTTAAAAAGTGTAAGCCAAAAAGTAGGAATAAACAAAGAGATAGAAAACAAACACTTCAAGAAATAAAAATATTCATACATGCAAAATAGAAATGATATATTATGTATGTAGCAAATAATATATCAGAAATAAAAAAAACAGTTTTTTTGAAGACTATATATATATGTATATATGTATATATCAGATTATATACATTAGCAATATACACATATTTAAGAACATTATACACATTGTATATATGTGTTATAACAGAGCACAAAGGTCATATTTGAGAACATATAAAACATTGACAAGTTAGTGCATATATAAAGGAGGTTAAAAAATCCAAATAATTTTAACAAATGAGCATTATACAGAATATCGTAAAACTAAAATATCAAGAAAGTAAAAATTTCCCAGAAGCTAAAATTCATAAATCAACTAATTTATACTAAAATAGTGAAGGAAATATGAAGTGTTTTAAACTAAGTTATAAAATGGTTACACATCAGATTCATTAGTCCAACTCAGTGGATAGAAACAACTTCATATTTGCAAATACTTATATCACAAAAAAAGAATGAAAACAAATTAACTTAGTGCTCAATTCAAATTTCAATAAAAGAGCAACAAAATTATTTAACTCAACATTATACTTAATGTCCTGGATAACACAACAAGACAAGAAAAGAGGGAGAAAGGCATAGAGACTGGGAAATGAGAAATAATCACATCTTTGACTGCAGATGACAGTACTTATCAAAGTAGAAAATCACAAAGAATCACCAAAGCTTTCTTTAACCAAGTGATGTTTTTCTATAAGTAAGTGAATATGTCAGGTTTTAGGATACAAAGATAATACAGAAACGTCAATTATGTTCTACATTCCAGCAATGAACAACTGGTATTTAAATTTAAAATATAATATCATTTAGATTAACTTCCAAAAATTTTAAGATGAGCAGTAAGTAACTTTAGTAAAATATGTACAAAATCTGAGGAAAATCACAAATTTGATGAAAAACATCAAAGAAAATCTAAATATATGGAGAAATATTCTATTTCTATATTTCAGAAATGAATAATTAGAATTTGGAATTAAAACACAATACAATTTACATCAGCTTCCAAAATTGTAAAGATGAAAAATAATTCTAATAATATGTAAAAAGTATATCTCAGAACAAATAAAAATTTTGATGAAAGAAATCAAAGTAAATCTAAATAAATGGAGAGATATTTTATCTACATAAATAGGAAATTTTGTTAAGATGTCAGTTTTTCCTAACTCACTCTATAGATCAACATAGTCTCAGACAAAATTCCAGCAAATTATTTTGAGAATATTGGCAAACTGATTCAAATATTTATATGGAAAAAAAGATCTAATGCAATTTTAAAGGAAAACAGTGTAAGATGTCAGGCACCACCCAAAATCAAGTTTTAAAAGTACAGTTACCACTCAGTTAATCTCTATCAGTGGGTTAGTTCAGCATTTGGGTTAAGGCTTTAATAACCAATCATTTCACCTCTAAACCTTCTTGCATTGCCTTGAGCTTTTGGGGGACAACTAATATCTAAACCATACTACCAGAGGTACACATATTCAGGTACTTAGTTTTATTGCTTTAATAGGTTTCTTTTTATTTATATAAAACTTATTTTTATTTTAAATGTAGTAATAGTGTTTTATGTTTATTGTATGTACTTTATATAAATTACTTGGTATTTAATAAATTAATTTCATGGTTGATTTTCAGAAGTGGCATATTTCTTTTAAAAATACATTTATATAAATAAAATTGATTTTAAAGAAATATTTTAAGTATAATGGTAGCTGAATATGGTAGAAATGTGAATGTGGTAAACAAATGAGGGCCATTTGGAAAAAGTGGAGAAGAAATTGTTCATTATATTCTTCGAGCACTCTCTCATTCATAGGGCTTATAACATTGAGCTTTTGGAAGTTGTTGCTTTATAAAAAGTTTGAGGTGATATTTTTAAGTACACTTTTTTAATATTCCATATTAAGGGTAGAAACATCCATTAATATTCAATTAATTTTGAAAAGGGATTCATACAGAAAAATGAGACAGCTAATATTGGTTGAAAACTATCATTTCCACACAGAATCCACACAGGAAATCTCATAGCATGATCTAAATCATCCTTAAGATATTATTCAGTGCTTTATATAAGTGAAATAAGACATTAAGGGTAGAATTGCATTCCTCCATTGCCTTAATAGTTTTTATTTTAAATCTATGTGAAATCTTATATACAAATGCCCCAAGATTTGTAATTAAATATCTATTTATTATTTAATAATAATAGTAATCATGTAGTATCCAGGTTAAGAAAATCTCTACTTATCATATACTCAATAAAATAAAATATCTAATTATTTGTAAAATTACCACAATAAGTTAATGATGCATTCGCACAATGTACAACCTCCTACCTTGGCTGATGTTTCTCAGGATATTTTCTCTAACTAGTGCAATTTAGGATATTATAATTCTAATGACAAAGAAAGTAATAGAGAGATTCAAACCATAGAAAAATGTCAGTAATTACTGAAATACTGCCAGTACTACAGAGTAACAATAACTCTTAGTGTCTATAAAACCTTCTCTGATTATCTAATTATTAAACTTGGTTGTGGTTCACTAAGTCAAAAAGCTAAGGAAAATTCTTTATTCACTACAAGATTCTTGCCTAATATTCCTGGGGCATAGTTCTCACATGTTTTAATAAACACATTTTAAAGTATCTGGCTTAATAGTACACTATGTGCCATCCCCCACTTTTCATATAATGAGATATTGTTATGACAGAACAGGTACTTAATATAGCAACAAGAAGCTTTACATATTTATCAAAAATGGTGTACACCTGTGAAGATTTGGAATGACATCAAAGAGCCATGGAAATCTGAGAACTAACACCTCAAAAATAAAAGATAGTCTACTTCAAATATGAAAGGCCTATAACTTCATCCATTGTCTTTGGGCTAAATTAATGTGACAATACCCTACAGACCTATTTGGCTTCCAATATGAATATATTTTTATTGTTCTTCAATTTTTTATTACTGTCTGTTCTACCACCATCTATCATATTAAAGAAGAAGTAAGTCTTTAACTATGTTTAGAGCTATTTTAATGTAATTTTATAAGACATATGCTATACATAGCATATTACAGATGTGTAGCAGGCACTCTCAAAGCCCAGACTAAATCTTTTGAATGCTACCATATCAGTGTTAACTTGATGCTTCTCAGTCCTATTCTCAGAATCTCTACTCTTGAGGATTGACTGATTTTCTGAAACTATGGAAGACTATTCCATCAAAGCATATGATAATCTCGAACTCTTAAGGAATAAATCCCCTGGTAACAGGTCTCAACAAGCAATTGATGGGAATTATGTAGGAACCATTTATGAATATTTGTGTATGTAAACCCATTCCCACTTAAGTAAAACCCTTAAAAGATTAGTGTATTCTCATCTATATATTTCTTAAATATTCAGCAATGTTTTTCTTATGAACAACTATCAGTCTAACTCCTGTGAATCAGCCAGATTTATATAAACCCTGTAAATATTATTCAATAAGCTTCCTTTGAACCACTTTGTCCTAACTTCTATTTTTCTACTGTAACTATTTAGAATCTACAGTTTTAACTGATAAAATTGGAAAGCCTACTGAAATAAATGTAAATTTTAATTGTATCTTCTAGTCTCAATAAACTATGCCTATTTTATATTATATATGAATTTGACATGTGGTTTATTTTTTCTGCTCTCAGCAGTAAGTTGTTGTTGTTCTCCTGCCATCCAAATACATTCTGTAAACCTCTAGTTCCTTGTTAGAATGTAAGATTGTAGAGAATAGATACTATAACTATGTAACTAAGTTGGCCTATTGTCTTGCATAGAATTTTGCTCAATGATTGCTTTATTTTAATGCCTGTCATCACTTTCAGGACCTATTTGTAGGCAGAATTCATGCATAAAAGTGGAGTTGGGGTGTTTATGCTGTGCAACACAGGAACCGGGATCTCATTGAATTTCTCTCTTCCACTTATTTAAGTAAACAGATGTTTGTATAGAGTTGGCCAAAAATAATCCTAGATCCTTTCACTTGAGATTTCAGTTTTCAAACTTCTCAGATTTGACTCAGTCTTATGTATTGCTATTTACCCTACTGCATACTCAAAAAATAAACTTATTCTCTTTTTCAAATGTTATAATTTTCTACATATAGATTATAAGGAAGAATCACTAAGTTGATTTTCATGCTTATAGGCATCCAAATGATCACTAAATTCTTTTTAAAAATCTGAGTTTAAAGAACCAAAGATGACCTTTAAAAATCTGTTTATTAATTCAGGCTACATATTTGTAATTTATCTTTGTTTTGAGATATCAAATGGCAGATTAACTTTCTTCAAAATGAAACTAAAGCTCTGTTAAATATGTGGTGAGCTATCCTTTCAAAAGTAACTGTTTGCTGAGCTCTATGATATTAAAGAATATACGCAATTTTCTCAATTGGGATGAGTAAACAAAGTTCTAATATAATTTCTGAGTATTGACAGTAATTTACTATTACATGTATTAGGTCCAAAAGTATATCAGGAATTACTGTTTAAGAAATAATATATAATCATTAGTTATCCAAACTGCAAAGTCATATGATTCTATACATTTTGTTATTCATGCCTACTAACTTTAGATTTTTAAATTTCAAAGCGGAAAATGTAATCTTACTTTTTTAATGTTTAATTAAGGATAGAATATTCAAAAGTGTCTAACACCTGCTTTATAATAAGTAGAGTATTATTTCAAATGCCAGATGGACCAATTAAAATATTCTTTCAGATGATGCAAAATCTTATGTAGGCCATTTTTGAAATCCAAATTTAAATATTCAATAAGAATTTAAAATTATCTAAGAACATGTTAATGAAATAAGTTCATTTTTACCTTGATAGTGCAAAAAACTAAGTAATTTTTTTTCATTTTTACTTTTCCAGGATGCCCTCCTCATTTTTATCTTTTAATTTCACTATATTCTAACATTCATGCTCTTGTTTCCCCTGTGACTACTGCTCCTAGTAGCAGCCCATATTTTATATGGAAAATCAGCCCTCTTTACTCCAGAAAAATGAGAGGATTACAGTATTTTTAACCTGCAAATAATTGGCAATTAAAATTAATAGAAGATAAAAGATATAGAAACTTTAGGCCTGATTTTGCATATGAAAAACTTTACAAAACCTATACCTTCTTGTACATATGTATAAAAATATATTTATATGAAACATCATAGTATGTATAATAATAATACACTAATAAAAAACATTTTAAATATCACAAAACCCTAAACCTTCATCTCATTCATATGATTACACAAATTTAACACAAATTATTATTCTTACATTGTAGAAACCTGACTTATAGCCTCTTCCACCTGAGCCATCCACCTAGGACATATTTTCATTACTCTCAAGTCCCTTCAAAAGCATTGTTCACAGTCCCTATCCACTTTCTTCAGCCCACATTTATAAATAGGTCATTTTGCATTAAGTGATTAAGGTCCCTATGTCTGCTCACTAATTTAGAAAAAAATATTTCACTATAATCAATTAAATACTGTGGTTTATATCTGTTGTCTATGGGAAGTGTTTATATCTACTTGAGAGTACCTTATTTTATTTTATTTTTATTTTTACACATCATTTTTACTTTTACCTTTATTTTTACACATCATTCTTCCTCATTAACCTCCAAGATCCTCTGGATCGAAGCCTGTGGTTCTTCTTTGTGGCCCTGATACCTGCCACTATGCCTGGAATACTAAAGTTTGCAAACAGTGAACTATGATATTTGTGCCTCTTAGTCTCAACAGTATGTATGGATCAAATTTTTTCATACTAACAATTACCAACATTACAGGAGGCAACCTAAGTATGGTTAGACCAGACCTACTACCTAAACCTGTGGTTTGAGAAACACGCCCTACCAAACAGCAGTGACTAAGAGTGGCCAAGTATTAGTTTACACACACTCAAGAAAGCCTCTCAGTCTATAGATGACATTTCTCCTTTCAACATACCACATACATCCCCTATTCTGTTGCGTTCAATAGTTTTTCACTGAGGTTTTTTAAATTCAGAATGTCTGTTGAATTTGGTTTAAATAGATCTATTCATCCTAATATTCAAACCAATCTACAGTCATGACCTGATGGCTGTAAAAATCATGCTTGCAAACTCATAAGTATCTAATCCCACCATGAAACCATCATGTGTCATAAATTTCTTTGAATCTGGAGAATTTGGAGGACTACAATAGAATAATTGACCATCTGTAGCCTCCATGACATTGTAAACACAACAGTTGACTCTTACATCTAATAGTGTAAAACTAGAGCCAAATAGGATGCCTAATGACACACTGAGCTATGAGAGCAACTTCCTCCCAGTGAGATGAGAGGAATGGAGATCAGTTTTTAAATCAGATCTTCATTAGGAAATTATCTTTTCTCACACAATATACAAGACAAATTAGATAATGCAGTTTACAGACCATAATACCAAACTCAAAATGAGAGAAAGCAAGAAGTTTAGCTTCTCCCAAACAGAAAGAAGTCATTCTAGATAGATCCAGTATTTTGCTATCATTTAGAAGTAAGGGAGGACTATGTGTCAAAAGATGGATGAAGCTGTAGAACTCAGAAGGAATGCTAAAGCAAATGTGTAAACAACCACAATAAAAAAATCTGCAATTGACATGTGATAAAGGTAGAGATGGAATAATAAGGTCGAAAGAAGGGTAGGACCAAGGGGAAGAGAGAGAAAGAGGATAAAGAGAAAGATCTTCAGAATAGAGAATCAGAAGAGAAATGAGAACCAGATAAGAATAAAGACCAGTCTTTTAAAATATTTCTCATGTTCATGTGTGTGGTGGTATTAAAAGTTTATATACAGTTTATATAATATGAGAGCTATGGAAAATTTTGATATATTGTACTTTCTTGAAACAGCTTTAGAACTTATTAAGTTTAAATTATATATAAATAATACAATAGCATGTATATATATTATTAATGCATTAGTGCATATGTATGTACAACATTAAAAGTATAAAAGCTCTATTTTATGGACCAATTAAGTGCATAATCACTACTACAATACATTATGTCAAATGATTCACACTTCTTTCATCATAAAGAGAAATGGTCAGTAAAAATTAACAATGTGGAAATTTGATAATGTGCCTTAAAAGTCAACAAACTTTAAATACTACCAGAACATCAGCATATGTATAAAATATCAGTTAAAATACAGTGTATCCAAGACACTTTCAAGTTACAAGATAAAGTTGACTTTTCAGGAAGAAGGGAAGAATTGAAATGTCCTCTTGGAGAACTAAGCTACATTGAGAATCTGGAGTTTATTATCACCAGTTAAGAAGTCTTTGTGTTATTTTATACAAAATAAAAACCATGGAAACTTTTTCCACAAAAAAATAATTTTAGAGAAATTTTTTATGAAGATTAGTAATAGGAAAATTAGCATTAAGGAGAGCCATACTAGAAAGAAAAACCTAGCTTGGAGAGTATTTCAAGCTCTGTGTCGGATGTATTAGAGCCTGAAGTGTGGGTTACTAAACAGTTGGAAAGGAAAGTTGGGGGTGGAGGGTAGGGATGCTTCCAAAAGTATTTTTTAGAAGAACTGACAGGTTTAGGAAAAGATTTTGGTATGATGGGGGGCAGGCAGAGTCATACATGTTTTAATCCTGGTGATTTAAAATGCCTCTATCATAAATAGAGAAAAAGATGTTTGCTTTCAGAAGGAAGAAGATCTGCATTATACAGCATGAATTTTGGTCATAATTGATCACAGAAATGAATGTGCCTGTGAAAGAGATGAGAATGCGAAACTGAAGCTAGATAATGATGCCTGAACCAAAAGGAAGAAGGTTTGCTATTAAGAGCTCATTTGTGTTTAGATTTTTGAGTTCTTTATATACCCTAGAGATGAGTACTCTATCTGATGAGTGAGGGATAAAGATTTGCTCCCAAGATGTAGGCTCTCTATTCACCTCACAGATTGTTTCTTTTGCTGAGAAGAAAGAAGCTTTATAGTTTGAGTCCATCCCATTTTTGATTCTTGACTTTAATTCTTGTGCCACAGGAGTCTTATTAAGGAAGTTGGGGCCTAATCCCACCTGATGGAGATTAGGGCCTACTTTTTCTTCTGTTAGACGCAGAGTCTCTGGTTGTATTCCTAAGTCCTTGATCCATTTTGAGTTGAGTTTTGTGCATGGTGAGAGATAGGGGTTTATTTAATTTCATTTTGTTGCATATAGACTTCCCATTTTCCCAGCACCATTTGTTGAAGAGGCTTTCTTTTCTCCAATGCATGTTCTTGGTACCTTTGTCTAATATAATAAATTTTTAAAAATTTACATACAAAAGAGCTCATTTGTGATTATCAAGATTGTAGCTCCATGGAAGAATGAAAAGTAAAGCAGAATGGGAGCAATAAGAAAGGTGAGAGAGAGGTAGATTATGTGTCTTTAAGAAAGTAAACAATGCAGAGAAGAAATAATAGGGGAAAAAGATAAACAGAGATAAATTTGTCTTAAATTCTCTATAGTTACTCATGGTGACGTTTTTACTCACAAGGGTAGACAAAATTCTTTCTTATGTATGCAACATCTTAAAACATCTACTACACAGATACCGTGCTGAATATATCATTTGGAACTTCAGAACCAATAAAGATTATTTGAAACCCAGGATTTAAGAATAGAAAAACACAAGGATAAAAAAGAACTCATAAGTGCCGAAAGTGTCTATATATATATATATATATATATATATATATATATAAATATACACACATATACATATTTATTTGTATGTGTATGTCAACACCTGCAGAGCTTTGAAGAGTCATAAAAATTAAAAAATGGAATGAGATGTAATACCAGATAAATATATAAAAGAAAATTAATGTGATATTGAAATATTTACAAGATGCTCCTGAGAAATTTTCCTAGGATATGGCTGAGAATATAATTCACATCTAAATAGCCCCTCTGACCAGGCTTTCCAGGTTACCCTCCTTACCTTAAGAGAACCTCTCCTATGAATACTTGTGAGGACTACAACAGAAGGGCCAATTCCTTAGAAAGAAGGTTTTGTTTGGTCAAAGTAAAAGAATGAAGTCAAAAGTGAACATGAGAGAGGCCTACAGCTAACCTAATTCAGGTATCCATGTACACCTAAAGCATGGGAAGATCTTAGTAACTTTCTTTTTTAGCTGCTGGGGGACTGAATCCTGATTCTTGTACATGCTAAGCATAACTACACCCAACCCCGAGTCAATAACTTTTAAATGGAGTTAAAAAGAACTGGATCTTAACTAGTAACACTTTCATAACAACAGTATTTTTGCAAATGTATGAGGAAATTAGAGCCCTTTCTTTTCTATAATTAATTAAAACTTTAAAATTCTCTTTATATGGGTTTTACTAGTGATGTGGCCACACCAAAGGGAATATTTATTTGGGGAATTTAATGACGTAGAATTAATTTCCACTGATAAGATTCTCATTTAAATTTCAAGGACATATGAGTAGTAGGTTTGAAAGGTGTTGAAGGCCTTCTGGCTGTTTCTTTCATCAATTTTTTTTTCCTTTTACTACCCTACCTCATATCTAGCAGGTATGCTATAACATGACCAGGAGTTTAAAAAATAAATGATTGCAGCTGTCAGTGCCTCCTGTTGAAGTCTCCAGATCCTTTATTAATATTTGGGCTGCCTTGTGTTTTCTAGCAGCAAGCCTTTTCTAAAGGAGGCATGATAGCTCTTTCATGTAAATTAATTTCTACAGCTGTAACTTTCACATGTAGCCTGGGGCTCTTCTTTGAGACTTTTGCATTTATTTAAAACACAGCATTTTGAAAATTAAAATGTATTTTTGTGGAGTTTAACATTCATTGGAGACAGATTGGAATTATAACTGGATCTGCATTTTAAAAACAACTAATAAACGTGTCTCTCTTGAGTAATTGCTTGGTGACTGTTTTGCCCCTCTGGTATTCTTTAACTAAACAGGCTATTTCAAGCACAGACTTACTTTGGTTTGCCCTTGACCTCATCATATTTCACTCTCCTTTCTGTATGTTTTCCATTAACATCAGAAAATTTTTTGATCAAATACATCATCTGGTTCAAATTAAGAAATGCTACCTTTTGAGTTGTTTGGAAATTCAATCTTTCTCAAATGGTTATGATCAACTAAGATACCTAATTCTGATAAATCAAACATATTATGTGATTAAAATATTTTTACTAATTTTTATCTAGATAATCTCAAAATTTTATGAATGCTAGTGACTTTAAAACTGTCCTCTGGCTTTATTACGTGTAGAAATTGTCATTGTCATTTTATCTCATATTTTATAATTTGGAATTTTTTCCAAGGAGATAAAATCTACTTTTCAACTATAGGAAAAATCATATTTCTATAGATGTACAGTATTAACAAAAAATTGTATTTTAAAATAATAATAAATGCTGGCAAGGATGTGGGGGGAAGGTATACTCATACTTTGTTTGGGACTAAAAGTTAGTAAAACTACTCTGGAAAACAGTATGGAGATTGCGTTGAAAAAAAAAAAAACAAAGGAATTGAACCACTATATAACTCAACTATCCCACTCCTTAGTATTTATCCAAAAGAGCTAAAGTCAGCATACTAGAGCAATGCAGCCACTTCAATGTTTATAGCAGCACAATCACAATACTCAAATTTTGACAGCTCAGATATCAGTCAATAGATGAATAGATCAACACAATGGAGTTTTACTCAGTCATAAAGAAGAACAAAATTTTGGCATTTGCTGGTAAATGGCTGAAAATGGAGGCCATTATATTAAGTGAAATAAGCTAGATTCAGAAAATCAAAGGTCAAATGTTTTCTCTCATGTGGAAACTAGAGAAAAATAAGAGAAAGAAGGTGGGAGTAGTCAGATATCATAAATATACAGGGAAGATCAGTGAAATAGAAGAAGGAGATTGAGAGGGAGGGAGCAAGGGTGGGAAAGGAGAGGAAATATAAAATGAATTTAACAAACTCGTGTTATAGGCACATACAAATGCATGGCAGGAAATTTCACCTTCATGTATGTGTAGAAAGTATCAATCTAAAATAAATATATAAATTAGAGAAAGGAAGGTCAGTAGAGGAAAAAGAAGGAATACAGATTAAATAAAATTCCAAGCATGTATGAGTTTGTCAAAATGAACCCAACTACTATGAATAACTATAACATTCTAATAAAAATATTTTATGCAAGTAAAACTTCTAAAAATGGTCCTACTTGGCAATATGCCAAAACCGAAAACTTAGCAAGGCACAAGGGAAAAAAAATGTATGTTTACTTTTAGGCAGTTCGTATTTCAAGAAGTATAATATGTGATCCAGAAGTGAGATGGAGCAGGGTTCAGATCATGAGGCGGCCACTGATGAGCTACCTGACCTTGGGCAATTTCCTTAACATCTCTTAACCTCAGTTTTATCATAGGTAAAATGGCAACTATAACAGTACCTACCTCGAAAATGGGTGGGAAGTTTTAATGAGAAACTTTCTCCAAAGTGGGTAGGTAGTTCACAGCAGAGTTTCAGGCTCTCTAGGAGATGGTATAAAGAGTTGTGCATTCATTAGCTACTCTGATTGGACAGGTATAAAGAGTTGTGCATTCATTAGCTGCTCTGATTAAACAGGTAGTGTGTACCCTAGAAGTATTTACACAATTGTTTTCTATTGAATGTTCCACTCACTTTTCTTCATGAGTTTACTGGTGCATTATAATTATACATCATGGTTAGATTTGTATACATTTATATCTCCACATATATATTTGTTATTAATAAGTCAATACGATGTCAGACTTCTCAAAAACACAACTCAGGGAAAAGTCTTCAAAACATAACAAGCAAAAGCAACAGGTGTTTTGGGTCTTATTAACATCCAACAATTGGACAAGTATAACAGATGTCTCTTTGCTACTTTAAGTGGCACGTTCCCCAGGACTAGTACATTCACATGTTTCTGTGTATTATTTGTTGACCATTTGGATTTCTAATTCTGTGTAACACATATTTATGTCTTTTTATATCTTACTGGGATACTTGCTTCTCATCTTTTTTGTTAAACTATTTGTATGAGTCCTTTGTATAACAGGCAATACCCTATCTTTGTCCTTTGTGTTACAAGCAATTTCCTTAAATCTATTTCTAGCCTATTCACTTCATTAAAGGTTTCCTTTGCTGTACAGTTTACTGGCTGTGTGACCAATACATTAACATCCATGTTTATAAAACAAAGATAATACCTACCTCATGTAGCTATGAAAATTAAGTGATATCAGAAAAATGCTTCTTTTTTTAAAACTAGTGCTTGACACATTTTAAGTACTATGGAGACTTTCTTAAAAAGATATAATCAAATGTTTTTCTGTTTTCACATAAGTATTCTAAATTTCCAGTCTTGGTCAATTTTTTTTTGCTTTTTTCTCTGAATTATACATTGCATTTACTACATGTTCTTGCAGAATTTTCACTGCTTTTTTCAAATTATATTTTAGACAGCTTTTTGCCAGAAACCTAGATAGTTGAGCCAACACTGTTTATGAAGTTATCTCTTATTTTCTAATGAAATAAAATGCCACAACTATTATTTAAAGTGTTTGTATATCCTGCCATCTATTTCTGAATTATCATTTCTGTACATATAATCCATCCTGATTTGATTATAATGTCCTTATACTTTTTGTGATATGTATCTGTTCAATTATACATTCCTTATTTATTGTTTATTTCCAAACTTTTTTATAATTTTGTTTTTTTGTTTCATATAAATTATAAACTATTTGCACAGCTCTATCACCAAATCTAATTTCCAATATAAGTGAAACAGCATAACATATGTATTTCTATTTATAAAATAACTACTAAATTTCACCAAATTCCTTTTTACTCTTTATTGATATGATCACATTACTTTGTTACTTTAAGTTATTGATATAATGGATTACATAGATTTACACATACTGAAATACCCTTGTATTCTTGGAATAAATCCTATTTGTAATAGGGTATAATCTTGTGATGTATTACTAGAATATCTTTATTCTTCAGTTAAATTTTGTGCAGCATTAAGTGATAGTGGGTTTAATCTTTTGTTCTTCTTTATCAGACTTAGATACTAATAATGTTGAATATATAAATTCAATCCTGAATTTCCCATAGTTTTAGCTGCTTAGAATAATTGAAATAACATTTGAGTTAACTGATTTTAAAATTTAAGAAAAGCTCAGATTTAACTTATTTTATTCTGATATCAATGTTCTTCTTTGGTAATTTGTCTATTTTGCTAAGTTATTCTCTTTTCCTATGTTATCTGAAAGGAAAACATCCATTCTCAACATTTTCAAATGTGTTGCAATAGAATGATTCTAGAATCTACTTAATGGTTATTTTTTTCTTTCAAATATATAAGTGACCATTTCTCCTTTCCTTTTCCTAGTAGTAGCTAATTTTGTTTGGTTTCTTTGTTCTTTATAAAAGATTCATATTGTTTTATTGTACCTTTCCACCAATTTTGTTGTTATTGTTTGTTTTTGCTATTGTCTTAAACTCTTTAATATAATTTACTTTATTTCACTGTTATTTAGTTTTTACTAGATGATTACAAATTTCATTTGGTTTTCCTATCTGTCTTTAATGATGAATGCCATCAACTTCTGAGTAGCTTGCACCATGACTCACAGTTTTTGGTGTGATATGGTGCCTTTTTTATTGCATTCCAGAGAATCAGGATTCCCTTTCAATTTCCTATTCAATTCAAAATGTAAGTAGGTATATAAGTATTTTAATTTCTAATAATCAAGGAATTGGAAATAAGTTGTATTAATTATAACTTATAACTTATCATTTATATGTATTTTCTTGCATACTGATAAGCAGATATGTTTCTGGAACACTCTTACTTCAAAAATATTAAGGTTACCATTATTTTATTAATAGTTCTATAGACACAATAAAAACATACATACTCTCTGGTAGTAATAGAAGGTTCTGAATATATCTAATAAATCAACTTCACTTATTGTGTTTTTAAATTCCTTTCTCCCCTCACTCACTTTTATTTCTTACAGTGCTATCTGAAATTGAAATAAGTATTTTGAAGTCTCTCATTATAACTATATTTTATCAAGCTCTTACATGTCTAATAGATCTGTCCTGAAATTTTCTGCTAAACTGTTTGCAGCTTACAAAATTTGGATGTTTATATTTTCATATCTTTTATCACAGTCTAATGTTTCCTGTTTCCTCTTTAGTTCTAATAGCCTTAAAAACTACCTTGTTTAGTATTAATCCTCAAATCCCATTTTCTTCCTTTATGAGCATCCCAGGAATTTCTGTTAACTCCTTTACTTGCAATCCACAGCACCTTGCTGTATGGATATTTCAAGTATACAACTTACATCTATTTTTTCTTATTATTTTCTAATCTAATCTATCATTCATATTTTTCATAGTCCGCATGTTTAGCTGCTTGTCATATGGATGTAATGAGGGCTCAGTGAGTTTGAAGGGCTGAAACTTTTCCGGCAAACTGTAGAAAGGAACCTGCTGCCTTATGGATATACGTACCTATTGAGAAGGACCTTTTATGAGTAACATGCTGGGATAACCACCAACCATTCACTTCTCTGAAAACTTAACCAAAAAACATTGAAGAATAATTTCAGTGGGAAAAATAATTTATGTTTGTACAAATACAGTATTGCACAGAACCACTAAAGTATAATGAATAATACTGCAAGAACAGGAGCAGCAAATGTATATCAGGTAATTAAAATAAATCAGGCCAAAGTTCATCATAAATACTTGAAGCATTATTAAACATAGTTTTTCTCATAAGCAGATATGGCTGTATAGCTAAAATACTTAATGCTACTATCAAAATTTCTACTTTAGCTTTGTAAATCATAGTGTGATTTAAGTTCACTTATTTGGCAAATTCCCCAGGTCCTTATCCAGAAATTAAAATTAAGTAGGTCTGGTACTGGTGTCTACGAATCTGCATTTGAAGATGTTGTTGTTCTTAAACCTGTGATTTGTAAAATGCAAATTGTACATATCTACAGTTCAATAAATATCATACTGTTCCAATTATCTGATGATCCAGTTTGTTTTCTTTCTTTCTTTTTTTTCCCCCTTGTACTAAGGATTGAACCACTGAGCATATCTCCAACTCTTTTTTATTTTTTATTTTGAGACAGGGTCTTGATAAATGGCTTAACGCTCACTAAATTGCTGATGCTGGCTTTGAACTTGCAATCCTCCTGCCTCAGCCTTCAGAGGAGCTGCTGGAATTACAGAGATGTGCCATCACACCTGGCCAGTTTGTTGTTTTCTAATAACAGGTGTTTGTTTTTAACTCTGCAGTAGAGATGATAATGGTGTAAAATGGGTGGTTCCTGTGACAGTTATATAAGTAGTAACATGCTTCTTTAGCATAGTATCAAGCTCATAGTATATGCTGAGTGTGAGCTTCTATTTGAATTATTCATGTTCCAGTATGGGGTTAACACCATACTAGTGTTACCTACTTATACCTTTGCTCTCCTTTGAACTGTCATTTCCCTGAAGGTAGAGAATACTTCTTTTCTGTATACTTGACTGTAGAATCACCCAACTGCTTTTGTGCTGTGCATACTCAGTATTGAAGGTGATCCACCTTTCTCTCCATTCATGATCCTGATGACTCCCTCTTTGTCCATTCTAGGCTGTGGGTAGTATGATTATCTGCTCATGTAGGTGGACCCCATGCAACTGTGCATCTTCATCTTTGATACTGCTCTCACTCTTCTATTCTACCTTTGCATCTCACCATTATAATATGGATTTTGTATCTTTCTGCTCAAATAATAATATGGTATTAGATCAAATATATAATTTATTTCAAATTGACTGCCTATTAAAAGCACATTAAAAGGAAATTTCTTTTGAAAAATGTGTTACTGGAAAAGTGCCTATAATTCTATATCCTGTTTATTCCAAGACTATCATCTGTGATACTTTCTTAAGGCATAAGTACAATGAAAATGTTTATTAAAATGCATAAAAATAACAGTAGCTACTGAAACAACACCAACTTTCTTCAGATTTAGGAAAATATTAAAACATTTCACCTATAAGCCCTATTTTTTTTAAAGAGGGAGTGATAAAGGTAGATAGAGAGAGAATTTTTTAATATTTATTTTTTAGCTATCGGCGGACACAACAACGTTGCTTGTATGTGGTGCTGAGGATCGAACCCGGGCCGCACGCATGCCAGAGGAGCACGCTACCACTTGAGCCACATCCCCAGCCCCTATAAGCCCTATTTTAAACCCTACATATGCTAATCTTAAATATCTCCCCAAATATTCTCAAATATGTCATTCAAAGTTTTGATAAATTTATAGATTAAAACATGCATTTATGGTATTTATATTATTTGAAAATACGATGAAGACTTTACTAAGAATTAGAATTTGCTTTCAAAAAACAATAAAATATCAGTTAACTTGGATAAGCTACCACTTAAAGTATTGTTTTATTTCATTAGATGATGAATCAAAAGAACTATTTTAACATTCCAAAGAAAGTAAATTATTCTCAAGTGTGTACATTACAGTGTAGGAGAATCAGATTTAGCACATATTAAAGTGCTTTATTGCAATTCTCATCTTCCCCTTAATGATGACAGCTTCTTAAGGGAGGTAAAGTCAACTACTTAATCTCTCCCACAAAAATATTTTTCAGCTTCTTGCTATATGTATGTTTGTGTTGTCATGTTTGTCACTTTAATTTACTTTAAATGAGAATACTTGATGTTAATATTTAGTCAGCAGGCATTTTCTCAATGTATATTTTTAGAGGTTATGATAAAATAAGGCACTGAACATATGCATGTCAGTTTTCTTGGCAGATTCAGCTTCCAGATCAGCTCCCAGGTATTAACACAAACAGAGTTGATGTGGGCATCATATTGGCGATACTGTGATCCAATGTGGTGACACATTAGCTAAGCTGTGATACTGGATAACAGATGCAAAGCAAGATAAGAAGCTTAGAATTGTGAAGTAAATGCTACCTCCAAATCATCTGAAAATTACTTAAATTACGAACACTTTACAAAATTATATTTGGGCAGGATATATTCGTTCAACAATATTTATTGAACATCTACTACGTGCCAGACACCATCCCTGATGCTCATAAATCAAAATGAAACCTCAATGTCTTTTCTCAAAAGAATTCACACTCTAATAATTGAGAATGAAGAAATTTAAAAAAAAATAGGTAAACAATAATTTAAGACCATAAGATGGAGAGGCAAGAGCCCTTACCCACCTGGGGAAGAAAGAAAGCTTCCTTTAGGACAGCATTTGAACTGAGACTAAGTACATATGATATCAGTTAAATAGAGGTAGGTGTGGCTTAGGATTGTCAAGAGCATTGGTAGAAAGGTAATGGCACTCACTAAGGTTGGAAGGAAGTACCAGGAAAGAGGATGTTAGGAATGTGAAGGTAGTGCAATGTGGCTGAACTTCATACTGTGTATAAAACCACAGTGAGAGGTGAAGCTAAGGAACTAGGGTCAAATTACAGTAGGAGTTCTTTGAATCAAACAAAGAAGTTTGTCTTTTATTCTGTAAATGATGAGGAGTTGTAAAAAGATTTCATGAAAAATAAGGATAACATGTATTAAACATTTACAGAATGCAGTCACTATACAACTTAATAAAGTTGTATTCATGCTTTCTCCATTTATATCCCAAAAAATCATCCATAGTATTAAATTGTATCAGAAAATCAGAATCCACTAAAAAGTTACTAGCCTGAAGCCATAGCCATTTACTAATAGATGCAGGCCATAACTTTTTGTTTCATTTTGAAAATTCCTGTTTTTTATTTGTTTTAATTAGTTATACTTGACAGTAGAATGCACTTACATACTTTGATGTATCATATATAGATGGAATATAATTTCTCATTTTTTCTGAGTATACATATTATAGAATCAGATTTTCATACAGTCACATACATACATTCAGTAATAATGTCTTTTTCATTTATTTTGAAAATTCTAAGTTTTCTGGATCACTGATCTTTTCTGATCCCAAATGAAATGAAATGACACATTAACAACATGCAATTTCCATTATGGAAGCCACATGGTAGCAGGATCTGGGGAGTATAAGAAGAGACAAAGTCACAGAGGAAGCTGGTTTCCTGTTTCAGTTTATAAGCTCTGTCTCCCTGACACAGAACAAGATCAGGAGGGTAGAGAGCAGAAATGGAGAGGCTAATGGAAGACACCAAGCTCAAGGTAGAATGTACAGGTGTTATTGACTGACTGAGAAAAGATATGGGGAAAAAGAGTCAGGGAAATACTAAAGGTGAAAAAAAGCTGTTCAAGAAATCATTTGTAGCTTGATAGTAAGACAAGAAATTAAGCTCCTAAAGTAAGTGGGCTTTTTTCATTGGACTAACATCCTTCAAGTTCATTCATGTTGTCAGAAATGGCAGAATCTCCTTTTTTTTAAGGAAAAAATAAGCTGAATAATATTCTATTATAAATGTATATATTATTACATATCCATCTATCCATTGATAAGCACTTAAGTTGATTCCTTACTATTTTAAATAATACTACAATGAAACATATATGCATCTCTATGAGATGATTTTATTTCCTTTGGGTATACAACATGAGAGTAATTGCTAGATCATATGATAGTTCTAATTTTTAATTTTTCACTAAAACTTCATAGTGTTTTCTATATGGCTATGCTAATACATATTCCAACCAACAGGTATAAGGATTCCAATTTTTCCACATCAACAACACTTACCTTTTGGTTTTTTGATTACACTCATTCAATTAAAGTTTTGGTTCACGTTTCCCTGATAATTAGTGATATTGAGCACATTTTTATACTCCAGTTGACCATTTGTATGTCTTCTGTGGAAAAATGTCTATTAAGTTTCTTTGCCCATTTTCAAATTAGTCTTTTGGGGGAGTGAACTACATATTTTGCATATTAACCCCTTATCAGATATATGGTTTGCACATATTATCTCTAATCTGTAAGTTGTCTTTTCATTTTTGTTGTCTATTTCTTTGCTTTAGAGAAGCTTTTCAGTTGGAAATAAGTAGTCCAATTGTTTGTGTTTTATTGCTTGAGCTATTGGTGTACTATTGAAAATATCATTGCCAAAGCCCATGCGAAACAGACTTTTCCTATGCTTTCTTCCAGGTGTTTTCTAGTTAAGATCTTACATTTGAGTCTTTTGTTCACTTTGAGTTTATTTTTTTATGGTGTAAAATATAGATCCAGCTTCAATATTTTGCATATGGATAACCAGTTTTCCCAGCTTTATTTATTGCAGAGATTATCTTTTCCCCATTGTGTTTTGTCAAAGATCAGTCAACTACATATGCTCTAATTTCTCTGTCCAGTATTTTGTTCTACCATTCTATGCCTAGTTTTATGTCAGTAAAATGTTGTATGGGTTACTATAGCTTTGTAATATTGTTTCAAATTGTGAAGTGTGATTGCTCTAACTTTGTTTTTCTTTCTCAAGGTCATTTTGGATTTTTTTTTATGGTTTCACATCAATTTTAGCATTTGCTCAATTTTGGTGGAAAATGTCATTTGTAATTTCAATGGGGATTACAATGAATCTGTATCACAAGGGTAGCATAAGTGGCAACACAGATGAACCCAGAGTACATTATGCTAAATGAATAAACTAGACACAAAAAGAAAAATGCCTCATAATCCCATGTTTCTTTAGAATCTAAAAAGAGCTGAAAACACAGTAATACAGAATGAAGAGGTGGCTACCAGGGGAAAGAAAGGGAGAAAATGGGGAAAAGTAGATCAAAGAGTACAAACTTGCAGTTATGTTGGATGAATAAATATAGACATCTAATGTAAAGCACTAGGACTCCAGTTAACAATGTTGTTTTATACTGAGAACTTGTTAAGACAGAGATTTGAAGAGCACTTACTACATATTCCAATAAAAGTAATTATGAAAATTGATGGAAAGATTGATTTGACTATAGTCTTCACTTCTCTCTATATATTATAATGAATGTAATTGAAATATATACAATGAAAAGAAATTGTAAAAATGGAAAAATTAATAAGAAGTTTGGGACAACTTGTGAATTTATAAAATACTTTTAATTAAATCTCAGTCCATGTGCACAATGATGTAAATTATGAATTATATATTACTATTTCATAATATTTTATTAGTAATTATTTTGAAATATAACTTTCCCCATTTTTAGATGAAAAATATAGTGATTAGAAAGGGTAAGATGTTTGGCAAGTTCCTGCTCAACCAAGTCAATTGATTCCAGGACACTTATATTTTCCAAGTTTCTATAGGTCTATCTCTAGACAGAAACATCATGCATCCATATTTTTTAAATTATTTTATTGTTTAAACTTTAAATCATTAAATTGAAAGAACGATTTCTTTCAGAAATTGTTTAACCTTTTAGCAACAGAGAAAAATGGATAGAATTTATTTTTTGAAGAATATTATTATTCCTTTATGAAGGAATTAAGATAATATTATTTCCACTATGGAAGAAATCTGATATTGAATCTGCTTTGAATCTGATATTAGCTATTGAAAACTTATTTTTGATATTTTAAATGTGGATGTGGAAAGTTATTCTCCAAGAACTGATACTATTACATAGTATCAATAAATACCACATCTGAAACCCTACTATTCTTAAGCTATTAATAGCTCCCCTAGAATTTCATGATAGATGGCTCTGCCATCACCTTAATTTTTTGCTATGCAAATAAATGTAAGAAAAAATACCTAAATGAAATAAACATGTGATATTCTATCAGAAGAGTTAAAGTATGTCAGCTGATATTTATAGGATAGGATGTTGAAAAGCATTAAATATTTTTTGGATTAGATGGAAAACACACATATATACATATATACAGTGATAAAACCTAATTTTTATTTTTTAACAAACATTATTTACTTTATGGAATTATAATAATTTCCTTTCAAAAAGTTCTTATATCTCTTTCTTTTTACAAACATGCTCAGATTAATATACTAATTGGAACAATAACCCCTGCTAAGGCAAGGGTAGTGGTTGTAATATATGTCAAAAATACTTACTTTGGCTAAGTAATATGTGATCAATAAAAGTTGATGATTGGTCTATATTTACTTAGATGATTAACTTATACTTAGTGTCTCTCCAATATGTCAATTACTTCATAAGATACAAAGAAACTTTTCTAGGACAAGGTCTCTGCACTTTTTTTCACTTGACTACAATGATACACTTAGGCAAAACACTCTCTCTCTCTCTCTCTCTCTCTCTCTCATGAGAGAGAGAAAGGAGTCGGTCTGCACCAATCAGAAAGTAATACATTTTAAACAGCAGGTATTTGAAATCAGGGAATTATTAAAATCAATATAAAAAGATTGAAAAGGCAAATAATCCTGTTACTACACAAATATCCTAAATTGTAGGCAGCAGCTATCTCCTAAGGCAAAGGAAACAAAGAGAAAGAGAAGGATTTACCATGACCTAGAACTTTGAGAACTTCTCTCTCTCTAACAAGGTATAGCTACCTGTAACACTCTCAGTCTCAAAAATTAAAAGACACAAAGTTCCATCACAACCATCAGTAGAAAATATTAATTTTCATTACTTTCTCATGTTCATTCATATTCATCTGATTATTCTGTAATATAAAACCAAATTATAAAAATTAACCACCCCCAAAATTTTTATAGTAAGAAAAAGAAAAAATGAAAAGGGATAGCACATTAATATATTTAAATATATATGTATATATTTTTTGTATATTAAATTAAAAAATGGTAAATCAAACTAACACAAACATTACCTCACACTTATTTTTTCTGTAGTAACAGCATTCAAAATATTTATTCTCTGAGGAATTTTCAAGTATACAACATGTTATTATTAACTGGACTCACCATGATGTATAATAGATTTCTTGAACTCACTCTTCCTAACTGAATTTATTAATATAGATTAATTTTATGTTACATATATTACATATTTATACAAATTTTAAATTATCAGTAAAGAAAATACACAGGCTTTCCAACTCTCTGTTTCTATAATTGGTTACAAGACTATGATACTTAAAAATGTTCTTATCCCCCCTATTATTCATTCCCATTGATTTCAGTCAGCACCATAAGTGTTGTCATGTCATTTCTTGCTGGGATAACTCAAGCTGTTCCTACCAAAGTGTCTAAATAAAGTCAGTGGTCCTCGCTTTGCTAGAGTTGCATTTGTTTTCAGTAATCTTTACTTTTGAATATAGACATAAATTTTGAATATAGACATAAATTCCAGAGAACTATTTCTGTCACAGATATAATTTTCTATGCCTCCGCTCTAGATCAATGACCCCATTTTTCCTCAGTAATTTGAATTAATCACATCATCTAGTAGAGAACTTGTTCCTTCTTATTTTTGATTCAATGGAATAGGAAGTCCACAATGGCTGCATTACCATCAACTAATTTTTATTATGTATTACATTAGTATAATGGTCCATCAGATTATCTAGGAAGCTCTTAATAAATTAAGCTTCTGATAAATATGTAAGTAAAATTCCTATTGCTATCCATTGTGATCCAGGATGTTGTGATAAAAAGATCTATGGGCAAATTTTGGGTTATGTAACTAAATTTCTGACATTTTACATTAAAAAATTTTTACATAACCACTCATTAATGAAATAATCCATGAAGAATACTATTTGTAATTTTTGGAATATAGGTTTTATTTCCAAGTATTTTCTTTTTCAAAATCCCCAGAGGTTAACTTAGCTCTAATGAATCTTAGGAACAAGTCCACAGGCCAGTTATTTCATGATTCCTAATCATCAATTTATTTATTTTTGGTTAAAAAAAGCAATAGTTATAATAACTAAATAACAAAAAAAGGGTGTAGAATTCCATATTGTGTGTCACCATCAAAGCAACTATATTAGAGGTATATTTCCATTGCATGCAACATCACTGTTTCTCTGAAAATCAAGGTGCTTGATTTAGGTATGGAATGTATATGAACACTAAATATATCAAACTTGAGCATAACAAAGGCCTGAGACATAGGCAGATATGATTTACTGTTTTTCTCAAAGGGAAGAAGCTCAAAGAACAAGCTTCCACACACTCCCTGGTGCCTCTTACAGGAAACTCTTTTCCATTTGACAACACCAGCAAGTCCTCAGATACTTCCAATACCACATCTTCCCCAAAGTCAAGATCTTTCTCTATTGACCAAGGAGGTGCGGATAAAAACCCTTATAACATTTGGAATCAGTATAGAGTTTATTGGGGGGAAAACATACAAGCAAGCATGTAGACAAGTACTCTTTATCATTTATAGTTCTATTTTCAAACACAGAAGGATGCCCAAAGGAGATCTATCTGTAATAGACATAATATAAAAAGGGATCCTGGATTGGATTGTTTTAATGCTGCTATTATACTGTGTTCCCCCAAAGCTCATGTGTAAGACAATGCAAGAAGGTTTGGAGGAAAAATTATTAGGTTACAAGAGTCTTAACTCTATCAGTAAATTAATCCCCTGATGCAATTAACTGAGTGGTAACTGAAGGCAGTTACAGTGTGGCTGGAATAGGTAGGTCCCTGGTGGCATGGCTTTGGGTATCTATTTTGTATCTGGAGCGTGGAGAGTCTCACTCTACTCCTTGATTTATCATGTGAGCTTCTTTTCTCCACCACATTCTTGTGCCATAAGGTTCTGCTTCACCTTGAACCCCAAAGAATGGAGAAGGCTGTCTATGAACTAAAACCTCTGAAACCATAAGCCCCCAAATAAACTTTTCCTCCTTCAAAATTGTTTCTGTCAAGTCTTTTAGTCATAGGAGTAAATAAGCTGACTAAAACAAATGCCTTATATATTTAAAGGGACAGATGACAGGAAATAGCTCAAAGACTAGGTATTAATGGAATTATACTATTTAAGGAATGGGCCTTGTTTGGAAACCTCTGAGATAAACAGCTACAATTTGCCACTAATGACTTTCTCTGAGCTAACTCAGATTGCTGAGACAGATTTTTCCTAGGATTCTGAAAGGAGGGGAAATGAACCTCCAGGGATTTCTATTTGTGTTTCCTCTCACTATTCTTGTTACTTGACCCTTATTTTCCATAGGTTGAGGGATGGGACAGGAAAAGAACAGTCATTAAATTATCTCTGAGATTTCATTTTAAATCTTCACTACCAACTTCTTTTGTTGACTACCCTTTTTTGCTTTCCTAAACCTAATTTGGATTAAAAAAAAAAAAAACTATGGCCATCAATAGTTTCTTTTCAATTACATTCCTTAAGAGGTAAAAATCCCTCTAAAGACAATAAGGAGCTAGAATTTCTGAAAATGAGGAAAACACAAAGATAAATACATCAAAGTCTAAACTTTGTGCTTCTATCCTACAAGGTGTTTTCTGAGAATTAAATAAGATATGTAAAGCACATATCATAACAACTGTTTAGCACAAAGTAGGGCTTGAGTTACATTTGGGTAGCTATTATTGGAAATTTAGTTTGTTGTAAAATATACCATATACAGAAGCTAAAAATGAAGCCAATAGCATGGATAAGATTCATTTCAACAAAAGAGTTTAGTCTTCTCTACGTCTTTAAATTCATTTACTTGAAGATGATTATTGATTTGCAATTCATCAATTAATTGCCAAACAAAACTGGTTTGTTAATTTGTCCTTTAATACCTGTCATTTATTGTGATTAAAATGTGTGTAAAGACTGAGATCTAATTGAGAAAAATCTATAAGCCATTTCATACCATAAACAAGATGGATAAGCAAGTAAGTCAAACCAAATTCAGTAATAAGACACACCTACAATAACAATCGACTTGGTTTTTGAAAATTATACATAGCATATCATTCTTATTCTTGAAAGAAACTTAGTAATGGAAATATTGAGCTTCATTTCTTGGAAAAAGAAACTAAGGAAAGGAGAAAATAAATGACCCAAAGGCTACTTGAGAAGTGCAAAGAAAAGACTAAACTTAGATCCACCTCGCTCTCAACTGCCTGACCTTTCCACTCTTTATTGTTCAGAACTAGAACTTGAGGAAATTTCCCTAGATGCATGCATAACACATGCATTTTCTCAGGTTTATTGTGGAATTCTTTATCCTGATAATTATTCTAATGAAGAACATAAACTGGGATGATAACAGCATGGGCATTCTGAGAGATGGTTTCCTTAATTATTTCTCAGTAATTTGGTTATAAAAAGAAAACTATTTCTCCTTTGAAATAAGTATTAAGCTGTGGGTTAATATCAAAAAACAATAAAAAGATGGCTGAGTCTTAGGGAAAATTACCCCTAATTATCTTAACATATGCTCAATAAGGTATGACAAAGTTCAAGTCAAATATTGGCTAATTTTCATTGATTAATACAAAACCAATATTCTTTGCCTTTTCAGCTATCACTCCATATGTGTTAGATGGCCTAAAATTTTCACCCTGAATAAATATTAAATTCAAAATTTCTCTTAATTTTTACTTTAATAAGTAAATTACAGTGAACTTGTGAGGTCACTAATAAATGTTTGGCAATAGGATTACTCTAATAGTTTCTTATATAAATCATAATACTTTTGATTCATGCGTTGAATAGAAAGAAACAAATACTTGAAAACATTATTCATGTGTATTGGAATTTTGGAGGAAGAAACCTTGATTTCAGTCTAATTGTCACATGTCAAACAAGCATTAAAGCAGCCACATTGTCTTTGTTACAATAAGCTGTTGTCCTGAGTCCTTCATCCTCTAATCTAGTGTAATAAATAACAAAAATAGATGATATAGATATATAAAATGCATAGTTATATATATTATGCATACTACATACACATTGCACATTTGAGTCATAGAATTCTAAGTCTTAATTCAATCATTTCATAACAATCATATTGTTTACTTAAAAAGCACTCACAATATACAAATCATTGGACTATTGTTTGTTGTTGTTTCTGTTTTATATAAGCAAAATTCAATTATCAAGAACTTTACAGTCCCTTATAATTCGTCCAATTGAGTGTAAATTTTAATTCTGTCACATCCTATGCCTACAGATACCCCTTCTTGCTGTTTCTTTTTTAAAAATTTGTTCTAATTAGTTATACCATCACAGCAGAATGCATTTTAACACATCATACATAAATAGAGTATGACTACTCATTCTTTGGGTTATGCATGGTGTAGAATCACATCAGTCATATAATCACATATGTACATAATGTCTGATTCATTATAATATATTTCCTACCCCCATAACCCTCCCTTGCATTCACTCCCCTCTGCTTAATCCAAAACACCTCTATTTTTTCTTAGCCCTGTCTCCTTATTGTGCATATCAAAGAAAACTACTCTAAGATTTCATCTCACTCCAGTCAGAATGTCAATTATCAAGAACACAAGCAACAATAAATGTTGGCAAGGATGGGGGGGGGGAAGGTCCTCATACATGGCTAGTAGTACTACAAATTGGTACAATCATTCTAGAAAGCAGTATGAAGATTCCTCAGAAAACTTGGAATGGTCCCCTTCCCTACCCCACTATGAGTTTGCTTCCTTATGTGAGAGAAAACATTTGGCATTTGTTTTTTGGGGGATTGGCTAACTTTACTTAGCATTATCTTCTCTAATGCCATCCATTTACCTGCAAATAGGGTAGAGAGTTGGAGCATGAGAGGAATAGATGAATTCTAGATAGGGAAGAGGACTGTGAGGGAAAGGGAGGGGGCAGGGGATTAGCAAGGATGGTGAAATGTGATGGGCGTCATTATCCAAAGTACATGTATAAAGACTCGAATTGGGTGTCAACATACTTTATATAAAAACAGAGATATGAAAAATTGTAGTATATGTGTGTATTAAGAATTGCAATGCAAAAAAAGTACACGTATAGACATGAATTGGCATGAATATACTTTACATACAAAGATTTGATATGAAAAATTGTGCTCTATATGTGTAATAAGAATTGTAATGTATTCTGCTGTCATGTATTTAAACAAATAATATCAGTAATAAATAAATAAATAAATAAAAGAAGAAAGTAAAAAAAAAAAAGAATGAAAGAAAACTTGGAATGGAACCACCATTTGACCCAGCTATCACACTCCTAAGTTTTTATGCAAAGGACCAGCACACTGCAGAGATGCATCCACATAAATATTTATAGGAGCTCAATTCACAATAGCCAAATTATGGAACAACATATATGCCCTTCAACAGATAAATGGATAAAAAATGGGAATATTACTCACCCCTTTTTGCTGTTTCTAGATGAGGTAGTCTAGAATATACATCCCAAACTCCAATTCTTCCAGGAGTGAAATAAAGATGAAGCAATAAGCATATAATGTTTAACAAGGGTGGATGTCCACACTGGAACCACTGAGGAATTTAGGTGCAACTTCAATTGTGAAAGTAACCACATGGGTGCTGAATGCTGGGGAAGGACACATAAAATATGCATCAGGGGATGGGCAATGAAAAAAGTTAATTCAGTAGAAATAGTGGACTTCTACTCTACCGATTCATAATTAGTTTTATGTACATAGTTTATCATTATGATGCATAATCATTCATCCTTAAGAACAGCTTTCTAAAACTTGAAGACTTACATAAAACATTTCAGCATAATTATTGGTTTTACATGGAAAATGAAATACTGTACTATTCAAACACAACTCTAAGCTATTCTAAGGTATTCCATTCAACTCTGAATGATATAATGCATGGGAATTCTAGGCACACTGTGGTGGCTATGGCAACATGAAAGGAGGATGTGGCTATGTTCACAATGTACAATAGGAGAACCTATTTTAGACTGCTTATGAATGTTACCTTCCATTTTTGTTCATATCTTTTATTTCCAAATGAGAGAATATAGAAAATTCCTGGGATTTGTAATATTATTCATGGATTGGTCATTGTCCTTGGCATTTACCATTGTAGTAAAAGGTTTATTGCAGTCTTATCAATGTTAGTGTTTGTATAGTGCAATAGCTCTCCTCCTCAAATAATGGGCCATAAAAGACAATAAAAAAATTACATAAATAACAATAGATTGACAAGAGCTGATTTGTGAATGAGAAGGTTCCCTCTTCTAGAAGAGGTGCTTCAGCAGAAGTGACACTAAAGTGTAATTTTTGAATGCTAGTAGGCCTCACCATGAACTCCCTGAAGTAGAATCCTGTCTCTCTCTCCCAAATCACATCAGAGTGATCAAATCTCACAGTGAAATTGCAATGGCACAATGAGGTGTAGATAAGAGGTACTGTAGTTTGAATATGGGTTGTCCCTCAAATTCATGTTAAGATTTTGTCAATGTTGTGGCAGTGTTGGAAAGTAAAGTGGAGATTAGATCATTAAGAAGAAATAATAGCTTTCTTAAGGGACAGGATTAGTTATACCCTGAGTTTGGCATTCTCAGCTCTTTTTTGCTTTCTCTTCTACACATAATCTGCTTGCCTTTTTGCTGTCCACCAAGAGTTGAAGCAACATAAGTCCTTATTCAGAAATAGAGCAGGCTTATATCAGAACTATACTTTTATACTTCACAGGCTCCAGAAATATGAGCCAAAATAAATGTTTTTCCTTTATAAATTGCAATGTCTCAGGTGTTCTGTTACAGTAACAGAAAATGCACTGACATGTGAGGTTTTGAGAATGCTAAGCCTAAAGTAACATGTTTCTAATTATACAATATAAGGTTTATTGGCATCAATATGCACTAAAGTGGCTCAAAGCTCGGAGACATTAGAAAATCAGTGAGTTAAGTGGGGCAAGAGTTAAGGAAAATGATAGAACAGGCTTCTCCATAACGTGTACTGAAAACAATTCAGAGTACACTCAGCCTAAACCCATGGAGAGAAGTAACTTGGTTGAGGAAGAAAGCCAGATTTAAGGACCTAACAGGATCTAGGACAATGTCAGAAACTGAAAGATGTATCAGAAAATCAGGGAAGAATTTTGATCTGTTCAAATCTAGTTGAGGAACATAGCTATGAATCTGTAACTAAGCATTTTTTACTTAAAATAATGTTTGTCCACTTAATGATTTTATTTTGAGACACATAAACGTGTGCAAAATGTGAAGAAGAATTTAAGAGGGAGAGGATTTAAACTGTGATTTTTCCCCATGATGAATAAATCCATGGAACTGTGGTTCCTGTTACTTTTTTTGCCTGAGCACACTTGGCTTTTATTTTTATTTTTTCAAATCTTTGGAGGGGTTGGGGGAGATCTGAAAATCCAACAATGGATTTACATTGGAATGTTGAGAAATAACTATGTAGTGCTGTGGCTTGAATATGGTCTGTTTCCTCTGAAATTCATGTAGAAGTTGGGTGGTCATTGTGACAGTGTTGGGAGGTGGAGTGTTTAAGAGGTGAGTAGGGCTACTTTCCATATTTCACAATTAGGAGATTTTTTATTTTTCAAAATGCCATAATTCAAAATCAATCCTATTTTTAAAGTAAAAGGGCAGTCATTCATTTCTGAAATTCTGAAAAAAAAATACCTCATCAGTTTTCATTTCCATCCCTAACCCTATGACCCAGTAGAAGATATGTATGTGGTTATGTGCAATGTAGACTCCACCTGAGGTCTGTTCACAGTTGTTAGAATTGCCTAAAGAACATTACAATGGTAAGAGATAAAATTACAAAGAACTGATACCCCTAGAATGTAGTCTCATCAAAACGAGGAGACAACTAGTAACATTACAGATGCTAACAAGGATAGCATCTGTATTGTTACTAGTTACAAGATAAAAATTACATTCCCACTTTAAAATAATAGGCTAAAATAAAAGGTACCTCTTTCCAAATCTTTGCCAAAGAAGCATAGTGTTTCCTGTCTTTATTTCATATATTCATTCATTTATACCTTCATCTAATAAATATTCTTAGTGCCTATAAGATGTCTGGAACTATATTAGGTGGTTGAGCAGGGTACAAAGCAGACTAAGATTTCTGAACCACTAGAGTTTTCATTCCAGTAGAGGGTTGGGTGGAAAGGCATATGTAGCATGCAAGAGAGTGATGAATGCTATGGAAGAAAATAACATAAGAAGTTGATGGGTCAGAGGTGCCTCCTTGTATATAGATAGCATCTAGAGACAGCATCATGGGAGATTAAGATGACCTGGAAGTCCTTGGCTTCTTGAGATGACTGAAATAAACAACATAATCATGTTAGTTTTGATGACCCCAAAGTTATGGTTCTGTTGAAGTTGTGAATGGTGGGGTAAAAGGAAAGTCTAAGCACCATAAGAAATTATGCAGAATACCTCCTTAATCTGCCAAAGCTGACGTGGAGGCTAAGAGAGAAATGATGATTTATACATGGTAAGGAAAAAAATTACTAATCAAATATAAGATGGATAGGGAAAAAAATTGAAGTTATGTAAATCCATATAACCCACTAAATCCCAAGTTTTCAATTCTTCCAACAGAGTAAATATTTAAATATTTACTTATTTCAAAGGTGGTTGAATTTAATATTTTTGGTACCAGGATTGAATTCAGGGGCACTCAACTACTGAGCCACATCCCCAACCCTATTTTGTATTTTATGTAGAGACAGCGTCTCACTGAGTTGCTTAGTGCCTTGCCATTGCTGATGATAGCTTTGAAGTTGTGATTGTCCTGTCTCAGCCTCCTGAGCCACTGGGATTACATGTGTGCACCACTATGCCCAGCTCAATTAAATTTTTGTAGGTGTGTGATAATGGAACAAAATGGGTTTTAATATTCAAGGAAAAATTAAGAGGCATTTAGAAACATTGAAAGGCTGTCAGGAAGATAGGATTTTTTTTAAATTTTTCATTTTTGATGATATATATGGGTTTAAATTAATGGCATATATAGGTAATAGTTAAATAATTTCTGAGGAATGCAATTTTCCTAAGCAGTCAATATTTTATTAAAAATACAGTGAGCTTGAATATCTGCAAAGATTTTTACTAAGATCTAACAAATTTTAAGAATATAAATTGTACATTTCAAATAGAAAATTAAAATTCATATCTCATGTGTCCTTTCTATTTTTCAAGGGAAGAAAACACATTAAACATAGTTTCCGTTTTTCCCCAGTACTACTATTTATAAACACTATGTGAACTTTGAGATCATGCTAGTTTGCTGTAAGATAAAGAAGGTAATCATGGGATCCAGATTTAATATTCATGCTGATTTGCAGCTAACATTGAGAGGGGTTTGGAAGACTTTAGAAGGATTGGAGTGACAATATGCAATTTCCTGATTAAAAACAAATAACTAAACTCATTTCAAATCTCCTACTTCACTGTTGACATTATTCACAAAAAGAAACATTCTAGAGCAATCCAAGATATAAACCAACCAAATAAATCGAACAATGTATTTATTGAGAAGCTGGGGCACAAATGAACAGAAAAACAAATGATCAAACAAAAAATGAACAGAAAAATATATATGAACACACTCACACATCCTCCCCAAAATGCTCCTTTCTTCTGTATTTGGGTAGTTTAGATCCTGTCCACAAGTCTTCCAAATTTTAATTACTGTATTGGTCCATTATGACATTTTGATTTTATGATGTGATTTGATATAAATCAAAAGAAATTAAAAGTTAAAGGAGCATACTAATGCATGTTTCAAATCCTCCAAGATAAAATTGGTTTTTATTCTATCTCTCCCCTCCACATGTCACAAAATTGTTTTTTAAATGATGTATTATAGCTCCATAGAAAGTATGTTAGATTTTCACATGGAGATCGTTCCACTAATGTGATTCAGTCAAAAGATATTTCATCTGTTGTAGTCAGAAACGAAATGACAGATTGCTAAAGGAAGATGAACTTTTGATTAATAGAAATGCACACATGGCTACAAAAAACAATTTGTTGAGAAATGTAAGTAAAACTAGCTGCAAAAATATTAAAAGACCAAAGAAAAGTCAAGTATTAGAAAGGAGTCTGCAGTTGAAACTCAAAATGTCTATTTCTCTGAATCTTGTGTCAATTATTAACTTTTTTTTTTTTTTGGAGTACTAGGAATTGAACTCAGGGACACTTGACCACTGAGCCACATCCCCAGTCTTATTTTGCATTTTACTTAGAGACAGGGTCTCACTGAGTTGCTCAGTGCCTCACTTTTTGCTGTGGCTAACTTTGAACTCGAGATCCTCC
Organism: Ictidomys tridecemlineatus; assembly: GCF_052094955.1. Lineage (NCBI taxonomy): Eukaryota > Metazoa > Chordata > Mammalia > Rodentia > Sciuridae > Ictidomys > Ictidomys tridecemlineatus. The sequence continues at coordinate 163,046,607 of NC_135478.1, read as the reverse complement.
TGTCTCAGCCTCCCGAGCCACTGGGATTACAGGTCTATGTCAGTGGGCCCAGCTAATAATTATCTTTCTTTCTACCTTCATCATATCCCATTTAGTGCCCCTAAACAATATATTGTTTGGATTTACCTATTTTTTTTCTTCTTTTTTCTTTTCTTTTTGGTTTGTACTGGAGATTTAACCGAGGGGCACTTAACCACTGAGCCATATCTCTAGTCCTTTTTATTTTGTTTATTTTGAGATAGGGTCTTGCTCATTTGCTTAGGGCCTGACCAAATTGCTGAACTTGTGATCCTACTGACTCAGATTCCCAAATAGCTGGCATTATAGTTGTGGGTCACCATGTCCAGTTGGTTTTACCTAATTAGAAACATTGCTAGAGATGTTGCATATTTGTTTCATATATTTATTGACCATTCATATTTCTTCTTTTAAAAGGTGTCAGTTTAGTTCCTTTCCCATTTATTGGTTAGGCTAGTTGGTTTTTTGGTGTTAAGTTTTTGAGTTCTTTGTGTATCCTCGAAGTTACCATTTAATCTGAGGTGCAGTTGGCAAAGCTTTTCTCCTATTCTGTAGGCTCTTCATGCTCTTGATTATTTCCTTTGCTGTGAAGAAGCTTTTGTGTTTGTTGCCATCCCATTGAGTTAGTGATTTTACTTCTTAAGCTTTAGAAATCTTGTGAAGGAAGTCAATTCCTGAGATAACATGTTCGAGTAATGGGCCTACATTTTCCTCTAGTAGGTGCAGGGTCTCTGGTCTAATTCCTAGGTCTTTGATCCACTTTCAGTTTAGTTTTGTGCAGGATGTGAGAGAGGGGTTAAATTCCATTCTACTAAATATGAATTTGCAGTTTTCCCATCACCATTTGTTGAAGAGGCTATCGTTTCTGCCATGTATGTTTTTGATGCTTTTGTGTAGAATGAGATAGCTGTATTTTGTGGGGTTGTCTCTGGTCTTCACTCTAGCCAGAATGGTGATTAGCAAGAATACAAGTAACAATAAATGTTGGTGAGGATGTGGGGAAGATGGTACAGACATTGTTGATGGGACTGCAAATTGGTACAACCACTAAAAAGCACTATTGAGATTCCTTTAAAAAATGAGAAATGGAACCATCATTTGACTAGTTATCTCACTTCTCAGTATATATCCAAAGGACTTAAAATCAGCATACTACAGTCACACAGCCACACCAATGTTAATGGTAGCACGATTCATAATAGCCAATCTAGGTGTCCATCAATAGAAAAATGGATAAAGAAATTGTGGTATATATACACAATTGAATATTTCTCAGCCATAAATAATGACTTTATGACATTTGCTAGTAAATGAATAGATTTGTAGACTATCATGCTAAGTAAAATAAGCCATTCCCCCCAAAAAATCAAAAGTAAAATGTTTTCTTTGATATGTAGAAGCTATCCCATAATAAAGTGGGGAGGGGAAGAATAATAGTTCAGTGGATTAGACAAAGGGGGGTAAGGGGAAGAAAGGGGGAACAGGAAAATAAAAGACAGTGGAATGAGTCTGACATAACGTTCCTGTGTACATAAATGAATACACCACAGTGAATCTCACCAACGTGTACATCCACAAAACTGGAATTCTAATTAGAATAGCATATATTCCATGCTTATATAATCATAACAATATGGATTTTACTGTCATATATAATTAAAGAGAATAAATAAAAGTCTGAAGTAAAAAAAGATGAAATCATGGAATATTTATTCTTCTGATAGTTTTATTTCAACCAACATTATATTTTTGAGCTTCACCTTGTCACTGTTTATTGTTCATTCACTTTTGGTGCCAAACAACATTCAATTAGATGAATATATTAGGTTTTATTCTTAGGTCTGCTGTTAATGAGCATTTCAATTGTTCATTTTCTTTCTTTTTAATTTTACTTTTATTTACAATGATGCTCTAAACATCTTTATAATTCCTGGTATCATGTGCAGGAGTTCCTCTAGTTATGTAACTAAGAGTGAAATTTTGTATTTGTTGGCTATATAAACATTAATCAGACAATACTAACTTTTTTCAAAGCCTAGCTACCAATCTATGCCTCTACCTAATATATAGCTTTTCCTTTCTTCACATCAAACACTTAACCAAGAATAAAGTAAAATCTCAGTGATTTGGTGAGATTAAATTACATCATTTTATTATTAACTAACACCATTGATATTAATGATCTAAGCATTTATACATTAGTTTATTAGACTTTAGTGCTGTTTTTTTTTTTTTTTTTGCAAATTACTTATTTGCACCTGTTGTCAATTTTCTTTTCTTTTTTTTTTTTTTTTTGTACTGGAGATTGAACCCAGGGGTGCTTACACATTCGCAGCCCTTCTTATTCATTTTTATTTAGAGACAGGGTCTTGCTGAGTTGCTTAGGGTCTCACTAAGTTGCGGAGGCTGGCTTTGAACTTGTGATCCTCCTTCCTCAGCTTCCCAAGCTGCAGGGATTACAGGCGAGCACCACAGCACCTGGCCTCTTATAAATTTTCAATTGAGTCATTTGCCCTTTTCTGATTGATTGGAAGAAATTTGCATATTTTAAGTACAATACATTGTGAGTTATTAGCATTACAAACATCATTTCCTGAATTTGCCTTGTTTCTTAACTTTCCTCACTATATATTTGATGAGCAAGTCTTCTTTATTTTTCTTTTTAAACTAAGCTTTGTATGTTGGGATAACATCATATTAAAATGCGATTGTAAGGGGCTGGAGATGTGGCTCAAGTAGTAGCACACTCGCCTGGCATGCGTTCTGCCCAGGTTCGATCCTCAGCACCACATACAAACAAAGATGTTGTGTCCGCCGAATACTAAAAAGTAAATATTAAAAAAATTCTCTCTCTCTCTCTCTCTCTCTCTCTCTCCTTAAAAATAAACGCAATTGTAAGAAATAAAACAAAGAGATACCCTTATCCACCAACCAATTTCCTCCACTGGTAAAATCTTGAAAAGCTGTAGAATAAGACCACAACAAGATAATTGTATTACTATGGTCAGAGTACAAAATATTTCCAGCTGTATAAAGATCCCTCACATTCCTCTTTCATAAAGACATGTACTTCCTTTCCTAATACCTTTAATCCCTGGCAATGACAAATATGCTTTCCAGCTCTATAATTTTACCGTATCAAGAATAAAATTTAAATAAAATAAAAATATGTAAATTTTTGATATTGCCTTTTGTCACTCAACTTAGTTCTCTAGAAACTTATATAGGTTAATATGAATAATAATAGATTTTATTTTATTTCATAATATGAATAACCAAAGTTTTTTCACACATAGAAAGTTATCTATGTTGTTTTCACTTTTTGGCTACTATGAATGAAATTGATATAAACCCTTGGGCACATGTTTTTGTGTGAACAATATTTGTCACTTCTCTGATATATATGTCCATGGTTACAAGTACTATGTTATATCATTGTTGAGTGTCAGCTTTTAAGAAAAATGGAAAAATAGTTCCCAAAATGTTTATGTCATTTTCCATTCTTACCATGGAAGTATGAATAATCTTGTTTCTCTACATCTTCACTAGTATTTGTATTACCATTATTTCTTTAAATTTTAACCATTTAGATAGTACCATGAGCAATCATGATCCACTATCAATTTGTATTTCCCTAACATTGAGCATTTTTTTCATTTTTTAATTTACCATCTGTATTGCTTCTTCAGTGAAATGTCTCTTTGTATCTTTCACCCATTATCTAATGGGAATTTTTAATCACAAATTTTTAACAGTTATCTTGAAATATAACAGTTATATAAAGAACTACTGCATATTCTAATGGACACTCTTTGTTGGGTTTGAACATATGCATACACCTGTTAAAGCATGTGATTCAGTCAAAAGATATTTCATCTGTTGTAGTCAGAAAAGAAATGTAGTATTTGACCTATGACTGGTTTATTTCACTTAGCATAATATTCATCAGTTTCATTACATCACATATTGCAGGATTTTCTTCTTTTTAAGACTTAATAATATTCCACTGTATACTAATATCATATATTTTCCATTAAATCGTGTCCATGGACATTTTGATGTATCCAAATCTTGCTTATTATGAATACATCTACAGTGCACATGGGAACACAGATATCTTATTGAGATATTGATTTTATTTCCTATAGATATACACTCACAGGAAATGGACTTTCAAATGGGATTACTGGATTGCATGGTAGTTCTATTTTTAATTTTTAAAAAATTTTTCATTATTTATTTTTTAGTTGTCAGTGGACCTTTATTTTATTCATTTATATGTGGTGCTGAGTATCAAACCCAGTGCTTTACACATGCTAGGCAAGCGCTCTACTCATGAGCCACAACCTTAGTCCCCTAGTTTTAATTATTTGAGGAATCCCTACACTGTTTTATATAGTGGCTGTATCATTTTGCAATCTGAGTAGTAATATACAAGCATTCCATTTTCTCCACATCCTCACCAACACTTAATTGGGACTTTTTGTTAGTAGCCATGAACAGGTATGAGGAACTCTCTCATTATGGTTTTGACTGGCATCTCCCTGGTGATTACTGATATTGCGCATCTTTTCACATACCAGTTGACTCTGTATATAACTTCTTTGGAGAAATGACAATTACTCTATATTTGTAAGTCTTTATATCTGGTGGGTTGTGTACCATTATTTGGCTTTTCCATGCTTTAAAAAAAATCCTGAGTTTTTATGTTTTTAATTTTAAAGTTCTAATTTTTATATTTTTAATTTTATATTACATATTGTATCTTTATATTTTTAATTATTCTAAATATATACTTGAAATTTGTAAGTGATTAATCCTTTATTATTATGTTCATTAATGTTTTGCTTATTTAGCTACGTTTTATTGATGTACTTCAATATGATTTTCTTATTTTATATTTTTTACCTATAACAATGAATTTTTTAGTTTTTATGATTTTCATTATAAGTGTCATTTTAATTGTCTTATAATTATTCATTCCTTTATTGTAATAAAACTTATATACAATCTTTTATCAAGATAGTCTTTTAAAATCAAATCATAACTCTCTCTCCTGGTCTCTCTACATATATATATGTATGTTTGCATATGTATAATGTATACAAATTAAAATCATTCATTTTTATTTCTTAACACAGGTAATTAAACATTTAAATTCCACTATAAGTACATGTTACACTTCATCCTATACATTTTGATTTTGTGCTGATTGGAGGGAAATTCTGAGTCTTACCAAACCCTTAGACCTTCCTGTTCTATTCATATTCTCTCTTCTCACTCCCACTGTGGTACATGTTGAATAAAGATAGGCAGTTTTATCTTCTTATTGGTATTAAATAAAATACTTTTAACATTTTTCCTTTGATTATATAATTTATTCTAAATTCTTTTAGATATGTTTGGTTATTCTAAGGTCCTTTCTATATTCTTAGTTTGTTTAATGAATCAGTATTAAATTTTATCAAAACATTTACCTGTCTATACTGAATGATTTTATATTTTTTCTTTCATTATATTAGTAAATTGCATTTCATTAATGGGTTTCCTAATGTTAAGTCAATTTTGTATTCCTATAAAGAATCTAAATTTGACAGAAATGTATTATTGCTCTATTTAATGTTTATTATTATTCAGTTTATTGATATATTTTGGTTACTTTGAATTATGCTGTTACATCGATTGACCTATAATTTTCCACTGTTACTATTCTGTTCCAGTTTTGATATCAAAATTAAAGTCAGCTTATATAATGAATCACAGAAAATTGCCCCTTTTCTATTATATGAATAATTCTATATGACTTTGGAATTATGTTTTACTTGCTTCTTGGCAGAATTCTCTCTGATTAATTATTTTTTTGGTGACAAAATTTTTAGGGAAGATGAGTTGTTCACATTCTATTTTTACTGCATGAATAATGTCATGCTTTAGAAATGAAGTATCCCCCTAGTGCTCAAGTGTGAGACAATACAAAAAAACTTCATAGGTGAAATGATTGGGTTATGAGAGTTATAACCTAATCAGTGCATATTATTGAAACATATGGAATAAAGAAATATAGTACTTCAGAGAAAATCATATTGAAGTACATCAATAAAACGTATCTCCTGATAGGGACTAACTGGGTGGTAACTACAGGCGGGTCAGGATGTGGCTGGAGGAGTTGGGTCTCTGCTGCCTGCTCCCACATTTCTAGCTGCTTTCCTCTGTCACAGACCTCCACCATGATATCCTGCCTCATCTTGGGCCCAGATCAACAGTCAGCCATGTATAGACTGAGACCTTTGAAACCGTGAGTTCCAAATAAACATTTTTTCCTTCTGATTGTTCTTGTCAGGTCTTTTGGTTATAGCAGTGAAAAAGCTGACTAAAACAAGTTAAGTTTTATCTTTAGAGAAATACATTTTACCTGTTTTCACATATACTGTATAAAGTTGTTCACAAATTCACATGTTATTTGTAATGTCTAAATAATCTGCATATAGGTCCTCTCTTTCAATATCATTATTAGTTATACTTGACATTTCAAATTTATACTTTGTAATTTATACACTAGCTTTTCATGCTCACATTTAACAGTCTTGTTAATTTTATGTTTTCTTCCTAGTATACACCATAGGGCTATTTTTAGATTCTCTATGGTATTCTCTATGAAAAAGATATTTCTCATTTTATCATTTCCCTCTTTTTATTGTTTCTTCCTACCTAGATCAAGTTTATTTTGTTGTACTTTCCCAAATTTCTAAAGTTGAAAACTAAGATAATTGACTGTTTTCTGTTGTAATAGAAGTAAACATTTAAATTTCTCTTAAGTACTATATTTCTTTATCCCATATATTTCAATAAGTGTTTTTATTATTTTTAAGGCATTTTCTAATTTCTGATTTATTTTGATAATGATGAGTTATATAAAACTACTTTTTTGCTGGGCATGGTGGCAGGTATCTATTATCTCAGTGGCTTGAAAGGCTGAGGCAGGAAGATGACAAATTCAAAGCCAGCCTCACCAACTCAGCAAGGTCCTATGTGACTTAAAGAGATCCTGTCTCAAAAAATAAAAAGGCTTAGAGAGGTGGTTAAGCACTCCTGAGTTCAATACCTAGAATAATAGGAAAAAAATGTTCTTATAGAAGTATCCAGAAATAAAAAGATGTTATATTACATCTCCCAAAAGCTCCTTTGTTGAAAAATACTAGAACATTTAGAGGTGAAATGATTGCTTTGCTTATGAGAGTCTTGACCTAATCAGTGGATTAATCCTGATACGGCTTATCTGGATGGTCACTGTAGGCAGGTACCATGTAACTATAGGAGGAAGTTCATTGGTAATGTGCAGTTGGTGTACATTTGTCTTTGGTAATAGAAAGCTCTCTGCTTCCTGATTGTCAAATCCTGAACTATTTTCTTCTGCCACACCCTTCACTTGATGTTCTGCCTTATACTGGGTCCAAAGCAATGGAGTGGAGCTGGCCATCTAATGAATTGGGACCTCTGAAACTGTAAGCCCCAAATACATTTAGCCTTCCTAAAATGTCCTAATCAGGTCTTTTGGTCACATCAGAGAAAGAGCTGACTATATAGAAGATTTATGTTAACCTTATAATATTGAGTTCTAAATTGGCTGTGATTAGTCAAATAAGACAGTCAATAAGTCAGCAAGACTGAAAATGTTCAGGCTTGCTCTATAGTATGCTATGTGTACATTTTTTGTAAATGTTCTATGCAAACTTACAATGTCCATGATCCAATGTTGGGTATTTGAATATATGTTCCTTCATTCAAGTATATTAATCTTTTATCTGAAGTCTCATATTTTAGACTTACTGATATATATATATTTTTGCTTATGTTACCTTTCCCAGTGGCTAGGTGAAATGGTTAAATTTATTACTATAATGGTGACTTTGTCAATTTTTCCTTGTGACATTGGAAAATATTCATATACTTTTACTGTGTATTATTGTTTTAACCTAAGTTCATATTTTTTTATATTCTTGGTTGATTTAACCTTTTATGAATAAGCAATGATCCTCTCACTGCCTTGAAGTCCATTTTGCCTGAAATTAATTTTATCATACTAGTTAATTTTATGACTTTACCTGTATTAGCTGTATTTCTTCCAAATATCACATAATGGATATTTTAAAAATCCATTCTAATTATTTTTTAATCTGGAGTATTTATCTCATTTTCATCAACTGTAATCAATATTTTTTTTTCACTTTCATAACCTTATTTTGTGTTTGTAATGTATCTTGCTTTATTAGTCTCCTTTGACTTTCATTTATTCCCTTTTTATCTTGGTTATCATTTCCTTAAACTTCTAGTTTCATTTTATTCTAATTGCAAGTACACATTTGTATTTATTGTTTTCTTCCCAAAAATTGAAATGTGTATTTATGTATCTATATTTAGTTAATACATTGATACATATCCAAAAATAATTCCAGGACCTATGAAAACATTGATTCAATCTTTTCTCTAAATACTTTTTTTCTATGTATAATCATTTTTGAATCTATCATTAAATCTAAATTTAATTACTACATCTTTAATTTCTAGAAATAATGTTGAATTTCTGTCAAAATCTGATTGGACCCATTGGTGTTTTTATATTGTATTTTAAATTATTGTATTCTTATTAAACATACTGATTTTATATTTTACATTTAATTTTTCCTCTACTTTAGTATCTGTGAGAGATGATTCCAAATCTTTTTGGTACTATTGATTTGGGGCATGACAGTTTTTCTGTGACATATTCAGTGTTCTTTGATCATGACTTCATGTTCCTTAAATTTTATTTGTGGGATATTCTTTACATAGGACTAGGCTAGTGTTAATTTGCTTCTTTTTCTGGTGACTAAAAGGAAAATGGATACAGTGTCTCTTTATAATTCTGCCTTCAGGCTTTCAGGCAACACAGCTCATAGGAGTCTCTCTGCAAAAGAACACAAGTGTGGTCTAGGTAGGAATTTTAAAGGGATACTTTCTTTTTGCTTCATTTATCTAGACTCACTGACAAATTTGACAGGTAGTTCATTTTCTATATCTGCAGGATATTTCCTATGTATACAGTTGTAGAAGTTTAAGTCATATAGCTTCATGTTTATAGTCATAGCTTTATCACTTGTTCCTATAAATATTATAATTCAAACATGCATAAACTTAATGCATATCTACATTTATTTGTACAGTTTTTCAGTCAGGTTATCTATTAGAGTTCACATTTTCAACACTATTCATTTATTTTAAACTGATTGTGCTTGATTTTATTTGTGTTGTGATTTGAAATTGTATTTCATTTTCTTAGTCATCATTTGAACTAATCGTAATGGGTCAAAATTTCAAAATTAGAAATAATATTTAGCTCACCTCTTTAGATTTACCCTAGATTATATACATATGGAACAAAATGTGATTTCTTGAAATATTAATCATTTTAATTTTCTGGCATGTATATGCTAAGACAGTATGTACTTGAAATGTTCCACTTAGCCTTCGTATGAAAAGTAATCAAAATGACTATTAAGTGAAGTTTCCTAAATGTCAGCCTTATATTCACATTTCACTGTATCCTCTTCCCCCAATCTGGAATACTGTTAATTCCATCCTGCTTCTGTCACACTTGGAAAAAATCTACTCCTTTCTCTAGACCCAACTGAAGTATGGACTTTGGGAAGCGCTCACTGACTACTCCCACAATCATAACACAGTGCCATAAAGCATTTATTCCATATTTTTTGCACATTAATAAAAATAATAAGTCATCCTCAATTTAGTGTTAATCTAAAATAAAAATCTGACTTGAGAAATTGTGAGCCTTCTTGTTATATTGTCCAAAAACTTGGAATAATCTGCAACTTCAACATGACAGTGTCCAGATTTCAAACTCAGCACATAATTCAAATATAATCTTTACTTTAGAGAAATAAAAATGAATGATAGGGGTTGTGGATACAGCTCAATTGGTAGAGTGCTTGCCTTGCATGCACAAGGCCCTAGGTTCAACCGCCAGGACCACACAGACAAAAAAGTTCAAAGCTGGTCTTCCCTATTTAGCAGACTCTTGCCTCAAAATAAAATCTAAAATAAAAATGAATAATAGAACAAAAAGGACCTAATGAAGTTTTAGCTATGCAGCTTTAAGAATCTAAAGGCAAGAATTAAGAGAGAAAATGTGTGTGTGTGTGTACATAAATTTTTTTTTAAGAGAAAAAGATGTAATAAAGAACTAAGATGAGATTTGGATGCAATTCTTTTCATGCCTATGACTTAGGCATGCACTAGTTCGATAGTGATTAAATATCATTTTAATAACAAATTAGAAATGCACAGACTTAGCAGATCTAATAAAATTATACTAGAGAGAAGTAAAAACTAATAAGCAACCCATTAAAGGGCTCCAAAATCAAGAGAGATATGTTTGAAAAATGAATTTGGCACCACACAAGCAAACACCTGAAGGAGAGGTATAAACTGGGTACAATTTAATTGATTATACCCATCTCACTGTGGCAAACATAGCAATGGCTTTTCATTAAAATTTATAAAAGATCTACAGAGGTTACAAACAGTTCATGGCTATAATGTTCCTTCATTACCCAGTTTCTTCACCTTCTTCTATTTCTTTTATATTTTAAACCATATTCATTTAGCATTCAGCCAAAAGAAACAGCAGGCTCTCTTGAACCTGCCACCAATGATTTATTAAGCTCATTTTCTATTCATTTGTTTATATATCAAACACAGAAAGAAAGACTCAACAATATTGAATATATATAATAAAAAGCACACACACATCAAGTATTTAAACTTTGCATTGTGCTAGGTTAGATATTTTGGGAGACAGACAATAATTATATATAAGCAATTTCTTTGATGTAGGCTCTCAAATCAATACAGCTACTTAGTACAAGGTAGGCATTTATGTATGTTTAGCATTGGCACTCTTTCCAGAGTATGACATTTTAGGTAAATGTGCTTTATTGCAGACATAGGAAAACAGATAAATGAAGTTCTTATTGACAGCCTCTTTCTCAACTTGCTAGCCTTTATAAATGGGATGTCATTAATCTCCCATTCGCTATAACAGCAGTCTTCAAATTGGTTGAATGTGCACTCCATTAGTAAAAATTTTGTTTTGGCTACTCTACTTTATTTAAATCATCAAATGTGTCTCATATATATTATGGACTATACAAGAATTTCCAAAAGTAGAGATTTTAAATAAATGTGATAAACTCTTACCCCAAAAAATTTCTATTGTTTTCTTCCTATGTGTTGTGGATAACATTGTTCACTACCTGATTGATCCATGCATCACTTTTGAGACCATTATTCTAGAGGAACCTGTGTTTTTGTGAGATACAGCAAATCACTGAATAGAGTAAGTACCTGCAGAATGCATCAAACCATAATACGTGTTTTTGATAGTTTTCTATAGAACCAAAGGTTTTCATTAAGTAGTTTGCATGTTTAATGAGTATTTTGAATGTATGATATCATTTTCAATTTACACAATTTTTATTGCTTGATCATAAAAGCAAACATCTTATTAATAACCGGCATTCCAGAGTAAAAAGATTTATATCAGGTCCAGAACAGTTACAGGATATTATAAACTGCTTATTTTTATTATGTTAATTTTTTTAAAAAAGAAATGTTTAAATTATCCATTCTGAAAATAAGGACAGAATATACTATTAAGCAGAACTCCCTGGTACTGAGACATTCAACATTCACCTGTAACAGAGTATAAAAAGCTACATGGTCTAACTTATATGTGAAATATAAAAGAGTTGAACACATATAAGAAATAAAAGAGTGGTTAAAAGAGGCAGAGGGTCAGTGGAAAATTGCAAAGCCAGGTGACTTAGTTAATAATAGTGTATATTTCAAAATTCTTATGAAAAAATACTTCAAGTGTCTCATCACAAACAATGATGGGTGAGATGATGGATATGTTAATTGTATTTCTGTAATCCACATTGTTTGTATAATAATATATCAAAATACCACACTTTATCCTATTAATACATGAATTACAACTTATCCATTAACAATTTTAATCTAAAAATGTTAAATGTTCTTGTGTCAGAAAAGACTATATTTTGCTATGTAGGTAGTTTTACTCTGGTTTCAATGGTCATGGTTTGTGGTTTGTTCTGTTTAGCAAAATTATTAAACAGGGAATAAGAGTCAGATGTACATATTTCCATTTAGTAATGGTAACAAATTTACATTGAGAGGTAAATTACTATGGAATGATGCCTGGTTAGAAGCTTAAAAATATAAGTCCCCAATAGGCCAAAAATATAAAAATAGAACTACCCTATGATCCAAAAATCTAACATATACTAGTTATATGTACAAAGGAAATTAAATAGGCATGTTAAAGAGACTATTATTACTATAAACCTAAATATACAGTTGAACTAGGCAAAGTAAGATGACGACAGTAAAGTGTTCACTAAAGCAATCGATCAATTGATAAATGAATAAAGAAAATGTGCTATATACAAAATAGTATACTATTCAGCTACAAAAATAATGAAATCCTACCATTTTGAACAACATGAAAGGAACTAGAATTTATTCTGTTAAGCAAAACAAACCAGGTTTAGAAAGAGAAAGACTGTATTACCTCACTTATATATGGGATTACAAAGTTCATTTCACAGAAGTTGTGAGTGAATCATTCTTACCAGAGTTGTAGAGTAGGAGGTGAAAGGGATGGTAAGAGATTGATCAATGGGTACTAAATTACAGCTATCTAGGAGCAAGAAGTTCTAGTGTGTGGTAAGGAACTGGTAGATAACAATATACTGAAAATTTCAAAAAGCTAACAGAAAGGACTTTATTATACTTTTTACTATAAAGCAACTGATAAATGATTGAGGAAATCCATAATTATAACCTGACTTAAACCTTATACAGTGTGTACAGGTATCAAAATATCAGATGGTACCTCCATAGTGTGCATTTTTTTGTTTTTATGTGTCAGATAAAATTAAAAATCAAAATTACCAACATCTATATTCTAAATTAAAGGGTTTTTACAAGGTAGCTGCATTTGAAATAAAATATTCCACAGTTTTGCTTTCCTTACAAGTGGTAGAATAATAATCATGAATGCCATTTAGAATTTGCCTCATTTATAGTGCTCCTTTTTCATGATGAAAATAGATCAATGACTATGTACAGGTCATCTATCTTCTTAGAAAGAATCTATCTGGTGTGATAGAGTATACCAAGATCTATATAATCACTATAAACCTAAATTTACAGTTTAACTAGGCAAAGTAAGATGATGACAGTGAAATAACTAAAACTACATTTTGATATATTACAATGCAAATCTAACTAGAAAAAGGAGAGCATATCTTTTTTTATATATATAACAACATTTATGGTGGTCGCACAAACTAAATATCATGACCACTGAATGTTTCTTTCATGAAAGAGAATTTTTAGGGACCTATATAGGCAAATGATGTACTGCATTGGGCAAACAAATGTGAGTTCAATTTAAAGTTCTGTGAGTAATTTAAAAATCAAAGACATGATTTTACAATGCAAACAATGTTTGATTTTAAAATATTTATATCTGTTATATTTTTTAAAAAATGCCTAGAAACTTCGAGTTTAAAAGTCATGAAACATACCAATTTAGTAAACCTACTTTTGTCTTTATAAACAAGGATATGGAAAAAAGATTGGTGAAATATCTTACTTAGAGTCATGAAATGAGGTAGTGTAGAATCAAGACTAAACCCTAATATCCTATTTGTTAATCAAAAATGTTCTTTCCATTTTAACACCCACAGATACTTTTAAACTATTAAATGATTTTATTTATAATTTCAGAGTAAACTACTTTTTAAAAAAATGAACAATCAGGCTGCCTTGTCACATGCCACCCCTGCCTCATCTCTGTATGCAGCCACTTCCAGTCACCACAGTGAACCCATCACTACTGCCCCATCTCTGTACAAATTTACAACAGACCACACCAAGGCAAATTATAATGAAAATGCCTAGCATACAGAACAAGTATAGAATTCCAAAGGTTGCAAGAGAAAAGTATCAGACTATATATAGGGGGGAAGCAATTGAGATCTCAGCTGATTTCTCAATCCAGACCCTCAAATCCAGGAAGTCCTGGAAAAACATATACCATGCTGAGAAAGAAAATGGATGAGAACTTAAAATTTTATATCCAGCAAAATTAAGCTTTAGATTTGAAAATGAAATAAAAACCTTCCATGAGTAAAAAAAAATAAGTGAAAAGAATTCACAACTAGAAAGCGTGCATTAAAGAAAATTCTCTGCAAAATGTTCCATGAGGAGGAAATTTTTTTAAAAAAATGTGAAAACCAGCAATGGTAGAAACTACACTAAATGAAAAGACAATCAAAGAAGAAGCTAAGTCAAATTAAAAACAAAACTAAACCAAAATGAATGGTAATACAAATCATATCTCAATATTATCCCTGAAGGTTAGTGGCCTAAATTCATCAATCAAAAGCCAGACTGGCAGATTGAATTAAAAAACAAGACCCAACAATTTGCTGTCTCCAAGAGATTGATTTCATAGGCAAAGACATCTACAGGCTGAAGATGAAAGGATGGAATACACTACGTCTCTTACATGGATAATATAAAGAAGCAGGGGTTTCCATCCTCATATCATTTAAGTGGACTTCAAGCCAAAATTAGTTAAAAGGGACAAAGAAGGATATTTCATAATGCTTAAAGGACATATATATCAACAAGACATAACAATTGTAAATATTTATGCCCTAAATAATGAAGCATCTATGTACATCAAACAAACCCTTCTCAATTTCAAGAAGCCCATAAACCACAACACAATAATACTGAGTGACTTTAACACACCTTTTTCACTTGTGGATAGATATTCCAAACAAAAACTAAACAAAGAAACTATAGAACTAAATAATATAAATAATACTTTGTACTTAAAGTACATATATAGAATACTTCATCCATCAATGAATGAATTCACTTTCTTTTCAGCTATTTTATGCCACAGAGCAACTCTTAACAAATACAAAAAAAAGTAGAGATACTACCCTGCATTATATTAGATCACAATGGAATGAAATTAAAAATCAATGATAAAATAATAAATAGAAGCTATTCAAATACCTGAATACTAAATAATACCTATTGAGTAATGAGTAGATAGCAAAATAATTCAAGTAAGAAATAATAAAAATATTTAGAGGTGAACGAAAAGAGTGATACAACATATCAAAATCTCTGGAATACTATGAAAGTATGGATAAAAGGAAAATCACTGTATTGAGCTGATTTATTAAATAATAGAAATTCAACAAATAAATAACCTAACATTACATCTGAAAGCCTTAGAAAAAGAACAAAACAACATTAAAAATAGTAGAAGACAGGGAATAATTAAAATCAGAGCTGAAATCAATGAAATTGAAACAAAAGAAACAATTCAAAAAATTTGACAAAATTAAAAGTTGGTTCTTTGAAAAAATAAATAAAATGGCTAAATCTTTAGCCAAGATAAAGAAGAGAAAAAAAGAAAAAACTCAAATTACCAAAATTTGTGATGAAAAGAAAGTATTGCAAGGGAAACTAGTGAAATATAAAAGATAATTAGAAATTATTTTAAAAAGTTATACTTCAAAAAAAATGAAAATTTTAAAGAAATCAACAAATTTCTAGAGACATATGACCTACTCAACCTAAATCAGGAGGACATACAGAATTTAAACAGATTAATTCCAAGCAGTGAAATAGAAGATGCCATTAAAAGTCTAGCAATGAAGAAAATCCCAAGACCAGATGGATTCTTAGCAGAGTTCTACAAGCGCTTGAAAGAAGAATTAATACCAAATCTCCACAAATTATTCCAAGAGATAGAAAAGGAGGGAACCTTTCCAAACTCATTCTATGAGGCTAATATCACCTGATACCAAAACCAGAAAAAGATACATCAAGGAAAGAAAACTTCAGACCAATATCCCTGATGAGCATAGATGCAAAAGTTCTCAATAAAATTCTGGAAAATTGCACATAAAAACATACTAAAAAGATAATGCATCATGATCAATGAGGTTCATCTCAGGAATGCAAGGTCGGTTCAAAATACAGAAATCAATAAGCATAGTTAATCACATCAACAGATTTAAAAATAAGAATTGTATTATCATCTCAACAGATGCAAAAAAAAAAAAGCATTTGAAAACACATAGCACCACATCATGGTCAAAACACTAGAAATACCAGGGATAGTAGGAACATACCTCAACATTGTAAAAACAATCTATGCTAAAGCCAAGGCCAACATCATTCTAAATGGATAAAAATTAAAAGTATTCCTTCTAAAAACTGGAATAAGACAAGGATACCCTCCTTCATCACTTCTATTCAACATAGTCCTGGAAAGTGTAGCCAAAGCAATTAAATGAAAGGGAAATGAATAGGAAAAGATGAAGTCAAACTATGATTATTTGCCGACAACATGATTCCATATTTAGAAGATCAAAAATAGTTCACCAGAAATGTCTAGAACTAATAAATAAACTCAGCAAATTTGTAGGACATAAAATTAACACTCACAAATCAAACCCATTCCTATACATTAGTGATGAATCCACTGAAAGAGACATTAAAAAAACTACCCCATTCAAAATAGCCTAAAAAAAAAAAAAGAAAGAAAGAAAAAGAAAATACTTGTGAATCAATGTAACAAAAGAGGTGAACAACTTCAATGACAACTACAGAACACTAAAGAAAGAAATTGTAAAGGACCTTAGAGGATAGAAACCTCTCCTATACTCTTGGATAAGAACAATTAATGTTGTCAAAATGGCAAAACTATCAAAAGCATTACACAGAGTTAATGCAGTTCATATTAAAATCCCAATGACATTCTTAATAGAATTAGAAAATGCAATCATGAAATTCATTTGAAAAAATAAGAGACCCACAATAGCCAAAGCAGTCCTTAGCAATAAAAGTGAAGCAGGGGGCATCACAATACCAGACCTTAAACTATACTACAGAGCAACAGTAACAAAAATGGAATGCTTATGTGAATCTATATCTGGCACTTGGTTCCTACCTCATAATCGCCCACTCATTCTACTCAAATAAGACATCAGCATGGATTAGTCTCATTTTAGCCTGTGACCCAACTGTCATGCCATCAGCAGTTTTATTTTTTGGGTCTGGCACCAAAACAGACATGTAGACTAAAGGTATAGAATAGAAGACACAGAGAGAAACTCACATAAATACAGTTATTTCGTATTAGACAAAGGAGACACCAAAAATATTCGCTGGAGAAAAGATAGCCTCTAACAAATGGTGCTGGGAAAACTGGAAATACATAAGTTTCAAAATGAAATTAAACCCTTATCTCTCATCCTGCACAAAACTCACTCAAAGTGGATCAAAGATTTAGGCACCAGAACAGAAACACTACCTAATAGAAGAAAAAATTGGTCCAAATCTTTACCATGTCAGCTTAGGAACTAACTTCCTTAGTGAAACTCCTAAAGAGTAAGAAGAATCAATAAATGTGATGGATTTACACTAAAAAGCTTCTTCTCAGCAAAAAAAAATAATGTGAACAGAAGCCTACAGAATGGGAGAAAATCTTTATTACATGCACTTCAGACTGAGCCTTAATTTCCAGGATATATAAAGAATTCAAAAACTCAATGCTCAAAGAAAGAAAATAACCCAATCAATAAATGGGCTACAGAGCTAAACAGACACTTCACAGAGGGAGAAATAGAGCCAATCGACAGATATATGATAAAATGTTCAACATTTCTGGCAATTAGATAACTGCAAGTCAAAACTACTCTAAGACTTCATCTCACTCCAGTCAGAATGGCAATTATCAAGAAGGGGAGGGGGGATAGTAGGGGATAGGAAAGGTAGCAGAATACAACAGTCACTAATATGGCATTATGTAAAAATTTGGATGTGTAACCAATGTGATTCTGCAACTTGTAATTGGGGTAAAAATGGGAGTTCATAACCCACTTGAATCAAATGTATAAAAGATGATATGTCATGAGCTATGTAATGTTTTGAACAACCAATAAAAAAAAACACAAGCAACAATAAATGTTGGTGAGTATGTGGGGAAAAAGGTACACTCATACATTGCTGGTGGGACTGCAAGTTAATGCAACCATTATGGAAATCAGTATTGAGAGTCCTCAGAAAACTTGGAATGGAATCACCATTTGACCATTTGACCTAAAAGGACTTAAAATGTATACACATATACATATATATCATGGTCAATAATATGAAATTGATTTGGATATCATCTGTATATTTTAAGAATTTGATTTTATAAACCTGCCTGTGAAATAAAAAAAAAAAATGTTAAGTCCATGACCCACTAAAATCCAAAAAGTGATATGGTAGAGAAATTTCTTTAATTACATACAACGATTATTTTTACCAGAGAAAAAGGAAAAAGAAGGAACACTGATAAAATAGTAGATGCTCCCCCTGGCCATCATTATAAGAATCCCAAGACTTTTTAAATGAAGCAATTCTGAAAATTCTTTATGATATATTTTTCAAAAATTTATAACTATGATTGATATAAGTCTTAATGTTATAAATGAACTAAAACAAGGCACCTTTGGCAGATAGATATATTTCCTTTATGCACAATTTTGAAGAGACATGAATATTACAGTTATGCATAGTTTGTTTCACTTTGATGTTTAGTTTGATCTAATGTTATTTTAGTGTTTGCCTTGATTCCTTATTTATATTTCAGGGATCCTCATGGCTTCCTTGTGGGAAAGGTGTGTGTTTTATTATTCTCTTGACTTTGAAAATTCAAAACATGATTTCAACTGGAAATTATCAAAACAAAGCAATATAAAAAATAACATACCTATGTTGAGTGTCAGAGGGTGGTCGTGGGAAATATAAAGAAACCCAGGTTTTTCAGGCAGAATACAACACTCTTAATCTAAGTACAAATACCCAACAGGTGAATGAAGAACACAAATTAACCTTTATAGTTTTGAATTCTAAAATTACACAAAGGTTACAAACAAATATTTATATAGGATTATCACAGAAGTAATACATCCCTCCATGAAAAATGAGCACAACAGGGAAATGCTGTTAGGAGGGTGTGTAACTGCCAAATTCCCTCCAGTGATATTGCTTGTTGACATTCTCTTCAATCCATTTTGCATGGTCTCTCAACATTTAACGTGCAGAACATTCACATTTGCTGGCCCGGTGCTTTTCAATTACATCCCTTTGCTTGGCCTGATACTTAACATGCCACAGGGTTACAAGCAGATCGAGATGGAAAGGACTCCCATTGCCTCTTTGCCTTATGCCCAAACCCCTTCCAGACACTATTGGATACTAGGAAGATCAGAATAATTGTGGCGTGTTGCTCTGAATTCTCCTCAAAACTGTCTCATTACCTGGATCGTTAACCTATTCAACCACAATATGTGTCCCTTTCCTGTAAGTGACTAACAGATCTTTATTTCTTTTAGCTATAATATCTTGAGAAAAAGGTCAGTACCAAGAAAATGGGATACTGTCAAACAATTTGAATATGTCTGGTAACATAAGCATCAAAAGTAATACTATATATAATTCAGAGGATCCATATTTTTATGATGAGATGAAATGGGTTAAATATATATCAGTTAGTCACATTGCTTTGTTTCTTTGTTTTTAAAATAACCAAATGGTATTTTCACGTTTGACCTTGTAAACCAAGGATAAAAAGTTTCTGGCCATGTAATCATTTGGGCATTTGTTTTCTGTTATTATATTTTAATTTCTGACATAATAGAAAACTACAACTACAGTTTTAAGATTATAAGATATTGTTGGTTTACAGTCATGTTTCTGACCATATGAAGAGTCCTGGATCTTTTATTTTTTTTTAAGTAAAGAGTGTTCTCTGAGCTTCAGGGGCAATTGAGAGTCCCTATAACCAAGACTGATTTGGGAGGGATAACTGGGCCTTTGAAATAGTGTAAAAGGTGGGAGATAAAACATTCTAGGCATTTTAAAAACATTTTTTTTTCTTTACTGAAATATATATTGTACTATGAAGTTTCTAATTTATTTGTTTTGTAAATACAGCTATAAGATTTTCTTAGAATTCACTTTTAGTCCCTGTGAAGCTCAATAGATTAATATGTGGATTCTAACCAATTGTATTTTGCATAATTCATTAAATTTACATGATTTATAATTGAGTTTTATTGTCAGAATATTTTGTATCAACTTATTCACAATTAAAAAGTAACAAGACTATTTGGAACAATGAATAAGAGTAAAGAAGAACAAAATTTTATTGGAAATGCAATTTTAAAATTATGAATTAAACAATTATGCAATATCAATTTGCTTAGCAAATTGTAAAACTTAAGTCTGACAATATATAAAGTTAAGCCATTGGGCATTCTTAAACATTGAATATGAACTTAAAACACTGGAAGTAAAAAAGTAAAAATAAATACAATAGCTATGTTGTAACTAAAGTACAATGGAATTGTCAACCAATTTTTCTTGTCTTGTGTACTTTACAAACATTCAAAAATTGGCATAAAATACTAAAAATAGTAAATTTTATTATAAATATACTATAGTTGTATTCTAGGTTAATTTTTTGATCATAGAATTTTCTAGAAATGATAATACTTTTGGCAGGAATAACCACGATTATGAAAACCATCCCAAATCTTTGTAGCTGTGATTCATGCATCTGTGACTGCGCACTCTTTTTTGTCATCGATACCCTTCTGCTCCAGAAGCCTCTGCTGTTATAATGAGGATTGCATGGACATGATGATAAATGAGTGAGCATTTTTCACTATAAATTAGTTCCAATCAAAGTTCTATCTCAAACAGGTTTGACTTAAACACTTTATTTTTAATTCTTTAATTTGTCATTGTAAAATGAAAAGAAAGCTCTGCCTTTGAAGGATTTTGATAACCTGTTCTGCTATTAAAAAATGCATAAGGTAGCATTTCTCCCTTAAGGATTTCATGATTTAGGTAGAAAATTAAATACAGTAATCAAATAATTACAAAAGGTTTGAAAAAGCATTAAAACAGATGTCTATTTAGAAATGCTAAGTGAGCACAATGAAGCAAATAATTTTACCCGGTGAGTATAGGGAGAAGACAGCATTTGGGAGGGGGGAAATATGAAGCAAATGAAAGAAGAAATACAGGCAAAGGAATAGAACCTCAAAAGCATAGGCTGAATCTCAGGGGACAGCAAAAGGTGCAGTGACAAGTTTGGTGACAGGAAACTGAAATGTACTGTAGAGTCAGCTTCTAATGAATTAGTAAGGTATGCTACAGGGCTGACATTTGTGCTACAGAAGAGAGAACAAAAGACATCTTGGAGTAAGCATAAGAAAGGAGCCCTGAGATCTTAATACTCACTATTAAAAGAGATTTGACTATTGAATCAATGCCTTTTAGGTTATCTGAGCATAAGGCATCAATCAGCAGGAATAGATCTGTGGTAGAAACTTTCTATGGTTTCCCCATGGCCACTTTTTCCTCTTGCAGCAGATTAATTTCATCATAAAATGCCTGATCTCTAGTGAGTAAGCGGGTACTAGGCAGTCAATGCCGTTGCTGGAGAATGTGAAGCCTTCCCAGTTCCAGGATACATGTGGCTGATTGGCCCATGGGTCTTTGTCCCCCAACACCTAGGTGTTGCCCTCTATTTTGTAGCTTATGAAAACCATATGATTGTTTTTGATAATCTGATTCTTTATTTTGGATATTTTGGTTAAATAACTTCAGTAAATATTTGGATATCTATTATGTTTATCAAAAAGAAAAAAGATATATTTACAATAATATGCCTTTCATTGAGATTTGCAGCATTAATTTAAAGATATTTGAAGATAAAACTTAAAAATCAAAAGTTGTATGAGTTTAACAATACTTCACACAAAACAAATTATTCTTTTGTTAGGTTATTAATGGATATTTGTTCATGTATACATCATCTAACAACATAGAATCAAACTCATTGGTTCACTTTCATCACTTCCTACCCAGTGTTGTTAGTTAATTCAAAAATATTTGCAGAGATTTTTTTCCTTGCTAAGCATTATTTCATACATTGGAGAACCAGTAAATAGAATAACATTTCTATCAACATGCAGTTCTAATGGAAGAAACGGAAACCAAAAGATTAAGTAAACCTATAAAACAATTTATATTAGTGAAAATTATTATTGAAAATTTAAATTAGAATTACACAATCAACATTGCATGGGAAAGAAGTCTATTTTAAATTGGGTAGTCAGGTAAGATTTTTCTAATAAACCAAGAATTCTACTGTGCCCTCAAGGACTTGGTTTGGAATTTTTTTCACATAATAATGATAACAGAAGAAGAAAAAATGCACATAAATTCATGAAGAGAATGATTATAATGCAGAATTATAAAATATAAGATGGAAAATAAGTACATTTAGTAGTTGGAGGGGAGGGAAGATTCTTGATAATGTATAAGTGATGGAGGCCAGAGGTGCGGCTCTGAAGCACTGGAGCACTCATAGGTTAGGCAGAAGAATGGGAAGTTCTGTGTAGTCTGGACCTGTAGCATTCAAGGTTTCAGACAATGTGGCATATAACAGAAACCAGCCATAGCTACCCCAAATCCATTATTACTTTCTTTCATAGAGAAAATGACCATCCTGGTTTTATTTAGGCACATGCATGTCAAGCTACAAACTACACGCATGTCTCTAAGATACTGCTAGTTTGGGTTCAGACTCATAATAAAGACAATATTGCAATAATACAAGCCAAACAATTGTTTTTGTTTCAAAGGACACTGAAAATATATGTTTATACTACACTGTAGTTGATTAACTATGAAAACATTTTGTCTAAAAAATTATACATATCATGACTTAAAAATGCTTTATTGCTAAAATACACTAATGGACATCTAAACTTTAATTAAGTCTTAATCTTTTTGCTGCTTAAGGATCTTGTCTTGGTATACATCAGCGCTGAATTATCAGGCTGTGGGTTACTGGAAGTTGGGGTAACTGTGTAGCAATTTCTCAAAATAAGACAACATATATGTTTGATGCATTGATTCAGTCTTCCTTTTAGAGAATATTTCTCTGTAGCATGTGATGCTATTTAATAGCACTCTTAACTACAGAACTTTGAAAATTGAATTCGATGTCTTCAAATTCTACCATTAATTTATGTAAGTTTATGTAATATTCTAAATATTTTTTATTTTTTTAATAACGTTCAGAGCATCTTCAGCAGGAGTAGATTACAATTCAAGAAATCACTTTCCTTATTTATCCATAAGAAGTAACTTCTCATCTTTAAAGTTTTATCAAGAAATGATAGCAATATCATCACATCTTCAGTTTCCATGTCTAATTCTAATTCCTTTATTATTTCTATCACATTTGCAGGTATTTATTCCACTAGAATCTTAAAGCTCACAAAGACATCTATCAGTGTGTCATGTTTCTAATTATTCAGCAGGTAAGTTTGTAGAATGTAATCTTACATAAAGAACCAGACTAGTTTATGAATGGAAGATTAGTTTATGAATGGATGGAAAAACATGTAAATGTCCCAAACCACATTTTCACTTTATAAACTCCTTTAAAAAATTTTTGTTGTTGTTGTAGTTGGACACAATACCTTTATTTTATTTTATTTTATGTAGTGCTGAGGATTCAAACCAGTGCCTTGCACATGCATGTTGAGTACTCTACCACTGAGCCCCAGCTCCAGCCCCTCAACTCTTTGAATCATGGATAAGAAGTTTGGCAAGAATTTTCTCATATCATAAAAATATATTTTAGTTTGAAACTAAGGGCTACAATTTAACCTTGGGAAATGAAGATGTCATACAAGTTACTTATCAGTTAAACTAACAAACTTGAGATATTTATACTAATTGTGTCAAAGTCTTGACAGAATAATCTTTCTCAAAACTTTCAGCCTTTATTTTTGCTTAGTGTAATATAACATTTCTGCAACAGAAGGTCTTTTAAATTCATTAGTACTGTCATTCTAATCTTCCTTAATATTTATGTGGTAACAAAAATATTTGTGAGTAAGGAGACTCAAATCTTAATATATGTTAAAATATTAGATGAATATTTTCATTCTCAAACTTAAATATCCCTAGACTCCTGAACCTAACATATGTCTTGTCTTCAAATTTAAAATATTCACCTTAACAACTCTAATAACATGTCACAAAGTGTTGAACTGTTTGAATTTTTTTTAATTATCACAGGCTATGGAAATAACTTCATGGTTTGAATTCATAAAAAATCACTCAAGGCAAAATAAGTTAAATAAAGATTTTGGTTCATAATAAAGTTTATTTTCAAATATTACTTGCTTATAAAAATTAAGCAACACAAAGTTCCCTCAGTTCAACACTTGATTAAATTTTACTTGTTCTTGGTTCAGAAAATGGTTTGATTCTTCCCCTTTACATACTCAGTATAGGCTTTTAATTCAGTGAAACTATTGAGAAATTTATACCATGGAGTCATTCATTGTTTTATTCTTTTATTCTACTTTTTTGGTATACATACATACAAATAAACACATAAGCATGTAAAAGCAGAACAAAATAATTTTTGCTTGAAAAAATAACGAAAATTAAGATGGAATTTTTGGTTTATTTCCTCCTCATTGAGGCCCTGTTGCCTCTTCCACTGCATAGTGTGGTTTGTGAAAGCAATACAAAAAAATGTAGGCTGAGAAACGTTATAGATTTGGGCTCAATTTTTAACAATGTTATCAATGAAACAGAGTTGGATGAGTTTTAAAACTTCTCGAGTCTCAGTATTCTAAGTAAAATCTGAATACACATGACTTATCAATTGGTATATATGAAGAAAAATTTATCTAAATTTAGCATTGCAACAGTTCTAATAGTCAAGGTTTTAGGAACCACAAAAGAACATCTGTCTAGAAGGTCTAAACAGCACTACTACTGAAGGATGTTTTCTGCAGAAAGTCACACATTGCAAGGACTGGAAGAGGTATATAGTTCTTCAGTTATTCTGTCTTCAAATTTCCTGATTCTCTCTTCTGTTTTATCAATTCTGATGCTGATGTGCTCCATTGCATTTTTACTTTCTACATTGTATTTTTCAGATCTAGAATTTGATGTGTAGACATTAACATACTACAAGAATTGAGATCAATTAGGGAAACATCCCATTACCAAACAGACAAAATAATGTCCAAATGACTAACTCTAAAGATATATACATGTGTGTACTATTTGACAAGAAATGTAAAATAGATTTTTTTGTTTCTATTTTATTTATTTATTTCATTTGGTATTACTAAGGATTGAAATCAGGGTCTTGCACATGTTTGGCAAGTACTCAACTACTGAGATACATCCCAGGCCTAAAATAAGACATTTTTTAAAAATTCAATATATTTCAAGACAATACAGAGAATTATTCAATAAAATGAAGGAAACAGTGAATGAACAGAATGGGATTTTTTTTAAGGTGGAGGAAATATACAAATACTAGAGGTAAAAAAAATACCATGAAAAAAGTGAAAAATGCAAAAGAGAGCATCAATAACAATATTGACAAAGCCAAGGAGTGAATCTGTAAACATGAAGACAGATTACTTTACTTCCTGGTAAACACAAGAAAAAGCTTATAAGAAGTTAAGTACAGAAAAAATAGAAAGCAAGGGATCTCAAATACTACTACAGAAAATCACTTAACCACAAAAGAAGACATTAAAAGAGGAAGAACAAAGGAAATAACTACAAAATAAGTAGAAAACAATTAACAAAATGGTAGTGGTGAGTTACTATCTATCAATAATCACCCTTAGTGTAAATGTGTTAAATTCTCTAATCAAAAGTTATAGAGTTGCTAAATTTCTTTAAAAAAAAATAAAAAAACTGAGTTCCATCTGTATGTTGCCTATAAGGAATTCAGCATTAAGTATATACTGAAAATGTAGGAATGATAAAATAAATTCCATGAAAATAATTGCATAGTCTCACTTATATGTGGAATTTAAAACTGTCAATCTCACAGAAATAGAGAGTAGAATGCTTTCTAACAGAAGCTAGGGTGTTTAGTAAGTAGGGAATTTAGAAATATCTTGGTCAAAAAATATATGTAATTTAAGTTAGAAAAAATAAATAAATTTAAATAATCTATTATATAGTGTGGACACTGTACTTAATAAGAATACATTTTATTCTTGAAAAATGCAGACTGGATATTAAGAGATCTCAACACAAAATAATTATCTGAAGTAAGGCATTTACTAATTAGCTATATTTAATAATACTACTATATATATATATATATATATATATACACACACACACACACACACACACACACAAACACACACACACTTCAAATCACTATGTTCTACGTAATAAATATATAGTTTCATCTTTCAATTTAAAAATATGGCAAAATATTATAGGACACATGCATAACTTAGTGGCCTAAGTCACCTGATGAAGGTAGAGACTGAAGAGATAGTAAAGAAGATTCTTTATATTTGCAAATTCTAGATTTTTATGATGTTAAAGAGGAGGAAATAAGCAAGGCTATTTTTAAAGTTACACTGTTGTATTAACATTGTAACATTATATCCAGGGTTGTGATATTTGAAATATTATGATAATACTTAACCACTTATGATTTTGCAAGAATATTCAAATGATATGTATCTTGAAGTGCATGTTCTTGTTTATCTTTTTTATTGCAATATGAAATTGATCTTTCTTCATATAAGTCTGATAAGGGCTAAAGGCTTAGTCATCAGACTATTGGAAGGTAATGAAACCTTCAGGAAGCAGGGCAGAGTAAAAGAAAGTTAAATGATTGATAGCATACCCCTGAAGGGATATTAGGATCCTGGATCATCCCAATCTTTCTCACTCTTTGTTTCTCAGCCTCCATACTATACACAACTTTGGGTCCCCATGCATTCTCCACCATGATTAGAGGCCCTTCACAGGATGGACAAGCAACCATGGAGTGAAACCTCTGAAGTCATGAGTCAAATAAATCTTTCCTCCTTCTATGTTGATCATTGAAGATATTTTGTTACAGTGATGGAAAGCTAACTAACACCAAAACTTTGTGGGAAATTGATAACACAGGAAGGTTAGCACACTTCTGATTTTAAGGAGCTAAGTAACCCTGTTGGTAGAGATTTAATTACAGATCTTACATGATTAGTACAATTCTTGCCAAATTTTAGTGGATTAATGATTACCAGTTGCCATTCTATCTCTTGTGTGGCTAACTTTATGTATTAACTTGGCTAAGGCAAGGTACCCACATATTTGATAAAACATCATTCTGGATGTTCTGTGAAGCTGTTTCTTGGAGAATTTACATTTAAATTAGAGGACTTTGAGAACAGCAGATTCTCTCCATACTATATGTGAAACTCATCAGTCAGTTGAAGGATGAAAATAATGACCTCTCTTAGTTAAGAAAAGAGTCTGCAGCAGACTCTGTTCAGGCTCCAACTACAATGCTGGTTTTGCATGATCTCCAGCTTTCCAGCTCACTCTGCAAATGTTGAAATTATCAGCCTCCATAGTCACATATACAAATTCCTTAAAAGCATTATGTCTCTCTCTTTTTCCACCAAATACAAACCTGTTGGTTGTTTCTATGAAGAACCACAACTTAAAAAACATCCAATGAAATAAATCATGATATCCATTAGAAAACACTGATCAGTGATTGCACCTAATTTTAAATTCAAACTCAAGTGAAATAAAATATTATTGAACACCATTTAATTAAAATGGGACTTTTGTGTGTAAGGGGTGGGTACTAAGGACCGAACTCAGGAGCATTCAGCTACTAAGTCACATCCCCAGTCCTATTTTCTCTTTTATTTAGAGACAGTGTCTAATTGAATTGCTTAGTGCCTCAACATTGCTGAGGCTGGCTTTGAACTCCCAATTCACCTGTCTCAGCCTCCAGAGCTGCTGGGATTACAAAGCAGGACATTTATGAGATGAATTCTGTACCCCACCAAATTTATATGTTGACGGCCTAATTCCCTTTACCTTATAAAGCACTATATTTGAATATACAGTTTTTTAAATAGTAGATAAATTAAAATGAGGTCATATATGGGAATCTAACTCAAGATGACTGATAACTTTGTTAAGAAAAGGAGATTACACACACAGAGGGAAAATTATGCAAGGACAAAACGACATAGTCATCATCTACAATCCAAAGTGAGAGGCCTAAGAAAATCATCAACCTGATGACCCCTTGACCTTAGAGGTCCAGCCTTGACAAATATGATTAAATAAAATTGTGATATTTGGGCTGGGGATGTGGCTCAAGCGGTAGCGCGCTCGCCTGGCATGCGTGCGGCCCGGGTTCGATCCTCAGCACCACATACCAACAAAGATGTTGTGTCTGCCGAGAACTAAAAAATAAATATTAAAAATTCTCTCTCTCTCTCTCTCTCCTCTCTCACTCTATCTTTGAAAAAAAAAATTGTGATATTTAAATAGAATTGTGGCTGTGGCTCAGCAATAGCACACTTGCCTGGCATGTGTGAGGCACTGGGTTTGATTCTCAGCACCACATATAAATAAATAAATAAATAAATAAATAAATAAATAAATAAATAAATAAATGACAATTGACAACTTAAAAAATATTTTTTTAAAAATTGTGATATTTTAGACTCTCACTGTATAACACTTTGTTGTATCAGAACTAGCAACAAAACCTCATTTTTATTTGCAGGAAAATTATTCTTAGATCTTTAATGAAATATTTCCTACCAAATTTATAAGCAAAGTATGTAAAAAAAAAAGAGTGTATCCCTTAGTAGGTAGTAGATCCTTCTTAAGACACAATACCTATTTGAGAGATAATGTATTTCAAAGCACATAATTTAAAAATCAATGCATTGAATAATATTCTAAAAGTGTTATAACCTCCATAAACACAAATTGCATCCAACCTTCATTGCATTCTCTTGAAAAACATTGTCTTGTATTGGACTCAGGTAGTAAGACAAGTCTCCTATAAGAACCATAAAGAATGACCTAATGTTTATGATCTGCTATTTAAA
Source organism: Ictidomys tridecemlineatus (assembly GCF_052094955.1). Classification (NCBI taxonomy): domain Eukaryota; kingdom Metazoa; phylum Chordata; class Mammalia; order Rodentia; family Sciuridae; genus Ictidomys; species Ictidomys tridecemlineatus. The sequence goes on along the minus strand of NC_135478.1, from coordinate 163,017,415 downwards.
AGACTGTTATTTATCAACTCTGAGATACCTAGTTCTTTTCCCTTTAAGATGAAACAGTAAACATTGGAATTACACCCCTGATATCACTCCATACCAAAATATCTCTATTCCCTGGTTACCAATACTACTGAGATTTATTTTAGGATATGAAGCATTAGTAAGTTTTATATGTAGTGCATATATTGCTCATGTGTTGAGTGAATCTAAGAGGAAAAGTAATGCATCATTCCACAATCTTACTATCATGATCTTAAATATACACTTGACCTTCTGAATCTTAATTTTCCATATCCATTGATTTAACCAAATTTTAATCAAAAATATTCAGAAAAATTATAGCAGTACTGTTTTTTTCTTGTTTCTATTTCCTTTTTTTCTTTTATTTTATTGGTTGTTCAAAACATTACAAAGCTCTTGACATATCATATTTCATACATTAGATTCAAGTGGGTTATGAAATCCCATTTTTACCCCAAATACAGATTGCAGAATCACATTGGTTATACATCCACATTTTTACATAATTCCCTATTAGTAACTGTTGTATTCTGCTACCTTTCCTATCCTCTACTATCCCCATTCTCCTCCCCTCCCATCTACTCTCTCTACCCCATCTACTGTAATTCATTTCTCTCCTTGTGTATTTTCCCATTCCCCTCACAACCTCTTATATGTAATTTTGTATAACAATGAGGGTCTCCCTCCATTTACATGCAATTTTTCTTTTCTCTCCATTTCCCTCCCACCCCATGTCTCTGTTTAATATTAATCTTTTCTTCCTGCTCTTCCTCCCTGCTCTGTTCTTAGTTGCTCTCATTATATCAAAGAAGACATTTGGTATTTGTTTTTTAGGGATTGGCTAGCTTCACTAAGCATAATCTGCTATAGTGCCATCCATTTCCCTGCAAATTCCATGATTTTGTCATATTTTAGTGCTGCGTAATACTCCATGGTGTATAAATGCCACATTTTTTTTTATCCATTCATCTATTGATGGGCATCTGGGTTGATTCCACAGTCTAGCAATTGTGCTGCTATGAACATCGATGAGGCAGTATCCCTGTAGTATGTGCTTTTAAGGTTTTGAGGGAATAGTCTGAGAAGGGCAATAGCTGGGTCAAATGATGGTTCCATTCCCAGCTTTCACAGGAACCTCCATACTGCTTTCCAAATTGGCTGCACCAGTTTTCAGTCCCACCAGCAATGTACAAGAGTACCCTTTTCTCCACATCCTCACCAGCACTTGTTGTTGTTTGACTTCATAGTGGCTGCCAATCTTACTGGAGTGAGATGGTATCTTAGGGTGGTTTTGATTTGCATTTCTCTGACTGCTAGAGATGGTGAGCATTTTTTCATGTACTTGTTGATTGATTGTATATCCTCCTCTGAGAATTGTCTGTTCAGGTCCTTGGCCCATTTGTTGATTGGGTTATTTGTTGTCTTATTGTCTAATTTTTTGAGTTCTTTGTATACTCTGGATATTAGGGCTCTATCTGAAGTGTGAGGAGTAAAAATTTGTTCCCAGGATGTAGGCTCCCTATTTACCTCTCTTATTGTTTCTCTTGCTGAGAAAAAAACTTTTTAGTTTATGTAAGTCCCATTTGTTGATTCTTGTTATTAACTCTTGTGCTATGGGTGTCCTATTAAGGAATTTGGAGCCGGACCCCACAATATGTAGATCGGAGTCAACTTTTACTTCTATCAGACGCAGAGTCTCTGATTTGATATCTAGCTCCTTGATCCACTTTGAGTTAACTTTTGTGCATGGCGAGAGGAGGGGATTCAGTTTCATTTTGTTGCATATAGATTTCCAGTTTTCCCAGCACCAGTTGTTGAAAATGCTATCCTTCCTCCATTGCATGCTTTTAGCCCCTTTATCAAATATAAGATAGTTGTAACTTTGTGGATTAGTCTCTGTGTCCTCTATTCTGTACCATTGGTCTACCTGCCTGTTTTGGTACCAGTACCATGCTGTTTTTGTTACTATTGCTCTATAATATAGTTTGAAATCTGGTATCGCTATACTGCCTGATTCACACTTCCTGCTTAGAATTGCTTTTGCTATTCTGGGTCTTTTATTTTCCCATATGAATTTCATTATTGCTTTATCTATTTCTACAAGAAATGCCTTTGGGATTTTGATTGGCATTGCATTAAACCTATAGAGAGCTTTTGGTAAAATCACCAGTTTGATGATGTTAGTTCTGCCTATCCATGAACAGGGTATATTTTTCCATCTTCTAAGATCTTCTACTTCTCTTTTTAGGGTTCTGTAGTTTTCATTGTATAAATCTTTCACCTCTTTTGTTAGGTTGATTCCCAAGTATTTTTTTTTTGAGGATATTGTGAATGGAGTGTTTTTCCTCATTTCCATTTCAGAAGTTTTGTCACTGATATACAGAGATGCCTTTGATTTATGTGTGTTGATTTTATATCCTGCCACTTTGCTGAATTCATTTATTAGTTCTAGTAGTTTCTTTGTAGACCCTTTTGTGTCTTCTAGGTATAGAATCATGTTATCTGCAAATAGTGAGAATTTAAATTCTTCTTTTCCTATTTTAATGCCTTTAATTTCTTTCATCTGTCTAATTGCTCTGGCCAGTGTTTCGAGAACTATATTGAATAGAAGTGGTGATAGAGGGCATCCCTGTCTTGTTCCAGATTTTAGAGGGAATGCCTTCAACTTTTGTCCATTCAGAATGATGCTAGCCTGAGACTTAGCATAGATAGCTTTTACAATGTCAAGGTACGTTCCTGTTATCCCTAGTTTTTCAAGTGTTTTGAACATAAAGGGATGCTGTACTTTGTCGAATGCTTTCTCTGCATCTATTGAGATGATCATATGGTTCTTATCTTTAAGTCTATTGATGTGGTGAATAACATTTATTGATTTCCGTATATTGAACCATCCTTGCATCCCAGGGATGAATCCTACGTGTTCATGGTGCACAATTTTTTTGATGTGCCTTTGTATCCGATTTGCCAGAATTTTATTGAGGATTTTTGCATCTAGGTTCATCAGAGATATTGGTCTGTAGTTTTCTTTCTTTGAGGTGTCTTTGTCTGGTTTCAGAATCAGGTTGATGTTGGCCTCATAGAATGAATTTGGCAGAGCTCCCTCTTTTTCTATTCCCTGAAATAACTTGAAAAGTATTAGTATTAATTCTTATTTAAAGGTTTTGTAAAACTCTGCTGTATACCCATCTGGTCCTGGGCTTTTCTTGGTTGGTAGTCTTTTGATTGCTTCTTCTATTTCATCCATTGAAATTGGTCTGTTTAAATTGTGTGTATTCTCCTGACTCAGTCTGGGCAAATCATATGACTTAAGAAATTTATGGATGCCTTCACTGTCTTCTATTTTATTGGAATATAGGTTTTCAAAATAATTTCTAATTGTCTTCTGTATTTCTGTAGTATTTGTTGTGATATTGCCTTTTTCATCCCATATGTTAGTAATTTGAGTTCTCTCTCTTCTTCTCTTCGTTAGCATGACTAAGGGTCTGTCGATCTTATTTATTTTTTTGAAGATCTAACTTTTAGTTTTGTTAATTTTTTAAATAGTTTATTTTGTTTCAATTTCGTTGATTTCCTCTCTGATTTTAATTATTTCTTGCCTTCTGCTACATTTGCTGTTGTTTTGCTCTTCCTTTTCTAGGGCTTTGAGATGAAGTGTGAGCTCATTTATTTGTTGGGTTTTTTTTTTTTTTTTTTTTGAGGAATGACTTCCAGGAAATGAATTTCCCTCTTAAAACTGCTTTCATTGTGTCCCATAGATTCCTATATGTTGTGTCTGTATGTTCATTTATCTCTAAGAATTTTTTGATTTCTTCCTTTATGTCTTCTGTGACTCATTGCTTATTCAGTAACATATTGTTCATTTTCCATGTGAGGTAGGATTTTTCCTTCCTTCTTTTATTATTGATTTCCAATTTCATTCCATTATGATCAGATAAAATGCATGGTATTATCTCCACCCCTTTATATTTACTGAGGGTTGCCCTATGGCATAATATATGGTCTATTTTTGAGAAGGATCCATGTGCTCCTGAGAAAAAAGTATATCTACTTGATGATGGTTGATATATTCTATGTATGTCAGTTAAGTCTAGGTTATTGATTGTGATATTGAGTTCTATAGTTTCTTTATTCAACTTTTGATTGGAGGATCTGTCCAATGGTGAGAGAGGTGTGTTGAAGTCACCCATAATTATTGTGTTGTGGTCTATTTGATTCTTGAACTTGAGGAGAATTTGTTTTATGAACATCGCAGCACCATTATTTGATGCATAAATATTGATAATTGTTATGTCTTGTTGGTGAATGGTTCCTTTTAACAGTATATAATGTCCTTCCTTATCCCTTTTGATTAACTTAGTCTTGATATTTTATTTGATATGAGGATGGCCACCCCTGCTTGCTTACGAGGACCGTGTGCGTGGTATATTTTTTTTTTCCCAACCTTTCACCTTGAGCCTGTGTATGTCTTTTCTAATCAGATGTGTCTCCTGGAGGCAACATATTGTTGGATTTGTTTTTTTAATTCATGTTACCAGCCTATGTTGCTTTATTGGAGAGTTTAAGCCATTTATGTTTAGATTTACTATTGATATATGGTTTGTACTGCCAGCCATGTTTGATTATTTATCTTTTTTTTTAAATTTAGTTTGTTTCTCCATGATTAGCTTTCCCCCCCACCCTCTGTCATTACCGAGGCAGTGATGGTTTTGGTTATTGTTTTTCATTTCTTCCTCGTGTAGTTTTTTGCTCAAGAAACTTTGCAACGCTGGTTCTCTGGCTTCAAATTCTTTTAGCTTTTGTTTATCATGAAAGATTTTTATTTCTTTGTTGTACCTGAAGCTTAATTTTGCTGGATACAGAATTCTTGGTTGGCATCCATTGTCTTTCAGTGTTTGAAATACGTTGTTCCAGGATCTTCTCGCTTTCAGCGTCTGTGATGAAATATCCTTATTAGTTTATTCCTTATTGGTTTAACCTTATTGGTTTACCCCTGAATGTAATCTGCCTCCTTTCTCTTGTAGCTTTTAATATTTTCTCTTTGTTCTGTATATTGGCTATCTTCATAACAATGTGTCTTGGTGTTGGTCTACTGTGATTTTGTGTGCTCGGTGTCCTGTATGCATTTACAATTTGTATATCCGTTTCCTTTTTTATTTCTGGAAAGTTTTCTGTAATTATTTCATTCAGCAGGTTACTCATTCCCTTGGTTTGAAGCTCTGTACCTTCCTCTATCCTGATGACTCATAAGTTTGGTTTTTTTATGTTATCCCATATCTCTTGGATGTTTTTCTCGTGATTTTTTACCAGCCTTTCTGAGTTGGCTAGACTCTTTTCAAGACAATATATTTTGTCTTCATTATCTGACGTTCTGGCTTTTACTTGCTCCATTCTGTTAGTCATACTCTCAATTGAGTTTTTAATTTGATTTATCATTCCCTTCATTTCTAGAATTATTGTTTGATTTTTTTTATAATCTCTATCTCCTGATAAAGATGCTTAACTTCTTTTATCTGTTTATGTAATTCATTTTCAATGTGTTCTTTCACTGTTTGGATTTGCTGTCTCGTATCCTCTTTAAGGTTTCATTCCATCTGTCTAAGGTATTCCTTGAGTTCTTTATATGACCATTTTTCTGGTGACTCTAGGTCCTTCTGAATATTTAGGCTGTCCTTCATTGTTTGTGCTCCTTTTCTTCCTTGCTTTTTTATGCTGCTCATGTTACTTCTTGTTCTGTTTGACTGCTGAGTTACTGTTTACTCTTATAAATTTATTTGATGCTTGGGACTAAATATATTAGAAGGGAAGGGAAGAAGTCACTAAGGAGAATGAGAGTAGGCAGGTAGAATTCAAAGAAGGGGGAATAAGAAAATTGAAAAGAAATGAAAAGACAAAAGAAAAAAAATAGAAAATAAATAAAGAAAAAAATTTTAAAACAAAAAATAATGATAATAAGAAAATGAAAATGAAAATTTAAAAAAATAATAAAATTAAAAATTTTTTTAAAAATTAAAAACATTTTTAAAAAGTTAAAGAACAAAAACAAAAAAATGAAAATGAAAGAAAAAAACCCAAATTAAAAAATAATAATAATAATAATAAATGCAGTCATAGAGTTCGATTAACTTCTCTTCCAGTAGGTGGAGCTGTGCCCACTGGGCCAACCTTCTCCTCTCAATAGGTGGGAACCAATCAATATGCAGCAGCTCCTGCTCCCAGACTGGGCGGTTCTCCAATCTTGAGTGACTAGGGCCTTCTCTTGTGTTTTCTCGAGCCAGGCCCCACTCACCTGTGACGCTCACCACAATACTGGCTACACGCCAGGTCTGCTGCTCCTGGGAGCCCTGTTTTCATGAACGCCTGGGCACACTCTTCCTGTTTGCCTCCCTCAGACCCTAAGCTTGTAGAGCTTGGTGCTGAGCACCCCCAGTGAATTTGCTTGCCCTCCGGTAGCCACACCCCCAGTAGCTGGTGCAAGAGACCTCAGTTGTCAGCACTGGTAGGAGCGGTAGCCGGGAGTTCCGCATCACGAGTCCCCCGCCACTTCTGATTCCCTCATTTTGGCTATCTCGCTCACAGGAGAGCTGGGAGGGGCCCTTAAGATTTCCCCTCTGTGTGGAGAGGGATGGCTAGGGGATTACACACCTGTCGCTGAAGGTTTCAATGAAGTTATCTCCTCCGCCCATGACGTCAGTTCTCTGTCATGGTGGTATCTCATGCAAATGGTGAACGTTCGTTCCCTTTGCCGGGTGACCAATGCAATGGGTGGGCCCTAACTGTCTCTCCCAAGCCCCATTTCAATCCTGTGGCCACTGCCTATGAAGTTTCGGTTGGCTTTTACTTCTGTAAGTTTAGAAGAGCCGACCAGTTATTACAGCGGGATCGTTAGTGCTGAGTCACGAGAGGCAGGCGAACCAGAGCTTGAATGCACCGATCCCGGCTCGGTGTGTGTTCTGAGAGGCCCAAACTGTTGGCCCCAGATCCACGTCAGCTCAGCATTGCCTTGTGATCCTGAGCAAACATCATTTAGACAGTTTACAACTCCCTATGCCCGCGTAGCTGTAGAGGTCAGAGACTTCATGTCTCCGCGCCCACCACCATGTTGGAACTTGTTTCTATTTCCTAAACAGTATAATATAAAAACCATTTATATAAAAATTTACATTTTTTTAGGTATTTTAAAAGAGAGATGATTCGCAGTTTATGGGATAGTATACATTGTTTGTACACATATACAGTGTTATCCCTTGAATGCCCACAAGAACACCAAAATCATGGATTCTCCATTTCTTTATATATAATGATATAGTATTTTCATACAATTTCTGGACATCCTACTATACACAGTATATCATTTCTAGATGACTTATAATGCTTAATACTATATAAATGCTATGGAAATAGTTGTTGTAGTGTTTCCCTAATACTACATGATGATGACCTAAATGAGGACTAGAAAAAAATGTGAATGTTTAGTATAGATGAAAATCTTTTCAAATATTGTAGATCCAAGCTTGGTTGAATTTTCAGATGCAAAACATGTGGATAGAGAAGCCATTTTGTACAAGGGACATGAGCATTCACAGATTTTTGGTATCTACAGGGAAGAGAAGTTATATTGGAACCAGTCCTCATAGGATATGGAAGTACAACTGTTTTTAATAAAAAAAAAAAAAGACTTGTGAGCTTTCAGCTTTCATTTTACTTTATACTGAGTATACCTTTGATCTTCAGATAGTTTTGTTATTATTTAGCTTATAGATGCTAGGCACCAATTATTAGCTCTAAAAATTAGAACCAGGATTCAACATCTATATTACTGGCTCTTTTGTGAACTTACTTAATTATTTCTATTGAATTATTAAATCATTCAACCTGTGTATTTTTTCTCATTTTTACAAGAAAAATCCTGAAATAGATTAATATGCATTAATGTGTTTAAGATTACTGAATAAAATGTAGCAATTAATTCTGAACAGAATTTATAATTAAATTCAATACAATTTAATATTGTCTTATATCACCCAAAGAAAATATTATGAGTTAAAACTCGACTATGGTTCTAATTTTATTTTTTCAACAAATAAGTAATTTTACATTAAAGATCTAAGTTATTACTCTCTTCAATTCCTTTTCACTTGATAGAAGTCAAATATTAAAATTGTTTTAAATTTGTTATACAAATTAATTCTGCAGACTGAAAACCACTAATGCAGAATTTGAAGAGGGTCAAAGTGTCCACATATCTATGTACTTCTCAGAACTCAACCAAATGCAAGAAAAAAAAATTAGGAATACTGACTCAGGCATCCATAAACATAGAAATTAAACTCTGAGGATCAAGCTACTACATAAAAGGAGGAAGATGAAAGGGAGATAGTACACAGTTGTGGAACAAATGGAGAAATAATCTATATTCGTACATATCAGAAACAGTAGGGAAATAATACCTCCCCAAAGTTAAGAGTACAAGCTGAAGTGCAAAATAAAAATCTCATATTTATCACAATCGGAAAAGGTGTGAGCTGGGAGCAGTATGCTCTGGAATTATTAGGTTCTGTGAAGCAAAGTGACAGGCCTGAGAAATCATAGACTTGAGATAGATTGCAGGAAGTAGCTCTCCTACATGTTGAGCTGTGGAATTTCAATCTGTTCCCAAAATTATCCCCAATGCTCACAAAGAGATAGTGTTAGCTGAAATTCCAAGCCAAACACTAAGATGTCACAGAAATTTATGATACAATAGAACATGGTCAGAGAGCCTTCCACACATGATGCACTTTCAATTATTCAATTTAAACATTAGTAATCTTGATAAAGATGGATCTCTATCGAAAAACAATATATACAAAAATGAGGACAGAATAACAAAAGCCTAATCAGAAAATGTTGCCAAACTGAACACAAAAATAATGAATTTTTTTCCCATGAATTATTTATTTTAAACCAAATCAAACCATAATGTTCTTTAAAACCACAGGATAAACCAGGGGAATATTTCTCAATGAGAAGAAAACAATAGGAAAACCAGGAGACTGGAATGCATAAATACTCTCTTATCAGTAATTTTCCTGACTCTTCTGAATTTATGAAGCATCCTCTACAACACTTTTCTTTCTTACCTCACTTTTCTTTCCTTCACAACCTGTTTCATGGTGTTGTCATTCTATTGTAACATGAGCTCCTTGAAAGCAAACATTTAGCCCATTTTGTTTATTCAGTGATAAAGCTCCAATAGTGGCTACTACAAATTATGTTTTCAATAAATATTTGTTGAATAAATTATTAGTACATGAAATGAGAGTTTAAGGAGGAAGTAGAAATTTCTATTTCTTGTCTTTTGCTAACAGTCCTGGTAAAATATACACTTCAAAAATATGAAAATTCAGTAGTAGAAAAAGGAATAAAAATAATTTTTCCTATCTTCAGAAGTTGCTTCAGGCTACAGTGGCCATCTGGGTATAAATTAGTTTTACTCACAATGTTATTCAAGATCACTGATTGATCAAAGAAAAATATACAGTATCCCTAGTAAAATGATCATGGAACCCCAAGAGTATCCTGATAATTGTTAGAATACTTCACAAAAATAACCAACAAAAAACTTGATCAATGATTATTGGCACACATTGTTGGAATTAATGACTGAAAAATCTGGCATACTACAGCGAAACAGCCACATCAATATTTATAGTATCACAATTCACAATTAACAATAACCAAGTTATGAAGTCAACATAGGTGCTCTTCAACAGATGAATGGATAAAGAAAATGTGGTATATATACACAATGGAGTACTATTCAGCCACAAAGAAGAATGACTTTATGGCATTTGCCAGTAAATGGATGGCACTGGAGGCTATCATGCTAAGTGAAATGAGCCCCCAAAGTCAAAGGTAGAATTGTTTTCTCTGATATGCAGAAACTAATGCAAAATATGGGAGTATTAAAAAAGAATAGAAGAAAGAACAATAGAGTAGACAATGAGGAATGAAGGGAGGCAAGGAGGGATAGAATAGGGAAAGACAGTGGAATGAATGTGTCCTTAATTTGTTGTGTACATATGGGAATATACCACAGTGAGTCTCACCATCATCAAGACATTAATTAAATATATATATATATATATATATATATATATATATATATATATATATATATATATATCAGAAAGATCTGTAGAGTTGCAGGAAGCGAACAAGAAAGGTGGGAGGAGGGGGAAGAGGAAGGGGAAGTATTGGGTATTAAATTAGAATACATTATATTCCATGCTTTTGTAATTATGGCAACATGAATCCTATTGTCATGTACAACTATAAAGAACCAATTAAAAAACTAAATAACCCCCCAAACAAAAGACATGCCACATCCTAAAGTCAGATAAATATGAGGAATAATTTGGATTGATAAGCAAACCTCAAATGGAAACACCATTCTTGAGAAATACTCTCTATAAAATGATAATGAACTTGTTACAGTGAGTGAAATAAGGAGTTTGGCAAACCAGTCCTAAGAAGTTTTAAGTTCTACCCCACCACCAACATAGCAATAATATTCCTTCCAAAGAAGTAGAAATATTGTGGCTGTGAGTGACCTGATGCCATCATTATGACAACCGGATGGACACAACTAACTAAATTTCCTTGATTATCAGGTAGATGCTGTGGTAGAGCCCTAGAGCCACTGACCTGATGTCAAGGAATAAGCATATTAAGGATCAGTCAAGCACCAGTGGTAAAGAGACACAATGTTAGAGAATTTCTGTCAGTCAACAGGAAAGCAATCACTTGTAAATGGCTGTGGGACAATTTCACATTATCAAAGAAAGGAACTGGCATAGCTGCCAAGCTGACTTTGTGGGCTTCCCAGTGACGGGTCAAGTGCGCTGCAAATTTCTATTAGATAAGATAGATACTACCCTAGGCTCGGCATACTCTGAAACAGAGGAAATATCACTTGATATTGCTCAATGCTATATATTTCTTCTGATGCTAGTACATAATTCACTGTTATCGATGTATATTAATGCATGAAGAAATGTTGCACAAACATGTATTGCATTCCATTTAACCCTAGAGCACCGGAATCCTTGAAAATTTGAATGAGTAACTACAAAAGTAGTTCAGAAAACAGTTGGCAAGATTTGAAGTGTTGCTTTTATTGTTCAGATAACTCTTTTTCAGATTGAATACAATGGGAAATATAAAGAAGTGACTCAATAAGATTTCTGAAATTAGGCAGTGGAAAGAAGGGAGTAGGAGAATATAATTACACAACTTTATATCTCAAATTCACAATTTTTTTCCTTGGCTTTGTCTGTTAGTGTGTTCCCAAGGAAAATCACATAAATGGTCAAGACGCAATATTCATACCACAAAATCTGATAACAAGCATGTTCATAAAGGAACTTAGATGTGTTATAACTTTACTTTCTTTACCCTATAAGGGCAGTTTGTAAGTTTGGTCCATCACCAAGCAGTGAGAAATAATCTTGTAAGCCTTTACCTATCAGATTTAATATTGGCTTAATAGTAGAATCAAGTGACAGTTTTCAATAATTGCCATACTATGGTTGAGTACTATATTAAACCAGACAACTTGGCCACTTGGGAATGACTATGGATAAACGAAAACACAATGATATTGTATCAAACATAAAAGGCCCTCATAAATGGAATGAAATTCCAGGAAAGAACTAAACCACATTATTTCTAGGAGAATGTTCCAGAAAAGAAGAATATTACTTTTAGCTATCACTTAGGTCTGGTACAATGGACAGACCGGAAAAAAAATAAGATAAAAACAGGTCTTCTTTTTTTCAGAGAAGATAATCTGAATTCCTATTAATTCAGGAATTTTTTAAAAATCTTGTGGAATATTAGAGAAAATAAACGATTCCCAGAATTCAGTAACACAAATCAGTGCTACCCAAAAATAAAATTATTAAGCTAATATTTTGTTATATTTATTACGAATAGTTAATTTTCCAGATGACCTAGAGAATCATTACTGGTGAATCACATTCATTGCCCAGTAAAGTTTCTATGAGTAATCATGTCATAAATTATGACAACATGTTGCTAATAATAAGAAGCAGACTGCTGCTACCTACTTGATATGTCAGAGGTTGATTTGCAATTCCATATGCTAAATGTGGATAAGGATATAATACACATAAAAAGGTATAATGTTACCAAGGTATCCTCAAAGATGGTATAGCAGAAATAATTCCTCTCTGGAGGTACAAACAACAGTTTTGAGAAGTTTTAGGTCAACCCCAGAGAACAGAATCATATAAGATTTTTAGGGCAACCAAGAAAGATTTGTTTTGGGGATAAAGTTGACATTCTCATGAGATGTATAGAATCTTTTGGGAGTACACAGGGTTTTTCCAAGTGGACAAACTTTATAAATATCCAACGGCAGTAACATATATGGCTTTATTTGCACTTGCTTTGCCTTGCTGATATTCTGATGGTATTGGAGTAGCAGTTGGTAAAATGACTCAGGCTGAAAATCATAAGTTAACACATAACTTCCAGTTTCAGTTCCAAGATGTGGAAAACTTGGAAGTCATCTCTTTCATATGTATTGAAAGGAAAAAAAAATCTGAACAACCTAAAAATCAATGACATTTATTGTGTCTCTCCAAGAATTAAGATTGTAGGGAAAATGATCTCCCTGAAATTTGAAAAATAGGCAAAAATAGAGAATCATAGCTAAGACCTGCTTACTGCTTACCTAAGCCACTGGTAGTACTCACCAGTATCAATGGTTAAGTGGTAACTGGTGAAGAGCTAGAAGCTGAAAGTGGATGCAACAGGAACATGAAACCTCACAGAGGTGAGTCTTACAGGAGACCCAAACTTTCAGGAGTCTATCTTCCAGAAAATTCACCAAATTCTCACAGTGAAGTCAATAAAATCCTCCTGTAATTCTGGGAGGATTAGAGGGTAAGTGACTACTTTAAAATATACCTAGGGCTGGGATTGTGCCTCAGAGGTACAGTAATTGCCTCACATCTGTGAGACCCTGGGTTTGATCCTCTGTACCACATAAAAATAAATAAGTAAAATAAAGGTATCGTGTCCAACTATAACTAAAAACTAATTTATATATATCTCCAGAGTATTCTCCATAACAAGTACCTAATCATCTAATCATCAGAGGGAACCATTTTACTAGAACATTATCCTACATGAGAGAAGACAAATTACCCAACTCTAACTCTCTATAGCCTTCTGATTTCAATTGTATGGAGTGTATGGGGTGGTTGGTGATTAGGGGTAGGCAAAAATTAATAAACAATTGCAAAATTTGCATGCTAGGCAGAACTGACCAATAAAAGACAGAACAAATAGGATTATAAAACATTTCCCCTGTCCTTTTTACATTATCAGCACTTCAAAAAAACTCCTGTAAAATAACAGGTAATAACAACCAGAATTATCTGGTGAAGACTCCATGTAAGAAGGAATTATCAGAGAAAACCAAAAATGACAGAGGAAGAAAAAAAAACTCAAAACAACAAAAATAGCAGAGGAATTTTAACCTCTAGAATATGGAACTATGATATTGAACATAGTCCAATTTTTAGTAAGACTAACATAATGCTTCACACAAAAGACATTTTTACCTTGGTTTCTATTACCTGATGGAACATATCTGACTTCCATTAGAAAATTACAAAGCATGTTAAAAAGCAAGAAAGAACACTGTCTGAAGAGACAAAGCAGGTGTCTGACTTAGACTGAGATATGAAACTTGAGAGAACAATCAAAAGAACCATGATTAATATACTAATATAGCAAATTTAAAAACTAGGCAAAATGCAAGAACATTAGGGTAACATAAAGAAATAGATGCTGTAAGAAAATTCAAAATGAAAAGTTAGAGAAATTAAAAGTAATTTAACAGTAATAAAGCATGTCGGTCATGGCCTCATCAGCAGAGGTGATACAATGAAGAAAAAGAATCAATGAGTTTGAAGATATTTTAACAGAAAATTCCCAAACCAAAATGCAAAGAGAAAATGAATAGCAAATATACAACAGAACATCCAATAACTGTGTAATAATTTCAAAATATATGACGTAAGCATAATTAAGAAAGAGATAATGGAACAGAAGAGATATTTTAAATAATAATGATAATAATGCCTGCAAATTGTCCAAAATTAATGGACACCAACCACAGATCCAAGAAGCTCAGAAAACAGTAGGAAGGATAAATGTCAAGGAATATAGAGGTATACATATAATATTATAACCTTAAATAACCAAGAACATAAAGAAATTTTTTAAGGAAGCCACATGATGGAAACACCTTATCAAAAAAAGAATAAGGGTAGGAATTATAGTGAACTTCTCATCAATCAGATAAGCAGAAAACATTTCTTTTAACCCATTTTCTGTGGTTGTAATAGCACTGACTAGATCATTTATTAAAAACAAAAAAAGCACAAGTCAGCTCAGTTCAATAGCATGGTGCTGACATCTGGTGAAGGACTTCTCATGCCATAATTACATGGTAGAAGATATGTATCACATGACAAGACACAGCAAGTATGCTGGATCTGGTCTCTCTTCTTTATTTATAAAGATATTAATGTGGTCACAAGGAGTCACACTTGTGACCTTATCTAGTCATAATTACCTTCTAAATGTTCCATGTTCAAATAGTACTAATATATGGATTTGGGATAAATATCCAACATGAGTTTTAGAGGGAACAAACACCGAGACCATAGTTATGTCTAATAAATGTATCCTTCAAACTGAATTAAAAGACCAGATAACCCCAAAGAAGACCCTGGAATGACCTATCTGTCCTTGGGACACTGAATAAAAATTGGTCAAGGATTTTAAATCCTTTGGTTTAAACTGAGGAATGGGATGACTGGGTCAAATAGTAGTTCCATTCCAAGTTTTCTGAGGAATCTCCATACTGCTTTCCACAATGGTTGTACCAATCTGTAGTCCCGCTAGCAACATATGAGTGTACCTTTCCCCCCATATCCTTACCAACATTGATTGTTACTTATAATCTTGATAATTGCCATCCTAATTGGAGTGAGATGAAATTTTAGAGAAGCTTTGATTTGCATTACTCTAATTGCTAGAGATATCGAACTTTTTCTCATTATCTGTTGACGATGAAATATATGACTATAAATTTCATGTATTTGTATTTGTCCTTCTGTGAAGTGTCTGTTCAGTTCCTCAGCCCATTTAATGACTGGGTTATTTGGTTTTTGGTGTTAAGTTTTCTGTGTTCTTTATACGTCCTAGAGATTAATTCTGAGTTCATGTGCTAAAGATTTTCTCCCAGTCTGTAGGCTCTCTCTTTACATTATTGATTGTTTCCTTTGGGATGAGAAGAAGCTGTTTAGTTTGAATGTTTATAGCAGCTTAATTCACAATAGTCAAACTATGGAACCAACCTAGATGCCCTTCAACTGATGAATGGATAAAGAAAATGTAATTTATATATATATATATATATATATATATATATATATATATATATATATATATATGCAATGGAAGATTACTCAGCCTTAATGAAGAATGAAATTATGGCATTTGCAGGTAAACAGATGGAGCTTGAGAATATCATGCTACGTAAAATAAGCCAATCCACAAAACACAAAAGTTGAATGTTTTCTTTAATATGTAGAGGTTAATTCACAATAAGGGGTAGGGGGGCTAGAGAAAAATAGAGGTATTTTCGATTAGGCAGAGAGGACTGAGAGGAGGGGAGGTGGTACTGGGGTAGGAAGTACAATAGAATTAATCAGACATTATTACCCTATGTACATATGTAATTATATGATTGGTGGGATTCTATATCATGAAAAACTAGAAGAATGAGAAATTACACTCCTTTTCTGTATGATGTGTCAAAATACATTCTACTGTCAGCTATAGCTAATTAGAACAAATAAAAAAATTTAAAAAGAGTTGAAAACATAGCTTCATAATTTGTAGTTAATGTGAGGACTTAGGCACATATAATAAACACCTTTGGTATTTCAAAAAAAGTTGGTCAAGGAGGAAGATGAAGATATAAATGAATGGAGCAATAAAATAATTAATCTAATGGCAAATAGAAACATCCTCACTACTGGAAGAGAACACCTACATTTCCTTGAATGGATTACTGAATTTTTTATTTACTATGGAATCTGAGGTCTTTAGAGATCAGAAATTGGGCCAAGGTGGTGCATATATAAGGAACTATGGCAGCCTAAATCACTGCAGGTTTTCATTGGAGAATAAAAACGTGATTATTGTTCTCTAACACTCTGGGAACAGAGCTTAATTTCAAATACATCAGGAACAAGTGGGACTTACAGCCAAGGAACAAGGAGGATTTCAGTGGATTCAAAATCTCCTTGGGGAAGTAATAAATTAAGAGGGAGATTTTGACTAATTAGAAAGGATCTTGCTGAAGGCAGGCCATGATGATCAGGTAACAAAGGTGGTATATAAAGAATTTGACTAGATATCAAACATGATCAAATATCGAGGGTGGGTTTTGTTTGCATTTTTTTCTTTTTTTATAAACTGACAACATTCTTGTTACACTAATCAATGTACGCCCAACGAGGACAAACAGTAGAGTGAAAGACTAGGAGGCTTAGGCAAGTATGACTCGAGTATAGTCCAGGAGAGACCCATGATTTGTCAGGTGTCCCCTCTATCTAGGGGAAACATGGACAGAATGTTTGTGCCTTAGAGAAATTACCCATATATTTAAATATCTCTATCGATACATTACAAAATGTTCGAATAACTGTAGATGATGGAAGAAAAAGAATGAGTTGGTTTTTACTCTTCACTGAATAGTTCAAAAACCCATGTTCACTGGAATGTATGTGAAATTATTCATGCACATTTTTTTAGAAAATAGTGTAAAATAAAAAAAAAACTGAGAAATATGTGGCAAGGGGAGACATTGGTCAAGGTAAGAGATTATGTTGGAAAGGATAAGAAATGGATTGTAATTCATTTTCCCTGTTTTGGAAGACACTATGAATAAAAAGGAAAAGAGCTATTGATTCAGATTTCCTTATAAACACACCTTTGTAATTAATGCCAGTAATAACAAACTTAGGATAAAAAAAATGCTAATGGTATTACTAGCAGGAGAACCATTCTCTACAGAAAGTTAAGGCAGAATATATCTACTCTCCATTCATTCCTGGGACTTTGGTAAATGTCACACCAATTATGTAATTACAAAGGGAACATGCTTCATAAATGAAACAGCTCCTTGTTATGTAGGTGACACCCAAGAGACCTTTTTCAGAGACCTCACATGTGAAACTCAGGCCAAAGCCAAAACTTGAGCCACAGAGGTCTGCTCCTGTCCCAAATATTTCCATCCTTTGTTCATGTCTCACACTACACTATTCTTAAAATATCATCACGTTTTGATAATATGTGGGATCTATCTCCTTTTAAGTTACATTTATTACTCAGGTCTCGGGGTTATAAAATCAGACAAGTAAACCTGAGAGACACTACTCACCCACCATGCCTTCAACTAAGATAAGCTGTGCTTTGGGTATAGAGATCCTATCTTAAAGACTACTGTAGAAACATTTTTCAAAAGAGCCTAGGAAACTCAGAATCTTATGATTTCAACAATTAGCTTTTATTTATAGGGAACATCTTATTCAAATGATGTAGTTCAATAAGATTTTTAAAATTCAGTTCCTCTGTGTATTTTATTCCTCGTACTTTAACAAACAGCATGGAGAAATAATGACACCACTACTATTTTACCTAAAAATCTGAAGAAAATATTTTAAAGTAGATTGCTTCATTCTAGGCTTATTCAGCATAAAACATTATATTTCTAAATACTGTAAGGCTTTCAATAGCTCTACATCCTTTAGGAGGTAAAAAAAAAGGGCATATTTAGGCTAATGCTATTGATTCACTTAAACCAAGAGAGTAACACATCTTGACTTACTTTATGCCATGGACTATATCCTTGTATTATATTGCCACCCTTATGCCAAAGACATAATCCCTCTATCCCCTAGCTCCTAGACTAAAGACTCTACAAACACTTTTATCCATCCAGCAGCTGCTCCTCCTGTGAGGCTGTGGACCTCTGGAGTTTATTCATGCTGCCCTACTTCTTCATGAAGCATAACAAACAGAATTGAAGAGCCTCAAAAGACTCCTACTACAGAGTTGAAGAATAAGGCATAATGCTGCTGTTTATAAACGAAAAGATGACTGCTGTGTTGAAAAGGACAATTAATGGTCTCCCACGGACATGTAAATAAATATTAATCAATCCACTTGCTTAATAATTCCTCATTTGAAAAACACAGTCCACATCTTCTATATTGTTTATCCCCAAGCTTCTTATCACTGCTGATATATATATACCTCTAATTATAATGAGATATTCTTGGTTTCACATGTTTTTTTCTTGTTTTTTTTTAACAGTTATCTAGATACTTTAGTTTAGACCCATACAAAACAACCATAAGGCAATGCAGTAACAACAATTCCACTAGATGTGGTGACTTCTAGGTTTTAATACCTAGAGAATGGTCCCCTTTCTTCCTCCAGTGTTTATACACACTCCTTTCCTTTTCTTCAGAAATTCAGAATCAATTAGGTCTATCTCTTTTTGGCTGCTTGGGTGATCTATTTTGAGGTACTGCAGACAGGAATAACTCCTCCTCCATATATCAATTTGGCTAACAATATATTTGTCAAAAGTCTGAAAATCATTGTGTATTTTCCTCCCAAGCATACCTACACATCACCAAAGAAATTTAGTAGGATATTTTCCAATTCAGTTCAGATCAACTTTAATTTTACATACATTTCAGATTCTATACTGCAAATGTTTATCAGATATTCAATGCTTTATATATAAATGGACAGGTTTTTCTCTAAGAAACACTTTAGTACTATCTCTATTTTTATGTATCTGCTTCTGAATCCTCCCCTACCATGCTCTCATTTGTAGCAAAATCTCCATAGTTAACTATTTTCAGTCTAAAATAAATTTTTGTCTACATTTTTGTCATGTAGCTAGTTAGCAATCTCATCATTGAACAAATATATTTTCAGTAAATTGGCCTAGAAGATTTTGGGGTAATATTACCAAGGACCTAGACTATACTGACAAAGAGCTAGATAAGGATAGAAAGAATATCCAACTATATATATCATTTACTGTTTCTGAAATATAAAGGCTTTATAATTATTTAAAAATAGATTGTGTTATAATAGACATACCATAAAATTCACCATTTCAATTTTTAAAATTCAACTCTTCACAAGGCTATAATGAAACATCACCACCATCTAATTTCTGAACAGTTTCCTATTACAGAGAGAACCTTGTACCTAGTAGAAGGTATTCTCAAATATTCCTTTTGCTAAACCCCAGCTACTACTAACATATTTTCTATCTCCATAATTTTCTCTTCTATACATTTCCTATAAGACAAAGCCTACAATATGTGACTTTCTGTGACCAAATTCTTTCAATCAGTACAATATTTCTTCCGGTTCATCCATTTTGTAGCATAAATAAATACTTCATTTTTATGACTGAAACACATTCCATTTTATGGACATATCATAATTGCTTATCCATTAGTCAACTGATGGCTATTTGGAATGGCTTCACTTTTTGCTTATTATGAATAATGCTGCTATGAATATTTGTGCAAAAGGTTTGAGCACTAGTTTTCCATTCAGTTCAGTGTATTCTTGGAATGGAATTTTGGGGTTGTTTGGTAACTCTCTACATAGCTAAGAGGACCTTCCCACTATTGCACACACTGGGTGCACCATTCCAACACTATTCACTGCAAGTTCCAATGTATCTTTGTACTTGCTAATACTTCTAATTTTCAACTTTTAAAACAAAACTATAGTCATTTTAGTGGCTATGAACTGATATTTATTTGTTGTTTTCATTTTATTCTGCCTAATTACTAAGGATGAACATGTTTTATTGGCCATTTGTATATTCATTTTGAGAAATGTACAAATGTCTTATCAAACAGTTTGCTCACTTCTTTATTGAGCTGTCTGATCATAATTAAGTTGTAAGAGGTCTTTATTTAATTTGGCTTTCAGTCCTTATCAGATATAAGATCAACAAATATTTTCTCCCATTCTGAGAAGTATCTTTTCACTTTTTTGATAGTGCATTTTATTGCATATTTTAAAACTTTGTGTATAATTAACCTATATTTTCTATGGCTACTTGTGACCTATGTTTCAAATCGAAGAAAACTATATAACCCAAGGTCATATAGATTTGCCTTTATGTTTTTTATAAGATTTTTTTTTTAGCTCTTACACATAAAACTTTTGGCCTATACTATGGTTTGAATGTTCCTGTCCCCTTCAAAACTCATGTTAAATCCCAGTCACCAATGCAAGTATTAGAAGGTAGGGACTAATAACAGGTACATAGGCCATAAGGGCTCTGCCCTCATGAATGGATTAGTGCTAGTATTAAAAGGCCTGTTCTGCCAAAAGAACAGAGTTGTTCCCTCTCAGAGAATGTGACTTTCACATTTCCATCTTGGAAGCAGAAACTATGCTCTTTGCAGCCACTAGATTCTGGTGCCTTGATTTTGGACTTCCAAGTCTCTGGAGCAATAAGAAAATAATTTTTTTTCTTTATGAATCACCCAGTCTATGGTATCTCATTATATCAGCATAAATGAACTACAATAATCAATTTCTAATTAATTTTACATGAGGTATGAAATAGCAGTTCACATTTATATCTCTTGCATGTAGATATTCTAGTGACATTTGCTGAAGATACAATTCTTTCTTCATAGATTGGTATTGACACCCAAGTCAAAGATCAATTGATCATAAAATGGGGTCTGTGTTGCTTTTGTCATAATTGCTGTTATTTTTAATAACTTTCTTGAAACAATCTTGTACAGTCTGTTGTTTGTCAAACATGACTGCTAAAATCTGTAGTCAGCTACATTAATATTCAGTTAATTATTGGACAAAGATTTCCATAAAAGTCTGAAACCAATGAGTCTCCAAGTCTTTGTTAAGGGACATTGTGAGACTGTTTGAATAGGCTTTCTACATCCAATCAGGAAATTTACAACTCTTTCTTATCTTCTACTTCTTCTTCATAAAAAGCATCCAAGTCAATCAGAATTCTGAAATCTTCCTTTAGTAGGTATACAGACTTACATGTGGACGTGGTCTTCTAAATTTCTAAGAATGTTGAAGTTTTCCAAAACCTTTGTGGGCTTCTCATTCTCACCCTTTCACTTTAACCTTTTCTTGTAGTCTTTTGTTTATATATATTATAATCCACTGCCTTACATCTTAATGATAAAGCATGCAGCAAAAGTCCAAGGAGAGAAGCTTTTTGCATGGGGTAAATTTGAGTGAATGTAATTGAAAACAGTCATTTTGTATGAAGTTTTCTAGGGAACCACCACTGAAGTTTGTGTCCATCAGCTTTCCATTACTATGACAAGAACTTAAGATAATCAACTTCTAAAGAGAAAGGATTTATTTGGTCTCATGGTTTTAGAAATTCCAGTCGATGATCAATTGAACCTTTTACTCTGGGATGATAGGGATGCAATGCATTATGGTAGAGCAAAAATGTTCATCTCATGGCCAGGAAAAAAAAAAAAAAGAAAAAGAAAAGAAAGGGCTGAGTTCACACTGTCCCCTTGAAGAGCACATCTCCAATAACTTAAAAACTTCCCAGTAGGCTCCAACTCTGAAAGATTCCACCATCTCCCAGTAGTACCATCCTGGAGATTAAGCCCTTATCATAATGGACCTTTGAGAACTATAGCACAAGCCAAGTAAGGATTATTTTCTTTGAAAAAGTTTCACCTATTTTGCTCCATCCTGAACTAGGAAGACTGTCATTTTTTAAGGATGCTTTAGAACAGGGGATCAGGGATCATATTAAGGCTAGATAAAACAACAACAACAACAAAAACCTCTGTTTTTACGTAATTCAACCAGTTTTCTTGACTAAATACTGCCCAGATTGATCAAAGACTTCAATTTCAAGAGTTTTTTTTAAGTTGTTTCTGAATATTTTTAGCAAGCTTGATATCATTCTGTGAAGGAGTGGATTGCTGAGATTCTTATCCTGCACTTTCCTGGTGCTACCACCTATATCTCTTTATTCATTACAATGATTTGTAATAGATTATGATCTTTAAAATCGGCTCTCTCTCAGATAATTTAAAGGTCTTCAAAGTCTGTTAAGTGTAAAGTATATACAATTAAAAATCAATGTTTGGGTCAGTTATATTTAGAATAAATACAGATCTAAAGATTTTTATTAGGATTGTCATCTTAAAAGAACTTCCATATTTAGATTGAATTAGGAAGATATAATCAATGACTATCAGTGATACTCTACATAAGATGTTTTTTAGTAGCAAATTGTTACCAAAGACAGGGAAAGAATTTTTAAAAGAGGTTCAGTAAAGTTAGATGATTTCCAAAGGGGACTCAGAATCATTTAAGGGTAATTTTATCTGACATTTTCTCTGTCAAGTTATTATCTATGCCAGATGACTGAAATATTTTACATCCATATGGCCATCTGACTTTTTTCAACTTCAAAGTTATTACATGATGAGTAAATTATCTTTTTTGTTAAAGCAAATCATACAGAAAGCATAAAAAATTGAATGCAGAACCAAGGGATTTTCATACATAAAATTGGCATATTACAATACCTACTGCCAAAATATGGAAAATTCAGTTCAACATTTTAGTCTTTTTCTCTAAATTTAGGTGCTGTGCTTGATACTGAAAAAGTAAAGATGATTGACATATTTGATATTTTCTGGGAGCTTTTGGATAGAAAGACAGAAAAATAATGTAATTTAAGTATATGTAATTTATTATAGGCATTCACTAAATCCTGGTTGATTCAAGAGAAAGAAGTAAATAACTTGTAGTCTCAAATAGTAAAAAGAAATTTAAGCTAAATCTTGAAAATGAGAAAAAAAAGAGTGTTATCTAAAGTAAAACAAGGGCTGGGACTGCGGCTCAGAGGTAGAGCGCTTGCCTAGCATGAGTGAGGCACTGGGTTTAATTCTCAGCAGCACATAGAAATAAAAAAAAATAAAGTCCATTGACAGCTAAAATATATTTTAAAAAAAGTAAAACAAGGATATTTCTGAAATAGGAAACAGTATATTCATATTAAATAGTATTGTTTTCTTATCCAGCATACATTTTTCTTTTTTTTCTTTATAGTCTGATTTTGTTTCCTAGGTACTTACCCCATTTCCACATTGTTTTATGGGATAAAACTAACATTCATCTTCATAAGTGGACCTGATTAGTTGATCTAAGGATAATGAAATGGAAATGTGGCCCAATTCTGTTCAATGAGATATAACAGCTTAATGAGAAGTTTCTCAAAAATTTCAGCAGTTCTTAAGTAAATATCAAAGAAAAATATAATCACATTTATTCTTCCAAAAATTGTTATATCTTAACCTAATGCTTGGTCTTTATCCAACATCTTCCTACCCTTCTAAAATTAAAGTCAAAGCTGAAATATAACAAGTAGGAAATGGAATAGTGCTAAATACTGGCTGATATCATTGAGGGCTGAATCAGCTTATGTTAAAGCAGTCAATCTTCTGGACCTCCTTCTATATAATAAAGTAAGTGTTCTTATTTACCAATTTAAATTTTAATTAACATAAATGAAGTATATATATTGTAAATATATATATATTATATATAAAGATACATATTATATATATATACATTCATTCATGTTAAATTTTAATTTAAATTGTTAAATTGTGCTCAGTGTGTTATTTCTATACATGCACACAGTGTGTACCATTCAAATACAATTGCCCTTTTCCTGCACCTCCCATATCCTTCCCAGTCTCTAGTAATCAGGATTTTACTTTGAGACCAGTTTTCTTAAGCTTCCACATATAAGACAGAACATGTGATCCTTGTCTTTCTGTGTCTGTGTTTAAGCCAATTTTAAATATAAGTTCTGTTAGCTACAGCTGAAATAATCCTCGTTAAATACAATGAGTCAAGTCACATAAGTCTTTACAGGATGATGTGAAGCAAATGGAAAGACAGCACTTGAGAAGGAGTAGCTGAAGAGGAATCAGAAAAGAGGCTCTTTGTTGGATGCTGTAGAGTCGGGAATTTATTTAAACTGTGAATGATCTTCAAAAAATTCTAAATGGAGGACTAATGAATAAATAGATAGATAGGTAGGTAGATAGATAGTTTTTTACTCCCAGAGTAATTAATCAGAGGGAGAAGCTAAGATGCAAACCAGAAAAGTTCCACAATGTTCTATCCACAAAAAGACAAAGTCCACACTCCACCAGTAGTGGTATGGAAGGAAGAAATGAGCAAAGATCAAAAATATCACAGAGAGTTAACTTCTTATGAAAGAGAAAGAGAAATGAGACCTATGATAACATATAGAGTAAAATTTATAGAACAAGTTTTGAAAACTACAGAATTCTTAGGAGAATTAAGAAGTGTGAAACAATTTTCAAAAATACTTCTTCAATGATCCAAATATTGAGTGAATTATTTTTATTTCTTCATCATTTGGAGCCCAAATACTGATTGACTCCACAGTCATTGATTTATGCAATAAGAGGCCCTTATCATTCACTGGCCTTTAATTATGTCTCTGTCACTGCAACACTTTGAAATGTTTCATTCAGCCCTGATTGGGAAATCTTTTTCAGTACCTTCACTTTTCTTAAATGTATATTGTGCTTTTTTTCCTCTCTAGAAGTCTTCAAGAATATCACTTTCTCCTTGGTACTTAAAAAAGTTCTTATGTATTTAGATATATTTTTTTTTAAATTCTGCTTAGGCCTCTATGAGCCTGTTGAACTTGTGATTAATGCTAAAAAATTTTGGAAGATTTTGAGCTATTATCTTTTCATTTCATTTTTCTGCCCTTTATTCTGTTCTATGTAGAGGCATCTCATTACACAGCTGCTCGAAATTTTGATGGTGTTTACACTTATAATTTTTCCTTTTTTTACCACTTCTTTTATTTTTTATACACTCTACTGACCTATTTTAAAGTTCACTGATGCTTCCTAAGCAACTATTCTGTCCATAAGCTACCCAGAGAAATTCTCCATATAGCATATTCTTTCTTTCATAAGCATTTACATTTAACTATATTTATATTTTTCTTCTTTTTGATAGCTCCAAAGTATCAAACTATTTACCTATATTGTTTACCTTTTCCATTATGAACTTTAACATATTAATTATAGTTAAAGATTGCATCTCATAGTTTGAATATGTGGGTCAGTTGAATCTGTCTTGATTATTTTCTATTTAAAATATGTGTCAGTTTTTATGTTGCTGTTTTCTTGTCATATTTAAATGTAGGTAGAAGAGCATGAACACAAGAACAAAACTACAGACTGAAGTATGTCACGTATTTGCCTACAACTGTCCAAGCCTCTTCTATGAGGCCATTCATCTGGAAAGTTGATGAAATCTCAGAGGCAGTTGACCTTATTTAGGGTCCTGTTGTTGCTATCATTACTCCTGTTGAGCTTTGATCTCCAAATTTCTCAAAAAATTGATGGGTTAGAGTTACTTTTTGTTTAATATGGAACCTGTAGTACCAACTGATGATTTTTCTCAGTACCTCTGTTCCTCACTCAGATTTTCCCATCCTATAGACACCTATGTCTAAGACAGGATCTCTGCCCATGCTTTCTCCTCTGCCTAAGCTGTGACTGCTATTTCATGTTGCTCCATGCTAAACTTATATGGGGAATTCTTGGTTTCTTTGATATAGCATCAGTCTTAAGTAGGATTTATACATTTCAGATTTGAATATAAAGATTTCTATGTATTCCTGCTTCTCCCACCCAGAGCAGTCAAATTCTTCCTTCTGTGCATGGCAGATATTGAAGGAAGAGAATGTTTCCTTACACTCTCCCCAGGGCTAGCAGATATTTTTTTGAACTAGTGGGATTTTAGGTCCAAGTGGGTTTTATGACCCTCTCTAAAAATCAGGTACCTTTTGCTTTTACCCTTTCTTAAGTATCAGTGGATCTTTGTCTAGTTCCTATGAGTGAGAAAGAAGTTGTTATCATCTGCCAGAAATAAATGGATGTTACTCCTCCACTTCTGCAAGGATCTGTAGGAGTGAGAGAATTTGCTGACCCCATTCAGCAACTTAAAAATTCTGTCTATATAAGAGAACGATTCAACAAAGTTGGGAGTATTTCATAGCTGCCCTGCATTGGCAGCCACCACACATGCTCACCTGGGCCACCAGATTGGACAGCTCCCCAATTGTCTGTCATTTTTATGAGTCCTTGCTGGAGGCCCATGGAAAATATAGTACTGATAGCATGAGTTATATTCAAAATATTTCAATAGGAAGTATCTACTTATTTATTCGATGAGGTTTTAATATGTGAATTCCACAATTGAGATGGGCTTATTTCAGAGTACACATAAGAGTTTAAGAGGATATAAAGATACAGGTGTAGATGTGTGTGTGGACATATATAAAGAGTTAGATTTACACATATTTTAGGGATAAGAACATATATAATATTCCTAAGCATATGTAAATGTATTTATATACATATACACACAAATCTATATCCATACATTTAACTTAATATCTATAAATCTATATCTATACACACACATACATATATCCCTAAGTAGGTCTGTTCAATTATTTGCTAAATAAGGCAAAAATCAAACATAAGACTCCACCAAGTGATTTGATTTCATATAGGTCAGAAATTGTAGTCAGCTTCAATATATAATAAGAATACCCTTCCTCCTGTTAAATTATTAATTATTAAAAAAAAAACCTCAGTGGAAATATAGACATCCTCTGTCACCACCGTGCTCCCAGCCATATCAGATAACTGAAGATTTCTACCATGGTGCAAAGAACTGAAAGTAAAACTGCACTATCTAAATTTTGAATGAGTGACTGATAAAAAACTAAAGGCATGTAAACCCTTTGACCAGTATCTATAAATGCCCTAACATTTCAGACTCCAAGAATTTAAAATATTCAGGTATTGAATGTCCAGAATGTAATAGGTGTTCTCAAATCTCTTAGGTCATAACATTATTTCCTGGTGACAAACATATATGGTACATGTGTTGTACTTTCACCAAGTGCTATTTTATCTGTCAGACTAATTGATTACATAATATTTTCTGTGCTCCTACCATGCATGTGCTATTTTGCTAGAGCTTAGAAAAAGATGGAAAAACCTCATGCTTACAGTCTTCAAGATCTAATCCGTAAGATAACAATTAAATGAATAATCATATAATTACTTAATTATGATAGTCCTGAGTACAGTAAAAGATTCGCACAAAATAATTTTCAGAGCACACGGTGGTCATGTAAACAGTAGCGATGGTTAAATGAAGAAGGATAGAAAGAGATGGCATTTCCTGTTTCTCCAAGGTGCTTCAGAATTCCACCACAGGAGACCCAATGTAATGACAAATACAATGTCTTCAGTCACTAGAGGAGACTTCTGTTAACCTATTATTAATATTTTCCTAATTAAATAATTGTTTAAGGAAGAATAGATGTTAGCATCTTCCTGGACCCAGGAGGCATCATGAGTGTCATTAAAATTATCATTTATAAAAGTGAAAAATGATTTGTTATACTCTTGGAAATAAGCAGTATAAAACCACCATCTGGCATTCTTCCAGTTTGCCAACAAAGTAGTAAATTAAATAAAATGAGTCTCTCAGATAGAAATTGTGAATAAATCATTGCTCACTGCAGCCCAAATATAAAGAGACTATTTATAAGCTCTGCTAAAGAACTGATTAAAAGTTATAAAGGAAATGAATGAGAAGACAAAGTTGTTGTATTTGTTCATCTGTTTTTAACAAGGAAGGCTTTTAGAGTTGTCTCTCTCAGTGAGTCTCATTTCAGATCATCTGTTCTATTTCAAAAGATGTGATAAAATGTTTACTATCAGGTAAACATTATAAATATCATATATATGTATATACACAGGCACACATACACACCCATGGTCATATTTATATATTGTACACAAATCCACAATGTTACCTCTGTTTGCCCTAAAAGTTAATTAACACAATTCTTTTTCTATATTATCAAGGCTAGCCCAAAATGCAGAGATCGATTAAGGTAAGCAGAACCCATGAAAGGAGCCCACTGAAATGTTTCTGCTTTGCTTCCCAAGATCCTACAATGTTGCTCCTCTTGTTTGATGAAACTGTAGCTTTCTCAATGTCTACTCCACAAAATCAGAGGGAAAACGTTCAGTCATTTCAAATGGTCACAGTGTATTGTCTAATATGCTTCTCAGACATACTTTCACCTTTGCCTCCAAATTCTTTTTTTCATCCTACTACCAGAATGCTGAAAAAAAGCCTCCCACACAACTGTGAAATTGTGCCAAAGGGACATGACCATTATATGAGAAATGGTCAGCATTTCTCATGTAAATAGCATACCTCAGACATTATATTAATTTTTTAATCAAATATATTTAATTCATCA
The DNA here is from genome assembly GCF_052094955.1 of Ictidomys tridecemlineatus. Classification (NCBI taxonomy): domain Eukaryota; kingdom Metazoa; phylum Chordata; class Mammalia; order Rodentia; family Sciuridae; genus Ictidomys; species Ictidomys tridecemlineatus. The sequence continues at coordinate 162,988,821 of NC_135478.1, read as the reverse complement.
AATCATTCTAGACAGCAGATGGTAATTGTCTTTTTTTTATAAGTGACAAACATTCAAAAAAGTGGAATATTTTTCTCCTGGGCACAGTGTTATACAACAGAGAAGAACGCCACATTTGAAATATAGGTCTCTCAATACCAAGTGTCAAAAATAAAAAGAGATAATAAATTTATGTAAAAAATTAAGAATGGGTACTCTAGTTTTTAAAAAGAACATATGTCTCTAACTCATTAATCTTTTTTTTAAATAATGGAACTTCTAAACTCTATTAGGAATGCTTGTTCAAGGAAGAACATGGATTATTAATTCAAAAATATGTGTCTGAAGTGAATAAATGGCAGAGAACCTAATAGTCAGCAAAAGAGAGAAACCAAAAAGTAGACAAACGGAAAGTTTTGCACTCCACTTATTTTGGAACAAAGATAGTAATGATTTTGAAGAATACTAGAAATGGTGAAGAAGATAAGAGACTTTGGAAGAGACAGTATGGATCTGGGAGAAATTGGGATAAGTTGTTAAAAAATGGAACAATATCTCACATGTAACAATGAAAAATTACTTTTAATAATGATAAAACAGCTATCTCTGAGAGGATCAAACAAAATAATATAATTTGTGGTAAGAAATGAACACATAGCAGAGTGAGAGAATTCCAAGAGGAATGGAGAGAAAGATAACATATAACAGAAGTGACAACACATAAGTCCAGTGACAACCAGAATGTAGGCAGAGACAATCCTGAAGATTTTTTTAGGACAAAGGGACAGGAAAGTGTTAAGTATAGAGGATGTTTAAATCCAGAGATTAATTCCTAGTCAGCAAAACTTACAGATCCTTTACTAGTTGTCTCAGTCTCATGTAGACTAGTTTTAAAATGACTATAATTTGTTATTAAATATTTATCCTAAAATTTGTAGTGAACCTCTGGGCAAAAGGGTGATCATGGCACACAACAACACACAGAGCTGAAAAATACACAACCAGGAAAAAAGTATTTGACTACTGATTTTCATCAAGATTTGGACAGAACTCTGCGAACTACACAGTCATTTCAAGAGCAGTACGTTACTTCAAATTCTCAAATTAAAATGCAAGGCATTTATCGGCATTTATCTAATGGATTTTCACTTCTGTGTATTTATTCCAAATTTCTTATTTCTAAATGGAGTGTATAGCATGATTTCACTTTGGGAGTTCCTGTGAAGTGGAGGCCCCTGCTGTTTTGCTTCTTTGAGCAGAGCTCAGAGAAAGCATTTCACAGGATGACAGAAAAAAAAAAAGGTGGAAATGTGCATGACTATCACTTGATATCACCTGAGTTGGATTTTATATATTAACTGTGCTAAAGAATACATGAATGGAATATAATGCACACTAAAATTCTTATGAAAGACGCTTTCTCTGCATATTGTACTAGCTGCAGTTCAAGCTACATCAATTGTCCCCTCCTTCAAACAGAAAGCCTAGAAATTGAAATATGTATTATGTGGTATTTAAATGATGCAATTAATCCATAGAGATTTTCCATTGTTAATATTAATATTCTTCTAAGGAGACTTAGTTTTATTTTCTATACTTGAGAGAATTTGGGAATAGGAAAAATCGCTTGGTAAGAAAAAGAATTTTTTTTTTTAATTTGAAAACTGTTTTAGTCAGGTTTTTTTACTGACTAAACTGTGACTAAGGGATCTGACCAGAACAACTATAGAGGAGGAAAAGTTTATTGGAGGGCTCAAGGTTTCAGAGGTCTTATTCCATAGAAACGGATTCCATCTCTTGGGCTCAGAATGAGGCTGAACATCATGGCAGAGTGTGGCAGAGGGAAGCAACCCACATCTTGTTGATCAAGAAGCACAGAGAGAGAGACTCCATTTTCCAGATATAAGAATACACCCCAAAGCCACACTTCAATTCCTACCTCCTACAGCCATACCCTACCACTTCAGTTAGCACTCAGTTAGAGGATTAAATCACTGATTGGGTTAAGACTTACAACCCAATCATTTCTCCTCTGAACCTTCTTGCATTGTCCCACATGGGAGGTTTTTTTGTTTTGTTTTGTTTTGTTTTGGGTTTTTTTGGGCGGGGGACACCTCAAATCAAAACCATAGCAAAAACTGTCTTAGTTCAGATTCACTGGAAAACACAACTTGAAGGGAGAGTGAATACATTGACACTTTATTTGGAAGATTTAAACAGAGATTGACATTGATGTGAAAATATAAAGTGAGATATTTTAGATGTGAAATGATGTACAATTTTTCACTGTTATGCCGGTCATTGCTTTACAATGAACCATGAAGAGGGGTGTGGCAGGTTGTTTGCCAGAGATGGCCTTTTGTCAACAGATCAAGTCATGAGAAAGAGAAAAGAAATGCAGAAACAAGGGATACTCATCTGAAATAAAATAGGCAAAGGGTGAAAGTCCAAGTAAGACTCAGAGCTAATGATATTAACATTGCTTTCATTAAGAGATAATTGAGCTTTCTTCCTTCAGGAAGAATAAATGCTACAAGATACTATGAGTAGTGCTCTTCTTTCACATAGAAGCAGGAAATGAAGAAAAGAAGTCATAGCACTGCTATGATTTGAATGTGGTTTGCATATGTCCTCAAAGATTAATGTGCTAAAAATTTTATTCTCAGTGTGATAATATTGAGAAGTGGTGGAAACTTTAAGAGTTATTATGAAATTCACTTGGAAAAATGAGAGACCCAGAATAGCCATAGCAATACTTAGCAAGAAGAGTGAAGCAGGAGGTATCACAATAGAAGACCTTAAACTATATTACAGAGCAATAGTAACAAAAACAGCATGTTATTGCTACCAAAATAGACATGTAGACCAATGGTACAGAAGACACAGAAACGAACTCACATGAATACAGTAATCTTATACTAGATAAATGTACCAAAAACATACATTGGAGAAAGAATAGCCTCTTAAACAAATGATGCTAGGAGAACTGAAAATCCATATGCAGCAAAATGAAAATGAACTCCTATCTCTCATCATGCACAAAACTCAAAGTGGATCAATGACCTAGGAATTAGACCAGACACTCTGAGAAGAAAAAGTAGGCCCAAATTTTCATCATGTCATATTATGCCCAAACTTCCTTAAGAAGACTCCCAAAGTGTAAGAAATAAAATCAAGAATCAATAAATGGGGTGGATTCAAACTAAAAAGTTTCTTCTCAGACAACAAAACAATCATTGAGGTAAAGAGAAAGCCTAATTGGGAACGAATTCTTAGCACATGCATGTCTAGACAGAACATTAATCTCCAGGACATATACAGAACTCAAAGACTTAATACCAACCCCCCCCCCAAATAACCCAGTCAATAAATGGGTAAGGAACTGACCATCTTTGAAGAAGATATACAAATGATCAACAAATTCATTAAAAAGTGAATGCATAAATTACCTTTAGTAATTAGAGAAATGCAAATCAAAACTACTTGAAGATTTTATCTCATGCCAGTCAGAATGGCAGTTATCAAGAATACAAGCAATAATAAGTGTTGGAGAGGATTTGGGAAAGAAAGATACACTCATACATTGCTGGTGGGACTACAAATTGGTACAACCACTTTGGAAAGCAGTGTGGAGATTCCTCAGAAAACTTGGAATGGAACCACCATTTGAACAAAATATCCCAATCCTCATTTTATACCCAAAGGACTTAAAATCAGCATACTATAGTTACATAGCCACACCAATGTTTATAGCAGCTGAATTCACAATAGCTAAACTGTGGAACCAACCTAAATGACCATCAATAGATGAATGGATAAAGAAACTGTGGTATATGTACACAATGAAATATTACTCAGCATTAAAAGAGAATAAAATTATGGCATTTGGATGGAGTTGGAGAATATTATGCTAAGTGAAGTGAGGAGGGCAGGGAGGGGTTATTAGAATAGGAAAAATGGTGTAATGAGATGGACATCATTACCCTAGATACATATATGATTTAATGTAAGGTGCATCTCTTACACCATGTACAACAACCAGAGAATAAACATGTTATGCTCCATTTCTGTATGATGAATTGAAATGCATTGTGATGTCATGTAAAACTAAGTAGACCAAATAATAATAATAATAGGGGCTGGGATTGTGGCTCAGTGGAAGAGCACTTGCCTTGCATGTGTGAGGTACTGGGTTTGATCCTCAGCACAAGAAAGAAAGAAAGGAAGGAAGGAAGGAAGGAAGAAAGAAAGAAAGAAAGAAAGAAAGAAAGAAAGAAAGAAAGAAAGAAAGAAAGAAAGAATTGTGTCCATCTACAAATAAAAATATTTTTAAAAATAATAATAATAAAAAAGAGTCTTCGGGGAGGGAGTTTTATCACGTTGGAGCACTGTCCTTTAACCGGATTAAAATAGTAATCATATAATCCTGGTTAGTTCCCAAGAGAGAGAGTTATAAAAAACAGTTATCCTGGTTCTTGAGTCTCTGTCATTCTGTCTTACCAGATTATCTCTCACATGTTTCTACAACATGGTTATAGAAGGTCCTCACAAAAGGGATTGAAAAGATGGACTGCTCAATCTTGTATATTCTGCCTCCAAAACTATAAGCTCAATAATTTTTTTATGTGACAGATTAAGACAGGGGCTTATCCTACAGTTTAATAGGTAATGATATACTGAAGTCATTTCAGTGCACTGTAAAAACATCATTAAACAAAACTCTAATTGCATGGTGGTACCATACATGTCTACTAAACTTGGTAGAAAAAGTTTGAAATCACCACAGATCAATTAGAACTTTAATTGTCTTACAATGCCAAGTCCTAAATTTATCTTTGTAAATCAGATTAATGGACTGTTTTTCATTATGACAGAATGAAGAATTCCTCCATTTCATGTAAATTAATCTTTTGTTGTCCAAATATCATTAAGAATGTTAAATGGAATGAGAGTTTGTCCATCCATACTAACTAAAAATGCACCCTAAGGGAATTGAAATTCTATCTCAATTACTAAATTTTATAAGGTCACAAACTTAAAAACAGTGTAATCAAGAATTCATGGTTTATAAACTTTTAATCACTGTCCTCAATGATTTTAAGATTCATTTTAACTGATAACTCATATATGCAATTAACCAATGGAATAGGACAGTTACTGACTAGTCAGGTGAGTAAACATTATGTGAGAGTATAATTACATTGTCACATACAATTTTATTTAAATTTTATCTTTTGACTACCTCTACCATATCCTGACTTAGGACTTTGTAAACCCCACCATTGGTGAGTTGCTGGTTTGCATAAAATTTTACCCAGATGTCCCACATGTTTTTTGAGAGATCTGTTTAAGATATCTCATATTACCTTAATATTATGTTGTGAGTTACAATGGGATGTACCATAAAACAGAAAATTCTATAAAAATAACCAAAAATTGGCTAGAAGAATGTTTTTATTTACTAACTTAACTTTTAAAATTTGATAAAGTAATGGCTCCATGCTAACTAAATTCTTACTCTTTTACTTCCAAGAAAAAAAAATAAGACAAAAGACATACTCTTTTCCTTTACAATAAAACAGAGTTGAAAAAACAAAACCAAAATATAGCTAGTGTTGATCCTTTGAAAACAAAAGGAGAAGTATAATGAGGCAAGACTAGCATTCCTCTGTGAACAGCATTCAGCACATTTCTAGAATACTCATGAGATCTAGAATGCATCCAAATATTTAATACAGCAAAAACATCACAAAGACTTCAAGATAGTATTCTCTCCTAGATCCAGGGATGGAAGAATGTGAAAATTAGCAGTTGAAGTTACTTTCTTTTTAGTTATATCATTCCAACATTAAATTGTGTCTTCCTTTCCTTACGATTAGGTATATCAAAAGAAGAAAAAATCCTAAGTTCTATTTGAAATAAATGATCAAGTCAGACAGAATTTGGAAAATTTATCCTAGAAGATAATTTGTGATGTCAATTCTTTGGTATTCAGTTTAGAAAAAAACTGGAGCAATTTTACAAACTGAAGAATATTCTCATTTTGATCAGGAAGATCTCTTCTATGCTTTGAGTTAGGTAGGACATTTTTTATGAGTAAATTATGAAAAGATATTAAAATTGACAGACATCTCTACTTAATAATGTATTAAAGTAGCATTAGCATTAATAAGTTAAAATAGTTTTATAAATGCTTAATGTATAAAAATTGACTTTTATATTATTAAATTTTTTTGCAAAACTTAATTGATATATGATGATGCAGATAACATTTCCTCACTTCACTATAGTGGCAGCTTTGTTTTAAGTCAAGTGATTGCATAAATATGTGGGTCTCTTTTCCTGCACTTTTCATTCAGTCTCACTATATTTACTTATTCTTGCACTATACAGTTTATTTTTACATTTGACTTCATAATTTTCCCAATTTTTCTATACTTTTTCAACATTTCTTTGGGTTCCTCTAACTTACACATGAATTTTTAATTTGGCTTTTTAATACAAGAGAGATAGAGATAGAGATAGAGATAAGAGATAGAGATAGAGATAAAATTAAAATTTGGCTAAAATTGTTTGAAATTTATATTTCAATTTTGAAGATTGGGCATTTTATGATATTTAACATTAATATTCAGTAAAGTTATGGTTTTTCCATTTTGGGGGTCTTGAAGTTTTCTTTAATAAAATGTGTGGTTTTTATATTTTTTATCAAATTTATTCCCAATATTTAGTATTGTTGGTGATAGTCTAAATATTTTTAAAATTTTACTTGTTGTTTTAATATAGAGAATGCTTTCTCTACATTGATACTCTGTCCATAAATCTTTAGAATTTTGCTATTAATTCCATACAGAATGACAACTTTATTTAATTCTTTCTCATTTTAATATCTTCTCACAATGCAATGGCTAGAATTTCTAGTACAATTTTGAATAGAAGTAAATGATAGCAGACATTCCTATTTTACAGGGGTTTTCAAGATGACAGAATAGAAGAGGGTGCTTTTCTGACTGCTCTGTGGCATGAAACCAAAAGAGCAGACAGGTAGATTCTCTGCAAGTGGGGTACTGGAAAACTTCAGGGACAAGATAGAAACTCTCCTGTCTACAGGATAGAAACTGTACTGTCTCTGATTCATACTGTTAGATGGGTAGACAGAAAAACAACATGAAAAATCAAGGAAACAAACTTCCCCCCCAAAAACAAATATTCTAATAACAGAATCCATCAACACTACAGTCGAAGAAATGTCAGAGAATGAGTTCAGAATATACATAGTTAAACTAATAGGTGAAGTGAAGGACAGTATAATGAGTTGAATCAGAGAAAATATAGAGAGTGAAAGATCACTTCAGTAAAGAGATAGAGATTCTATTAAAAAAAAAAGCAGAAATCCTTAAAATGAAAAAATCAATAAGCTAAACTGAAAATTCAATTGAGGGCTGGAATTTTTCCTCACCAGTAGAGTTCTTGTCTGGCATATGTGAGTCACCTCAGCACCAAATAAAAAAAAATAAGATGAAAGATATATATATATATATATATATATATATATATATATATATATATATATATATATATCAATTGAAGTGTCACCAATAGACTAGATCACTTGGAAGAGTACAATTCAGGCAATAAAAACATAATATATATCCTGAAAATGAGGTTGACCATGGAGAAAATACATTTAGAGACAATAAATAGAACTTCTAAGAAATATGGATTAATCTGAGAAGATCAAATTTAAGATTTATTGAAACAAATGAAGGCTTGGAGATACAAACAAAAGTAATACACAATCTTTTTAATGAAATACTATCAGAAAATTTCCCAAACCTAAAGAATGAAATGTAAAATCAAATACAAGGGGCATACAGGACCCCATATATACAAAATTACAACTAACCCACATTAAGGTACATTATTATCAAAATGCCTAACATACAGAATAGGGATAGAATTAAAAAGGATGCAAGAAGAAAACAACAGATCCCATTGAGAGGAAAACCAATTCAGTTCTCAGATGATCTCTCAATCCAGACCCTCAAAATTAGAAGGTCCTGGAATAATACATATTAAGCTCTGAAAGAAAATGGTAGCCAGCCAAGAATATTACACCCAGAAAAATTAAGCTTCAGAATTGCTAATAAAATTAAAATTTTTTATGATAAATAAAATTTAAAAGAATTCACAAGTAGATATCCTACACTATAAAACATACTCAATAAGTTATTTCAAAAAGAAGAAATGAAAAACAAATGTAAAAACCAGCAAAGGGAGAAACTATACCAAATGAGCAGTGAATCAATGGGGAAACTAATTCTAATTGAAAAATTTAAATGAATCAAAATGTCAGGGAATAAAAAGCATATGTTAATAATAACATTAAATATAAATTGCCGAAACTTGTAAATCAAAAGACAGAGTGGCAAATTGGATTTTAAAGTAAGACCCAACAATATGCTATCTCCAGGAGACTGATCTCATAGGCAAAAACATCCACAGAGCAAAGGTAAAAGGATGGGAAGAAATATATAACTCACATGGATCTTGTAAACCAGCAGGGGTTTATATCCTATATCAGATAAATTGGAGTTCAAGCCAAAGTTTATCAGAAGGGACAGAATATATATTATACTGCTTAAAGAAATTATACATCATTAAGACATAACAATCATAAATATTTATGCCCCAAACAATGAAGCATCTTTGTACATCAAACAAATCTTTCTCAAGCTCAAGAATCAAATAGACCACAACACAATAATACTGGGTGACTTCAACACACATTTCACATCACTGAATAGATCCTCCAAACAAAAACCAAATAAAGACATTATAGAACTAAAAACTATAATTAAAAATTTAGACTTAACAGACATATATAGAATATTTCATCCATCAATGACTGAATATACTTTCTTCTCAGCAGCACATGAATCTTTCTTTAAAATAGACCACACTGTACATCACAAAGCAACTCTTAGTAAATAAAAAAACTAGAGATAATACCTTGCCTTCTATCAAATCAAAATGGAATGATATTAGAAATCAATAATAAAATTTAAAATAGAAGCTACTCTAACACCTGGAGACTAAATAATATCCTGCTAAATAATGGGTAGCAAAATAAATAATGGATAAAATTAAAAAAATATATTGAGATAAATTAGAATGTGATACAATATATCAAAATCTTTGGGAAAATATGAAGGCAGTGCTAAGAAGAAAGTTCACAGCATTGAGATCATTTATTAGAAGAATCGAGTCAACAAATAAATAACCTAATATTCTATCTCAAAGCCCTAGAAAAAGAAGAATGAATCAACACAAAAGCTGTAGAAGACAGGAAATAATTAAAATCACAGCTGATATCAATGAATTTGAAACAAAATAAGCAATCCAAAAATTAAAAAAAAAACTAAAAGTTGGTTCTTTGAAAAAAATAAATAAAATTAATATGCCCTCAGCCAAGCTAACAAAAAGAAAGAGAGAAAAAACTCAAATTACAAAAATCACCATGAAAAAGGAAATATCACAATGGACACTACTGAAATACAGATGATAATTACAACCTATTTTGAAAATTTCTAGTCTAATGAATTAGAAAATTTTGAAGACATAAAAAAATTCTAGAGATATATAAAGTACTGAAATTGAATCAGGAGGACATAGAAAATTTAAATATTTCAATTTCTAACAATGAAATTGAAGATGCCATCAAATGTCTAACAATCAATAAAAGCCCAGGACCAAATGGATTCTCAGCTGAGTTCTACCAGACCTTCAAAGAAAAACTAAAACCCATCCTCCTTATGAAGTAAATTCCATGAAGTAGATGAGGGAACCCTTCCAAACTCATTCTATGAAGCTAGTATCACCCTGCTACCAAAATAAGACAACGACATATCAAGGAAAGAAAACTTCAGGCCAATATCAATGATGAACATAGATATAGAAATTTCTAATAAAATATTGGCAAATTGCAAACAAAATATATTAAAAAGATAGTGCACCTCGATCAAATATGGTTCATCCCATGAATGCAAAGTTGGTTCAATGTATAGAAATCAATAAACGTAATTTATCACAGCAATACAATTAAAGACATGAATCACATGATTATCTCAATAGATTCAGAAAAAGCATTTTACAAAATACAGCCCTCATTCATTTTCAAAACCCTAGAAAAACTAGGGATAGTAGGAACATACCTCAAATTTATAAAAGCTATATATGCTAAACCCAAGTCCAACATCATTCTAAATGGAGAAAAATGGAAAGCATTTCCCCTAAAAACTGGAACAAGTCAATGATGCCTTCTTTCGTCACTTTTATTCAGTATAGTCCTGGAAACTCTAGCCAAAACAATTAGATAAATGAAAGAAATTAAAGGGATACAAATAGGGAAAGAAGAACTCAAATTGTCACTATTTGCTGAAAACATGATTCTATATTTAGAAGATCCAAAAAATTTCACCAGAAAACTTTGTGAGCTCATAAACAAAATCAGTAAAGGAGTGATATATAAAATTAACACTTATAAATCAATTGCATTCCTACACATCAGTGATGAATCAACTGAAAGAGAAATTAGGGAAAACATCTTATTTACAATAGACTCAAAAAAATAAAATATTTGAGAATCAATATTACAAAAGAGGTGAAAGACCTCTATAATGAAAACTATAGAGCACTAAAGGAAGAAATTGAAGAAGACCTTAGAAGATGGAAAGATCTCCCATGTTCTTAATTAGGCAGAATTAATATTATCAAAATGGGCATACAACCAAAACCCCATACATATTTAACGCAATTTCTATTAATGTTCCAATGACATTATTCATAGAATTAGAAAAGCAATCATGACATTTATTTGGATGAATAAGAGGCCCAGAATAGTCAAAGCAATCCTCAGCAAGAAAAGTGAAGTGGGAAGCATCACAATAGAAGACCTTAAATTATACTAGAGCTATAGTAACAAAATGGAATGGTATTGCCACCAAAACAAACTCAAAGACCAATGGGGCACAGTAGATCACATGGAGATAAACTCACATAAATACTGTTATCTAATACTTGAAAAAGTTGCCAGAAACATACATTGGAGAAAAGATAGCCTCTTCAATAAATGGTGGTGGGAAAAGTGAAAATCTATATGTAGTCGAATAAAATTAGATCCCTATTTCTCATCCTGCAAAAACTCAATTCAAAGTAGATCAAGGACCTAGGTATTAGACCAGAGACCCTGTGCCTCCTGGAAGAAAAAAGTAGGCCCAAATCTTCATCATGTCAGCTTAGGAACCAAATTCCTCAACAAGACTCTGAAAGCACAAAAAGTAATATTGAGAATCAATAAATAGAATAGTTTTACACTAAAAAGCTTCTTCTCACAACAGAAAACAATAATGTGAAGAGGGAGCCAACAGAATGGGAGAAAATCTTTACCATATGCACCTAAGATAGAGCACTAATCTCCAGGATATATGAAAAACTCAAAAAACATAACACTAAAAAAAAAAAAAAGAAAGAAAGAAAGAAAGAAAGAAACCCAATCAATAAATGGGCTAAGAAACTGAACAGACATTTCACTGAAGAAGAAATATGAATGGCAAACAAATATATGAAAAAATATTCAACATCTCTAACAATTAGAGATAATAATTTAAAAAAAACTTGAACTACACTGAGATTCCATCTCACTCCAATGAGAATAGCAATTATCAAGAATATAAGTTACAATAAATATTGGCAAGGATGTGGGGGAAAATCTACATTCATACATTGCTGTTGGAACTGCAAATTGGTGCAACCACTCTGGAAAGCAGTATGGAGATTCCTTAGAAAACTTGGAATGGAATCATAATTTAACCCAGTCACCCCACTCCCTTGTTTATACAAAGGACTTAAAATCAGCATAGTATAGTGATGTGGCCACACTGATGTTCACAGAAGCTCAATTCAAAATAGCTAAGCTATGAAACTAACCCCAGGGCCCTTCAATAGATGAATGGATAAAGAAAATGTGGTGCATATACACAATGGAATATTATTCATCCATAAAGAAGAATGGAATTAAGACATTTGCCAGTGAATGAATTGAACTAGAGGCTATCATGCTAAGTGAAATAAACCAATACCCAAAACCAAAAGCCAAATGTTCTCTCTGATATGCAGATGCTGATTCACAATAGGTGGGGGGTGGGAATACAGGTTAACCCAATTGGACAGGGAAATAGAGGGAAGAAAGGGGGAAAGGTAGTAGCAAAAACAGTAAAATAAATTGGATATAACTTTCCTATGTTCAGATATGAATAAACAACTAGTATAACTCCATGGTGTATAGCCACAAGAATAGGAAGTTATATTCCATGTATGCATAATATGCATAATATATATATTCTACTGTCATATGTAACTAAAAAAGAACAAATAAAAACTAAATTCCTATTGAATTTACATCTCAAAGAAAACTTCAGTATTTCATTAGTAGGTTAAAAGTTTACTATAGAATTTTTTAAATAAATACCTTGGGAGGAAGAGTTTGAAGAACTATTCTGTGACTTATTTCTCTCATTATTCCAAGAAGGGTTTATATTGTATGACAAACACATGATAATATCTTTACAGTTCATTCCTGATTCCACATTTAGGAAAGTTAACCTATATTTATTGGATTATCTAAAAAATACCATATAAGGGCTAACACCTGAAATCTTAAAACAGGGATATTTCATATTCTAAATCTTTTTGTTCCTAAGGGTGTTCCATTAATCTTACTTAGAAAATTCATATATTATGAGTCAAAGAACACTTACAAAAGGGAGAATAAAGAACTTCAGGACCTTCCCTAGATAGCCCCAAGATTTCTGTGCTTTTTCTGAACTTCCACATTTTCTGTATTCTTGAAAATTTTAGTAAATTTTTATAATAGTTAAGATTTACAATCCTTACGTGATTTAAAATCTGATCTCTTAATATGAAAATGGCCAAAAAAACTATGCCCTCATAAATTCATACTTCTTTCTATGAACTTATTTTATTAATCTCTCTTGAAATAACCATATGGTTTTTCTCTGGCATTCTGTTAATGAGGTGAATTATAATGAATGGCTTCAAATATTAAACTAACCTTGTATTCCTAAAATAAATTATATCAATTATGATTTGTATGTCTGTTTTATTGCAGTTTAATCAATCTTTGTCTTTCAACTGAAATATTCAGTCCATAAACATTTAATATTGTATATATTTATATATTTAAGTTAATTTTTCATCATTTATTTTCTGTGTTCCATGTTTTCTATTCTTTTTCCTTTTCCTTATTTTGATTAGTCAAGTTAGTAGTATTATCACTACTATAACTGCTGTAATTATGCCTCCCTTTAGCATCTTAGTTTTATAACCTGTTATTGTTCCTAGAACTATTTCATGGTACAACATTTATCTTAACTACAATTACTATAAATTAATAATTTTAACATTTCTCAAGTAATCCAAAGTCTTACAGGATTTTAATTTGATTTATGTAATTTTTTTTTATCTTTAATTAGTGCTGTATGATACATAAAGATGAAATTTACTATGCTATATTTATACATGCACATAGTATAATTTTATTAAATTCATTCCACATTGCCGGGGTCCGGCTGCAGCAGAATAACCGAGGGGTGACGAATAACTTGTGTACGTTGATACAGCAGGAGTAGGAGCCATTTATTGTAGGACAACAGAGGTATTTATACATTTTACACAGCTTATCTTAATTAGCATAAACTAGATACATCAGTAAACCAATAAGGAATCTCCAAACTTAATGGCTCGATTTTGTTACTTCTCAAACCACTCCCTCTGGCATTTGCCAGGCACCATCCAGACTTGTTTACAAACTCTAACATTCCCCTGGCAAAATGCCAGGTGTTATTTGACTTGTTTACAGACTCTAACACCACATTCCCTTCCCTTTCCCATCACTTCTCTCTCCTCCTCAATCTCTTTAATTAATTATTTATAAGTGACAGTAAAAAGCATTTTGATACATCATATATAATGGAGTATAATTTCTCATTCATTTGGTTGTACATGACGTACCATCACCAGTCATGTGGTTATGTATGTTCATAGGGTAAGGATGTCTGATTCATTCCACTATTCCTCCTACCCTTATACCCTCCCCTCCCTTTACTCCTCTCTACCTAATCTAAAATAACTCTATTCTTCCCTAGTTTTCCCTCATTGTGAATTAGCATCTGTATATCAAAGAAAACATTCAGCTTTGGGTTTTGGTGGGATTGGCTTATTTCACTTAGCATGATATTCTCCATGGAGGAGCTCAATCTACTACTGCTCATTGCTACTCCAATGATTGACCCTCTATCTTTATTATATCTTACCCTCCCACCTCTGCTTTTTTCTTGCTTTAATCTAGCTTCTGCATTCTACATGCAAGTAGAAAATGTTCAGCATTTGATTTTTTGAGTCAGGCTTATTTCACTTAGCACACTGTTCTCCAGTTTCATCCATTTGCTTGTCAAATGCCATAATTTGATTCTTCATTATGGTTGAGGAAAATTCCATTTGTATATATACCACATTATTAATACATTTTTATCTTGACAGGGATCTGGACTGTTTCCTTATCTTGGCTATTGTGAGTTGTGCTGCTATAAACATTCATGTGGCTATATCAGTATAGTATGATGATTTTAGTTCTTTTGGATAAATACAAAAGAAAAAAAGATAACTGGGTTACATGGTGGTCCCAAAACTAGCTGTTTTTTATTTTGTTTGTTTCTTTTTTTGTTGTTGTTCTCTTTCTTTTTCAGAAACCTCCAAAATACTTTCCAGAGTGGTGGTAAAAATGTGCAATTTCACCAACAATGTATGAGTGTACCTTTTTCTCTATATCCTTGCCCACATTTATTAGTATTTGTATTTTTGATAATTCTCATTCTGACTAGAGTATGATAAAATCTCAATACACTTTTGATTTGAATTTGGCCTGGGTTGCTGAATATTTTTTCATGTATTTTTTTGGCCATTTTTGTTTCTTCTCTTTGAGAATTGTCTGTTTCATTCTTTCTCTTATTTATTGATTGGGTTGCTTGGAATTTTTTGTATACTTATTTATTTTGATGCTAAACTTTTTGAGATTTTTATCTATTCAGGATATTAACCCCTGTTTGAGGAGTAATTAGCAAAATATTTTTCTGGTCTGTATGCTATCTCTTCATGCTCTTAATCATTTCATTTGCTGTTCAGCTTTTTAATTTGATGTCATTCCACTTATTGATTCTTGATTTTATTTCTTGAGTTTATGGGTCTTGTTGAGAAAGTCACTGCCTTGTTTCTTGTTGAGAAAGTCCCTGTTGGAGTATGAACCCTACATTTTTTTCCTAGGAGTGGCATAGTTTCTGGTATAATTTCTACATATTTTATTACCTTGATGTGACATTTGTGGTTGATTTGACTTTCGTGCAGAATGAGAGATAGGGAGTTAGTTTCATTCTTCTACATATCCAGTTTTACTAGCATCATTTGTTTAAAAGAATATCTTTTCTCCAACATATGCTTATGGTACCTTTGTTGAGTATTAAATGGCTGAGTATGTGGGTTTGTCTCTGTGTCTTTTATCCTCTTCCATTGGTCTTTTAAGTCCATTTTGATGCCAATACTATGCTGTTTTTGTTGCTACAGCTCTATGGTATAATTTGAGATCAGGTACTGTGATGGCTCTAACATCACTCTTCTTGTTCAGGATAGCTTTCACTATTCTGGGTCTTCCAAAATATTTGAGGACCACTTTTGTACTAGTTTCTGTGGAAACTGTCATTGGTATTTTGCTAGGCTTTGCCTTCAATCTGTATAACAGTTTTTTGCTAATGTGGGCATTTTGACAATATTAACTATGTGTATCCAAGAACATGGAAATTCTTTATAACTACTAAGATATTTTTCAATTTATTCCTGCTGTGTTTTATAGTTTTCATTAAAGAGGTCTTTCACCTCCTTGGTTAAATTAATTCCCAAGTTTTGTAGGAGGGGTGGTTATTGTGAATGGTATAGTTTTTCTGATTATTTTTCTTCAGCAGACTATTTTAGTATAGCAAATCTATTTATTAATTTTGATCTTATATAATGTTACTTCACTGAATTTATCAGCTATTGAAATCTGGTAGAGTTTTTTGGGCATTCTAGATATAGGATCATGTCATCCAAAGAGAGGTAATTTAACCTTTTCATTTTCTATTTGTATCCATTTAATTATCTTCTCTAGCATAATCATGAACTCTGGCTAGAGTTTCAAGAACTATATTTAACAGAAGTGGTGAAAGTTGACATTCTTGACTTTTTTATAACTTTGGAAGAAATGTTTTTGATTTTTCTTCATTCACTGTGAGGTTGGCTTTGAATTTGATAGAATCTTCACAATTGCATCCTTTAGATAATATTCAATTTCTAGCAGACAGATAACAAATAGACAGTTCATGTTGATCCAGTTGAGTTTAACTTTTTGGCCTTTATGAGGTCACACTATTTACAGTTTGCCCTATTGCTAATATTTATTCTTACTCCTAAGGCATAATTTACTCTTTGGAACAAACCCTTTGGGGTCTCATCTGAAAATACTAGATATTTAACAGCACCTTCCTATCTTGATGGGCCTTGAAAATCTCTATGTATATTTCCAACTGGTAATATACTTTAAAAAAAATATTTGACCAAGTATTTACTCACCTAATTGCTGCTTTCTATTTGTGTTGCTAGAGTGTCTCCTCACATATGTGGAATCAACAAGCATGCCAGGGGGAAAGATGAATAGCATTTTGAATTTGTTTCTATATGGTTTCCTCATCTTTGAGAACTCAATTCCTGAAATCCTGGTTAAATTTACACATGGGAAATTCATGTTCTCTCTCCTCTGCCTACTAAAAATGCTTAAAATCACAAACAACAGGCTTTTAGATTGTCCCTCATACCCTATATTGAGAATTATAATTTTCCTCAGGAAAAGAACCTGTATGAGAATTATTTGGATTTTTCCTCATCTTTGTGGCAGAGAGTAAACCCCTCAAGTGCTAGTTTCTTAGCATATGTTACATTTTGAAAAGAAAATCTTTTATATTTTGTATCCTGCCATCCTGCTTTATCTTTATGAAATAACTATCCATGCATACTGTTTTATCATCTTAAATCAGAATACTGCATAAAGATTCTTTTAATATCAAGTTTTCTATTAACAATAACACAACCAGGGTCTTCAGATTTGTTTAATCAAATTAAGTAATATAAACG
This sequence comes from Ictidomys tridecemlineatus, assembly GCF_052094955.1. Classification (NCBI taxonomy): domain Eukaryota; kingdom Metazoa; phylum Chordata; class Mammalia; order Rodentia; family Sciuridae; genus Ictidomys; species Ictidomys tridecemlineatus. The sequence goes on along the minus strand of NC_135478.1, from coordinate 162,971,547 downwards.
ACTTCCATACCCAGAGGAAAATTATAGAAGATGAAAGTTATTTTTTATTTTAATTTTCACTTCTTTTATACTATACCACTTCCAAAATAAATAAATTAAGTTTATATCTTTGAGTTTGAAGATGGTTGTAGAAATAAAAGAGGTGATTTTTACCAATCAAATAGTATGTCATCATCTTCTTTAAAAAAACTAAATCACATAACGTAGCTCATTATTTTTTCGTACTTTTGGTGGCATGTGTTGGTTTTCTAATTTCTTTTAAAATATACATAGAATGTTTTAAGGCATTTCCTTTGGGGACCAGATTTAACTCACTGACTCTACTAGAAATATTATTTACCACCCTTTATATTTTAGTCAGCATTTTCATTGCTGTAGTGAAAACTCTTGACAAAAACAATGTAGAGGAGGAAAAGTTTATTTAGGGCTCCTGGTTTCAGAGCTCTCAGTACATACATGACTGAATTCCATTGCTCTAAGACTAAGGTGATGCAGCACATCATGGAAAAAGAGCCCAGTGGAGAAAACCCGCTCAGCTCATGGCAGAGTCAAGAAGCAAAGAGTGGAAAGGTCCAGTAGGAAAGAGTCACCCTTCCAGGAAATGCCCCCAACAAATAACTCACCTACCCCAGCCACACATTCCATGTACCTAGAGTCACCACCCAGTGAGTTCATTCAAACTAGTTACAGCTCTCACCATCTAATCTATTCTTGCATTAACAGCATCTTTGAAGGGGCATCTGAGGTCCATACTATGATACTTTATATTCATCTTACCTATTGGAGCTATTTTGCCACTTGGTATTTTTCATTCTTTTGTAAGTAATGTTATTATAAAATTTAATTTAAAAACATACTTAGAAGTTGTCTAAAATGGTCCTCTGTGGATTATCATAGTTTTATTTGTTTAAGAAAATAATTTTAAATTAAATTTGTTAGTATTGACATTGGGATGTGTTGCAAATTGTACAAAAGGAAGCAAAAGGGGAAAAGAAACACTAGATGTTTATATATGAAAAAATGAAAGTGAACCTATGCATCTATGGTCAATTCTTATGAGAAGAACATGAAGACCACCCACATGTAAAAGAATGGAACTGGATCCCTACCTCACAACATATACGAAAATCAATTCAATAAGTAATTAAAACAAATAAAAGAAAATAAAAACAGAAATTAATTCAAAATGGATCAACAACCTAAATATAAGAGGTAAAGCTGAATTCTTAAATGAAAAACACAAGGTAAACCTTCATGACCTTGGGATTGGAGTGAACACTTAGCTATGATAATAAAAGCATAGCAGCAATAACAACAAAAGATAAATTGGATTATTCTGTATATCCAAATAAATTTTCAATAATATGAAAAGACAATCAATAACAATAGGAGAAATTATTCGTAAATCATGTCTGCTAAGGGTCTTGTGTCCAGAACACATAAAGAATTTCCACAGCTCAATGAGGTAAACAACTACCCTGCACTAAAGAAATGGACAAAGGAATTAAATATAAATTTGTCAAAAGAATATATACAAAAACCTGAAAAGTATATAAAAATGATTAATATCACCAGTTACTGGGGAAATATGAATTAATACATAATGATATGCCACTTCAACCCACTAGGATGGCAATGAAGAAATAGATACGTAAATAAAAAATATTGGCAAGGATGTGTAAGCACACACTGCTGATAGGAATGTAAAATGGTATATTTGCTGTGGGAAATTTTGGCAGTAAACACATCACCACCATATGACTCAGCTATTACATTTCTTGACACATACCCCAAAGAATTGAAAGCAGGTGCTCAAATACTAGCATTAAACTTTCAAAGCAGAACCATTCACAATAGTCAGAAGATGAAAGCAACTCAAAGCAAATCTATGATTGAACAAATCAACTGAGGGTTTCTGTATATTTGCACAATGGAGTGTGTATTTATTATACATATATACATACAATGGATTATTAAACAGTTATAAAAGGAATAAGTGCTGATGTATACTGGTTAATTCATGATCCTCAAAAACATACTAAGTGAAAGAAGCTTCACATAAAAAGCTACATATTGTAGGATTCCAATTATAAAAAATATAGAAAATAGGAAAATCTGTAGCAACATTATATAGATCAGTAGCTTATAGGAAATAAAATTGTAAATAATCATATTTTATTTAAAATGTTGATAAAAATATTTTGAAGGGGATAGACTTGGTGGTTGCATAACACTGTAAGTATATTTAATGCCACTGAACTATTTACCATAAAATGGTTAACTATGTTATATGACTTTCACCTAAAATATTTATTTATAGAAATACACTACAGCTGTTATTACTTTTAAAAAAATAAGAGTGGGGCTGGGGATATGGCTCAAGCGGTAGTGCGCTTGCCTGGCATGCTCGGGGTGCTGGGTTGGATCCTCAGCACCACATAAAAAAATAAAATAAAGATGTTGTGGCCACCAAAAACTAAAAAGTAAATATTAAAAAATTCTCTCTCTCTCTTTAAAAAAAGTTATTTTTGATGAATAATAATAATCAATAAATGATCAAAGTTTGGAACCCTACAGCAATCCATAATCATCAAGGAAACAGACAAGAGGAAAATTTGTATGCATTCGATTAAAGGAAAAATACAAAAAGAGTTAGGACAAGGTATATAAGAAAAGATTTCTTGTGAGGAAAATCAGAGCAATATTAGTCTGCAATAGAACCTATATTGGTACTGTGGTAGGCAGGAAAATGATCAGTATTTATTGTCATTCTGAGCCTTCTTATTTCAACTTATTAGTACTTGCAGCTTATTAAACAGACAGGAATTTTCATGATACCCAAGTTAATATACAAAATTTCCAGAGGGGAAAAAAGATATGGCTTGCATGGATTTATCCATATGTAAACTAAGCAAAAATTAAGAGTAGAGAAACAATAAAAGAAGGCAAGATTGAAAATATTCAATCAAAAACTTCTACAGCCTAATTTACATATTCTATTTTCTATACCCCCAAACCTCCAGAAACTCATAATTTAAACTTTCCAAATTACAGATTTCATTAATACTAAAATGATTTTATGTGTATATGCCCAGAGAATCATAAGCAGAAAGCAGCAGCATTTATTCCCATTGAGGAACCTCCAAGCACTATAAAAATTGACTGCTTCTCTACATTTGTCCAAGGAAAATTATTAAGTCAAACTAAGAACTGGCACAGATGCAGTGATAGCAGTCAATCCAGAGACAATATATGAGGAGACTTAGGTTAACTCGCCCAAGAATTTAAGTAAGATAAATTACAAGCTTCTGCTGAGTACATTCCAGATATGCCAGCTGTCTGCAGATGCTTTTAAAATGAAAGGCTTGTTCAAAATGAGGGATCTGTGTGATACTAAAAGGATGCCAAGCAATGCTGGTATGTCTTGGAATTACAGATACTACTTTTATCTCAAGAGTGGAAACAACTGACTTCTTGGAAGATTAGTGTTTTTTTTTTTTTTGTCAAAAACATTGTAGAAAATTATGGAAAGAAAAACAGGATGGTACAACATATTAATTCTCACCATATGAACAAAGCCTACATCATCCCCATTCCTCAAATTGTGTTTCCAAGGGACATCATAGAAAATTGCAGCACATTTCATGAAATCAAAATTTGAATTGCCATTATCATTAGGATGTTATAACAAGATAGATAAATCTGTCTAATAATGTCCATTACTAAGCATCTATTTAAAACTAAATATTTTTCATCTCTCTTTCTCTCTCTCTCTCTCTCTCTCTCTCTCTCTCTCTCTCTCACACACACACACACACACACACACACACACACACTCACACACACACACACAACCAGGACTATCATGAATTTTAAGTGATGAAAGTAAAATTTTAAACTAAAGAAAATACCCTCTGGAAACTCAAATCATCTGTTTCAAATTCTCATTTATTGCAAATTTTCACTGAAGTAACTAAAATAAATTATCAGAGGGAAGTTTGAACTGTATGCTATGCTAAGAAAGGACCACACACATTTCAAACACTTGGAGTACTATATTAGTTTTCCACTGCTGTGTAACACCACCAGGTTAGTAGATGAAAATAGCATCATCTGTTGTATTGAAGTTTCTGTAGTCCAACTTTGGCTTAATGGGATTCTGTGCTTTCAGTCTCACAACACAAAAGTTAAGGTACCAGTCCATATGCTATTCTTTTGTGGGCTTTTCTCTACCTTATTTAAATTTTTGTTCCTTGAGGTTGTAGGTCTGAGATACCCATTTTCTCTCTGGTTATTAGGCAGGGATTATTCTCAGTTCCTAGATACCATTTTTCTGTCCTATATAAATGACCTTCACTACAGGGCTCACAATGGGCTGCTTACTTTCTGCTTGGAAATCAGGAAAGTGACTAATGCTTCAACTCCTTTTAAAGGGTACACCCGATTAGTTCTGTCTCACCTAATCACTCTGCTGAACTCAAAATTAACTGATTAGTAACACTGTCATTGGTGTGATATCCTATAATCTGCCCAGTTTTAAGTGGAGACAATTTTATAATTTGTGTATGCCAAGGGAGGAGTGTCCAGAAGCTTAGAATTCTACAAGTGTTATTACAAAAGTGGAGAGCAGATAAGACAACGTTTAGAAAAGAATTAACCAGCTTTGGATCCATTTTTTGAAATGATAAGTAGAAAAAAAAACAAATAGAACATATTAGCTTTGATACAAGAGGCCACATATGAATATTTTGAAGAGAGCTATCACTAAGAAGTGTACAATATGTTGGTGCACAGAAAGAGGACTCTCGAAAAGAGTTCATGGTCTTTCCATGTTTCTGGACCTCCATAAAGAGGACCAACAATAGAAGTAGATTGTTTAAGCAGAATTTATTTTTCTTGGCTCAGTAACTATCTACCATCACCTCTTCAATTATAATTCTGAAATTTTATATCTTATCACCAATTTCCTTGCTTTAACTTGAGCCATGAGTCTGGTAGAGGGATGGATGAAGGCAATCTCCATCTTTGTTCTATAAACCCATTGGTATAATGTACTGAGATTGGATGGAAGAGTACAATGATTGCTTATTATGAGTAACTCAAATTTTTCTTGTTTAATATCTCTAGATAAATGTTTTATGGGCTTATATTTATAAAGATTCATTTTCATTCTAAGCTTATTAAATTCATCTGGTCCTTGAACAAGATAAAATCCTATTATCTGTTTTAATTATCTAATAAATAAACAGAATATTGGATCCCCATATATAAATGTACTATTAGGATTTAACTTGAGACAGGACTAAGATTTGTGAGTAAATCTTATTTACATAAAAATTCTTTAGTTTTTTTTCCTTTGGAGATTAAAAGAGCTATTTTTCTACCATCTTAAAAATCTTCTTTTAGAAAACAGTCATTTGAATTGCTAATCATCTCATTCTTGCTTATGAATAGTTCTGTACAAAAATTAAAAGAATAGATGGATAATGTGATAATATTCTTCTATTACTTCTATTATCACATTATAGCTATAGTTAGTAATTATTTAAAAATAATCAATTTTAAATTTCTCATTTTCCATAAAAACTTAATATTCAAATAACTGCAAGTTCTTAAAATGAAGGAAACGAGACAAGAATGGCATGCATGTGTGGAAATCATAAACATCTACTTAAATTTTCTAAAGAAAGTAACCTTTAGATAGAATAATAGATATTGAAAGCAGTCATATACATTGAATACATGATTCCATCTTATTCTGCAAGAATGATGATTTTCTGGGGCTGGGGTTGTGGCTCAATGGTAGAACACTTGCCTAGCACGTGTGAGGCACTGGGTTTGATCCTCAGCACTACATAAAATAAATAAAGGTATTATGTTCATGTATAGCTAAAAATACATTTAAATGAATGATGATTTTTCTACTACCATTCAGTTCTGGTCTTAGAAAATCTATCACAGCAGAATATTCAAATTAGTGGAGAAGAATATTTATATCCTTGAAGAAGAGTCTGGCTTTTCACTAGTCTCCACAGTTCAGCCTTAGCATTCTATAATTCTCAAGAAAAAAAAAATTAGAATCATCAGAAATCAACACCATTCCAGATTCTAAATAGTGTTTGTGTATATGTGTGTTTTCTGGGCTAAAGAGCAATATGTTACAAAGTTTCCTACCTTCCAAACGCTGTCCCCAAAGAGACTCCTGCTAATGTCACTGGAAGGGGCGGCAAAGCCCCCCAGGTCCTCAAACATCTGCAGTTGCAAAGAGAATTGGATTGTGAAATATTCTCCCATGAATTAATTTTGCTCATGGTAATTTGATTGTACTTTATGGAATGACAACTCTGTAAGACAGAGATAAGTTCCCAGCCCACAGTGCCCTTAATCCTCACAGGGTACCTGATGGACTTCAGAGATGCCATTGGAAGATCATCAATGATAATCAAATTGGAAAGATTATTCTTGACTTTATAGAAAGGATCTATTTCATTTTCATTTCATTTTCTAAATAAAAATCCATAGGACTTAGACAAAGTCAACTCTCCTAAAGGATTAGATTCCCTTTGCTGTTCTTTATTGAACTAATTTTCAAAAGGCTGTTTGATTTCTAAGCCACAGTTTCTGTATGGTTGTTTTTACGTGCAATGATTTATCAGCTGCCATGTGCACCTCAGATAAATTTTAAAACTGTTCCCTATAAGAGGCAGAGCCTTATTTTTAACAGAAATAATTGAAAAGGCACCAGGGGCTCCTTGAGAGCTCTGACTGTGCCATTGCAAGAACACCATTTCCCGGATAAAGTCAATAAGAGAGCAGCATGAGAAATAGGTTCTGAGCAATATAATTTTGCACAGGAACAAGCAGATACCAGGTAATATTTAGAGGGTACTCTGTGATCTTCAGTAAAAAAGAAAAATATAAAATGTCATTCCTAACCAAGTCGAGTCATTTAAGCATCATTACTACACCATCTGTTTCTTGGTGATTTCAATTATCCCAAGAATGTAGCCACTGCCCTACTCATTTAAACCCCTGTTTTATTGTAATGCCATTAACTATCTTGACCAATCACACTTATTCCGTGTTATCCTATAGGGCAATGAGAACTACTACAGGTAGCTGCTAGGTTTACTAATATAGCATTACAACTACTTCAGAATACACAGGTATGCTTTTTGTAACTTGTTCATTTTAGCCATTCATAGAGGCAAGCATGTACTCCAAAGATGATGAGGAGAGAATGAATTTACTAGAATAAAAATTTAATGTTTTGACAAAAAAAAAAGAAAGAAAGAAAAGAAAATGGAATTTTTCTGCAGGTTTAGTTATTTATGTGAGGAAAAATATACCTCTGAGATAATCAGTAATGGGAACATGAGTAAGCAATACATGAGTAGCATAATTCTAAAGTTGTAGCTTGAATAGCAATTATTTTTATTGATTCGAGTGCATTATAATATGTAAATCTTGGCTTATTGAAGATCATGCTTTGCACCACTTGTTCTGTCAATCGATTTAGTTCTCCCATTTCCTTTCTGTCCTCTACTCTCTTTTTCTTTTTTATTCCTGACAATTTCACTGTAAAGTCTCATTACTGGCACAGAGGACTGTACAATAAAAAGTGGTACAGGTGTATGTGAGAATAGAATTCTTTTTCCTCCCTTAGACTGAATTGTGACTTCAGAGTGGCATTGTAGAAAAATTTAGAAATGCCTTGTTCCATTCTAAGAAAATTGCTTCAGAACATTTTCTAAGACCAATTCATTAAGAAAGACTTTGCTGCCCTTGGTACACATTCTTTAAAAAATATAAATTAAATGGCTTTTTAGCCTCTCTTTTTTTCAGACAAAACTGGTAAATTATAGTTTCTTTTATTGACTTGTTTTTCTTAAATAAACTCAGCAAAATGGTTACCAAGGAATAACACATTATAGCCAATGGGGCTTTGAAAACAAAATTCCCCAACTACTCCATAAAAATCACCTACTAAATTATATTAATTTATTCTTTTAAAACTTAAAGTTGCAAACTGGGAAAATACATATTTTGTTTTAAAAAGCATTTGAAATTTTGCATTTTATTTGGTAAATGTTTTGTTGTTTACTTCTATATAACAATCCATGGATATTTTATCATCCCTAAGTTACTCATGCAACTTTATGTAGAAGTAGGAAATAAAATAGATGACCGAAAGCATACTGAAAAGACTCCAAAGTGACTTCTTGGTTATGTAAATAGATAGCTGAATTAGTTTCTGAGGATCACAGTGATAAATTATGCTCTTATTGCAAAGGCTTTAAGTCAAGTAAACAAAATTCTGTTTGCTTCACTTCTTACATTTTCTCTCTCATAAGCTTTATGTCATATTAGAAGAAAAAAGAAATTGTTTCCTAGATTTAAAACTAACCAAATTGTGAATTCTATACTGTTGTCACTGTTCAGGACTTTTACAGAGATTTAAAAATTTAAGTGTGCTTTTATGTCCATGTTATCAGCTACATATATTGACTTTTTATTGGTCATTCTATACTAAAGAAACAAAAACAAAACTTACCTTCTCTTTTTCTGATCAAGTGAAATATTTACCTATGCTACTTTCCTAAAAAGCTTTTGTTAAGCACAAGCTCTTAATATATTGATGGCAGTAAAACATTGTCAACAAAGCAATGGATATATAAATATTTCATGCATTATTAGTATGTATCTGTGGATATCTCATATAAGACTAATAATAGACATACAAGACAAGTAAATATATTTTATTACACCACTGTATGGATAAGAAAACTGAAATTATAAGAAGTAAAATGTTATTTTTTTTCTTAAGGCCACTTGATTGATAAATACTATAATGAGAACACATATGCATGTGTTTTCACTGAAAATTTCAGTATGCACTAATCTATTCTAAAGGCTAAAAATGAAAAAAGATATGCCCTGCCCTCCAGGAACTCACATTCATGTGTAAAATGATTACATTTATTGTCATAGAATTATGCTTAGTGATATGCTAATGAGAACAGATAGAGCATTTTATTAAATTTGAGCTGGTCTGAAAGGATTACTGAAAACAATAATCCTGAGCTTAAATACTGAATAAAGCTGGCCAAGGACAGTAATGGACCAGGGTATTCTTTCCAAGCAGAGTGAATAACAGCTAAGAAGAGGACACATGCGATTTCAGAATGATACAGGCCTGAAAAAGTCTACAAACCAGACTATGGATTATGCAGGAAAATTAACGCATCTGAGAAGTTTGGCTGATGGGATTTTCATCTAGTATATTATCAGTTACTCTAGACACTAGTATGGCAGTATGTAAAAACGTGGATGTATAACCGATGTGTTTCTGCAATCTCTATACGGGGTAAAAATGGGAGTTTATAACCCACTTAAATCAAATGTATGAAATACGATATGTCAAGAGCTTTGTAATGTTTTGAACAACTAATAATAATAAAAAAAGAGAAATGCCAAAGATTAAAAAAAAAGAGTCCAGTATTTACATCTTTTAAATAGTCTAGCAATAGTTATAATAGATAACTATTCTATAAATAAGCCTATAGACAAGAGGCCTAGCTATTTATCTATAACAATTGCATTGTAAAAGATGGTGGAGGCCTGCATCAGGACAATACAAGTAAGACTGAATAGGAAAAATATTTTAGATTAAGAAATTTAGTCTTAAATTTTTATATGATTGGATTTAGAGATGAGACACATGGAGAACTCAAGGTTTACAGACTGAATGAAGAAAGAGAGGGTCCCAAACTCAATGAAGGAACACATAAATAAGGTTTGGGAGAAGATACTGTTTGGGGTAGAATTAGAGATGTTTTACAAGTTCTAGTATATAGACCGTTAGAATAGCAGATGAGGAAATGCAGATCTAGATTTTAAAGTCATACCATTTAATAACCATATGTCAACTGTGAAGGGCAATGAACAGAAAAGAGTAATCTGATGAACACTAAGAGTTAAGTATCAGAGCAAGAAAAAAAAAAAGATCACTTCCAAATAAGGGTGATAAATGGCATGATGTCAAAGAAACCAAGTAGTTTCAAGAAGAAAAAAGAAGACCATAGCTTTAAGAGCAGAAAAGGTTTCAGTAACTGAGGGTGATTTTTAGGATTGGAAGTAGTTTGAATATTTTTTGGTAAAAAAAATCTTAAGATGTTTTATTTTTACTTTGAATCCGCTGGGAAAATGGTTCTTTTTACTACTGCTTTAGAATCCAAACTGGTTTTCTCGCTTTACTAATTCTGCAATACAGTGCACAAACTGACAATGGAAACAGAAGGATTCCCTAGGTCCTTCTCTGTCCACTTTGGATCTTGCACTGTCCCCTCTCGGTTTGAGTATTAGACTGGAAGTATAATGTTCAGTAAACAACCTCCTCTGACTGTAGAATTCTGAAGCCAAACCAGAGAGTCAGATACAATCTGAAATACATCTAAGTATTTCAAATATATTATCAAATACAAGTGAAGGACCATCCATCCCAATGCATGTTGCTCTAAATTCTCCTCTTGACTTCTCACACATCAATTAAATTCTCCCTGTGTTAACATTTTCTTCTAGGAACCATTACTGCTGCACTACCACCTATTTATTTCTGTTCCTGCTGGTTTTTGTACTCAATATACACAATTCTTTTCATTGTTCCCCACCTGAAACTCCTCAAATGGGGGAGGTCCTACCTTTAAATTCTCTGAAAAACAGCACCTTTAAATTATGTGAAGTTGGGCTGAGGATGTGGCTCAAGCGGTAGCGCGCTCGCCTGGCATGCGTGCAGCCCGGGTTCGATCCTCAGCACCACATACCAACAAAGATGTTGTGTCTGCCGAGAACTAAAAACAAATATATTAAAAATTCTCTCTCTCTCTCTCTCTCTCTCTCTCTCTCTCTCTCTCTCTCTCTCTCTCTCTTAAAAAAAATAAAAAAATAAATTATGTGAAGTTGACCATTCTAGCAACTTCTTCTCCCATTTCTCAAATCCATTTTATTCCTTTCCCTGCTCAGTTCAGTATCACGGGAAAATAGAATGGACTTCTCAGGGGGTTGGGTCGGAAGACACGGATGGATGTTGGGAAGGAGTGGAGAAGATAGGCAGAATATTTCTCTTCTCTTAAGCTCTCACATAGCATCTCCATTTCATCTTCTCCATGATTCTGGCTTCTGAGAAAGTAAATCCTCATGAATTCAACATCTTCTAGGCATTTTTTCAGTTTTAGTTGCAACCAGATTTTCTTTTGTAGAATCTAGTAAAGCCCAGTGTTCTTCTAGCCCCAGAAATGCTACATCTCTGGACTCTCTCACTGCCCTGTTTGAAGACTCTGCTCTTGTGTCACCTGCAACCTAAATCCACTGTGTTTGTAAAACCAAATGATTTCTTGACCTTACAAACTAGACTGGATATCAGTTACTTTTCTTAGCCTCCACAGTAGCATGGTGCAGGTCTCTGTCCTAAATGCATCTATTCTGGAGTCTGAAAAATATGCTGATACCATGACAGAGAACTGGATCAAATAGAAGATTCTGAGATGGTTACATGGATTACAAAGGGGCTTACAGTGCCACTGATACTAGTGATGGTGTCAGGAGTCCCATCTTGGAGTTTCCAGGTGTATTTTGTACCATCTTCTGTCTTAGTGACAACAGCAGCATTTTGCTAGTGTGGTTTGGGGCAATGTCCTCCTCACTGATTCTTTTCAGCCCTTCAGGAAATTCTGTACCCTATCTTCTCAATAATTTATTTTCCAAAGTAATAGTAGTAGTTTACTTGCCTCTAAAAGCACAGTCTGGTACACATTGAATCCTAGGAGTTATAGATATAATTGAAGCCAATATAGAACAAGAAAATGTGGGGAAGATAGTTGGAAGGAATAAGCCTCATTCTGACCAGCTCAAACCATTCCAATGCAATTCTGTTTGACAATATTCTTGAATCTCAGATTTAAGGATGGCAATTTGAGAAGTTCTGGGTCAGAAGGTTGAAAGTTATAGTGTAGAGATGTCTGTAAATTTCTCTAGACACCAACTAAGTTCTTTTCTTTAGTGTGTAGTAATACTGCCAGGATTTGTGCATCTATCTTCAGGGATATTTCAATGGGTTCTTGGGAGATGGTTTGGCATTATTCATTAGCTACAATGTCACAATAATGCCCAATTCTTGTAACATCATTCTGACACTTATTTTATATTTCACTCTCTCCCAGACAGAAAAGTAAGCTCCTTAACAACAAATAAAGTGTCACCTTGCTGCATTTTCTAGGACCTGGCAGAGAACAGGAAAGATATTCAACAAATATTTACTGAATACATTGTATGGATTCTGGAGAATAAGATTTAGAAATAGATTTTTTTTTGTTCTGCTTAGCTTCTGAGAATATAGTCATGAAATTGAGAACACTGTGTTTAGAAGAGTACACAGTGTTGTTTAGTTCATCTCTTTCCCAGCCTCCTGCAGACTTCCTTGCTAAAATCTTCATAATATACTTTTCATGATTATTCCCTAAATTATTGTCTCTAGGAAAACTTCCTTATGAACAGGCAAGTTATTTCTTCCTCTGTGATAAAAACATTTTTCACTTATGTTTATTTTAAGAATTTTTGTACTGGGCCGAGCGTGGTAGTGCACACCTGTAATCTCAGAGGATAAGCAACTCAGTGAGCCCCTGTCTCTAAATAAAATACAAAATAGGGCTGAGAAGTGGCTCAGTGGTCAAGTGTCCCTGAGTTCTATCCCCAGTACCTCCTCCACCTGATGCCAAAAAATGAATTTTTGTATTGCACTATAGTAGTTTGTCAAATGGTTTGTGCCCTATATTAAACTGGAATATTTCAGTCTAGTCATGAGCTATGATTCATATCTGCATCGATCCTTTGCATGATCTCTGGTACATTTTTAAACTCGGGTTTTCTGTAAATTATATGAAAGAAACTGATAATGGATAGAGTGAGACTAACTTCTTTTAAATGAATGAATAATGAAGTATAGATACATGGACTTTCCTAAGGCAAAAATCCATAGATAATTGAAAATATTTCTGATTTTAATTTGATCAAACTACACATTAAATATACTTATGTTTTATTCTACTTAATCCTTCAGAATAAAACTTAAATATATTGCAACAACATCAAAAAATATTTTTAAACATACAATAAGAGTAGAAAAACAATTGTTAGAGGAAATAATATGATTTCAAGAAAATGTTTTACCATGTTTATTTTTCTCCATTAAGCAAAAGATTTCCCTATACTTTGTGCTGAGGTGCTACCCATTATGGAATGAGAACAGAAAAACACTGCAGTAATAGTTTTGACTTGATCCTATTGAGACATTAATGTCACTCCAATTAAATTTTCAACTAAAAACATTGTTGAATTTTCCTGCCAGCTTTTAACAAACCAAATTCCTCTCTGAATTTCTTGGGATCAGATGAGTTTTCAAATTTTAGCATGCTCCAAATATTTTTAAAAAATAATTCATTGCACAGACAGTACCCTAATGGAATCTGGGATACCACATTAAAGTCCAACACACTAATAATTTGACAGAAAATCCAATGGATATTCAGAGTGAAAAGAATAAACACTCTGAGTAAACCACTGTCATTTCAGCTAAATTTTCAGTCAGAGAAATTCAATTATAAAGGTTGGTAACCTGCCCCATCTCAAAAATATATATATTTTTGGAGTTGTTTGGATAGCGGAATTACAGGCTTATTTTGAGCTTTTACTACTGAACTCTACCTTATGTGTTGTACAAACAAATTTTTTATCTTAAACTATATGAACTTCAAACTCATAATAGAACTAATGAAATACTACTGCTGAATGAATAACCAGGAAAGAGTAACAAGTAATGGAGATTTTGAGGAAAAGAAATCCTGATATCTAAAATGTTATCTTCTACAGAAATAATTTAGTTTTAGAGATGATGTACATTTGTCACATACATGTAACACACATACATGAATCCACAGAGTAAATAAACAACAGTATGTATATAGAAAACATTAAAAGACACAGATATGATCAAAATTGCTTTGGATTCATACACAATGTCAAGATTGATTAATTATGGGGGGAAATGGAATATAGAACAATGAGATCACCACGGGCCTTATCCTTATCATGCCCAAACTTCCTGATTAAGGAAGATTATGTAAACAAATCAGCTAAACAAGAAAGAAACATTCCAGACTTTCTTACAGTTAAAGTTCTGCTCATACTGTGGACAGTACTCAGATGGTGTTGGCAGGTAGTGAAATGCAATGTCATAGGTCAGATTTTCCAGTTGAGACCTTTCATTTTCCTTGTTTTACACATCATGACCTGCTCCAGATGTTGCCTTCATTAAAACTTATTGGGACAGATTTTATTGAAAAAGTACAAGACAGCAATATAAGCTTCCTACCAAAAATAATTACGAATGGCTAAAAATAATACACTAATTTCAGAGAGTAAATAACAAAAGGTGAAACATTTTGCTTATCACAAACATAAGTTAACATGATTTATTTTCATTGAGAGTACCCTCAAAAGTAAGAATGTTTTTTTAAAAGTATACTAACCAAAAGAGGGTTACACTTCATTATTGAGAAAATGTGTTTCATCTGTCCATTATTATCAGTTACAACTTATAATACTGCTCAGTCACATATTTAGAAATCAATCTTAGCAAAGCCATTATTGGTAGTATTTGATAAAAAAAATTCTATGGATAGTAGTGCTTGTATAAGAGTGTTTCAAAATTATAAATGTAAATGTCCTTCCAGTAGATTTATTTTACCAAACTCACACTAGCAGCCAGTGAATGGGCGTAACCAAATTTCTGGGCCATTGAGATCATATGTTTCACAGAGTTGCAATTTTTTGCCCAAATATACACTCTTTTCTTCAGAATACCCTACTATATGATTTCTTAGAAATTTCATGATTTATTAGAAGAAACCACTATGAGGAAAGAGCAAAATCTAAGAGATCACAGGAGTGACAAGGATCTTGAGCAAATATGCTGCATGTACTCTCAGAGTAATGTAATTATAGCAGATGAGGGTGTATCTTTCAGACTCTCTCCACAGAATGCTCCTTCCCTTCTTTGGCTTCTCTTGTTTTCTCCTTTCTCTCTCCAGAACCATTTGCTTTCTCACCTCCTTTACTTTCCATTTCTTCTAAATTCCATACCTCTTATTTTTTGACCTCCATGTAAAGTCTAGAGTTTAAAGTGATTAGAATGGAACATTTTTAAAACTACAAATAAAATTAGAAGCTAAATAAATCAACAGAGTCTTTCTAAATTACAGGAAAGCTGATTTAGACATTCTGTAATGCAGTGTTTTAACTACTGTCCTGATGATATGTGTGTGTGTGTGTGTATGTGTATATATATACACACACACACATATATTAACTCATGTATAAAATGTGTGGTGTGGAAAAACTTCTTGAGCTAATGTTCACCAAAGTACAAAATTAGTAAATATATATTAACTAGATTCTCTTTATTGTCTCAGTTCACAATTTGAACCAGAAATCTACCAGTGATTCAGCTATTAAGATTTGAATGTTTTATGAAATGAGGTTGTTATGCTTTAGAAATGGGATATTCACCCAAATCTCATGTGTTGGAAGCTTAGTCCCTAAGGTACAAAGGTCAAAAAATGGGTTTTGGGGGAAGTGATTAGATCTTGAGGGCTCTGGCCTCATCAGTGGATGATACCTGAATGGACTATTGGGAGGTGGTAGAAACTGTCGGGAGGTAGGGTATGGTTGGAGAAAGTGAGTCACTAAGTCATACTCTTGTGGCCTATATCTTGTCAAGGCCCCTTCTTTTCTTTTTTTGCTTCCTGGGAGCCATGAGCTGAGCAGTTCTTCTTGGCCATGCCTTACAACCACGATGTTCTGCCTCATTTCAGGACCAGAGCAATGAAATCAGTCAAGCATAAGCTAAATTCTCTGAAACCATGAGTCAAAATAAATATTTCCTCCTTTAAATTGTTCACATAAGGTATGGTAGTAATGGTGACATAACAAGAGGCTACAATAGGAATTCTCAAATGTGAAATGAAGATCAACATGAAAGAGAAGAATACAAAAAGACTCTGAAAAAAAGGAAGATAAAGAAATGTGGATAGAATATATAATGAAAAACATAATAAAAATATTTCATGTATTTTATCACTTTGAAATCACAGAGGAATATTTATTCTATTGAAGACTCCAACCCTAGAAGTCTGGGAAATAAATGACTTGGAGACCTTTGAAGTCAATTGATAAAATATTGCCACTTCTAAAAACTTCCTATTGGAAATATTTTTTATGGATTATGTGCTCAGACATAGTTGTTTTCCAACCCTTTCCACCCCTTGTCAATGCGTAGACTCATGCACCATGATATACCATCATTACAGCACATCAAGAAGCCATTCTCTATGAGTTAAAAAAACCAAATATGGAACTGAACTCATCATTTTCTTTAGATCATAAATAATTCATCTCTCTTCAGAGTTACTGAAGACTTCTATGAAATTTTTATGGCAAGATTTCAAGAATTTAACAGGTAACTCACTGATAAAAGAATTGAAAAAAGAAGCTAAAATATATTTTGAGAATTATAAAAATGTAGCAATTCTAATTAGCAGTGAAATCTCTGTCAGGTGTAATCAGGTTCAATTATTCAAATAATATACTTTCAACATCGTTTAAAAATTCCTATTAGCAGGATTGGTTTTCTATAAAAATTCACTTCTTCACCTAAGATACTATTCAACGTTAGTGTATATAGTTCACAAGAGTGATTTCTAATGATTTAGGTTTTGCATGTAAATATTTATAGTATAATGCTGAGGAAAAGAGAAAGACAAATATAGTAATACACCTACCAAAATTTGATTTTAAATTTTGACAGTGTCTGGAGGCAGTGGTGAGAATATACTGCAGCAAGTATGGAAGTTGGTATAATCCTAATCATTTTGAAAGTTCAGTTGTGAACAATGCTATGTAGATCCCAGGTAAATACATGAAGATGATGTGGAATATTATAAGGCTATCATAGAAAATCCAATTAGGAAGAATAGAATCATGATCTTAACACTAGCCCAAAAGGAGTGAATTTGAGATTGGACTGATAAGGGCAAATTCAAAATCCCAAGTAGTTAGAAAAATTATAAAGGATATTTAATAGGTACCATATAGCAGTTATCACAGTAAGAAAGTTTTATACATTTTTTCCTGGAACTTCTAAGCCCTAAAAAGTTTGATATTAGGAATTATAATTGCTAACATCTGGAATTTCTGGAAGCATATTTTATGGTGATGGATAAACTAGTATCTTCCCTTTTGATCTCTTGGAGAATTCTGAGTCCATCCACTTGAAACTGTACATTCCTCTGAAAATCTGGCCCCTTCCTGTGCCTTTCCACCTACTGTAATATTCTCAGTCTCTGCTTTAGTCACTATCTTTAGTCATCAAGACTCCCTACTACACCCTTATCTCCTATTGTAGCAAGCTTTGCTCTGTTCTGTCAACTTTCACCAGAGGTTTGCAATTTTCTTTAAGTTTATAGTCTAGTAGCTAAGGAGGAAGAGTCATGATTGAACATTTAAGAAAAACTAGTTACTGAAACAATAAATTCATAAATGAAACACTCTCATGCTTTCTTTCTTCTGCAGCTGCATCACAGCCTATGTGGGAGCCACAGGCCATGCTTCTCTTCACTCATGGATATGCATACCTCTCCCTAAGTCCTTCAGTGCTCCCTACCTCTCTATTCCCGACATTCCAAAACCATTACACAAAGAGGCTGATTAATTGTTGTTATAAGCAGAAAGAATAATTCCACCACTGGAAAAAAATTATCTCAGTAGAATTTCACACAAAGGACAGATATCTAAAGTTATTTTAGAGATCTCCTCCCAATTCCCTGTACAAAGAACAGTAAAACATTTGTTTTCTAGTATAATATATGAGAAAATCTATTAAACTACTGTTTTCTTCACTGTCTTTAGAAACACCGTTTGACAAACTTGAGCCTAGCTAATTTTTCAAAACAATGGAAATCAACAAATATTACAAAATTAGAAGTGACAATAAAAAAATATGCAATTAATTCATAAACTTCATATGAGATACAAAGATGCAACAATGCTTCATATTCTGAAAGGACAATAGGGTTTTCTATAATAATATTTTGATTAACAACACCATTAGACTTGTTTCTATAATGTTTAAAGGTGTTAGTCTTCCCTTATATGAAGAATCTAATCACCCTAAGTAGTTTCATAATTTTTCCATTTCAGATTCCTTAGTTAAAAGTCACTCTTTTACATAAAATGCTTAAGAAAAAAGGTTTTATTAAAATATGGGATAACACGCATGTTCTTCATAAGCCTAAAGAGCAACTAAAAAGAAGAGCAGGATAAAATATATTTAAAACATGAAAGGATTTGAAATTATGAAGCAACTTGTAAGGGATTTTAAATCATACTATAAAAGACAGCCTTGAGTTAAAAAAAATTCAAATTAGTTATCCTATTAGAGATACACTACAGGATAAAACTGAAGATAGGAAAAATATTTTATTCATCTTATGCTAACTCAAACGTAAGAAACTGCAATATTCTTATATACATGCTTTACATATAAATATTAACGAACAAATTTCCATATAGCAAATAGAAAACCTATAGCAGCAAATCAGAATTGTTTCTTTTCTTTTCTTTTTGTCTTTTATATCACTCCAATAAAATTAGGACTCTCTGAACATTTCCCCAAGGTTCATATTTTATAATAATTTCAAAGTGAAGTGTAGCTGGCAAACTCCAAGGCCACAGCTACCTTTGATCACAAAAATGAATCTACACAGTCTATTCTTCCCACATATAAGTAGAATCTCACTCTTTATCGGACCAATAGAGAAATGTATAGTAATTTACACAGTCATTAGTAGATTATTTTAGTTGTAAAATACTTTCTCATATTCTAACTCTTAGCATCTCCTATTGCTAAAACATGTATTCAACCTAGTAATTCTCAACTCTTAAATTAATTAGTATTTATAATTGACTTCAAGCTCTGATTTGTAGAAGATCACAGTCTCTTTATTAAACAGTCTCTGTTTATGTGGAGAACTTGAAATGACTTCATGCAAAATAAATCCATAATTAGATTTTCTTTTAAAAGGAAGCATCCTCAGTGTTAAGAACAGAGAGTCTCCAATAAAGAACAAGTATCAATGCTGGACCAATGACATTGAGAAAAAGAGACTGCAGATATCCCTAAAGACTGGGGCTTGGCATTCCAAATTTTGTCTGGACATTTCATTGCTACTAAGATAACATCTTAAGATCAGTATTGCCTGGTAACGACCTGCTTTTAATTTAAAGTGTTCAAATTTTAGACTTGGTATGATGTACTCCAAAGTCATTTTATACAGTGACTATTTTAGGAGAATAAGAAAAAAAATTAAAAATTGTCAGATAACATGTTTATCACCATTTGGTATTTTATAGTAACTAAATCTCATGCTATTTGGATTAGGTTATAAATGAATAAAATTTTAAATGTCATTTTAATCAATATTTATACTCCTTCTTGCACATTATACAGCACAGCTATTGGTTTGGGGGCTATTTTTTCTTTTCTTTTTTTTTTTTTTTTTTTTGGACATAGAAGTTTCTTTCAAATACATTTAAGTTAAAACATGTTTATACAGCAAATCTTTTGTTACACATTGTCAGGAATGGGGAGTTTTTATAGATAGCTTCTATACCCATATGACTGAAAAATAGAATCATCTGAAAAAAAATCAATGAAAATTTTGTTTTCCTGGTGAGTTAATTGAGAGACAACTTTTTTTCTTGTTAATATTTTGTTGATTGGGAAACTGACAGACAAGTTTTCTATACTCTGCTTTGGAACTCTAGGTTGAAATCTGTACATACCTTTTCCAGATCACCTAGAATAACGGACCAGTAGAAGAAGACTAAGAGGTTGCAGGAAAAATGCCTATTTTGCCCTACTTCTGTCAGCATTCCTCTTGCAAGAGATTTGGGTCTAGCTTCCCCTTCTTTTTAGTATCTTCAGTTACAATAGCCATTACATGGCAGCCTCCTCTAGAAATCTGGACACAACATGGGAGTCCCACGTCAGGCCCTAGAATCAAGTTCCCTTTATAGTCAAAGCATCATAGAGCTGCTTTCTTTATAAACATAATATTGAAATGTTTTCTTTTGTTTCAATTTCATTGATGTCTTGAACTTTACATAAACAAAGGCTACGCGCTGTTTTGTGTCTCGCTGCTTTAGGTCAATATTATGTTTGAAAGATTCACCTAGCTTGTGTTTTACAGTTCTAGATCATTGTTTCATCTCTATATAATATTCAAAGATATGAACAGACCATTGCTTATTTATTCAATGTAGTGTTGGTGGTAATTTGGGTTGGTGGCATTATTGGTATATTCCAAATACTACCTCTCTCTTTTTAAGGTAGAATAAATTGATCTACCATCAGGTTCAATGACCCTTTGTCATCTTCAATTTTGTAGTAAAGGCATCTAGTTCTCATTTTTTAAAATTTCAAATATTATACACTTCAATTTTAAAATATCTATCACTCTGTCTTCTAATTTAAAATTTGTATGTACCAGCTGGGATTTTCACTTACTTCAAGCACATTTTGCTCTACTATGACAAATATAATCAATGTATGTTCTTTACTGAAAATTCTATTTTTCTGGGACATCTTGAGGTAGATCTCAGTTGGTTTTCTTTTCCTTTGAGAATCACTTTTCCCCCTGTTCTTCTTATGTTAGGTAGTTTTAAATTGTTTCTAAGACACTGTGAAATGATGTGGTGGAAAACCTGGAACTTCTTAAATTCTTTGAAAAGGGTTCATGTAGTTGTTAGTGAGCAGTTAATTTGATTAGGCTATAATGGAGATGTCTGTCTCCCCTGAATTGGTTCCTATTCCTGTTCTCAGGATGAGAAGTACCTTTTGGTTTTTGTTTTTTTGTTTTGTTTTGTTTTGTTTTAGCTATGATGCCATACACCTGGGTATAGACAAGATAGACATAGGTAGTGACTGTACACAGAGTACAGGTTTCCTTCTATAATCTCTTCTTCTCAGAAAACTTCTTTTACTCTCTAGGAGATATAATTTTAGTGAAGCCTTCAGCTGTCTCACCCTCTGCTGAGAACATGACCAAAACCACAAATTGGACTCATCAGCCAGCCCCATTCTTCACACCTCAACCTTCCTCCAAAGTGTGCCTCCCTTCCTTTCCTCTCTGTATGCCAAGGCCAATGTCTCGGCTTGGCACCAGAATCACGAGGCACTCACAGCTTTGTAGGTTCAAACAGCAATTCTTTATTCCCGCTCTCACACCGCCTCCACACAGGTCCAGGGGCAATCACGTTCTGCCGTCTGCCCGCACAATCCACCTACTCCACGAGGCTATCTCCAAATCCCATTTTAATCTCACGAGAACTCAACGGGAACAAGCAGCAGGAACACCCTAATCCCAGCAATAATCTTCAACCTCCAACTTCCCTAAAACCCATTATCTTAAACTGGCAACGCCTTAAACTCAAGGAGCCGGTTACTTCCTCAAACCTGATCAGCTCTAAACCCGGATCCGCCTTGGTCCTTGAGCAAGGTCACCTTATTAAAGCATGCATGCAATGTCCCATCCAATGTCCTCTAAGCAGCATGGGGTACGCTTGGCAAGGAAATTTCGATGCGTCATTCCTACTTGGTAATGGCCCTCAGCATCTGTAGTCTTCAAGCGGCTGCCTTTGGGTCTGGTCCAGAGTAACTGCATAGTATTACTGGGATATTCTGTGTATTAGAGGTTTACTCTGTCAAAAATGGTCAAAAAAATTCACCAATTTTCTTTTTAATGTGTTCTTATGTTTCACCTATTAATTATATTCTAAAATTTGATGATAATCTCTCATTTCTAACTCTTTGGGGGGTTTTGTTATGCTCCTTGCTATTTTTTTTACATTTATTCTATTATTTTTGATGGTTCCTTATTCTTTCTTTGTGGTTTCTAAATTCACATTTTATTGTTTATAATTTAAGAATATTTGTATTATATTCTATATGAGAAAGTTCCAACACCAAGAGCTATTAGAAACATAAATATGCTATTTGTTCACCCTAATTCACAGGGTCTTTCTTCCTTGTATGTTTGATAAATTTCATTATGAGCTCATGTTAGGCTTTTTTGTAGGGGAAGAGGCAATAATGTCAATTTATTTCTGTCACATGTCTTCTAGTTCTATCAACCCAGGCCTCTTCAGTTTTTCTACTTGCGATATTCTAGACCTTGAAATTAGAGTAAATTTAAATCATATAGTAAAGAAGGTCTATAGTTAATAGATTTATTTCTTATGCTAATTTGTCTAAAATAGACAAGCTTTCCTATCATCTTCATTGTCTTGCAGGCCAGATTTTTCTATCATTCGTTCATTGACATCTTAGCCCTTCAAGAATTTCTGTTCTATCCGGGGTCTCAATTTCAAATTACCACTTTGTAGAGATTGCATAAATTTCACATTCATATCTTTATATCTCATATCTAGTTCCTGGCAAAAGCAAATGTTCCCAAAGTAACTAGAGTTTCCATATTTGCTTGCTTCTTTGGTTCTTTCTCAATTTCCTTAAGCTCAATTATTCATTTTAAAGCCTGTTTGATTTGATTCTTCTGAACCTAGGTGCTTTATAATGACAGTGTCTTTCAGAATATCTAGGCTAGCATTCGATAGAAAGAGAACTCTTATACTTAAAAAATCAATAATTCTCTGCCTGCTACAATAATTTTGTATTTTATCTTCTATCTGTTAACATAAAATGACATAAAACTAGACAAATTGATCTCACTGCAAACTCTGCTAACTCTTCAAGGAGTTTTTCATATTCAATTAGTTGCATTTTCTACTTTATTTTCACATTTCCAATTCCTTTCAGCACATAACTTTGTCCACTATTTTCTAAAGCCATTTATTCTTTCCATTTTCCTGCCTCAAAAATCTGTACTTTTACACATTCTTATATATTTAGCTATTTAGTTATTGTTATTAGATTGAACAAAGGGATGCTTTACCACTGACCTACATCTCAAGTCCTTTATAATTTTAGACAGGATCTCACCAAGTTGTTGGAATTCTTGCTAAGTAACTGAGGCTGGCCTCAAACTTGAGATTATTCTGAGTTGTTGGGATTCCAGGTATGTAGAATTGTGCCCCATAAATATTAAACCATTCTGTGTCATCTCAGTCTACAATACAACCTTCACTCTTCTGTATTTCTTCTTGTTCTTACTACCACTCCAAACAAGCACATTCCCCTTTCTTTATTGTCAAATATCTTGAAAAAAATAGCCTTCCCTTTACTAGCACCTGCTTTATTTGAAATTACATTGAAATCATTTCAACAAAGATACACTCCTTCCAGGTCTTTTGGTATTCTCTTATTTTTAAAAAAGATTTAGCTTTTGTAAATTACTTCTTTATTCTAATTTGTTTTACATGATGGCAGGATGCAATTCATTTCATATTACATTATAGAGCACAATTTTTCAAGTCACTGATTGTACACAAAGTATTTTAACACCATTCATGTGTTCATACATGTACTTAGGATAATGATGTCTAATTTATTTCATCATCATTCCTACCCCTTTGTCCCCTCTCCTCCTATCCTCTCCACCCCTTTTCCCTATCTAAAGTTCCTTCATCCCTCCCATGCTCCCCATCCATTGCCATTATGAGTTAGCATCATCATATCAAGGAAAACATTCAGCCTTTGGTTTTGGGGGATTGGCTTACTTCATTTAGCATTATATTCTCCAACTCCATACATTTACCTGCAAATGCCATGATTTTATTCTCTTTTAATGCTGAGTAATATTTCATCGTGTATATATACAAAAGTTTCCCCATCCATTCATTTACTGAAGGGCATCTGAGTTGATTCCATAATTTAGCTACTATGAATTGTGCTGCTATAAACATTGATGTGGCTATGTCCCTGTAGTATGCTGTTTTTAAGTCCTTTGGGTATAAGCCAAGGAATGGGATAGCTGGGTCAAATGATAGTTCTATTCCCAATTTTCTGAGAAATCTCCACACTGCTTTCCAGAATGGCTGCACCAATTTGTATGAGTGTGCCTTTTCCCCCATTTCCTCACCAACACTTATTGTTGTTTGTATTCTTGATAGCTGCCATTCTGACTGGAATGAGATAAAATCTTAGAGTAATTTTGATTTGCATTTCTCTAACTGCTAGAGATGTTGAACATTTTTTCATATGTTTGTTGATTGATTGTATTTCCTCTTCTGAGAAATGTCTGTTGAGTTCCTTGGTCCATTTATTGATTAGGTTATTTGTTTTTTTTGGTATTAAGGTTTTGAGTGCTTTGTATATCCTTGAGATTAGTGCTCTATCTGATACTTTGAACTTGCTGTAAAAATATCAGACCTACATAAGCCTCATGTCACTAATTTTGTATCCTTGGGAATCTCTTTCTTACTAATCTGGATTTGCATTCTTGTCCTTTCTAAAACATTGGCACTTCTCAAGATTTCAGGTTTTGTTGTCAAGTCTCTGTCCCATAGTTCTTTATGTTACATTACTTTATCTATCTTATCCTATGATTCAAGTTATGAAACTAATTCCTAAATTTATAACCCAAAGTGTTTTATTTTCTGACAGTCACGTAACCAGTAACTGCCTAAGTGGTTCTTTATTTCTCCCTCTTAACTTTTCCATCCTAGTAGCTGCCCTACTAGGAAAATTCTACTGTCACAAAATTATTTTATTCCTAGTATTATCACTGTATTCACAATCTCATCACCTTTTAGTCTCTCAATTTGTCCATCTGACTCACTACCCTCAATCTATTATGTTGAAGCTGCATAAATTTAAGAACATAGCTTGGACCATATCACCACTCTCCCGCTCAGAAATTTTATTTTTCTTAGAACAGGAAAATCAACTAGAATCAGAGAATTCAATAATATAAGCCCACTTACCCTAACAAATGGTTCCAGATGATTTATTTTAGGCACTCTGGGTGCCAATCAAACTAGATTCACCATTTGATTATATTAGTCAAGACTCTATGACTTCAAGGTATAGAAGAAACCCACTCAAGCTAGTTCAAAAAAAGCAGAGTCTACTGAAAGGATATAGTATCTAGGGCCAAAACACAGTTACATTCCATTAAACCTATAGAAGAGACTGGGAAAACTATCAAACATGCAAGCAATCTCTCAAAGCTTTCTTTGCTTCTTTGTGGCAAACACATGAATGTAGTTTTCACTGCCCTGATTTTATGTGCTTTTCCCAGGATCTCATCTCTACCATTCTCCATCAATTCTCTTATTTCCTGGTTCTAAGTTGTGAAAGACAAACTCTCAGCTGCCAATCAAATGGATGAATCCACGTAGACCCCATGTCCCAACAAGGAGCCCTAAACTTGGGCATGTAATCAGAACATGATAATTTGAAGATACACTGTGTTTCCAGCTTCTGAGCTAGTTTTTATATTGTTCCTCCTTCCTGCAATTGTTACTTCTCCCTACTCACTCATTTTTCTAAGTACCCAAAACTATGTATCCTTCAAGACCATGCATGAATGCCATATCCATCCTAAAGTTTCTCCTTATTCCTTAACTGAAAGTAATCTGTCTCTCCTGTCAATTCTAGAGCTCTTCCTCTAAATCTCTGCTGTGGCAAGTCTTATCTCCCAAATTCAGCTAAAAGCAGAAGCTGTAGTATAATCCTACAATGCTTAGTTCAATACAAGTAACATAGTAACTGCTTGATAGATGTCACTGAATGTCAAGTATTATTCCAAAGAATAATTTCAAAGGCATAAAGAAATTCTAAACCTTGAACTAAAGGGTTTTTTTTCTCTCCAGAAAGTAAGTCAACATATTGTTATCAATATTCCTAGAAGGGCTGTAAAATCATGGAAAAGAAAAGATATCTAAAAACAATTCAGTTGATGTCCTAGGTGGGAGTCCTAAATATTAGATATACTTTTGAGAAGAAAACAAAAGGCTATTCAATCATGTAATTAAAATTCACTGTAGACTAAGAAACTATACTTCTATGATACTTTAGTAATGACATTATTCATAGCACTAAGACTATCATTAGTTAACCATTGTATTACCAACCCTTAATAGGAAAACTGTCAAACTCTGTTATTTTGTTAATAAGTATATTACCTTTTACTGAGAGGGGCAATGTAAACTGCAGTGTTAGGATCTGTAAACAAGTCAGGATGGCGCCTGGCATTTTCTCAGAGGGAGTGGTTTGAGAAGTAATGCCAGCAAGCCATTAAGTGTGGAGATTCCTTATGGGTTGACTGCTGTATCTAGTTTATGTTAATTAAGATAAGCTGTGTGGAATGTATATATACCCCTCGGGTCCTACAATAAATGGCTCCCACTCCTGCTGTATCAATGTACACAGGTTGCTTGTCACCCCCAGGTTATTTTGCTGCAGCCGGACTGGGGCACTGCAGACCACAAGATACATTGCAATTGCTTAGTTTCTGCTACTCTTTTAAGCTCTAAATTATTTACAATTACTAGTCAGATTATCCAAGGGAGTTTCAATGCTAGAAATGAACTGTAATCTATTATTAAGAAAGAGCTATAAATTTACTAAACTATCTCTGCACCAAAATGCTAAAATTCATTAAAATATCAACATTATAGCTATTGAGAATTGGGGAAAAAAAAACTTATGTGTACTTCAAGATGCTTGCTCAATTCCTCCATAGTGCCCATTTGGCAAGTGTGCTGGCGTTTGGTGAAGTATTTTGTTGGCTTTTAAGATTAATAGCTCAATAAAGTCTCTGCAAAGTCACTGTGTTTATTCTGGTATTATGTTTCAAAATCTCCACCCCTGTCTGGCTTATCAGAACCATTTATATTTTTCATATATTTTGAATAATACTTTTGACATTATACAATTAATTGTATTTGTGGCCTTTGTTCTCAAGGGCTTTAACTGTGGGACATCTGTATGTTTCTTAGTGCTGCGATTTGGAAAAGCATCTCCCAGAAACCCATGTTTTAAAAGTATGGTCCTTAGCTTCTTGTGCTATTGGGAAGTGATGGAACCTTTTGAAGGTAGGGCCTCACTGGATGTCTGGTCATGTAAACTTGTACACTTGAAGGGGATAAAAGGACCCTGACTCCTTCTCTTTCTCTTTGTTTCCCTTTTTCTATGAAGTGAGCTGCTTCCTCTGCTATGTATTCCCACCATGATATGTGGGTTTTCATATACTCAAAAGCAACACACCAAGAAGCCATGAACTAAAATCTCCGAAACATAAGCAAAGATTAATTTTTCTGGCTTTTAAGAGTATTAGCTCAGGTATTTTATTACAGTAATGGAAAGCTGACTAGCACATCAATAATTTTTCTAATTTTAATTCATTTATTTATATTATCCTGTCTGTCCCTAGAGAATCCAAATGAATTATATACTATTGTCTCTTTTTGGAATAATTTGGCTGTAAATTTGTATTTTTCTTGTCCAGACCAGAGTCTTTGTCAATATAATTATTTAAGGTTCTTGTGTGTGGCTTAGCCAAACTTTCAACATGGGATTCTTTTAAATGGATGTGTTATACCCTTGTTAAAAGAAATCTAATTTTTTATTGACTTTTTCCCTTAGTAACTATTTTAATTAAAATCAATTATGTCACCAAAGGATTATTTTAACCCCATAAATAACCCCCCAATCAGCCTCTCTAAAAGTCTTCCAAAATGAACATTCAAAATAATACACACGTTAACTGTGTACATGCAGCTTCTATGCACATTATTTAGTGATGCCCTCTTTCCAAATATATTATCATTATCTCTCATATGTATTCATCCTCTTCTAATACATTTTTCTAGGTATGCTTTCCTTTGTAGCCTAAGAAGAAACAATATTTTATTCCAGTTTTTGTCCACTCTTAAGAACCTATCAATGCCAAGCACATATACCAGGTACTTGAAAGTTATATGTTGAACAAAACTGTTTTCAAAGTTTATCCTTTGGCTAACACATTTTGCATATGTGGTGGTTTGCATGTATGTTATCACTCAAACACTTCAGTGGATATAATCAAACAAAAATACTTTAAAACTTTCCCTCTTTCATGGTAAAAACTATGCTTTTCCCTATACTTTGTGTACATAAGTGGTCCTCAGATGTAACATCTTTTCACTATTAATATGTAAAGGTACTAGTGAATTGCTAGGAGAAGTCAAAAGTTATTTCATGCTTCAGAATTAACTGTGTTACATTGGTTACATTGCTACTGGTCACTACAATTTACAAACTTGGTCTTTCAGTTTTTTTAATTGTGTCCTGATATAAACCTAAATAAATGCTAAATAAACCTTAAAATCCTGAAAATTCACCCCTAGAAATAATTCTCTTGTGTTGGGATAACTTGTTCAGTGTACAATGGCCTGTTTTATTGCCTATAATGACCTCTGCTTGCCCTTTCCCTTGTGAAAAATAATTCAATTTCTCATATTGGCACCTTAAGACACAGTTTAAAGAGTACCTACACCAAAAGAGCCTATCTCAATGCTTTATGTACCCCCTCACTTCACCAATCTATGAGAACATGTACACATATTTTATTAGAATTGATTTGGGTATTTGTCTCATTAAACCAGAAGTTTGTTGGGATGAGTGTGTTATTTTCTTTGTAAAGTCTCAACTAATAGCTGAACAGTCAAATGAATTTAATAAAAAGGTGTCATAAATATATTATTGGATAATAAGTGAATATTTTTAGAGACTAAGTCAATATGCCTAACACTTAAAGTATATGCATATATGATAGAAGTGGTCTTTTAATATGCCACTTTAGAAGTACTATGACAATAAATCTTAATAGTGGAATACTAATTCAGGAATGATTTCTGATTTAAAAATTAGATCATTCATCCTTGTCACTGACAGATAATTAATGTAAATTTCATTTACATATTCTGGGCTTCATTTCTTTTTCATTCTTTAATCTTGTAATCACTCCTTGTAATACTCTGGAAAGGTGACCTTAGTGGTGCGATTAACATATTTGTTTAGAATAATGGAATAATTGCTCATTTATTAGTGTAGTATTTGAATAAACAAACAATAGATTAACTGGAAAGAATGTTTTGTAAAGCTCAAAATTAGTGGACAATGCTAAAAAATGTCACTTTTTTAAAGAACAGGTAATCAGTCAATTAAAATATTATAGAAATCTAAGTTTTTAGTAAAAACTGACAAATATTTGACAGATGACTTTAATAAAGTCTTTCTTTTTCACATTTATCTTCTTATACTTCCTCAGTGTTTTCTTCCTTGTTTTGTGTATCATTTCTTTCTACAAGTGCTCATTTATACTCGAGCACACCTGTGCTTCACTTGTGTCTTTTGCTCTGACACTGCCTATTTCCCTGGGTTCCACAATCTCTCATCCATCTTGTTCTTCTTTCTCATTTCCTCTCGCTCTAACTCTTATGAATGTCCTCCTCATTTTCACCTCCTATGATGCTTCATATATTTTCTGGCTCCCCTGTATCACTAGTCACTTCATATTTTTCTCCTCTTTGCCGTTTCATATATTTTATTATAATTGCAATACATTTCCTCAATCTTGCACCCAGCTGATACATCTGAACCTTTTTTCCTCATGCTCAGTAACCCTACTTCTTTATAAAGAAGGGTTCCAGTTCGCTTTAGCACTGTATTCAGTTTCCCGCTTTCCTAGAAGCCACATGTAACTGTGTCTCTTAATGCCTTAAGAAGAGATTGCTTTACCCATGAATCTTTTATATATTTCATGGAATGGAAACTTTTCCCTATCTTTCATGGAATCTCTGTTAAAAGATTTTTCTAAGGGGCTGGGGTATTGGTTCAATGGTAGAGCACTCGCCTAGCATGTGCGAGGCCCTGGGTTCAATCCTCAGCACCACATAAAAATAAAATAAAGATTTTAAAATTGTATTCATCTACAAATAAAAAATAAAATATTTTAAAAAATTATCTAAAATTGATGGTATATAATTCATCATCAGTAACTCCCCACACTATCTCAGTAATTTTCGTTTAAATTCTCAAAATTTAATAATCCTAACAAGTTATGATTTTCTATTTCAAATTCAACAAGAAATATTTACTAGGTAACACAAGCAACTTAAAACATGATGAACTCTTTTTTACTTACAGCTTATAAAAATTATTGTCACCTTTATGAAAATCAAAATATTGAGATTAGAAACACATGAAGTCACATAAACTCTTTGATATCTAAACTGATACCATGTAATATTTCTCAAAGTGCTGTTGAATGACAAGAAATGTTTTTTAAAATATACCTGATTTAAACAGAACATTTGCTCTTTCCTGAACACTGTTCTAAAAGTTATAAATGTATTAACTGAGTAGGTATTTAGTGCAATGCTATCAGGTACATGCTATTTTCATATGTTATTTTATATGATAAAATTAAAATGCAAAGGCCAAGCAACTTCTTCAGGATTACCCAACTTAGGCAATTAACCCACGGTCTTCCCCAGTCCAGAAAGCTTATAATCATAAAGTGCACATGTGATATGCCCAGAAACACACCTGGCCTTTCATTCAGTCTACAGAGGTTGGCATGCACTATTTGTTTAAGGAATACTTACTAAGTAAGTAGACGTGGTGGGTGCTTAAAAGCTAAGAATGTAGGCAATCATACAGGTAGGACGGTAGGGTTAGCTGTCTTCACCTTGGTTTAGAATGGTCATGTGTTGAATGTTGCTGAAACCTCTCAGAGAACAAAGGAGGAAAATATTTGCAAGCTTGGTAAGAATTTGTTGATACAAATCATGAGTCATATCAATTCCATGAAAATTTTATCAATAGAATTGCAATCTTGCATTGATTATAAAGTCAAATTTTAATTACATATGTATCTGAATATAGAGAATAATTTTGTTAATATGTTTCAGTAAAATTCTTTGAAAAATTAGATCAATGGCAAAGATTTATAATTTTAATTATGTTCCATTACTTATTTTGTATTTATGCAACCAAGTTAATATTCGATTAAGTCAAAGGCATTATCCCCATTGAGAAAATAGAACTGAAGATAACAAATAGAGTAAACCATATATATACTTCAAAACATGGTTATAAAATTAATGAATTTCAGTGTTTACTCTTATAAATATATAGATTTTTAAATAGCGCATCTTCAGAAATAGTATAATAATTATAGCTAATGTTTTCAGAGTGTGTGTATTAAATATTATGGTAGTTCTTTACATATATTATATGTTTTCATTTCCCAAACAAATATTTGGGGTAGGTTCTATTATTATCAGAAATAACATTCATAAAATTTAATAACAGGCATAGAAAGAGCATGAACTACTCAGAATGCAAGCCAGCTGTGAGGGGCTGGTTTACTATTGAGTCTGGTCCTATCTTTCTCACACTAAGACGGGGAAGTTCTGGGTGGGGTACATGGGAGGAGCATTCAGGTTAACAGGGTAGCAAGGGAACACTTTAAGGATTAAGGGCCACAATTATTACCAACCATTCTCCTTTATGAAATGATTTTAATGTATTCATGAAATTAGTTTCCACTAGTTGCACCAATGATAAATAATTTTCTAAAATAAAATTTTATTGGTTTTAAAGGAAAATATTATGATACATTTCATCCTGATTCAAGACTCTCAAATATATTACAAAGATCAAAAATATCTGAACAACCAGCCACATAGAGAAAGCTTATTGTACTGATCAGAGGAGGAAAAGAAATTTCAGTAGAGGGCAGAAGAGGGTGTAAAAGGTGCAAAGGAATCAGACCAAGAAAGGAAATGAAGAAATTATAAGCAAACTAATTGACTTTCTGACACAAACTGCTTAGGAGCAATATGGCTAATATGCACTTTGAACTGTACTTTAAATAGTTAAAACACAGGGAGAAGAAAAACTCCAGTAACACAAAGACTAACCTGACAATTTAGAAATACACCAAAAAAGTGCATATTCACAACAGCTTGAACTATCATGAAAGTAGCTACCTCTTTATATCTCTTCCTTGGTGTAGAACACAAACCAAATATGCTAAAACTGTGCATGACCAGACATTGTTTTGTATGATATTCTCTAACCAAGAAGCTGATGGTTTTAATAAAATGGTAAATTGGTCTGCTTAAAAGTGAAGGGTCAATATGTTGTTTGTTATACAATCTTTATTTACTAAATTGTGGCTTGGAAAAACTATTATAGTGAAATAAAGTAGCCATCTGGAAACAGGTGAACCTTTTTAAGAGTCATGCTGGCTCTTAAATAGTTGAAGATTTAGTAACCAATGAAGCCATATGAGGCCCACTGTTGAGTGTTAAACTTAATCATTCCTATCGTATACTGAGGCAAAAGAAATTGTGAGAGGTCAATTAACCAAACCTCAATCACAATGCTAGTAAGATATAGTTAACATCACAACCCGATTGTGTCATTTCCAAGCCAGTGTTGTGTATAAGGAATTTTCATGTTCAATCTAATGACAACAATTTAAAGGATTAAAAAAAAAAAAGAATTACAATTTTTTTTCATTAAAAACATGGGGTGAATCACATGTAGTAGAGTCTGCTTTATGTGCAAATGAAATCAGTAGAGGCTTTGTAAAGATGAATATCAAGAAGACTCTTCCTAAAATATTTTCCCTGCTATTGCAGCTGGTAGTAACTGAAATTCTGCTATTTCATGAACTTCTACCATTTCATAGTTAAACTTTATTTGGTTTAAAATTTGTCCCCCATATGTAATGTTTTCTGGGATAAATACTAAAGGAAGTTTTTATCACACCTAAATACAACATGTAGATTAACTGGCCAATAACTTTCCAAAGGAAGACCAAGAAAAACCACAAAAGTATGGGTCAGAAAGATCTGGGTTTTTCTTCTACATTGGTCACCTACTAACTGATTATCATCAGTTATGTAACCTAACCTTTTTGAATCAACTTTCTTTATGTCAGGAAGGTAAAGGTGCCTTCTAACAACACTGCAGTGCTACTGCAGAACATTCCATGTGACAGCCTAAGCAAGTGTGTTCTCAAGGCCATACACCCTCATTGACAGGAAATCCCTCACTTTTCTTGAGGGACAAGTATAGATTCATACTTCACAGAGTAAAGATTTATTTAAAAGTCAAAGTAAGAAGCTGAGGAGCACAAAAAATTGTGAGAGAGGATTAAAAAAACAAGAAGTTCATCTACTTTACAATTTTGTTCTAGTTGACCACAAGATTTGATGTATAAAAAAATAGATGTAAAGATGACTAATGCAATTAAAAATAAAATGTAAGTTTCACTTGCTTTAAAAAAATATAAGTTCCTTTAGGACGGAAAATATGCTTGCATACTTTTTACAAATACAAATCAATGCTCAGCTATGGGCTAAGTTGGTTGTCTAGCAGAAAAAAAGAGAAAGTGGGAAGAAGGAAGGGCGGAAGGCAGGCAGGCTGCATTTTAATAGCAATCTATGATATATGCAATCTCTTACTGAGAGCCACTGCTGTGGACTTTGGCTTTAAACTTCTGCAGTCACATTATTCCTCCTGTGTTATGGAATTTTACTTGCCAGCACACACCCTGAATGCTGAGCCATTTAGAAATCATTCATTCATAGCTTGGAAAGCAAATAAGGTCAGAACATTTCCAGAGTACAGATAAATTATGACTACCACCTTACTCACCACAGTCGTCTCCACTGAACTGCTGAATGAATTCAAATTAATCTCTGTCAGTTTTAACCCACAGCAGATATGACCCTTAGGCTTTTCTTTAATAGAAGTCAGTTGTAGCCAAATAACTTTGCTTCATTTGTAAATAATCATAACTTGAAGAACGTCTAGCAGTTAGTTAACAAGGATTGACTCCTCCTCAATGTGTCCAGGGCACAAATCATGAAATATTACAACCATTTTCTTTTAGGTATATTTCAATGTATGACTAAAGTTAATGCTAATTTTAAGGGTTATTATTTTATGATTGTGAGGATTTTTTTCATTTTGAAAGAAAATTCAAATTAACATGTGTGATTACTAATATGTACAAATAATATCTCTGAGATCCAGAACTAAATTTAATGCTAATTTTACTAACATACCTATTACTTTGTTGTATAAACTTTAACTCATAATTTTGCCTTTCTTTACCCAAACTTTAGAAATAACAATATTTCTAAGTATTATGAGGGTGAAGTACCTGCTTACAAACTCATGATGTTATTCAAAAATAAGAGAATATTTTATTCACTACTATACTTCTCATAAATTACTGATAAAGTAATTTACTGATGAAGCTTAATTTTAAATGTTTTGAAGTATTTATGTCTGTGAACACTTCCACTACTATTTTCTTCTCTAATTTCAATTAAAAAAAAAGTTCATACCTTGAAATGTGAATTTTTTTTCTTCCACTTTTGGTCATAAGAGTGAGATATATATATATTATATATATTATATTATATATGTAAATATATAATATATATATACACACATACACATACACACACACACTACACACACACACACATACATACATATATATATATGAATGAATGATATCTATGTATGTTGTCACATTGTATACCTTGAATATGTACAATATTACTTATCAATTATGCCTCAATACATCTAGGGGGAAAGTAATCTTGTATAGTTAAAACAATAAATGATATAGAAAAATAATATTCTAAGTGGACTTTATTCCTTTAGACAGGAAGAAGAGATAATGAAAGAGAAAGAGAGAGATGCTCTGTTGTCCATAGACACCAGAAAAACATTGTATTAGTAGCCAGTATATGAAACAATACTTGATTCGAAAGACCAATACATTTTGTTTTCTATTTCAAGAAGCACCTTTATAACATCAATTAAGCTAGAGGATGCTAATGAAGGCCCAAGTCCAGGAACTTCTCTGCATTTGCACTTGAACTTTCTTCTTTTACCAGCCAGCACCTATCAGAGCAAGTACTAATAATACAGGTAATGTCTTATTTCTACTGGTATTCAGACTTTACTTGCCAATTGAGTCATTTTCTTCCTAAGAGGGAAAAACAAATACCTACTGACAGCAGCAAAAAAATCAGAGCCTACCTTAAAATAAATATGGGTATATTCTGTAACTTAATATGAAATTATTTTTTTCACATGAAATTTATTTTTTTCTAATTATTGATTTCAAAGTAAAAATATGAGTTTAAAATGTAAAAATCATGTTATTTGCCAATATTTTATGTAGATATATTTGTCTTATATATGATACACAAATATATATAGTATAAAGCTATCATTAAAATACATGCATTATTATTTTATGATTGTGACAATTTTTTTTATTTTGAAAGGAAATTCAAATTGACATGTTTGGCTACTAATATGTATTAATAATATCTCTGAGATCCAGTACTAAGTGATTAAATTTTAGCTCCCCAAACAAATGAAAAAGTATCAAGAGCTAGGATATAGCTCACTGGTAAAGCACTTGTAGAGCATAGGAGAGCCACTGAGTTCAATTCTCATCATAAAAAAGAAGCATTAAAATTATCAGTCTTGAAAACATGCTTATTGGTATCAGATTATTTAATGATTTTTTTCTCAAATATGAACAACATAAGAGTAATAATTTTAATATAAAACTTACCCAAAATTTATTCAGTATTGCAAAAGTCCATGGACCAAAAGTGGTACCTGGTATAATGTATTTTAAAGAAAGCATCAAGATTTAACCAGATAAAAAATATACATAGGTTTTTGATAAAATCTGTGGGACAAAATGCTAGTCATGGGAAAGTCAGTTCTTGTAAAAGTACCTACCAGAGGAAATATTTATGGTATTTTACATGGGGCCTTTTGGCACTACCGAAATCACACCCAAGTGGTGAATTTCTTTTCTGTTTTCTCCTAGGATGGGCTGGATATATCCCTCAGGAGAGACATTACACTGTGATAATAAATTGCTTTTGCCTGTGAGTATTTAGTTGCAAGTGATGAGCTGGAAAAACTGCATGAAATCTCTCTTACTTGTTAACCATAATACAACTCTGACAATTTTCAAAAGTAGTTTGGAATCTAGACTAAGCCATCAATTATACAGGATAATCTCAACAAATGTCTAATTGAATTAAAAACCAAAACTATAAGTTCTTCTTCAGTTATAGAATAATAGAAAAACACAGAAACATTAAGCAGGAGATCCTCTTCTTATGCAAAATAGGGTGTGGTGTGCAGATGGGGAAACTGAAACACTATACAGAAGATCTCATAGAATTAATATAGAGGCCACCCTTGCCAGTCAGCCAGGTGGAACTTTGAAACACAGAAGCTCTGTTTCTATATTGAGAGTAGAACCAAAAAATTCATTCTTTCAGGTAGAGGATACTTTTCAGTAAAATGGCGGTGGTGCAGCACCACAGGCAGAATAAACACACATATGTTCACTCATAGCCAAAAGGGCAATGAGTGAACAGATGCTCAGACAAACATCCCACAGATGAGAACTATACCCAAATGACAATCCCAGTTTCAGATACTACATTAGTGGCTGAGAGTGGAGGGGTAATTTGTATTAGGAAAGAATTTTTCATTTCAGGTTTCTTTTAAGTGAAGAATCCTCCTTGTATATTTTAAATATTTCCATTGAAATATAATTGACAAAAAAGAAAACTGCACATATTTAAAGGAAACCACTGGATAAGTGTTAATATGTGTATATATCACTACGATCAATACAATAAATATTTCCACATGCCTCAAAGATTTCTCATTTCCAATTGGTTATTTTCCAATTCACCCCACACACCCCTATTTCTGTTGCTATAAGACCACTAATCTGCTTTTGTTCAATATTCCTTTTTAATAATTATTAATATCTCATTCTATGGATATTAATTTGTTTTTTCATTTACCTGTTGATGGAAATATGGGTTGTTTCTGCTTTGGATTCTTATAAATAAGGCTATTATTAAAGAGCATGCAAAAACTATTGTATACATATGTAAATTCAAGTATCATAGACTTATGAGTCAAATAGCTGAAAAAATATATTTAGAAAAGATAAGAAAATCCCAAACTTTTGCAATATGAAAACAAAAATCAGTGGGGTACCGTGGCACATGCCTATAATACCAGCAGCTCAGAAGGCTGAGGCAGGAGGATTGCAAGTTCAAATCCAGTCTTAGCAACTTATTTAGACCCTTTAACAGCTTAGTGAGACCCTGTCTGAAAATAAAAAATAAAAAGGGATGGAGATGTGGCTCAGTGGTCAAGAGCCCCTGGTTCAACCCCCAATACCAAAAAAGTAAAATGAATTTTTTAAAAAAAGATTAATTGGCTATGTATGTATGGTTTATTTTGTGGACTATCTATTCTGTCCCATTGGTGTTTGTATTGATGCCAGTACCATATTGCTTTATTTACTGCAGATTTATAATATATTTTAAAATCAGAAACTGTGATGCCTCCAGCTTTATCCTCCTTTCTCAAAATCAATTTAGGTACGTATGACCTTTTGTCGTTCTATATAAATTTTACAATTTTTACTATTTTTATAAAAATATCATTTGGGTTTCTATAGCAATTGCATAGAATCTGTAGATTAATTGGAGTATAAGGACATTTGGACAATATCAATTCTTCCAGCTATTAAACATAGGCTATCTTTCCATTTATTTGCATCTAATTTGATTTCTCTCGTGAGTATTTTATAGTTTGTACTCTACAGGTCTTTCTCCTCCTTGAATACAGTTATTTCTAGATATTCTTTTGATTCTATCATAAATGGATTTGTTTTCTGGATTTCATTTTCAGATATCCATTGAATACATAAATGCAAATGATTTTGTTTGTTGCTGTGTATCTTGAAACTTTGCTGAATTAATTTTTCACTTCTAAAATATTTGGAGGCAAACTTCAGGGTTTTCTATATATATAACATCATATATTTACAAATTGAGACAATTTCACTCCCTCCTTTTTGATTTGGACATATTTCTTTTCTTTGCCTGTTTTCTTTGGCTAGATCTTACAGTTTTATGTTGACTAGAAGCAATAACTCGGCATTCTTTTTTTGTTCTTGATTTAAGAAGAAAAGTTTTCAGGTTTTCACCACTGAGTATGACATTAGGTGTGAGAGTATTGTATATGGCTTCCATCATGTTGAAGTATATTCCTTCTATACCTAATTTATTGACCATTTTTTCATGAAAGTATGTTGAATTTTGCCAAAATCCCCTATGTCTTAAAGCAAATAGCTAATAACCTGATTAAGAAATGAGCAAAAGACTTAAAATAGACATTTCTTCAAAGTAAACAAATGACTCAGAAGTGTATGAAAAGTAGATTGACATCATAAATCATCTGGGAAATAAAAATTGATGCAATAAAGAGATAAATCACACTAATTAGCAT
Organism: Ictidomys tridecemlineatus; assembly: GCF_052094955.1. Taxonomy (NCBI): domain Eukaryota; kingdom Metazoa; phylum Chordata; class Mammalia; order Rodentia; family Sciuridae; genus Ictidomys; species Ictidomys tridecemlineatus. The sequence continues at coordinate 162,933,044 of NC_135478.1, read as the reverse complement.
AGTTATTACCAAAACTAAATTAAATTTAAAAAGAAAAGATTTTGGCAATGATGTGGATAAAGGGAACCCTTATACAGTGTCAGTACTTAACAGTATTGAGGTTCTTCAATTTTTAAAAAATATAAAAACCATATAATCTAGAAATCTTACTGATGAATACATATACAAAAGAATTGAAATCGGAATTTCAAAGAGTTATCCGTATGCCTAGGTTTACTGCATTATTAATTGCACTGGCTGAAGATATGGAAACAACCTAAATGTTCATTGACTAATGAGTAGATAATGGGGTGTATAAATATATACAACAAAGTTATTTAGCCTTAAGAAGGATGGAATTCCCACTTATGACAGCATCGATGAACCTACAGGACAATGTACTCACTGAAATAAGCCAGTCTCCAAAGGACAACATTATATTTACTTCTGGTATATTAAAAAGTTAAAATTCATTAAAGCAGAAAACATAAGGATGTTTGCCAGGCTGATGGAAGAAGGAAATGGGGAATTATTGCTCAATGGTTATAAAGTTTCACTTATACAAGATGAGAAGTATTTGTGTCTGCTCTACAACATAGTAGCTATAGTTGACAATATAGTATTTTACACTTTGAAAGATGTTGAGAGCACAAGTCATAGATCTTACCTTAAGTGTTCTTGCCATTAGAACTAACTCTCTCTCTCTCTCTCTCTCTCTCTCTCTCTCACACACACACACACACACACACACACACACACACACGCCCCTGAAGAACACAAGGAAAATTTTGAGCTGATGGCTATTGTTAGCACCTTAATTGTGGTGATGATATCATAGATGTATGAGTGTACAAATTTATCAAATCATATATTTAATGTGACCCATTTTTGCACTTTGATCATCTCAATAAAATTTAAAAATAAAAAATTTAAAAACAAAAATTAAACCCACCACAGTGAAATGCCTCTACACGAATAGAATAAAATCATGGCATTTGCAGGTAAATGGATGACGCTGGAGAAGATAATGCTAAGTGAAGTTAGCCAATCCCCCAAAAAATAAATGCCAAACGTTTTCTCTGATATACTCCACTCATAGTGGGGTAGGGAGGGGGAGCATGGGAGGAAGAGATGAATTCTAGCTAGGAAAGAGGGGTGGAAGGGAAAAAGAGGGGGCAGAGGATTAGCAAGGATGGTGGAATGTGATGGACATTATTATCCAAAGTACATGTGTGAAGACACAAATTGGGTGTCAACATACTTTATATACAGAGATATGAAAAATTGTGGTATATATTGTGTAATAAGAATTGTAATGCATTCTGCTGTCATTTTTTAAAAATCAATAAAAAAAGAGATGCCTCTACCCACCTATTTGGAAGGCTAATATTTAAAAGCCTGGGTACATCAATGCTGACAAGATCTGGAAGAACTGAAATCCTTATACCTGTTGCTGGTAGTATAAAATATTTTCCCATATTTTAGAAAATTGTTTGACACTTTTTTTAAAAAAGTTAAATATTTACCTGACATATGATTCAGTCATTCTACTCCTAAGTATGGCCCCAATTAATTTAAATTATAAATTTAAACTTAAGTGTTGTAATTTATTTGGTTCTTACTATGTTAGAAATTAAAAACCATTTTTCCCCAAGAAGATCATTTATATTTGAATGGATTTTCAAATATATCATGACTTCAAAAAGCTTTCTGTGCCATTAAGTCAGAGTCCACAAAAACAGAATAATTATTTGTATAATTTAAAGTATCATTTAAACTACTTTATTCCTGCCACCATTTCATTAGATTTGGTGAGATAATCATCAGTATGGTTAGAACAGGGATTCATCCTTATATTTTGTGATAAAACAGAATATAGCTTTCTCTCTTTCCTTTGAAAGTTCTCAAAAGACATGTTCCAATGCACATAGCTATGAAATAAAGCCCGCTTCTTTTACCTTCATTTCAGTAAAACTCCAAGTCATTCAGCCTTTGGATTTTTGGGATTGACTTACTTCATTTAGCATAATATTCTCCAACTCCATCCATTTACCTGCAAATACTATAATTTTATTCTCTTTTAATGCTAAGTAATATTTCATTGTGTATATATACCTCAACCAGAGAAATGAAAAATTTTGCTGCAGTTGTGTACAATGAATCAAACTGCATTCTGCTATCACATATACTTATTTAAAATAAATAAATTTTTTTTAAAAAAGTAGTAGACTCATGTATTAGATGTTTTGTACTTTGGGGATTCAAAGCACATCCATGTAGTATATACATGGGTATATAGTGATATATATTCAAATATGCCATTGATAATTAAGTATATAATTTGAAATACACATAAATATTTATTCTATTGTACATGATTTTATGTAAATATTTAAGTATAGAGTGATTGAGTGATTAAGGTTGAATTTTCAGTTCAGCAGTTAGGGTTAGAGTTCTAGTTAGGGAATGAACTTGAATAATCCAAAATCAGAGTATTCATAAGGATAAAATGTAGGCCAATATATGTGTACATAAAAATACATGTTTTGACACAGAAAAAAAAAGAACCTCAATGCCAGCAAGTTAGGATCAAAGACTTCTAAAGGGTACTTCAACACTGCAATTTTGAACAAAATATATCTCAAGCACATTTATGGAGTTCAGCAAACCTAAAGATCACTGAAGACCTATGTCCATCCAAACTTCTTTGCCATGTTCTAGAAGACTACTACAATTCATCCTTATAGCAGATGGTGGATTAAGGTCAGCTATGTAGCTCTGCATGGAGTGCAGCCTCCTATCCCTCACCAATCACAGAAACATAAAATCAGGGAGTTGAAGCATAAGTTATGTAGTTTTTTTTGTAAGTGTAAAGCAGTGAATTTGATGGGGAATTACTGAGAAACAAAATCTACCAAATTATGCTCTGTCCTTGTATAAATACACCACAGTGAATCCCACTTAACTATGTATATAATGAGACTGCACTGAGAGTGGAGTAAATGAATCAGGAAAAGCGAGGAGAGAAGGGAGAGGTAAGTTACTGGGGAAGAAGACTAAGTAAATTATGATAGGTTCATGTAAGAATAATAATTAATGTAATTAAATAATTATTAATGTAAATAATTCATGTAAGAATAATAATGACATAAATAATCCCACTCTTATGTGTAATTAACATATGCCAATAAAAATAATAATAAAGCACTGAATTTGAAAACAGAGGCATTCCTTAGTGACTCAGAGACTCTAACTAGTTTTATATCATTTTTTTTCAAAGACCAAGACAACTATTTTAATCTGAGTGAAATGGAGAAAATGTTTATTATGATCCTATTAATAACAAAGCAATTCGAGAATAAAGTACACAGAGTCAATCACTGCTACACAGTCCAGGTATATGGAAAATAGGCATAAAAATCAATCAATAAAAGGAATCACAAATCAGTTTGTAGGCATAGTAGACATCTGGCTTCTTTTGTTCTCTCATTTATCTAAAATCTCAGAACCCGTTCTTCCTTTGGAAAATATGCTAATGAATGTCTTTTATTGGAAAACAAATTCTCTAATAGAACGAAATAGTCAGGACTTGAATCCAGACTGACAGGTTCATTCCAAGAACAGAAAATGTATTCTAGAACAGCCTCCAGTGACCAGTAGGAGTGACATGAATGCCCAACAGAAAATAGTATCAACCCTGTGGGTAGGGAGGTCCTGTACTATGATCAGGACTGAAGTCTCTTGGCTATTTACCTTCCTGAGGTTTTTTCCTATTACTAAGCCCGATTCTCCAATTTTGTACCAGTTTTGTAAAGTATCCCAAACACTTTTTTTCTCACAATAGCTGAAAAGACTTTCATATTAGTTGATATAAAAATATGAAGCAGAATTCTATGATAGATAATAATGAATAGTGATGACCATAGATCATGGGAACAGGGAAGGAATATCTGAAAATGATAACATATAAGACCCTTGAGAAAAAGTGGTTAACTCTTTGCAGAGCAAGGTTGCCTACAGGATGAAAGATGTGCAAGGGTCTAACATCAGGAAATATGAGTTGTAAGAACTTTCTGAGGCTGATACTACACTGGGAAACTAATGAGAGAGAGAGAGAGAGAAAGGGATTCTTGAAGAAATTCGAGATTTAATAGGACAGAGCATGCAGGACTTTGTAAGAACTAATAAAAAATATTAAATGTTATTCTATGGATAATGGGAAGCTTTTGAAATGATTTCACTAGGAGAATGACATGATGAAATTTGCATTAATAAAAGACCTCTTTATATTTTTTATATGAGAAATGGATTGTAAAATAAAAGAAGAATCAGGAAGACAGGTAATTCCAAAAAGTTCATGCGAGAGAGAATGGCAACAGAACTAGTATGGTGGGAGGGAGAATGAAACACAAAAGGGAAGATTTGCAAGGTATCTTGAGGCATTTCGCATCCACATGAATCAGTGGATTTGATAGTAAGGTAAGGAGGAAGAAGGCATGAGGAAGGAAAATCAGTTTACAGATATCTCAATGAAGAAATCAAAGCAAAAACTTAATGAACCCTTGAAATGGCCAAGAATGGAGACATATAGATCTGGGAGTCGTTAACATAGACATACTATTAAAATTATGGAAATGGATGAATGATTCAGGAAGTGACTTAAAGAGAAATAATTTTTTAATTTAAAAAAACCTTGATGAACTTATACATTTCAAGTAGATATACCCATGTCGACTTGGCTAAGACTCAAAAACCTAATGTAGAGTGAAAAAAATGACTGCATAAATGGTCAAAATACCATTAATATCAGTTTAATATTGGCAAAGTGATACTGTGTGTTATTTATGAATGTACATATGTGTGTATATATATTTTATATATATTTTCCATATATATATATTATATATTTAAGTTTATATATATTATTATACTGAAAGAGATTCTAGAAGAAATTAGATATTTAATGGGAAGACAGAACATGCAGGACTTGTAAGAAGTAATAAAAATAATAAATGTTTGAAAGCTTCTGATAACTTCCATATATGTGTGTGTGTTTATTGCTTTACTATATAAGTTATATATATATATAACTTATTCTGTGCTTCATAAGAGCATTACTCCTGGGGATGACCAGGAGTGCAGCTTCTTCAAGTATACCTGTAGTATTTCATTTTAAATAAAAGATCTAATAAAACATGTCAGAAATGATCTGAGTGATAGAATAACTTTCTGAATTACTATATTTTAAAATTCTTCAAAAATAAATTTAAAAATTTAAAGCACAAAGAAAATCAAATAAAGTAAAATTTCAGATTAGCAAGATAGTGATTATTCTCCCAAGTTAATGCCATTTCCTAAAAACATTCCACATTTTCTACATCTCTTCTGAGGATATTCTTTCTCTGGATTTATAACACATACACACACACACACACACACACACACACACACGAGCACACGCACACACATCTGGAAAAAACATCTCACATTTCCTTCAAAGCCCAGTTAAACATCAACTTCTGTATCAAGCTTTCCCTTAATTGACAAAAAAAAAAAATGCCTGTCAATACCTAAATCATGTCATATCCTTTAGGGCTAGCTAATGCCACTAATCAAATATTACTTTTGTTTTACTATAGTAATATACACACTTATTCCCAAATTGAATGCAAAATGAGTTAAGAATCTATTTGTAGAATATCCACAGTGAACTGGAAACTTTGTTTTATTCCAGTACATGTTACTTCCCTATTCCAGATTTTTAGAATCAGTCTTATATTCTTTGAAATGCATGTCTGGGAATATTAATTTATAAAACAAAAATATGAAAACACAATCCAGGTCTTAGCATGCTTAATTTGATTATTAGACATTCAAATATTCCAAAATCTGAAACTTTTTTAGTACCAATATGATACTAAGAGTGGAAGATTGTACACCTCACTTCATGTGATGGGGCACAACCAAAATACAGACATTAATTGGAAAATTGCCTTCACATCATGTGTATAAGGTACATAAGAAGCATAAATAAATTTTGTTTAGAATTGAGTCTCATACCCAAGATAGTTCATGATGCATAAGCAAATGTTCCAAAATCCCAAAGTGTTTGAACTACTCCTGGTCCCAAACATTGCAGATAATGGATATTCAACCTGTATAAGAATATGTCTGGGCACTGTGGTTAATGTTTTACAAACATCTCATTCAATCTTCAAAATAATTGCATACATATATTTTGGGCCCATTTCATAATTGAGACAACTCTCAAAGGGCAAGTAATCACTAAGTTTCCAAAACTAGTAGTTCATGCAATTTGACCTAGAGCCCTAGTCTTCAGCCACAATCACATACACACATTGCTGTACAGTTAGATCAGAGCCAATGCAAATATATATATATATATATATATACTGTTGCAATACCTGATTAAATACCACCATATTTCACTAAAGAAGTGGATTAAAATTACTTTATGTCTGTTTAGTGTCTTAATAACTTTTTAAATTTCTCATGTTCAGCATTCATTTGCTCTACACAAGTTATTATTAAATTTACTTACATATAATGCATATTAATGATTCTCCAACCAAGATCAATGCAAATCCTTCAAACATTTCAAGTGATTCCTAATTAACCCAACACAGACTGTTTTTATTGCTTTACCATAATCTATTTAATCAACTTTATTATTATTGTGTCTTACTTAGGGGACTTTCCTGTGGAGTTAATTGCATATTCATAAGTTTATATACTTTTACTGTACTGGGCAAGGTCTATATCTTTTTTTTTTATAAAATCAAAGAAATTTTTCCATAACTGTAATTTACACATTTTCTCCATGATCTTCAATAGTTGGCTTTAAAAGCCTTTAAAAGCCTTTTGAAGTAGCACAGCCAGATTCTAAATGTCAGGGTGTCATCTCTTCTATATATCTTTCATTTAGGCTGAGACTGTCCCTTTCACCCAAAACTTCTGTTACCCTTTCTCATAGCTCAGAATGAAAGGCAGGACATATGAAACCTTTGCTTTATTTTAGTCCCTCTAAAAGCACCTGCGTAGCAGGGATATTGTGAAGATTAAATAAAACAGCCCAAATCTAAATATTAGAGTAAGAAGAGGCAGCAGTATTTACTCCGCAAACAGAACCTATTAATTTATAATTGTTGTTGCCTTGTGAATGTATCTTAACTCAAATTTGGCTTTTCTCGTGTATGAGTATAAGCATGCTTTATGTTTTTGTAGGCAATAACTTTTGGCCTTTCCATGCATTTTAGCCCTTCAAGATTAACTATCCTTATCATGTCCTTTTCATAGCTTGGCTTTTTTCTTTAAAATGATTCATTTAGCACAACACTTTTTTTTCTCATATTTCAATATCAGCAGGTAGAATTTCAACTTCAGCAACCACTATCTTATTTTCTGCTTTACCATTGAAAAACAAAATATCACACCTTAAAAACAATTCTACATTAGGCCAACCTTTCTTTCTTCCTGGGAAATGTATTGTCTTCTAACTTGTAACAATATCCCATAGGATATACAGGATACAGAATTCCCACAGTGTGAGAATTAAATAAGATGATGTATGGGGAATGCTTAGGATCATGCAAAGGTGGCACGATCATTAAAAGTTAGTGCCTTGTGTGGTATTAGTTCATCCCATCAACACTGTGGCAGCTAGTCATGCCTCTAACTACCCAAATTCTCAGGACTTGGGAGGACATCTATAGAATAACTTTTCGTTTTGAGCTTCAGCAATCACAAAATATGTTTCTACAAAGAGAGCAGAAGAGAGGCAGTTGACCAAAGTATGAACAGGTAAATTCCCAGCACACTTTGGGGGGTCTTTGTTGGTAAAAGATTGGACTCCCCACCAAGGCAGGGACTCAGTCAGGGGAAAAAAGAAATACTTGTACAGGTTGAGTATATTTTACCTAAAATGCTTGGGACTAGAAGTGTTTCAGTTTTTGGACTTTTTCCAATTTGGAATATTAGCATACAATGTTATACCTTGGGGATGGAACCAAAAAATAAAAATAAAAACAAAATTAACTCCTATTTCATATGTACCTATATAACCTGAAACTTATTTTATATAATAGTTTAAGTAATTTTGTGCATGAAACACAATGGTATGGAAATTTTTATTTGTAGCTTCATGTTGACCTTCAAAAATTTTCAGAGTTTTGAGTTATCTGGATTTGGGGTTTTCAGATAATAGATGTTCAACCTGTAGCTGTTGCTTTCTTCTAGTCTCAGAATCGATTCTTCTAGATACAGTATACCAAATATCCTGCTCTATTCTCTCCTTTGCCATTATTTTTAACTCCTTATAAATTCACTGAAGCACATATCTTCTGTCAGTCTCTCATCTTTCCTCCAGGTTAGTAAGAACAATTTTGGGTAGATCTTTAATCTGTGCTTGCAGATGCCAGTGACCCACAGTTCCTAATGTCCTTCCCTATCACTAGTATTAAGTATCACTAAGATACCTGCCTTACACACCTTGCTTTATTGTATTGGGCATTTCACCTTCCTCCCATGTGCTGTGAAAGAAATCAGCCAAAGGTTTGTTTCCACAGCTCTCAGGATTTATATAGAACTCCACAGGAAGGCCAGAGGTCCAAGGGCCCACACATGTCCCCTCTTATCCCATACCTAAGCCCAAGCTGCAATATCTTGTGTTAAATTGTCTCTTTATTCTTTGATTAATAACTCACACTCTTATTAAATTCCTACCTCTGTCTTGTAAAAAAGATTAAAAAGGTGGTTTGAAGCAACTTTATGAGGAACTAAATTTTTCAAATTCTCTTTCATTGCCATCCTAAACCAGCTGTTTTTCTTTCAAGTTTCTTACCACCCTGTTTTAGTCAGAAAAACTCAGATATGAGTCGGCTGCATTTATTTCTCCTTACTTTCTGGTACTTCTCTAATTGCTTTGTTCTGTATTTGAAGAAAGATATTGTAGGTAACTCATTGCCCCCTTCCCTTTCTTCTTCTTCTTTTTTTTTTTTGTTCACTTTTGTTTCTGAGGAATAGGTGTTTCATTAATCGCTGCTATAGCTATTTGATTTTATCATCCAAAACTTTTTATTGTCTTTTCCCTTGATAATTTCTTTATGTTTGAATTTGTCCTGCTATTCTAAGCTCTTGAGAAACAAGTCAAGATAAATATATATTTTGATCCTTTGTTGCACTAAAAATTTGCTATCCTACATATACTTATGCAAAAAATATACACCTATGAGAGATTCATTTCGCCAAGTCTCATTAAGCAAAACTTGTGCAGCTATCTCTTTGTCCTTCACAATCCATTTAAAGTTATATATACATATACACACAATTCTTATGTACCCACATCCCTCATTTTGGATAACAGTTATGATTGGTTCCACATATTCAAATGCATTTCTTTTGGTTGGATAGAGTTAAGTTATTCTGGTTCTAAGTGTGTGCTATTTATAATCATGATAGTATGCATCTTTTAGTGAATAACAATCACCAGGCAAAGTGCTCTAAAAACAACCTCTTGGTAAAAATGATAATACATTATTGCATCACATTACTAGTGTTCATTAAAAATGTGATTCTCTGTCTCTTCTTGGAATTTCTATTTCCCAATCACCTTGCATTTAAGGAGACCTTGGTACCCAGGTGTGGCCAATGGTCTGAAGCTCCATGCTCATCTATGCCCCAGAAAGAGGAGGGCAAGATGCTAGAACTCCAGTTAGCCTAGGTTACAATGTGGTTGCACAGTAGCAGATCTTATGACAGATTCATAGTGCTCACATACCATGAGAATACAAGAAGCATATCCTAGTTGCATTAAGACATTGAGCTTTGGAAGTTTAGTTTAATGCAATCTAACCTAACATATTCTGACAAATACAAGCCCACAGCAATGGTAAGTACTATCCTCTGAACGCGTTAAATGATGAAACTGGGTTTAGACAGTTAACTGTCCAAGCTTCATTTTGATCACTTGTAAAATGGAAGATATACAATAATACTGAGAATAAACAGCTAATGTAATCAATAATGAGAATAAACAGTTAATGTAATTAACAAAAAACACTGCATTCACTTAGCCAGCACTTCCTTGATACTGTTCTCGCTATTTTCATCATTGCCTTTATCATCTAGATTTCTTTCCTAAGGCATAATTTTCTTCTTGAAAAGAAAGATGACTCCTTTACTTTGGCCTAGTCAGTGAACATAAAACCAATTTCTTCACTGATAAGTACATATCAATTGGATGAGAAATTGGTATCAGAAAGGTGAGAAATGTTAACTGCCTGTCCATGAAAGAGAACCTAATTTCAAAATACAAATAGTGAAAATAGCACTGGCAATGTCTTCTCATCTCACAGTGCTACCACAGTGCAGTTGCACAATTTATCACATCTATACAATACTAGAGAACATCCAGCAGCTCTATTATATGACTTATAGGGTTTTAAAATGGCATGAATATTAAAAAATCAATAATTTTCTAAGAAGGAGAAAAAGATTTGGAGGAAGTTCTCAGCTTAAGAATGTGTTGTGTTTCAAAAGCTTAAATATGCTCTTGATTTTTAGCCTCAGGGATCAGCTTGTATTCAAATAGATGATTTCTTATCTTCATTTTAATAAATTTGTTATAATAAAATATTCATTAAAAGATTCCTTAAAAAGCCAATTTCTCATAGAAATCCATGTCTATTTTTACACATGTGCACACACACATGCACACTCACACACATTCATGTACAAATTACTGAAAAAATGTTCAATGCAATGTACAAATTGCATACTACCTGCTATCCTGCTTCAAAGTTAAAAATTAGTATCACAGTATCCTTTTCCATACTGTTAGGACTATATTTTTAAAAGTTGTACTTTTATCCTTTAAATTAATTTCAGCTTTAATTTCCCCACTTGCTTATCTGTTGTTCTTCAGGTTAATTTCTCAAATTGAATCCTGTGATCCTGCTAAAATGTATATCTCCTCTGCTTTATACCCAGCTGCTTCCTCATTTTTATTTCATAAACTTGTACATTTTTTGTTGTATTTTATTATTTTTCTTCCTCACAAAAATAAAAACACAGGAAGAAAAAGATTATTCATTGCTGTAGCCTCAATTCCAGACAGTTTCCTGATATACTGGAGGGGTTCAATGAATATTTGTTGGGATAACAAATGAATTTATCATGATGAATTCCATTTATAATGAAATTAAATTATGGCCATGTCCAAAGATTTGGGTATGAAAAACTATATTCTTTTCCCTGACTGGTCTATATTTAATTTCAATTAATGTTTTTCCCCTCTTTACCAAAGATTTAAATGAGACTAATAATTTTTATGTATTTTACCATTTTTATAATTATGAAATGACACCTGAAATATGTATACATTTAAAAGTTTGTTATGACTTTTAATGTAACCAAGCATGGTATATTTTTTTTTTTTTGTAAATTTGGCATAGCTGTTATGAAAAAGGTCTATATTCTTTCTATAGGATTCAAATCTTCCCTTCTCTCTCAGTGCATGTATGTGTGGATATGTATTATTTGATGTTCCTTTTAACTGTTCATTTGTTTAATGTTATAATCCTTAAGACTAAAATCTAATATTTTTTTCCTTAAATTTTTGTATTCTCCTGTTTCTCATTTTTTATCATCATACTTTATTACTTTGTTTTAATTATGCTCACCTTCAAACCATTCTCAAAATATCTATATTTTAATAGAGAAATTTAGGTTGTTTACATTTAGTTTAACATTTTAAATTTCTTGATCTCATGTTTATTATTTATTTTATTGGTTTATCGTTTTTTTCCTGTGTTGGCTAGAGTTATAAGATAGTTGGAAATAAAGTTCTCTTGTTTCCTTTTTGATGTGGAACTTTAGAGTTTTCAGTGTTCCCTTCTCTCTGAGAATATTAAGAAAGACATATTTCTATACTCTTACATGAAAATAAGATGTCAGCCATTTTTCCCACTTCAGGGCTGTTGTCTTCACTAGTTGCTTTTCTTCTCCAACAAAGATGGGATTTGTGATGCATTTCTCCACACTCCCCCCACCTTAAGTCAGAGAGAAATTTGCAAGCTCTTATTCTTTTTGCCCTTTTCCTTACCCTAAGTTCTTAGAGTTTAGGATTTGCTGAAATAATTCAGCACTTTTCGTTGCAGACTTGTACCAGCTTTTCTTTCCCGCCATGCCCCTTCTACTTAAGAATCCTCCTGTAACCAATTAATGTTTCCTCCCCTCCTTGTCTTCCATTCTCCTGAAGCTTCTGTGGGATTCTTTCATCATTTGTTGGAATTCTTGGTCAAATAGTTTCCTCAGATGGGTGTCATGGGCCTTACGTTCTCTGGGTTCTTACTTCTTGACTAATATCTTCTTTACCCTGACAGGTCAATTATATCTAGTCAGTTCACAGAATTCTTGAGTTGCAGACCTTTCCTTTTTCATAGTCAGAAGAAGTTACTACTCTGTTTTTCACCTTCTAATGTAAAATATAAAGAAACTCAAGAAAGTTTTATTGTTTTCTTTGTATATATTTTTTCCTGATAGAAAAATTTTAAGATTTTTCTCTTTTATTTCAGAATCAGAAACTTCACCAAGATATACCTATGTCTTTCTTTTCATGTATTCCACAATATTCATTATTACATAATCATTATACATCTATTATTATTAATTTTATTATCCATCATTTTCACAAGTTCTAATTTTTTCTTTATGATTTCAATATTTTCATACTTTTTGCTCTGAGATTTTATGTACTTTTATATTAGATATTTTCAGGCTATTAAAGTGGCTCTTGGTAGTAATTAGTCTATCATTCCAGATAATTTTAAATTGTTTTAAGTGAAATATTCTAATTTATACATAAGAATCCTGTAATAGCACATTCACCATTCCCATGTATTGTCTCTTTGCTACAAAAACTATCAACAAATGAGCAATGTTGTTTTATCTGCATGTCCACACATAATTCCTAGCTCAACTTAATAATTTTCCAAAATCTCTGGACATCCAATTAACATACATATTCCAGAACGAATCCTTCAGTGTCATATTCATGTGTGTAATTATTATTATTTTTTTTATTTTGTAGATGGACGAAATACCTTCGTTTTAACTAATTATTTTTATATAGTGCTGAGGTTTGAACCCAGTGCCTCACAAGTGCTAGGCAAGCACTCTATCACTGAGCTATAACCCCAGCCATTGTGTCTAATTATTTTGTGTTAATGTTCCTGTTATCTCTTCTATTGTTCTTACTTCCATACCATTTCCACAGAATCAGGGGTCTCTGGGTGCTCTCTTTTTGCTGGCTCTAGTCACCTTGAGTCAAAACTGCTGCAGTCCTTTGCATTTTAGGCATGAGTATTCCTCTTATCTATGGGCTAAGGAGACCAAAATAGCAAAGCTTCATTATCTGCTTTCTTTCAGTTTTTCCCTTCATTGACCTCCAAGTCTCTGCCTGGGGAAGCTGGAATCTGACAGCTGGTAAACAGTTCTTCTTTCACAGTAAAACCACGGGTGAAGCTTCTCTTCTCTCCTTATATTGCAAATCTGGGGATGGTATGTATGCCTCTGGGGAAAGATGGGTTAAAGCTATCAGTGCCTGTACTCTGTAAATTCTCAAGGTCCAGAATGCCAGCAGGTTCTCCTCTCATGACCACTCGTGCATGATAGTGCTGCCCTTCTTCTCAGGGTTCACTGGGTCTATACAAGCTATTTTTTCCCCAAGAACCCACAGAGTTCTGATCCTTCCTCAGAGTCCTCCTGTTACTCCTAGAGTTTATTCAAGTACAAAACAGAATGAAGTTCTAATCCCACACCCTATTGAAAACCAAAATTTCCATTGCTCCTACATGGCTGCCAGGCTCCACCTGCCTGCTGGCCCTGGTGACTATGCTGGTGAAGAGATTTTAATTCACGCTGGAGGAAGATGAGAGTATGCAGAGGGGCTATCATCTTTTCAGAAATGTTACTGTTTTCCCTTTATGCACAGCACTCTTTTCCATACTGCATGTAATCCTTGGAGTTTGAAATATATGAATATTTTGTGCCTTTGTGTCTGAATTAAACATATCTCCTTGGCTCCTCTTAATATAACTAATTATCAAGTCTCTCTACACTACACATCTTTTCTCAGAAGATGTAATATAAAGACACCTTTTCTATGGTTATTTTGATCTTTGATTCTAAGAAAGCTCATGAAATCTAAAGGGAGACTTTTCCATAAGTGGTCAGTCACCTATGAGCCCGAAAGAGGATGACTTTGACACTAGAACTTGAGTTTTTGAAAACATCAGGATCATCAAAGAATGCAATTTGGTGTTTAAAAGGATCTTAGAGATAATATAATATTTCTCTCTCTCATAAGTTTTCCAATATAATCAATACATGTTTTATAATGGATAACATGTAAATTTCATTTTTCCTAAACACAAAGTTGTCCAATTTGGTTTTTATACTTGGTGAAAGTATGTGATAAAATAGTAACATATGTATTTAAATACACAAAAAATACATCAAAATTATGTGTGGCAGAAACAAGAATAATACATAAGAGAGACAAATCAATGTTTTAAGGGAAAACAAAAACACTCCACAGAAGTATCGGTATGTTTTACAAGTGCAGAGGAAAAGTAGATGGATGACACTATTTACTTGCTAATATTTGAAATTGAAGTACCTAAATGAGCCATAGGAAAATCTGTGTCTATTCTCTTGAATTTCTAAAATGCAATATCTCAAGGGATTTATATTAGAATTAGACTGACCTTTAGACTAATCGGTCTTTAATACATACAGGGAAGCTACACTCAGTTCTGCATTTCTTCTTCGGTTTTGCTAAAGAAAAAGTCCATATTGTTGTTAAGTGATGGAAGTAAATGTATGAGTAACCACAAAAAAATCTTTTAAAAAATTCCCCTCAGAGGATACATATATTAAAATGAACTGGAATGCACAGAGAGAACTATTCCGACCTAGGAAGATACAGTGGGTTCTTTTGAAAACAGAATGATGATTTAAGAATCTGTATATGTGTGATGGGCATCTAACATTACTCTATCCAATCTTGCTCATCAGTGAGCAGGAAATCTCATAATTTTAAATGAAATTGACCAGAGTTATCCCCAGGGTTCTATAACAAAAAACTCTGATCCAATGTTATTACTAAATCACAAGTCATCTCTCCAATGCCTCTTTCACAATAGAATGTGTTATACCTTCCAGGTACTTTCAATAAACTGATCTGATGAATTTAAAGTTGTCTGTGGAAAAGATAAAACTATCTGTAGCAGACATATGTGGCTATTGATTTTTTTTAAATATAAGAAATATTTTAAATAAGAAAATATTCTTATAGCAAAGATGTTCTTATGTTTGATAAATAAAAATTAAATATGGATAGTACTTTACTGAAATAATAGAATTAGGCCCTTATTTGTTTTAAATACACTTTTAGATGTCTAAGGACCCTTTAATATTAATGAAATATTGTCATCAAAAGATATAGATCAATGGTTGACACAATTTAACTTCATTAATGTATCAGAGATAAATGGTATATTGTAAAAACATTTGAAATTTAGCTGAAAAATATTTTAGACAAGCTGACAAAAATACTACATGCCAATTCTACCTACTTTATTGAAGCACAGGATTATTTTATCTCATAAATCATTATCACTATACTGGTCTTTAAAACCATGGATAACTTGTGAGATAGTTAATTTTTTTTTTCTCACACACCTGGGAAAGGGAGACAGAGGAGCAAAGCTAAGACATATCCAAATGATCAGCTCCAGAACCAGTGTCTCTAACTGCCCATAAAGAAGGGATATAAAGCACAAAAAATTATGCCTGCAAGGTGTGATTCTTTGACTACTGTATCTAGTAGTTCATTGTATGAAACAACTGAAAAATCTAACAAAGATTTTCATTTGAAAACGAAAACTTGAGCAAAGAACTTGAATGGAAATTTAATAATAAAGAACTCCAATAAGCAAAGATGTTCTTGTGTTTGATAGATTAAACATTTGTAATTAAAGAAGTGAAAATAAAATATTGCTAATTATGTTCCATATCATCAAATATGAACAGACTGAAATAAACCAGCATTACAGATAGCATGAAGCACTGAACTATCCATCCCACATAGTGTCAGTAAGAAATTAAGGTACTTTTGTCCTGGAATCTCATAACCAAGAATATGTCTCAAGGAGATTCATCAATAAGCACACAAACATTTTTAAGTAAAAATATTCACAGAAGCAATTTTTTTAAATAGAAGGTCGGAAACAAACTAAATATTTATGAGTTGGGAATTTATTCCATTAAAAGTAGAATGGACTGATTAGGTTATAGCTCTCACTAATCATTTTACCACTGAACACCCCTATATTAACACAGGAAATTTAGAGAACACCTAATATCCAAAACATAACATTTCAATTTACATTTCAGCCTCTGCATTGTCTGCCTCTCATATATCCATTCATAAGTCTAAGTGCTCCTTCATATTTTCTACTGCTCTTTTAGGTAAACCAAATGATATGACCAGTTACAGAAAAAGAGCAGTGAGTGGAAATGAGAGGTGCACTTCTGAGTGGATGCATTTACAATCCAGCATGTACATTTTCATCTCACTCCAACCTTTCACTAGAAACCATGTGTTCCAAATAGCACATCAGCAAGGCACGTGTCAGAATCACTGAGTCAGTGCATGGAAATAGCTACAAGACCCACCCACAAAGACTTACAAGGTCAAAAACTTAGATATGTCGTCAGCAAGATTTGGAAATCAATTAATTACCATTGCAGAGCCTAGCTTAACATAATAAAACATTTGTAGACAAAGTGGGATATAGTTACCAATATATATATATATATATATATATATATATATATATATATATATATATATATATATGGCATTAGCTTAACCATCAGGTGAAACATAGTAAGAAAATTATAGATTATTTTCATGCAGTGACAGAACAGTTGATGAAATTCTTGATAACTTGAAATCTTGAAATAGAATATATATATATATATATGTATATATATATATATAGAGAGAGAGAGAGAGAGAGAGCATGCAACTCTAGATTGATTATTATAATAAGTAAAGACTTAATAGTCTGTTAATTGTTAATTGAGTGTATATGGCAAAATAGCATGAGAAAGCTATGAGATCAACACAGAATCAGTAAATTTATACTAAATGACAGGCAATTTAGGGCTTTAGAGATTTGGAAGCTAGATTTCTCCTAGACTCTAAGTAGAGATTTGGAAAACAGATTTCTTCTAGATTTTTAAGAAGAATATAATATTAAAGGTAATTTTTGAGTGCCACAATGCTGTGGAAATTGCATGAACCTGGGATGGAAGGCTATGCCCTTCAACTCTGCCTTCTCAGTCCTTTTCCATTTCTCAAGAACACTTACAATTGATTAAATCATAGCAATTGCTAGTGTTCAAGAATTTGTAGATTTTAGGCAGCAATGGTCATTCTTAGATCCTGCTCAAAATTCATAGTCAAAACCATAATATTGGAGATTCAGAGAAAACTGATACCCAGAGGATTACCATAGGACTAAGCATAGTCCAGGTGGAACAAAGAAAGTGCTTAAGGCAATAAGGAGAATTTCTAAGTCAGAACTATCCAGTAGCCTGGAGGATTAATGATTTGATGATGTAGAAATGTCATAGGAAATGTGTTCATCAATAGCACAATTTTAATATGCACAACAGAAGCAAAATGCTAATAGAGATTCTCTGTTCAAAAAGTATAAATATACACATTTACTATGGGTATAAAATGTCTTTCATATATTCTATGCTTGTACAAATACATCAGAATAGATTCTAACTAAAAAGAACAAATAAATAAAAAATGGATTGTAAATATGGAACCTAAAAACTGATATAAAACATAAATCAGAATCATTGTTTTTAAAGAGAAACCTTCCAAAAAAAGATAGTTTCAGTGCAATTAATTTATCAACAAATAGATTCCTAAAGTGAGAAAATATACATTAGAGCAAATTTCTACAAAAATGCACAAAATGATTATTCTGGTCATTTGGTTGTGTCTGAGCCTCAAATCTACTTTTCTCTTCTCTGTGATTCTGGAGCTAGGTCTGTAAAAACATCTTATGTTTAGCTTATATTTATTTATTTGTCAGCTGATTTCTGGTAGATTCTGATAAACGGGATACTCTAAAATGGAGAGAGAAGTGAAAAGGGATTTGCTTCTTCCCATGTGCTTACTGGTACTAGCAGCACCATCTTAGCAATAACTACTCCCTCAAGAGTTGGGACCAGTTTCCAGGTGCTTTTATTGTTGAGAACCAGCTTCCTTACCCATTCACAGTGGTTACTGGAATCTCCTTGGCAGTGGCTGTCCTCAGAGTATGGACCTCCAAGTTATCTGTAAACCCTCCTGAAGTATTCAAAGAAGTTAAATTTCTTCTAAGAGGTTAGAGTCTCATTCTTATAGGTTTTATTTTTTTCTAGAAGGACCCTCCCTGTATAGATCCCCATTCTCTGGTTATGTAATATAAATAATGTCTGTATAGCAAGTGATAGAGTACTCACAATGGCTCCTTACTTCATAGGACAGAGAACAGTATCAAAGATAGGACTGAGAGGAATCCCCTAGAACTGCTTCTCCCTTCCATATTAGTGAACCAAGCTATACCACAAGTCTGGTGAATATTCGGAGATTAGTCACCGGAAGAAATAATAATTGTGGACAAATGACTATGTGCTATCCTAAACTAACCAGGTTATTATGCCAATTATGTCTGCTGTTCTAGAAGCATCTTTGTTAGAACAGGTTACCAAGGACCATGGTATGTGATACACAGCAAAGTGATTTGGCAATTTCTTTTTATCTCTTCACCACTGTCAGGAAACATGAAATCTTTTACCTCACAGACTTAAAAGTTATTTAAGCCTAATTAAGTCCTCGTCTCTACCTAACTCTGGTCTGTCCAAGTTTGGATCACAGCAAAATCAATTACCACATCTCTTCAACACCAGGAAGAAATCATGAAAATTGGACCTGAGAAGCAAGAGGAAGGGATTACCTTCGATGATTTTGTAAGATGTATGTGAGCCACAAATTATATAAAAAATTTAGAAAATAATCACTTCAAAGGTGTTTCTGGAATCTGATTATTGTGACATTTCCTTCAAAATAAAAGAGAAATTGCTATTATGTTCTTTTGATTATTAAAAATGAGTCACTTATGTTTCAAGATTTCTTTGTATTCCTGAAAAAAAAAATGTATCCCACTCTGGAGTGTGCTATTCTAGGCAATTTACATGGTAGCTGTTAAGGTTAATGGTTTTGAGTGGGAGCCAGAGCAACAGAGAAACCTGCATTTGGCCCAGGCATTCATGTAAGCCAGTTTGCCACTTGAGCATATTAACACAGCAAATCTAAAGATATTTACAGTGTCAAAGAGAAATAGGAATATTATATCTAGCAATGGTGATCCTAGGTAGGATATATTCAGTAGGGTTGAGGCAAAAACATTGCACCATAGTTCTCTTATACAGAAAATTATTCTCTGAGAAATACCTACTTGCTTGCTAGAAAGTCCTATTTAATTCCTCACCATTAACATCAATCAACAGTGCTCTCAATATAAACTGAGCATTGTTTGGTATACTGAACCATAAGACAAACATTTGTAATGGCTATTTTTCATCAAATAGAGATGATTTATATAAAATCATATAAATAATCATTGTATATAAAATCATACTCAAGCCAGTCCAGAAGGCTGAAATTATTTACAGGAGTAGTAGAGATTCATATAACACATGGTCCTTCTGAATTGTCTCTTGTCCCTCATATTATGTCTATGTCCTCCTGGAAAGTTTCAATGACCAGTTAACTGAGGAGGTTTAAAAAAAAAAAACAACTTTTATAGAATTGTGCTATATTCCAGCAGAAACTCAGAACCAACAGAAGATGAAGTTTGCAACTACACAGTTTCATTCAGAAAGCCCTTGAAAAGCAGTGGTGAAGATCAGTTCTCCCAAGAGAAGAATTTTGGACTATACATTTAAATTTCCAACTTGTCTGGACTGAGAGATGGCTTAAATATGGACCTATCTTGATGCATGGGAAGTGGCTAACAGTTTAATTAGATTTTCAGTGACTTAGGAAGAAAAGATTGAAAAATTAGCAAGGAGCAGTTACAGACGTGTGGGCAAAACATATTGAGATCTTTGTACCCCATGTTAATGCTCATCAAAGGCATCCACTGAAGGAGTCCCTCATAAACCAGGTCGAAATAATAACGTGTTGTACTTCTATCAGTCAGTCTTTTTCCTCAGTCTTCCCATGATTTTACAATGGGTCCACATGAATAATGTCCATAATGACTGCTTTGCATGGGTCCACAAGCGTCCCCTCATGAAGGAAGTTGCTTTACTGCTAATGTTGATGACATCCAAGACCAAAACTGATCATCATTCTCCAGGGGTTGTGAGAATATTAGCCTTTTGCCAATTTGTTGACAGTGGGCTCTCTTTGATGCTGTAGTTAAGATTCTTACAAATAGGGCAGAGTATTATAAGACAAAATGATAGTAATAGGAAAGGCTTACTTCAGCCTGGTTTCTTCTATTTCCTGTTATCATCACCCTAGCTGTGGTCTTCTACCATTGAAGTAATAAGTGGCTTACAGTCCTAGCCCTTTTTTAATAGCTCCCATGACCATTCTGATAATAGATCTTCAGAGGTATCAGCAACAGATAAAATGTCCCCGTTCAAAGTCCCAACTTTTCAATTCTCTCTCTCTCTCTCTCTCTCTCTCTCTCTCATATCCTGCCAGCAGTAGCCAAGCAACAACTACTCCTTAAGAGATTGAATTCCAATCCCCTCCCTTCATGTGTCTAACGTAGAATATCCCAACCTCTTCCCGTTGATTCCTATCCCTAGAGGTGGTAATGTCTCCTTATGGCACTGTAGTGTCCCCTTTGGTTTTCCAGTAGTCCATACCATTTTAATGAATTCCCTGCATTAAACTCTTTCTATAAAAACACCTAATACAATTTCCATTTCCCTGACTTGACTTTGGCAATATAATGAAAAGGTCCACAATTTTAACCTTATTCAGCATCTGAAGACTAAAATTTAAAGAATCACCTTTGACTATTAGCATAAAAATGGCTATCAAAATAATGTTTTTATTTCAACCAAGAAAACTTAAATAATGAAGAAACTATTATATAAAAGTGGATGTGGAAAACTCATCAACTAAAAATAAACCCTCATGTTTTAGAAGCTGTGTATGAACTATGGATTCATTTGAGCTGTCAGGAGGCAGGGAGTTGTACTGTTTTGGTAACTCCTAGGTGAAATTCCCTGGTTCAAGAAAGACCAGATCATGCTTGTGCACTTTCTTAGCTCACAGCCCTAGGTTCAAAGGTAGCCACCCAGAGATGGGCATAACCTGCCAAGCCCTCCCAAAACTTGCTTTGCTGAGTGTTTCCTGTTTTCCTCAATAAGCCTGCCACACTGAATCTCTTCAGTGTGTTTCACTATAAATAAAGCATTCATAGGCTTTCCCCTTTGTTAGGATCAGACCTATCAGGTCTCTTCCACCCATCAGTACCCCCACTTTGAATATATTAGGGCTGGGGATATAACTCAGTTGGTAGAGTGCTTGCCTTGCATGCATGTGGGTTCAATCCCCACAACCACACACTAAATAAATAAATAAATAAATAAATAAATAAATAAATAAATAAATAAAAATATATAATCCTCATCTTTTGTGTTTATCTCTTATATTACTTTCCTAGCCTTTATTTCCAGCCAGCCCACACCTCCAATGGTCACCTACTTCCTCCTCACACAGGCCATGAGCAGGACTCATAATTACATGAAAGGACATGAGGATCCCTAAGCATGTACTATAGTGATGAAAATTTTCTTTTGACAATCCCATCTTATTAAAAATTATCAACCACCTACTGGAGAAAAATCATATAAATGTAATTAATATAGGTGCAAAATCCTTCCCAAAATAAACTTCAACATCTATACAAACAGAGAATTTATATGAATATAAAAATTGTAATAAAATCTTTCATGTGAACCTATGTCACTTTACATAAGAGAATACACACGAGGAAGAAATTTTTTAGAAGTAGTAAATATAGGGATACCTTTAGCAAAAAGTTTTATGTCATTCTTTATTAGAACACTTACACCAATAAACCTGTAAAATGGGTGCTCTTTTCTTATATGCCACAATTTGAAAGGCCGCTTGTAGTCTTCTTTAAGCCTTATAAACTCATGGAACCCAAGTCTACAGAACCTAAAGAAGGACCTACACAAAGCCTGTGGCATCTCTTCTAAAACACACTTTTTTATATCCCAGATATCATAACTTCTTGTCCACATAGGCAATGGCCAGTTCAAATGCATGCATAAGCCTGATTCTCTGTTCTGTCCTTCAGTAATCAGAAAGTACTCGACACTGTGTAGTCCTTTATGCTTGCAAGGTAGACGAGAAATAAATGCAAGAAAGAGCTAGACTATACACGATGGAATGCCACATGACCTTGCAGAAGGCCCCTCTTAAGACAAGATTGATTCTGACAAAGGAAGAGAGGGAAGGCAGGCTACAGGGCCATGGGAATTCAATCATATCAATGACAATGCTGTGAAGTCAGGAAGCAAATAAAAGCACTCATGAGCAAAACAGAAAACAGGAGTGAAACATTATAGACAGGTAAAAGTAGAAATGTATTCAACAGTAAATACAAATGTGTAGCAAAACATTTATTCTTCAGAGAAATCTCATTAAATATGATATTACGGGAAAATACAGTTTTTTTCTAGGTAAAGATTATTTTATCAATTATTTTTCAGATGTGATACCAAACTTTTTATACAAATATAATAATTTTTAAATAGGTATACTTACTGTGGAATATGATGCTATAAAAGCAGATAATACATATCAAGTATATATATATATAAACTTCTATTGGAATTAGAAATGATTTACACAACCAAAAATATAGAGATTTTTTATTTGCTTATTAGCCAACATAACTAGTTTTATGAAATAAAAATAATATACAATATTGTAAATAGAGTACATTTATTATGATTTTCTATATTAAAATCACTCATATGGTGTAATACATAGTGGAAATAAAATAACATTCTAGAAATTTAAACTATCATTCTACAATTCTTTCCTACTATTATTTTTTGGCAAGTATAAATAGCTCTGACATTTGTAACTGAATTGCCCCTTCAATAAAAATCTATTATTTTGGCTAAGTTGATAAAAGGAGCTTGAGTGAAACACACTCAATAAAAGATACCAAGATTAAAAGTTTCAGGGCTAAAATTAGATCAGGGTACTGTCATAAAGTGTTATTTGAAACACATACTACCAAAAACTGGGATAAAGACAAGACTTGGGAATTAAAAAGATCACCAAATATGTAAAACCTCTCAGGGCAGGAGTGAAGATACACCTCCCTAGCTGTTTGTATCCTCTCTTAAGGAGACTGAGACCTGGGGCCATGGAATATTCCAGAAGTGCTCTTTTTTATTTCATTCCCACCCTGCTAATGTTTACTTCAATTTTCAGAGGGTAAAAAACAAGAGTATTTGCCATCTCTTTCTAAGGAGAAATTTTTAACATGAGAAAAGACAGTTTTCATTTCATGGCTCAGAAGAAGAGAAACATATGTCCCATGTAAAGTCTCAGATTTATGGAGAATGATTGAGGAAATAATGCAGTTATTTCCATAAGTACTAATAAGCCCATACCCCCACCCCCCCAGAATCTAGTTTCAGAATGGTCTACTTTCAGAACAAATACACATCAATACAAAAATAAAACCTTAGCAAGCATGGCCTTCCTGCTCTGCATTCCAAGTAGTCTCAAGTTATCTACCATTAAATCAACAAAGAATGACCTTTTATGACAAGAAAGGAAAGAAAGAAAACCATTGGAAGAACTGTGCTGAGAAAAGAACTACGGATGAGGTTATAGGCTTGTGGAAATAAAAGCAATCTGAAAGAAGAAGAGCCTTTTCAGATTATGAGAAAGTTACACTGTCAAGAAAAGCATGTTTCAATTTAAAAAGTGTATGAGTAAACCAAGTTTCAAACCACCCTAAGCTCTACCATCATTCATGGGCAGAAATTAGATCAAGAAATCAATGGAGCTAGCACAGAGGGAAAAACCCCAAAACTCACTTCCAAAATACCCTAGAAAGATGGAAAGAAAATAATCCTCATGATAAGTGGAGTCTAGGAACCTGAGTCAAGAGCAAGCAAAGATATTTTGCTACTAGGCACAGTGGCACACTTCTATAATCCCAGTGGCTGGGGAGGCTGAGGCAGGATGATTGTGAGTTCAAAGCCAGCCTCAGCAAAAGTGAGGCACTAAGCAACTCAGTGAGACCCTGTCTCTAAATAAAATACAAAATAGGGCTGGGGATGTGGCTCAGTGGTTGAGTGCCCTTGAGTTCAATTCCTGGTACACCCTTCTCCCTTCCAAAAGATATTTTGCCCTTCTTGAGGCCCAATCAAAAGATACCTCCTCTCCTAGAGTAAGGGATTTTCACAGTACCTGATCAGCAGATTTCAGAATTGCTTTAGAGCAGTGATATACAGTACCCAGAAGAGAAGTATAAAATGTAATTGGTCATCAAATATCCATGTGTCCCCAATTTTTCTCAGACCCATTGCAATTAGAAGAAACTATGCTATGAGTTTTAGCTAAGAATCTGTGAGCAGAAGTGACAACAATCATTTGGGGGCAAAAGCATTAAAATCTAGAATTCTTTTACCTGTCATAGTCACCTGTACACAAGATGGTATTTCTATATGACACAACTTAGAAGAAAGCAATTATTAAGACTCATTGCTGAGTGAAAAATAAAATCATGTGTTACAACCACTGAAATATGAGGACTTTGTTACTGTAACAGGGCCTATCCTAGTAGTTTTCAATCAGCGGTGATTTTCCCCCACTGGAGACATAAGGTCATATCTGGAGGTATTCTTGATACTTACAACTGAGAAGGAAATGTTTCTGACATCTAGTGGGTAGAGCAGAAATGCAGTAAAATGCCCTACAGTGCAAAGATCAGATCCCCCCACAACAAAAACTTATCCAGTTCAAATGTCAATACTATCACTATTGAGAAACTCCCTCACAGGCAAGCATGACCTGACCCACTCAACATTCAAATGGTCTGTGAAACACCATCAAGTGGAAAATCATAGGCTGATTCTGATCACCTTTTGTACATTATTTTGAGAGGGTATATAAATCTCCCTTGATCCACTCAGGCCTGTGGTCTATTCTTCCTACAATCACTAGAGTGATTTTTTTCCCCATTTTTTATGATTGTAATGTAAAGCAAATTGCATCACCTTCCTTCCTGCAGCAAACTCAGAAACCAACTCTCCACCTTGGCTTCAGAGGCACCCACTCTCTTAAGGCTCCATCATCATTGCCGCCCTCACCCTCCATCTACACAGGTATTTATGCTGCCTTTCCAGCCTGCACAACACATTCCTGCCTGTGACCTGGAGGCTTCTGCCCTCTTTTGGATCCATTTATCCTCTCCATGGCTGGTGGCTCTTCCCTGAGGACTTTGCTCTAGTGTCTCCTTCTCAGAGAGGCCTTTCCTGGTGACCTACATGAAAAACGCCCACCACAGTCATTTTTATCCCCCCTTCGTGGGTTTTGTTTGTTTGTTTGTCTTTCAATGCATTTAGTGTTTACTTGGAATTTTGGTGGGATTTCTTTAGCGTTTCCCTCATCAGCAGTAGCTCTACAAAGTCAAATTTTAGTATCTTCCTTATAGCATCTCTAGGCATCTCTAGGTCTACAGCCATGACTCTGTCCTGGTAAGTATTTCATATATATTTGCTAAATAAATGACTAAATAAATGGGGATAAGTACATTGACAGATGCCCACAACTCTTTCAAAATATTATTATCAGTCTCCCTGGGGTTATATAATTTCAAGATATTTTCATTTGCCCTTTTGTATATTGCTTAATTTTCTACTAAGCATATGTTATTTGTAGAAACCAACTTTTATTTTACTTTTCAAAGAGAAAATATAAATTTGAAGGTCATGTAGCAAGGCATAAAGTTTGAATATGGTTTCTCTGTCTTATCTATGAGTACAGCAAGTATGTGGCAGATTACGTTAACAGATCTAGATTTCTGTCTACTATACTCTCTTGGAATCAAATGAAAATGAACTAGATTTCTTGTTTTGTATTTTAATGAAAAATTTTGGTGACTATTAAATTGAGGAAATGCAGACATGATAGAAATATTCCCTAATGAATCAAAGGGTTTCAACTTACAGTATCAGAATCAAGTTAAATACTTTTTAAAAGAAAGACCTATAAATAATATGTGTATAAAAAATAACATCTGTATTCAACTTTCAAAACAACTCTTAGAAAGTAAAAGCAGTCCTATATTTAGCACTAGTGGCTCGAATAAACTGTAACACAGTGATAAGAAAAAAAATATGCATTTGTCCTAATAAGAAACTCAGGGTATAGGACACATTTGAGATAATTAAAAAATAATGGGCTTTGAGTATTGAGAAAGGATGTTAATTCTGAATGAGACTGTCTGATGATATTATAATTAAAATGTCTGCACTTTCTTTGTGAAATGACTAGCACAAACAAAATAAGAAAGCTTTATAGGAAAGTGAATGACCACTGAAGAAAAATCTGTAGTGGCTGTGGGCTGTGAATAAAAACATATTCATTTTCTTCACATACTAGAATGAGAAATATTCAGGAGGGAGAAACAAATATTGAAACATAAGAAATATGTGTTATGGGAATATAAACAATTTTATTAAAAACAATGTTCTAACAGTGACTTGGGGGGCTGAGGCAGGAGGATCAAGAGTTCAAAGCCAGCTTCACCAACAGCAAGGCACTAAGCAACTCAGTGAGAACCTGTCTCTAAATAAAATACAAAATAGGGCTGGGTATTTGGCTCAGTGTTTGAGTGCTCCCAACTTCAATATCCAGTATACTTTAAATATAACCATCTGTATCTTTAGGACTTCTAACTATATCCAACAGGAGAGAATAAGACAAATAAACAATATAAAAGTATTTCAAAATTGCTAC
Organism: Ictidomys tridecemlineatus; assembly: GCF_052094955.1. Taxonomy (NCBI): domain Eukaryota; kingdom Metazoa; phylum Chordata; class Mammalia; order Rodentia; family Sciuridae; genus Ictidomys; species Ictidomys tridecemlineatus. The sequence continues at coordinate 162,905,872 of NC_135478.1, read as the reverse complement.
TCCATTAACAAAAGTATTTGATTTGTATCTTTAAAAAAATTTGCTCTCTGTCTGTAATCCTAGCTACTCAGTAGGCCGAGGCAGAAGGATCCCAAATTCTAGGCCAGTCTCAGAACTTACAGAGACCCTATCTCAAAAATATTAAATAAATAAATAAATAAAGGTTAGGGTTGTACCTCACTGGTAGAATGCTTACTTAGCACACACAAGGCCCTTAGTTCAATTTCTAGTACCATATATAAATATATAAAGTAATATAACTTGCCTATAAAATACTGAGTCATTTATAAACCACAGCTTCCTTGAAAAGGTAAAATGTTGATTCATGTAAATGGTCATTCAATCAAAGAGAACAAATAATACTAAGATGATGTATCTGAGTATCTGGGGAGTAGGTAATGAAATCAAGAGCAATAATCCAGTAATGTGACACAGTTATACTTAATAGATTTTCTTCTACTTAATAGCATTACCCCCACTGAAAGATATGCATATGAACAGAATACAATAGAAGCTTTCTATTAAGGTTTCATTAATAGTTTTGACATGATGTCCCCTGATATTTGACTTCCAAAATTAATACAAATTGGTTTGGATATGAACACAATCCTGTAGATAGGGAACTGATTTTTAGATTAAGCAAAAGTTAACCACAAATTAATATTAATGGAGTGCATTGAATAAGGCTCCAATTGGCTCACATAGCAGTGAACTATTTTGGCAGCCATTGAGCTTACTGGTAAACAAAGCATTTGCTTGAGTACTTTCTAATGGGTAAAAAAAAATGATTTTAACTGCATTTTCTGATTATATTAAAATGCCTGAGAGGTATAAATGACAGAAACTATTTGGGGGACTTTAGGAAGAACAAAATTCTAGGGGTGGGTGACTCATGAATTAGGTGAATACTGCTTAAGTTTCCATCTCAGTGAGTTGATGTTTCATAGTTTTGCTTATTTATGTATTCAGTCCTAAAGCAATTGTTTCTCTTGCCTAAGAAAAGCAGGAATAGGCAGATTTGGAGGGTCATAACTGTTTTTAATTTTATATTTTGTGAATTAAAAAAAATTATTTTAAAGCCTGGAAATTACTTCAATGACTTTGTGTATTTAAAATAGTCAAAAAGGATATGAAAATATAATTTAGTAATTTTTTATTCCACACGTTATTATAATCCTAATCTGTTTTTTTTGTGTGCTTTTTTTTTTTATTGTTGGTCGTTCAAAACATTACACAGTTCTTAATACATTATCTTTCACAGTTTGATTCAAGTGGGTTATGAACTCCCAACTTTACCCCGTATACAGATTGCTGTATCACATGAGTTACCCTTCCATTGATTGACATATTGCTTTTCTAGTGTCTGATGTATTCTGCTGTCAGTCCTATTCTCTACTATCCCCCCTCCCCTCCCCTCCCCTCCCCTCCCCTCTCCTTTTCTCTCTCTACCCCTTCTACTGTAAATCATTTCTTCCATTTGTATTATCTTGTCTTACCCCTCCTTTCCTCTTATAATCTGTTTTGAGCACTGTTCCAAAAGTTTAGAACATTTGAGAACAAACCAATCCTTGCCCCCAAGGTGAAATTTACTTCTTACTTCCCTTTGAATTTCTTCTTCTTTGTAGTGACACCATAGAATGTTTATCACAAGGCATAATAGCCTAGCAAACTGGAGAGTAGGAGATAGAAATTAGCTTTTATACAGCACCTACTTTTGTTCTGCTTCTGTTATTGAGTCTTGGGGAATACAGACATGAAAACTATGTACAGCAGCTGGGGAACTATTTAGCAATAAAACAAGAGAAGTTCAAAAGTCATTTTCCTAATACTTGATGGAAATTTTTAGACAGGTAGACATGGGAAGTGAGACTTGGAGGGAGGCAATAGGATATAAGAAGGACCAGGAGCATTAGAAAATATGACACTTTTGATGAAATGTAAAGAGTGATGATGAAGGTAAGCAAAATCTGATCATTATAAGCCTTGCACATCATGCCAAAAGTTTAGCATGATATTCTCGTGGAAGGGGATACACTGAAGGATATGAAACAAGGGCAAGTAATCAGATCTGTATAAGACTCAGGCTGCTGAATAAGAAATTGAGCCTAGATGTATGGCTGCAGGTAAGTCTATGGCAGTAGCCATTGGGGCAGATGAAAAACCTGCACTATCCACCATGAGAGCCAACAGTCACATGTGCTATGAAATGTAAGTTGAACTTAATTAAAAATAAAATAAAAATCCACTTCTTTGATGACATTAACCATGTTTCACATATTGTATAATGCAGATATACAACATTTTCATTATCCCAAACATTCTATGGCTGTACTGGACACCTCAAAGTGGAAAACAGTCACCTCTTTGGGGAAGGAAGTGAGAGTATACTGAGGCAGAAAAACACATTTTAACCAGAAAGAACGTTAGAATTTACTTGGTACATTTCTGGTGATGGTGATGATGATGATGATGATTACTATTCTTTTGCAACTAGAAGTTTTTCGAGTGCTACTTCTGACAATGGACAACAAATATACAACTAAACTTGGCAGTTATCGTGGGGATGAAAAAGAGAGGACAGAAAGAGATACAGACTAAATCTTCAAGTTTTGTTGCCCATTTAAATGCTCTTTATTTGATCTTGGCTAGAATATGCAAAATTTTAGGTATAAATTCTGAATTTGTCTAATATTAGCATTTAACATAGAAAATGTACATTTAATAAGAAAATTACTTTGTTATAAAGTATTGAAGTTACTTTATTATTATTATTATTATTTTATAGGAGAAAAATCCATTCAAGGACATGAAATGACATTGAGCATGGACGTTTGTACAGAAGACAAGGAAAAGTCTTTATCTGATCATTACTTAGGGACTTAGCAAAAAGGCAGACCTGGGTGTGGCCTGGCCCTCAACCTGATGCAGATGCATATCAGCCCAGTTGACTGTCACTGATGCCATCTTTCCAGAGCAGTATGTCACTCTTACTGTGTCTTTGGAGGATGCCCAGAGAGCTCAACCAGAGTGGGCAACAGAGAGTGCTAGTTCTCTAGCTGCCAGCCTTTCAAGCTGCCAAGACAAAGGATGCTTTAGAACATTCTGCCAAGGAAGTTTTAGCTTGAGTCTTGTCTAACTTTCCTGGTGTGGTGAAAAATGTTGCTTCTTTAGCCAAAATAATGCAAACCAAAGTTAGAGATAAAAATAAAGTGAATGCATACACTGGAAAAGTCAGCAGTATGCAGAGCTAAGTTTTAAGATGGTGTCAGATGATTTGCAATTCACCACACTTCCATACAAATTGTAGAATTTATATTTTAAAAGAGATTATTTTTTTAAATCCCTGAAATAAAAAGATGAGCCCCTCACGGAAGCAAATATGAAATTTCATGTTTCTCATAATAAATGAACTGCTTATCAATAAACTGGAAAGCTTAAACATTCCCTAACTCCTGCCAGCTACAGAATCGCTTGGATTTAGATTGCTTCTATAGGAATAGTTCTAATGTCTTTTTTTTTTTTTTTTTGCTACAGAAACAAGACAGACTAGGAATGCAATACAAATATTATATTACATAGTTATCCTAGCTTAAATATACTGCAACATTTTTTGTTATAATTCTTTTGAAATACTGAAAGTCATTTATACCCACCACATACCTATCCTCACCTAAAAAATCCAAAGATTGTTAAAATTATATATTATCTGGGATCATCATAACCTGTATTTCCTATTTATAAATTCTGTGGCAGTGCAGTCAATATTATTACTGAATTATTTAATTATAGAAAGAAAAAAAACCTGTAAATCAAATTATGAATACCTTTCAGGTGATATGAATAACAGAATCCAGGTTGGGTGATATTAAGTCCTTAAAGATGAGTGAATAATAAAAAAAAATCTCTGAACAGCAAAATTAAATAATTAAATATTGATAATATTCTTTGTATTGAGACACTTCCATTAGTATAGTTCCTGCCCCCCCACCCGAAGTTGTCTATAAGTGAGTCCCCTGCTGGATTTTTGGAATTGTGTGTCAACCCATCTCAGTCTCTCAAGGTCAGGTGGTATCTACACACCTCCACAGCCTCTTTCATATCTGGAAACTGCTGCCATCAAAGACATTCACCCCAGGCTAAGCTGCATTATAGTGGTTCCAGTAGAAACAGGGAGAATTTTGGCTACTTCTATTTAGACAGCTGGGCAGTGGCTCACATTTCCATAGTAGCTCAGTTCCTTCAAACAGACCTGAAGTTTGAGGAATTCTAGAAGCCAGTGACATAGGTTGATTTTTATTTGCTTTGAATTCAAAGGAAAATCACATGAAAAACAACAAATTTATTTTTATATCATTGTGAAATATAAATATATATATATACATATGAACATATAAAAATATGTATAAATATATGTGTGGATATGTATAATACATGCATATATACATTTGGTTTAATTCCACAAATATATATTCACACCTTCTGTGTGCCAATACTTGGTTCATATATATTTATAAGCTGTGCTCCACAAGTTCCAGAAACTTTCAGTTAAGCTAGAAGCTCAACTTAAAAGGTTGTCTGATGTCCTTTTATTTGCTTTTTCCAAAATAGAGTATAACTTAAGCCTATCTGAATAAAGCAAGATGCAACAGGTCAAAATTATGGATCAATTTTTCTTCCGTGAAATTTTCTATCATTTGCTGAAAATGTCTAAATGTTAAATTTTGATTCCCCCAAATTCATTGCCAAGCATGAACAGCTTTTATTTCTATATAAATCAAATTAACCAAATTTGAAGTGTTCAGATCTATATACCCTACTTGTTAAGATATCAGTTAGTAGTAATGAAGAAACTCTTTAACTACTTTTTTGTTATCAGTCACCCTGAAACTCCCTAAGTCCAGAATACCTCCTTAGCTGAAAGGAGTATTTTTTATATTGCATAAAGTTCCTAAATTCCTTATAAGCACAACAAATAAAACCCACTGAAATAAAACTAAAAATAATAAATATAACATAAATTAATTAAAATAGTTTAGTTTTAATGATGATCATTAAACAAAAAACTTGAGGTTGAAAATTATGTACATTGTGCCATTTGTATGGACACTAAAGCTTAAATTAAATAGTGAACCATCATGGGCCCTACCTTCTGTACCTGGTCTTCTCTCACTTTTTATCGGCCAATTTTCCTTGACTAAATCTCATTGAAAAGCAATGACCTATCTTTTGCTCATCTCTCCTCACAACATATTGAAAAGTTGGCTGAAAAGGCCTGCCAGTCCATCTCTCAACTCAGAAGTCATAACATAATACAGATCACCCCTCATTCTATCCTCAATACTCCACTACCTGTTTTTCTTTCAATCTTCCCTACCATGCACCAGCTGGATCACATCCTTGTTTCAGACACTATAACTAATAGTGATCCCTATTTTTTGTTTATCATCAAACTGTCTTGGTCACAGGTACAACAGTACCACTTAATCAAGCAGTTCTGACTTCACATCAGAAAAAGTCTTTTAAGCCTGCAGCCTGATATATTTTCCAGGTCCAATTGTGTAGGAGCTCTCACAATTCTAACTTGTCATAAGGACATGTCTGTCTGATGTCATCAAAGAAAAATCCTTCACATTTCACCTACTTCAATAAGCTTATGTTCCTAATTATACAGGTATAAATATGGCATCCTTTATAATTACATGAGAAATACCCAGAGAATCAAGAATTTCAGCATTTGAAAGGACCTTAGAGATCACTGGGCAAGTCTAGCTATTTTTTAACCCTCAAATTAGGCTTGAAACCAACTATCACAAGTAACTTGCCTGAGGTCAGATAGGTAGCAACATAGTTGATTTCAAAACCATAGCTTCAATTCCACAGTCTTCTTTCCAAAAAAGGTGCATGTCAAAACAAATTCCTCCTGTAGTTCCTTGCTCATGAATGCCCACTACACTTTCTTTACACCTTTCTTCCTCCTGATTTTCTCATCTTCCTTTATCCCTCATTTCAATTTGTGTTCTCTTCCTGTTCCTCTATTAACTATTCCAAATATGGAGTCCACTCAATACTTGGTGGTATTTATCTCCTTTAAATGCCTATAGTATTTTATTCATATTTCTCCTATTAAACTTACCATAATGTGCAACACATAACAGTTACTAATTCTCATTGTGACTTGCCATTAGGAAAGCAAGTTACTAGAGAAAGAACTCATGGCTTCTTATGAATATCTGCAGTTCTTAGTAAATAAGGTTCAAATGAACACAATCTCACCTATTATAGGGTATAGCTGGATGAATGACAAATTGGTTGACTCAACATTTAATCTGATTTGTTTTGGTTTTTGAGGGATTTGAGTCCAGTATTTCTAATTTTTTGTTGTCTTTGTTTGTAGGACCACAATTATAATAAACTATGGCAAACAGAAAGTAAATATTTTCAGTTACATCCACTTCAAGCAAGTGGTAGATCACATTCCCAGAAATAAAACCTTCCTTATTTTCTTCACTTTTATCACTTATAACAAAGCTACATTCAGAAAAGTTTCTATGCATACACTGATGTTAACATTAGTGCTAACAAAAAAAAAAAATTAGTGCTAACACAATGGAAGAGAAAAAAGCTAAGAAACATTTGGGTTTAGAAATATCAGAATTATAGTATTAGAACTCCAGAAATTTGAACTATGACATGAAAGCTTTACCATGCTCTTGTCCAAATTGGCAGAAAACTTTAAAATTAAGCCTAAATCTTGTGGTTTTATTGTGTCACTTTTTGTTAGGTAGGAACTTAAGATATACTGAAAGTGAACACAATGTTAGGATACACTTGGCCCCGTTTAGTACAGAGGTGATTCTCAACAAAAGCTGAATGATGAATCATTAACTAATTTCTAAACGCTTGTCCTAGAATTGAATCTTCTGGAATCATCTCAGACATTCACCTCCCCCATGGGAAGAGGAATTTAGAAACTCATATCCATTTATTCTGTAGTAGGTGAAAGCAATGCAAGCAATTTTCCTTCTGCACAGTAGCTTTTCTTTTAGGACATCATAAATCTGAAATACTTCCTGTCCTTCTTAATGACCTTCTGGGACCAGAACCTTAACTGTTGAATTTCACATTGTACTCAATACTCTGAGAGCACAGTCACTGCTTTGGGACCCACACTATTCTGTCCTCACTGATGTGTCACAACACAATCATCCCAACTAAGTGGGCAATCCTTATGAGAAAAAAAAATATTCTGTTATATTCATAAACCAAAGCATTAGTTGTATTGAGAACAATAATTTCCAGAGAGAAAAAAAATTACTTCAGACCTGTGATGTTATTGGTAATTCATGAATCTGATGAGGAGAAAATAAAACATGTTCAAATGGTTTTTTGATGACCCATTGCTGAGTGACAGGTTTGTTGGGAGACTCAATTCATTTCAGTAGCCAACTGAAATCTGATCATGCTCTCATTCCTGTTTGTGCATCCACCTGTATCTCCAATTGTTTCTGTGACTGTACACATTACCATAACTTGTGCAAAACTAAAATTATGTGAGGCTTACTAGAAGTAGAAAAGCCCATAATTCATTCATTAATGAGGTACAGTACTAATGTACCTTGTAAATATATACAGACATTATATATTCAGATCATCCAGTAAAACAAAGCCCTTCCTTAAGGTAAATTTCTTTTCTAATAGATATCCTTTCAAATGTTCTTAAGGAGACATTATTGAACCAAGAGTAGCAGATATTTACACTCGTGAATGTGACATATAGAAAGAGTTCCACAAAAACAAGAAATACTTTATATCAAATAGTGCATTAAAAGTATTTATCTTCAGGTGTTAGGATGTCTTTGTACAAAAGTCATTTTCACCAACCCATCACCCTTCACACATACATGGCCACACAAATGAGAAGTAATTGTACCAACTAGTTAAGAGATCTCAATAATGCAAGGCTTAAAAAAACTACATGATAATTTATCCTAAAGATATTAACATGGGGGTAATTATGGGGCAATAATACCTGCATCCAAAGAGACTGTAGAGATGCAAGAATAGTTTGATTATGTCTAGAATAACTCTTCGAATTGCTTAGTGAATAAGGCCATAATAATGTTCAGCAATATTTTTATTATCCATTGCCATGGGATTGTTAACTTGTGTTTATATAATGTCTTTCTTAGATTAATTGGAAATGCTCCATTTGAAATCAGAACAGTCTCTAGAGAATGTCGCTAAAATGTTTTATCCATTAAAAATAATTCAAAGCCAGTTAACTGGCCAATGAAAAATTTAATGCTTCAGGATCTCTCTTCTAAACACTTACTCTGGGCCCCCATGCATGTCTGTATTTGGCTTTATGAATTAAACCTCATGTAGCATACTATATTCTGTCTGGCAACAACTGCAGAAATGAATACATTGTGTGATTCAGGGGATTATTACAATGATTGAAATGATCCATCAGTTTAGTGTGCTTCTTCTGTGTCCACAGCAACCACTTATTGGAGATTAAGCTCAAAAAAGAACTATCACCTCATATTTTAATTGTGTGTGTCTGTGTATGTATATGTATACATATATTTAGTTTTTTTTAAATTTTTTTTCTTTTCATGACACTTGGGAAAGAATCTGGACTTCTCAAATTCTAGGCAGGTGCTACATAGCTACATCCCAAACCCTTAATTGGTATATTTTATGGCATCTAATAATTACTAAGAAGTTAGTATATAATCCCATAGATTCCTCAAAAAAATTCTATAAATCTTTGTAATAAATAATATTTCTAAGACCTCGATTAAATGCCTTATTTCAAGATACCTTAATTCAAGTGTCATGTCATGCCAGCCACCTTAGGGCTCCCTATGACATCCCTTAAGGTCTCTGTTTCAAATGTATTGACAGTTTAACTTCTTTTCCCCTCACCCTCAAAGTTTGTTCCCTGATAGCAACCCTCCGCTTCAATAAACCTCCTTCATCACAGTGTCTGTTTGTATCTGACCTAAGACATTACTCTTGTATGGTATGAATGTCCATACTTTGCAGAATTATGTTGAAATCTAATCCCAATTCATTAGCATTAAGATGTGGGTCCTTTAGCAGGAGATTAGGCCTTGAATTACTATCCTCCAGGATATGATTACTTCTCATAAAAGTTCTGGAAGCACTAAGTATGGCATCTTTTTTTTCCCTTCTATTCCTTTTACCATGGGAGGACATGGCACAAGTAGAAGGCATCATTTTAAAAATGGAATAATCCTCTCCAGAAATGGACTCAGGCAGCTCCTTGATCATGGACTTCCCAGTCACTAGAATGGTGAGAAATAAATTTCTGTTCTTTATAACTTACTGCCTCTCAGATGTTTTGCTATAGAAGCCTGAACAGACTGAGACAAATCTCAACATTATGAATGAATTGAGGATCAGGATGAATTCAAGAAATAAGCTTCAAGCATACAGGTGTTCATAGCTCAGTGTTATATGGTCAGGAGGAAACAGATCCAAGACTTTAAAAGCTCCTCCTTCCCAGTGAGAACTAATTTTAAACATGGGAGCAGATAGAGTTGTTTCATCTGGTCTTTCTTAGATTCCTTAAGAATCCTAAAATGAGGGAAGATTTATAAAGAGCTATCTATCCACATCATCTCTTTAAATTAATGATTAATTCTTTACTCAATATGTTTATGAAGGTAGCAAATTATAATTGCTTCATGAATTGTCCCATTAATTTTAAAGGTAATAAGATGTGGCAATAAGAAAATAATGAAAATGCTCACTACTTGAGAACACATCAAGACAGATATCTATGAATGATAAAACTTTATCCCAAAATTCTGCTCTATTGACAAATTAGTTTGATATGATATTAAGTGTAAATATCATGGAACTTTTGTCAAAATATTTTTTTCATTTTATTTTCTGCCAAGTTCATATTGAGAAAACACTCATTCCTTTAACTGTTGTTACAGGTAATATTATTAATATAGAAAGTAAAAATATACTTTTCTTGAAATGTTATGCTAAAGAGGCATTGAACTAAACTAAAAGTTGCATCTTATTATGCATAAAAATCATGACCCTAGATAAAATAGTTCTGAAAACTACATTTTGGACAAGAGTTTACATTTTTAATGTTAGATACACTTTATCTCATTATAAAATGTATACATGTATCAAATCATCATATAGTAACTCATTAATATGTATAATTTTTGTGTTTTTGTGAATCAGTTTAAAATTATATTTAGAGAATAAAATTACACACACACACAACACACACACACACAAAAAATAGAAAACCTGTAAAAAAAGAGAAGTTTGTTCTTATAGTTCTCAGAATGGAAAGTCTATGAACATGGAGCTCACATCTGCTGAACATTTCATGAGGGCTTTCCTGCTGCATCACAGCATGGTGGAAGGCCTCCCTTGGAGAGACGGATGAACTGTACTTGCTGAAGTCTCCCTTATAAAGCCATTAATGCCATCAGTGCAATCCCACCTTCTTAACTTCATCTAAACCTATTTAACTCCCAAAGGCCCCATTAACAACCATCTTTATCATATGAATTTGGGGATCCCATTTCCAACCCAGACACTTTTAGGATACACAGTCAAACCTTAGCAGTAACCATTTTCCACTTGTCCTTCAAGCACTATTGTAATACTGTATAGTACTTCAGATTCCTATCACATACAAGATCCATGTGCTTACATACCATAAAAGCCTTCCTCTTCTAGATCATGTTACCTTGTTCATTTTCCTTATAATGCCTTAGACATGAGAACCATAAACTCAACTTTCTTAGGCTTTTAGAATAGGGAAATTGATAACAATTAAATTAGATAATTTGCTAAACAATATTTGTTTTCTGTGACTTCTACATAAATGCAAAATGTGATATATGACAGGAAAAAATAGTAATAGAAAATTAAACATTTAAAACAGATGCAAAAAATTAAAATATTAATTTCATCTATCTCAAAACACCTGAAAACTCAGAGATTGAAATCAATATGAAATATGAAATATTGATAATTTGTTATTTCAACTAAATCATTAACCCATATCCTCAAGAACCATCATGATGACAGTGTATTAGATTTTAGCACAGAAGTTATTTGCTGCCTAAATCTAGACTATAATACATGATTTTCCCCCTAATACTTAGTTATACCAAGTAACTGCCCACAATAAATATGTTTATTATAGTTTAATGTACAAATGTGTCAGACAGAATCAAACAAGTGGAAAACTGTATCAGCAGATAAATATAGCTTCTAATAAATAGTCATTTAACATCATAAAACTTAATGTAAACAAACTCATCATATTTCATGTAATACCGTTTCCTGGAGACTTTGCTGAGCAGCTTCTACTCTACGAAGCTTGATGAATATTGGCAGAAAAATATCAGCACTTACAATGAAACTAGATATAAAACTCACACAACCACAATTACTGTACTGCATGTCTTTTTTATAGAATCATTAAAATCATCACAATCTTAACAGCCACAAAATGAGCCTCTTAGCATTTGAAACTTTCTCATATGCTTGAACTCTGTGATACTTGAAATGCACAGAAGGTAATATCTGGTTATATTAAAATAACAAGCACAGTGCTACAAACAGGAAAAAGAGCATTCACTGCAACATATTAAAACACTACTATATTTTGTTTCTTATTAGGATCACCAAGAAGACAAATTTTCTAATTAGGGTCTCAGCTCTGTTGCTGGTAGGAAGTAGCACTTAGGTTGCCCAAAAGGAATACAAACCTAAATAATCTCTGAATTCTTACAGGAAAGGCTACAGAATGGTTAAGCTCAAGGAAACAAGAAATACCACTTTCCAGATACTGAAGACCATCTTAGGTTCAAGTAGTAGATCTGGCATGTGAAAGAACACATTTCACTTAATTTCACTAGAGTTAAAATGATAAGGTGACTCTGATTATCTCCCTTCTGTGTGTTTTCCATAGTTGAATATTAATATAAGAATTCTTGAAAATTACAGAGAGGTGAACACAGTATTGCATTATTTCTGCCTAGGACATACTTCCTCTGCCCTATGTCATACTCTGCACCCACACAGCATAGAGTCTTTTCTGGCATGCACAATAACTAGAAGATGAGGGCAGAAGTAACACTGCCCTGTGGTTTTTACTTGTTTTTATCAGGCTACTTAAGGGAATATTCTTCCCAGTGGGCACATTTTCTCGGTGAGAAAATTACCTACATTCATTTCAGAGAGAATAGGAGAAAACGAAACAAAATTATAGAGCAAGGTAACCATTGTCCTGAGGGAATTGTTTGTGTTTGTCAACCTCCCAGTTGTTCCTCTATACAGGCAAAATGATGAGAGACTTGCCCCACTTTCAATTGTGGGAAAAGCTTATTGTCGGCAGCTTTTAAATTATCAATGCTCTATACATAGTTGATGACATTTTTTTTAGTTGTTGTTTTTCTCTTCAAATGTCTAATGTGTCTGTCATGCTTGATGGCACAAATTTAAGAGGAAGATGAGAGAAGGAAAGAGGAATAAAGGGACAATAGACCTGAAAACAACTTTGTTATATATTCTTTCCTCTATTTCCCTGTGCCAGGCAGGTAGGGAAAATGTCATGAGTCTCTAGCAAAATAGAAACTATAAAGTCCTACTTCTGTAGAAGGTTCTTAATGCCCAAGACAAGACAAAAGTACCTTCAGAGAATTTAATAAAACAAGTATCACATAACAATATTATCATACTTCATTTAACTGTGAGATCATATATGGAGAGAATTAGAAAGGATGAGAGAAGCAACATAAGCAAAATTAAAGATTAGGAGTTTTCTACTATTATCTGCCACAGAAGCATCACTTTTCACAACCACTCACAGATGGGAATAGTTCTACAGGTATCCAGGAGTTCATCAGAGAAGTTCTAGCATGGCACCAGGGCAAATTATCTGAGAACAGATACACTGATGATGGTAGGAACAAGTTCACATTACCTGTATATCATTCCTTCCACAAAAAAAAAAAAAAATGTAGTACCACAAAAGTTTCCTCAATCAGCAATTTCTTCCATGGTGGAAAATGAGAACATAAGGAGTGATCACCTGGCTCCTAAAACATAGTAAGTACTCAGCTTCCCCAGCTAGGTCAAATGTTGCCTAAGGCTCACCTTTTTCTCATTTACTGAGATTACTGAGATGATTAGCAAAGCTGAGAGGTTGGGAGAGGCTAGAGCAGGGTGAAGAGGCCATGGACCATACAAACAGCACCACACACTCCATCAGGAAGGCAGTTGGTACACCTTGCCTGTAGATTTTCCCCACTGGCCCATGGGCAACAGAAATACTTTATACACCTAACAGCCACTTCCCCACAACAACTCCCCAGGCATAATATCACAGAAGATGAATGCAAGCATTTCATGCTGAAAGTCAGCAAGACTCGAAACTTGCGGTAAGGCACACAAACTTGAAAATTTCAAGGCATTTTTCCTAGGGAAAACTAATGGAAGGCTTTCAGCATTCAATCTGGAGTTTCAGGATCAACACAAGACATGCAATCCTACGAATTCTCCACCAAGAACAAGAGACATGTGAACTGGGTATATCCACATGAAATGGGTGAAAGATTGTTTAGAATACTTGTTAGGGCTAGCAGGTGAAAGCATTTCTCTCTGGAAGGCAGTTAGTAAAGATTGCATCTATGGACAAATAAATATTTACAAAAGCACATGCGCACACACATACACACACACACACACACACACAACTAATAAAAATGTTATAACTAAAGAACATAATGGTATTATAGTCAATGACCCCAAAGAAATGGATATCCATGAATTGCCTGACAAAGAATTCAAAAGAACTGGTTTAAGAAATCTCAGCTACAAAAGAACACAGATGGAAAATGGAATAATATTAGAAAAGCAATATATGAACAAAATGAGAAGTTCAATAAAAACATGGAAACCCTAAAAAGAACCAAACAGAAATGCCAAACAGTAAACAATGTCAGGACAGAAAACTTCAATAAAGACTTTAACAGAGTTGATCAAGCAGAAAACTCAATCTGTGAACTCAGGTCACTTCTAATTAGCTAATTGAGAAACAAAAAGTTAAAAAAAGAATAAAGATTTGAGAAAGCATATGGGATCTATGGGACACTGTCAAGAATATGAATACATGAATTCTGGAAGTCTCAGAAGGAGAGACAAATGGATCAAAGGGTTATTCAAAAAAATGCTCTCTGAAAACTTCCCAAATCTCAGAAGTGATATGGACAGCAAAATTCATGAAGCTCAAATGACCACAAACAAAATTGGCTCAAAGAAGAATACCTCCAAGCATATTAAAACAATATGGTCAAGTCAGAAAAGAATCCTGAAAGGAGCCAGAGAAACGATCCAAATCAAATAAGGAAACCTCAATAAGAGTATTAATGCACTTGTGAACAGAAACCTTAAAAGCCAGCAGAAGAGAATGAGAATATATATTCAAAGTAATAAAAATATTTGCCAGACAAGATAATATACACAGCAAACTGTTCCTCAGAAACTAAAGGAAAATAAAAATACCCTCTACCAAGAAAACAAAAACAAAAAACAGAGTTGAGGTCTAGCTTATAAAGCTAAAAATGTTAAGAAATGTTCAGTTTCTTTAACATTGAAACAAAAGGATGCTAATTAACAATATGAAAATATATGTCATGGTAAAGATAAAAATAAACAAATCAGAATACTCTAATAATATAATTATGGTGTTCATGTCACTTAAATTTCTAATATAAAGGTTAAAATACAAAACTGTTGAAAATGGTTATAACCACAATAATTTATTAAGAGAATACTTAAAAATATAAATTTTCCATCAAAACATAAAATATGAAGAAGATTGGAGCAAATATGTACAGTTCTTGTATGTGATACAAGACAAGTTGTTGTCAGCTTAAAACAGCCTTTTATAACCCTGAGATATTTTATGTAAGCTTCACCTGAATTTGGAATATCTCATTCTAAGCCCTTCTCGATTTTAGAGTCTGAATTGAAAAATCAGAATTGAACCTTATTGGCTTAATGTGACCCAAATGTTTCTCTCTTACAGTTGTTATTATTTTCTATGTTAGGTATGTTGACCATGATGTGTTTGAAGAAGTTCTCATTAGGTCTATTTGGGGTCCTATATGCATCGTGTATATGAATAGCTCATTTCTGATAAAAAGTTTTCTGTAATTATCTTATTAAAAATGTTCTTAATACCTTTAACTTGTATCTCCATCTTCTCTTCTATCCCCATGCTTCTCAGGTTTGGTCTCTTCATGCTGTCCCCGAGTTCTTATATATTTGATTATGTTCTATCATTTCTGTCCTTTATTGCATTCTGTGTACTCAAGTTTATAGAGCCTGCTTCAAGGCCTCAGGTTCTGTCTTCAAGGGCTGAAGTTCTATTTTCTACGCAGACTAATATGTTAGTGATGTTTTTGAAGTAAATTTTTAATTTGATTGATTGTGTCTTTCATTTCTAGGAGTTGTGATTGGATTCTTTTCAATGTTTCTACTTCTTTATTGAAGCAGTCTTTTTTTCTCCTATATTTGGTTTCTTAATTCCTTCCTTAGATCTTCTTTTAGTTCACTGAACATTTTAATGATCAGTTTTTATATTTTACTAGGATTTCATCCACTTCAATATCAATGGATTCATTATTTGTGGATTATGAATTTTGGGGGAAAACTGATTGCCTGTTTTCTCAGATTTTCAGAGGTCTTGAACTTGTCCATCAATTCAGATGGATTCCCCTTTTTATTTTATATGCATGTCCTTTGTGCTATTGTTTTATTTGTTCTGAGGCTTTTCTCTCTCTTTTTTCTTTTTGATATATTAGTAAATGTCAAGGGATGGAACCTGAGGTCCCATTCTGACTATCCCTTCTTAGGTCCTGGCTATTGGTTTGGGGTTTTTGCTCTTCATTGAGTTGGAGTAACTGTTAAGGCTCTGGTGGGGCTAAATTAGGTATGGGGTGAGATTCAGTGTTGCTTGGTTAAGATGTAAGTATTTCTCAGCAGCAAGATCTCTACTCTGTGATCTTACAATGTTTCGATTTATTTTTGACCCTCCTTAAGAGGAGAGGGAGCCAGGAATGGCTACAATGCCAGCAGCAGATTACAGTCTTAAGATAAATGTCTGGTGTCTACTTTGACATCTTTAACACTAATTTTCACCTACATTTGAATGGTGGGGTCAATAATTAACAACAGCACCAATAATAAAAAACTGAGAAGCAGACCATGCATTTGATAGCAGGTGTCTACTATGTTGTCCACTCTATTAATAATCACAGAAACTTTAATGGGGGAGAAATCCACATAATTTCTATTATTTAGAAGGATTACAGTTTCTTAAGTAAGCGGAAATAGGGTAAGTGGTCAAGAGTAAGTTTGAAGTGTTTGAAAAAGTGATCATAGGAGAAGCAAGAGATAAAGAGCAAGTGTCAGCTATAAAAAGAGAATAAAAGTGAACTGAAAATAATTTTTAAAAAGAAATAGGAAGAAACTGGAAAATTTTGGCTATTACTGGGGGAAAAAAGAGAAAATAGGGTAGACATAAAGGCCCAGAACCTAGGGGTGAACAAACCAGCAAATGTAAGATCTAAACAACACAAACTCTTCAATAATTACTCACCTAAGTATAATGTAGGTAAACAATGAACACATTCAGGAGAGAGCTATTAGTATGTAACTAAAGCTATATGAACACATACACATATATTCAAATCCATTCACACAATGAGAAGCATACACTACCATACACATACTGTCACACACACATAAATCATGCATAATGAAAAAAAATGAAGAAGGATACAATACAATGGAACAATGTTTGAAAACTAGAAAAAAAAGTTAAAATTCAAAAAGAATTGAAAAATGGGAATATAGAGGGGAAAAACAGAAAAAAATATCTTTATGAGAGTTTATTTCCACTGTGATGATGAACTCTGTCAGCAGGGATGAATTTTCAGTCTTTATATTATTTTTAGCTTCATATTTTTGAATGCTGTCTTTGTGTTCCTCACCTTGCTGCCAGCTAATTGTAGTAGTTCTCATCTTCCAAACTCCCAGTATTGGGTGGGATCCACTGGGGATTTCTGATGAATTATGTAATACTGTAGTGGGGGTAATGCTGTGCTCTAGATTGGCAATTCAGTGGTTGGGATTTGGACTTTGGTGGGTTTTGGAACTCTGTCCTTAGGTATTTGAGATTTAGTCCACATCTCATATTGGTATGGAGCTTCCTACCTCTGCTGGTCTTCTGGAAAAGAAAAATCACTTTTAGGGTATAGGGACTAAGCCTCCACAAGATTCACCTTCACCAGTACGGATATGAATTATCTGTTGTCTGCCTTGGCGCACAGATGCACTTGCATGGCCATGTTAGTGTCTTCACAATAGCTTTGATGGAGTGCCAGCTATTATGGGATTTTTCTACGTTGGGATCCAGAGCCTGAGTATTCCAGTTAAAATGGTCTTTGCACCCATTTCAGTCTCTCTGTTTCAGGCACCCTCTGGGAATATTTTGTTGACTGCTGGTGACTATCCTATCTCTGTTCACAGCTGTGTAAGCTGTTCTTGGATTGCTATCAGCCCCTGGGAACATTTTTTTCACCTACTAGCATATTCCACTCCCTCAGAGGGATTTGTGCCCATGTCCTCAGAGGACTGGTCACCCCCATGGACCATTTTCACCCCAGACCACATTGGACTTGTTTTCACTGATACACTTACCCTACCAACTATGTGTCCATTAAAATTAGCCTTTCCCTGCAAACCGCATGTTTCCCCAGGTCATTTTGTCTTTATTTTTTAGCTTCTTTATCCACTGGCCACATTTCTCTTGCTTGTGCTTTCTGCTCCACTCTGCTGCTGGCACTGGATGGCACATGTCTAAGCGATTATTTCTTATACTTAAATTACCAACTTTCTGTAGTTATATAAATTTTTTTTGCAGTTCAGTGTTATGTTTCATTAATGTTCCTTTGTTACTCACCTAGTTGAGGCCAAGTCTTCCTGCTTTATAAATCTGGTGCTGAGGAACTGTTGGGCCTCCTTCCTTTCTCTACTCTGCCATCTTGTCCCACCTTCTGCAATAAATGATTTAAATAAAGTACTTAGGAATGAATTTATTCAAGAAGTAATAGTTTATACGTTGAAAACTATAAAACATTGCTGAAGAATACAAATACAAATAATGGAAAAATATCCCACAGCCTTGAATTGAGAGAATTAGCATTGTTTAAATGTCCATACTTCACAAGTTGATCTATAAATTTTAAAAGATCCCTATCAAAATAATAATGACATTTTATACAGAAAGTTTAAAAAGAAATACTTTAAAATGTGATATAAACCAGGCTTGTTGGCACACATCTGCAATCTCAGTGGCTCAGGAGGCTGAGGTAGGAGAATCAAAGCCAGCCTCAGTAACTTAGCAAGGGCCTAAAGAACTTACGGAGAACCCAGTCCAAAATAAAGAATCAAAAGGGCTAGGTATGTGGCTCAGTATTTAACTGCCCCTAGTTCAATCCCTGGGCCACAGGTGGTATATTAAATACACAAAGGGATACTATGTGGTTTTCAAAAATAAATAAATAAATGATAATAAGGAAATACTGTCATTTGTGACAACATGAATGAACTTGGAGGACATTATCCTACATAAAATTAGGTAGTCCCAGAAAGACAAATACTACATGATCTCACTTACATATATAAAATCTGAACAAGTCAAACTCATAGAAACAAAGAGAGAAATAGTTTTATCAAAAGGTGAGGACAGGAGACTGAATTGGGAAGATGTCATCAAAGGATACAAAATTTCAATTCCATGGAGTAATAAGTTCAGGAGATCTATTGTAAACCATGGCATTTAAGATAATAACAATCTTTTGTATCCTTGAAAATTGCTGAGAGAAATTTAAAATGTTTTTATCACATCAAAAAGGAAAAGTATATTAAGTAATGGATATATTAATTAGCTTGACTACCCATTCTGACATGTATACATATACCAAAACATCATGTTATACATCATAAACATATAACAATTGAAATTGTCAATTTAGATTTTTTTTCACAATTTCAATAGCAATTTTTGGAGAAATATATGGAAGTAATTTTAAAATTTATATGAAGCCACAAAAGACCCCAAATAGTTAATGCAATTTTGAGCAAGAATGACAAAGCTGTTTGTATCATACTTCCTGATTACAAATGACATTATAAAACTATTGTAACCAGAACAGAATAATACAGGAATGGAATAAAATCAGATATAGAGACTGATTGAATAAAAAATAAAACTCAGAAATAAATTCATGCATACACTATCAGGCAATCTTTGACAAAGACACCAACAATATACAATGAATAAAGATATACTCTTCAACATACGGTGTTGGAAAAAGCAACATATCTACAAGTTGAAAAAAAGAAGCAGCAATTGTATCCTTATCATGTACCATTCAAAAAAATCAACTCAACCTGGACTAAGACTTAAGCATAAGTCCTAAGACCATTAAACTCCTGGAGGTAGGGGAATTGGGCAAAAGCATCATGAAATTGGTTTTCACAGTGACTTCTTGGATATAACATGTAAAGCATAGGTCACAAAAACAAAAGTCAACAAGTGGAAGCTTGTTAAACTAAAACATTTCTGCAGAACAAAGGAAAAGGCAACACAAAATGGGAGAAACCATAGATCTGATAAGGGGTTAATATCCAAAATACATGACAACTCATACAACTCAACAGCAGCAAAAAGCAGACCTAATGGAACAATGGGCAAAGAACCAAAATGGACATGATCCAAAAAAAGCATCTGACTGGCCAACAGGTATATTAAAAGGTGCTCATCATCACCAATAATCAGGTAAATGTAAATCAAAACCACAATAAAAGATCACCTCACAACTGCTAGAAAGGCTATTATCAAAAAGATAGAAGATAGGGTCTGGGATTGTGGTTCAGTGGTAGAGCGATCATCTAGCACGTGCGAGGCTCTGGGTTCAATCCTCAGCACCACATAAAAATAAATAAACTAAATAAAAGTATTGTGTCCAACTACTTCTAAAAATAAATATTTAAAAATTAAAAAAATAAAAGATAATTATTGGCAAGGAAATGGAGAAAAGAGAAAACCTGTACACTATTAGTGGTATTGTAAATTAGAATAGCTGTAATGGCAAACATTATAAAGGATCCTCAAAAAGAAAAAATAAATAAAAGTCCTATGACCAGATGCTCACCAATACCACTTCTGGGTACCTATACAAAGGAAATAAAAGTACTGTCTCAAAGAGGTATCGGTGCCTTCATATTTATTGCAGCATTATTCGTAATAACCCAAATGTGGAAACAGTCTGAGTGTCTGAAAAAAATAGATAGATTAAAACTGTGAGATATACGTATATATGTGTATGTGTATACACACTTGATGAAATACTCTTCAGCGTTATAAAGGAGATTCTGTCATTTATAACAACATGGATGACTTGGAGAATACTGTGTGAAATAAACTAGATGTAGACAAACATTGTATTATATCATTTGCGTGTGAAATCTAAGAAAGTAGAACTCAGAAATAGTAGGTTAGTTTCAGGGTTAAGGGGGTGAGGGATGTGGAAATACTGTTGGTCAGAGGATACAAAGGTTCAGTTATACAGGAAGAATAAGGTCTGAAGCTCTAATGGACAGCATGGTGACTAGAGTTAATAATACTGTACTATATACTTGAAATTTATAGATCTCAAGTAGTCTTGCCACTTAAAAAACAAATGGTAGCTACTTGAGGTAATTGATGTGTTAATTAGATTGATTTGTATACACTTAACAAAATATATGTATAAAATATCACAGTTAAAATATGAAATCTTTATTTTAAATTTTACCTTAATGAAAATGGAAAAAATAATTAGGTTACATAAAAAATGGGAGGAATCTGACAATATGTGTGATTTACAAGATGTTATGAATAGGACAGAGCCTCAACTCAAAGACAGTGAAGCTGGAAGTTTAAGATCAATGGGGGAAATGTAAGCTAAGAAAAAGAGGGGAGAAAATACTGAAAGATTTTCAAGGAAATAACCATCAGAGTAATTGGTGTAGTAAAATATTAAACTAAAAAGGAATTTATAACCAGGGACTGGGAGGCAAAAGAAACAGCTCATAAATAATCCATTAACTGAGATGTTATTGAAGGATTTTTTTCCAGAGGAATAAGGCAATTGAAGCTATAATTTAAAATATAAACTGATCATCACATATAGCATGGATCAGAGTAAAGGGAGAAATCAATCCTGTAGGGGCAAGAGAGATCAACCAGGACAGTGATGTACTTAGCAAAGGTGTACAGGTCAAATGTATATGAAGTTTGAGATTGGTTTAAATGTTCCAAAGGAGAGTGTGGAACCAAAGTTGGGTTTTGATCTTGATTCTCTAAAATAATGCTCATGGCAAAAAGAAGAAAAAAATATGTGAAGTGAAAAAAACAAGTTTGTTTTTTGATATGTTGATATCAGCAGCATTCAAAACAAACAGGTAGAAAGGTCAGGCATAGAGGTTTAAGATTTAGAAAGGTCTAGACCAGCCATATAGTTATGGGAATTATATTCACAGAAGCAATACACAGAAGTCATAGAAATGGATGAAATGTTTATGAGATACAAAATGCAAAATCATAAACACACACAGACTAATTTAGAACCTGGCCCAACAGTATGTTCAGGACATGGGCAGAAAATAAGCAGCAAGGAGGAGAAATAAGAAAAGTCCTAAAAGTAGTAGGAAAAACAAAACAATGCAGAGATTCTCATGCACACGGATCTCAGTATTGACAACCTACTGATAGCACCCTAATTTTAAGAAAATAAGTACTAGATAACTTATGGAAAATATAACAAGAACTAATCAAGACCAGAGTTATTAAATGCCACATCCACATATTTGAGAAGGGATATATGTTTCCCTAAGTCTTGCATTTATATATCTGGGTTTATTTTTCCTTTTCCACATTTTTTATTGTTGCGCTGTACTTGTACATAATGATGGGATATGTTATATAGTATACATGCACAAAACATGACAATATAATTTGGTAACTGTCACTCACCAGCATCTCCCCTCCCTCCCCACTTCTCATCCCTTGGTCCCTTTCCTCTGTTGATCTCTTTTTGATTTTTTAAAAGATCCACCCCCACCTTCCATTTCCATTTTTGTCTCTAGCTTCCATAAATGAGAGAAAATATACAACCCTTGACCTGAGTTTGACTTATTTTGCTGAACATGAAGATCTGTAGTTCCACCCATTTTCCTGAAAATGTCATAATTTTATATCTTATGGCCAAATAAAATTCCATTGTGTATATATACCACATTTTCTTTATGGATTCATCCACTGATGGACACCTAGGCTGGTTTCATAGTTTTGCTATTGTGCATTGTGTTGCTATAAACATGGGTGTGAATGTGTCACTTAGTAAGATGACTTGAATTCCTCAGGATAAATACTGAGGAGTGGTATACCTGGGTCTTATGGTGGTTCCATGCCTAATCATTTGAGGTAACTCCATACTGATTTCCATAGTGGTTGTACTAATCTACAGTTTCACCAACAGTGTAAATATGTTCCTTTTTCTCCACATCCTCTGCAATGTTTATACAGATGACAATAGTCATCTGTATTCTGGATGACTAACTTTCTGACTGGTATCAGATGAAATCTCAGTGTAGTTTTTATTTGCATTTCCCTAATTGCTAATGATGTTGAACATCTTTTCATGTATTTGTTGAGCATTTGTATTCTTCTTCTGAGGCATTAGTTCATGTGCCCATTTATTAATTGGGTTATTTTAATTTTTGGTATCAAGTTTTTTAGTTCTTTATATATTCTAGATATTAATCCTCTGTTTTAAGAGTAACCAGTGAAGACTTTTCCTATTCTATAGGTTCTCTATTCACATTCCATATTGTTTCCTTTTCTGTGCAGAAGCTATTAAATTTGATGCTGTCCCATTAATTAACTCTTGACATTATTTCCAAAGCTTTAGGGGTTCTATTGAGACAGTCTTTGCCTGTGCCTAAAAGCCAGAATGTTGATATACATTTTATTCTAGGAGTTGCATAGTGTTTGGTCTAATTCCAAGGTCTTCAATCTATTTTGAGTTGATTTTTGTGCAGGGAGAGAGATAAGAGCTGAGTGTCATTCTTCTACATATGGATAATCAGTTGTCCCAGCCCGTTTATTAAAAAGTCTATCTTTTCTCCAATGTATGTTTTTTGCACCTTTGTCAGGAATAAGATCATTGCAGATATGGGTGTTTGTCTCTGTGTATTATTCTGTACCATTGATCTATGTATCTGTTTTTATGCCAGAACCATGCAGTTTTTGTTACTCTGGCTCCGTTGTATAATTTGAAGTCAGGTATTGTGAAACCTCCAACATTGCTTTTGACTTAAAATTGCTTTGGCTATTTTAGGTCTCTACTCTTCCAAATGAATTTTAGGACTATTTTTTCTAGTTCTATGAAGAATGTCATTGTTATTTTGATGGGAATTGCATTGAATCTGTATATTACTTTTGGTGGTATATCCATTTTAACAACAGAAATGCTACCTATCCATGCAGTGGCTGTCTTTCCATCTTCTGAGATCTTCTTCACTTTCTTTTTTCAGTGTTCTATAGTTTACATTGTAGAGGTCTTTCACCTCCTTGGTTAGATTTATTTTTTCATAGGTTTTCTTTTTTTCTGGGGGGTTGGGGGGTGTTGTTGTTGGTGGTGGTGTTTGAGGCTATTGTGAATGAAAAATTTTTCCTGACTTCTCAGCAGATTCATTGTTGGTATATTGGAAAGGTATTGATTTTTGTATGTTGATTTTGTAACCTGCTAGTTTGCCAAATTTGTTTATTAGCTCTATAAGTCTTTTGATAGAGTTCTTGGATCTTCTAGAATAGAATCATATCAGCTGCAAACAGTGATAATTTAACTTCTTCCTTTCCTATTTCTTCACTTGCCTAATTGCTCTGGCTAGAATTTCTACCACTGAATTAAATAAGAGTGGTGAGAATAGACATCTTTTTCTTGTCCCAGATTTTACAGGAAATGCTTTCAGTTTTTCCATTTACTATGAGGTTGGCTTTGGATTTTTCATATGTAGCCTTATGATATAGAAGTAGGTTTCTTATATCCCTAGTTTCTTCAGTATTTTATCATGAATGGATACTGACTTTTGTCAAAGGCCTTCTCTGCATATTTTGAGATTACTAATTTTTGTTCTTAATTCTGTGAATGTGATGAATTATATTTTACACATTTCATTTCATTAATGTATACATTTACGCAAATATTAATCCATTCTTGCATCTCTGGAATAAAACCAAGTTGGTCATGGTGTATAATCCTCTTAATTGTTGTTGAGCAGAATTTGCCAAAAAATTTATTAAGTATTTTTGTATCGAAGCTCATCATTATTCTGTAGTTTTCTTTTCTTGATGTATCCTTATCTGGTTTTGGTGTGAGTGTTATACTAGCTTCATAGAATGAATTTGAAAGTGTTCCACCCCTTTCTACTTAATGGAATGATTTGAGGAGAATTGGCTTTAGTTCTTCCTTAAAGGTTTTGTGAAATTCATTTGAGAATCCATCTGGTCCTGGGCTTTTCTTGTTGAAAGGCTCTTTATCACTACTTGTATCTCATTACAGTCTATTGGTTTGTTTAGATTTTCTGTGTTTTCTTGATTCAGTTTTGGCAGATTTTATTTGTCCAGAAATGTATCCATTTCTTCAAGGTTTTCCAATTTATTGGAGTCTAAGTTTTCAAAATAGGCCCTAATGGTCTGATGGATTTCTGAGATGTCTGTGGTGATTTCTCCCTTTTCATCTCCAATTTTATTAGTTTGGTTTTTCTCTATATCTGGTTTTGACCACTTCTCTCTTGAAAGAATATTAGGCTAAGATTTTTATCAGTATTTGCTACTTCTTTTCACTTGTCATTAATGATCTCGAGGACAAATGACAGTAGAGAAAAGGCCTGGTGTGAAGAGTGCCAGTGAATAACATAGGGTGCTCATTTGATCTTTGTTTCTTTAGGCAAATCAGTGAATAAATGTTGGGAGCCAGTGACCGCACCCTGAATATGGCCTGATCTCTGCTTCCGCTTCGTTAAGCGGTTAGAGTTGTTAGAAGTAAACAACTCCTTGTAAGGCTGTGGGGCTGGGCTCTGGCCTGCTTCCGCTGCGCTGTACCTATTAGACTTTTCCACGTGGTGCTAGTTCATTGGCAGAGCTGGGTACTTAAGCTAGGGCAGTCTGACCGCTTGCACTCTTTCCTTTCTTGTTCCTGTTTTCTCATCATGATTCAAAGGTCCTGAGTAAACTGCTGAAAGAAGAATCCTGCGTCGTGTTTCCTTTGCCGGCGAGGGGTCGCGACAAATAAAAAGTGAAATGACTGAACATTTCAAATAGTTACAAAAAGAAATTTAGTCACTAAATCATCAATAGGAAAATAAAAAGTAAATGTGTTTAAATTTTCTCCTTAAATCTACAAAACTACTGCTATAAGAAGGGGCTTTGATAGATTAGATTTCAAACTCTATCCTTCTCCACAAAGTCAGAGGTGTCTAAGGGAGCCTTAGTGAGACACACAGTCTCTTTGAGCACAAGATACTCATGTGCAAAAGCACAAGACAAAAGTTCTAGATGCAAATTTGACTATAACACTCCATGAAACATTTACCTATATCTGCCTACAGTGTATTAGCCATCATTGGAGATAAAAGTTTTCTGACCCAGTTGCAAATATCCGTAAAGTCTTTTGACTTTGATAAGAGGAAATGATTTATAATTAGCATAGAAAATTCTTGAAACACCTTTCTGTGATATTTACCTTACCGTGGAGGACAATGTTATAGTGGCATCATCTCTAAAATATGATTTAACTTCTTTGATATAAAGGGAAATTGCATGGAAATGGAAGGAGACCCTCATTGTTACACAAAATTACATATAAGAGGTTGTGAGGGGAATGGGGAAAAAAACAAGGAAAGGAATGAATTGTAGTAGATGGGGTAGAGAGAGAAGATGGGAGGGGAGGGGAGGGGGATAATAGAGGATAGGAAAGGTAGCAGAATACAGCAGTCTCTAATATGGCATCATGGAAAAAATGTGGATGTGTAACCGATGTGATTCTGCAATCTGTAATTGGGGTAAAAATGAGAGTTCATAACCCACTTGAATCTAATGTATGAAATATGATATGTCAAGAGCTTTGTAATGTTTTGAACAACCAATAAAAAAAAAGAATATTTACAAAGGCTTGAGGAACATCTAATTATTTACAATAGGCAAAAAGCAAGCATGCACAGCTGCCTGTGGAAACATGTAACATAAGATTAACAATAAATTAGGATGCAAACCTGCAATTACACAAGTATGAAAAGAACAAATTTCCAATTTTCCAGAAGTAGAGAGAAATACTTATGGAAATGTTAAAACTTTACATAATGAGTATCTATGGGAAACCAACAGGAATAATAAAAATATAATTTAACTTTTTATTGAATTTTACAATTAAGACTTGGAAACTTATGAGGTACTTTATCACCAGTTCTAGAAAATATTTACTTAAAAATGCTTTATTTTAGTTTAATATATGTAAAACATAAAATTATACATACTAATGTGGAACCATATAATGTTTTGATACATGAATACATTGTCTAATGTTAAATGAGGTGAAACATATCTCCTCAAACATTTATTATTTCTTTGTGATGAATACATTCAAAATTCTTTCCCCTGGCTTTCTGAAATACAGAGTACATTACTGTTATCTGTAGACACTGTGCACTTTCTGCTCCTATCTAACTGTAACTTTGTACCCAGTGATCGTCCTTCCCATCACACCCTGGCCTCTAGTAAGCACCACAATTCTACTCTCAATTGCTATGAGCCCAGCTTTTGTTGATTCACATGAGTGAAATTATGTGGCAGTTGTTCTGTATGCCTGGCTTACTTCACTTAACAGAATGATCTACAGTTGAATCCACGTTGTTGCAAAGCATCTTACTTTGTTTATTGTAGTCACAGGAATAACTGCTAATAGGTGAGTATAATGAAAGAAGTCAACTTTACAATTCAAATTACTTTAGCCTGTAATTTGCTGTTCAGCAAGGGTGGTAAGTTAAACCATTTAAATATACATAAATTTGTTTTAGAGGATGTCAACTCTGTAGGTAAGCTAAGTCATAAGCAAAGACAAACAAATATCCTTTTCCAATTATAGTTGTGAGGCAAAATAAGGACTTCTGTATCTGGCTATTAGGATCAACCCATATACCAAGGAAAATTCTGAAACCTCAGTGAATTAATTTTTTAAATGTTACTTTAAATCATCAACAAACTAACAACCTGTACATTCAGAAAATTGAGAAATCATACCCCATTTGATTCAAATGTATGATATGTCAAGATCATTGTATTGTCATGTGTAACTAATAAAAAAAGATGAGAGTTATTGGGAAAAAAATAAAATTATGAAAATATGAGAGTCTGTAGATATAAATCCAGGCTTTTAACCATAATAACCCTGGGAGTATCTCTAATTTCAAATATACCTGCAAATTATTGGTGACCATACTGAGCTGGGAGAACAAAAGTCCTGGGCTTATTGAAGGTGAAAAGGCTGGCAACCTGGTATAAACCAAATCCTCCCTTATCTCCTCTGACTTTTAATGCTGAAGCTAAAAATCTGCAAACCACATTTTTCCTTAGGTGGCATGATTCTTTTTCTGCTCCACAAATTGGAAAGACTTTAGAGACCCTGAAAGGCAAATGGAGAAGAGAAGGGTCTTATGCCTTTCTTGCTTGCTACTCCTGTAAATGTAACCCAAGGAATAACCCTGTACAGGAGCCTCAGCTATGCCCTGGACTTCTTCTTTTTTAATGTTCCAGGACCAGTTTCACTTTGCACTTCAGAAGTACCAGAATTTTCCAGGCATCATCCCTTTCTTAGATGTCTGTCTCTTTTGTAAACAAGAATAAATCCATACATACTTATTTCTATTCTAGTAAACACTTCAGAAAATAAAATAAAAAACTATTAGAACAATTTAAGATCAGCTAGAAGGAAAAATAAGTTATCTTTGTAGAATGATCATTATGAAGGGGGATGGTTTGCCAAAGACAATAAAATCAAGAAAATAGTGTGATATATTCAATGTACT
This sequence comes from Ictidomys tridecemlineatus, assembly GCF_052094955.1. Taxonomy (NCBI): domain Eukaryota; kingdom Metazoa; phylum Chordata; class Mammalia; order Rodentia; family Sciuridae; genus Ictidomys; species Ictidomys tridecemlineatus. The sequence goes on along the minus strand of NC_135478.1, from coordinate 162,877,597 downwards.
GAAAAAAAAATGTAACTCTCAACCAGGAACTCTAGATCCAGCAAAATATATACTTCAAAAATAAAGGGAGAAAAAAACAAATATAATAGAGCAGGCCCTCATTAAAGGAACTATTAATGAATGACCTTCAACAAGGATACATTTCATAGATGCAAGAAAATATGACAAGCAGTATTGAATTTGTGCATAAATAGGAAGCTAATATAAGTAGAATAATAGTATTTTATAATTTCCTTCACTATGATAAAACCAAATCTCCACTTTACTTTCCTAGGAAAGTAAACAGTGAGAAAGGAAGTGCTAAGAAAATTCTTTTTTCCTCTTGAATGAGAAACACTATTATTCTATTTATATTTGCAATTTATTTCACTTATTAAATGGTTTCACCATTCATTCTCCTCCTCATGTATTCTATTTTATCAATTCTTTAAGATACAACATTTTAAACAAAAATTCATTAGATTTGTCTGCCTCCCACTGACAGATACAGAAAAGAAGTACTAAGTGATGAAAACAAAAGTGGATTTGTTTTAGATCCCAAGTAGTAATGTGCATAGATTTAGATTTGGCTTTGCCATTGGGCCAAATCTGCCAATTAAGGCAACGTCTAATAGCCAAATTTCTACTTGTTTCTGATATCTCTAAACTGGGGCTTGGTCAATGATTGATTTCATAAGTTATCATCACATGTAATCTGTTTAGCAATTATGAACAATATGAATGAAGCTATCCTTTGGATACAATATAGATATTTATAATGAATGAGTTTGCTACATAAATTTTAGAAGTATATTATGTTTCTTCTGAAAAATAAATGTTTTTAAAAATTTAAATAAGACATGGCAGAATACCAAAGACCAGATAATGTCATCATTCTAAAATTTATAGAATTATGCGGTGCCAGCATACATGACATTAAGCAAAATAACCTTTAAAAACAATTCCATGAAGTTATGAATCATAAATATGTCATATTTAGGACTTTTTTAGATTTTTCAAGGATGAATTAAAAGTCAAATACCAACTCTGCCTCTTCACGATTTTAAAAGAAGGAAAAATTTCAAAACCATGCATGATAACATACTTTGCAAATTATCTTTCATCCAAATACAACAGAATTTAAATAAATTATATTGCAAAACTCTAATACAAAAGCATATTAAATAATTAAGCATACAAAATAAAGTGCCTTCATCTGCTAACCTCATTTGAAATGTAATATCTCTTCCATTATTACAAATATTATTCTAGGAATAAATAGCTGACAGATAATTTATTATCCCACACAATATTAAACTTTAAAAATTTGGTCACCACAATGTTAATAATAAAATGGCAACAGTCTTTAAAATTCTGACAATTAAAATTCTGATAATTGTGTAAATAGTTTATGCCATGGTGAAGAGTATGCTTGGTTCACAGCTCTAGATATATTTCTTTTAACATAAAGTACTTTAGCACTTGGCAAAAACATGCATTCAGTGCTACTTAACCTCTGTTCCAAATCCTGTTTTACTATAAACAAGTCACCTCCATTTACTGTTCCTCATTTTCTATATTGAAATTTGAAATTTAAATGTTTAAATTTGATTATAGCTGTGAAATTAATTAGTACAATGTTTGGCATAGAGTAGGTGCTTTAAAAATCAAATTTCTTTATTTATGTTGGTAGTTCTGATTTTTTTTCTTAAAATATGTTTCCATATATGTTAGTTGATTTCTAATCTATTTTAGGAGATTATTTGCAAGTTCCATTTAATTATTATTGAATAAAATTTGGGAACAGAAGCTAATCAATAGTCTGGCCTAGACTATTACACTTACACATGTGCAAAATCTGTAATCTAATTCAAATATCTCTTTGAAACTTTCAAACAGTTTAATACATTGATTCCCAACCAGAAAAGGCACATAACATTTCCAACTTATTTGGAATGGAATCACTTAACAATATTTTTTATTGGTAAGCAAGTATTCTGAGTCTAGATACACAGAGTTGAATCTCAAAACTGATAGAGTACATACTCCCTTTGTAAGCATAGTCAAAAACAACCCCAAGGTCATATATATAAAATCTGTTAAAAGACTTTTTAAAGAGGAAAAATGGGGATCAAGTAATGAATAAAAACAAATTCATAGAAAAGGTGATAAACCTATATCTAGATTAGTTTGCACAAAAAAGTAAACATATTCATTAGTCACTGTGGCTATTTCAATTCCAATTCAATTAATTTCAAATTTGCTTCCTCTTTCATACTACATTCCAGTTTTTCAGATCCCACTTTAAATACAAAACATTTACATCAATGCAGAACATTCTATAGAGTAATGCTAATCTAGATGATGGTGGAAGATTTTTATGGGTGATTTCTCCCCCAAAGAAATAAAATTTTATCATTTAAAGAGGAAATCAACTGTTTGTAGAGTAAATACTCTAGGGATTTGGTGGTAATATTCTGTTGATCTGAAAGTGTTTATGCAGGTATTCTGAAAACAAGGAGCAGAAGGAATGATAAGAACAGGGATTAGCATTTTCGTGCTCAAATCATTCCTCACTGGGGTTAACAAATAAGATTGCACACTAGAGTTGGATGTTAATGGCAATACTCAGATTTTCCCACTACCACTACCACTATGGCTGCTTTTACAGCTATGGGAAACTGTCTGGCACAAAATCACAGTCACTGGTGCTACATTTGTGCTGAAATATCCACGTAATAATAAAAATGAACTGATGACCACTAGTTGAGTGCAGGAGATGAGGAAAGTTCTTCTTTTCCATTACTGCACTAGTAAATGTTTAACAGCAGGCTCTCTGTGCCAAAATAAGAACATAAGATCCCTGATTTGTAAAGTTATTTTTTATTTCTCTGGTGTAAATTCTCCTAGCATGGCATGTGTCAAGTTACCAGCGTGAAGCAACTAATGCCAAGCTGGGAAGGCAGGTGCACAACAGCTCTTGAGAACAATGCAAGCCAGTTCCAGCTCACCACTGACTTCTGCTATCCAATCATTTCATTTATTTCTGCAAGATGAAGTCCTTCAGACATCATATAGCAGAGAACTTAGGTTTTTGTACAAATTCTCATAGACTACCTTAAGACTAACTTAAGGGCTTCAATAAATTAAAACAAAAGAATTAAAAACTATTTAAATCTTAGTTGAAAATTCTTCAGGTTCTATATAGAGCATCCAACCAGAAGAGAGAACTCCATCTACTGAAGGCAAAATAGATATTCAAAGGCATCAAAACTGCAGATGCTTGAAGCTGAGGTGCACATCATGGGAGTCCCAGAACAATGTTAATGCTTATCACCTCAGTGCCATCAACTTGGGTAAGAAAAGAGGAAAGTCACTTAATGTTTTTTTCTTGAACTTAATCCTACCATATGATCCTCCTCTCAGAACTTCAGGTTATCATATGGTGATGAGTCCTCATCCTTTACCAATTAGATGCAATTTTATTTTCTTTCTACCTAACAGAATCCTTTTTCTTTGGTACACCAATGCACAAATCTATGCCTTGGAAATATGTTCATCAGAAGTTCTGAAAATAGCTTTACAATCTTAGGAAAGACAATCTTTAATCTGCATCAAACTAATGCAAGAAAATAAAGAACAGAAAGGAGGACATAATCTATTTCTAGTATTTTTATGTTTACACAGTACTCCTGAGTCTTTCAATAAAGACTCAGAATTTGTTTTTCTGCTACCAGAAAATAGAGAGGAACTGTCTACCGTGTGTGATCTCCACCATTTTTAAGCAAAGCATGAGTAAATATGGGTTCTGAAGATATACAAAATTACAATATCTACAAAAACAATCATCCAGTGAAAAAATGTTTAATTAATGGATGTTAATTTATAATAAACTCAATAAACCAATAACCTCAATAATCAAAATAATTACTTTGACACAGAAATATGGAAGCAAGAAAAAAATGAATCGCAAAATGTAATACCTATCAATCTTAAATTGTACTTTTTATTTTGCTTGCGTCTACCATTTGGAAATGCTAACTGAGCTATATCTGTACCTAGATTAAATTCCTAGACATGAATATACAGCCTGCATCCTTTAGTTTGTCTTAGAAAAATTTTGCTATCTAACCTTCAGTGGTTTCACTCATGAAGATTAGTTAGTTGGAAAGTGTTGGCCATTGTAACACTATATTCAGTAGATATGAAGTAAGTATGTATCAGCTGGAATATTTTTCTTACTTGGGTTACAAAAAACAATAAAGCCACATACACCATCAATATACCCCATAAGCTCCTTAAGGCCTGGGACTATGTTGGTTTTTCCACAGCTGCATGTTCAATAGCTAAGGATTTAACCAACAGGCATTAACTATTGGATGAACAAGTGAATGTTAAAAATTTCCATAAAATCTCTTATGTTTGTCACTTTGGGGCAGGGGTAAACATTTTGGGGGGGGGACTATGGGGATTGAACTCAGTGCTCAACCACTGAGTCACATCCCCTGTCTTATTTTGTATTTTATTTAGAGACAGGGTCTCACTGAGTTGCTTAGCACCTCACTGTTGCTGAGGCAAGCTTTGAGCTCTCGATCCTCCTGCCTCAGCCTCCCGAGCCACTGGGATTACAGGCATGCACCCACCATGCCCAGTGACAAACAATTATTTAAAATACTATTTTACTGAACTAAACACCTATTATCTAGGATAGGGCATACTATTTATTATTAGCTAGGATAGATTAAACTTGACATTTATATTCATCATGTTGTTTCTCAAATTTGTGTGTGCATGGAAGTATCATATCTGTCCTCTTCTTTGCAACATCTCCCAAAATTTATTTCACTTAAGATGTTTTATTTCTCTGAGGACAATTTAAAGATAAGATATTCTTATATTCTTATTTTGTTCAAAATTGCATCTGAAAATGAAAACACTGGGAAGTTCAGTTTATGTTGTCTGTGAGGGTTGACATCAGTCCTTCCACTTCAGGTCTAAGGTCTCTATGCCTGTGAGAATTCTGAAAGACCAAGAGAATACCAGGCCCTAATCTCCTGATCAAAGACACTACTTGATGAGCCACTATTACCATTCATTACTGCTTCATGTTCCCTTAATCTATAGACTGGTCATACAACATTGAAGGCAAATTTATCCGAGAAAGTAAAAACTATGTAGCAAAAATGCACCAGTCCAATGCAGAGCATAGGCATTTCAGGAGAGACAGACTGAGAGTTAGGTATAATTAAAGGAGGGAGGCAATTGGACCATGGTCTAATTTTTCTCCACTAATTTTGTGAATGGCACTCTACCCTATGTTTTCAGTGCCAATAGGGTTATACTTCTTTCATTTATTAAACTTATATCAAATGAAATTAGAAAAATTTTACCTGTTTACTTATTGACTGGTTAAATCAACTTTCTTACTAAGAGGAAATTGCAATCTATAGTTGGCTGCGTTTGATAATATAATCAGAGTATGGTCTTACCTGAAAATTGAAGATGGAACCAAGTGACTTGCTATGATTCCCTGTCCAGTACAGGAGCTTTTACAAATATGAGGCAGTTTTATGTTTGGTTTTCAAAACATGGAATGAAAATGGCATCTATTGGAAGGGATAATTTAGGAGGAGTACAAAGGTAAATTAATCTAGGAAAAGTGGGTTTTAAAGTAAAAGAAAAGAAGATTCAAAAGCTTTCTATGTGACAAATAGATAACTAAAACCTGCTAATATTCAGTTGTAAGCCAAAATCAATATTAAAACAAGCTTGAAAGCCATGATCTTTATACTTGAATCACAGCAGCAAAGGTCACTGCTATGTAAGAAGTGTTTACTTAAATCTACAAAGGAGTAAAAAAATCTTATTTTAAATATTTGAAAGGAAATCGCAGGAAAACTTAGAGATACTTTGACTGGTTCAGTGTGAAATTCCTGAAGAACTCTAAGGTTTTCAAATGCAGTTAATAGCAGCATAATTCACAATAGCTAAACTGTGGAGCCAACCTAGATGCCATCCACTGGATGAATGGATTAAAAAAGTGGCATATTTACACAACGGAATTTTACTCGGAATAAAGGAGAATAAAATCATGGCATTTGCAGGTAGATGGATGGCAGTGGAGAAGAAAATGCTAAGTGAAGTTAGCCAATCCCCCCAAAACAAATGCCTGATGTTTTCTTTGATGTAAGGAGGCTGGCTCATAGTGGGGTAGGGAGGGGGAGCATGGGAGGAATTGATGAATTCTAGATAGGGAAGAGAGGAGGGAGGGAAAGGGAGAGGGCAGGAGATTAGCAAGAATGGTGGAATGTGATGGACATCAGATGCAGTTTATATGATAAGACTTATAATGGTTAGTAGAAGAGATCATTTTATTGCATTACTACCAAACTTCATTATCCCCAAGCTAAGACAGAGAGCAAGGAGCTAAGTAAACAACTCAGATGACACACTTCTGGTCTTTCTGAGTGATGACAAAATTCCCACTATGCTAGTTAAATTCTCAACCATTAAACAGTTTGAGGAAGCAATGAGAGCTTTTCAATTCTAGAACATTATTTCCACATGTAGAGGAATTAAACTGAAAATTTACCCTAAGGAGTAGAAAAAGTAGGTGACTCAAAAATATATATATACCTGTACACAAAGGTGTTAGATGTTACTTAGGAATCTAGAAATTAATCCAGAAATCATTTTGGTGGGTATTATTCTTTGATAAATTTACTAAGGTCCCACCAAAAAATTTGATGCAAGGAGGAAGATGGGAATGAGCTTTTACTTTGCTCAAGGCAAGGTCAGCAGGGGTCAAATTTAGATGAGGTCTATCCCAAATCACTCTTTGTCTTTTGATGCTATTGCTACTGTTGCTTTTCTGTGCCTGTTAAAGAGGGCTTAAAAAGGAAATGAGAGGCACATACAAATCATGCCTGGAAATTTCCCAGTTCCTGGTCTCTCTGTCACACTCTTCCACCATGATGTTCAGCCTCTCCTCAAGACAATGGAGCGGCCTTCTATGGACTAAGACCTCTGAAACTGTGAGCCCTCAAATACACTTTTCCTCCTTAAAAAAAAAAAAAAAAAAAAAAATCATTAATCAAAGGACAGCTGAGAGTTACTCCAAGTCATTAATGTGGACAAAGGAGTAATACTATATTGATCTTCTACCTGAAACTGTGTTTCAACATACACCAAGCATGAAAAAACATTATCTTTATACATAGTTTTACAATATTAGGGTTTATTTATTTTTAAATAAAATTGACATGGAAAATTTTAATTACACACACACACGCGCACACACAGACACACACACACACACACACACAAAGAGTTTTAAAACGAAAATAACAACAGAGGCCTTAGAATTATTCAGATCTTGATCCTAGAGTCAGACAGAATTTGGAGTATTTGACCTTTAGGATTTTCTAAGCAGCATTTACTTTATGAAGATGCTTGAAACAGGAAGTAGTGTAGCCAGAGGAATCTGAAGAAAACATATGAGGCATACACTCAGGTCTTGATATATTACATTCTGTTTTGTGAAATTCTTCAGAGTTCAAGTACAGACTGCCTTCCATTCAGAAATGCACCTAAAAGCCAGTAATAGAGCATGAGTGACATGTTGCATTGAGCATGAGGTGACCCTCACCGTCTTAGGCTTTATTGTCATATGAGACAGTCTCCCTAAGTGGATAGAAAGCCTGAAATCAGCAGCTCTGTTTATAATGATAATCTTCTGAATTATTTAGAGAAGTAAAATAATTTATGATGGTGTGGTTTACATCTGGACTCATCCCTATCAATTCTTATTTACCTTTGTCAAAATACTGCTCATGGAAACCAGCAGCAAACTCACCTCCCTTTATCTCCTGTCCTTTCTCCTGTTTTCCCAACATTGATAATTATAGTTTTAGTTAATATGAATATGTATAATTGTTCATTGGTGGTTTGTGTGCTATGTTTTTGTATCTTCCTTTCTATATATTTTTTTTATATTTCTCAGAGTATCTACCTTCTTATTTTTCTTCAAATCTTTTGTATCCTGACATCAAACTTCAGGTAACCTAACAGCTCTATGTTCTTTCTTGTGTCCTGTTCTTATCTGGCCTGACTGCTTACTAAATCTGCAACAATAAAAGTATGATTCATGGAACTTCTATTCTTTTTCCTATGTTGGACCCCTTGTTTCCATAATCCCTTATCTTCACTATTTTTCTTTATTTTGATGAAACACATTTTCTAATGGCTACCTAAGAAAGTATGAAGAAGCTCAACATTACCTTCACACTTGACCGATACTTATGCTAGGTATAAAAATATGTGATAGAATCATTTCCCTTAGAATTGTTAAAGCATTATCTAATTGTCTTTTGCTTTTAATATTGCTTCTGATAAGTCTGATACATTCTTATGCTAAGTTCTTCGCATGTAATTTGTTATTTCCTTCTGAAATGTCTAGGTTCTCAATATCACTGGCATTATCTCTGGTGTTTTCATATGCCTTTAACTAGGTCATTTTGCTGAATATCCAATGAGTCTTTTGGACTCCATAACTAACTATATCTTGCAGTCTAGAAAACGCTTTCTTTGTATTTTCATAATAATTTAACCATTTTTCTTAGACCCTCATATTAGATGTTCAGTCCACAGAATATATACCACATATATATCATACTTTTATTTTTACATCTTCAGGTCTTTAAACTAAATTCTGGTATTTGCAAATAGAAAACACAAAAGGTAAACCAAAATATATATTGTAAATTTTTACATGTTGCTAGGGTGAATTTAGAAAAAAAAATGTACATAAGAGAGCACATGTATCTTTGTGTTATATCTCTTCACTAGTTTGACATTTGAATGATTTAAAAATTTCAATTAATAAATAAAATACACCTTACACATAAAATACCATGACAAATAATGCTTGGAAAACAACAAACAATATATAAATATCCATTATTTTATCAGTGAGGATCTTATCAGAAAAACAGAAAATCCACTCACTCTTTCAAGAAGGAATGTATTTAATTCAAATGAATAGTTTTTTAAAGCTATGGGCCTAACCCCTGATTTTTAGTCAATCAAGATGTAGAAATCTCTAAACCATGACTCAAGTCAGCCACATCAGAGACATTTTCACTTACAGAAGTTATAAACTGAACTTAGAGGAAGATACTGGCATTTGGTAGGACTATTTAAATACACACACCAAAAGACCTCTGAAGATAAGCCCCATCTGCCTGAAGATACTCCTACCACATGTACAAGGCTCCTGGAGGCTTGCAGTATCTATCACCAAGAGTGCCAGGCATTGGCAAAATCACCAACAACACAGCTACAATAAAAGAGCTATAAACAGAGATAAAAGAGCCAAGGGAAAACAGAAGCAACATAGGAATCCCAATAACATTCCTAAGAGAAAATGTTAATATTAAAAACAATTGTAATCCTAAGAGTGTCAGGGTGCCTTTGGCAATACATTTCCTTTTATGCCTCCTTTTTTCACATGGGACCTAGAAGCCTGAGGACCTCACTTCTCCGAAACCTTGAATTATCTAACAAAATAAAAATAGAAAATTAGAGTCATGGAAACAATGTAGAAGACTTTGTAGCTATGGTAACTTTCAATTATTAGCCACCTCAATAAAAGCTGAATCTCCTGAGAATCTTGACAGAAAGAGATATCTACAGTAAGCAGATGGTTCTCATTTGTCTCAATGACAGAAGATAATTTGTTTTTTACTTAAACAGAAGACTCCACTCTAGTTTTTTGGTATACACCACTCACTTCCCAAAATGAAAAGGACTCTGTGTTTTCCACTACATACACTCACAGAGGAGCTTCTCTTAGGCTTTCTGCTTTTCCACATTCTTTAAACCAGAGGCAAGCACCATGATGTAGACAGTTGGTTTTCAGTATGCCTCAGTCTAAACTATGAGTACTTTCTCTTTTCTTCCATGTCTGAATGCATTTATATAATGTGAAAATTTGATAATCCAATAATCTTTAGGTTAGTGATATGCTGTCATTTTTTTCTCTTTGTACTTTCATATATCTCTTGTAATATTGTAACAAGCATCCTTGAACCATTAACTAAATGGAGTCTAGAACCTCAACAATAATTCTCCTCTTGCCATAGACAACAACTCATACTTCTGCTTCTCCTTCAGCCTGAATCCTACATTTGCCACTCCCTTGCTTTAAAATATTTTTCCTTATTCTGATGATACAAAGAGTCACTCATGTTATTACATGAAACTGTCATTTATAATATTCTGCAAATACACCTCTTCACCACCTTTATATAATCAAGATTTAGACTAATTAATGTGTATTTCTAAAGTATTGTGAATACAATGGTAAACAAAACAAACCTTTACTAGAATTTCAAATGCCATTCACATGACTGATGCTATGGTGCATCTCATTTTCTCTTCCCTTTTATTGATAGAAATTTATCTGGTAAGTACTAAACTATTAGTATACCCACATACAATAGTCTAAAACAGGGCAATGTCAAAGGTGAACTTTCAGGTAGGCCACCAGAGTGATGAGGAGTTTGAAAGCAGAGGACATGCACTTATTATCCCTAACATATTACATCTTAGATGGCAAATTGTGCCACAGTCTTATGTTTAACCCATGGCACAATCTAGAGTAAATTGTATTCATTATAAATTAACATAACTATAGCTAAATTGTGATTATGATTATGAGATACTGAGAAGCATGTGAATCCTAAATAAACCTTTGAAACTAAAAAGGATTTTTAATTTAGCATCCTATTTATAGAGAATATACCAATTTTTTATAATATAGGCACATTTCAATACTCACACTGAGAAGTAAGAGGAATAGCATGTACCTTTGAGGCTGAATGCATCTTTCCTTTCCTCAAACTACATAAGCACACTTGTCACGTCACCTTTATTCTGCATACTAAAGAATTGTGCTTCCCTTAATATACAGCCACAGAGTATTTCACCAATCTGGCCTTTGTTTCTCTCCTCCTCCACTAGAATTGCCTTTGCTCCTGATTTTATCTTGCTATATTTATGTTTTGGGTAATTCTGTAGTTCTCCTACACATTTGCACCTGGTATCATCTCTCCCACTCCTTCCACAAACTGCTTCCAACTGCAACACGTACTCTACACAGTATCTGTGGTAATACTCAGCGCTGCCCTTGAGATGGTGGAAGATGTTGGCTATTTCACACATACACTTAAAACCTATCCATAAGAAATCTTTCAACATTTTCCTCTTCCTTATCATTTCTTTTCTAGGATGCTTTCCCTCTCCTGGCACCTTCTCAAGTCCTCCATCTGATGCTTTCTTCCAGATCCTTCTGATTTTCTACATTATACTATTTTTGTTCTCTTACCTGTCCTATTTCCCTTTTCCTTTCCCTGAAAATCTATTTATTCCAGTTGTTTTTTAAAATGTATCCATAGTGTGTTTTCTACTTTACATTATCTTCATATATGAATAATACAATATTTAACAAAAGCTTAGATTAAAAAAATGCACATACTGACAATGAGTTCATTCTTCTGAAGGAGCACATGAAAATTTTAAAAACACTTGAGAAATCTCTCAAAACCATACACTGAATTATCATCATTTGTGGTGGAGATGGTGTTGAAAGGATTCAGGTGGGCCCATTTACAAAAGTACTACATATGTCTTATTAAGACAGATAATTTTATTGAAATAATATATGCAGTAGCAATATTTTCTAATGAGAAAATAAAATGCAAAAATAAATCTTCACAACTTAATCTTTACTCTGTGAATAAATGTACTCTAAGATAACTGTAGATGACCTACATGTCAACTGCAAGGTTAGAGCTATTTTATACACCAGTACATATTGATTTCAATGCACATTTATTTCATCCAAGTACTATCAAGGGCCAGCCCTCCTTGGCTTCCAAGACCAGAAGATATCAGGCTTATTCAGGTTGGTATGACCCTTAGACTTACGTTCATAGAAGCTTTGTACAGAATAGCAAAAATCTGGAAACAACCCAAATTTCCTCCAACAGGTGAATGGTTTAATGAACTGAGTTACATCAATATGATTGATACTGTTCAGTGATCAAACGGAATTAACTATTGATATAGACAACAATTTGAGTGTATCTCAAGGAACTTATGATGAGTGGAAAAAATAAGTCAATTTCAAGAGGTCACACAATATATCACTCCATTTATGAGGCATTCTTTAAATGACAAGACATAACTAATATGTTCTCTATCTCTATAATTTTGCCAAGGATTAGAGAGAAAGGAGGGAAGGTGTTGGAACTATATAACATGAAGAATTTTTGTAATGGAACTGTTGTTGTATATGTTGACTATGGTGGTTTTGGTTATTTAAATCTACAGGTGTAGAATTAAATACAAAGGCATGTGAGTGCACAAAAAATTTGCATAAATTGGGTAGATTGCATCAGTGTCAGTTTCTTGGTGGTAATGTAGTGCTATAATTTTGCAAAATAATACCACTAGGGTAAATCAAGTCAACCCTATTTGGATCTCTCATTGTTCCTACAACTGCATGTAAAACTACAATCATCTCAAAATCAAGAATTTAAAAATCATGATAAAAAAAGCAAGAAAATATTTATATTTTTAATACACTGAAATTTAGTTTGTAAATGGCATAAAACAAATACAATAGCTACATTTATCTCATCTCAACATTCATTTATGATAAAGATTCTTGGCAAACAAGGGACAAATGGGAAATTTCATCTAATATAAAGTTTCTAATTTAAAAAACGTGAATATATTTTATGATAAATCAGTAGAACTCTCTTTCAAATGAGGGACAAAATACAAATGTTGGCTAATTTAATTTTTTTCTCACTAGCAAGAATTGTACAAGAGCAAAAACATTTCTTCCTATTTAGATAAGATTAAAAATATAAGAGAATCATGGGAAAACAATAAAAAACTTCAGTAGGGTAAAAAATCAACTACAAAATCATATAACATTCTTATAGTCAAGTAATTAACAGATAAAAACTATAATAGAAAATGATACTATTCTCAATATCAATTAGGAGTGTGTCAAACAAAACACACAGAAGCCATTTCCTAGAAACAGAATGGGATTATGGAAGGATAAAAAGAAACCTTGGAAAACTGGTGAAATACACTTAAAAGATGACACAGTTGTTTCAACTTAATCTACAAATAAAAGTGAGATTTTTAATAAGTCTACAAATAGTTATTGATGGAATTTAGAAGCTGATCCTTAAATTAGTATAGAAGCATAAAAGACAGAAAATAGCCAAAATAATCCTTAATTTGAGGAGTAATATGCAGGCAACTGTTGGCCAGATTTGAAGGTTTATACTATAAGCTATGTTAATTAAAAGAACATGGAAATGGTGTAGGCAGGAACAAACACACTTCTGGAACACATGGGGGAACCTAGAAATAGATCCCATGAATCAATAAAAACTCAATGTGTGAAGAAGTGACAAAAGTTAGTATGTGCACAGGTGGCATTACAAGTCATGTGAAAAAGATGAATCCGTTTCAATACATTGTAATGGGACAGTTGGTTATCCATATGAAAATAAATAGTCCTAGATTTAATCTCACACAACAAAGTAAATTTCATTGAATTAAAAAGTTAAATGTGTAAAGCAAAACTTAGCAATTTTTAAAAGAAATGTATAAGCATATCTTATGACCTTTGGGTAGAAAATTTTCTTGAAGTAAAATAAAAAGATTATAAATTCTACAGGGGAAAAAAGATCAGTAAATTTAACTGCCTTAAAACCAAAATCTTATACTCTACAAAAACATCACAAAAAATAAAGACAAAGTCTTGGTCTGAGAAAAGATATTTGTCAGCATGTAACTCAAATGATTAGTATTCAGAATTTATAAAGGACTCCTAAAATCAATGAGAAAAAAGGAAAACAAGTTACTCAAAAATTTTTTAAAAAATGTTCAAGAAGAGTCTATTCACATAAGAACTTGAGAAGGGGAAAAAAATCTCACTTTTATGAACAGAGATGTATAATTTCATACATACACAGACACACATATTCATATGTATATATGTGTGTGTGTAAAATTGAGTAATTTTATTCATACGCTTATATTTGTCTAGTATAAGTTCTGTTTATGGGTTATCAAAAGTCTTTACATTTTAAAAAATAAAAATTTCTGGAGAAACTTTGGAGAAATGAAAACCCTTTTAAAGTGCTTAAATGTTTATAAATTGGGACAAACATACCACAGAACATTTTGATAGCAACAAGCCAAGTAAACGAGCATAATGTATATACATTTCAACAACTCAATTCTACAAGCAAAGTAAATGTGCTCAAATAAATGTGCATACCTTTTCAACCATTCACTTCTACTTCTGGTTATGTAATACAGATCACTCTTGTACATCTGTACAAGGAAACCTATTATAAGAGTTTAATTGCTTTATGATAACAAAAATGTTTTCAAATATCCTTTAACAGAAGAATGGAAATATAAATTGTAGTAGAGATGCTGATTACAGAAATAAAACCAAAATTACATGTTGATGTGGATAAATATCAATAACATAGTTCCAAAATCAAAAAGCAAACTGCCTACCAATGCATTCAGTAAATCTACAAGACAAAGACATAAAACCGTCTACAGATATAATTGTATTTATTATTGATGTACAACATAGATGGGATGATAAATACAAAGTCCAAGACAGCAGCTACTATTAAAAAGGACTGAATCAGGGAAGGGAGCACAAAGAAACCTCAACATTAGCAATGAACTTTTAGTGTCTGCAAAAATTCCAGGTGTGAGAAGAACATTTAAAGGCAAAATGAAATGGGTATGATAAATCACCCAATAAAGAGATCAGATATGGAGATAGAGTCCAAACAGAAGGTCTTAGCATAAAATTCAAATAGGAAATAAAACACACGGAAATATCCCAAAGATATGGAAAAAGTACCACAGACTCCTTGGACAGACTACGTGTGACATTTGCTCTCCAATTCAGAAGTTTCCTTCACCTTCAGACTGCAAGAGAGAAGATGGCAGAAGATCTTGCATGAACCCATACAATAGTGTTATTTTCCCAATTTTTTGAGAATTTCAAGGTCAGAGTATATTAGGACACCTGAAAATGCCTAGAAAAATACTAGTAACCAGGAAATTTAAAAGAAACAAACCATTGTTCACATGATAACTCTGGTAAATAATGAAGTTAACAGGCCATCTGGTCATGGGAGTTGTCTGGTGCAGTCTCAGAGTAAGTTGAATGCCAACAGAAAGACTTTTAAAGAAATTGGCGCATAATTCACCTGTTCATTGCCATAGTCCTCTTTGAGACTTTGCATAAGGCAACATGTCTTCATGAACCACTCTGTCTCTCTCAGTATTGTCTTGAAGGCCTGAGTTAATCACAAGTGTAGAAAGGTCCAGGAAATATTAGATTCAAACTATCTCTTGTCTTCCTCTTTTCCAAATAATCTCTTTCTGCAGTGCATTTGGTGAAAGCCTCTCCCAGGAGAGATTAATGAGGTTGGGAGATGAGTTAAGTCATTTATTTTTCCATTCCATCAAGAAAGGTTTCAAGGTTACTGCTTTCAATAAGCAGCCAATTGATCATGTGACTACTAAGCATTCCTGATTCTCCTTCATTTTATCTGAATTTATTCATGAAGGCAGAGAGCATCATAAAAAGTCTTAGATGAAGCTACATGAAATTCAATAGACCTGATCCCTTCCTTAAAAGCTTTCCTATGTATCTAACCTGCATATGCATTCTGCAGAATAACCTATAATATATAGAAAATGTTGGCATTCATGAAACAGTATTCCATTTTGTCTACACCAGGACTGGCTTCAAAGCTGCAGTCTTGCAGAGACTGAACAAACCAAGAAAATGTTAAGTGGAGATTACCTTTGCTCTCACAATGCCTCTTACTCTCTATCTAAACATCATTCATTTTTGTCTCAGTAAAATTGCTTTTTTTTCAGAAAATATTTCAGTGTAAGGTACAAGAATTCTGATACTTTCAGTACATTTTATACTTTACTAAACATGAGAGCACTGTGACTTGTATATTCAGCCACAAAATGTTACTGCTGAAGGGTTAATACCTGAATATCTAATCTGCCTTCCTGAAAAAGTCTTCTCACTAGCAAGTAAGAAGTATTTATATTTATTCTTCCTATATAATCTCTATTTTATAATCAGTCTGTGAAACTCCAACTTCTCCCTTAAATGCCTTTTTCAACCTTCCCTAAAAGTGTGTGTGTTGTTTTTTTTAACTTGTGGAATCTTCTTCAAAATTTTTAATTGCTTACCTGTCAGTCCCTTATCCTCTGGTTTCACAGTAATGAGAAAGACCACTTAAAAAGATGATAATGTTACTCATACAATGGGAAAAATTTCCATTTAGAATAAATAAAATTCCTAATCATTCCCATGAGTATGAATTCTCATTAATTATTTGAGGGGTGGGATGGATATTATCTAATATGTCATTTATTTCTTTAACTGTTTTAGCCTAGTTAATAATAATGTCCTTGGAATTTGTCTGAATGCATAAAGTTGTATTCAGGTTTTGCATTGTTTTCTTACTGCTGAGCACCTCCTTATGCATACCTATGGCAAATGTCAAGCTTTACCTAGAGTTGGCAAAGCCAAAAGTCCACTGCAAATTAAATAAGATAATTTTGCTAAACTAATTCTTAAATAATACTCAATTTCTCTTCCCTGTTTGAACCACAAACTCGGCTCTTCACCTTTAGTTCTGTAAACTCACCCAAGAGTAAAAGAAATGAAGCTTGTGGCCTGGAAGGTAAGTTGAAGAATTAGTAATGAGGTTTTTGATAATAATCATATTAGGCAAACTGAACAATAGACTGTTAGTATTTGAATTCTGAAGACAGAAGATGACAGGGATAAAGGCAAATCTCAGTTTATAGTTAATAAGAGATTCGGGTTTTCCTTCACCAAATTTTAGAAATTTACTTTGCATTTTTGAAGATCTCAAATTTTACTCTGTATTGGTCATGTAAATTTATTTGTTCATGTTCAGGCTGAATAATTATAAACAATTATATACCTTATAGATCAGAAGCTAAGTGGGACCCTATCCTTGTCCTAGGAAGAAGTCCTTGAGACATCACTGGTGGATGGAAAAGTATCTATTGTCTTTGTGTACAATCTGAGAATTTATCTTACTGACAGCAAGAGAATAACCAGGCTAATATTCTGTGGTGCTTCGAGCATAAATTTGGGAATATTTAACATGAATTTAAATTTTCAGTTGCCAATGAATTTAAAGTAGTAATGGCATATCATGATCTCCTTTGAGGACAGATTACTAACTATATTTTAGTCATTAAGGTATCGGGGGTTGAACCCAGGGGCACTCTGCCACTGAGCTACATCCCCAGCTCTTTTATTTTTCTTTCTTTCTTTTTAGATAGGGTTTTACTAAGTTGCCTAGGATGACCTAGATCTTTAAGCCTCCCCGGTTGCTAGGATCATAGGCATGCACCACTATGCCTACCCAAGAGCAGATTAATAAATATCTTAGTTTACAATGAAAGACAAGACATTTGCTATATAAGCTAATGGATATGCACAGAGTGTATACAATGTCACCACTAGTGCACAGCTCCATCCATACACACATAATCAGGCAAAGATATGACAAACCATGCCAGAGGTGTGATGATAAGAATTTGAAATAGCCAAATACCCAGTTGAATTTTAATTTGAATTCCTTGATATGCTATAAATTCTCTCCTTTTCTGCCAAATCCAAGGAGTATAAATGAATCAACAAAAATTTTCTTACTCAGACCTGTTCTCCCACACTACCAATTCTGTTTCTGAAAGACATAAGAGCAAGGCACTGCCCATTAAAAATGTATAACTTAAAACTCAGAAATCTTTATGGCCTCCCTTATGCCTGACTTCTTGAAAGAATCCTACTATGTCCTTATTTTGCTCTGGTCACTCTCCCTTTCATTGGTATCACAAAATTCATATTTTCTTCCTTTGGGACACACTGTTATCTTTCCCAGATTTCACAGAAATCTTCAAAAATGCAAATTAATTATGATCAGGTGACTGAGTTCTTGCCAATTCAGACTATGAATAAAAGTGGTATAATTGTCTGGCATATAAAATCTCTCACACGATCCTCGACGCTCTTTCTGTATCCTACAGTGGGATACTAATGATTTTAAGTCCTAAGGGGATGAGGGAACCACAATGTGGAATGACTCCCTGAATAACCATAAGAAGAAGAGCCAACGCAACTTACCACCCTCCTAGGACTACTAAGTGAGAAAGAAATGAATTTCTAGTGTGTAAAGTCTCTGAATTTTTGAAATCTGCTAACATAATCATGCCTTCCTTAATTGACATGACTGGAGTTTTCAGTAAAGGATTCTTCATATAACTCAAAGGACTCTCTCTGGGTCAGCTCTGCTTCTTGTGCCAAGATCCTCATTGCTATCTTTATGAGGAGAATGTGTACATTTGTCAAAGTATAACAACCCTTAAGTTTCAGTCTCGAAGTCAGACTCCTTTTTTGGAACTCCAAACACCCAACATATTGAACCATTTAGATACATATTCAATAGAAAAGGTATAGAATGGAAACTTAATAGGGTAAAATGGTAGCAAATTCACCTGGGAAAATAAATCATACTGAGGAGGAAATGAGATTATGTTAAATAGTTTACATGAGTACAGAGATTCAATGTGGGCTTCTGAATTAATTTATCTTACTAATATTTATGTTGAGGCTACAGTAATTTTATCATTGTCATATATGCTTTAATCACAAAACTAGCAGTATTTCTTCACTCCCATCAAAAGTCTCAAGGGAGAGTAATCTCTAATCTGCATCTGCAAATATTTCACATTCACTCTTAGATAGTTGAAAATATATACAAAGAACCCAAAGAACCTAACAAGAGAATTAACCTCCAAAAATAGGATCCAAAGACCTACATGTGGTCTTGCTGGCATTCTCTGACAAGACTCTTATTCCACTCTTTTCGTTTTCTCACAGAATTTATTTCTGGTGAAGCATTATCTCCAAGGTCAAGAGGAGAATGAGAGCCCTATGGACACATTTTCCCTGCAGGTTATCACAACCCCATTCCTCCTTTCTCCAAGAACAGAATTCTTTTCACCAACTTCCTCAGTTGCTATACTTTCTGCATTCTTTATAGAGTGCCTTTCTTTCTTAATAGATAACACTGGTTTTAAAAAAAATGTCATCACATAGATTCAAAAACCACACACTCTCTCTCTCCCTAATTCATACATTCACCCTCTTGGAACATAAATTCATACCTTCTACCCTCCACATTCCAATGCTTGCTCTTAATGACCTTTATTCTGTTAAGAGAACACAGAAGGTACAGGGAGAGAATGCCAACAGTCTTTCACAATCATATTCAGCAACCAGTCTGTACCTGTCTATGTATACCCTGCTTCCTCCCTTTTATTAAGGATAAAGCAATTAAAACACACATTTTCCCTTCAGAAAATTGGAGTCATGTTTGGGAAAACAAGCTTTAAAAAAATAACCAGACTGTAATGCAAATTACTTAAAATATGTAAATATAAGATCCCACTCTCTTTTGCCTTGTCAGGGAATTATTCCATAAAAAAGCTGTCTCTTCTACACCATCAGTTTCCTCCTGCCTTGCT
Source organism: Ictidomys tridecemlineatus (assembly GCF_052094955.1). Classification (NCBI taxonomy): domain Eukaryota; kingdom Metazoa; phylum Chordata; class Mammalia; order Rodentia; family Sciuridae; genus Ictidomys; species Ictidomys tridecemlineatus. The sequence goes on along the minus strand of NC_135478.1, from coordinate 162,857,899 downwards.
CATCTCCATCAATATAGAAATGTGCTGTGATTTCTCACATTTGAGAATTCTTTGCATTGACACACAGACCCTTGACTTCTAGTTATTGCCTTAGAACATCTTTTCTTTATGAAATCTCTCCTCAACAGAGTTGTCCATACTCATACTTTCTACCTCCAATTGCTCTCTGGTTTTCCCTTTAAAACTATCCTTTCAAGTTATTCTCCCCACCACTCAACAATAACTTCTTGTGTAAAAGTCACCAAAGACTTCCAGTTCTCATTTTACTTGACTTCTCAAGAACATTTGATATTATTTTTCAATCCTTCTTTCTTATTTTATTTACTTGCTAACTCTGATGTGTCTATTTTCTGATATCAGTGCCTGATACTTCACTAAAACTTCTCACAGTAGATTTGGCAGGACTATTAGCATCCTCTACAAACCTTTCAATCTTCCTCTCTCTTCTACTTAGGGTCATTCCATCGATGATCCTTGAGCATTGGAGAAAGCAAGGTTTCTGCCCAGAATACTGATTTCTGGAGCTGAGAATGAAAACTGGAAAAATAATGGATAGAAAAATAAAGTCTTTGCTTTTTTAAATTAGATATATTGATTGAAATCATCTGCAAAATATTAACTAAGTGTAAAATATTGTATCCTTATCTAGTACAGTGTCATAGATGCAAAATTTTAAAATGAGCCAAATTTCATAACAGTTACACTCACACAATCGTTAATATAGTGGCAGTGGTGCAAGGTTATGATTATATAAGAGAACTTCCATTCTTATCCACCAATCTAAACTATTGTTTCAAAACTTTTTCTAGTCAAAAACAACTTCCCTTTTTCTAAGATTCCTCTTAAAAGGATATATCCTGGGTAACAAATCCCTATAAGTAGGTGTTCTTAATCCTTCCATCTGGAGATATTCTTTCTTGCTTTAGAACAAGTGTGGCTTTGATTAATCATGTGTTGTTGGTCATCTCCTGAGAGGTAGAAAGTCAATTCATGAAAGAAAGATTGAAATTTTAAGAGTTGGGAGGGCTTATGTTTCTATGAAGAAAAGATATTTAATAGTTGTAACAAAAAAAATTAGGGAAAACTAAGGAGAAGAAAGTTAGAAGTTTCTAAAAATACATATAGTCCTAATAGTTAAAGCTTGGGCTCTTTGAGCGGAGAACATTAAGACATAAAAGGTTCACATTCCTTTCTTGCTTCAGAAAGTTGACAAAATATTAATTTCTTAAGATTTTGCATTAAAATTTTTTCAAAGGTCTTTCAAAGGCTGTCTTGGCCTAATTCCTATTACTATCTCAGAAGATCTAACCATTTCTGGAAAGTGCTAAAGGCCAAACTTGTAGCTGTTAGATAAACAAATCGATACTTTTGTGGAAGTCTCTTGGGTATTTCTTTCATATACTGCCTTTCTCTTGGCACATAGGAACATAATATCCACAGTGATTATTCTATTGACCTAATATTAAAACCTCCAAGATCATCATCACACAAGTTAGCAGTCAGAACATCAAAATACTAAATGGTTTTCAGTTATTTTACATTAACAGAAGGCATGCCCTAAAGAACACCTGATAACCTCTTTTTTGCCAATAATTGGAATCCTGAAATACATAAAAGGAAAACTATTATTTTTTAAAAAATTATAATGAATACTAACTTTTACAAGTAAGGAATATTATTTTCAAATGCCTGAGATGTATTTTTAAAATTGTTAACAGTAAAAATTACAGAGAAATGAAAATCAATAAATCCCCATATTGGATATTAGGACAATCATAGTTTTTTATCTAAATTTAATAAAACTAGCATGTTATTGAAAATTTGAGAAAAAAAAACTTATAATACTGTTGGAAAAATAAAGTATAAATGTCTACAATTTATAAAAAAATAAAATAGTATGTATAAAAATTAATATATGATTCCAACCAAGTGTGATCTCAGAGGAAAATTTAAAAACTGTATTTTTAGTTTTTAAAATGAAAGACATGAGGAAATTTGTTAAATATTTAACTCAAAGTAAAAAGAAATAAAAATTAAAGGTATAAACATCACTTAATGTATCCAAAAAAGCAATAGAATGGATGAATACATAGACTAGTTATTTGAAGTGACTGACATAGACAGACCTCTGATAATGCAATCAATAGCTACAGTTGATTCCCAGACATTGGTTCCTGTTCAGAGCCTTGAATTAACTAAAAATATTGGGAAAAGAAGAGAAAAAAATATCAAGGGATAATTCTTTGAAGCTTTCTCTAAGGAGAGGTTTCCTTTCCAAAAACTGAAAAGGGGTCTCTAACCCAATTAGATTTGATTACAAATTCATCTTTGTATTTTTAAGTAAGTTACATTAATCTTTTATCTCATTTGGAAGAAGTGCTGTTTCTGACTGATGATCTATACTAGGGTTGAAGATAAATATAAATTGGAGAACTAGAAAGATTTCTGACTGAATTTTAAAGTTCTTTATATCAGCAATATATCCAATTATCGCCAGCCTACTTTGTACTGAAAGAGGCAGTCATTGGTATGAGACCATGATACCTAAGTCCACCTTGATCATTTGAGGAGGAAAAATAAAACTCTTAAGAAAATGTAAACAAGCAACATTAACTCAAAAATGTGTTCAATTTTTGGTTAAGCAAATAAAACTACAACCAGAATAAAATCTTTTACAAAACTCTAATTCTTGCAACTTTTAAATTATTCTCCTATTTCCCAATCCCTCTTGCTACTACCTTCAGCCCTCAAGACATTAAAATGTATTCTCTTTTTAAATTTAAAAGATGTGAATGTGGTACAAATTCAAAGGTATTCATGCATAGATAGTGAAAAATAAATATACCCACTATGTCCTCAGGCCACCCAAATTCTCTTTACAGAGAATACCATTATTTCTGGTTTCTCACATATATTTCCATTTATATTCTATGCATACACATTTAGGTACTTCTGCATACAACTCATATAATTACCTGGTAAGCACCAGACTTTCCTCGTATTTTAAAACATAATTGTCTTATTTAAAGCTTCATTGTATGGAATTTTTATTGTGTGGTGATTGTTCCATAAAGTATTTTAACTAGACATCTTGAGAAATATTTGGTTTATACTTTTTGCTATTACAAAGTGGCAATTAATATGAATGAATCTGAAGCCTATAGTAATTGAGTGAGAATATATACATGATCAATTCCTAGAAATGTAATTGCTGGTTATAGATATAGGCATTATTTACTGTAGCTACAGGTGATTGTTTCAGTAGTGAGCTTCAGAGATGTGGGTGCCTATTGGTCAAAATTCTTGTCAACACAATCGTGTTTTTCTCTCTGATAATGTTAGTGGAAAATATTATTTCTCTTTAGTTTTCATTTGCATTTCTCTTTTTAGCAATCCAGCCTCAATAAGGTTTCAGGATATTTGAATTTACTTTTTTGTGAACTGTGTCATTCATTATTCTATTGGGTTATAAGTCCTATGCTATCTGATTCAAAGAATCTTATGTATCATTCTTTATGAGAATTACTAATATGTTTAGCCTTTTGTTATTTTTCTGTCTTCATTTATGATGGTTTTTCTTTCCATGCAAATTTTTAAAAATATTCTCTGTAATTTAAATTTTCATCTTTCCTTTTATGACTTCTGCATTTTGTTATCATACTTAAAATCCTGTTTATAGTTTATAAAAATATAAGTATTCACCTTTAATGCTTTATGACCTTATTTATATCCTTCTATCTCAAACTCATATGGTATTTATTTTGTTTAAAGGGTAAAGGGATTCAATTTTATTTTTATTTCCTAGAAAACAACCCAGTTGTCCCAACAGCATAAAATATATATTCCATCTTTTCTCCATGTATTTGCAATGCTACCTACATCACATAAAAAATTCTGATCTATTTTTGGGTGCATATCAGAACTTCATATTCTGTTCCAATCTATATATGCTGGGTATAATCATGTGTTACTTTATTCTTCAAAACTTATTGTAATATTATGTTTTATCATGTGATAAAGATAATCATTATTTTTCAGAATTTCCCTTTTATTTCTCAATTGTTTTATGCATATTTTATGATTAACTTACTTAATTTAAAATAAATTTGTTGGTATCTTTATAGGGTTTCTTGACTCTAAACATTACCCCAACATTTTTCTCTGTCAGTTCAAATGATGTCATGACTTGTCCTATCTATTTGTTGACAGACCTATGGATATCCACAATGGGACAATCATTTCATAAACACTGCATTATTTTCTTTATTCTTTTCTCAGCTATTTTAAAATACATATTTTTTTCAAGAATTTCTAGGGTTCCTATGAAAAAGCAAACAAAACATGGTTGAAAGTTTCATGAAGAAATACCAATCGCTAATAAATATCTGAAAAAAGTCAACCTCACTTATAATTTAATAATGACTATTACTAAGTCATATTTTTACTTGATAAAATTGTTGATGAAAGGACAGGTAATGTTTGCATATTGCCATGCAACTCTAAGTTTTTACCTCTCTAGAGGAATAGCATATCAAAAGTCTAAAATACCCATATGACCTTTGGCTCATAACTTTAATTCTATTAATTTATCCTGCAAAAATAAGCAAAAGATGGACAGATTTCAGTGTGTACTAGGGTACTCAGCAAAACAGTACATCTAGAATACTCTAATTGAATAAATAGTTATCAATGAGATATGGAAAATTGGAAACTACTTAAATGTTCAAATAAACTGAGGCACATCCATGAGATGGAACAATACGCACTCGTACAAATTATTTTTATGTTTTAATAATATTTAGTGGTCTAGAAAAAGATCATAGTAAACATTTAAGAGGCAAACAATGAGAGCATACAAGTATATGGACAATATGATTACAGAAGTCTGGATATAGTATACATATGAAAAATTGGATAGATGCACAATTACAGGTAAACACTAAATATCTCTGGATTGTGTAATTATTCATGAGTTGTATTTATTTATCATTCAAAGATGCATCTTTGACACAAAAAGCAATCAAATTAATAATGCATATTACTAAGAATAAATAAAAACAAATGTTTTCTGATGTGCATAATTATGAATAATTCCTCTATTATTCTGCTGTATTTATAGTTTTATTATCTTTTTTGTCTTGATTATAAAAGTTCATTTACTTTGAACATTTTCCTGTTAATTTGATTATTAGTTTTATCTGTAACCAAAGATACATGGACAAAGGGACATTCCAAATCATATCTATGTCTACCTATATCACTAATTCTATATTTGTATATATCTGTGAATATACTGTATCTATAGCTATGTCTAATCCTCTGGGATCCCACTGTGATTATTTCTATGCAGAGTGATATTTACTTTGAAGTCAATGAAGCCTAAGCTTAATAGCCTCTATACTTGCATGAAACCTTCCAGGGGCGTTGAAGGTGTCCATGCAGTGTATTCGCATGGTGACATGCCTTCATAAAATTTTCTAAAGGAAGATTCTCTGTCATCAGTTTGGATCATTATCTCTCTACTCAGACATCTCTCTATCACAACTGAAATGGATTTAGGCATTTTGGAGACCTGGCTAATTGGAAGTCTAGTTAGAGGTACATCTGTTTTGATTTAATGGGATATATTTATATGGTTTACAGCAGTGTTCATATATAATTTAGTTACTGATAGCAGCCTGATATAGGAAAAGCTTTCAGGGTTGAAACATAACAGTGCAGAGCCAGAAGTAATACCACAATGTGAATTGTTTTCTGGCCACTGGTACTGGAAGTATATAAATAATTAAGAAGAAACAAAATGTGTGACTTATAGAGCCAAGATCTAGTTTTTCAGAAATTCATTTAAACCTTGAGGTACAAAAGTAATAGGAATAAAATAGAGGGTTTCTCCCACTCTTCTAACGTGAATACTTCACATATCATTTTATAACAATTTGTGAAACTCAATAAACTTTTATAAAACATCACACAGAATTTCTAAAATTTTAATCAATCATGATAGAGAAAAGATTATCTTTCTATCATTTCTATAGAAAAGAAAGTAAATAAATGTTGTAAAATGAATAAGTCACCAAATAATGTGCTATAGAATATAAGAATTAGAGAAGTGTGACAAGCAGTTAAAGTATTATATTATTTTTCCTGTCTACTGTGACTTTTGTGTTGTTATTACATTTAATATTTTTAAATTCACTTTTTATTCTATATGTGGAAAGAAGGCTATGCCCTCCTCTGTATTACTCTTTGATATGTATAAGAGCAGTTTTTAGGCTGTGCCTAAGCCTGAGTTATTCTATTTTGTTAAGCAGTAGTTTGCCATAAGTTGTTCCCTTTTGAGTACAAATGTCAAGGTAGAATGACCTCATACCTTGTTTGTATAAGTAAACCACTGTCATCTTCCTGGTACCATCAGAAAGCAAAAACTGATAAATATCTTACATGTTCCCAATTTATCAAACTAAACTAAGGAGTACATGGACAAAGGGACATTCCAAATCATATCAGGAGCACTGGACACAGGAGCTTATCAATCTTATCAGAATAGAACCCCTCCCTAAAAACCGATAAATGGAGGATCCCCCTGAGACTGAACATTGTGGCACCTTGATCCTCTCACCTGGTTGCTCATAATGAGCCTTGCCAAGGAAAATCAACCACAGCAATGAACCTCCAAATTTCTGTCCTCAGGCTTTAGTAGAGTTTAGTTTCTTCTGCCTTTGATGATCAAATAAGTCACACTCAAAGCTGACAATCCATGCTGACACCGTGAAACTGTCCATGTCTGGACATCAGTCTAAAATAAGTTTCTGTGGTTTGACAGCTCTGCACCCTGAACAAATTCTTTGACTGGTTCAAAATCTTATCTGACCACATTAGTGATTCTGCCTCCACATCTGATCTCTGTCTTCTCTGTGTTTGCTCTCAGTTCCCCAGATATTCTAAAATATGTGAGGAAAGCCTTTCAGTTCTGATTTCATTTAACTCTTTATAAATCAATCCCAGAAATTATTTACTCCTACTTGCAAATTAAAGTTTAGTACATTAAATGTAAACATACCACATTTCTATGGTTGGTTTGGTTTCTGTTTCTTGTTTCATACTGATATTTTTCCTTTTCACTTTTTCTCATAGTTTTTATGTTAGATAAGGATATATGTGTAATTATTTAGATCTGGAATATTCCCCCAAAATTAATATGTCAAGTGATGTTCAGGGGCAAGAAGACTAGATCATGAGGTCTCTGACCCATCAATAGATAAGTCTATTTGATGGATTAATAATTTGAATGCAATTACTGTAAGGTGCTGAAAACAATAGGCAGGTGGAGCATGGTTAGAGGAAGTAGGTCACTGGGGGCATGGCTTGCGGAGTATATTTGTCCCTGGTCCCTTCCTGTCTCTTACTCTTTCTGTTTCTTAGTTGGGATGTGCTAAGCAGTTTTGCTCCACCACGATCTTCTGTCTCACCTCAGGCTCAGAGCAAGGGAGTCAGCTGACCATGGACTGAATCCTTTGAAATAAACTTTGTCTTCTATAAGTTGTTCTTCTCAGGTATTTTGGTCATAGCAACGAAAACTTGACTAACACAATATGTTATTAATAGGGCTATTTATTCCTTTTCTCTTACAACTCTACTTTTCAGTTTGAATATAGATTGTCTAATTATTTAAAAACCCTGTCAGTAATTTTACTTTATTACTTTAATCAAAAGTTGATTGGGAACTCATAGCTCTATAGCATCCTGGTGAGATTAAAAATCATGACAAACAATTAAACAAACATATAAAAAGAAAGGATAATATAGAAGAACAACTACTGGGGCCAAGGATACAGCTCAGTGGTAGAATGTTTGCCTTTTATGCACGAGGGCCTTTGTCCAATTCCCAGCACCGATAATAAGCAAACAAAGAAAAAAAAAAAAAAACACCTCCAGTCAGTTTGAAAAAGAAAAGAATTAACATACTTTACATCTATAGGGAATAGATTTGCTAGATCCACACTGATCCTTTTCTCTGGTGTCTTCAGGTAGAGCCACAGGGATACTAATTTATTACACAGAGGACTCTGGGTGACAGCACTAGTTAATACATATTTGATTTATAAAAAAATATGAAGGTCTTTGCTATAGGTACATCCTAAAGACAAACACCTCGTAAAGAAATTCCAGGAATCCTGACAAAATTCATCTCAAACTGACATCCTGGTTATAATAGGCCTCTATAGCCTAGACATCTGACCCTGAAAGAGTTTAGGGTCTCTTTGTGCTGTTTCCCAAAATGTTAAAAAGTTCAAGGAGTATTTATGCCCTTAGGAAAGCCCACAACCCTCTTCAGTCTACATCAGATTGAAAATGTCAGGATTTGGAGAAGAAACTATCCAGTTACAGGTATCCAGATACCAACTTCAAAAGTACTGTGAATAGATTTAAGTCTCTGAAACTTTCACCATAAGTACAGGAAATTATGCTCAATGGAAAGCTAGAATGTTAGGGAGTCTCTCAGAATTCTCATCACTGGGTATTAGGTTATACAGACAGTCACTCATGTAGATCAGAATAGTCTGGAATGACCTTCTTTCTTATCCCTTCCTCTTAGAGTTGCAGAACTTCAAAGCCCCTCCCAGTCAGTACCAATCAGATTGTCAAGGAGGTGTTGACAACAAATACAGACTTTGGGTTAGGCTCATTAACAAACTTGTTTACTCATTCATTTAACAAACATTTTTTTTTTAAGAACTGTGTAAACACTGAGAAAATAGACATGCCTAGGATTTAGTCTCTGCCCTTAAGGATTTACTTTCTAATGAAGATAAATTTAGAAATAGAAAATGACAGTAAAATACCCTACAGTCTGCAATTAAAAAAATAATCAGAAGGCTATAAGAGCACAGAAGAAAAAGTAACTAACAGTTGGAGACATTCCTTAAGCAGAGAGAGTACTATTGAAGCTGCCAGTTTCAAGAATTTCTTCATTTACTGACCACAAAGAAGGAATTTAAAGAGTGGATTTAAAGAATACTCATCCAGGTGTTTGCCTTGAGATATAAAGGATATAATTCTTAATGTTCAGTAAAGTTTAAACCAATAATTAAAAAGTAATAAATTGTGAAATACAACAAACATTAACCATCAAGGGATAGAGAAAAACACATTTGGGGACAAGAAATGTACCCAACACTATTCTACATAGAATCAGTTCTCATACTAATATCTCCCCATTTAGATGTTCATTCCGATGAATCTCAGGCACCATGGCACTTTATTCCTTTCACATGGCATTTATATTTAAGCCTGAATGAAAGAAGCCATCCTTAAACTCTTTGAACTTTTGTATCTCTTTTTCAAAATCTTTTGAAACACCATACCAGAAATGTTGCATATAGAAATGCTCAATACATATCACTACAATGAATAATTAACATAGAAGACAATGATGTAACTTGTAGATAATGTCATTCATTAGACTACCAGTCTTTCTTTTCAGAATTGAAAGAATTACTGACAGAATGATGATGAGGTGGAAAATGAGGCAATCAGAAGAAGAGGGGAGGGACAGATGGTAACTGAGAGGTGAGATAGCCATGCTGAAAATGTTGACAGTCACAAGGAGAAAACTCTCATTTCATTTCCATGATTCCCTTGGAGCAACTCCAAGACCACCAAGACTTCGGCTCTAAATGTATTCTCACATCAAGGCTCACTCAAAATTTATTGTGTGTGTGTGTGTGTGTGCACAATTACTTGCAAGGCTCTTTAGAGAGCAGGCTCCTCTGTCACTAGTCCCCAGGCACTGTGACAAAGAGAATATTAAAAGACTCAACTGGCCAAGAGCCAGGAGAAAGTAGAGAGTCTGAATAGATAAGGCAAGTAGTTAATCTTCTGGAAGGTACTTCAGGTAAAGACAGGCTTGTTCACCAACTTCCCTTCTTAAGCCAACTTTCTTTTTGTTTGTTAAATGACCCAATGGGAAATCTGTGCCTTGATGTTGAATCACAAAGTGCAGAAGTCTGTGTCACTAAATAAGGTCAAATAAAAAGAAAAAAAAACTTTATTCAAACTTTATGGAAGAACTGAAATCTGAAAAAAATTTGGCCCTGGGTGTAAATGGCTCTAAGCACATTTATTATGACTTAAAGAAAAGAGAAACCAATGAATTGGCAATGAGCCTTATTATTACAAAGCAATCTTTCTTATCATCTTTCAATAATGACTCTAGGTGGATATCTCAGGCAGAAAATTGCACTTACTGCAGAAAATTATATTATATGTATTACCATAAAGATGACATCTCAATTGTCAGAAACATTAAGTGCTACCTAGGTAGACAGCCCAGATTCAACAGAATTCACAACTGATTGAAGGTTTCATATTCATTCTCTAATGTGCCATTACTTGCCTTGATGTAAGCAAATGTAGGATTTTAATAGAATTAATATTATATCCACTTGCAGGACAAGCTCAAATAGTTTTGTCATCTTCTAAAATGTAGCGGACATAATTGTATGATGACATTGTCTCCTTCAAAAACATGCTCAAGAAAAAATTCACATGTTGGATATCAGACACTGTGGTTTTCTCAACCTCTATTTCAACTTTTCCCATGACTTTTAAACATGCAATTTATGGAATTAATCTAAAGAAGTCACAATAATACTACAAACCTTGTTAAAATGCCTGATTAAGGATGCAGAGACTTGGGATTTTCCTGTACATAGGCACTGACTGAGACATGGTTTTGTGGCTTACTACAAGGCGTTGAGTCCCAAACAAAGGTTTCCCAGGATTGTTCTGAAGGGCTGCTTTCTTATTCTTATGAAGTTTATTTAAACAAAATTTTCCTTCTTGTACTCAGCATCATGGTATATGCTGCATAGTTCTGGAGGAACAGCCAAGAGTAAAACCCAAAATGAAAAAAGGGAACAACCGAAGGACCACAAAGAAATAGAAATGAAACCATTGAATTTTGTTAACTTTATAAAGTGTTCATCTTATGTCAATAAATAATTCTATTACTTGTAGCTAACATATTACTTATATATGCTTAATATGCTTATTTAAAATAACTGAAGCATGCACTAGAGTTGTTTAACACCTATCCATCCCAAACATAATAACTAAAATCAATGAGCAACTTTCTGTTGAATACTAGAGAGGAGCAAGGGAAATGTCAGGTCTTATATTAAGTAAATATTTGAACTTTTTAAGAAATGACTTTATTCTTCTTTATTCTTCTCTAGGGTGGTGGTGCCATTTTAATATTTTTATTAGCAGTATATGAGAGAAGTAATTTCTCTACATCTTTTTATTTATTTATTTTGAGAGAGAGAATTTTTTAATATTTATTTTTTAGTTTTTGGTGGACACAACATCTTTATTTTATTTTTATGTGATGCTGAGGATCAAACCCAGCACCCCCGTGCATGCCACGGGAGTGCGTTACCAGTTGAGCTACATCCCCAGCCCCAATTTCTCTGCATCTTTACCAGAATTAGATACTGTCAGTATTTGTGTTGTTTTAGCCATTCTGGTAGGGTAATGATATAGTGATTTTAATTTGCATTTTATCAAAAGTAAGCAATATTGAACATGTTTTCATGTGTTTATTTAACATTCAAAGATCTTCTTCAGTGAAGTGTCTACTCAAGTCTTTTGCCTATTTTCCAAACAGAATGTTTGTTTCCTTACTGTTTAAGTTAAAAAAAAAAAACTCTTTATATATTTGTATACAAGCTCTTTTTCCCATAGGTGATTGCCTCCCAGTTTCTGGGAATGTTTTTATCTACTTTGTTTTCTCATTCTCTTAACATGATCTTCTGGAAAACAATAGTGTTGAAAACTTTTATGTTATGAAGTCCAGTATGTGTGTGTGTGTATATATATATATATAAATATAAATTACTTTATGGATGATGTATTTGGCATCATGTTGAAGATCTGTTTACCTAATCCTACATCATGAATAATTGATTTTCATGTATTATCCACTTCTTGTTTCTCTATACATTGGGCATTTCTTTCTTCCTGCCTACTTTGCCTTGCCCTCATTTCCTTCACTTCAAATCCACCTGTGCCTATCCTAACCCTTGCATCATACAATTAAGATAGTGTATCAAACCTGGGCAAAGTACTTGTCTCCAAATGTGTCCAACACACATAGGTCTCCTTTTAGGTCCAACCTATACTTTGGTTCTTTTATTTCTGGCCCAATAAACCTCTCATGCAGGAGAGTTTTGGGTTATGTTTCCCTTTCTAGCTAATAAATGTTATACCTAGCTAGATACCTACCTACGGTAGGATATGGAATAAAAGGTAAGTTTCTTCTCACATTATTTGTGAGATCAATCAAAAAAGAGATGTTATGATACAAATGAAACAAAAACCTAAGCAAGGACAGATCAAAATAAAATCTGAGATCTAAAATCTAATTCTAAAAAAAAATGCAAGCAAAAAAAATTTTCTTAAAGCCAAGAAGAAAAAATAGACAAACACATAAGCAAATTAAATATGATAATCTATACCCTTAGAAAGTTATATATTGATATGTTCCCACTTTTCTCTAAGGAGAAAAATAAAACTACTAATAATTGCTAACTCTTACAATTAGGTTCACACTATGCCATGAATGCTTTAAATACCTGATCAGTAGTTCTCAAAGAGTAGTCAAGGGAACCTTGAGAAACCCACAAGACCCATTTAGAGATCTGCAAGTTCAATTCAATTTCCGTAATAATAATAAAAAAGCATTATTTGACTTTTAACTCTTACTCTCAGGGGTCTATAATGGAATTTCCAGAAGCTAAATGACGTGATATTGCAACATATTTAAAATAGAAGCAGAGATATGAAAATACAGCTGTTTTCTATTAAGTCAAATAATAATAGATTTGAAAAAACTATGTAAGAAAAATGCCACTTTTCTCACATTTTTTTTTCCTGTTTTTAGCAGACAGAACTGGGTAGAACTAGAGAAAGAGAAACAATGGCTTTGAGGAAGGAAACTTTCAATAAATTTTATTCTTCCTCTTTACACTAGATGAAAAATGAAATGATAGAAAACCAAGAAACAATATCAGGGCTGGGGTTGTAGCTCAGCGGTGGAGCGCTTGCCTAGCTTGAATGAGGCACTGGGTTCAATTCTCAGCACCACATATAAATAAATAAAACAAAGATCCATTGACAATTTTTAAAAAAGAAACAATATTAAAATTTAGACTATCAATTGGAGAATTTACAGTTCATATTATTCTTAAAACTAAAACTATAACACATGCATTTAAAATAACATAAATGATAAAAATTTAGGAGAGGGACAAGAGATGTAATATAAATGCAATAAATTCCTCAATCCTAATTTTCACGAATAAAAAGAATAGTTATAAATGCATTATTTAGTACTAAGAACTTAATGTTCAAACATTGGAGAATAAAAGTTGGAATAATGGTGAACAGTGGGCAATGGACTGAATGTTTGTATCACCCCAAAATTCATATCTTTAAAACCTAATCCCAAATGTGATAGTACTAGGAAATGGGCATTTGGTAGGGAGTTAAGCCATGTGGGTGGATTCCACACAGATTAGTTATTAAAGAGACCCCAGCTGGGTACGGTGGTGCACACCTATAATCCCAGGAGTTTGGGAGGCTGAGGCAGTAAGATTACAAGTTCAAAGGCAGCCCAAGCAAGAGAGAGGCACTAAACAACTCACTGAAACCCTGTCTCTAAGTAAAATACGAAAAATGGGCCTGAAGATGTGCCTTAGTGGTTGACTGCCCCTGAGTTCAATCCCCATACCAAAAGAGAGAAGGAGAGAGAGAGAGAGAGAGAGAGAGAGAGAGAGAGAGAGAGAGAGACCCCAAGAAAGTTTTCTTGCTCCTTTTACCATCTGAGAAATCAAAGAGAAGATGGTAGTCTTCAACCAGAAGATAGTCTTTGAAAAAAATTCAATCATGCTGACGGCTACAGAACTATAAATTTTTGTTTTTAAGCCATGCAGTTTATGGTATTTTGTTTTAGCAGTCCAAAATAAAACATTATGTATATTTTTCTGAATTTTTGTAAATTTTTCCAAATGTATCTATTACTTTTATATAATTTTCAAAAAATATATCCCTCTAATAAAACCCTCAATTCATATTTGCTATAGCAAGCATGCAGTTCTTAATTTTTAGAATATTTTTCTCCAAATTTATCCTATAGTCATCTTCTATATATACCCCTACATAACAAATTATTGTTCCTCTTAACTCAATGTAAAATATTATCTGTCTTACTTACACTTGATTTTTTGTAATGATTGAAGATATTCTTATTAAATGGAAGTTGAGCAAATTTATTGTTTCAAATATGAAATAGATATTTTCAAATATAAAGTAGATATTGGATTAGTAAATTTAGCCTACAGCAAAATTTTAGTTTTATTCTTTTAATTGTATGGATTTAGTACTCTGAAAAAAACCACAATCTTTGAACTTGTCTTTTACTCTTTAATTCCCTTACCAAATTTGTTTTTATTTACTTATTTTGTTTTTGGAGTAAATATTGAGTAATGTTATTATATTTCCTTTTCAAATTTTATAATAAATTTTATTGTTAGGAGTTTCATGTAGACAGAAAATTCAAGTGAAAAACAGAGAGTTCCCTTTTGTCCCCTCACCTTTACATATACTCTCAATCTACACTATTTTTAACATCTTGAATTAGTGTGGTACATTTGTTAAAATCAATGAGCCAATACTGAGCCAGGTGTGGTGGTGCATGCCTTTAATCCCAGCATCTCAGGAGGCTGAGGCAGGAGGATTCTAAGTTCAAAGCTAGCCTCAGCAACTTAGTGAGACCCTACCTTAAAATAAAACATTTAAAAATCTGAGGATGTTGTTGTTCAGTGGTTAAGCACCCCTGGTTTTAATCCCCAGTACACACACACACACACACACACACACACACACACACACACACCTACACACAAATATTAAAACATTAACTAAAGTTCATAGTTGCCATTAGGTCTCATTCTTTGTGCTGTACATCCTATGGGTTTTAAAAATAGGTAATAACATTTATCCATCATTACAGTATCATACAAAATAGCTTCAGTGCCTAGAAAATCCTGTGCTCCACCTATTTTTCCCTCCCTCCATTTCTCCCTGTGAATCAGGCAACCATTGAACTCTTGCTGTCTCCATAATTTTGCCTTCTCCAGAATGCCACACCGTTGGAATCACACACGCTATAGGCTCTTAAAATTGGACTTTTTCACTTATAATAGGCATTTTTTAAGTTTCCTTTGTGCCTTTTCATGGTTTAACAACTCACTTATTTTTAGTGCTAAATATCGTTTCTTTGGATGTACCAAAGTTTACAGTTTACCTGTTGAGGGATGTCTTGGTTGTTTCCAAGTTTGGGAAATTACGAATAAAACTATAAACATTTTTGTGTGGATATAAGTTCTCAACTCTTGAGGACAAAGATTGTTTCCACAAAACCCTTCTGAAATATTATTGCTTAGGTGAAGATAATGGGGAATAGAGAAACACAAATCGTCATTATGCTAACTGCCTATGGTCACAGGCACACTCACTTGCTTAGGTGATTTTTTGTGCATATTGATAATTTATTCCTCAGTTAAATTACAAATTATAAATTTTTTGTGTCATAAATCTTTGGTATCAATGAAGAATAGTTGTAATCTGATATGAGGTCTGTAAATTAAAATTCTCTTACATGCAAGTCCATAAATCTAGTCATGTTTAAACCTAAATGTTACCTTTTCCAGTGTGTGATTAATTTTAAAATACCTAATGTCAACAAATACCAATTACTGAAGTTATTCTTTTGGCTATGTAAGTAATTTATGCCTACAATTTTTTCAAGATCAAATACTATGAAAGGAGTTGACTTCAGTATGCATATCAATAAATCCATGGTATTATAGTTGTTATTTACTAGGATTTCACTATTTCTTATTGATTTGGTATATCTTTATGATTGGTATCATTTAACCAAATGTATCAATGTATCATTCATTTAAATGCATTATTGCAATGCTCCATCGCTATGGAGTTAACTTTTCTTTTTAATTTGTGATGAACTTTTCATAGCCTGTATAAAATAAACACAATTCATTGGGAGCTTATAGCGGTTTATGTGCAAATAAGGTAAAAATGTGAGGCAAGAGTAATAAACAGTATCAACATGATAAAAAAAATCAATAATGAACAAAGATTAGTGCTGTGTTCTAGTAATTAGAAAATTGTCTTTTCTCAGAAAGCCTAAAGTATACAGTTTTTCTTTTTTTATTTTCTTAGAGTTCATTTTATGAGCCCATGATCTAAAATTACTTATGTTTATGTTCATATATCTACAATTGGTTGCTGTGTTACTCACAAAAGCCAAGCTTATACTGAAGAAACAGAATACCCCTTACATCCTATTGCCTAAATATGTTTCTTTTACACTCACACTACATGCCCAGTTCAAGGCTCTACTCCACACAGCCACTCAGGGACACAGGCTAAGAGAAGTTTTATTATCTAGAAGGTATTTTCACTTGAGTCTTGCAGTTCCAATATCACTAGAATCATCAGGAACTTTGTTAGAATTAAGTCTCAGATCCCAGTTCAGTCAAAGATCAAAATCTGCATTTTATCAAGGTCCCCAAATGATCTTATTATAAGTTAAAATTTAGAAAGCATCAGGCTGGAAGTTATGGTCTCTTGGATTGCCATGCCAGAGAAAGGGACAAGCAATACTTTAAAAGTGGACATTTTATTGCCTTAGTCCAGAAATGATGAAGTCACTTCTCTTTCAAGAACAATTAACCAGAGCCAGATACTTTGCCTCATCTAACTATAAGGAAGATACTCTGATTTCTCTTTGGATCATATAAAGCTTACAACTTTTAACTCAAGGAGGCAGGAATACAGTGAACACTTGGGATACATGATGATCATGGCTATTTCACATCATTTCAATATCCTCATTTGAAAATAAACATTTTGAATGATTATGGGAAAATCTGTCAGATCTCTAAGTATGAAGGCTGTTCACTTTTACCTAAAAATTGCAAATGTATCTTTTCATTTTTGTTAACATGAATAAGTAATGCAACTGCTTCATACCAAATGATGCGGTAAATTTGATTAATCCATGTACTCAATTCAGATGTTCTAGGAAAAATTCCAATTCCACTTAGCTCCTTCTTAATCATAAATATTGATGTTCAGAATCAAAATTGATGTATATGTGACACAGTATTTACATACCCCTGGAAGTTCCTGGATCATTTATACACTTCACCTTCTTTGGACAAACTGTCGTAAAATCAATTATACTCCTCAGGAAATAAACTCAACATCGATAATCATTTTTATTCAAAGCTAAGGTTATGGTTCAATATTTTTTCCTAAGGTTAACAGAGTCCTTACATGTCATGCATTGGCTGCAACACAGTACCACAAGTGAGCAGGTGAACTAAGTACTGTACAGAGGTAAGAGTACAGCATAAGAGTAAATGAAGGTCAGTTGTTACCTAGAAGAGTGCGTGATTCTTAGAACCTCTGCAAGTTTATAGTCAAATGAAGGGCAAGAAAATGACATAATAAGAAATGGAGATTTAAGCCAAAATCACAATTTGACTTATAAAATGAAATCTTAAGAATAATTTTAAAAGAACTGGCACAAAACCTCATATTATTTATCCACGCAACAATATTCTCCTTGTGTGTTAAAGGATTTTAAAAATCATTTCCTATTTTACTTGATCTCATTATACTCAGTTATTAAACTTTTTTCCTATCTTTTATATCTCTTGAAGTAAAACCATGTTAATACCAACCATACTAGGCTTGTGAAATATTTAAATTCCTTACAGTAGTTGAACCATATATACAATATTCATACCTCACCTTAGAATCAATAGTAATTGTTTATCAAAATACATAGTGTTCCCAATCTCATCTAAATTACCTATGGCATATAGAATGATACATTCTTTAATGTGGAGACACTGGAGCACACTTGACTAAGCAATACTAAAAATGAACATTTTTTTGCTTCAGTCCAGAAATGATAGACTGAGGCAATCAACTAGGCCCTACTAATACAAAATCAAATCCTGGCTCTGATGCTTATCACCATGGTTCCATTATACCTTCAATAAGCCACATTTTCCTTATTTCTTATGTAAAAAAAATGGTGTAAAAATTAGAGGTTCAAGACCTGTTCCATATGCAAAAAAAATATATTGCTATTATTTTAGAAATAACTTTATTATATCCAACTTCCCAAATATTATAAGTGCCACCAGTGTGACATTTCTGAATGAGATTTACCAATTTCCATGAGAAATTTCCACTGACAGGAATCGCACTAGCAAACAAAGTTGGCCAACTAATTCATTCAATGGACAATTCTAACTTTTAAAATGTGTTTTCTTGCATGCATCTCATCTTAAGTAAATGACCTTTTTATTACTTATATTTTTGGCCCTATTACTGCTTTCTGAGATAATCCAATAGAAATGTATTTACTTGAACTTGATATCAAAAGTAATGGCATCAGGAATGTTCATTGTGAAAAATTAATCCTCTTTGATTCCATATGCCCCACATTACAAAGACCCCCCCCCCTTTTAAAAATATTTTTTAGTTGTAGATGTACACAATACCTTTGTTTATTAATTTATTTTTATGTGGTGCTGAGGATCAAACCCAGTGCCTCATACTTAGGAGGTAGGCACTACACCACTGTGCTATAGCCCTAGCCAAAAAAGTCCCCTTTTAAGGTTTTCCTCTGCTTACCCCACAAGATATTCAAACAAGTGTTTAAGCCATTGATTATTGTACAGGGGAGCAGCTGTGAGTCATGCACACATTTTAAGTTCTACTAAAGAAAGATTATGCTCTTCTGAGAACTGCTCATTTGTTGTTTCCACCTAGCTTCACCTAATATAAGCTTGTCTCAAACAAGCTCACATTCTGCAAAATTGAGCACTAAAAGTAACAGGATTCATGGAAACATAGAATTGGGCTATCTTGAAACTTTGTGACCAGAGCAGTAAGAAAAACAATAATAGCTCCAATAAAGGAGCCTAGTAAAGTTAAATCTCTACTAGCATGACTGTCAGAAAAACCTTTGCAATATTATACATGCTGTACTTCCTGTTTCCTGACATAGATTCTGGAAGACATTTACTTTTGATGGAGACTTTTCATCAGAATTCTTTAATATATTATTTTAATTCAAGGTGAAACATCTCCACCTCTGTTTCATCTGCCCTTCCCCAGAGAACTGCATGAAGTAGCAAGACTAGAGCTCTTGAAACAAGTAAACAGCCACTCCATGCTCCAAAGGGAACTCACTTCTGAGGATCCTTGCAATTTTTAACTCTTCATTCATTGCCAAGGTAACCTTTTTAATTTTGAGAAAGGTTTCTCATAATTACTTCAAAACATTGATAGGCCAAGGAATAGTTGTGCATGAGACAACATAGCCTCCACATTATTTTTATACACTCAAATTTACCAACAGTGGATGAGGTGGTTCAAATCAAAGAAGCCTATTATAAAGAGCCTGACTTTAGTAGCCAGCTTTTTCAACCCCTGAGCATGTAAATCCTGTAGGTGTTTTTCAACTGTCATAGCACAGAGACTTCCCAAGGACATACAGTGAACTGGTCCTTGAGTTGGAAAACCATGGCCTCATGGTATCCACTTAATACTCTGAAAAACAGAATATACTCTAAAGAGTCTTCAAAGTGAGCAAAGGGCTTTTGGAATTTTTATTTATTTAAAATTTACACACTACTTACTTTCAAAGATGACTTTAGGGTAACTGCCAGAGAGGAAGGGCCATGTGCCAAAGATAATTTCATGCCCTTTTTGTTTGTCATAACATATAAATCAGATATAATTTCTACCTAAATTTTAGTGGGCCAAATTGGATAGAGGGCTTAGTGGTTAAGAAAATAGATTTTGGACTAAGAGGAATCTAGTTTTGAATCTTGACTTGTCACTCATTAGCTATGTAACATTTAGTTCTCTTCTCCAATCCTTGGTTCCTTCCTTTCTGAAATGAGGCTAACAATATCTCCTCAGAAAGGTTTCCTGGATAAGACAATGTGGGAAACAATACAGCAAACTGTAACTATACAAGGTATATTTTTTTTAATTTTCACTATCATTGTATTTCTCCAAGGATAGATCTCATTCAGTGCAGACATACAACCATGCAATATCTATCTATGTTCTCAATAACTTTAAAAAAAATTAAGTTGCAACAGGAATTATTTTGAGCTTCTATAGTAAAATGTTATTACAAACTTAAAATATATTCTGTTGTCCTTTAGCAGTGCTGAAGGTCATTGAGATCACATCATGGTTATTGTGAAACCAGCCAAGTAAAAGTGAAATGTCAAGAACTAAAAGCAAAGCAGGGAACTCACTTTTGTTTAGTCAATATAAGTGATTGGACTTGGTTATCTTTCTTGCCCCTTTCATTAGCCCTGGAGACATTTGGAGGTTATAACTTAAGCTGTTTCTAACATAAGATCAAAGAAACAATCTCTTTCTGAGTATTAATATTTTAACAACCAGTTAAACCAAGCTTCTTAAATGCTGTCTGAGAAAAATAAGAGGAACCTGGACACTGTCCAAATTTTTCCCCCTTTTGATTAGTTTCACATTGAAGCTTTTAATAATGACCATGGTCTGTTTGTGAATCAAGAAAATGTATCTCAGTCTGAAACAGTATGCCTTATTCTGGCCTTTCCTAGACAGTGCCTCTTCTAATCCCTACCTGTCCTTTATGCTCTGGCTACTTAAAGTGTCATCCAGCAGCATCAGCATCACCTGGGAGCTGGGAGCTGGCAGAAAACTCTGTATCCTTCCCATACCTACTGAATCAGAATTTACATTGACACAGGTCACCAGGGTGATTCCAATACACTACTGCATGTATGACTCTAACTTTAGTACTTCTGTCTTCCCTTCATTCCTCCAAACAACATCTAAAACCCCCGCACTAACACATTGGTGATATATAATGTAATTTCTAGTATAACCCAAGGTGTATATTCCAAAACACTGTGTTTTTCAAAACTGCACCTATGTAACAGGGTTGATGAAAATAACTTTCAGAAAGATCATTCAAATTCTAAGTTGCTTGGTAATCAGAGGCACTAACCAAAACCATAATCAGTAGGTCCAAAGGTAACCTACATAGCCAGGAAGATGCCCAGCAGGACTGGAGGCTGCTTCAAAGACATTAAAACTCATAACAAATGGTAGCAGAATACAACAATTACTAATAGGGCATTATGTAAAATTGTGGATGTGTAACCAAAGTGATTCTGCAATCTGCATTTGGGGTAAAATTGGGAGTTCATAACCCACTACAATCTAATGTATGAAATATGATATGTCAAGAGCTTTGTAATGTTGTGAACAACCAATAAAAAAAGTGACAAAGAAGCAATGTAGGCTTACAGGCAAAAAAGTAGTGCAGAGGAAAATGATGCTCTAGAAACAGGAAGGGGTGAATGTCTGCCAAAAGATAGTAAGCTCGGGTTCAACGTTCTGGATGTGGATCCCGCCCCCGCCCCCACTACACCTTACTACTCATTCACTTATAATAGAACTGAAGGAAATCCTATTGGTATAGGCTCTAAACTAATAGAGTTTAGTTATAGTTTCTAAGAGTTTTTGTTTCCCTGCAGAAGTTGTTAATTATACTCTTGTTACACCAGTTTCCTTTGCTTAGGATTAGACACATTATGGACTCACAGATCTTTTCCTTATGTTGAAATCATTCTCATATTTACAAATGATATCAAGTTCACACTTGTTAAAGAAAAAGGTATCCCCTTATTTTTTCTGTAAGCTAAAAAACAAATATTTCCCATGAACTAATTCTCACTGAGGTGTTAATGATTCATTCTGGATGTACTTGAAAAGAGCAATGTGTAATATTCAGAAATCAGTTTTAGGGATAAAATTTGAGATATTACACAGGTGTATTTTAGCAGAGGTTTCTCTCAAAACCCTTCATGACACACAACACAAGCAAACACTTATACCCTGCTGTCACCTTTTTTCCTTCCCGCCTTTATTCTTTTCTGCCTCCCTTCCTTCAACTATTATTTATGGAGCGTCCACTATGTGCATGGCATTGTGCTAGATGCTATAGATAAAATATATCTTATAATGGGAACACCATTTTAAGAAAACTATTTAGAGATCAAAAGAAGAACCACAAAAATTGGTCAAAGTTTATATCTATAAAATAAAATCTATACAGAAACATTAGAGGGGAAACAAGTTATTTATCCTGAAGAAATTGTCCAGGGGTCACCTCACAAGTGACTTTAAGTATTGGAAATGCTATTTGATCAAGTAGGTTGTCCAGCAGCTCTCAGAGATACTCTGGTGAGAATAAAGAAAGTGACTCAAAATTGAGGGAAGTGGTTTTGATTAGGTGTTTGGAAGACCATCTGAAAATGAGAGATATTCAATGTCATAATAGGGTATAGTATTGAGATACAGAAAGGTCAAAGTCAGCCAGTTCACAGAAGGTTTATATCCAACTGAAAATTCTTCCCTATTTCTCCCCAATACATACTGTCTTGTTCTCCCAGGGCCTTGGCTGACAATTCACTCACATAAAAGCAAGCAATATTTAATTTGGCCCAATGAAAATTGCACCAGTGATTTGTCCACAGGTCATTCTGTCCTGGGTAAAGCAAGGCAGTGATGCAATTCCCCTGGTTGCCGAACCTTTCTTTTTTGGGCAACACCATCACCATTATCCTCATGGTCACTTTGATCACTGACCCTCAGTACATATGTGTGAAGGCATTTTGTCTGCCATTCAGCACATGTATGGGCTTCAAATGAATATAAATGAATTCAAATTAATCTGATCTGAAACTCTTAATAACCACATGGGTACAAGGTGCCAAACAGGCAACTGTACATTCACCATCTTCCCTTGTGGTTCACTAAAATCAGCCGGACATGCAATTCTCTTTAGGTAGTCTAAATTCTGGTCTTTTGTAAGTCATTTTAGATATTTTAAAACTAGTTCTTATGTAGATATCCATCTTAATTTTATTTAATCATAGATACACATCAAATTTATAACATTTATTGCCAAAAAATATAGCCTTTCATCTTTATGGGTGAACAAGAGGTTTTCCCTCAAGGAAGTAAAGTTGGTTCTGCTATTGAAATAGTGGATAAGATATCATTTCAGCTATTCCAGAATGGCAGGAACCCAGAAGCCCAAATTCAGTGCAAGCTTCTCTCTGTATATAGTCTATTCCACATCAGACAACAGCTCCTCTTCCTTGAAAGTTAACTCATGCATCTGCCCTTAGGTAATTAAGCACTTTCTTCTGGGTTACTAAGGCAACCTTACACACTTCCTATTCATCATAAGTTTTCTAGACTGCCACTGCAGTCCCTTCTGACAAATTTGGGGAAGTGTAGAAAGTGAACAGCTACTCATCTCACACACAAATACATGCACACACACACTTTGCTTCTCATCTGTGTGTGTGCATTTGTCTATGAGGGTTGTGAAGCATATAGTATATTCGTGTATATAAGTTGAAAAGAAAGGATGAGAGGAAAAAAAGACTAAGAGAAATGAAAAGAAAAGCAATTTCTAAGATCTGTATTCAATGCATGATTTAATTCTAACCTATGCAATACTGAAAAGCTTTGCAATAACATTTTATATCTTAATTATCAACAGGAATATCTTTCTAATTTTACAACTAATCTCTTTAGCACATTGAATAAAAAGTAACCATCTCTACAAGTTACCAGCAAACATACAACTCATTTTCATTCATTGAAAGTTCTAACATATGTATTGGTCCTGGTATTTATATATTTAATTAAAATTTTTCTAGTTTTAATTTTTATCATGTATATGCTATTTGAAAATTCTAAGTAAATTTCCCAAATGATTTTTTTTACTTACTAAGAATAGAAAAATTATAGAGATTAAATTCACAGACTTTCTAAAAGCAGGATTTGATTACAGAGTAAGTTCTAGTCTTACCCTTGAGAAAGCATTAAAATATACTATTTTAATGCTTTCATAAATAGAAAAAGTGAGCTTTATAAGTTATGAACTTTATCTTCTTAAATGTTGACAAAATATTGTATTAATTGCTATTTAAATCACATTTGAATTTCAAAATTACCATGATTTTTCAGTAAGTCTCTATATTCTAAGAAATAAATTTAATAATAAGTTTAATAATAAATTTAATGAAATCAACTTGGAAATTTTTCCAAAAAAGTAAAATTCATAATTGTGAAAAATAAAATGGAATATAGTTTTATTTTCTCCAATCATTGCATATAAAGCAACAGGACAAAACAGACTCATAATCTACTGATTTTAAATATGGAAAAATTTTGATACACAATAAAAAGTAAAAGTATTTGCTTCATTATGTTTTTAACTTGTTTCACAGAAACATAGGACCAAAGAGTAGAAAAAGTTTAAGTCAATTAATGCCACCTCTAGTTAATGCTTGATGAATACCTCCAGAACATGCCTTCAAGCAGCAGTGTTTGCTTAAAAATATTCACTGAAAGTAAGATCATTACTCTCTTCTCTGTCTTGAGTTAAAAATTTCTGTGGGATTTTGTTCTAAAGCTTAGCATTCAAATTCTGTGAGTACTGTACTCCAAGAACTCAAATCTAGTAAATGACTGCTTTAAATGAGAGAAAAAATAAATAAATTATAACATTTAACTTTTAATTGTAATATATAAATGGAAATGTTTTCTAGCCATCCAAGTTTCAGAGATACAAATCTGATCAGGAGTTTGGTGTTTGGATGTTCATTTCATAATACCTTTACTGTCATTTTCAGGTCATACAGACCACACTACAAATTTCTCATGTACTTTCTCAGAGACTTTCACCTCTGTTTCCTTCAAGGAAATGATTGGTACAACAGGTAGACATTTTTCTTGCCAGTCTCTTATTTTGAACCCATAGTTCCTCCAGTGCCGTTTCAACAGAAGACCTCCATTTCCCCTCCCTCAGGTCCTGTTTCTTTCTCAGGATTCTAACAATGATGTGATCATTCTCAGCACAAGCAATCTCCATTACTTCAAGGCATTCCCCTTCCATAACTGGACTTCCATAGCTTGACTGACTAGTTAACCCTACCCAATGGAATTCTTCTTTCTCTTTTCTCAGGTCTAGTCCTCTCCAGGACTGTGTCTCTTAACTTTTGAGAAACAGAAGTATGTATTCACAAAGGTTTCTTGTGCCTCATGCATGAGTAGCATGTGGTAGTATTCATGTGCTATCACTTGACTTCACCTGTAAGTGAAATGAAACTCTCAGAATAAAGGAGGAGCCGTGTAACCAAGCAGCAGTTAGCAGGGCTCAGGAAATATAAATATATGCCAATAAACGAGGACCCAGAGCTATGGGTAACTTGTCCATGATTATTATATGTCACAAGAAGTCCAGAGCAATAAGAAAGCAAGTTCAGACATGATTCTTAGAAAAGTTACAACATAGGAAAGAACAAGAGGGCACAGAGAAAGGTATAAAAGTAGCAATGAGGACAAGTGTGGGTGGCTAGAAGTGACTAATAAGATTCCAGTTATTCAGCTGGATGGCAGATACTTAAATCTCAGGCCTCAGATAGCAAGTTATATCCTCAAAGTGGCTTTCTCAGAACATTCATTCTGAAATAGAACCTCATTTGTACCCTTTTTCATACTGTCATTTTTCCTTTCATAGCATTTATCCTACATTGTAAGTACTGATTATTTCTGTATTTACTTTTTTTGGCATAGTGCTTAATCAGTGTGTAGCTATGGAGGAAGACTTCCTGAACTCATATACTGGTTCTGCACTTACTAGCTGTGCAACCTTGGGCAAACTTCTTCTCTGTGTCTCAATATCCTCATCCATTCAATAGGAAAAATAATACCTGTCCCACTGGGTCATCAAAGAGATAAAACAAAGTTATAAACAGTGTCTTTATATATATATGTAATTCTACTATATTATTTGGACAAAGTAGGCACTCAAAATTTGAAGATGATCAAGCTGGGAACAACTTATAAGAAGTATAGGTACTTGAACTACATTGAGATGATGCCAACATTCCAATCATTTTATTTTGATGTACTTAAAATCCCACTGTATTGATTTCTTGGCAGGGTATTGATAAGATGCTAGTCATGCTATCCCCAAACAGTTTAAACAAAATGACATTGGGAAAACCACAGAAGCATAAAGTCACCTTTTAACTTACTCTACCCATCTCCCCTGAGAAGGTAACAGATCCTCCTGTGAGAGCTGGTCTCCCTTTACCCAGCAGAAAGGAACACCCTCATGTCTGAAGACACAGGGTCATGGAGAAAAATGTGAACAGTGGCCACTAAGTTCTCCCAACCTGATTGTCACTAGGTCAGACATTTGTATCCTATCATTCTTCTGCTGAAGTAGCCACTTCTCCATCAAAACTAGCATTAAAACAGGTTTCCTTGTTTCTTCACATCTTCATTTCATTTTTAAGGTTCCTATGTCACATAAAACTTAGATAATTTTCTCTTTTTGATCTGTCTTTTGTTATAAGGGCCTCAGCATGACCCCAGGATGGGAATGAAACATATTTCTTTTCCCCTATAGTATCATTCTAGGAACGGCCTCAACCAACTGGAAGAGCATGTGAGGAGAAGATTAAATATGCTAAAAGCTTTCTTTTTTGCCCAAAGAGGAATATTAAACTCAACAATGACCCCATAATATTTATCATAAATATTGATGAACAATGGTACATTAGTAAGTAGAATATTCATAGAATAATTAAAATAGCACTTTATTCTGGCCCTTCCTTGTCCTCAGAACAAACTCACATTTTCTAACAGGCTAGCTGTTCACCTAGGCATTCAAATCATAAATCTTAACCCTTCATGTTATAATATCTGAGCAATAATCACAGTTATTTTATGACCACAAGTCACAAAATTATAGTCAAAATTGCATTTCTCATTTAGGAGAACCAGAAATTAATTCCAATTATAAACCATAGAATTAATTTTGCATTTAAGAATTATTATTGTTTCTTTGATGAATAAAGTAACAATGCTAACAAGTAAAGGTCTTAGGAGGCTGTTTTCAAGGATAGGAAAGGTTTATAATTTCTAAATCATGGTGATGTAAAATTAGAGGTATTTTTTCCTTACATTAGGTGAAACCTTGAAGTGTGCTTTAAAAAGTTTTTCCAGAAACTTAAAAATGCTCTCTAATATTTGGCTTCAGCTATTCATTTGTTTAGAACGTGTTCTGAATAAAGTTTACTTCAGTGTAAACTTAGTCCAGACTAATACAGATTTTCAAGTGGCTTGTCCGAGAATCAATAGAATTCATGGCTGGTGTAATATGGGCAGAAATAATTTAACTGTTGAACAAGACATTAATATTCACCTCAACTTGACTAAACTTAAAGGAGCTCCTCCTGACTCTACTCACCCCTGTCTCATCCTTTTCTTAGAGCATTTCTTTAACAAACTTATCTTTTTCTCTGCCCTTTTGACATGTGAATCTTTTTAAAAGTTTCTTGACAATTTTACAACCCAGGGATGTCTTTCTCCAACACCTGAGAACTCTGTCTTTGAAATGCAATCATCAAGGAAGATAGTACTCCTACCTTCTTGGAGATTCTGTGGAAAGATAGGAACCTAACTTCCTGAGCACCAATTAGCAAGCACAATTGGCCTAATTATAAAGAAAATCTTCTGCAAAGTCAGATAGAATCCAATGTGTTGGACATAGCCTGCTGATCAGCCTCATCCTAACATCCTTCAGTAATTCACCACTAGCTCACGCCACTGCTCAACAACCCTCCAGCAGAGTTGTGTTAAATGTCTCCTATTGCGGTAGTCAAAAGGAAGTCTTCCTTGCTTATTTAACTTTTGTCCAGTATAATTTTTGTGTAGGTACCATGAAAGGCATGTTTCCAAAGATGAAACTCATTATCTGAACTGCTGTTGTTACAATTGTCCAAAGGTGACAAGTTGAAGGCTACCTGGGCTATACAGCTGGTCCTGCCAAGATTCTGGCAGTGAAGGCTTATTTAAATAGATCAATCTCATTTACCTTCGCAAAAGGTGAGATGCTTGTTTGAGGTGAAAGAAGTAAGACAAATTCTTCATACCGCTTCTGGGTCTCCCTATGGATTGTAACAGGGAGGAAAGAAAGCAGGCCCAGAATAAAAGGAAGCTCAGTGGGTTATAAACTGTAATTTTACACTTTAGTCCAACACATTTTCAGATGAACAAAAATCCACAGAATGGTGAGTTCAAACTACTTCCTTCAGGACCAGAAAGGGAAAAAAAAATGGAGAAAGAAAAAATTCCTTACTAGGCCAAGAAATAAATAATTTTCACACAAAACGTGCATCTTCAAAGGCAAGTACTATTATACAGAACTGTATTTCTAAGCAAAAGCCTTTTGTAGTTACTCATCCCTTTGTATGTGGATGATAATGAACTGAAATTTAATGAATAAAACAGATAAAAGAATATCAAGAGAGAATTGGACTGTGTGTGCTGATAACAAAAGACTATTCTGTCTTTTATACTTTTTTATTCCACAGCCGACCATTAACTTACGAAAGGTATAGAAGAGCCCTTGTTCTAGGAACTCCCCCTACAGAGAATTTGTGAATATGTGTAAATATATATATAAATATATTAGAGAGAAAAAAGAGGACATACAGTTGCAAACATCTCCAAGCACCCATGCTTTAAATTAGCCAATAGTGTCTAAAACTGTGTGAACTAAAGAAATCTTAGAAAAGCATAACTACTGTTATATTGTTATTAAGAAATCACCCCAAAGTAAATAAGTGAAATTCAAGAGAAGCATCCTGAAAAATTAAGTTTAAACAACTTAATGTGAAAGAAAGGATGGTATGTTTCAGCCCAAAATATGGAATTATATTTAACGTTTTCAACACCAGCTGGAGGTGAAATTTTAGGGTAAAAGAGTTTTGTGTTTGTCCAATATTTGACTCTTCCTACAGATCCTCTACTCTCCTGCTGTGTCTGGGAAAAACACAGTCCTGGTCCCCAAGGGCTGGGTACCTGCACCTGACTCTGAGGTTCTTACTGTCTGAACATTCTCAGAAGGAAGAAAGGAAGAGAGAGAGGGAACCAGAATATTAAAGAAAATCTTTCAGACCTTTGAAGGAGACCGTTTTATTTAGAGGTCACACATTCTGTGCACCTTAATTCAATGACTAGATCATTACTGACTTCACACATTTGTCAATAGATGTTCTATACAAAAATAGCTTATGTGATAAATCCTCTATTTAATCAGAAAACCATAATGATTACCAATAATAAAGTTCATAACTCTGACATGATTATAATGATTGAAAACAGGAATAAAAAATTTTTGAACATAAAACTTCGGCATATTATAAGCTTTTAATATGTTCCAATTTGAAAATAAAGGAGTTAATTTTCTCTTATGCTTAATGTACCTCTGTATCCAAAACTGTGCAGGGATTCAGCAATTTTCCTTGAGTTTTAAAGACATCAGAATGAACTTAACAGAGTGAAAAGTATAAAGAAAGGTACTTGGGTTAATCAGTAGTTTGAGAGACCACAGCAAATGTTTTGCTATTTGGAAGTGAAGGTAAAAATGGAATTCTGGGTGTCGAATAGTGCTGCTTCTTGTAAAATGCAACAGATATAAAATAAAGGATTGGGCATGGTTGGAGCTCAGTAGAATGCTTGCCTAGCATGCATGAGACCCTGAGTCTGATCCTCATCACCAAAAAAATTTAAGCAAAAAATTATCATATTCCTATTAAAAAATGCCAGGTACTATAGTATACATCTTACAAGACTAGCCTCAGCAACTTGGCCAGATCCTGTCTCAAATTCAAAAGTAGAGTGGTTGGTGGGGCGGGGTGGGAGTGGGTATCTAGCACAGTGGTAGAGTTTCCCTGGATTCAATCTCTAGTACCACAAACAAACAAAAACAAGGATTATGCCCCAAACCTTGTCATTTCTTCATATTATACTGTTTTTGTGGTTGGGGAAACTCATGTTATTTGGGAAATTTTAAAGAAAAGTAGGGAAAGTACATATACTTTCAAAACCATTTATCAGTTAACCTGGTTAAATTTTAACTAAAGAAAACAATTATAATTATACACATATAATTAGCTGAGGAATTATTTTTTTAACTACGTACCAAAAATATCATAGGAAAAGCTTTTAAACAATAATTCATCATTACAGAATTGGCTGTCAGTGAATACAATAATCTCTTTCAGCAGAACAATGCACTTATTAAAAAGTATAATTTGCTGTTTCATACCTTTGGACTTGAAATGCTAATCATTTATAGTTTGCTGCTGTTGTTTTTAACATCTTTAAAATTCATTGCAAATTATACCAAAATTGTAAACACCTGTATATTGCTGCATTCATATGTATAGAAAAATCAATATTGCTATGCTAAAATGTTCGGAAAATATTACAACTATCTCAGCAGTTCTGCCGATCATCACTACCTTGATTTTCCTTTATAGTATTTTTTTTTATGTTTTTATAATATAAGAAAATATATGATCCCAATTTACTTATCCTTTTTGAGGGAGAAAGATAGTTCATCAAGACAATTAAGGTTTCTACAGGAGATGTATCTTCTAAAGTGTGGAAAGTCTTTATCCAGATGCTAAAGTGAGCAAATGAATATTTAACAGATGTAACAGGTCCTTCAACAGGATCCCTCCTCACAGCAATTCACAGGCTAAAGAAAAAAGAAAGAAGAGTTTCCTTGGAGACAATACTGAGTAAACCAACCAACATTCCTAAGCCTTTGCTTGGGTATTTTTCAAATTGATTTTAGAAAATTATCGGGAGAAGTCTTCCTTACTAGAGTAAAACATTAGACGCTTCTCAAATAATTTTGTCACTTTATGAGAGCCAAAATAAGGGGCCTTCATTCACTCACTTGAGAGTCTTCAGAGCATGTGAAAATAACCCCATTCTAGTGGATAAGAGCATAAACCAAACAATTCTGAAGGATTCCTCCACTTCCTACAGGACTTTAACACCAAGCCTCCAATGAAATGAATTACAAGTCACACAGTAATTTCTTCTGCTTTGTTTAAAGAGAAAAATAAATTAGAACTTTGTAGTGAATGACTTCATATCTCATCCTCGTACTACTTATTACCATCATGACTTTGAGTCAACCACTTACCACTGTTAGTTTCTTCATTAGTAACAGAAGGATATTATTGCTAACACTGGGTAATTCCTGGCACATAGTTGGCCCTCAATCTTACTTTACTCTAAATTTGAAGAAAATTATCCATTCACGGTTCTTTGGCACACTTCTACTGAATCTTCACAGTCTTCTGGAAGATAGTCTGAGCAGTTGATTGTATTCAGGTTTATTAGGGACAAACTCAGGTGTCAAAAAAAACAATTTGCACAAGTTCATACATGAGGTCTGTTGAATGGCAAAGCTTCAATTTCAATCCATGTTTCCCTATGTAAATCCAAATAGGAATGTGTCTATGTTTCTTAGAAGAATGTACAATACTATACAAGGCTTTGTAAATCATCTGCAAACTAAATTATTGGCCCATTTCTCTATTTTTGTCTATATAAAGTAAGTGGCTTATTCATTCCTTCTCTGTAGTGCTATTTTCTCTATCTCAGAGATCCTACCATAGTGACTCATTAATATATGGTTAAATATCCACATGGGTTCTCAAAAAAGACCAGACAATTAAAGTCATCAATCCCAATAGTAAAAAAGAAAAAGGAAACAAAGTCATTTAATTACAAAAGCTTCTGAATAGGATATTTACTGTTCCTTTAATAATGTAGACTCTTCTGAGAGGAGATAAATTTATCACACAGAAGTGTTGAGAAGTGGGGTGCAGACTGCACAGCATGGGCAGGGATCTGTTGGGAAAACTGTCCAGAGCATAAGGAATCTGGGAAGTGCCTGGAGGGGTCCACCTGTGTTCATGGACACTGTGACCTGTGAACTCATAAAGTCACTCTATTTCTCAGTTCCTCTCACAGAACCCTGTTAATTTCCTTCATGCAACTTATAACCCTTCTCTTTAACTTATTTATACATATTGCTTTTCCAGCCATCAATTTTAAATTCCAAAAAGGCCAACACCAACATGACAACTATGGTTTTCACCACTGATTCCCCAGTGTCTACAACCCTGTGTACAGAAGAAGCACAAAAATATGCATTCGTTGACTAAATTAATGATACTCAGAGTAATACTAGCAGCAATATGCACCAGTCAGAAGGAGAGCACTACAAGATTCACAGCAAGACCTAGAGGATGCTGAATGACAGGCTATGGTCCTTTATTTTGTTGATGGGGAACATAAATACAATAAAAACCAACTAAGAAGTATAGACTATGAAAGATTTTGATTTGGAAGCATAAGTTTTTGTTAAAACATAGCATTTATGTTTGGTTAAAAGTTCCTCCAAACTATATTGGGTATTGTGGAATACCCCTGCAATCCCAGTAACTAGGGAAGCTCAGACAGGAAGATTGAAAGTTCAAGGCCAGCCTCAGCAACTTAGGGAAGCCCTAAGCAACTCAATGAGACACTGCGTCAAAAATATTTTTTAAAAAATTCCTTCAACTTGACATATAGATAACAGCACAATTCTGTTTTAATTACTTTATGCCTTTTCATTAGTGATCTATAATAGGCACATACAAACATTTTTCCTATTTCATTGGAAAGAATAAATGGTTCCCAGTTATCTTTACATGTTCAGTTAATACTTGGAAGACGTAGACAAGCTTAATTCAGATTAAAAGAGCTAGTCATATGCAAGTTTCAGGTATTGTCATGAGCTAATGACTACCAGATTTTTCATCGTGTTACTTATTTTTTTGCTTTTCTTGTAGCAATACTGTTGATATTTAAAAACCTAGAGCTATTGTCAAAGTCACAACAATTATGATGAATTAAAAACTCTTTCATTAGAGCACTGAAAATTTAAAATGCCTACATTCTTTTTTTTGAAAGAAAACTCAAAATAATCTTTAATATATTTTATGTAAGTTTAAGTGTTGAAGGAAAAAATCAAATTTCTAAAGGAATACATTTTTAATAGTTAAGTAAATCCTTTTCCCATATGAATGAAAACTTTGACAGTTTATAAACCTTTCAACTTTTATATCTTTTTAAAATGCCTACATTCTGAGTCTAATTTTTCAAGAAATTCTTCCAACTACCAGAGTCCATATTCTTCTTGGTCATAACCAAACAAACAATTACAAGGGTAAAAGCCACTAAAAAAACCATTCTGCCTCATTATTTTAATTTATCTGTGCCCTTTAAAAATATTGGGGTAATTTTTCTTACCCCAAAAGAGTCTGACAGCAAGCCTTCCTCTGAGTTAAGTTAATGGGCTCTCCTTGGAAAAGAAAAAATTAGAGAAATCGCTGGCATATCATGGGCCTGATATTCTTGAAAGCTGTGTCTGAGAGTGGGTTTGATTGCTACTTCATTTGAATTACAGAGTAATTAGGTTTCTCCTTTGGGGAATATTTTCACATATGTGTTTAGAAATAGTCACTTTCATGAAAAGGCCAAATTGTCACTTGATGCCTCTCAGTGGTACTCAGACCTCCATTTACATATAATTTTATTCATTCATAAACTGAGGCTCTACTAAGTTGCAACTATCATTCTTGGGGCCAAATTTTCATGTTAAAACAAAAACAAAGGCATAGTTCCTGTCTACAGGGCTCTTACTGTATGTTGAAGGAATTGACAAAGTGTAATAAAGTGAGCTACTTAGAAAGTTAGAAATAAGGAGTAAAGGAGAACACATGGGAGAGTGATACAACTTATATAAGACTGTGGGGTGTACAGGTGACAGGAGAACCTTCCAAGATGAACTGATATGCTGGCTAAATCTAGAAAACTAAGTACATAGAATTCAGACAGAAGAAAAAAGGAGAGAGGGGACTTCAGGCAGACAACGGCCAGTGCAGACACACTGGGACAGCTGCTGCTTCTGCCACAGAGGGTTGGTACAGAAGGAGAAAGCTGCTGCCCACTGCTGACTCTCAAAAGTAGTCACCATTGTGTCATGAAGATGCAAAACTGGGACTGGGTGTGGTGGCACCCTCCTATAGTTCCAGTGGCCCAAGAGGCTGAGGAAGGAAGATTGCAAATGTAAAGCCAGCCTAAGCAACTTAGGAAGACCCTCTCTCTCTCTCTCTCTCTCTCTCTCTCTCTCTCTCTCTATATATATATATATATATATATATATATATATATATATATACACACAATATGCTATATATATTATATATAAGATATACATAATATATAAAGGTGTGCATATATGATTACATGACCTGTGTACCTCTACATCTTATAAAACCAGACAAACGAGAAGTTATACTCCATTTACATAAGATGTGTCAAAATGAATTCTACTGTC
Source organism: Ictidomys tridecemlineatus (assembly GCF_052094955.1). NCBI lineage: Eukaryota > Metazoa > Chordata > Mammalia > Rodentia > Sciuridae > Ictidomys > Ictidomys tridecemlineatus. Next base: position 162,823,377 of record NC_135478.1, on the reverse strand, counting down.
ATATATAACTAGTTAGAATTTTTAAAAAGTATAAAGAATATAAAATATATATGTATGTAGGTATGTATGTGTGTGTGTGTGTGTACAAACACACACACACACACACACACACACACACACATATGGCTTGGGATGTGGCTCATGCCCCTGGGTTCAATTTCGAGTATAAAAAATTTAAAAAGGCCAAACTAGAAAGCCCTTGGCTGTAGAATTTGGAAGCTTCCTCTGTACCAACTAGCTCCAAAACAATGCTGCTCCTGCTACAATCCGCGAGCATGCACACACACACACACACACACACACACACACACACACACACACACTCAACAGATGCTCCTTAACCTCAGGTTATTCAGATGTGGTCAGAGATCTCTCATTAAATAACAAAATTAAGTAACAAACCAAACTAGACAAAAATATCCTCTCATAATTATATTTCAGTGCCCTGTCATTATCTCTCTTTCCTTTAAAAACCAACCTCCCTCCCCATATCCTCTGCCAAACTGCTTCCTCTCACCACTGACCTCTGAATGACCAAATCCAGTGAGGATTCTTCTGACTTTCTCTTTCAGATATAACCACAGTTAAAGACTCACTAACTGTCCAACCTGTCTGTGTGGGTGATTAGTTTTTGACTTAAAGAAAAAAAATCCTTGTGAGTTCATGAAAATTTTCAAAAATCAACTGATCAGTGTTATGTATGCATAACTCAGGAGAAGTTGGCTGGTTTTAGGAACTCTGGGCTTCAACATCTCCCTAAAAGTATTGCTTTCTTCCTTGAGTAGCCATTCCATACAACTGAAACTTTGTATCCTTTGACCAACATCTTCCAGACTCCCCCGTCCCTGGTAAATACCATTCTGCTCTGTCTCTATGAATTCAACTTTTTCTGTTTCCACGTAGGTGTGATTGCTGTCCCTTCATGCTTTAGAGAACACATTCAATGTCAACATGCCCTGATGTTGTCAGGAATCCCTAGGGGTGATGCCAAATTATTGCCAATAGAACAGGAAGCAGGAAGCTTAATGTTTTGCAAGTGATGGTAGTAGATTAAGAAGGTTGTGACTTTGTAAGATAATTAACGGAAAGTGAAATAGTTTTTAAAGGACACAACAGGATTCACAGCTTTTTATGGGGATAGGAGAACACCTAGAGAGGGACCAATGAGAACACTTAAAGCATCATACAGATTGTAAAAAATCCATCCATCTTAGAGTTTTTAGTATAGAATAATTCATACATTCACTCTGAATAGTCAAGAAATATGGATTCCAACATTATGCATATTAATTTTATTTTTCTAAAGAAGTAAGTTTAAAAGTTCCCACTTATAGTTGTTTTGTATACATATGCATAGTTATTTTGGAGCTATCACCATTTTTATAGTTCATTTACTAAGAATAATTAATGAGTCACTAAGTAAAAGATTTTAAATCCCATGTAATGCTGCACATTCTTAAAAGCATATGTAAGCCCTACTACAATGGAATATCAGAAGTATTTACCCTGAATATTTTGAAAATGAAGAGTATCTTAACATAAAAAAATAAATGGAGTCAAGGATTATGTACCCGAGTCAGATTTACAAAATAAATTAGTCATTTTTTTTTAATAAGTGGGTAGTTTGCAGGAGACAAAATGAAGTCAATAAATTAATACATTGCAAATTCATAAGCCTTTAAAACTCTTAGGGACCTTCAGTACCTAGATCATCACTCTTACTTGACTGCTCTAGAAACCAAGCTCCTGGTAGCTTAATAATTTGACCAAAATTAGACAACCGATTAGTGACAGAGCTGGGGAAGAAGAGGGGTCAGCTTATTTTAGGATTTCTAAAATATTCAACATGCTTAGTAAGATGAATTGCCAATTCATATATCTCAACTGCTTTTTCCTTTTCCATAACTTAATTGGATATACTTATATTTTAAAATTCCTAAGAAAGACACTTTAAACCTTTTAACAAAAGATAAAGGGTGAAGATATAGAAAAGGAGGAAGGAAGAGAGTAGAAATGTGTGTGTGTGTGTGTGGGAGAGAGAGAGAGAGAGAGAGAGAGAGAGAGAGAGAGAGAGAGAGAGAGACTGAATCTAACTCTGTTCTGTTTCCTAACTAAAGGCAGAACTTCTTGTGAGCACTGAACTCCAGGCCTTCCGGACTACTCATGTAGAAGACTCTAGCAATTTTCTCTTCTCAACTCTCTACTATAACACCAATGTATCTTTAGTAATCAGTAGCCATTAGCATGCATATTTCTCATCTAAAAAGAGGAGGAACAAAGCTCTACTGATTTCAGTCATGCAGTCAAAATCTCTTTCCTCTGCTCTCCATAAAGGTATTGAAGGAGCTTTCTGTCTTCACTGACACCAGTGTACACTCAACTATAGTTCTCTCTCAAGAACTATGTCCCAGCCTCTGTGACACTAATTCCCTGAAATTGCTTGCCCAATGTCAGCAGTGGCTTCCACTCATTAAATATACAAGTTTTCATTGTCAGTCCTTGTTTTCCTCATCTCATGGTCAGTGTCCTTGGGCACAATTGGTCAGCCCTTCTAAAGCTCTCTTCACTTGCTTTCCAGACTACTGCATTTCCTCCTAGGTCGCTTTTTTCAGTCTCCTTTGCTGGTGCCTCTTCAGCTTCTCAACCTCTATACATGGATGGTGACTCCTGGTTTCAGCTCAGGGACAACTCCTCTACTTTTGCTTGTTCATTTAAATACCAAGTACCTGCAGATGAATCCCAAACATAAATTATGAGACAGCTCCCCTGGACCCTAGACTCATGTATCTAAATGCCTTCTTGATAATTATAGATGTATCTTTAAGTAGGTATAAATTTAAAATATTCTAAAACAAATTCCTAATCTTCATCCCCAAACCTGTGTCTCATTTTCACCACTTCAGTAGATAACTACATTCTAATGAGTCCAGAAACCTTAAGGTCATCCTTGATTCCTTTCTCTCACTTTCCAAATACAAGTGCCATCATGTACACTTTCAAAATATTTCTGGTCTAATCTCATCACTTCCACAGCTAACCTCGTTGTCCACTGTCATCTCTGATTATCACTTCACCTGTGTTCCTGCAGTCACCTTAACAAGCTTACCCTGTGTTCATTCTTGCCCCTGCCACCCTACCTACCCCCAATGTCTGTTTTTAATATGGCAGCTTGTGAGCCTCTCTCAAAATGCAAAGTCTTCTGTGGGTTTTCATCAAATTCAGTACCAAAAGTCCACAAGGGCTTCAAAACCCTATATCTGCTATATTAACATCATTTCCTACTGTTTTTCCTATTTCTCACTCATCTCCAGAAACACTAGTCTCCTTGCTATTCCTCAAACACTCCAGCCATACTTCAGCCTACAACTGTCGTCCTCTCCTGTTCCCACACCTGCAGTGCTTCTCTAAGGGACATCTCCCTGGCTCTCTCCTTTGCTTCCTTCTTATCTTTACTCAATATCCCTTCATTGAGGACTTCCCTAATCATTCCATTTATATTTGAAAAACTACCTCCAACCCAGCTCTCCTATTTCTTGAATCCTGCTTTATTTTATCCACTTATTACCAGTTAGTATACAATTTTTGCTTATTTTATTTGTCTATTTGCTCCAATTCGAGCAAATATTATTATCCATTATACAAAGATTTCTAATCCTAGCACTTAGGACCAAGCCTGGCACATAGCAGACACTCAATATCCCCATCTGTCCTTATATTTGACAACTTTTCATTACCTATGTAGGAAAAGAAAACATAGAAATAAGATTCTGAGGACCAGATAATTGAGTACTGAGTGGAAATGTTCTCTTTGTGAAGCTCGTCTGAGTTTGTTTGATATTTAAAATCCCTCGAGTTTCATCCACCACTGATTAAAGTTAATAAAGAACTAAAAAGCACCACCAGTTAATGCAGTGTCATTATTCATTTATGCATAGTCACTTTTGCTTTATTTAATGCTAAGAAGAGATTTAAAAACATTAGAAAAAAATGAAGAGTTATCTCTTATTTATTTCTTGTAGCAGCCAATACCGAGCTCAAAGCCCAGAGAAGCCTGAAAGAGTGCAGTGTCTTCTACCACTTGTATATGCATATTTCTAAATACTATATCATAAAATAAGGTAAAAACCTCAAATAAAATTCTTCATTTTTCAACTATTAGTATATCATATACATTTTTAACTACTATAAGCATTCTTTTAAATAAATTCAGCACCATTGCTTTGATGCTACCATAAAACATTGGCTTTTTTTTATAATTCAACCTTGGGTGAATCATAAGAAAGGTTTATTGTAAGAAGTGAGTACTTATTAATCCAAGTAATTCTTTTAAAATATTGATCTGAGTCCATAAAGAGATCTTTGTCAGATGAGGATAAACAAGAAAAAAACAAATGCTCTTTTTCTACTCTTCTTCCTACCCTGGAGAACATAAAGCCTGGTTCAAACTATAAGCTACACTCAAACAATTCCCAAATTCCTTTTTTCTTATCTCTACTGTCTCCCTTGAACTTCAGGATAATGTAGTTGTGCATCTCAAAACAACATTTTTGTCATCAAAGTACTGCATATATTATGATGGTCCCCTGAGACTAAAAAGGATCTGAAAATTACTAGTTTTTGCATATCCTATATGATTCTATACATTTTTTGAAGCATATTCTTTCTACTTATAAAGGAAAAATTTATTGTAAAACATGCTATGTCATGACTGCAGCAGCTCTTATTCATTGCACCAAGTGATTAACCTACATTATTTAGTTTTGTGTAAGTATACTTTACAATGCTCACCCAAAAACACATTTCTCAGACCATAGCCTCATTATTAAGCAATATACATTCAACTTCTTAAGCAAAATACCTAAATGACTGCTGAACTTCATTGGAACCAACCACCTCTTTCTTTAATACCTATCACAAGTGTCTACACCTACTTTTTTCCATTCAGGCTTTTCCAATGTATGACCAGTATTCACCTAGTTACTCAGCCCCAAAATTTGAGTTTTCCTTCATTCTTACTTTTATCTCATACTCATCATCCAGCAATAAGGTGTGATACTTAATTTTTGTGTCAGCTTGACTTGATTAAGGGATACTCAGGTGAGAAAACAATTTCTGGGTACGACTTTGAAGGCGTTTGCAGAAACAATTAGCATTTGAATTCAATCTATGTCTGAAGGCCTGAGAGTGGGAAGACTGTGACTGAACCGCACCACTGGCTTTCCTTCTGCTCCAGTTTGCAGGGTCAGACCACAGGACTTCTGGGTCTCCATAACTGCGTGAGCTAGTACCCACCATGTATAACTAAATCTCCTATTGGGTGTTTCTTTGGAAAACTCTGGCTTTACATCAAGCATCTCTGCCTCATCATTACCATCCTATTTTAAGATCCATACTCATATTATTGCTACAGACTTCTTATAAGTCTCTCTGCCATTCTCTAGTACCAGATCTCAATTCTCAACACAACAGACTCCTCAAGCAGACATGGAGATTATGAATTCTCTCCCTTAAGGATTCCCGTGGCTTAGTCCCAGAGTGTCTTCCCTAGGAGGGTCTCCTTGATCTGGCCTTTAACCAGTTTCATAGCTTTACCTCCAATGCCTCTCCTCTTTGCTTTTTCCACTCCAGCCCTACTGGTGTTTTTGATTGCTCCCCCCACTTCAAGAACGGTCCTTAGCATTTGCCCTTGCCTCTGCTGACAGTGTTCTTGCTCAATTTTGCTCATTCACAATTCTTTCACTTTTAAAGTCTCTGCCCAAATATCATCTTTGATCAAGAAAGCCTTGACTGTCTCCTCAGCGTTACTAAACTTTAGACACATTTTTCTTTATTACAGGCCCCTGACCTCACTTTCCTTAGAACATTTACTTTAGAAAATTGGCAATTGCCTCTTTCCAGTTTGCAGTCCATGAACATGTTTCTCAAGGATCTTGGAGTAACCCATTCTCTATAGGAAGTTAAGAGCCTAACTTTGGTAGGGGATAATTAAGAAACACAAATGACTTCATCATGTGTCCACCTACACCCTATATTTTCTAGATTATTTCCACTGGTGCACCGGGTAGTTAAGAATTCTTCTTGTTTTCATATTAAAAAAACTGAGTTTGATCTTTCCCCTGTTTTGATCATCTTGAGCCCACCTTCAATAGTCATGAATAAAGTTTTCCTTGCCGGTGTATTTCTATGTGGTGAATATTTTCTTTAACACCTTCTCAGAGAGTCTGTTTTGATAACCAGTTCAGATATCGCCTGTCCTACCAAATTCCCCATCCTGTAGTCTAGACTCTCCTCATGTCTTGCTTCTTTGTTTTTTCCTTCATTGAACTTTTCATTACCTAACATTATGTTATATTTTTTTTAATTCAGTCTCTCCAACTAAAATATGATCTCCACAAGCCTGGTTATTTTGTGTGTACATCATTACCTTTATATTCTCAGCACATAAAACTGTACCTAGAACCTTATAGGCCCAAAATAACTGCTCATGGGAGAAAGGAAGTGGGCATAGGATTAGGAATTTTTCTTTTTAAATTCAGCATGGGAGGAAAAATGCAAAAGAACATTTTATGTATTAATTTCTGCCCACCCTGCATTCTGTTATACTTCCAGGAAGCTTGGGACTTTTGTCAGCACTTTGAAATTGTCCATATATTCTAATTTTACAGAGTTATTTCACTTATATCAGGTTGTAACTAAGTGTTCTGTTTGATGCACTACCTTGCCTCATTTGAAGCTTTGAAAGCAAAGCCAGGAATAAGCAACATCCCCTAAAGAAGCCCAGTACTCTCTGTGGACAAGCAGCCCCCTTTATTTCTTCTCTGTAAGGGACATACAGGGACATTTTTTCCTGACATTTGTCAACACTCTATCAATATCCAGGTGGAATAGGAAAGGAAAGTTCATTTCTCAGCGAATCACTCATGGCCCTGGGTCTCAGGGATTCCAGAACTATTAATTACCGTTTCATTCAACAAACAATGTGATGCCCTGGGCATAAGACAATAAACAAACCTGAGATATATCTCTCACAGTGCCATCTTAGAGCCCCCCTTTCTATAGTGAACCCACCAACAGTGATGTGGCAATGCAATTTGAAGGTTATGATAGAGGAATTAACCAGGTAAGGTAGTGGCAGAGAAGCCTAGCCAAGTCCAATGAGGAGAGGAGAGTGAGACCTAAAAGGTAAGCAAGAGGAAGCCAGTCGGATAAGAATATATCACAGGAAAAGGGGAACATGGGCCAAAAGGGAGAGGAAGTTAATAGGAAAAACTTGAGGAAATTTAGTTCATATGGAAAAAGTGGGGTGGTGAGAGATAAGAACAGGAAGGCAAGTAGAAAACATTACAGGGCATCACACAGCAGTGGGTCGGAGTGTGAGCTTTTAAGGACAGTAGCAACATTGAGGATTATAAAGATTTCTGCCTTTCAGTAAGATCATTCTGGATGCAGTGATAAGCACGTATTAGGAAGGTCCAAAACATGGGCTGGGGGTAGAGCTCAACAGGACAGCAGTTGTCTAATTTATACAGGGTACTATGTTGGATTCCCAATGAGTGAGAGAGAGAGAGAGAGAGAGAGAGAGAGAAGAAACAGAAACAATAGAATGACTCAACTTGAGCTAACAGGGTCATTTTGGGAGCGGTTTTAGTAATCCAAGAAACATACATTGGTAACATGAGTTAGAGACTTGGGTAGAGAGAAGTGAACAGATAAATTAATTATTGTAGGATTGGGAGTTTAGATGTGAGAGAATATGGGTTAGGGAAAAGTTACAATTGGTTTCCAGGTTACTATTGGGTCTCACCTAACTGAAATGAAAAATGCTGGTGGAAGAATGAGGTTTGGAGAAAAATATATCGTTCACTTATTTTGTTCAGGGCATTTAATCATGACCCATGTCCTCTTGTTCCCTAACAAAAGCAGGTAAAAAGTCATATATTTTGAGGTTATGTAAGCTTGCAAGGTACTATTTAGACTCAGTCCAAGCTGCCAATTATATTTCATAAGCTGCTTCTCAACCATCTATTATTGATATCACAGAAAGGTCTGCAGCTCTGGTACCTCAAATTGATGGGTGGGACCCTCCTGGATGCAGCATAATTTCAGGTATATGTAGTCACCCTTTGAAATCGAACCTTGACTAGAGGCCAAGGACCCTCTCTGCCTTGTTAACCTCTTGGTTGTATAGATTTCAAGATACAGTTCATGATTGCATTTCACACTTGGTTTTTTTTTCCTTCTCCTCTCCTTTCTCTGATAATATAGATCTTAGAAATGCTATAGATGGAGAAAAAGGAAATAAGCTCCCAGGGACAAAAGACTAAAAGGTGTCAGCAACTCTTCTCTCAAACGAGAGAGCACAGCAGGGAGTTCTTCTTTTTTTATATCCTACAGTTGGCCAGGCAACTACATTATACTTGATGGATACATTTTGGGATCATTATTTCCTCTTTGGACACTGGGCATTTTATTCATTTTGAAGGGTTCACAATGGGCAAAGGTTACAAAACAGGAAGGGCAATAGCAATTGAATGTTTTGTTTAGAACATAGGTAGGTTGAAGGGGCTGAAGGCAGCAAGGGCCATCCCACTGAGTCGACTGCTGAGGGGTATCTGACCAAGTGAAGTTACTGGAGCTTCAGCCTTTGAATGATGCTTATTTACAGTGCAGTGATGATGAATGTCAAAATGATGTCTGAGTAAAACAAAAAGAGCAAAGAGTTATAAAAATCAAGTCACTTTAGGTACTTCCTGTAATAGATAGAGACTGGACTGGGAAGATCCAACTCTACCAGAAACACTCAACAAGCAAGGAGTATCCAGCAAAAACCAGCTTTGCGTTTCCCAACTTTTATACACACACACACACACACACACACACACACACACACACATACATTAGAAGTTCATTTTAAAGATGTATGAATGAAAAAGAAGAAATATTATCTCTGGAACTAATTATACATTTCTAGGCTTTTCAATTTTTCAATTTTTTTTTCCTATTCATTTTAGGTTTTAACTACAGTAAAAAGAATGAAGCTACTCTTGCTATTATTAAATAGAAAAAGAAGAAGTTTAAAGAAAATAAAATCTTTTTACTTATCAGTAATATAACAAATTAAAAGTTGTATAAAATGCTAAATTTTATTCTCTTTTATTGCTGAGTAATATTCCATTGTGTATATATGCCACATTTAAAAAAAAAAAAACTCCTGGTCTATTCTTTAAGAGAGGGGGAGGAAGGGGAAGAGAGAGGGGGGGGGAGCGCACAACATCTTTATTTTATTTTATGTGGTGCTGAGGATCGAACCCAGTGCCCAGTGCATGCCAGGAGAGCGCGTTACCGCTTGAGCCATATTCCCAGCCCCTGACACATTTTTTTTTATCCATTCATCCACTGAAGGGCATCTAGGTTGGTTCCACAGTTTAGCTATTGTGAATTTTGTTGCTATAAACATTGATGTGGCTGTGTCCCTGTAATATGCTGTTTGTAAGTCCTTTGGGTATAGACCATGGAGAGGGATAGCTGGGTCAAATGATGGTTCTATTCCCAATTTTCCAAGAAATCTTCCATACTGCTTTGCATATTGGCTGTACCAATTTGCAGTCCCACCATCAGCGTATGAGTATACCTTTTTCCCCATATCCTCACCAACATTTATTTTTGTTTAAATAAAATCGTGGCATTTGCAGGTAAATGAATGGAGTTAGAGGAAGATAATTCTAAATGAAGTTAGCTAATCCCCAAAACCAAATGCCAAATGTTTTCTCTGATATAAAGAAGCCGATTCATAATGGGGTAGGGAAAGGGAGCCTGGGAGGAATAGACAAAGTCTAGATAGGGCAGAGGGTTTGGAGGGGAAGAGAGGGGGCATGGGGTTATTACTGATGGTGGAATGTGATGGTCATTATTATCCAACGTACATGCACAAAGACACGAATTGGTGTGAATATACTTTGTATACAACCAGAGATAAGAAAAAACGTGCTCTATATGTGTAAAAAGAATTGTAATGCATTATTCTGTCATATATAAATCTTTTTAAAGAAGCTAAATTTTGCTCAACTAATGCCAGTTTCTTGCACTAATTGTTCCCAAATAAAAAGAAGCTGGTAAAAGAAAAATACTGGACCTTAAGTTGAATGAACTCCTATAACTTTTTAATCTTAGTATGTAAAATGACCTTGAATAACATCAAGAGATAATGTAAGGCAGTGTATAGTACAAACAAAGGGTTACTTCACAAATCCAGAAAATCTATGAATCTCTGTAGTATTCAGCAAAATAGTGTCTGTTAAGGTTTGGGCGTTAGTTGTCCCCCCAAAGCTCATGTGTGAGACAATGCAAGAACATCCAGAGGTGAAATATTGGGTTATGATAGCCTTAACCTAATCAGTGAATTAATACCCTGGTAGGGATTGACTGAGTGGTAGATAAAGGCAGGGAGGGTGTGGCTGAAGGAGGTGGGTCAGTTTGGGCGTGCCTTTGGGGTACATCTGGCAAGTGAAGTTATCTCTCGGCTCCCAGGTGTGATGTCTTGAGCTGCTTCCTTTTGCCACAATTTTCCACCCTGATATTCAGCCTCATCTCACGACTAGGACTGAAACTTCTGAAACCATGAGACCTCAGATAAACTTTCCCTCCTTAAAATTGTTTTTCTCAGATCTTTTAGTTTCAGCAGTAAAAAGCTAACTAAAACAGTGTCCAAATATTTTTCTCATGCCCACTCTGTTTCTTTCACGAACCTCACAAACACATTGTCAACCCTCCTCACAGACTCACCATAGCTGTTGATGAGTTGCCCCTACATCATTACTCCAGATATTTTTAAAAATTACACAAAATCACCAAAGTCCTAGAACCGAAAACTCTTTCTTCTCCCCGACATTTGCTGATTTCACCACACATTCAGTATGTATTTACTATATAGAAACTGATGTTGCTTTTTAGGCAAGGAATCTCAAGGTAAACAAGATAGAGAAAGCAAAGAAATCTCAAGTCTCTCATTTCTCAAGTAAGGTGGCAATTTCACTCTATATTCAATCTTGTGTTTAGGATGTAGATGAGAAATCTGGGTGCAGGCAAGTTAGAAAGAGAGGTCTAAGTTTTTAGCCTACTATTCTACTAGGGCACCTGAGCTAGTTCTCTTTGTGTGAATCTCAGATTCTTAAGGAAGCTTGACTACTGTGACTGGATGGTGTTGAGACTGAGGCTGAAATTATTCTCCTAAGCAACTGACAACCCACCCTTTCTCTTCTGTGCTTTCCAGATGCACAACAATGTATACGGAGGGGGGCATAGCTATCTATACTTTCTATGCAGTCCTCTCTAAACATAGGTGCATTCAGTTCACTTAAATCTTCTCTACCTCTTATTGTTGAGTAAGAGGAAACAACCCTCCACAGTGACCCCTTAACTGATACCCTTTTATTTTCTATATTTTCCCACTTGCTTCCTTGAGCGTACCTTTCCTTACCTAGCTACAATATCTGCTCCTTTAAATGTTCAATATTTTTGCTTGTTTGTTTGTTTGTTTGCAGTACTGGGGATAGAATGCAGGGCCTTGAACATGATAGACAAGCAATCTATCACTGAGTCACACCCCAAGCTCTTTTAAATTCAACCTGCAACAAGTAGATATACTTTCTTCTCAGCAGCACATGGATCCTTCTCTAAAATACACCATATACTATGCCACAAAGCAATTCTTAGCAAATACAAAAAAGTAGAGATACTCCCATGAATTTTATCAGATCATAATGGAATGAAATTGTAAATCAACAACAAAATAAAAAATAAAAATTTCTCCATCACCTGGAGACTAAACAATATGCTACTGAATGAACAATGGGTCACAGAAAACATCAAGAAGGAGATTTAAAAATTCTTAGAGATTAATGAGAACATAGACACAACATATCAAAATCTCTGGGACACTATGAAAGCAGTACTAAGAGGAAAATTCATTGCATGGAGTTCATTCCTGAAAAGAAGAAAAAATCAACAAATAAATGACTTCACACTACATCTCAAAGCCCTAGAAAAAGAACGAACCAGCAGCAAAAGCAGTAGAAGGCAAGAAATAATTAAAATTGGAGCTGAAATCAATGAAACTGAAACAAAAGAAACAATTAAAAAATTGACAAAACAAAAAGTTGGTTCTTTGAAAAAATAAATAAAATTGACAGACCCTTAGCCACACTACTGAAGAGAAGGAGAGAGAGAACTCAAATTACCAGCATACGTGATGAAAAAGGTAATATCACAACAGACACTACAGAAATACAGAGGATAATTAGAAATTATTTTGAAATTTTATACTCCAATAAAATAGAAGACATTGAAGGCATCAACAAATTTATTTATTTTTTATCTTGAAATAGGATCTTACTAAGTTTCCCATGTTGGCCTTGAACTTGTGATCATTTTGCCTTAGTCTTCCCAGTTGCTAGGATTAAAGGCATGAGTCCCCATGCCTAATGAATAAGCTTTTAATTAACTTCTGTCAATTGCAAAAATAGCCTTTTTAAGACCCATGTTTATACTTTCCAATAGAGCAAGAGCTCCTCTCAATAAGATATCAAGTGATAGTGATAGTGAGTTGATCCATTCTGAAAAGCATGTCTATTTTAGCCTTGATAGCTTCATGTATTTAAAAAATAAATAAAATAAATAAAAATAAAATTAAGCAAATCAGTTTTTTTTTCCTATTGAGATTTTCAGAAAATGAGCCCTAGCAGTATTCAGCATCATTTAGCTACCATGGCTACTAGGTCCTCCCATTTGGGGTCCATTATGTCACTATCCCTAGTATACAGAAATACTAAAAATATAATCCAGCATAAGATTGGGAACGCTGCATATTAAAAATCAGCTTTGAATGAAAGACCTTGGTATACTTAATGAACAGAATAAAGAAGAGTTAATAGAAAGACCATGGAAAGAAGGAAAGATGAAGGAAGAAAGGCAAGAGGAAGGAAATAAAGAAAAGATGGAGGGAGAATATGAACAATAAAAATGAACAGAAGGACAAAGTTGAAAAGTATCATAAAGTATATTTGTAAATCAGATTCAAAGAAGAGTAATGTTAGTGCAGACCAAAGATATACTCAAGGAAATCAAGACCCATGAATTCTATGTGTAAGGAGCATTTCAGGAAAATGATAAGGATGATTTTGAGAATTTGTGAAGATGAATCACTTGGAAATGAAATATAAACAGTAAGAACTGGTCAAGGAGTTAAGATGCATGGATTCATTTTAACTAATAAATCTGTGTATTAGTGAACAATTTTATGTGTAGTTAGGACACATGGATATAACTGTGCTTTATGGTTGGCAGTTTGGGGTTGACATTAGTTCATGCTGAAGTCTTTTGTCTCACATCACTAACACACACTGTATCACATAGTCCTTGTCACCTCTCAGTCAAAAGAACAGTGAGGTTCAACACAGTAACTTCAGATAAGTATACAGAGCTGCATGATTAAACCACTAAAGTAACAATGAATAACACTGATTTTGAAAACTATAGACATTAGATCTTTATATTTAATCTTGGAATATTTGTTAAAGTCAAAAAGAAGCTTTGGGAGTATAAAGTATACGAAAATAACAAAGTAGGTGATCACAAAGAAAATAAAACCCCAAAGTTTAACATCTCTCAAAAGGTATTAATTCTTATGACTCTGTCTTCTGCCATTCAATTCCTCTTAGATATTTTTTCTATCAGTATTTCTATCATCTTAGGGATTACATCCAAAAAAATTGTCTTTAATACATCACCTCCATGCATTACTTTAACTGTAAACTAAATGCACCACATTATGTAATGTGGCCTTCTGAAATACCTTCTAGTTTCTTAAAGGTTCAATTAAACTCCCCATTAATCTACAAAAGGTAATTTTAACTATATTATTTTAAGGCTTTAGTGCCTTGATATAAAAGTACCACAATATCTATCAAGTCACACCTTGACATTTTTTTTTACTTACAATGCATGCTGACCATTAGAAACCATGAGCTACCATGGGCTACTAGGTCCTCCCATTTGGGGTCCATTATGTCACTATCCCTAGTTTACAGAAATACTGAAAAGATAATCCAGGCATAAGATTGGGAATGCTGCATATATAAAATCAGCTTTGAATGAAAGACCTTGGTACACTTAATGACCAGAGATATCCTCTCATTGTTATTATTTTGCTAATAATCCACTGAGTTTATATTCAGGACATTAGAAAATTGAAGATTTCTACAAAGGGAAAATAGGGTTACTTTTTTACTGAAGTTCATTTTTTGCTGTTTTCCTGGAAATGTCTTGTGTCTTTATAGGATTTGAATCTTGCTGCTCATGAAATTCTGTGACTGATATGAAGCTAACCAGTGTCAACCACTAGAACTAATCCATCACATACAGTTGTCATAGCACAAAGAATGTCAATTATCTCTCACAAAGTAACTGAGATGGCAAAATCGATCCAAGAAGGTGCAGCAAATTATCTTCTAAATATAGCATGAAAAGCTAGACTCCGTGGCATTCTCAAAAGTTGCTTCCTTAAAGAAAAGCCAAATGACAGTCTGTTAGACAACGCACCAGATACAGGGATTTGAGGACCCGAATAAAGCCTGAAGAAATGGGAAAAGTCCAGTGTATTTCAAACGGAAGAATCCACGTACAATACACAGGTGAAGGAAAGCATCAGAGCTCTCGTTCACGAGCTGCCTCTTTCTCTTGTTGGCCCACTGAAATCGTTTTTTATATTAGTTATCTTAGTTTTCTAGTTTAAGAAATAAATGAATGATATCCACCTGGCACGATATTCTCTCATTCTTGATGTAAATCAAATTCTAATCTCTCCCATGGGAGATTGATATGGAGAATATGTGAAAGAATCTAAAGAAGAGATTGAAGTCATGTTTCATGTTGCTGAAGTTAAAACTCCAGGTATTTTTACTTACCACCCAAGGGCAGATATTTACGCCTTATTTTAGAAATTATTTAATTCAGTCTGACTAAAATAAGTTTGGCAGGATCATTTTTTCATGTTTTTTGAGCACTTACATCAAACAATCTGCCAGGCAGTAATAGCATATAGTCACAAACAAATTAGAAACAATAGTATCCTCATGCAACCAAACTCTAGAAAAATGAAATGTAATTCTTAACAACAAATATCTATTTGTGGGAGTTATGCCTGCTTCATTTTCATTGCCTACCTAACTATATTAATGATGAAAGAATTTTGTACTGATGAAGTATAATCATACTTAAGCACATTGCAATTATTTTGCAATACCAAATAGCAAACTTTAGGAGTAAAGCAATTGAATGAAAGCCTTCTTTGAGCAAAGAATATTAGAAGATTTTATTAACAGTATAGAACAGACAGCAAACTTGTTTTTAATTCTAGTTAAAGTTAATTGATCTGCACAGAAACCTTGACAACTCAAAAAGAGAGCAAAGAAATCCCTGGGCTATCAAAATGTATAAATTAGAAATTTAGTGAATATGTACAGTAGACAGCATGAGAACTACATTCTAAAATGTATCTTTTATTTTGACAGGTAGGATTTAGTTTCAATTAGTTAAGATTGTTTTGGTTGTATTATGTTACTAAGCTGTGGTACATTTCAGAAACTCGGTAAAATCTTCTTAAGAAACGGATGGCATCACTGAACCATTTTATGGAGAACAACCATGCTTTAAGATTAACAAAATAAGAAAAATTGAGTCCTCACTACATGTCTATTTTCTTTGTTCATCTGCCAATAAATGACCAAGAGATCATACACATTGATTTTTCTATGCAGTATGGGTTTCCATGGAGGCAAGGAACTAAATTATCGGTAATTAGCTATTTCATACAATAAGCTATTTCATACAAATGAGCCACAAGTCAGTCAAAAATACATGACATTACTAAATTATATAAATGATACTAAATGGTGTGTTTTTATTTTTTATTGGCATGTTGAAATGAAAACTACCATGAAGCAGTGATTACTAATGACTAGAATTTTAAAACTGTGAAATCCATTTGCAAAGCAAGGTAACTGCTGAGGCTTAAGGAATGTTCCTCAATGACTACTCGATACGTAACTCCTAAAAGCTTCATGTTTGAGCCTCATGTGCCCTTACACTTAATCTCTATTTGGCTCACTTTTGGTATACTGTTCCCTTTCTGTTTTCATGGCAAACATCCTTTCTAACCATCCATCGACCCATTGCATCTGGTGAATATGTAACCTCAAACCAGACCCTTCTAACCTGGTTCTTCTCTCCTGAAGACCATGAAGTCATTTATTTATATTTATATGAAGCATGAAGGTAGGAGAGATGATTCACAAACTAGGCCTCCAATGTGTTCATTTGATTAACCATGTACTGAATTCCAAACCAAAATTCACAGGTGACCAAATGTGGTCTTTGAAAACAACTGAGCACGTGAAGAAAAATGAACTCATCTCTTTTTCCTTCCATCAAGGTAGTAATTGTATAAACTGACATTACTTAAAACTTTATTTGCTTTACAGTACAAATAAATAAAAACAGAAAATGTCAAATGTTCATTCGTCACTGATGTGACAGCCCAGACTAAGATTCAGGGAATGGAAGAGAATCATTTCACATCTTATTCCTAGAGTACCCAATACACTTCCAGGCCAAACATTCAGAGTCAGCACCCCTCTGAGATCAGTGTATTCTTCCTACCTCCTACTAGAGATGTGATAGTCATCTCAGAAAAGTCTCTTTTGCAACATCTTGTCTGTTAAGATGAACACAGTAATTCTAAGATTTGCATTTCTTGACTTTCCAGCTTATATTTTCCATTTAAACATCCGAATGCTGTAGGTGTTTTTATTTTCTTTTTACGTGCTTTTGCATATGTATATAAAAATATATCACATAGCATGACTAACCACTTCCCTCAGGCTTATAAGTATACATTTTGCAAAGTATTTTCAACTCCCCCAGTGTTGTAAATATCATGAATAGCTGTTATTCTGTAGATATGCTATTTTATCATCAACAGCTGCAGAGAGAAAATAGATTTAACAGTGATATGCTTAATTTATTATATTTTTAGAGATTTTTAGGTAAGCATTCTGCATTTGAAGCAAAATTCTATTAGATAGAGATGATGTTCCCAGGTATCAATTCAGCTAGACCATTAGTTCTTTAATGGTTCAATTTCTAAAAACTAGATAATTAATTTTAAAGAACTTTTTTGAAAGCTCCCTCAAGTTATGTTCATATTCATTCTATTCAAAGAAATATATATATATATATATATGCCTTAATGGTTACCTTTGTAAACCTGCAAATTACTAGCATAAAATACATTGGTCTTTCATTGTATTGAGCCATTTTTCTTTAAGGATTTAGGGGAATTTGGTGTGTAAATATTTTTAGAGTATTTCCTAGAAGTTTCCTTGGCCTCCCAACAATAATAAATTTCTCCTTGGGGTCAACCTCATTCTACCTATACGTCCTAGATAAAATTTTTAAAATACAATATTTTAATCCTGTTGTATTTTTAGATATTATCATCTTATGTTCAACCACAATGTAGGGATTTTCCCCTTAAAGCACATACATTAGTAGTAGCATCACATATGTTACTAATGAAACAAACTAATATAAGTATACCTATCTTTCACTTGCTTAATTTCATAACCAAGCCAAAAGTATTAATGCATGTTCAGAGAAGCTACTAAATAAATTGATTTTCAAAGTATTTCTCTTGCATATAAAATTTCATATTATAACATAGTAATAGAATTTTAAAAGTATTAATCTATTAATGTGACATAATTTGGTCAACTTTTCCATAGTTAAAAAAGCGAAACCAAAAGAGCCCTGGGCACTTGGACCCAGCCTCTAATCAATATTCTGATACCCACCTGCCCTATAAACTTGGAAAGCCATTTTATTTATCTTAGCCTCATTTCCTTAATTGTAAGATGGAATAATAACAATTTGCTGGATGTGGTGGCACACGCCTGTAATCTCAGTGGCTTGGAAGGATGAGGCAGGAGGATCACAAGTTCAAAGCCAGCCTCAGCAAAAGTGAGGCTCTAAGCAACTCAGTGAGACCCTGTCCCTAAATATAATACAAAATAGGGCTGGAGACATGGCTCAGGGGTTGAGTACCCCCGAGTTCAATCCCTGGTACTCTACCACTAAAAAAAAAAGAAATAACAAATTAGCTTACTTGGCACAGTGGAGTGATAAGAACCAATCTTCATAGAAACCCAGATACAAAATTTATTAATAAACCTTTTTCCAGTTGCAGAGTTAAATATGAATGGAAATAATTATTATCACTAAAATTACTATGTGCATAAGACACATGATGGAATACAGAAGGCAAGCTGTTATTAAGTACTTTGTATTTCCATAACATTTACTCAAATAGTTAAAACATTATTTATTCATGCATGAATTTATCACATATTACTATATAAGAGAGAAGTATATCAACATTCATTCAATATCCTCCAGAGATTCACTACTTTTCTCCAATATTCCCAGCACTTTCTCTTGCTCTCTTCTCTCAACCCTATCAAAGTTTTGAGAGATTTTAAAACTAAAACCAAGTGAGCAATGTGTTGTATGCTATTTGACAGTTTACAAATTAGGGTCCAATTTATTATGTTCACTCTCCCATGCAAACAAAATCTGACAATTAGATTACAATAGAATGAGTACTGTAACCTGTTTTATTTTCTGTATCTTCATAACTGTCAATTTTGAAAGTTTTTGAAACACTTAAAATAACTGCTAACTGTTGTCAGGGTAAGATTTAATTACTTGCAAGACTTCTTTATGTTTCTTATCAAGTTGTTCTCAGAGACAATTAACAGGAGGCTAGGAGTTAATTTTATTCTGCTGGAGATGCAATAGAATTTACATAAGTCTAGACCAAGTGTATCTTGTATTTAAAGTCTTGCCTCAAGTCAGAGAAATTCCTTCATTTGCACTGACACCAGCAGAACCAAGGCAGGGAATCAGTAATAGATTGTATGTTAGTTTCCATAAGCTGCAACAAATTACCAAAATCTTGGTAGCCTGAGACAATAGAACTTCATCTCTCACAGCTCAGGATGCCAGATGTCTGAAATCAAGGTGTATGCAGGGCCATAGTCCCACTAAAGACTAAGTGAGCATCTTTCCTCACATAACCCCAATATCTACCTTCATTTTCATGTGGCCTTCTTTCCTGTGACTGTCTCTGTCTCTTTGGGTTCAATCTGGCAATGTTTTCATTTATACAACGTTATCACTAACCTTATGGGCCTAACTTGTACATCAATGGGATGGAGACCATTAGACAAGAAGAGAACCACAACACTTCTGGATGACTCAGTCTCCCTGCCTCATGTCAACTCTAACATCACACACACCTGATCTACTCAGCCACCTTGTTGGCCTCACCTCTATAACACATTTTTTCCTGAACAATGAATTTCCTATTTTTACCAAGATTTGCAATCTGATTATGTTGAGAGTCTTCTAAATTATCAAGTGCCATCTCTTTTTTGCTTAGCAATCCTTATGCATTTTTTCTTTCCTCTTATATTTTACTATATGCAACAAGGAGAAACCTCTTGACTCTAGTCTCTACCTCCATCTTCACATAGACTTCTCACCAGTATGTCTATGTCTCCTTTTTTTCTCATAAGGGTATCAGTCATAGGAATTAAGGCCCACCCTAAATTCAAGATGATCTCATTTTGTATATTGAATTTATTTATACGTAGGAAGAATTTATTTCCATGTAAGTTTATATTTGTAGGTATCAGGGGTTATGACATGAACATATATTTTGGGGGATCATTATCAAACCCATTATAGATATCAAGTCATGATTTTAATCCCTACGTGTACCAGTAGTATGGGCTTCCCAGTTTATCCCTGGAGAAATATAGCAGTGATTTTCCCATCAGCTCACTGTAATAATGCTATGCAGTTGGTGTAGGAGATCTTGGTTCAGAAGATCTGGGAAACCAGACTACCAAACTAGATGAGAGGAAAGTCAT
The DNA here is from genome assembly GCF_052094955.1 of Ictidomys tridecemlineatus. Lineage (NCBI taxonomy): Eukaryota > Metazoa > Chordata > Mammalia > Rodentia > Sciuridae > Ictidomys > Ictidomys tridecemlineatus. The sequence continues at coordinate 162,803,332 of NC_135478.1, read as the reverse complement.
CCTTTCCTAGGGAAATTTACCTGACCTTCTGCAGGAAGGATTTCAACCATATAAATGTGCAGAGAGGGTGCTGGATGTGAGGAGGAAGTAAGTGGGAGAGGAAAAAGAACCAGTGCTTTTGTTCCTTTCAGGTCCAGTGAGGAAGCTGTTGTGCAGTCAATAGCAAGTGTAGCTACAGGTACCTTTTATCTCTAGATCTCAAGAGAATAAAATTCAATTGCATTTTGATTGTCATAAATTACTACCCATATGTCTGACAAACCTATTTTCTTTTCTAGCACTAATCTTGTGAACCCAAGCAAAAAACAATCAGTATTATTGAAGAGGAGAAATGTAAATAAGATGTTATAGAACACTATTGAAAATGACACATTTCTCCGAATCAAATCATTTGGCTTTATAATAGTTCTCAGTAAAGCTAGTGCCTCCAGCATTCAGAGATATAAAATTCCAAGATTGATGGAGTGAGCCTTGAAAGTCACATAGAGGCACTCTGATTTTACAAAGGAAGAGGGGAGGGGCTTGCAACCTGTCATTTACAAACAGTAACCTTTGGTTCAAAAACATCACCCGTAGTTCCACAGTTAGTGCTGTAGTTTTAAAAGGTCACACATATTACTGATTTCTGAAATTAGAATAATAATATCAATTGCCCAAAAATAAAATGAGGTATAGTCTGCTGGTTAAACCTGGCCTCTCAGAGAAGTATAGGTACAAATGAGATAGACCTCAAGTAGCTCATGGCATTGGTAGGGGGAAGGAGAAGACCTCTCTTTCAACCTAGTATGTGACTATAGATCACTTCTTCTTAAAGTTGAAAAATAGATTCCTTTATTTTTTCCTCCCCTAAAGTTGCAATAATAGCTTCCTGAACAGAAAAATTCTAATGATATACAAATCTAGAGAGTACAATCCTGTTCCCACTTCCAACATGGCGGCGGGCGCAGAGAGATCAAGTCTCTGACCTCTTCAGCTGTGCAGGCATAGGGAGTCGTAAACAGCCTAATTCTGTTTGCTCAGGATCACTAGGCAATGCTGAGCTGACGTGGATCTGGGACAAGCAGTCTGGGCCTCTCAGAGCACACACTGAACCTGGATCGGCTGAATTCAAGCTCCCGTTCGCCTGCTTCCCGCAGACAAACAGCTGTGACTCAGCACTAATCCATCCGGCTGAAACAACTGGTCAGCCCTTCTGATCCTACGGAGGTAAATGCCAACCGAGCCTTCATAGGTAGTGGCCACAGGTTTGAAACGGGGCTTGGAAGAGACAGTAAGGACCCATCCGTTGCATTGGTCACCCGGCAAAGGGAAACGAACTGTCGCCATTTGCAAGAGATACCACCATGGCAGACAACTGACGTCATCAGACTGCGGCGGAGGAGATAACTTCATTGAAACCTGCGGCTACAGGTGTGTAATTCGCTAGCCTTCCCTCTCCACACATCGGGGAAACCTTAAGGGCCAATCCCAGCTCTCCTGTAAGGGCCTCTCCCAGCTCTCCCGTGAGCACGGTAGCCAGACCCAGGGAATTAGAGGTGGCGCGGGACCCGCGGCACGGGACTACCGCTCCCACCAGTGCTGACAGCTGAGGTCTCTTGCACCAGCTACCAGGGGTGTGGCTACCGGAGGGGCAGTAAAATTCGCTGAGGATTCTCAGCCCCAAGCTCTACAAACTTAGGGTCTGAGGGATTGGCAAACTGGAAGAGTGTGCCCAGTCATTCATGACAACAGGGCTCCCAGGAGCAGCAGACCTGGCGTGTACCCAGTATTGTGGTGAGTGGCACCGTGAGAGGGGCCTGGCTAGAGGAAAAGTGGGGAAGTGACTAGACACAAGAGGACGCCCTAGGCACCCAGGATTGGAGACTCGCCCAGTCTGGGAGGAGGAGCTGCTGCACAGTGATTGGTTTCCGCGTATTGATAGGAGAAACTTGGCCTGGTGGTCACAGCGCCACCTACTGGAAGAGAAGTTAATCAAACTCTAAGACTGCATTTATTAGTTTTTTCTTTTCTTTCTTTTTTTTTTTTTTAATTTTGATTTCGGGTTTTCTTTCATTTTCATTTTTCTTTCTTGTTTTTTTAATTTTTTTTTACAATTTTTTTCTTCCAATTTTAATTTTAATTTTTTTTTATTATTTAAAATTTTTTTTTCTTTTTTTATTTCGTATTTTTTTCTTCTTTTGTCTTTTCATTTCTTTTCAATTATCTTACCCCCCCTTCCTTGAATTCTACCTGCTTACTCTCATTCTCTTTAGTGACTTTTTCCCTTCCCTTCTAATACCTTTCCTCCCAAGCATCAAATAAATTTATAGGAGTAAACAGTAACTCAGCAGTCAAACAGAACAAGAAGTAACATGAGCAGCTTCAAAAAGCAAGGAAGAAAAGGAGTACAAACAATGCAGGACAGCCTAAATATTCAGGAGGACCTAGAGTCATCAGAAAAATGGTCATATAAAGAACTCAAGGAACACCTTAGACAGATGGAATGGAACCTTAAAGAGGATATGAGACAGCAAATTCAAGCAGCGAAAGAACACATTGAGAATGTATTACACAAACAGATAAAAGAAGAAGTTAAGCACCTTTATCAGGAGATAGAGATTATAAAAAAGAATCAAACCACAATCTTAGAAATGAAGAAAACTATAAACCAAATTAAAAACTCAATTGAGAGTATCACTAACAGAGTGGAGCAAGTAGAAGCCAGAACGTCAGATAATGAAGACAAAATATTTCATCTTGAAAAGAGTCTAGCCAACTCAGAAAGGCTGGTAAAAAATCATGAGAAAAACATCCAAGAGTTATGGGATAACATAAAAAAACCAAACTTACGAGTCATCGGGATAGAAGAAGGTACAGAGATTCAAACCAAAGGAATGAGTAACCTGCTGAATGAAATAATTACAGAAAACTTTGCAGAAATAAAAAAGGAAACAGATATACAAATTGAAGATGCATACAGGACACCGAGCACACAAAATCACAGTAGACCAACGCCAAGACACATTGTTATGAAGATATCCAATATATAGAACAAAGAGAAAATATTAAAAGCTACAAGAGAAAGGAGACAGATTACATTCAGGGGTAAACCAATAAGGTTAACAACGGATTTTTCATCACAGACACTGAAAGCAAGAAGGTCATGGAACAATGTATTTCAAACACTGAAAGACAATGGATGCCAACCAAGAATTCTGTATCCAGCAAAATTAAGCTTCAGGTATGACAACGAAATAAAAATCTTTCATGATAAACAAAAGTTAAAAGAATTTGCAGCCAGAAAACCAGCATTGCAAAGCATTTTGAGCAAAACACTACACGAGTAAGAAACGAAAAACAATAACCAAAACCATCAGAGGGAAGTGCCTCGGTAAAGACAGAGGGCGAGGGGAAAAATAATCATGGAGAAACAAACTAAATTTTTTTTTTTAAAAAAAGGATAAATAATCAAACATGGATGGAAGTACAAACCATATATCAATAGTAACTCTGAATGTTAATGGCTTAAACTCTCCAATAAAGCGACATAGGCTGATATCATGGATTAAAAAAACAAATCCAACAATATGCTGCATCCAGGAGACACATCTGATTGGAAAAGACATACACAGGCTGAAGGTGAAAGGATGGGAAAAAATATACCACGCACACGGTCCTTGTAAGCAAGCAGGGGTGGCCATCCTCATATCGAATAAAATCGACTTCAAGACTAAGTTAATCAAAAGGGATAAAGAAGGACATTATATACTGTTGAAAGGAACCATTCACCAACAAGACATAACAATTATCAATATTTATGCACTAAATAATGGCGCTGCGACATTCATAAAACAAATTCTCCTCAAGTTCAAGAATCAAATAGACCACAACACAATAATTATGGGTGACTTCAACACACCTCTCTCACCATTGGACAGATCCTCCAAACAAAAGTTGAATAAGGAAACTATAGAACTCAATACCACAATCAATAACCTAGACTTAACTGACATATATAGAATATATCAAAAATCATCAAATGGATATACTTTTTTCTCAGCAGCACATGGATCCTTCTCAAAAATAGACCATATATTATGCCACAGGGCAACCCTTAGTAAATATAAAGGGGTGGAGATAATACCATGCATTTTATCTGATCATAATGGAATGAAACTGGTAATCAATGATAAAAGAAGGAAGGAAAAATCCTACATCACATGGAAAATGAACAATATGTTACTGAATGATCAATGGGTTACAGAAGACATAAAGGAGGAAATCAAAAAATTCTTAGAGATAAATGAAAATACAAACACAACATATCGGAATCTATGGGACACAATGAAAGCAGTTTTAAGAGGAAAATTCATCGCCTGGTGGTCATTCCTCAAAAAAAGAAAAAACCAACAAATAAATGAGCTCACACTTCATCTCAAAGCCCTAGAAAAGGAAGAGCAAAACAACAGCAAATGCAGCAGAAAGCAAGAAATAATTAAAATCAGAGAGGAAATTAATGAAATTAAAACAAAAGAAACTATTGAAAAAATTAACAAAAGTAAAAGTTGGTTCTTTGAAAAAATAAATAAGATCGACAGACCTTTAGCCATGCTAACAAAGAGAAGATGAGAGAGAACTCAAATTACTAACATAAGGGATGAAAAAGGCAATATCACAACAGATGCTACAGAAATACAGAAGACAATTAGAAATTATTTTGAAAACCTATATTCCAATAAAATAGAAGATAGTGAAGACATCGATAAATTTCTTAAGTCATATGATTTGCCCAGACTGAGTCAGGAGGATACACACAATTTGAACAGACCAATATCAATGGATGAAATTGAAGAAGCCATCAAAAGACTACCAACCAAGAAAAGCCCAGGACCGGATGGGTATACAGCGGAGTTTTACAAAACCTTTAAAGAAGAATTAATACCAATACTTTTCAAGTTATTTCAGGAAATAGAAAAAGAGGGAGCTCTTCCAAACTCATTCTATGAGGCCAACATCACCCTGATTCCGAAACCAGACAAAGACACCTCAAAGAAAGAAAACTACAGACCAATATCTCTAATGAACCTGGATGCAAAAATCCTCAATAAAATTCTGGCGAATCGAATACAAAATCACATCAAAAAAATTGTGCACCATGATCAAGTAGGATTCATCCCTGGTATGCAAGGCTGGTTCAATATACGGAAATCAATAAATGTTATTCACCACATCAATAGACTTAAAGATAAGAACCATATGATCATCTCAATAGATGCAGAAAAAGCATTTGACAAAGTACAGCATCCCTTTATGTTCAAAACACTTGAAAAACTAGGGATAACAGGAACGTACCTTGACATAGTAAAAGCTATCTATGCTAAGTCTCAGGCTAGCATCATTCTGAATGGACAAAAGTTGAAGGCATTCCCTCTAAAATCTGGAACAAGACAGGGATGCCCTCTATCACCACTTCTATTCAATATAGTTCTCGAAACACTGGCCAGAGCAATTAGACAGACAAAAGAAATTAAAGGCATAAAAATAGGAAAAGAAGAACTTAAATTATCACTATTTGCAGATGACATGATTCTATACTTAGAAGACCCAAAAGGGTCTACAAAGAAACTACTAGAACTAATAAATGAATTCAGCAAAGTGGCAGGATATAAAATCAACACACATAAATCAAAGGCATTTCTGTATATCAGCGACAAAACTTCTGAAACGGAAATGAGGAAAAACACTCCATTCACAATATCCTCCAAAAAAATAAAATACTTGGGAATCAACCTAACAAAAGAGGTGAAAGATTTATACAATGAAAACTATAGAACCCTAAAAAGAGAAGTAGAAGAAGATCTTAGAAGATGGAAAAATATACCCTGTTCATGGATAGGCAGAACTAACATTATCAAAATGGTGATATTACCAAAAGTTCTCTATAGGTTCAATGCAATACCAATCAAAATCCCAATGGCATTTCTTGTAGAAATAGATAAAGCAATCATGAAATTCATATGGAAAAATAAAAGACCCAGAATAGCAAAAGCAATTTTAAGCGGGAAGTGTGAATCAGGCGGTATAGCGATACCAGATTTCAAACTATATTACAGAGCAATAGTGACAAAAACAGCCTGGTACTGGTACCAAAACAGGCGAGTGGACCAATGGTATAGAATAGAGGACACAGAGACCAATCCACAAAGTTACAACTATCTTATATTTGATAAAGGGGCTAAAAGCATGCAATGGAGGAAGGATAGCATCTTCAACAAATGGTGTTGGGAAAACTGGAAATCCATATGCAAAAAAATGAAACTGAATCCCTTCCTCTCGCCATGCACAAAAGTTAACTCTAAATGGATCAAGGAGCTTGATATCAAACCAGAGACTCTGCATCTGATAGAAGAAAAAGTTGGCTCCGATCTACATATTGTAGGGTCAGGCTCCAAATTCCTTAATAGGATACCCATAGCACAAGAGTTAATAACAAGAATCAACAAATGGGACTTACTTAAACTAAAAAGTTTTTTCTCAGCAAGAGAAACAATAAGAGAGGTAAATAGGGAGCCTACATCCTGGGAACAAATTTTTACTCCTCACACTTCAGATAGAGCCCTAATATCCAGAGTATACAAAGAACTCAAAAAATTAGACAATAAGATAACAAATAACCCAATCAACAAATGGGCCAAGGATCTGAACAGACACTTCTCAGAGGAGGACATACAATCAATCAACAAGTACATGAAAAAATGCTCACCATCTCTAGCAGTCAGAGAAATGCAAATCAAAACCACCCTAAGATACCATCTCACTCCAGTAAGATTGGCAGCCACTATGAAGTCAAACAACAACAAGTGCTGGCGAGGATGTGGAGAAAAGGGTACTCTTGTACATTGCTGGTGGGACTGCAAATTGGTGCGGCCAATTTGGAAAGCAGTTTGGAGATTCCTGGGAAAGCTGGGAATGGAACCACCATTTGACCCTGCTATTGCCCTTCTTGGACTATTCCCTGAAGACCTTAAAAGAGCATGCTACAGGGATGCTGCCACATCGATGTTCATAGCAGCACAATTCACAATAGCTAGACTGTGGAACCAACCCAGATTCCCTTCAATAGATGAATGGATAAAAAAAAATGTGGCATCTATACACAATGGAGTACTATGCAGCAATAAAAAATGACAAAATCATAGAATTTGCAGGGAAATGGATGGCACTAGAGCAGATTATGCTTAGTGAAGCTAGTCAATCCCTAAAAAACAAATACCAAATGTCTTCTTTGATATAATGAGAGCAACTATGAACAGAGCAAGGAGGAAGAGCAGGAAGAAAAGACTAACATTAAACAGAGTCATGAGATGGGAGGGAAAGGAAGAGTAAAGGGAAATTGCATGGAAATGAAGGGAGACCCTCATTGCTATACAAAATTACATATAAGAGGTTGTGAGGGGAATGGGAAAATAAACAAGGAGAGTAATGAATTACAGTAGATGGGGTAGAGAGAGAAGATGGGAGGGGAGGGGAGGGGGGATAGTAGAGGATAGGAGAGGTAGCAGAATACAACAATTACTAATTGGGCATTATGTAAAATTGTGGATGTGTAACCAACGTGATTCTGCAATCTGCATTTGGGGTAAAAATGGGAGTTCATAACCCACTTCAATCTAATGTATGAAATATGATATGTCAAGAGCTTTGTAATGTTGTAAACAACCAATAAAAAAATCAAAATTAACAACAAAAAAAAAATCCTGTTCCCACATATCACCATTGAAAATCACCATCGTCTTCTTTCTAATGACTCTAGGCACATATCAGCTTTGTTTGTGGCTTGGGGATGGGGGGAAAGGGTCAGGGTTATTTCTTCACATAAATGATACTCTTCAGTTATCGCCCCCAAAGGAGATTCACCTTAGAACTTCCCTACTTTAGTTAGCTATACCTGACTCACTTCTCTCTAGTCACTGCTACCCAAATAGGGGGCCCTCCTTAGTGCTTCCATTGTAAACCACCTAGATAAACATAATAACATCATTATCACTCTAGCCCACCTTTCTGTTTGATTGTTATGTTTTGTTTGTGGCATCTCCCACTAAACTCTCAATATCCAAACAGGATGCCTGTCCTAAACAGCTCTTCCCATGCACAAACAGAGCAATCACAGGACTGGAGAAGTCCTCACAACAAAGGACACACACAGAAGCATTTGCAGAAGGCACCGATTTACTAATCAATACCCTTAGATCAACTGCAATGCCTTATATTTATACCCACACTTAGCCTTCATTTTCCCCTCCAGTTCAGGATATTATAAGAAAACAATAGTACATGCCACTGTTTTTCTAACCTAGCAAATTTATCTCAAAAAGGAAATGAGACTAGGTTGGCATGAATGCTCTTAGTAAAGCCACTATTGTGTTCTCTAGAGTAAAATTTCTGTTGCCTTGGAGAGTAAAGGAGCAAAGAGAGGAAAGTGGCTTCGTGATGACCAGACACCTTACAGAGCTGTTCTGTTTTTATCCAGACACTAATGCCTCATATGATCACGACACAGGGGCAGATGTGTTCCAGTGACAGGAAGCTACGGCAGGCAGTTTTATGGAGTGTGGGCACTTTCTTAATCTCCAGGGCATCAAAGGTGATGCCATACTTAGAAGAGCAGAAAATGCCCAGGGAGTTTTAAAATACTTGATGAAGACTATTCATAATGTGTAAATCTCATAATTGGGGAACATATTCTTTATAATTAATATATTATGATATACAAGGAAGTGATTTTCCAATGTTCTCAAAGGATGAAGAAAAATGAAGCAAAACTAAGATAAAAATATTAGGTTGGAATAATTGAGTCACACCTGTCCAAATATAAAACCTGTGCTTTGGTAAAGAGAAATGAAATTGTAATGCCTGAAACATTATTAAACTATTGTCTTAATGTAGGAGGTTGTGATGGTTTAATTCTGTGAATCAATTTAAATGGCATTCTGGAGCAATGGCATTAGCATCTAAATATGTGGATCTGGAGTAAAGCAAATGGTTTCCTCCAATTAGTTGAGTGCCTGAATAACAAAAAGATTAGCTCCCCTGAGCAAAAGGGCTTCTCCATTAGACTGCCTTCTGAGTCAATCTGAACTGTTGACTATCCTGGTATGCAGGCTATTGGTTCAAAATGAAGACCTTGAACTTGTCAGCTTCCATATTTGTTAACAATTTACCTTTAGAAATGGCAGGATCACTATGTATGCATTTTTATTCTGGAAAAAATAAAACAAATACTTAGATTTTTATCTGGAGGTTCAGATTTAGACTTTCACATTTTCAGTTTTTATATATTCTAGAGTTATTTTTAGATGATAAGTTGCACTAGATTTTCTGACCTCAGGACAGCATGATGCCACCTGCCCTGAAACTCCCTTGGCTGCAACCCCTTGCCAGTGCAATTGTGGTCATCAGTTAAAAGCAAACTTCAGAAGGCAAAGAAAAGGAGAAACCTAGACTTGCCAGCATCAGTCACTTTGGACACTTTGTTAGTCAGCCTGGGCTTCCATAACAAAATGCCATAAAGCATGTGGCTGAATCAACATAGATGCACTTTCTCATGTTTTTGGAGACTAAGAGTTCAAGATCAAGATGACTGTACTTTGGTGTCTTCTAAGGCCTCCCTGACTTACACCTGACCACTTTCTAGTATTTCTGCAGGGCATAAGCCTGAGTGGAATTGCTGATTTTGATTCCCTGTATACCTGTTATGGATCTACAATTTCTACCACTAAAATGACTTGGATGAAGCTGAAGTCTCACAGAAAAAGCAACTATTAAAAGCATCAAGGGATGACAGAAGCCTAAGATTCATGGTGAGTGTGGCTTTCAAGGCTCAGGATGGCTTCCCAGGGTGACAGAGTCTCATCAGTGTATGCCCTATTTTGCACCACAGCTGAAAGACCCCTAAAAACAGGTGGATTTGGGTTTTTATACAGCAGGTGTCATTTAGCCTACTCATCTATGGTGTCTCAGGTCATCCTTTCTAGGCAGATTAGTAACAGAACCTGGGCTGTTCCATAGTCCCTCTTTACCTCAGGGTGTTGCATTCCAAGCACATTCTACAGTTTCTGAGAACCACCAGCCAGAAAAGCAGAGGAAAGTCAAGTCCATCAAACCCATCCAGACACCTGTCTCTTACTGGGCTACAGGATAGATGTAGGATCAACTTTACTCAGATACTCCAGAGGCATCACTCTAAAGTACTTGTACAGATTTTACTAGTGCTAGCACTGGGTGTTTTAAATGTTTGCCTTCCTGGTGGTTATTTCATTCTTTTTAAACTATAACTTTATCATTTTCAGACAATTCAAACACTTCTTTATCAGGCCCGTAGTTTGGCACTAAAGTGGGCTCCAACTATGATGCCAGATGGGGACATTTTTAACCAGCTGTGAAGTATTTTATCATTAAGAAATTTTCTTTAAAGAATATTGATGCAATAAGTAGGGACTCATTCAGTAGCTACAGATAGCTTAGAAACCAATAACTCAACTCTACTTATTATGATGCACATTATTAAGATTTTATTAACTGACAATCCACAATGTTCTATTTGATTATTAAAATGAGATTTTTCCCTTTTCTACATCTTCCTGGGGATTGCTTGATCTTTCTTTTATTAAAGCATCCTATCCTTTAATTTAGTTTTCTATTTCATTCCCAAGGGACTACTGCTCTTCTCATATATATAGGTGTTGCTGAATACATTATTTTTGCTTGCAATATTTTAACTATCATAATTATATATCAATAGTACTTTCATATTACTATATGTTTAAATGGACATTATAATTATCACTGCATGGGAGTTGTGATCCTCCTACATCAAAATTTGATTAGGTGGCAGGCATGAAAGCTATCATTTATTGAAAACATATGTGTCAATCACTACCAAGCACTTAAACTAGACTAACTCTCAAAACAAGATGTAGATATTTTATCAATCAGAGGTAACTTTTCTCTATACACCTCTTTTTCCTTCACAAACCTTATTACAGAACCTGAATTTCTTTATTTTAATTTTCCAGGAACCATAAGAGACACTTATACCAAAGAATTATTGAGCAATATAGATTTTAGTGAAGGTGTCAAGGAGAAGACACAGGGTTTTCTGTTCCTTTGCTAGCAGGCTCATTTAACTCATCTCTTCTGATCTATTTGATCCAGTACCACACTGAGTTCTACCCTTCTCTGTCAGAAATTTTTATTAAGCAAAGTTGTGTGTCCTTTTCCCTTTGGAAATCTGGGCTACATTTTTGGATCTTCTTATACTCTGTAGTAATCTCTGTAGTAATCTAATTAAAACCTCCTCTCACCAGCTATGAAAAAAATAAATAAAAAATTCTTCTTTGTGGTACAGTAATAAATCTCTAACTTAAACATGAGTAAATTAAGGTTCAGAGTTAGAAAAATTTCTACCCTCAGCTGCTTAACTGGCAAATGCCTACAACAGGAATCAAATCCAAGATTGTATAAAATAACTACCTCCAAATTTATCAACTTTTGTCTGTTTTAAAATATGAATTTTTTAAATTCCAGGGAAATTACTAAGCATTTGGATTATTGGTTGATTCACCTTCTCTTCCCTTCTAAATCCTAGAGCACTGGAGGCCAATTTATTGATAAGTATTCATTTTAATCTGTAAAGTACATAATTAAAGGTGACAAATTTTAGCCTTTATACTGCCTGTTGTAGGACAGACATCGTATACCAATAGGCAGTAACATTAAATCAAATTGCCAATGCAAGTTTAAATGACCAGTTTCTGAATGCAGGTTGTTGAGGTGAGCGGAGAGCAGAAGATTTCTCAAATAGCAGGAAAGATAATCTTGCAATAGAAAGAGAAAAACCAAAGCCAGTTCTATATATAGATGGAGTTGACCACAGCTTTCAGGCTGTGAGTTCAGAGAGACAGCAAGTCCAGTTGTACCCACTCTTGTCTTTAGGATGCCTCAGTGTGAAAGAGGAAGCCTCTTTTTCACAGCTGGACTTCAGGCTAAAATCCAACCAGCTTCTGACACATGGGTTTCATTGATGATGATGATGATAAAAAAAAATCACCTAGACATAAAATCTCTGTTCCTTTCTGGAGGACACATGGCATGAAGGCAGGTGTTGAGACTGGGAAGCTAAGGATCCCTTTTGAGTTTTAACATGGGTTAGAGTAAATGGGAACCCCAAAACTGTGGAGTATGGGTGTTGGAAAGGAACTCAGGACTCCACTGATCCACTAATTCTTACTGAAAATGTATCCCTATCAGGGTGGGGTGGATCTGCATGCAGTTTGGGAAAAGCTCATTTAAGGTTACAAATCCTTAGGCCATTGTTTTTGTCCTGTAAGCTTAGAAAATAAAACTGTCTAGAACTGCAAGGCAAGCACAGCTAAACCCAAGTTCTATATCCTTCTTATTGGTGAGTCCAGAAAATGCCGGAGACTACCTCTCAACAGAGATGTGTGAGACAGCATGGTCTCTGAACACTATGATTTTTATCAAGTGGTAACAAAGATTAAAAAACAAAAGGTAAAGAATTAATATATTTCACCCCCTCTTAGTTTACCAATGAAAAATCAAGGCTTATAGAAGTTAAAAAGTAAAAACTTGGATACTTTTCTACTCTATTAATTTCTGTGCTTTGAAGCAAATGAGCACAAACCTAGCAGGGTAAAACATTGTACCTTTACTATCTGAAATTTTCTAGATTCACAGCCTGGGCACAGCTCAGCTAGGTTCTCCTCAAGGTTGCCATCAGTTTGATGGGTAGAGCTTGCTCCTCATGGGCAAGCTTGGCTGGAGAAGATCTGCTTCCAGAGCCCTCAGACTGACTGCAGCATTCACCTCCCTGAGGTGATAGGACTAATGTCCATATTTTCTTGCTGGCTGTTAGTTAGCTCCTCAAGGGAACATAACTTCTTGCCATTTAGGCTGGTCACAGCAGGGTAGTTTACCTCATCAATACAGCAAAAGAGAGGCTTCTCACATAATCAGCTGAAATGGACTTTTACATAATGAAACGTATTCATGGGAATGATATCCATCACCTTTGCCTTATTGAGTTGGTTAGAAGAGAGCACTAAGTCTCCCCACCCCCATACACACTCAAGTTAAGAGAATTTTACAAATGGTATGTGTGATTCACTGAAGGTTGGCTATTTTAGTAAGCTTTTCCATTTTAGTCAGCTTTTCCATTGCAGTGACCAAAAGACATAGAGGGCAGGGAGTTTATTTGGGGCTCAGTTTCAGAGGTCTCAGTCCATGGATGGCCAATTCCATAATTCTGGGCTCGAGATAAGGCAGAACATCATGAAAGAAGAGCATGGGAAAGGAAAACAGCTTGGGACATGACAAGTAGGAAGCAGAAAGAGAGCTCCACTCACTAGGGTCAAAATATATACCCCAAGGGACCACCTCCTTCAGTCACACCCTACCTGCCTATAATTACCACCCCAAATTGTTCTACCCAAACCAGTGGATTAAGCTATTGATTAGGTTATACCTATCAGAACCTGATCATTTGGCCTTTAAACATTCTTACATTTTCTCACATGTGCGCCTTTGGGTGTTACCATATAATCAAACCACAGTATTGGCTAAGGGTTTGTCTCTCATGCCCACAAATCATTTTGAGAGGATAACAATAAATTCAATCTTTTATCTCTTCTGGCTACCAAGGCCCACACTTCTAAGGTGAATAAAAGAATCATTACTCTTCCCTCTGTGTTGTTTTGTAGATGATGTCACTAGTATTTCAGGTGATCAGGGTCAAATAAAGGGAAAGAGATAATTTCTAAGCAAGGAGGAAGCATGCCATTGCATGGAAAGAAAAGTCACTAAAAACACAGAGAGCATTGTCAAAAAGTCACCTTATACCACTGTAGGGCATAGAGAAAAACATGAAATATAAAAGTGTCTATGTTCCACAGCTACATTTAAGAATATTGGGACCATGGGGTTGCGGTTGTGGCTCAGCGAAAGAGTGCTCGCCTAGCATGTACGAGGCGCTGAGTTCGATCCTAAGCACCACATAAAAATAAATAAATAAAATAAAGGTATTGTATCCAACTACCACTAAAAAATAAATATAAAAAACGGGACTATAGAAGACAACAAGGTATATAATTATGTGATTGACTCAACATGAGAATCATTAACTATTACACAATTAGAAACCTGAGAAAGTTTACTGCATATCTGACTACTTTGTGCACACATCTTCTACACATGTCCCACTCTTTTGATGTGTGTATGTGTGTGTATTTGTTTTGGTTTTATTGTGGTGCTGGGGATTGAATCCAGGGCCTTGTGCATGTGAGGCAAGCACTCTACCAACTGAGCTATATCCCCAGCCCACATGTCCCACTCTTATGAAATGTTCTCTACATGCATGTCTATATACATTGACAACACATGCACACACACATTTTAAATTAACAATGCCCCATAAATTTATTGTAATTAAAAGAAAATGGTACTGATAGTCCCTCTCTTTTTCTGATTTATAATTTTTTCTTAGTCTTTTGTCATTTTATTGTTTGTATATCTGGGTCCAAAATTACTTTCTCCAGAAACCCTTCTCTGCTAATCTCTTGAAAAATTAGACCAAAAAAATTGTCTAGGGGATTTTAAAACACCTGAAACAAGTCCTGGTGGCTAATTTTCAGTTGTTACTTCTTCATCCATTGCTTTGAGAATTGCTTTTCTAAGAAGTGGGAGAGGCCTCTGAAAGTTAGAACTAAAGTTGAAATTCCTAGAAATATGAATGAGTGGTCTCCAAAATAGGCTTCTTCTAGCAATGAAGCAAGACAATCCATTGGGGAAACAAAATAAATATAAGAATGAATATTTTAAAGTATAAAAGTGTAAAAATATTGTTTGCTAATATTTAATGTGTAGGTGGCTTTAGTCCCCTCATTTACTTGCATGTCAAATTGTCCCATGTCACCTATAGTATTGGGGTTTCCTGAAGAAGAAGTGAGGGTAAGGGTTGATTATTCACTTGCTTTTCATATATTATGGTGTTTCACAATTTAGTCTATTTAGTGGATATAATTTACTATAT
This sequence comes from Ictidomys tridecemlineatus, assembly GCF_052094955.1. Lineage (NCBI taxonomy): Eukaryota > Metazoa > Chordata > Mammalia > Rodentia > Sciuridae > Ictidomys > Ictidomys tridecemlineatus. The sequence continues at coordinate 162,788,247 of NC_135478.1, read as the reverse complement.
AATTCTAATTAAACTAACTCTATTGAAATGTCCAAAAGGCTTTCAAAGAATTCCACTAAATAACCACGCATAAGACAATTCAAAGGGTTCTCCAAATGCCATATATGAAAACATGGCAATATAACCCAGATCCAACAGGAAGCCAAACTATTTAGTAATCAAGAAGACTACTAAAACTTGGGGCTTATGGCCACCATTGCTAGTGTATACCTAACCCACGTGTATATTACACCTTCATGTTCATAATGATTCAATGCCATCTTCTATTTGCACTTTTGTATCTTTTGAGGTCTCTTTTTCACAGATAAGTCTAACATATAAATAAACTTAATTTAGAACCCCACCTTTGATTCATCATATCATAAATTTTAAACAAAGATTTTTTTAATAATGAAAGGCACATTATTTGCTAAAAACTGTCATTTATTAAAACACTCTGGTAATGTAAAAATGTTTGAAGTCAAAAACTAAACATTATAAATATTTTCATTTTGTCTTCTTCTGAATTTCTATTTTACCTGGACAATAATATACTTAATATACCAGAATATGGTATTTATAATAATACTATATTCTGGTATATTAATAAATAAATATAGATTGAGTAGAAGGAAGAAATCAAAATTTTGAAAACCTCTAGTTAAATTCTTGCTTCTTACTTCAGTATGTACTCATAAAGTTTATTCCTTTAACTTCCTTAAGTTGCATAGCAAAATTTATTAACATATATTTCTCAAAAAGTTAATGTTTAACTTGAAAAAAGGAAGTTAAATAAATGTAGTTATGTCTAGTTCTGTAGAGTTATGTCTTTTCTTTTCACTCAAACACCTCAAGATCCTCTGTTATGTAATGTGTTAAATGAATTTCAAAGTGGAGAACTAAACATGTCACATGTCCCAGTTTTAGGAGTACTAGAACCCTGTATTTATAAATCACCTCATGGAATTGATTTTCCAAATAATGTTGTTTGGAAGACACTGGCAAACACACTTTGATCTTACTCATCTGTTTATGGGGTTCTAATAAATACTTCTGTAGCACTAATCCTTAGTTAAGTGATAAAAGCCAAGCCAATCTGTGTTGCTTCTCTAACTACTTCCTGAATTCAACACCTTTTCTTCCAATCAACCATGGTGTGCCTATGTTTAAATATCTAACTGCTCCAGTCTTCCATTACTTTCCCTATTCACTGATTCTGAACCTCCTAATGTTTCATTTTTTGTTCTTTTCCTTCATTTACTATATTCATCAATCTTTACCCAAATTCTGTCCTGCCTCTTCTTGGCCAGACTGTGGCTAAGTGTTAATCATCTGACAAAGCAGCTCTTAGTTATTTCTACATGTTAATGACTTCTTTATAGTTATTCTATCCAAGCCCGGGTCTAAAAGAAAAACCTAAACTGAAAAGGGTGGGGTGGGGGGATTAAAAATGCATGGAAGCAAAGAGCAAGTCACTTTAGGTAAGAGTTTCAAGATAAAGACTATGGAAAACCCAAAGATGCCAGAGGGCCTAGGAACTAATGGACAACCCTCCCTAAGAAATATGCATTTTAGTGGAGCTTTTCAAAACATAAGTTAAAGAAATGAATAATATACTTTAAGCCAATACAGCATTATCAAATGAGAAAATGCTTCAGAGTCAAGATTGGGGAGTGGCTTCATCAATGTTATTTCAAATCCCAATAAAGAGGCAGCCCCCTACTCATTGTATTTATATGATTGGCTCTGGATGGCCATTGCAGCTCAATCCCACCTGAATTCCATGGTCCATTTGTATAACTCATTCTCCATAACTAGTACATTATCCCATAACCAGTGAATTAACAATGTTAATCAGAGTACAAAATACAATATTGTTAAAGGATTGAAATGTGAGTTGAAATCAGCAAGTAGTTAAAATGTTATTTTGAATGTAGTTACACACTTGAGGGGAAAACTTCAAAATATCACAATGGGATTCAGCTGACCAACTTCCAGAAAGGCTTTAAAAATGTAATCCTCGATAAATACTTTTTTAAGATGTAACCGTAAAAACCTTGAATTGATGAGCTCCACTAATTTTTTTTTTGGGGGGGGTGGTCACCTATGTCCCACTTTTTCACCTGATGATAATTAATTTCCAGGAGAAACACTTGGCATTCAACATTTCTTGTGCCTTGTACTATGCTTGGATGTCAGAAGCTCTGATTTCACATAGGTAGGGTCCTGTTCCCCTTGAAACTGAATATTTATTTGAAAAAAAGCTTTTATTAAATAAATTTACAATATGGACAAAATGTTATAAAACCTGGGGATTTTTATGCTGTTTAAAAACTAATAACAAATAAGGCCTTTCCTTTAATGTCTTAAATTATAAAATTGTCCTCAGATGGATTAATTTTTTCAATGTGCATCTTTGAATTTATGAAACTTTTAAAAATACAATGGCTTTAACTAAAAAATTAAATTTAAAAAGGACCTAAAAACAATCTTTCTATTGAATTACTTAAAATATGTGTTTTTCTGGAATCATCACTCTATGAATCAATTTAATAGATCATCAATACAGATGTGGGATTTTTTTTAATATTTTTGTGTGTATGCCCTACAGATGCTGCCTCCAAACTACCTCTCTCTAGTTCTGCCTATCAGTCTTCTTGCCACAGCTCCACCTCAACATAAAACACAAACCACTATTATCTCTATTTGGCTATTAGACTGGATTCCTAACTTCTCTCCCAGCTTCCATTCTTTACCCAGAAAATCGATTTACCATAAATCAGAAAACTTAAAGTAGATCTTTTCCATAACTCCCCTTCGCCCTCAAAACTAAATCCCAACTCTTCAGTATGGCTTACAAAGCCCCGACACATAAAACTGCCTGTTTCTCCTCCCTCCAACTGTCTGTGAGCCACTCTTGTTCCATCTCCCTGCAACATCATTTTAGCCATCCCTCAGCTGATAGGTCCAATCAAGATGTTCTGCTCCTTAGGACTTTACCCTCTGAGACACCTTCTGCCTATGTGGCTTCTCCATCAATTCCCTGCCATCATTGTATATTCTCAGTCCTTGCAATCTCGGTGTTATGGTTTGGATGTGAGTTGCCCCCCTACACACACACACCCAAGCTCATGTGTGAGACAATGCAAGAAGGTGTAGAGGAAAGATGATTGGGTTATAAAAGTCCTAACCCAATCAGTGATTTAACCCCCCCATGACTGGATTAACTGAAGACAAACAGGGTATAGCTATAGAGGTGTTGGGTCATTGGGAGCCTGCCTTGGGGATACATTTTGGTATCTGGTGACTGGAGTAGCTATCTCTGAATTCTGATCATCATGTGAGCCACTTCTCTCCACCACACACTTTGGCCATGATGTCCCCGGCCTGACCTCAAGCCACAGGGAATGGAGCCAGCTGTCTATGTACTGAGACCTCTGAAACCATGAGCTTCAAATATGCTTTTCTTCCTCTACAATTGGTTGGGTCTTTCAGTCACTGCAGTGAAAAAGCTGACTAACACACTCAGGTTAAATGTCACTTCCTCCATGAGGTTGTCCCTGTTACCAATTTAAAACAGGTCCTCTTCCATTATTCTCTCAGATTTGTCATTTTTCTTCACAGCATTTTTAAAACAATTGAGTACATAGTTATTTATTTTCTGTCTCCTCTAAATTTGTTGTTCCACACCAGTAGGGCTCAAGGTGATTTTGTATAGATCTCTATAACTAGCACTTTCCAAGGTAGATTCTCAGTAAGTATTAAAGAAATTAATAGCTTTTTACCCTATTGCTGCCCACATATACCACACACATCCATCTCTCTCACTATATTGGATTCATTATTGAGCAAGTATTTATCACAGTCAAGCACTATGCTAAGACATTTATATGCATCATTTTATTTAAAATGGCTAATATGATGACTTTTTAGTAAGTGCTAACTTGCAATAAGGATATCACACTATCCAACTTTAACTGCATATATGAAAAATACAGGGTGATTGAGGTAAAACAAACCTCCACCAATCCACTTTTCTCCTCTATAATTCAAGAGGACTTGGGCATAAATAATAAGTAGAAAAATTATAACCCCAAAGGGGTGCTTTGAAATTCTAAACTTAGCTCTGTATTTATGAGGATCTGGGACTTTGAAAAAGCCATTACATTTCATCATGCCTCAGTTTTCTCCATTCTAAAATGGGCTTGAAGAAAATGATTTCCAAACCTCAAAAAGTATTAAAATTCTGAGACTACTTTTGTGAACTTTTCATTTTACTAGTAATAAAAGTGGTGATTTTCATTGTGGTAAAAGCTAACATTTAAGGAAGATTTACAACCTGTGGGCATCATCTCAATAATCCTTGCAATTTTCCTATCACACTTCTGCTGCTGGCAGTCCTTTGCGATATAAAGAATCAAGACAGAGCCAATGGATAACCTGTACAAGTCCTCACATCTGCAAGTCATGGTCAAGCAGGCAGCCTCACTACAGAGCCCGTCATCTTAATCACTGCACTATGGAGCATCTTCTGCAATAGTAATTTTATTGCTAATTGTTCCATGCCAAGAATGCTCTCCAGGATGCTGAGAATTAGCCTGCAGGCTTACTGATGACCAGTACTCTCAGAAGCATCAATTATACTTATGTGCTTATCTTGTTATGTCTCCACAGAGCCTTGATAAAGAGAGTCTAATCCCACTTTCATCCCTTCTGTTTGGACTCTCTAGTAGGGGTTGGTTTGTGGATAAACTAGATTGCCTCTGCCTGGCAGACCTGCCCAGAAGGTCTGGTCAACCCCAGCTATTTCTTAGATGTCTTTATTGATTTTTGCATTGCTTCTGGCTTGTTTTCAGCACATCACTTTAGTGTCTTATTTGACAGCCCTCTGACCTATTCACTATTGAACTGTTGTTCAGAAATGTACTCACTTGCCCTGCCTGCACAATAGAGCTGAATTTCTACAGTACTCTGATCAGCTTGACACTTTAAAGGGTGATCATAGAAATGTGGTAGAAATTTCTGTGACCATGATTCAGTAATACTTAGTAAAATGGGTCAGAGAATGATGAATTAGGTAAGAATTTCATCTTTTCTCATTTTATAGCATGCATATTAACTAACCTATTCAGTGCAAATAATAGGTATTATTTAGTATTAACTATCAGACCATCATTATTGGAAATATAGCCCACAATGGGAAATATGTGTGTGTGTGTGTGTGTGTGTGTGTGTGTGATTCAATGGCCTTGCACAAACAACTGGGTTTCCATAGACTCTAATATGATTATTTGTAAATAGAGAATAATAGTATTTATCTTATAGAATTATGATCAGATTAAGATGAATAATACTTTAAAAAGCAACCTAGAGATGAGATATAGAACATACTCAGTAACTACCATTAGCTCATACTATTAAAGATGGATGCTGTTTGCATGGGAGGATGGCTGGGAAAGGATTTCAAAAAGGAACTAGCATCAACATAGGTCAGGAGCTGAGAGTGAGCAGGGCATGTGCTCAGGAAGGGGAGGGAGCTTCCTCAGTGGAATATATAATAGTCTAGTATTCTTCTATTAGACACTTTGTTCTACTATTTGAGTTTGGATAAAAAGCAAAACTAATGCTATTGCAATTTACCAAGAATTGTACCCTGTCTCCAAAGAGAATTCAATACCATTCTCACTGTGAAGCATTGATTTACATCTGCACGGCACATTGCTCCATTACCATTCATGCCAGTCTTCCAAGAGATGCTCTCCCTTTCTTAATGTGGGATGTTATCTCCTTGTCAAATGAGGCCTCAATGCAGGCAGTGTTCCCAGGTTACACCAGTATAGATGTAAATTTTGGCTTTGGGCCATTTATAGGCTAGCAACCCAAAGGCGGGACAAAGTATAATATACCTCTACCTTTTACCTTATAAAGGATATTGGAATAGTTTCCTTTAGTTTTTATGACAATATCTTTGTGTCTCTTGCAGTGAATTTCACCAGCAGCTACAGTGAGATGTAATGAGAGGAGTTAGAAGATATGGGAGTCCTTCTGTAGAGGTATGGATGACAAGCAGCAGGCTTACCAATAAAAGGTAGGGCTGAGCTACAACAAGCTAATCTCCTCATAGCAGAAAAATTACTCTTTCTTGTTTTTCTGGAAACAACAGGAAAATTCTTGCATCATTTCCACGGAGTCTATAAAATGGAAATACAGTCATACAGCCTATGAGAGAAACAGTATTGATGTTTTCAGAAAAATACTGTGAGTACCTCATTCTTTTATCTGTGAAGCTCATAATACCTTCAGAGAGTCACATGGCCAGAAGACCCTTCCAGGCCAGCTTTACTTTAATCCTTTCTAATCTTGCAGCTTTCCCTGTTCTTTCATTTTGGTCCAAAGCACATAGAATATGTGGCATCCTCTGTATGGTTTGTGTTGCCAGGTAGCCCATGCTTCACTGCCCCGTGTCACTAAAAGATCTACTTATCCCACACTTGAGGTACCTTGGCAAAAGAAAAAGAAGGGCACTACAGAATGCTGTTTCAATATGCACAGTTTGAAAGAAAGAGGCAGCAAGGGTGGGTCATGGCTCCCACTCCTACAGTCTGGAGCTTCTTGAAGAACAGACAGATGATCTGGAAGGTGCAGAGGGCAGTAAACCACTTCTGGCTAATATTCAGATGCTTAAGACATACTCATTTTGTCTATGAGATGAAAAATCATTCAGAGAAAAAGCAGAATGCAAGCCAATCATCTAAAACTCTAGGATTTGAGAGTGATGTTGACGAAAGAGCCATGAGATTAGGTAAAATGTTTTCTTTCCTTTGGGATGTGCTGGCATCCCACATAAAGCCTCTGAAGGATAAACAAAATAAAAGCAGGAGCGATCACCCATCCTCCTTAGCTTCTGACTAGCACATATATCTGCCTGTAATATTGTCAGACATAAGAAGCCTCAAGGAGACAGGGCCTGGGCATGATGAGCCCCATTTTCTCTGTTTGATACTAGCAGCCTTCAGCCCATCCGTGCCCTCATGAAGCTACAGCTGCAGCAACAGAACAGAATGTGCTCACAGACAAACCCCAGGGACAATGGACCAAACTATCATGGTGCCACCCTTGGGCACTGATTTCCCAGGTTTAATAAATTCAATTTTAAATAAAACCAGATAGCCCTGTATTGATTTGTCTTTTTTGTTTTTAAAAAAAAAACTAATTTAGTGGTTTCTCACATACCTGCCTGAGAAAATATGAAGGACTGGCCAAGCAACCAAACATTTGAGAGATCTGAATATTTTGTTGGCTCCTGTGCTTATCCAAAACCAATCTCTGCTGAGCCCCAAACTTCAAAATTCCACAGACAAAAATGACTAGAAAATGTATAAATCATGATTTTGCTCCTGGGTACTTAGCCACAGTGATGAGGTGCTTAGCGTCCTATACCACCTGCATCCTAATGGGCTGTAAGCTATTCTGGTTTTTCTAAGGCTTTGCTAAAAGCAAAGAGGATAAGCAGCATGCTCTGTCTTTAGTATTCATGACTGAGAAGAACTGCACGATATGCCATCTCTTGTGCCTTACTGCCAGCATAGTCTTGCAAGGGGATTCGACTATATTGGATAGCTTTAGAATGGCATCCAAAATGATCATTGAAGTAACAGGCCACAGCTTGGTTAATGCCTGCAGTGCTCTTGACAATCATCTCAGACTTCCTTGTGGTTAGGACTCCTGAGGTGATTGTAACTATGATATCCACATATAACACATGGAGAAAGGAAAGATCACGCATGCTTTGGAGAGTGAGAAGCCTTGCTCTTTGTTCTCAGTCAATTTTGCACTATGCCTCAAAAGACCTTTCTAGTAGATATAATTTCTCTGATGCTGTTTTGGTTCTAGAGACATCACAGAGAAAGGGCTAACATCTGGCAGCATATATCCTGTGGGATTTAGAAAACTGGCAAATGTCACTTATAAGAAGCTTGCTTTGGATTTACATTGTGTTACCATAGAAAAGAAATTTTTACCACAGACTGAAAACTAAATTTCAATATCTTTTTCCAAAGCTAGTTGCCATTAGAAAGTATCATTCATAATTTCCATAAGAATGTATGCTACATTCGTGCTGCCAATGACATTGAAGCATTTATTAGATATTGGGTTCAGAGAATAGTTCATAGAAAGATGAGTTGGGTATAATCTAGAGCAAATCTCTTTTCAGTCATCTTGGAGACTGTCCTATTTTAAACAGGTCCTTGGGAATGGTTAATTTGGAAACAAAAAAGAGACACAGATTCTTAATAACCAATATGATATTTTTATTTTTTATACAAGCTATGAGTTTCTTCTTCCTGAAACCCTGGGATAGAAGTATTGTCTGATAGATTCATAGCTGGACACAAACAAGCCTGCATGATTCTAGAGATCCAGTTCTCCTGTCAGCTCCATGTCAACTCATGTAAGAAGGTCCAGAGAATGATCAGCATTAGTTAGTTAAAAAGAGTTCCTTCCAGTACTAAAAACTCTTAATCTCTAAAGAATGCAGAAAAGATAGGCCATATAGAATTTCTTTTCTTCTTCTTTTCAATGTTGGAAATGACTTGCAGCAACTTGACATTGGAGACTAATTGTGTAAAAGATTAACTATATATTCACATTCATCCTCTCTTAAGTCTGCTTTCATTTAGCAAAGATTTATTGAGTACCTATTATGTACTATGCATTGTTTTTGGAACTATGACTAGACTAATTAATAATATAGACAAAAATCTCATACCTTATATTTTTTTTCAATAAGAGAAAATATACAGTAAGCAAGAAAAAAATAAGCAAAATATATATCACACTAAATAAGGATAAGAATTAAGGAGAAAAAGAAAAGATGTATGCATGCCGAGATAGGAAAAGGTTATTAAAATTTTGGTCAGATATTCTGGAAGAATCACTGAGAAAATATTTTTCAGTAAATTACTAAAGGAAGTAAAGAAACAAGCCAAAAAAATTAATCTGGAGTAAGAATGCTCTAGTCAGAAAAAATGGCATGTAGAAAATCCCTGTGACATTGGCAAGTCATGTCCAGAGAACAGCAAGGATACCTGTGTGCCTGGAACAGGTCAAGTGATGGCAGGTTAGGAGAAGAAGGGTCATTGACTTGAGCATTTACTCTGCATGAGATCGGTAGCCAGAAGAGGATTTTGAGCAAAAGAGTTACATGATCTTACTGACATTTTAGAAGTGTTACACAGGCTGATATGCTATAATAAGATGTTATGAGAAACCAGGTTAGGGAACCAGGTAAGAGGCTATCGCAATAATCCAGTCAAGAGATGATGGATTTTGTACTAGAGTGTTGATAGCATGGACTCATGAGAGAGGGTGAAATCTGGATATATATATATATATATATATATATATATATATATATATATATATATATATACTGTTTACTCACACTTGATACTGGGCCAAGCTAACAACTATCAGGATCCTTTTTAGATCTTATCAGATACATGGAATATATGATTCCTCTGCAAACATATGCAGTAAAAAGATCTACACTCATTTATATTCCCTGTTCAGGTTACATATTTATTCTTAGTAACATCATTAGAAGAAACATCTTGAATCAACTTAGCTGACTTAAACTGAGTTCCTTAGAAAAAATATACTACATATACACATAATTTTGGAATTACACATTCGTACTTGAGTATAACTACTAAATGGAAATTCACCATTGATATCTAATACATGATCTCTATTGCATTTCTCTGTTGATTTGTGGAAAACATTGCAAAACTCATCTTCCATGCCATACTTATCTCAGAGTGTCAGATTTTAATTCTAAACACAATATCCTAAATCTTTTTTTTTTTTTGCCTGGGGTAGGAGGGAGACACTTTGTGCAAAAGTGACCTACTTCGCATAAAGCTATATAATTTTTCTGGGCATAGCCCATATTCAATGTCTGGTTCATGCAGGGTACAAAGACACACACCAATTACCTTGATTCACAAGTATGAAGGAAGGACCACGTGAGCTTGCGTTCCCTATGGACTTGGCCGATGCCTCTGGTGGAACTGCATCCTAGCTCAGCCTCCCCCTCCTCTCATACTCCCTCAGAGGTACTACTCCCTATAGCACTCCCCAGAGTACTGCTCACAAATCTTTTATCTCAGAGTCTGTTTTCCTGGGACCCAAACTAAGATCACAACCTTATTTATTTATTTTTTGAATACACGACAACAGTGGGATGCATTAGAATCCTTATTACACATATAGAGCACAATTTTTTCATATCTCTCTATATAAAGTGTGTTCACATCAATTTATGCCATTATATGTATACTTTTTTGCATTATAATTCTTACTATACATATATACATAATTTATCATATCTGTTTGCATATAAGGTATGTTGATACCCAATTCAAGTCTTCATACATGTACTTTGTATAATGATGACCATCACATTCCACCATCCTTACTAATCTCCTTCCCCCTCCCTTTCCCTCCCACCCCTCTGCCCTATCTAGAATTCATCTATTCCTCCCATGTTTCTCCTCCCTACCCCACTATGAGTCAGCCTCCTTATATCAGAGAAAACATTTCTTTTTGGGATTGGCTGACTTCACTTAGCATTATCTTCTTCAACACCATCCAAATACCATGATTTTGTTCTTTTTTAATGCTGAGTAATATTTCATTGTGTATAAATGCCACATGTTTTTTTTTGTTGTTGTTGTTTTTTTATCCATTCATCCACTGAAGGACATCTAGATTGGCTCCACAGTTTAGCTATTGTGAATTGCTATAAACATTGATGTGGTTGTATGGAGATTCCTTGGAAATCTGGGAATGGAACCATCATTTGACCCAGCTATTCCTCTTCTCAAACTATACCGAAAGGACTTAAAAATAGCATACTATAGGGACACAGCCACATCAATGACCTTATTTATATAACTGTTTCTTAATAACATTGAATACTGAAATCACAGCTGTAACCAAATAATCAGCCACTTAAAATAATACCACGTTCATTAAAAATAATTAATGTTAACTACTACTCTTTTAAATTTTAACTCCTAACTAATCCCTAAATTGCTTCCTATATCAGCTTACTGTTTATCTTAAGGGAAAAGGCTATTAAAATGAAATTCTAATCTCTAAAAAATGCTTTGCCATTATATAAAATATATTTCCTACTTTGCAATTACAACAAATACATATGCAGAATTGAAAAGATAACTGTCCTTAGAATCACAAGTATATGTCATAATTACCAGAGCATGCATACATCTTGGAAGGAAATAAAGATCGTTGTATTTGAAATTGTTCTCTAAGTTCCTCAGTTACTCAGGCATTAATGAAATAAGCATTTCAAAAATCTTACTGAAGAAAAATATATATATATATATATACACACACACACATACATATTTCAAGTTCACATCCACAGGGTGTATCTATTCATAGAAGAATACACTTAGAAGTGCTCTCTTGACTGGGGATTCTTTCATAAAGTATTTTAAACATAAAGAGACATAGCCTGCCATTGGAGACATCTGTATGCCACTGTCAGTTCATCTCCCTGGAAACAGAAGAGAAGTTTATAACATAATGTATTCTAGTAATGGCAGTAACCCTGATAACATATGACATGGATATAGCTATTTTAATGATGCACCACAAAACACTCTAATATGCATTAATGAATTCCAGTAAAATTAGAATGTAGTGAATTGAAATTGTTTTCCTCTTTTGTTCTGCTAAAAGCATCTCAGGATCAGAGATTCATTCTCTTTCTCTCTACCCCTCTCTCTCTGCCTCTATCCTATTTTGGTTTTGGTTTTGAAGTGATTTCTGTTCTTCCTAAAGTTTTTATAACAACTAGGTAAACAGACTGTTCTTCAGGGGTATGAGATATTATTGTATGATCATAATAAATCTCTGTAATGAGATACTTAAAATAATATGAGTATAATGATGTAGGAACAGTTCTTTGTTGCTGTAAGATTTTACTTGCCAAACCTGAAGCTCAATTATTTTATTTTATAATGTTAAAAATGAAAAGGATTTTAAAAATCACCTAATTCAAGTTACTAATTTTTCAGAAGAGACATTTAGGCCCAGTAAAATAAAGTTATTTATCTCAAGTTCAGAGAGGCATTCATGTTAGAACTAAAGTAAGAAATCCAGGTCTCCTTCCTTTCAGCATGATGTACTTGGCACAAGTTTTATTTTCTTTGTTCCCAATACACCACAGAGTAAGGAAAACAGTGTAAGTATAATCTCATAATTATGCTAGAAATCTGAAGAGGGCTTCATCAGCAGAACAGAAACACTATAAATTTCTGGAAGATATAAGTGGACTTTTCTGCCTATTGAGTCCATCTGTCTTCATGTCAAGTACAGTCTTGTCTCTTTCCAACCCCATTCAGTGAACCCACTAAGGAGGGTCTTGGTGGCAGTTCAGCTTGTCTGCTTGCTTACTTACCCGGTAAGCAAATTCACACAAGAGTAAGAAATAGAGCATTATGTCAGTCATTCCCAGTGAATCCAGGTTTACTAGAATCATTCAATGCACCATCTGAAGCCACACTTCCTGGTTAAGAGAATTAGGACTCCAAACCACAGTGCCTGTGTGGAGTCTCGATTTACATGTCTTCAAAGATTTGATAATAAGGGCACCTATTCAAGCAGTTATAATTATTTGATGCTTTTATTATTATCATTTTCTCTGAGTATCAAATATAAGAAATAAATAGAATTTTTAAAAAATACCAGATATGCTTAGATAGGTGGTGAAATGAAGGCAAAAAGTTACACACTCTATAAAAGGTGCAGGAGGGGATCAGCAAAAGGTGAGCACTCTTCCTTCACAGGAAGGTGTTTTTGACTCTACCCTTTGATGCAGATGCAATGACACCAAAAAAAAAAAAAAAAAACAGGAGTAAAACCTGCAGAGATGCTCTAAATAACACATTAGAGAACTCTCTGCCAAAAAAAGCTGAGACAGGCCACTCCCCACCCCAAATATAATAAGAACTGACTGTGGAACTTTATGTGATGAAGCCAAAGAAGCATTATCTAAATTAACTGCTAATTTCATTGGCCTGGGGTAAGATATAGACATACAAATCTTTAAACTGTTCTTTGGATGGCTTTGGGGTTAAGAGCCAGTTTTCTAAGCTAATGGTTCTCAAAGTATGGTCCCTGGTCCAGCAACATCAGCATCATTTGGGAACTGATTAGATATGCAAATAATTTGACCCTATGCTAAACCTGATGAATTAGAATCTCTGGGTGTAGGGTCCAACAATTCATATTTTAACAAGCCTGTTGAGTAATGCTGATGCATACTAGCTTGAGAACCACTGCTTATAGTAAAGGAGGAGGTCTTTATTAATCTGAGAATTTGGATAAGAGCCTAATATTAAACAGAGATGAGGGAGGGAAGGGAGTAAAAGAATGAAAAATTACTTCTATTCAGGTGACACAATGATCTATTTTGAGAGCACTTAGTATTGCTAATTAAAGCCAAGTATCTCACTTATAAGAAATAAATAACGCCAACATAATTAGACATTTAACAAAAAAGAAACCTTAACTAAACTCTATACACACACATACATATACACACTTAGATATAAAGAATAAAATTTTTATATCTGAATACACAAAGTGTTGGAAACACCTTCCTAGATTAAAAAAAATCCAAACTCATCAAAAAATATACATATTTGATCATGTGAACAGCCTTAATATAGAGAGAGTAAATAAGTCACAAGGAAATAATCAAGAGGCAAAGGATATGATAGATAAAACACAGAAAATGAATTTCAAATGATTCTATGAAATGATGCCCAATTTTCAGGTGTGAAAATGCCAATGGAAATCATATTTTAGTTATGAGATTGACAAAAAAACAAAAATGTGGTACTATTCTCTTCTAAAGATTCAGACAAACAATGCCTGGCACTGTCCAAAAATATATATTTTAAGTTTTATTTAGAACCAGGAGAATCATTAATAGGTGAATGAGAAAAATATGTTCTCTTGTCTTTTGTGTCAAAATTAAAGACAAAAAATACCTCTATGTATGCCACAGTCTGGCTGGGCACAAGATCACGAGCCACTCACAGCTTTGTAGATTCAAACAGCAATTCTTTATTCCCAAACTCACACCGGCCTCTACAAGTTCTGCTGCCCAATTCACATACTCTACCAGGCTTTTTTTTCCAAATACTTTATTCCCAGCAGGAATAACCTTAAACCTGGAACTGCCCTAAACCCAGATTGTCTTAAACCAGGAACGCCCTAAACCCAAGGTGTGGGATACTTCCTAAAACCTGCAGGATACACCCTAAACCTGGATCCACCCTGGTCCTTGAGCAGGGTCACCTTTCTCAAACACACATGCAATGTCACAGCGAATTTCCAAGGCAAGTCCATTTAACATGGGGTACGCTGGCAAGGAAATTTCGATGCGTCATTCCTATTTGGCAGTGGCCCTCAGCATATGTATATGTGTATATGTGGTTTAGCTAACAGAAATAACTTATCTGGAATCCCACCTCCATACATACACACACACACAAACCACAGTATCATAGAAATGCAAGGTCAAACAGAGTGAAATTAAATTCAATGAGTTGAAAATACATAGTGAACTTAAAACAAAACAACAACAAAAAAAGCTCCTGAAACTCAAGAAATTATTCAAGACTCACAGAGTGGTAAGCAAGGGCTGCTGAGAAATGATTTACCATCATTTCAGGGGCATATGAACCATAGTGTTGAGGGGTTGAGGAAAGAGAGTCCAAGCTAACAGTCAAAAACACCAATACTGAAAGGCACAAAAGGCTTGAAAGAGGAACTTGATATGGGACATGGAAAATTCCACCCGATGTCTCAGATAATAAGCTACAAAGAAGTTTATTATCATATAGTGCCAGAGATGAAAATGAATCAACCACAAAAAATTGGAAGTCCACAGTAAAGGCATCAACCAAGACCAAAAGGCAAGAAGTCAATATGAAAACCTGTCATTAACGGTGGAACTCATGATGTGGAAGTAGAAAATCATATCTATGATTGACTTCACATCCAGATGACCTTGAAAGGAAAACAAAATAACAACAAAAATTCACTGAAGATAGGCATACAGTGTATAATAATGAAGAAAATGTGGTATATATAATACAAATGTAATTAAACATCAGTGGGGGAAATGTTAGATATTTAGTAAAAAAATTAGTCTCATTGGCTTCCTATATGAAAAAAAAATTATATCCTTAACTCAAACTATACTTTAAAAGAAGATTCAGATATTTTGGAGACCCAAATAAACAGAAAGCAAAAACCCTTTGAAGCCATTAGAAAAAAACATAAAGAAAACTATCTTTATGACCTTGACATAGTAATGAATTTCTTACACAAGACACAAACAACATAATCAATGAAAAAAATAGGTTGATAAAATTAATGATAACAGAATTTTAAAAATTCTTCATGAATAGCAACTCCATGAACAAAGTTAAAAGGCCTGTTAAAGACTGAAAGAACAGTTGGAAATATATGTTATAGTCAAAGGATTTTCACTCAGAATATCAATGAACCACAAATCAATAAATAAAGGTCAAAACAGTAGAGAAAATATATGAAGCTGCAATTCACAAAACAAGGAACCAGGTGGCAAATAAACATATAAGAAATATATTTTGCCTCATTAAAAATTAGGGAAATGAAAATTAAACAAAAAAATACCATAGCTGTCAAAATAAGAAGTTTAAATATATCAAATGCTAAGGAAGTTGCTGCTAAAAGGAACTCTCAAACTGTTGGTGGGAGTAACAGATTGAAATGCAATTTTGGAGAGCAATCTGGGTAGTGCAGGGGGACTGGGCATTGGGGTCTAATTACTCCTCTATACCTATATATATATATGTATATATATGTATATATATACACACACCACACACACACACACACACACACACATATATATATATATATACTTATATATGTCTCTCTTCAGTCTAATAGTATGCTCAAAGGGGACAAAGTAAATATTGGAGGTTCTGATGAGGAGCTTATACCAGATGTTGTGGTTTATATATGAGGTGTCCCCTAAAAGCTCATGTGTGAGAGACAATGTCAGAAAGTTTAGAAGTGAAAATATTAGATTATGAGAGCCTTAACCTAATCAGTGTATTAATCTACTTAAAATGGATTAACTGGATGGTAACTATATGGGGGTAGGGTATGGCTGGAGGAGGTAGATCACTGGGAGCTTGCTTTGGGGTATATATTTTGTCCCTGGTGAGTAGAGCTCTCTCTCTCTGCTTCCTGGTGCCATGTCCTGAGCTACTTTCCTCTGCCACGCCCTTCTGGTTGATGTTCTGCCTTACCTTAGGCCAAGAAAATAGAATTGGCTGCCTATGGACTGAGACCTCTGAAAACAGGAGCTCCCAAAGAAACTTTTCCTCCTCTAATTGTTCTTGTCAGGTATTTTGGTCAGCAATGAAAAAGCTGAGGAAAACACCAGGACACTAGTTACACGATCATATTGGTGCTGTGGGCTCCCTATTTAGCATTTTCTAATTAAATTAGGTTCTCAGTGTCTCATCTACTTCTAGACTCTTCATAACCTGGTTTGAATAATGTATATAGAACAAGGTGACTTTGTCAAATGTAATAGAACAGAGCAAACAACGAACAGAAAACTCAAAGTTTTCACAATACACCACACAGACCAGAATCCACACTTACTTTATAAGATCGCTTGGTATTTAGTTTTCTTGTCCAGAAATGTTTGGGTAATACTTCCTTTTTTAAAACTTCACTCAACCAATTAATCAATTAGTAAGTATTTGACTATTACCTGTGAATAATCAACTCTTCATTATTACTTTAAGAATGTGAAGATCATACATATAATATTATATATACATACATATATATTTAATATACTTATATTTATTTATTTTATATATATACAGTTTAATAATTGAAAGTTACCAACTACTCCACAGATGTTTTTCCAAGTATCACATGGTCAAAAAAAAGTACTCCAAGGAAAGAGAATAATCTATAAAGACCATATTGTTGTAGATATCAGTTTTGGGACTTCAGCAGAGATTTAAGCACTCCACTAGTGTATGTGAAGTAAACAGGCAAGAAGTCGAAGTACCACTAGGTTAAGGCACTTCTAAGAGATTAAGAACAATAGAGTGTGGATTTCTTCTTGAAAAAAAAAGTACAAAAGTATAAAAGTGAGAAGAAATCAATATTGATATACTTCTCTTACAAGAACTGATTAACTGTCATTTTGGTAAAGATTACAATTCAGTACAATCCCTATTTGCATGGCCCTTTATTCCTTTTCTTTTCAACCTAAAGGAAATCTCTCTCTAAATTACTGAACACATACTGAATATATCTCCACTATGTATTTTTAATGGCTTTTATTTATTCATTCATATGTGGTGCTATGGATCAAATCCATTGCCTCATACATGCCAGGCAAGTGCTCTACCATTGAACCACAATAAGAGCCCCTCCACTATGTTGTTGTTGTTGTTTACTATTAAATAATACAGATACCCATGAATAACCTGTAAATCTAAGTTTTTGCAACTTCCATTTTTATTCCCTATTATGTTTTGAAATCTGTTAATATCCTGGTGAACTCATCTTAAGTTTTATATACCATTCATAGGTTGAATGTACCATCCTTTATCCATTACTATTGATGAGTACTTGGTTTATATCCAATATTCACACTAAAAACACTTCAAATTTTTTAAATTACAGTATATATCTCTATGTCTATCTCCTGGTAAACACTGGAAATTTTTTCTCAAATTTACAGACTTAAAACCTGAAGCCTGAATTCTGGGTTTTGAGTATTTTCAACTTAGATAGTGTCAAAAATACTGAGGGAGAAAGTAGGCCTTATGCAGTACTGTGAGCAGTAAAAATTGCAGTCTTTCTGCTACTCTGGAAAAACATTTTAAAATTACAAATGGACATAACCTTTGACTAGAAATTCTATGTTTAGAACGATATTTTAACAAATTTTCTTATATGTGCATAAACATTTTTAGAACATTACTAAATATAGCTTTTTTGTAATAGTAATAAAAACTGTAAAACTGTTGTTCTTTGTATATATAAGAAATACCATAAATTAATTTAAAGTGTACAATCCCAATTTGCTTCCCCACCCTCCACTCTCAACACACACATATATACACACATTGCTCTGTTAAATAAGGGCAGGCTGATTTTCAGTTCTGGTCCTCTGATTTAACATTTCCATACTTCTCATATGACTTTAGCTAAGAGGCCAATGTTTGAATTGCCCTCCTACTTTTTCTTGCTTTTTTCCTTTTTGGTACTTTTTGTCCTCCTAGAAACTAAGAGGATGGCAAAATCTCTACTGACTGTCCTCCTGGCAAAATTCAGTCTTATTTGATTTTGACTAAGACAGATTCCCTCTCTGGAAGTGGTAATTACACATCAATGCTTTGTGGTCCTAGAAAAACCTCCTGCTCTGTATTCTTTTCTTCCCTCTGTGTCCCTTGTCCTAGATTGTACCCTCACAGAATTTACTCAAAATCAATTTGCTTCTCTTCATGGAACCCCACTGCCTCTCAATATAGCTACTCCCATTCATTGTTAGGGGCTATGGAACATGTGGTTACCAGAGCTGCCCTATAAAATTATAATTATTTGTTCTGCCAATACACACACTCACACAACTATCAAAATGCTCAATAAGATGTCTTAACTTCATGGAGAAAAGAACATATATGAAAAACTCAAATGAGAAAAGCATATGAATGTATTTCAACACATTTCCTATGTACACATGTAACAGAATCTTCCTGAAACACTGGAAGAATAATACAGCAGAAGGGATAAACAACTATTGGAAGAGTTATTAGAGTTCATTCTGTGTGGGTAGGAGGTAGTGTTCATCCATAAGTACAAGAGTCCACTCCAACTCCCTCTCCCTCACACAAATTTTAGGGAGTATGAATAAAACAAAGGGATATTGGAGCAGACCAGACACCTGTCCCTCTACCGTGAGGGAGAGGGAGAAGAAGGAGGAGTACTTGACTCCATGTCCTCTCCAAAACCGGACTATAGATGGAGGCAATAAAGTGTTTTCATGGGGTATAAGAGTAGTTTCCATCTACTAGGACAGTGATCTACTTTAATGCTTGCTCTTGCTTCTTGTTGCTTAGTTACTTTGAATAAATGAAAGTGACCAGACCACCTGCCCACTCAAAATGTAAGTGACCAGAGAGTTTAAAATCTATGCAAGTATTAAGGGATTGAGCAACATGGGTTGGTTGGCAAATAATAATAGAAGCAAAAAAATTTCACATTCATACTGCACTGCTTGGATTACTTAAAAAAATGTCTAAGTATGCATGAAACTTAGAAGATTAGAAATAAATATGACAGTATATAAACAAATATTATCTCTTGCTGGTAAAATTATATGTAATTATTTTTATTTTATTTATGCTTTTGTGAATCTTTCATAAGTCCCATAATAAACTTTAAAAATCAGAATCAATCTCTACTAATGTAAAATGAACAAATGGGCAAGAGTGGTATGAGAGTATTGAAAATTATTTTTAAGGTATAATTCTTACAATTCATTCTTTCATTTAATTGTCAACATAAGGAACAGAAGTAATTACCAATGTCATTAGAAACTTAGAAATTAATATTTTCTGAAAACCAAAGTAAAATGAAAACTGCAGGGCTTATTAGAACCCCACATTATAGAATAGAGAAGTAAAAAGGCTACATCTTTGAAACATGTGTGGTTTCCTTCAACTTTATGGTAGGCTATCTGGGGGTAACCCAAGGCTCAACAGAATTGCCCCTGTGCTGAATGTGACTATTCATGTTTCATTGCTCTGCCTTCAAAGCTTCATCTGTGGCAGGTCAGTGTCTGTGAATACAGGACAAGCACATCTACAGGTCAGCAAGAAGCCTCTAGGTTTCCCTTTAGTAGTTAACACAATGTTTCCCTAGGCCTTGATCATGGCCTTAGATCAAAGTGCATTTTTGTTTTCATAATCAAAGGGTCTCTCCTTGATAACCTTACTATTGCAGACTAAAAAATATTGAGACCAAGCAAAGCTTTGGTAACCATAACTCCAAGGATGATATTTCCTCAATTATTTTTGAAAGTATAGCTTTTAGGATACTATGTTTCTAGATAGATTGTTCTTTATCAAGTACATTAATTTTCTCTCATCAACTCTATTACTTTTGTAGATCTTATTACCATCATGCTGGGGAAACAGCATAGAGAGGGAAACTAGATTAATGACAGAATTATTGTTCCATCTGAAGTTCAAAAAACCTTCAGGCAAAGTTATCAAAAGCACAGGGTCAAATTAACATGTAATTTACTTTTCTCTTCTTCATTTGATATCAATGCCTACTTTCTGTTAGTCACTCTTATTGTATAATAGAAAATTCAGGGGTCACTAAATGACAGCAGATTCCTCACTCATAATGCTATGGAACATAATTAGATGTTGGAAAGAAAATTCTGATACTATTTCAAAAGACATAAAGAACAAAAACCTAATTTTACTAGCACGAGCAGTTTTAGTCTTTGGGAGGTTATTTGTTGGATTAACCTCTTATTCGCCACAAGAATTTTCAAAGTGAGTTATTAGAAAAGTTTTGGGTTTTATTTTATTTAAGAAAAAAAAAAGACTCCTTTTGAATCAAGAGGAATGAAAACAGGATTCTGCTGCTGGTTTGTTTTCTACTACAGCTTAATCCTGATAACATGCAGGAAGAAGTCCGACTGCAAAGACCACTCACCTTCCCTCCTCTGCCATTTCCTTGAACACTGCCCTGAAGGACCAGTGGCTCTGATAAAACTGTGCTGTCCTCTGACCTCTCTACTAAGCTGAAATTCTCTTGCTGCACCAATCTTCAAGCACAGCCACAGGTAACAGGATTGACACCTTAGCATATAAATAAAAATACCTAGAAGGTCAGTTTATCTGATGTGGGCTTGATGTCACCTCAAAATCTCAGCCCTGGAAGCCAGGGATAGGCCAGAGCACCAACAGTTCCTCCCTGCCTCTCTTGGTCACTCCAAGTACCTGTTCTAATTTCTCCTGACTTTGCTTTCAACAAGCATGAGCAAACCACAGGGCAGTCAAGGGAGCATGTCCCCAAGTGCTGGTGAGACATCTTCCCCTCCAGTCAGGTTTAATTATGAACCTAAAGCAGTAATATGACTGGAGCCTCTGCGTTTTTCTGATAAGGGACAATTTTTCATTTCCCTTAGGTTTTATGATCTTCAGGGGTGGGAAAGTGCTGACAGCATGAGTCGACAACCAGAGGCACTGACTCCAAGTGCTGATTTTTCAAAAATAAGGAGACAGGGGAGGTCTAGGAATTGAAATTGTACTGAGGAGAAGTGTGTGGCTATGGCAACTGATTTGGAGGCCAGAGAAGGCAGAAAGGCTTCAGGACAAGCCAGTATATCTCTATCTAAGTGCAAATTAAGGGGAAAGATAAAAAAACATATTTTGTCACTGTGTCTGCATTGCTGGGAGAGGCTTGCTGTTTACATCCTCCCAAAGTGGAAGCACTAGCATCCCTGCTGCTGGTACTGCTATGAACCATACCAATAATGACAGGACCTCCACAGAGTGCTGATGTGTACACAGGTCCTTTACACATAGCATCTCAGCAATCCTCACCCACCGCTATGACGAGCACATCACCATGTCCATCTTCAAGAAACTGAGGCTTATAACAATTCAGTGACTTGCCAAGGACTAAAAAGCCAGCAAGTGGCAGAGCGAAGATGCAATGCTATAACTGTGTTCAGGTCCACTCTACAGTGCTGCCTCAGGTTTAGCCTCACCAATGTTACCAAACATGGCGTTACACTTGATCTTTCAGGCTTCAGAAAGGTGAAAGAAAACGCAATCCTGCTAGAAAACTACCCATTATTCAGAACTCACAGCTATTGGATGAGCACAATGCTTGACATGTCTATCCATTATGGCTCATTCCCCTTTCCAAAAGTGTACCAGTTGATAACACTGTGTATGCCTCCAAGTGATTAGGTATTCCATCAAAATTTGCAGATTTCAGTTAACATAAAACCTATTGTCTAGCTATACCTTAATCACAAAGTACTGCCAGGGTTGGGAGGGATTTCCAACGGTTCATCCAGTCCTCTGATGGCAGAAGGAGCCTCGCTGCAAAAGTCTCTCCCCCTCCCAGGATTTTACTAGTGACGTTGGAGTTACAATCCCAGGCACATCCCGTTCCCAGACATAAAAACTGCTTCTCTTTCTCTTCAACAAGAGAAACAAAAGCAAAAAAATGAAACTATATCATCAAGCCATGAGAGAGTAAGCCATTTAATCTCTTTACTTTTTAGAGATCAAGGCATAGTAAGTGTTGAGCACATTATCTACATGATTTTTTTTTCCAAAATTTAAAGTTTAATGTTTGCCTGTTTTTTTTTTAGGGATATATGTTTCAGATTCAATGCAAGTAGTAAATATTTTATTATTCATTATATGCATGACACTGGTCTTAATGAGAAATATAAAGCATATGACATAAAGCCTAATTTTTTCTCCTTTGAAATATGTCAACTCTTCCCCTTTCTCTTTTTGCTTCCTATAAAAAAAAGTAAAATATGTCATATAGTTTTGAACATAGATAAGATAATCATTTTTTACAAACAAATCATTTTCATCAAAATTATACTTAAATTACAAATTCAAGTATCATTTTAGGATACAAAAGTATAAAGTGCCTCAAATTTTACGTGGGGAACAGGCAAAGATTTCTTAAGACCCAGAAAACTATAGCCATAAAAAAGAAAATAATAAATCATACTTCACTAAACTTTTGCTTACCAAAAGCATCGTTAAGAAAATGGGAGAAAACATTTGCAAAATTCATATTAGCCAAAGACTAATGTCTGGGAAACAGAACTCCTACAATACAATAAAAAACTGAGAATCAAATGTTGGCAAAATATTTAAATGCTTTATAAAAGAATCATCAATGGCAAATAAATACCTGAAAAAGTGTTCAAAGTCATTAATATTCAAGGAAATGCAAATGGATTCCACAGTAAGACACTTATTCTTTAAAATGAGTAAAATGAAAAAAATCGACAAGACCAGGTGAGGATGTTAGCCAGCTGAAACTCTCATTTATTTCTGACAGGAATGTAAGATGGTATAAATGCTCTGGAATTGGGAAGTCTGCAGTTTCCTACAATAGGAAACAGATAACTTACAGCCCTACAACATCTCACTCCTCCTTATTTTTCTCAAGAGCAATGAAAATATGCAAAGAAAACTTATGCAAGGATGTTAACAGCTTTTCACATGAAATGGCCCAGGAAAATTGAATGAATGAATGGCGTAATTTTCATATCATAAAATACTAAGCAAAAAAATTACAAAATACTGATAAAATAATGCAACTTAAAAATGTGAAAACATGCTGAGTGAAAGAAGACTCTTACAAATAATATGTGTTTATGTTCCCACTTATAAGCCTTAAAATTTAAAACTAAACTATAGTGGAAACATATTAGAACAGTGCTACCTCTGGGACAGAGGTAGAGAGGATTGACTGGGAAGGAGCATGTGAGAACTTTGTGGAAAATGTAATAGGGTTGCATATTTTGATAGGGGTTTGGGTTACCCAGGTGTATGCATATGTCAAAAATCAGTCAGTATGCACTTAAAAATGTGTGTTTTTCCATTGTGTGTAGATTTTATCTTAAAATGGAAGGACTAAAACATTGAACTCATGCCAAAGATATTTATACTGAAATATTTCATAGAAGGTAAACTAATATATTCAATCACTTTAAAATGTATAAATAAGTTGAATTAAGAATAAACACAGGGATAATAAGGAAGATAGGAAACAAAGAAGGAAAGATAACAGGTAAAATGGGAAAGAATCAGAAGGAAAGAGCACTTTGTTTCATCATGCATCTAACAAATTTATTGAGTATCTACCACATACCAGGCACTGTAGTAAATGAATAAGACATTTCAAGTAATTTAAAAAAAAAACTTGGTGAATACAGTGAGCATCTACAAATTTGATATTCACAAATTTTTCAATTTTTCTTCATGCATTATAATTATACATATTAGTGGGATTCATTGTAATATAGTCTCACATGAAGTAATATTTCTGAGACAGAATTATAGTGTGCACTCTATTCTCCCAATATGTTACACAATGCCTAGTACACAAGTTGCACTTAACAAAATCTGTTGTATAAATAAATAAATATAATATGCTAACATATACTCTACCCCATGGTGTCCATTAGGTACCATAATATATTAGTAGAAAGTCCTAAAATTAGTCAAAGCTGATAGCCCAACATTTGTTTCTTTTTATACAAAAAGGGTGGTAAAGAGAAAGAGAAAACATTAAAACAAACTCTGAATTCATGAGACTTCAAAAATTTTCATCACATTGTAGAAAACCATCACACCCTCATGGTTCATGGTGGGCTACCCAGCCATGTTGTTGATTAATCTGCTAAATAGATACTCAGGTCTTCTTAAAATGGACCTTCTGGTTGACTTTTATCTTGGTTTGACTTTTGCAACAAACACAGCTAACAAAACAGCATAGTAGAACAAAATGCAGGAGAAGAGCTAGCTGACAGCTTCATTATCTGCAGTAGAGAGTACTTGCTAACTCCTAAAATCTAGAATTTAGTAAGCTTCACAATAATGATGTAAGAAAGTGTCTGACAATCAAGAAATAAATTAATCTAGTTCTCAGAACAATTCCCAGTGGGAATTAGAGAGGAGAGGAATTCTCCTGGATTAAAAAAAAAAAAAACATGTTTTCATCAATGTTTTTCTCTCTATTTTGAGGTATTTATGAACTGTTCACAAAATACACATTTACTGTAAACAGGAATTTTGTTGCCCACTTATGCTTAGGAGCCATATTTCCTGGAATTGGCTGGAACGAACCCAGTTGTACTGTTTCTACATGATGCAAAAATTGAAGATAAATGTGACAGAAGTTCTGAAATGTCACTGGATGGGACACTAAGTGTAGTCCATTGTGAAGTGAACCTCAGAGTACAGCCACTTAAGATATTGTTCTATGTCATTTGGGTCAGACAAAAGAAGAGAAAAGAAAATGCAAGCCAAGAGTTTCCCAAGCCAGTCTTTGTAACATAACTAAGAAAAATGCAAGTGAGAATTGTGAAGTTCCAGCCACTATGGGGAGACGTGAAAATTAAAATCTAACTGGTTATTCCCTCCAGAATAAATTGTTCCCTCCTCTTGAAAAATCGAAAAGAAGAAATCCTGTACCAAGTAAAGCTAAATTCTTTTAAAGCTTCATTAGTAGTAGGTTCATTTATTTTTTCCCCCTGAGCAAGCATCATTGGATTCAAATGAAAAGCTCAAGGCATGTTTGGTAGATGATAATGAGTGATAAGGAATCTAGCCAGTAAAATCACAGTAGAAAATCAGAATTCTTGTAAGTGTACTTTTACAAACATTTACAGGACATGAACAGAAACCTGAAGGCAAAATGGTTGACGGAAAAAAAAATTATGATATACCTAGGAGCATCTTTCAGCATCTAGTTCCAACTGAGGAAATAGTAAAACTAAGGAAAAAGCAAAAGCAAATGAAATCCTCATCAGTCAATCATAAAAATTATGAAGAGTTGGGGCATGAAAATACTATTCACCTTATCCACACCCAGGAAAAAGGGAAAGGCTCTTTTATAGAGATTTGGTTTTTAAAAAATGGCAATCATTTAAAAGAACAGGCTGTGTTTCAGGCAGAACCAGTTCCCTTTCTGTTTTTCTAAATTTATTACCTGTTTCTGAAGTTTCTTTTAAAAAAAAAAAAGTTAAAGAAATTCAACTGTTTGATTCTTGTCATGATTAAAATACACAAATAAGGAGTTTCAGTGGCCCTATAGCGGAACACATGCAAGCTGCTACTTTTAGACAATACTAAGCCCTAACAGGGTGTGCATGGAACAGTTACCACTTGTTCTAATTGTAGAGCACCTCTACTCCTGAATTTTTGTGCCTCTCAAATTAAAGAGGAAAATATTGCTGAAATGACTCATGGCATCAGGCTTATTCTCCATCAATCCAAGTTCAGAGGGAAAGTACAAAATTTTAAATGCTAAAATGCTTTTCTGCTGTGTCAGTAGCAATTCCAGAATCCTGTTCATTTTGGAAGCACTTATTCTTTGTCCCCAAAAGAATTAAATGGCAAATTTTGAAATAGCAGCACCTTAAAGACATCTTTTTAGAAAGGACAGTCTCCTCTTTAGTAGCAATGCACCTAGAAATAGATCTTCCTTTTACTCAAATTCATGGGTTTGAGGCAGGAAGAGAATCAAATGATAGAAGAATCTTCAAACAACTACCATGCTCTGGATGCCAGGAAAAACACTTTACATGTTATCTTGATTAGTATTTGGAACATCTTGAGAGTAATCACTGTATTGCAGGTAAGAGTACTGAAGTTAAGTTTCTCTATCCCAAGATGGCCTTCATGGTGAGCTGGGAGTGAAACCCAATCAGCAAGACCCCAAAATCCTAGCCTATTAGCTTGATACCCCCAGTGAGTTGGAGTCTAGATCCTGTTTGTGTTTCCAGTGTGGGTTCATTCTAAGTCAGCCATCAGATCAACTTCTCCAGGAATCCCTTCCTTACAGCTCCCAGAGTACACCACTATCTGGAGCTCCACAGCATGCTTCACAAATTTTATTGAAAATAGTAACTACATCAAATAAAATTACAAAGTTAATCCTCTCCAGAATGTAAACCCCTAGAGTTTGGAACCATAGTCATATTTGAATCCTAAGTACTCAGCACAATGTCAAGAATATAAGGGGCAATTTACAAATATTTGATGATTTGTAATTGAACTGAGAGGATTGATTAAGGACTTTCAAACTATAAAAAATCTCATGGAACTATACAATTCTTTGTAAGCTGGGAATGCCGTTCAGTGGTAAAGTACTTGTCTAGAATGTATAATGGCCTGGGTTCAATCACCATCTCCATAAGAAAAAAAAAAAAAACTTCTTCAAAACTCACTGAGTAGGGAAGGAGGCTTTGAAACAGTATCTCCCAAACCTATTGCTTCCCTCACTATAAAGTACTGAAGTTGGTTATGCCTCTAAATAGTACAGATTGCCAACTAATCAAACCCCATCTTCAAAGAGTAAGCAGGTTTGTAGAATGATTTGTGCTAGTCGAGCACAAGCAAGTTCATACTGATAACCATCACACTAGCAGGGTATAACATCTAATAGTGGTTGAGAACTGGACTTTAGAATTATGCAGACCTGGGTTCAGGTGTTGATCCTACCATTTACTCACTGACATTGAGAAAGTTACTTTAATGTTCTCCATGCATGCAAACTAAGTGATTGCTCTAAAAATTAACTAAATAAATGAACTGAAACTCTTGGCAAGTGCCTACTACATAATAAAAGCTTTATAAATGCCAACTATTACTATTGGTGTTGCTTTTATTATATTTGTAACCGTGTTTCAGTTATTGTACATTTTTTCCTTTACTAGCTAAAGTAAGTTTTTCCTGTTCAATTCTTTCTTAGAATCCCACAGGATGAAACAGAGGCCTTAAATATATTTATAAATGGTTACTGCTCATTGGAGCACTCTAAATAGAATACAAGTTAATTAGTAAATTAGTTTCATCATATATATTTGCATGTAGCAGAGATACAAACATTCTAGCATTAAGAGGAGAGTGAAAACATAATGGAGAAAAAGTTAATTACTAGTTCTAATTTTCTTAAGACTTGTAGTGATAATGTGGCCAGGAAGGAAAATGTACTCAAAATTAGGAGACATACACTGAAATGTTGAGGGATGGCACACATTGATGTCCACAACCTACTCTTATATTTCTCAGTGAGACTCATATTTCTGCACACTTTTTCAGCTTGGCACAAGTTTTTTCCATGCTATCTTTGTAAGGGTATCTGAATAGTGAACAACCATGAAAGGCAGAGAGAGTGTACCTTTGGAGCAAAAGTTAAGCAAATTTGTTTGTAATCCCCCAATAAAAGTTTGGGTTTCCTTCACTGAGATATTACCTCCTGCGTGCACAAAATCTACCTGGGCCTGCCTTGACCTGGGGGACAAGGGAACAAATGTAAACATAAAGCTCTTGCTACCTGCTGTGCTGTGAGCAAGTGTTTTTGGTTTCTAACTCATGAGTAGTATGATTTCAACTAGCATCCATGAAACTTGAGCTGGCTTACTTGTTTTCAAAAAACAATGTCAAACCTTTCACAGTTCTTCAATTTTCTGTGCCAAATAAATGTATATGTATGCATATATAGAGAGATAGTAAAGTCAAGGGATAAATTACCTATTTTAAGGGTTTAGACATGTTGACCTCAACTATAAATCACAGGACCCTACATCCGAGTATGTAGTCTCAAATGAAAATGGAAAACAAACAAAACAGGCATTTTCTGAAGCTATGTGGGCAAGGAGGCACTGGGTGGCTCTTTCAGGAATCTCTCCCTGTTGTTTCATATAAAAAAAGTAAGAGAACATCCATTCAAAGGGGCTTCAGGGATTTGAAAAAGCACATAGTCTGGACAAATGCTTAAAAACAGACAAATATTAAGATAGAATTTGCATGATGCTTTACTCTGTTCCTCTAACACATGCATTCCTCAACATTTCTCAGACATTTAATTAGGATCTATGTTGTGCCAGGTATCACAATACATTTTATAATAACCCAGCCTTAGGTGGGTGGTGATTATTAAACTTATTTTGGAGAACAAGAAAATCAAGCAGCACAAGGTTTAAGGATGTGCCTAACTCAGAATAACAGACTAGAATGTGGAATTACAATCAATATTGGCATTTTCCATTAGCCCATGAATTTTATATTCTAAAGCATAGATAAGATAAAGTTATTAGGGTCAACTTTAAAGACTCCTTTTGAATTCAATGATACTAATGTAAAAAGATCTTATTTTAAAATTATTTAAGGAAGATGTTTACTCATAGCCAATACATGTTTGCACTATTTTGTGAGACTTGTGCATTTAATTTAATGTGTAGTGAATATTATTAACTTACCGAAGGCTGAGCAGAGAAGCACCAAATTGTACTATTTAGAAAAGTGGAATCCAGTTTCTTCATTGGTGGAATCTTGGTGCTCATTTTACACAGAAACCACATGATAAAATGAACCAGGCTTGGGGAACTTCAGTATATATTATGTTCATATTCATATAATTGTATTTATCTTTTAACAATAAACAATAATTTTCAAGGTGAGAAAAAAACTGTTGGACTTAAACACACCCAAATGAAATATTTTAATTGTTAGATACTTGTTTTATCTTTTCCCAGCATTATTGAGGTATCATTAACAAATTAAACTTATATATATATTTAAGGTATACAAAGTGATGATTTGATACACACACACACAGTGAAATGATTATTACAATCAAGCTAATGAACTTATTTATCACGTCACATAATTACTCATTTGTGTGTGTATGTCTTAGGACATTTCAAGTATAGACCATACAGTGTAATTAACTATAGTCACCAGGCTGTACATAAAGTCTTCAGGACTTATGTATCTTATATTTGAAGGTTTGTACCCTTGACCAGCCTCACACCTGACACATATACAAAGAAAATGAAATCGATATCTCTAAGAGATATCTGTACTCACATATTCATTACAACATTACCCACAACAGCCATGACTGAATCAATACAGAGAATGTAATACATCCGTACAATGTAATATTATTCGACCTTAGAAAAGACGAAAATTCTGCCATTTGTGAAAACATGAGCGAACTCAGAGGACATTGTGCTAAATAAAATAAGGCAGTTACAGACAAATACATACAGATCTCACTTATGTGTGGAATCTAAAAAAATCAAAAACAGAATCAGAGAATAGAAAAGTTCTTTTATATTATTATAGTGTCACTAAAGATACAAAATCCACTATATATTTTAAAATTTATCATTTTATAGCCAGTTTAGCTCATTAATGATCCTCCAGCTGGTTTCTTGTTAATCTGAATATGTTCTCACTAAAATAATTTAATAATTATTTTAAAACCCTATTGAAAATAATAGTCATGATTTATTAGCATGTTCAGCCTACAGAAGTTTCTTTACAATTCCAACAATCTAAAGACTGGACTAGGTTCATATTCTTCTTTAAAATATAAAATTAAAAATTTTAGAAATGAAATGATTAGCTACAAGTATAATCTTTCAGTCAGTTGAAATAGGAAAGCCCAAGGAAGGAATTATTGAAAATTCAGAGAACTCATTCCATTGACAATATACCATCTTATCAGTATTCTTATATGAACTTTGGGCAACATAATCTCTGAGCAATATATATATATATATATATATATTCAATGATATATATATATATATATATATATATATATATCACTGAAAACAACTTTTCATAATCACAAAACTTTTTATCTGCATATTAAATGTGACTATTGACTTATAAAGCAAGTTCAAGATGACCCCATCTAGATTTATTCATAGATTGCTTAAGATTTTGAACTTTGTAGCTTGCTACTGAGCCATCTAAATTGTTTGGCTCTGTTGCATAAGCCAAACTGTTTTTAAGAGGTTGTTTTCATATAATTTCTGATATAGTTTCCATTAAAAGGCAAGAAACCAATCTCATTTTTAATGATGTTTTATCATTTCTAAGGCAGAAGACTCAAACTGTCAAAAGTTAACATAATGTAAGGAGGTCAATATATTAATATTTGTATCCATTTAAATTATTAAAATATGCTAATATTTTTATCCATTTAAAAGTAAGGAAAGATTGGAGGAAGGTAAGAGGGGGAGAGAGAGACAATATCTTGACTTAATCTAAATTCTACTATTTGTATGACCTGGTTAAGTGTCAAAAGCAGATTATAAACATTGGAGTGCTTGCCCATTCTTATAAAACTCTTCATTGAACATTTGGCCACTTTGTAACTAAGAGATTTTTATTTTCTGGAAGTATTAACTGAGGGCAAGTTTCCCAGTTATTATTTAGCTTATAATTGATTTGAATAAGCATAACAATTGTATATAGTCAGTGATTCAAATGCACATATTAAGGGAACAGGGTCATTTCTTCAGTTGAAAACCAATCTTTTCATGTATCCCCATCAAGTCTTTTGTCCAATTTTACTCTCTATGATATATAATACCTATGTATTATTTTAAAAACAAAAGTGACATAAGTTTGATTATGATCTTTAAAACTACATCCTAATTTTTCCTGATAGACATTTTGATAAGCTCTTATATAATGGTTTCAATGGAATGGCATTTGCTGTTTAAAAACTGTCTAACCAAAAAAAAAAAAAAGAATGGTATTTTTGGAAATTATTACCTTTCAAAATATCTTTTTAGTAGGATATTATATTTATATCAGTGGTTCAGTGTATATTATTTGACAGTTAATGACTAAGAAATTTGGGAGGAAATAAACCTTTAAATAGCTTTGTAAATGTTAATAACATTGTTTTCTAAGCATCTCCCTAGCATTTAGAGGTATGACAGGAACTGGTACCAAGAACAAAACATGAGAAGAGTTAACAAATAGAAATACAGAATCATATCATTTAATGGAACATCTGGCATTAACAATACATGTTAATGCCAGATGTTCCATTAAATGATATGGAAACATAGATGTCATGTTCTGAATGCACAGTTATAGGTAAATATATACAAGATATCATAAGCTATATAGTAGAATCAACTTAACACAATGACCATACAATCAAGAAATTGTGATACTATGCTGGGAAAAGTTAAGAAAGAGTCCTCTGAATTTTGACTTTGAAATGTATAACAATAAATACAGATCTAGGTATGTATTACATAGCAATGAGCACACATTCTAAAAATTCACCTTTAGTGCACATCTTCATTGTGTGAATATCATGGAGTGGATTGCATAACCAATATGATAAATGTTAATCACTCAATATGGCTTCATGGTGTTATCAATAAAGAGTAACCCCAAGACTTTGCCAGTGTATCATGGCATACTGTTTTAGAGTAAAGTTTTCTTTTTTAGGAGTATACTCTAGAATAACTATAAATAGAATAGTAAATGTGTGAAATAGTAACATTTATTATATATATCAAGTATTATGTACTGTGCATAATTATATGTGCTACACTTTTTTTTTTGCCTGAGGGTGAGGAGGGTATAAGGATTGAACTCAGGGGCTCTGGACCACTAGTCCACATCCCCAGCCTATTTTTTTATTTTGTTTAGAGACAGGATCTTACTGAGTTGCGTGGCACCACACTTTTGCTGAGGCTGGCTTTGAAATCATGATCCTCCTGCCTCAGCTTCCCGAGCTGCTGGGAATACAGGCGAGCATCCATGCCTGGCTATATGTGCTATACTTTTATATGACTAGTAGCACAGGTTTTTTTACACAAGCATTGCCAAGTGAGTGATAGGTTGTGTTGGACATTATAACAGCTACAATGCCCCCAGACAATAGGAAATTTTAGTTCCATTACAGACTATTAGGCTAGTGGACAGGAAACAGGTTATTATATTCAACCTGAAAATAGACTACTGAAGCAATCTTCATTATACTTGGCTTTTGTGTGTGTGAGCAGAGCACTCAGCAAGTCCCTAGCCTTCTCTGGGCCTCATTTTATCTGTGGAATTCAATTAAATGATTCTTTTTTGAGCTTCTTTCTTGCTCTCTTATGATTCTGTATTTCTATGAAGGAGCACAGAATTCAACCCCTTTGCCTGTCAAGAATCTTAGAACTATGAGGAAACATGTCATCTAGACATTATTCATACACCCCCAATTTGGCTATTTTATCTGAAGCATCAGTTCAAAATTTACAAGTTCTTCCATTTTGAAGATTAGCCTGTGTACAAATGTAATTAATCTATTTTTAAAGAAATGTTGACCTGGATGTATAACTAATTAAAACAAACAAAAAATTTTAAAAAAATGGAAAAATGAAGAAAAAAAATGTTAACCTGTAAATTAAGTCATTTGCTACCATGCCAGCTTAGGATATACTACAAAAGTAAACACTGAGGGTCCTCAAATTAGGATGGTTCAGCTTAACAATTTTTTAGTTATAAGAAGATATAAAAGTGATATGCACTTAGTGAAAAATATATTTTGAATCTTGATTTTTTTTCCCCTGGGCTAGTCCCATCCCCTAGAATACCCTCTCTCTATGCTGGGCAGCAGCAGTGAGCTGCAGCTCCTAGTTGGCCTTAAGATCATGAGGGGACTCTGTAGTGAGTGGGGCTATGATGTTCAGGTCAGTCGCATTCATTGCAATTTCAATCTGTTGTATTTTCAACTTATGATAGATTTGTTAGGATATGTCCCATTGTAAGTTGAGGAATATGGGTACACTGGTAAAAAAAAAAAAAAAATTACTCAAATGCTATTTGTTAACTCTGCCATCTTGAATAGCTGTCCTAGTGTTGGCCAGTATGTTATAGTCTGCCCTAGCTTTCTTAGCTAAATACTTATAAAAATATAAAAAACAGAAATATCTTTGTGAAATGGTTTTGAGTAAATACTACAACAATGGAACATAATTTAGGAGGGCTAAGGATGTAGCTCAGTGGTAGAGCTTGTCCAGCATGTATGAGGCCCTGGGTTCCATCTAAGGAGGGGTGGGGGGTGAGGGAAAAAAATATATATATATATATTAGGAAATGTGTTCCATATATAAGCATATATACATATTTTAAATATGTATATATAAAACATTACATTGAATATAAAATGACACAAAAGTTTACACAGTTAGAGGAGCTACTAAACATATATTAACATATTTGTCTTCTCCATTCCATGCATTCTACCTTTAAGGGTACCAACCCCACACCTGGTACATAGAAAGCACTTAATGAATGTTTGCTAAATAAGTAAATAATGAAAGCACCTAATGAATGTTTGCTAAATAAGTAAATAATGATCTCCCCCCTCTGATTGTATAGGTACCAGTATTGAGGAAGAAAGAAATTATCTCATTTGTTAGTCTGAGACAAAACCAAACTCAAAATCTTTCATTCCTACTCCAGTTGTAATTTTTACATTATATAGGTACAAGAATTTTGAAGTCAGATATACAATAAAGCAGAATTTTGTAAATATAAATGCTTTGATGCTTTCAGGCAGCTAACAAAATGCCTTAGGCTGGGGAATTTATAACTCACAGAAATTTATTTCTCCCGTTACTAGAGGCTTTAATGTCCGGGATTCAGAAGCCGGCAGTGTGGGGCCTGGGCTTGCTTGCTCAAAGATACTTCCAGCTGTGTCCTCACGTGGGGGGATGAGTCAGCTTTCAGGGGCCACTTAACCAAGGTTTCTCATCTGGACTCTGCCTTCTGGACCTAATCACCTCTGTGGAGTGTGTGGGAGACTCCCGCTGAAGGTAAGTTTCTGTCTCTAGAGAACATCACAGAATCCCTTACCCCTCTCCCTCCTCTCTAAAGGGTGCCAAGCTCAAAAGTTTTCTTGACCATTCCCCGGAGGGACACAGTGTCTGCTCGCCATTCCTCAGTCACCCTGCCAATCAGCACCTGCCAGGTAGCCTAAGCAACCCTTCTTAAGCTGAAGCTTGCAAACTCAGGCTTTCTGCCCTCTTCTTCTTTCTCTCCTCTCTCTCTCTGCTCTCTGCTCTCTTCCTCTCCTCTCTCTGCCTCTCCTTTCTTCCCCTTTGAGTAGCCCCCCAATAAAATCTCTTCGTTGAATCTCTGTCTCAGGGTGAGTCACTCGCCTTTCCACCTCCCCTAAAGGCCCCAGCTCCTAATACTATAGCACTGAGTGTTAGGATTTTAATATAAAAATTGTGAGGGTACACAAACCTTCAGATCCCAGTAATGACAATTTCCACTCAGAGTCTGATAATTTTTCAAGTCACTCTCTCAATTGGAAATGCAACCAAGAACCTTTTGTTATACCTTTACAGAGCACAGTAAAGTGGTCAGGGCTTAAGATAGTAGCTTTACCTCTTAGCTCTCATTAAGTACTGTTTCTCCGCTTTATGTGCTTTATGGGGATGCAGCCCCATGTTTCAGTAGAGAGTCCTAGATTTTACCAAGGGCTTTACAGTTCAGTAGTATTCTAGAATTTCGTGGGACCTGTTGACCTGTGCTAACACTTCAGGAATGAACTTAGAAGGCATTTTACATTAGCATCTGACCTAACACATGAATCCTTTACTCAGCAACTCCTACAGGGAAGTGCCCAAGTGTGGCTACAATGCCTCCAATTAGCAGTCTTCACTACTTCAAGACAACTGGAAGGAAAGACTTCAAGAATATTTTTGTTGTTGTTTTTTTTCCCTCCAACTCCACTGAGGTATAGCTGATGGATAAAAATTGTTTAAATTTAAGATGCACACCTTGATGATATGATATATGTATACATTGTGAAATATTCACCACAATCAAGCTAAATAATGTATCCATCACCTCTCCCTTGTGTGTGCATGTGAGGGATGGGCAGAAATGAGAACATTTAAGATCCATCCTCTCAGCTTTGAAACTAAAAGTTGAGTGTCACTATGGTAAATGTTCTTATGGTCTCAGTTTCCCCAGTTTTAAAAGGCAGATACTAGTATCTTTATTGCATGCTATTGTGAAAACTGGACAAATTATATGAAGCTCTGTCACGTATTAGCAGTCAAAAATGCTTCTTTCCCCCAACAGATGCTTTATCAATATATATGAGTAAAATTTGCTTTTCTTCAGGTGTATTAATTTCCTCGATCTGTCATGACAAAGTACTGCAAATTTGGTAGATTGAAGCAATATGTTCTCTCCCTGTTCTAGAGCTTACACGTCCTAATCCAGGAGTCAGAAGGACCATGCCCTCTCTGAAGGCTGCAGGGAGGACTGCTCCTGGGCTCTTCCTAGCTTCTGGGTATTGCAGACATTCTTAGCATTGCTGGGCTGGACATGTGGAAGGCTTGCTCTAATCTTTGCTCTGTCATCTGTGTTGTCCTTGTGATCCTGTGTGTGTTCAGAGGTCCCTCTTCTGACAAGGACACAAGTCACAGTGAATTTAGTCCTAAATTCTAACCCAGTATTACTTAATGTGATTACATCTGCCAAGACCAAATTTCTACAGAATGTCATATTCATGGGTTCTGGATAGAAATGAATTTAGGGGAGGATACAATTCAACCCAGTACACTAGAGTTGTAATGAAAATTAAAAGAAATATTACATAAACTGTAAGGTAAAAGTAAGTTCCATTTCTTAATTTTCCAATTTTTAGATTATGTATCTACAAATTAGGCATTCAAGAAAGTTTTACTAACAGTAGTAAAAAAAAAAAACAAACAAACAAAAATAAAACTCATTTACCCACCAGATAAAAGAGAAATGAGATAATCTTTATCTCCAAATAATAGTCATAAAAGAATCCATAAAATTGTTTATATCCACTATGAAGTTTCTTTATATAAAATTAATCTATTTTAGAAAATCTATATTCATGGAATATATATGTAGGAATTGCAATATACTACAGATCAAATTTAGTTTTCCATTAGTTTATGCTGATGATTAAGTTATATAGATGTCAGGGTTATTGTGTCCTTGAGCCAAAGTTTAACAGTCCACTTCTAGTTTTTTAATAGAAAGTTCTAAGGAATGAGAATTCTATTGTAACAGCAGAAGCAGATTTAATGATTATTCACATACAAATATTTAAATGAAAAGTTTATGACATTAATCATCTTTTATAATCCATAAATTTGTTATATAATGACATCTTAGGGCATGTTACTTATTTTCAAATTGTGAACAATGTAAGTATCAGCATTTAAATTAACATTAGAAGAGCAATTGAGTTGGGTGAAGTATTTTTTTTTCTCAGGGTTACCTATAGCAAATCAATCAATGTCACTTGAATTTATGCACTTGGACTCCCAACAGCATATGATTCTCAGAGGGGTACTGTGTAAAATATTGCTCAAACACTATGATCAGGTCTAGGAGAGAACAAAAATAAGACTTCTTTTGCAAAGATAAGATGTAATCATAAGATTACTTCATGCTTCCTTCATAGAAATAAAGAAATCTATAAAAATAGTAGAAAGTCTACATTTTTATCATGAGCTGAGACATTTATGTTTTGAATACTTGAAGACACATTGGGGTTATATGTCCAATAAAAATAGCCTATTAGAAAATGAGAACATTTTTTTAATTATCTAAAAGGAAAATAAGGAAGACATCTAAAAATTGTTTTAATCTCTTTAAACTTTTATCCTCTAGGATAAAAAGTCTAATCTTCCCAAGATTCATAAATCCCTTTCTCACCTTAGATTGTAAGGCCTGTAAAGCTACATTGATCTCAATGGGTGCCAACTGTATCATTCAAGCTGTCACTGTCGCCAGACTATAGTCATTCCTATCATCTCAACCTACTTACTGCATTCACTCCTTAATTTTTCTCTCTGCTTGCTATGGCTTAAATGTTTATTCCCTTCTCCCAAGAATCTTGTTGAAATTCAGATACCATTTTGGTGTTAATAGGAGGAAACTTGAGAATTTGATAAGGCCACCTACAGGTTTAAAAGTGTGAGTCTGGTCCCTTTTTGTCTCATGCCCTCACCCCTTC
The DNA here is from genome assembly GCF_052094955.1 of Ictidomys tridecemlineatus. Classification (NCBI taxonomy): domain Eukaryota; kingdom Metazoa; phylum Chordata; class Mammalia; order Rodentia; family Sciuridae; genus Ictidomys; species Ictidomys tridecemlineatus. Next base: position 162,750,513 of record NC_135478.1, on the reverse strand, counting down.
CAACATGTGATGATCACCAAGAGAAACCTGACGGGATGCCAGTGCCTTAATTTTGGACTTCCCAGCCCACAGAGTATGAGAAAATAAATTTCTGTTTGCTCTAAACTATCCAGGGCTTACATATTTTGTTATAGCAACACACAGAGACTATGGCACTTCTATAGCTTTTTCCTATTCTCACTCCACTTTTGAGTTTGTGATCAATCTTGCTGTAGCTTATGCCCACTCCTGGGGGAAAATCTGCATGTGCTACAATTGCATGCAAGTCACCTTCATTCCAACTCTTCTCAGCTCTGACCACAGCCAGTTTTTCCAGTTTCATACTACTTTGTCCTCTCAAAACCCCACACTTCAGAGAATCCAAATTCTTCTCCATGGTCTGGAGATCATCTGTGCTTTCCAGTTGCTCTGCTTCTGCTCAAATTATTCTACCTGAATTAACCTTTTCCCATCCAAATCTTTTCAAACCAGCTCTATTGTCCTGTCCTTTACAAAGCTTCTCAGACTCAATTCCTTTCCTCATAATTGCTCCCAAGTATTATGCGTATCTGTTACAATGTTCAGCATATTCTGGTTCATCAGCAACTCAATTGCTTATTTTTCTCCCTTAGTGATATTAATTGTACAGTTCTTGAGAAATCATATTTTCCTCATATCTGGATCATCTCTAGCAACTATCATAACACCTTCATGGATTAAATCAAATGAGGGTTTGCATATGATTTTTTTTCCTGAAAATTCCACAGGAGATTACCATTTCAGAGAGAAAACTAATTTAAGACTCCTTCACAGAGTATGGGATGAGGATGACAGAATCAAAGACATAGAGTTTTGAATTGTTACAAATTTGTTGATCCTCAGAAGACAGATGAAGGTAAGTTATATAATTTTTCAACTAAATACTGTAGGTATTTTCTTTCAAATAAAATCTTTTCATTTTACCTTTTCTGAGTAATCATAGCTCATATTTCTGCATCTTCCTTATTTGCAGAGTTTTCTTTGTAAAATCTTGCTATAACCCTAAAATCAAATTGAGATTTGGAAATGTGTAGGTTTATTTAAGATCTGAACCTAAGCTCCCATGAGAAGTGGTCCTCAGTCCCTTTAAGTTCACAACTCAACAACTTGGTGTCATCATGAATGACTTTCATGGGTGAAAAGAAAAGAGGAAGGAAATAATCTATTTAGATACAATTCCTTAAAAGATGATGGGAAACAAATAAGACTTAATGATCTTTCTCCCATTACTTATTTGTAAGGCAGACAGAAGAATCTAGAACAAATTCACATTTACCACAGTGCCTTTTAAGAGTACTAGGATGTTTAAACACGATTTCTACAAAATAGAAAAAGCTGCATTGCATTTACCTGGCCTTCATTCAAACATTTCTGATTTTATTGAGCTCCCATTCAGCTGAGTCACATGATGATAGGAAATACAACTTCACATTCTGCTCATGGAACTGCTTGACACTGGGGTTCTGGCTGGATATTCCCTATGACAAGTTCACATTCAATGTGTACTGTTGAGCACATCACTGTATGTTGAGACAAAGCTTGTACTTCATGACTTCTTTGTTACTCTTCTTTATGTAATCCAAGTAGTATAAATCAGTTCTTTGGACTTATACATATTAATTAGAGCAGTAGTGAAGATAAAGGTATTAATGAAATCCTTTCTTCCATTAAAATGGAGGTCAACAGTGGCATATTACTACTCTACAGGGAGCATAACCAAATTTAAAGGAGTACTGAGCTGCTTGGCAGATATTAGGCTCTCGAGAATAATTAAACTCCTATAAACGCTCTGGAAAAAAATCTCACCATCAAATAGGAAATGTACAATAAAAATGCTTTTTAAAATTTAAACTAATTAGGTTATGTCTTAATGTTTGCCACTGTTGCTTATAAAAATGGTTATTCATAAAAATAAATAATTGCTCTCTTTCATTCCATTTTATAATATTCATTTGTGTGAGAATTTTTTTAAATTTTTGTTTTCCTTTCTTTCTGTTTAAGTACATTGTTTCTTTCATTAGATACTGATGTTTGTCTGTTTTATTATTATATGTGCTTAATCACAGTACATAACATTATGCAATGCAATATTCTCTGTCCACCAAGATTTCTTCCCTAGAGCCAAATTATGGAAACACTTTTATGCTCTGTTTGTATAACTATCTTGTATGGGGACATTTCAGACCAGGCATTGGATGAGATTTTCATGAACAGATGATTCCCAATTCATGATGGGATTATGTTTCAACGAGACCATGGCAAGTTGAAAACAGATCACAAGTCAAAAATTTATTTTATACACCTAACCTACCAAACATCATAATGCAACAACACAACCCAGTGCAGATTACCAGCTGTTTGATTTTCTGATCTCTTAGAGGACTGGGGTCTATGACTTGATGCTGTTACCCAGCATTCCAAGTATATTATAAAACCATATCAGTAGCCTGGGAAAGATTCAAATTCAAATTCAAAATTTGGCACTTATTGAATGCAGATTGCTTTTGTATCACCACAGAATCCTCAAATCATTAGCTGAACCATTGTTAAGTTGGGGACCATCTGTATAATAAAGTTGAGAGAAAATGATTCATACAGCAACAGAAGGTAGATCTAAAACACTACAGAAGGCTCTTTTGACAACCAAATTCCAACAAGGTAAAGCTTAATTAGGTTGAAAGTTGTACTCTTCAGTCGTGTGTGTGTGTGTGTGTGTGTGTGTGTGTGTATTCAAGAAAGAGAAAAAAGAGAGACAGATGCACATTTAAAATGACTCATAGAAACACCAAATGAATAAAACCACCTCAAAGTTGTTCCAAGTCCTTTCAGTTGAATCAAAGAAACAAATACTCAAAGTCAAGAGTGACTCATCTGAAGGGATTGATTATTATTATCTGCCCGGGATATTCATGTGAGCTCTCCAGCCTTAGGTCAGTGAGGTGCCAAAGTATTACACCACTCCCCATGTGTATTAATTTGGGAATTTTAGCTGACTTTAAGCTCAAAAGCGTGACAGGATTACCAAAGCCACTTTTCTTTTGAGTCACATTAACTGAAGAATAATGTCCAACAAGAGATGGAACATGCTTCATTGGTCCTTAGGCTTAGTCTTCCTTGTCTCCTTTTCCCCAGTCCTTCACTCCTATTGTTTGGACTCACTCCTCAAATGAACTAATTGTTCACCAAATTCCTTATCCCAGACTTTCTTCTGTAAATATTCATGCTGAATCTGCTGCAGGGCAATATAAGGCAATGGACTCCACAACTTATTTTTTTCTTGAAGCTATTTTTTAAAAATACTTCCTATCTCAAGTATTCCAAAGAAGACATTGAGGGAAATAAGGAGCTAAAAGAGCTTTCTCCCAATGTAGAATAAAATCCAGATTCTCTGTTTTGACCATCGAAAAGAAATTTTCTTTTTAAGTGGTTATTTGACCAAGATAATCTGGCCACCAGCTCTCTCTCCACACGCCTTCTTACTCCTCTCCTCTCAATCTCTTTACTGTAGTATCACTTGGTTAATCCAAAACCCTCAGGACCCAGAGCTCTCTGATATAAAATGATTTTTTGAGCTGTTGTAGATACTAGCCAGAAAAAGCTAGGTCCTGATATAAATTTCTGCAAGCTAGCAGCAGAGAAACTAGTTAGCCATTGGAAAAAAAATGTCCACTGAACAGGAGTGAAGAGCATCTTTCAGAAATTTTGGAAAAGTAAAGAACTGTAAGCTACATCACCTATTAACAAGTAGGGCAGGATAATATAAAGTGGTGTATGGCTTTGGGATTTGAAGGCAGTCCATAAGGAAAAGCAGTTGTTCCTCTTGTTGTTGGTGGTTTTGAAGCCACAGTTTCAACATAAAAGACTTTCTATGGTTTCCCCTGCAGCTGTTAACTGATTTACTTCTCTTGTTTCCCTCAGACCAATCTTTGGCCATTATAATTAAATTTAGAACATCTCATAATTTCTATCACACATGTGTCTTCTTTCTTTTCTTAAAAAGGCAAGTGTGCTTCTGCCTCTGAACTCCCTCTTTTCTTTTCCCAGGAATGGCAAATATTTGTCCAGATAGTTGAGTGTCACCTCAGAGAAACGCCAATCACAGTATCAAAAATGTCACCTTCAGTCATTCTCTTTCAGACAGCTTTATGTTTTCTTCAAAGCAGTTGTCACTATTTGAATGCACTTTTCCATTATGTATTCCATGTCTTTCCCAATTAGAATGCAAACTTCCTTAGATCAGGGGCTTTGTTGCCCTCTCTATGTGTGACAACATCTCTGTCTTTGAAAATATCTGTGTGCTCTTCACCTCTTACTTTTCTCACTTTTTTATGACAAGAAAAATGTAATCATAAACCAGCTTTTGGAAAACTTTGCATTGCTTTGCAAACTGAGAAATTTCCTTAACATATCTCAACTGCCTCACTTCCTCTGCTCCTTTTCCTCTTTGGCTTTTACTCCCACGTTCACCTGGAGCATTCTTGGTACATCTGCTACACTAAGATTCAGCAGAGTTTCCACCATGAAATTTGGTCAATGGCCCATCCAAGTGGATGCTCAATCCCTTTTCTGAGTTTACTTTTCTTAACCCATATCACCATGTACCAGAAGGATTTGGTCACATGTCTCCATTCACCCTCCAACTGAGTTCAAGAGACTCAGAGTTCTTTGTTATTCACTTTATCTTTAGTACTTAGAAAAAGCTTGTTTTTCACCACCATCATCCTAGTCTGACTCTTTGCGTTATCGAGTAGACGATTTTGAAGCTACTACGTTTTATCCTTCCTTATCAGAATTCTTTAATTTATGTATCTGTCAAATGTGGTTTGTCTCATAGGAGCTTTAATGTTGCAGTCATATTTTTATTTTGAATTCTATGTCCATGCTTTGAGTAAATTACACTGTAAATAATAGTTTATTAGTCAGCTTCACATTATTACAATGAATAATTGAAGCAATTAACTTTATAAAGAGAAAAGTTTCATTTAATTCTTGGTTTTGGAGGCTCAAAGTCCAGTGTAGTGCAAGCTTGGAAAGGACTACTTCATAATTGGATCACCTCATGGTGCAAATGCCATCTCCTACTAGAGTAGAAAGGACTGGCTGGGGTCCCACAATATTTTTCAAGGCACACCCCCAATGACCTAAGGACCTCCCACTTGACCCCACATACAGGACCACAGCACCTCCCAATGGCACTACCAAGCCATTAACATATAGACCCTTAGGGGACTCTGTTCATATTCAAACAATAACAGAGTATTATTGGATGGCTTTAAAAACATTTTTACATGACTATTGTGTCATCTCTGTGACTTCTTTGTAGCAGGAACCTTACCACCGGCCCAGAGGCCTCACAGCTTTAAAACCTGGAAACCTGTCCCTTTTGATCACAGACAGAAGCCAGGGCCATCTTTTGTACCAGCTAAATGTGATCAGGTCACACGCAACTACTCACCATACTGCAACCCCCACTCCACAGCCAGCATAGTTCCTTTTATGGAAATGCCCTTTCCTGCCCATTCCCTTCCCCTGAGGCACCTCTACTTATCTCTCCATCTCACTCTGTAATGACTATCTTTCTCTTACTGGCATTTAGAGCACCAGCCACCTCCCTTTCCAGCATGTTTGAGTTTGTAATTTTGCTGTGATCATATGATCCGTGTTTGTCTGTCCCAGGAGAGTGAGCTGCAAGAGGTTTCTGTTCTTATTTGTCAAGCATGATGCTAGGCACATTGTGGGAGATCAGTAAATAGTCTTTGGAGAAAATGAATGAATACACACACAGACTCACTTCCAATCTAACCTAGAGTTTGCCGCGAGCAATGAAAGTGTTGCTGTGGAAAAAGGACCCTTTTTAGTCATCCTGAGAGGATTTCAGTTTCTAAAGGAGGTTGAAATTCTTACAGAGTTAAAACAGAAGTAGCTTTTTGAACCTGATCATTTTTAGAATTCTAGCTTAGGCTGAAAGTCAAACGGAGAAGCTTTCTGTTCCCAAACCCCAAGGGGTTAAGGGCACCATCCAGGGAACCTGGAAGAAAAGTCTGCCACTGAAGCATGAAAAACCAGGTGTAAAAGGACTTTCAATTCAGGTCCACTTGTTAGGAATTCTAAGTTTTACAGTCCTTGATCCTCCCTGTATCAGATTACTTTGTAACTCAATTGTTTCCTCAACTCAAAAGAACTTGATCTTACTTTTTCTAGTTCAGGTGTTGAGTGAACTGAAAGAGAATAAAGAGATTAATTAAAGTAAGATAGCAATGGTCAAGTTTGCTCTCTGCTGAGTGTATCGCCCTCAACTTAAATCTTCTTAAACCACACGCAATTAATTTGAAAGCCTGAGGGCACTTGCATGGAAAGGATAATGGGCTGAAACTTTAAATGATATAAAGTTCTTAATCTGAAGTCTCTTTGCTTTATTGGTTTATGTTAACACCTTACTGATTAATCTTGTGATGATTGAAGTTGTTTCTATTCGGGGATATCAAATTGACTTTTTGAATCAATTCTATTTTTGGTCATTTTAAATTCTGAGTCATCACACAATTGATTGAATTGACTGTACGGAACCTAAATCTTAAAACAAAAGAAAATGCCATATTGGTCTTTGCTTAATTCAGTGGATAATATATGTGTAATTAGCCTCCAAAATAGTTTCAACAGGTAGAAGTAGACAATGAATATATGCAACCACAGAGGATTAATAAATGATTCATACAGCCATAAGACACTGATTTGTACATTATAGCACCTCCAGACAGATGCTATTCTGATAAAAATTTTAAAATAAATCTTCAGGAAATATTCACATAATACTAAGGGAAAAAGGCAGGTGACAATACTGTATACAGAATATCAGCCCATTTTGTTGGGAAGAAATACATGTATATAAAATATATGCGTATATGTGAAAATGTATATTTCTATGTATACAGTATATATTAAAAGAGGATACACACACATATATAAACATATATATACATATATATCTTCTTTACCTACATAAAATATATAGATAACATAAATACACATTTACATATACATGCACATGTGTCCACACACACATTAAAAGAAAGGAGACTAGAGAGGCAAGGAGAAACAAAGAAAGAGGTGGGAGGGAGTAAGAGAGAATGACATAAATGAAAATACACCAAAATGTTAACCCTGGTTAATTAAGTGAAGTTACAAACAATATTTTCCTTTAAAATTTATATTTTTTTCTGTATTTTCCAAAGTAGCCTATACTTTAATAATCAGAAGAAATTGATTTTTTAAAAAATATTTTTAGTTGTAGATGGACACAATACCTTTATTTATTTTTATGCAGTCTGAGCTTCAAACCCAGTGCCTCACACATGTGAGGCAAGTGCTCTACCCCTGAGCCACAACCCCAGCCCCAGAATTGATGTTTTAAAAGCTAGAATGTATGCCTTGTGGCTTTCAGATAAAGAAACTCATCTTCAGAATTTCCTTACGGTTGGGTCAGAATAGTCGTACGAAAGAAGAAGAAAACAAATATTACTACCCACAGTCTTCTGGCACTGATAAAATGTGTTTTCTATCTACACACACACTGCTGTAATTTCATTGCCTTGACATCTAAAAGACTTGTGCCAGAGTCAGCGACTGGAAAACTCCAACCATGAGTTCTTAGTTGCCAATAACCTAGAACTGATGCATCATCTAAAACAATCCAAAAGTCCCTCCTGTGTTTAATTTGGAACTCAAGGTACTTTGGGGCCTCCATTAATCATGGATGTGGAAAAGACACAGGAAAAAGAAAGTAAAAGACCACAACCCCATGGAGCAAGACCTATCCTAACATGTATGCCACATCTCTGGAAGCCAAGGATTTTCTGCAAACACAAAATCTTCCAGTAGACTAGAAAAGCCACATATATGACCTTATCTGCCCCCAGTAGGGGTTCATTTGTAAAATCCTTTTACTTGGTGTTATTATTTGGATATGAGGTGTCCCCCAAAAGCTCATGTGTGAAACATGCAAGAAGGTTCAGAGGAGAAATGACTGGGTTGTAAAAGTCTTAAGCCAATCAGTGATTCAATCCCCTCATGGGGATTAATTGAGTAGTAACTGAAGTGGTAGGATATGGCTGGAGGAGGTGAGAATTAAGATATGGCTTTAGTGTATATGATTGTATCTGGAGAGTAGAGACTCTCTCTCTCTCGGTTTCTTGATAACCATGATGTGACTATTTCTTTCTGCAACCCTCTCCCGCCATGATATTCAGCCTCTCCTCAAGCCCTGAGGAATGGAGCCAGCCTTCCATGGACTAAAACCTCTGAAACTGCGAAGTCTCAAACTTTTTCTCCTTACAGTTGTTCTGGTCAGATCCTTTCAGTCACAGCAGTGAAAAAGCTGAGTAAAACACTTGGGCTCTCCCAAGGGTCACAATAGTTTTGGGAGACACATGAAGAGAAAGAGAATATAAAAGTGAGACTGAGAAGTTTCTTCAGGAGGCTACAAAATTTATAGGGTTCAAAATAAAACAAAAGTATGGAGCTTCCTGTTCAAAACCCAGAGGTACTAAAATGTAAAGCTTTTTTCCCCCCTTCTTCCTAGTCTTTCTCTTGGTTTGTCACATAGTTTTCTATTTGCTGTTGAAAGTCATTTAAAGTTTAAATTGTTTATTATTATCATAAATGATTGTAACATTCCTCTGTATATTGTATAATCTATTTGAAAAGAAATGCAAACATTTAACTCATACAGAGAGTCACAAAAATTGTGAATTTATGTTTTGTAGCTTCTGTATGTTTATCTATGTTTATGTATGTTGTTATTAGCAGCACTGTGAAATACTGAACAAAACTAATATGACTGTTCACCAAAAATCTACTGTAAGTTTACTGATGAGTAAGGAGGGATGAAAATCAGAATTACAGAAAAATATCTAAGGAATTATAGATTGCTGTATTTCCTTTTCTAAATCAGTATTTTCAGCATTTGTAGTTGGTTAATAGAGGAAAATAATGTGAGTCAAAAAGGATATGATATGGTTCTTTTGTCATTCATGTTTCTTAGAGTGCCGCTTCTTCCTTTTTATATATGAAGCAAATTATAGTTTGAGCAGAAAGGGTAGCATCCCAGATCTATCAGTATACCCATTCACTTGGTCATAGATATAACATATTTAGCCTTGTACTTACTTACTGGGCATCCATACAAACACTGTATGCAAAGAAGATCACCAAGGTAGCATACCTTTTATGCTGACCTCCTCTGCTCACACACACATTGCAGTAGCATTATAGTTCAACTACAAAGCACACATTTAAAGATAAAGTTTTAAATGTTTTCAAAACCACAATAGCAGAGCACTAAATCAAATGCAAAGAACTTTCTGATCATGGATCCTCTAAGGCTACACGGGTTGCACATGACCTAACCCTGACGTACCGTGTAACCTTGTAGTGGAGTTCTTTCCAGCCCCCTCAGCAGACTGATGCCTACTTACGAATGAAATTAAAGTTCATCAGACCCAGGAGCAAAGAATAGGACATATATACACTGAATTGTACACACACACACACACACACACACACACACACACGCACACACACAAAGAGATTAGAACAAACTCAATTAGAAATGAGAGCTAAACATGATCTAATATTCACATGACATTACATAACTGACCCATACCAATCTCCTGCTTTACAATTTATGAATAAAGCCAATAGTGGAAGACAGACCAGGGAGCAGAATAGAAGGAAAGCTTGCTCACTGGTTATTTCAAATGCAGTTCTTGAGATTGACTGGGACACTAATTGGAGAATCATTAAATGAGAAGGTAGTCTTATATATATATCAATGGTCTGTTTTCTCTCTGCTTGACAAAAACGAACAATTCCAGGAATCATGCTGAACACTGTAATCTGATAATTAAGGAAGGGCTCCGTAGAGCAAGGGGGAAAAAAAACAGGAAAATTAAATTTAGAACAAAGCTGATGAAGAGCCAGGCACCAGCTGACACAAAATCGTCCATTTAAGATGTTCTTAAAGAGAAACTGAAAATGCTCTTCATAAATAAGGTTAGTGGTATCAAACAAAGAAAGACCTTTCTGTAAAATAATACTGAGCCTATCAAGGCAATACTTTCCTTAACCAAGTAAACAGTATCACATTGCTTCAAAACAAGGCCAACCTTATAACAGGATTAGATCAAATGCAGTTTAACTGAATTGTTAGGTACATTCTGTACCCTTCCACATAGATGAAGTGACTCTCCCTCTCAATATGTCAGAGAGGCAGGACTAACCAGATTTTTTTTTTCTGCACACTAATTTTGTATGAATTCTACTTCAGTTTCACCTGTTTTTGAGTGCCCTAGTCCTCCTCTAGACTTGAAGTCCTGATAAACTCCAGAGCTTATATTCTCCCTCCTAAAAAGCTGTCTCCCCCTGAGCTGGATTCTATTGCTCATGCTTTCCAATGTTGTTCAGTCACCAATATTTACACACAGAACAAATGCCACTTTTCAGAGTTATGAATCGGGCACCACCAACAACCTCTCCCTCTGTTTCCATTACCATCATCACCAAATTAGATCTCTGGGTTCACTGGCTGATTCTCAAATCATTCCTGATATTGGGCCTTTGACCCTCAACCCACCTCTTCCCCCATCCCAGCTCACATTTCTAAGGTCACTGTTTATGATCTCATGTGTTTTTCTCAAGCATTCAGAGCACAACCAAAGCAGATCATCTCCACCTAACATTTGTTCTATCACTCTCGCCACCGTGTTACTGGGAATTCAACATGTATGTAGCTTGAATTTGTCTGAGATGCTAAATCATTCCTGAAGTCAATCAAATGTGGCATCTTCCATGTGACTCTCCCCTATACAAATCCTAATCCTAGAATTGGGATGCCTCTCCTTCTCTTACAAATGGCACCTGTGCAGTTAATGCCTGTGTCCTTCTGTTCTACTATAAATAGGAAGGAGGAACAATGGTACAAACATAAGAACTGAGAAGTATTAAGTCAATCTTTGCCTCAAAATTTGTCTCAATCTATGTGCCAAATATGTGCAATATTATCATTATAATTCAATTCAGTTCAATAAGAATTCCTTAAGTACTAACCAAGAGAGACACAGTGGGTGACTCTACACATATAAAAGATAAATAAGGCACAATCCCTGCCCTTGAGGAGTGCACAGTCCAGATAAAAAGAAAATAGCATATATTATACCATATTATGGTTACCTTTATGAGTATATGATAAACACATTTATGAAGTGCTTTGAGGATAGAAAGATCATTTTCTTTAGGTTAATCATTGCTCTCTTTTAGACATGATTTTATTCAAATTATTCCAAGAAGCAACACATCAGTTATTAGAACTCTCAGGACCTTGCCTCCCTTCCAAACTGTGTGGTAAAAGGTGATAAGTGTGTTTGGAAAAATTAAAGCAAGATAAGAGGAATCAGGAAAAATATTCATTAATGCATTCACTCATGCATTTAACATTTATAAATCACCAACTCTATGACAAGTGCTATGTAAAATTCTGTGCAGGATGAAAAGTTCTATAAAAGATAGTTAATATCTTCAAAGGAACTCATATCATCACCTGTTTCTTAATGCTGAAAAATCAAGTTAGGACTTTGGTAACTTAAAATTTAATAGCTGAACTTTTAAAACTTTGGGCTTTAAAACCATTTATTCTCTTACACAACAAGTTCAATTCTTATAGGTGCAGATGTGCCTCACACTTTTTATTCCATTGAGTTGTTTATATTTATACTTGTTACTTCTGTGGTTTCTCAGCTTCATTTCTCTTATAACATTAAAACAAAAAGGATAAGATTGATTGATGAGACTTCTAGCTCACATAGTAGAGTCACTGCTACTTACATCAGAAAGAATCACTACAGGTACTTACCAAAAACGCAGTAAATATGATTCAAAATCTTCGAAGTTGAGGAACAGAAATCTGCATTTTTAATCAGCTCTAGATTCACAGTGAAGTTGGAGAACTACCATTCTAGCATGACTTTACCTTTGGTTTATATTCTTGAGAATTTAGGTCATTCACCTTTTTAGTAATATTGATGCTTACCAGACTCATTTCCATTCTGAATATAATGATTAAGTAACTGCTTTAGATAGGAAAATACAATGAACTCTGCAATGTGGGTGCCTATGAAAGCTAGAGCTGACATCTACCTTCCTATCCAAACCTAGCCTACAAATGCCAGCTATTTTCTTGGCTCCAGACAAACCCTGGCTTCCATGTCCTGGATTGTGTCAAAATCATTGCAAACTAGTGGTTTTACTTCATGCTGCTCTTAATAAGATTCTTCCTTACACCCTCTGCCTGGTAATGACTTTTCATTCTTCATCTTATCACTTTCAATAAGAAAATTTCTCTAAATACAGAAAATTAACTGGGTCCCTCCTAGTATTCCCTTTTTATAGAGTACAGTTCTTTCGTATCAAACAAATTATCATATTACTACTATATACTCACATATATTTTGTTTAATGCATACTTCCCTGCCACTCAAGGCTGCAGAAGAGTAGGGAATGCATCTATTCAGTGCACTAATGTTTGGCATAGAGGAGATGCCAAGTAAATACTTGAATGAATGAGAAAGAAAAAAAATAATAGTAACTACCTTCATATATGAAGATGAAAAATGTATACATTACACAATATAAAATTATGTAGGGGGAAATTGAAAGTTTGAGGCTAGCCTGGGCAACTCAATGAGACAGGATATCAAAATAAAAGAAAAAGAACTGGGGGAGTATAGCTCAGTAGTAGATAACCCCTGAGTTCAATCTCCAGTACTGAAGATGATAGAGAAGAAGTAGGGGGAGGAGGAAAGGGGGGAGAGAGGGAACGAGGGAGAGAGAGAGAGAGGAAATACATAATCGATATATGATCAGTTTTATGCAAATCATAAAATGGTCTGATAATTTAGAGGCCAAAGGATCACTGTACTGAAGTGGTCAGGAAACATTTAGTAGATGAAATGAGACTTTCTCGCTGGACAATGGGTGGTAATTAAAATTGGCAAAAAATGAGCAGAAAGACAGTACTCATAGAAAAAGTTCAGAGGTCAGAATCACAGAGTACCCAAGTTAAATTATCCCAAGATTTATTCCAATTCAGCACATTCTATTCACAGATAAATGTGGTGAGAATTTTTTTTTAATTTTGATTGATTGTCTTTTCCCTAGAGAAATAATCTAGGGAAAAGCAATATTCTAAGTTTCTTCGTGGTTTTATTGATCCCACATCAATCTCTAGAAATAACAATAATTCTGTGGGATTTTCAAAGTATAAAAAGAGGTCAAAAGAGCATCTAACTGTGTCAAGATATCCAGGCAGAAATTATGAAACTTGGCAGAAGTGATGCAAATATTGAAACAGACTCCATCCAACATATCAGAGAATTAAATCAGACTATGAAGGAATTGGTTCCTCTAATACAAGTCAAGAATCTGGGTATTAATAACCCCCAAATTTAAAAATTGCCAGGGTGACCAGTTTATTTTAATTTTTGCTCTTTTTTCCCTCTCTTAGAAATACAAAGAAAAAAATTCTACAAAAACATTTTCACTGAAATTCCCAGTCTATTAAACAGTCTGAACTTGAAGAAATACAAATGTGAAATGCTTTTGTTTTTTCCCTTTTGCTGCCAAACATATTTTGTAAGCTCCTCATTTGCATAGCACTTGTGTTGCATTCACATATAAAAGAAGCCTCTTATCACCATGGCTTTTTACATATATGCACATATATAAATAGTTTTTAAACTAGGAAACTATTCAATTCTTTAAGATCAGTTGAAAACTGTCCACAAACAGGGCCCAGTGGCATACACCTGTAATCTGATTGGCTTGGGAGGCTGAGACAGGAAGATTGCAAGTTTGAGGCTAGCCTCAGCTTTTTAGGGAGACACCATCTCAAATGAAAGACAAAAAAGGACTAGGGATGTAGCTTAATGGTAAATTCTCCCTGCGTTCCATCCCCAGTACCAAAACATTAAAAAAAAAATAAAGTAAGAATAGGAAAGAAAATTACTCACAATGTTTCTGCTTTATTGAAGTAAATAGGAGGTCTTACCCTCCTATTTTGGTAATAACCAAAACTCTGGGGAAAAAATATATGAATGTGTGTGAAATAGTTATTTTGGGGTATCAAACACTGTAATCTTTGTGAAAACAAAAACAAAGAAGGTGAGTCTTTCAGTTTTCCTGACTGTTTGGCCTGAGTACTTGGTGGATTGGAGGAGCGGGAGGCTGGTGGGGTGGGGGGGCGACCCAAGTATAACAATGGGCATCCATGGAGCTGACAAAACAGAGGTCAAGATTGGGTTGGCCACAATGTACCAGGCAAGATACACAGAGGAGTGAGATACAGGGAGGAAAACTGTAGAAGCTTTCATGGGTGATTTTCCAAGTCTGTTTTTAAATACTAAGCTGTCAATCAGAGAATAAAATTCCAAAAGGAAGCAATAAGCTCATGGAAAAATGTAAAACGAACAATTCCCAGACTACAAAGGAATGGAAGACATTCAAGTACTCATCAACCAGAATGAAGAGACTCCATGGAATTATCAAAGTATACAGTAGAGACTTCAGAAGGGCTGCACATTAGAATTAAAGTTAAAATAGGTTCAAAGAATATTCTAGATATGAAAAATATACTGCCTAGGCTGAACTGGAATTAGACAGTGCTAAGAGAATCAGTAAATCTGATGACACAGCAACAGAAAATACCCAAAGCACAGAAAGAAAATGACTAAAAGAAAATTGAAAAGCCAGTGACTTACAGGACAATTGAAAATGATCTGATATATGTGCAATTGAAGTGACAAAGAAGTTTCAAGAAAATGTATATGAAGAAATAATGCCCAAAGACTTTCCATATTTGATAAAAACTATGAATTCAAATAACCAAAAAAATTAAATGATTCAAAAGCAAATAAAAATGAATTATGAAGTAAACCACACCAAGAAGTGAAATAGCTGAAAATTCATATATTTCTGGTCAGAATACAAAATGACACATTATTTTGCAAAATATTCTAACATTGTTTTATAAAGCTAAGCATACATATAGCATACAATATTGCTTTCCCAGTACATTTATACAGAAAAATAGATGTTTATACAGACTGACATGTAAATGTTTGTAGCAACTTTATTCAGAATTTTTGGAAACTACACAAATATGTAAGTAAATGGAGAGGAAATGAATCTATATTGACAAAAATCAGATCACTTCTGGCTAGGACCAGCAGTGGAGTGAGATCTGCTGCTAAGGTGGATGTGGGAACTTTTGGGGTGATAGAAATGCCCTACATCTTGATTGTGGAAATGGATCTCCTGGGTGTGTATATTTATCAAAACTCAGCACTAGGAATTTTCAATGGTATACTATTGCATGCAAATTTACCTCCAAAAACCTGAATCTTTCAAGCTTCTTCCCCACCACAGCTCTCTGCTCCTTGCTGAAGCACTCTAGCGTATCTCTCCTGAACCAATATTTCTCTAGTTTTCTCCTCTGGTTATGGGCTACGTGGCACAGTCAGTGAGGTTCTTCAAAAGGTTTATTCACTCTTTAATCTGGAAGGCCTATTTCACTCTTTAATCTGGAAGGCCTATCTGTCAGCAAGTTTGTGTTTTGTGTAGAATATGTTACTTTTTGTCATTTATCTTTTAAAATTCTTTTCAAATGTAGGATGTTATTTCTATTTGCATAAATAACATTTCCAAAGCTCTTTGTGCTTTATTCAGATCAAAGCTTCCATTCCTAACTATTTTTTTTTCCCCTGAATAACTTTACCATTCCTTGTCGCATGTATCTGCCGGTGACACTATTTTTTCAGATTTTGTCTAATTTTTCTTTTAACTTTTTGTGTATTATTGAATAACAAAATATAGGACAATAATTGTTATTTATTCACTTGTTGTAGCACCTTTAAGAAGTTCTATTTTCTTCCAGCAGCATTTTTTTTTAAGAAAAAGCCTGTCATCATTCTTTTCTTTGTTCATATATATGTATTATGTCTGTTTGCTATGATTACTTATAAGATTTTTTTCTTTGTCCTTGGTTTGCCACTTTACTTACTTCTCTTTAAGCATAACATTTAAATCCTTTTAAAAGAATACATTGTTCTATTTTGTTTAGGAACTAATTCCAGTCATGATCCAATCAAATGAAGTATTATAACAATTAGGAGACAAAATCTAGAATGCCTGCAATGGCAGCTACTAGTTCACTACCTTATCCAAGATAGTCAAATCATTATGAAGTACACCTAGCTACCTAGAAGAGTAGAAGGAATCTACAAACTTCCAAGGTCAAATCACTTGCCCTTTGGCAAAAGAGGTGAATTTCTGGAAAAGGAAAACTGTCACTGGTGAAGGAGACTACCAAGAGAACCAGGGTCTATACAACTTTAATGGGAGAAAATGCTACAAGCATGCTTTAGTCATATTTTTTGGCTACAGTGACAAAAAAAGACCTGACAACAATAATTTTAAGGATGTAAAATTTATTTGGGGCTCCTGGTTTCAGAAGTCTCAGTCCATAAATGGCCAGCTTCATTGCTCCTGGCCCAAGGTGAGGCAAAACATCGTGGTGGGTGGTGGAGGGGTGTGGTGGAGGAAAGCAGCTAGAGCTCAGCCGTGAAAATTAGAAAGCAACTCCACTCCCACTCACCAGGTACAATATATATTCCCCAAAGGCACAATCCCAATGACCCACCTTCACCTGCCCCACCCTTCCTGCCTACAGTTACCACCCAGTTAATCCCTACCAGGTATTAAATGCACTGGTTAGGTTCAGACTTACAACTCAATGATTTTACCTCTAATCTTTCTTGCTGTGTCTCACACATGAGTTTTTGGGGGACATCCTAACAAGACAGCATAACGAGTATGCTGGCAAGTGGAATGTTTGTGCACTGCAATAATTCTCAATTTTAAATAAATATTAAAAACAGAGCTCAAAGTCCTGGAAAAGCATAAAAGGCTCTTGATTTATTTTAAAAGTTAATATTAAATGATTATTTAAATTATCATTTTTATAGAGCAAAACTGACATTACATATAAGAGGTTGTGCCAAGTTTACAATGTGGCTTTAAAGACTTCTAGGTGCAGCATCAGATCTGTCATGAGCACACCCATGCTCATGAGCTTTCTAAAACCTACATAGAACAGTGTAATAAGAGATGAGGACAGAATAGCTTAGCCTGCAGGTAATAGAAACTGTTAAGGATTTGATGAAAGTTAAGGTTTTAAAAGTTTTAGAAAGACTTATCTACTAGGAGGGTGGATTAGAGAAGGAAAACATGGGATAAAAGAGATCAACTAGAAAGCTTTTGAATTACTTTAGGCAAAAATGATGAATCAACAACTACTACTCCTTGGAAAATTGAAGAAGTTTCCTACAGAATTGTTTGGCTATCAAGCAGACTCACACATTTCATTGTTAGCTATAAGTAGAGGTTGGTACCCTAGAGACTGCTAACTGCTCCTCCCTTCTTGAAAAGGAATGGTCACAGGAAGCATGAACAAGGACAAATGAAAACATATATATGGGCTGGGGATGTGACGCAAGCGATAGTGCGCTCTCCTGGCATGCGTGCGGCCGGGGTTCGATCCTCAGCACCACATACAAAGAAAGATGTTGTGTCCACCGAAAAATGAAAAAAAAAAAAAATTGAAATTCTTCTCTCTCTAAAAAAAAAAAAAAACATATAGACATCTCTAGAAAACTAAAAATACTTTTTTCTGGTATTTGAAATATGATTCATATTTATTTAGTGGTGGCAGTGAAAAGCAAATTTTCTATTAGTACAAGTTGTTTCCCCCATTTAAGTTTGATGAGGAGTGTATTAATTAAATATAACATTTCATTTTAAATATTCAAATTGTCATCAACTTGCAATTTTCCAAACCAGAGAACTTCTTAAGGGGCACAATAAAAGTATTTAAATTGGTTAATAAAATAAAGTACTCATTTCCAGTAAATACTACCATGTCATGCATTATTCAGTTTTAAATGTTTAGCTAACTATAACCATGAAGTTGTACAATCTGGCCTCCGGTTATGGTAGGTATGCTGTGGTTGTATAATTCAATCTCTGTGAAGACTCACAAAATTAGTCCTTATAAACAACTTAGCACCCATGAATGAGGGTGATCATTCACCTGTTTGTTCTTTCAAAGGTAATAACTTTGTCAGGAGTGAAGCCAGTCATCAGTGGAAACCTGAATTAGTCAACAGCGTTTTCTAACTTATTTCTCTGATGTTTAGTGCATGTTGTAAAATGGCTGTTTCATCACACCACATCTCCAACTGTCTCAGATTTGGGGACCTTTTTGGTCAAATGCACTGGGTACAGAGCTCCCAGTATTAAAAAAAAAAAAAAAAAAAAAAAGTGCATGTGCTTCTGCCTGTGAGATCTAAGCGTTGCATTCTTAAATTTTTTGGTTTGGTTTAGTTTCTGTTTTTGATTTGTTGTTGTCCAATTGTTTGTTGTTTGATCATTTTGGCTTGCTCAGAAGCCATTAGTCTGCCCTGAAAAGTTACTCCACTCTGAAGGATGACAAGAGAGAAGGATACGATCTTCAGAAGCAGCAGCACCATAACAATTGCTTAAACTAGACTTTTGTCCTTTGCAAAGGACTCCTCTTGATTCTCCTATGATAGAATCCATTGGCTATCAAATTTAGGCATGCTTCAGAATAACCTGGAAGGATTGTTAAAAGATGACTTGCTGGGGCTTCTCCAGAGCTTCAGATTCAGTAAATATCAGGTAGAGTGGAAGATTTTTGTATTTTTAATAAGTTCCCAGGTGATATTATTGGTATTGCTAGTATGAGATTACTCTTTCAAAACTTATCTTTTAAATATTGGGTGTCCCCCAAAGCTCATGTGTGAGACAGTACAAAAAAAGTTTAGAGGTGAAGTGATTGGGTTATTGGAGATTTAACCTAATCAGTGTTAATCCTCCAATAGGGATTGACTGAGTGGTGACTGTAGGCAGGTAGAGTGTGGCAGGAGGCAGTGGGTCATTGGGCCTTTGGGGTATATATTTGGTCCATGGTCTGCAGTGTGTCTTGCTTCCTGGAACCATGTTCCGACCTATATTCCTTTGCCATACCCTTCCGCCTCACCTCAGGTCCTGACGAACAGAGTCAGCCATCTATGGACTGAGACTTCTGAAATCGTGAGTCCCCAAATTAACTTTTTCTCTTTAAAATTGTTCTTGTCAGGTCCTTTAGTCACAATAGTGAAAAAGGTTACTAAAGAAATAACTATTAACTCACTGGAGCCTGAGGTTCTGCAGAGAAAGTTGGAGGCAAAAACACCCATAGACCAGGTTTTGTTTTGTTTTGCTTTGTTTTTCCTGGCTTTCTCCTTTGTAATTCTCTGATAAACCTGCAGTTGCGGTAGGATGCAGATTGAGGAACCATGTAAAAATTCTTAATACCTCTCTGTATTTTCCAGCCTTAGAAACATGACCAACAATAGGACCAGTAACAGGAAATAGGTTTTGTGGTCTCCCAAATGCCCCCCTATAAAATAGTAATGATAACGAGAGCAATTGTTATATGTTATATAACTAGTACATGTTCTAAGAGAGAATATTTTCAATTGTTTGTTTTTCTTGTTTATTTTATTGTTTGAGAGTTTTAGGAAGCCAGAATCATAAACCCCTTGAGCTCTGTGGAATAAGATCTAATGAAGATAAGACAAGCCTTAAAACCCTCCCTTCTCCAGCAAAGAGAGTCATCAAAATGCATCAAAAATATCTTGTTTACAATTTACACACCAACAGTTGTTATCACCAGATATTATCTAACTGAAAATAAAGAAAATCAGGAACTGAATGATATTAACATACTAAAAAGTATAAAGAAAATGATAAAGGAATCAAAAAATTATTTTAGTCCACAATTGTACACAATATTTTTAAAAAGTGAAAAATAACCTCAGGAAAAATGTTTAGCATGGATTAAACAGATTCAGAGGGCAAATGACAACCGATAAAATGACAAACCCTAGAAAGATTAAAAGTGTAGATATTTTAAGAAAAGTATAGGAGACTTTAAACAAATGAAAAAAATTCTGTACATATTCCAAGTATATTTTAAATGTAACATGGTTTTATTATACTCAAATATGTTAGATTTTATATTTTCTAAGTTAATAAGTAGTTAAAAATATACAGGATGGAATGAAAATGAAAATAGGAAGTCTTTACCTAAACAAATAAGATCAGCCTTAAGTGATTGAAATCTAAATAATATGAACTTTAAATGGCATATTTTGTTTCATTCATCTGGGGAAAGAAAAGAATGATCTTTTGAAGTTTTAGACTCAATTATTATGTTACAGTCAGAATAGAATCAACCAAGGTCTGACATTTGTCTTCTACATTTTAACCTAAGAAGTGATGGTTTGAATTATAACCTTGAGGTGTTGAAAGATGCTCACTTATAAAAGAAGGACTAAATTGCCAATAATATATTTTGCCAAACTTGAGTAGATATGAAACCAGATATAATTGCCAATAATATATTTTGCCAAACTTGAGTAGATATGAAACCAGATATATATATCTGTTTAACCCATCACTCACCAGACAGGAGGACACAGATTGTGGTTTAGCAAGGTTACAGATGTCTAACTTTGTAGATGCTTATGAACTATCAGTTTACTGGCAATTGAATTTAAGCCTCAATTTTCCCATTTCTAAAATGGATCTAGCAATACTAGCAGTTTCATAAATTTCATGAGAGTTAGATAATTTATTTTACAAAATTCTTACACAGCAGTCATGTGGTATGAGGTCAATAAATATCAGCTGTTTTATTGTTAGTAGTAGTATTTGTCATACTCTTGGAATTATGTTAAATAAGTGTGTTAGTTTCTTATTGCTGTTGTAACAAACTACAACAATCTTGGCGGCCTAAAACAACCTAAGTTATTATTTATTTTCACCTGCATCTTCTACTAATAAAGACCCTTGAGATTTTGTCTTATGGCTCCATCTTACCAAGTAGAATATTTTACGTAAGTAAGAAGTCTAGCATGAATTTCAGTGGGCTAAATTCAAGATGTGTTCCTTTTAAGGGTGAATCTGTTTGCTTGCATTTTCCAATATCTAGAAGCCACTTACACTCTTTGGGTCCTAGCCATCTTCAAAGCCCACAGTCAACTCTCTCTGACCATTTTTTTTTTCATGGTCATGTCTCCCTCTGTCTTTCTTCTTCTGCCTGAATCTTGCACTTAGAAAAACCTGTGTGATTTCAATGGACTTACCCTCATAGTTCCGTATAAACTGCTGATCTCAAGATCCTTATTCACAACTGCAAGGTCTCTTTTACCTTTACTGTAATACAGTTGTCTCTTGTCATCTGAAGGAGATTGGTTCCAGGATTGCTTGTGGATACCAAAGTCTGAAATTGCCCAAGTCCCTTATAAACAATAGTAAAGTATTTATATATGACCTATAGCCAGTCTCCTGATACACTCAATAATCTCTCGGTTACTTATAATAACACCTAATTCAATGTAAATGTTATGTAAATATTTGTTACACCCTGTTGTTTAGGGAACAATGACCAAAAAGTCTGTACATGTTCGATACATAAATATTTTTCTTGTTATTTTTAATCTGTATTTTGTTGACTCTGTATATTGTATAACACATGGTCATGGAGGGTCAACTATGTATCATAGGTTCTAGGAACTCAGATAAGGACATATTTAGGGGCCATTATTTCACCTTCCACAATATGTTACTCATTATATACCAGCCCACTCATCCAGCCTTCTAGTTCAGGTTTCATCAAAGCATAGAGAGAAGCAGTACAGTTATCTAGGACACCTACATTTCAAATAAAGCCATAGAAGAACATTCTAGTGCACTCATGCTCCCCCTCCCCTTCTCTCTCTCTCTCTCTTTCTCTCTCTCTCTCTCTCTCTCTCTCTCTCTCTCTCTCTCTTTCTCTTTAAATCTGATTTAGGGCATCATTACTTTCAGTAAACATCTACCCCACCCAAAGTTAATGACTATCTCTCTACTTTTATAACATGCAGATTTGTTTTCTGTAAAAAGTAATACATACCCTGTCAAAAATGCAAATTAAATCATAAATGTCAAGATACATGTTGCAAGCAATTACTACATATCCTTCGTTTGCTTGCAAACCTAATATAAAAAATCTCATTTTATAATTAGTATATATGCTGCCCAATCGAGCACTAGAATTATTCATTCATTAATCTCATTCACACTGGATTTGTTGAAAGAGAAAATAAGAGCAATTTGAAGGGCTTGCCATTGCAATGCCTATTTTATTTGGTATGTACAAGAAGGAAGGAATTCATATGCTTGATGTTTTTCCAATTTTACTTTCTTCTCATAAACACAGAAATTTGTCTATAAGGTATAGCAAAACCAGCAAGTAGAAAAACTTTTGTAAGGTCATCAAATATTAAATAAAAACAAAAAAGCTATTCAAACATGGCCAGGTACCATTACATTAAAAAGTATAATTGGTTCTATAACCAGATTACACAAATACACCCTTGTAATTAGGTTGATGAAATCCAAGATTTTAGAATAAATACTCAGGACAAAATGGCATTCCATTAATGCAACTTACAACAGCTTCTATAGTTCTCTGTACTATTGATTCTTTTTATGTGAGAATTCTCATCAATAATTTCTATAAAAAGCAGTATTATAAATATTATAGTGAGATATATATTAAAAATATTCAGCAATTTACTCAAAGGAAAGCTACTTTATTGCTGCTAATTTCATAATAATGTTCTTGGTACTGGACAAACATAAAACACAAAGGCACACTCTTCTTGCTCTTGGTAAATGCTTAATTTTATTTTCAAGATTCAAAAAATAAAGACAGATGAGTATTTGAAATTATCTTCAATTAAATTATAATCCATAATCACTCACCATTAAGTAAAACATATGTTAATTAGAGAGTCTGAACTAATTGCAGGCTGTCAAATACATATGTGTAATAAAAATTCTTATTTTCATAATAGTCTATAATTATGTATTTCACAATAGACTAATGGAGTTTTAGGAGCCATTGCATTGTATGGTACTCACTCTTATTAAACAACATGGTGAGTAATTAATTTAGATTCGTTTTCTTCCTTTATGCTATCAAAATGAATAAAAGCCAAATAAAATTTAGGTTCAGGAAACTATAATCAACTTATATTAATGATCTAAAGAAAAATCAGAATGATATTTTTTTCAGGATGATTTTTACTTTTCAGCAAGTATGTAGTATTAAAGGACTAAATTTTGGAGTAAGGCATATCTTATTGGAGCCCAACGATATATATTGAAGAACCAAATACACTGATAAAATAACAAATCAATCAATTTTAGTGCCAACTGCCTAAAAAACACTAAACACTAATTCTTGTTTTCCTTCTTATATCATACTTTGTTTAGAATTAATGCAAATGAGAAGAGGAATAATGTGGAAGAACAAAAATAACTTTAGCATGCCATGTGGCTATCTTTGGCATGGGTTTCTTGTAGGGGTTCCGTAAGTCATGACAACCCATGGGCCATAGGCAAATTCAACCCAGTTTGCTCAAGATGCAAAATGTCCTATGAAGAATGAAGTCCACAGAGTTAGTAGTCACGGTTGGATAGAAGTTAGCACAAGGGATCCCCAAGAGATCCACCTTATTTTATAAAAGCTACAACAGCAATGAAAACAATCTTACACCTTCAGTATTCTTGTCATTTTTTGTCCTGTAATGCCACAAGAAAAATGATGAATGAAAAATAAAGTAGTACAACATCATAAATTTTTAATATCTTACCCTTAACAGAAGTCAAAGGCCATCAATAATACATCAAAGTTTATATAGCAGTAAATTTCAGAACCCGAGTGAGATAATTTCATTTGCTACTTAATCTTATCACACATGATTTCCTTTAGGTCTTAAAGTGGAAAATCTGCATTATTTTTCTAGTTAAACATACCAATGCTTCTATTTATTTGGAAAAAGTTTTAAAAATGTTGTCACTTTTTTTGATACTTGAGTTGTTTGTAATAATCCCTCTTCATTTCTGCCCTTTAATTTTACCTAGGTAAAAATGATCTGTGATTTACCTGATTCTAACAGGCAATCATTTTTGGTTAATATTAATATTTATTTTATTTGTTTTAATTGCTTATTATTTAAAGAATAAAAAATTCAGATTTAAGAATACAAAATCAGTCCTTTTCATATTGACACATTGTTTCTAATTATTAAGTCTATGAAAACACATCAGCATTTTATAATGTGAGAAATAGAAAATATTAAGTATTTATGACATACGGAGAAAAAGAGGTTAAGAAAATAGGGAGGACAGCAATATTTATTTCTGAGCCAATTTCAGAGTTAGTTGACATCTGAAAAGAAAGGGAATAGGAAGCTATTTGGGAAGACTTAAACCATGAACTGGGTTTCGAAGGTGCTGGTGAAGGATGAGGCCATTCTGGATATATTTATAGTTAATTAAGAAGTATTCATTGTAACCATTGTTCCCCTGATCCATTGTCTAAGTTTTTCAGTATTTTTGGAAAAAATTATCATTGTCCTCAGCTTCTAACATGAACCAACCCTTTCTCCAAACCATCTAGGAGCCTGAAAATATCCTTGGTATTACTACCCTCTAGAGGATTGTCACCTCAAAACAGGGAAAGGGCCTGAAAACCCACATATGAAAATAGTTCACAGTATTTCCCTGGACTCAGAAATCATGCCCAATCCTTGTTGACAGGATTGAGAATTCCTCAGGTCATTAACAAGGACCTTGAACTCCAGAGGAAGAATCATGGCTGAGGAAGAATCATGGCTGTCCTCATGGCTCCCCCTGTAGGACTATAGCATTCATTAGAAAGAGGTGATTGTGTTTTCCACTGGGCCTTGATAGGCTGTCAGCAGACACCAACCCAAAACTCCCTCCCTTGTTCATCACTATCAGCAGAAGTATCTGATAGTTTTCTCTCCTTGAGCAGATGTATAAACAGGAGAGTATGGCCTGTCAAAATGACAATGTACATTGATTCCTCTTATCTTGATGTCTTTGGGAGGACAGCTTGACTCAAATTTACAAAAGAATGAATCCATATCAGCG
This sequence comes from Ictidomys tridecemlineatus, assembly GCF_052094955.1. Lineage (NCBI taxonomy): Eukaryota > Metazoa > Chordata > Mammalia > Rodentia > Sciuridae > Ictidomys > Ictidomys tridecemlineatus. The sequence goes on along the minus strand of NC_135478.1, from coordinate 162,725,316 downwards.
CTTCCTCATCAATAAATGACAATGGTAGGTCTGGTTTATAACTAATTGCCTGTTTCCAGAGTAACATTTAAAAATGTAATGCAAAGCATCCACCCACTGTAAACTGATGGGCAACTCTTTTGAATGAAGGAAAGCACATTATTTAGAAGGGATTAAAAAACAAAAGTATTGTTTCAATTGTAAAAGTATAAAAATACACATAAGTAAAATTATATAACTGTAAAAATGATCTTAAACTAAGTACTATTATGTCAGTTAACACAAGTAAATGTTTAATATGTGTGCTACAAATCATATAAAGATATATGTTATCTGTGAGGGAAATTTTTTACTAACATGTATAGTAGAAAATATAGTAGAATATATTTAGAATATATTTCATAGAAATCACTAACTCTTTACTCCTATCCTTTTGGAAGGTTAATTTTTTAAAATTTATATATGACAGCAGAATGCATTACAATTCTTATTACACATGTACAGTACAATTTTTCATATCTCTGGTTATATACAAAGTATATTCACACCAATTTGTGTCTTCATACATGTACTTTGGATAATAATGTCCATCACATTCCACCACCATTTCTAACCCCATGTTCCCGCCCTTCCCCTCCCACCCCTCTGCCCTATCTGGAGTTTTTCTATTCCTCCCGAACTCCCCCTCCCTACCCCACTATGAATCAGCCTCCTAATATCAGAGAAAACATTCGGCATTTGTTTTGGGGGGGATTAGCTAACTTCACTTAGCATTATCTTCTCTAACTACATCCATTTACCTGCAAATACCATGATTTTATTCTTTTATTGCTGAGTAATATTCCATTGTGTATATATGCCATATTTTTTAATCCATTCATCTATTGAAGGGCATGTAGGTTGGTTCCACAGTTTAGCTATTGTGAATTGTACTGCTATAAACATTAATGTGGCTGCGTCCCTGTAGTATGCTGTTTTTAAGTCCTTTGGGTATAGACAGAGGAGAGGGATAGCTGGGTCAAATGGTGGTTCCGTTTCCAATTTTCCAAGAAATCTCCATACTGCTTTCCATACTGGCTGCACCAATTTGCAGTCCCACCACTATCCTTTGACTTTTTTAAAAAATTTATCTTCATTTTTAAATGCATAAAGGTTGGGATAGTATCATTTTATACCAAATGTCAGAAGTCCCCTATCATATAACATGCAGATATTTAATAAGTGAATTTCACCACTGAATATGAGTGGAAGACAAATTTCATCAACTCAATGCACACCACCACCTTTCTGCCCCACTCCTGTCTCCATTCTAGAAAATAATTTAAGTATTACTATAATTAGTTCCATACCCCAAAATGATCTGCTAAGAAAAAATGGCCTCAGTTTGTTCATCCATCCATTTTGGATGTTTGGGTCCAGTCCTTAAGCTTAGGGTTTGGTAGCAAATAGCTAAAGAATCAATAATTATCTAGCTATTGCATCTGGGTTAACACACTCATTCTGATCCTAGTTTGGTTCCAAGTTATATTCAATCTAAACTGCTTGACTCACAGTAATTACTAACAAGATAACCATGGAAAGCTATTTAATTCTTTGTACCTCAGTTTCCTCAACTCTACAGTAGGAATAATGGTATCTACCTCAAGTGTTTCTCAAAGGATAAAATGATATATTTCACATAAAGCTCTTGAACAATGCGTGGCACATGATTAGTTTTCAATGAATGATAGTTATCTTTACAATTAACACCATACCACCAGGAATGATGGCTCACGCTATTATCTCAGTTTCTCAGGAGGCTGAGGCAAGGAGAATTCCTCGTTAGAGCTCAGGCCTTGGCAACTTTGGGAGAACTTGTCTCAAATTAAAGAGGGTTGGAGATGTAGAGATGTAGCCCAGTGACAGAATGCCCCCAGATTCTGTATCACAAAAAAAAGGGGGAAAGAAAGAAAGAAAGAAAGAAAGGAAGGAAGGAAGGAAGGAAGGAAGGAAGGAAGGAAGGAAGGAAGGAAGGAAGGAAGGAAGGAAGGAAGGAAGAAAGAAAAACTTAATACCACTAAATTGTAATGGTTAATAACTATGGTTTAAGTTATTTCTTCAATATGGATGCTACATGTCAGTTAAGCCTAATTAATAAATTATTTTCTAGGTTATAAAAAGAAACGCTATTGATCTGAGATTTTTCACAAGTGTCCAAAGATGATCACCTAGACTTCTGTGAAGTCACATAAACTCTCTGAGATCTTAGCTGAATTTTACTCATACAAATCAAAACTTCTGTTTGGAAGACATGTCCTTGAAATGTGGAGCTTCAAAAACAAAAATACTTAGTAAGAACTGGCTTTGTTGTGATAATTCTCTTTTACAGGGTAGAAGACTGGAGTAAAAGAAATATATAACTTATTTTGATTCCGTGATACATGCTTTGAATTTTGAGTGCTTTGTTTCTACATTTAATAAAGGATATTGACAGGTATATCTAAATTTATTTGCTAGCTGGCCACATAAATAGAAAATACTATATTCTCTGGGAATGATGAATTTTAAAACCAAATAGCTTTTCTCCACCTTCCTCTTCTACCTTCACCCCACACCCCCACAGAAGGAAAAGATCAAAATTATTGCTTCAATACACATCTACCTCAGAGTTAGGCAAAAGAGGAAGAGATCAATGTGTCACTAGGTAAATGGCTCATGTCCTTATGTTAGGAACACATAAATTATGCCGGGCAATAAGAATTAAACAAATAAGAGATTCATGTATGAAATTCTACTAATAATTTCAAGGATGCAGGCAATCAAGAGACTCAGACAAAGCTGTAAGATCAAGGACATCAAGGGCAGTTCCCCAAGCCCTATCTTGACCCAGAATAATAGAAGAAATCTCTCAAAGTAAAGTACACAGGTTTGCCTCATTTAGCAGGAGAAGTCTTAATTGTGAAACATCCCCATTTAATATCCCAGAGAGTTATAGAGGTTACATGGCATCCTCCAGCAAGCCATGCCTCATATATTCTAGATGTAGTAAATGATCAATTATAAAGGGAACAATATCTCCCTTAGACACACCAAGCACACTTTTGACACAAGACCTTTCACCCAGAGTCTCAGAAGACTTAGTGCTTAGGAGTCCCTTTCCTGAAACCTCATCCAATGTTTGTGACTAACTGAAGTTCCTCTCAGAGTGCCCTAAGTAACCTGGTCCTGTATATGGTTCATGGTAAAAATCATTTTTTTAAGTCTCTCTCTGATAGCTAGCACTTGGTAATTCTAGCATTGCTGTCTTATCATGTTACTCTTGGCCAGAACCAGATCTAATGTTGGTTCTATCACCAAAAATATCTTCCTCAAACGATTTGAAGTCTCTTTTTGTGGTTGGAACTAATTAAGAGTAGGTAATGCTTTGTATTTCAGATGCAATTTATACCATAATTCCCATTTTTCCTCTTTGAAATACACTCTGTTCTCATGTATTATATTTGGGGCTAGTCAGATACACTGGCATGCTCTGGAACTTACATATTTTATGTTGTTTTGTGGTTCAAGGGCCAGGCTGCAGTGCAAGGCTGGCAGCCTTAAAAGCAACTTGCTATCATTAGATCATCAGACCTCAAAAGATCCAGTTACCAGAATGGTACTTATCCACATATCACACATACACATGTTGTTCTCAACCATGCTAGATACTAAGCAAGTCCAGGGCTCTGGGTTCCTGAAAGTCCATCACAAACTCTGGAACTTATTTGGGTTTGTGTGTCTGCTCTCACCAGTCCATGTTCTCTTTTTAAAAAAATTGTTCTTTTTAGTTATACCTGACAGTACAATGTATTTTAACATATTATACGTTCATAGAGTATAACTTCCCATTCTTGTGGTTGTACATGATGTGAAGTTACACTGATCCTGTATTCATTTATGAATATAGGAAAGTAATATTTAATTCATTATACTATCTTTCTTGTGCCCACCTCCCCTTCCTTCCCTCATCTGTCTTCTGATTGGGAATCTGTCTATGAGCTTTGGTACCCAAAAGTGGTAGGGGTGGTGGTGGATATACTTTAGTACTAGCAACCGGAGAAGTCACTCTATGCCTTCTGTAGACTCCACCCCTTATGTTAGCCCATCCTCCAAGACAGTCACTTATACCTAATCCAAGGATTTTTTTTTTTTTTTAACAGTCACTGCTTTCTAACACCAATGGACCATTCCAGTTTAGGTCCTCTATTGCCCCCAGTAAATGTGGTAAAGTCATGCTTTCCAGGATCAATCCTAATTAGAGCTGAACAAAAAACAGATATTCCTTGCTCCATGAGAACTCTCATTTTACTCTTCCCATGAGCGAGCCCCTGTTCTATCAACCACTGGTGATGGTGAATGGAATGCTGAGACATGACAAACATTTAAACAGATCACATGGTAGGAATGTCATAATTATTGCCTGAAGAGTTCAAGGAGACATATGATAAGAATATATGTTCCATCTTTATGCTACAAAATGCAAAACAATAAATTTAACTTGACCAGAAAATATATTGTGATTCATATTTTCCTGAATACCCTAGAAACATCATGCATTTGTAGTCATCAATAGAAAAGAATGTTTGAGAGTCATTGAACATCCATATTCATGGATGCATGTTTGAGAGTCATTGAACATCCATATTCATGGATGCATGGTGAATAATATAAATTCCCACGTAATGATGTAGGTGGCATCATTAAGTAGATAGCATTAGGGAACCATTAGATCTCTATTGATCTCATTGTACTTGTATGCATTAGAAGATACATTTTTTTCCAATACAAATAAGTTTTGAAAATCCATGACATTGTGATTATTAAGTTTCATCACATTTTTCTTGTGGTATGAAACATAAAGTTAGCCAAGTGGGACACATGGTACATTTGACAAGTAAGAATGTGAACATGGTTCCTGGAATTGAATGAAAAGAAATTATTATCATATACTACACAAAAAATTACCATGTGCCTCAATCAGAAAATAAACAAATACTATGCTTAACAAATACTATGCTTAAGAACCACTTCTCTGACACTTTTTCAAATTTTCATCCCTATATCTCTAAATATCACACACATTTATTAATTTTTAGTTCATTATTAATTACTCAAATTGGTTATACAACACTTATATCTTCAGAAAATATTTTTTTAGGGCTTCATATGCTTTTGATCAACCTCCTGCAAGGAGCATCTTTGTAGGACTCCTAAATAAAGTTTCTTCTTGGGTAATGTTTTTATACTGTATACCTTCAACTCCAGTTGACAAGGAGATTTCCTAGGATTAACTGGCTTCTTTTCTTCCCCCTCAGGATATTACTCCTGGGTAGAATGTAAATAAGTCACAGACCAGCTGCTTTAATTACTTTAATTTTGCAAAGACACTCTTTAAAGACTGCCTGTGTTTCAGTTCCAGCTCCACTCCTTACTAGCTTCCTGATCAGGGAGAGTTATTTAAACACTTTACCTCAGTTTATTATTGCATGTAAAGCATTCATTTGTTTCACAAACATTTACGACCCACTAGGAACCACACAATCTTTTAGGTGATTGAAAAATAACAATGATCAAAACAAAGTTTTCTGTCATCATGGAAGTTATATTCATTCTTAGGATAGCTCTCAATATATGGTAAAAGCTTAACAATATTAGGTATGTGTAAGTTTCTGTGTATCTGTGTATGAATACGATGCCTAAAGTACTCAAAATATACCAGACATACTCTCACTAGTACTGAGTGTATTAGGATTATTATATTTTAAAAATTGGATGGATATTACTTCCTTTTAAAGCAGCATACAATTGTTTTACAAGCTGAGTGACTCATTCCTTTTGTCAAAGATAAGGCTAGATAAGATGCTTTTAGCTATTATTTTTTAAAAATAACATTGAGTGTTGTTATCAGTAAATATAAAATCTTGTCTATATTTGGAATTCAAGTTCCAGAGAATACCAGAATCCAGCCTATCTACATTTGTATATAGGCCAAATTTCGTTGACATTGCTTCTGCCTAGTGATAACTTTCCTTTTGGTCTATTTGTTTTCAGTTCTACTTCCTGTCTCCCTCAGTGATATACAGAGACCAATATGCATTGTTAAAAAAAAATTCAGCAATTTTGCAAATTGGTTGCAAACTACTCTTGGTAACTTAATAATGGTCATGAAGAGAGACTACCCCAGAAAGCAATAAAATATACACATGAAAACATTTGTGGAGAGGCAGGGCACTTTAGTACACCATTGTTCCAACCTTATGACACTTGGCCAAGTATTAGTCAGATTCACATCACCATACTATGAGCTCATAGTCTACCTATGCAGTAAAGAGAGATTACAGTCTTTTAAAGGGTTTTTTTTATATATAAAACCAAAGACTAGCAGAAGGATGAGAGACAAGATTGTTGGTTGCCAGGAAACTAGATGATACGCAGGAGAATGGTTGGCAGACTGGGAAGCATTTAGTCTAAAAGAGACAAAACTCAAGTTAGAACACTTTTGACCTAGAAAAATATTAGCTGTTTTGATGACATTGCCCAGTATTTCAGGTTGGAATAAGAATAGAAAAACAGGAACCAAACACAGACATTGCAAAGCATAATATTTTTGTCAATTCATCTATTAAACCACAAACTGGCTTAAATGTTTGAGAACATTTGGATATATTTGTTTTGAAAATGTTTTATTTTTAAAATCAAAATGAAAGACTGAGAAAACTGGACACAGACTAGAAACCTAAGAGAACAATGTACGTGAATCAATTCTAGCTTTAAGATTTCCAAAATGTCACAAATTTAAGAGCAGCTAAAATTTTAACCTAGCTAATTTTTTAGAAAGTGAACAAATTCAATACGAAATGTTTTTAATTATCACTTATTCATTGATGTATCTTTAAGGTACACAAATTAGAAAAGTTTTTTTTTTAAAGATCAAGGGGTAATATTCCATGGTAGCAGGTCAATGCATACATATGAGTTTCTTATTTTTCAGTGGATCCTTCAGAAGAATGCATTCTGCACCAAGTTGTAAAACAAGGGTTATGCATGAAGTTACTGGAAATGATTCATTATGCTCTCCAGCATTATCCTTGTGGAGCTTGCCATACAATAAATAATAAGAATATTTTAAAGAAAACCCTGGAGTACTTTATATAGTGAGAATCCATATGGGTGATTTATTTTTTTTATTTTGGATGGTCTTTTGGTACCATTAGGTCCAGGATATATGCACCCTTATGCAAATTAGAAAAGGGCCCCAGTTGGGCAAATCAACTATAAACCTCTCAGACTGCTCCTCCTCCTCTGTTTTCTCTCCTCTTTCTATGGTCATGCTTTGCCAAACAGAACTTGAAGTATGTATGCTTCAGTCAGTCCCTCTTATAAGCATATAATCTGAACAAGTATTAATGGAAGTTCAGTGTCTTAGTCCATTTAAACTTCTATAATTTGGAGCCTGGCATAGTGGTTCACACCTGTAATCCCAGCAATTTGGGAGGCTGGGGTAGCAGGATAGCAAGTTCAAAGCAAACCTCAGCAACTTAGCAAGGTCCTAAGCAGTAATATGACCCTGTCTCAAAAATAAATTGAAAGGGGGGAGCTAGGAATGTGACTTAATGGGTAAGGATCCTTGGGTTTAATCTCTGGTACCAAAAAAAAAAAAAAAAAAACCACCCAAAACAAAGAAACAAACAAAAGTCCTTGCTATAATTTAATGATTATATAGGCTGAGTAATTAATACACAATAAAAACTTATTTATTACAGTCTGGGAAGGATAGAAAGTCTAAGATCAAGGCTCCAAAAGGAGAGTACCCAGTCTGCCCTCCCAAGATGGCATCTGCTGCTGCATCCCCTGGTGGGGATAAATGCTGTGTTCTTGAATGGCAAAGGCAGAAGGGCAAAAGATGATGAATTCCCTCTGTCCTGCCATTTTATAAGGACATCTAATCCTGTTCACCATGGCTTTGCCCTCATGACTCGATCTCATCTCTGGAAGGCCACACCTCTTAATACTGTTGCACAGAGGATTAAGTGTCTACATAAATTGTGGGAGGGACAAAAACATTCAAACTATAGCACATAGATTCTTAACCATAGAAAGGTTCTGGCTGTGAAGAGTATATTTGAAATAAAAACTTAAAGACGACCAGACTAGTTCAATTCACTAACTTCTCTACACTCACTGCCATTAGCCATCAACCAGTTAACAAATGGAAACATTCCAGAAGTTGTGAATCTCCAAATAATTATTTTTTTACATTTCATTATCAGATCTAGCACTGCTCACTAATGGTTTTTTAAAAAAGAAATCTTAAATAGGCCAGAAGCAAAGGATTAAACTTACTTTGCCTTTTGATCCCAAGAGCTGACTTGCTGTATTAGAGTTAAGTTATTCAAGCTTTCCTCTGCATCTACTTCTAATATTTTTATTATTCTTTAAAACCTCACTTTTCCTGATTTGGAGCACCAAAGACTCTCTAGATATTGTTTTGACTACACCTTCCAATAAGTAATCTTCTTTTATATCCTTGATAATTAACCAATTATTTAATCTTTTAATTACCATTAAGCATCAACCAGATGCTTGGCACTGGATTAAATGTTGGTAATATAAAGATGATTAGGACAGAAGGCTTACCCTCAAAGAATGGACTGTCCATTACAACATTTCTGGAAAATGTGTTTTGTTTTTGTTTTTGTTTTTCTTTGTTTTGAGAAGGGATCTCACTATATTGCCCAGGCTGGCCCAGAATTCATGGGCTCAAGCAACTCTACTGCCTCAGACTCCCAAGAAATTGGAACTATGGATGAACGAATGTACCCAGGTTAAATATTTCAATTAAACACTAATGTTTTGTCTGAAAAATTAAGAAATGAAGCAATTATCATTTAGATAATAAAACTGAAGCCCAAAAGAGAATTAGTTCACCTGCCAAAGTGACAGAACTGAAACCAGAACCCAGGTCTCCTGACTATAATCTAGTGGTGCTACCATGTTATAATGCAGTTGTATTCACTTGGTTAATTCATTGATTCAATGATTTTGTTATTTATTCAGAAAATATATTTATGAACATCACAATATAGGTTCTTATAATAAGAAAACTATGAAATGAATAAACAAAGTATAAACTCAGGATTTGCAAATTAAATGAAGAGAGGAGAGAAAAAATAAGGGGGAAACTAAAGAAATTAAGGATATAATATGCCCTGACTTGTATAAAGTGAATGCCTCAGATTAAGTTCTATTAATTTCCTACACCCATGCCTACATTTTCTGACACTCACAGCATACTATTTACAATGGTTTTCTAACTGACAGATATGAAAGGTCATGTGGAGCAGCTAAATTTACACATATATTTCTTATTTTGACATTGTTAAATACGTTCTTTTTATGTACCAGGGAGGCATAGGAACATTTTGTACATTTTATAATTTTAAAAATAGTTTCATTTCAAAGTAACAGAAAAAAATATTTCTCCATAGTTCGTTTTTTACAAAGTATGCATTAGTTTGAGCTCCTGTGTAGCTAATGGCCTTTACCTTTTATCTGGTCAACCAAGCTAGAACTAGAAAAGTTATCCCAAATCATCTCTCCCTGCCCATTCTCTAGATCCCACAAATTAATCATTAACCACTCTTTTCCCTTCAACTATCACGGAATTTACAGAATTTTTGCTTAGACTATAGCAAGGTATAGTTAGGTACAGCCTCCTAACATACCTTTCCACCTCAGGCTTTGGCCCACTCCAATTTTTGGTTTCCTGCAGACTGCTATAAAGAATGATTTTATATAAAACAAGTCTTTTTATTAGTTTCCATTTTTCACAACTTGTAGTTTGATCTGCTATATATGTTCTTCCAGATTTTACCTTTTCTTGCTTTTTCATCTTAATCTCCTCTACTGTCTCTTTGAACTCTTAATTTTCAGCTATACTAATACATTTGAAATTTTCTTTTTACATTTTTCATAGTTCAGAATTCATGCATTTTCACATGCTATTTCTTTTCCATATTCTTTACCTTGCTCACCTGACTGACATTCTATTATGGTGGATACCACTACTGTAGGATTCTGCTAATAAATACTGCCTATATATTGCCAAGTATTTCTTCCCTTGATACAATTTAGATCTGGAAAGTTTCCCAAAGGCTCATGTGTTAAAAGCTTGGTTACCAGCCTTTGATGCTACTGGGAGGTGGTGGAACCTTTGAAAATTAGTACTACTTGGAGAAAATTAGGTCATGGGGGGCTGCCTCTGAAGGGAACATTAGGACCCCAGTTTCAGTCTCAGTCTGAGTTTCTTCCCTTCTCTCTTTGCTTCCTGGCTACCATGAAGTGAAATAGGGTTGCTCCAACATGCCCACCCACCATGATGTACTGTGATACCACAGGACCAAATCAATAGGGCTAAATGACCATGCACTGGAACCTCTTTGAACAAATTGTCTTCATGTTGTACTTGCCATAGTATAATGTTTGAAACAGATCACACACAAAAATGGTGGCTGAATTCAACACACTAATATTACAGTGTTTCTAGGGAAGGCTGGACATTTTAGATTTGGGTATTTGGAAAATCATACCAGATATAGGAAAGAACTAGGTTGTTTGGGGTTTTTTAATTTTGATTTTAATTTTATTTGTTTTAATTAGTTACACATGACAGTACAAGGTTTTCTGGATTATTAACAGCCTGACATGACCAGTATTATAGGTTAAGTGTGCATGGAACCAAAAGTGTGTCCAAATTTAATGTTTTTTTTTTCCTCTTGAGTTTGGAATATTTGCACACACATAATGAGATAACTTGGGGGAAAACCCAAGTTTAAACATCAATTTCAATGGTTTTATAAATACGTTACACACACTCTGAAGGTACTTATATACAATAATTTTAGTGCATCTCTCTTTGGACCAAACCCATTACATGAGGTCAGGCATAGATATTCCACTTCCACTATCATATTGGTACTCAAAACCTTTGCATTTGGGGGAATTTTGGATTTCAGGTTTTTGAATTAAGAATGCTTAGCCTGGACTCCTATTCAAGTCTGAAAACTTCATTTGATAGTATCCTGCTCCCTGTGTGGTTCAGATTGAAGTTGTCAAGGAGAGAGCCTCACAAATAACTTTGGAGGCAGAAGTAAACCAGAAGCCATTCTTCTTAGGAAGTTATGATGATTCTCCTTCCTATGCTGCTTTCTCAGACCTCTTCGTGAGCCCCCCCCCCTTTTGTGCTTCTATGTGCAGAACATGTATAGAACTGGTTCTATAGTGTGATTAGATTTAAGGCCATAGATAACTTCATTGCCAGTGGTAAACAGAATACTTACAGAACACAATGATGCACTGTTGTAAAATGATTTCTTAATTATTACCTGTAGTTACCTGGAATTGCACATGTATAGGTTTGAGAGACTGTCTTCATCTATTAGGCTACTACAACAAAATACTATAAACTGTGACATACAACAAACATACTTCTCACAGTAATGGAGGCTGGGAAGTCCAAGACAAAGGCACCAGCAGACTTGATGTCTGGTGAGGGACACTTTCTCATAGATGGTACCTTCTTGCTATGTCCTCATATAGGAACAAGGGATGATAAATTCAGAGCTTTCTCCAGATAACTTTTTTCAGGCCACTTTTATAAGATCACTAGTATTATACAGAAAGGCTGCACTCTCGTGAACTAATTACCTCTTAAAGATTTCACCTTCTAATACTATGAGCTTGGGGTCAAGATTTAAATCCATGAACTTTTTGTGGAAGACACTAGGGATACAACCTAGGGGTGATTTAGCCTCCAGCTCCATCCCTAGACACGCCCCCCCACACACACACTCTCTTTTAGAGTCAGGGTATCTCTGAGTTGCTGAGACTGGCCTTGAACTGAAAAACTCCTGCCTCAGCCTCCCAAGTCGCTGGGTGTTATGATTTGGAGGTGAGATGTCCCCCAAAAGCTCACGTGTAACACAATGCAAGAAGATTTAGAGAAGAAATGACTGAGCCTTAACTCAATCATTGACTTAATTTCCTGATGAGGATTTACTGAGTGGTAATTGAAAGTTCATAGGGTGTGGCTGGAGGAAGTAGGCATTGGGAGCTTGGCCTTGGGGTATATATATTTGGTATTTGATGAATAGTCAGTCTCTCTCTCTCTCTCTCTCTCTCTCTCTCTCTCTCTGTTTTCTGATCATCATGTGAGCTGCTTTCCTCTTCCACACTCTTCAGCCATAATGTTCTGCCTCACCTTGAGCCCTAAGGTATGGTGCCAGTTGTCCATAGACTGAGACCTCTGAAACCGTGAGACCCCAGATAAACTTTTCCTTCCCTAAAATTTTTCTTGTCATGGCAGTGAAAAAACTGACTAAAACACTGGTTTATATGTATGCACTACCATAGTCAGCTACAATATATGAAATTTGAGTGAATATGAACATTCCAATCATAGAAGCAACCTACTACCTACTAACTTTTTAACTAAGAAATTATAATGAAGGGCTGGGATTGTGGCTCAGTGCTAAAGCACTCACCTAGCACGGTTGGGACCCGGGTTCAATCCTCAGCACCACATAGAAATAAAGGCATTGTGGTGTGTCCATCTACACCTAAAAAATAAATATTTTTTAAAAAAAATTATAATGAAAATAACAGAGTATAAGGATAGGAGAAGAGGAGGATCAGCTATTTTAACTGTGCTACAAAAATTGGAAAATGAATGATAAATTCAGGGATTTATATTCCATCTTAAGGCCTGAGTAATAAAAAAGAAATATCTATGACTATCTTGAAAGAATACCTTATTGCTTTTCACTGCAGGTTTGAAATGTTTGAAAACTAAACCCAAAATCTAATTCTACAAGTGATTGAATTAAAATGTAAATAAAACTAATAAATCTTAGGGTCTCTTTGGATACAGTACAAAGAACACTCAAAATCCATTTATAGGAATCTCTCCTGTATAAGTAGATTAATCTCCCTTAATAATGAAACTGTAGCCTTGTAGGAAAATAATGACTCTAAGACCCACCACATGGCCTCTCACTACTTCTAGACCTTTAACTGGACTCAATTCTTGAAAAAAAATATGAAGAATTAACCTGGAGTGTGTACTGTATAGCAAAATAGTTGTAATATTTTGGCAATGTATGTCAGTAGAAAGTAGGGGATATCTTTGATGATGGATCAATCCTAAGAGCATTAGAATAGATAAGAAGGGATACACTGTTGGGCTCAGCTGGATTTACTTATATGAGTACACTAACCAGTGTTTTGGAATTCAATCTGCTATGTTGAACAGTAGAAATAACAACCACTTTGTATTGTTCAGGGTTCTCCAGAGGTACAACCAATAGAAGATAGACAGATACATAACAGATAGATTGATTGATTTCTGATAAATGAGATAGAACTTAGAGGAATAGGCTCATGCAATTATGGAGGCTAAAAAAATTCCAGGATAGGCCATATGAACTGTGGAGACCCAGGGATGCCCATAGCATAGCTTAGTCTAAGTCTGCAGGCCTCTGAACCAGGGAAGCCATGTAACTTGGTACAGCAGTCTGAGGTCAAAAACCTGAGAAGCTGAGGGGCAGTTGGTACAAGCCCTAGAGTCCAGAGACCAGAGAGCATGGTCCTCTGATATCCAAGAGCAGGAAGAGTATCTACTTGAGCCAGAGGGAAGAAGAGTAGAGGAAAGGACTCTGGGGGATTGGGGGAGAAAATGAATGAATCTATCTCTCCACTGCCTTTTTGCTCTATCTGGACCACCACCTAGCATGATAGTGCCTGACCATATCAAGAGTGCATCTTCTCCACTTTTATTTTTAATATTAAAATTTTATCTGGAAACACCCTTGCAGAGAGTTGAGGGCCACAGCTGAGTTGGGATGACGCATGGCATTTTTGCCAGAAGTAGTGGTTGAGAGGTGACGCCTGCGAGCCATTAAGATGATGACTTTTGAGTTCTCGCGGAGTTCCCGTTGAGTTCCCGTTGAGCTTTTGTGGGGATTCCTGAAGAATTTGCATTGGTTGGGGAGGTGCCAGAGGAGGGATTTCTGGTTGGTGGTTCCTGGAGGAGCTGCCTGGCATTCGGGAGACTTCCTGGGGAGCGTGTGTGGAATGTGCTGGTGGAGTTCAGAAATAAAGTTTGTTCCTCTTGAGTGGCTCGTGATTTGTGCCCAGCCAGACTGCGACAGCAGAGACACACAGAAATAATATCGTACCAACTATCTAAGTATCCTTTAATCCAGTGAGGTTGACATCTATAATCAACACAAGTTTTTTTTTTGGGGGGGGGGGGCTGGTGACATAACTGAGTCCCTGTGGTAGCCAAAGTGAACTGGCAGTATATAAAGGCCTAGAAAAATAGGTATGTGAGAAGGGATTGTGTCCCATTGTTCATTCAAAGTTAATTCAAAACTTTCCCAAGTTTTAGAAATACTTTGGGGAGGGTATAACAAATAATCTTGAAAGCTCTTTAATGGCTATTTTTTACATGCCATAAATGACAGAGGAAGAGGATATTACTGGAATAGATTCCCAGGTATAAGTGGAATAAACTCCCAGGAGGCAATGGGGTTGGTGAAATTGTGGAATGGCAGGGATGATGTTCCTATCATCAACTTACTAGGGTCAAGGTGGGCATTGTTACCATAATGGCTAACAGGGATTTACAATGCAATGGTGGGCCTACAATTTATGAATAAATAATTATAACATTAGGACTGATATACCTGAACCATTTAAGTCAAGTTGACCTGATTTGCATAAGCAAAAATATGCAGTACTGGAAGATGGAAGTCTGAAGTGAATCACTGCAATAGAGTCACAATACACCACCCAGGTTTGAATAATCTGCAGGTTCAGGGTAGCCTAAGTAAAGAGGCTTGACCCACTTGAGGAAGGATATTCCTACACTGCCTAAAAGGTATATGCTTAAATATCCATTTACCCTTTTCCAAGAACTTGGGGATATTTATGAGGGTGGTTGTGCTTTAGGGAAAGAAAAATATATATATTTTAGGGATTACTAGACACTGGCTCCAAATTAACACAAATTCCCGAGGACACAAAATAGTCTAGTGATCCACAATTCAGACCCTGGCTTGTAAGTGCCTGGAGATTAATGCTGTTTTGGCTCAGCCCATCTATAGTGGATGCCTCAATTCACCCTGTGCTCATATTCCTAATTCTAAAATAAAGAGTTGGAAAGAGCATTCTTGGCAACATAGGCCACCATTTACAAGGGCTGATTTGGCTATATCAAATTAAATGTCCACCAGGAATGGTGATGCCTGCCTGCAATCCCAGAAACTTCACAGGCTAAAGCAGGAGGATCACAAATCCAAGGCCAGTCTCAGCAACTTAGTGAGATTCTCAGCAATTCAGCGAGAACTTGTCTCAAAAAGTTTTAAAAAGGACTGGGGATATGGCTCAGTGGTAAAGCTCTCCTGGGTCCAATCCCCAGTAACAACAACAATGAAAAAAATAGTTGCTTTGTGTTAGAAACATGGTATGATTATTATCTTGATTTGGAAGTTAAAAAGGGTTGTAAAAATAAATGCCAAGTTGACATAAGGGTGGACTGTGTAGATGGTGCTATATCAAACTGATTAAGCTTGGAACAGTGTTTTCTAGAATACTCTTTCCTGTACACTCTCATAACCTGAAACTGTTTGACTAAAAGTACTTAGCATTAAGATAAAGCAGAAGTGAAATAGAGAACGCTTTTTTAGGGACATTATGGGCTATCTGACTCAGTGGCTTTGATAGCAACTGCTCCCCTGATCCTCCAGCTGCAGCCTACCAGAACATCATTCCCTCAGCTGCTCCCACAGCAATGTAGCATTTAACATGTACATTAAGTCCCTAGTACTGTAATACTTGCTGTAACTCTGGTGTCCTCACCAAATCCAGACTCATATACTCAGTAAATTCTGTGTCATAACAATCAGTGGGGTTTTTTCAGAGCTCAAATATTTAAGTGTTCGAAATTACAACTGTAATATACATTTGAAACTAGTGAAGAAATACAAACGTGTATAAATAAAAAAGTTCATCCCCTGCCTCATGCTCCTTTTCCCATTCCACCTTCTTGAGAAAATCCATGTCAACAGTGTGGTGTGTTTCTTTCTACAAGTGCCATGTCACTTATTCAAACTTATACAAGCATCTCCATATATAGAGAGGTGATTTTGTAAAAATTTCCTGTGCTTATTACTTATTTTACCATAATAAAATCATACTAAAAAAATAGTCTGAAAGTTTTTAAAAATCTTTATATACTTGTAAATATGTATGGTTTTCCCACTATTTTCCAAAACAAAATTCATATTAAGGATGCATTTCTAATTCTTATTATCTCATTAATACTTTGCAGAAATTCTCCGAGTCAATTGGTGTAGTTCTAATTTGTGTGTTCATTTAAATGAGCATAAATTATCTCATAGTCTGGATAGTTCATAATTTATTAAGGCATTTTTCTTGCCCTGAGTAGATGTTTCAATAGTGAATTGTCCACAACTAAGGGTCTGTTAACTTTTGACTTTAATGATTGCTGCCAAGTTGTTTTTGCAGAATGCCTATAATAGTTCATATTTATATTAGACTGTATATGAGAACCCAAGTTTGTTGATATTAAATTTTTAAGGTCTGCACATTCCATTAACAATTAACTTAATAATTTTTCACTTGTTTATTGGCCACTTCATTTGCTTTTTGTGAAGTATCCACGTTCCTATTGGTTTGCTTATCTTGTCTACCACATCCTATTGTGTCTGTCTGTGAGACTTTATAGTATGTAGAAGTCTTTATCTCATCTATCTGTAAGATTTCCTCTTATTATGTAGACAGGCACTCCTTATTTGTCATCTAAGTTACAAGTAGATATTTCTAAAATATGTGTTTTTTAATAAACTTCATGTATGTTATCTTTTTTCCATACAAAGATTTGTCCGCAAACATTTCTTCATCTAATGGGTCAGGGAGGGGATAGGAAAAAGATGAGAGGAATTAGAAAAAACCCTACTTCATTACTACCACACCAACAGTGTTTCTCCTATTTTTATGTCCTCAAACATTTCTTTTTGATCATATAACTTCCAGTTAAGCTTTAATATGTAGCGAGATTATAGAGCAACACTCCTATTCTTACATCAAAACAAAACAATGCAAACAAAAGGCCAACATTTCTCAGATCCATTGGAGATTTGAGGTTGCAAAAACACCTCTATCCCAAAATTTGAAGAGACAAGTGCCTAAAGGAAGAAATGGCAACTGAACTCTACTAACCTGGAGCAGATGCTGCTAAAGCAATAAACTGGTAAAAACACTTGAATATAATTTCGTTGAACTGATGAGCTGCTGGAGGCTGAGTCTCAATAAGTAGAGAGTGACAACTGCAGAGACAGCCATACTTTGGGGCTTTTCTCCTGGAACCACACTAGTTTCTCCTGCTGAGAATTTTAAGAAGATCCTCACTTGTTCTGGCAGGGAAACAGGCAGTGACCACTGTGAAATAAGCTCTGCACCTTCTCCATAACAAATACTTATTCTCCAGGGGGAAGGACTTTGCCAAAGCCAAACTGGGGAAAGGTATTCTTCCTACTACAGACCCCTTCAGCCTTCTCTTCTCATCTAATGGGTCAATGAGGGGGGGATATATAATATACTCAGGTTACTAAAACAGGAAACAGAGGAGAGAAATCAAAAACTAATAAAATAAAATAATATAAAAACTTCTTCCTTACCAGTACACCAACAGAGTTCCAGCCTAATGCCAGTAAATTGAAACTGCAAGAGCTGAAACTGACTTTTCAAACTGACTCTTTGAAAAGAAATACTTTGGGAAGATTGAAGACAAAAGGGGAGAGAAAAGCAATGACATATAGATATTTTAAAGCCTCTGGAATCTACAACTACAGCAAATATTAAATATGGCCCAACCCCTAGCTATATTAACATACAAACTTTCACTGACATCCTACTTACCTCAGCTCCTAGTTTGCTGTGTAACATGCCCAGCTTTCCACAACAACAAAAATCACAAGTCATTCCAAAAGAAAAACGAATCCAATAATCTGAAGACACAAAGTAAGCTTGATACCCAGACTCAGATATGACTCCTATGTTGGAATTACTGCATGGAGAATTTAAGACAATTATGATCAACATTTTAAGAACTCTAGTGGAATATGGAAAACAAATTATGCAAGAACAAATGAGTAATATACCCAGAGAGATAGAAACTCTAAGAAGGAAGTAAGAGGAAATGCTAGAAATCAAAATCACTGCAATAGAAATGAAGAACACCTTCAATGGGCTCATCAATAGATGAGATATAGATTCCACAGAACAAATGCATAATATTGAAGACAGTCAAGGGAAATTTTCCAAACATACTCAAAACTAATTCAATGGAAAATTAGAACACTCAAGAACTATGGGACAGTAGGAAAAAAATGTGTCATACACATAATTGGAGTAACAGAACAAGGAGAACAGACCAGAAGCAATGTCTGAAGCAATAATAGTTAAGAACCTTCCAAACATCAAATTGTAGATCCAGAAAGTTGGGAGAACACCAGACAGAATAAATGTAAAAAGACACAACAACAAAAACACTTCTGTTTTGACACTTTAAAAACAAAAGCTACTAGGTATTGTCATATTCAAACTTAAGAAAACCAAAAGAGAGAGGAAAAAAAAATCTTGAAAATGCAGGTATTAGAGAGGATGTCTTATCTATAGAGAAACAAAGGTAAGAATTATTGTGGGCTTCACATCAGAAACCATGGAAACAAGAAGAGGGCAGAGTAAAATTTAAAATATTCAAAGAAAAAACCTAGTAGGCATCAGCAATCAAGAACTTCTTCAAGAGGCATCCAAGATGTCAGGCTAAAGGGAAGCTGCATTCTGGGTTGCTCTGTGACCTTGGGTTTCAGTAGTGGGAATACTGTTTCTCTGTGAGTTATTAGAGGACTCGGACAGCTGCTCCCATGCAGGAATCCCAGCCCCTGTGCCCACGCAGGTCTCCAGACCTCAGCATTAGCGCAGGACTCCTGGCCACTTGCCCACCAGACCCCCTGGCCACCACACCAGAGCAGGACCACTGGCATCAGCATTCTTTCTGGGACCCCTGGCTGCCCACTCACAAAGAAATCTGGCCACAGCTCCCACAAAAGATACCCAGCTGCTGCCCACAGGACATCCAGCTCCCATTCGCATGTGAACTCCCATCTACCAACATGGGGCTCCCTCAGTTGCCTCCATTTTGGGACACTGAAATCACTGTCATAGTCCCCTACATGAGGTAGCCTGCACCTGGGGCACAGGACAGGGTCTGGAGACAGATGCAAGCCACAACAATGCAAGCCACAGAGCTGCATCTCTGAACATGCCACCCAACGCCACTATCTGGCCCTACCCCACCTGACATTCCATCTCTGAAACCAGCCACCTCCATCTTGGGACACCTTTGTAGCCATCTTTAGTTGGGGAAACTCCTAACTTGGGACACACACTGGGGCCTAGAAGCAATATCACAGTACCTATAGTCCCTAAATTCCCCCTCTTCCCCTCAGCCAGTAACTTGACACAGTGCTTTTAGCTATGCAGCTAATCCATAGCTCGCAAAGCCTGATTGGTCCTGAACTGCCCAAAACATCCAGAGAGAGAGATTCCTGATTGGGAAGTAGAAAATGAGTGAGATACAGTTTGAGACTAAATTAGAGACCAGGAATTTTGAGATCTATAGGTGATATAAGGAGATAAGACCAGGCACCCACTTGAGTGAGCACCAAAGGAGATCCTTGGGGTGCAATTCCCATTGGGGAACAGCAGGTGTGATACCCCACATCCAGGAGCTCTGTGACCAAGACCAACGCTCCTGTCCTAATAACCATCACAATCCTGATGGTGGAGATACCAGCAAACAACAGACAATCCCTCGTCTTTGATAAGAAGAAGCAAGAAAGATACTGAACTCAAAAAAAAAAAAAAAATTTGCATTTTCTTACGAGATTTTTCTTTTCTTATTTTTTCTTTTCTTTTTTTCTCTCTTTCTCTTCTCCCACTCTCATATCCCCAACATTTGTGAAATTAAATTAGGCTACTCAGGACTGGGATGTCTAAATGGTATATTACAGTTGTACTGTATATTCTTTTATCTCCTAATTTTAATTTTTCTTAATTTTTATGTTTGTTTTTTGTGTTTTCTCTATTGTCTTCCCACTTACTTGCCACCTCAAAATCACTTTCTCTCTTTTCTCCTGCTACTAGATACCTTCTTTTGATTCTTCTTTTAAACTTCCTAAGATCTACGAACTCTATATCCTTACCTCCTAACTCCTTCACATCTCACCCTACACTCCCACCCCCAGTTCTCTTTGTCCACCATCAGAAACTGTACACCCTTTTGCAAACTAACTGTTTATATTGTAGATAATAATCGAACTCACCATTTCTGCATATTGTTACAAAACCATAAACGTCTTAATAGCAGCTATTTGGATTAAGGCTGTATATTGTTTGTATTGGGATCTGTTAATATCGTTCTCTTTTGATAAAGCAGAAAGTTAGTTCTTTGAAAAAATTAATAAAATTAATAAGCCCTTAGCCATGTTATCAAAGAGAAGGAGAGAGAAAAATAAAATTACTAACATCTGTGAATAAAAAGAAAATATCATGACGGACACTAAAGAAATACAGAAGATAATTAGAAATTATTTTGAAAATTTGTACTCCAGTAAAATAGAAAATATCAAAGGCATAGACAAATTTCTAGAGTCATATGATTTTCCCAAACTGAATCAGGATACATAACATAAGTTAAACAGATCAGTTTCAAGCAATGAAATAGAAATGCAATAAGAAACCTACCAAGACAAGCCCAGAACCAGATGGATACACAGCTGAGTTATACAAGATCTTCAAAGAACAACTAATACCAATACTCCTCAAATTATTTCATGACATAAAAAAAGAGGGAACACTTCTAAACTCATTCTATGAAGTCAATATCACCATGATTCCAAAACCAGATAAAGACACATCAAAGAAAGAAGACTTTAGACCAATATTTCTAATAAACATAGATGCAAAAATTCTCAATAGAATTCTGGCAAATCAAATACAAACACATACCAAAAAGATAGTACACCAAGATCAAGTGGGGTTCATCCCAAGGATGTAAGTTTGGTTCAACATATGGAAATCAATAAATATACTTCATCACATCAATAGACTTAAAGATAAGAATCATATGATTATCTTAATAGATGCAGAGAAAGCACTCAACAAAATACAGCACCCCTTTATGTTCAAAACACTAGAAAAACTAGGGATAATAGGAGCATATCTCAACAAGATAAGCCCCCCGGCCAACATAATTTTAAATGAAGAGGATTGAAAGCATTCCTCTAAAAACTGGAACAAGACAGGGATTCCTCTTCCACCACTTCTAAGTCTTGAAACTCTAGCCAGAGCAATTAGACACACAAGAGAAATTAAAGGGATACAGATAGAAAAAGAAGAACTCAAACTACTATTTGCTGACAACATTATTCTATACCTAGAGGATCCAAAAAATTCCACCAGAAATCTTCTAGTACTAATAAATAAATTCAGCAAAGTAGCAGGATATAAAATTAACACATAGTAATCAAAGGCATTTATGTACACCAGTGGCAAATCCTCTGAAGGAGAAATTAGAAAGAGTACCCCATTTACAAGAGCCTAAGAGGGGGGACAACTTTAGGAATCAGTTAAAATAAAAAAATAAAAAAATAAAAACAGGTGAAAGCCCAGATATCCCTTGCTCTTAGATAGGCAGAATTAATATTGTCAAAATGACCATACTACCAAAAGCACTATATAGATTTAATACAAATAAAATCAAAACCCCAATGACATTTCCTCATAGAAATAGAAAAAGCAGTCATTAAATTCATCTGGAAAAATAAGAGACCCAGAATAGCTAAAGCAATTCTTATCAAGAAGAGTGAAGCAGGTGGCATCACTATACCAAAGCTTAAACTATACTACAGAGCAATAGTAACAAAAACAGCATGGTATTGGCACCAAAATAGACTTGTAGACCAATGGTACAGAATAGAGGACACAGAGACAAACCCACATATGTATAGTTATCTCATACTAGACAAAAACATACATTGGAGAAAAGATAGTCTCTTCAACAAATGGTGCTGGGAAAACTGGAAATCCATATGTAGCAAAATGAAATTAAGCCCCTATCTCTTATCATGCATAAAACTCAATTCAAAGTGGATCAAGGACCTAGGAATTAAAACAGATACCCTGCTAAACGAAAAAGTAAACCCAAATCTTCATCATGTGGGATCAGGCCTCAACTTCCTTAATAAGACTCATATAGCACAAGAATTAAAATCAAGAATCAATAAATAGGATGGATTCAAATTGAAAACCTTCTTCTCAGCAAAAGAAACAATGTGAGGTGAATAGAGACCCTACCGAATGGGAGCCACACACACATCAGATAAAGCATTAATCTCTAGGATCAATAAAGAACTCAAAATCTTAACAAAAAAAAAAAAAACAATCAATAAATGTCCCAAGGAGCTAAAGAAACACTTCTCAAAAGAAGATATACAATCAATTGATAAATATATGAAAAAATATTCAGTATCTCTAGGAATAAAGAAATGAAAATCAAAACTATTCTAAGATTTCCTCTCACTCCAGTCAGAATGGCAGCTATTAAGAACATAACAATGAGTACTGGCGAGGATGTGGGCAAAAACTCACATTCACACATTGCTAGTAGGACTGCAAATTGGTGCAGCCAATATGAAAAGCAGTATGGACATTCCTTGGAAAACTTGAAATGGAACCACCATTTGACCCAGCTATCCCATTCCTAGGTTTATACCCAAAAGACTTAAAAACAGAATACTGCAATGATGCAGCCACATCAGTATTTATAGCAGCACAATTCACAATAGCTAAATTGTGGAATCAACCTAGACACCCTTCAGTAGATGAGTGGATGAAGAAACTGTGGAATATATACACAATGGAATATTTCTCAACATTACAAGAGAATAAAATCATGGCATTTGTAGGTAAATGAATGGAGTTGGAAAATATAATGTTAAGTGAAGTTAGCCAATCCCAAAAAACAAATGTGGAATGTTTTCTCTGATATGTGGATGCTCATCCAAAATGGGGATGAGTTGATTAGAATGGGAGGAATGTAGGAGCTTTAGATAGGGCAGAGGTGAAGGAGGGTAAGGCAGGGGGGATGAGGGTAGGAAATATGGTGAAATTAGATGGACATCATTACCCTAAATACATGTATGAAACATGAATGGTGTCACTCTACTTTGTGTACAACCAGAGAAATGAAAAATTGTGCTCTATATGTATACTATGAATTGATATGCATTCTATTGTTATTTATAACAAATTAGAACAAATAAATAAATTTTTAAAAACTTACTAGCTTATAATTCTGAATCTAGAGAAATTATCAGGCAAATATGAAAGGTAAATAAATTCTTTCAAAGACAAACAAAACCTGAGAGAATTCATTACCACTTGCTCTGAAAGAAATATGTTTAAAAAATTAAGAAAAAGGAAAATATTATGCATCAGAAATTTGTACATGCAGTTAAAAGAGGAGGAGGAGAGGAGGAAGAAGATGATAATGAGGAAGGAGGAGGAGGGCCCCAGAGAAGATAAGGGAAAGTAAATATCTTTTCATTCTTTCTTAATTGATCTAAAAGATACTTGTTTGTTTAAGCCAATACTCATAACAATGGACAAGTAAAGTGAATGGCACCAAGGTTACAAGGTATAAATTTCTTGACCTAAAACTGAGACAGATTTAAAGTGGATAGATAAAATGTATACTAACAAAAAGCATATTGATTGCAAACACTAATCAAAAGAAAGCTGCAGTATTACATTAATTTTAGACAA
This sequence comes from Ictidomys tridecemlineatus, assembly GCF_052094955.1. Lineage (NCBI taxonomy): Eukaryota > Metazoa > Chordata > Mammalia > Rodentia > Sciuridae > Ictidomys > Ictidomys tridecemlineatus. Next base: position 162,701,349 of record NC_135478.1, on the reverse strand, counting down.
AGACAATTTCATAAAAGGGGAGATTATTAAAAATAAAAAGAGGCATTAGGTAGTGACAAAGATGTAAATTTTCCAAGAAAATACAACACTCCCAAATACAAATGCATTCATAAAATATAAGGCATTCATTGACGGAATTATTTTTTTAAAAAATAAAGATAAATTTTGTTTTAATTTTCCAATTAGGATTTTCCTGTAGCAGTTAAAAATGTGTTACAAAACTAGCCAAGGGGAGTGGGCAGTACATACGCAGATGTCTTTACAATCCTTAGATTAAGAGGTTTAATGTACAGTCATAAAATGATAAATGTTAACAACTAGCTTAAGGTGAGGGAGGAGGAGAAACCCAGATCTGTGGAACTTGATAATTTTCTGTACTGTAGATATTCCCATGGTGGCCTGTTACCAACTAGCAACATAATATCCTTGAATGTAGAGTTAAAAAGAGGGTGCACAGAGGTCTCACACAAGCTGTTAAGAGTCAAACTCCATTTTGCTGCTGAATTATCTGAACATACCTAAGATTCCTTTTTTATTTTTTAACAAATAAGATTATTGTTAAATTTTTCTTGAAATTAATTTGTTATATATACTGTGAGACAGGAGTTTATTGTCTTCAAATTGGATGTTTAATTGTTCCATTTACTAAATAAACCAATTTTTTCACACATTGAATACAAATATTATTTTTTTATAGTAGAAAAAAATTATGTATATGGTAAACTATTTTTGGATACCAGTATGCTATCATATTTTTAAATTTGCTTACTTTTTTTACAACATCATATGGATTTGCTTATTTTATAATTCTGCTTTTATAAATTTTTCATTTATTATTTATAGTTTTTATTTATATTTAGGAATTAATACATATGTAAATTTTAAAGTCATATACTCTAATTATTAAAAAATAAAGTTCTTCCTACAGTATCAATAAAGATGTATTAATTTTGATTAAAATGTATTTTTATAACATGGTAAAAGTTTTTGGTTAAAAAATCTTTATATTTATATAGCTTAATTTTATTTTTTATCTTTGAATTTTTTTGGAATCAATGCTGATTTTATCAAAAGACTTCTAAAAATCTATTAGTATCATATTTTCCCATTAATAAAAATGGGATGCTATTTTATATTGATAGCAATCCTGTTATTAAACCATCCTTGCATTCTTGTATTTTGATTTATTTGTTTATTTATTTGAACAAATATATTCAACTATATTTGTCTAGTTTTTTTATGGGAGAATAATATGTGAAAAATATATATATATATGTGTGTGTGTGTGTGTGTGTGTGTGTGTGTGTGTGTGTGTTATTTAGCCTTCATAAGAAAACTGAGAGGGTTCTTCATCATTTTCATCAATAATTGACATAGTTTGAATTAGTTTAAGTATCATGGAATTTATTTTTCAAATTTATATACATGAATTAGTAGTATATCTACCTGTCCCAGTGTTTCATTTTATGTTAATCTTTAATCACCCTTTCAATCTATATTAATTGATTTTATCAGATTTTTCTTTCTTAGTGGTTATGTTTGCTCATCTCCTTTAAATTTTAAATTTCTAGTCATAAAATTGCAATTTTTTACAATTGTTAATGAATATTTACATTATTCCTTTATCATTATTATTCCTTAAACAGCCTGATAAGTATTTGCCACTTAAGAGTTTTCTTTTCAATGGACTAATTTGAAATTTAGTTTCCCAGTATATTATCAGTTTATCTTTCATTTCAGTATTTGTGCTTACTCATTCCATTTTCCTAGTTTCCTTATGTTTATCTTGTTCTACAACTTCCAATAATTTGAGATAATAGCTATATTCTTATTTTTAGTCTAAAATATATTTAAGCTTATTGTCTTTTGATTAAAGAAACTTCTGTGCACATTATAATCTGTGGTTAAAAATAATTTCCTTTTTAAAGTTTTTTTTGCTCATTTGTTTTTCATAATCTCTGATCCAAAGGTTTTCTAGGTTCCTTAACTACTAAGAAGTTAGTACTTTTATCACTATTTGTTTAAATTAATTATTTACCATAATTTTATATATTCAATAGAAAAAAAATTGCTGCTTTTTTCCCTAAGAATCTAGTTTTGTAATGATTATTCATGGATATATATTTATGCATATTATAATCTCATATATATGTAAATATAAACTTTGCATCTAAATGATATATTATGTAATCTATACATGTTTATAATATTTCACTGAATTTTTCACACCTTTACTATTCTTTATATGTCTCATGCTTTCAACTATAAAAGGACTATATTCAAATATCTCATATTTTCATATACCAAGATAACCTTTCATTCAAGTTAGTTTTATTCTCTATAGCAACTCTAATGTTTAGACATAAAGGATTGTATTTGTTATACACCCTTATGTACCATGTTTTCATTGTTACCTACTATCCCCTTGGTACCATCTCATGTTCTTAATTTTAGTTCTCCATGTCTATTATTAATATTATCATTACTACTTGCTTTTAATTTGCAGTTTCCTGGTATCTCTTTATCCTTGTTGGCTTTCTTTTTGGACTTTGTTATGTATTTTTAAGTGTATTTTGGGGAGGCATATATTTGGGGGTTTGTGTTTTAATTAAAACTGAGTCTGGCTTTAGAGAATTTAAAGCCATTATTTCTAGTTTAACATCTGATATGCTTGATTTTATTTATTCCATTTTATTTGATTATTGATTATCATTTTTTATAATTTTCTGTTTTACCTCTGTATATCTTAACTGGTATGATCAAGTCATTATTTATTCCATTTATCTCCCTTGCTTATTAAGAAGTCCTTGATTTTCCTAGAAAAAAAAAGTAGGCTCTTAATGAAACAAGTAACTGAGTCCTTATTCTCAATTATTTCATGAAGACAAGATCCCTATCATTTCTCCCCCAGCAACATACCTTCCCCTATCCCAAAGGAGAAATTGTAAAATGTGTATAATTTTACACTCTAAGGTTGCCTTCAGGAAAGATTTTTATTCCTTCTTGCACTTCAACTTATTGAATTTGACATAATTATCTATTCTTTTTTATCCCAAGCCATTTTTTTGATTTTTCATTTACTGCAGTAAATTTATTTAATATTATCTTCTTATTTAACATCTCAGACCTATTTATCTACATATGGTAGGATGAAGTCATTACTCAGTATTCTCTTTTTTCCCCCCTCTCTTAATGTCTCTCTTGGGATTCCTTTGTCACCTGGTTAGAATCCTTCCTCAAATATTTTCCTCATAAAGGGTATGTGGTTGATGAATGTTTCTAAAAATCAGACATCAACATATACCTTTTATCCCCCTACAGGTAAATGCGATGTGGGTTAGAATAAAGGATTCTGCTTTTAGACTTTCTCGTATGTGTCTGTAGTTGTTATTCCTTGGTTTCAATGACTAAGGAGAAAATGAGAAGCTGTATTCTAGTCTGGTTCTCTTTTTACATAACCTGTAATATACATAGCAGACTCGTTTATTTGTTTAGTTATATGCACTCCAGTTTCATTTTTGCTTTTGTTTTTAAATTTTTATTGGTGACATGCATATGTCTACCTTGTTTCAACATTTCACCCTACATTTTGTCAGACATGATCTGCTTATAAGACACACGCTTGCCCTATCCTTGGGTCTCCTTTCCCTCCTTAGCACTCCCTGATAGATTAATAGGAATGAAGAGATCAGAAGGATGGAAAGAGGTAACAAGTGGGTGTCCTCCCTGCCCCCGGGTTTAGATATTGTAATAAGTATCTATAAGTACTTGTTGCAAAGTTTGTTCTGTTTCCCTCTTTGCTAAAGGGAGATTGTTCCAGTATAGGCACTCCTCCTTCAGCTCTCACCTGTGGTGAGAGCTTACCATTCTTCCTAGGGCATATCCTCCTCTAGCCCAGCTGTCAGATCTCTTAAATGACATACCTTTAAGATGTCAAACTCCGCTATCTTCTGCAATGACTTTTTGACTCATGGAAAATTCCTATTCTTACCACATCGAGTAGGAAAGCAGTCTGTTCCACAGTTGACCCCAATCTATATCTGGTCTCTCTCTACAATTTTCTTCCCACTTCACCCCCTCATTTCACAAAAAAAAAAAAAAAATAGAAACAAAACAGAATGTTGGCTATGTAAGAAGACACCCAAACAAGGAATGAGATCCAACCTCCTTTTTATTTTCAGGCATCTCCAGTGTCCACAATTGTTTCTCAGAGCCTCCATCACTTGATTGGATGGAAGTTGTTGTGGAAGAGGTTAGTGAGCAAGCATCCCAGATCTGAGAAATGGGAAAGTAAAGTCTCCAAAGCCAATCACTTATCTCTCTACTGAATTATATCTCCCAGTTCTGTTCTCTGCTTAAAGAAATCAGGAGTACCAGTGATATTTGAGGCTAATTTAGTGATTTGGTTTTTTTTAAATAAGCTTTAAGCCATGTATATTCTAAATGTTTAGTACTTATGGTTCCTTGTCTTTTTCTTTAAGTACCAGTCTCCAGAAGTTCTATTCAATATTCAGTTCTAGAGCTTAGCTTCTGTTAATTGAAGGTTGTGATTAGTCTATCTTTTATGAAATAAATGTGAACTTGTGGCTATCTAAAAATAAAAGTTGCTCTAAAACCTGTGCCATTTCTTTCTTCCTTTTGGGGGTTTGCATGTTAACAAATGCAAGCAAAGTGTAGGATAAAATATCTGGAGATTCAGTAGAAATAAAATTCCTATTCTGAAAAACTATTACAAATTTGTGAAAAATTAGCACACAGGCAAAAATGGTGACCCTTTCCTTGCAAAGTGTGGCCCCAATTTACTCATACCGATTAAGACAGATGTTTTCAGCAGCAGAGATCCATCTTATCATAACTGTAAAAGTACATTTAGAGAGAAGACTTTGTAATAATCACAATTTTGATTTATTCACTCAACTCATTTGTTGTGTTAAGGCAAATACTATGGTGTCTAACTTTCATTTGTCATCACTCTGACAATTGTCATAAGGTACTCTTATATTCACTCATAAAATTTTCTGTGTTCAGGGGACTTTAGGTCATAGCAGGGTGTAGCACTTTATTTTAGTGTGAAGTGTTACACTGTGAAGCATCGGCACAAACATTAGCCTAGGCTTCTGCCTCAGGCATTCACCACATACGATAGTAATGCAAAAGTTTTCTTATTTCTACTAAAATGTGCCGCAGTCTGGCTGGGCACAATTCAGGAGCCACTTGTCAAAAGAAACTAACTTTATTTTTAGAACTACAAATGCCAAACAAAACAGTTCCTCAGGAAAAAACCCTCAGAGCCCAACTGCCACCACCGGCTTTCCACAAGCCTCTTACCCCCACACCAGCCTCTCCACCTCCCACAATCCTCCTGCTCTTGAGGCCGATTGGCTGGGTTGCGTGGGCGGAGCCAAAGAAGTCCCCCAATGAGCAGCTCCACAGAGGAGCCAATCAGCTAGATGTTACTGGGGCCGCTGTGAGCCAAACATCAGCTGGCAGCTGGAAGTTTGCTGGCAGCTGGAAGTTTGCTGGGGTCCCTTTGGCTGTGGCTCTCAACAAAAATGGATGAAGGACACTGTATGTTCAGAGAACAGACAGTGGAACTGAAAATAGGATAATGAGCAATGACTGAAGAGGCTTAGGTATATTTAAATTCATACACACATACACACACACACACACACACACACACACACACACACACACGGCATGATAATTATGACAACCAAAACAGAAATTGGATTCTACTCTTTTTTTCTCTGGAGAAGAAATTAAAGTCAAAGGATGAAGATAAAGAGCAAGATTTTTCACAACTTGAGGAAGATGTCCTTCAGTTCTCCAAGAATCCACTTGAGCTTCTGGTGGAGTTAAAAGGAAAGGAAAGTCCATTTCTTAGTGGAAAATTTATTACTAAAATTCATAAACATTGAAGTAGAGAACCCATGGTCCCTCATAACTCTCTGCCAAGACTTTATGGTTTGCTTTTCTTTCCTCATTTAAAAAGTCTAATTTTTTAAAAAGTATGAGTTATTTACAACATATTTGTATACTCCTGTACAGTCATGCTTCACTTAATGATGAGACACATTATGAGAACTGGATCATTAGGTGGTTTTGTCATTGGGCAAACATCATAGAGTATACTCTCATTAACCTAAATAGTACAGCCTGGTATATTCCTAGGCTATATGGTATGAACTTTTGCTTCTAGTTTCCAATCAGGATGAGATAAAATCAATAGCAAGAGAAATGATGCATAAACCAAAATGTATGTGGTGCTGCCAGCATAATGCAGCATGCAGCCTTACAGTAGACATTTTTTATAAGTATAAGGAATACACCCTAAACAATGAAAAGTATGGTAAGCTTATAAATCAGTAATATAATATTTTAGTATCAAGTGTCATTATCAACTATTGTGTAATGTACATACATATATATGTGGTATAATTCTGTAAGACTAGTAGCCTAGTAGGCTAGTTTACACCACATTACCACAAACCCAAGAGTAAGGTAGAGTAACACAACATCATGACAGCTATCATGTAGCAGGGGCAGGAATTTTTCACCTCTGTTATAATCTTTAGGGACCATCACGATATATGCTATCCATAGTTGACTGAAACAACATTATGTGACATATGACTGTACTTATAACTAGCTTAAGAAATAGAGTGTTAACAAAATAATAGATGTCCCCTATATGCTTTTTATTTGAACACTGTTTTTTCTCTTTGGAGGAAATCATCATCCCCATTAAAAGAAGTCTCATTCCCACATTGTCTTTTATATTTTTACTGCATTTACAATTATCCCTAGTAATAACTGATATTAGGAAACATTCTTATAAATGTTTGTATTGTTTTGTTTGCAGTGCTAGGCATCAAAGCCAGGACCTCATACACACATGCCAGATGAGCATTTTACCACTGAGCTACACTCCCAATCATTTAAACTTTATGTAGAATATCATACTTCATGTAAATATGATCATGTAAATACTTTTGTATATATTACACTGCATTTTTCTTCTTTTGTATAGTTTCTTTCATTTCATCCATACTTACATTAACAGCTCTATTCAACTTATTTTTGCATATCAATTCCATTATATGAATATATTCTAATTATCTCCAATTTTAGCCATTTTAAGCAACACTTCCATTTACATCCTTGTTAATGTTGACAAATGCAAGAATTCCTCCATGGAATATGTCATTGCGTGATACTATCTTCCATTTTTCATGAGTTGGGCTTGAAAACACAACATGTAATTTTCTTTAGGTGTATTTATTTTGGCTAAGATTATCTCTATTTTCTTCAACTCTTTAAAGATCTTTTTTTTAATCTTGTTTTACTCTTCCCCTCAAATCTCAAATTCTGTGTTATGAACAAATAAGACTCCTTTTCTTCTAGCCACTCTACCAGACCACCAAACTGCTTCAGCATTCCCTTTGCCCAGGTTTCTAGGGTGTGAAACACTAAGCTTACAATCCTCTCTTACAACTGTAAATGGAAATATATTCCATGATCATAGGTTGGAAGAATTTATACATTAATAAAATGCCCATGCTAACCAAAATGGTCTACAAATTCAATATAATCCCTATGAAAATACTGATGTCATTGTTCCCAGAAAAACAAATTAGTCCTGAAGTTTGTGTGCAACCTCATAACATCCCAAATAGTCAAAGTAATCTGTGGAGGATCAAAACAAACAAACAAAAAAAATAAATAAAAAAAATAAAGGCATCAAACCACCTGACTTCAAATTTTTAAAAATTTTTTTTTGTAGTTGTACACAATAACTTTTATTTATTTATTTATTATTGATTGATTGATTGATTGATTTTTATGTAGTACTGAGGACTGAACCCAGGGACTTGCACATGGGAGGCGAGCACTCTACCACTGAGCCATAACCCCAGCCCCAAATATGATTTTTTAAGAGCAAAAAATATACAAAGGTAAAAGAAAAGGAATTTACACTGCACAATTTAGACTAGTCTGTGGTATTAAACTAAAAATATCAATTAAATCACTATCATACTTCCAAAAGGCATATGTGAACACTTCTGAAATTGAGACAGTTATGCTACTTATCATCTTGAATATGTAAATAGTTTTTAATTTTTTCTTCTTGTTCATTAGATATACTCCTCTGAAATATATAACAACTCTTAAGTCTAAGCACCATGAAGTAAGGAATGAAATCAAATATATAGTTATTCTTAATTAAAGAGTGTTTCCCCTTTAATGAGTTTAGGGAAACCCATCCAGTATTTTTCTTGTTGTTTGAAAATCAAACAAACTCATTTTTTCTTCATAAAATAGATAAATTGGATAAATATAGGTATGTTACGTTATTTAGGCCCTTTTGATGCAATAAGGTTGTTAAGGGAAGAGATGGATGGGTAGGTTAGTAAATGGAGCTTGTACAATTATAAGTGGGATAAGATTTCATGAAACAGGAGCTACAGACTTGGGCATTCAAGATTCAAAGCAAAGTGAGGAATCCCACCAGTAGGAATATGTGGATTGTTACCTTTTCTTTCGGAAACTGTTCCAATCTCTTCTTCTCAACAATGAATGTCTGCCACTTGTACTCTGTCTTTTCAGAGATTCCTCTCTTATGCCTTTGCCTCATCATCATTCCTTATGTTCCTATTCTCCCTCATGACTTTAAGCAATATACTCATTCTGCTTAGTCCACTTTCTGTTCATGATATTACTCTGCCCTAATTTCCCAGGTAAAATTTCTAAGAGGTAGAATAGATTCTAACTGATCCAATTATCTATTTGTGTGAGGCTACATCACAGACTTCTGAGAAGCCTATCAGTGGCTATCCATCCCCAGTCTAATGAGCTTTGGCAGGAACTAGGGGGGAGTCAAACAGCAGAGAGCATAGCCACACAGTAACAACACCCATTCCCATGAGTTATGGGTGAGTTTTTCTTGAGAAGCGATGTATACCTTTTAGATACTAGAACTAACTAGTCCACAAGTATAGAAAATAGGAAACTATAATTCTTCTGGATTGCTAAACAATATTTTCTGTCTGGTTAATGTCATGAATCTGCAGAAGGAATGATATTTAGATACCTCCCATGGAAACTAACAATTCACTAAGAGCCTTAGCAGTATTTATAATAGATGAAAAGAGGAAATTAACCCAAATGACCAGCAACTGATAAATGGATAAAAAAGTTGATATATATGTATATATGCAAATGATTTGAATAAAATAAATAGATAAAATATGGTTATATGCTAAATCATCAATAAACCTTGTGTTATAGTTTAGATATAAGGAGTCCCCCAAATGCTCCTATGTTAATGCAGGAATGTTCAGGGGTGAAATTATTGAAATGTGAGAGCTATAACCAAATCAATCCATTCTAGTTTTAATAGACTGGGTGGTAACTGTAGGTACCTGGGCATGACTAGGGGCAGTGGGTCACAGAGGGTGAGCCCTGGAAGGATTTGTCTTCCCTTTCCTCTTCTTTGCCTGTTTAATAGCGCCATGAGATTAACAGTTTTCTCTGCCACACCCTTCTGCCTTGATGTTCTGCCTCACCTTGAGTCCAGAGCAATGGATTCTGTTGAATGGGCTAAACAACTGAAACTGTGAGTCAAAATAAGGTTTGCCTCCTCTAAGTTGTTCTTCCCAGGTATTTTGATCACAGAGATGTAAAACTAACACACCTTGAAAAAAAATATAAGTGAAAGGAGACAGATATAAGAGACCACATATTTTAAGATTACATTTAGAGGCAAAGTAGAGCTAGAAAGTAGATTTGTGTTTGCCAGAAGATGGGGAGTAGGGGATAGAGGGCTGCAAGCAGAATTGGGACTGACTGGTAATAAATATGAAGTTGGGAGTTTTAACTTCAGATGATGGAAATATTCTGATATTAAATAGTAGTGAAGGTTGTACAGTGTAATGAATATAGTAAAACACTTAATTGCATACTTAAAATGAAAAATGATGACAGTGATGTTACATAGACTATATGTCAATAAAAATAAAGCAATGTTCACTATGTTTTATCAATTCTATCTGTTTTAGGTTTGTGATCTCTGGGGTGATAAGACACAATCTTGGTAATCAGATTGTTCCTTGATGAATTCTGTGTGTGTGTGATAACTTTAGGACTTGGAGTGAAAGTGGTGCTAATTCATGTATGAGAATTTTCCTGTAATAGACATTGCCATTTCCTTCTCATAGAAAATAGAAATGTGTGTGTGACCAAATGATAAAGATATGTATTCAACTAGTGCTAAATGTTATGTACTACTTCTTCCTCCTTGGAATCTTATACATCAGGTACAATAAATACATCATTTTGCAGATGAGGAAATATAGACTTAAGGTAAGTAATTTGTATGTATCTATTACTGAGAGTTTGACTTCAGGGTGTACATTATTCATATGTATTCAGAGAGGTTTTTTTAAATTTAATGAAAATATACTACGAATTAAGGCTAACAACATATCTCCATAATTAAGACAGCTGGGTACAGCAATTCATGGCTGTAATCTTAGAAACTCAGGAGACTGAGGCAGGAGGATTCCAAGTTCCAGGTCAGCCTCAGGAACTTAGCAAAGCCCTAAGTAAATAAGCAAGACCCTGTCTCGAAATATAAAATAAAAAGGGTGGGGATGTAGCTCAGTGGTAAACACCCTGGTTCAATCCCCAGTACCCCAAACAAACAAACAAGACAGAACAGGAATATCATTATTTATGTGACTTCCTCTCATGGTTACAGGGCATCAGGAAGAAGTAAGCAGATGCTCCTTCCCACCCCTGTTCACCTGCCTCCCATTACAGGTCTTCAAACACACACACACACACACACACACACACACACACTCACTCACTCTCTCTCTCTCTCTCTCTCTCTCACACACACACACACACACACACACACGCACCCCTCCTAATGTAATATAAATAAATAACTTTAAAATGATAACTGCTGGACGAGGAGCATTTTTAAAAATCCAAGTCTAAGATTATAGAATGGAATGAACCTAGTCTAAAGAGTAAGTAAACATTTTCATTTAGTTGACAATGATTAGAAATCAGGAGAATGCACATAAAAAGCTGAAATTCTAGTTTCTATTTTTGGAAAAAAAAAAAAGTTACAATTAGTTCTAGCCAGTAATAGTGGCATGCACCTATAATTCCAGTGGCTCAGGAGGCTAAGGCAGGAAGACTTGGTAGGTCAAAGCTAGCCTCAGCAATCAATTTAGCAAGGCCCTAATGGATTTAGTGAGATCCTGTCTCAAAATAAAACATAAAAGGGCTGGGGATATGGCCCAGTGGTTAAGGTTAAATGTCCCGGGGTTCAATCCTTGGTACACACACACACACACACACAAAAAAAAAAAAATACCATCTCAGCATATAATATAACCAATGCAAATGATTATTAGTGAAATATTTGCATTCTACCATATTGGACAGCAGAACTGTAGACGTGACATTTTTCCCTTGTAAATACTGGTCACAGACTAGAGCTGCTTCAGTAAACATTAAACACAAATTGTAAGAGAAAACTTTCATACCTAACTTTAGTCCTTCAGTACATCATTTAAAAAGAGTTCAGTATTGAGTTTAAGATTCTGGAAAGCCACTGTGGTATCTACACATTGACAGGCATCACCACGGGTAGGAGAAGAATGGATGTGTAATAACATCCTGCCAAGGATGTGAAAATAGGAAGAAGCAGAACTGTTTATAACACTCAATAAGAAGCCTTCCTATCAATTTAACACACAAGATTGGGATGGGTTTGTGAGAATCAAAGAGCCCAATAACTACCAAAATCAGAGAAATATTCTGCAATGTTTGAGTCATCGGTGTTTCTCTAAATTCCTTGCTCTTTGATACCAATGGCAAAGGTCTTCAGTGTCTCATTATCTGTTTGTTTTTCCTTTCAAGCTAACCCAGAATGAACCCATTTTGCATTCCTTTGAAGTAACATGGGGAAACAGCTAATTGGGTTTCCCATAAAAACTTTGAGGCAGGCAATCTAGAATTCGTGGCCAAGAAGTCAACTTTCAATCATAGCACATTTCTGTTTAAAAGGTACATAGTTCCGTTCCCTGCTCCATCGATTGACCTGAATGGTTTTAGAAAAACGATGACAATAAATATTTTGGGACCCATCACTACCACTACTTCTGCATCTCCACAAGTACATATGGCTAAAGAGATTAATTCGTACTTATCAAATAAGTTTTGAAAAATTGGAAAATATCATATTTATAGCTTATTACTAATAGAACTGCTGAGAAAATAAAATATTTTTATTCATATTTAATCAATGGGCATTTATAATATGTCTGCATATATATTTATGTATTACATATTAAACCTAAATAAAGGTTAACATATATTTAATATATATAATTAATTTATTAATCCTATATAAGGGTTTAACTTTCTGATAGTTGGAAGTATAAATATATGACAGTTATTTCAAGCTTTGAGAACAGAACATGAAAGCAAAATCGGAGCAGGGTTGAGTCCTACATGAATCAGGATGGTTTTCCATTAAGGTAAACTATAACTCTGGGCTGCTGATGCTAATGATAGGTAGGCTATTGGTCACTATAGAATGCAACTCACTTCCATTATGAGGAAAAATCAGGCTGTATAGAATAACAAAATACTAAGTGCTGTTCATATTATTGAGGTTCATAAAGTACTGCTGTAGTCAGGCAGCTTGTAAGCATTTTGTTCCATTTTTCATAGTTGATCTGCAGCCCCCAGCAATGTGCAAAAAGAATGATGCAATGGTTTCTCAGTACAGGAAAGAGCAGCACCTCTTTTGTTCTTATGTGTTCTCTCTTCCCTGGAGTTTTTCTCCTCTTCATTTAGTATTCACCTCCAAATCCTCAGCATCTGCTTTCCCTGATTGATTCAGCCTGCTGACATAGAGCTCCAGTTAAAACCCTTTGTGGTTGATAGCAACTGGCCCCAATCTTGTTTATCCCTGGAACAAAAGCAGGAACACTTGCAGCTTTTGCTTCAACACCCTGGGAGTCACAATCTCCCACCACATTCTCCTCATACTTGAAGAGGACTACGAGGTAGAAATAAAAATAGAACCGCAGAAAAGAGCCTCTGGAGACTTGCTGGCAGGCAGCATTGAAGTCAGCCACCCTGTGTGATTGATTGCAAAGGTTAGACCCTACCCATGGAGAATGGATAAGGGCCAGATCATTGGATTTCCAAAGTCTCTTGTGGATGAGAATTGTAGTCAATAATATCAGCCACTTCTGGGAATCAGAAAACTCTGTGTTATCATTAAAGCCAGGGAGAGCTCAGATTGGAAGGATTCTCTGGTCTGCCCACTAGGGACAGAAGGAATAAGAAAGATAAAGTTGAGGATTGTGTCAGAGAGAGAAAATAAAAGTTCCTGAAATGCATGAGCACCTAAACATTATAAGAATCTCAGAATGACTAATCCATTTTGAATATTCAAAAATTTTGTTTATGTCGATAATACACTTAGGCAACAATCACAGTCACCAATCAATAACAATATTGTGATTATATAATCAGCATATTCTACCTGATTAAAAGGAACTGGCTTAGAGCTCTCTGTGATTTTTGAAATTAGCTCTACACTTAATGCATTTTGTGATCAGCCTACTATTTTTCTTCTCCTGGTTTTACAACTATACATGCAAGGTGCAATAGATATAAAAAACAGTCACTTGGAGTATAAAATTTAAAAATTGCTAATACTTTTCCCAAACAGGAATTATACATTAAAAATTGCTGTCTAAAAATAAATGTATTACCATAGAGGCTAACCATAAAATGATCACATAAAGAAAATGAGGGCTAAATTCAGATATATTTGTAGAAGCCACGAAAATATATAAACAATAGGTACAAAAAACATTTGAAAAAGTAAAAATGGTTACTGAAAATATCCAACAAAAATTCTCCTTAAAACCTAATAGTCATCTGAAAACTAAAATAAAATAAAGAAGATATGATATATCACAAACATTCAATACAACATTAAGGCATGAGATTGTCATTAAGGAACAATATGATCCCATGGAACACTCTCTCTGAAATACAATATATGTGAAACACTATACATTTGAACTTTATGGGTGAATTATTTCTTGCATCAACAGTGTTTAGAATATTCTTTAAGTTTATTTGACTATGTGCATCCTATTTTATGTAAGCTATCAAAGCAGTTTGCAAAAACAAAATTATGACCATTTTGTTTCCTCTTCCAAATAAAATGTTATGACATTATAACAAATTAAAATGATGAAGTCAGCTGTTTTTCTTATTCTGAAGTGGAAGGCACACATGAATACTCAGATATATACAAACCTGGCTCTCCTTAACGCTTTCTTTCCCCTCACATTAAACATTGGTCTTTCAGTAAGTCCTGTGTTCTGACTTTAAAATACATCCCAAGACCAGCCACTCCTCAGCCTCAAGCTTTTACTCTGATCCTGCTCACCAGTTTCTCATTCAGATCCCTGGTGGAGCCTCCTAATTGCTCTTCCAATTTCATTCTACAGCACCCATCCTTTATGGGTAACAGAGTGATTTTTATAAAATAACCTTCAGATCATACGACCCTGTGTCCAGAACCCTCCATTGACTTTCTAGCATACTCATAATAAAAACTAAACTTCTCACAAGCTACAAGACCCTACATACCCTGGCTCTTCCCTGCTTCTCCAACTTCATCTTCCACCATTCTGTCTGCTTTTTCCACCCAAGAAGCCTCTCAAAGCTTCTTGTTCTTCAGTCACACCAAGCACATTCCTTTCTCAGAGATGTACAGATTGCACCTTTGAATAAGGTACCTTTTTTTTCCTAATAGATTTACTGAGATACAATTATTATAGTACACAATTCACCCTTACAAAGTATACAATTTTATATTTTATAGTATATCTCGTAATGTAACCATTAGCACTACTTATTTTAGAAAAGTTTGTTCCTTTAAAAAGAAATCCCATACTGATGAGCAATCCTTCCTCAATTCTTCTTCTCCCCTCCTAGCCCTAGATAACCATGAAGTTACTTTTGTCTCTACAAATTTTCATGTTCTGAATACTTTATATAAATGGAATCACACAGCTGGGTGTGGTAGCGCACACCTGTAATCACAGCAACTGGGGAGGCTGAGGCTAGATTTCGAGTTCAAAGCCAGCCTCAGCAAAAGTGAAGAGCTAAGCAACTCAGTGAGACCCTGTCTCTAAATAAAATACAAAACAGTAGCCAAGTACCCCTGAGTTCAATCCCCAGGACCTCCCTCAAAAAAAAAATTAAATAAATGAAAAAATAAATTGAGTCACACAATATGTAGTACTGTTACTGGCTTCTCTCAGCATAATTTTGTCAAGATTTATCCCAGTTGTAAATTGTTCAGTTATTTTTTCATTCTTAGTAATTAATATTTCATTATGCATATACCTAATTTTTTGGTATATTTATTAGTTGAAGGATATTTATCTTGTTTTCACATTTAGATAATGCTACTATGAATGTACATGTACATGTGTCTGTGTGGACATATGTATTTATTTTTCTTAGGTATATGCCTAGAAGTAGAAATGTTGGGTAATATGATAGCTATATGTTTAACATTTTGAGGAATACAGTATACAATTTTTACAAAATGGCTCTGCCATTTAACATTCCCACCAGAATAAAATTAGAAAGACTGACAATGCCAAATGTTGGCAAGAATTTGGAAGAAATAGAACTTTCACACATTGCTAGTGAGAGCATAAAATGCTACAACCAGTTTATAAATCAGGCTGGTAGTGTATAATAAAGTCAAATATATACCTACCTCTGTAATTCAGCAGTTCTATTTGTAGGATTTGTTTAAGAGGAATAAAAACGGGGAACACAATACACATAAACAAATTAAATGGATAAATGTCTTCTTATAGGGATGTTCAAGAAAGCCAAATTTATGATTAGCTAACAACCAGAAAAGAATGTCTATGGCAAAAGAGAGAAAGAGAAAAGAAAGAAGGAAAGAAGAAGGAAAGAAAGAAAGAAAGAGAGAAAGAAAGAAAGAAAGAAAAAGAAAAATGGATATGAGCAACAAGGCTAAACCTTAAAAACTGGTAAAGTTCTTCAGATAAAAAAGTATATATTATATTAAAGTTTCTTTTAACAGGAAAAACTAATCTATGCTGAAAAATTCATAATAGTGATTGTTTCTGGCAAGAAGGTTTTAACTAGAAAGAGACATGAAGAAACTGGGCAAATGAAAATGTTCTTTAACCTGGTAGGGTGTGGGTTACACGTATATTCATTTACTAAAACTCATCAAACTGTATACTTAAGATATGTACATTTCACTAAAAATAAACCAAAGGTTCATAAATATTTAAAAAATAATCATATATATCTAAATAACACCTGTGTCAAGAGTGAGAGAGAGCACCTGCACATTAGTCACCATAGGCCTAGTGTACACAGCATCCTACATCCTAATGGAACTATTTATTCTAACTGGGGTCATGGGGAGGCATCAAATATCCACTATTTAAACCTATCAATGAATGAATGAATGAATGAAATAATTTATATTCTCAAAACCGACAAGCATCTTCTTTTATCATTTTGCAATATCAACAGAAGTGAGGATAGATATGACTAAAAGCAATCCAAAAAAGAAGATAAAAAATGGGGATTTTTGAATATTCACTTATCAATCTATAAATAACCTAGTTTCCTAAGAGGGATTCCTATAAGTGATGTCTTCTGAATCTAAGCAAAACAAACGAATAAAAACTAAAAGGAATAAATATATTAATTCAGAATATGATGGAGAACAAGCAGGCTTAGTTTACAAGCAGGTGAGTTATACCTGAAGGATATGGAAAATGACAACCTCAGGATATGGAAAATGACAAACCCCCAAAACTGTTTGACCTTGAGGAAAAGGGAAGAGGAGGAAATCATTAATCCTCTCCCAGTAAATTATTTCCCAGTAATAATGCCCCACCAGGGGCAGTGCAGGGGGAAAGCAAACTTTCACCTCTTCCTGGGTTCATCCCCAGCATCTCCACCAAAAGCAAACATTCATCCCTTCCCATCCACAATGGGTCCTGAAGGGAAGAGGTGGATATTGAAATGCTGGGCCCTGGATTTTTACCTTTTCCCATTGCTGATGAGTCCTGGAAAAACAAAAGTAAATAGCGAAACTCTGGGTAACAATCAGTCCCAGAAGAAGAAGGTAAACAGTGAGCTCTAGCCAACTTCTGAGCTTTCACCTCTTCCCAATTACAGATATTTTGGACTTTTTACAACTTTTTTTCCTAACTGCCCAAACCAACATATTCTGCTTCAATCTCCAATGATTAATTCACCTTCATTGTAACCTATAAAACTCAGACTCCTTCTGTAACTGAAGGCCATTTTCCATCCTGAAAATGAGCCCCTCCAGTGCCTGATTGACTCCACTGCATAATAAAGGCAAGCTTGCTGATCCTATTGTGGTCTGCTTCCCTCCTGGTTTTTTTGTGCTTCCATAATGTTGCCAAAACCATTTTGGTTATTTTTGCTTACAATACCAGATCATTTTTATACGAATGCATTAAGATGCAAAACATTAGCGCCAAAAAATGTACTCAAGCAACATGCACTGAGGACACAGTTAAATGTTTTTGAAGAATATTTCAAAGATTAAAAACCAGGAAATGATGAATGAGGACTCATCTCTGGGAAATATGTCCTGTTTGGGTACTACAAGAGTAGTATGAAGTTCAATAACCTAAGACACTTGTTAAGGAAATGAATAAAGAGATAAGCCTCAGTCAGATTTACTGCTAATGCTAAAGTAGGAAGTGTTGAAGACCTCAGTAGAGGCAGGCAATTGTAACTGGTTGAGGGGAAATGAGGAATTCACAGGAAAAATAACAAAGGGACTGTTTGTTTGGTCTTTTAAATTGTTTTTTTAAATTTATATATGACAGCAGAATGCATTACAATTCATATATACATACAGAGCACATTTTTCGTATCTCTGATTGTATACAAAGTATATTCGTGCCTTCATACCTGTACTTTGGATAATAATGTCTATCACATTCCACCATCATTTCTAACCCCATGCCCCTCCCTTCCCCTCCAACTCCCCTTTCATATCTAGAGTTTGTCTATTCCTTCCACACTCCCGCTCCCTACCCCACTATGAACCAGCCTCCTTTTATCAGAGAAAACATTCAGAATTTGTTTTTTGAGGGATTGGCTAACTTCACATAGCATTATCTTCTCTAACTCCATCCATTTACCTGCAATTGCCATGACTTTATTCTCTTTTATTGCTGAGTAATATTCTATTGTGTATATATCCCACACTTTCTTATATCCATTCATCTATTGAAGGGCATCTAGGTTGGTTCCACAACTTAGCTATTGTGAATTATGCTGCTATAAACATTAATGTGGTTGTGTCCCTGTAGTATGCTGTTTTTAAGTCCTTTGGGTATAGACTGAGGAGAGGGATAGCTGGGTCAAATGGTGGTTCCATTCCCAATTTTCCATGAGATCTTCATACTGCTTTCTGTATTGGCTGCACCAATCTGCAGTCCCACCAGCAGTGTATGAGTGTACCTTTTCCCCCACACCTCACCAACACTTATTGTTTGTCTTCATAATAGCTGCCATTCTGACTGGAGTGAGATGAAATCAGAGTAGTTTTGATTTGCATTTTTCTAATTGCTGGTGATGATGAACAGTTTTTCATATATTTGTTGACTGATTGTATATCCTCTTCTGAGCAGTGTCTGTTCAGGTTCTTGGCCCATTTATTGATTGAGTTATTTGGGTTTTTTGTTGTTGTTATTGTTTTGCCTAGAGATTAGTGCTCTACCTGATGTGTGAGGGGTAAAGATTTGCTCCCAAAATGTAGGCTCTTTATTCACCTTACAGATTGTTTCTTTTGCTGAGAAGAAACTTTTTAGTTTGATTCCATCCCATTTATTGATTCCATCCCATTTATTGATTCTTAATTTTAATTCTTGTGCCAAAGGAGTCATATTAAGGAAGTTGGGGCCTAATCCCACATGATGAAAATTAGGGCCTAGTTTTCCTTCTATTAGACTCAGAGTCTCTGGTTTAATTCCTAGATCCTTGAGCCATTTTGAGTTGAGTTTTGTGCATGGTGAGAGACAGGGGTTTAATTTCATTTTGTTGTATATGGATTTCCAGTTTTCCCAGCACCATTTGTTGAAGAGGCTAACTATTCTTCAATGCATGTTTTTGATAACTTTGTCTAATATAAGATAATTGTAGTTTTGTGGGTTAGTCTCTGTGTCCTCTATTCTGTACCATTGGTCCACCAGTCTGGCTTGGTGCCAATACCATGCTGTTTTTGTTACTATTGCTCTGTAGTATAGTTTAAGGTCTGGTAAAGTGATGCCACCTGCTTCACTCTTCCTGCTAAGGATTGCTTTAGCTATTCTGGGTCTCTTATTTTTTCCAGATGAACTTCATTAAATCTGTATAGTGCTTTTGGTAGTATGGTCATTAACAAATGGACTGTTTATTCTGATATTTGCTTGTTATTTTTTAGGTATAAGGATGCATATTGAAGAATTCAGAGAAACCATAAATAGTCTGTGACAGAGACCTAAGAATAATATTACTATAAACTTGTAAACAATGACTGGCCTTCTTCTAAGAGAATTCTTTAATAGTTTCTTTCCAGTCTAGTGTTTCTTTCATGTTGATTAGAGAGAAATGTGATTAATGTGATTAATGCTTTGCTTACTGAAAATATCCTTAAGTGCTTAGAATTAAATATCCAACAAATATCCTCTGGAACTGGCTATAGGTGTTCATTGCCCTGTACTAGGTGCTAAGTATACAGCCATACCTCCTAAGGAAAAACAGGAATAAACAAACCATAGAGAGCAACAGATAATAGATTCTGAAAGAAACTCCTGAGGACTTTTGCAGAACATCCTGAGCCATGCATACAAGAGTCTGCCTTTTACCTGGTTTGCAGCACCAGACTTAACTAAATGCAACAAGGTAAATTATGCCAGATGCATTTATGTCTAGGACTTCTTGACAGAGACTACACATATTAAATAAAAAGATGTATTTGCAATGCCCATAGGAATGAGTTGATATTAAAATGTTACACAGATCCCCAGAAATCATACAATCCCATGTCTTCCAGGTAAAAGGAACTCAAGAACATATTCAACTCAACTCCATGAGTTTTACAAGGAAACTGTTCCTCTGCAAAGTTAATGTACAAGCAGGAAGGCAGAATTATAATAGGAATATAAATCACCTCCAGCCCATAGCTTCTTCCAGTATCCTTTATAGCCCTCAACTCAGGACCATACCCAGGAGGAAATTGAGCAGCCACGCAGTCTCAACTACACTACTCCTGCCTCATAGCTAGTATGGGAATGCAACTATAACCTTGATCTTCAGAGGGTGAGAAGAAAATAAAACTAGTAGCTCAAAAAGACTAGTGTATCTTAAAATGTGGAAAACTCAATTTAATGATTGGTTAAGAATAGAAGATTTCAAAGGTTACATATTTTCAAACTAAAAGTAGAAGAATAAAATAAGGTTGGGACACATGAAGGGTGTTAACCACTATTACAATGTATAAAAAAGACCTCATTTAACCTGTTCAAAATAATCTAATAAATCACTGTGATTAATGCTTTGCTTATACTAAAAATATTCTTATGTGCTTAGAATTAAATATCCAACAAATACATTATTAACATTTAATCAAGTTGTTCTTAGATAAAAGTGGAGCCCTCTCATTAAAAATGTTCAATATTCAAGTCTTGAATATTTCCCAAAAAAATTCCTAATATAGACTACTGGCTGCACAGGAGACCAAATGTTTGCATCCCCAAAACCCATTAATTGAAATCTTAACCACTAATGTCATGGTATTCAGAGTGTGAGTATTCTTTAGGTAAAGAGGGTAGAGTCCTCTTTCTGCCATATTGATGCCACAGGTCAGTCCCATCTGCAGCCCAGAAAATGTCCTCACCAGAATCTGACCAGAATCTCATATCTCCAGCTTCCAGAATGTGAAAATACATGTCAGTTGTTTATAAGCCACTCAGTATTATATTTCATAATAGAAGCATGGACCAAGACAGTATTTCTATAGAATTAATATTGAGAAATATTAAAAATGACTTAAATTGATAGCTACATATCCAGAATTACCAAATCATTTTTTCCTTCATTGCTATCATTAATCAGTCTTTGTAATGGATTATAATGTCTCAGATTCAATCATCACCTCATTCAGATCTTTCTAAGGTTGTTATTTAGGTATGAGGGTGGTTCAATTAATGCAGGGGTAAGGAGAAGATAATTTTTTTCCTACTTCTTTTTCTCGACCCTAAATTCAACACATTCATTCTAGTTCGAAGGAAGAATAAAACAACATGAGCATCCATATTGAGGTAGATTACTTTATTTTCACATTATAGAGGAGGAAACTGAATTGCACAAGGTGAACCATGTTTCCCAAAGTTACACAAAGTAAGTAGAAGTCTGATCTAATTTCCAAGTCCATGCTTTTCCATTAAACAATTGTGACTCTCCATAATGCTGGAATGGAGGAGGAGGGTTGGAATAGAAAGGGAATGAAATATGATAGCTATAATTTTCTTCAGTTAAAATATCTAGAAACAGCATAGAAGGAGCAAATGCCAGAGTAAGAATGATAATGTTCTTCAAAGTCCAGCAAACAAAGGAAGAGACCAATTTTGCCATTTACTGGCCATCTTAAATCAGGCAGCAAACTCAATGTGTTATGAAGCCTCTGCTTCCTAATCTATAATGGTCAGTATTAGCTCTTCTTCCTTTGTAACATTGTTGAAGGATTAAATATAAAAGCTCTTAATCAGTGCCTAGTACTAGTGATTCTTCATGATTGTGAACTATTTCTCACTATTCTTTTTTGTTAATCGAATTTAAATCAATATTGCTATGATTCCTGGTAAATTCTTCCCATATCCAGAAAGCTTGCTCCCTCTAACCAACATTAAAGATGAGGTGGAAATTATCTGATATATTGGTACAGAGGAAAATCATGTTCTCCTTTTTCAGATTTTCCCTAAAATACAATTATTTTAAAAGAAATTTGAGGTCCACCAATCTTCATGTATAACCACTTAATATATATATTTATATATTACTATAATATCAGAAATATTTTGTGATTATAGCATTAAAAACTAGCCAACAGAAATTATTAGCCCCTTGAAACAGATGGCAAAGAGTTTCAGTAACCTGAAGGAAGTCATGAATCACTTCTTACTATTGATTTATTACTAGTTCTGGATTAGACAGAGGGTGATTAGATGCCTTCAGGTGTAAACTCAATGGCTTTCTGCTAAGCAGATCAATTTAAAGCTAAAGCCAATCTAATGAGGAGACAGAAGATTTGCAAAATCATCAATACAACACCTTCCCCAATGATTTCTAAAGAATAGATTGTTCAAAGATTTATGGAAAGATTAGCTCCTGGTCTCAAAAATCATTTTGTCTTTTCTCATAGAACAAATCAGCAGGTTTTATTGTTGTTGTTGATATTATTTTACTTTATTTTTTTTTACCTAATTCAAAGATATCACTCTTTGTTTTCGATCTACTAAGTTGATACATAGTAAATTTCCTTTAAGGAGATTAATATCAAACTAGTTGAAAATTCATGAAATTACATAATACCCTTTGACCAGTGATAGTTTCCTGCTCTCTCCTAACACAGAAAGGATCTTATTTGGTTGTAAGTTTTAGAGGGCCTCAATTCCTGTCCAACTAAGGATACATGGGTCAATCTTAACTTTTAAGTTTTATAATCTAATACTTAACTTGATATTCCTATTGGATTTAAAAGCTGTCAATACATTAGGTTCTCCTAAATTGAGTGATGTCTTTCTTCTTTAACATTACCTGTTGATGTAAATATGTAGGTCTCAAGAGGCAATCAATGAATCATTTGATACAGAATCACCCACATAATGGCTGTTACAAGGGCAGATTCCTAAGTTTTACATGGGATATAGTGAATCAGTGTGGGAGGTCAAAGACATCTCACATCTGTATTTTAAACAACCTTACTATGTAATTATTATGAACAATGAAGTCAGAATCATTGGTATGGATGCAGTAGCCAGGAATTAAGTGGGTGCTGCTATACAAAAAAATGAAAAAAAAAAAAACAAGTAACAGATTCGAGAGAATTACCTTTCCCATATATCTCTTACATGAAAATGGTAATGATAGTTTATGAACCTTGACACAACACAGCCACTCCCTTACATAACCTTTTACAAGTTACTCAATCTTCCTAAATCTTCATTTTCTCATGTTAATAATATCTACCATACAATGATGTTATCTCTCTTCCTTCACCTTATATATCTCTTTTATCCAAGGTTTCTCAGTAAAAAAGACAAATAACGACATGGTTCTCATTACTTTTTATATTTTACAAATGAGAAAAATAAAAAGCTAAAACAATGTGTGTATGATAGTATTGCATGATTCAGACTTTGTGCTGTTGTTACTTTTCACCAATTTCCCATAATTATTCTTTAAAAATTATAGTCATCACCTTTGTTAGAAATGTTTAAGGGTAAAGAGCACAAAAGAAATTATAGCTTGTTCCATTATTGACTTTAGTCATATCGCAGAAGGGGATTTGTAACGAAACACATACGAAACAGCAATGTTATGAAAATTAACATTACTCAATTTATCTCAGCAATGTCTGTTCTTTCTCACTGGGCTGAAAACTCATATAAAAACACCCTCTGCTCCACAGACATCAACAGCAGCACTTGGCATATTGAAAGATTTTAATAAATACAGTTGACCTTCCATATTCACAGGTGCTGTACCATGGGTTCAACCAATCAAGGATAGAAAATATTCAGGAGGAAAAAATGCATCTGTATTTAACATGTACAGAATATTTTTTCATTATTCTCTAAACAATACAGCATAACAGTCATTTACATAACATTTACTTTGTGTTAGGTATTAAAGGTAATCTGGATATGATTTAAAGTATACAGGAGAGTATGCATAGGTTATATGTAAATACTATGCCATTTTATGCAAGGTACTTGAGCATCTGCCCATCTGGATATCTACTGGGGGGTTTTGGAACAAATCCCTCATGGATAACAAGGGAAAGCTGTGGTTTCAAATGAATAAATGGATTTTTATTTTGCATCATTTTACATTTGCATGCCTATTCTATTCTAGGCACAGGTGAAATATTGTTTTCCTTCTGTAGCTACTTTGACTATTCATTTAGTAATTTATGTAACCAACTTAAGTACTTAATAATTTGCAAAAGCTTTACAATAAATTTTGTGAAAGTGGTTACTCAATAACCTATTAATTAAGCACATAATAAGTGCCTCATATTCAAGAGGCTTTGAGAATTACTGAAGTATTTCAAGAAATATACACAAAAGTATACAGTAACAAGAAAGTTTATTACTCACCGGGTGCTTATTATGTAACCAGGCTCTGGGAGATAAATTATTGATAAGTCTCACTTTGCTGTCCAGTCTTGAGTTAGTGATGTGCTAAAGGTAAAAAGTGTTTAACCTGTCTAATGCTGTCTACCTAAATGCAGAAATTCTTAGGAGGACATCATGGGCACTCTGGTCTGGCCTAGCAGTCAGTCAGGAAAGAACTTTAGAGATGAGGTAATCTTTCCTATTTATAGCTTCCTCTGCTTTGGGGGAAGGTGGAGGTTGGAGGGTACCAGGGATTGAACCCAGGGTTATTTAACCACTGAATCACATACCCAGATTTTTTTAAATTATTTTTTTTTTATTTTTGAGACAAGGTCTTGTTAAATTGCTTAGAGCCTTGCTAGGTTACTGAGCGTGGCTTTGAACTTGAGATCCTCCTGCCTCAACCTCCTGAACCACTGGGATGATAGGTATGTGCCACCACACTTAGCAGCTTACTTTTCTTGGATCTAGAATTGATTGCAGGTTCTTTCCACCTTCTGATGGACTTGTAGGCTCACTTGCCATCTAACAGCCATGTAAATAGTTTCCAACATGGTGACCTCTGACCAGAATCCTTTGGGACCCAGTGGCCTTCCAATTCCTGTAGACTATGTCCTTTGCTTACTGAACCTGGTTAGCTTCCTATCTTTGAGCTATCTTGCTATACTGACAAGATAACTAGATACAATGGCATCTACCTTTCTTCTCTATTAACTGTGGTTTCAAAATCACCTACTAATATCTTAAATGGCTTCTAGCGTCTCAGACGCCAAGGACCCAAGCTAAAGTATTAATCTTCATTGTGTAAATGACATGAAGAAGTCATCGTCTCAAATTGAATTCGAATCACAGTGTGGGGCTTAGCAGAGATCTGCTTTGCTCTATTCCCATTTATTTTCCTATTTACTGGAGATGTGGTCTCACTATATTGCATGGAATTGTCATAAAATCCTGAGCTCAAGTGATTCTCCCACCTCAGCCTCCCAAGTATTGGAATTACAGCCATATGCTAACTTGCCTAGTTACCCATCTTTTTATAGTGACATTCATTCTTCTGGGAATACAGGATGATTGATTTACTAGACTGACAGTGCATAGTTAGCCCATGGAGTCAACCCTTCTTAAGAGCCCTGAAAGAATCCTAGTTATGAAAGTGCTTTCATCTGTAAAATCTCTCTATATTATTGGCACAAACTGCCATAAGTTGGCCCACCATTGAAATCATCAGGAATTCCAGATCTAATACTTCATTGTACTCCACTCTATAATACTTATAATATCAATCCCAGAGTCATGAAAATATATAAAAATAAACAATGAATCTCTTTGATAACATCTGATTTAACATATAAGCTAAAGCTATTGAGGTATAATTCATACTCAAGGAAGTTCTAGAAATCTAGAACTTTAAAAAATCTCTGTATGTATTTCCCTGGAGATATACCTCAGAGCTTTTGTGAAGGACTTTAAAGGGGCTCTTTTCTTTTAGGATTCTATTGATTGTGTTTATGTTTGCTATTTTATGAACTCTTAACTCTTGTGGTATAAAATGCCCAGGTTGCTATTTGGTCCCTTATGAGGTTTAGATGATTATAAATCTATAGGAAATATATAGAAAAGAACTCACTTGTCTTAGCTGGAGTTGGGAAACTGTTCTAATGCTATTGCCACACATAATAGAAATGTGTCCCCTGAAAAATTATAGCAAAGTCATTATTTTCATCTTTAATGAGCCAGAAGATATTTGCAAATAGCTGGGATTTTGAAGGCTCTAGAAATTTCAGATCTTATAGGCATCGAAATTTGTTTGACAAAAAAAGTACACAGTTTTAAAGAAAAAAAAATTCTAAGGAATTATTTAATAGCTGATCCAATCTCTTACTGAGTAAAAACTACACATTCGTTTAACAGTGTTTATTGTGAATTATTGAAAACAAGACACTGACAATAGAAAATAAATTTGACAGTCTGGCTAATATACTATAATGGCATGATGATCTGTAAATATACCATAAACACAGATGGTAGCTTAAAGTGATATGAAATTGGGGGGAGAGTAACAAATACAGCTGGTGTCATTCACTTAAGAATCATTTTTAAAATGTCTTCTCTATTTCAGACATTGTACTAAGTACAAAGAATGCAATATACGAGATAAATCGACCCATCCATTCACACACACCCACAGTCCCTGCCTGTGGGTTCTTTAATGGGAGAAACGAGAATAAATAGTCAGTTACAAGACCATGAAATGAATACTGTGGAAGAAGCATGAGATGGAAGAGCATCTAACCTACACAGGGTTCAAGCAAAGCTTCCTGGAGGTGGTTATAAATGAGTTGAGCTTTAAAGGAGATCAGGAGTTAGCCAAGAAAAGATGGGCGAACAGCATCCCAATAGATCTTTAGCACACTTGAGTATCCAGTAACTTCAGAGCCAGCCATATGAGCAAGCAAAGAAAAAGGAAAGGAGAAAGGGCAAAAGAGGAGGTGGAAAGATCAGTCTTTGTAAGCCATACTGAACAATTGCATTTTGACTTACAGATAATGTGAGTTCACTTACTGCAGGGGAGGCAGAACTTGATTATATTTGCATTTTAGATAGATTACTTTTGAAGTAATCTATCTAAAGAAAAAGAGCTAAAGAAAAAGCAAACAAATTAAGCAGATTTCAGTCACTAGCAGGGGAGACATGAGACTATGAATTAAATGTGGGACATTGAGGAGGAGAAAGAGGATAATGAAGAACAAGACTGTTGATAGGAAAAATAAAAAGAGAAGTCAAGAATCAAGATTGGCACTCAGGTTTCTGACTTAGGTATGAATTAGGTTAGGAAACATGGGAAAATGAAAAAGCCACAGACACTAGAGCTTGACACTGGGCATTTTGCCTGTGAGACATCCAAGTGGAGATGTCCAGTAGTAAGCCCTTGAATATACTGATCTAGCTCGAGGTCAAAAACTCTGGGCTGGAAATAGCAACAACAACAACAAAAAATAGCTAACATTTATTTAGAATAACATAAATATAAAATAACAAAGGATATTTATTTAATTCTTAATCACAATTGTATTATTTTCTCTTTCAATAGATTACAATGTATCTAATGAATATAATGAACTAAGGCACAAGTAAATTAAGTTTATAAGGTTACAAAGACATTAAGTGACACAAGGTAGGTCAATCAAGATTTTATCGGGGTCCTTGGTAGCTAAAATTTAATGGAAGAAAAAAATCACAACACATTAAAACATGAATGAAAGATAAAGACTAGAAGCAATGAGTATAGATTATTGTTTTCTAATACCAAGAGCCAAGATTCACTAGACAATGAAGATAAAATGAGAAGATATTAACCTTTTGATTTTATTTGCTGATTTTAAAAATTTACTCTTTTGAAACAATCTAAAGTTTACAGACAAGTTAAAAAGCAGTACAAAGGATTATCACTCCTCCCACCAAATTATTAAGAAGTTGCCAACCTGGTTCCCTATCATACCCTAAAAATACCGTCATTCCCTTGTAAAATAACAGAACCATCATCAGACTCAGGAAACTAGCATTGATAAAGCACTCCTACCTCATTTTAAAACTCTATTCAAGTTCTAGCAACTGTTCCAATAATGTCATTTAAGCAAAAGACATCCAGTCCAGGATCACATGTATTTAGTTGTCATTTCTCTTTTGTCTCCTTTAATCTGAAACAATTTGTCTTTCCTTGGCTTTCAAGGACCTGACACTTTGAAGATTACAAGCTAGGTATTCTGTAGGACGTTCCTCAGTTTGAGTTTGTCTGCTATTTCCTCATGATTAGATTCAGGCTATGCATCTCAGGCAGGAATATCACAGAAGTGATGATGTGTTCTTCTCATTGCATCTGCCAGGTGGTACATGATTTCAATTTTTCTCATCACTGGTGATGTTAACTTCCATTTCTTGATTAAGGTGGTGTCTGCCACTGTAAAGTTACTATTTTTTTTTTTTTGTAATCAATCACTGTTTTATGGGGAGGTATTTTGAGACTCTGTTAATATCCCACTCATCATTAAATGTTGAATTTATTCAGGCATTTATATCTATATGAACTCACAAATTCCTATTTTATTCAATTGTTTATAATCTGTAAATTATTTATTTTGATGTCCAAATGTAATATTTGGCAACTGAGAGCCCCTTGACACTGGCTTCTCTGTCCTAAGGGTTTTGTGATTTTTTTTTTTTTTTTTAGCAACTCTTACTTCCTAACAAAACAAATCGTTCAAGTTTGTCTTGTACTTTCCTTGTTGTCTTGGAAGCAGACATTGTTCAAAGGAGCCCTTTAGTGAATGGCCTGCAGAAACCAGATCACAACATCTTTTTTATTGGTGTGCTTTTCTTCTGGCCTTTAAATCCTTATTTTCAGTGCCAAATTATGTCTCTTCCTTAGACAACTGATGGAGGAATATTTACCAACAGGACAGAGAAAATACCCTGTAGATTGATTACTTTTCCTTGTGAACAATTTCAACAACATCAGTACTTTTCATACCAGACTCATATGAATGGGTATGAAATATTATTCAGCAGTCTGATTCTTGTTCTCAACTGTATCTCCATGCCATGTGCATCTGATAATGATTCCACATCTTTTTCTCAAGAGGCTAATTGCCTTGATTGCATATCTCTTTCCTCAAAGTCCCTCAAGAACAAGTGACATTTTAAAGTAACCGGCATTTCAAATTTACTCAGAACCAAAAACTAATTTTGATCTCCTCCCACCACATACACAAACACAAAGAACATCCTAGAGATGTTAATCATCTCCAGCAATAAAGCACAATTTTTATTACCAACAGAATCCTTAACGTCTCAGTCTAAAAATATATCAGATTTGGGTCAACAATGTTCTGTTCTTTCCAACAATAGGTGAATGCTCACTTTATATTTGATAAAAAAAGGTGCAATTAAATAAATTTTCTAAAACAAAGGAGCATTTCATTCTGTTCTTAAAGGAAGAAAACTGCATGCAGTTTTAATATAACACGTTTCCAATATTTGTTGTTTATGTTGCAAAAACCCTAGGGCCATGTGACTCAGTCAAGAGACGTCACAGCACTTTGAATTTTAGCCATAAAAATACAGGCTATCATAACTACATCAGTCAGTAGTTGGATCAAGGATGAGTTGAACCTTTTTAACGTGGGCAGTCTGGCACATTTGTAGACTGAGAAGAGGAGTCTATAGTGCAGGAGACCCTGGTGATTTAAAGAAGGTGTAGCTGGTGAGTGGGTGTCTGCAGAGCTGAGAGTGATGGGACCCAAACAGGTGGAAGATCTGGCCTTGGCCAGTAGGAAAGAGTCCTCTTTCCTGAAAGACAGGAAAAGATAAGAAAAAATGAAGGAAGATGCAATGGAAAGAGAAGAGGTTAAAGTGTTCCTGCTTGATGGCTCCTGCCCTCTCAACAAAATAAGAGGTAAGGTTGAAACAGTAGAGAAAATAGTGTTTTCAATTACTAAGTCAAATAGGGAGAGGAGATCTTGGTCACATAACAGAGCATACAAGGTGAAGCTA
Organism: Ictidomys tridecemlineatus; assembly: GCF_052094955.1. Classification (NCBI taxonomy): domain Eukaryota; kingdom Metazoa; phylum Chordata; class Mammalia; order Rodentia; family Sciuridae; genus Ictidomys; species Ictidomys tridecemlineatus. Next base: position 162,671,254 of record NC_135478.1, on the reverse strand, counting down.
AGGCCCTTCTAAGGCCAGAGACTACGAATTTATAAAGTGAAAATCTGCTTGGTTTGTCAGTTCCTTAAGCTACAGTACAAGTGTCAAAAAATATCAAAGTCAGTTTATTCCAGATTCCAGGTATTGCAGAGAGAGTGGAGTCTTCCATGAGGGCTGCTGGAACATTGGGCTTAAGAAATGGGAAAGTAAATAAATGCATTTCTGAATAAGAGATTGGTGAAGATGTCATAAGTGATCAAGGGCCTGGAAATGTCAGAAAAGGGAGTCAGAAGGAAGGGGAGTAATGAAGTGAGAGAATAGAAAGGAGTTAGGACATTAGAGATGATGATTTCAGAAGGATACACATTAATGGCTGACAACCAGGGCCATGGTGGAAGCATCAGAAAGAGATTAGGGATCAAAATTTCTAGTGTTGAAGATTTCAAGAAACTCTGAGGCAAAGAGGTTGGGTGGGCTGTTTACATGGACCCGGAGAGATGGTAAAACCTGGGATGAAGTGTAAGACTACGAGCCAAGTGTATAACTTTGATATTTTTAAGGAAGAGGATGATCAAGAGGCACATGTGCACAAACACGTACACACACACACACACACACACACACACACACATACACACATACACACACGTGAATATAAGCAAAAGGAAGGATATGTTTTAATAAAATAGCATAGGCCTCAAAGAAGGAGTGATTTTTACCAGACTGGTGAAAAGCAGTAACTTATAAAAAGCATCATGGAATGAGGAAATTGCTGAGGCTGTGGCCTTGGGAAAGGGAGCAGCTGTGCCCTTCAGGGAGAGCTGAGTCCCAGGTAAGGGAAGAAACCACCTGAAGAGGTGATGGTATACAGAAATGTCTTCACACTGACTGGATTTTCCAAGGGGAAATCATATGAAAGATTGTGAGGGAAGAAGAAGCTGCCAAGAAAGCATTTTGAGAAAAAGAGCACAGGAAATGGAGAAGGGATTCTGATAGAGATAGATGAGCAAAGGGAGCAGCTATGTTTTAGAAAGTGGTCAAGGATGACGGATGGCAAGGATGTGAAAGAAAATAAGATTCCTTAGCCTCAGGGTTTTAAATGGGATTAGGGTATCACATCTTTCCAGTGCTGATACAAGTCAAGACACCATGCAATATCTGAACCTTCATCAAATGGGTGCATGTGGGTCTTAGCTGGATCATCAGAGCAATCCCTAAGGCATTTTGAAAAGGAAGAAGTTTTGGAGGCCCTGAACTTGACAACACATAGGGACTTTTTGTGTGCATGGCTTGCCCATCACTGGTTAATCACAATTACACAGCTCCCTCCTTTCATACCCAGGTAACTATAATCCTTCATGGAACTACATATTGGCAAAAGGAGATTCGAAGTTCATTGTGACATGATTGAATGATTATAAATAATACCTCTGATAGTAGAAGCTGTGGATTTGGTGGTAAGATACTTAGTCAAGTAGTTCTCCCTCTTGAACTTTATTTTCAAATTAATATTCTCTGTTTATATAGTACCTCACCCAGAAATGGAGTCATAATCTCATCTTTTTAAGGCTCAATAGTTGGCCAGGCTATAGGACAATTTAGTCAATAGACAAAGTGGCACATACTATCCCAACATTGCTATATATTGGATTTGATTAGCACAAAACTTCCAATCTTTATAGAATCACTGAGAGGGTTGAAAAACAGATCTTTGCTTGAGCTTTGATACTCCTAAGCAAGACTGCAGAAGAGGACCACAATGAGAATTTCTGCTCTGCTACAACTAGAAGCTATATAAGGAATTAAGTTGTTGCAATGTAAGCCCCTGACTCCAGAAACACACTTTGCCAGGTTTAGCCCAGCTTCTCCACAGGTCCAGATTCAAGTCTCATGGAAGTATATCTAATTGGAAGACTTTATATCATTTCCTCATTAACAGCACTGAGGAAATTCTTTTCCGCATCTGTAATAGACAGGCATCCTAGAAACAGGTAAAAATTGATACTGCATGGGCCAATATCTACCATAATGTCCTACCCATACTGAAGCCAAAATTAGACAGGCAGATAAGCAAAGTTGGATCCAGAGAATTAAGGAATTGAAATGCTAGTTCCTTCAGAGCCCTTCTTCCACCCTTATCAGGAACCTGCCCCTGCTCCAACCTGTTGCTAAGAGGTAACAATCCCTGTCCCAGGGATTGTTCCTCCCCACAGGAAATTGTTTATTACCCCTTTCCTGTCCAGATCACTCCTTCTGACCCCTCCAGCCCACCTCTTTCCCACCTTTGAGCCATCCCAGGGAGCATTTCCTGTGCCTAGTCATGTATGCAGGAAGGAGAGAGATAAGGGGAAGAGAGCAGGAGATCAAAAGAAGCCTAAGATATATAAAAAATGGAGAATGCACGCCCTCACTTCTTGGGATACCAGGATACCCGCTATGGCTCGCTTCTCTCTCCTGGGAGAAGTCTATGTTACCCCTTTTTAAATAAACCCTGCTTTATATGCTTGCCTTGATGTGCTTCTCTAATGTTATGCTGTTATGAGTATAATGTTATGAGTAATCAGGACTCCTCACTGGTATCCAGAGGTATCAATGTTATGGTAACAAGCTTGGTGATGCCTTCCATCAGGGATGTTGCTTTCTCGGCCAGAGTCTACCTGAGATAATGAACACTCACTCACTGTTCTTCATGGGCTAGTTCCTGAGTTTTAACATGACTTCCCAACTAAAGGAAATTTGAAGTTCCAATTTCCTACCTTAGCACAACAGGCTTCATTAACACAAGCAAGAGGCATGAGAAGGGAACTCATCATTTACCTATCACTCCACTCCCTAGGTAACAGTAAATGGGTTCTGAGAGTTGATTTTTGAGCTGAAGGGACCAATTACAACATGCCTAGCACCTGAAAATGATAATCATGACTCATAGTCCAAGGAGAAAATGAATCTGTATTTGCCTGAAATAGGTAAGAAATAGAAAAAGAACACAAACATGGACATTTTAATTCATTCTGAAACCATTTTTTTTTTATAAAATTCTGGTTTGAGTTTGAGAGTACTTAGTTCTAGGCACAAAGTCAAAATAGTGCTAATAATTGAAACTAAAGCCTGAAATATTGAGAGAAACAAGAAAGAAACAATTTTAATGCATGTATATGAAGAAGCTAAAAGTTTCTGGGTCTTAAAGCAGAAACTTGTAGGAAAAAAACTTTATGTAGATAGAATTCTTTTTGAATGTTGGGTTCATTAATGTCATGCTTGGAGCTACTGTCTAATGAGGTCTTAGAGTAAGACCATGACCATAAGTAGCAGTTGGAACCTCTTTTGGTTGATAGAAACATTCCCAGTTTCAATCTCATAAAGAAGAGATGGAATGCCAGACATGGATATGAAACTTAGAGGAACTGTTGTAATGAGAAGTCACATTATGCACTATATGAGCCAGATTAGTCAACAAACAAATGCTATTCAATCAGCACTGTACAGGGGCACTTGCACAATTTTTATTTTATTGCTTTAGTAGTTTTTTTGTGTTTGTTTTTGTTTTCACACTTATCTATTAATCCAGAATAAAGAAACAAAAGTAATTTTCATCTTGTTTGACATTCTTGCAACTTTGGTCTCATGTTTTGTAATGATGATAGAGAGATCTGAGATGCAGCTGTCTTTAGTTTCCCCACCACTCCTTATTGTCTTTTATTTTCTGGGTACTAGGGATTAAACTCAGGGGCACTCAACCACTGAGCCACATTCCCAACGCTATTTTGTATTATTTTTAGAGACAACTTAATGCCTCACTTTTGGAGGGTCTCACTGAGTTGCTTAGCATCTCACTTTTGATGAGTCTGACTTTAAACTCAAGATCCTCCTATTTTAGCCTCCTGAGCTGCTAGGATTACAGGCATATGCTTGCTCACTGGGTGGAAGAGACTGCCAGAGAGAGATAAAGGGAGGAAATATGGCTAATGCATCAGTCCTCTGCTGATGCAGTGGGTGCTCAATAAAAGCTACAAAAGAAATTAGTACATTAGGTAAAAGAGAATAAAAATGAGGAAAAACAGACATTGAGTTTGGCTACTAACTTTACTCATGTAAAAGATAATTACTTTTTCTTTCAAAATCTGAGTTCTGTTCTTTTGTATAGCAGGTTTTCATACATTAAGAAAAACAAATGTGTATTACCATTAATACACTAAAGACTGTAATAAGTTTTATGAGAATTAACATTTAAATTAGATGTCACTTTCTCAAGAGGTTTAATCAAAACATCTATGAAATGGCCAAAATAATCCCTTTGAAATCTGCAGTAAATTGTAATTAAAAATAACTCAATATAGTTCTATTTATACTGCTTTTATTAAGACTAACCATTTGTTGGTTTTAAATAACATACTTTCTTTTATTAAAATAAGTAACATGCTGATATTTTTTAAAAAAGCTCCTAAATATTACAGATGTTTAAATTTCATACTTCTTATTTTATGGTAGGAGAATTAGCTGAATCAACTTTTTCTTGCAATGATATAGAAAATGCAGGTTTTTCATCCAAACAGTGTTACAGTGGGTTTTCTCATAACTGTGTACATTGGGTGACTCAAACTGATCATGGGCAGGTTACTTAATGTTCCAAAGTCTTAACATTTCTCTGTAAAAAGCAGAATATAAGATATCTATGTTCCTATGTTCCTCTTAATGGTACTCACCCCTTCCTCTGTCTTAGATAAACCATAAAACATTGTATACACAACTTGCCATGGAGTTTTATTTATTTCTTAAGTATATACCCTGGTGATAGCTGGGTCATTGTGAGGGTTAAATAAAATGACAACTAAAGATTTTAATATAATATAGACACATAATTTTTCATAGGAGTTATAAAATGCTAATGAAAATATTAAATGGTGGTAGGTCACTGACCTAACCACCAAGGTCAGACAACAGGTTCCAAAAGTGCTTAAGTAGGATTTGAAGTAAAAGTAGTTCTTGTTTTCCCCGGAATACTTTAGAATATATAAATATCTTTTCATATAATTAGTTTGCCCATTAGTTTCACTTTACTTCTGATCTTTAACATTGGTTTCTAAATATAATTGTGTTTTAGAATTAGGGAAAGAATTTAGTTCAAAATCCAAATCTACAAAGATTATTCAAAGAAACACAGCTACTTCCTCTGTTCCTCATGATAGTAGCCATTTCTTCCTCATTTTTAGAAAAATGATAACACACTGGATACACAATTTTCCGCTGAGTATTTTTTTTTTCTTTTTTTATTTTCTGCTTAAGAAAATTCCCTGGTGATAGCTCTGCAGAAATAGAGATATTTCTCTTTATATTTTACAAATCCTTAATACTCCATTGTGTGTGTGAGAGGTAGTTTACTCAAACAGTCCTCTGCTGATGCATATTTGGTTTATTCTGCTTTGGCAAGTAATGTTGCAATGAATCGCCCTGAGTATACAATTAGAGGATCTTAGATTGGATAGCTAAGATAATGTCTACCTCGACTGAAACTTGAAGACATCCTATAAAATCTGAGGATTAGAATGTATGAAATCCCTGGATGAAAGCTCTGAGTCATGAAGTTTATGGCAAAGCAGAATTTGCTTCTGAAAGAAACCAGATAATTGGCTAAAGTTTTTGGCTATTTTGCCCCTACTTATTATTGATATTTTACATCTCTCCACTTCAGTGAGATGCCTGGAAAATAAGTGAAAAGTCAACTAACATGAACTTACAAAAATATGTTTAATACTTTATTGTATTTCCCCTCATTGTAAAAATAAAAGAAAAAATTAAAGTTTTTTTCTTTCCCTTCTCATCTTCCTTTCTCTAAATTTTTAAAACCTTTGGTAAATTTTTTTATACTTTTATGAAATGTAATGCAGATATTTTAAAAGTTTTCCGTTTGAAGCCCAGTGTTTTGTGTATGTTATTGCCTTCACAGAGTTGTACGATCCTAACATGATCTAATTTTAGAATATTTCTGTAACCTCAAAAAGGTAACCCCTTATCCATTAGCAGTATCCCTCTGCCACCAGCCCTAGATAGCCATTAACCTATCTACTGTCTATATTTGTCTCCTCTGGACATCTGATATAGATGGGATAAAACAATATGAGGCTACTCGTCACTGACTTTTTTCACTTAACATAATGCTTTCACTGTTCATGAATGATTTAACAAGAATTAAGATCTCACTGCTTTTATTGTCAAAAAAATATTCCTTGCCTGAACATACCACATATCTTCCTACCACTAACCCCTGGGCAACTAATGTTTTACTCTCTGCCTATGAGTTTGATTCTTCTAAGTACCTTATATAAGTGGAATGATAAATTACTTATCTTTTTGTGACTAGTTTACTTCACTCAGTGTAATGTCTCTAAGGTTTATCTATGCTTGAGCATGTGTCAGAATTTCCTTCCTTTTTAATGTTGAATAATTCTGGTTTATTTTGATAGTGATCATCTTAATGGGTATGAGTTGATACCTCAATGTATTTTGATTTGCATTTCCCTAATGATTACTGCTTATTGAGCTTCATCTCCTGTGTTTATTAGTCATGTGTATGTCTTTATAAGTCACTTGTCCATTTATAATTTGGGTTCTTTAAATTTTGCTGTTGAGTTTTAGGAGTTCTCTATATGCTCTGGGTATTAATCCCAGATAAACAGTCCATGAGTTGCTTTTTACTTTGTTAATAGTGAGCTTCATTGCACGAAACACTTTAATTTTCATGAAATATAATGTGTCTATTTATTTTTTGGAGTGACCTGTGCCTTTAGTGTCATAGCTATGAAATCATTGTCAAATCCAAAGTTGTAAAAATTTTACCTTGTTTTTTTCCCTAAGAGTGGTATGCATTACATTTGGATTTTTGATCCACTTCCAGTTAATTTTTTTTACATGGGGTTATATAAAGATCCAACTCCAATCTTTGCTTATAGATAGACAATTTCCCAGTACCATTTTAATAAAAAAAAATGTCCTTTTCCAAGGGAATGGTTTTGAAAATCTTATAAAGAAAAAACTTTACCATGAAGGTTTATTTCTTGAACTTCTATCCCATTGATCTTTATATCTGTCTATATGTCAGTACAATAATTTTGATTGCTATAGGTTTGTAATAAGTTTTGAAATAAGGCAGTATGAGTCCTTCAACTTTGTAATTCTCTTTCAACACTGTTTTTGGCTATTTGGGATCCTAGAAGATTCTGTTTGAAATTTTAAGGAAGAATTTTCTATCTCTGCAAAAATAATGGTCCTTGGGCTTTGATAGAGATTGCACACAATCTGTATATTACTGTACAGGGTAGTGTTTACTTTTTAACAATGTTATTTTTTCAATCCATGAACATGGGATGTCCTTTTGATATATTTAATTTCATTGAGGAGAGTTTTTATACTTGTTATTGTTCAAGTGAATCCCTAAGTTTTTCATTGTTTTTGAAACTCTTAATAATGGAGTTCTTTTCATAATATTCATTTCAAATTGTTCATTGTTAGTATACAGAAATGCAACTGATTTTTTTGCATGTTAAGTTTATGTCCTGCTATTTTGTTATCAGTTGTAATACATTTTTGCTGTGAATATGTGGAATCTTTAGGGTTTTACATATATAAAATTGTATCATCTATGAACAGAGATATTTTACTTCTTTTATATTTATCTGTCTTTATTTCTTTTTCTTGCCTAATCTATCTGGATAGACTTTTCAGTACTATGTTAAACAAAAGTTGAGAAAGTGGACACCTTTGCCTTGTTCTTGATTTTAAAGAAAAAGTTTTAGTATTTTACCACTGAGTATGATATTCACTGTACATTTTTTCCCTGTGTGGATTTTATTAAGTTGATGTAGTTTTGCTTTGTTATTGTTGTTTTTGTTTACATTCCTAGTTTGTTGAGTGTTTTGTCATTAAGGACAAAATGCCGAATTCTGTCAAATGCTTTTTCTGCATTAATCCAGATAATCATGTTTCTCCCCTTTGTTCTGTTAATGTGATATAGTACATTGCTTAATTTCCATTTATGAAAACACCCTTGCATTCCAGGGGTAAATCTCACTAGGTCATGGTGTATAGTTCTTTTAATATGCTGAATTCAGTTTTCTAGTATTTTGTTGATTTTTATATCAGCATTTATAAGGTATATCTTTATATAGTTTTCTTACAGTGCCTGTCTTAACTCAGACCACTATAACAACATATCATAAATTGTTAGCTTATAAACAGAAATTAATTTCTCATAATCTTGGAGGCTGGGAAGTCAAAGATGAAGGTGGCAGCAAATTGTACATCTGGTCATGCCCTGCTTTCTTGTTAATAAATGGCTCTTTCTTCCTGTGTCCTTATGTGGTAGAAGAGACAAACCAGCTCTCTATGGTTTATTTTGGGAGTACCCTAGTTACATTCATCAGTACTCTACCCTCATAACCTAATCATCGTCCAAATACTCTGGCTTCTATCACCATAAATTTGGGAGTTAGAATTTCAGTGTACGATTTTGGGAAGCTCATTCAGTTTACACCAGTGTCTTTGGCGTTGATGTTAGGGTAATTCTGCCCCCACCTCAAAAAAAAAAATGAGTTAAGAAGTATTCTCTTTTCTTCAGTATTTGGAAAAGTATGAGGAGGAGTATTAGTTTCACTTTAAATGTTGGTAAACTGCACCAGTGAAGCCATCAGATGCAGGGATTTTCTTAGCCAGAAGATTTTGATCTTTGATTCAATGTTCTTACTATTTATAAATCTAATTAGATTGTCTTTGTCTTTGTGAGTTAGTCTTGGTAGGTTTTAGGTTTTCCATTACATCTAGATTTTCCAGTTTGTTGGCATATAATTGTTCCTAGTATTGTCATGTAATTATTTTGTTTTTATACAACCATTAGTAGTCTCCCCACTTCTATTTCCGATTTTACTAACTTCAGTAAATCTAGATAAAGTCTTTACAATTTTGTTATCTTTTCAAAAAACTATCTGTTGGTCTCTTTGATTTTTCTCTATTTTCTTTCTGTTCTTTACTTATCAGCACTCTAATTTTTACTCTTTTCTTCTTCTACATTTGGGTTTTAAATGTTTTATAGTTCCTTAAGTTGTAAAATTAGATTATTGATTTGAGCTCTTACCTGGTTGTTTTTTTGGTTCTGGGAATTGAACTGAGAACCTCGTGCATGCTAAGCATGTGCTCTACCACTGAACTATACTGTGACTATTCCCTGATTTTTAAGGGAAGCCTTTATATCTATAAATTTCCCTTTCACTACTGCTTTTGCTGCATCCTGTTTTGAAATGTTATTTTACTGATTTCTAAGTATTTTCTAATTTTCCCTGTGATTTCTCCTTTGGTTCCCTACTTAAAAATGTGTTGTTTAATTTTCTCTGTTTTGTGTATTTTCCAGTTTGACCTGTATTGTTGATTTTGAATGTCCTAGTCTTTTTGGTTTTATTAATATCATTAAGACATAACATTTGTACTTCATTATGGGATACACTATAATAATTCAATAAATGAATACAATATATGATGATCAAATCAGAGTAATAAACATTTCTATGTTCTCCAACATTAATCATTTCTATGTGCTGGGAGTTTCTGTGCTATCTTTTAGTTTTTGAAATGTATAATAGCTTATTGTAAAGAGTAGCTTCCAAATTGTGTGCAACAGAGAACCAGAACTAATTTCCCCTATTTGGCTTTGTTTTGGTGCCACTTCTATAACATTTCTCCTTCCCAACCAATGAAGATTTAATCTAGTGACCAAGCCAGAGTCCAGGGACCACTATCCCCTTCTTTCTTCTAAAAAATTGACTTCTTAATTTCTAAAAATGAGTGAGAACATGTGGCTATTCATCTTTCTGGATCTGACTTTCTTTAGTGATTAGTTCCCTGAAAGGAAAAGAGAAAAATAGAAAAAAAAAAAAAAAAAAAAAAAAAAAAAAAAAAAAAAAAACCTCAGCCCTGTAAGTAGGAAGTCATTTCAGCTAGAGGGGAAGGACTTGTAACAACTGTGGGAGGCACAACCAAAATGGCCAACACCTATGTCTGCAACGCCTCATTTAGGAGCAGCAATCAGCAATCACAGTACAGATCCCTTAGATGTGGAGGACAGTGTCCTTATTGTCCTCCTTTGTCCCCACAAGCTGTGTGCAGTTGTTTCAGGAACAAGTGCACAGCCACTTGCTAAAGAACTAGGGTAGGGGATGGGTAACCACGATTACACTATGAATTTAAATTGACCAAAATTAATCACAATTTGCCATCTAATCCTTCCTCTGGATGTCACAGGCTCGAAAGACTTCATGGCTCCAAAATTGAGACAGATTCTGCCAATGCAATTGCTGTCTATGTGGAGAGACAGATTCCTGGTACTTCCTGCTCTGCACTTTCCCAGAATCCTCTCGAATTACAGTCTGTTTGGTATGATATTTGTATTGTTACTATCAGTTACAGTTTTCATAGTATTACTTTTACTATCACTTTTACTTCAATCTATTCTTGTCTTTGAATCTCAATGTATTTCATTTACAACAGTTATTCATTTCTTTTTTTTAAAAAATCTATTCTGCCTGTCTCTGAATCTCAGTGCATCTCAACGATAGCAATTTATTATTTTTTAAGACTATTCTGCCAATGCCAACCTTTTAACTGAAGTGTTTAGTGCAGTCACATCTAATGTAATTACTAATAAAATGTGATTTATGTCTGCCATCTTGCTATTTGTTTTCTCTATGTCTCTTTGGTTTTCTTCCTCATTACTGCCTTCTTTGGTTTTGAAAAAAAAATTTTTCTAGTATACCGCTTTAATTTTTATTGTTTCTTTTACTATTTTTTTGTTATTTTGTTAGTGATTTCACTAGAGATTAGAATTAGCATCTTAATCAAGCTTGGGTGGATTCTAATTTGAATTCAACAGTTAATGCACCTTCTCTATTCAAGATTCCACATTCAAGTCTTCAATCAACCATGGATCAAAAATATTTGGAAAAACAAATTTACATTTCTCATGAACATACACAAACATGTTTCATTGTTGTTTATTCCCTAAATAATAGAATTATTTATATAGAATATACATTATATCAAGTATTAAAGGTATGCTAGAGATGACTTAAAGCATAGATTATGTGTAGGATGCATGCAATACACTATGCTATTTTATATAAGAACCTTGAGCATTATAAATTTTAGTGTCCATAGATTTTGGTACCTGTGGAGGGTCCTAAAATCAATCCCCCGCAGTTGCTGAAGATAACTATATACAAAGATTTTGCTTCAATATACTTCCACTATTTCTTCCCTACTTTGGTGTTTGCACCACACACATTATAATCATATACTGTATAAGTCCATGAAAATATTTTTTAATAATTGTTTTGTGTAGTTGCCTCTTAAATCATATACAAAAAGAAAATGTGTTAAAAAATGTGCTGTCTTTTGTATTATCTATGCAGTTATCACTATCATTATCTTTATTTCTTCATGTGGACTTGAGCTACCACTTAGTGTCCTACCAAATTGTTTCCTCTATATATCCTTTACCCATCTCTTGAAAGTTATAGAACCTTTTTGAACTTACATCGCTAAACAAAACCAGATGCTACTTTCAGCATTCTGCCTAGAAATCTCCTTAGCCAAGACCATCAATTCATATTATACACAATAATTTCCACACACATAGCAGCAGGTAACATGTATTTACTACTACATAACTAGGGTCTCTTTTTCTCTGGCTTTCAATTACATGGTACCAACAGCTTCTAAAATGTCTTCTGCCCAAAGCATTTTCAAGTCCCTCCCAAATTCCACCCACCACCTGGTCTCAGTGACACTGCCACATATTTTGTTTTGTTTTTATAACAGCACACATCTCCCAGGCACAAAAGCCTTTTGTTTCTTGCTGCATAAGAAAATACTCCAAACTCATTGGTAAGACAATAAAAATCACTCATTATCACTGTCTCATGGTTCTGGGCATTGAAAGGGCTTAACTAGCCGATTCATTCAAGTAACTGCCATCAGTCAGTTGTTGGGGCTGGAATCAAATCAAAGCCTTTCTGGCTCAAATGTCCAGCCCTTGCTACTGATTGTCATTTTCGTCCTCAGTATAGTTGTCATCCAGAATGTGGTCTTCCATGTGGCCTGGATTTCTCACATCACAGTGGTTCAGTTCTAGCCAGATGAAGATTCTATTGCCTTTAATGACTCAGTCTCTCGAGTCCAAGTACACAACATTGCTTCCATTCATTATTCATTGGGACAGTCACAAAGTCCCTCTGACTTTCAAGAGGAGGTGGCATAGATTATAAATATTAACAGCAAAGTGGAAAGGTCCTAGAAGATATGTGGGTCTTGAAATATTGTTGCAGTCATTGTTTAAAAAAAAATATAAGTCTACCATAGAGGGAGAGAAGAAACCAGAGATCACCTACTAAAAATATGTAGTGATGTGATGCTTCAAAGGGGAAAAGTAATTATGAGTATAGATTGCCTGTCCTTCTACTCCACCCTGGGTCATGGTATCAACTTCAGGTTCTAAAGAAAACAATAATTCTATGTAAGTCACATATATTCCTAATAGTGCATACCATGATAAGGTGATAAAGATAATATCTCCATTTTTATAAACATGTAACTATGATATTACTGGAACCAAGTATGTTGGTACCAGGTAATGCTGACACCTGCAGTAATACTAAGGAAGGGGTCACTTGTTTCTAAGAACATGTAAAATTTTGTATCCCATATGTCCCAGAAAACTATGCATGTGGTAGTGGAAGATCTTTTGCTAGGAATAGAGACAGTAAACCATAAAAATTTGATATAACTATTAATGTGACTTTAAATGTAGCCACTGGATAACAAGGAATAGAATTCTTATACTGTGTGTGTGTATGTGTGTGTGTGTGTGTGTGTGTTTTATGTATATTCCACCCCTCCCTGATACTAGGGCTCAAACCTAAGAACTCATATATTGTAGGTAAGTGTTCTACTGCTGGACTATGCACCCAACCATTTGCTTATATTTAATAAGTATTTAATAACCAGCATAAATATTGTTTGGTTTACAAAAATTGTTGTTTGTTCAGACAGGATATTTTGTTTGTTCTATGGGATATTTTCTTCAAATTTTCACAATAATTTTAATGAATGTAGTCAAATAATTAAGAAAAATTAAAGAGGAACTAGAAGGCAAAAAAATAAGAGGGGAGGAAGGTAACAAGATAGGGTGACCCTCCTAGATATTTTGCTGAGTAAAGGCAATTTTAAAGAATTTCTATATTAAATTCTCCATCCATAACTAGATGAACGTTGAATAAAAAAAAGAAAACACAGAAGTTTGAAAAGAGAAAAGTAAAGTCACGGAGAATAGGGCTTTGAAAAGGAGTTTTAGTTTATATCCACAAGAGGAAAAGACAAAATAGGAAAAGACTGGTTCAATTGAGAATCCATTTAAAAATACAAGTTTAAGCCTGGAGGCACCAAAATAGGAATTGCTTTTCAATTTTTATATTTAACTGAAATTTCATATTTCCCAACAAATCACAGGATGCTCCAAAGATGTTGCCAAGGAAAGCCAGAAGAAAGCCAGAAAATAAGGCAAACAATACCTCTCCTTGGTTGGTTCAAAAATCTGGAAGTTAATTGTTTCAATCCAAAATGATGTATAAGGAGGATACCAGCTTTTAATCACCTTGTCTGTCTAGTACTGGGCTTATGAGAAAATCGCCAGTATAAGTAAAAGATTCAACAGAAATTATTTTTGAGTCCCTAGAATCTTCTAAGATAGTTTTTGAGGATTTTAGAGTTTGTTTATGGATGAAATAGATTTATAAAGATATAGTTGTATCAGAATATTACATAATTATATATTATATATGAATATGCAGTGTTAAGAAATCACACAAAATTGGTAACAGATCTGCCAAGAAAAGTTTGGCAAAAACACTCTATTTGAACTGAATCATGACAGCAAAGTTTAACTCATGAAGAAATGAGATAGATCTATATATATTGACCACCAACATTTTCTAAAGCATACTGGAAAGTATGAAAAGCAAGTTATAGAACAAAATATGTATTATGATCTCATTCACATAAGAAAAAAAATCATGCTCTTTATGTGAATATCTTAGCAAGGACCTAAAGTAATATAAAGAGATAATAGAGATTATTTCTGAGAGGAGGGGACCAGGGTCAATAGAGCAGAACATTCAAGTATTCCTATGTTTGCATGTAATTTGCATTTTTTTCACCATATAACTTCAGATATTCACTTCCTGGCACCAAGTTTCAGAAGTGAAGAGGAGAAATGATTGGGTTGTGAGAGAGTCTTAACACAAACGTTTATTTAGGAGTTCATGGTTTACCCATAGGGTCTGGGCATATATCTTTCACAAAAACTGCAATATGAGAAATGCCCCTGAAATTCTGAAAGTTGACTGTGGTTAATGCAACAATTCTTTTTAAAATTTCAGGGACTTTAAAAGAGGAAGGCTTATCAGGCAGTAGGTATGTAGAGGGGAAGAGACATTGGAAATCCTAAGGCCCAAACAGACTATGAGGGATCCTGAAGTGTTTTGGAACATGAGTGCTGGATACAGACAGCAGTCACAGGAAACAAAACTGTACCTATAAGTCTGGGTCAGATTATGAGAATCTTTAATTTTATTTGTTTGGGACATATTTTAGTCAGCTTTTTGTGCTGCTGCAACTGAAAGACCTGACCAGAACAACTGTAGAGGAGGAAAGGTTTATTTAAAATCTCATGGTTTCGGAGGTCTTAGTCCATAGACAGCCAGCTCCATTCCTCAGGGCTCAAGGTGAGGCAGAACATCATGGAAAAAGAGTGTGGCAGAGGAATGCAGCTCACATGAAGCACAAAGAGAGGTTTCACTTGTCAGATACAAATATATACCCCAAAGCCACACCCCCAATTCCCACCTCCTCCAGGCACACCCTACCACTTCAGTTACCACTCAGTTAATCCCCATCAGGGGATTAAATTACATAGTGTGTTCAGACTCTCACAACCCCATCATTTCTCCTCTGAACCTTCTTGCATTGTCTCACACGTGAGCTTTTGGGGAACATCTCACATTCAAATCATAACAGGATGTGTAATCCAGAAAGTTATAGGATCAGATTTGACTTATAGGAAGGTGTCAGACAACAATGTGAAGTGTGCGTTGGGAGAAGTGAAGAAGTTGTGACGTGAAGTATGGTTAGAAGGCTGTTGTAGTCATCAATAGATGAGGATAGGTGCTAAGATGACCACAGTCATAATTGGGCCAAGATGGACTTAATCAGTATTTAATAGGTAACTGAACATAAAAAGTGAGACTGATGTCAAGAATGACTCCAAGATCCCAAAATGAGATTTCAGGCAAGATGCCTGAGGAAACCAGTATGCTGAGGTGTACGCTGAGCCACTGAGTCCCTGACCTAAATCATGACTGGCATCAGAACTGACCTCACAGCCTCAGGTGTTGAGCTTGCCAGTGGGTATTCACTAATTGGTCCCACGCTAGATGTACTGAGTCCAATAGGTCACTGAATTGTGTTTTAAGTGTTTTCCATCTCCCCACTTTATTCCTAAAGATAATATCTCTTGGGTCAAATTCTTCTGAAGTCTGTCCATAGGAGCTCCTTAATCTGACAGTCATACGATCCTCCCTCAAAAGAAAGAGCATATTTTGCCATCTAAACTAAGGTTTTCCATAAACTAATAAAAATTCTTAACTACTACATTCTTTTCAACCACTCAAAAACCATTTAAAATGTCTATTACATAGGATTCCTAGACAATTATATTAGGATTTGCTCCAAATCTAATTTTGACCCTCCCCCGTTTTAAAAAATTAGAACAATATTTGCCTATCCTCCTCCACCTACTCATTCATGATTTTCAAGCAGCAACAATCATATCCACAGGTTTTCTGAGGATTCTTGGGTATAAAAATTCTGCATCTTGAACTAACTTAGAGAAGTGAGATCTATGAGACTCTTACCTTAATAGTCTGTACTCATTCCCTGAGGCAGATATAAATTTTACATATTTTAAACAGAGCATTAGAAGGCCAGTTTGTCTGGAGTCCTGTAAGTAAGTAGATGATGAAGTTAAGGGGGTAGGGAAAGGCCAGATTATGTAGGAAAATTAGCATAAACTGAAAATCCAGGCGTATCCAGAGTGCCATCAAATCATTACATGATTTCAGTTTTCTCTGAATAGATAAACAAATCAAATCAACTCTCTACTTTATATTCCCATCTTGGTTTGCTCACTGTGTGTATGTCTAGCATCAGATAATAATAATGACAATAACTATAAATATTTATTGAATTCTCTACTAAGGACCAGGTGCTAAGTTCTTTACATATCTTATCTCATTTATTTCTCATTATTTAGCTATAAGGAAGTACACTCACATTTAGTTAAAGAGCAAATTCTATTTTAGCTAGTTTGAATGAAGAATTTTTTCATTACCGGATATTATGTAGCTTGAAGAACCGTTGACAGAGCTGAAGAATCCAATTTGGGGCTGAATTTAAAGGAAATAGCCCTAAAAGCCACACCACAGAATCGGTGCTGCCTTTCACAAGATCAGAAAACCACTGGGCACCCAAAGCTAATGCTGGTTGGGAAGTCACACAGCCAAGTGGCTGCCACAGACTTGGAACTTCCATAAATCAGAAGCAGCGATAGCTGCCAACTCAGGAACTGGTCCATGCTAGCTACAATCTGTACTGACAGAATGGATGTGCCATGCCTGCCTTTTGGCACCTACAAAGCAAATGACAGGACAGGGTGAACTCTGCTTAGTGCTGCCACAGAACAAACCAAATGCCTCCACTCCCTGTTTGCCAGAAAAAAATATTGCATAAGTACTCCCTCTGTCTCACTTCAGCCTTTCAAACCTTGAGTTGGTTCATTTAACTTACCCAAAGTCATAGTTGCAAAACCAGGAGGTATAATATTTTTGTTTAATTGGTGTTACTCATAGATGGTTTACAGAAAATAAAAATCTTCCATTGTAAGTCTGGAGTTCAAAGAGATTTGGTAACTACTATAAAATCAAGATATAAAACCTCCAGCCACCCCAAAATATTTCCTAGTGTCTCTTTCCAGTTTGTCACTGCCTGCCACCACAAATGCCAGACAAGCAAGGTCTACTTTGATCACGGTAGCTGGCCTTTTCTAGAATTTCATATAAATGGAATGACACCTTATATAGAATTCTATGTCCAGCTTTTTCACTAACCATAAGGCTTTGATTTTACATGTTGCTGCATATATCAGTAATAGTCTGTTTTTTATTGTTAGGTAATATTCAATCATATGAGCATAATACAATTTGTATATCTAGTAGCCTAATTGAGCATTTAGGTTGTATCCAGTTTGGGCTAATATGGATAGTGTTTTGAACATTCACATTATAAGACTGCAGGCATGTTTGATTTCTCATGCATAAACTCCTAGAAATGGGATCATTGTGTCACAAAGTATGGAGATGTTTGTATTTTTAGCATGATAACAATCTATCAAACCATTTCCAAAGTGGCATACATTTTGTTTTCCTACCACCTTTGTATGAGAGTCAAAGGAACTCCACATTCTTACCAATACTTGATGTTTTTCTATCCATTCTAGTGAGTGTTTGGTGTTATGTTCCAGTTTAACTTGCATTTTCCTATTGACTCATCACGGTGAATATTTTTCATGGCATAAGTCATCCCCATATCTCTTTGAGTAAAGTGTCTGCTGCAACATTGTGCTCATTTTTTAAATCATGCTATTTGTCTTCTTCAGTATTGAGCTGCAAAAGTTGGTTATATATTCTGTCCAAGAGTCTTCTGTTACATAAATGAATGACAAATATTTTACTCCAGACTGTGGTTTCTTTCAAAGAACTAGAGTTTTGTTAATATCAGATTTATCTCTTCCTCTTTCTTTTTCCCCCTTCTTGTATGGTTTATGCTTTCTGAGACCTATCTAAAAGATCTTAGCCTAACTCAAGGTCACAAAGAATTTTCTCTATAGTTTTATCTAGAATGTTATAGTTTTATTACCAATGTTTCAGAAATAATTTGAATTAATTTTTTAATGTTGCATAAGGGAAAGATTAAGGTCTCTTTGTCTAACTATGCTGCCTGAATGTTTCACATCATTTGTTGAAAAGATTATCCTTTTCCTCATAAATCAGCTTTGTTCCTCAGTTCAAAAATCAATTGAATATATATTAATTTATTTATTTCTAGATGACAGTGTTCCAATTGACCCATATCAGAAGTTCTCATCCTGTAGTCTGATTCCCAAAGATCCAGTCAGTGTTACCTGAAGTCAAAATTACTTTAATACTAATATAAATACATCATTTCCCTTTTCTATTCTTTTTCTTTCAAATTTTTTTTTGAAATTTTTTTTATTGGTTGTTCACAACATTACAAAGCTCTTGACATATCATATTTCATACATTAGATTCAAGTGGGTTATGAACTCCCAATTTTTACCCCAAATGCAGATTGCAGAATCACGTCAGTTACACATCCACATTTTTACATAATGCCATATTAGTGACTGTTGTATTCTGCTACCTTTCCTATCCTCTACTATCCCCCCTCCCCTCCCCTCCCATCTTCTCTCTCTACCCCATCTACTGTAATTCATTTCTCTCCTTGTTTATTTTCCCATTCCCCTCACAACCTCTTATATGTAATTTTGTATAGCAATGAGGGTCTCCCTTCATTTCCATGCAATTTCCCTTTTCTCTCCCTTTCCCTCCCATCTCATGTCTCTGTTTAATGTTAATCTTTTCTTCCTCCTCTTCCTCCCTGCTCTGTTCATAGTTGCTCTCATTATATCAAAGAAGACATTTGGTATTTGTTTCTTAGGGATTGGCTAGCTTCACTAAGCATAATCTGCTCTAGTGCCATCCATTGCCCTGCAAATTCTATGATTTTGTCATTTTTTAGTGCTGCGTAATACTCCATGGTGTATAAATGCCACATTTTTTTTTTTATCCATTAATCTATTGAAGGGCATCTGGGTTGGTTCCACAGTCTATCTATTGTGAAATGTGCTGCTATGAACATCGATGTGGCAGTATCCCTGTAGTACGCTCTTTTAAGGTCTTCAGGGAATAGTCCGAGAAGGGCAATAGCTGGGTCAAATGGTGGTTCCATTCCCAGCTTTCCCAGGAATCTCCATACTGCTTTCCAAATTGGCTGCACCAATTTGCCTTCCCACCAGCAATGTACAAGTGTACCCTTTTCTCCACATCATCGCCAGCACTTGTTGTTGTTTGACTTCATAGTGGCTGCCAATCTTACTGGAGTGAGATGGTATCTTAGGGTGGTTTTGATTTGCATTTCTCTGACTGCTAGAGATGGTGAACATTTTTTCATGTACTTGTTGATTGATTGTATATCCTCCTCTGAGAAGTGTCTGTTCAGGTCCTTGGCCCATTTGTTGATTGGGTTATTTGTTATCTTATTGTCTAATTTTTTTGAGTTCTTTGTATACTCTGGATATTAGGGCTCTACCTGAAGTGTGAGGAGTAAAAATTTGTTCCCATGATGTAGGCTCCCTATTTACCTCTCTTATTGTTTCTCTTGCTGAGAAAAAACTTTTTAGTTTAAGTAAGTCGCATTTGTTGATTCTTGTTATTAACTCTTGTGCTATGGGTGTTCTATTAAGGAATTTGGAGCTCGACCCCACAATATGTAGATCGGAGTCAACTTTTTCTTCTATCAGACGCAGAGTCTCTGATTTGATATCAAGCTCCTTGATCCATTTTGAGTTAACTTTTGTGCATGGCAAGAGAAAGGGATTCAGTTTCATTTTGTTGCATATGGATTTCCAGTTTTCCCAACACCATTTGTTGAAGATGCTATCCTTCCTCCATTGCATGCTTTTAGCCCCTTTATCAAATATAAGATAGTTGTAACTTTGTGGATTGGTCTCCGTGTCCTCTATTCTGTACCATTGGTCCACCCACCTGTTTTGGTACCAGTATCATGCTGTTTTTGTCACTATTGCTCTGTAATATAGTTTGAAATCTGGTATCGCTATACCGCCCAATTCACACTTCCTGCTTAGAATTGCTTTTGCCATTCTGGGTCTTTTATTCTTCCATATGAATTTCATGATTGCTTTATCTATTTCTACAAGAAATGCCTTTGGTATTTTGATTGGCATTGCATTAAACCTATAGAGAACTTTTGGTAATATCACCATTTTGATAATGTTAGTTCTGCCTATCCATGAACAGGGTATATTTTTCCAACTTCTAAGATCTTCTTCTAATTCTCTCTTTAGGGTTCTGTAGTTTTCATTGTATAAATCTTTCACCTCTTTTGTTAGGTTGATTCCCAAGTATTTTAATTTTTTTGAGGATATTGTGAATGGAGTGTTTTTCCTCATTTCTGTTTCAGAAGTTTTGTTGCTGATATACAGAAATGCCTTTGATTTATGCGTGTTGATATTATATCCTGCCACTTTGCTGAATTCATTTATTAGTTCTAGTAGTTTCTTTGTAGACCCTTTTGGGTCTTCAAGGTATAGAATCATGTCATCTGCAAATAGTGATAATTTAAGTTCTTCTTTTCCTATTTTTATGCCTTTAATTTCTTTCGTCTGTCTAATTGCTCTGGCCAGTGTTTCGAGAACTATTTTCTGGAGGATTATATATGGTATTGCAACAAATTAAACAAAAATGAAAATCGAGCTGTTTGTTAATAAACCAAATATTCAAAAGCTTCAAAAATGTAAAATAATGCCACTCTTCTCACTAATTTTTTGGAAGGAAGGGCATAAAAACAAATATTTTTCTTCAAAAATGCATTGAATAGCCAGGCATGGGGGTGCATGCCTGTAATCCCAGTGTCTCAGGAGGCTGAGACAGGAGGATCATGAGTTCAAAGCCAGCTTTAGAAAAATCAAGGTGCAAGCAACTCAGTGAGACCCCGTCTCTAAATAAAATACAAAATGTGGCTCAGTAGCCAAGTTCCCCTGAGTTCAATCCCAGGTATCCCCCCCGCAAAAAAATAATGTGTTGTACAATAATGAGATTACCTGGAAAGCAGTATCGAGATTCCTCAGAAAACTTGGAATGGAGTCTCCATTTGTCCCAGTTATCCCACTTGTTGTCATATTTCCAAAGGACTTAAAATCAGCATACTAGAGTGACACAGCCACATCAATGTTCATAGAAGCTCAATTCATGATAGCTAAGTAATGGAACTAACGTAGATGCCCTTCAACAGAGGAACGAATATAGAAAATGTGGCATATATACAAAATGGAATATACTCAGCTGTAAAGAATAATTAAATCATGGCATTTGCCTATAAATGGATATAACCAAAGATCATTATGCTAAGCAAAATAGGCTAACTCCAAAAAACCAAAGCCTAAATATTCTCTGATATGCAGATGCTGACTCACAATAGGCAGGTGTGACCAGGAGTAGAGGTTCACTGGATTGAACTGGGGGGAATTGGGGAAGGGAGGGGGAGATGGGAATGGGAAGACAGTAGAATAAATTGGACATAATTTTCCTAAGTTCATATATGAATACATGACCAATTTAACTCCACATCATGTACAACCACAAGAATGAAAAGTTATAGTCCATGTATGTATGATATGTTAAAGGGCACTCTACTGTCATGTATAACTAAAAAGAATAAAAATTAAAATGAAAAGTAATGAGATTATAGTAATTATTTTACAGTGGAGGTTAAATAACTAGTTCAAATATTACCTTTAAAACTTCTTAATTTTACATAAAATCTAACTAAAATACATAATATATATATGTTTATAGATATATATGTTTATAGATATAAATATAAAAATATAGATATAAACATGTATATATGTTTATAAATATACATATATATATGTTTATATATATATAAACAGAAAGCACTTATAACAGAAAGCACTTGAAATCTTCAATAATTTTTAAGAGTTTAAAGGTATTCTGAGACCAAAAGTCTTTGAGACTCTCTGATCTATATATTATCCCTATGTCAGTACCATTTTGTATTGATTAAATAAATTTAAAATAAGATATTATGGTAAATGTTAAAATCAGATTGTCTTCCAAAAATGTTCTTCTTTTAGAACATTCTCATATTTTTATTCCTCCTTTAATAAGCAGTTTAAAACAACACAGATTTATTATCCTACAGTTCTGTTGGTCCTAAGTTTGACAAAAGTTTCACTGAGTTAAAATTAAGTTACACAGCTGCATTCCTGTTTGGAAGCTCTAAGGGAGAAGACATTTCCTACTGTCAAGTAACTGGCAGAATTCAAGACCTGGTGGCTTTAAAACTAAAGCTACATTCCCTTGCTGGCTTTCGCTTGAAGTTTTCTTTTTCTTCTAGAGGCTACCATTATTTTGTGGCTTGTCACCCCTAACTCCATGTTCCAACTAGTAAAAATTCTTCTCATGTTTCAAATATCTCGACCTCCTAATTTGGTATCATCTATCTGATATAGCATCCAAAGATTCTCTTTAAGGACTCATGAGATTAGACTGAGCTCACATATACAATCCAGTATAATCTCACCATCTCAAGGTTTGTACCTTTAATCTTGTTTACAAAGCCAGTTTTGCCCATTAATATATACATTCACTCGTTCTAGGGACTGGACAATGTTTTCTTGCTGGGTGGTGGTGGTTGTTTTTTTTTGTTCTGTTTTTTGTTTTGGGTTTTTTTTTTTTTTTTTGGTAGTATGTGTGAGGGACACAATCTTCATTACTACATTTGATTTTGCTATTCTAAATATTCAGCATTTCCATATAAATTTTAGAATCAACTTATTAATTCTTACTAAAGAAAAGCCTGCTTGGATTTTTAGTGTGATTTTGTTACATACATAGATCAATTTAGGGAGAATTACCTTTTGCCATTATTAGGTCTTCTATATCATGAATATGGTATAGGTCTTTTTTTGGTCTTATTTATGTTTTCTTAGCAATTTTTATAAATTTCAGTAAAATTATATACAGATTTTTGTTATTTTCTTAAACATTACCTATGCTTTATTTTTTGATAACATTGCATATGTAATATTTTAAACTGCTATAGTAATACCATTATCTTTGTAACCTTTGATTCAATATTTATAACCTTTGATTTTACTAAATTCACTTATTAGTTCTGGTATATTTTTGTAAACTTATTGGATTTTAGTTTTTAATCAATCATTTACCTTCTATTAAATGTAATCTTATTTCCTACTAATATTTTTCTCCAGTGCCATATGAAGAGAAATTGAGTAGATATTCTTGCCTTGTGCTCAATCTTAGCATTCTGTGGTGAAAACATATACTATTTCACTATGAATATGATATTAGAAATAGTTTTAATAAAATTTATAATCAGATTGAGAGAATTCCCTTCCATTTCTAGTTTTCTGAGTATATTTATCATGAATATAGAATTTTTAAAATGCTTTTTCTGTATTTACAGATGCTTATACACTTTTTCAATTATTATGACTATTTACATTGATTTATATACAAACCAACATATTACTCAGATCAACCCAATTTCATTATGTTCAATGTATATTGTATACATTATAAACTACTTAATTCAAATTACTAATATTCTATAAAGGACTTGGATATATATTCATAAAATTTATTTTTTTTTCTTTTCCTCTCAGGTAGTTTTCTGCTCTTGGTGTCAGGATAATGAATATACGTGGATGATACTCACACTTCTAGACATACGCTGACTTCCAAAATACTTTGTGAAGTATATCCTCCTCTTCTATTTTCTTCTAAGAATTGGTATAAAATTGGAGATGTTGTTTATTTTCATTAAATGTTCAGGAGATATCAATAGAGAATTAATTTGAGGCTGAAAAACATTTTATATTTTTTTATTACAAGTTTAAGACTGTTTAATGTGTATCTCAAGCACTTTAACCATTTCAAGAAGGTTGTCAACTTCATTGCTAAAATTTATACTTCCTAATTATCTTTTCAATGTTTATAGGTTCTTTAATAATGTCCCTTTTCCATTATTAATATTAACAATCTGTATCTGTCTGCTTTCCTTTATTTTGAGCAGTCTGGCTATACAGCTCAAAATTAATTTTATGACTTTTTTATGATTTATGTAATTGTTTTCCAGTATACCAGCTTTTCATATCTGTTTTTCATTTCATTGATTTCTGTTCTATATTTTCTTCCTTTGTTTATTTTTGTTTAGTTATTTTATTTGTATTTCAATTTCTTTACTTAAAAGCTGAAACCATTAGTTTAGGGCTTTCTTGTTAAATATAAGCACTTAATGCTATTATTTTCCTTTCACACATTTTTCAGCTGCATATAAGCAGCTAAAAATTTTTGAAGCATTATGTTTTATTTTTTTTTCTTTCTACGGATTGAGGCCATGGTAATTTACTACTAAGCTACATCCCCAGTGATTTTTTTCAAATTTTGTGAAGGGCCTTGAAAAGTTCCTGAAGGTCTCACTAAATTGCTGAGACTGGCCCTGAAATTGAGATTCTCCTGCCTGAGTCTCCTGAGTCACTGGCATTACAGGTGTGTGCCACCATACCTTCTTCTTTTAATTTTTACTTAATGCCAAATACTAATTTTCTTTTTTTTTTATTGTTGGTCGTTCAAAACATTACATCTAACTTGATATATTTCACAGTTTGATTCAAAAGGGTTATGAACTCCCATTTTTACCCCGTATACAGATTGCTGAATCACATGAGTTACATCAATTACATTTCCATTGATTTACATATTGCCATTCTAGTGTCTGATGAATTCTGCTCTCTATCCTATTCTCTACTATCCCCCCTCCCCTCCCCTCTTCTCTCTCAACCCCCTCTACTGTAAAACACTTCTTCCACTTGTATTATTCTTTCCTTACCCCTCACCTAATTTTCTTTTTGATTAATTATTTTACCCATAGATTTTTTAAAGTCTTGAAAGTTCTTTTTTTAAATATCTAGAGATTTTCCTGATCTGTTTCTGTTATTAATTTCTAGTTTAGTTTTTATGTGGTAAAAATATAATCTGTATAAATTCAATTTTTAAAATTCTTATGTCTCTTTCATGGTCTTGTATGTACTGAATCTTAGTAAATGTTCCTTGTGCACTTGAATATAATATGCTTTATGTTGTTCTTAGGTAGAGTCTTCAATAAATGTCAATTTATTGGGACAAGTCAGTCAATATATTTTTAAGTGTCCATATCCCTACTTGTTTTTGTTTACTAGTTATATTAATTTCTAAGAGACAGGATGAAAAGCTTTGAAGTGTTTAGATATGTCTTTTCTTTCCATTTTGTCAGTTGGGGATCATTTATTTTGAAGCCATGTTTTAAGAAAGTTTCATATTTAGGATGTTATATCATCTTTTATTAATTGAACCTTTTAAATTAAAAAAAATGAGTCTTTTTATCTTGAATATCCCTTGTTCTCAAGTCTATTTCATTATCAGTATAGCTATTCCAGCTGTCTTCTGGTCTTCTGGCTTTGGTTGACATAATTCAGTATGTCCTTCCTTTTTTCATTTTTATCTATTTTTTCTCTTTACATTTAAAATGAATTCCTTTAGACAGAATGTAGTTGTAACCTGCTTTTGTCTCATGGCTGACAATCCTCTCTCCACTTTTAAATAGTGCTGAGACCATTTACATTTACTATGATTTGACATTTTTCCGCTGCATATAAGCTGATAAAAATTTTTGAAGCATTATGTTTTATTCTTTTTTAAAAAATATACTGTATATTTTACATGTGCTATTTTGCCATTTGTTTTTTTATCCATCTGATCTTTGTTCCCTCTCTCATTTTTCCTGCTGCTTTTGGATATTTTGATTGTTCAATTCCATTAATCGTTTATTTTATATATTTTGTTTTTCTGTAGGGTAAAAGATGCAGGGTAACTTTATGTTATCATAATTCACTTCAAAAAATAACTTCACTATAGTTAATGCCATTATCTACACTTATATTTGCCCTCTCTCATGCTTTGTGCTATTGCTTTTATACTTTTTCTTTCATGTTCAATATAAACTCTGCAATATGTAATTCTGCTTTTTAAAAAAGTGATTGTCAAGAATTTTTTAAATGAGACTTAACACCATATTTTGCATTTATCCATTTATCTGTTAGTCCTAGCAATCTTCATTTGTTTTTATATACCAAATTTTACCTCATAACAGTTTTTATTCTGCCTGAATAAAAAAAACCCAAACAATTCTTTAAACATTCATTGAAATGCACATCTACTGGCAAACCATCCTCTCAGCTTCCAATTATTTGAAAAATACCTTTGTTGTGCTTTCATTTTTTGGATGATATCTTTTGCCTTTTCTTTGGTTGCTTTTAAAATTTTTCTCATCATCTTGGTAACAATTTGATTATGTTATGTATTGGGGTAGCTCTGGATGTTTTTTTTTTTATTTGGTTAGAGCTTCTTTGAGTTTTTTGGATTCATGGGTTCAGGTTTTCGTCAATTTGGAAAAATTTAGCCAACCCCTCCTTCAAGATTACTTGTGCCATTATGACTTCACTTACTGTCCTCCACCTTTCTTTCTTTTGGGGACTCAATCACATTAGATGTGCTATAAAGATTGCTATAAAGATTGCTAACTAACATTCTTGTAATTGTTTTTTTCTCTCCATGCTTAATTTCTACTTAGGACTGTAGTGGTGTCTTCAAGATCGCAGTTCACTTCTTCCACCCTGGCCAATGTGTTGTAAAACCTCTCCAGAAATTTTTATTGAACACATTGTGTTTTCATTGCTTTGTCTTGGGGTCTTTTCCATATTTTCTATTTCTTTTTTCATTATTGTTCATTTATTCTTTGGCTTCCTTGAACAAATATGTAAGACTCACAATAGCTGTTTTAGGAATTTTGGGTTTTAATATCAGTTCTATCATCCCTATCACTTTGGGTCCTGTTTCTACTAATTTTTTTTCTCTTTGTCATGAGTAGTATTTTCCTATTTACTTGTACACCAGGAATACTTATTCATTGGTTGCCAGACATTATGAATTTCCAAATAATTGCTAGATCTTTCTTACATTTTTTTTTTAAGAATGCCCAACTCTTTTAGTCAGCTTTTTTGCTGTTGTGACAAAAAGACCTGACAAGAACAATTAGATGATGAAGAGTTTTATTTGGGGGATCATGGTTTCAGAGGTCTTAATCCCTAGACTGCTAACTAAATTCTTTTGGAACCCGAGGTGAGACAGAACATCCCTGGCAGAAGTGTGTGGCTGAGGAAAGCAGCTCAGAACATGGGACCAGGAAGCAGGGAAGGGAGAGAGGAAGAGGTGGGGGCTGGTGGGTGGGGTAGCAGCACCAGAGGGCAGAGAGAGACAGAGAGAGAGAGCCTTGTACTCACAAAGGACAAAATATATACTCCCAAGAGCACACCCCCAGGGACCCACCTTCTCCAGCCACATCTTTAGCTGCCCCCCATCAGGGAATTGGTTCACAGATTAGGTCAAGGCTATAATAACCCAATCATTCAACTTTCTTGCATTGTTTCACACATGAGTTTGGGGGGTACACCTTATATCTAAACCATAATACCAACAGTGTTCTGGTCTGTAGTAAAATGATTTTCAGTTCAGTCTGATCCTTTTGGCCCTCTAAGTTGTGTGTATGCTCTCTGGTGCTATTGTTGCTTTCCTGGCAGGTATAGAGTTATCTTCCCTCTGGGATAATCTGTCTACACTAGGAAAGCACCACCTGTCTGAGGACTCTGTCCAGAGGCTCCCAGGTTATAAAGTTTAGCCACGCTGGCCGGCTGAAATATTACGTATCCTGAGCCTTATGTGCTCCTGGAGTTGTTTGGTTTGTGATTTCCAGCAGTATGCTCCCACCTCACCTCACCAGCTCTAGGAAATTTCACTTCATGCTGACACAAACCCATACTCAGTCGAAGACCCATACTCCCTCTGGAGCATGCACTATCTGAAGACTCAAAAAGTCTCCTTTCTAGATTTGGCCTTCCACATTCTAGTTGCCTTGGCCTGGACCCGGATCTCTTCCATTCAGCAAGACCACCAGGCTGGGCTTTTGTTGGTTGGCTTCCCTATGCTGTGACCTGGAGGGGTCTCAGGCAGGGAGGTGGGGAAATTGTAGGGGTCACTGCACATTTTGGAGCTCGAGGTGAAGCAGAACATCCTCTCTTAGTTACCACAGTCTTACAGTGCCTGTGAAAAGAGTTATTTTTACATATTTAGTCTATCTTTCTAGTTCCTTATGTCAGAAAAATGAAAACTCTTAAGTTATATTTCATAGGAAAAAGCAAACACACACTCAGAAACAGTTTTTAATTTTGAAATGCTATATAGGAGGAAGGCAGATTAGGAGGGTAGGATGATTTTTTAGTACCAGTCCCTCCCATTATCCCCATACTGCAAAGAAGAATCCTTGGGCACAGTAACTCACAGAGACAGTGAGTGGCAGGATTAGGACTCAAAACACTCTGATTTCAGAGCCTCTGCTCTCAGTCACTTTGTTCTCTGCTTCCTCCTAATTCTCAACTACTGATACTCATACATGTCTGGCTCTGATTCTTTTCGATTTCAAATCTACTGTTTATATATCAAATGCAGTCTCACATACAGAGAGCAAGCCCTGGGACATTAGAAAATTCATTAAAAAAAAGTCACCACTCTTACAGATAAACAAGAGAGAAAATAATTAAATCCATCATCATTTATCTTCAGGTCAATCTGACACCTGGGATAATTGTATCCCTCATTATGGCTCCAGGTATATCCCCTGGTTAATGAGCCCCTGGCATCTCTCCTCCTTTCCCTTTACACCTTTCCTTTTTATTTATAATTCTTCTTGATTTAAACTAACCAAACAGTGGAGTCTATAAGTTCTGAATTAGAATTAGTGAGAAATTGGGAACCAAAATGTATGTGATTAATTGAGTCAAGGAATTCTAGCCTAGAAAGGCTTTTGAGTAGCTGGAATATAAAAGTGGCATTCAGTTATTTGTCATTATAGCTTACTCTCTCTTTCTCAACCAGCAAATATTGCTCAATCTCTGGAATCATGGCTTTATAAATCATGTAAGGCAACACAGGTTCTATTTATAAACAACTCTCAAAGGCCATATTGTGTCCCCAATTCACATGCCAGACTCCCACTGAGATCTAGTCATGTGCAGATCAAGGTCACACTATGGATAATATTCTCACTTTCATCTCCAAGTGAGAAAGTAGGGTGAAGCCATAAGTCGTTTACATCGGTAAAGTTCAAACTCCAGTGTAACTGATTGGGGTCCAAGGCCAAATACAAAGACTGATTTTTAACAGAATTGTTGCCATGGCTTGGTCACATCACAGATGTACATGCATATCAAAGCAAAAGGCACAAACTGATTGAGACTGTTTCGATCAGAACTAACCGAAGGACTCTCACTCATAATCCAGCAGAATCACTGCCTTGAAACTGTCAAACAATGAGCTATTGAACAGCCAGAACCGATAGCTGTGTTCCTGCCTCCCTTTCACTTTCTCGCTCAGCTTCAAGCAGAGCTGATGCAGGCAAAGTAATATAGTTTAAGAAAAAAAATAGAATCCTATAAAATTGCCAGTCTTAAACCAGCCTCCTGCAAAGGTAATTCTGTACAATAATTCTTATCTGTCAGTGTCTTGAATAATTACATGATTTAGAAGCTTCATCCTAATTTGTCCCTTGTTTGTATCAAGCAGTATATTATTTTCTTCTCAAGCTACAGAGTTCATAATTTCCAAGCCACTATTTGAAGATGAAATATGCTCTTTATTACCTCAAGCATCACTTGGTGCCTCACATTTAGCAAGTATCCATACAAGACAGGAGAACCATGACTATGGGAGATTTTCTCAAGTGGAGGAAATTCTATAATAGCATGTACATTTTGGGGCATTACTCATTCAGGTGAAAAGGTGAAGTTAAGTGTGCAGTGGCTGGGAATTTATGAAAAGATTCAAACTCCTCCACTTGAGAAAATATCATATTTTCCTGTCTTCCAGAGCCAATATTAGAGGTGATGGCCCATTTCAGATCATAACAACAACAAAACTGTGGCACTGGTTTTAAACAAGTTTGCTAGAGATTGGAATTCACTGTGGTATTGTCCTCATTTTTTTTCTTTTTATTTCAATAGGTTTTTTCTGCTTCTGCTATTTAATGCAGGCTTTATGCCAAAACCATCTTAGAAAGTCTGTTATGCCAGATGTCACCCTTTTGCCCTTTTGCTCTATCTGCAGATTTTCTTTTAACAACAGCTGAAGCCCAAGTTAGCAAGCATGCATTTTCTGTGGTAAAGGAGGCATTATGAATAACACCTTTCGTATTTTGAATAACACCCTCAATGAGCACAGCACTTTGGTCATGTACTACATCTTTAAAAAAGGATTATTCATGCTCCTTTAGATTTGAAGAGAGAGCTTTAAGGTTTTAATAGTTTAAGATCAGTGTCATAGCCCATAGTAGAAGTGGATATATAAGCTTTAGTATGCTGATTGGTTTGCTTTTGCCTTTAAACTGGAGGAGGAGGAGGAAGAGGAAAAGGAGGAGGAGGAGGAGGAATATACTTTTCTGCTAGTAAGCACTTCAAGTCCACTTCACATCACTCCAACAGACCTGTAGACAGGAAAGTTGTCCCCCACAGACATGGGCTCCCTCAACAGTTTGACTCATGAAATGTATCATTTGAAGCGCTGGGTGGGGTCTATGCCACTAGAGAGAGGAGGTCCGGGGCCTATGGCTAAGATAGGAAGAATTTGTCAGTAATTTGATGGCCAACTTTCACCTCCCACTCATGTACTTTGTAAACTTTCAGCTTTGGAAGTTTCTGTCTAGAACTTTATCATCATTCTACTAGTAATATAACCAATCAGAATATACCATGTTAGGTATCCTGAATTTTAGAGAACTGAGAAGTTCTGAGAGGAGGAAAGTTCAGGGTAAAGACATATTTTCTCTCAGGAAGAACCTGTTCTGAGTATCCAATTCTGAGTTTCACTTAAGTTTACTCCTACCCAGCACCAATTATATTTAACACAACAGGGTCCTAAAATATAAAATTCACACAATCTATAAGGTAATACCTATTGCTCTTTAAAAATTGCAACACATCTTAGAGATCATCTTTTGTTAACCTGAAGAAATGAAAAGAGTTATAAAATGAGCTAGTTCATGTTTTAAAAAAAAAAATAGACAATGGAGCCATTATCTAATGTCCTTCATTACCAGGACAACAAACCCATCCACTTCCAAGGACTCAAAAAAAAGAGGAGGCACTAAAAAAGAACCAGAAAATTACCACTAAATAGAGAAGAGAGGTGGGAGGGAAAAGGAGGGAGAAGGGGAATTGCATGGAAGATGGAAGGAGACCTCATTGGTATACAAAATGCATGTATGATGTTGTGAGGAGAAAAAAAAAAAGAAATGTGTCACACTAGATTGGGTAGAGAGAAGTGATGGGAGGGGAGGGAAGGAGAAAGAAGGGGGGATAGGAAGGGCACCAGAATAAAATAGACATTATTATTGCTGTATGTATATACTTGACTGTATGACCAATGTGATTCTGCAACATGTACAGTCAGAAAAATGAGAAATTATACCCCATTTGATTCAAATGTATGAAATGTCAAGATCATTATACTGTCATATGTAACTAATAAAAAAAAGAAAAAAAAGAACCAGCCTTCTGCTTTATATGTGAGAAACAAGAAACCTAGAGATAGGAAGAAATCTTTAAGGTCAGAGAAGTTGTTTTTCCTTCTTCCAGTCTTCCTGCTACACCACAACTACAGATTTTTTTGTAAGGTACTTCTGGAAAAGTGTCAGTGCTGCCTGGAGTCACTCTAAAAGCACATCAAAGCTGGCATTGAATGCCATTGCCAAGATAGCTGGCAAAATTGGAACCATGGTTAAAGCCATGAGATAAGGAGCAGAAATAAGTTGTTGCTCATCTTCCAACAGGCTACCCTCTAGAGAACTTTCCTGAACTATGTGGTCCTGTTCCCAGTTCAGTTAGGCTAAATAGACCCAGACCTAAGAGAACTTAAAAAATGAAATCTGCTGACATTTTTATCTGAAGAGGAATATTTCATTTTCAGGGCAATTTTGCATACACTTAATTAATTATCAAATCTCAAGTTAGACCAACCAGAAATTTGAAAACAGAAAAAAAAAGGCAACAGGAAGTGAATTTAATTGAAGCACCTGCTATTACTTGGACACTTAAGCCACTTTTGCTTATCCAGAGCCAATCTTTGGCTTCCAAAATCTCAATCACCCATCAAAATTAAATGCTTCAAAATATAGTTTGATAGGCATATCCAAACCCATGAGCATCTGTTTCTTCAACCAGCTGTCTCGAAAAAGAAACCTATCTTCAACTCAGTACTAGCCATGCCACAGTACCCGATGTCTGCTCAGGCACAGTGGTTTTATAATAGAGGTGGAGAGTTGATCCACTAAAAGTGTCCGCTCTTCCCAGAAACTTTTTCACAGTCACTGATTCTCAACTCTGGCTGCATTTATGAATAATTTGTAAAGTCTTTATAAGAGAGAACTTCCTTGCCTCTAACCCCAGAGATGCTGATTTTATACATGTGAACTCCAGGAAATTTTTGATCATTTTAATCAAGTTCTTCAGGTGATTCTTTTGTAAATGGTCTTTGGAAACCAGAACTATTGCTGTCTCTGAGTAGGAATGGTATTTATTCGCAAGGAGCACTTACTTTTATTCACCCATTTCTTACTACTTTCTGGTAATTGTACCCATCAGAGAAATCACTACTCAGGAAGAAAACAGAAATAAGAGCACCTGAAAAAAGCAACAAACCAACAAAATCATAAAATGTAGGCCTGGAAGGAGTTCTAAAGACCACCCAGCTGAAGACTCTTACATCTTCACATTTTTGATTGACATGCCTTTAGGAAAGACATGGCCTCCCTGGCTTGGTCAGAGGCCGTGGCACTGGTTTGTTATATCCCACCCCTATCAGCACAATGGCATTAATACCTGGATTTTCTGTAGACAGGGCCCCCAAAATGTACAGCTATAGAAGCACTGTTGGACATGGTTGTACCTTAGGCTTTTCCTTTTACATAGCCTAGAGTGTGAATATCATCCCCTGGAGTTGTGGTCACCCAGTGGCTTAGACCATAGGCATTTGAGTTCTTGATCTCTGATCTTGTTCATAACTCAAAGCTAAAGTAATAGACATAATGGGACTTACCTATGAGTATAGAGATAGGAAACCATTCTTAAACTCGTAAGAACAGGTACCTAGGTCAATGCAGTCATCACACCAAGCAATCTCAGCTTCAGAGGAAACAAGACTAAATATTGAGATAAAAAAGACTGCCCATAAAAGATAAATATTATGTCACTAAAGACCTGCCACCCATGTTTCCACTTCTTAGACTTGCATAATTAATTTGAAGGGATCAAAAACAATGAATTCGGGCTGGAGATGTGGCTCAAGCAGTAAAGTGCTCGCCTGGCATGCTCGGGGCACTGGGTTCTATCCTCAGCACCACATAAAATAAAAATAAAGATGTTGTATCCACTAAAAACTGAAAAATAAATATTAAAAAAATTCTCTCTCTCTAAATAACAAAACAAAACAACAATGAATTCAGCTCTACTGAAGTAAACATTCTTACCCCAGGAGATTTGGGGAAGAAAGAAGGCAGCCATACTGTTCAGTTAGAGAAAAAAAAAATGATAATAACCTGTTCCATAAGGTTAAAAAGATTATTGTTTCTGGGATCTCCTCTTAGATGTTTATTCTTCATCATCTTAATAAAATATCTATATTATAAAATCAGAAATGTATATTGTCAAGAAGAATAAAAATATTAACTGATCAAAGAGTATCACTCTCAAAATAATGTCTTTGGACAAACTAGATGTGATGACTGGTTCAGAGTTGGTACACTGTTTTCCACATTGAAGAATGGGCTCTTAGGAGATAATTCCCCATGGGTTCCTTCTATTATGAGAAGTAATGACTATCTTTGTTCTAAATTATCTTTTCAAGTATATTTGTAGAGAACATACTTAGAGGGTAGTATAGATCTCTTTCCAGAGCAATGGAAAGGTTATTTTTTACACAAAGATAATGTTTTCCTCTGAGACAAATGAGAGGCAATTTATTGCCCATTATAAAAGTTTCAAGTTTCTTAATCAAGATTTCTCACCTGGGATGGAAGCCTCCTGTGTTTGCAACATTCATCTGGGTTTCTATGTTATCTGCATGGGAGGAGAGGACGGGAACCCATACATACAAACATGATGCTCACTACATTTGCTGCTGTTGTAACAGAGTCCTGTTAATATCTATAAAACTATAGCAAGAAAATATGCTATCGTACAAAGAAGGTAAAGTCTCAGAACATTCACAGTTCTTGATGTGGAGGAAAGTCTCAAATTCATGAGAAGAAACTAAATTTTCTTTTACTATACCATGAAAAAAAATACAAATTGCAATTACTAATAAATGAAATTTAAGAAGATAAAAATGAATTTTATTTCTATTTCTATCTCACAAAAATATCAGACTGCTGCCAAGTCATGCTTTATTAGGGTGAAAGTTCAAAGGAAGTAATCAAAACCTGGATTGGAATCCTGAAAGCCAACTGGTAGTTAAAGGCAAAATATCCTAAAGGTGTCAAGTTGAGGCAGTAAGCAAGTGAATGGTGTTTGGTGTGAGGTCAAAGGGCTAACGCTTAGTCAGAAGAGCAGATAATATCCACTGTCTTGCCAGGAACTGTCACTGTAAGGTAGAGGTTTGGGTTCAAGAAAAAATAATCCACTCTCTCAGTAACAAGATGGATGGGAAGGCAGAGAGTTATCCACAAGAATGAGACTATATTAGTTAAACAAATTTGAGTTAGGACTCCAGCATGTGAAAGAGATTGCTAAACTGCTAAGTAGGCTTATCAGATAATGAAGTGAAAATTAGAATTCAATGTAGGACTGGTTAAGGACAAACACAAAACCATGGGGAATGTTGTCTCAGAAGCTGCGAAAACCTCAGGTCTCTCCTTGGTTTACCAGATACTGGCTTGAGACTGAGACTTCCCACATCCTTCTGCTCCTCCTGAACTTTCCTAGCAACTGAGTAAGACTGGATGAGCTGCTGGAGGCCTCCTCATATTCAGTGTGAAGGTGAAGCAGCAGCAGCAGCAGCAGCAGCAGCAGCAGGTAATAGTTGGCTAGAATTGTACCTAGTTTCTAAAAGGTGGTATACTGAAAATAGTTCTTTCTTTTCAAAATATCAGAGACCCAATTCATATGAAAGTCTACTTAATGAGATAAACTTTTTTTTTGGTCATAAAATCAACTGCTCTGACACAAAATGAAAAAAAAAACATGTACAAGGTATAGATTTCACTTAATGAAAAGCATATGGCTTTGTTAACAGTGATGGGTGTCTGTTTTATTGCTCCAGTACAAGTTCATTGTGTAGACCCAGAACCCACTGGCCCAGAGATGCTGTGGTGAAGGGTAGGGAGAATCACTGCAGTATCCTTATCATGGTGTTGCAAGGTCCTTCCTGTTAGTGACCCAGTCACCACTCCATTCAATGAATTGTAGGTCAGAAAAAAATAATGATTCAGGTCTTGAAACTGGATATAGATTTTGAGCTTTCACTGGGGAACTTCCTTTGGTTTCCTGCTGATCTGTTCTTACTTTCTGCTCATATACTTCTTTGCTATTGCACACATATTCATCAGTAATTTGGCTTTCAGTTTTGCCCCTGAGAATGTCTGGTCTATTACCCATTTCTACAATTCAAGCACACCTGCTCTTCTATGACATATGGACAGTAAGTGCCACCACCTGGCCTCTATTACTTTGGGTCGCCTCTCATCCCCATTGCTAACAAGCCACCCTCCCTAATGGCATCTGCTACCATCAACCCTGCTTTCCTGAGGAGAGTCACCAGAATTTCTTGTGGATGCCGGTTCCCTTCCCACCATCACATTCCTGATGGCCTTAGGGAGTAAGGGGGTATGCCCACATCTATGAATATTTTAAACATCTTACTCTGCCCTTTTACTGCAGCAGGTAAGGCATTTCAATTTCTCTCAACATGGATCAACACTCTCCCAGGTTTCTAGAGGCTACACAAGAAGAGAGTTTTCTCTATCTTCTGAAGTTCTTGTCAGGACGTTGCATTTAGCATCACAAGTCAATAGTCTCCCTTTTCCATTCTTGTGTTGTGGGCCCCTTGGGCTCTCTCCCTCAAAACCCAGGTACTTTACCAGTTTTTGTACATGGTGCTAATTCTTATGCCTGCTTTGTAGAATAATTCCATTTTTCCCTGCTCACACTTAGCATGTCCTTGCCTGGTCTATGCTGTGACTTAACCCTAGTGGCTTAACCCTGGCAGCTGAGAGTAGTAGTAGAAGCAGATCCCAAAAGGGATTCTCAAGGGCAAAATGTCTTTCCCTAAAGAAATGGGTTTGGTTTCCAATTGATTTTCTTCATTCCTGATACAGAGGACCCTGAACTCTCTATAAGTTTGACCAAAAGAGCCCTCCAGAATACATAATTTTTTGTTGTCAATTGCTCTCAGCTTTTTTATTAACCTTTTGGAGTCCATCAATAAAACATAATAACAACCAATTTCCATGGGTTTTGAATACATTGTTGTCTCCAAATCCCAAATCCTTGCACCTGCAAGTCTTATCCACCACAACATTCTGCCATGCCACCTCCAGGGAAGTGGCTTGGCAACTGACCCATCCAATTACACCAAGACCAATTTCACATACCACCTATCTTACTGCCTGCCTTCTCAGAACAACCCTGACCCTCCTGCCAGCGGAATCCACCTGCATGCAGACACTGAGACAGAGTTAGAGACAATGTGAAAGTGCACACTCAAAAAAAAAAAAAAAAAAAAGTAGAGGAAGCAATATTGGGCAAAAAGCTACCAACCCATAAAGCAGATATGTGGTGTGCATTTTTATTAAAGATGTTCCTTTCTGGTAGAAATAACAAGAACCCTTTCCAATAATCTTGCTTAGCTATTGGCCGGGATTCCCTCAAGAAGAGTATGTCTTTTAAAGCAAAGCTTATCTAAAGAAAGTTAGCAGCTGGCACCTATTTCCTAACCACACTCCTCCAGCCAGCAACAAGACCTTTCTTTTCGGGTTTAGAAGGGCTGTATCTCTGTTCGGACACATGGTTCATCTTCACCTTCCAGTGCACAAATGCCAGTTTCTAATGGGTTTTGTGATTCTTGGTACACTGGGGCTCCTTGGGCTGTGGTGACTCCTGGCACTGGTGAAGATGTTGAACATGGCTTTTTGCTTTTGCTTTCCAATCTCTCTATTTTTATTCTGGGATTCAGGAAGACCCAAAAATGTATGCTGACATTGATGCCATCTTCCCTAAAGTGGGTGAGGGTTTTATTTTTTATCACATTTAAAAAGTGAAATGTAGAACACTCAATGAAAAATTTGATATCTGCTTTAACATTTATCCAGAATCAAGTAACTGAAGGAATGTCATCAGGAAAGAAGACATTTAAAACAGAAGATTCAATTGCAAGTTATATAGATTTTTTTTTAAAACCAAGAAAGTGATGCGCCAGAAACTGCTCCAAAGAATAATGAAATGACCTTGTGCCTTCTTTCTACCTGTCACATTCCACAGCTAATAATACAAAGTCTGAAAGACACAAATTACATAGAAATAGGAGACTAGAGTGAAGGATATGTAGCAGGAAAAAAAAGATAGTCTAAATTTGCACAAACGTTCACTTTTAATAATGGAAGAAAGTTTATGCTTGTTATTTCACACAAATGGATTCACCTTACCATAATTAAAGGCTCTAGCCAATTAAAGTTTTAATAAAACCACAGACAGCTAGCTGTAAAAATGAATAGAAGAAGAATAACAACTCTCCTGAGAAGTCTGGAAACTGAAGGTTGCTTATGGCTCCTGGCCTCAGATCGCACACTTTCAGAAAATAATCAAACTCAAGATTTCCATGATTTTGTACATTTTTTTTCAATTTTAGAGTATAGTCTACCCTGTGTATCCGTGGTTTCTGCATCTACAGATCCAATCAACCACAGAAGAAACATTCAGGAAATAAATTTTTAGTGTACTGAAGATGTATAGACATCTTTCTTGTCATTAAACAATGTGGCGTGTTTTAATACATTAGATATTACAAGTAATCGAGAGATGGTTTAAAGTATATAGGAGAATGTGTAGAAGTTATATCAAATACCATGCCATTTCATATTAGGGACTTGAGCATCTAAGGATTTTGGTATCCATGGCGTGTTTAGTCAGATTTCCATGGCTGTGACCAAAATACCTGATACAAACAAGATAAAGGAAGGAAAGATTATTTTGGCTCATGGTTTCAGACGTTTAGCCCATGATGGGTCAACTCCATTGCTCTGGGCCCAAGGTGAGGCAGAACATACCAGAAGGACATGGAGGAAGAATGATACTCCATTCATGGCTGGACAGGGAGCAAAGAAAGGGAGTGGAGAGGTAGGAAGGGGCATGAGCAGAAGAAAGATGAAGTCTTCCAGGGTACCACCTTGCACCCCTGTGACCTACCTCCTCCAGCCACTCCCCTCCTGCCTACAGTTACCACCAGGTCTATTCAGACTAGGGGTTGTTTCGATTATCTCTCTCAAAACCCACCAAGTCACCTCTAAGCATTCCTGCATTAACACAGGAGCTTTTATCTAACCTCATCTAAACTGTAACACATGTGGTGCACTGAAACCGATTGCCCATGGACATCAAGGGACAACTATTTTCTTCCTTTTAAGCAATTTTATTCTTGTATCTATGACATGTGCAATCAGATGTGCAGCAGGTGCAATTCCCACATGAAATAAACTTTGAAGACCTGATATACCTTTTTCTTCTTTCAGGTTCACTCTTTTCAATAAACAGTTCTTTGAATCCTAGGTAGGAGTCAAAATGGTTCAATGGAAGATGAAAGGGTTTGACCACAATAGACAGACCTATATTTAAATCTAGTTTCACTATTTAATAGACAGGCATTAGGCATGTGATTTAGCCTCAGTGTCCTTTTCTGGAAAAGTAAAATTATGTAATCCACCTTATAGAGATATTTGATTTCCTGGCATTTAAATGTTTAATAAATGTTAATTATTATTGATAATTTCTTCTCCAAAAACATTGTTGGTAGTTTCCCAAAATTATTACTATCTATATGTCAGAAAACAAAGTTCTATTTTTCTACTGTAAAGGTCAAATCAGCAGCTTCTTCTATCATGTGTATACAAATCTCCCAGGGAATGGACTTGGGCTCTGAATATCGGAAACTGGGCATGAAGAGGTTATAAAAATAAAACAGGATAAAAAGGTCTTTCATCCATATTCTCTCATTTGAAGAGTAGAGTTGGTGTCTTATAAAGTAAAAAGAAAACAGCAACAAAAAAGTCTGTGGATGTCCTTTTGGTTTTCATTCTTTTGAAATACTAACAATTTTATCTAAATAAAACTGATAATCCAGAGCCAAGATGTTTGTCTTGAAATTTCTCACCAAAATATTCAGACGTGTCTATCATTGAAGTTTTAGTTTGGAGTTTTCAATGTTATTTTTCTACATTTAAAAAAAATTAATTGAACCTTGTGATTAAATTAGAAATTCATACTTAGATCCACAAGTGAGTGCACCAATTCAAAAATATTTTATAGAAAATTCAGATGGTTTCTTTATCTGTTGCTGCACTTTTGTATATGTGCATGATACTGTAAAAAAGGAAGTATTAGAATAGTATTTATCTTGCCAAGAATAAATGTCAAAGTCATATCTGCAAGAACATTGAAAATTTTATTGAAGGCCAGCTGCCAAATGCAAATTAATACCTACAAAGAAATATCTGACAATTTCATTGAATATAAGTATGAACTAAAGGTTGATAGATACTTATATAATTCATATTTATTTGTGCAGATGATATTATAGTAAAGGCAAATATCATTTCTGGGTTTTGATAAAAACTAGATTTTTAAATTTTATTCAGTGAGTCAGTAAGTTGATAGTGATTCTTCACAACTCTGTAATAATTAACAATAACTAATAATAAAATTATGAATTTTAAAGTTGGTAAGTTCATCGACAGTGAAAAGTTCACCAAAAAAACATATGTTCTGGGGTCTGTATGGAGAATTAATAGATTGAAATAGAGATAGATTTCTAGACATAATTAATTTATGGAAATTGTTAGAGCACTATATGGAGAATTGATTCTAAAGTTGTATCTAGGTTTATCAGGGAAGAATGTTTATCATTCCTTAGCAAAGTATGACCAAGATACAGGAGTAAGGTCCATGTTATTCCTTCACAATTCCTGTTTTTCAGCTGATCTAGGTAATGGTAGTAAAAGAATTTAAAAAAAAAACATCAAAAATGCTATTAGTAAATTAATGCATAACACTGAATATGTGTTCTAATCACTTTACATGTATTACGTTATTTAATCTTCTTAACAGCTCTCTGAAATAGAGCACCTATTGATTTCACTTCTGTGTATAAGGAAACTGAGGAATGGCAATATTAAATACCTACCCAAGTGAGTATTAAATGATAGAGTTAGGATCTGAATGTCATTCTGCCTGGAATCAAAGCCTTGCTTATTATCACTTAAAGAAAGTCCTGCCTGGCTTCTAGGCTCAAGATAATATGAGCAGATAGAAAGCCAAGTTGACCAACTACTCACCTGCTTCACTGAAATCCAATGGCCATGAACTCAGGGAACAAACCCTATGCTCAGCACTGAGCCTCATTTGCTCTGTTTTCCCAGCCTTGGTCTGCAATACTCTTAATCCAACCTCTGTCCTTCAAAAATCTCAGACCCCATTTATATTCTAGAAGTGGTACCTAGATTCCTTACCGTCTCCCTCTGAGTCCTTCAGTAAATTGTTGAAAATGTTAGGCCACCAATCTGGGATTACCTTCTTCTTGCTAGGTTCCCCACAAAATGAACCCCTAACCCCAACCCAATGTCTGTGGACACTTAACTAGCTCTGTGTCCTTGCTGCCTGTACCTCCCCAGAAGGTAGGTGAATGAGATCCAGAATCCCCTCTACCTCCAGACTGCCCAACCCAAGGGTGTCATGAGGAAACCTCTGAAGGCACTTCCAACTCACAGCTCCTGCCCTGAAGGCCTGAGTAGTCATGAAATAATGGGATTTTTAAAAAATGGGTGGGTAGATGGATGAATAGATGAATGAAAGAGAAGAGAAGACAGGAAGGGAGAGGAGAGGTGAGGAAAGGGAAGATAAAGGTTCATATTATAGTCATAGGCTGTGCTGAGTCAAGGCCAGGGTATTGTCATAGAACAGAAAGTATCAATAGTTAAATGAACCTTGGGAATAACACAGGAAGCCTGTAAGGAGCATCTGCTATAGACATGCTGGAACTAAGTTGCTGGCCATAAGGAACAGCAGCCATTGAACTGCTTGGTCAGTCTGTTTGCAATTGATAAGGGACACTAGCCATAGGCACGCTTTGCAATGACTGGTTACAATTGATAGGGAGCACAGCTCCATGGCATGCACAAGGAACATGCCTAGATGCAATTACATCACCTCACTTTACATAAACAATGGACATTGACTTTCACTGGGTGTAACCAATCACTAACATATATCACTAACTTGAAACTGTATTTAAATTGCTGGTCCTGCCACATTGAAGTGTTTTGCTCCAAGGCCATCAGTGAGACTGGCCAACTTGCTGTCCATCCCTGGACTGACTCCACTATTCCCTGACATCCAGCTGAAGAGAATCACCAGACAAGGACAACATCTACTCTTTGGCTAAGAGAAGATGTGTGGCATCAGAGGTATTTGGGGGCTCATGATTTCCCCAGGATTGTGTGATTAGTTTATAGTGTTTAATTAGAGTGCACTGTATGCTAGTTGGAGTGCTCCTGCACACACAACAGTTTTTGCATTAATTGTTTATATTTGATGATTGGTGTGATTGAATATAAGCTTGCATTAAAGACAATCTGCTTCTGAGTAATTATTATTAATAGCACTACTTGCAACAAAACCCTTCACTCCCCTCCCCTAGAGCCTGGGCAAGGTCAGACAATGAGGTGAGTCAGGTAGCCCAGGTTTGTCAGGTGGATCCAGGAAGCCTTCTCTGGGAACTGGCCTAGTACTTGCTGAGTAACACCTGCAATCTCTCACCAGGAGACACATTTAGAGACAGCCTTAAATAAAACTGAAAAGAGAGATATCTTCAAAGTCATTGAATTCCTCCTTCTCCTCCTTTGCCCTAGTTCTCCCCCAAGTCAGCACAGTGGAGTGAAAACATCTTGAACTATGAATTGTTGGTAAATCTGAGCTCTACTATTTGCCAACAATGAGCCAGTCATTTAAACTTTCTGAGCCTTAACTCCTCAATTTGTAAAATGGTTATTTGTATCAGAAAAATGTTGTGAAAACTAAATGTTATGAGTATGTCTGGCACTCTAGGGGATTTCAATGCACCTTATAATTCTTCATTCTTTATTCCTGCTTCAGCCCAATCCTTCCTATTGCCCTCTAGTTGCTCAAAATCTTCTTCTTCTATCACTTTTTCTATTAAATCAACAGATTCCAAAACTATCTCCTCTTCCTCCCTACCGACTACCTATCAAAACACTGACTTCCTTAATGCTGGTGAGTGATCTTTTTATAGTGAAAAGAACACCAAGAAACACATATGACTTTACTGGCTTCGCAGACACAGCCCTGGACTTCAAGGAGCTGAAAGTCCAGGAAGAAGGCAAAGTGACCCTAACCCCTAAAAAAGAGGACTTCCACTTTAATCAAATTTATATATTACATTTCTGGGCTAAGCTTTCATTTAGAGTACAGATTCTACCTATTAAATAAAATGAAAGAAGTAAAACCACTGCTTTGTGATATATTAGAGGAATCTTCAGATCTCATGAAATCCTGTTTAATTCATCTTAACTTCATTTTCTCTAAATCTCAACTTATTGGAAGAGATTGTTACTACCCACCATAGGATACTATGCCATCTCCTTAAATGAGTCAAAGATCAACAGGCAATATAGAATCTTAGAGGTATCAAAAAAAATAAAAATCTATTTTCATCATCAGCTTACTGTAGCTTTCCAGTGGCCCTGTCAGGAGCATGTCAGATGCCCTTGTTCTTAGCAACCTATTATTTTTAGATTGGTGCCCAATTCAGATCCTTCTATAAAATTGTGACCCACTTTGCAGTTGGGGGATTTTGCTTGAGTATTTGCTTTTCTGGATGCAATTAGGAAGAGTGGAAGGGAGAGGTCTTTAGTGATGTGAATATTTAAAATAAGCTCTTGAATACTTTTTACTAATAAGATGAAAAAAAGGTACTTATAAAAAATACTCTTTGATTCTACACATAAACATTAACTGGTTGGCTGAAAAGTTTCCTAGACCCTCAGCAAAAGAATCTAGGACAAAGGAAACCTCTCTCTCTCTCTATCAGGCTCACGTGACAAATACCTGGGCTCTGAGAAGGTCATTGTCAGTACACACACATAAATTAAGATGATAAAGCATGACCTTCTATGTGTGACCTCACTAATGAGAAGGGAAGGGTTTTTTTTTTCACTTTGAATTAGTCATTTTATATTTTACTGCATAATGTTTTATACATAACAGAAAATGCTGAGTCATTATCATAGATTAATTCCTGATTATAGTAAGGGAGACAATAGATCAATTACCTTTAGGAACTTAGAGTAATTTTCTCAGTTCACTTGGAAGCATTTATCAAATTATTACTTCAGTGGATGATGGAGTAACTTAATGACTAGGAAGAAATATAATAGAGTATTAATAGTAAAATTATTATATAAGTTAAATATAAATAGCCTACCTAATTATATTAATGGTAATTCAGTAAATTTAGCAACTTCCAGGTGCCTACAATATACAGAGAAGGGGCTCTCTAAATTCTTTTTCTCTTTTGGAGAAGAAACTGAAGACCCCAAAGATTAAGAAACTTGTTTAAGTTCACACCAATTGTAAGTAGTGGGCTAGCACACAATGTTAGATGTCCCCTTCTCTTCAAACTGCCCACTATGACTTGCTCACTCAGCCATAATACACTTGGATTGTGTAAGAACATGAGCCTCTGACCAGAAAAACATACTTACCAAAGAACTGAGGTATGATTCATGACAGCTACAAGACCCCACAGTTCTATTTGAGGCCTTCATTCCATTCCAAGAGTCCCTGCATAGGAAATGGTTTTCCTTTCTTATTTTCTTT
Source organism: Ictidomys tridecemlineatus (assembly GCF_052094955.1). Lineage (NCBI taxonomy): Eukaryota > Metazoa > Chordata > Mammalia > Rodentia > Sciuridae > Ictidomys > Ictidomys tridecemlineatus. Next base: position 162,626,961 of record NC_135478.1, on the reverse strand, counting down.
GGCTCAATCCTCTCTAAACTTTAAGCCTAAAAACACACATAAATCCTATACAATGCCAGCCTTCACACATACACTTTAAAAATCTTCCCTCAACACTCCCAAATTTATTCTATAAAGCTAGTATCACCTTGATACCAAATCCAGATAAAGATCTATCAATGAAAGAAAACAACAGACCAATATCCCTGATGAAAATAGTTAATAAAATGATTAATAAAACATCAGTAATCTACAAAATCAAAACATATTAAGATGATACCTCTTGATCAAGTTGGTTTCATCCTAGGGATGCAAGTTTGTTTCAACATTAGCAAATCAATAAATGTAATTACAGAATTAAGGACAAAAAACACATGATAATCTCAATAGATGCAGAAAAAGCCTTCAACAAAATCCAGCACCCATTCATAAAGGCTTTGTATGATAACCCAAAGCCAACATTATACTGAATGGAGAAAAACTAAAAGCATTTTCTCTAAAATCAGGAACAAGTCAAGGATGCCCACTCTCACCACTCCTACCTAATTCCTGAAACTCTAGTCAGAACAATCAGGTAAGAGAAAGAAATTCACAGAATACAAATAGGGAAAGACATGATGTTTGAAGATGACATGATTCTATCATTAGAAGACTCAAAATAGTTCATCAGAAGACTACTAGAGTTGATAAACAAATTCAGCCAAGTAGCAAGAAACAAGATCAATATACAAAAACCAATAGCTTTCCTATACTTAAATAATGAATCTGCTAATAAGGAAATCAGGAAAACAATGCCATTCACAATAGCCTCATAAAATACAAACAAACAAACAAACAAAAACCCTAGGAATAAATCTAACCAAGGAGGTTAAAGTCCTCTATAATAAAAATTATGGAATACTGAAGAAATTAAAGATATTAGAAGATAGAACTTCTATGTTCTTGGATAAGCAGAGTTAATATTGTCAAAATAGTCATACTACCAAAAGTTATTTATATATTTAATGTAATTCCCATCAAAATTCCAATGACAATTCTTCACAGAACTAGGGAAAATAGTCATAAAATTCATATGAAAGATCCTGAATAGACAATGCAATTCTGAACAATTAAGAGCAATGCTAGAGGATCACAATACCTGATCTCAAATTATTCTACAAAGCTATATTTAAAAGAAAAATAAACAGCATGATACTTAAATAAAAACAGACACAAAGACCAAGGAAATAGAAAAAAAGACACAGAAACAAAACCTCATAGATACAGTCATCTGATCCTTGACAAAGCTACCAAAAAATGTGTTTCTAACAAACAGTCTTAGGATATCAGATGGCCATATACAGAAGAGTGAAATCAAATCCTTCTCTCAACCCTAAACACAAATCAATTCAAAGTGGATCAAAACCTAGGAATTAAACCAGAAACATTGCAACTATAGAAGAAAATCGGGTCATTACTCTGATTCTATTAAAAGACTCACAGAGCGGAAGAAAGAAATTAAGAGAAAAGGAAAAGTCCTGGGGAATAAAATCTACCAAATTATGCTATGTTCATATATGAATATACTACAAGGAACCCTGATTACATATATAATTTTAGTGCACTAATTAAAATAGTAAAAATAATAGAAAGGAGATCAGTAGAGTGCAGGGAAGAGGAGAGGGAAAAGGAAGGTCCTGGGGAATAAAACAGATCAAATTATGTTGTGTGCATATTAGAATGTAGCATAATAAATACCACTATCATATATAACTATAAGATAGCAATAAAAATAACTGAAGAAAAATTTTTCCTCTTTATGATGATCTCAAACTTGAGTCCTATTTTAAAATTCTTGCTACAAGCCTTTTTTTAAGTCTATATTCACATTTGTATTCACTCCTAAGTTTCTCACAACCAAATTTGCACACTCAATACTTTTTTTCACATTGCTTTCTCCAAGACTTCCTTTCCAACAAATTTAAGAGAAGTTTCTTAGAACTCTTACTGTCTCAGACATACCTATCTTCTGTGGACATTTCCTTTTTCTCCAAACCCATTTATTTCATGCCATGTCCTCCTTCTTCCTTGATGTTGCCTCACTTCCTCCTGGACACCACATGCAGGTGAAGCTGGAGATTATGTCTTCAAACTTACATTTCTACCTGCCTGTTAAATATATCTAGATGACCTCAGCAAGCCCAAAACTTAGCATGTCATAAATCTAACTTATTTTCACTTTAAGAAAACTTAAACATGTCTTTCTACTTTATCCCCCATTTTATTTATTGTTTGCACCAGGGATTGAGCCCACTGTCACTTAACCACTAAGCCACATCCCCAGCCCTTTCTCATTTTTTAATTTTTTGAGACCTCCTGCCGCAGCCTCCCAAGGCACTGGGATTACAGGCATGTGCCCCCAACACCTGGATTTTCCCAAATTTTGAAGTCACTCTTGTCTATTCTTTTTTCACTGTGTCCTATGAATACCTTTTTCTAAGTCCTATGAATTTATTTTCTCTTTTCTTCTCTCTTCCTAGTTTCTCCCTATCTACACATCTCCCTATTTACATGTCTAAGGTACACACTGCTGTTAGATAAATCTTCCTGAATCACAGCACCAATAATGTCAATCATAAACATTTAATGATCATCTAATTTGTATAATGAGCAACATCATTACTTATCAGAATATTATAACTCAAGGAGGTAGTAAAAATACTAATTTTTATTGTGGAAAGGAAAATGTTCCAGGAAATTTAATTTTGCTTAAGGAAACACATCACATAAAGAACATAGGATGGACTTCTATCAAGGTCCAGCAGACACCTAAGCCCAGGTGCATAATCATCTGCCTGTCAAAACCCACAAAGTGTTTCCCTGCCTGCTTTTCTCACCTGGCACTTTATTTACCTATCAATGAAGCCCCAATAGACCTTTTCAGCCTGGCCTTTCACTACTCCCCTCCCAACCAACTACAACACAATGAAATCAAACTTTAGCTCAGCATTTCCATTCTCCAATTCATGGCAGACTCTGACCTCTGTGCAGACACACCCATTACAACTCTCCTGTCCAGGTTTTATCATTTTCTCAACACAAATCTAGAGTTCTTTCCTTGTTTCTTCTCCAGGGTAAATGAAATCCCTACCTCTACTGACTCTGTCCAGTAGTACTATGTTTATAATTCTGGAGAATTTTTTTTCTTTTTTCTTTGCTTTATACTAATTTTACTTCTATCCTTCTCTTATGCTTCACTCAGAAGGTAAATTTCCTGAGGACATGAACTAAACCCAATCTGAGTGTTCCTGCCTGTCTTGTACCAGAGGCCTGGAAGTTAATACTGGACAAGGAATATAAGTTCTGTCCAATTGAATTAATTTCCAAGAGGCCCTAGGATTCTGAAGCTTTAGCCTTTTTTTTTTTTCATAAAGCAATTCTCTGATCTCTTTAAAATCTCAATTCTAATTCTACCATTTTTCAGCATTTCTTTTATCCCAAGGAGAACCTACCTCAATGAACAGTCACTACAGTCAGAGTAAAGAACTGAGACTTTAATCCCAAAGCACTGATGTTTCTTTACATAAAGCCCTCAATAACCTTGATCTTTCAACCTGCCATTTCATGTCATGCTCCTTTCCAATGCAATTAGTAAATCAAATGGAAACTCTTTTTAAAGTGCTTGTCTTCTCGATTGTTCTTACTTTGAAGACAATAAGTCACCATGAATTTAGCTCTTACTAGTTGTATCCTTTTTGCAATCCAGAGCTCTTGCTGAATTTTCTGAATATAGTTCAGTTATATCTTTTTGCCACTTAACATCATTTGTAATCTCTATAAATAATTCTGAATTAAGTATGCAAAGTATATTAAAAATATCACTTTCATCTGCCTCTTGCATAATGTTAAAATGTTTTTTCCAAACAGTGCAGTGAATCTTTTACGAGAGCAACACTTTGCCTAAATATAAACATGGAATTAAAGGATACTCCTATATGAAAATCTTGAGTTCACTTGGTTCTTGGGTCAGCAAGAACACATCACCATGGCATTTTATGTAAACGTACTGTGGTGAATTCATACTGTTAAAAATGCTACCCCACCCTCAGAACTAATGGCTTCTTATATAGATCAATGGGCCATTTGGCTAAGCTCTTATTACCAATATCCACTGGGAAATGGGTTATTATTATGGCAGTGACTTTTTAGTTAAAAAATATAAAAGTAATAAATTCTATACTCTAATTCTTTTTCATGTATGCACATATGTGTGTGGCCTTCTTTGGAGGATGCTCTCCTTCCATAAAAGTGACTTGTTCCTAAAGCATTACCTTATATATTTTCATTTCCTAATGCTGTTGAATTTATGAATATGATTCATCATTTCCAATCAATGAAATTGTGTTGTAGCTTGGCTAAACAGCAACTAAAGTTTAATTAAGTTTTCAGTCTCTGTGAAGGAAAAATCATCATTCTTATAAGGAAAAGAAAAATTGATCACCTGGGAGATTTTAGGAAATTAAAACTCACGCAACATTTTAACTGAGTATCATTTCCTTGATAAGCTTTTCCAACTTATCAGTATAAGAGCATTATATTTTTCCATGCCACAGTTATAATAATACACAAAAGGAAGAAGAAACTAGTGTCAAATATTTGATGTGCCTAAATGACTCAATCTCTTAAACTATAAAATGAGAAGAATACCTGCTTCACAAGCCTGTTACAAGAATCACATGTGATATATTAGAATGTTTGGAATCTATATAGCTCTATAAAAACATGAACAACACCCTGTTCAACTATTTCGTAAAAAAGAAAAAGTCAGTTGTTCTTTTATTTTTAAATTGCTACTCCCAAGGAGATTTTCATCTGTCCTTTTGTCTAAATAAAATTAATAAATACATTAATTTTCATGGAATTTTACCTAACATTTACTTAAAGTATCTTAATTTTTAAATTTTTGAAGAACCAATTCCATTAAATGTAGATGTCAAACTGCCTAGTAGAAATAATTTATATTGTCTAGAAAGATAAATTAAAAATCAGATAATACTGTGATCCATAGCACAGGCGTTTTAGACAGAGAGTTCCAGTTTCAAATTCTTTCTTTAGTGATTAAAAATAGTGATATTGATCAAATTACTTAATGACTTTAAGTCCTAGTAGGTACCGATCCCATGATATTGTCGCTAGAGTTTCTAAGCAGCTTACTCCAATACACCCAACAGATTTTACTTACTAATATAAGAAGCAATACATTGTTTTCCATGCACCATGTTTTTTTTTATATACACCTCTGTAGAAGATTTTGGCCAGTGACAATATGCTGAAGACTCCCAAAGCCCTACCTTAACTCTACTGAACTCCAGACCACTGTATCCAACAGTTACAGACCATATCTACTTAAATGTGCTGCAGACATATTAAACATATATTACTTTCACAAATCCTGCATTTATATGTCTCTTCTTTCATTATGATGGCTCCCATATTTCTCCCTTCTAGCCCACAAGTCAACCAGCCAGTCACCTGGACTCCTCCACCTACCTTTTTGATTTCACTTTAGAAGTGTTCCTCTCAAGGAAGCAGGTAGCATGGAATGCCATAACAAAACTTTCAGAGATTAAAGGGATCCAGCCTTTGAGGTCATAACTGGAAAGGATGCCATTGTGTTCAAAGAAATAAAGAAGTATACCATGATGGGAAAAAACGATCAAAAATAAGGACATGGGAATGGAAATTTTGGAGTATGTTTATGTGTTAATTGGAAATGATTTTTAATATGTAGGACTGTTGCCAAGTAATGGGGTGCACCTAAGATTCAAATGTGATGTTAGGATCACGAACACATTTCCATAGTGTTTTATATTCTTTCAATGTCAGGCCTATGTAAACTTAACAGAATATGGATGATGGTATTCCTACACTATAACTCATCATTTCTATGATGACTATAAACCACTGCTAATCTATAATAAAGAGATAAATGCTAGAAAGAAAGAAAGAAAGAAAGAAAGAAAGAAAGAAAGAAAGAAAGAAAGAAAGAAAGAAAGAAAGAAAGAAAGAACGAAAGAAAAAGAAAGAAATATTCCTTTCTCTCATCTGGCTACTGAAGCTGTAGTTGAGATCTTTATTCCTCCTCCATTGGCTTTTAACCAATCTGGTCCCTATAACTCTTAACAACCTCCTCATGCTACTGTGCATGAGATCTTTCTAAAATGCACACTAACCCCTTCATAATTTGCATCTTGTTAGCTTCTTCAGTATTTAGTATCCTATCACTCTCTTTCCCCACCTACATTTTTGGTTCAGGCTAGATGGAATGAGAATACTCATTCATCACTTCTCATTAACTGTATTTGTCTTTCAAAATTCAACCCAAGGACTTTTTTCCTTTCATGAAGACTTTGCTGACCTACCAGAGTTTTTAACCACCCTTTGGGCACCAGCAACCCCTTAGGCATTATATCTAATTTGAAATTCTGCACAGTGTTTACTAATGTGTGTCCCTGGCTTTAGAGGCAGATATCAGGGTTGTTTGCTTCTGTTTATCTACATCTCTAGCCGAGGGTATGACAAGTGCATGTTCAACTGATACATAAATGAAAGGAGAGAGGTGGGGGGCAGGGAGGTCATGCCCATATCAATATGAATACCGGTAGGACAGGATAGGGTATTTTCTGTACACTTAACTAAATGAACCATGTGAGACAGAATTTTCTCCTGTGGTAATATAGTTTGTTTTAATATTATCTATTTGGATATGTTTTAAGTAAAATAGCAAAATAACAACAACAACAAAAAAAGCTACCAGAAAGTCTAAAATACTGTTGATATAAAGCATTTATACCATTGAGCTCCTATAGGAGAACAACACTAGCAAAGAGGAACAAAGAAATATATGTCTTACATGATATAATTTAGGACACTGAGAAACAAAACATAATTTGGGTAAAAATAGAAACTATAATGCAAAATAACTTAAAAGTGATTCTTTTTCACTATTTCCTTGCACTCAATCATAGAGCCACTTTCCCAGACATATTTTGTATTGTATTTAGAGACAGGATCTCACTGAGTAGCTTAGTGCCTTACCATTGCTGGGGCTGGCTTTAAACTTGCGATTCTCCTTTCTCAGCCTCCTGAGCCCCTGGGATTACAGGAGTGCACCACCATACCCAGCTTTTTTCACTATTTCAATGTGCAAAGCTTTGCTTTGGTTTTGGGTTTTTTTGTTGTTGTTCCTTGGCATTTTGATAAAATTCAATTTAGGAAAGCCCAACTGCCAAATATATAATAATGCAGTAAAGCTTAACAATGGGAAGCTATTCATTAAAACAATGAATTTTGAATGTAACATGATAGTAAACATATTTCTCAGGATTATTCCAGATGGTCAAAAATTTAAAATGCTTATGGGGGATGACTACTTTCACACTGCATAGGAGGTCTCTATTCACTAACTTTAAAACCAGTTACTAAGGGGCTGGGGCTATATAGTTCAGTGGTGAGCACTTGCCTCATAAATGTGAGGCACTAGGTTTGATACTCAGCACCACATAAAAATAAATAAATAGATAAAAGTATTGTGTTCATCCACAACTAAAATTTTTTTTTAAAAAAAGAACAGTTACTAGGAGTCTGATTTGCAATCCATGTGTACTTATAAATTTGGGGTTTTTTTTTTTCTGTGTAATCACCAATATTCTTTTGAAACAGTGAATAAGAACAATTCTTGAATAAGATCCCAAAAGCCTTTTTAAAGTCTTCTAGTTAATCAAGTCATGGTTGTTCATGAGATCTTACATCCATCTATTTTATTTCCTCAACATGGTAGCACACAGAAATCTAAATGATATGAATTTGTATTTATGCTATTTATTACTAAGGCAATGTTGTTTTACACTTTGTACTGCCATGTAAGAATAAATACCTCCCTAAGATTTTATTGCTTCACAGCTTAATGGAAAGCAGTTCATCTTAAATGTTATTTCTGTTTATCTGGTAGACTTGTAAGGGATAGTAAAAATTACAAGGAGGTAAAATTATTGGTGTTTTTCTGCAAGGAAAATTTTTCTTTCTAACCAAGAAAAAAACTCAGAGACCACAGTCTACCAGGCAGATCGCGTAGATCAGTGCTGGCTTTCCTTGGTATAGTGGATGTCAGAACATAGTATTCATATCCAACAGGAATGTAAATCAAAGTGCTCGGTAATCAGAAGAATTGCAGCCCTGGAGGCAGGAAGATGTGTGTGTGCACATGCACAATTCTTGACAGTGAGAAAAAAAAAAAAAAGCCAAGAGAATTTCCCTGGTACTCCTTAATCCTTAATGCCACTGTGAAATCTGGGAAGATTTCATGTTTGATAGATATTGCTATTTTGTCTAAAGTGGGTTCCCATTTTCTCTCTCTCCATATGCCCTTTTCCTTAATGTCTTTTGTGTTCATAAAGAAAATTCATGTTCCGGCTCATTCCAAAAACCACCAAAATATCATCTCTTGAGGATGAAGCTGGAAATAAAATGGGGAAAATGGGAGAGAATGTGTCAAAGTATTTGAATATTAATTTTATATATGGATTGTCATTTGAATTGATGGCTATGAGTAACCTAAGCACTTTCATCCAAGAGTCTTAGGTGTGTAATAATTGAGAGAACTTTATGAATCTTTATGTATTACTAGGGTCAGTCTGATCTAATGGGAAATGGGATTTAATCTGCCACGTTATTTTACATGAAGAATGTAGAATAAGATGCAAACTCCAGTAATTCCAATTCTCAAATATATTCATCTTCAGAAAACTTTTCCTAAGTTTTCCTATTCCTACTAGCCTCATAGTAGAAGCCACCACTATGCCTGGGTCTAAAGTGATTTCCCAAAGAACAATTAAGTGAGCATGTAATGAAGGAATCACTTAAAGCAGTGATTCCTTCATTACATTAATTTGAGGTTGAAAAAATATCAAACACATACTTTAAAAAAATCAAACTCATGCTTTAACTTTAAAGGTCTAGAACACCTCTTAAAGAGCTGGGTGTTATCAAACCATAGTGTCATTTGGCATTGGGTCAACTTAATGAATAGAAGAGGAGAGATTTTTAGCGCTATTAAAATTTTAAAAATTACTCAATATTACATGTCCAAACCATTTATTAATGCCATTTGGGGGATTACAAAGACCTTAGAGGTACCTAAAATCTGATGAAGTAAAAAGCCTGAGGTGATATGGTTAAGTAAAACAGAGAAATATCAGAGCTCAGAGAGAAGGGGTGAGCTGTCATCAAATAGTAAGTCGAAGGCTAGAGTTCCAAATAATGGTATCTCCTTAGCTAAGACACCTGAACTTTGGGGCATTTATTTATTTTCAACTCTTCAAAAAGAGGAATTTGGGACTTACAATTCCAGCAACTGAGGAATAACCATTGAAGAAAGCTCTCCCTCTACTAATATATAGTGGTAGAGAGAAGCATTTATGAACCATGCTTAAAATTTTTAATGAATAGCAAAAAGAAAGAGAGATCCTCGGATGGCAGGAGAGAAAAGAGAGTGAGCAGCAGAGCAGGAGCTCTGGATCTTGGGAATGGCTGAAGTTGGACTTTTTGCTCCACCATGGAACACATCATGAGACTGTGGACATTTAAGGAGGTGAAGTAAGCCCCAAAATCTTGAATAAATCCAAGTGCCTCTAAGGTCTGCTATCCTAGTTAAGGAGAGGCTTCAATATCCTCAAGTCTACAGGCAAAGAAAAAGTCGACCTCTATCCTGGCTCTGGTTGGAAAAAAAAAAAAAACCTCTTTGGAGTGACTTTCAAACTCTAGCTTTGATTTCCATGAGACAAGTAGTTCAAGAACTCCTAAGACCAGAAATTAATAATGACAATAAAAATGGCTCTTAAGAGGTGCTGCAGCCATCTTCCCTGTGACTGGAATGCATGCAAAACTGGTGCAGAGAGACCTTTGCCCGCTTGCCTTTCTCTCCACAAAGAAAAGCCAACTTTCCCTTCTTGAAAATTCAAATTCACATTTATAAAGGTCAAAAGTCAAAAGGAAATAAATCATGTGCAAAAAAGGGTTGAGCAGACATGAAAACTAGACAGCACCAAGATCTCAAATTTCATAACTATAATTGAAAGGAAACTATTATGGATTGGATTGTGTTCCCCTTCAAAGTCCATATCTTGAAGTCTCACTTCCAGCATCACGGAATGTGACACTGAAGATATAACTTTTAGATAAGATGAAGTCATGCAGAAAATGGCAGGATCCTAATCCAACATGACTAGTGTTCTTTTAGAATGGTAAAATTTGGACCAAAAGACAAACATGCACACAGGGAGACCATCAAGTGAGCATGAAGGCAGAGAGTGGATGATGCTTATGCAAGGCAAGGAACACCAAAGCTTCTAGCAAACCATGAGTAGTTCGGAGAGAGACATGAGACAGAGCCAAGGAATCAATCACCCTAGGGACACCTTCCTCTTACACTTCTATCCTTTATAACTGTGAGATGACAAACGTCTGTTGGGTAAGCCACTCAGTTTTTGGTACTTTATTATGGCACCCCTACTGGTGAACTAAGTCGATAAAATAGGTATGTTTAAAATGAAAAAAGATATTAAAGAAGGTAAAGGATTTATAAGGAAAAAATGACATTATAAAAAAAACAGAAATTCTATAAGGAGAAAAATAAAACATTACCAATTACAGTCTCCATGAGCAGGTTAAACAGCCTGTCAAATACAACCAAGGAAATTAATATCAGTCTATAACAGAAAATATTTATATGTGACAGAGGTTACTATCCAAAAGGCAGCAGAAAGAGCAATTAAAATTTGAGAGACTAAAAGGCACAAATGATAAAATTATAAGGTCTAATAACTAGAAAAAGAGAAAATACAGAAGGGAAAGAGAGAGAAAATGGGGGAGAGCATTTGAAGTAAAAATGAAAAAGAATTTCCCATAGTTGACAGAAAACAGTTGTCCCCCAATTCAGGAAACTTTAGCACCTCCCAAGTAGAATAAATACAAGCAAATTCACAATTACATGATTAAAAGTAAAACTGCAAGAAATCTGAAAGCAGCAAAGGAGAAGAGATAGATTACTTAAGAAGGATAACAACTAGACTGACAGCTGACTTGACACTTAACAATGGAAGAAGACAGCGGAAAAGTCTTTCATGGGCTGAAAGATGATTAATTGTCAAAACCCGAATTCTATATGTAATAGCATAAAGATTATATTTCTGGAAGAAGAAAACTGAATATGAAATGAAGAAGTAGAATGAAAGAAGCAATAAAGAACAAAGAAATTAAAAACATGTAAGTAAATCTAAATTCAAGTTTAAAAATGGATTTGAATCCTGTTGATGATAACATATGATTCAACCTAATGATAATAACTTTGAAGATGCTAAAAGCCAAGTGGATGGGTGTATACATTTGTTAAAATCCACTTAATCGTACACTTAACACACATGTATTTTATGTAAGTGATAGCTGAAAATTTGACTCTTAAAAACAAATGGAACTGAAATGCTATATGACAACAACGTAGATAAATGGCACTGATAACACTCAAAGCACTGTAATATATTGACATAGTTAAGGAAAAGACTAGAGATAATGATAAATTTTATCTATCAAATTTTATCTCTATCAAGGCATATACACATTTGTAACATTTAAAAAACCACAAGAATAGAAATAGAACATAAATCCCAAGAGTAAGGAACAGAGTGTTCTTTATTCTTCCTTTTTGTGACTTTGTAACAGTAAAATGGGAATAGAAATCAAGCAGAAGTATTCAGTCATGATGGGTCAAAGAGATGATCTAGAGTTTATACTAGAAGGGTTATTGGCAGGGAGGCGGAGGGTGTTTGTTTTTAGACAATGAGGTAGAATCTCCAAGTGATTTCACCAGGCCCTGGAACACAGAAAACAGCAGGATGCAAAAGGACTGGAATGGGGACATGGGTGCAAATGTTGGTTTAAAAGAACTCCAAAGGAGGAGAATGTGTAGAAGCCTGTAGACAAAGTGAGCAGTAGATCACAGTTCATAGATGAACATTTGCAGGAGTGTGGTGAAGCAGAGAACCTTTGTAATTTTCTAGGTCAGGCTCTTTTTTTTTAACAGGTGAGTATACTGGGGTCTAGAGAGGCTAGTAATTCATGCTACAACATTTGTATTCCTGAACAATCAACTGCTGCCATATTCTTTCTTCCAAGAGTAATTACATTTTTTCACACCAGAGACAAAGATTTATGTAGCAACTTGAAAAAATACCTTTAAAAATGTGCTATTCAGGACAATTATTTCAGTTTGGGTAGCTAATTGGGTACTTAAAGTAGTTAGTGTATTTGCATGCTTAATTAACTATAATTTATTTAAAAATACTCTAATATCAAATTGCCAGGGGATGTATTTGAGGCTTAAGTTATTCTTTTAAAAAGTTTTATTTTATTCATTTCTTTTGCAGTGTAAAGTAAAATTAAATTTTATTCCATTAAAGGGAAATCATCAAGTAGAACTAAAAACACATAGTGAAAAAAAATGAGTAAAGATAAAATGTTGAAGCAAAATAAAAACAGATCATTAAATACCCACTGAAGGATTACAAGAAAAAAACAATTTAATCTAAACAAGGATGATTTTCAAATAAAATACAATAATAGTAGCAGTGTGGTAGAAAGTGTTACAAACTATGTTAGATTACTTAGAATCTAATAGCACTTTATCACTGACAAAATCTTTAGTGTGTCTTGACCTCAGTATTCTCATCTGTACAATGATTTACCTTAAAACTACAAAATTCTAAGATTTTAATGGACTAGATTTGATTGCTTGCTCAAGTTTTGACACCTGATAAATCTGAATCTTTATCCAATCAGTTTAAATAGTTTACATATCCACCTTTGTTTAGGGTAGTACCTTCTTATTGCTTAAATGCCTAAATGTTCACTGTGGAGCTAGGGAAAGCAATCAGAGATATGTACAGCCCAGATTGATAAATATAAATGCATTCACACTACCAGATTGGGAGGTAGGGAAAGCTCAAGCCTCATTTCCTTCATGTTTAAAAACAAATCCTGTGAGAAAGTTTCCTAAACGTAGTGATTGAAAATTCTCTGCCCAGATACTTAGGATCTCTGAATACATTTCCTTTTACTTTTTGCCTATGCCTTACGTCCGGTTCTGCTAATTCTTACCTGGAGGCAACAGGCTCCTCATGAGTCTTGCCTTCCTCCTTGCCCTCTCTGCCAGCTCATCTGCCACAAACCTATAGAAGGAATCATGGGCATATGTGAAAGACATTGTTTTAAAACCCTGCAAGGCTGCCCATTGCTTCCAAGTCCATGATCCTGAGAGTGACATCCAGGATCCTTAAATCTGATACATACATGGTCATCTCCAATAATCTCATACTAGTCCCACTTCTATAAGTCACTATTCATTCCAAACTGTTGTAAACTGTTCTTTCCTTGTGCCTGTTATGGATTAGATGTCGTGTCCCCCAAAAGCTCACGTGTGAGACAGTGCAACAAGGTTCACAGGAGAAATAATTGGGTTGTAAGAGTCCTAACCCAATCAGTAATTTAATGCCCTGATAGGAATTAACTGAGTGGTAACTAAAGTGGTAGGGTGTGGCTGGAGGAGACAGGAATTGGGGTGTGGTTTTGAATATATATTATTCGTGTGTGGAGTCTCTCTCTCTGCTTCCTGATCATGATGTGAGCTGCTTCCCCCTCTGCCACATTCTCCCACCCTGAAGTTCAGCCTGACCTCTAGCCCTGAGGAACACAGCCAGCCTTCTATGGACTAAGCCCTCTGTCTGAAACTGAGCCGGCAAATAAACTTTTCCACATATACAATTGTTCTAGCCAGATCCTTTAGTCACAGCAGCGAAAGAGTTGACTAAAACACTGATAGTCCCTGTCGTCTCCACTCTGCATATTCCTATTCTGTTTACTTCTGCTGTTCTTAAATTTCTATTATTTATTTGGGTAAGATGCCCAAGGTACTGCTAGATAATTATTGGATCCTATCACACTGTACTGTAATCATTTATTTAATTTTCTCTCACTGGACTGTGAATTCCTTGAAGACAAAAACATTGCCTTATTCATCTGTGTTTTATGTGCCTTCTTCAAGGTTTATCTGTGAGTAGGTGATGTATAAATATTTTGTGATTGAATAATTTCTTCAGAATTTTGTTATAAGATAAAATAATTTCTTCTCAAAATCTCTTCATGAAAATGCAGGAATACTTCGATTTAAATCTTTATACCTTTCTACAACTTTGAAAATTTGAATTATATATGGCTGTATCATAGAGAAATAAAAATAAAAATATAATATTTGGATTAAACACATACTTTTTATAATAGAGCTTTTCATAGAAACTAAGGGACATGACCTAAAAACTATTTCAAATGGTAAATTGAAATTAACTTATGGAAGCACATTATTATTAATGTGTACACTTTACTAGCAGGGTTATATGTTTCATTTTATTGTGAAATGTAACAATACCAATAAGAATGTCTTCAAAATAGTATTTAATTTTTAAAAAACCACTTGTGAATGGCAGGCAGAGAACAGTGCCTGAGACTGTAACATGAAAAACAACAGAGAGATAACTTCATGTTTTTCTGTTCATTATTTTGTTGACACTGAGTTACACGGTTTCATGATCAAAGTTTGATTTTTTTAGAACTGTTAGCTATCACCTTGGTAATATATCTAAAACGCAGTGAACATTTATCATGTGTCAGAGAAATTGTTCTAAACATCTTACAAACTCATTTATTCATCAGGTCACTCAATTACTTCTAACTTACATATAAGGAAACTGATACAAAAGGGTAAGTGCTAACATCTTAAAACTAGATTCTAATTCTTCAGGTTTCCCTATATTCAAGTTTTTCAACAGGTAACTTTCCAGTTCCTTCCTCTGAAAGAGTAAATTATTTTCCCTTGATTTGGACTGGGCCATCTGACCTGCTTTGGCCAATAGAAATAAGTAAAAGATGGCATGCCAAAGTGCTTATTCTCTGCCATCATCCTTGGAAAAACCTGCCCAGAGCAGAGGAGCCCCTTGGTCCCAAAAGGATGATGAGAGAGACATGCTGCAGAGCTACCTAGGTTGATCCAGCCTAATAAGTAAACTGCAGCTGGCCCTTGGATGGATGAGGTAAGCAATGTCCACCTTTATGTGCCTCTGAGAGTTTGTCATTATATGTTGAATAATAATACTCAGTTATATTGAATAACATACCTATAAAAGTACCTGGATGGTAGCTGATGTATGGACATTTTCCACAAATATTAAATATTATTATGCTCTAATGTCTTTATAACTCTAATTTATGGAAATATTCCACAAAGATATAAATTTATAACTTCTTAATTATTAACCACATATAGGTATAATTTTTACTAGACTATACATACCATGTGGTCCAAAACCATGGATTTTCATCTTCTTACTCTTCATTCCTCAGTGTCCAAGTAGGGGTTCAATAAATATCTGATAAAAGGGCTATTTTTTTTTCTTTTTCTCAGTAAAGATTTTCCCAGGGCTAATATTTGGAGAGAACACACACTTTGGAACATGGTTAGCCAAATCCTGTATCACTATCTTTAGTGTATACAGGAGAAGCTAATATGTTAAATCCATTACAAAGTATATTTAAAACCAACTTCAAGGTTCTACTTTGTTACTCAAATAGTAACTTGTTATAAAGAACCGAAATACCCCTCAGGGTGAGTCCATCATGCTGACACCAGTCATGCTGATATCTCTCAGCCTATTCATCAAGTTAAGAATCTCAAACTTTTCCACCTTCATCTTACTTCTTCCAAACACTAATAAAATTTTGAACTATATCTAGTAGACTAATTTAGAAATTCTACATGTGATAGCTGGAATCAGTATATCCCTTGCCTCACTATCTACATTTGGAGCAGGGAGAACTACTTTGCACAGACCCTTTGAGGTACCCAGAGATCCCATATTCTCCAGGACATTCGATCCATGTACTTCCTGGCCTTGGGTTAGTATGTCCAGTTTCCAGCCCCATGAGTCACAGTCTATCAGTTAGGGCCTGTCATGGGCCTCCAGTTCCTGTGACTACTGAATCCTACTAAGTATCTGCAATTTAGTAGAGAAAAAAAAATGGTAAAACTTCTTATGTCTTTTCTTTTGATGTTTTCTGATTTTTCTTCTATTCTTTTCTTCCAGAAAAATATAGGAGCTATACAAAATGACTTTTGTTGTACACAGAAACCACCAGCAAACACTATAGCACTCTTCCAGAAGATGCTTCTCACTCAAGATTTTCGTTGTCCCCCTCATCCCTTATCACACACTAGAGGCCAATGAGTCTCTACAACAACTTTGTGTTACAGAAGTAATATGAGCTGCCTTGGCAGAGGAATAACAGCGGGAATACTGTTTCCATAACCTGTCTCTCCTTTCCTAAACCGGCTCAAGTATTATGTATCAGACTTTTAAAACTATATGTTACTTATTTTACCTGTCTGTTGCCAATTTTTGTTGCCTTCTCCTAATTTGAAGTTTTACATCTCATGAAAAGTGAAGTTTTAAGAGTTGCTGCTGGTTGGGCATGGTGGTACACGCCTGTAATCCCAGTGGTTCGGGAGGCTGAGGCAGGAGGATCACAAGTTTAAAGCCAGCCTCAGCACAAGTGAGGTGCTAAGCAAATCAATGAGACCCTGTATCTAAATAAGAACATAAAATAGGGCTGGGGATGTGGCTTAGGGAACAAAAGCCCCTGATTTCAATCCCTGGTACCACCACACACACACACACACACACACACACACACACACACACACACACACACACACGAGTTGCTGCTATACATAAGGAAGGCTTGTAAAAAACACCAAGAAATCACTGCTACTCAAAATTTTTTCACATATCATTA
Organism: Ictidomys tridecemlineatus; assembly: GCF_052094955.1. Classification (NCBI taxonomy): domain Eukaryota; kingdom Metazoa; phylum Chordata; class Mammalia; order Rodentia; family Sciuridae; genus Ictidomys; species Ictidomys tridecemlineatus. The sequence goes on along the minus strand of NC_135478.1, from coordinate 162,610,050 downwards.
TTGTGATCAGCCTACTCAATTGTGTAATGAAGAAGTCATATTTGAGAGATAAATAATCAGCATAATGTAATATAACCATTTAAAATAATTTAAGAATAAAGTATACATCTGTTTCTTTCTGGATCACTATTTCTTCCTGTTTTGCCTATGCCCTAACTTTAAGATATGTATGATTCTCTAGAACTACTCATATAATATGCATTTATAAAATGTTTGAACATTTTTAAAGTAACCTATCAAGGAAATATCAATTGGAATTTTAAAAGATGCTATGCAAATAATGTAAGCATATAGTTTTCTTTAATTTTTTCAGTAAGCATCCAGGATTAGGTATATTTTCAGATTTCTATTTTAAAGTGGACTGTCCTTCCCATAAGAACAACTTATAAAATTTAACTACCTGTTGCCAAGTAAGAATTATAGTAGAAGTAGGTTACATAAAAATAGTTTCCCACAAATAAGGACATAAGAAATACCAGATACATCTTCATATGTCTACTATTAAGGCCTATTTTTTTAAAAGTAAATCAGTTGAAGGCTATTTGGTTTATATGTGAGGGGATAAAAGCAATTGATGTTTCTTCAAAATGAAAAAGTAGACTCAAGTCATGTTTTTATTTGTTGAGAAATATACTGTATCTACACTATGGGATTCATGCTAACAGGTATTTACCTGTCGGTTGGGTATTTGACACCTAACAACAATCAGTAAGTTATATCCATTAAACAAAGAAAAGTTATTCAGCTAGCCTTCAGGACATACTATTACAGAGGATTCTACATGGTTCCTGGGATGTTCAAGCAGTTTCATTCATTATAGCAAAACTTATGGAAAGCTCACATGTTCATAAACAGAAAAACAGATTTAAAAACCTGTTGTATTCACACAATAAAATATGACTCAGTAAGAAATGTGAACAAAATACAGATATACAAAACAACATGAGTGAATCTCAAAAAAATTAGTTAAGGAAAGAAATCCAGACATAAAACACTGTATCATGATTCTACTTACATCAAGTTCAAAACTGAAAAAATTATCTATAATAACAGAAATCTGAAAAGTATTTGCCTCTTGGAAGTGGGAAATATTTTGGAGACAGGGCCACTGTCTGGATAAATGTACATATTCTACATCTTGATAAGGGTATGGGTGAGATGGGTTCAGGTATTTATTCAAACCCATTGGAGGGTTTGCTTTAGATTCACGCATTTCATTGTATATGGATTTTACCTCAAAAAGTACTATTAAAATTAATGCCAGAAGTTATAATCTTTGTTCTTACAAAGTGTGTAATGGGAAGAAAAGGGGAATAATAAACTGTTCCTGGTATTTCATTCAGAAGGCAATTTTTTCCCCATCTAGCAGATGATTATCTCGAATACACTACGAATGCACAGATTCTATTTACTCGTTATATATCAAGCACTTTATTCTCACTTCTTAAGGACAGATAATATTTACCAATCCAGAGCCTTTTTTTTCTTCTTTGTCCATGAAAGCTTCTATTTTTAACTTCTGGTTTCTAAGTTCACCAGGGTCCATTAGAGACAGATTGAAGAAGCAGAAAAATAAAAAGCACCAGGTATAGGAAAGAAAATAAAAAGCACTGACAGTCTATTATTTTTTCCTTGAAACTAACACTGCTTTTAATAGTACCAGGTGTCAAACAATCTACCCACCATCAAACACTCAGTCCTAAATCCTTAGAAATAAGAAATACTGCTCATGGGATTGACTAATTGCAGTAGCAGCACCTCAAGACATAAATATCCCTTGGCAGAACCTGAAACAAGTCTGGCTCCCTGTGTGTCTCCTCCAGAAAGATGAGGACTCAGCTGCAGTGAAATGATGGTCAGAGTTAATGAAGAGTTGTCAGTGCTGGAAAATGTTGAGTTTGAGTGTGCAGTTGACTGATTCTGGGCACACTACAAGTCAATCTGTATGAAAGCCAAGCACAAACAAAAAATACCTGGTAATTAGTGATGGCCAGTTCAACTTGGATCATACCACCAACCTTGTCACCACTTGTCATTCATTTGAAAAACCATTAAGACTGTAAGATCTGCCTTATTACTGCCTATATTTGGTCATTTCATGCACTACTGCCTCTTTCTATCCATTACAATTTCCTCTGTAGCATTGCATATTCTTACTAAAAAGATACTTTTCTGCTCCAAAAAACGACAGTCAGCAGCTTACATGTTTAAATTTCCTGGACAAAAACATTTTCTCTCACCTTAACAGTTGCTTACTTATATATTAAATAATGAAAGGAAGTAAGAAAAAGACATATTTCGAATGCAATAATATTACATAGTTCTGAGACACCACAAAAGAAGTACTCAGGTCCAGCCCAGAAGGAATGAAAGCATCATTTTTAAAGTCCCTCTAAGCACCCCATATATGTGGATCTTCATGCACATAAGGCACAAAAATTATTTCACATTAACTGATAACATTTTCTCCAGTAAATTTTATACACACACACACACACACACACACACACACATGCTTAAAGACTTGAAATTGCCTCTTGTAAAATCAGGTCAGGATTTGTTACAAAAGAATATACCACAAACTTGAAAAAAAAAAAAAACAAATTCTCCCTTTCAGAGATTTTTAGATTTGGGATTTACAGATAACCTGGGCTAGGTATTTGTTGGTGCTTGGCTGACATACAGATTGGCTCACACTATGAACTCCTCATTAACTCCAATCATTTCCTTACAGCTGAATCCTAATGTACCTGGAAGCAGTACATGAAAAACTAGTTTTCAGACTTTAACAAAGCTGTGAATTTTCATTTCTGTGATCTAAGGAAATAGAGGCAATGCATTAAAACACCATCGAGGTAAGCAGGAAACTACTCACATGGAGCTTTCCAAATATATTTAGACGACAATGTATTTCAGCACTGCAAGCATGTGTGTGTTCTCTCGCTCTCTCTCAGCATCTAAGTCTCCAGAGTGCTGCACAAGTAATGCCCACTTTAATGTGATAGGGTAAAAGGTAAAGAAGTGAATGGATTTCAGTCCCAACTATTGCCATGGACTTAAGTGGATCAAGTTTGGGACCCACAGAATGGAGAGCAAGAGAAGGAAATCTTGAAGCTATAGAGACAAGCAAATCATGCATGAAAGCCAAATTCAAGAAGAGAAATGGACACCAAATTGGGACAGAGCACAGTGATCAAATCAAATAGCTAAAGATGGAGTGCAGACATGAGTACTATAGGTTTCCATCAGTCATTCTTTAAGGCAGCAGAAACTTTGCTTACCTTTAAGGTTTTGTTGTTTGTATGTGTGTGTGTGTGTGTGTGTGTGTGTGTGTGTGTGTGCATACACATCATAAATGCCCCAAGTTTTCACATATGCAAATTACATACTGTTTCTCCTTGTATAATTTATTTCCTCAAGACTATGAAAACATTATAGTGAAACCAATCTCAAGTATAATCCAATATTGTCCAGTTATTGACTCATCTACAGGCAGTCTTCCTTGCATCTCCAGGGCTGACAGAATAAGATGACTCCAAGTCAGACTTTACTTTCAAAAAATGAGATCTTAAAAAGTTGTTTACTTGATTATGTGGGGTTATACAATACATATAATTATGTGTGTGTATGTATGTATGTGTGCATGCATAAGAAAGATAATAAAAAGAAAATAAGGATATGATATTATTTATATACTACCAACAAATTATGGTAAATGAAATGTTTAACAAAATTTCTTGGGGTTGGGAGATTTTTCCAGTTACTGTTGAACTATGTCCACACACGTACCACATACATGGACCAGTATATTCCTTCCCCAGATGTTTTTTTTTTCTTCATTTACTTCTTACATTATATACATAGACTCATGGTTTTCCCCCAAATAAAATCAACACAGAGAGGGGAAATAATGAGGCAAATTATATGACATGTCTCAGAACCTCTTCCTCCTTCTTATATTTCTTGATTATAGGCCTATCACCCAGTGCTCATGGGCCAAAGGATATTTTACAACAGAAGCACCTTGCAGGAGACTGAGGGGAATAAGACAGGGTGACTCTTGAAGGTTTCCTAGCTTGAGGTAGCAGCTTCATTTAGATACGATATGTATAAATACTGCCACTCAAGTCTTTCATAGTGAACTCTAGTACTTTGGGAGTCATTAAAACTCCCATGGCTTCCAAGCTGATTTTGCTGTAAGGTGTACTAATCCTGTTCAAAGTGAAGAGAGAACCAGTAAGAACAGACGACTCAGAATGGGCTTCAGAAAGCTCAGTTCAATTTGGCAGAACACAGCAAGGACCCTGTGCAGCAGGAAAAGATAATTTATGACAAAATGAAAATGGACTAAAAGGCATGCTGTTATGAGACACCAGATGGACTGTGTTAACTCTTCAGAAGGCAGTACACACAACCTGGCTAGGAAAAACTGCTGGAGAAGAGAAAAGAACTAACGAAAATTATTAGCACTGGGTTCTTAGAAGGAGGAGACAAAGTGAGTCAGGATGTCTTAGTGAGAAAGAGGGAGATATATAAGAGTCAAAGGAGCAGATCTTATTGGAGCAATCTGTCAAGATGCTCAAAAGGCCATCATGAGATGGGAATTCACAGAACAAAACAACATGTTTGTGAAAATAAGCCCCAAACAACCTGCATTTGTTTCTCTAGAAAAGCTTTTGTAAATATTACATGTCATGAATTGAAAGAGGATCCATTTTATTTTTAAGAACTTACAATGTGGTTTTTTAAAAATCTGTAAATATCTGCTATAAACAAATCTCATTAGGAATATTCGCAAATGGGGGCTGACAAATGTCTGCAGTATGGAAAAGCCAACAGATAATGTCAAAATTTTAACATTTGTTATATATTTTACTTGTTAATTGGATATGGCATTTTTAAACACTTAAAAGCATACATAAGAAATATATTTGACAGAATGGTAGCATTTTTATTATAATTTACTAGTAGAAATAATAATGTTAGCTAGCATTTATGAAGTACCCTATTTTAGGCATGGTCCTGTGTCAGGCTTTATGCCAAATTATTTCTAGATTATGTCATTTTACACCAACACTTTCCTGAGATACAGTTCTTATTAGTGCTATCTTAAAATATTCAGGCTATTAGATACATACAATTTAAGGAATTTCCACAAAATCACACAGTTGTCTCAATCTAAAGGCTGTATTTGAATTATACAATCCTACTTCCTAACTGTTAAATATTTTAGGCAAAATCAAGTTGCTTAAAATAATAGACATTCTTTTAATCCAGAGATTAATATTCTAAGAATATAGAATATTCTATAGTCTATTGCCAGGGCAATTTTATAAAGTAAAGATACATACCCGTATAAACAAAGATACACACACATACACATCTTTCACATTTAGTACAACTCAGTTTATTGGGCACATATCATTTTGAAGAAACTATGTTAGGATCTGCAGTGTAGATAATGAAAATAGGCCAAAGTCTCTGTTCTAAAAAAATTAATAGTAAAAATCTGCATCTAATACTGTAGTGGAATCTTATCTATCATTTTAGGCTAATGAATGAAAGAGTAAGAACCAGACATAGGTACCCACAAGCCAAAGCCTCAATTAATGATGCCAGAAAGAGAATGGACCCCATTGTGCAGCCACCATTTTAATAATCTAGTCAGGTAAGAATCATCAGTGGATGCTAAAACATTTAGGTCGAAGGTGACTGGGGAACAGGTTCTGCACACTATTACCTATGAATTACAAAGAAGTAATGATAACTCTAAAATAAAAAGAGCTGTTAGCCAGCAGCTTACCAAGTAATCTACGGGAGTATTCCCAATAATGAAAAAAATGGACATCATTGTCCCCTACTGTGATATTCCACAGTTATCTATACAGGACTCTAGATAAAAAGATGTGCGTGGAGTTGATGCAGAAAATAGTAAGACAGATAATTAGCTTTCAAAAATCTAGGCAACTAGCCTTCAAAATTATTAAAAACAGTGAAAATTTTAATGAATGTTTAGAAATGTATTTTAGGTGTATAAAACAATAATATGACAGCAATGTTAAATTCGTAGTGTGAAATTGTTTGTGGTTATTTAGGAGAGCATCATCCTAGAAGATATATGTGAAGTACTTAGGCTGAAATGTTGTGTCTATAAACTACACTCAGGTAGCTTAGCAAGATAAAAATACACATGATAGGCTGTTTAATAAATATTATATAATCAAATAAAAAGATATTTGTATTATATTGTTGAGTATAATATGCATACAACCTTTAAAAATATATTTTTGTCCCCCCTTTGAGACATATATGCAAATTTTATTATATATTAAATAATATATAGTAAACATATGTAAGAATATATAGTATATAGAACATACTACATAGTATAAGATTATAGATTATATAAATCAACCTATAACTCCTATATAATAGAGCTTATATATAAATTAAATATATCACATTTAAATGTATCTAAATTAAAGAGTTTATGTATAAATCTAATTAAGTTTCTCATGGTATACAATAAGAGATATACAAGATTATTGTGATCAAGAAGGAAAATGGAACTTGACTTCTCTGAAACAAGAAGAGGGAGAATTTTTAAGCTCTTGGGTGAGTTCGTAGAAAAATGTTAGTGGTGAACTGGTCAGTGATTGGCACTTACTGATGTTAGAGTCCTACCCTGCCTTCACCCCACATACACACAGAGTGGTAGATGATGGCATTATCTTTCTCTATGATTGTATTTCAAAGGAATATTTTCCAAGTCCTTGAGAAAAACATTCCTAGGTTGCAGAAGGTTTAAGTATCAAAGGGGGGACAAAAAAAAAGAATTTACCATAATGTGTTTCCTTAAGTAAATATTCTATGAAAAGAGAGGGCAGGGACCTAGAGGCAGGAAGAAGTCCTCTAATGCTCAGTAAAACTGGAGGGAATGTTAAAGCCATCCCTGTAAGGTCAGCCATATGGTGTGAAAACTCAGGAGAAATGCTGCAGAAGTCTGCTGAGCAAGTCTTCCCCAAGGAGTTTGAAAAACAGATTTTTTTTAAAAAATGACCAAATATGCAATGTCCAAGTATGAATATACCACGGTGAATTCCACCTTTATATAAGCACACAAAGCACCAATTTAATTTTAAAAAAATCAAGAGAAGAATAGCAGAGTAGAGAAACAGGGGAAGGTAGGAGGGGAGGAAAGAGGAAGTACTGGGGGCTGAAATGGAGCAAATTATATTCCATGCGTGTGGTTATGTCAAAATAAACCCACTATAATGCATAACAATTAATGCATTAATAAAAATATTGTATAAAAAACTGAAAAAAAAAGAAAAAAACTGTCCAGATTTATTTCTTTAGGTGCATTGTGGACACGGCTAATGACTAGAACATAGAAAGCCACCCTTCAACATTCCACTGACCTAGGCAAAGCTTGTCACTCCCAGTTGGTTCAGCTAAAACGGAGACAAAAGCTGTGTCTTCCTAGTTCACTGAAGTGTCACAGGGATTAATACATAATATGTATAAACCTTTTTCAGGTTTCTATATTAAAGAGATATCTTTTAAGTATGAAGTGTGATTTCCATAAATTATAGATGAAAATATCAACAAGTCTCCAAAGGACCAAAGTAAACTATAGTTGAAAAGAATCTTAACAATTCTTTTATGAAGATGATATTTGACCAAGAGTTTCATTACATAGAATTTCTTGTGATCATAAATGAAGAATTGTAATTAGTGAAGCACTGCATTAATAGCACAAAGGCAGCATTGGTCTCAGACCATTCAAATCAGCTCTAAAAATAGAAATATCTTCATTTCTGCAATATTGCCACAAATTTCCAATATTTTAAATTTTAAATGAAGTACAAAGATTATTTTTCTGTGTTTTTTAAAAAAATAATACAATGAACTATAGATAATTATAAAGTTACTGAAAAGTAGAAGAAAATAAAATCCCCAATGATTTTGCCACCTTGAAAAATAACATGTGAACCAATGACTTTTTTCTGAAAACATTAGAATCCCAGAATTCTAATCACATGACATAGGATTTTTCATAGATATACTATAAAATTGTATATGCTGTTTTTATATAAAATTTCAAAATAGGAATTTAAGAATTCACAAGACAAAAATAAGAACTAGTAATATTTTCATTATTTACAGAATGTTTTTAACTAGGTTAACATGCTTTTGCAGTAGTATGTAGAAAGTTCCTCCTCCCCATCCCCACACCCACTTACCCCCACCTCCGGCCTTTCATTTCTTGCATGTCCCATCTGTAGGGCTTACATTTTACAAAGTCCCTTAGTTAAGGAAAAACTATTTTTAGCATGTGTGCTAGTGCTTATAGCACGTTTTGCCAATTTTTTAAGTCTCTTTATCTCAAGGACACTTATCAGGCTTAGATAGACTATGATATTAGAAGCTCTGTCCAAAGATTAAAATCTGCCATTGGTTTGTTTATTGCTCTTTATTAATTAAAAAGTATGACCCAGGTCATTCAGTATTGGATTTAAAAATGGATAAAGTCATTACTCAAGGTCTTCAGTGACCAAAATGGCCTTTATGTTCTGTGCAACTTTTGTCTGAGGAAAAGGAACAGTAGTTTATTTAGTAATTCTCTCTACAGAGTATTATACTGCTAAACTGTTTGGTCCCTCCATGGGAATAGAAAATGACACCCTTCCTAGATGAATGAATTAGAAAGGGACTCAGCCCCAAAGGCACAAGACTTGGATCATAATCAAGAAAAGTCACTCCTCCGTTTCTGCAGGCAGACACAGCCCTCTGCTAGTGTCCTCCTTGTGAGAGGGCCAACAGTCACATTTCAGACCCTCCCTGACCATTATTAAGTTACCATACAAAGCTGCCATCACTCTACTCTATGAAGCAGACATCATTATAATCATACCTATAAAATATAGATTACTTATATGCTTGATTATATACATATTTACATATGTTAATGTATGTACTTACCTATAGTTTTAGCCAAAGTATTTTAGATGATTTTCAAACAAAGCAAGATTATGCCTTTATTGTGGAATCAATCATGTGATTTAGAATTTAAGTACAGGAATACTATTTTACCAGTTTGGAAAGCAGTATGGAGATTTCTTAGAAAACTTGGAATGGAGCCACCATTTGACCCAGTTATTCCATTCCTCAGTTTATATTCAAAGGATTTAAAATCAGCATACTAAGTGATTCAGCCGCATCAATGTTTATAGCAGCTCAATTCACAATAGCTAAGCTATGGAACAAACATAGGTGCCCTTCAACAGATGAACAGATAAAGAAAATGTGGTACATATACACAATGAAATATTAGCCATAAAGAGAAATGAAATCATGGCATTTGCCAGTAAATGGATGGAACTTGTGAATATCAGGCTAAGTGAAATAAGCCAGTCCCCAAAATTCAAAGGCTGAATAGTTCTCGCTGATATAGGGGTGCTAACTCACAATGAGGAGGGTGGGTAAAGAAGAATAGAAGTACTCTGGACTAGACAAAGGGGAATACAGGGAAGGGCGGGTAAATGGGAATAGGAAAGATAGTAAAATGAATCAGACATTACAACATTACTTTCCTATGTGCATATATGAATACACAACCAATGTACTTCTACATCATCTACAACCAGAAGAATGGGAAGTTATACTCCATATATGTATAATATGTCAAAATACACTCTACTATCATGTATAATAAGAACAAATTTTAAAAATTATGATATTAAGTCCAAATCAAACTGCCGCAGTCTGGCTGTGCACAATTTAGGAGCCACTTGTCAAAAGAAACTAACTTTATTTTTAGAACTACAAACGCCAAACAAAACAGCTCCTCAGGAAAAAACCCTCAGAGCCCAACTGCCACCACCGGCTTCCACAAGCCTCTCACCCACACAAGCCTCCCACAATCCTCCTGCTCTTGAGGCCAATTGGCTGGGTTGCCTGGGCGGAGCCAAAGAAGTCCCCCAATGAGCAGCTCCGTGGTCTGAAAGGGCAGGGAAACAGCCCAATGAGCAGCTCCGTGGAGGAGCCAATCAGCTAGATGTTGCTGGGGCCGCTGTGAGCCAATCATCAGCTGGCAGTCTGAAGGGCAGGGAAACAGCCCAATGAGCAGCTCCGTGGAGGAGCCAATCAGCTAGATGTTGCTGGGGCCGCTGAGAGCCAATCATCAGCTGGCAGTCTGAAGGGCAGGGAAACAGCCCAATGAGCAGCTCCGTGGAGGAGCCAATCAGCTAGATGTTGCTGGGGCTGCTGTGAGCCAATCATCAGCCGGCAGCTGGAAGTTTGCTGGTAGCTGGAAGTTTGCTGGGGCCCCTTTGGCTGTGGCTCTCAACATCAAACCAGAATGATTTTCTATAGGGAGTAGTATCAAGATAGGAATGATTTAGCAAAATATTTGGACCCTCAGATTTGAATCCAAATAACAGAAATGATGTGCCAACCCTTAATTCAATCAATTCCTTAATTGTGTATCAAATAAATGAGAAGACTCAAGGTTATTACTTTTTAAGTTTTTTCATTGGTCTTTAATTTATCAAAAGTATGTAGATAATATATCTTTTCTTTGCATACCTTATAGACTCTTCTCTTTGCATTTACATATTGAAGACCACAGGTTAAATCAACTCCTATGCTTCCCCATAAAACTACATTATTTTTAAAGCTCTTGTTTTACTTGTCACTATACACCACAGCAGTGTAATATCAAACAGATCTCTAGTATTTTGTGGACAATAATCACTTAAGGTGATTAAATAAGAACATACTTTTCTTTTTCTTTAACTGTTCTAAAATCTTTTAGTGGAATAAGTTTTATATAGATCTTTCCTCTGGTTTTTATGTCAGTTATCGGGGGTGGTCCTTAAAGTTTTTATTCTCAGATATCATATTGGTTCAAAAAAGTTTTTTGTTGTGATTTAAAATTCCATTTCTACTCCAATTCTAATTCAGAAACACTTGTAATTTCTAGATTGGAACTTTGTTCTGTTATCCTACCATTATTGTCTGTGCTGTGATGTAATCTCTCTGTACTTTCCTTCATAGAATAGATAACTTCACCTTTTTCCTCTGCTGATTTTATTTCTGAGAATATGGTTCTGCTTTGTGCTCTCTAATTTAGGTTTTAATTCTGCTATTGAATTTTTGTAGAAAGCTTTCCTTTGCTAACTAACGGTCTCCTTATTTTCCTTACTTGTTCAATTTTTCACAAAACATCTCTCATCTCCTTCCTATACCCTGAAGAAGAAAAACACATTTTTATTGTTAGTTCCTGTGTGAATTCTGAAAATAGATGATAGTCAATGATGTGTTCTTCTAAGCAGTTAAGATGATGCTCTTGTTTTCTGATTTTGCTGCTTCCACTGTTAATATTGCTCATTTTTAAGGCTCATGTTGCTCTTCATTTGGTTTGTTGGTTGGTTGTTTCTATACTTACTTGTATATGTCAGGACCTCTATTCAGACTCAACTTTTGCCAGCAGAAAGAGCAGACAAGTTACCATGCCTGTGCTCAATACTCAATTCTTGGTGTTTAGTAGGTATTCAACTACATATTCTACTCTGCTAAGTATAATGTTCTCTACGCTTATTTTCTGGATCTCTAAAATCCTAAAATTGTAAAGCATAATATCTAACATCTTGAAAATCCTACATATAGTGCTACCAAAATTCTTATTACCTTAGCCCCTACCTACAACACTATATTTGAAATGTTTACAGCTGCTGCAAGGTTTAAGGAATCATTAGTCTCTCCTACTCCCTGTCCTGGTCACTTACTAGAATGAATCACCAAATGGATGCAAGAAGTGTGGAATCAAAACAGAGAAAAGATCTCTGGGTACCTTAAAATGCAACATCTCTACCACTAACCACAGTTTGCCCAGATTTTTTGCTTGATCCAAATCCAGTCTGTGAAGCTAATACAAAGAAAAGGAAAGAATATTCCTGGATTCTATCGGGTTGTTGGGTTGTTCTATCTATTAGGCAAAGCCAGGCAACCATCAATTGTTTTTCCTTTATCCAGTTTTATTGCCTTATGGTTAGTGGAAGTGAACTGAAAAAAAATCAATTGCCTGTCAGCCTTCATTTTTTTTTGATTGTTTTGAGTGTTATCTTTTCTAGAAATTGGCATTTTATTCCTCTTCTTGTTCCTAATCACCAGTCTTATCATTGCTCTAGCTAAGCTTGTACCAAAAGCCTCAGTTAAGTGTTCTTGCCATTTTCAAGCTTTGCTGATGTTGTCTGAGATTCTTCTAAAGTCAAATGATAATCTCCCAACCAGAATCTTTCATGACAGAGGCCTGGATTGTCAGAAATTTCATAGATAAATAAGTTAGTCACTGTAGCTTATTTTTAACCCTTTAAATCTTGAATTAAATTGTAAATTACCTTAAAATGCTCTGATAAATGTAGATAATTAACATGGGATGAGAGAGGGAGAATGGTGTAGGCAAGAACATGTTTTATCATGTGTGAATACTTGCATGTCCTCATGCATGTACATGGTCTCACAAATCAGCAAATCTAAGCCCCAACACCTACCATCAAGAGTGCACATGCACATACCTTCACACATGAATGCAATCTTTGTCATCATGGCCTTAAACCCCCTTCAACAGGAATTTCACATATGTAAGAAAAGGAAAACAAAAATAATAACTGGATATGCATAGTGAGGAAAATAATGTGTTAGGCAGTTTCCACATGTTCTTTGGTACATAACTATTTGCAAGGTCAGTACCAGAACTCAAGTGAATTCACTCATAATTCATGAGATTTACCAGGTACCAACTAAATGCCCAGCACTGAAGTTGCAACTCAGACTAGGAAACCACTTAGTGATACTGGTGACTGTCAAATTCAAGCCTCACTATGTTTTCCATGTGTTTTTTAGTGCACCATCTAAAATGCAAGACTGACTAATTTGCATGTTATTTTCCTAGAACACAACTCCCATAGCTTTTGATTAGCAAATTCAAATAGATATGTAATATTTTACCTAATAAAACCGAGTTAGATGGTTGCTGAAAGAAATTTTCCATGTAACTCTTCTGTATCAGAACTGCTGAATAGAATATATGTTTAAGACATTGCTTTGAGAAAAATGATAGTAGCAGTAAAGTTTCTGATTATGTGTCTGAGTCCCACCACTTTCCATTATACCTAAAAGAATAACTGGAATAGTAAAACTAAAATCCCACTAAGTATTTCTAGAAAAATGTAACTGTGGGGTATCCCCCAAATCTGAAAATGCAAACTGGGAAATAGAAGCCACCAATAGCAACAAGACCCATGTGGGATCAGCAACTGTACAAGAAAAAACAAGAGGATTTTTAATGAATCTTCAGACCCAGAAAACCAACAGTGTTGGTCTGAACACTCAACTGGCCAAACTGAGAAAAGTGGCCAAAAATGAGAAGATACTTCATGGGCTACAGTTTACAGGGCCACAGAACCATGGGATGTCAGATGGTGTTAGAGTGGTCTAGGACTTTTAAAATCTGAAAACTAAACCATTGAAATTTCCCTTTAGAACAAAAGTCCAAACTTCAAGGGAACTACTGAGATTTGAATTCAAACTGAATAAAACAAAGAAATGACCAAAAAAAAAAAAAAAAACATCCAGATGACAGTGGAAGTGAGGAGGAGAAGCTCTGTATCTCAGAAAATACAAGTTCATGTTTATTAATACTGTGAAGGTAACAGAAGGAATTCTGAAGCTGTGAGGTGAGCAGAACTATCCTCCCCTACTTCTTCTCTTAAAAAGAGAAGACAAATGATCACACTTAAACATGGGTAACAGAAAGAGATTATGATACAGCAGCTCAAATTTTATGTGTAAAAATAAAGTGCAGAATAATGATCCTATAAATGAATGAACATCAAAAAGAGATGCCTGCAAAGATGAAAACTAATACTTCAAAATCAGCTACATTAACTTAATAAGTCTGATGTAGAAAAGCTCAGAATTTAATTAGAGAAAAAAAATTAACTTGAAAATATTGGAAGAAAAATGTAGGAAAGATTTATAAATAAAAGGAAAATATTTCAGAAAGAAGAATAAACTAGGAGAAACAAGAGTGAATAAAAACAAGGAATAACATTGAGAAATAGGATATCAAAAGGAAAAAATTCTAAAAATTAAAAAGTGAAAATATATACAAGATTCAACATAGTGACAGACATAAGCAAAAAAAGATCCAAGATTGTATGTATACAAGTGAAAAGATGTAAAATGTAGCTGAACAAATATTTTAAAAATTCTAAAGACTTTGAAATAAGCATAGACTTCAATAAAATGTGTAACTTGAAATTAGAACTAGAACAGATAACAAGTACATTTATACTAGTAATATGACTTTTGAAAATAGAATTCATTGGTCAGACAGGCAAAAAAGATCAGTCACTGACTATTAAGGGAGATATCACATCATCAACAGTTTAAAAAAGTAACATTTTATGACAGAAGACAATGTAATACTCTAAGGTATATAAAGAACTCAAAAAGCTAAGCACTGATAAAACAAATAACCCAATCAACAAAAGGTCCAAAGACCTGAACAGACACTTCTCAGAAGAAGACATACAATCAATCAACAAATACATGAAAAAATGCTCATCATCTCTAGTAATCAGAGAAATGCAATTCAAAACTACTCTAAGATATCATCTCACTCTAGTCAGAATGGTAGCTATTATGAAGACAAACAAAAATAAGTGTTGGAGAGGACGTGGGGAAAAAGGTACACTCATACATTGCTGGTGGGACTGCAAATTGGTACAGCCAATATTGAAAGAAGTATGGAGATTCCACGGAAATCTAAGAATGGAATCACCATCTGACCCACTATCCCTCTCCTCTGACTATACCCAAAGGACTTAAGAACGGCATACTACAGGGACACAGCCACATCAATGTTTATAGCAGCACAATTCACAATAGCTAAACTGTAGAGCCAACCTAGATGTCCTTCAGTGGATGAATGGATTAAAAAATGTAGCATATATACACAATGGAATTTTTCTCAGGATTAAAAGAGAATAAAATCATGGCATTTGTAGGTAAATGGAGAAGAGAATGCTTAGTGAAGTTAGCCAATCCCAAAAAATCAAATGCTAAATGTTTTCTCTGATATAAGGAGGCTGACTCAGAGGGGTAGGAAGGGGAAACATGGGAGGATTAGATGAATTCTAGATAGGGCAGAGGGGTAGGAGGGAAAGGGAGAGGTCAGGGGATTAGCAAGGGCAGTGGAATGTCATGGACATCATTATCCAAAGTACACGTATGAAGAATCAAATTGAATGTCAATATATTTTATATATAAACAGAGATATGGAAAATTGTGGTATATTTGTATAATAAGAATTGTAGTGCAAAAAAGTGCATGTATAAAGTCATAAATCGGCGTGAACATCTCTATATACAAATATATGAAAAATTGTACTCTATAGGTGTAATAAAAATTGTAATGCAGTCTGCTGTCCTGTATTTAAAAAAAATAAAATCAATAAAACTAAAAAAAAATAAGAAATTCAAGGGGAAAACATGAGGCTATGATGTTATATTTAACATAAATGACAGCGAGGATAAAAGCCATGATTAAATTGATAAAAATCCAAGATTTTGAAGAATTTAGTGCCCATGAACTCTTTCTCAGGCATTTTCTAAAAATGGGCTCCTCACAACTAAAGTGACAATGACATTATGACTAGTGATGAATACTGAAAGAATATTTACCTGGAACACTAAAGCCAAGTGATAAGTATAAAAGAGAAAATGTATAACAACAATATGTCCTTATAGCTATCAAAAAAAGGTGAAGACTGGGGAGAGATTATAAAATGTGGATCAAAATTAAAGACTACCTTATGATTATCAACTGAAAAGACACAATGCTTTAAACCAAACACTGGGAGAGAATGGGGAGGAAGAAATAAGTCATTTGCTATTTTCAACAATGTTTATGGTAAGAAACCAAAAGACAACATACAAGAAGAAAGAGATTATAGTTATTATATAAGAGCATTAGTCTAAAATAATCATTAGAGCAAAAATGTGAACGTTTCTAAATACCAAATAAAATACTGAGGGGAAGATTAATTTTTTTTCAAAGCATTCCCTATAAGTCAGATGAGGAATGGAATCAAGAAAACAGAGAAAGAAAATAGACTTCTCTGAACATATCTCATTTATATATTTGACACTGAAACAATGAAAATAACAATTTTAATATTTTAAAGGCTCATTCTACAAAGCTAATACAAAATAAATGAACCTAACTATGCATTGAGTTTATAGAATAATTGTTCATAAAATATTTTAAGTGACTTTCAAATACAACTCTAGTATAGATGCCAGCTAAGATATAACCTAAGTACCAAAAAATACAGCAAAAAATTCTTAAATATTATTCATCATATTTTTGGTAGTATCGTTTTGTTCTGAGTCCATTGTGTATATGTATCATGAGATAAAGCTAATGAATGTTTACATAGGCTTTTTAAGAATTGAGAATATGAGACAGGAGATATATTAGAGGTCTATGCAGAAGATCAATTCAGGTAAGCAACAAGAGTAATAAAAGTTACTAGAGAACAGCTATAAGAACTTATGATGTATTTTGTTAAATAAAAAAACCCTCAATTAACTGAATAAAGATATAATAGCCAACCCAATAGCAATAGACACCCTTTAACAATAAGCACCCAGATTATTACTTCTCATATTTCTCAGAATTCTGGAAAAAATGACCAATTCCAGGTCTATGACACATAATGAGTTTGGTATTTCTTATTATAGAGAACATTAGGATGCTACTGAAGAGTACCTCAGATGGGTCAAAGAAGATATAAATTAACTTAAAAAGACTCCCAGTGGGAAAAGTGTGATACTTGAACTAGGTTTAATAGCTGTCATGTTAGATATAGCAAATATATTTAAAATGTGACCAGTGAACCTTTTTTCATATATTTGTTGATTAGTTATATTTCTTCTTTTGTGAAGTGTCTGTTCAGTTCCTTAGTCCATTGTTTCATTGGATTATTTGGTTTTTTGGTGGTGGGTTTTTTTGAGTTCTTCACATATCCTACAGATGAATATTCTGAGGTGCAGGTGGCAAAGATTTTTCTCCCATTCTGTAGGCTCTCTATTCATATTATTATTTCTTTTGCTGAGAAGCAGCTTTTTAGTTTGAATCTATCCCATTTATTGTCTTTTGTTGTTGTTGTTGATGCAAAGTGTTTCTCTTTTTCTTTTTAAACACAAAAGTTAAGCAAATTTCAGGACATATAAAAGTGATAATTTTTTTAAAATTCTTGACATAAGACATACTTTTAATAATCCACAGTGTGATTTTTAATAGTAACGTATTCAAAAGGCAAGATGGTTCTTTGTAATATAATTCATTCCTTGCTTCTAGTTTGGGGCATGGATTTTATTTATTTTTTTCTTTTTTTTAATTGGTTGTTCAAAACATTACAAAGCTCATGACATATCATCTTCCATACATTTGATTCAAGTGGGTTATGAACTCCCATTTTTTACCCCAAATACAAGTTGCAGAAAGTGATAATGCATCAAGAGAATTTTTTTCAAGAATGTAAGAAAATTCTAAAATTAATCAATTAACTCATGACAGCAACAGAATTAAGTAAAAAAAATTACACAGTCATCTCAATAAAAACAAAAATTAATTTCATGATGCTCATCACCCATTTGTGATGAAACCTTTAATAAAAGAGAAACAAGTTAACTCCATTCATTTGATAATTACAATCCAGTGGAATTTTTAAAAATTCTATTCAGGAGTCTGAGGCACAAGAATCACTTGAGTTCAGGAGTTGAAGGCAATACAGTGAATCCCGGAGTTCAAGGCATTGTAGTAAGACTCCACTTCAAAAACATAAAAATTCTTATAGAAAGATAATATTTACTGGTAAAATTTCTCAAGATTTGACATGAGACAAAAATGTCCACATCACTACTTTTATCCAACATTTTACAAGATATCCTACACAGTGTAATCTATTCAATGACATTACTGTATCCACATATTAATTCAAATAGGTTTTCATCAATTCTTCATTTTTTTACCTGAACAATCATGTCATCTGTATATAATCAGTTTCATTTTTTTCCATTTATTGATTCTTGATTTTATTTCTTGAGCTGTAGGGGTCTTGTTAAGGAAATCAGTACATAATCTGACATGATGAAAATTTGGGCCTACTTTTTCTTCTAGTAGGTGCAGGGTCTCTGTTCTAGTGCCCAAGTCTTTGATCCACTTTGAGTCGAGTTTCATGCAGGGTGAGATAAGAGGTTTAATTTCATTTTGTTACACATGGCTTTCCATTTTTCCCAACACCATTTGTTGAGTAGGCTATCTTTTCTCTAGTGAATATTTTTGGCATCTTTGTCTAGTTTGAGATAACTGAATTTGTGTGGGTTTGTCTCTGTATCTTCTATTCTATACCATTGATCTATGTGTATATTTTGGTGCCAACACCTTGCTGTTTTTGTTACTGTAGCTCTGTACTATAGTGTAAGGTCTGGTGTTGTGATGCCTCCTGCTTCACTTTTCTTGCTAAGGATTGCTTTGGCTATTCTGGGTCTCTTATTTTTCTAAATGAATTTCATGTTTGCTTTTTCTATTGCTATAAAGAATGTCACTGGAATCTTAATAGGAATTGCATTAAATCTATATAACATTTATGGCCATTTTGACAACATTAATTCTGCCTATCCAGGAGCATGGGAAGTCTTTCCATCTTCTAAGGTCTTCTTCAGTTTCTTTCTTGAGTGTTCTGTAGTTTTCATTGTAGACGTCTTCACCTCTTTTGTTAGATTGATTCCCAATTTTGTTTTTAGTCTATTGTGAATGGGGTAGATTTCTTAATTCCACTTTCAGTGGATTCACTGCTGATGTGTAGGAATGTATTTGATTTATGGGTATTGATTTCATATCCTGCTACATTGCTGAATTCATTTATTAGTTCTAGAAGTTTTCTGGTGGAATTTTTTGGCTCTTCTACATCTCTAGCAATTAGAGAAATGCAAATCAAAACTACTATAAGATTTCATCTCACTCCAGTCAGAATGGCAATCATTGAGAATATAGGCAACAATAAATGTTGGTGAGGATGTGGGGAAAAAGGTACAGTCATCTATTGCTGGAGGGAATGCAAATTGGTGCAACCTTTGTGGAAAGTGGTATGGAAATTTCTCAGAAAACTCAGAATGGAACCGCCATTTAACCCATCTATCCCACTCCTCAGTTTATACCCAAAGGATTTAAAATCAACCTACTACAGTGACACAGCCACATCAATGTTTATAGCAGCTCAATTTACAATAGCCAAACTATGGAACCAACCTAGGTGTCCTTCAATAGATGAATGGTTAAATATATATAACTTCAATATATTCAATGGAATATTACCCAGCTTTAAAGAGGAATGAAACTATGGCATTTGCATGTAAATGGATGGAATTGGAGAATATCATGCTATGTGAAATGAGTCAAACCCAAAAAAACAGGGCAGATGATATGCAGATGCTAATTCACAATAAAGAGGCAGGCACTAGGGAAGAATAGAGTTACTTTGGATTAGGTAGAGAGGAATGAAGGGAGGTGAGGTGAGGGGAGGGAAAGGGATATGGGGATAGAAGGATAATAGAATGAACAGACATTATTACCTTATGTACACATATGACTGCATGACCAATGTGATGATTCTATAACATGCACAATCAGAAAGAAGTACATGTTATACGTACATCTTTGTATAATATATCAAAGTGCATAAATGTATTCTACTGTCATGTATAACTAATTAAAATGAACAAAACGGTTTTTAAAAATTCTTAAAAAAATGTGACCAATGATAACAAAAAAGAATATTCACTGGTCACATTTAGAGTATGCTGGGAACTAATCTTTTATTTTGAAAAGTAGTAAATAAAGGAAAAGAATGAAGATAACTGTATATAAACTATACCTCAGGATGCCTAGTTAATACAGAGAGATATTTATAGAAGAATCTCCATAATAAATGAAGTGAAAGTGACAGAACTTTAATTCTCTAATACCATAAATAAAATAACAAATTTAGTCAGCAATAAATCATAAATAATAATAACCAGGCAGACACCATGTGCTTCCTGTTGGAGGTACAATGCATTGCCTGAAGTACTCTCACCAAAAAAGCAAAGATAAATCTGACCTGGTCTCTGGATCTTTCCATCAAATCACAGAAAAGAGAGGAAAAATAGAAACTTTTAACTGACACAGGAATGTAATTAGAAAAATCTGAATTATGGGAAATTACACAAGATAAGTTACTTGATTCTTCAGGAAAAAAAAATTGTAGAGAACAAAATCAGAGATGGAGAGAAAAACTGCAACAAAAGAGATTTTGCAATTCTAGCAATAGATTGTAATGGGCAAGATTTCTTCGAATAATGTTTTGAACAAGTACAAATTTTAAAACTCCAGAAGAGTAAAGAGACCTTGAATATTTATTGCATTATCTTATGCTCTTAGGAAATTATTATTCATTTTAAAATAAACTAATAGGCTGGTGGTTCTGTGTTTTAAATAATCCTTCTTTCCCAAAGGTACATGTTAAACTATTTAAAGATGAAATAACATTAAAACAATCTTGGTGGGGCAAAAGAGAATGAGTAAACATTAAACAAGATTGTTACATGAGTTGATAATTGATGAATTGAATGATGGGTACAAAAAGGTTTATCGTCTCAACTTTTACACTTTCATATGTATTTGAATGTTTGTATTTTAAGTATATAAAATAAACAATATTAAATAACATTAGTTTGAGGGAGGGTGGTAAGACCTGGGTATTAAAATAAAATGGATGCTTTAATTTTCAACTGGCATTAGAGTAATTAAGTAAAAACAGTTTGAATCTTTAAAAAGGTTGAAAACAGTGGCCCTTTGTTTAACTCTGGAAAATAAGAAATGGAGATTATTAGATCTGTAATTGGTCATTAACATATTTTATTTGGGGGAAGAGGTCCCTGGTCATTTAAAACAAAACACTTTCTTTAAGACATTGGGAAATAAAACTAGAAAGTTCAGCGTTTATGATTTTAACAAACACCTTTTATCCAAGGAAGCAAATTTCTTAAGTATTGTCTATTTTCTCTTCAAAAGCATAAAGAGTCTCATATAACACACTTCATTAACATTAAAATGGATTTTCATGTGTAATTTGCTTTCACCCCCTTCACTGTGTTACCTTATAGTTCTTTTCCTTTTAGAAACCATAAAAGCATTAAAGAACAGATTTTTAAACAATTCAACATTTCAACAATCCTGAATGAGAATTAAAATATATCAGGTATATATAGAAACAAATTAAATTAATTTAAAAGAAAGAAAAATAATCACAAATGCAGAAGGCCCTTTATTTTATTCATTCCTGGAAGATTTATCCCACAATTACCAAAAATTGAATAAACACTCATTTGTGAGTTTATTGTACTGTTTTGAGGAGTCATTAACTTAGCTCGGTACAGCAATGTGTTATGATCTGACTAAAACAGTGAGCAGGATGCTTGATGGAAATAAAAGTATCATTATGCTCTCCAGGAGCTATTTATTTCTAATGGAATCAAGATTAAGAAGAATATACATGCAACAGGGAAGACAATAAGTGATAGGCAACTATCAAATTTAACTATATAACATTTTAAGAGTGAATGTGAACTCAGGACCCAAGAAACAGCTTATACAAAAAAGCAAAAATTTTGGCTATGTCACATTTAGCTAACTGTGGGAAAGAAGGATTATTCATAATGGTGGACTGATCATAGAGATAACATCCAGTCTCCTCTCTAATCCCAATGACCACATAGCTCACAGAATTCCAGTTACACTATCTTGTCAAGTTTCTCTTATGCTGGAAGCTTTTAAAGGATGCAAAAGCATTGAATAACTATTCCATAATCAATATATGCAAGAATGGCTGGATGATACCAGAAATCTCAGTGATTCTGGAGGTTGGGACAGGAGGATTTCAAGTTCAAAGCCAGCCTTATCAGTGAGCTTGAGGCCCTGTCTCTAAATATAAAAATGGGCTGGGGATGTAACTCTGTGGTTAAGCACCCATGAGTTCAATCCCCAGTACCAAAAAAAAAAAAAAAAAGATGATGGTTGTTGTTGTTGTTGTTATTATTATTTTGATGCTGAGGATTGAACCCAGGGCCTTTTACATGCAAGGCAAGCACTTAGACAATCTCTAGATAGAGCAAAGGGGTAGGAGGAGAAGGGAGGGGCCATGCGGATAGAAAAGATGGTAGCATGAGATGGACATCATTACCCTAATTACATGTATGAAGACACAAATGGTGTGACTCTACATTGTATACAACAAGAGATATGAAAAATTGGGCTCGAGATATGTAATATGAATTGTAATGCATTCTACTTTCATATATAACAAATTAGAATAAAAATTTTTTTAAAAAATTATATATGCCATACTAGTGTCTGATGTGTTCTGCTGCCTTTCCTATCCTCAACTATCCCCCCTCCCCTCCCCTCCCCTCCCATCTTCTCTCTCTACCCCATCTACTGTAATTCATTTCTCCCTCTTGTTTTTTTTCCCTTTCCCCTCACTTCCTCTTATATGTAATTTTGTATAACAATGAGGGTCTCCTTCCATTTCCATGCAATTGCAATCTGTATGTGGGGTAAAAATGGGAGTTCATAACCCACTTGAATCAAATATATGAAATATGGTATGTCAAGAACTATGTAATGTTTTGAACCAATAATAAAAATTAAAAAAAAATTTATATATGTAGATATGTGTGTGTATACACACACACACACTCAAGAATGGGTGCTTCCATGGAAAGTATTTAAAAACTTAAACAAGTTTGGATTCTACCTTTAATTTACCTTTTAGGGAAGAATATGTATAGACTGGATGTACCACCCAGACTCCTCCTCAGGACTTGCTCTCCCAGTTGCTGGGATTGCTTGCTCTGTCAGCCCTCTTAAAGAGTGGCCCTAGTTGAGGAAATCCACCACACCCACAAACATACTCTATTCCCAGGACAGCCAATGACTGATCAACATGGGGACAAAGAGTTCAGAGCTCCCGGTGGGCTGAGACCTACAGGGTGGCCTTATGAAGAGCCTGACTTCTCAATCTGCTAAACACTGCCTTCTTTCTGTTCTTACCTTCATTGACGACAACCCCCAAACAATTATTTAAGGAACTTCTTGAACCTCAGCTTCTGAATCAGAGTCACTTCTCAGTAATTTGTGATAGTAGGCCTCAAAAACTTGAAGGCAGAAAGAAAAAAATAAATGTAAACAAAAAACAAATTCTATAAGACAAACAGAATATTGGACTGAACCTTGACCAAGGTGTCATTTACACAGCATTGTGGATCTGAGGGAGAAAGATGATTGACTGCATAAATTGTATTCAGAATGAAGATCAATGTTATCAGTTTCAGAGGTGAGAAAGCCCCAGCGCTATACACTTTTTGGGTAGGAGAATATAAATATCAAGGTAGAATTTCTATTCCCAAGGAAGTACAGCCCAGCCAAACGTATTACTGTATAT
The DNA here is from genome assembly GCF_052094955.1 of Ictidomys tridecemlineatus. Classification (NCBI taxonomy): domain Eukaryota; kingdom Metazoa; phylum Chordata; class Mammalia; order Rodentia; family Sciuridae; genus Ictidomys; species Ictidomys tridecemlineatus. Next base: position 162,586,432 of record NC_135478.1, on the reverse strand, counting down.
TACAAATTAGTATGTTATTATATTCTTTTACATTGGGACAATCGTGTTGGCAGACAAAATCAAAGTATTTTTATTATTTTATAAGACCCCCATTTATATTAGTATTATTATTGAAATTAGTATCTGATATGCACCAGTAAATGCTGGAGAATTGCTTATGAGCAGGGAACTCTGCAAAGTATTTCACATGATTGCATCTGGTTGTCCTGCTGTACTCTCAGCTCCCTGAGGGCCTACTGTGTCCGCTCCTACATTCCCCAGGACTAGCAGTACAAAACATGCACTGAATGAATCAAGAGCATCAGGAACACAGAGACCCAGAAATACCTGTTATGGTCACTCTTGTTATAGCCTGAGATTTAGGTCAAGGTTACACTACCAGGGAGTGACAACAGCCCAAACCAACCCTGTCATATTTCAAAACTTGAAGGTTCATCTACTCTCCCTCACCTATTGGTTTGTTTTGCTTACCCAATTTCATAGGTAGGGGGTGGGAAAGACAAATGAAAAATTTCTTGTTTGAGATAACTCTCTTCTTTCTCACTCGCTTAACACATTCTTGAGGTCTCTTTTCTAATCCCAAATCCTTTTAAAAATCTTACACATAGAGCTTTGTGCTCCTTCTGAATACCACCTCTATTTCTGCCCTATAGTTTATTCTTGTCATGTGTTTGGGATCCTCTAAATTTCCCAACAGCACTATAAGCCCTTATGGGAAGGAACCATATCATTTCCCTGTTCACAGAACAACATGTAGCACAAAGATGAGCACACAGGTTATGTTCTCTACAACTACATAGGTATCTTTTAGACCAGCTGGAGTGAAAAGCTAATGATATAAATACAATAACCCCTTAGTGTCTGAGGATTGGTTGCAGGACCCAGCGGATATGAAATCCAAGGATATTCAAGTGCTTTATATAAAATGGTATACTAGTTGCATATAACCTACACACATCTTCTCATATGCTTTATGTCATCTCTAGAATATTTATAATACTAAATTCAAACATGATAGTTTTACTATATTACTTAGGAAATAATGAAAGTCTATATACATTCAATACAGATGCGATTTTTTCCCCTAATATTTTTGACCCACAGTTGATTGAATTTGAAAATGAAGAACCCAGGGATATTAAGTTCCTCTCATTTGAGAAAACTGTTCCAAGGCCACAACTTGACACTACAGACTTCCCCCAAAGAACCCAATTGCAAATAAAAAATTACCTTATTTAAAAATGGACAATAAAGTTAAACAGACATTTCTCAAAAGACATACAAATGGCCAACAGTTACAAGAAAAAAATGCTTGACATCATTAATCATTAGGAAACTGCAAATCAAGACAACAATGATACCAGACAAAAGACTGAGGCAGGAGTATGACAAACCCTCAGCAACTTAGCAAGAGTCTCAGCAACTTAGTGAAACCCTGTCTCAAAATAAAAAATGCTGGAGATGCAGCTCAGTATAAAGTGCCCCAGGGTTCAATCCCCAGAACCAAAACAAATAAAAGGGGGGGGGGAGTAGATATCACTTAATTTTAATAAGAATGACCATTGTCCATTATCAAAAAAGATGAAAGATTGCAACCACTGGTACGGATGTGGAGAAAAGAGAATCTCTGAACACTGCTGATGGGGATATAAATTAGTACGGCCATTGTAGAATCAGTACGAAGGTTCTGTAACAGGGGTTCACTTCATGTTTTGGTTTTAGATCTTGATGCTCAACCACAATTAGCTTATTTTAAAAGACATGTGTTTCTTCTTCTTCTTACTATTCTCCTATCCCCCTTTCTAACAGAAGGGAAAAGAAGATTAACATTTTTCTCATTTTAGGTCAAGTTCCCATGTCCCTCTTTCACCACAGGAATACAGAAAACCCAGACCTGGGAACTGGTGCCAGAGAATCTGAGCAATGGCTCTCTCAAGGCCACAAGTTGGACATTAATTATGTCTAGTGATAATTATACTTGGAGTCCAGTCCTTGAATATCCCTTTAAAAGCCCTTTGTTTCCCCTTGGGAGGTGGACAGCAGTCTTTCAGGATCTTAATCCACTGTCCTCATTTGTTACAAATTAAAAAAAACTCCTTTTCCTCAAAAATCTTGTTTATTATTTGGATTGGCATTAGGATCAAGCTTTCACCATCAAATCCTCAATAAATTAAAAACAGAACTGTCCTATGATCCAGTAATCTCACTATTGGGTATATTTCCAAAGTAAAAGAAATCAGGATGTGAAGAGACAGCCACAGACCCATGTTCATTGCAGAACTGTTCATACCTGAAAAGACTGAAGTGTCCATCAACCAGTGAATGGATAACAAGTGGTCCCTACATGATAAAGTACTATGCAGCCATAAAAACTATGAAATCCTGTCATTTATAGCAACATGGACATAAATGGAGATCATTCTGTTAAATGAAATAAGCCAAGGACAAAAAGACAAGTACCACATGATCTCTCTTATATGTGGAATACACAAAAGATGCTCTCACAAAAATTGAGATTGGAATGGTGGTTACCAGAGGCTTAAAAGAGAGACTGGGAGGAAGGGATAGGAAAATGTTGATCAGTGGGTATAAGCTACAGTTAAATAGGTGCAAGAAGTTCTAGTATGTTCTTGCACAGTACGGTGATTACAGATAACAGTTATAGAAAGTGTATTTCAAATAGAAGAAAAGCAAAGAGTTTGAATGCTTTTACTGTAAAGAAATGATAAACATTTTAGGAGACAGGTATGTTTTAACATGATTTAAATGTTATATAACGTAAACATGTTTCAGACCATCATATGTTATCCCATTAATATCTACAAATTTTAATATGAACAATTTGTAAATTTTTATATTGGTTAACAATAAACTTGATCAATAATCATAGAATAAAATGCAATGTTGAGCCATTAAAGCTTTTTGGAGCAGGAACATGACATGTTTTTCTAAAAGTTTTTTTAGAAAAAAGAATCCGGCCATCATACTGAAATTTTTCCCTAAATGTGTTGAGGAAAAGACTGAGTAATATAAAAGAACTATACTTGTATTTTATCTCAGTTTATGGTACCAAATATTTTTGCTTTGTATTTTGTTAGTTTGTATACTTAACATGATTACATTCTACATGTCTTTGAAGTTTTCTTTTATATTCTCCTCAATACTTAAGTAAATGACAGATGTAAAGTATTTGTTGTATGAATAAATGAATAACTAATGGATCACAAAAATATAGTGATACTTGGGTAATCAACTTGATACCATAATACTCTGGAATTTGAATTAAGATAAAAATTTGATCCAAACCCTTTCAACATTAAATTTTTACTTCTTTACCTAAAACAACAGTATAGAAAAAATAATAATTGATAAAGAGGAAGAAGAGAAAAAGTGCTACCCAAATTTATAAGATCCTCAAGAATGTAAATGGAGAAGAACATATGGGAGAATATATATGAACTTATTTTATATGGTGCTGAGCAGTGCCTGGCAATAAAGATAAGAAACAGTCTCCCTTTGAGAGGGCCAAAAAGTTAAGTATTAGTCCTACTCTTCCATTAGGTTGCAGATACGACAAGGAAGTAGCAAGAAGGTTTGGGGGAAGAGCTCAAATGCCTGGGTTGCAAGAAGTGTTGGGTAAGTAGAGGAAAGACAATAGGTCAGATCAGGGAATGTCCAGAGCAATGTGTGTGAAAGTCCTCTTGATAACAGATGTCATAAATATTCGGTAGTATTTTAAAATCCATTTTTTTCTTCAAATTTTGATAAAACTAGACTTTGATAAACACAAAATCAAAGAAAACCAAAAACTAGGCTTTACCTTACTTGTGCTAACAAACCAGGAAACATGCTTTGTTCAAAAACATTAGAAAAAGAAAAGGTGATGAGGTTTTTGCTCCCTTAATGTATGCTTTGCTTAATTCAGAGAGCACTTGTTTTTTATTTTGTTAGAGACCAAGGATTCCCATTTCAAAAACAACACAGTGATTATGACCAGCAGAATTCCTATAAAAGAGAACATAAAGAAGCTTCAGGGACATTTAATTGATCTAAAATAAGAATGGGCCAGGTTTTTTTTAGCACTCCCTGGAAGTATTAGGAGGAGCTGCAGTTAAAATTATCTATTTTGCTACAAGAATAGTACAAGGCTGTCCTTATGCCAGAACAATTATCTAGTTAATTGCTCTAGAATGAGTATAACCCAGTTTCCAGATACATAACACATATTTTGCCAAATGTGATTTGACTTATGCCAGCAGCTTGCAACAGTTTTAACTGCAAAAGTTACCAGTGGGTTAAAGGACACCCACAGGAGCCCTTGGCAAACTCTGACTGCAGAGCAGCAAGAACAGGGAAGGAAAGAAGGGAAGGAGGGAGTCTTGCCCATGGGACCAGCAAGTCTAGGAAAGGAGAACAAAGGGAAGGTCCCAGAAAGAAAGAGAGAGAGAAGGAAATGAATAGAAGAAAGAAGAAAATTTTTAAAAAGTAAATGCAGTGGAGAAATTGGCTTTCCCATTGGCATTCACAGAATATAACATTTTTTTGGCATCGTAAATGTTACTGCTCTTTTTTGAGAATTAAATGAAGTATATAAGGATTTAGGCAAAGTGCCAGGCACACAGAAACAATGTTAGTAGGTCTTTCCCTTTCCCCAAAGGGGTGTTTGCATACTCTACATAAATATGCAGCATGGCTAATTAGGATTACAATAATAACAGTGTTTCTTTAATTACTGGGAGAGCCTTGACTAGTCTACTTCCTGGAAAAGCAGGTCTTGGTAGATATATAGAACACTTCATCTACTGTTGTAAGTTATGCTGTCACTTCATGAATGGTAATTTGTTTTCAGTCCTGTACCAAATGAATTTGGAAATTTTGCCTACAGTTACTTGTGAACAAATGTAATACTTATATAGCCTCTTATTTCAAGAGGATTCTTAAAATTATAGCCATCATCTGCTCAACAGTTTTAATAAAACATACAAAATAAATGGAAAAATAGTTTCTCAAACTTTATCAAAATCTTAAATAAATTCCCAAAGGTCAATACAATCAGAAAATTTCAGACTTTTCCTCTAAAGCCCTTTCATGAGAGCCACTGGGGGAGGAGGTCCAGATGCTTTTCTTGGTGACCATCTTGGTCATTTCCCCAAGTCCACAGGGTGTGCGTCAGTGTGACCTATATCAGCCCAGAAGTGAATGGCAGGAGGAAAGGGACACAATCAGAAAGCTCCAAACTTCATCAACTAGTCAATATCTAAATGAGAATAAAAACATGACAGATACTGAACAACAGAGCTTAACCAAGTTAACATGGCTCCAGAATTTGTCCATCTGTGATCATCAGCATAGAATTTACAAACTCAACCCTCTCGTTGTACAAAGGACCTGTAGGGAAGGCACATTCATAACACTTCAAGGTGCTTGGTGGCTGAATCAGCATTAGTCAATCTTTCCCCCTTGCATGATACCACAGCTGTTCCAGAAGTAACCACTTCTGATCAGTTCCATTCTTAATTGTTTTAGAAATGTAAATATCTAAGAGTTCCTGGAACATTCATCACAGAATGTCAGATCCCTGGCTACCCTTTCCACTCATGCCATCTATGGTGTGGAAGCCAAGCTGCTAGTTCTGAAATTGGTCTGTATCTTGCAGAAGTTTCCTGTGTGTACGCCACAGGGCTGGATGAGCTAGTCTGCGCAATACTGGGTCAGGACAAAAAGGTTTGCTGGTGTGCAGTTGTGCTCACTTTCCATCCAGAGAGAGAGAATTAAGAAAAGAGATTTGCAATAGGAATGTAAATGATCTATTTCTTATTGTCCACTTCTGTACCATTTTCTCTCTTTCTGGGTGCTTATTTAATGCATGTATAAGCAAATTGCAGATAAACAAAACCAAGAAGAAAAATGTTAGCTGCTGGCAGATGACATAGCTTAGCAAAAAATGAGAGTCACTCTACTGATGGCTGCACTTCAGGCTTCAATTTAATTCACTTTCTACCAGCAACAAGAGCGAGAATAATTTGCTCCAACATAGGGAGATCAGAGAGGAGCAGCTTTAGTGGGTTTTGAGATGGGGGATGACTGGCTGAGGCGGCAGTAGCAGCAGGCACTGCTCATTGCACGGTGGAGAAAGGCTGCGGATGGAATGGATGTTTTGAAAGTGGCTCTTATGAGCCAGGCTCTGAGATGGTGACTCATCTTGCTGTGAGAATACACATGGAAACCTGCTTCTGCAGAGCTGGACATGGACATGTCTGTAATCTCTGGACTGAGAAATAAGCTTCTTACAGACACAATCTGTAAGGATGTCTGCCAGGAGTGGAAATGCATGAACTAGAAAATAAAGTCCATCTTTGGCACGTGTCTGCACAAACACTGCGGACTGGAGATAGATTTAGAAACAGGGACTACACCAAAAAACATCCAATTGTCAATAAGTGTCCACATGCAGTTGTTATTTATTAATTCCAAAAATTATTACTCACTAAAATATGTTTAGACTTCAGGCCGTGTGTCTTACTTGCATTATTTAATTCACTCACTATTACAGCCCCTATGTTATGATTTTCAGGCCTAGAAAAGTACTTCCTTGCCAAGTAGCCATTTTTAAAGAGAAAAGAATGTGATTCCAGAAGAAAACATTTTATCCCCATTTATATGAAAGAAATTTCTAAAGAGTTGCAGAGGTGAATAAACCTGTTTATGAAAAAAAAGTCTGGGATTTATAAGCAGTTTGGAGGGTCCATTCAAATATTTTCAGCAGAGTTCACCTGCTATATCAATTTCTGTACTTGGAAAGGGAACAGAAAGCTTGTTTTCCTTCTATTGTTTAAAAGGAAACAAAAAAACATGACCACCAACAATAACAACATCTCTGAAACTAAACTAGATTATTCTTCTGACAAGACCTCCTCTGTGCGTGACAAATATTCAGAAAAATCATATTCCTCCATGTCACCATTCATGCCATCCACCATGTTAGCATCATCCCTGGAAGCTCCAAGAGGGGTTGGGGGGAAAGTGTGCTCCTCCCTGAGGTACTATTTGCAGAAGTCACTCATCTATTGATTCCTGATGTTGCTGGGTTTAGGAAGATAAGACTCCTAATCCATCCACTGAATGTTACTCTGCCAGAGATGAAATAGCTTTAATGCCAACAAAGATTACTGTGATGTTAGGCTGGAGAAGATTGTGTTGTTGGAATTACAGCAGCCCCAGGAATACTTGCCATCTCGTGTCAATGCGGTTTTGAAGCCAAACATTGATTCTACCTCTCATTTTACTCAGAAGTCTGGGCGTGGGGGTAGAGCAATCGTATTTCTGTGCTTCGAAGTATTTCCCATGGTTAACTATGATGATATACTTACAACTGGCCTGTCCTTCACATAAATATTTAGTTGTTCCCAAGGCACAATAAATTATAAAACGTACCATCAGCTTTTTAAAATACTATCTTTTCAGGGAAAGAAATATTATAGTAAATATATATATTTAAACTTGAAAATTTTATGTATAATTATGCATCTTGGAATTGAAGTACACAGTGTGTCAAATCTAATTTATGCATATGTACATGTGTTTGTAAATATATATATATATATGTGTGTGTGTGTGTATGTGTGTGTATATAATGTCACAGATACACATAATCTGATTTTTAAAGAGATATAAACATATTAAATAAACATAGCAGAAACAATCAGAAGGAAAAGGAACAAGTCAAGGAAAGATTTGTACACATGCAGTAAACATATATACATTCCACTCATTTTCCTCCCATTTTAGTTCACATACAGCCGTGACATCTGGGGATTGAGGTGTAACCCACACTCTACTTGGAGTAGGAAGAAAATGGAAAGCCATCTGCTTACAACACTAATTACTGCTACTAATTATTAAGAGGACATTATTATTTTTCACTTTTACTAAAAAGGGTGACAACACTAGGAACAGATTTTTTTCCCCCAACTTTACCATATAGTGAGACATCGGGATAAATAATGCCAGGGAAAATATAGAATGTTTCAGATAAGCCAAGAGACAGGAAGGAGCTCCCATCAGGGACACAGCAGGAAATATTTCATGCTGGACACATTAAAATGGTAGCATTCTTAAACTGGCCAAGGCTGTCAGAGCATACATCCTTTAGCATACAGCACAAGGATCTGGGACACACCCACAGCAGGGAAATAGTTGATGTGGCCGGCCTCACACTGCATTCCATATGTCCTCTTTCCCAGTTCCTCTGTAGTATACCCTTGAGCCTCCTCAAAGCTACATTATGTCAAATATAATTTATGCAGTATACAAAGATAAGACACCCATTATTGCCAAAGGAAATTTACATTATGTCTGTTTAGATAAAACCAGCACACATTCAAGATCATCCCTTAAAAATAAAAAAGTCTAAGGCAGTTTCCCCAAATAAAGGATTATAATCTATACGAGAGGCCAGGAATATCTTTGTGGAATTAAACTCAAGGATCCTAATACATTGCGGACAGAGAACATTAGAGGCAAAAAGGATAGCCCAAGCCACTTTATATAAAGAGAAGATCATAGCATACTCCCAGGGAATTGTGCACAAAAAGATGCTCACACAAACAGGAGGACAAAATCTGGGATTGCAGAAGCTTTTAATAATCTACTTTCAACATGCCAGGATGGTCAAGAATATGGACCACAGCCCAGTAGTTAGTAAGCCCAGACTATCTACACTATCAGCTTCCTCACATAAATGAACTGTCCCTAAGAGTCAAAGTAACAATTTTAATCAAAGTGATTTTTTTTAATGTATTGTACTAGAGAGCTACCTCTCTTTTGAAGAATCCTGGGTAGGATCAATTCTCTTACTTGAACTTAGTTTGGGAACTTCTGTTCAGGAAAACTATCAAATTCACTGATGCAATTTGTTTACCAACTCAACTGCAGAAACGTGAAGGAAACTGTAAGCTTAAGTCTGAGATTCTTTAATTGAGCCGGTTTTCTTTTGTTTATTGCTTCCTAATATCCCTTTTTAAAAATTACTTTAATCAATGAAATAGATACACACAGAGAGGTGTTATTCATTAGTATAATGAATTTCTATGTACAATCACCTTCTGTATGATACCCTTTAAGTTAGATTCATGCTTTTATGGGTTTTTTATGGGTTTCTAGTCAATCTGCAGAGAAAAATTGATCTTTGGAATGGAAGAATTAAGTAATTAAAAGCATGAATATGCAAGTCATAGAAACCTGGGTTTGAATTCTAAAAATGATTCTCATTTCTTTTATAATTAGGTAACTATTTCTCCTAAGTCTCAAGCCTCTCATCTTAAAAGAGGAATAATAAAATCTCTTTCATAGGGTCATCTACGGAATAAATGAGGATGCTGGCAAGCATACACCAAAGTCTCTAAAATATTGTTTCACATGTTATAGGAAATACTTGCTGAAAAATAACTTCTAACAGCTTGAGAAGGCAATTTTCCATGGGTGTTGGTCATCTCCACGTCTCCATTGCAGAATCTCTACCTGCCCTTTTTTTATGGACTACTTTGCAAGAATGTTTATATCATAATTAACTTGGATTATAGAAGTGGTGTCACTCTAGACAACACAAACAATTCAGTGACATGAAGAGAAAAGTCTCCTTCAGGGACAAAGTTCCAGCAGGTTTAGTAAGCCTATTTTAAAAGATTTGGGTTCCCTAAGTTTGGGATACCCCTGCTGCCACACAATCCATCAAGAGTGCAGGCATCTCCAGGTCCTTTTTGCATCATCCTGTGTGAACAGGGCCTCAGGAAGTGGCACAAGAAAATGTCTATTGCTACTCCCGAGTATTTCTATAAGGTCTTCCACATCACCTTGTCTTTTGTGTCTGACTCAGTCTTGTGTTTCCTGTGAAACTGTGGCAGGCTACCTTATTAACTTGTATGAAAAACGAAATCTAAAACCCTTCAGAGATCTTAATACAGAGTAATAAATACCTGGTCTATCTCCAAAATCCTTCCCCATGGATGCCATGTATGTAGACAGTAGTTATTATTACCATATCTAATCTTCTGAAGAAAGTTTCTGTACATTTATATATATATTTTAACTCTAAGAGTTACCACAACAAGTCATTAATACCTAAATGTTAATTTGCTCATTGGTTAATTTGTGAAATGATTAGAAAATTCTAGACATAATGAGGAATAGGAGCATAAGTTTGGATATGAGTTCTAGGGCTGATGGATCCTTTTTTTACAAAGTCTTCATCCTGGGAAACAGCACTTCTCTTAGTGATGGGGAGTAGTGCCAATGTCTCGGCTTGGCACCAGAATCACGAGCCACCACACACCTTTGTAGGTTCAAACAGCAATTCTTTATTCCCGCTCTCACACCGCCTCCACACAGGTCCAGGGATAATCGCGTTCTGCCGTCTGCCGGCACAATTCACCTACTCCACGAGGCTATCTCCAAATCCCATTTTAATCTCACGAGAACTCAATGGGAACAAGCAGCAGGAACACCCTAATCCCAGCAATAATCTTCAACCTCTAACTTCCCTAAAATCCATTATCTTAAACTGGCAACGCCTTAAACTCAAGGAACCGGTTACTTCCTCAAACCTGATCAGCTCTAAACCCGGATCCGCCTTGGTCCTTGAGCAAGGTCACCTTATTAAAGCATGCGTGCAATGTCCCATCGAATGTCCTCTAAGCAGCATGGGGTACACTTGGCAAGGAAATTTCGATGCGTCATTCCTACTTGGTAATGGCCCTCAGCAGAGTAGAAGGGAGATGGAGCTGGAGATGTGTTGCAACTTTTCCTCACACTTCATTACATCCCTCAGAAACAAAATATAAAATCAATTTTAAATACAGAAAAATGCAAAAATGGTAGGATTTTCAGTACCTTTGTTCATAACTATTTGGCATTTATTAAATGTGTCATAGTGATTTGTTTTATTCCTTCCTCCCCCACAATATATGTAAACTGTGCACAAGCAGTAAATCTAACTTAATAGTCTTGGAAGCTTCTTACCCGACTCCACACCCATACCCCTGGCTTCTTCCCTTAGCAGACCTACCACAGAAGAGTTTAGCAATCACTGTGCGAAGGGCATACTGCTCTGTACAAGAGAAAACACAAAACTATGAATTTATACCATTCTGTCCAACAACTCCAGGAAATCAGAATCACAAAAGCAGTATGAAAAATGAGCCAAATAATTCTAAGCTATGTGCAACATTTAAAAATCATAAGCATAGTATTTGCAATATTGAATTAATTTATTCAACAAACGTTTTATTAATGGCCATTTAGCACTTTTAAACAACCTTGCATTAATCACATTCTAAACCAGCTCCTGTAGGGGAAAAAAATATTGTTGTTTCATTTCAATTGATGCTTTATTTAGATAGCAATATTTAGTTTCTTGTTTTTCCTTAACCATGTGATAGGTTATGAGAATTAACTGTGTCAATTCTCTTATTACAGAAGAATAGTAGAGTCAACACACAGAAGTCCAAACTAACAAAATAGTGAGAATAGATAGCAACTCTTCAAATAAGTAGAAAATGCATGCAAAACTTTTAGCATATGATAGGAAATATAAATAGTAGATATTATTTTGTCAAATAAATTAATCTCAAAGCCATATTTTTTTGAGACATATTTCCAAAAAAATCCATTAAAAAAAATTAAATACTCAAAATTTTCATCAACTTATCAAATACTTAAAGTAGGGAATACTTAATAATTGAAGGTATCTGAGTTCATGAAAGTTCATAAAGATTTCATGAATTAAACAGTCTGGATTTGGGAGAATACTAATAACTATATTCTGTACAATCAGACAGAATTAAATGTATACATCCCTTAAAATATTGATAAAATATAGCTCACATGGTGCTTTAGTTATCTTTCTTGCTGCTGAGACTATAAGAACAATTTTAGGGGATGAAAATTTATTTAGGGGCTCACAGTTTTAGAGGTTTCAATCCATAGAGAGCAGACTCCATTCCTTAAGGTCAAGGTGAAGCTGAACATCATGGTGGAAGAGTATGGCAGAGGGAAGCAGCTCACATGATGATCAGAAAGCGAAGAGAGAGACTCCACTTTCCAGATACAAATATATACCCCAAAGCAGGCTCCCAATGCCCACTTCCTCCAGCCATACCCCACCTGCCTTCAGTTACCTCTCAATTAATTTCATCAGGTGATTAATTCACTGATTGGGTTACGTCTCTCGATCATTAAGTCTCTCAACCCAGTCATTCCTTATCTGAACCTTCTTGCACTGTCTCACAAGTGAGCTTTTGGGGGACTCCTCACAACCAAACCATGACATCTGATTTTATACCTTCTACAGAATATTTGAAATGATTGGAAGAAGACACTGAATTCCTATCCCTCACATAGGGCCCTGGGCTGTCATGAGTGTTTTGGTCCTAATTTGTACCATTTAAATTCTACCCAAACTGATCTTTCAAGTCCCTCCAACTCTTTCCAAGTCTTGTATGTATATCTCTAACCCCTCAGGAAGGAAAATCATAGAATATAAAGTTTGCCCACTTTTAAAAGTTTACTCAAATCAAACATCCTAACAAAAAATAAAGAGAAATTTTATTTTTCTGCATAAAACTTTTTACAAACCTTCAGCAATCACAATTAAAGGCCAGTGCCTACACAGTCCATTAGTACTCCTTAATTGCTTTTCTATAATGAGCTGCAAAACATAATTGCTCGCATGACACTGATATGAATTGCAATTGATAGATTTATAGGTTGGACTAAAACAAGGTGGTGACCACCCTGACAGCACAATATCCAAAGGCAAATGAAAGAGAGAAATTAAACACCAACAATCTCTTCTCAATTCAAAGGGCATATCATATTTAACAAAAGAAAAATCAGAATCATAAGTTATAAGCCTATCAAATCTCTTCCCTTTCCTCCTCCCACATTTTCAGTCAATAGTTTATGAATATATCCAGACCCGGAGAAAAGTCCTATCAACCCCATAAAAAAAATTGATCTTTGGAATGGAAGAATTAAGTAATTCAAAGCATGAGTATGCAAGTCAGAGAAACCTGTGTTTGAATTCCAAAAATGGATCTTAATGTAGACTTTCCATCCATGTTCTGTGCCCTGTTCCCTCCTGTGTCCTCTACATACTGGTTCTATCAATTTCCTCTTTTTTGTATATCAAACCCATCATACCTACCAGCTTCCACCAAACTACAGTTGAGATACTAAAAATACCTCCACATATGCTTATTTCTCACTTCAAGGCAAGATCCTGTACCAACCATACCACCCTCTATCCTTCAGCCACCTTCAACTTAGCAAATTATATACAATGTGTAGACTTGCTCAACTTTATCTCATTATCAAGTCTATTACAATTTTCTTTATCTCCGTTCAGATACCAAAATTCTTTGAAATGATTTCTCCTTTATCAAACTCAATAGTCAATAATCTATTTTCTGTCCAGAAACTTAAAGGATATCATTAGAGCATTTTACCATGTTAATTATTTTCTCCTTTAAAAAAAAAAAAAACAGTGTGAAAGCTAGCTTCTATCTTGTCTTTCACACCTAATTGCTTCTCTTGAGCTCAGTCCTCATGGCTTAAGAGCTAACATTTTCAGGAAGCTACTCTTCTCTAACTCTCTTCTTACTCAAATGCTGCACTATGGGTTTTAATGTTACCACACATAACCTATCTTACTTTCCCTCTCTTGATCCAAGATTTCACCATCTGCATATCACATAAATTTAAATTCTCAGTGGCACTTCAGTTTCTCCGTTGTCAACACAGTGGGCTTTAAGTCAGAAAGATCTGAATTTCAGTCCTGTCCTCAGAGAGGGTAGTAGAGACAGGCAAACAATAGAATTTCAGTATATAATTCTAGGTGGGTACTTACAAAATAATGTGGAAACCCAGGAAAAATGCTTCTTTAGTCTGCTGAAGGGAAAAGTAACAAGGCAAGTTTACTATGAGAAGGGAGAATTTGGATGGAGATTGAAGACGGCTAGAGTTGGATACTTGGTAGGAAGAGTGAGACAGCTGAAGGAAAAGCAGGAGTGAGGTTGGGGAGGGGACTGCTGTTATGAGGAGTGGGAAAGGAGGAGAGACTTGACCCACTGCAGAGGTCCTAATGTGATGAGCCTAACATGCCAAGGGGAACAGTACTATGATTCCTGGGAAGTGACTAAAGATTTGTGAGCAGAAGACAGCTCAAATTGTGTGTTCAAACATCTTCATGGCAGCATAAGTTTAGAATTACAGGGAGTCAACACCAGACCAAGAGAGCCTACCAAGGAAGCTAAGCTATAGCTATCAAATAAAATAAGTTATTCAATAATACAAATGGACACCACAGGAGATAAAGTCAGAGCAGGGATTTAAAACAAACAAACTTGAAATAGAATGGGGTCTTCTCATTGGCTTTGATTTGGTGTAAATGACCGAAGGTTCTGAGATTTCAGTACTTAGAACAATCATGTGATTCAATGCCTCTGTCTTTCTATTGCTTAGAAGAAAACTACAGAGGTAAGAAGAAGAACAGCAGGGAGGAGGGGGAAAAAAGAGAAAATAAAAATAACAAGAGTAAAGTAAGCAAACAAAAAAATATAGTGGGCAATCAAGGGATGACACATGAGGACAAAGATAAAGAGAAGAAAATGGAGGAAGGAATTCTTTTTAAAAGACTGGAAAATAAAAAAATAAAAAAAAATTCTTTCCCTCAAGATTTTTGGAAAAAAAAATACAGCCTTAATATCATTCATGAGTTAGACACAGTTGCTCTCATGAGCCTGTGTTAGTGATATTGATACTATAAATATGTTTTCATCTTATGGGAGAGGACAATAAATGCATAGGTCTGGCAATGATAATGATTTATACCTCTGGTTAGTTTGGGTCTTCTTTGATCATGACACAATTGCTGATTTAAGCAACAGTTAAAAGGTTTGTTTGTTTGTTTGTTTTTTATAGGGGGAAAAAAAGAATGGTCATTCTGGAAAAAAAGATTCTATTTTCTAAAAAATACATTTAAATTGCAAGTGAGATTGGAAGCTTTATAGGGAAAGCATAAGTAAGTGCCATATTAAGTATTAATGTGGTAGATGTACCACATGTGAGGGCCCTGTGCTAATAGCATCACTTAACCTGAATACTTTATTCTACTACTTTAACCTTGATACCAACAGACTTAATGTATTCAGCTTTTGTTTTCAATTATCTGTTATGTCCTGCAATGGGTTTATTGTAGACACTGTGAAACTATTATGACCCCTCAAAGACATAAGGCAATTTTCTTCTCACCAGGATATTTTAGAAGCAAATTACTCTCAGTATTAACATGAATAAGTCGATGAATTTTAGGTCCTCATATAGTGATGGAATTCAGTTATAATTTCAATTCTAATTATCATATCACATCAATAAATTGTGATAAAATACTATACAGGTGAAAAATTTATTCTTTATTTTACTTTCTCCTGTTTTTCTATCACCACCCCCCACTACACACACACACACACACAGAGACCAACCCTACTTTTGGTTCCAAATCTAGGGAGAATTTCAAAGTGTAATTATTTTGTAGGCTGCTTGAAATAGTCCTACAATTTGAAAAGATGTATTGTAGCATCTCATCCTTGTTAGCATTACAAGCATTGATACAGCTTGCCATAATTAAAGGCTGCTATAGTTAAGAATTTTATGATTAGCCCTATTATGGCTCATTGAGCTTAAGTTTTGAAATTTTGTACTGAATCCAGGATTAAAATGTTTCTTATCCATAGAGTGCATTTTAAAGATTAATTTGGACATTTTTCAGAGTCCTCTTGCTTGTTTTCCCCCATCCTTGGGATGCTACAATGTTCTTTCATGGCAAAATTAATGGTAATGCTAAAGGTTGAAGTCCTGTATAAGTAAATTAGCTTCTCTCTTCTGTTATGAATACCCCTGCCCACCTCAAGATGTTCCCAGGAGAGGTTCATCTTTATAAATAGTCTTAGACTGAGCTGAACCAACAAAGTAATAGCACGCATATAGGTAGCCCAATACCCCAAGTCCAGTTCTAGGCAGTGTCTCTAAAGCCTTCTGGGTGAAAGAAAAGCTAAGGTACTCTGAGAAAATATAAAAAGAATTTATTCAAAGACAGGAGGCAGATAAAAGACTCTAGATTCCTTTTATTTCTTTCCCATGTATCCTAAAAGTTAATTGTGGAATTGTCGACCTATAGATGTGAAAGCTGGAGAGAAAGAGAGAAGCTTCATGGTGGTCACAAGGCCTGTTAGAGGCAGCATGAGTGCGACAGGACTGCAACTGCATTCCTGCATGTTGGAGCTTGTCAATCAACAAAATGTGACAGGCCTGTGGCTGCAGCCCTCAATATTTCCTGTCAGTCACCAAATCTGGTCTTTCCTTTCTAACTCTCTGCCTCTAGGCTCTCCCCCTCCAAGACCTTTTTCTGCAAAGAGATCTTTCTAAAGCATAATTCTGTAAATTCACTTCTTTCAATTCTTCAAGACTCCCCAAATTAGAATGTAGATTGAGAACCTGGATATATTTTGTAGACCTCAATAAAATCCAGTACTGAAACAAAATAAGCAATGAGAGGGGCTTTGGTCAGATGAGAAATGCCCATATGTTTCTAAAAGATGGAAACAGGACACTGAGATGATAACTGATCAGAGCCTGCAGCATGAACCAATTGACCTTATAAGACATAGCCTGCGGAGTGAAGATTGGACCATTCTAAAGAGGTGAGAATGTAAAGTAGAAAGAGGAAAAAAAAAAAAAAAAGAACACTTTTTTTCTTTTCTTTCTTTCTTTTTTTTTTTTTTTTTTTTTGTACCAGAGAGAGAACCTAGGAGTGCTTAACCACTGAGCCACATTTCCAAACCTTTTTATTTTTATTATTTTGAGACAGGGTCTCACTAAGTTGCTTAGGACCTTGCTAAGTTGCTGAGGCTGGGCTCAGCCTTTTTGAGTTTCTGGGATTATAGGTGTGTACCACCACAACTGGCAAGAGTAGAATGCTTTTTAAAGAGAGAATGTTCTCACTGGATCTCATTGAATAGTAAATAACATTTTCATATTCATAATGCTGTAAGTATAGTTGACATAAACCTAGACGACTTTATTATTGAAATGGGATGTAAGAAGTAAGAGATCTATATGAAAATGGAAGTTATCATTTGGATATATCCCAAGGCTAACTGGTATAACAATGCAGCCAAAACTGAAGTTACCCTGAATTCCCCCAAATGCCAGTTCTAATCATGAATGAAACGCAAACTCCATGTTAGCATGATTCAGTGAACTCAAACCAATCGATTACAGAAAAACTGGTGTAAACAGTTCTGATTACCATGAAGTGTTAATGTGTAGCAGTCAATCACAAAGACAGGTCAGAATGCTCTCTTCTGTATGCTTTAAAAACTGTGTTGTAACTGTGTAAGTCGACCTTTTTACCACCAGATTGGAATTCTCTTAGATTATGATCTGGACTTTTTCTTTCTGTAGGACAATAAAAGTTTTTAATATCCAATTGATCTGATTTTATTTTTGACACTATTAATGCAGTAAATCAATAGATTTCAAATTTATTCCCTTCAAGAAATTGTGGTATTTAGAAATATGGTGGTAATGTTCAAAGAAACAGGTAAAAGTGAGTGGGGCTGAGGAGTGGTGAACAACAGCTAACTTTTATTATAATCCTTCAAATTTACGGTATTTTTAAAATCAAAGCATTGCCACTTTTAAGAAAAAACTAAGAAAATAAAAGGCAAGCTCATCTTCTTAAGCACTATAGCCAGATACCCAAGAGAAAAGCAGGCCCCTCATCTGGGTATGGTGGCACACACCTGTAACCCCAGCAATGGAGGAAGCTGAGATAGGACCCTCAAAAATACCAGGCCAATCTGGACAATTCAACTAGACTTTATCTCAAAATATAAAAATAAAAAGGTCTGGGTATATAGTTTCATGGTGAAGGAAGGAAGGAAGGAAGGAAGGAAGGAAGGAAGGAAGGAAGGAAGGAAGGAAGGAAGGAAGGAAGGAAGGAAGGAAGGAAGGAAAGGAAGGAAAGAAGGAAGGAAGGAAGGAAGGAAAGGAAGGAAGGAAAGGAAGGAAAGAAGGAAGATGCAGAAAGCAGCCCCCCACAAAGGTATTTGTTTGGTTTTCTGCGCATTCTTGCCAGATTCTATTACTTTGTTCAACTATGACAGAAATGGAAAATTAATGTTCCAGAACACAGAATTCAAAATTCCTATTGCTATTTCTTTTCTTCCTTTTGTAGTAATAATTGAGGTGACACTTTCAGAGGCCTTATGCGCACATACACAAATACACACACTGCATGAACTTAAAAGTAAACAAAGTATTTCTACATGAGTGGACTGGATGGATTTTTTTGAGGGGGAGTACTGGGGATCTGATTTACTAGCAAATCACATTGCCAGTCTTCTTATATTTTGTGTATTTTTTTTTCTTTTGAAACAAAGTCTCATTAAGTTGCTGAGTGTCTCACTAAGTTGCTGAGTGTCTCACTAAGTTGCTGAGGCTGGCTTTGCACTTGCAATCCTCCTGTCTCAGTTTCTCGAATCACTAGGATTATAGGCACACACCACGGCTCCTGGTTAGGATGGAACATTTTTCTATGTTCATTTGTGACACACTCTTCCTTCCCTTGATTTCAAGAGGCTGTTCATGAGAAGAGCTATAATCGCAGAAGGACAGGTAGGGAGGGAAGATGTAGAATGAAAAAATATCTAGTCTAAACACAAATAGCTCTATCAAACTGAACTATGAAAGAGTATGAGAGTGGTGTGGAGTTGACACACACCTGGAATTCTGGGCCATAATGTGTAATAAGAATTGTAGAGAATTCCACTGTCGTTTACTTAAAAAAATAAAATCAATTTTTAAAAAAGAATGAATGAGATCACAGAGTTGGCACTATACTTGCTAAGAAGAGAAAGGAGGAAAGGGGAAGAAGTAGTAGTAATACAGGAGGAGGAAGAAAGAGCTGTTTATAAGAGGAATGCCTAATTTCTTTCTTCAACTTTGTATTTGAAATTTGCTAGGAAGAAATTAATTTCTTTAAAAAGAGTGTAACCATGGGTGACTAATAGCACAGCCCTCCAAGTTTCTAGGTTTTAGAGTCTGCAGAATTAAGTTTGGACCTCTCCTCCATGTATTCTCTGTATCTTGGGTGACTCTGGGTGATATTTAATCTCTGAGAACATTTTGGACAACTTTTTTTCCCTAAATCCCACTAATCTATAAAATGAGCAGTATCTACTTGATAGAGATGGCTCCCCATCTTATTCACCACATCTAGATAAACTAGTTGAACTCCTTTATCAAAAATATTAACGGCCAGCTTAATTTCTGGTGGAGCTGAACCTATTTCATGTTGTGAAACTGAGTTGGTTAGAAAGTGATATTAGCACTCTGACAAAATATCTGTTATTGTCAGGACAGAGTGACACAGAAATCACTATGTCAAAATTCTATCACCTTAGAAGGTCTATGAAATTGAAATACATGTTAACAGTCTTATTAGCCTAAATTTATGTGACCCTGTTTTAAGAGAGAAAGGAAGCAGGAGAGAGACACAGACATTGAGAGAGAAACTCAGAGCCTGTTGAAACTAGGGAATTCTGCCAAGAACAGTTCTATCATTGGTTCCTAGGAAAAGTTGAGCCACTGGCTCTGCTCATCTTCTCTGGTGAATTAGAACCACCATCTGAAAAGCCTGATGAGATTAGAATCCCTATGTCCCTCTGTCACCCTGGTAATTCATGCTAGCAAATTCCTAATTGAAGAAGTATGAATTCAAACTTTCTGACATTCAAAATCTGAACTGAACAAAGTTCTTAAATATGTAAATTTTATAGCAAATGTGATTTTTAGATATACAGAGGAATAGTCATTCTTGGAGCAGTTAATGTGCCAAACCAGGCCACATTGCATGACATTCCACATCAATTGTGACAAGAAAGCCAGAGATAAGAATGACACTAAAACTTTGGTAAAGTGGTTCAATAAAAAAAAAAAAATCAGGAAAGAAGATTTCTTTTCTTCTCAACCACATAAAGGTAGACTTATTCCAACAATGAGACTACACCAATTCCAAAGGTTCCTTCTAGATCTAAAAGGAATGGGGCTCAACTCTGTACAGAATGGCAAATTTAACTGAGGGGTCCAATGACTTTCTGTGTCATTAATCCAGACTCCAGCTGGAATAGGCTTTAATAAGTTAGTCTTCTGGAAGATCCTGTGTCATTCAGATCTTGAAACTTAGAATTATGCATTATTCAGGATGACAGTGTTATCATTTCATTAAGACCTAAAACATCAGTGCAATTATGCTCTTTATAGATATTGAACCACATAAAGAATTATAGTCATGTCTTCAGTATAGTCATATAATGAATTCATGGCAAAAATGGCCAAAGATGGATAATTTTGTGCATGCTCTATTTAGAAAATGAAATACTGATATTCCAGCACTAAAAATTAAATACAAAATAAACCTAAACAAAAAAGCTAAGGATTCTTATATTAGTATCCAAAAGCAGTTTTGTTAAATTCTAAGGAAAGGAAGTTGGCACTATGAAAATGAATGCAACCAAGGTGTTAGGACAATTAGGACAGTCTTGGAGCTTAAGTCTTAGTCAAGAGTCTGATGTCTGGTATTAGCTGTTAGTTCAGTTTTATGTTATCTCTGGTAATGCAGGCATTAAAAATGGACCTCTGAATGGCTTTTCAAGTTATACAGAGAACAAAGATGCTGTGCAGAGCTCAATATTGGTAGCACTGCCCTTGGGCTCAAGATGTGCTCCAGGCAGGATAGTTCATGGTCCCTCTCTTTGGAGCCCTTGAAATATCACTTGCAAAAGTCATTTTTCTCTTGAATATTTATAAGTCTTTAGCCTTTCTTTTAAAAGATTGGCTTCCGTGTGTTTTTATTCATGCATCAATTGATTACAGGCTGAAAATTTCTTTCAAAAATCTACAGATTTAAATTTATAGTCCTCTTTAAAATTCCAGAAGAAAACCAACCTCCTTAAAATAGAGAAGCAGCTACATTTATAATCAACTTTGTTCCCAAATCAGCCCACATTAATCAGCAAACAAGTTGTCCTCTGGGGGTCTCCATCAGCTGCACCACCACCCAGAATTGGGCCTTTCCCTCTGGCTCCATCATAAGCTGCCCAACCTTATTTGATGGGACAGTTCACATCCCATTATGTGCAGTAACAGTCTTCTGCCTGTGTGAGGCTCAGACTTAAACAGTATTCTTCCCTGCCCCATCCAGAAGAACCACTACATCACCCACACTGCCCTATCAACTGGATTCCAGGTAGATTCAGCAGGTCAGAAACATTGGAGGAGGGGAGAAGCCAGGGTGCTTCTCCTTGCCTTCTCCCTGCTTGCCTATCTTGAGGGAAGGTGGTGACTGGTACCACGGCAGCAGCTACATCTTCCAAATGGTAATATCATTAGTCAGACAGCTTTTTCCTTCCTCTGTGGGTTAGCACCCTCCAGACAGCCCTCCCGTGGGTACAGCCAGTGCTAGGGTTTGTGGGTCCTGTCATGTCACTTTCTGTCTTTGTCACTCCCTTATTTGTAGGAGTAGTGCTTCCTGGTGTTACTAAACTGTAGGTTGCCTTGTGATTTCAGGCTTGCCTTGCCAGCTCTTTTAGCACCCGTCTAAAGTTTCTTCATTAAATTCCCTCTGAGATACCTAGAATGACTGGCTTCTGTTTTCCTGTGTCCTATCTCACACAAACCAGTTGTGCTCCCCTTCTTGGCTATGAGCTCCTAGAGACCAGTGGCTTTAATAATGTCTTTGGTCTGCCATTCTGTGTTCACGCTGACCTCCCTCTAATCTATTCCCACAGAGCTACCCATATTATCTTTCTAAAATAAAATTTAATTGAAGTATCATTCATTTTAGTAATTTTCAATAGCTCCCCAACTCCCCACATTGCTCTAACATTTTGCTTTGTACTTTGGTCTTTTTTGCACTGAATTAGAAGCTAACAAAATATAGATGATGCAAAAGAAAAATAGGAATATAAGTTAATTGTAACTGTAGGGGGGAAAAAGAAAAAACACCAAAAGAAAAGCTGGGATAGAGACATACAATTGCAGAATTTGGCTCCAAACACTTTGGCAGTCAGTCATAAAAGGGAAATAATCAATTACATGACTCTCCTTCACCAAGCTAACAATGTGTTCTCAGCACTTCTATCTGATGGAAATTGTTCACCTTATCAATAGTAGGAAAAGTCAAGCAAATAGGATTTAAAATTTCATGTAAAGAAAGGGTCCAATGTTATTTGAAAATTGCAGTTCATGAGGGTAGATGAATTGCCTGATATTCAAATAATCTTTTCTAATTATTAGTTGTCTTTAGGATTCTAATAAATGCAAATAGGAAAGAGTTGACTTTGTGTGTTGGCATTCTCCGATGTTATTAAGAACAGCTCTATATTGTTTAAACATCAAATAAACAGTAGATGAGGCTGGCTGACATTCCTTGATGAAAACTGGGGCAGCTAACTATACCTCTCTCTTGAGTACCTGGTTTTTTGATTTCTTCACTGAAATGACCAGTGGAACACCTTTAGGCAAGACCATGATATTCCCCCAAATTAACAGAAGAAAATTAACCAAGTCCCCCAAACTCCATTTGGTAGTAAGTAGCCCAGAAAGTTATCCAAGTAGGATTTATAAATTTTCTACCAACCATGGAAAATGTTTCAATTTTCCTCCAATAAATCTCTACTTTAGTAAGTAAATTTCCTACTGAAATTCTAAGATAATAGAAAAAAATTGCTTCTAATCAATGAAACCAAATTAATTGCTATATGGAGGGTTTTGTAATTGATTAAAATTTAGACACTTCTGCCAAATACAGTATATCCAGGTTTAGGATAAAGTATTTTAAGACATTCTTCCTAAACATTATATTATAGCAAAACCAATTGTTGGGTCCATTTCTGGCTTATAAAAACAAATAAACATATAAGAGTATTTCTAAATGATAATATCCAGCATGGATAAGTGTGTGGGGGAAAAATGAAGCTCTTATAAATAGGTGGTAGACATGAAATTAATGGGTTATTCATCAAAGTATATCAAAAGTCATATATATATATATATATATATATATATATATATATATATATATATATATGCCTTCTGATTCAATAAAACCAATTCTAGGAATCTATCCTGGGGAAATACTTATGGGAACATATAAAACTTTCTACAGAGATGTTCATTATAGTATTACTTCTAAAACTGAAAAATTAGAAATGATCTGAAGGTTATTAAATAAATGCTCATACATTCGTATTATAGAACATGATGCAGATCTTTAAATTTTATATAATAACTTAATCATACTGAAAGAAGTTCTCAATATAGTGTACAAAGATACTATTGCTAAGGAGACTTACAGTAAAAAGTACAATGGCAACTTACAAACAGATTTAGGTCCCCTCTTTCCTGAAAATCTAGAATGATAGTAAAGGGCATTTTAAAAGGCATGAAATTACAATACAACAAGATGAGAAGAAACAGGAACATTTTGGATGCCGGACAGGTGGTCACTTACAAGATCCAGGTAAGCCGAGTGCTGACTCATCAAGGTGAAGCACCAATAAGCAACCTGACCTCCATTCTCTTCCAGAACCCGTGAAAGCTTCAGAAGCTAGTGGCACTAGACTTAGGAAAGCCATTGTAAAGGAAATAATAAAATACCAAATTGAAAGCTGGATTAAGATGCAATTCCAAAAAGAAGCATTTAAGGACAAAGTAAAATAATAATAATTGCAGATAAATAAAGGCAAAGCCACTACAGTGGCCTTGAGGATTTTCCTCAGAACTTCTTTCTTTCCTGTTATTTTTCTTCTAAGAAAAGTTAAATGTCTATTTAAATTAAAAAAAAAAATAGAGGGGCTGGGGTTGTGGCTCAGAGGTAGAGCGCTCACCTAGCATGTGTGAGTCACTGGGTTCGATCCTCAGCACCACATAAAGCTAAAATAAAGATTAAAAAAAGAGAAAGAAATAGAAGCAGTCAGTCTCTTAGAGGCTATTCTAGATTTCATGCATCCAGCAGCTACTCCTCCCCTATACAGAAGAGGACTGAGACTTGTTCTGGTAGAGGAAGCAGAGCCATCTCTGGGCACCATTCAAGTGAGGGAACCATATTGAAAAGAAGAATGAAGTGAAAAGCTTAACAGGCTTCATAGGCTACATTTTTGTCTTTATACAGTGAACTTATAAGGAATTGCCAGAGACCTCAAACAGCCAAAATAGTCTTAAAAGAACAAAGTTGGAGAACTTGCACTTCCTGATTTCAAAATTGATTGCAGGGGCTGGGGTTATAGCTCAGTGGTAAAGCCCTTGCCTCACACATGTGAGGAACTGGGTTCAATCCTCAGCACCACATAAATAAACAAACAATATTTTAAAAAATTAATTGCAAAGTACAGTAATCAAAACAGCATGCTATTAACATAAGTGTGTGTGTATGTGTGTGTGTGTGTGTGTGTGTGTGTGTGTGTGTGTGTGTATCTCAAAAGAATTGAGAATCTAGAAATAAACCTACCCATATCACCTGTCAACTGGTTTTCAACTGGGATGCCAAGACCATTCAATGGGGGGCAAAAAGGTCTTTAGAACAAATCATGCTGTGACAAATCAAATTCTACATGCAAAAGAATGAATTTGTACTTTCTCCTCATATCATACATAAAAATTCAAAATGTGTCCAAGAGCTAGATGAGCTAAAGCTACAACTTTTAGAAGAAAGCACAAGTGTAAATTTCCTTAACTTAGATTAAGCAATGGTTTCTTATGACAAAAAAAAAAAAAAAAAAAAAAACGACCCAGAGAAAAAATAGATAAATTGGACTTCATCAAAAAAAAAAAAACTTTTATGTTTCAAAGAGCCCAGTCAAGAAATTAAAAACTCAATCCACTGAAAATGTTTGAAAATCATATACATAAGGTATTTTCATCTTAAATATGCAAAGACCTCCTACAGCTCATTAAAAAAGACAGCCCAGTTTAAAAAAAGGGCAAAAGATCTGAAGAGACATTTCTCCAAAGAAAATATGAACAGTTGTTCAATATCAATAGTCATTAAGAAATGCAAATCAAAATGATAATAAAATACTAGTTCACATCAACTAGGATGTTTAAATCAAAAAGAAAAAAGTCAGAGTACTAAGTATTGGCAAAGATATGAAAAAAATGTAACCCGCAGACATTGCTAGTGTTACAGACACGGTGGAAAATAGCAATTTCCTATAATACTAAACGTGCAGTTATTGCATGTCCCAGCCGTTGCACTTTTGGGCACTTCCCAGACAAATGACAACTTATGTTCACAGAAACTGTCAAAAACATGACTGTCCAAAATAACTTCACTCATTAAGGCTTTTAACTGGAAACATCCTTGGTATTCCTGAATGGGTCATGGTTAAACAAATTGTGACCCATACATACCATGATATCTCAGTAAGCAGTGAAAATGAGTAGACCACTGATATATGCAACAATTTGGGTATATCTGTGAGTAATTATGCTGAAATCCCAGAAAGTTGCATACTGCCCGATTCCATATTTATATAATATTTTAAGATGACAAAATTTTAGAAATGGACTGATTAATGTTTGCCAGGGATTAAGACCAGGGTTGGAGAAAACATGTAGGAGAGATAGGAAGAATTTATATTTTTGTCCATTTATATAATAATAATTATTTGGAACAGTATGTCGATATAACCAAAATTAAAATATACCTAAATTGAAAAGATGGTACAATACAAAGTATATCTATTTAGTAGGGATCAGGACACCACAAAAGAGAACTAAATCCTTAGATTTGATGGGGTGGGGTTAACAATTTCTGATATTTGTCCACATTTTTCAATAAATGTTGGGGAAGCATCTGTTCTGTCAGGTAACATATTCAGTTCTAGAGACAGAACTAAATCAGAGTAGGCCTCTGATCATAAGGGATATATAACTACTCCCCAAATGAAGAATGTTTAGGTATTTTCAATAAAATCTTGAATCTATCCTTAGACATGATTACAAAATTGTTCTTCCCTGTAGGAAGTGCAGCTACCAATGCTTTAAGGTATAAAGGAGAAGATACATGTAGGTAATTGATATTTGTGGTTCTTCAATATCCCTGTAGACTTCACAATGAGGAGGTTTCTAAGGTACTTCAGGCAGGATATATTTCTGGTGTTAAAAAGAGAATGTCTTTCTCTTCTTAGAGACATAGAAAAAACAGTGTTATAAAATACTGAAAACACATTGCCTCTTGCTCACCGTGGAAGCACTAAAACAAAGTTTTCTGATTATACGGGTTAAAAT
Source organism: Ictidomys tridecemlineatus (assembly GCF_052094955.1). Lineage (NCBI taxonomy): Eukaryota > Metazoa > Chordata > Mammalia > Rodentia > Sciuridae > Ictidomys > Ictidomys tridecemlineatus. The sequence goes on along the minus strand of NC_135478.1, from coordinate 162,560,026 downwards.
GAGTAATTCCTCAATTTCAAATAGGAAATAAAAAATGACCAATAACCAAGGACTCAGTCAATGATCCCCTTTCAAATCAAAAGTTGATATACAATGTGTCTCCTCAGCACATTAATAATAACTGTATTTTCAGGGATAAAATTAACATGTTAATTATAATTGACAACGATAAAGACATGTATCATTAGATATTTTCCGGATTAATTTCCTTCTTTCTCTCAAGGTTTAAACCAACTCCTCATGAATCAACCTTTGCCCTACTGTCATATCGACAAATTTAACTTAAACAGAAAATTATATTAATTGCTTTGGATCAGATCAAGCATTACAATCTCCCATTTATAGATTCTCCTTTGACTTGTCTGACAGTGATGATCTCAATGAATCCTTTCTGTATATAATAATAGGGCTTCTTTGGCTGAGGGCATAAAGTCTCCTAGATCTGTCTGACTGGCAGATGAAAGTTTGGCATGTGGTTAGGAAGAAATAGACACTTTAATTAGCACAGTTACTCACAAGTGCCTTGGACACTGTGCCCCAATGCTGATGACTCTAATAAACATTGTCAGAGGATCTCTGGACTTTGACTAAAAAGACTCTTTGAGCCATTACACTTCTTATTTGAAATGGGGAATCATTTAAAAGTCCTATATCCTTCATTACAAGATTCTTAAACCATAGATTTTTAAGCTGTCATTTACCACTCTTAGCTTTAAAGCTGTTAAACTGTCAAGATGCTGCAAAAGCAATTAGTGGAGAGATGGTGTTCGGTACTTTGGAAATTCAAACGTGAAAAAATCATTCAATCCATCCATACCTCACACCATATGAAAAATTAACTCAAAAATAGATAATAGAGCAAACTGCAATACTTAAAACTATATACTTCCACAAGAAAATGTGTTGCTATCCTGGGTAAAGATTTCTTACATACAATATGGAAAGTATGACCCATAAAGAAAGAAACTGATAAATTAGACACAAATTTAAAAACTTCTGAGTTTTAAAAATCACTGTTAACAAAGTGAAAATGCAAGTCACACACTGGAGAAAATATTTTCAAAACATCTCTTCAAAAGATTTGCATATACGAATATAAAAAAGAATTCTTACAGCTCAAATGATAACATTACTAAAACTCTAATTTAAAAATAGTTAAATGATTTCAACATGAATTCCAGCAAGTAATATACATGGATAGTAAAAAGAAACACATGAAAAAACTCAACATCATTAGTAACTAGGGAAAAATCAAATTTGGACCACAATATAACTACAAATAGACTGGAGTGGCTAAAATTAAAAAGATGGATCTTAAGAAGTTTTAGCAGGAATGTGGAGCAGTTGTTGGTCTCACGCACTGCTAGAGGGAATGTACAATGCTATAAACACTTTAAAAAACAGTTTCTTAAAACTTAAATGTATGCTGTGTGTGGCAGTGCATGCCTGCAATCCCAGTGGTTTGGGATTCTAAAATAGGAGGATTGCAAATTCAAGGCCAGTCTCAGCAACTTGGCTAGGGATTAAGCAATTTATTGAGGCACTGTATCAAAATAAAAAAATAAAAAGGGCTGGGATGTAGTTCAGTGGTTAAGCACCCCTGGGTTTAATCCCTAGTACTAAAATAAACAAACACATATGTATCATATAATCTAGTCATTCTATTCCAGAGTACCTAAGAGAAAGGAAAGCATATGTCTATACACAGAATTGTACATAAACGTTTACAGATTTTTAAATTTTTTTTAGTTGTTGATGGACCTTTATTTTTATTTAATTTTATGTGGTGCTGAGAATCAAACCCAGAGCAACAATCCCAGTGATATTTACAGATTTTTAATAACTAAAAAGTAAGAATACATGTTCATCAACAGGTGACTATATTTTTTTAAAATAGTGCTATATCCATACAACTATATTTTTTCAGAAAATGAACTAAAATTCTTGATGCTATAATATGGATGATCTCAAAATAGTTAGATTGAGTGAATGAAGAAAATGAAGTATAAGTTGAATGATTGGATTCATATATAATGCTGAGAAACTCAAGCTAATGTATAGTAACAGAAATTCAATAGGGTTGCCTGGAGATGGATGCTGAGGGTGTGGCAGAAAGGTCAAAATTTAGGAAGGGAAACAAGGAAACTTTGGGGGTGATGAATATATTCACTGTCTTCAACAAGGTGATTGTTTCACTGGTATATACAAATGTCAAAAATTATCAAATCACATGTTTTACTTATTTCTTTATTGCCATGGTACAGGGATCAAACCCAGGTGTTTCACATGGTAGGCAAGTGCTCTACCACTGAGCTACCTTGCAGCCTGTATGCTTCTCATGTGTATAGCTTAGTATTTGTTGATTAAACCTCAACAAAGCTGTTTAAAAGAAATCAACTACAAGCTTGCTAATTGTGTGGGTTTTTTTTTGCCACCTGAAGTTTACTCTAAGGATCATATGAAATGATTTTTAAATGTTTTTCAAATTGTAAAGAGCCATCTGTAATTCATAGTGGGGTAGGGAGGGGGAGCAGGGGAGGAAAAGAAGAACTCTAGATAGGGCAGAGGGGTTGGAGGGGAAGGGAAGGGCATGGGTTGGAAATGATGGTGGAAGGTGATGGATATTATTATCCAAAGTACATGTATGAAAACACGAATTGGTGTGGATATACTTTGTATACAACCAGAGATATAAAAAATTGTGTTCTATATGTATAATAAGAATTGTAATGAATTCCACTGTCATAAATAAATAAAAATTAAAACTTGATCAAATTTTTTAAAATTATATAATAGCCATTTATACAAAATGAAGTATTTCCATCAATGTTACAATTTCAAAAACCTTGGATGATCAACTAGCAAGTGGCTGACTTATGGTGGGGAAGAGGCATGCAGAGAAGTATAAAAGGAATGAGAAGTGAGGAATTAATTGCTACATTCAAATTCTCAACTACCTTTGACTCACACTGCTGATTTCCTGTCCTCAACTTCCCACATTAGTTATAGGCACCTTAGCTCATTCAGATTCAAACCTATGCTACACTTTAACCTTTTCCTGTGTTTCTCACAGTTAAAATGTGTAGGAGTAGCAAAGAGTCTTAACATGTAAGCAGAGACCCATATGGCAGCTAGGGTCTTCCTTGCCACTTTGAAGCAAGTCAGTTTAACACAAGCCACCCACTCATTTTCCAATTTCCTACATGATAAAATTCAGAGTGCACCTCAAGATTTCTACAAATTCTCTCAGACAATCCATATTGTAGGCTCCTCTGGCTTCTGGCTTCTGGGAAGTGGAGGTAGTGTTTCTATTTACGCTCTATCACTGCAGACATAAAATTCTAATCACTAGTATCCACTCAGTAATGAATATGTGTCATGAGTTTAGCAGATCTCACTGGAGAGAATTGGGGAGCATAATAAGAGTAAGTACATCATAGACCATAATAGTCATCATCTATCTCATATTTTCTCCCTGCTCTACATTCTTAGAACTTCCAAAAACTTTTGGGTTAGTCAGAATAATTTAGTTCACCCCTCAGTAACCTTGAGACTCACCTATGTCCAGGCCTTAGGCCTTTCTTCTACTATGGGCACTGATCAAGGAATTTTTCTAAGATAATTCCTTCCTTGGAGAATTCTGGGATCAGATATTAAGATAATAGTTATTTTAATTCAAATCATTGCTGTAAGATGTTAAGACATTTCACAGTCAGAAAGTCACATAATAATGTTCCCTAGAAATAGATTAGATACCAGCCTTAAGCCAAATGGAAGAATCTGAGTCTTTGAGTATAAACCCTTTCCTTTCTCCAGGTATATTTCTTCCCTTTCTCCTACTCCAAGTTGATGTCCCATTGTTTTTTTCTTTTTTTTTTTTTCCCCAGAAAATGTTTAACTGACACAAGGCTCAGGTAAGGAAGGCTAACAATCGTTATCTAAGGCATGCCAGGCACCATATATATTTTTAAAATAAAATTGTGTAGAATTGACTACAGATTGTTTGGTACTTTCTGGGCAAGGAACTGTTCTTTCATGGAATCTGAGTACGTGTGCAACTTTTCTCGTTATAGATGTATAAGAATGACAATGAACTGAAGCACCAATTCATTAGAATCAAACATAAGGCAAATCTACTCAGTGATCACATTAAAATATGTAGCCAGAAAATAAGTTATTGCTATGCACACTTCCTGTATTAGGTAATTGGAATATGTTATATACTAGTTCCTTTTTTACTGTAATAAAACACTTGAAGCTGGGTATCATTTATAAAGAAGTTTATCTCGCTCACAGTTTGAAGGTTCAAGGGCTCACATCAGGCCTTCTTGCTGGTAGAGTTCCCAGGTGGCATAGGATATAACATTGTCAGAGACAAGGAACATGTGTATATATCTTCTAGTATCTTCTTATAAAACCATAAGGATTAAATATAGGAACTCCTACTTGATGGCTTTAAACCTAATCATTTCTCAGAGACCCCTCCTCTAAATAACACAGTTAATTAAGTCTCTGTATATCACAATATGGATTAAATTTTGACACATATATCCTTAGGAAACACATTGCAACCATATATAAACAACAGGTGTCACACTAAAAATCAAATTTAAAAAGAAAATAGGCTACACATTTCCCTAAGGTGCTAGGTTCTAGCATCCAAAGTAAGTTTGGTTGAAGTAAAAGCAAGTGAAGTCTGTATTTATTTATAGAAATAAATGTGAGTTTGAATTTAAAACTATATCACAGTGATCCATACTCTAAAGTCGGTGATCCATACTCTAAAGTCTGGCATTAGCAATAATTTTGGTCTCATGTTTCTATTTAAAATGCGCTTGTAGTTTCTCAATGTCAATTAGCTACACGAAGGTTATACAACTTCTATTTTTCAAGTTAAAAAACAGAGGTTTCAGACTTAGTGGCAGAATTTCTCTGAAAGGTGAGAGCATATGTAGCAGTAGGCTACAGAGCCGAAACTTTTGAAAACATTCTAATGCCACTTTTCTTTTGAATTTTTACAAATGTTCATCCAATTTATTACTGCATTCTACATGTCACTTCCAAACATTTCTTCATGCGTAAATTACATCTGTGGACTTTAAAATCTCCATCAAGATCTAATTATTTGACTTGCAGATCACATGAAACAAGAAAACCCTTTAAAAGTTACTTGCAGCATATTTATGGTAAGATTTTGCTCTCTAGTTCCCAAATCACATCCTCTGTGGGTCTTTGTTGGCTGCACTGTCACATGGTGGAGCTGGTCTTTCTTTCTGGCTCCATCTTACATAGCCCACCCTCAGTTTATGGCACAACCCCGTCCCTTTATACATAGCTCCAGCCTTTTGCCTCTTTGAAACTCAGACCTATCCGCTGTACTTCCCCTGATCTGCTGCCTAGCAGGGTCACTATGTCAGTCACACTCTTGTCATCTGGCTTCCAAGTGGGCTTAGCTGGGGGCAACCACTGGTGGATGACTCCTACTTGATGGAGTGTGGGAGGTGGGGAGGCTGCAAGTTTCTCCCTCTATGCTCTGCTTGAGGGGAGGGTGGCAGTCCCATGGCAGCAGCTCCATCTTCCCTGGAGTGACACTGTTAGACAGCTTCTTCCTTCATGATTTAGCACCTTCCACACAGCCTTGTGGTGCAGCTCATCTGAATTATTCCATTTTCTAGGCTTTGGTGTCCCATGAGTAAATGAGTTACCTGAGTCAATGGCCCTGACCCGTGAACAAATAGAAATTCTTCAAAAATGAGTACTTGAGGTTAATACCATCAGTTCTAAGTCATGTTCCTAGCATATGCTCTGGATAGGGGCTGATGGAAATGGCCCTTCACTCCTGTGAACCTCCTACCCCAAACCTACAATTTCAGTCTAATCACTCCATAAGCATCATAGAAACCCAAACTGGAGGACATTCTACAGAATACCTGAGCAGTGCTTCTTCCAAATGAATAAGCAAAGAATTTTCTCTCAATATTTTGATAAATAGTACCAAGCTATTCCTTAAAAAGAGTGAGACTACTGTGGATGTATGAATATGTAACAACAAATCCCATCATTATTCACGACTATGATGCATCATTTAAAATATAGGAAAAAAAAAACAGACTATAACCAAGGCTTAGCTGTAATAAACCTGGGAGGATGGGTTCAATACATGACACTTCACATCTTAAAGTCAGTAATTTAGACTTCATTCGTTCACATAATCAGACCTATATAACATACATACATCTATGTATGTTTGGGGGTAAAACTACTTCGTTTCTGGTTCATTTCACTGGTTTTGCCACATGTTTTGGGTCTCACTAATCAGCTCTGACCACCCGGGGCCATCTGGGAGGCTGGCTGTCAAGGCAACAATAGTTTATGTTGTACCATCTCTTCCTCGTCTCATACCCAGCCCCAGAACTGATAATGTAAGAACTGATGTGAAGGGATACTTGTTATTAAACTGGAAAGGAAAAGGGAAGTTTTTGATGGGGTAGGGTCCAAGGGGAGGAGAAGAAAACTGGAAGCATGGCTTGGTTTCTTTGGTTCATTGAGAGCTCTAGACTGAGTGTGAAGTCCTGTGACTGATGGCATACAGGCTGGACAGTGAAGGAGCCATTTTTAAGAAAAAGTTTGTACGGGTTCAAGTGAGGGTGAGGCCTAGAAGGTAAAAGAGTCTCTGGAGTCCATGGGACTCTTTAGAAAAGGCAAAGTGTGTTAAGGTCCAGATGACAAAGCATGGCAGAGGTCTGACAAAGAATTGAATCTTTTTTGTGGTTTCTAGGACCACCCCAGTCCCTTGGCTTCTGGATCAGAATAGTCGGCATTCTGTGTGACTCCCCTTTAGGGACACTGAGACCCCCAGTTCTGTTCCTGCTTGTGCCAGAGAGGAGAAGTCACTGTAACAGCTACATACATGCAAATGTGAGTTAAATTTGTAGACTTTGGTCGGTGGGGTCAAACTATTGATATCTATTTTTAGATTCTGATTTCTGCCTTGATTCTTGCTTTTTCAAAATTCCAGACCATATGTACAGAGATGACTTGCCAATATGTATCTTTAGTCTCTCTGTCTTCTAAACATCAGAGCAGTAAATTCAAAAGCCTAATAGACATTCGTCCTCCTTCTCAGTGGCCCCTCAAGCACATGGCTAGAATCAATAGTTGCTTTTCTTCCCATCATTTCTATTTTTATTAATGGCACTATCATTCATCCTAGTTCATTTAAAACTTTTTAACTCATTACCACTCCCTCTCCACTCAAATTCCCTTGCATTAGTAAGGGTGAGTCTGGTTGTTAGGAACAGAAATCAAGGCAAATTGACTTAACCCATAGGCAATGTTATTACAAGTCCAGAGAAAATGGTAGGGAGGGAAAAGAAGGGAGAAGTGGGTCTACTTAACCATTCAATGATGTCAACAAGGACTCAGGCTCTTTCAAACTCTGTGCTCTTCTGTTTCATCCTAAGTCTAGTTCTCTTTGTTGTCTAAGATGCTTAAAGTAACAACGAGGAAAATACTGTATCCTAGCAGAAGAAAGAAACCATGCTCCTGCTAGATTATAATTCTTTCACTTCAATCTGACTGGGGCCAGATTGTTTGCAAGACTGCCTTTGGATTCTAGAGTTTCCAGATGAAAGCTATGCAGTAGTTAACTTAAATTAACAAGTATCTATCCTAGGAATGGAAAGCAGGGAGACTCATAGTCCTCCAAGTTATGTAAGGGACTCCTTCATGCCTAAACACGTTTGCATTTCTACCAGGAAGCAGGTGGCAATGGAGACCAAGTGGACAGGTGCTATCAACAAGATATCATACTCCTGTATTGCCCCCCAAAGAATGGATCCAGTGATGTCAACAGAACTTTTTTATGTCTTATAGAGTTAAATGCTTTAATCTGAGTTCATATTACCTTTACAGTTTGGTCCCAATACAGCCTTAATGCCTGAATATACCTTTCACTTGAGCCAGACCAGTCCACTCACATTTTCCTATATGCTCTGCTCCATCTCATGTTCTAAACTTCATAGATTTTGACTTTAGGGCCATTAATACTTCCACCTAGAAGTTCCACCAAACCCTATTTCAATCAGCAAAGCTATTGCTTCTACCTCTAGGGCAAAGGTTTTTGTTGTTATTGTTGCTATGTTTTGGGTTTTGTTTTGTTTGTTAAGTTGGTTGGGACTGGGGATTGAATCCAGGGTGCTTTACCATTGATCTACATCCTCAGGCCTTTGTATTTTTATTTTGAGATGGGGGTCTCACTAAGTTGCTGAGGGTTTCACTAATTGCCCAGATAGGCCTCAAACTTGCAACCCACCTGCCTCTCAAGTTGCTGGGATTACAAGAGTGCACCATTGTAACCATCTAGGACAGTGTTTCCTAACAGTGCTTAGTTATTATAACCACGTGGAGAGATCATTTTTAAAATCACCTATGCCTGGGACTCCAGAACCTCTTATTTAATTGATCAGGAGGAAATCACACACAGTTTTTAGTACTTTGAGGGGCAATACAGGAGTATTATGTCTTGTTGATAGCACCTGTCCACTTTTTACTTGTTTGGGGCTATGGTAGTGGTGGTAGAGTCTAGTTATTTAAACCTCTCCAGGTGATTCCAATGTTCTGTTAGGACTGAGATGTCTCCAAGAATAAATCATTATTTCATATCAGAACTGGAGGTAAATCTCTCTTGCTCTTAAATTTCCACAACATTTTCATTTCTCTCTTACTGATTTCTACTGTAGTTGTGTAGAATTAACTACACTCAGACTCCTCTGGAATGCCTAACTGAACAACTCCCCCAGGTGGTAAACTCTTTGGGACAAAGTCCATGCCACATCATCTACCATAGGGCCTAGCATATAATAGATAAGAGTTCATGAAAACATATGTACAAAAGTGTAATATTTAGAATAAAATACTTTTCAAAAATAGAACAAGATGTATCCCTGGTATCAAGCAATAGTTTTGTCAGACCATCAGAAATTCTAAATAGTTCATCAACACCTCTGAGATCTCACCAAAGAGCGATAAGGAGCCTTGCTATGACATACACAAATTAAGTCTTGCTACACTGTTGTCATATTTTATAGAATCTGCAAAACCAAGAGGACTTTAAACTTCAAATCATAAGAACAAATGCTCAACAGTACACACGTCAATGTCAATCTAGGCTAAAATTCTTAAAACCTGCAAAGATTCTTTTAAAAACACTAAATACTAAATGTCTGTTCTGTGCTTCTTTCTGTGCTGTCCTTCTCAGACATTATTTAATTCTCACAACAATTCTACTGGGGAGTGTTACTCGGCTTTCTGTTACTGTAACAAATACCTGAGATAATAAACTTTTTAAAAGAAAAGGTTTATTTTGACTCACGGTTTTGGAGGTTCCAGGCCATGATCAGTTGGGCCTGTTGCTTCTGTGCCTGAGGTGAGAAAGTGGCTCTTCTCACGGCAGAGAAATGTGGGGAGAAAGGAAGGAGAGACCAAGAGCCCACAATCCCCTTCAAGGGCACAGCCTCAATGATGTAGAACCTCCCACTAGGCCCCACCTTCTACAGGGTTCACCCAATAGAGCCAAGCTGGCCTTTAGGGGAGGTTTCAGATCCAAACTGGAGCAGAGAGTTACTAGGATTGCTCCATTTACAAACTAGAAGATTGAAGAGTTAAGAAACCTGCCTAGAGTTACACAGCTGGTAAACAGCAGAGCTGTGATTCAAACCCAACTCTGTCTGATTCCAAACCCCAAAGTCGACCCCTCAATAAGAGCAACTGCTGAATATAAGAATTATTCTTCATGTAAAATACAAACTCTTCTGGAAACTTATTTATTTCTAAATGACCTACTATGATAAACCAAATTAATTATTTATAGTATAAATGTCTTCATAAAGCAAAAACTTTATATTCAATAATTTTGGAAGGCAGTAAAAAAAATAATGCTAGAGTCAGGCATCGTGGCACATGCCTATAATCCCAGTAGCTTGGGAGGCTGAGGCAGAAAGATAGCAAATTCAAAGCCAGCCTCAGCAAAATCGAGGCGCTAAGCAACTCAGTGAGACCCTGTCACGAAGTAAAATAAAAAATAGGGCTGGGGATGTGGCTCAGTGGTCAAGTGCCCCTGAATTCAATCCTTAGTACCCCACCCCACAAAAATGATACTAGAATCCAATATTCACAATAGAGTCCCTTCTTTTCCCAAAATGTAATTGTGACAGAGCAGGAACTAAGCCTGTGAGGACAGTTGAAGGATGGGGCCTCAGAGAACTTTCTATCAAAAGAGTAATATTCAGAAAAGAGCTGACAGATAAGAACCATCACTCTTAATATTTAGCAATTCCATTTAGGATCAGTTTGTACCCATGAAGTCCCTGTGATTTCAAACCAAGGAAAGTGTATCAAACTTTCATTTAATATATATTTGAAATAAAAATAAGTCAGATTCACGTGGTAGCTCTATTCCACCAAAGAACAAAACTCCTTTTTACATAAAAACCTTGTTATATGAGATTCATGAACTCCATTCTCTTTGGTAACCGCCAGCATATTTAGATAATTGATCATGTGTGCTGCCCTTGGGTTCCCACTGACTGTCAATTAAGTTTGTTCTTAATGTCGCTGCATGGAAATGGCTACAAGCAAAGACAGATGACACTGCTGCTTTAGGGTGATAGGATTTGAAAAACATCATGACAAATGCTTCTAGCAACTCACAGAAGAATATTCGGATGTAAATTCCACTTTACATCAACAGTATAATATTTATCTCTGACAGTCCTGATTGCCTATGAAGGAGGTCCTTTTTAGAGATTAGGTTGAATAAAATGTTCACTTTTACATTAAAATACTCATAATTAGGAATGGCACCCAGTTAATTGATCACTTCATTGAGGTCTTGCAGAAGGTTTCTTTCTTTCCTAAGGAAAGTAAACTTACTGAAAAGAAGCAGAACAAAGGTAAGAGACATGTTATGGGTATTTGGACTTAGGTACCTGGAGGCAGTAGCCTCTTCGTTATTTCTTGAATTGCTGTCTTATTAACAGGATGCATTAGTCATGACTCTTCCTGTTTCAACTGACTGAATTCCAACTAAGTGAACCAACTAAAGTGGACATTGGGAAATTTATTGGTCCCTAAAACCCATCTGCTGAAAAGGCAGAAGTGGCCTGACCTCTAGGACTGAAACCAAGGACTCAAACTCTGGCTGAACGCTCCACCTCTCACATTTTCCCATAAGCCTCCACCCCTCAGAGCACCTTCTCCCTGTGACAATGACAGCCCTGAGGCTACTGCACTGGTGCCCCTAGAAAAAATGGCTAGAGAAAAAATAAATAATCTCTTTCACAGCACAAATCTGAAAAGTCCCCACAGAGGAACTGTATCGTCCCAACTTGGATCACCTGCCCATCACTTAGATCAATCACCTGGGCAAGGGCTGAATAATGATAAGAGACCACCCTTTCAGGTTAATGCTCACTATAATACCTAGAGGATTTGTTTCTGTTGTCAGAAGAGGAGAGGCATGCAAAACCGAAAAGAAGAGGTACTTTACAGGACCAAGATGATTTAGACAGTGTAAGAAACAAAAAACAAAAACCTTACCATCTTGTCACATTATTACTTATGACAATAATGAACAATGATTAGTGCTGTAATAGGAGTTTTTAAAAATTTTGGTAATCATATTAAATTAGGTCTAATGAGCCATAATTCACTCTTCTTGCCCACCAGAAGTGAGGGCATTAGTTTTAGGTAAGTTAATAGCAATGCAGGATCCATCTTCAGTGTTCCTGATTTGAAAATAATATGTATCCATGATTCCCACTGGCCTAACTAGATTATTTTCTATCAAACAGGGGAAAAGTGCAATCTTAACTTTTTAATGGTTGCTTTTCCATCTATGGGGTGCCACATTAAAATTTCAGAGATATTCTTTGTACAGGTTGCAGCCAGGTTGCCTGTGTTAAACTATTGCTTAGGCAAGTACAGGAGTTTAGGATAATTATTCGGGTTTCCCTGTTTATTTATGAAGTGTCACATTAAAGTTTAAACCAAGATTTATCATTGAGTGTAGATATCCTGTGCATAGCAAACAACAATCGCCTCTTCAGTCTGGTTGTTGAGTGTTAAATTCAGCTTTCAAAATCAGCTGTTTGGTATTTAAAGAGAAAGTTAGCCAAAATAAACATTAGAGAGCTTGAAATGAATAGAACAGTCTGACCAAGAGCTTGAGAAGTGAAATTTCATTTAATAGTCAATAGAAGAATTGCATGTTACTCATGTTAAAAATAATAGAGTCTATGTTCACTATATTTCCACATTCCAGAATTCCTAATGCTGTTTTTATCTAATATGAAACTCCTGGGTGGCTGGATTCTGGTATAATTCTTAAATCCACTGACATATCAGTTGTGAAATTACGTGAAAATGAGAAAGAAGCAAAGAACAAGGCAAAATTGAGATTCTTAGGATGCCAAAATATTCTATTTTATCCTTCACTAAATCTGCCAAGTCACCTGTTCCTCTGGTTCAAAACATCTAATGTGTGCAGACCTCAGCCAGGCTCATTAATAAATCAAGCTGGAAAGAGAGAGGAGGTTTATAAACTTGGGTGGGGCTCTGGGGAAGGAAAGTGAGTCCAGATACACTTCCCCAGCTGGAGGGCTGTTTTGAAAGTGCAGGCAATCGTGTAGGCTTGGGATACAAAGGAACATAGTGCTCAAGTTTGTCCCAGAAAGATATCTCAGTATGAATCTGAACTTACACCTGCAACCTACCTCTAAAGCTTCAGACTCATTTATTCAAGTGCTTCCTACTTTCAACAAGTATGTATGGAGTACCTGCAATGTGCCAAGAGAACAGGGCAGTGAGGAAAATATACAAGATGCCAAGAATCTAACAGAGGGCAACACAGATAAATCAAATAGTTATGCAAAGGAAGATGTGCATTGAAGGAAAACACATGCACAATGAGATTCTGAGGGAAGCCTGAACAAAAACACCTGCGGCAGAGTGGTCACACACCCTAAGGAAACCGTCCCTGAGAAAGTGCCTGGAGCCAGAACCAAAGGATGTCAGAGATTGCCAAAGCTAAAGTGGACTCTGGTCTGAATGCCTCCACCTAAACTCAAGGTTCAAATGTAACCTTCTTTGTGAGGAATTAAGAGATGGGCTCAAAGGGGACCTTTAAAACATGATCAGGTCTTGAGATCCCTGTACTGGGTTAATAGGGTAATGAATCATCTCCCGAGTGGTCCTGTTCTAAAAGCCAATTTGGCTCTGCTTTTGGATACACCCTCTCACCACATGGTGCCCCTTGGCACCTCAGGGCCCTCAGTGTCCCTACTGGCAAGAAGAACCTCACTTGTACCTCCCAACCTCCTGAACCAGGAGCTAAGTGAGCCTTTATTCTTTATTCTGTGATTCTCAATTATAGCAAGAGAAAACCAAGGAAGAATAGTGGGAGGGACAAGAAAAATCATGCCTATAGAAAAAGGCAAGAACAGAATGGAACACTTTATTGGAGTCCTTATGATGCCAGTGTGACTGTGGATCTACTGGGAAGGACAAGATAAAGCAGATACGAGAACTTGTAGGGCTGGACCACACTGGTGCTGTGGGCAATGTTCATATTAATTATTTTAGTCTTCACATAATTAAAAATTTTGAATAACAACACTTAAGAAAAGATACAGAGCAAATTAATCTGGTAATATACTTTGTTTAACCCATTATAACCCAAATAACATAATTTCAACATATAAGCAGTCTTAAAATGATTAATGAGATAGCTTGTACTCTTACACTTGTAGCACATCTCAATTAAGATTAGCCACATCTCAAGGGCTCAATGCCTCATGTGGCTAGTGGCTACCAACTGCCCGACAACTAGGTCTAGACAACTAAATGCTTACTACAACCTGAGCTAAGTTCTCAGGAGGTCAAGGCCAGGGCATACAATGATGAGCAAGGCTAATAAGGGGACAGAGAAAACCTCTATGAGCGAGTAACACTAAAATCAAACCCTGGAGAATGGTAGGTGTGGAGCTGGACCAGGAGCAGAGAGAGCTTCCTGCCACGTCCCTCTCATCTCTGTCAGCCTCAGCTGTTAATTAAGGAGATACAGGAGGAAAGGAGATGGGGGATAAAGAACAGACAGACACCCATAGGAAGAAAGAGATGCAACCAGGTGGGTAGCCAAGCCCTGGTGAGGCTTGACTGACTCAGAGCTAGCTCAGCAAGTTGATTTTATAGGTTTCATCATTGAAAGTTTAATTGTGGGAAGGTTTCAACAAAGCAGGCGATCTAAAGAATGCAGGACGTTAGGGTCATCTCATTTTGCTCAGAATTCACTATCCCTGGGAGAAAGTGCTGAACTCAAGGGCTCGATTGATAGAGCCATGTGCCTTCAGAAGTAGCCACCCCAGCCAGCGTTACCATAGAAAGTGTGGTATCTTGATCTGTACCTTCACACAGGCAGCTCCCAGTGAAAACACAGCCACAAGAGTCAGGCCATAATTTATATCACTGTGCTCTACACAGCTCCCTGTAGCAACCTCTGCCACATATCCATGATATGGTAGAACAGAGCTCCAGGAAGACTTGTGGGGTCAGCCAAGAGATTTTGATTATACTCCAAAATACACTTGGGAGCTCGAGAAGGGATTTTAGCAAGTTCATAGAGCTTTCGGCCACCCCTTCTCCATACCCACTCCACACCAATTATACAATCTGAATTGGGCCCTGTCTTCTGCCATGTTTGGTGTTAACCATGTTTTTAGATTCTGTATCAACTATTGAGCATTCGTTTTTCCTAAACCTCTCCATAAGCCTGTCAAACCAGAGGGCCCTACTAATGGCCAAAAGTTGTTAAATTCTTCACTGCAAACTATTCTGCAGGTGCGCAAAAGCCCTTGCAATTCCTCCAAACACCAATCCTGACCTGCATGCTTCCCTGCAATATCCTATAGAAGATGTCTCCTCCTAGTCACTTTCCACCATTGCAGTCATAAAGGCAAAGCCCCAGTTGCTCCATCTATCTGCTTCCCCACCACAATCTGTGATAGGCCTTGGGTGACCCTAAATTGCATGCTGTGCCTCTCACTTCTGAGGGAAGTGTGTTAAAAACATTCTTTCAATGACATTAACATCTCCGAACCAGTCCCTTAGCTACCTTAATAAATTAAGATGTAGGCACTATTCGGCCTCCCCAGCACAGGGGAGGATTCTTCTCTAACATACTTGTTGGCACATGGACAACTGGTCTGGTGCTAGTTTAAGGTCTGTCTTCTGTACTCTTCTCTAGTTTTGTTGAGTCGGGAATGGCACTTCTTATCACTATTTGTCCAGCATGTAGCACAACTAGCACAAAGTAAATGCTTAATATATTTTCTAAGAAAGGAAAAAAAAAGGATGTGGGGGAAGTAGTGGAGGAGAGAAGACCTGAAGAATAAAGAGAGGGGGTACACATGGATGGCCATATTCAAAAGGGATGTGAAATAGTGCCTAGGGCATTCGGTTGGGGTAACTGGATGCTGTGCATCAGAATAGCTCTGTGGGTAGAGAGATCACAAAGCTTATGCAATACAACAGGTCTTTCAAAGCTGAGGAGGTCCAGGCAGGGAGACTGAGGCTAAACCCCAGTTTTACAGATTGGACCAAAAGACAATTCATAAATAACAGCATATTACCTTTCAGTGAGTATTTACATGCCCAATCACTTGGACACTGGTTCTACAGTAAGAAAGGAAACTGCCAAGTCCACCTGCTGCTTCTCTGGTCTGCTTTAGTCAAGATGGGCTCAATTGATGCAGCTTCTGTAGATGAAATCAGCAATGATGCCAGCAAAAATAGGCTAGAAAGGTCTGGGTTATTTGAATTCCATAACATAAATGACATAAAGTCCTTCATGAAGGACCTGAAATCCATCTCAATATTTCTCTCTCTCTCTACCTTCCACTCTTCCTCCTTCTTTCTCTTTCTCATCTCTCTGCTATTCAAAGGGAATAAGAATGATTTAAAGGAAAACATGGCAGCAAGATTATACATATATGACCTTAGAACATATAAATTTGACCAGTTTCCATGCACAACCAGCTAATCTGTCTCTTTTTTAAAAGTAAGAAGAAAAAGAGTATTATAACAGAAATACTTCATTCTTGAAAAATTTTTAAATGCTTAGTAATTTGGGTCACCTATGTTTCATATATTTACACTAAATGGAGCTTGGTTTTTTTTTTAAATTATTTTTATTTGTTTTAATTACTTATACATAATAGTAGAATGCATTTATGTACTTTGATATTGCAGGATTTTAGTTTTTCTACATATGAGCCAAACTTGATGAAAATAATCCAGTTTAAGAGACCTAAAGTTGGTCTCATATTTTGAAATATGGTATCCCACTAGCAAAATTAATTTTTAAAAATATACTGTGCAATAAAGCATTATAATGTACATAATGAATAAATGATGTCATTACTGTATTGATTACCGAGGGTATAGAAGGAGTTATAATTAGAAATTCATTTTAATAACAAAGTTCAGAGGCTAGAGAAACTGAAAGTATTGGATCATTTGATTTCTAGATTTAAACAATGAATTATTTGAAACCATGACAATCTCATTTATATCTGGTCCCTTTACATCCTAACTTGCTAGACTGCAATATTTAAGCAGTATTTTTCTCACTGTCCATAATAACTTGTTTACTTCTTTTATGTGTCTAATTTTTCATTACTGTGCCAGTCTCACTTTTTAAATTTAATATGTAATTTCAAAGAAGAAAATCAACTCTAGTTTCTATATTAATTATGGGAATTATCCAATTCCTTTTTAAGCATTGACAGGACTTGCAATATACTAAACCTTTGGATGAGCCCACATCAACTTTGATTGTAATGAAAGCTGTGGTTGCCCCCTGGTAGCTAATTAGTGTTATTTATATAGCCACCTTTAGTCCGTGAAACTCTAAAATAAAAAGAAATGTGTTTGAACCCATGTAAGGGCAATATGATAGCAACCCATAAATACCTTATTTTCTGGGCTCTTTTAATGGAATATTAAATGAAGCATTAGAAATAGATCTGAAAGTTTATTTCCTCCATCCTGTTAAAAATGTTTTGAATCTAAATTCTGGCATGAATTAGATTAGCTGAATTATACTTCATTCTTATTTGTCAGTTTCCAGTCTCATTCTTTTAAGAATATCATTACTAAATAGAACTAATAAGCACTATCCAACAACAAAGAGAAATTTTCAGGGCAGTCAGCAGTGTGTTCAGCCTCCCACATGCATTACCCGACATGGGGATATCATTGATTTTCCCCTGATGGAACTTTATATCCAGCCTCTATTTATCTTTTCTTCCGCATAATATATATATATATATATATATATATATATATATATATATATATGGCTGTGCATATAGACATGTGTTTTTTCTGCTGATATAGCAGTCTAATGGATGACAAAGATAAATAGAAGTGTATGGGAAATGTGTGCCTTTGGAATTTGTTTGAAGGCAAAAAACCCACGCCCATGGTTCCTGTTTTGCTAGTAACATCACTTGTACACCAATGCTTCTCATGGAAAGAAACTTAAAAACCCAACACTTTCCCCAAGGAGACTTAAAGCAGCTAAGAATTATGTTAAAGGACTAGAGGATTCTTGAAATACAAATCTTGCCTAACCTTCTTAAATCATTCCTATCCATAGTAGATAAGCAAACAGCCTCTATAGGTAACTTATTATGATTTGTAATAGAATAGGCTCTAAATCTTCATACTTAACGTAAACTCAAGCTTCACTCAGGGCCTAAGTATAGAATAAAAGCAACCTGTAATTATCATCTGCAAAACAGCGCTTTATATACATAAACAAACACACCATTTTAATTGAGCCTAGTCCTCTCATGTGCCGAGAAGGCTAACAGATTCCATGCATTTTATTGGACAGTGATTATTTCCCTATAAATAATAAATGTTTCTTTTTAATTTTAAAGGGAGAGAGACATTGGCTCATCTTCTGGGCAATACTAGAAATACTTAAAGCATGACTACCAGGTTTGTATCTGAAAACACTTGGCACTGAAACTTCCTTCCCAACTCATGGGTTGCTTAGAGTCCTACAGCACCCTTCTCATCTTGTTGATGCATTGTCTGGCCATCCCATGTTTCTCCTCGAGTGGGCATCTGAGAAGGGAGATGGAGGCAATAGCATCCTCATACTAACTTTCCTGCTTTTCCTTCCTTGGAGTAGAAACTGAACAGAAGCACATAGAACATTTTCAGTTCAGCAAACATGCATTCCACATAATTGTATGTGTTTTTTTTCAAGTCAGAAGAAAATAAGCATCATTTTTTTCTTAAAGGAGAGAGAAACCAGGGGGTTTTCCCAAAGTTCTTTCAACCTCTATCTCCTGGCCCCTGAATCTGTTGCCAAAACCTAAATAGATCCTGTTTCATAGAGAGCTGAGGTTGGCATCAGCAATCTCCTTTTTTTTCAAGGATTTCCTCTGTAAACTATTCCATTGCTCTCCAAAAGAGCCTGCCTCATTTCCCAATTGCTATTTTATTTTCAACAATACTGATATGTAAATCAAGGCTACCCTGGACTATTGGTTGCTTATTCAACCACCATTTACTGCCTGTTCCAATGCAATTTACTTCCTATGTTGCTACCACTGTTCCATGACTGTTAAGGAACCTGAAAGCCTAAGAGTTTTGTGGCCTGTCCCCAGACCCAGAAGATGAATGTTCATTATGGTGGCATCATAGCTCTTGTAGTCCCCTTGCTAAGGGCTGGTCTGGGCAGGGGTATGTGATACATCTTTAACCAACAAAACATAAGAGATGTATTTTGTGAGGATTCTGGGATAGCGTTCCATCTTGGTTTAATGAAAGAAAGAGGAGAGATTTATATATTGAATGTGCCCTTCTGCCTCTGGATGTGATTATATACTGTGTCATCTTGAGGGGACATGTGTCAACTGTAGCATACTAGTGACCACAGAGTGCAGAATGTAAAGAAAACAAGACCTTGATGACATCATTGCCTTGCCAGGTTAACAAATCCCTGAAACACCTCCAGATTTCTTATATAAGATAATGTATTGCTTATTATTTTGAACTCTCTTAGTTAGGTTTTCTGTTGCTTGCAGCCTGAAGCTCCCTAATTTATAAAAAGCCTTTTGCTTTCAAAAAGACAAATTAAATTCTATCTGAACAGAAATAATTTTGTACTTCTAGCATGTGATTTAAAGGAACATTTCTAGAGTACCCACAATGTTCCATATTTCCAGCTACCCTCTCACTTCCCGTCTTCACAAGAGCCCTCTGATGTGGGTTATTTAATTTACAAGTGGCAAGAGATGGAGTAACTTGCTCAAAATGACACAGCCTGGAAGTAGACAGAGCTGGAAACCCAAGGCTGTCTGACTCAGAGCCTGACCTTCTTGTATATGCCATTTTCTTTCTAAATAAGTATTTTCTTGATGGACATAAAAAGAACAAAATATTAAGGCAAACTTAATTTCCACAGGTCAATATTTCAACAAAGACCAAATGTGTTTGCTAGAGGCATGCCATGCATCGAAATGTTGTTCATTCTTTGCTGACAGTTTATATCCAGCCCATTCTTTTCTTCTATAAGTTTGCAAAAAAAAAGTAAGAGTGCTTCCTGCCTGTCAGTCCCTTGGCTGGCCTTCTACCTGTGTGCCAGCCAGCAGCCTGTGCTCAGAAACACTCCCTTCTGTTTTAGTCAGCTCTTGTGTCTCTGTGACTAAAAAAACTAACAAGAACAACTAGAAGGAAGAAAAGTTTATTTTTATTTTGGCTCAGGGTTTCTGAGATTCAGTTCTTGATTGGCCAACTCTAGAGATCTGAGACCAAGGTGAAGCAGAACATAGTGGCGAAAGGACATAGTGGCAGGAAGCAGCTCAGGACATGGCAACCAGGAAGCAAATAAAGATCTCTACTCACCAAGGACAAAATATAAAACCCAAAGGCACACCCTCTTACCTATTTTCTCCAGCCACACCCTGCCTACCAGTTAATCCACATTAATGAATTAATCCCTGATTAGGTTATAGCTCTCATAATCTAATCATTTCACCTCAGATCACTCTAGCCTTCTCTTACACCTGAGCTATTGGGGGAACACCTCATATCTAAGTTACACCACCTTCCCAAGCTGCATGCTCCCACTGTTGGGTGACTCCACAGAACTATAGCGGCTGCTCTGGAAAATTCTGGGCCCCATCTTCTAGCCACTGGCTAGCTCAAGGATTTTCAAGAATATTTTCTTGGCTCCAAGAAGTCACAGAATGCCTGATGAAAGTTTAAAAAGTATATATCTAGCTGGGCACAGTGGCACATGCCTGTAATCTTAGCCACTATGAGGCTGAGGCAAGACCACTGCTAGTTCAAAGCCAGCCTCAGCAACTCAAAGACTCACTAAGCAACTTAGTGAGGCCTTGTCTCTCAGTAAAACATTTTAAAAAGGCAAGGGATGAGGCTCAATGGTAAAACACCCCTGGGATCAATCTCTCCCCACCAAAAAAAATTATACATATATACATATATATATATATGAATTTATATGTGTATATGTATTTCTGAATCTCACAAAGCAAATATGCATTTGCTAGAAAAATATAACACCAATGAAAGATAATGTTTAAGCTCTGTTAAAATTTGGTCTGAAAAGTTTCAAATGATAACAACTGAAAGAACTTAACTTGCTATCTACTAACTAGAATTATGGTCTCAAAAGATATATACTTGATTATCCTTTTAGGATATTGGAATAATATTTTAGTACAATTATGAAAACTATATATATAGAAAGATTGCATCAGGAAGGAGGTTAAATCTTAGTCATCTGTCAACTATAAATAAATGTAATATATAATGCATATTCTACCTCTAGTGTGTACTCTTTTAAATTCATTTTTATTGTTAACTCCTGAACAAAAGGATTTCTGAAATGTTGAGCAATAGGCTTTATATGGAATATCCTGTTGCAAACTCACAACCATCCTATGAGGTAGTGTTGGGATTAGTATTGTTGGTCTTTACTGTAAAGATGAAGAATTTGAGGTATAGGTAAGTTTTGTAACTTCCCTAATTTATAGGATAAATGTTTCTATGTTCCTAAAATTCCTGGCTTGAAACTATAATTCTCAATACCATGGCATTTGGAGGTGGGGTCTCTGGGAGGTAATGAGGTCTAGGTGTAAGGTTATGAGAGTGAGGCTCTTGTGATGGGACTAGAGCCTTGTAAGAGAAAGGTGAAAGCATAAAATAAGAAGGCTGTCACTACCTACAAGCCTACATGTTGTCTTAAGCCAATCAGTCTATGTTATTTTGTTATAGAAGCATGAGTTAAGATATTACCCAACTGGTCTCAGAAACTCACTTAGATACCAGGCTCTTGAGAATCTCACTAAGTTGCTTAGGACCTCCCCAAGTTGCTGAGACTGAACTTGAACGTATGACTCTCCTGCCTGAGGCTCCTGAGCTGCAGGAGTTACAGGCAGGTGCCACCATGCCAGCAGTTTTGAGCTATCTTTATGGACTAGATAGAAAAATAAAAACATAAGAACTTACATTGGTAGAGTAGAACCTTAGTTGATCAATTGACCTTAACCAAAAATTCGGATCAATTTATCTCTGTCGTTTGGAAGAGACTTCTTATTCTGTCTATTAAACTGTGAGGAATTTGAGGATAGGGCCATGTAATATAAGACGATGTGCCAGTTATTCAACACTCAGTGGCTGCCAAATGCCATTCTAAGTGGTTTACATATATAGGGTCATTTAATCCTCACAAGAAAACTATTAAATTTTTAATAATTAATTAATAATGACTTATTAATTAATATTATCCTCATTTGTTAGAAGAGGAGACTGAAACACACATGATGAATACAAGCTCTAGGAGCTGGAAAGTGTCAGGGCTGGGATTGAAGGAAGACTGCGGCCCCCTTTGTCTCTCAGCCCTTAACCTGGTGCCTGACAGCGCTGTCTTTGCTCAAGAAATACCCCATCACGATTTTATGACTTGAAGGCCAAAATCAGTCATATGAACTTATTATGCATTAAAAGAACAAAGCATCCTGGAAATGGGACTGAAACACTGTCATTTAGGGACAGAGAAAGAGACTGATGACTGCAGACAAGACTCAGTGGGTGGTGGAGTGGCTGGGATACCAGAGGAAATAAGCATTTCTGTTTTGTTATTATTGCCTTTAAGGCTGATCCACTAGTATGACCACCAGCATTTTATTATTTTTAAGTGTCAGAATTTGTTTTTGTAAATATCAGGGAATCCATGTTTTTAAGGCACTTCAAATGTGAAATGTATAAATACTGTCAAACAGCCCTCAGTCCTCCACTGGCTGATCTGAATCCAGTGTTCAGTTCCCAGGGGCTTGGGAGCTGCAGGCTCTGATGTGGCTGGTCCTGTGGGACACCCACCTTCCTGCCCTACTCAGCTCCCCCATGGGAAAATTTGAAGGCATTCCCCCTGGGAAGCTCTTGATCAGGCTGGGGCTGGTGGCTCTGTGTCACAACAGTTTTCATTTCCTCTCCCTGTCTAAACAGTAAGTGACAAATTATTGTCATTGAATATTAATTTTCAAAATCTTTCAGCAGAAGTGCTGGGAGAGGGGATGATAAGGACAGGAGCCCAGGGTGGAGACCAGAGAATAACAGTAATATAATGAACACCACTAATTAAAAATTACACAGAACTCAAAAGGAAACTTGCTACTAAAGGAAAGAAGTTGGGCTACACAGATAAAAGTTGTTGATACTCTTAGAAAAGGAAATAGATTTCACTTTGCTACTTCATAGAGCTGAAGAAATGGCCAAGAGGAAAGTTTTAGACAAGTGAAAGGAAAATTTTCAAACAAATACCCCTATCCAAATGAATGGGCTGTCTATATGACAGTGAATTTTCCATAACTTGATGCATTTAAACAAAACCAAAGTGATTATTTCTCAGGAATGGCATACTGATATATGATTCCTAAGTTCTTGAAATCAAATGTCTAATATTCTTTCCCCCAAGTCCAACAACTGTAAAGACCAAATTTCTAAGATCCGTTATAGCAAGAGAATTTCAAGTTGAAAAACAAACACAAACAAAAACTTTATGGGATAAGTGATTTTCAAATAACATAAATCATGAAAGGAAATCATAGTATTTTAAAATTTGCTAAAACTAAGACAATGAGGATCAATGCACAGAGCAAATAAACATGCTATCTTTAATCTTTGCCTAGGTTAAGTAGTAATAATTGACCTTGACATGATATTTTGAGACTCTCTTTTCCTCAGGATCTTCCCTTTTATTCATTATCTAAGAAATGCTTGGAATCTATTGTGCTTTGATATAGAAAAGCATTGGACTGTGAGAGGCATTTCCTTCCACCCCACTTCTCCTGTAAGTCCCTCTTTCCTTCAAGAGGTCAGTACCCTTCTGACTGTAGGAACTGGAGTTAGTAACTGCATCTCCCGGTCCCAACTGTGCTGCATTACTGTAGAATTATCTAGACACTTCACATAAGTTACTTGATTTACTTTAGCACATCTGTTCTGTCAATAGATGAGGTATGTTTTAAATACCCAAATACATGGTTTTCACTAGAGAATTCTAGAATACAGCAGAATTCTTGGACACGACTCTACCAGCTCTTTTTTTTTTTTTCTAAAGAAAGACTAAGAGAGAGAGAGAGAGAGAGAGAGAGAGAGAGAGAGAGAGAGAGAAGAGAGAATATTTTAATATTTATTTTTTAGTTTTCGGAAGGCATAACATCTTTGTTTGTATGTGGTGCTGAGGATCGAACCCGGGCCGCACGCATGCCAGGCGAGCGTGCTACCGCTTGAGCCACATCCCCAGCCCAACTAACTCTTCTTATAGAACTCCCAACTTTTGTTCCTTTGACCATGCAGGAAGGCAATTCTGAGACCCAATGCATTCTCCCTCAGCCTTCATTTTCTCAGTAATCCTTGGCATTGAACCTCCACTCTGGCTTGGCCACAGGTTCAATTCCCACTTTCTTCTTGCAAATCTCAATTCCCCTTTTTCTAATTATCTCCCGTGGTGAGCTATCCAAATTTGCTATTCTCTGAATGAACTTCTCTAGATTGCTGAACAGGTATAGGAAAGTAAATTTGACTATGCTAGAATTTTGCTTCAGGGAAATTCATGTTGGAAAGAATTCATATATATCCTTCCCCAAAGAGGCACCTTCCAATTATTTTCTTTATTATGCTTAAAATAAAAAAAGACCATTGCTGCAAATTATAATTAAATATTTAGAACAGGACCGTTGTTTCTCTTTAAAAATAAAAGTTTCAGTATGAATTAAATATTAAATAAAAACAGTTATTTCCATAAATTGAGTATGAATAAAAAGTGACTAGAAGAAAAAAATACATGCTGAAGAGTCCTGCCAAGTTCAAAGGTCATCTCCAGTGTAGGTGGAGGAGTAAGAGAAGGACAAAGTATTTTAAGGATTGCAAATCTTTTTTTCCATTTATTTTCATGCTAAAAATCATAATCAGAATTGTATAATATTTTTCAATAAAACTTTTAAAATGTGTTTATTATTCCCAATATGAGATGTACAGTATGAGACAAGGGGAGTAAGGAGAAGCATGCAAGACAGGGTAGTGTGTTCTATGGGAATAAAAAAGAACAAGGGACTGAGAGAGGGAAGAGCTTTGAGAAAGAGGAATTGGTGAAATTTCTCTGGGATCCCTGGTAAATTTGAGGACCCTGCACAGACACCAAATTCTGTGGATGCTTAAGACCTTTATATAAAGTAGTGAGATACTTGCATGTGACCAACATAAATCTTCCCATATACTTCAAATCATCTGTAGATTACTTATTATACCTACTCCTATAATACTTATAATAACTAGTACCATGTAAATGCTAGGGAAATAACTGATACATTGCACTGTTCAGGGAGGAAAGAGTCTGAACACCTTCAGTACAGGCACCTTTTTCCAGGTATTTTCAGTCCACAGTTGGTTATATGAAGGGCTTGCTGAACATCTAAGAAAATCAAGACAGCCGAGGCAATGAAAAAAGGGTAGGATCAAGGAACACGAAGACGTCTTCTGTCAGCCATTGTGACATGAAAGAAAAAAAATGATTTCCAGCTGTCACAGTGATCACCTTGAGCAGGCTCACAAAGTGGTAGCTCACTCACCAACTTGGCATCAGGGGGCGGCTGAGATTTTAATTGGATTTGAATACATTTAGATATATCATTTCCTCCTCAATTTACCACACGTCTAACAATGTCAGAGTTTCAAAGAAGGTATTGGATATCTTCTAGGATGTGGGACAGAGGTTAGGAGAGATCTGATCCCCATATTAAAGGCCAGACACCCTAGTTTCAATTACTCCACCTTCTCTTGGCTTCCGGTTGTATGAATCAACCCCCAAATCACAACCCCTCTGTGTGGTTTGCCAAGGTCACTTCCCTCAAAATTCTGTTCTACGAAATTTCAGTTTCCAAGATTCTTGCTCTGCTAAAGAAATCTCAGTCTCTCAACTCCTGGCCCTGGAGTCTCTGCCCCTTAGGAACCCCTACTGGAAAAATAAATATGAAAACATAAATCCTAATCTTACTTCACATTTTGAGTGATATCCAGAACTCTTCTCCTTCTCTATGCCTTTTTCATCTTGCCTGGAGTCCAACCTTCTCCAAGCTCCACAAGTCTGTTCCCCAAATCAGCATCAGTACCTAGAAGCTAGTCCCAAGTTCTGCTCTGGTCCTTTAGAAAGTGCTGTGTTCCCTATTGCTGAATAGAGACACTTCTTTGCCAAGTATTCAGAACTGGATCTTAGCTCTGAAACTGCTCAGATGAGCAGAAAATTGAACTTGTTAATTTTAACATAAGGGGCAAATGACCCAACAGCATTCCATGCTCAGTTGAGTCGACATGACACTGATAGAAAACAGTTGAGACACCTGATCCCTTGGATGGGGTGTCTGCTCAGGAGGTACACACTCAGTGCCTTCTCTGAACCCCAGGTGTGTTTTAGAAGTAAAAATAAAATATATCTTTTAGGTTTTAAATATGAGTCTGGAGCTTACTGTGTA
Organism: Ictidomys tridecemlineatus; assembly: GCF_052094955.1. Lineage (NCBI taxonomy): Eukaryota > Metazoa > Chordata > Mammalia > Rodentia > Sciuridae > Ictidomys > Ictidomys tridecemlineatus. The sequence goes on along the minus strand of NC_135478.1, from coordinate 162,533,897 downwards.
TATCACAGAGGCCCCATTTCATCTCCTAGGGCTCAAAGGCAGCACTTCAGAGGCAAGCAGCCCAGGGGCTGACATGAAATCTACACTGTGCACATCATGGTGGAGAAAAAGGTCTGTAAATAGCCTCTCATCAATTCAGGCCAGGTATTGCACCAAGATATGCTCAGGTCAGGAGACTTTTGCTGGCCAATACATAAAAATCAACCAATTAATCAATGAACTTTTTATTTCTGGATTTCAGAATTGTGGATTAGGCACCAAGGACCCAAGCTATTAAGAGGGAAATAGGCAAAAGGGCAGGAAGGCTCTCAAAAACTAAAAATTTTTAAATCAAGGATAAACTCTGGGTGCAGTGATGCATGCCTGTAATCCCAGCAGCTCACAAGGCTGAGGCAGGAGGATTGTGGGTTCAAAGCCAGCCTCAGCAACTTAGTGGGGTTCTGTCTCTAAATAAAATAGAAAAAGGGCTAGGGATGTGGCTTCATGGTTAAGTGCCCCTGGGTTCAAACCCTGGTACCAAAAAAAAAATAATAATAATAATAAGCAAGCAGAAACCAAACAAGCAAAGGAGACAAATGGTGTATGAAGAATAAGTGATGGGAAGGATCCAGAATCATTGGATCATTGTCCTGTGAAGGAGGAAAGTATGGCATGGTGAAGAGGAGAGAGCACACATGGTGGGGCTCTTTCTCCTACAGCAAGAGCATGAGGAACCAGGAAGGAGCAATGCAGGGACCAGAAGTCCTAGAAGTGCTAGAGGAGGGGGAGGTAAAGGAGGGTGGGGTGGGGGACTTGAACCCTGGGTCCAGAGCAAGCAACAGGAGCCAAAGAGAAGCTCTTGTTCAGGAACTTTCCTTCCCCTTCAACAACGAGGAGCAAAAAAAGGGATGTTTTTAACTGCAATTTCAGCAACAGAGGAGATTTCAGTTTCCATACTTGATCTGTTCATTTAAACTTCCATATATGCTAGTGAATTTCTGTCTTCCCATCTATAAAAAGTAATTATCTCATGATTGTGTTCTTTATTTTCATCCTTATTAACTTTATACTGAATGCACACTTAAGATATTCTGGATTGGGTACAAAATTCTATTATCTCACAGTAAATAATAAGTGCATGTTCCCCTGTTGACTTGGTCCTTGCCCCCAGAGTGAGGCTATGAGGTTATTGTCCTGGGTCAGTAGCTGGTACTTCATAGGTGAGAGACAAATGATTTTTCTCAGCTTGAAAAAAAGGAGAAAATGTCAGGAAAGGAGCTAGTGCTTTTCACAAGGCCACCAAGAAACCCAAACAAGGTTTATTTTTCCAGACTTACTCACATGCTTTTAATGAGCATCAAATGAGAATTATGGAAAGCATTAACACAAAGCCTGGTGCTTTTTATTCTACATAATATCCTAATTAATCTTGTGGTACAGGTGAGTCGAACAAATACATTCTGTTCTTTATAACAGGTATTCCCAGAAATGCCAGGATAATGGGCTTCCTTGAAAACTTAGAAGGCAGTTTCCTGATGTAGGTGTTATACTATATTTCTTTAATAAATGATGATCACATGAATGAAATAAATTGTGTAGGAGGTGTCCCACCAGGGGCTTAATATGCTGAGGCTCCTACAACTGCATTTCATTTTCTCCATGAAGTGAGTTGGGGAGCTGGGACTTGAACATGGTTAATGCAACTGCAAAAAAGAAACTTGAGTCTTTCCAGTTAAGAGCAAGCTCAACATTACCTATAGATATCTTTTGTTTTATTTTTAGTATCTAGGTCTAAGGAAAACATGCAACTCTAAGATAAATACCATTTACAGAAAAAAAAAGTTATAGAATGGCAGAAAGACAAAGCACTTTTCCATTAATGTTCTTAATTAATATACACTTACCACATATTAGAATACATAATTGAATCTGATAAAATGTGGAAGTGGTAATTATTTTACCATTACACTGTTTTGCACATACCCAGTGGTTTCTAATAAAAATATAACATATAGAAAGACATTTATTATTCATTTTATGTTAAGGTTATTAAAAATAAAAATCTTCTTTGGGAGGTTGGGGAAATTCTGTTATACACAGAATGCAAATTTTAAAAAGGGCCTCTAAAAATGGACTGATGTTGGGTTACTGTGTCTCCTGTTCACCCACGTATTTGCCTGGCTACAGTAGAGGACTGAGTCGGGTCTAGTGCTATCTCCATTCCAACTAGCCTGTGACCTGGGCCTCAGTTTCTCCAATAGTCATATCACATTCCCTTGGCTAGCCTGATACAAGTTCATTAAGAAGAAAATTAGGAAGAATCCTATCTGATTAGTCTCTATAACCCCAATTGTGGTGCAGAGTTGGTTCCCAATATACATATGCTTAATAAATGAAAAAGCAATAACAAATGAAGGAAAGAAAGGGACAGAGGAAAGGAAGAAATGGTAAAAGGGAGGAGGGAAAGAGTGAAGGAGGGAGGGAAGAAAGGAAGGAAGGAGGCTGTATCTGTGTGGGGGGAAACCCTATGTTGGTCCAACTTCTACATTGCCTGTACTGGGGTCTGTCTAGATCATTTTTTTTTTTTTTTTGTAAATAAAGTGTTATTAGAACATAGTCTCACCCATTCATTTACATATTTTCCAGGACGGCCTTCATGCTTCAACCAAAGTTTGAGTTGAATAGCTGCAAAAGATACCCTGTGGCAACCAAACTTAAAATTTTTACTATCTGAAATTCTATTCAAAAATTTTGCCAATCCCTTACTTAAATATTCTACATAGCTTTGACCTGCCCTAAAAGAAGGATTTAAGGGATATATAACAGAAGTCCTCACCACTAATTTGGATAGAGAGGTTTAGGTTATGAAGGCACATTTTTCAAAACACAGCCTCAGAGAGAGATTTTTTTGAAGCTCTTACTGTCTTTTAATAACCCAGTTCTTGGGAAGTCTAAAAATGTTGAGTCTTTGAAAGAAGATAGGACAAATAGTACAGAACAGTATTGTCCTAACCACTGCCATCAAACAATTTATGTTGACCCAGAATGCTTTCTTCCAAAAAGTTGATACACATATACATCTGTGTTTACTCAGAACAGCTGCAAGTTCCATCAATATTATCAGAATAACTACTAAGATGCCCCTTCAAACAAAATCTCCTCAATGGAAAATCTATTATATCATCATACCTTATATACTTGGTCCTGCAGTTATTGTGTTTGCTCCTATCAAACCTAACTCAAGAATTCTTATCTTTGTCATCTTTAGAGTTTCTCATTGGGCCTCAGGGTATTTCATCCATCTTTGTTTGCCTGTTTTTTAATCATGGTTATGTCTATATTCCAAAGAAGCCTGAGCTAAAAATCCACAGCTTTTGACTCTGTTTTTGAAAAAATTACTTCACGGAAACCTACATCTGAATGCTTTCCATGTGTGACTTTCTCCCAAGAAAGATAAAAATGGAATTCTCTTGAAAATACTGTTTCACTTCCAGGCTCAAATATTTCTTCCTGCATTCCTCTAAGAACATTGACCTCTGTGGCATCAAAATCATTTAACTTCTCTTGTGGCTGCATCTAAGAAATCATCTCAAAGTATTCTTTGAAACCATGTCTGAGAATCATTTAAGATGATCAGAAAGTCTCCCAGGAAAATGGAGGCTTTAGTCATAGAAGAGTAATGTGTTTCTGGGACATTGTCTTTGCTAACCCCTGATGGGAAAGCAGTTGAAACCAATAAGCAGGTGCACTAGTCAACTCCATGTGGACTATTTTAAAAGGCAATTGATGTCTACAGATATAAAAGTTTAACCCGACAACAATTTCACAACTTCTATAACCTGGCTGATTCTCTGTTAAACTGTTTTAAGCATTGAAGTACCCATGAAAACTTTCTCCTGACCCTAAAAAATATTTTATTGACTTGGGTATAAATCTGTGCTGCCTTGCACAGGAACCACTAGCTATGTGACTACTCAAAATGTAATTAATTTAAATTTTAAAATATTAAAGAGTTGTACCAGCCATGTGTGTGTTCAATGACCACATGAGGCTAACGGTGACAGTGTTGGAAGATCAGCTATTGAACATTCCCCATGAGGTAGAAAGCTCTATGAGTCATCACAGGATATGGAGAGAAAAGATGACGACAATAGTTTAATTCATGGAGTTATAACAATACATTATGTTCCCTCTGACTAGAAAATGTTATACTGTAAAGTGGAATTTTTGAATTGCTGATGGGTTTGGATTCAACTTATTCACCAAGCAAATATCATATGATGGCTCATGTGCTGAATGCTATGAGGAATTAAGAAACAAAAAAGTGTTGCTGCTCAGATAGGTGCGTTAGATGAGCCCTGTGTGTGTCAGTGACATGCACATGAACAATTCATACTATTCATAAAGAGAATAGTTCAAGCCAGACACGTTGCACACGCCTGTAATCCCAGGGACTCTGGCAGGTAGATCACGAATTCAAAGCCAGTGTCAATAAAAGCAGGGCACTAAGCAACTCAGTGAGATCCTGTCTCTAAATTATATATATATAAAATATATATGTATAAATATATATATTAAACAAAATAAGGCTGGGGATGTGGCTCAATGGTCAAGTGACCCTGAGTTCATTCCCTAGTATGAGCCCCTCCCCCACCCCCAAAAAAGAGAACAGTTTAAGCACATAAAAAGTGCCAGGGACAATGAAACATATCCACTCAGCCAGGCTTCTGGGAGGGATCCCCACAGGGAAAAACACTGATTTACTCATTCATACTTTCAAAACAGCTCCATGAAGAGGACAGAGAAAATCTTTTCTCAGTTTTGTAGGATGTAGACAGTCTCTTGCCAATCAGTAGTGGTTGTACCAGGATTAGAGGAAGGTGCTATTTCTACTACGTATGCTGTAATCTTCTAAGGAAGAAGTTTCAGACTCAGCCAATCAAGGAAAGAACCGTAAGCAGTAACAGAAAACACGAGTTTACAGAGGACCTTTTCATTAAAGAAAGTTTTGGTGAGGATCCAATCTGAATTGAACTTTCAGTTTTCCTCTATTCTAAAATTTCCATTAAGTCTAAATGTTTAAGGAAAAGTGTCATTTCCAAAAGCATTTGTGATGCTTCTATAGGTAATGCAGCTAGAAAATGAGGTACATTTATGGAATAGTGCTGCGAATGTTCCAAAATAAGACATTGAAAGGCTTATAGTGCACTGATTTGAGTTCTCATCAGGAAAGGGGGCACATTTAGAGGCTTCATCACAAGGCTCCGCTCTGCTCAGCACATGGAGGTGTTGCCCTTCCAATCAGAAAGGCCGTCACAATGTACATTTTTATAAGGCTCTTGATGGTGTCACCTTTTAAAGATTTCACTTAATCTGATGGAGAATGTGAGAAGAAAACAGTCTCTGTAAATGCATATTTGTGGTAATGTAATTTCTTTTGAAGGGCATTAAGCTATTTCTGTCTCAAAGGTTAAAGTGATTTTAAAACATAAATATTTGAGTGTCAAGTACAGGAGCAGAATAAGGGTTCATTATCCAAATGCCTAGCAATGCAGTGCAAACTGAAAATGACTTTCTTCACCATAAAAGACTCCTCCGTTGGTTTTCTAGTGAACATACTGTAGCAGAGGTTCTATACTTCTAGTTTATAGCTTCAGGGTGTCCTTTTTGTGTGTGTGCTTTATCTTTTCCCTTCAGGCTGAGACATTTCCACCCTCAGGTGTAAAGTAGAAAACACTGGCTTTGGAATTGACTTCACAAAGAGACCATAGATCTCTATAAAGAGGATAAAGAAAAAACTAAAGTTGTGGTCAAGAGAAGAGAAGAAGGTAATTAACATGCACCTATGGGAGTGCTAGCATCCTTCTTGTTGAAGCAAGGATTCCTCTAGCATGAGTAATTTTGTTCTGATGCCTCCTGTGGCTTCTTAGAATTGAGTCACTTTCTCAGGATATAAATGCAACAATAGAAACAGAACCTAACATATTGGTCACTCATGTAGCATCAGGTTCCAGGAGTTAAGGAACTATAGTATAAGATTTGTTTTAAAGATTTTTTCCAGGGATTTTTATCTAAAGATCAGGTATGTGGTCAAGGATAAGTATATTCAGTTTTAATGGGGACATGAGAGACAGACAGGCCTATTGTAGTAGAGGAGTCAGTTTTAAAGTTCTAGATCTTAGTGGTAAAGTAGTCCTGGCTAAGGAGAGAAGTCGGTGTATTGCTGTTTGAAAAATACTAGGTGGAATAAGATAACCAGTTTGGGTTGTGTAAGCGTCATTGATATGGAGGTTTCAATAACCATGACTAACAGGACAGATTGTATTTTCCCAAATAGCTTCAAGAATATCTCCCATCTCACACGCTCTTGTTACAATATGAGTTGACACTTAAGTCTTATTTAAGGGTCCCATCCATGCCCCAAATCTTTAGAGCTGTGTTAGTTTTTATGATTGTTCTGGTAAAGAAGAAAATTTTAGTGACACTAAATCATGGTGAGACTGACTTTGTTTAAAACTACTGAGATAGGAATAGGAATCCTGGCAAAGGGATTAACCATGGGCAAGAAGAGATTGTGTTCAACTCTGAATACATCATGCACAAGTGGGAATTTATGTTGGAGGATCAGGGTCAGGATCAGCAGATGAAAAATTACTAATCAGGAGGAAGGGAGGTTCTGGCCCAACAGATCTAATGGGATTTTTGCTGTAGACAGGCCAGGATGACCAGATATCACCTGGGGGGATTGTGGAGGATGAGGAACCTGATGTCAGATGGTGACAGTGATTGGATATCGAGAATGGAGTTTCTTGATTAAACAGATAAAGCAGGTTTTCGCTGTAACAAAGTTGTACAAAAACTGCACAATGGGCCTATAAGAAAGTTCAGGAACCCCAGTTTCATTTCAATCAATGAAAGCAATATTTTCTAAATTCTGAGAGGCATCTAAATCCATGTTCCTCCTCTTTGTTGGAAACCACCAGGCTGTGAGGAATCCGAATCATCTTGCACAGAGACCACAGGGAGAGTCACAGAGATCATGTGAAGATAGAAAAGTTTCCCTCATTCCCCGGCTGCTTCAGCCCCTACTCCAGTCATCAGCTGTTGCTGACCCTCCCCATTCATTATCAAATGAAAGATAACAAAATTACCTTGTAATTTCAGCCACTCTGATTGGGGGTGGTTTGGTAAACAGCCATAGGTGACTGAAAAAGGAAAAACTAAGAAAAGAAAAACCAAAATCCAGGAAAATGAGATCTCGAAAAATGAGAAGGCTGTGGGGCCATAACAAGAGGAAGCCAACAGCCATGGGAAGAGGAGGGAGTGACTGTGGGATGGACGTTAAAGAGGAACTGGTGGATGGTACTGTGAAGAATGCTCCTAAGCTTTAGGAGGGAACGGTGGTGACCTGACCTCTGCAAATGTTCTAGACATATGCTCTAAGACCCAGGAAGAGTAAGGAAAAGCACACTGAGGGGATCTCATCAAGGAACAGCCATGCTTTCAGAAAGGTTGGGAGGGAGAGTAAGATGAATGTTCACCTATGGGGTTTGGGAGGAGAGACACATAGAGCAATCGGGGAGGATGTGTCAGGGCTGAACTCAAGGGAGTAGAACAGGAAGTTCACGGGCTGCACCTGCTGGGCACCCAGGGATGTGGGTAGGAAGATGATGCAGAGGAGTTGCAGAGACCTAACAATGTGGACCAGTGTGGGAAGAGTACTGACTACTCCAAGGGGTTCGTAGCTTTAAAGTCCTACCCAAGAAATGAATGGACTCGAATTCATTGAACATGACCCAAGCTTACCTGATAATGCCCAGGCTGAATTGACAGACCAATTTAGAGGGCTCAATTATGTACCATGATGGTCTGAATTAGGATTCTCAAAATTCATATGCTGAATTTCTAACTCCCAGTATCCTCAGAATCTTAGGGAGGTTGGGAACTCAGGCTCTTTTTTGTGGGTTCTTTATGTTCCCTGTGCCTGCCTTTAGCTCAAGGCCCAAAATGAGTGTTAACACTGCAACCATCACATCATTCAGTTGGCCAATCCTCAGTCTTTCATGTGGATACACCTCACTGTGAGGGGGTTGGGAAAGGTGGTCTTCATTCTGGTTGGCCATACGTGCAACTGAAAATCAGAAGCTTTATCATTAAGAAAGAAGAATGTAATAGAGATAGATTGGGAAATTAGTTATCTTTGCTTCAGGAAATCATCGATAGAGTGCCAGAGAAATTGGGCGTCTCTGGTCTCAGCCTAAAAGGTGAGTAGAGTGACAAAAAATACACAGTTTATGACAACGTATATAGAGTTAGAAAGCTGGGGGTTGAAGACTTCTGAAGTTAGAGTCTCTGCCACCAGAACCGAGTGCCCCTGCCCTAAAGAGAGCTCACTGACAGTCACCTACCTGACTCTTAAATCAGCTCCTTGGTATAAGTTCTTTGAGATATACTAGAAGTTCCTTCACTAGTCAGAAAAGGAAAACATTGTCCAATCTGCTGCAAATGAGTCAAGATTTCTCAATTGGTCCAGTTTCTCAGAACAGTTCAGTTGCTATTCCAGCTTCTCAGTTAAGTAAGAGCCTCTGCATAGCATCACCTCATAATGTTCCTCACCTCCAGCTCCCACCTTAGTTTTAAAGCCAGTTCACCCAACTAACTCAGGGAAGCTCAAGTGCACAGGGCTACAGGCCGTGGATGGGTATCTTCTAATCTCTTGAGGGCCTGAATAGAACAAAAAGTCAGAGAGAAGTTGAATTAACTCTTCCTGAATGCATGACCTAGACTCCTCTTCTGTCCTTCCTTGTCATTCCTGGTCCTCATGCCTTCAGATCCAAAGTGGACTCTGTACATCAGCTTTCTGGCCTTCAGGCCATACCACTGGACTTCCTGGCAGATGGCAGACTATGGGAATTCTTACCTTTTGTTTGAGTCAATCCCTTATAATAAATCTTACCATATACAAATGTGTTTGTGTGGTTTTTGTGTGTACACACACACACACACACACACACACCACTCAGTCTTTCACATGAAGATATGTATCTTATTAATTTTGCTTCTTTGGAGAGCTTGGACTAAAGTAGGTTCTACTCTTGCATGCAAGAAGTTTCTAACTACTCTCTTAACTCAGCCCTGCCTCCCATTTTTCTTTTTTATCTGGTACAATATATTCTCCTTTGTGTAACCAGACTGAAATCTAAATATCTCCAAAGCTCCAATCCCTATGCCACTTAACCCCTGCCTCTCTTTCAGTCATCTCTTATCACTCCCGCTGCCGCCCCGCCACATACACACACACATCTCATTCAATTCCGGTCACAGTGACCTTGTTGCTTTTTGAACATGTCAAGTTCATTCCACTTGAGTCTTCACAATTGCTCATTCCTCAGCTGAAGTGCATTTTCCCTTTGTCTTTCTTATTAAAACTCACATCTTGACAGAGACCTTCCTCTCACCATTGCATTCTTCCTTTTCCTGAAGCATTTTCCCTCAAAGCACTTAGCAGGTGAAACTTCAGTTTCATTCTTGCATTCACCCTATCATATGAGCAGTGAGGCTGAGTCTGGCTCATAACTGCATCACAAGCATCAGAGCAATTCTTGGGCCATGATAAGCACATATCAAATATTTGTGTGATAAATTAATAGAGGGAATAATTTTTACCAGATTCTTTTCCCCCATTTTATGTTTTAAGGTTAACATTTTATCTTTCCTCTCTTGCACTAAAAAAATGACAACTCAGAAATGCAAGCTTAAGCATGGTAAAGGGGAGGGAAAACATGAAGTTCTGTCTTTGATCTCCCTAATTCAGGTTGACGATGAGAACTCCAGCTGACCTGATATGTCTAGGTCTGTGTAGAAATGGATTGAAGGGGAAATTTCTAGGCTAAGAGTGAAGATTATTTGTGCATAATGATCTATCTGAAGATAGAAGTTAGGCTCCTTTTAACTGGGAGGTTTAGCCACCATCTCGCTCATTTTGAGAGGCTTAACTTTTTCATCCCTTTAGGGCACCTCTATGAGGCAGGGCCCATGGAATAAAATCACATAGGCAATTGGTTTCAGGACATCATGGCATGATTCCCTGCAGGTGTGGGTTCTATAGCCACAGATTATAAAGATTTTTCGTTCTTTTTTTCATTTGCCCTCTGACTATCAAGGATAAGGAAATCTCATTCTCTTCTGAAACAGTGACTTGTCTTTAAAAGTATCCAAAGTCCTTAAGTGCTGCCTCTCCCTGATTCTTTCTCCAGGAGCATTTTTATTTTTAGCTTTGCTTCTTGCAACTAAAAAGTTTAGTTCATTCCCCAAGGAAATGTAACAGCCTTTTCCCTGGGAATGAAACCTAGAAACATTTGTCCTGAGTGATACTCCTCCTGTTTTGGGTTTGCACACAGATTCTACTGGACATATCCAGGGCATTGTTTGACATTCAGAGGTAACATGTAAAATTGAGTATATGGTACCTTTGTCACACATTAAAGTGATGTGAACCGTGCTCGAGCTAAGAGACACAAAAATTTTGATTTCTCCCATAACAAGAAATTATATCCTGTAACATGTGCTTGGTAATTACAAATCTTCGTGTGGGCATCAGTGCCGTATGCATAATATACCCCGGTGGCACCATTTCAAGGTTGCAGAGTCACATTTTGTAGACGAATCATTTATAATCACCACTGCTACTGCAGCATTGTCTGTCGGCTCTGCTCTGCCTGGGTGTTTCCATAACAAATTGTAAAGTTGCTAAGTGATTTCTTGAACATACAAGTTAATCTTAGTGCATTTGAGATATCTGTTAAGGACTATTAAAAATGTCACCATGTACCTTGGAAAAGGACTAGGATAAGAGAGAAACAGGAATTCTAACCAAACTTTTTCATGGCTCCCTTATAACAGCAGAACAATTTTGTACAAGTTGGAAAATATTTGAGCACTTGTATACTTCTCTATCTGCATGAATTAGGAGTTATCAGAGGAAGTGACAGGACTTTGATATTTTTATTTTTTATTTTTTTTTAGCCCTACTTGCTTACATTATAAGATTCATGAGGATTCCTTCATCCATTCATATTTTCTTCGTTTTTAATTTTATCATCACTACTACTACCCTGTCAAGTATGGACTACACTGAAAATAGAATAACCAAGTGGTGAAGAGGATAGGTTCTCAGAGAGTGAAATTCACAAGTCTAGGTTAAAAGCCTGGTCCACTACTCCTTAGCTATCTACTCCTCAGGGTCACTTAACTTTTCTGTATCTTGTTTTTTTCATCTGTAGAAGGGGAACGATGTCAGAAACTCCTCATTGTGTTGTTGGGATTGAATAGTTAAAATAAGTATCTGACACATAATAATTGTTTAATACCAGCCATTGTTTCTATAATCATGTTATAGGTGACATAATAATGACCTTGCTCACAATAGTTTGAAAGAGGTCCTGCAGTTTGTCCAGAGTGGCATCATTCGAAAATAGTTGACCTGGGGTTTGAGTCCTGGCAACCTTGACTTTACAGGTCAAGGTCTTAGGCACCATACCTCAGAAAAGAGGTACACTCACACAGGATGATTGGATCATCTTCAATTTTGAATGATGAGATCTATGTTTGCAATTATATTTCATTTTTTCAAAAGTAATATATTTTGAGTGTGCAGATTTTAATAGGTTAGGAGTCTATGCTTAACCTAAAATAATCCTGAGCACTGCTGAGACAAAACTGAATTTCTGCTTCCTCCTAGGCACACAGCATGACTAGAGTGCAAAAACTCCCTCTTTCTCTCTCTCTCCTGGGTTCTAGAGATTGGACCCAGCTCTTTCACTGAGCTACATCCTCAGCCCTTTTTTGAGACGGTCTCACTAAGTTGCAGAGTCTGGCTTTGTGATCTCCTGCCTCAGCCTCCTCAGTAGCAGGTATTATTGGCAAGCACGATGGCACCTGATTCTCTTTAGATTTGGGCATTATACTTACAATAGAGTGAGATTGGTTGTGATATAGTCACACATGCACATAACATGATTTGGTCATTACATTGCCCAGTACTTGCCTTTTTCTCCTCTCTTCCCTCCCTCCCACAGATCCCCATCCTCTTCTATACTGGTCTCCCTTCTATTTTCATGAAATCACTTCTACCCACTCCCACATATAAAGAAAACTTATGACCCTTGACTTTCAGAGTCTGCCTTATTTCACTGATGTTCTCTAGTTCCATTAATTTATCAGGAAGTGACATAATTTTGTTCTTTATGGCTACATAAAACTGTGTTGTGTATACATATCATGTTTTCTTTATCCATTGTTAACAAGCATTTAGGCTGGTTCCTTAACTTGGCTGTTGTTAATTGTGCTGGTATAAACATGGTTGTGCATGTGTTTCTACAGTATGCTGATTTTAATTCTTTTGGATAAATACCAAGGAGTAGTATAGCTGGGTCATATGGTGAGTTCCATTTCTACTTGCCCTTTCAGGAATCTCCATAATGATTTCCATAGTGGTTGTACTAATTTACAATCCCACCAACAGTGCACAATGGTTCCTTCCTCCCCATATCCTCGCCGTCATTTATTAGTAATTTTCTTTCTTTTTTGTTTTTGGTACTTTGATCCCAGGGTGCTCTGCCACTAAACCACATCTCTAGCCCTTTTTAAAATTTTTATTTTGAGATAGGGTCTCACAAAGTTGCTTAGGGACTTACTTAGTTGCCAAGGCTAGCCTTGAGCTTGTGATCCTCCTGACTCAGCCTCCCAAGCCATAGTATTTGTATTCTTGATGACTGCCATTTTAACTGGGGTGAGTGAGTCAGTGTAGTTTTGATTTGTATTTCCCTAAATGCTAAGGATATTGAACTTTTTTTCATTTATGTGTTGGACATTTAAAGATATTTTGATAAAGCAATTTTTGATTGGGTTATTTGGTGTTTTGGTTTGGTTGGGTTTGATTTTTGAGTTCTTTATATATTCTGGATATTAATCCCCTGTTGAAGGAATAGGTGGCAAAGTTTCTCCCATTCTGGAGGCTCTCTTCACACTCCTTTGCTGTGCAGAATCCTATTAATTCAATGCCATCCATGTCTTGTTCTTTGATGTGTAATTGAGTTCTGGCCAAAGGAATGTGCATAAGAACATTGAGCACCATTTCCAGGGAGAGCACATAAAAACTTCTTATGTGCAGTATTCTTTGTGTTGTTCTATCTGCTTGTTGGAGAGGAGATGGTCATCAGGAAATATAAATATGAGAATCCACAAGAAGGAAGGAGTCTGCATCTTTTAAACACTGCCAAAGAAAGGCTACCACGGTCCAAGAACTCCCATTTTGGAATTAAGTTGAAAGAGAAAGAAATTTCTACTGTGTTTGGAAATTATTATTTGAGGATTTACCTATTAGAGTAGATGGTATAACTTCATTGAAACAATTATTCAGCACCAGCCTCCTTGGCCAAATTGATAGATTGTTGACAACAGCCTAGGAAGCATGAAATGTGAGCATAACTTCTTTTACCTCTGTATTCAATAGCATGTAACACAATTCCTTTGGACCCTAAATGGAACCCATAATTTACTTTGGCCATCCTAATATTTTATAAATATATGAAATATACCTTTAAAAAACTTTTAAGGTTTAAGAGTCAGGAAAGATTTAAAAGTCACCCAATTCATCTTGAGCTTACATCCTAATCATACCAGCCCTAGGTGGATTAAGTATCTACGGTAACAGGAAATTTACTTCTAGACAGTTCTGCTGTCCATCAATTCAGGTTAGGAACATATGGTAGAGAATAGAAGTTCAAGTCTAATTGTCCGTGTCCATGGACCACTTTAGAGTTAAACTTTAATTGATGTAGTTCCTCTTCAATGTTCCACAGATCCCATCACCCTCTATCATCACTTTCTGTTCCTCCATGAACTTGTATTATATTTCTGGTCACTGAAGCATTTGAGTTTGTGTCGCTTGGTTTGCCTTGAAGTAAAACAGTTTGTATTTAATCCTTGACTCTGTACCTTTCCTGGTTTTGTAACCATAGGCAAATTTCCTTAACTCTTTCAATTTTCTGATCTGTAAAATGGTTTCAAAATTACATCCTCCTATAGATGGAAGATGTGAGGTTTAGATGAGAGAACATGCTCTAGAGACTTATGATATCAGAATTACTGCTGAAGCGATAACATTTTCATTGCATTGTCTATGTGAAAAATCTTTGAATTTTTGGTAGAAAATGATCATGTCAGTCCTGTGGCTTCTCTTCTTTAGTCTAAAATTTCCTCTTTCAATTACTCTTGCAATGGCATTATTTCAGTTGCTTTATGGTTCTAAGCCAGACCAGCAGCATAGATGTGAGAAGTAGGCTGGGTGGGTCTATAGTAGAAAGAAAATGCCATGCCTAGTCCAAAGAGGAAGCCAATATTCAGCTGATAGCTACCAGGTGGCAATATTCAATTGGCCAGGTCTTCTAATTTTTCAAATGAAGGAGCTAATCTGAATTGTATCTATAAAATCTCTCAAATTTTAAATATGGAAAATTAATTCTTTTTAACATTGACCTGGAGGCCTCTAGTTTATCAAATCCTCACTTAAATTTTTAGAGTTTGATATATGATTTTATGAGCCTATGTGCAGAAATCAATCCCAAAACAGGTAGCTCAAAGTTGAAAAATGACCAAAGTTTGTTTTTTTTTCCAAGATAAATTCTAGTGATTAAAATAAATAATATATTTGAGCCAGTTTTTATTAATGAATCAGGATGTGAAAATATATATCATATGTGTTAATTACATGGTAATCAGCCACAGTGTTTTCTTTCTGAAAGGACTTCAAAGATTCAAGCAATTTATAATTACAGATAGCTTTATCAGATGCAGAATTTTCAGTAAAGGATGTGCATTGAAAGGAGTCTGGAGATGTACGGCTCCTTCTTAGGGTCCCAACCCTCATTCACTAGGGTGTATTTAATCTTTAGATCTGGCACTGCCATCTGTGTGAAAGCACATAAAACACTTCTGCACCAGGAAGCTAAAAAATTGTTCACGGGAATCTCTTTTAGTGAGCTGGTCACATAGACACACCACAGCCTCATGACCAAGAGTTAGCCCCAAGATTCTACTGAAATCAGGCACAAATCACCTGATTTTCTTGCCCTTAACAACTCACAGACTTTCAAACTATCATTTATGTTCAATTAAATTCTTCTACAACATCAGCCAAAGGGTACTGCTATTCTCCAGAGCACATAAGGAAAGACACATACACTCAATGCAGCATATATTAATATATGCTATATCCTCAACACAATTTCAACTTTTTAAATTTTCTAAGAAAAAGTAGCCATCTTTTTATTGGACTTTTCTCTGACAGGCAAAATCATCTTTGTTAACAATGACTTACAGCCTTAAGGTTCCCTTTATCTTGACTAAATTTTAGAATGTTTCTTCTTGATTATAAGGGAAGGTACTGATCTTTTTCCTTACAGTTTAGAAGACTTACAATTATAAATTCTTTCTCTGCTTCTTTGAGCTATGAATCTTTTCATAGTCTTCTGCCAGTTTTACAAACCAGAAATGTCT
The DNA here is from genome assembly GCF_052094955.1 of Ictidomys tridecemlineatus. Lineage (NCBI taxonomy): Eukaryota > Metazoa > Chordata > Mammalia > Rodentia > Sciuridae > Ictidomys > Ictidomys tridecemlineatus. The sequence goes on along the minus strand of NC_135478.1, from coordinate 162,518,360 downwards.
TTCTCAAGGGTCTGGCACCCATTTCTTTGAAAGAGAAAGGAGAGATAAGGCTCCAAAGTCCTGGGCTTTGTGAACAGAGGCAGTCTAATTTTTATAAACACCAGTTAGCAAATACAGATGGATTGATCACATTGACCAACCCCCCTATTAACATCTTCCAATAGTTTTATATTATTTTACCTTAGCACTTAAGGTCTCTCTCACCTCTTATTTTAGCAGAGTTGAGTTCAATCTCTCTCCTCTATTAATTCTTGACTAATACTATATTGGTCTTGAATAGTCTTTCTTGTCTGATTCTACTTGGCACAAAACTTCACTGACATGATGGTATGACTAAATGACAAAGTGAGTTTAATCATAAACACTAAGTGTATTATTTCTAAAAATAGCTTTTTCTGGGGCATAGAATGAAATACTATTTTCTGTATTTTATTTTCAAGAGGCTGCTTGATTTTTAATCTTCCTAAGGGAATGTGTAATGATTCAGACACAATCTTTAATAATAAAAGTAATAATACTTTTGAGTAATTGCTGTTTCTGTTACAGAGCAGCTAATTTCAGCAAAGCTGACTTTGTCCTCAAATACTTTGCTTTTAGTTTCAATAAACTATTATTAAGCCTAGCCTTTTGGCAGAGGCTTTTGTTTTCTTACTGGCACAATGGCTGTAATGTGCTTTTGATGTGATTATAACAGGACTGATGTTGTTTTTTTGAAAACAACTTGTATGATGTGAAATTTTCAAATGGGATTATTTTTCATTTGTTTTTCCATATAAATATGATTGCCAATGACCAGAATCATTTAGGGCTTTGCAGGTTGAGACATATCCTTGCTCTCAAACCACATAAGGATTAGGTTACAAATAACAGAACATGCTAATCTTATAATCATTAGGTGGCTTTTTGGTAATGTGCAGGTGAAAGAGATAGTGATTGACCTGGTTGACCCAGGTGATTCTGACATGGCAGCTATGGGACTACAATGATAAAAACGAAGGTCTGCCAAAATGCTAACTGATTTGCTCATTATCTCTTCTTCACTGAGTTTTTGGAATGAACTTGAATTGACTTTTCTTCTATATGAGTATATAAGAAGCTAGACTCTGAAGCATCCATGAAATTTTTCTTGTCACCAAAAAGTTACTTTTACATATAAATGTGTGTGTGTTTGTGTATTTCCCATAGCCATAGACTCTAGATAGTAACAATGTTTCTGAAGTAATTAACACATTTACTATAAAAATTTCAACCAAACAATATTTTATAGATGTTCATAAATACACTTTAAAAGTTAAATTTTATTAAAAGTGTATCTTTTAATGATCTATACAAGATTTTATTTTCATCTATCTATGGGCAGATAATATTTGCTGGCAGAATGAGATAAATTTCACCATCAATTATATTTCTATTTTTCATTTTCACTTGTATAAAGATTAAGAAACTCTTCTCACATAAAAAGGTAGATGAAATTAGAATTTTTTTTGTAGGAAAGAGTTCACTTCTTTGAACATCCAAGCTATAGGTAAAAATGCCACATTATGACCTAACATTAAAACAACTGACAGATCAATTAGGTCATCCTTCAATTTTTGGAAACCAAAGAATTGAAAATGTCTAGACTTGCAGAAAGATTTGAACCTAGTTATTACAGTCACTCATTTTCTCAACATCTAACAATTTTCATTTTAAAAAATTATACGGCCCATGGATTTTACAGTGTGTGGGAATGTACCCAACTAAGACTGGAGTTTAGTAAAACATGCTTTTTACTGGGCATGGTGGTGAACAACTTTAATCCAAGCAGCTCAGGAGCTTTAGGCAGGAGGATCTCAAGTTCAAAGCCAGCCTCAGCAACTTGGTGAGACCATGTCTCAAAAAGGCTAGAAAGTGGGCTGGGACTGGGGCTGTAGGCTCAGTGGTAGCGCACTTGTCTGGCATGTGTGAGGCCCTGGGTTAGATTCTCAGCACCTCATATAAATAAATAAAATAAAGATCTATCAACAACTAAAAAAATATATATGTAAGAAAAAGGGCTAGGGATATGCTTCAGTGGTTCAGTGCCCCTCAGTTTAATCCCCTGTACCAAACAAACAAACAGAAAAAAACAAAATACAACAACAAAGACCCCACATGCCTGCCTTCTATATAGTAGGGAATAAAGCAATCAGATTGATTTGGAAGATCTAGAATGGAAAATGATTCCCCTAAAACTATAATATCATACATGAAGATTTTCCCTTCATGTAGCGATATGTATTCACAAGAATGAAATAAAGAAAACTATTCCTTAAAAAAAAAAAAAAAAAAAAAAAAACTTTGGAAAGAATAATTCCTTGCTCCTACCCTAGACTAGACTATATGTACTTTAAGAAAATAATCCTCAGGAGATTGTGACAGTGATTCAAGATGGAGGGAACATCACTGAAATAAAGGAAAGACAGTGACCATGTAGAAGTAGACTGACACTGGGTTCCTACCCGGTCCTAAGACTCACTAAGCCACATGACATTGGGCAAATCACTTAGATTCTTAGAATCTCAGTAGTCTCAACTGTGTAGCAGGATAGCAATCTATCTTTTAAGCACTTTTTGGAAGATTAAATATAATATGTGTAAATCACTTAGCACAATGTCTAACATATGGAAAATATGCAATAAATAGTTGTTTGGGGCATTGTTGATATGATCACCATCATAATTTATAGACCAGAGTTGATTCTTGGAAGTTACCACTACATAGATAGCACCACGGTATCCTGGAGAACATGCAGGGATTAGGGGTCCAACTCTCCTCATTGTACTCTACTATGGAGATAATTATGGGAAGAATTTGGTCTGATTGAATGACCATAAGATGAATCCACATGAGAAAAAGCAACACTTCAGAATACTTTAATAGGTTACTCTCAGAGAGAAATTAGAAGTAATGAGGAACCAAAAAATTCAGGTAAAAAAAAGTTCAAAATATTTAAATTATCTCATCCATTAGACATATGTCAGGACATCACATAATTCCAGTAATTTAATCTCATTTAGAAAATTTAATTACCTTACTTTTAAAATCATATGAAAATTAAATTCAATAAAAATTAATGTATACTCATAATCTACCTAACTTCATGATAAAATTAGGTTCAGCACTGAAGGTCTCCAAATTTGATTTAAAGTATAGGTAGCTGCAGCAGGCAAATGGGGAAGATGTAAAACACCTCTCTCTGCACTTGCAAGAGGGAGACACTTAAATTTAGAGACTAAGTGAGAGCTAAGGGAAATCCATTTCTTTAATTATAACCTCATCAGAAGTATGTTAATCAAGTGATTGCAGCTCATGAAGGGTTTAGATCTTTGAATGCCAAAATACAGGATTAGTGTACAGAATCACAGTATTATTCAGTAACAAATTACATGAAGATGGTATTTATTGGTGCTCAAACAACAGCTATGAAGACCTTTTTAAAGGGAAAAGTAAAATCCATTAGTCATTTGTTTAATTTATCATTAATAAAGGGATACTGAATATTGAGATGATAGTGCAAAATGTAAAATTCAACTAGATTAGAAATGTTTAAATGTCATTTGATTAGAAACTAAACAGCCAGAGGGTTATCAAAGAAACCACAGACTGACACGGTAGTGGTGACTTACAGGAGAACATGGCAATGACACAATCTATCCATGGTTTAGGCTTGAAATTCAAAATGGAAATTTCTAAAGCATCACCTTATATAACTTGATGATGAGTGTGTGAAGATAAGCAAGCAAACATTGCTTATCAGCTGAAGTTCGACTATTGTAAAATAAAAATAAATGTATTCTGTCATGATATCACCTAAATGAGTTTACATGCTTTATTAGTTCTGATAGTTACTTTAAAATATTGGTGCCATATTCCTTCAAAGAAGACTAATTTATTAAACCGGAGCCCTTAGGAAGTCCCTAAAAAGTTTCTTTAACTTTTCTGGTAGAACACTTCTGTTAAAAATTGTTCAGTGGATTTGGTGGAAATAATATTCTCAGAAAAATAAAGACCACATACAATGATATATATCTTAAGCTATAATATCTATATTAGAGTCGACTCTGACATGAACTTCATCAAAGTATTTTGGCTTTATAAAACTTTTTTTTTAAGACTCATTTCTTCTTTGGGATTCAGATTATAGAAATTTAGGGTTAAAAAAGGAAAACACTATAAATTGGCTTGGATCCTTCTTAACATGGTGAGAATAGAGTTAATAACTTGGCAATCTCTGAAAAGGAATAGAATCTGACTAGGTGAATAACAATGAAGAAGGGAAAAAGGAGACTGGATGAGGCAAGATGATGCAAGCACAATGGTTCATTGTGTGATGCAAACAGGAAGAAAAAAGCAGCTCAGCTCTAAAGTTCTTGTGAACCCGAGTCCTGAGATAAATTGCATTTGCAAGGATTTCTGGGAAGATGCTGAAGTGAATGTGCCAAGAAAGCTAGCCAACTGCCATTATGCTCCACATTGTTTTCCTAAAAATCAATAGATTCCAGAATGCATTCCCTCTCCATTAATAGATTTCCTGTGATTTCTCTCAATTTATGTTAGATCCACTTACTTAATTTGTAAGAAATTGAATGTTCAATGTATAAAACCTACGTTTTTGCCATTTTAAATAAAATATAAATTTTAAAATGCCTTTTGATAGCTGTTAATGGGTATTCAAATTTATGAATTATCATATAATACTTATATGTTTCTTAGAATACAATACAAGAGAACCAAGTTTACCATTCCCCTCTACAAAAAAAGAAAGAAAGAAGAAAAAGGACAACAGAAAACTCTCTATTTCTAAAATATTTTTGGTAAATGATATCTAAGTCCATTTTCTATTGCCATAACTGAGCACCTGAGACTATAATATAAAGAATAGAGTTTTATTTAGCTCATGTTCTGAGGGTTGCGGGGGTTCAAGGATATAGTACTGGCATCAAGTGAGGACCTTCTTGCTGCCTTATAACAGTTCAGAGAGCATGTCACAGTGAGACAGAGCAAATTTGTCAGTAAGAGTTCACTTTAAGACAAAGGCATTCCCACTATAACCAATAATCTATGACAAATTAATATATTAACCTATGAATTAATTAATAACCTCCAAAATATCTCACCTCCAATCATTTTTAAACTGTGGATTTGGGGATTAAATTTCTAACATGAATTTTATGTTTTATGCCCCATGTCTCCCTTTAATATTAGAAAAGAACCAATAAACTGGAATAAAGAACATAATAAATGAAGATGTCCATTGATAAACAATTACTCCATTTTCTGAATCCTGTCTCCCCATTATGTCCACTCTACATACAGTAGGAACTGGTAAGTTGGAATATCATGTATGAATTGCTGTTTACTACATAAATTTAAAAATTACATTTCCTTTTATCTGTCTTAATATTTCCTCGATGGTTTTAAGTATGAACAATCCATAAATTAAATGTCTGACATACAAAAAAGCATCCATATGTGAATTGGACAATGACCATTTGATTTGACTTCAAATGAAACCAAACAAACTTAAAATGTTTATTTGCCAAATATTATTCTTTTGATTATCTGAGGCAATATCTAATACACACATGCACACACATTACATTTAAATTTACATTGTTCCTATATTTTTAATAAGAAATGTATTAAAGATTCTAAAATATGTTGAAGAATTCTAGAAAGAGATGCTTTAATGTCATTCCAATGCAGTTATTGCATTATACCCATAAAAATCATTCAAGATTGTAGATTTTATAATAGCGGAAAACCTCTTTCTGACCAATTTTTCTGCCAATTATAGTTACAAATATGGTCAATTTCTTTGTGTGAGCACTATCAATGACTTGCAAATCCAAAATTCTGGTCATAAGAGAAACAAAGAGACCAGGATGTGTATATGATATTTGGCCCTTTTAAGGTGTTTGCCAATAGGAATATAACAGCTGAGAGGCTTAGAAGCTAAGAAATTTGGAAGTTGCAAAAAAATAAGGAAGGCCCCTGGTAAATACGACAGGTTGAAACCCCCCTACTTACATCTTGGAAAGGTGCCCCCCAAATAGAAGAAATCCAATATGGTACAAATTAATACATATTTTTGTCTCTAAAGAGCCTCAAATTACCCCAATTTTTAAAAAATGTGATTCTCTTAAACTGAATTAAAAATGTGAGTATACAAAAGTTTAACAACTCACCAACTTTTTGGAGGAAAAAGAAGTAATGAAAACAGACATAGTAGAATTCCAAATACAGGTGTGATCATGTAAATAGTTGAACAGAATCAAGTGAAATTCTAAGACTGAAAAATAGAATAAGTGAAATTAGCGACTCAATGGATGATTTAATATTTACTTAGACATACCTGAATAGAGAATTAATGAACTGGAAAATACATCAGAAAAAAAAATATCCAGACTGAAATATAGGGAAAAAAAGAATTAAAAAACAGAGAGGGGAAAAAATGCAAAGAAGACATGTGGGACATGTTATTTGTACAATTAAAAAATAAGAAAGTAGGAAAGATAAAATAACAGAAGCAAAGTTTGAGGAGATAATGGCTGAAATTTTCCACTGATGAAGGGCATTTAGTCAGAGATATGAGAACTGGAAGCAGAATAAGTTAAAAGGAAATCACATCTAGAGTTCAGTACTTTTCCAGAAGTGCTATAACCACTTGCATATGATCAGCTCTTCTGTAGGCAACAATTATAAACTATAGGCAACATATTTTTAAATTATTTGAAATCCTTATAGAGTGACCAAAATAGGCAGAAACTGCAATGGTCAATCTTTGAAAGAAGCAAACAAAATTGGATGAAGTCTACATTGATACAGCTTTTACCTCTGAGGGTATGCTCTGGTTCAGATGACACGGATAGCTAACATTAAACCGAAAGGCATGGTCTTATTTGTTTGAAGTTTCAGCAGTAGGATATGGTAACTAGAGATTGAGAGGGAACTCTCAGGAAAAGGATTCTCAGAAGGATAACCCCTAAATCTGTGCACAATTTCTCCGAAAATCCTTGACTGATACCTCCATAGCACGTGGGCAAGAGAGAGTTCAAGGAGCCCACTTGGAAGCCATAGCTAGGGGAGATATGAAAATCAAATAATGATTTAAGTTGCTGGTCACCATTGGGGTGAGAGATTTTGGACTTGGAATTCTGCCAAGTTACAGGGGCTTGATATATACTGTGGTCTTTCCACTTAAACTCTAGATAGATTATACTTAAGACAACAATGATATTCCAGGTCTAAGGGCAAATCCAAGGCAGATCTTTCCCCAAAAAAACAAACTTCCACAAATTCAAGGTGATTTTTTTTTATTAATTTACAAGCCTGACAGATAAAAACAGCAGAATAAAGGGCCTTTACAATATATCATTCCAATTTTCTAGTATATATAATTTGAAAAATCTCTAGACATGTCAAATAACAGACATAGAAAAGCATGACTATAATAAGGAGAAATAAATCAACATAAACTGATCCTGAGCTAACTCAGATATTGGTATTAGCAGAGAAATTTTTAAAGGCAACTATATTATTTTTATGGCCAAAAATTTAAAGGAAACCTGGTTATTATAAATGAACAAAGGGTGAATCTGAAAAGACACATAGAAACTATAAAAAAGGAAAAGAACTGAAATTATAATGTCTGAAATGCTAAATTCAGTGGGTAGGCTAATAGGAGATAAGAGATGGCAGAAGAAATAATCAATGAACTTTAAACAGAACAATTTTAATTATACAACCCGAAGTACAATAAAAAAAAATTTAAAGATGTCATAAGTAATATGTGGAATATATGAAGAAGTTAATAAATACATAACAGTGATCCCACAGGAAAAAATAATTTTAAGGATAACTATTTAAGGAAATGATAGTTGAAAAATTCCCAAACTTAGTATGAAACATCAACTTATATACCCAAGAGACTCAACAAACACCAATTAGGAAACAAAGAAAACTACACTTAGGCAACATACTCAAACTATAGACCAAAGGCAAAAGAAAATCTTAAAAACAGAGAAAAGAAGTCTTAACATAACCAGTGAAGAGATAGGATGACTGATTCTCAAAGAAACAAAGAAAGCCAGAAGACACTGCAGTGCTATCTTCAAAGTAATAGCTGCTAAACTAGAATACTAAACTCAGTGAAAATACCATTTAAAAATAAATCTGCATACTTCTCAAACAACCAAAAATGGAGAGAATGAATCATTAGCTGAAACTCATCAAAGAAAATACTTCAGGGAGTTCCTCACACAGAAGGAAATTAATCCCAGATGGAGACATCGAAATGAAGGAGAAATGAACAGTAAATATGTGAGCAAACTTTTAAAATACTGGCTTCAGAAACAATAACTCTGTATTGTAGAGTTTAAAATACATGTACAATTTTTAAGGGGCAAACATAACACAAAAGGCAATGGTTGTTACATAATGTTGTCTATCTTAGGACTAATTAGGAATATGCTGTGATCTGAATGGTTATCCCCTCAAAAAAAAAAAATCCATGTGTAAATCCTAACCTCAAGGAGATGGTACTAGAAGAGTACCATCTTGAGTCTCATACTAAGATTGGGGGCTTTGGCAGATGATTAGAGCCAAATGAATTGGATTAGTATACCATTTTAAAGAGGCTTCATAGAGCTTGTTTTCCACTATGTGAGGCTACCCTGAGAGGATGTCAGTCTGTATAAGAAGAGGGCTCTCACTAGACATAACTCAGCTGGCCCTATGATCCTGGACTTCCCAACTTCCAAAACTGCAGTGATGGTTACTTTATAAAAATGACCAGGGAAGCCCATGATGAGAAAATTTTGAGTAGAGACCTGAACAATGTCAATGACAGAATCACTGTATATGTATACATGGTTGTAGACTAGGAAGGTAGAGAGAAAAATGTAAATATTTTTATACTTTGGGTCAATGTGATTGAAGGTAAATCCTTTTAAGTTTCTGTTTGTGACTACAGCACATTATTAATAAAAAAATTGGGAGACTGAAGGGTGTACTTTAATTAATGATATTGAAATATTTTTCAAGTTCTATTTTGAAAGGTCATCTCCTCTCTCTCTGCCAAAAAGTATGTTAGTGAAGTTCTGAATCTAAAGTATAATTTAAAAATTTTCTTTAAATTATTTTTGCTGATAATTTGGACTCAGAAACTATACATTCCAGGCAAAATTGGGCATAAAAATTGGTAGTTTAACATTCATCTAAGTTTAAAAGTGTTTCCATATACAATACATTTTAATAAAATATTTGGTAAAATTCTTTGTTATGACTTACAAAAAGTAAAAAAGAAATTGCAAAATGGCAGCTCTAAGTCCTCCTAAGGCACAATCACTATTTTATATTCTGCAAATGTAATATATAAAAGTCAGTATACATATACACTCCCCAGTATTTAAATGGAAATTATTAGGAACAATTTAGGTGGCCAAAATAATTTTATACTGATTACATTTATAATTCACAGAAGGATGACTCCATTCAGTCTAGAAACCTCAGTTCAAGCATCTGTCCTGTGAAGCCCTCCTCTCTGCTCCCTCATCAGATTCCTCTGTGTACAATCCCACTCACCATCTTCTCTCCTCCACAGCACCTGTTCCACACTCCATTCCTACTGCTAGACCATGTGAGACCTGTTTGCCTCTTTATTACTTCCACCTTCCATCAGAAAACTGAGAAAATTTGTTTTATGCATCTTAATTTTCCATTCTTAACACAGCACTTAACATTCATACATTGATTGGACAGATATTTTTTAATCAATGTGAAATTACAGTATTAAATTGAGCAAGATTAACCTTGCTCTGGACTAGGACTAGACTAGCTTGTTCACAACCAGCAAGGGAGAAAATGCACACATGAACTCTTCATGTGCCAGTGAGATTCATGCCCTCATGAATGTGCATAACAGGTAGTGCAGTGATTAACTTTGGCTAAAGTTGCGTTTCTGAGGAAGTAACTCTTGAGCCAAGTTGTTCAACAAGAATTAGGTGTTAACTCTGTTGGTGATGTGTTAGATGACTGGAGAATACAAAATGGAACAGAAAGGGCACTTATCTCCTCTCTGAAGATTTATAACCTTGAATTAATAGTTTGAGTGAGAATGACACAGGTAGTCAATAAGGGTAGCAAGGTTGGTGGCCAGTTTGCTAAACTGTTAAAATACTGAATTCTTCCATACCAGTGGTAAATAGCAGCTCTTCTATGCACCTCTCCATTTACTCCTTATTCTGCATTCTCTTGATGCCCTTGATCCACAACCCTCAGACTTATTGTGCACTAGTGACTAAAATGTCAAAACCCCTATGCACTTAATATGTTACATATAATCTCGGGGAATACACTTCACCAAGGAGGGAGATTATAAAACATGAAATAAATGTGAGTATTCAATAAACTGCAGTTAAAGGTCAGACCCTGAGGTTCAAGCTGGGGAACAAAGGAAATAGAATTAAAGAATTGAGAAGGGCAATGAACATTCATTGTAAGATTTTTAAGCAGATCTGCTTTCAAAAACAACAATTCTAGCCAGGTGCAGTGGCACATGCCTCTAATTCTAGCAGCTCAGGAGGCTGAGGCAGGAAGATTGAGAGTTGAAAGTCAGGCTCAGCAATTTAGCAAGACCCTAAGTAATTCATCGAGACCCTGTCTCTAAATAAAATATAAAAAAAGGGCCAAGGGATTTGGCTCAGTGGTGAAGTGCCCCTGGGTTCAATCCCTCCTACAAAGAAACCAAAAACCAAAACAATAAAATCAATTTTGACCACTTTAGTATATAAGGGCCAGAAGATGTTTATTGGATTGAGCTATCCTGATGCTAATAAATTATTAGTAGAAACATATGGTCTTACTATGTTTGTGTGTGTGTGTGTGTGTGTGTGTGTGTGAACACATGTATTTCTATTGCTCTTTCTTTTCTGCCTGCTAATGAGACATTAGTATCCACATTTGCAAGATGGCTAGTCATTATTTGGGATCTTGTCTGCTGATAACACCGAAGAAAACAAGTCCAGATGAACAGAGGGAATTGATCCAGAGACTCTGTTTTAATCAGCACAAACCTCCAGCCAACAAGAAGGAAAAGAGAAAAAAGGCTTTATAAATCCTACAGACTTTGTGGGGAATTTGTCTCCTTATTTGTACAAATTACAGAATCTATTAATCTACTACTACTCCCTTTTGCAAGTGGTGATTTCAGTATTATAGATAGGACACTGAGAAATCATTTGGGGAAAAATCAAACTCAGCTGATCTAGAGTGATTTTCTTATTTCACTGAGAACATTTCATTAAAAAGTGACTGAATGCTGATAAATGAGTTTCTTCATCATTTTGATCAGGCATGAGATCATGCAGAAGTTTTGAATTTCAAAGGGCCAATGGAAAAGGCTTGATTGTTTTAAAGTATTGATAGAATTGGTTTTCCATTATTTAATTCCTTACTTGCATAAAAGACAATATGTTCCTCGTTAATGGATGTCTGGTTACGTGATAATTAAATACCAAAACAAGATCTGAACAAATCATTGTTTTATTTTAACATCACTGTTCACTGCCAGTTTATCTGGCAATCACTGCACTGTAGACACTATCAATTACAATGTAATTCCTATTATTATATGTATGTCTTTTCATGTTCTTTCTTAACAGTAAATGATAAATTATTGTCATTGAATATTAATTTTCAAAATCTTTCAGCAGCAGGCACAAAATCAAAACCCAATCAACAGAATAAGTATGTACAACAAGAAATCAAGGTTACCTCCTTTAAGACATAGATGCAATATTTTCATATTTCTAAAAGATCTGCATTTTAGGGGGGGGCAATAAACAATAGAGTACTAAAATTTAACACAGAATTTGGTGTTGTTTAATACTGTTTAATATTTTAAAACTTTAAGAATATAGATCACCTTAATGTGGACATTGTTTCTTGCATAACATCATATTGTAGGGAGATTTCCCCTTTTGGGGTGCTCCCCTCCCACTATAATTGTCTTCTCAAAGTGGGCAGTCCGGAGGAACCATGCAGTCATTCCTCTTCACTCTTAACCAGTATGCGCTCTGGAGGAAGAACAGATTCCAGTTTCTGCCAGCGTTCTGGAGGCCACAGGATATGAGTAGCATGAGCATGCAGAAGTCCCAGGGAAACCTGAGTCCATGAAAACACAAAGAAAGCAACAAAGAAAACATTTTATAAAGGTCATCATCAATATCTTGAGAGCAGAATTTCATCCACATCTGGCATTCCATAGAAGGTTGCTAATAAAATAGTCAACATTTTATTAGCATTTTCCCAGGTGTCTTATGTATGTAAACTCCTTCCATACTTGCAACAACCGTTTTTTGTAAGTAGTTTATTATTTACACTTTATAGATCAGGAAAAATATGTCCAGAGAGATTAAGAAATCTGTCAAAAGTCACATACTATCAATTGCTGGAATCTGGCTCCAGTACCAAGCAGGACAGGTTGCAACTCTAACGAGTACCCTCAAGAACCTGTATAGACTCAGGAAGCATAAATAGTTTATAATCTCAGAATTTCTTACAGAGTTCATGTATCTGAATTTCATTTTGAAAAAAAAAATCATACAGACTTGAAAAATTCAGATTTTGTGAAAAGTATTGTGCTAATATTGTATGAGCTTCGAGTTAGGTGTGAATTCCTGGTAGCCTGCCTTGGTGGGAGACCACACTGAGCAACAGGGAACCAGCATTCCCCGAGACAGTGAAACCCAAGGGCAAGCCGGCAAGCCAAGCAGGGTGGAACAGGAAGCTAAGGAAAGTATGAAGATCATGGCAGATGGTCAAGAAGCCCATTAGCAGAGATGAGCAGTGATCTGCCAGGAGGGAAGAGGAGGCAAGGGGAAAAAACTCTTCCTGGAGGAAGTAAGGCTGAGCCCAGAGGCAGAAAGGGAACCTTAAACATCATAATCTCCCTAAAGACATTAACTCAATGAGCTGGAGAAGATGGCATAGTTGTTTAAAATATAGATCAGGGCCATAGCCTCAGAGATCACCTGCCAGGGGGTCTGAGGTAAGGCTAGAAATCCATGTTATTTGTTGTTGTTATTATTGTTACTACTGTGGAATATCTGAATGGTTCTTGAAGACATTCATACTTAGGACATAGTTTTTGAATGCCAGCTATAAATCATATATTATATGTCCAATTCATTTACTAATTTATTTTCAAATGTTTTCCCTACTGATTGTCTACAGAGATTAGCACAGAATTGTTGGTGATACAGTGGATAGAACCCACAGGTGCTTTACCACTGAGCTATACCCTCAGCACTTTTCATTTCTACTTTGGGACAGAGTGTTGCTAAGTTTTTAATGTTGACCTTGAATTTTTAATCCTCCTGCTTCAGCCTCCTGAGTCGATGGGATTACAGATATATACTACCACCCCAGGCTAAGATGTTTACTATTAATACCATATTACTTGTTATATAGTCCACGTTCAAAATTTTCTAATTGTTCCAATAGAATCTTTTCTATCTATTTTTTCTTTAAAATTTGGGATCTAATCAAGGATGACAAATTGCATTTAGTGGTCATTATTTGCTTCCAATTATATTTTGTTTACTTTAACCTGAAGTCCAGGACAGTTACCTTACAAAATGTCCAACATCTAGCATTGCCTGATGTTTTTTCTCTCTAGCATTGTCTGATTTTTTTTCCTCTCATAAATAGATGCAAGTTAAAACATTTTGGCGAGATTAAAATACAGTTGATAATGTGTTCTTCCCACTCTATCACACTGGGAGACAACAATATCAGCTTTTCCCATTGTTTTAATGTTAAGTTTGATAGCTTAATTAAGATGATGGTGACTAGATTTCTCCATTACAAACACATATTTTCCCTTTTGTAATTAATAAGTAATATATGGGATATTTTGAAACAGGATAAATATTCTGTGTGTCAACAACATTACATCTAATGACTTTACCATCCCTTAACAATCCTGCCTTAATTACTTAATTAATTATACCTCAAGTCTTGCTTTTTTCAAGTTCTTAAACTTTTTCACAAGGATGCTTTGCCAATTTTTTTTAACTTCACTGAACTCTTGCCAATATATTTGTTTGCTTACTTGCTTTAGTTTTGGAGTTCAGTTTTGGACACAGTCATTCAACTCTGGTTTTTTTAATCAACACTCATTTTACTGAAACTAATCTTAGGATTCTTTAATTTCACATTTATTAAAGATACTATTCTCAAATCATGAGAAAAATTAATCTTCACAATTATGAATAATAATGGTGAAAAATATCTATCAATGAATAATACCAAAATTGCTTAAAATCATGATATGGGAATGCAAAATTCAGGGTTTAAAAAATATTTTAAAATAATATTTTTTATGTATGTGTGTGTGTGTGTGTTTGTGTGTGCACAGATATCTATACATGTTATATCTAAAAAGCCTATTCATTTTCTTGATTGTGTGGACATGGGTCTTTATTTTTTGTTGGTATGTCTATAGACATGCAGAAAGCATAGTGAATATAGAAGAATATAAAAATCCAGGAATACCGGAACGTTTTCAAAATCAAAACCTATGTTTTGAATAAAGTTATGCTTTGGCCTCCACATATGGTGTATTAGGATTCTCCAGAGAAATAAAACAGGAAATATAATATAAGGATATTTATTTTAGGGAATTAGCATACCTCATTGTGGAGGTTTAGCAAGTCCAAAATCTAGCAGGGGCAACTGTTAGAAGACTGGGGAAAACGTTGTAGTTTAAATTCAAAGGTAGTCTTCTGGTGAATCAGGAAGGGTTAATATTGTAGATGAGGTATAAGGCATCTGTTGGCTCTTTCCCTCTTGATGGGATGGCAGGCAGGGGCAAGTGAACCTATTGCTCTACTCAGGCATTCAACTGATTGGAGGAGGCCCACCAAAATCATTGGATAATCTGCATTATTCATAGCCAACTGATTTAAATATAAATCTCATCCTGAAGCACACTCACAGAAACACCCAGAATAATGTTAAACCAAATATCTGGGCACTGCAGCCCAGCCAAATTGACATATGAGATTAACCATTCTGCCTGGGAAATGGAATCCTCTTCCTCCTACTCCTCTTTAATTCACATAGTTTAACCACACATACCAACTCATTTAATTTTCACAATAACTGCTAAGTAGGTACAATTATCACCTCTACTTCATTGTTGAGGAAACCTAGATACAGCAATATGGTTTTTGAACTGAGACTCAAACACATAAACTCTGGTTCCAGAGCATCTGTATCACAATTTATCATCCAAATAAGATACATTTGATAGTCAACAGAAGCATTATTTTAATTAGGTCAGGATACTAAGTGGAAAATGGGCTGGTCAAATCAGGATGTATAGTTGCCCTACTTGATGCTTCTTGACCTTGCTAGATCCCACATAATTTCCTAAGAAATTTATCAAAACTAATTGAAAGTCTATTATTATGAGCCCAACTTTGTCCTCCAAATTTATATGTTG
Organism: Ictidomys tridecemlineatus; assembly: GCF_052094955.1. Classification (NCBI taxonomy): domain Eukaryota; kingdom Metazoa; phylum Chordata; class Mammalia; order Rodentia; family Sciuridae; genus Ictidomys; species Ictidomys tridecemlineatus. Next base: position 162,502,828 of record NC_135478.1, on the reverse strand, counting down.
ACATCTTAACAGTATCTGAGAATGCAACTACATTTGGAGATGTGCTCTATAAGGAGTGATTAAGTTAAAATAAGACCCTACCTGACTTGACTTGTGTTCTTATAATAGATTAGGATACTCATAGAGACACCAGGCATGCATGCACACAGAGCACATGAGAACACAGCAAAAAGGAGACTGTCTGCAAGTCCAGAAGAGAGACCTGAGAAGAAACCAGACCTGTTGATTCTTGGATCTAGGACTTCCAGCTCCTAAACTATCAGAAAATAGATGGTTGTTTAAGCAACTCATCTATGATGATGTAGCTATGACAGCCCTTGCAAATTAATATACACATGAAACAAAAAAAAAGGAACATCAAGCTAGAATTAAGGTTCATAGTATGTCCCAATCTTCACTCAAATATGGATAAAAGAAAAGAAACGGTTTCTGTATTAAAGAGAGATTATTGAGTACATACAACTCTTCCAATAAGTTAAATACTTCAACTACTATAGTTTGGCTTTTAAAAAGACCTAGGCATAAAAGGTTTGTTCTACAGTCTGTGGCTCTATTGAGTGGTGGTAAAACCTTTAAAAGGAGGGGTCTAGTGGGAGTTCTTCTGGTCATTGGAGGTGTACCCATGAAGATCTTAGAATGCCAGCCCTTTCCCCACCCTGTCTTTTGCATCCCAGTCAAATAGTGCACAGTTTTGTTGTGTACTGTTGTCATGATATACTGCCCTACCATAGGCCCAAAATCAACAGGGCCTACCAAGCCTCCAAAACTGGGGGCCAAAATAAACTTTTTTTAATAAGCCAATCATTTCAGGTATTTGTTTTAGTAACAGAATGCTGATTAATGAATCAACAATATAACATCTATTGGAAGTTGGTTCTCTTCTCCTTACTTGTGTCCCATGTATAACTGTGTCTCTTTAAATGGATTTAGAATATTTTCAGACAATAAGAATCTACTTTTATAATAAATATTAAACTACAACACAGAAACATCAAGAGAACAATTGTAAAGCTTTAGTAGATCTACTGAATGAGAAACACCTCCGTCTGCCTCTTACATACCTCTGTTGTTCCTAGGGGACCTTGCATATTGGTAAGCAGTGACATAGAATAGTAGCCACCACATTGTTTTGGTTGTGTACCTCATCAGCAAAATTTTTAGAATTCACTTTCATTATTTATATTTTAAAATTATATATAATTAGAAATCCATAAAATCAAACATTAGCAAAGCTCAAATGTTGAGAGCCACAGTTTAGTCAGAATGACGCCTGGCATTAGAGGGAATGGTTAAAAGGTGACCCTGCTCTGGGATTAGGGCGGATCCTACTGCCTAGGGTGCCCGCTACTTTGGAGTTCCCTTTGAGTTCTTGCGGGGGTTCAGAGATGGGGAGCCCAGTGGAGGGAGTGTGTTCCCGGGAAGTGTGTGTAGAGTGCTGGTGAGAGTTCGGGAATAAAGAGTTGCTATTTGAACCTACAAGGCTTTGTGGCATTTCAGTTATTTTGTGCCCCGCCAGACTGAGGCACTCAAATTCTAAATTTTAGATACAAACAGATGTTTTAATTATTTCTTGCATTCAGAGTATCATTATCACATCACCGGGATGTTCATATCCCTAGCTACTCTAGGAATCACCAAAAGTACTAGTTGGAAAGTCATCAGTACTATATCAATCAACCAGTTTGTTTTGTCTACAAAATGCCAGGGAACCACATAGACTAAATTTACACTGAATTGCTTGTCTCCAGTTGAATTGGCTCCATGGGGAAGTTATTTTGGCATCTGTCAGACACAGTTTTTATGAGCCCAGTTTTTCCTTCATGTGCCAGGAGCACAGGTGAATGTTGTGAGGTTCCCTCTAAACCTCCCCATGGACCTGCAGTCTACAGGACATGCCTCCATTCCTTGGCTTCAAGAGACCCTCTCTGAGAGCAGGGTTTGCAAGGATAAAATAAGGACAAGTGAAAGCAAAAGAGTGCTGAAGTAGAACAGAGTAGAAAACACAGGAAAGAAGATAGGGAAGGAAGACGCCTATTGCTGGTAACAAAAACCTTTCTTAGAAGATGTTTAATACTGAAGGATCAGAAGAGGATCTATGTGAGAATGAGATAAAGCACAAAACTTTTAAGTTCACTTGATTAAAATGTTTTCTAAATAGGAAAAACAAACACATTTATCTATATTATTAGCAAATAAAATCTATTTTTGATGAATTTATTTAGCAGCACAAAAAGGGAGAATTTTTCACAAAGTTGTTGTCAGATGATATTTATCTTACAATATTAACTTACTTATAATTATGTTTGAAAATCAAATCAAACTGGAAAAATATATGAACTTTGAAGAATGTTGTTTTAAAATAAGTACTGATATTTCAAAGCCTAAAGAAATGTCAGCTTTACAATCAGACATCCAAAGTCCTTCACATTTATGTCCTTCCAAACATCTTCATGATTTTCTCACCTACCTTAAGAGAAACATCCATATCTCTTAGAAAATATTATTAGATGACACGAGGACTTTGTAATCATGGATGGTATGCCACAATGGGTTGACAGCAAATAGCTCCTACCAAAGAACTCTGATATATCTCAAGAATTGTTAAAAGATCAAATATAAGTTAAAATGCATGTAAATGTATACATGTAATAATATATTTTCTTTTGTGTTTACCGAATCTTCTCAATAAGTCATTTAAACACATTATAAAGGCACAGGAAATTGGTTCAGATTGTCTCTGGTGACTCTTATTTGCCACTAAGGAAAATGAACAAGAATAAAGGACAAGAATAACTTATCACAAGTGATTCACAGTTCATGATGCATCATAGATGGTTTATTTGGCCACTGATCATCACTCTAGCTACCTGTTTTCTTTCCAGACTAAAGTTTCCAGAATACAACATCAATGCCAATTTGCTCCGTGTGAGCTAGTGAACACTTTCCAGGGATACATTAATGAAGTCTTTCTGGATTGTGGTGCAACAAAGAGAGTATTGTCCTTGGAACCACTGCTGAGACCAAAGCTGGGAGTGTCCTAAGAGAACAAGGTCACTGAAGAGAAAACCAGGACTTCACTGGCAACCTCTGCTTTGTTAACCTGCATTCAGTGCCATAGTGGAGGGAGATGTCCTGACAATGCAGATTCTGCCTTCATGGTTGGACCTCACAGGTCACCATTATTCTGCTCATTTCATCATCACACATCAATACAATAATACTAAAAACAACCTTAGAGACAACAGAAAAAGAGAAAACAATAAAGTAATTCCTTTAATAGCACAAAAGCAAGCATTCTTTAGATACCAACAAAAACAGATGCATGGTCTAAGAAAATCAAACAGAATTAAAAATAAAGGCAGGCACACAAAAATGTCACATAGAAAAATGAGCAATTGTTCTGTTCAAAAAGGATTATCAAAAAGATATTTTGAAAAAAGACTGAAGAGTGAAAACAATGCTATCTACTGTATTTTCAAACATGGATTAACATCCCAATTTCAATTTTTCATCAACATATTTTGATAATAGCAGGCAAGGTTCACAAAGGGAAAGTATTAGACTACCATGCATTTCCACATTCCTGAAGTGCTTATCTGCACAGCACTAAACAGATAAACACCACTCCTAACAAAGACATGTTTACAAAGAATGCTTCCATCCTAACCACTGACTTGTATCTATCTACTCAAAGAAAAGCGAATAGGAGCAAAGCTTCCGTTCTTGAGGTGCATGAGGTGAGATGTACAGAAGGAAAAAAAAAAAAAAAAAAGCATCAAACTCCTAAGATCTAACTTTTGGTAAGAAAAAAAATTAAAGATAAATGGATAGAAATGAAGAAGGGAGAAGGGAGAATTAGAAAAATGGAAAAATGAGTTAGAACAAAGAGGAAGGATAAACAGATGAGGAAAAGTGTAGAGATAGTGCTGGCACAATGTGGAAGCTTTTTTTTTGCCAGGAATTAACTACTTCCACTTCCCTCTCTGGTACCACCACCCTCCTGAGGGACCCTAGCTGCAATGTCAGTTCTGTGAACAGTTCACATGCAGGAAAAAATCAATATCTTTCTCTTTCTCCTCCCTGAACTACCAAGCACAAGAGGCCTTGCATGGATGAGTATTTCCCTTAGATGGGAGCTCTCTCCTGAAGGGATATAAAAGGCCCACAGAACCTAACTGGCAACTCCAAAATGTAAAGAGCTCACATGAACACATTTTGTAATCTGGTAGCAAGACCTGACCCCACCTGAGCTGTTATGAATGGCAGTCCTCATTTCTCCACACAGTGTGTCTGTTTATCATTTTTGCTAAAGAAGTGTTAAGGTGCTTGATTACAGAGCTGCCCCACACCTCAGCTGGGAGTATTACCTAATATATGGTACAGACATTGTTACAGACAGAAACTTGTATCACATTTCCAACAGTTGGAAAATTGGATTTCTATAATACATCTATGTCTTGAGGTTTTAGGTACAACATTAAATATATGCAACAGCAAATATATAACATTGAGAATCAATGTAACCAGAATTAGGGGCTTAATTCTAGAAGGGACAGCACCCTGCTAGATGTGGGAAATACATAGAAAACAATAAACATGATCCCTGTTCTCTAGGAACTCATGATCTGGTGGGAAAGACAGATGTTTAAACAAAACATTAAAACAAATCTGGCTTGCTGGCCATCCCAAGGAGCCCAGGGCTCTGGGAGCAGAGGGTGTGGCAAGACTTGGAAAATTGCACTGATCAGATTCTTCTAAGCTCGCTCCAAGGGCTGCCAGAGACTTCCATCTCCTGAGGGCAGATCTCCACCCATGATATCTCCTGCCAGACTTTTGCCATGAACATTTCTCCTGATTTTCCACTGGATGTCCAAGTTCAGATAACATGATAGTTTGTTACAATGTAAAATTCTGCCACTGAAAAGTAAGGCCATATGCTTTACAAAGGTTCAAAATAATCTCTCTTTCAAAGGCCTCATTCTAGGACAAGTGTTTTCCTTCATTACCAACAATTTTAACTTTAATCATTTCAAAGCAATTTTCCTGTTCAAGACTTAGCTTTAATCAGAATGCATTTTCAGGTCACTTCATGGCCTCTTCATGATTCTCTCCAGATAACTACAGAATCATGCATAATCATTCAAGTCCCCCAAGACACCCTCAGTAAGTAGTCAGTTCAACATTTTATGCAAAAATAGATACCAAACAGGCCTCTAGGGGTATCCTCAGCTAATTTTCATGAATTAATTTCCCAGGATTAATGTTTATGCACCCGTCTCTTCACCACATAATCAAATCACTAGAGTTGAAGTGGTCTAGCTCCTTATTTTGCAGCTTGATTAAGCAGGTGATGAAATGCTTGAATATAATTTGGATAGTTAGCAACTCACAGCATTCCCAATAATCCACAGTGGGTGGATGACATTACTGACCCATGTCTCATTGTGTTCTCTAGTAGTTGATGCCCCACATGCTATTTTTTTATGTAGGAAATAAAACTGCACATAAACCCAGGAGGAGAGAGGTATAAAGTCTTTATTGTTGTTGATACTGTCTTAAACAATATTTAGACCAACAGGGCAGGCGGCCACTGCGATGGGAGAGACTACCATTGGAAAAGGAGGATTTGGGATGATGATGTCCAGTGCCTGCCATGCTACTGTAATGGATGCAGCTATTCCTCTACTGAGGTCACCTGTGCATTTTAGGTGGTCATCTGGCATCCAGTTTTTGTCCAGCCATCTCTTCCTACTTCCCTTCTCTCTTTCATCCTTTTCAAAATAAAAGTGAGAAGCCTTATAAAAGAAATAATCAGAAATAAGAGAAGATAAATAAAAGTGGCAACTTATGACCCTAAATAGTTGCTGTAACATACCTGGTACTTAGCTATCTGAGAGCTGTTTGAAGAGGAAAAATATGCTAACTTCACAGTTCTCTTATAAAAGCAAAAAAACTTTCATTTTTTAAAAGGAAAGCTACCTTTTTTTTCAGGGGGATACCTGGATTGAACTCAGGGGCACTAAGCCACTGAGCCACATCCTCAGCCCTTTTTGTATTTTATTTAGAGAGAGGGTCTCACTGAGTTGCTCAGCACCTCGCTTTTGCTGAGGCTGGCTTTGAGTTCATGATCCCCCTGCTTCAACCTCACAAGCTGCTGGGATTACAGGCATGCACCACCGCACCCAGCTAGGAAGCTATGTTTTTCTCTGATTTAATTTCTAGAAAATATTTCTGGTACAAGGTATAGCACCAGAAACTCTATGGGTCCCAATGTATAACATCCATAGCAGGTTTCCCCCAAAAGGCAGAAGCAGAATTAAGGTTACTAGCAATCTGATAAATATTGTTCTGCAAGAGACTAAGATGATATAGTCTTACATGAAATTTTCTGAATATTTAACTTAGTCTAACGAGAAAAACATGTATTACCTGAAGGCTTAGGTAATAAGATTCCCTTTAAAAGATCTTTCCTAAATATCCTTCCTATCTTAATATACAATATCTGCTCTAAGTTGTTTGTGATTGGAAATAATTCCTGATCCCAACCTATTACTATATAAGCACTGATAAATGAAGAGTTAGAATCAGTGATTCACTCCATTCTGCCTTTCTCCTCATACTAGAATGACAACTTCAAGTGGTCAGAGCTACAACAAAATTCTTATTTTTCCATCAAAAGTTCCCCAAATTCCATGGAATAGTGTTATTAAAGAAAAATATTAAGTAAAACAGAAGGTAAATTGTTATTGGCTAAATGCTAGGAAAACTGGATTTTCTGGAAGAAAGTAATTTATCAGGGCTTGAAGTTTCAAAGGTACATATGGTGATGCTGGTGAAGCCAAATATACTTCATTACGATCCTGACAGGCCTGGGCATGGCACACCCAATGGCACCAGTCTTGGTGATGCTTGCATGTCCATGCGAGTTTCTATGACAGTGATCATGCCCTTCTACTGCCTATTCCCCAAGCCAAATGGTTCATTAAGTCCTTCTCTCCAACCCCAGCAGCTAGAGGAGCAACAGACCCAGGCTCAGCCAGTCGGACACCCACATCTGGAAATATGAAAGTAAAGGAAGTGACACAAAGATGCAACTTTACTGGCAGAGATATGAGTGCCATTAAGATTTACTGGCAGAGACACCAACTGCTATTCTTACCACCCTGTTCCTGTGGAGTGGCGTAAGTTGTCCTCTGTTGCTAATTCTGCCAAGCCTGGTTTTCATCCTACCCATTCTGTGTAAGCTATTCAATATCCTTCCCAAGGCATCTTTTCTGCTTAAATTAGTCAGGAGGAAAATGAAAAAAATCAGAATGGTTTGTGTTGTTAGCAACCAAGATACTTGATTGGTGTGCTGTTATCAACACACTGGTGAAAGAATAATGTCTATAAGGATATTAGTAATTAAGTCTAATTCCTATTTTTATAGGTAAGAAAACTGAGGCTCAGAAATACTACTCACAATCCCCAAACAGTTAGAGCTAGTACTCAAATCCTACTACTGGCTCTTATTGAAAGCCCTGTTCATGATACCTGTCAGTGAAATGAAGTGTAGAGCCCTGGAAATTGTAATGTTTGGCAATGGGCCCTGCATCGATGCTTTCTAAGCCCGTTTACCCTAGGGAAAAGTGAGGTCTTTCATTTTCTACAGGAAAAAAACAAGCATTGCACATTAGGGTTTGTACACAGCCATGTCACTCTGTTTGGGAACTGCTACTGATTTGTGGCACCAGAGCATGTTACAAGCCACTGGGCTGTAAGAAACATTTGCTGGCAGCTACAAGAAAGCCAGTGCTTATTACAGCAGCATGCTTATATCCACATGCATAAAAGACCCTAGAAAATAAAGAAATGTGATAAGATTATAAAGTACACTTCTGTTACTCAACACAATGAATGGGCAAAGGCCTACCATGTTCAAAACACAGAGAAAGGTGTTCAAAATCTACAGAGATGTGTGGCACATGGACTCTGGCTTAAGGAGTCCATGTAAGACAGTTGTCACAGGTTTAAGGGAAGACAGTTGTCACAGGCTTGATCCAAGGGATGTTTGTCAGAAGCAGAGAAGTGAAAGTTATAGGAAATGGGAATAATCTGGTGAGAAACACAGGCCACTGAAGAGTTAGGAAGAGAGACAGGTTTTAAACTGTGACTGGAAGCCACTTCTAACTGCAAGCTAAGGAAAAAACACAGGCAAGAGAGTGGTGAACAAGAGGGTAGTCAGGAGATTTTTTTGCAATGATGTTGACAAAAGATAGTGTCCTGCAAAAAAGAAAAAATAAATGATAAAAAGAATACTTTCAGAATGAAATTCAAACTTCCTAGCATGGTACACATGGCCCTTTATACATGTACCTCTGTCTTTTATCTCAGCCCTCCTCAACTTGTACCCGTCTTGCAAAGACCATGCTCACTCACTCATACCTCTGCACATTCACACACACTGTGTTTTTGGCCTTTCTTCTACTTTTTTCCTAGATAAGGCCTCTTCATCTTTTCAGACATAGTTTACATGCTATGCCCTCCTGAAAGACTTCCATGTCCCCATTCCTATTTCAACAGCCTACATACACATGTTTATCATTAACAATTGTACTGTAGAGTGACGGTCCACTCCGTTCTCTGTCTTTTTAGCTGTGAGCTTCTTCAAGTAAGCACTGTTTCATTTTTCAAAGAAACAGCATAAAAGTAGAAAGAAACTCAAAAATGTTTGTAGATTGAGGAAATAAATGAAACAAAACTACATGGATATAGATTAAATAGAATCTGGCAACTGACTGGACATGGGAGCTAAGAACAATGAGTAGACATGAATGACCTGCCTGGAAAAAGATTGGTATTGCCATTAGTAACAAGGGATCACAGTACAAGGAACAGATCTGGGAAAAAGGAGTTCAGTTTTGGGTTATTCATTCTAAGATTCCTAACTTCTGTCAGGGGGAGATATTCTACATGCAGTTGAACATTTGGGCAAGAGTGTGAAGTAGAACCTAACAGACTGAGAGTTTTCAGCTGCACTCATGGGAATACAAATGAGTGAAGAAGAAGAAGAAGAAGAAGAAAGCAAAAATGCTGAAGACAGACACTGCAGGGAACATTTCATAGGTAAAAACAAGCAGGCTCTCTAGTTGCCCTGCTGAGAAATCATCTTGTTTGTAAAGAACAGTTTGAACAGCCAACAAGGTAATGTTAATGAGATCATGTTAAAAGTGTATTGGTGTTATGTCAGTCTGAATAGTGATACTAAGTTCCCAGATATATAGACCTCATTGTTGAAGTGTTAGGTTGAATTGTTAACAGAGTCATTTCAGCTTAGTAAGTTCTCTCCTGCTTCTGTGATTTTCAGTTTTTTTTCAATTTTCAGTTCTCACAAATAATAGTTATCTGCATTTGTACTTTGATTATAGTAGTTAATTTAAAGAAATCTATTGAGGATTGTTCAACATGAAATCAATAAACATGCTGGCACAAAGCCAGGGCTGAGATGCTCTGTATGAGATACACAAATTGCTAAGGATAAATAACATTTAGTCTTTTGATTCTGAATGTACAAAACAGTTATTGTCTGAAAGTTAATAATAACAGAATATTTAAGGTATAAATATAAAATTATGGGTAATCTCTGTCAAAGACGATATAATATCAGCAAGATAAATACTGGTATACAAGTACTCTGAACCAGAAGAAATTCCTCATGGCTAACTATGGACTATCTGTGTGTAGTTTATCTACAGAAAACTTTTACATTTCAAACTGATATTTCCTCAAGTTGATTGAATACTTTTAAATCATATCTCTTTTCTCTATGTGTGTCATGTGTATGTCAGAAAAAAGGTTGATAATTTTAACAGTAGCCTAAGGAAAATATGATAACACAGGCAAACTGAATTTTCAGAGGAAAGTGACAAATAATCTAAACATTATCCACTGCTACAGATTTAACACAACTTTACTCCACTGACTCAGACAATCTAGCACTGGCTCTGATTTGTAAATTTTCTTGATGTTTTATGAAACATTTCTGTTGCGTGATATATTTAGATGGATCTTGGTAGGGCAAAAGGCTATGGTTGACTGATGCAATTCTTGATGCTTTATAAAGTCAGGGACAATTGTTAAGTGCCAGGGCTTCCACCTGCAGCATAAGGAGCACTTAGCCTTTGGGGCCCTATGGCTGAATAGAAGCACCCACCACCTTGTGGGAGAAAGAGAGATTTGGGCTAATGATGAAGGTTTTGCCATATTTCACTCATGTCCTCATGTATACTCTGTGCCAGTCTCCCAGTGTTAAGAAATTGTCATCAATCAGCTTCCCTTAGAAAGTGAAATGGAATAAAGTGTTCACAGAACACCAGGAACAGAACCTGCTCTGTCCTGGGAAAAGTCTTTACATAAAAATCTTTGACCTTATTTAGCCCACTTCATCCAGTACAAATGGGCACTTGAAATTACAGTTCCAAAGAGTTTTTCTTTTCCTTCCAATAGTTTAACATTTTCCAAGTTTTCTTTCCTACGCCTTCTTAAACCTGAAAAGACATCAGTTTCACCTCTTTAAAGAAATTTTAACTTGTTATTTCAATTTAGACAAATTCATCAGTCAAAGAGAGCATCATTTCTAGTTATCAAAAGTCCTGTTGATTCAGCATCAACAGCATAGCACCCATGTTTCTGGAACACTGTTATATACTGATACTTCAAGGAAAAGAAGTGCAGTGAACATGAGTTTCAGAGGGCAGAGCATAGACCTTAAAGTTAGAAACCAAAGTTGGGATCTAGACCCTGAAAATTAATGTTAGTATTATTTTTGGTAAGTGACTTTACTTCTTTGGTCTTACTTTTCTCATTCTCAAAGGGAATAATAGTATCAACTCTGCAAGGTTGCCATAAGAATTAAATGGTGTAGTTTGCATAGTGCCCTACTACATACTAAATCCTACACGACAGCTCCCAGGAAAGTCAGGTACAGATAAACCCTGAGGGGCTACCCAGTAGTAACAACAAATAAGAAAATAAGGGGTTGAAAAGAGCTGAATCATATCTAATCCCATCATTAACTATTAATGATGTTGAACTAGGAGTTAGGCCTTTGAAAAAATTATATTTGGTTAGCTTGTGATACTGGCTTACAACAAATATAAAAATGATCACAAAAGTATTGTCCCCATAAATTTACTTCTTAGAAAATCTCCCCACAATATCAATAATACATGGTTATTGTTATGTTTCATTTATTGATGCAGACCTGAACTTTAAAGGAGCTTTTCTATCTACTAAGATGAATTCAATGAAAATGAAATCCTTTGGGTTAAGACCTAAAAGACCTCTACCTCTGGTAGAGACATCTGCAGTATTAGACAAAAGAAGAATGGTGGACTGTTGCTTTAAATTACTTTGTGATAGATCACAAAGAAATGGATTTTAGTTAAATGAGAAGTATTTTCTTGATTTCCTCCCATCTTTCAATAGCAGTTAAAAGTCCCACTAAAATATGAATTTTCTTAACAAAATAACACTGCATTATAAATTGTGTCAGTTCCTGACCACAAATTCATTCCTTAACCTCTGCTGGCTTCAGTATTCACTATACAACAGAATCACTTTCTGAAAAATCACCAACACTCCCGTGGCCTGTCTTCAGTCTTCCACTCCTCTGCAATATTCACCCTTGGTGATCACTTCCTGCTAGAAATCTTCTCTGGTGACTTCTCTTCCTAGCATTCTGAATATACTCAAGTTTTTGCTGACTTATCATTATGCTTTCCCTGAATATAGCTATTCCAGAATGAGGTTCTGGCTTTTCTACTTTTCTGCCCTCTTTGTATGCTTTCCCTGGTGAAACTCACCCACTGCCACAGCTTTGACTCCTACTATGCTGCCAATATCTACCACCTCCCTGTCTCTAGCCCTAGCCTTTCTCCTGACATACAGACCTGATTCTCAGTGGTCAACAGGGTGTCTCTTCCCCACCAGGGTGTCCCCTCATCATATGAAGAGGATATAGTCAACACACCAGCTTATCTTCAGTTTCCTCAAATGACTATCATATCTTGGCTTCTTGATTTGGGGAAAGATTCTATTTTCCAAATTTAACTATTAACATACTCATAATTAGACTTTTTCTTCACTGCACCACCCTCATATTGTAAGATGAATGTTTTCCTTTCTGTAAAAGTTAAACCCATATTCAGAGTTTCCTAATATGTAACAAAAATCTGTTTCCTATAATCTAGTGTGTAGTTGGGTGGAGCTATTAAGTTATAAAATTATGTAGTTAATATGTAGCCATTTTGAGCTCCCCAACGTTAACCCCCTTTGTTTTCAGGCTTCCAATCAAAATGCCTATAGAGTAGTAGGTGATCCAGTCATAACTATAGTCCTTCCTTTTCCCCTCCCCAATTTTAAATTAGTCAATCCTGTAGATTGTAACCCTGAACAACTCCTACCAGAGCAAGGGGGCAGTGCTGTATTAGGGATAAAATTGTGGGTAGACTTCCTATCCAGTGTTCTTGCTTGCCAGATTTTTTTTTTTTTTTTTTTTTGGTATTATACCTTTTGCAGAAGTCAAGTTTCCCTTGCCAAGTAACTTTTGAGCATATGTCTGATTTATTGCAGCACCTTGATTTTTCTAACAATATCTAATTAGTTGCTAAATTCATCCTTTCTTGAATCCCTCTCTTCTCCTTTCCATTTTCATTGCCCTCATCAAGGAATAGGTTCTGATTTTCTATATCCTGAAAGGTCACAGTAACCTCTATGCCTAATTCTAACCTTGTTTTGCTTCAACTTCTATACTATTTTCTTTTTATTTCCTTCCTTCCTTTCTTCCCTCCCTTTCTCCCTTGTTCTTTTCTACTCTCTCCTTTCTTTCTCTCCTTCCTTCCTTCCTTCCTTCTTTCTTCAATCCCTCCCAACCCATTTATTCTTTTGTAGTATAATATCATCATTACCACCTTTCTCCACAACAAGAGATGTAGTTCATTTCTTCATCTTCTTGAATCTGATTGGTGTATCTGTGAGTACTCTTACCAATAACATTGCACATGGCACTCACTGGACTGGTAGCTTTTGATTTTGCCATTTGGAAAACATCCCTTATATAAAAAGTGTGATTTTGTGAGATTATTAATGATAAGAAACCCAGGTCACATTCACAGGCCCTGGATAATTAAATGCCACTTGAGAAGATAAATGAAAAGGCACACACAACCATACACACACACACACACACACACACACACAGATCTTCCAGACCAGCTATTCCAGTAGATGCCACTAGAATCAGACACAGATCACTCAGCTAAGCCCATTCTAAAGTCTTGACTTATTAATGATTGTGAGCAAATTAAAATAGTTATTTTATATCATTAAGTGTCATGGTTTGGATCTGAAAAGTCTGCTAAAGTCTCATGTGTTGAAGGCTTGTCCCCAGTGGAGCAATATTTGGAAGTGGAGCTTTGGGGAAGTGAGTAAATCATGAGATCTCTCTGTCCTTATAGGTGCATTAATCCACTGACAGCTGAATCAACTACTGGGAGGTGGTAGAAACTGTAGGTGGCGCATGGTTGGAGGAAATAGATAACTGGGGAAGAGTATTTCTTGTCCCTGGCACTTTCTTCTTTCTTTTATCCTTTCCCTTCTCCTCTTCGGGCTCCTTTCTCTCTCCTTTCTTTCTGGCTGCTATGTAGTGAGCAGCTTTCCTCTTCCATACCCTTCCTCCATGATGTTCTGCCTTGCCTCAGGCCCAAAGCAATGGAGCTGGCTAATAATGGACTGAAACCTCTGAAACTATGAGCCATAATAAATCTTTCCTCCTCTATGTTGATTTTCTCAGGTATTTTCACAGAAAATGAAAAGCAGACTAACACACTAAGTTTCAGCATAGCTCATTACACAGAAATAGATAATGGAACCACTGCTCATCACCACTTTGGACACACAGAGATGTGTTCACATGAAAAAGGAATGAAAACAGTGTGATTATAAAACAGATGTCTAATCGTACAAATGACAAACTGCTGTTTATAATTTAAATGCTTTGAAGAAAATTTACTAATAACCAATTTACTAACTCCCTTAATTCTGTTCTTAGCAAAAATTAATCAGCATGACAAATGAATTAAATATCCTTAATATTTTCCAAGCCAAGGCTTCCATTATAAAAAGCTAATGGATAAGCTACAGAGTAAGTTTACATTACCAAAAAACATGGGTTATAAGCAAATCATGGGATGAATTTGCAAAAAATCTCTTTCAGCAATGTCTATTATTAGTTTGTTTAAATACTATGTGAAAAGCAGTGTTTTTCAAAATGCAGTCTAGGACACCTGCAGGTGAATCTCGAAGGGTCTTTATTTGATCTCTATCTTAAAAAAAACCTCTAGTAGTGATGTTTCTCCATATTCAAGTTTGAGATCAGCTAAATGTGTAAAAGCTACATTTTTAATAGGAAAATACAGGTCATATCAAAAAAATTGAATTTCCACTTGAGACAAGGAAGAATGAAAACCAAAAACACCTTACATAAACAGTAGGATATGTACTGAATTGGCTACTTCTTGAAAAGAGCAGGGGTTTGTGTTTTCTAATGCAAAGTGACTTGCTAGCTAGAAGAGTGCAGCATGGGAAACTCACACGTCTCCTGCTGACTCTAGCCTGAGACATCATATTGTTTCCTACCAGGACCATTTCATTAGGCCTCCAATATTGTTTTCAAGTGTCATCTTACGATAACCACTTCCTATGCCCCCCAGATTTAAGACAATGCTATCTTGTCTCTCTCCTAAACCTGAGTACTATTCCTTAAGTCACTTACCTCCAATTAATAAATTACCCAATACAGATTGAGTATTTCTTATCTGAAATATTTAGGACTATAAGTATTTCATATTTTTTTCAGATTTTTGAATATTTACATAAAATAAAATATTCTGAGGATACAATCCAGTGTTAACAAGAAATTTGTTTCATACACACCTTATACACATAGCCTGCAGGTAATTTCATACAATATTTTGAATAATTTAAATAATTTTATACATGAAAAAAATTTCATGGTATAGAATTTTCCACTTACGGCATCACATTAGACTTTGAAGTTTTCAAATTTCGAACATTCAGATTTTCAGTATAAACTTATTCATTTGTCTCCATCTATATCCATTCACTAGGTAGTAAAACCATGAAAACAGGACACTGCCTTGTTAACTGCCATGTCCCAAGTACCTAGAAGACTTCCTTTATGTAGAGGCTCCTAAATATTACTGAATATAAAAATGAAAGAATACAAGGAAGTCCTCTCTCCCTTCTAGCTTATGAGAGAATAAGAAGGAGTCATAAAGAGAATAGAAAGGGGAAAAATTCAGAGAAAGCAGAAAGGAAGATGTCTTATGGGTGAGGGCAAACAAAACCAGTATTGTGAGTTTAACCTGGGAAAGAACTTCATAAAAAAGGGAAAAATCAAGAACTCTTGCACTGAAATGCGTTTCTAGTAATAGAGGCTCAAATCAGTCTGGAGGAGCAGCAGTAAGCCAAGGAGGCTATAGAGACCCTAGCAAATGGGAGTTCATGTGATGGTGATGGGTGTTCCCTTTCTGAGGAACCACAGAGGAGCTTTCATCTTAATCAGGTGCTATGCTCCTTCCTGGGATAAAATGTCCCGAGTACAAGGAGACTGCAGATCCTACTATTTCTGATGACTGACCCTGAAAGAATGATAAATTCGTAAAAAACAAAACTATTTCACAGTAGACTTGTAAAACTCTGGCATATAGAAAGATTGTTTGTTTTCCCAAGTAAAGTTTTTTTTTTTTTCCTTAGAAAAAAGAAAAGATCATATACTAGTAAATAGCTGGCTGAAAAAGAATAGAGTAGAATTTGGTTTTCTGGGTAATGACTAATAATGTTGGAATGATCAGCTCTTGGCAGGGCCAGAGCACAATCCTAGAAAAATAAGGAAGGTGATGTTTAGCAGCCTTGCCTCCTGGATAAAGTTGTTAAACCCAGATAAAATCAGACCCAAAAGAAAACAATAAACATGATGCAGAGAAGAACCATAGTAAAGAGGAGTCTATCAAGTCTCTGGGGAATATAAGGGGAAGGGAAATTAAGTCTAGTATTTAGGTCTTTAATTACCTTTGGGTAAGAGCAGAAGTTCTGACATAGAAGACTAAATGTGACCTTGGTTATAATTAAGACTTCATGAGAATGCATGGAGGACTAAGCATATGACTGATTGAGGAGGAAAGAGTGGAGCAGGGAGAAGGAGAAAGAGGGAAGCTTTTGAATGAGTGTTAGGAAAAAAATTGATAATTGATCTAAGTATATATACAAAAGAAATGAAAACAGAGACTCAAACATATCCTTGGAAATGCTTTTTAGCAGCAATATTGGCAATAACTAAAAGTGTAAAAAAAACCCAGTGTCCATCAATGGATGAATTTACAACTAAAATGTGATATATG
The DNA here is from genome assembly GCF_052094955.1 of Ictidomys tridecemlineatus. Taxonomy (NCBI): domain Eukaryota; kingdom Metazoa; phylum Chordata; class Mammalia; order Rodentia; family Sciuridae; genus Ictidomys; species Ictidomys tridecemlineatus. The sequence continues at coordinate 162,486,368 of NC_135478.1, read as the reverse complement.
AATGCTGTGAAATATTATTAGTCCACAAAAAGTAATGAAATTCTGATAAATTAACTCATGCTAAGTGAAATAAGCCAGACATAAAAGTCATAAATTGTACATTTCATATGAAATATCCAGAATAGGTAAATCCATAGAGACTGGTTATTTTCCAGGGGCTGATGGAAAGGGGGAATGAGAGAGAATTTCTGATGAGCAAAGATGTTTCTTCCTGGGATGATGAAAATATTTAAAAAACAGATAGAGATAGAGATTGCACACTAAGTATACTAGGTGACACAAAATTGTTCATTTTAAAGTTGTAAATTTTATTATATGAATTCCAGTTCAATAGTAAAAAAAATACAGTCTCAAAGTCCAGAAAGTAATTTCTTAAGTAAATTTTTCAAAAGATATGGAGGAAAGTAAAGGAAAAGGGAGAGGAGAAGAAAGGAGGAAGCAGCAGTGTATGACAGAAAGAGATTTGTTTACAGCAGGAACAGCCCAAACACCAGGGCAGCAGCACAGTGTAGGAACTCATGAGGCTGATAATATAGACACAAAATACAGAATTGTGAAAGGAAGACAAAGTCAGCCCAGTCAGACCATTAAGAATGAGTTTTCAATTAAGGATGCAAAACAGGGAAAAAAGATGAAGGATACAGTCCCAGGATGACACAATGTGGGAAATGCAAAGGTTAATAAGGAGGTTCTTTGTCTCCAAAAGCTAATGGTGACTTTCTAAGACCCTGTGCCATGATTGAGGTATGTGTAAGTGTCAGAATCATTCAGAAGAAAGACAAACCATTTTCAAAAGTGGACACAGGAATTACAGTAGATGGGGTAGAGAGAGAAGATGTGAGGGAAGGGGAGGGGGGATAGTAGGGGATAGGAAACGTAGCAGAATACAACAATTACTAATAGGGCATTATGTAAAATTGTGGATGTGTAACCGACGTGATTCTGCAATCTGCATTTGGGGTAAAATTGGGAGTTCATAACCCACTACAATCTAATGTATGAAATATGATATGTCAAGAGTTTTGTAATGTTGTGAACAACCAATAAAAAAAAAGTGGACACAGGAAAAACTTCACATACATTTACATTGTGCTTTATTGAATGATCAGAAATGGGAGTGGGAGAATGAGTGAAAAGCATGCGCAGATACAAGGTATATGGCATGCACAAGGGGGTGCTATAAGAAATAAGGCTGGCAAGGAAGTCTATATCCACACTAGTTTCTGAACGACAGGCTGAGTCTGGATTCTATCCATGTCTAATGGAGAGTCATGATGGTTTCTGAATAGTAACATGTGCTTTGACACAGGAAAATTTATCTGGCAGATGGGTATAAGATTGATTAGAAAAATAAGGACTCTAGGCAGGGAGAGCAGTTAGAAATCAGCTCTAATAGTCCAAAAAAAGGGGAATAGATGCCTGCATTGAGATAATGACTGTGGGATCAGGGAAAGGGGAAAGATAAAACAGATTATTAGAAACTAATTGATAGTCCTCTCTTCGGTCTATACCCAAAGGACTTAAAAACAGCATATTACAGGGATACAGCCACATCAATGTTTATAGCAGCAAAATTCACAATAGCTAAACTGTGGAACTAACCTAGATGCCCTTCAATAGATGAATGGATAAAAAAAAAATTGTGGCATATATACACAATGGAATATTACTCAGCAATAAAAGAGAGTAAAATCATGGCATTTGCAGGTAAATGGATGGAGTTAGAAAAAGTAATTCTAAGTGAAATTAGCCAATCACAGAAAAACAAATGCCAAATTTTTTCTTTGATATAAGGAGGCTGATTAATAGTGGGATAAGGAGAGGGAGCATGGGAGGAATAAATGAACTCTAGATAGGGTAGAGGGGTTAGAGAGGAAGGGAGGGGGCATGGGATTAGAAATGATGGTGGAATGTGATGATCATTATTATCCAAAGTACATGTACAAAGACATGAATTGGTGTGAATATACTTTGTATACGACCAGTGATATGAAAAATTGTGCTCTATATGTGTAAATAAGAATTTTAATGCATTCTGCTGTCATAAATAAATAAATAAATAAATAAATAAATAAATAAATAAATAAATAAATAGAAAGAAAGAAACTAATTGGTAGTGGACAAAGAGAATACTCCAAAAATTTGATTGGGGGAGAATGGGAAGATGATAATGTCATTAGCTAAAAGAGGCAGTACTGTAAGTAATTGGGCAGAAGGAGAACATGGCACAGACATCCGTTTTATTTCACTGCATATGTTTGAAATGCTGGAGAAACAAGCAGATAGAGATGCCCAAGAGACAGCAATAATGCCTGAGGGAGGGAATTAGAAGTCCAGGAGACATCTATAAAGGTGTGAGGCTTGAAATTTGATAGAAGTTTGTTATGCAGATGGTTTGCAAGCACTTAGGGAAATGAAAAGAAATCAACTGGAAGCTAGCACAAGTTTGCTGCCAACTAGTTATGCCAAATTAACCTCAATTCCTTTGTGATGAAGTATCTAGACTATAAATCAAGGAAGCTTTAGACATTCTATATCTTGATTTCTGCTCAACATTTAACAATTATTATTTCATGTTATCATTGCAAGTAAAACAGAAACATGTCAGGTACAAAAGCAAATATAGAGCGATTCATTATTTATTGAGTAACCATACTTGAAGCACATTGAATAAATATTAATTTTACACCAAAACGTTCATTATCTTAAAGAAATGGCTTCTTTACCTCACTAAGTAGTTGAAAGAAAACTTGAATAAAACACAACAAATATATTTTTTTTGTTTAACATGCTAATCCATGATTTGAAATTTTTACTAAAATTGACCATGAGAAAAGTCTGAAGAAATTATGTCAAAATAATAAGACCTATATGCAGACCTATATTAAATTGGAAGGAAATTGTTAAATAAAGCATACTGTTTTATATAATATATACATGCAGGGAATCCTATATAATTATTTGGAAATTTTAAATATTTCATTGTTAAAAATACCATGGCTAACTGTACATGTCACTATATACTAAGTAAGTTTTGTCCAAGCATCTAGTATTAAAAAAAATGCCTTTTTCTTAAAGCATCAACAATTTCTATCTGAAGAATTTACCATTAAAATTTCATGGTGAGGAATCATGGTCTGGGAATTAAATGCAAGAGAAGATGGCAAAAATTGAGTTCCTATCCAAATTCTACCATAGTCACTGACTATATATTATCAAGAAGCACCAAAAAGTAATTGCAAAATACACTGAATATAAAGTATTAGGAAAGTACCTAATGAAGATAATACATTCTCTCCAATGAGAAATCCGTCCTCTAAAAGCTGCTACCTGATGGAATAAATTGGTTTAGTCACTATCCAGATGTTAATGATGTCTCAATATAAAACATAATTTAATATAATGCATTACTAATAATACTTACAAAATCATTGCTTCTGGATATGAATCTTACATTTCATTGTAACTCAACCTTTAGAATACAGAATTGTAAAAAGAGAGAGACATGGGTGGATTGGTGGGAAATCATTTCCTTGGCTTAGACTTGGATCAGAGTTTCAAACAGGTAAAAGAGACTGTTACTGACATAACTAACATTTTTTTCTCTTTCTTTCTTACTAAGATAACCCTGATTTTCCTCTTGATAGCAATATGCCAGTAAAATCTGTATCCCACTTTCCCTTGTTACCAGAGGTGCCACCCCCAAAAAACATAAAACCTCATGGCTCTTTGGGTACTGAGTGGATACTCCCTTCCTTACTCATTCCCTGCCTCTTTCTTTCATTCTTTCTACAATTCAGAAGTGAGAGTTGGAATTCAGCCGCCATAGAAACTAGCACAGAAACTTCAGATGCCTTTAGACCATAAGTCAGGCTTCTAAGAATGGCAGAACTAGAAGACAGGAAGAGCTCTGGTCCTACTTGGAATAGAAGAAAGCCAAATGGATTTTCTGTTATATATAGTTAAATTTAGCCACAACCAAAACATACTGCATATACAATATTCACCTTCTTGCCTTTCCACTACATCACTCTACTCATAAGATGCTGCTTAATTTAAAATTTTAATGTTTGTAATTCATTCCAAAGTTTTGACAAATATCAAAGCATAGAACAACATCAGCATATGCCTGGAGAGTTTATGGCCTGTGTTCATCGGAGATAGTTTGAAAACATTTTAATTTCTGTTTTTCATTAAATGTTAATGACATGTAATTGTTTTTATAGATTTCCAATGAAGGTGAGACACATGGACAGCTGTCAGCAAAGAGTCAAATAGACTGTGGCAGAGAAAGGTAAGGGGATTTAAAAGTCTATATTGTCAGTATCCTTAATTTGATATCAAGATGCTAAAAATCAGCATCCTTTCCCATAGCTCCTTCACCTCTTATTATTTCTCCCTGCCTCAGCTTTCTCAAACTTCTCTCAGTTGTGCTCAGACATGGTCCCAGATTTAGAAGTTATTCTGCCCTATTCACAGTGCCAATCTCAACTGAATCTCAAAATATCTGTCCTTTCCAATATCCCATCTATTGACACCCAGAACAGTAAATCACTTAGATTTGTTAAACCTGAGAAGATTACTAGACTTGCTCCCCAAGGTAGGAAAAATTCTGAGAAGGCTCTATGAACTCTATCCACTGTGTACAGATTATTTCCCCTTGAATACTGATGGAATCTATTACTCACTTCTTATAGAACATGGAAATGGTGGTGTGGTAGCACTCCCATGATTACAGTTATGTTATTTAGGATGTCTTACCAGACTGAGGTATGAGGGATGCTATTCATGATCTTGAAGAACAAAAAGATCCCTGTTGTAAACTGTCTACAGAAAGAGCTGCATGGTAGGAACTTGAGGCCAGTGACTGGGCTCTGATAGTGGCCTCTAGTTGACAGTCTTTTAGAACCCTGGGCCCTCTGTTATTCAGCCACAAAGAAATGAGTTCTTCCAACAACCTGAATGGATTTAGAAATGGATCCTTCCCTGATCAAATTTCCAGATGAAAACACAGCCCAGCCAACCCTCTGATTACACTGTTGAAAGACTTCTGAGCAGAGGACCTAACTAAGTCATGACTCCTGATCCACAGCACTGGGAATTAATGAGTAAGACTTATTTAAAGCCACCAAGTTTGTGATAATTTGGGAAACAGAAAACTACCACACACTTTCTTGCTTCCAGTTGACCTGGGACCCATTGGCCCATTGTTGGGTTCTCACCAATCTCTTGATTGAACCTTTAAAAGCTCTATACTAGAGCACTGAAGCATAAACTTAGGTCAGTTCTAAGTAACACACCCCCTGAACTGTTCATTTCTGCCTTGTACACTTTCCTTGCTTTGGTGAATCCCTGTTTTCCAAATATGCAGACCATAACTACTACAATGCCCATCATCCTCACAAAGATTAGCAAAAAGATTAGCCAATACCCATGGATAGGTCTCCTGGTCAATAACCCTATGCCAGCTTGGATTTCCAGAAATATTTTACTAACACTCTGGCATCTCAATTGCCTTGAATCACTACTCCTTAAGAATTTCTCTTACCTCATCACAGTATTGGAGGATTTACTGGAACATAAATTTGAAATTAGAGTATATGTTAAACATTGGACTTTCCTGCCTTTTCATGTATTTCATCTTCTCTTTCTTTCTACATCTCAAAACAAATTAAAATGCAAATTATATAAATTATAAAAACAAAACAGATTTAGTACTAATTGTTTGCTTATTATGGCCAGCATATTACTACTCCTACATACTGTTAGAGTATACACAAGTTTTATGTTTAATTTTGAGGAGACTGTAATGCAATTTGATACCAAATGAGTACCTGAACTATACTTATATATTCATTTTATAGAACTTGTAAATTGATAAAACGTTTTTAACAGATCTAAATTGTGCAGGATTATAGTAAAGAATCTGTCTTGTATTTTATGACATATGTTTCAGTTACATTTGAAGCCATCTCAAACAGGACCGAAATGACCTACATCTCTGCATTTAATATAAAATATCTATGGATAGTTTGTGAGGTACAGTGTCGCATGCCTGTAATACCAGCAGCTCAGGAGGCTGAGGCGGGAGAATCGAGAGTTCAAAGCCAGTCTCAGCAAAGTGTGAGGTGCTAAGTAACTCTGAGAACTTGTCTCTAAATAAAATACAAAAAAGGGCTGAGGATATGGCTCAGTGGTCGAGTGCCCTTGAGTTCAAACCCTGATAATCCCTACAAAAAATACACATATATATGGAAAATTTATTATCTGCCTTAACTAATCTATCATACTAGTTTTTATAAATAAATTTAGTGAAAACTGAATATTTCCTTTATTTCCCATATTGTAGTATATAGTAAAACATTTACTGCCGCTGATAGCACATTACTGTTATTATTATAGATAATAGCTGCACAAATCATTTAGGGTTTATTTAGTGAGGCATTATTTTATTTTTTATTATTTTAAATGTTTTATCTCAATACAGGCAAATATCATGACAATAGGATTATTAATCCTATTTCATAGATGAGAACATAGAAGATTAAAGACACTAAAAAATTTAAAATTTTTAAATTGCAAGCCATGATTTAAATTTCCTTTTATGGTATCTGGCTTTAATTTGGATGAGATAAATTGTGGTGCTGAATGTCTTCTAAAATTTTATTGGAAGGTAGCATATGTAACTAATTTAGGATACAAATTTAGATTTTATTTTGGCTCACACTTTACTTCACTTTAATGCACACACACACAGAGTTAAGTTCTTTATTCAGCCATTACTTATAAATAAAATCATAAATATGTAATAGATAACACTTTCATAAAAGTGACTAACTCTAATCATATATTAATATCTAAGTAACGAGGGCTACATCAAATTTGTAAACCATACCATGGGTAACTGACATGTTAACAATATTTCAATCTTTAAGTCCAAGAATATGGTGGGGTTTTTTTTGTATTAAGCTTTTAATTTCTTTTAACAATGCCTTGTAGTTTTTGAAGTATAAATGCTATATATGTTATGTTAAATTTATCTCTGAATATTTCAAAGTTTTGGTGCTATTGTAAATAATATTGCTTTAAAATTTTAATTTTCAAATATTCATTGCTAGTATATGGAAACACTACTGATTCCATTTGTAGCATTATCTGTACGTATTTATGAGATATAGTGCATACCTTGGGTAATGATTAACTCAGAGTAATTAGTATATTCATCACCTTAAACTTTTTTCATTTCTTTATGGTGAATACACTCAAAATCCTTCTATTTTGAGATTTACAATGCCATCATTGTTATATTTATACTGATGTGCCATAGAACACCAAACTTTATCCCTCCTGTCTAATTGTAACATTGTATCCCCTGATAACATCTCTCCAATCCCCCTTTTTTTCTACTTTTCCTGGTCTCTGGTAACTATTATTCTATTCTCAACTGTATACATACACTACTTGTTCTTCATCTATTTGTCTACTGAGGTATATTTAAGTTGATTTCATATTCTGTCTGGTAGTGATTTCCTCATTTCCTATCTTGGAAAGAAAGCATTAATGATGGCTTATAATTATGAAATACTTTATGATTTATGTAATTATTACTATGATTAAATATAACACTGTTGTAAGTTTTTATTGTTATCTTTTATCAGAATGGAAATTTCCCTCATATTCCTAGTTTCCTTGAAATTTTGTTATAAATGAGTATTGAATTCATCAAAATTTTTTTCTGTATCAATTAAAATAATCAAAGGGTTTTGATATTTTCTTATGTCAACAAGATAAGATAATTTACCTTGACTTCTAAAGTTAAACACCCTTTCATTCCTGGGATAATCCCTGCTTGTGAAAGATAATTACCACTCTTATGTATTGTTGGAGACAATTTATTAATATTCTGTAAGTATTTTTTTCTATATTTACCAAAATGCTACTCTGCAGTTTTCCTTCCTCATAATATCTTTATCTAATTTTGATATTAAGTAATTCTTGCCTTATCAAATAAGTTAGGAAGTATCTCACAATTTTTGCTTTACTTCCCCACACTATCTTCCAGAGATAATTCCTTTTACTTAGGATTTCCAAAACCTCAGTGTGTAGTTCATTCATATTTTAAAACTGATCAATATATAAAATCAGTTGCCTTGTAGTAGGAATGTTACAGAGTATGAGCTATGAAAAACAATGGAGATTAATGAAATTCAAAATGTCATTAGAAAAAGAACACTGTATTCAGAAAATAAAACTAATGTTTTCAAAGAAGTCTGTGTATAATGAAGAGTATTTGTTACATAATGACTAGGTCTCTACATAAGATGTAGAATATGTTCAAAATCTTATTGAGTTGAAATTCTATACAAAAGGATAGTTTTCTAATCACTCTTAAGAGGGTATTTTCAAGACTTTTAAAGTTACCATTCACATTCTTAATATTTTCAATTGATTTTATAATTTCTAAAGAAAATTAACAATTTAATAATATTTAGTAAATATGTATAGTGGTAAAAATCACCAATTAAATATGTTAATAACATTTGGGTTGCTGAATAATAAAAATCAAGCCTAAGTTACTTTAGGTTGAATAATTTACCTTAAGAATATTACTCCTTCCCACATTTCCAAGTTTTTCTTATAATATTATTATACCTATTAAACAATGTGACTTTTCAATGCAACATGTAACTAAAAACTATTTTCAGTGATATTTATAGTTCTTCTGTCTTAATTGCAAAGAGACTCTATCCTAATCATTTTGATTTGTGAAGAATTCAACATCAGGGAGAAGCAGTACTATGGCAAGGCCAACTCAAAGTATCCTTACCAGAAGTCAGGAGACAATAGAAAACACTAGACTACATGGTAAGCTACTCATTATATTATTAACTTTGTCTGACCCATTTGGTCAAGATTTTGTGTTGCAAATGTCAGTTTCTGTTCCCTTGATTTCTTTTCATCTGGTTTTTGTAGACTGAGAAGAAATTGCCTTTTTCAAAGAAAAGAAAGACTATTAGGAAAAGCAAACTCAGAAGTCTCTTGGAGGAAAAGTTAAGTACTGGTGAGAATCATTTTTAAGTTGATTAAACAGGCTGGGAGATTATTCATTGTTTGTCTGACATTGCCTCTCATTTAACACTTTGGTACTTATCACTGTGAGCTCTGATTTCACAGCATATACCAAATCTGAGAAAACTTTCCAATAGATCATTTACTTAGACAAGATTAAATCTCTTCTTTGTGGGGGAAAAAAAAGTCGTTTCATATTTTATAATGAAGTGATAAAAATTTAGTAATCATCTTCATAAATGATCAGCTCATTATTATTTTTACCAGAAATAACTGTAGAAAACTAAAAGATGAAGCTAGAAGCATGCCTTCTGCCTCTGATTAGTAGGTGTCACCAGGGGCTTAATGATGGAGAAGAGTATTGATACTAAGGATAAGAAGACTGTCAAAAATGATTGGCAACATCTTTTATCCATGTAATGCATGACTATGGACAACCAAGAATTGCCTTTAAAATTCTAACACTCATCAAACAGTTGTATTGAGGAAGTATACTGATAACTGGTTTCTAGTAGAATGTTTCAGAATGAAAAAAGCAATGTGATTTTAAGTTTACTTTATGATACTTTTATTATTTACTAAGAGACACACACATGTGTACACGTGCGCGTGCACACACACACACACACACACACACACACACACACACACAAACACATATATATATTTCTTGTGAATTGATTTGCCCAAGCCCTAAGATTAGAGAGCCCATCAAGTAAGTGATGTTGCCACTCTGATAAAAGATATCAAAATGTTTTGAAAAAATACAAAGGACTGAGAGGGTTCAAGTAAGTTTTCAATTCTATACTAATGCAGTCATTTTTTAATCCCAATATTTCTAGTATGAGAAAGGAATGGATCAATTCTAGAAATGATAAATAATAGAAATGTGAAGGATAAAATGTATATATATATATATACATTATGTATGATCTGCTGAATTTTTAACTAATTAAATATGAATTAATCAAATGTGATTAAAAGTGAAGAGGAAAGAATCAAAAGATAACTAAATTTTCTAGTATACAATGATGGAGATAACCATCAAAACTAGAAATCTAGAAAAATTCAGCATTATTGGTGTGAACTTAAATCTCATGATAGATGTCTGAAATGAAGAAATATTTGAGTCATAAGAATATGGGGTTTAAAAAAAAGAATTAGAAGACTCAAGAAAGTCAATCTACAAGACAACTTGGAACGAGAAAAAAGACTGGCAATATCTCAGGTTTATTGGAGACCAGGAGGCATAAAGTGCACTACAAAGGCACAGTGTAAAGTACAAACTACTCAGAGGGTAACCTCTGCAAGGGCAGCTTCTTGCTTCTGCCTACTACCTTGCATGTTCACAGCCCTTACCTGGAACACAGTAGGTAAACATCTGCCCAACAAACAAACCAAGAGAATGATATTCTAAAACTCAAATGCAAAAGAGGGTTTCCAGAGAGAAGGTCAATTACAGTGGCATCAAGATGTCACTGCTGCATTTGCAATTATAACATCATCAAAAATCTCACCAAGAACAGTTTTTATATGCTTCTGGTGGTAGAACCCAGATTGCAATGCAGTGAAGAATATACGGATAATGAGTTTAAAACTTTTTTTTCATTCAAAAATTCCATTAGAAAACAGCAGGAACTATTAATGAATAAAACAGAGAAAGAAGCATTATTGAAAACTTTTTTGTTTTGTAAGTTAGGAGAGATGTAAGAAGGTTTATATGTTGGGAAGAAGCCACATGGAGGAAGAAATGGAAGAGGTGAAAAATAGAAAATGGACCCAATTAATAATGTTTGCTCATGGGACATGAAAGAGACAAGTTCTAAAGCAGAGTTGCAAGAATCAATCTAAGTCAAAGGACAGACCTCTCTGTAAAACTGATAAAATGTAAAGCATGAAAATAAAAGAAGAGTCAACAATAATTCCCAGGTTTCTGATAGAAAGTGACGATCTGTGTGTCTTACATGATAAGGATTACCAGAAGGAATAGAGGAAATACAGGCATATTTATTAGTGTGAATAAAGGAAGTCTGAGGGCCACTCTGATTCAAATTTCTTAGTGAAGTAGTGATGATACCATCTTTTTAGATGGGTTGAAGTAAGGTAAGTATTCTGAAGAGAGCAGCAGATATTTGGGGAAAACTCTGGCACTGGATTAGGGAGTTTAACAGATATATAGACAGAACTGCTGCTATCCAACTGAAGAGGAGATGACAAATTTTGAGTTGGTTATAACAATCTGCTCAATGGTTGGGTTTTCTCCAGTGGCATTCAGGATCTTAGTATAGAAACCAAAAGGCAAATGGCAGGTTTAAAACAAGAGCAGAAGTTGGCAGAGGAGCATGACAGAATAGATGGGAACCAAGGAGTTGGGAGTGTTGAAAACCACACCCTTGGAAGTTAGGTTGTATGGAGAAGGAGGAGAGTGAAATGGTTTAAGTTTAAAAGGGGAAGGTGATTGAAGTGCTGAAGAATGTGAAAGGCAGGTTCCTTGGAAGACTAAAGGAGTGTAGGAGCCTCAAGATAACAGATTATGGCCCTATATTATAAAAACAGATTTGGCTGGGTGTAGTTTGGTCCTGAGAGGGGAACCTTAGGTGAAGATATTAGGTCATCTCAGGTGCTTGCCTAAAATACAAGACAAGAGCAAGAGGATGGTGTAAGCTGTATCCTAGAACAGCCAGGGCGAGCATCAGATGTGCTAATATTGAGCTGGTATAAACATTGCAGTGGCTGCACCAGTGTAGTATGCTCTTTTTAAGTCCTTTGGATATAGACCGAGGAGTGGGATAGCTGGGTCAAATGGTGGTTCCAGTTCAAGTTTTCTAAGGAATCTCCATACTGCTTTCCAAATTGGTTGCTCCAATTTGCAGTCCCAGCAGCAATGTATGAGTGCACCTTTTTCAACACCAGATAATTTGAAGATGTTTAGCATCTAGAACTTAAATACTTTGTTAGTGAAAGTGTAAAATAGTACCACCAATTTGAAAATCTTTCTTATTTCCTAAAGAGATAAATAAATCATCAATCTATATTTTGACTCAAAAAAAAAAGTGCTAACATTTGTCTGGCATATTGAAATGAACAAAGTGATTGAATCAAGGGGTTCTGCTGCCTGAGTGATGTCATATTCCTGTCATACTTGTAACCTATTCCAGACTACTCTATGCAGGTCCGTAGAACATACTGACTTAGCAAAACTCTGCCTTAGGATTCCTTGAAGGCCAAAATAAAGAATACAGAATGACTAATGACAAAGCTCAAAAAATTAAGGTGAGAGATTCAAAACAAAGTAATAGGATACAATTCAGGTAAACAACAAACTGGACCTGGGAGAAAAGAGCAAGGAGAGAAATAAACAGAATCTATGACTTGGTACAAATTGATCTGACGCTACCTGACATGGATCTGTCCTTTTGTGCCTTAGGATAAATGGATGAGTCAACACAGAAGCAAATAAAGTAAAATTTGGAGTTCATAATTCCAGGAGTAAGCATTCCAAGATGATAAGCTATAGGTTTTTCATTTGTTCGTTTGTTTTTAACAAATGAATCAATTGTGCTCTGAAAGGAAAAAAAATTATTATTAAAATGCAAAACATTTACCTATCAAAATATATCCCAATATTTTCCTCTTTGGCAACTGCACAAAGAGAAGATTCTCCTGAGTCTAGAATGCCTATATAAATAACATTTTTGTGTTTCAGTAGAATATAAGATACTTTATTCTCCTTGAATATCTTTGAAGGAATGATCAAAGAAGCAGAATATCATTTGCATCGCCAAATGACCTTGGTCTGTGATCCTCATAGAAAACAAACAGCTTTAAATGAGAAGAAGCTGTCGATTCTGGCCATGTCACAATTATGAGAGTTCATCACATGCACCATCCTGTGGTTCTGAAATTATAGCACTCTTTTATGTAGTTACACTGTAAATCACCACCCACTATTTATGGCATTTCTGTGCTTCTAGCCAAAATATCAAGTAAATCAAATTGGAGATGAAATATTTTTGGCTTAAACCAATCCAATATGTTCTTGCTCCTGACAGCTGTGAAACTCAAGAGTTATTTTACATCTCAGTGTTTGAAGTCTAAAAATCACAATTTTGGATGACCTGATGCACTACAACTAAAATCCTGGAAATCTCATGATGGGTAGGAAATTAGCTGAGAGGGGAATGAGCAGAGACCACTGTTATTAGATGAAACTCACAGGAGAATCACAGTAAGGAACTATTAACTATGAAGCCTAAAGCAAAAGATCATGAACAGTGAAATTTTAAGAGACAGTCCAATTGGAATTGAGGTGTGGCTGTTAACAATATAATAAAACACAGTGATTCATTCTGTCTTATTCTACAAAGTCAGCTAAAGGATAAAGAATCAGAGCCCCAGTTGAGCCTGGTAATTATTCTAACAAAACATTTATGTAGAAAGCAATCAATCTTCTTCAAGGCTGCTGTTAACAATTAGTCAAAGAAATAAAAAAGGACTAAAGGGATGAGCTAAAACAAGAATATAAACAATAATGGAAATGTTCACCGCCACAGAGGAATATTATCATAATTGTTTGAGGTTCATAAGTAAAAATGGTTATTTCAGTATTATCTCAAAATAATTCAATGAAGTCATAAGATGTCTAATGCACATATAATAAAACAATTTAAATTGGGGAAAAAAGAAATTTGATTTTTGCCCTACTAATTGCTAAGGACCATGATACTGGCTGTGGCCCTTCTGTTCTTATAGAGCTATCTCACGTTCATAGGACTATAACCCCTGGAGACTCGGTATTTATGTTAAATATTTCTTAAGTCTTAAGCACATTTCTCTTAGTGATTATGAAAATGCCTTTAAAACACAAAGACATGTTTTTTTTTAATTCTTGCCAACCTGCTCTTCCAGAATAAGTGGAATTCAAAATTGAATTTTCATTCTCTAGTACCAAAGAACATAAATTCTGTCTTTGACTCTGGAGCAACAGCAATTGTAGTCTTAAGTGTACTTGGGAGTAATTAGCCTTTCATCTTTCCCTCAGCTTCACCTGATCCCCACCCAAGTCACCATTAAGAGTATTAAACTGTATGTAAAAATAAAGTGTTTGCTATACAAGGTTAGCTTTAGGAACAGTTCTTTTGCTTCCCCTCCAATAGATGGCCATCCTTTGCCATTCCTCTATCTAGTGTGAGCATGAAGAGGAAGCTTAGTGCACAGACCAAGTGCATGAACTTAGGGATCAGACATTGCTAACAGAAATAGGCTGAAGAAATAAACACCATCTGTTTCTATGTATATGACCTTGGGAAACTTTTAACCTAAGTGTCAGCTTGCTCAGTGATTTTTGCAAGGACTGGATGAAACAATGAGATGTGAAGTACTTGGGAAGTAGTAAGCAATTCAGGTTAGACAATTTTAAAACTACTGTTATTGCTATTGTTATTATTACTTTTATTTTCTCTTGCAAACAGTTTATCCATTGGAAAATGTCTAAATTAATGACCATAGAAAGTTTTAGAAAATGAAAACAGGTTTTTATTTCTAATGAATAAATCTTAGAGGCATTCTGTATTCTATTACTAGCTTTGAAGGTTTCATTTGAGGAATCAGAGGACTCTAAGTTATGCTATTTTGAGAACTGATAATTTTAATTATCAGGAAATGAATTTTTGGGGGGTAAATCAAAACACACTGAATGTAACTTGATTATTTAGAGAGCATTTCAGCCTCTTATGTTGTCTGAGAGTTATCAGTATAACCATCAGTTTTCTTTTTACTAGAAAAGAATGAAAATCCTTGCTATTAAAGAATTCTGGATAACAATTTAATTAAATAAGTATTGACTGAATTGTGACTATTGTGGAAAAGCTTTGTGTTTATTGGTGGGGATTGTATTTAGTGGGAGAGGATAAAGATAAGTAGGAAAATATTTCAAATACCTTACAATACAATGCGAGAAAGAGGGAAAGTTGTAAACAACCATAAGATTGAAAAGAATTAAAGTGCTGTGATGAAAGTGAAAACCAAGGCATTGAAAGCACAGCTATGTGAAGGGTTGATTTGAACCTTGTAGACTGATGAAGATCTAGTAAGAGGACTCACTTGAGCTGGCTCTTAAAGATGAACAGGATTTCAACAGGGGAGAAAGATGTCAGGATGAAAGATAGGATGCCATTATTTTGGTATATTTAGAAAATATAGGTAAGAACAATAATCAAGGAAACAAACAATGAAAGGCATTAAAGGGCTTTGAGTAATGGGGTGGGATAATAACTGTATCAGCAATACCAGGGGAGGGGCACTAAGAAATATATTAGTAATCGTAGAATTAGTTACATGGTTAACGTGTATTCAGTACTCACTAAGTGCCAGGCACTCAATAAGTGCTTTATGTTTACTATCTCATTTAATTCTCAAAAACCACTCTTTTTTTAAAATAGATCAAATAGTATGGATACCAAACACTCTTTATGTATTTATTTTTCGGCATTTAAAAAAGTTTATGTGTTCATAATAGTTATACATAACATTAGGATTTATTTTAACATAATTATGAATGCATGGAATATACTTTGCTCCAAGTAAGGGCCTGATACTTACCCTTGCCCTCCTCCTCTTCCCTTTCCCTGTTCCCTTTCCTCTGCTCTGCTGATCTATTTACATTTTTTTTTAAATTAGCATCTTGTGGATATAATGATGAGATTCACTACAGTAAATTCATATATGTACATAGAAAAATTAGATCAGATTCATTCCACTGTTTTCCCCTTATCCCATCCATCTTCCTTCCCCTCAATCTGCCTCTTCTCCCTCCCCTGATTTTTCTTTTATTTTGATGGAATCCCCCACCCCCATATCTATTCTGCCTCTCTCTTCTACCCTCTTGCTAATTTTAGACTAGCTTCCCCATATTAGAGAAAACATTCAACACTTGATTTTCCGAGTCTGACTTATTCTACTCAGCATTATAGTCTCCAGTTCCATCCATTTAACAGAAAATGACAAGATTTCATTCTTTCTCATGGCTGAGTAATGCTACATTGTGAATATATACCACATTTTCTTTATCCCTTCATCTGCTAGAGGGCACCTAGCTTGGTTCCATAGCTTGGCTATTGTGATTTATGTTGCTATAAACATTAACGTGGGGGTGGGGATGTGGCTCAAGTGGTAGCGCGCTCACTTGGCATGCATGCGCCCGGGTTTGATCCTCAGCACCACATACAAAACAAAGATGTTGTGTCCGCCGAAAACTAAAAAAAAAATAAATAAATATTAAAATTCTCTCTCTCTCTCTTAAAAAAAAAATTAACGTGTCTGCTTCCCTATACTGGGCTGATCTTAGATCTTTTGGATATCTATTGAGGAGTGGGATAGCTGGATCATATGGTGGTTCTATTCCAAGTATTTTCAGAAATCTCCATACTGCCTTCTAGAGTGATTGCACTAATTTGAAGTCCCTCCAACAATGTATAAATGTACCTTTTCTGCCACATCCTTGCCTATATTATTATTATTTGTATTCTTGATAACTGTCATTCTAACTGGAGTGAGATAAAATCTCAATGTATTTCAAAAACCACAATTAACACATGTACCATCTCTGATTTTGAAAACAAGAAATCAGGAGTAGAGAAGAAACTGCTAGAGCTCACACAGGTAATTAAGTAAGTAAAAAAGGTAAGATTCTGACAGATCTCACTCCTTTAAATTAATTCACATGAATGATTTTTATTTCATATAAAAATTAAGAAATCATATAATCCATATTCTTCACATACAAAGATTCATTTTTTTCGTTCAATTATTTTTTGGCAAATAGATGTTGTACATTGTAATCATCATGGACCTGCATTCTAATTTGTTTGTAGGTTAAATGTTATAAGACACAGCCATGTGAATATTTATAGTGACTCAATTCACAATAGTTAAACTATGGAACACAACCTAGGTGTCTTTCAATAGATGAATGGATAAAGAAAACATGGTATATACACACAATGGAATATTACTCAGCTTTAAACAAGAATGAAATTATGGCATTTGCAGTAAATGGATAGAGTTGGAGGTATTGTGCTAAGCAAAATAAGCCAATCCCCCAAACCCAAAGGTCACATGTTTTCTCTGATATGCATATGCTAATTTACAATAAGTGGTTGTGGGGCACTAGAGAAGAATAGAGTTACTTTAGATTATATAGAGGAAAGTGAAGGGAGGGGAGGAGAGAGAATATGAGAATAGGAAGAATAGTAGAATGAAACAGACATTATTACCTTATTTGTATATGACTGCATGACCAATGTGATTCTACCACATGTATAATCAGAAAAATGAGAAATTATACCCCATATATGTATGATATATCAAAGTACATAAATGCATTCTACTATCATATGTAACTCATTAAAGCAAATTAAAATTAAAAAGAATTTATAAGGTATACTTAAAATGTAATACATACCATTATTTCTGGTGAAGAAATGAACACCTGTCTTCTAGGCCCTTCTTATGACAAAGGAATAGATCATCACTTAGCTTCTTTTTTCTATAATTACCAACTGAGATGGTTTGGGAATATTGATGATAGGAGTGTATGGAGAAGATATGAAGCAGAGGAAAGTATAGGCAAAGCAAGTCTCTGAAAACGGACACTCTTCATTCTTTATTATCATGCTTTTCACACCAAAAGGATCTGGAATTTAGAACAATCTGTACAGAAAACAAAATGATCTGCAGAGCAGGCAATCATGGAAAACTTGTTAAAGCTCTGTGCCAACTTCCAAGTCCTTCTTAATAGGAATATTTTCTTATATCTAGAAGATCACACTGCATTGTGTATAACACAAACATACCAACTATAAGTTGAAAAATCTTCTGCTATAAGTAATGATGAAATGTTTACTATACTACAGTCTGAAACTTTGGTCACTGAACCATAGATAGGATTGCCAAATTATATTATAATTGGGATTTTGAGGTATTCTCCCTCTGGACAGAAGTTATGCATGTGTGTAAACATTCCCCTCCAAGAAAAGAAGATGGTTAGAAGTCACTGTCACATCAACTAATGGAATAAATTACCACCAGTCTGATGTAAAATACTGATCCAAGCCTTTGGTCCTACAGTGGGGCACCCTTATCACAGGCGGATCTTGCTCACAAGCAAACTTCAACCCTCAAGTATGTGAATGTTTCATTTTAGTTTTTTTGAGATGGATACAATTTTCATTGGCCAAAGGGAATAAAATGTAGCTAACTCATAGTAACCAATTATTTGGGGTTGATATATTTATCCTCTTAATAAATCTTCACTGAGTAGCAGTTGTTAAAAAAAATTGACTGATGAAGAAAAAGACACATTTCATATGTCTGGCAATATGTCTTAATAAAATGCTTTTTGTAAAAAAAATGAAACATTCATATTTTTAAGAGATATAATATACTGGAGTTTTTATTTTACATCTTCTGGTTATGGCCAGGGAGATGAAAGATTATAGAACAGAGGTAATTATACAGATATGCCATGTAGTTTCAGCAACAATCTCAGATGATTCTTACACTTAAGAATAGACATTTTGGAACAGAAAACATAAGAAATTCAGGTGGGAAATACTTCTTAGGAAATATTTAGCAGAAATACTAGCAAATGCTTCACAGAAAGACTTATAAGACATATAAAATTTATATGAATTTATATGAATTATAATAGTTACTAAAATTTTTTTATGCTAAACTTTGATATCTTATTTTGACTAATATCATTTCCATATATTTTCTGTTCCTTATCTAATTCTTCTTATCAACACCCCTCAAAATATTGGAGAATACTTGCACAATTAGAACCAAGTTATGTTTTACATGACAAAGTATCATTTCATATTTTAAATATGTATGATAAAAAATTTGTATAAAATTATAAAATAGATTTCAAATGATCACCATTTGTATGTCTTCCAATATAGTGTGGCTTTCCACCTGAAGCAAGATTATGCCTTGAATGAAAGCTTTGATATCTAAGCTTATCAAAATAAGCTTAGATAGAGAAAAACTAGTGTCAGAATAAATGCTTTGACTTCCAAACTGTAGATCTTTTGAAATAATTCTTATAAGTAAATTTTACCACGTTGCACTCAGGAATATTCTAGAACCAAAGTGTCTATGGTAGGAAAGCAACAGCTGGTCACTCTGCTTTAATTTCCTTTAGAGTAATGTTGCAGGTTTGCAGAGGAATGTTGGAGGTGAACTCTTCCAGGGTGTTAAGGACAAGGGGAAATGTCCTCAGCCATTTTTGAATGTGTCAGATTCAGAAAAGAAATGCAGTCTAATAACTCCACTTATTGTTGTTTTATAAATATGTTTTCATAAATATATTTTGGTTCTTAGCTTTCAGATTTTTAAATAGATATTAAAATTTGAAATAACTAACCTAAGCCTGATCTCATCCATAATCACCTTCTCCTTCCTCTTAGCCCAAGAATCATCACCATTAAGGACATCATATAAATGTGAGTGGCTTATCAGGAATTGGCTGTGAGATGTTAAAACCTGTATGACCTTGACAAAAGTAAAAGCATTTCCAAGTACAATTCATTTAACTACACCATTTTACTGGATGACAGGGCTGGGACTGAGGGAGTATGAGAATGGTAAAGTTGCAAGTCCCTTGGGGCAGACAGATAAAATGAGGCAGAACATGTCTAAACAACTCATTTGTTATAACTAGTCATGGAATTTTCAAAGTCTTTGCTCTGGAAACTACACTTATTGTGCCATAGTTCATTTTATCACTGCTGCCATGCAGGTATTTCAGACCTAAGACTTGCCTATCTTGACTTTATACAAAGGAAACCAGAATGACAGTGCATATAAAGAACTGAATCCAGGCTCAAATTTTCACTAATGTGCACTCAGTTATTAAAGAAACTCTGGTTCAAAATATCTTCTTTGCTACTTTAAGAAGTCAGTATTTGGGCTGGAGTTGTAGCTCAGGGGTACAGCACTTGCCTAGCATATTCGAGGCGTTGGGTTTGATTCTCAGCACCACATAAAAATAAATGAATAAATAAATAAATAAAGATATTGTGTCCATCTACAACTAAAAATATAACAACAAAAAGAAGTCATTGTTTTGATAAAATTTAAATTTTTTATATTTTGGAATGTTTCTTTTATCCACTGCAAAGATAAGGCAAACATTATTAATAATTACAAAAAAACCATTTTATCTTAATTTCCATGGTATTTACATTCAAAATTTTTAAAGAATATTTTTATTTATAGTATTCTTAAATATTACAAATTCATTTGTAGGCATGAAATGTTAGATTCAAACATGAAGCAAAAATGAAAGGAGAAAGAAACTAACATTTTCTGACTGTGTCTACTATGTTTAAACATTATGCCTAGTAAGAAATACAGAAACGGCCACTGTTTGTGAGGAAGGTAGATATGCTAACACTAACCATGATGCCCTGCAACAAGGGTAGTGATACAGCTTGAGACCAAGGATTTAAAGCTGTCTTATTGGAATGATCTCAAAGGGTTTCATAAAGAAGGTGGTATTTAAATTGAACCTTAGAGAATGAATAATACTAGCAGTAGTAATAATTACTACTTACTACTTACATAGCATTTGCTATGTACCAGGCCCTGTTGTAAGACGATATATATATTCACTGAATTCTTAAAACTCTATGAGACAGGTAGTATTACCCCCATTCTATGGATAAGGAAACTAAAGTTCATAACTTGCCCAAGGACATACAACTAATAAGTTGTGGAACTGGGATTTGATCCAGATGGTCTAGCTCCATACTCTGTGCTCATAGACACTACATCAAATTGCTACTCACACAGAAATTCACTGAGGAGGAGTGTTAACAAGCTGAGCCAAGTCAAGGGAATAGTAATATATCAAAAGTTATGGGATAAATGATTATTCTGTCTTCAGTCACCAAAGTCCTTGAGAATCTCCCTTACCATCTGAGTAAGTATGTGGAGTTTCTTCTTCACATCATAGACCTCCAATTCAGTTTAAATAGGAAAGAGAGAAAAGGAGGAAAATGGATAAGGTAAGGAAAGCATATGAAAGCATGAAGGTTCTTTTACCCAGAAGTAATTATTATATACATAATGGAATATTAAAATGGAAGTTTTGGCTGAAGCATCAAAACAATAATTAACACATTCCAAAGGAGGTGTTAGACCATATGTTGAATTCCCAAAAGAGGATTGTGAGAACCAGTTATACAATTCTAAAATGCCATACCCACATCAAAGTCCTATAATTAGAAATTACGGAGGAAAACTTACTTTGGATAAGTTATTGATAAACTATAAATTTGACTTTAAAGACTGGGAGATGTCTGACCTCAGCTCAGCATGGAAAAAGAGACTTCAACAGGACCTAGAAACCTAGTATATGACCCTTGATATTTAAAGTGCACATTCCAACTCATGGATGAGAAACCTAACGGCCAAGTGATTGACCAGCACCACTTAGGGAAGAGTGAATGGAAGATTACTGATCTGGAGACCAAATAAACCCCAGAGTACACTGGAGTTCAAAATGAGTGAATGTTTTCCATGAACCAGATGTGGGCATTTTGGAAGAAGGTATCAGAATGGGGTCACCTGTGATCAAGTTCAAGACACTTGGAAAGGCTCCAGATCCCAACAGAAAACATTGAAAGGCCACATCCAGACTACAGATGGTTCACCCTTTAAAACAATTGCAGAGGGGAGCATTTACAAAGAACCAATGAAAGCAGTCACAAAAAAACCGGGGGCAAAATCCAGGGGGCGTGATGCTAGATTACCAAATCCAGGGGGCAGTGATGCTAGATTACCACTGGCACTTGTCAAGGAAGAGTTTTCCAATAACTTTTTTCTCCCTTCCCTGCCAGTGCTCCAAAACCAGAGGAATCAGCTGCTGATAAGAACAATTTAAGGATGGAAAAGTAGAGGCAAGGAGGAGAAAAAGGAGACCAACTGTCCCTTTCCCCACTGCAAGTTTCCTATTGTTGGAAGGCCTGATCTTGAGAGTTCACGGGAGAAGCTTTAATGTTATAGATAAAGTTTAGAATATTAAATATTACACAGGCTAGACATTTAAATCATTAAATTGAAGCTGTGCTCCTTTCCCAAAGTACTATGGAACATACCACATGTTAAGCATCCCTACTTCAAAAAAATCTGGAACCTGAAATGCTTCAACAACACCAATATGACACTGCAAGTGGAAAATTCCATATCTGGCCTCATGTGACAGGTTGCATTCAAAATGCAGACACACTAAAAACACCATATAAAATTACAATCAGGGGCTGGGGGTATAGCTCAGAAGTAGAGTGCTTGCCTAGCATGCAGGAGGCCCTGGCTTTGATCCACAGCAATGCAATAAATAAATAAAATTATAACCAGGCTAAGTGTATAAGGTTGTATATGAAATATGGATGAACTTCATATTTAGTTATGGGTCTCATCCCCAAGATATCACATTATGTTTATGCAAATATTCAAAGATCTGAAATGCATCTGGTCCCAATCATTTTGGATAAGAGATACTCAACCTATACTAAAAAGATTGTATACAAAAATCATGAAACTACCTGAACTTACATCAAGGGGCACTTCATAGAGTGGATTTAAAAATGAACTGTATTTAAAATTTCATCTTACAAGTTGTGCCTATTCAACATAGTACCTATAAGTATGGCAATCCCTGCATCGGTACCTGAACACGTGCAGTGCTACTTACTTCTAAACACACTGTAGAAGGCAGTACAAGTGCAACAGAATCTGAACTATTGATTATTAAGTTTGGCTGAGCATGCCTCAATTTCTTCATCCGTAAAACCGGGGTACTTAACAGTATATGCTTCATAATGTTGTTGAGAAGATTAAATGAGACAAAGGTGAAAACATTTAGTTTAATGCTTCTACCAAAGTAAGTACTCTATAAATGGCATTTGCCATGCTTGCTGCTATTGTTATCAGTATTACTAATAACATTAAAAGATCCTTTTTACCCACCCTACATGCAAAGAACCCCAAGATCTAGAAGCTAACCACTGTTATGCTTTACTTAGTTTCCTCTTATTACTTTCAAATCAACAAATCCAAACTGATACCAAGCCCTACCCCATCCGAAGAAGAATAAGTCTAGTTTCAAAACCAAACAAATAAAAACCCTGTGTACTGAGTACTTCCCACCCTGTACTCCGATTTCTATATGTTATCTCATTTATTCTTCCCACATCCTGTGAGGTGGCTACTATTATTTCCATTCTATTGACAAGAAACTAAAAGTTAGAATGGCTAAGTTCCTTTTCCATGGTAACACAACCAGTATGTGGTAAAACCAGGATAAAGTCATTATCAACATTTTTGCAATCAAAATCATCACTCATTTTAGGGGCAAATATTGCTATATCTCATAAGGATTTCATTAAAGGCCACTAATATCTCAAACTAAAGCAATGCATCTTTGATGATGAAGCCATCCTTTTTATTCATCTCTTGGTATGTTTGGGGTATATATTAAATATAAGGTAAAATAAAAGAAGTTGACTTTTAATGTCAAGTGAAAGATTTTCATGTTAGAGCACGTCTAGAACCAAACAGTAATTAAACACATACTGCAGCTGTAGGGTTCACTATTTAATGGGTGTGAAGAGAAAGAGGTAGCAATTTAAATACATTTGAAATACAATATTCAATTAGGTTACTTCTTCTGAACAGTCATCTCTTACTTCATATCTTCATTTAACTTTTCTTTTACTTTCAGATACCTGATACCTAATATGGGAATTTGTTGTAGGAAACCGAAAGAAATCATATATGTACATAAAAATTCCATGTATCTATAAAATGTTAGCACTTATATTAATTTTAGCAGGACCTGCTATGTTTTAATATACAGAAAATACAGCCCTCTCTGCTTCCTATCAGCCATGAGTAGAGCAGATTTCCTCTGGTACACCTTTCTACTGTGAGTGCTGAAGCCTTATCTTGAGCCAAGAGCAATGGGCTAGGCAACCAAGGACTTAACTTCTGAAATATTTTCCTTTCCCTTCAACCAGCAAGGGCATTGAGAGGATCAAGCAGAGCTGAGGAGCACAGCCTTCTGGACTCCTAAAAATCACTGGGGCCTTTTCTACCTTGAGTTTTACCCATTGTCTTTCTGGGGCTCCTGCCTGGCTGATAGCCTCCTGAGGAAGCCCAGCTGAATGGAGCAGGAGACAGGCAGATGGGAACTCTGAACACCCACCTGGTGATAAGTCCTGCAAACAAAAATCTCCTGTGATTCTGAGGAGGGAGTGTTTCTTAACCTCAATAAAACAGTGCTTGCCATAGAACTGAAAATCTTTTCCTTCTGTATTTGACTAGCATTTATTAATTGTACATAGTAGTGGAGTACAGAGTGATATTTTAACACATACATACAGTATGCACTGATTGAATCAGGGTGATAAGCGTTTCCCTTCCTTTATTCTTTCTTTATGTTTGGAGGCTTCAAGCTCCTCCCTCTTAGATCTTCATAAAATATATATTAGGTTATTGTGAACTATAGTCATTCCAGGACTGAATTTTTTGAGTTCTTTCCAACATTATTACTTGGAGTTCCATCATACCCACCTTTTCTGACAACTCTGATAATTAGAGCAATAATAATAGCAACTAATATTGAAAAAAATCAAAGTATTATGCACCTGGCACTGGAATAAAACACTCTATATGAATTTTCTCATTTGCCTTTCAAAATAACTTCATTAGGTAAGTATTTTAATATCCCCATTTTATAGTTAAGGATACTAAAGTTTAGAGAGTTCAAATAAACTGGGTGAGATTATTTAGCTATTAAGTGACTAGGATTGGATTTGAACCAAGGAGGTTTGGTGCCAGAACCAGAGCCTGCTTCTGGTCAGGCATGCTGTGTATTTATATGTGCAAATTACCACTTAATATATATAGAATATCATCAAAATTTAAATATTTAGCTGCCTGCATGTATACAGTGATTCACCTTTAGAATGTGTTCAATAAATACAGATGTTCTGAGCACCTAACAACATGAATATATCTAGCCTTCGGAAATGAAGAGTGACCTCATATGTTTGTCACTGAATGAACTCTGCCAGCAGCTTCTGTAGTTTGGGACAGACCCAAGAAAGGAGAGTTACAAAAATAAATACAATATATGTGTCCCAATCTAGAATTCAAGCTCATGACATTTATTTTTGTTTTGTTTTGTTCATAAAATACATAGACAAATATACAAATACAACCATGAAATATGACATTGAAAGTAATACCTTGCAATAATTAGATGAAGGATTCTTGACATATTCAAATTTTATGCTACTTATGTGATTATGAAATCTACTGATTTCTCTACTGACTTCAGAATGAAAAAGATAAAAGAGCCGTGTGTGTGTGTGAGAGTGAGTGTGTGTGTGTGTGTGTGTGTGTGTGTGTGTGTGTGTGTGTGTAATATCATTTCATAGCTATTGAGCACCTACTAGGTACTAGGAATTTTCTGAAAAAAAAGTCACTATGTGGAACTTTTTGACCAGCAATTAGGAGACAGCATGATATCTACTGAAGGCTGTATGAGGACAAAAGAGAAGAATTTTTTAGAAGGGTTCCCTGCACAGTTATGTCAAACCTGAAACAAAGTGGGGTACTGAACTGGGAGAATATGTGTGATGGTCATGTTCAAGGGGAGGGAGAGCATGAATAATTCAGGATCCTGAGTGTGGTAGGACTGGATAGACCGGGGACTAAAGGGGTATCCAGGGGCAGTTCATAAAGGACTTAAGAACTATGATTCCTTAGGTAAATTTCCCTGTATTTCCAACATATTTATTTCTTTCCATCTATTGCTTGTTATTAATAAAAGCTGGCTGGTTTTGAAGAGGCTTCAATTTTTAATCAAAAAGAAAGAGTACAAGAACCGCAAAAAGGCCACTGTATATCTTTTTTGGAATACAAAATAAATAGATCTTTGAGCTGCCTGTTCCCACTTCCAGCAATGTGTACTATGATTTGAGGGCTTGGAATATGGCACTGAATTTGCTTACTCTGGGGAAGGATGAACATAGATAGCAAGAAGAGTTTTTCTTTTGGGTTTAGATCAATGAACTTTTATAAGGGTTTTATACACTCTCTATGAATGCTGGAAACTCACAGGAAAATTAATGTTCCCTAAACTAAATTATTGACAATTAGGAAATTATTGACAATTTCAGTTTACTGATATTGATTTCCTATGTTCAGAACAAGCAAATAGATACCACTAACTTAGTACCCAGGCATCTGTATAAGTTACTAAATGGAAAAATGAAGATTCAACTATAAAAAATAGATTTCAATTGCTTTGATACCTTATTAATTAAGATTGGATTTCACTACAAGAAATAGACATCCCTACCCCAGTAGTTTAAACAGGATACAAATCATAATTATGGTACCCAGTACTAGAGTGACAGTTCTACAAAATTATCAGGAAGCAGTGACCTTCTATCTTAACTTTTTACCCCAGTGGTGGCTCTTCCCAGGCTGGCTGCTTGAGTCATCTGGAGACTCTGATAGAATGGAGGAAAAGGTGAGGATGGGATAGCCTCTCCTTTTCAAAGAACCCTCTGGGAAGTAGTACATAGCTCTATTTAATAATTAGACCACATTTAGTCATAAGGCTCTTCCTAACTGAAAAAGAGAACCAAGGAATGTCATTTTTATAAAAGATAGCAAAGTGTCCAGGTAACAAAGTACTTTTCTCTAAGACATAAGGATAGAAAGAAGGGGTTTAGGAGGAATCTAAAACTTGGCCTTAAGCACATATTCCTGGGAATTAAACATAGTGAACATGTTCCATTCTTTGAATGCTTGTGTATCTCTGGAATTCATGTTGAATACCCCAGTGGAATAGAAAGAGGAGGTAGGGCCTTGGGGAGGTGATCAGGTCATCAGGACTCCACACTCTTGAATGGAATTATTGCTATGATAACGGGTTTAAGAAAGTTTATTTGGCCCTATTTTTTTTTTTAACCTTTGGCTCTTTCACCATATTGGAACTTATTTCTAAAACTATAATTATAGAAACATTTCTGGAGCACACAATGGTAGTGTGTGTACCCAAAAGCCTTAAAAATGTTTGAATACATCTCATGAGTGATTAATTAATTTAATTAATCCTTGGGAGAAAATAAGGGATGTGGTAGAAATGTATGAATAAAGATGTTAATTATAAATGTTATAAAACACAATTCATAATTAGAAACAACTTGTATCAAAATCAAACAAAGATGGTTAAGTCGATTATAATATAAGCAAACAAGAAACATAATAAAACTATTAAAATTATACTTTCAAAGCCTATTTGATAACATAGAAAAATGCCCATAATACAATATTAAGTGAGGGAAGTAAGGTAACAAATTGTTACATATAGCTTTCTTTCATGATCTTCCACATATGCACATTCCTAGGTAAATGCATAAAAGGACTCACTTTCAAATGTATTTAATGTTGTCTAGGGAGTTATATTAGTGAAGACTTTACTATCTCCTTCATGGTTTTCCATATTTTCTAAATTTTCTAATGTAAATACATGTAATATTTATATGATCAGAACTCAATGTTACTGAAAATCTGTCATATTGAAAGTTACAATGTTGACAGAAAACAAGATTATAAAGATTTTCAAAATTAATAAATATTTTTAAAACTCTATGGAACTAGTTTGGAGTGAGAGATACAGAGTCCTTAGGTCTGAGAAAATGCCATTTGAAGGATATACAGATAGCCAATTCAACATCAGGTGGATAGAAAATGTTTAAATTATAATTTAGTCATTAGTCACTTAACAGTAACAATGCATTATGAAATAATTCATTTGGATTTATATATGCATAACTCATATCTATATTAGAGATAACTTTCAGAGTGCTCAATATATTAATCAAAATCAAGTATGTCACTTACGTAAGCTGTTAAACAACTGCTATTGTGTTAAACTTCATACTAGAGTAAACCTTTTGCAACTAGCATTCAGTTTCCAGAAAATAATGATTTTAGTTAGAAAAGCTACCAAGAATAAACTTTTAGAGTTTATTTATGTCTTTAAAACATAAATATAATCACTAAAATAAAACTTTTTGATAGATAAACACTATAAGGATTACCTGGTTTAAGTTTCCAAGTGTAAATCCAATCTGAAATAATATTGCTAAAAATCTCTCTGGTCTAAAGAATTTTTTTTTTTTTAATCTACAAAGAGTGTGCACAGTTATATCTTCTTCTCACTGATCTGGGCCTTCAGAAACACATCAATACATGCAGTACATAAGAACCAGCTGTAAGAGATTTTCTTTTGTCAATACAAAGCAAGGTCACTGCATTATAGGAATACTCAGCACTCTGTTTATTTCACTTCCATAAAGGGATTGTTCAAGGGCAAATTCTAAAATAATTTGATTTGAGAATCATTGAAACCCTTGGGAAAGCAGATAATTTTGGGAAAATTCTGAATATCTAATGGAACATTATTAGATTATGTTGTAAATAGAAGCAATAATTTTTAAAAGTTATTTTTTATTTATATTATTTTAACTAAATGTCCTTCCTGCTGAATCTCAAAGCAATAGAAAGGAATATAAGATGAAGAAACAATAAATTGATAACAATTATAGTGATCCACTTTGGCAATTTCTAGAAAAAAAAAGTAAGAAAATCTTCTAACAACTAAATGCTGATGAAATTTTAATTCACTTTAATGAGGGCATGCTCTAAGTTGGACACTGAACTTGTTACTTCGATCTCCTGCTAGGGCTGGGGTTGTGGCTTAATGGTAGAGTGCTCACCTAGCATGTGTGAGGCCCTGGATCCTTGCACTATATAATGATAAATAAAGATATTGTGTCCATCTACAACTAGTATGTATATATATTATATATACATATGTATATATATTATATATATATGTATATATATATATACATATATATATATATATATATATATATATATATACAACCTGACAATTGCTTCTTAAATAGTCTACTTTCTTTCTACACAGCATGTTAATAATAGGGAACAGGGTTAGGACTAGGGTGAAACAAGTGACACACTTACTGGAAGCACCAAATTTAAGGGGGCACAAATGCAAGAAAAAGCCCTTGGTAATCAAGATAAGCAATATTTTGTAATAGTTTCTTTTGTTTTTCTTTTGTAGTGCTGGGTACTGAATCCATGCTGGCAAGTATTCTACCACTGAGCCTCGTCTCCAGCCCTAAGATAAACAATACTTTAAGGAAATATGTTTTAAATAAAAATTAAATTAATAAATCGTGATGAGCAACATATCAAAATTTTAATAAATATGTGCCAGAAAGTATATGTCAATTCTGCCTGATTCAAGTGGAAATTTAAAAATTCATGTTGAAAAATGTACTTAGAGCAAACAGAATATAAACCTTTTAGTAAGCTGTTTTATTTATTTTTAATACATTAGGATCTTCTTTAAACAATTCTCTCTTGAGACCATCATGAGAACATCATCCATAATATTTCCACTTTCGTCCCTGTCCCTAAGTGACTAAAGGGAAATCTTGTGTAAGCACAGACTTCTCAGTAGAAAGCCATTATGGAAATCATGCATTGGTGTTAACAAAGTACATCTCATTATTTATGATGGATGATTAGAACAGGAGAAAAATAAAAAGAGAAAATAACACTATGCTACTCCTTTAGAAATGTATTTAATATTTGGCTAACCCTAGATTTTTCATTGTCTAGGCATTTCGACTGATTTCCCCCTGCCCTTTACAAACAATCTCTTAGAAAGTCCACATTCAAGCAACTCTAAGAGGCCTTGAGGAAATAAGATGAAACATTCACAAGAAACAAAAGCAAGAGCACTAAAGAGAAAAAAGAATAGCTCTGAAATCCAGTCTGCTTCAGGAAATTTTCTTTGGAACACTGAAACAAAATATAGCTGTAACATAATAAATTATAATAAGGTAAAGAGGGCATTTACCTCAAAGCTATTATATGGCAAATTAATAACCAGAAAACTCTGATAGTTAATGAACTAAAAATTGGTTTGTTTAAACCAAGGCTTTATGGTGTGAATGAAAATAGTTACTTCCAAATTAACAGTTTGTGATTATATATGATGTTAAAACATTTTCTATTTGTTCACATTAAATCTTTTTGGATTTATAAGATACATATAGTATTCTTTTTAAACAAAATGAAAGAATATACAGATTATGACTTTAGATGGTTATATGCATTAAAAAACCTTGACTAACTTGTGGTTCTATTCCACTCTAGATTCTTATCTTAAAAATTCTCACCCAATTTTGCAGGGGTGAAGGTAATTATTGAAATGACTGATTCCTAAATCCCACATTGAATTTCCCAAATCAATATCTCTGGAGTTATGACTCCAGAAATAGCACTTTTAAGAAGACCCTCTAGTAATACTTACATGTTCAAGTTTGAGAACCACTATTAAGTATAGACTTTTAACTTAGGCTTTTAAAAATAGACATG
This sequence comes from Ictidomys tridecemlineatus, assembly GCF_052094955.1. Classification (NCBI taxonomy): domain Eukaryota; kingdom Metazoa; phylum Chordata; class Mammalia; order Rodentia; family Sciuridae; genus Ictidomys; species Ictidomys tridecemlineatus. The sequence continues at coordinate 162,455,738 of NC_135478.1, read as the reverse complement.
ATGGAAATAGCTCAAGGGATGGATTCTGAGGTACAAGGCTGTAGAAATAGTTACAAAGCACTTTCGAGGATATACAATTTTCTCTGATGCTTTGATCTTCTTAGTTTAACATTGTTTGTCTTAAGGTAATTGAAATAGTTGTTTAGGATTCATGACTGGTTACTACTATAAGAAAAAAATTGAGGGGTATGTTTTAATGTCTCACTGTCTTGGTCTTACAATGTTTAATAAAAAAATTAGTGTTTTTTATTTTGTCTTCTTTAAAATGTGCCTATATCCTATTTTATCAAACTCTATGATTATCAACTTCTCTATTTATATGTTCACATTTATATATCTAATTATTTTACTCTTTATATTTTAAAATATGGGTTTCAATTCTCTTATACAATACAAAGTGTCTGGGACATTCACACTAATATTTTCAAGTCTAGTATACCAGGCTTCTCTGGTCTGCTGTCACCACAGACATGGTGGTTCCGGTATTGTGAAAATCTTCTGCTAATGTGTTTCTCCTCCACTTCAGGGAGGAAGCAGATGAGCCAAGTTTCAGTTAGTCAATGAAAAATAACTACCATACTGTGAAGGGATGTGGGAAAGAGAAGAGAAAACAGCTTGCCTGAAAGGAGAGGTTGGGTTGAGAATGTATCTTGATCCATTAGGGGGGCACAGAAGGAAATCTACAGCAAATCAAACATCATAGATTATTAAATGTAAAAGCCAGAAAGAATTTGAAGAAGCAGATAAAGAAGGCAGACCAAAGAGGAAAGAAAAGCAGGCAGAGGTTATACAAATAGCTAGGTTGTTCAAAAGAAAAGATTTCATGATTGTAATAGTAATATTTTTGTTAATTATATCTCCATGAAGTTGCTTTGGACTTGCAATGGAGTATATAAACTTTTCCTCCACAGTAGTCATACTCTGTGGGAAATGCATGATGGATGTTGTGGGTACATAACATGGGGGAATGGAAAATATCTCCCAATTCCATTACTTTTTGTGAATCCACAGTTGCTTTTAAAATTTCTCTGAATCTTTCCAACTCCATCTAGATAGGGAGTCCAATTTGTTCCTTAATATCTACTCAAATATATTAGATTTTACAAAGGGAATGAATGAGCCACAATCGCTTCTTTTCATTTACTAATTCATCACCAAGAAGTTGTGATCCAGTTTTTCTTTACTAATCCCTGCAAATGGGCACATGTCTTTAGACACTTAATTCTTATAACAAAATCCTACACAGGATTAAGTTAGACTTGAATATAAAATACCCACATTTCATTGAAATATTAGATTCTAAACTATCAGAGCAACATCAAGATACATCGATTTTCTAACACCCAAGCATAGGAATCGCAAATTTATCCTGACCCAGAATAAATGGATATTCATATTGTAGATACCAAAGACATGTGATAGCACACACCATGTGTGATTTTTCAAAGAAAAACATATTGCCATACTAGTGACTGTTGTATTCTGCTATCTGCAATCTGTATACGGGATAAAAATGGGAGTTCATAACCCACTTGAATCAAATGTATGAAATATGATATGTCAAGAGCTTTGTAATGTTTTGAACAACCAATTAAAAAAATAACTACATTAAGTTAAGCATGGTAGCACAGGCCTGTAATCCCAGCAGCTTGGGAGGTTGAAGTAAGAGGATTCCAACTTCAAGGATAGCCTCAGCAATTTAGCAAGATGCTAAAGACTTAGGGAGGCCCTGTCTCAAAATAAAACATAAAAAAGGGCTGGAGGCCGGGCATGGTGGTGTATGTCTATAATCCCAGCAGCTCGGGAGGATGAGACAGAAGGATAGTAAATTTGAGGCCAGCCTCAGTAATTTAGCAAGGACCTCAGCAACTTGAGACCCTGTCTCAAAATAAAAAATTAAAAAGAGCTGGGGGAATGTAGCTGATGGTAAAGCACCCCAGGGTTAAATCCCCAGTGCAAAAAAGAAAAAAAAAATGCTGTTATCATACAGGAAAAAACCAAACAAACAATCAAACAAAGAAAAGTAGCCAAAGGGAGATGATCAAAAAGGTTAGAGGTTTTCATTGAAAGTATGTGTGCTCACACATGTGTGTATGGGAGGGATATGGTGTGTGGAAGAGGAAGGATGAAATAAAAAGAAAATGTAGTCAATGTATGGGAAGTGTATCTAAACATCACTATAATTCACTGATTCATTGTTTAGGAAATCCAGAGCTACCTTAAAATCAGTATGGAAGGAGAAATGCAACCTAGCTACTACTTTTACCTCTTGTCATAAAAGTTTTGGGTGCCATCCAACCTTTCCTGTAAAATAGTCTTGGGATTCTTCCCACAAAATCTGATGCATAGTAAGCAGCCACCATTACATTTATTTCAGCATCTGAGAAATTCTTCTGATTAGTCTTTTTCCAATCCTATCTTCAAGATTATACATTTCCATCAAAAAAAATTTATCTCTTTTTAAAAGCTGTACTTAAAAATGAGGTACAAAAAGGTAGAAAAGTCAACTTTCCAGACACAGTGCCAGAGATTAAAACAAAAACAAAAACAAAATTAATGTACAAACTGAGTTGTGGCTCAGTGGCAGAGCTCTTGCTTTGCACGTGGGAGGCACTGGGTTCGATTCTCAGCACCACATAAAAATAAATATACAAAATAAAGATATGTGTCCATTAAAACTAAAAGAAATTTTTAAAAAAGAATGTTTCATCTATTATATAGGTTTTCTTCAATGTATTAAAAAAATCTAATGTAATGGTCTACTGAGTCCTTTATTTATTTACTTACTTATTTTTTGTATTTTTCTGTTATTATAAAAATAATGAGATTCCAATTAATGCAATCAGTGAATATTGATGCTACCACAAGATTAACACTATCTTATTTCAGAGATAATAGGGGTCTGCTAGATGGCCTTTGTTCTGAAAGTCCAGATTTAACAGTTTGTAGAGGTAGAGTACAGTTTTTCTATCAACTGCACTTTTCGTAGAAATCTGTCAGCTTTATTCAGCAGTTATCTCTACCCAAAGGCATATCTGTTGTGGATTAAATGTCAGTCCTCTCGTCTCTTCTTCCTGCTTTTCTATGGGTACAGAAATAGTTTATAGAAAGTGAAAAGTTATTTTTGGGTCTAGTGGTATTATCTTGGATTTTGAATTTTGGAACTTTAATGTAGGATTTTTTTAAGTGAACAGATACACATCTGCTTACTGCCTAGTATAATGTTAATTATAATCAAGTTCAAAAAATAATGTGTTATAAAATCTAATATACAAAAGGAAATTTCTATGGTACTGTAATATATTTGTAATAAGAGCCTTTTGTTGGTAATTGGAAGATTTAGCCTCACTTCACTGTTTAATAACCCACAAAACAGTTTATTGCCCTGTATATTCCTCCAACAAGAACATTATCATTTTAATATGCCCCTCAGAAAACCAGGGAACATGGCATGGTGATAGTACATTCTACTTTTTTCATATGTTACTGCCAAATTTTAATCTGACCATCAAGTTCTGAATAATATATATAATAAATAGCAAATATCTGAATTGAAACAGATTATTGTTTGATACAGAATGACACAGGTCAGGGATTAAGACATAAATATATCTACAACATAAACTATGCATCTAAAATATTAACTTTTAATTACATATGGGTTTATCCTTAATTATACAACTATAATTTTCAGAGGAACTGTTGAAATATGTTTTCATAAGTGTGTTTAAGTACTATGGATTCATGTGTATTCATTTACAGAGATTTAGTTTTCTATCTACAGTTTTTAAATAAACAAATTATAAACTACTAATTTTTATTTTTAAAGTAACCTTTTTCATAATCATTAGGAAAAATAAAACTACCTGCCTTTACTACTCTCTAGACAAAAATAGACAACAGTTCATGGATAATTAAGAACACTTCTTTCAGTTTTTAAAAACTCAAGTACTTATTTAAAACATTGAATATGAAATTCTAGACCTGTGGTTTAAATTTATACAAAGATGTGCATATATTGTGTGATGGCCAAAATTTAAATGTAGCACTTGTTCAACACATTTTTATTGAACACCTAAAAATACTCTCTTCTCCAAAGAAACTTAGAATCTGTGGTATGAAATATACCTAAATAGAATCTTGCAATATTCCCTTCAAGGTTACAATGGCGTTACAAGGTATAGTGAGAATGCAGGGACACAGATGGGCCTTAGAGGACTAAGAAGCCAAAGTTTGGTGGGTTGATAAGTCTGGGAAAACACTGCCTATAGGAGAATCAACATTAAATGCTAGGCATGATGAGGTTAGAGGTCATGAAAAACACCTGACTGAAGAAATAGTAGTAGTTTGGTATTTTAATTGCATTAATTGCAAAAAAAAAAAAAAAACAGAGGAAGATAATACCTTAGAGGATTTTATATGTCATTTAAAAGAGTTTAGTTTTTATTTTATAGGTTAAGAGAAATCATTGAACAAATTTTACACATAGGAGATATAAGACAAGCATGTATGAAGAGCACTTTAGCAGTATTGCAGAAGACCAACAATATAGTACAGTTAAAGGCAAGATCACTTAGGGGGACCACTGTCAAAATCTAGAGAGGAAATAACAAGCATATGAATTAGGACAACAGATGTAGATATGAGAAGGAAAATGCAGATCTGGGAGATACTTAGGAGGTAAAAAACAAATAGGCTGTTGCATCTAATTAGATGGTGGATGACGAAGAAAAAGAAGCCACCAGTGACTCCTGTTTCTGTAGTTGATCACAGGGGGATAAAGATGTCCCCAAAGCCAAAGTAGAAACAGCAGGCTGGTGACTGGAGTAGAAGAATGATGCAGTCACAATCAATTTGAGTGATCTCTAGATTCCTATGAGATTTGCAAGTAATGATACCTTACAGGCAATTGAATCAATGCAGCATTATGTATTTTGAAGGCAAGATGGAAGATAAAGACTGGAGACAGGGTTTGGGCTTAACCTGCTCAAAATATTATTTCAAACTGTTAGCTTTAGAGTATTTTGTAGGGCCTGAACAATGAGAAGAGAAGTAGGGCAAGTACTGAACTCCAAGAATGACTGATTCTGAGATAGGCATACCTTAAAAAAAAAAAATTAGATAAGTTCCCAGGGAAATAAACTGTATGAAACTTTAAAATTACATTCACACTCACATTTCTCTTCTACATGCCAACCACTAATTTAAATGAAAGGTCTTGTTTTGATCACTGCCTTTTATAGAGGAAATTGTTAAGGCAGATAATCTTAAATACTGAAGGTTTTAAAATTATCCTTTCTAACAGGAGATAATGGATTTTATTTAGCTTTGAGTTTTGGCTAATGAAAAGAATGGTCAAGAATATGGAAAAGGAAGATGTGAGGGAAAAAAAAGAATAGTGTTACCCTATATTAGGTAGAGAGAAGTGATGGGAGGGAAGGGGAGGGAATGGGGGGATAGGAAGGATAGTAGAATGAAACAGACATTATTATTACTGTGTGTATATATGTGACTGCATGACCAATATGATTCTGCAACCTGTACACTCAGAAAAATGAGAAATTATATCCCATCTGACTCAAATGTATGATATGTCAAGGTCATTGCACTGTCATGTATAAGCAATTAAAACAAATTAAAAAATTAAATAAAAAATAAAAACTCCAAATATATAAGGTTAAAAAAAAGAATATGGAAAATAAACCATGCTAAATCAGTAAAAGTTTGATCCCTTACTTCTTTCCCTTTTCAGGAGAATGGATCATTCTTTTAATTTGTATATATTTACTGCATTTATTGTGCCAATGAGTGTTTGAGGCATTATATACAGCATATAAGGGTTCTCTACCCCAGAGACATTAAATTGCATTGGGTAGAAAGAAAATCAACTAAGTAAGTAAGTTAGATAACATAATAGTTAGATAGAGGTAGTTTAATGGAGAAAAATGAAGGAGGAAAGAAGCAAAGGTAATCCACTGCTGGAGGCAAAGGCTGAAATCTGGGCTGGCTCATGGATAGGCAACCTACATAAAAACAAAAACAAAAGTGGCCCCTATTTTCAATTTTGTTCCATTTTCATTTTGTTCCTCAATGATGCACTCAATCCTGCTTGTAATTTTAAATATAGTAGATGAAGAAAGCTTTGTGTATCTTTCATCTGGCTTATCAGATATATACTTTCCCCCTTTCCGTGATCTCTGTCCTGGAAGACTAGGCTATGCAGACTATAACAGAAAATTCATTTGCCCTATGGCCTCTACTCTGGTATCAATAATGGGGAGCCCCAACAGAAGCTCAAAAGTCACTGATTTTCCCAAAACGACTCTGTCTACCTATTTCTGTCCTACTGGGTTCTGCTACTGCTCCCACTTCTTGTCCTCCTTTGGCCCTACAGAGGTCATCACACTGCTTTGTTAGGTCTGGGTTGTGCACATTCTTCCAGGCTCCCATTTTTTACCTATACCTTTGGTAAGCCTTTCTTTAATTTTTCCAATTCAAGTGTGCCATCTATACTGTGCCAACACTCTGGCTAAACAAGTCTCATTAAGAAGGAAACACCTGTGTAGAATCCTTAAAAAGGTAAGGGAGAAGCCATGCAGATGTCTGGAGGAAGAGAATTTCAGGCCCTGGAAATGGCCTGGGTAAAGGCTTTATGAGTTTGACTTAGAGAAGACAAACTACAGTCTATGGAGACTAGTCAGTGGAACAAATCCAACATGCTATCTGCTATTGTAAATAAAGTTTAATTGGAACACAGCCACACTCATACATGACCCATCTATAACTGTTTTCTGTGATCAACATGGGAGTTGAATAAAGCCTAAATTACTTCCTATCTTTCCCTTTACAGCAAAAGCTTTGCCAAACTCTGAATTAGGGGAATAAGAAGGAGCCCAAAGAGTCTAGAGACTCCAGGGTGAGGTGGAAATTAAAAAGACCATGTCATAGGGATAACAAGAGCCAGATGGTTGGGACCTTATGAACCATGGTAACAGTTTTAAGGAGAGGACTTAAATTTTACTGGGCTAACTGTGTCTGTGGCATTAGTAATTAAGCAAGAATAGAAACACAGAGATCAGTTAGAGGACTATTTCAATAAGCCATGAATAAAAAGATGATGGCTGGACCAAGGGAGTGACAGTGGAGCTGGTGAGAAGAGGTCAGAGCTTGGATATACTCTTGATACCTCCAGTTATATGTGAGTCCTGCTTCCTCATATGCTGATGTATAACATTAGAGAAGCATTCCAAGGCAAGCATATAAAGCAGGATTTACTTTAAAAGGGGTAACAGGAGGGAGAAGGGGGCCATGGCTAGTATGCTGGTATCCCAAGAAGTGATGGTGTTCTGCACGTTTTATACATCCTAAATTTTCTTTATTTTCCTGCTCTCTTCCCCCTTATCTCTTTCATTCCTGTATATGTGACTGGACCCAGGAAATGCTTGGTGGGATGGCCAAAAGGTGAGAAGAAGATGGGGGTGGGGGAAGGGCCATATGGAGTGTAGTATATAAAGCAGGAAGCATCCCAGGGCACATTAATTAACAACTTTTGCAACTCCCTGTAGGGAAGGAAAATTCCTGGGATTCCTGGGTCAGGCTACCTTACAATAGGTTGGAGCAGGGGCAGGTTATCTGGATAAGGGTGGAGGAAGGAATTAACATTTCAATTCTCAGGGGCTGTCTCCAACTTTCAGGACTCAAACTGGCCTGTTTCCTCAATCCTACCTGATTGCCTATCTGTACTGATTGCCTGTCTTTAACCCTGGATTCACTGTGACAGTACAGTCAAAATGACTTGCCAGTGGATAGAATGTGGGATGTGGGAGAAAGGGAAACTGAGTCAAAGTTTTCTGACCTGAGCAACTATCAGTATGGAGATGACATTGACTAAATTGGGGAAGATATGGTGAAGTGAGAGAGACTGGGAATGTAGAGTTAGGAATGGGAGTGGTATAATTTATTAGATCAGTTTCAGACACATATGCACACACACACACACACACACACAAAAACACACTTTTAAATTCCTATTACACATAAAGTAACATAGGAGGAAAACTGGAGAATATATTGCCCTGGGAGTTAAAGAACAAAATGTTTCAGTGGAGAAGGAAGGAAGGATCCACTGTGTTAATGTGGCTGACGATCAAATAATATAAGGATGAAGAACAGACCTGTGAAACTAACAACTTGGAGTTTGCTGATAACCTCAACAAGAGCAGTTTCTGTGGAGTGGTGTGAGTGGGTTTCAGAGAGTAAGAGTTGAGAAAGTACAGTTCATAAGCATAGTTAACTTCTTGAAGAATTTTGGCAGTGAAGAAAAGGAGAGACATAGGAAAATACTAGAATATTTAGCTGAATAATACTAGCTGAATAGAGTGTTGTTGTTTTTTTTTTTAAGGAAAAAAATAGCATGTTAGTATGCTGTTAGGAAAGTTCATATAGACAGGAAAATATTGATGATGCAGGAGACAGGATAAGAATTGCTAAAGCCATGTCCTTGTAGGTAAAAGGGGTTAAGCTCTGGTAAGTAAGTGGAGTACCAGCCCTAGATGTGAGCAAGGAGAGTTCTCAGGGCATGTGACACTGAGCTATTTAGTAAATAATAATCAATCAATATTGACTTTCAGTCTTCCTGCAATTAAACCTCCTAATACTCTGTGAACAGTTACGGCATTAGTATCTAATCAAGATCTTGAAGTTCAATTCACTGTTTGGTCACTGATGAGCTCCAAGAACCCAGACAAAAGATCCAACCTTTCTATGACTTACTTTGTCTCTAATTATTAAATATAGCTGGATATTACAGAGCTTGGAAAATTAATGACTTATTTAAGTAAACCTTCCCAGGCACCAAATCTCTTTGATTCTTGCTGTTGCAGAACTTCATAGAGAAGGAAAAAAAAAAAAAAAAAAGGTGCTTACACAAATGGCTACCTAGCAACAGCCATGTGGAAATCTTTTCACAGTACATTGTATATATTTTGTAGACTTTCTTGAATTTCCTACAAATGAAAGATATTTACTTTCCATGCCTTAACACTCTCCATAGTTAATTTTAATTTCTGAGAAGTCATATCTTTCACATAAACAGAATAAGCAAGCGTAGAATTCTAGTTGCCATTATTTTCAAAAGAACTGTGCATGTGATGCTTAACTGCAGATTAATTGTCCTTGGAGACACAGCTCAATGGCAGTGCCACAGGAACCGCCTGGGGAAGTCCTCTCCTTCTTGTTCTAACTGTATTTTGTTCACACATGTCCTAAGACACTGAGCAGGCTGCCTTGAAATCACCTGTTTACATCCACAGACCTGGGTCCTCCACAGTCTAAAAGCACCTTATCTAACTCTCCCCTGAGTCTTCACTGGAATGTAGAATAGATAAGAGATAAATAGTTGTTGAATTTAAATACAAATTTTCAAATGGAAGCTGATCGAATCAAATGGAATGACATACCATGAAAGAAATGGCATGTCTAGGGACTGAGATAGGCTTGTGCAAGTGTTCCTGGAAAAGGGAGACTTGTGGTGCATGTGTTTTATAGAGACCTATGTATCCAAGGATTGCTTTGATAAACTGAATAAGGAATACTTTCCCAGCCAGACTTTAATATTTAAAGCCAATTTTAGAGCTGTTCCTCCTCTCTCAGATGTGTTCCACATAGTGACATAGGGTTTGCTTGTTTCCTTAAGAAAGTACACAAATGCCCTTGTCCCCTGTTTTACCAGAACTGACATCAACATCTAAAGCCATAGCTTTAACTCTCTCCAATAAGAAAGGATATGAATGAATTGAGTTTACAGTAAATGACTTTTCAGGATTGAACTTCCTAGATAAGGTAAAGTTGAATAGTGCTCTCAGATTCACTCTGTCCAACCCCATTACTTTTAAAAAAAAAAAATTCTTCATTATTATTTAGTTATACATGACAGCAGAATCCATTTTGATTTAATTATACAAGCATGGAATATATCAAATATATCTAATTCTAGTTAGATTCCCATTCCTATGGATGTACATGATCCAAACCCATTTCTTTTCTCCCTCCTGTGAAGTCTCTTTGAACTCTCTATTAGCTCTATAATAGACAATAAGCTTCAGCACTTTCTGAGGAAAACAACAGCAACAACAACAAAAAATAATGCCTTTCTTTTTCCCTCGCAGAGGCTTCCGTTTAATATGAAATCAAATGGAGATATCTATGCTTTGTCATCAAAAAATAAAAGTTTTATTTTTCTAATTATTAAATACTGATTAGCCTTGGGCTGAAGATTCACTTGCCTTTGTGTCACCTTGAGAATTCAGTCTTGATTTCTCACAGCCATGCCTAATGCAGAATCATTTCCTGTCTATTAGTGTTTATTCTTCATGAGTCTCAGAAAAGTTGTTTACATCTAACGTTGGACTACACTTCACATTAAGTTTATATTGGAAGCATTTTTTTCTAATAAAGATAATCTGTATACCATTTGTCTCCAGGAAACTATAATAATTCAGCAATAGGTAAAAATGTTTCAGAGCTATGAAGGCTTTGAAGCTGAATATTTTCCATTACCAGGTAGCCTGTAGAGTAAATACATTAAAAATGAGAGAAGAAGTGCCTATACCAAGAATGAAGAAGTCAGAGGATCTCATCTCTTACTGCTTTCAATTTATGAAAAAGATTGTGTTGTCCCCATCTCTGAGGACAGCAACTACTGAGATGGAATGAAGTACCTAGAAGACACCAGTCCATACAGTCCATATTGAAAGGGAGAAAAGAAAGTACTGGCTTTATTTTCCTCCAAAGATTCTGCAGGGTTTTTGTTGTTGTTTGTTTGTTTGTTTGTTTTTTGGTCTGTGCCCTATTTTTGTTCTATAGTATGATGCTTATTTGGAAATTTCTTGTAGCACTTCAATACCTGGAAAATCTCAAGAAGTTGGCTGACTAGAGTAACAGCTCCAATTAGATACCCATTTCTTATTAGAAGTGTACATGATAATCACGGTAAGCTCCTTACAAGGATCATGCAGATCCCAGAGGAAATTAGAGCAACCATGGCAGTGGTGGCCAAATAAGGAACAATGGTTACTTTGTCAGAATCATTCTCTGTGTGGATGGGTGAGATTCCAAGTTAGTCCAGCTTTCTGCCAATCAAATTTTAAACTTTTGGTGTCTACAACTATCTCCAATATTGTGGGCTTCCAGATGGCATAAATGAAATAGGAGCACTTCGCCAGAGAAACAGAGGACTGCTATTTAGAAGTGTTGACTTCTTGAACATAGAGATGAGAAAAGAAGAGAGAAAATAGGGAAAGGAAGAAAGAGAGAAGAAAAAAAGTATAGCCATTCCTTTTTATTCACTTCACACCAAGCTCTGCAAACAACAAAGAAAAATGAAGCGTGCGTGTGTGTGAATTTGTGTGTGTGTATTTGTGTGTGTGTATTTGTGTGTGTGTGTGCATGCATGCTGGGGATTGAACCCAGAGTCTTGTGTATGTGAGGCAAATTCTCTACCAACTGAGCTATATTCTCAGCCAAAGAATGAAGCTTTTTAACTGATTAATGATTTTCTGTCCATTTCCATGACAGAAGAATCTTGAACTCTATCCCTACACTGAGATATATAGTATTAGTGTAGAATCAGACTCATCTCTATTTAGATATTTGTAAGAAACCAAGAACAACATGCTAGAGTACTTCCTGATGATCTCCAAACTTTAACATATTCTATAGGAAGGATCCATAATGCTATAAAATTGAAGTAGATATATATTCATTAAGGGCCTCTTTGGAGATTTTAAATTTTTACAAAAATAGCCATTTATACATATCAGATGCTTATAAGGCTAGGAACTTACATGTGTAAATGGCTAATGTAATTTACATATATTGTGTAACTTAATCCACACAGCTATCTTATGAGGTAAATATGATTACGAATCCAATTTCACAGATGAGGAACCTGAGGCATAAAGAGCTTAAACAAACACCCAGCTGTTAATTGGAAGCCTGCGTTCTTAACCTCTGAGCCATGTTGTCACAACTTATTCATTTCTTTAATTTCTGACTCTTGGTATCATCATGACAACTATCAGATCTATGGAACATACCTCAAATATTCTATGTCAAAGCTAAATATTGCCAACACAGCTAACTTTCTGACACTGGGTTTGTATTCCAGCACCAGGTCTACTCCTGAGCTTCTATCCAAACTATGATACTGTAAGCAAAGAATGCTTTGAATTCTTTCTCTAACAGTCATAGTCCTTTACCTTTTAAAGAACTGTGGAACTTGACAACTATCTTAACAGCTATTTTAAGGCATTTAAAAGATTTAATTGCAACTCATTACATTTGCCTCCTAATGTATTTCTAAATTTCATTTCTCCTAAAAGTTGTTAAAAAGTAACTTTTCAGAGTTTTTAATCTGGAAAGGTGACTTTTGGTAAACATACCACTTTTTCCATCATTAATATGCTTCAAAATGCTTTAAAATGGACACAGTAATTAAACTGTGGTAGAACTGAAAAATTCTAAATGTCTAAAATTGTCAGTCTGCAGAAATTATAAATCCTAGTCTCTCAATCTAGAAAAGAGAACAAGGTTATAGCCTTGGTGGTAGGATCACTACTGGCTGTGAAGTGGCTGGTTCTGTGTATAAAGTAGACCACAGATCACTTCCCTTCAACATCAGCTGCCCCTCAGATCTGCCTCAGCACCAGTGTTCTTCATTCTCCAACTCACAGTTGCTTCAAAATCCTGTATTGCTCTTCCTTCTTTTATATTCTTCTTCACACACACACACACACACACACACACACACCCCAAATCTTATTTTTTTTCTGTAAGTAGTTTTGTCTGAGAGGACACAGGTCAGAGATGTAGGCTAGTAGGGATGGACTAGTGAAGTCCTCCAGAGGTCTCTAAGGAAATCTTATCTGCTGAATTGAATTAATGTCCACTTGTATTTTGGACATATGCCTAGAAGCTAGTGGACAGTGGGGCCTTTTATATGAAATACAATTCCCAAACAAAAAAGCAAAAACTGAAAGGAAATGTTTGGAAAGCAAAGGCAATCATAACAATGTATTGTTCTCAACCCTGTATTTGATTTTGAAAACATTTATCCCATTTTCTATTATTAATCAGGATTTTTTTTTTTCAGTTTAATTTTAACCATTCTTTTTTACTGCAACAATGTATGCAATAAAACCATCCTTTGAGCTGGGGAATAGCACCATGGTAACAGATTCTCAAACATCAGCACAGGATGGAGCTTTCAGTGTGTGATCACAGCTCAGAAAAAGAGGAGGAGGGAAATGATGAAACCCACATTGGGGTTCGTTCCTTCCTTGGGATAACATCCTGAGAAAAAGAAATTGACAATCTTGTGAGGTTATGGGGGGTGGGAGGGGAAGAAAACGGAGTCAAGTAACAGAACAAGCTTAAAATGTTAATAAGCTAGTTATGGAATAACAAGATTTGAAATAAATCCTTTATTTCAGTTCCCCAAAGAGATGAAAAAATGCATTTTCTATTCAATAGAGCAGAAAAAAAACTCCACACCCTGATGCCACACTTTGGAGCAGATAATGAAATAAGTCTTTCATTCATTTACTCAATATTTAATTTTAACCATTCTCTTTTCCTTTAACAATGTATGCAATAAAACCATCCTTTGAGCTTGGGGGCTACTCTGTGCCACTCCCTGTGGTAGGCATTGTGCTAGGATCCAGGTGCATGTGTTTCCATAGGATAAATCTTGGTGAAAATGTATTATATATGGAATGAATTAGATGTTACCATTTCAAACAGTCAGCTGCACTCGAAGATGGACACCAACGTTTCATCTATATGCTATTAGTGGGAATGTGTCTTCTTATCCACATTCTAAACCATTATAAAACGCTGATAAGCCCTGGGTCTATAAAAACTTTGTTTGCCTGCCAAATTCAACCAAACCTCATGGATTTGGAGTAACTGAGTTTAATGCAAGGAAGTAGTGAATTAGAGATGTATTTTTGAAAGGTTGTTGTAAAGTCTCATCATTGTTCCTGGAAAGAAATCGTATTTAAAAAACTTTGAGAATATTTTGTATTTCAAGTTTAGATTGTCTTTAGGTATATGGGTACTTCTAAAGTGCTTAAGGGTGTTTAATACCATTTGTTCCTCCAATTTTGTTTGCACTATTAATTTGGTTAATGGGTTAGTAATCCTTTCTTTATAGATAGCAGGAAAGTAAACTTCAGCCCAATACTTTTCTAAATTATTACACCCTCTAAACAAATGGGGTGCAGATTAATGAAGTTTTACTCCATGCCTTGAATTCACAGGAGCCTTAAATGAAGTAATGCATCCTTGTTTCCATTTAATGAATATAACAATCAAGAAATGTAATCTGATTTGAATGCAGGATAACAACCAGATAACTACCTGCCAACACTAAAACCACCTGCAAAGTACATCTCCTAGCAAATGAGAAAGCTCTGACCTCCCACTGACAATGCCAAATACACAACCACTTTTAAAAAGAGCAAAACGTCATTATATCCTCTCTTCTTAGCTGCAGTGAGTCTCATGATTTATAAAATAGATGTGATCTTACTACCCATCAACAATAAATTCAAGAGAATTTCTGATTTTCATGTTTTTCATTCATTTAATCATAAAAGAGTATATGAGAACACCCTCAATGCCAAATATACTACTTGCATTATTTCACCAAAAATAAAGAAATGAGACAATATAATTACACAGAATATTTTCTACAATATCAGCATATTACATTCAAATTTTAAATAACTTACTTGTATTGGGAATTCTCTATGGAAGGCACAATTAATTTCATTTCAACAAAACTTGTATTTTTAAAAATTGTGAACCTGCCAAATTAACAAACATCTATTTTGAAATGATTGCTCATAAAGTAGCATTTAATTACAACAATAAAAAATTCAAATGCAGGAGAAACAAGTATGTCAATGAAAGCGAGTTATGGCCCCAAAGAGGGGGAGAAAAAAATAACTTCTTTTTTTGTGTTACTAAATTAACTGGGGAGAAAATGTTAGTATTTGAATGTAGCATCATTACTCTTGAAAGCACTACTCATAAATCTATCAAGCTCAAAATAAATGCTACTTTACTTTTAATCTTCTTGCCAACCAACCAAGATGTTATTAAAAACATTAAGAACTCCTCAATGTTTCTGTGGGTTTTTTTGTATTGATACAGGGTGACAACAGCAAGAACTACTGAAAACTGTACTGCTCCAGTAATAGGCTTGACTAAAATCCCAAACCTCAAACTTTTCATCTGTAACATGAAGAAATGGTGCTGATCTAAACATTCTCCTACTATAATCTTATGCAAGGTACAGGATATTTTGTATATTTGAGTGCATAACTACTATATGACTGCATAACTACTTTGTAAACACAGGTAGATTAATAGCAATAGTTTTATTTGCCTACATAAAATATTATATGCCTAAAATAAATCAGATTGCTGAGGTTAATAATAAATAGAAGTTTCAAATCATAAACATCATCAAAGAAATTAAATATTTATAAAGTTATGTATTTATACTCTAGAAGAGAAGATTACAAATGTAACTTTAAGTTTGCAAAAATTAAGGGTGGGTTGAAGTAGTTTTCATGACTCTCAATATATACCCACTAAATATGATTATGGGTGTGGGGAGAGGCAGCATGGACTAAAGAGAATGGTCAATATTTTTAAAATGACTTTTTCTTCAATGTGGCATTCCCATAATCAGTTTATATTTGAGATGATAGATAAACTCAGTACTTGGTACTTTACTTCTAATTAGGGTATGCTGACACTAGATGGCAGTAAGAGCTAAATCATAAACACTGAGAATAAAATTCAGTTGAGAAATTTTTAAAATGCCTACTAAAAATTTTGTTTACATTATATGCAATATACTTTTACATGACAGTTTTATTAAGACAATAAAATATATAACCATGGAGAATCGTTACTTTGAGCAATTTGTTTTAAAGGAACATCTAGATATTGAGACTTATCTTCCTTTTTAATGACTTAATCCAATGCCTATTCCTTCTCAGAGATTGATCAGAAAGTACTTTAACAACTATTTGGAAACGTTCTTTAAAGAATTTTGTCCGTTTATACATTTGACTTCCAAATCATGGAAAAGTCCTAAGGTTTTAGTGTATCTGGCATCAAAAAGCAACTTCTGGCAATCATACTCAGTTTCTTTAAATTAAATATTTTCTAAAAATAGAAAAATATTTTCTTCTTTAGCTACAGGACTATTATGCTGCTAAAATTACTAGATTTTTTTAAAAGCATGGGTTCTGTTTATATTTCAAAGCTTTTTAGGAAGTTTAAAACATATTTTTGTATTTTGTAATATTTAATATCTGCATTTGAAATGTAGTTTACGAATAAGAATTTACTGAGGTAAATATTCACTGATATACTCTGGGAGGTGTAAGTACAGCTCAGTGGTAGAGTACTGGCCTAGAATGTATCAGGCCCTGAGTTTGATCCAAGTACAGCAAAAGAGAAAGAGAAAGAAAGGGAGGAAGAGAGGACAGAAGGGAAAGGGGAAGGGAGGAAAACTTTAAGCATCTTGTAGTATGTTTACAAATTTTTTTCTTGTAGAAATCTACCTCATTTTCTTATAACTTTTGATGCTTCCCTCCCCCCCTCAAATCTAGTGATACTGCTGTAGGGTATTTATGAAAGCACAAAACACATTAGAAAAAAATAATTTTTTTCTGGCTTTTCTGCTCTTCTGATACAGTTCATTCTAGGGCAATTATTGTCAAAATTACAAGGCAAAATTCCATGATTGCTATTTGGAAAAAGAGATATTTGATTTAGTGTAACATCCTTTCAGAGTGAAGAGAAAAAGAATCCTAATCATCATTTAAGTTTCTTTTTTAGATGGTTGGAAAAAGTGCTGTGTTCCACACAATGACCACAAAATAGCTTAATTTATTACAAATGTAAGGTTTTTCAATTAAATGCAGAGTTTGTTTCCTAATTTCTCTAAATCACTATGAGAAATAGTTAGCCCCAGAAGTATCCATCATTTGGGGTAAAATTGGGGCCCTTTGGGATGTCTTTGGAGATCTAACCTGGTCCTTTGGAAAACACCTTTCGCACAAGTTGACCAGCATGACATCTCTGGGTGAAAAGGGGAAATTTTTCTAAGGAAAGGCCTTTTTTAGTTGAGGGACAAAAGAAAGCAGTTTTGAATTTTGATTGTTGAAAAGGGGGTTCATTTAACTATAACAATAAATGCCACAGAGTACTTTCTGTGTGTCAGCTACTGTGGCAAGCAGTCTCCTACATCTTTAACCTTTACAACAACACAGGGGCAGCAGACTTGGGTAGTCTTGCTCTATGGATAAGCAACAGAGGCTTATGAACGTCAAGCAATTTGCCCCAAATAATCCAAAGTGGGAAATGGAAGAGCCTACTCTTGAAGTCAGGCATTTAAACATACTTTAAAGAGGCAATGCTGTTCATGTCTCAGAAGTAAGAAATTAAAGAACAGAGGTCACTAGGGGAATACCATCATAGACTTCAGCCTCATTATATGTGTCAAGTTGGGTAGAAGGAACCCCAATTACAAAGTTATTGTCAAGCAGGGAAGCAAACTTGGAACCCCAGACTGCCAGGTCCAAGAAAGAATCAGTAGGAAGAGTAAGAGGCGGTTCCCTGGCATTCACAAACAACTAAGTAGAACTTCATCAAATCACTTTAAAAATTTCCTCAAATGCAGAATAGGCTCTTCTCAAGTTACATGTTTCTGAAATGTAAATCAGCTTATGTGTGATTGATAAATGGAAGAATGTCTCCAGAAAAACATACAAGTCACATTGTTTTATACACTATTTTAAAATATTTCCCTCAGCAATAAGCAGTTGCTGAGCACAGTATCTATGACACATCCACACCCATCTTATCTCAGTTCTGTACATGATGCCCAGTCATGCCCCTCAGCTCTCCCTGGCTCAGGTCATCCACACTACCTGTTTGTTTCCAAAATTGAACAGCTTTAATACTTCCTTCCACCTGCTTCCATTTAACAAACTTTGGCTTTTGTGCAATGCTATATTTATTTTAAATTTATTTATTAAATAGGAATTTAACATGTCTTTGTAAATTGAATTAGTATTTTTATTAGTTTTTTTAAACTGCTTTTGCTAGTGTTCTGGATGCAAAGTTGTAAAAGTTTTAAGTGATCTGCCTCAAGCCTATTTTTCCTCATAAACTAAGTCACTAGTTGTTGTATAGATATTGGGCACCTTCAGGACCACATATATCAGTCTGTAGCAAAAAATCTGTATCATATGGCTATAATATATTTTTTCATATAATTATTGGTTTTAATCATTTTAATAAGCAGGATTCATGTTGACTATATTGTTTATTATCTACAAATGGAATAAGTTGCACATAATAAGAGATCATTTAAATAGTTTAATTGATGAAATATAATCTAAACATAGGTGGTTTCTAACTATTTTCTGGCTCATGATAAACTTGTATTTGACTCACTCCAATCCTGAGGGCCTTTAACTTGTCAAAAATTAATAAAACAATACAAACGTATGTGACCTTGAAAAAAAAACAGTTTTTTTTTTTTTTTTTTTTACTTAATTGGGAATAGGAGGTTTTCATGGTGGGAATAGGGGAAGGCAATGGAATCACATTAATTTATCATTTTTAATCCTTTTTAAACTATGTTGTCTTTATGAAAACTGAGAATTTATATTTGTCCTTTTCATATCTTCAAAAGAACATGCTAATATCTTGCTTTCTAGTGTTACTATAAAGTCAGAATCATTACTAATTAGGAGTCCAGTGAATTCAGAGCAGATGTAATCAGAAATTTCGGGCAATAAGTATTTGAGGAGTAGGACCTGGTATTTGAGTTCCTGGGGCTTCTGATGAAACTTCTGACAGTTTTTATCCTTAATTAGGTCATTGGATCCTATCTGTGAGAAGGGAGAAAAACAAGGGACTGCTTGTTAGACATTTTAAATGATTCATTAATGACTACCTGGCAACATGAACTTAAGAGTTATTACAATGTTATCAGTATTTTTTGTTTTTCTCATTCTAATATTTATTTTGCAAGATGCCATGTAACTTATAACTTATTTATCTTACTAAGCCCTATTACTGTTGCTTATGAATGAGGCAGACTGGCTTAAATATAATTTATCTACCACAGAACCAGTTTTTGTTTTGATACAAGCAGAGAGAGACAGAAACAGAATTCATATAAGGAAGAAATTGTGTTTTCAAATCTAAATTTTTTTTTAAAAAAATCTTTAATTTGCATTTATTATGGATTTAAACTGGTTAATTTAAAAAAATGATTTTGAATTTGAAATACCTCAGGATTTCAAGGCCTACTCTCTTTCTGATCTCATTCTCTCCACTTTCTCCTCAGTTCTGCTCATCTATTTGAACAAGATGTTTTACATCCATTTACTGATCATTTGTAAATCCAAATCTCTTCATTATTCTCTCTTTATTTGGTTATATAAGAAAAATATCTGGATGATACCTTGATTTCTCCTTCTCCATCAATTAAGAATCCAATTATCAAGTACAACATACTGTCTCTGTATCTCATGCTATTTCTAATGTTATTTCCTTGACTCAACTTGGCATTTGGGCTGGGATAGGGCTGAAACACCCTCAGTTATCTCCTAGCTAGTATTTCTGCTTTCATAAAGCTTTATGCTGCAGCCAGGATGGTTATTCTAAAGCACAGAATCCTGATAATGTCCCTACTCTGCATAAAATCTACTGCTTTCAGCAGCATAAACTTCCTAGTATGGCACTGACATCATTTTATGGAATTGGCCTCAGTTTATTCTTTTATCAATGCTGAAGAGAATTCTATTGACCCAATGTGTGTCAAGCACTGTTCCAGACACTGAGGCTTTAGTAGTAAATTAGTGTCAAGTCCCTGCCCACAAGGCCTTGGTGTTAGTGAAGGAATGTGGAAAACAAATGGCCACATGTTTAACCTAAATAGACTTTTCTCAAAAGAAGACATACAAAGGGTCAATAGGTATATAAAAACATGCTCATCATTAACCATCAGAGAATTACAAATCAAAATCACAATGAAATATCACTGTATCATAGCCTACAAAACCCTGTGCAAACACAATGTCTAATAGCAAAAGGACAAAAAATTAAGTGCTGGAGAGGATGTGGAGAAAAGGAATGCTTGCACACTGTGGGTGAGAATGTAAAAAATATTGTAGAAATCAATATGGAGGTAGGTTCATCAAAAAACTAAAAATAGGTCTACTATATGATCCAGTAGTCCCTCTACTGGGTATATATCCAAAGGAAATGCAGCCAGTAGGTTGAAGAGACATCTGTACTCTCATATTTACTGCAGCACTATTCACAATAGCCAATGGATAGAAACAATTTAAGCATCTATCAACTAATTTATGGATAAAGAAACTGTTATACATATACACCATACAATACTATTTGGCATAAAAAATGGTGATGGGTGAAATCATGTCATTTATGACAACATGGAGAGAACTGGAGATCATTCTGTTAAGTGAAATAAGCCAAGCATGGTACCACATGTTCTCCCTCATATGTGGAATTTTAAAAAGTTGATCTCAAAGAAGTTGAGAGTAGAAAGGTGGTCACCAGAGGCTAGGGAGAGTAGGGGGAACAATGGTTAGTTATAGTTAGACAGGAGTAAGAAGCACTGGTGCTCTATTGCACAATAGGGTAATTATGGATAAAAAAAAATAATGTACTTTGTATTTTCAAAAGCTCGAAAAAAGGTTGTAAGTGCTTTCACCATAAAGAAATGATAAATGTATGAAGGGATGGATACGCTTATTCTGATATAAACAATGGATACATGTATAGAAACACCACATGGTATCCCCATTAAGATGTACAATTTGTACATTTTTACTTGTCAATTTAAAACCTTAGATTACAAAAAGAAAAACGGAATTTCAGGACTGATAGGTGTTATCAATGAAAAAGGCAAGGCAGTGTTACGTGGAGGGATGTGGAACACTTTAATTTCTGAGTGGTTGCAGAAGGCTCCAAAGGGGGTATGACATGTGAGTGGAGATTGAAGAACAAGCAGAAACACATGAAAACCAGCAGGAAGACGGAATTTAAAGATCCTGGGACTAGAATGAGCTTGATATGTGTAAGGGAAGAAAGAAAGAAAGAGAGAGAGAGAGAGAGAGAGAGAGAGAGAGAGAGAGAGAGAGAGAGAGAGAAAGAAAGCAAGCAAGCAAGCCACAATAAAGGTCAGGGTAGTAAGGAACCAGATGCACAGGGTTTGCAGGCTGTGATACAGTTCAATTCTACTCTGCTCACAATGGAGGAAGCCACTGGAGGATTTTAAGTAGAGAGGGGAGTGACCTGATTAACACATGAAAAGCTTCCTTCAGTTTCCTTCACTTCCCACTCACTCTTCAAGCTAAGCCTTAGCCACAACGAATTCCTTTTGTTCCCACAAAATTCATATTCTTTCTCCAAGCTTCTGGGCTATCCTCATCAACAACTCCCTCCCTCCTTGGCCAGCTTCCACTTATCCTTTTGACCTCTCCGAACAAATACCATTGCCAGAGGAAATCTTTTCTCCCAAGCTGAGATAGGCATCCCTATTTTCTGCTTTCTAGCTTTAGTATCATAACACTTCTGCAACCTGCTGGGATTGCTCACTTTTTCTATCTTCCTTACTGTATCATGTAATTCTTGAAAACACACATTGCCCCATGGATTCCTAGTTACCCAGTACTAGCACAGAGCTTTGATGTAAAGTAGGCATTCAGCCAATTATTGAATGAACGAAGGAGTTTTTCTAAGTAAAAATGACTATTGTGTCCTCCTAGGGTAGAGAAGGTTTTATGGGAACAAGCATAGTTAGATGTGCTTACAATTTTTAAAAGAAAATATACATAGCATCCACCTAAAATCCTTGTAAATATTCTGATAACTTTTTACCTAATAGCACAATTTTTTAAGAATCCCAATTCCTCTGGTCTAATCTTTAGAAAGCATTTTCATTTTGGCAGCACATATTTTTAGGGTGCCACTGTATTTGTCTATTCTTTTCTGCTATTTCTCTAAATTATTATGTGGTTGATTAATGGTGTTCTTCGATTGTTGTTTTCTTCACCTGCCTAGACTAGTGTCTGTTCTTTCCTTGTGGCATTTCACATTTCAGGTCCAGCTTCTTCACGGTTGGCTTCCACATTTTGTATTCTGTGCCATTTTGTATTCATTCCTTCCAGGGAACACACACACTGCTTCATCCCACCACCCATGTGCACATACACTTGTAATTTAGTAGTCAGCTAGTTCCTCATTAATCTGGGATTGATTATCCAATTGATAGATCACCTAGGTCTCCTCCTTCATTTGCCTGCTGTCTTTTCGCCTGAACATTTTTTTTTTTTCATTTTCACTAGATAATGCACAGGGGGAAAGAGGAAGTGAAATGCAAATTAATCAATTTTGATCATTCTGAGTAGCTCTCATAAAAATATCTGACAGAAGACAAGGTTGAAATTATTGGCTCAATTGAGAATTGTTAACTGCCAAAAGGTGTCATTCATCCACATTATTTTTGGTCATGATATAACGTGGATTAATTGGAAGAAAAATGGGAGGATGGGTAAAAAACAAAACTTAGTGATAAAAGTAAGAAAAGAGAGAGGCAAAAGTAAGAGAAAAGTTATAAATCAATAAGGCTCAACCAATAAGTGAGTGGAGTCTGCCCTGGATTTAAACAATTTCTACCAACTCTGTGTTCTGGTGGGGAAACAAGCCATATCTTAAGTAATTTATCATACACTAAAAAAACAGATTGACAAACCAAACTCTTTAGCTCTATAATAGTCTTCTTTGTTCAAGTAGATACAGCTACGAAAAAGTCCTCAATCGCTATGCACTCATAGAGACAATATACTCTAGGACATGTAGTTGGTGCTTTCCTGATCCCAAAGGGATCCAGAGAGTTGAATTCTTCTTTAAGGAAATCTACAAGGTAAAGCTAATGGTGCCATAAAATCTCAGGCCCTTAAGTAAGGCAATCACTAAACTATTTCCTGTGGAGAACTCAGAGGATGGAGGTTTTCATCTTTAAATCCCTCATAGCTAATGTGAAGCCATCTGCATTTATGCAGGGTCACTCCTCCATAGATGCAATCCTTTGTGTGCAGTGTGCCCCTCAATATAATGGCACTCATTAGTGAATATAAAAGCATTTCTGTGAATATATTACAAGGTTTAAGAGAAATTAGCCTTTGTTTATAATTAGAAAATAGTGGTGCAAATGTATTTTATTTCACAGACTTTTCTGAATACATTCAAATTAACAGCAAAGTGCATTCCACGTTCTCAAACTTCCTCTCAGTTCAAATCTTTACATTTCATGCACTGTCTTGTTTCTGTCAAAATCCTTCTGATGTGTTTTGTGGCAGTAAATGTTTCTGGTGTTATTTTTATATATTCAATATGGCAAATGTTCCCTTTAAGCAACTCTGCTTCACAGGAAGGCATTGAAGCTGATTAGTACTCATATTTAGGTGATTATTACATTAAGGACAAAGTCAAATAATATATGGAAAGGATTTTCCTAAGGTCATGCTACCAGGGGAATAGAGTAATCCTGGAGTAACTGACCCTCTAACACATTCTAAGAAAGCTTTGGGTCCCTGTGCAACGCATGCCACTTTACAGCAAATGGAATATCTGTGTGGCAAATCCACCATGAAATTAGCATTCACATTGCTCCCACAGATCCATTTTGTCTCTTGTGGGAATTATAGGACACTTGCTCCAAGGGGCCTGTGTTTACCCCTAGGGCCTATTAGAGATACCCAGACTTCACCTATTTATCAAGCCCTATGTAGGACACTGAAAGGCTGACAGGAGGGAGGGGAAGAAAAGAATGGCAAGGAAAAATTAATCTTTGGAAGATTATGATGATAAATAACCAGGAATTCTATAAAGAAGGGAGAACTGTTTTTATGATTTCAGTAGTAGAAATATTAGAAGGTGGGAGCTACTGCTGGCTTAGACGAAAATCTCCCTGAGCAGAACCAGGCCAAGAATTAGTGTTGATGCTGTGAGGAAGTAGGATGAAGGAGTTGTCCAAGCCTCTTTGCTAGATGGAGGATGATACTCCAACCAGTTAGGCTATACCTCTGAGAAGTAATGAGAAAACAGCAAGGCACATAAAACAGATAAAACAGGGCTGCTGTGTGAATGGCACAGACTTGGAATGGAGAGTTAGTATAGCAGACTGCTTGGGAGCAAGAACCACCAGGCTGCCAGATTCGCAGCTTTGCCATTTAGCTCTTTGATCTTGGGCTAGTCACTTAACCTCCCTGGGTCTTGGTTTCCTCATTTGAAAACAAATTATAATGAAAGCAGCTACTCTTAGCCTTGTCATAAAGTTTAAATGTGTCCACATTTAGAATTGAGCCTGATACATTTAAATACTATTTAAATATTAGAGTATAGTTAAGTCTTAAAAATTTATTAAAAACGAGAATATAAAACCCAACAACTAAAACACTTATGGCACGAGCCAGGCAATATTCTGATGGCTTTACCCATATTACCAGTGTAATTCTCATAATAACCTATAGGGTAGGTCTCTTATAATCTCTATTTTACAGATGAGAGCATGAGACACATAAAGAATAAGCAACCTTAGGATCCAGGATTTGGATCCAGCACGGGTACCAGAATCTGTTTTTAAATACTGTATTCAACTTGACTGTATGGTATTAAAGAAAGCTCTTAGTCAAGATCTTTTAATAAACATGGATTTCTATAGGATCTAAATTTTAAATAAGTAAGGACATTTGGCAGTGTATCAAACCCTCCTAAATCTGCCTGGTGCCTCTTGGGTAAATTAGTCCTGAATCATCAGAGTTGTGGGGGTAGGTTCTGGATCCACAGAGTTGGTACAAAATGGAACAAACCTTGCCAATACTTCTGAGGTATCCCTCTACTTTGCGACTTGATTGAGTTTATAAATTGAGAATGCACAAAAGGCAGGAGCTGGACACTGTCTATAGGATATGAGGCCCTACATCTATGAGGGATACTACAGTAAATAGCTTTTAAGCCTTCTTGGCCTCAAGGCTCTGCTCAGTGTCTGGCCAGAAGACTGGAAAAGTGCCTGACATACCCACGAGGACAAGCTTCACTGATACAAATGTCACCCCACAGCTTAACCCACAAAATAGCTTGACTCCTAGAATAGCACTATACTATCCAAGGGCCCTGTCCACTCTTGCTCTCATTTTCATAGTGTTATTCCCTATACTGGCCATGGCCAACGTGGTTAGGAGTCCCTCCAGTGGATATTATGCTGGGGAGTGGACAAATCCTCTCTTTAACACCTGGCTATATTACTTAGGGAACATCTGTTTCAGCCATCTTACTTTTAGACAAGGTTCACCAAGAAGAATCTCTTCAATAGCCAGGGCCCTTTAACCACAGCGCAGTGGGACCAGGTGAATGCTGACTTCCCTGCTCAAGTCATCTGTAAGCACCTTGAATCCCTGGGTGTAGAGCACTAGAGGGGAACATGCAGACTTAGCCTTCCCAATATTACTGGAAGGAGGCCTCAGGCACTGCAATCTAGGGACTCACTACAGAGAGTTAATTGTACTAGGAACTGTGCAGAGGATACCTTAGTTAAACTAGAAGTACCATGTGCCATATTCATTCCTTTTTCTTTTATTCTTTTGTATGCATAATTATAAACATGAAAATATTCAAAGTTATACAAGATTAACCTCATAAAATCAGGGAGGTGTAGATATGTATTTATTTCTGTATTCCCAAGGTAATACATACATTCCAAATAACAAAACCTCAAACGATTCCTGTTCATCTTAAATTAAGAGAATGTCAAGTAGAAGAAGTGACTATTATTAGTTTCCTCTATGTGTGCTAGAGAACCAAGGATTTTCAATTGCATAAACAAATGAAATGTTGAAAAATTCAATGTTTCAAGGTCTCTAGACTGACAAAAGTGTTCACAACCTGCCTGGGGCTATATCTTGCAACTGCTTTAAGAAAAGGACATTAAATCTACCTTCCTAATTGACTGAGACACAGTTGCAGAAATTCAGGTGTTTCAGGAAATAATAGAAATGATTCATTAGATCACTCTTATCTGAAGCCATCCTGAACCAGCTTCTCAATCTAATATGATATAACATTTACTTAGAAGATCTTGTCTAGAACATTAAAAGAATCATTAAGAATCAGGGATAGAAACAGATTAAATTGGGAACTCTGACAAAATGCTGCCGTACAAAATATAGCTATAAGAATAATCTTCCTTGGACTGCATTTCCCAAAGAGCTATGAATAAAAAGCAACTATAACAAAACAACTATGCTATTATTGCCACATTACCTACCTCTTATTCAGAATCTTGACTACCAACCTGGCCCTCCAACTGAATTCTGGGTGGGAAAGGACAGGCAGAGTTAAATCATTCATTTCACTTGGTTTTCCTGTCTGGGGGCAATAAGGTAAGTGCTCAGTGGCAAGTAGCCTTTTTCTTTTTAAAAAAAATTTCTGCACTGGTATTCTTTATTTTCTGCTGGCTAAAGCTACAAATTATTATATTGGGGAAAATAACCTCAATATTTATATAAGTAGCCATTTTAATGAGGGTGTATCTTTAGAAATTAAATTACTTCTTGATAACTACTGCTGTTTAAGGTTGTTTGTATCTGACAATGCTTTGGGAGGGGAGCAGGCGGAAAGCTTTTATTTGTGTCACATGAAAATATTCTATGGTCTTTTATAGTTTTGCCAAGTTTAAAAACCGCTATTCTACATAATAGATAGAAACACTTAACAAGGAAAAAAACTGTGGAATCACTGGTTCGCAAAGCCTTGGTTACTCGAAACTTTTTCATTGAAAGGGGTGACTCAATTTGATCATCCTTTTTAATCGGTGGTAGTTAGACCAATTGCTCTTCAGTGCTGCAAAACACACCAACCAAGCATAAAAAGGCAAAAATGGATAGCTAAATAGGGTGCTAAGTGAAAATGCCCAGCTTCTTTTCCAAGTCCCAATGCACATAGTCATCTATAAAAATATTTTACCTCCTCTAATTTTTTATTAGTTTATCTAGATGAAAAAAACAACTACCACAACAACAAAAAAACACTTCCATTCCACCATAAATTTTAATCTGTTTTAAAACCTTTGCAGGTTTAATTCATATACACATGTATACATAAACATATTACATTAAATGATAAACAAAGATTCTAAGTGTAAATAAAGAACCATGAAATGGTTAAATAAGCCATGGAAAATGCATAGAATGGAATACTATGAGGCTAATAAAAAATCATACCTCTTATGATTATTTAGTGATGTAGCAAGAGGCTTATAACAGGTGAAAAGAAGATATAAAACTATATATCCTGTATTTCAATTTTGAAATATGTAAATAGGCATGTAGAAAACAGGAAAAGGGAAATTGAAGATGCCATCGAAAGCCTACCAACTAAGTAAAGCCCAGGACCAGACAGATTCTCAGCAGAGTTCTACCAGACCTTCAAAGAATTAACACCAATACTCCTCAAATTATTCCATGAAATAGAAAAGGAGGGAATCCTTCCAAACTTATTTTACGAAGCTAGAATCACTTGATACCAAAACAAGACAAAGACACATCAAGGAAAGAAAACAGACCAATATCCCTCATAAACACAGATATAAAAAAAAATCTAACTGGGTGTGGTGACACATGCCTGTAATCCCAGCAGCTCAGGAGGCTGAGACAGAAGGATCCTGTGTTCAAACCCTCACCAAGGGAGGCACTAAGCAACTCATTGAGACCCTGTCTTTAAATGAAATACAAAATAGGGCTGGGGATGTGGCTCAGTGGTAGAGTGCCCCTGACTTCAATCCCCAGTACAAAAAAAAAAAAAAATCAATAAAATTCTGGCAAATCACAAAAAAGATATTAAAAGGATAGTCTACCTACCGTGATCAAGTGGGGTTCATCTCAGGGATGCAAGTTTCGTTCAACATACAGAAATCAGTAAATATAATTCATCACATCACTTAAACAAGAATTGCATCATTATCTCAATAGATGCAGGAAAAAAATTGACAAAATTCAGCGTCCATTCATGTTCAAAATACTAAAAAATCCAGATATAGTAGAAATATACCTCAACATTTTAAAAGCTATCTATGTTAAACCCAAGACCAACATCATTCTAAATGAAGAAAAATTGGAAGTATTCCCTCTAAAAGCTGCAACAAGACAAGAATGCCCTCTTTCATCACTTCTATTCATCATACTTGAAACTCTAGCCAGAGCAATTATACAGAAGAAAGAAATTAAAGGCATACAAATAGAAAAAGAAGAACTCAAACTATCACTATTTGCTGATGATATGATTCTATATTTAGAAGACATAAAAATCTCCACCAGAAAACTTTCAGTGCTCATAAATGAATTAAGCAAAATAGCAGGATATAAAATTAACACCCATAAATCCAATAACATTCCTATACATCAGTGATGAATCAACTGAAAGAGATATTAGAAAAACTACCTCATTCACAATAGCCTCAAAACACACACACATAAATACACACACACACACACACACACACACACACACACACACACACACACATTGGGGAATCAATCTAACAAAAGAGGTCAAAGACCTCTACAATAAAAACTATAGAACTCTAAAAGAAAGAAATTGAGAAGACCTGAGAAGATGGAAAGATCTACCATGTTCTTGGATAGGCAGAATCATTGTGACAAAATGCCCATACTACCAAAAGAAGTACTATATAGATTTAATGTAATATCCATTAAAATTCCAATTACATTCTTCATAGAAATAGAAAAAAGCAGTTATGAAATTCAGTTGGAAAAACAAGAGACCCAGAATAGCCAAAGTAATCCTCAGCAAGAAAAATGAAGCAGGAAGCATCACAATACCAGACCTTAAATTATACTACAGAGCTATAATAACAAAAACACTATGGTATTGGTACCAAAAGAGACATGAAGACCAACAGAATAGAATAGAAGACACAGAGACAAAACCCACATAAATACATTTATCTCATACTAGACAAAGGCATGAAACACATACATTAGAGAAAGGAAAGCCTCTTCCACAAGTGGTGCTAGAAAAACTGGAAATCCCTATGTAACAAAGTGAAATTTAACTCATTCTTCACAAAACTCAACATGGATCAAGAACCTAGGCATTATACCAGCAACCCTGTACCTAATATAAGAAAAAGCCCAGCTCTCCATTATGTTGGCTTAGGAACTGACTCCCTTAACAAGACTCCTAAAGTGCAAGAAATAATGTCAAGAAACAATAAATGGAATGGTATCATACTAAAAAGCTTCTTCACAGCAAAGGAAACCATCAAGAATGTGAAGAGAGAGCCTACAAAATGGGAGAAAATCTTCGCCACCTGAACCTCAGATAGAGCATCAACCTCCAGGATATATAAAGATTTCAAAAAACTTAACACCAAAAAAAAAAAAAAACCACCAAATAACCCAATCAATAAATGAGCAAAGGAACTTAATAAGCACTTCACAGAAAAAGAAATATGTTGGTCAACAAATATATGAAAAATGTTCAATCTCAGTAGCAGTTAGAGAAATGTAAATTAAAACTACACTGAGATTTCATCTCACTCTAGACAGAATGACAATTACCAAGAATACAAGTAACAATAAATGTTGGTGAGGATGTGGGAGAAAAGGTACACTCATACATTCCTTGTGGGACTGCAAATTGATGCAACCACTCTAGAAAGTGGTATGGAGATTCCTCAGAAAACTTGAAATGGAACTACCATTTGACTCTCAGCATATACCCAAAGGACCTAAAATCAGTGATGCTTCCACACTAATGTTTATAGCAATACAGTTCATAATAGCTAAACTATGGAAACAGCCTAAGTGCCCTTTAACAGATGAATGATTAAAGAAAATATGGTATATACACAATGAAATATACTCAGCCATAAAGGGAAATGAAATTATGGCATTTGCTGGTAAATAAATGGAACTGGAGACTATCATGCTAAGTGAAATAAGCCAATACCCAAAAGCCAAAGGCTGAATGTTCTTTCTGAAAATCGGATGTTGACTCACAATAGGCAGGGGGTTAGGGGGTAGGGAAGAATAAAAGTACTTTGGATTAGACAAAGGGGAATTAAGGGAAGGGAGGGGAATGGGAATAGAAAAGATAGAAGAATGAATTAGACATTACTTTCTTATGTTCATATATGAATACATGACCAATGTAATTCTACATTATTTACAAACAGAAGAATGGGAAGTTGTATTCCACGTATGTATAATATGCCAAAATACTTTCTACTTTCATGTATAACTAAAAAGAATGAATAAAAATATATAGAAAGAAAAAAAACAAAAGAAGAAAATATACTAATATATTAACCATTAACCATCTAGTAGTGAGACCATGCACATTTCCTCACACTTTCTCCATTTTTCAATTTTTTTCTTTTATAGGGAGGGTGCTACACTTATAAGCTGTATGGATATGGGGGTTGTTCAGGTACAATATTAGCTTGTATCTACAACTTAAAGTGTACACAGCTTCAAAAACAGAATTAACAGTGAGTTGAGTTCATTGTTGAAGATAATGCTACCTGAAATAGAAATATTCTATTTAAATTACAAGCAAATATCTGATAGCTAAGGAAACCTAAGGAAGAAGACAACTGCGTGAAGCCTATTCTAGACATAAATTCCTAAACTGATAGAGAAACCATAACTGAAGAAAAGGCCCTACAGGTTTCATTCTGGTATGAGAGGATACAAAAACATATGTTGAATGTTTTAAACTTTCAAATACACACACTCATCTTTAGTTCAAGGACATTCATAAAAGAACCCTTAAATAAAAATGTTTTCATCTTGTTCAAATGCTATTCTTTCATAATTAAAATCTCTGAAGACTAAGATTCATTTTGTTTTGCTCTATCTATTATGCTTCTTTACTTGGAAAATAAAGGACTAAATGTAAAGTAAGTGTAGGTTAAGAGTAATGCATTGCAGTGTGGAGGCACATGCCTGGAGTCCCTACAACCTGGAAGATTGAGGCAGGGGGACCTCAAGTTTCCAGCTAGCCTCAGCAACTTAGTAAGACCCTATCACAAAATAAATGTAAAATAAGCTCAGTAGTAAAGTGCCCCTGAGTTCAATCCTCAGTACTGAAAAAAAAAAAAAAAAAAAAAAGGCAGACATCAACCAGAGACAAAGGAAAAAAAAAAAATGAAGCTTCTCTTAAACAAGAAAGTCATTTCTCCTTGTTTCCTTGTTAGTGTACCATGTGCAGATCCTATCTTGGTTCTGTAGAATCCCCAGGGGAAACAAAGTAACTTGTGGTTGAAAAGAGCAAAATAAGGTACAGAAACACTCATGAAGAAATAAATCTTTGAGAAAAGAACTTATAAACCTCAAAACAGAACATGGCTGGGGGTGTAGCTTAGTGGCATAGCACCTACATAGCATGCACAATCCCTGGGTTCCACAATCAACCACCACCATGAACAACAAAATCATTCTTTGGCCAATGATGAGTCATCTGCAATTTACATAAAATACTTCATAATAGTGACTGGAATGTGCATAAGATATATTTAATCTATGCCCTGTGTAGATTCAATGAATACCGAAGTCGTAAGTAATTCATACTCCAGGATAGTTAGATCTGAAGATCATAATCAAGAGTCCACACTCCAGATTGGTTCATGTCACCTACTTTAAATATCACTATTCTGTCTATATTATAGGTTGAGTTAATTGGCTTATGTTCAAAAATTTTCTCTTTTTTAAAATAAGTGATAGTTAAGAGAGGTGAATTCCCAGAAAGACTGTACAGGTCTTTCTGCTTTCCATGAATAAAAACCCAGCACTGTAGTTCTGAAACTTCTTTTAGCTGTGTGCCCCCTTAATAGAGGACACTGTCACTTGAAGAAACAAGGAGGCTTCTGCCTCTGGTAGCAATACTAATAAAATTCTTCTGATTCTGCCACGGTAATACTGTTGCATCTTAACTGGAATAAAGTTTACATTAAGGCTAATTATTGGATCTCCTACATAAACAAAGGAATGGGAATAATCAAAACTGGTTTTACCCCTGCATGTTAATAAAGAAATGGCAGAACTCAGATGATGGCTTCCTTTCATTTTAATATAGGGAAGAGATCTTTATATTCCACCTAACCTTAATTTTTTAGCAGCTTTTAAAAGTAACTTTTTAAATCTGTAAATTATAAAACTCAGCTTAAGGATTACTTTCTTAGACAAGACTTTTTTCCAAGTTGAAAAATGCTAGTTCTTCCTTTATACTTCCCATGGTATCTGGTCTTTCAATTATACTGTTTTGGTTTGGTTTGGGTACTGTTTGTCTTCCCCACTGATTGTGTGTTTCTTTAAAGTTTAGAGTAAAAAGCACATATACTTCATCCCTAAACTTTATAAGACGGTGCTTGTTAAAATTTGTAGCTACAAATTTAACATTTGCTCTACATTAAACTTATGCATACCAAGAATACAATACAAGAGGGCTTAGCATCACTAGAAATTTCTGGAAAGGCCTAAGAACATTTCCCATGGGCCTTTTTCTCATGGGTATGTCATTCAGTGCGGTAGGCTTCTTAGGCAGCATCCTGAATCTTGGACACTCACAGGATCCTACCTTAGTAGACACGTCTGACAATACCTTGATTGGGCCACATTTGAAAAATGAAGGCATAACTAAATAAATATATGAATGCAACTCTTCTGAGCTGTGACAGTCCTATAAGCCACTTTTCCTATGGGGTAAAACAGGTTTGTAGCAATATTAATAAGTAAGATGCAGGTATTTGGGACAATTTGGGAACAATCAAATCTGCCACTTATATACATTTCCCGCACTAAACTTCTTTCCTAGAATCTAGTTTTAAACTTACTGCTCCAATAAGACTCCATAAATTGAATAGTTTCTCGAGCCCATTAATTTAATATGAACATTCTGTGCCAAAAATAATATTGAGGTGTAATGCAGAGAAAGCTGTAGAGGTAGAGAATGAAGACTGCTTCTAGAATAGGATGTCTTATGTTATATAAGCCTCATTCTATAAATATGTTTGGCATAAGTGTTATTCTGCATTATTTTTGCTACAATATGTGTTATTCTGAAGATCTGTTATAGTGATGGCTTATAGGTCTACTATATCAGAATTACATATTGACAATTGTGAAAGAGAAAACAATCTTAATACAAAAAAACTGTCAAAAAAGAAACAGCTTGATGGTTATATATGCAGTTTTATTTTAAAACTGATAAATTATTTTAATTTTAAGATGCTGAAAATATATCTTTCCTGTTCAAAGACTTTGACTTGTTTTTCATTTATTGTTCTGCTACTCTAAAAAAGGAAACCTAACATTTTCTAACTGATGGACAGCAGTGAATTCCTTTTTACTGAAACTCCCACACTCAAAACTTCTTGGCAGTTTTTAAGGCAATGCTGGGTTAGGAAGAAGATGAGAATATGTCAACTTTACTAAGATGAACATCTGGCTTCTAGAGTCACTACATGAAGGAAAAATATAGAAACTGAAAAATATTTGTCATATGAAAATTTTCTAATGGTGAAATCTAATCGAGAGTCTAGAAGCTTTAAGGTATTTAAATTATCTATTTAATATTTCAATTTAAATAGTTAAAATTCAGTGGATGTTTTTACATATATGAGTAAACATGAGCCTCAAGGAAAACAATGCCTTCAACAAAATCAGGGGAATAGAAGACATAAAACATTTCAGAATATTGTCTTCAAAAAATACCTATTTTACACCTATAACACATATTGCAAGTGGCACTGGGAATGAAAAAATGAGATAACCACTGAGAATACTCACCCTCATCATTAATTACTTCTGTTTTAAGTTAATGATTTTATTATTATTACTTTAGCATTACTATTATCACTGAGTTGATATTTTTTGATGTAAAAATAAACCAAAATAGAGCAAATCAAAATTACATTTATTTCATATTTTAGGAAGGTCTAGAACAGTGATTCTCAGAAGTTCATGTGTAAAATAACTAATTCAAGAAAAGAATCTTATAGAGAGGGCCAGGAATAGTGCTATGAAATAATAATAAGCCAACAGAAGATAGAATCTATAAGAAACACTATGTGAGATATGCTCCCCTAAAATCTGTGACAGCACCTAACTATCCTTTCCCAATAAAATTCAGCTATAAGAATTGGTGTGTTACAATTCATATTACATATATAGAGAACAATTTTTCATATCTCTGTTGTAATATATAACAAATTAAAATTTTTTAAAAAAATTTAAAAAAGAAGTAGAATGTTGAAAATGTTTAACAACTGATTATCAGTAGGGTGGGATGAGGGTGATTTGCAGTGTCTGTCTATGTCTGTGGTATAAATTCTCCCACAATAGCCAATTTCAAACTACCAATGTGAAACCACTGAACATGAAATTGGGAAGAAATGCTCAGTAGCAAGTCATAATGCCTACATACTGTAAAAGTGTGAGAAAATGATTATAAAGTGGTATCTTGAGGATTTATTAATCCCTACATTTTATAATTTATATGTAAACTCATAAGATTTAAATTTTAATCATGTAATCATGGTTATGTTTTAACAGTCACTCAAAAAAAATTCTAAAAATTTAATAATCAACTCCTATAAGCCAGGAAAACTAGCCCTGGCACACACTGGCTTAAGAGTCATTTAATTTTGTCTAACTTATAACAATTGATATAAAAGCAATAATTAAAGTGTTTAAGTCAGGTTTTTCACTGCTGTGACTAAAAGGACCCAACCAGAACAATTATAGAGAAGGAAAAGTTTTGAGGGCTCACAGTTTTAGAGGTCTTAGTCTGTAGAAGGGCAACTCCATTCCTCGAGGCTCGAGGTGAGACAGAACATCATGGTAGAAAAGTTTGATAGAGGGAAGCAGTTCACATGATGATCAGAAAGCTGAGACAGAAGTTTCCAGATACAAATATATACCCCAAAAGCCACACCTCCAATTCCCACCTCCAGCCACACCCTACCACTTCAGTTTATTCCTGAGGAGCCCCTCTACTTCCTCACAGCAAAGGGACAGAGTGCCAGTCTTTTCCCTTAGCATCCCTGCTTCTCATTATTTGCATCCCTGACCCCTGAGCTCAGAAATTACTTAAGTGCACAGTTTCTCTAGTGTTGGCTGATTACCTACTGATGGAGGCTTTTCATTAGGAGACTAATGGAGATTTGACTAACATCTTTAAGGAAATGGGGCAGGTGTTAGAAGTCAAGATTTTCATTTGTGTCATCATTTGTTAATTTTGGAAATTTTAGCATAATTATTAATGATTTTATAAGAACTCACAGATTACTGAAAAGGCTTTTAGTTACATATAACATTTTGACATTAATATGGGCCAGGCACGTTCCTGTATATCAGCGACAAATCCTCTGAAACGGAAATGAGGACAACTACTCCATTCACAATATCCCCCCAAAAAATAAAATACTTGGGAATCAACCTAACAAGAGAGGTGAAAGATTTATATAATGAAAATTACAGAACCCTAAAGAAAGACATAGAAGAAGACCTTAGAAGATGGAGAAATATACCCCGCTCATGGATAGGCAGAACTAACATCATCAAAATGGCGATATTACCAAAAGTTCTCTATAAGTTCAATGCAATACCAATCAAAATCCCAACAGCATTTCTTGTAGAAATAGATAAAAGAATCATGAAATTCATATGGAATAATAAAGACCCAGAATAGCAAAAACAATACTAAGCAGGAAGTGTGAATCAGGTGGTATAGCGATACCAGACTTCAAACTATACTACAGAGCAATCGTAACAAAAACAGCATAGTACTGGTACCAAAACAGGCGGGTGGACCAATGGTACAGAATAGAGGACACAGTAACCAATCCACAAAACTACAACTACCTTATATTTGATAAAGGGGCTAAAAGCATGCAATGGAGGAAGGATAGCATCTTCAACAAATGGTGCTGGGAAAACTCGAAATCCATTTGCATCAAAATGAATCTGAATCCCTATCTCTCGCCATGCACAAAAGTTAACTCAAAATGGATCAAGGAGCTTGATATTAAATCAGAGACACGGCATCTGATAGAAGAAAAAGTTGGCTACAATCTACATACTGTGGGATCGAGCCCCAAATTCCTCAATAGGACACCCATAGCGCAAGAGTTAACAACTAGAATCAACAAATGGGACTTACTCAAACTAAAAAGTTTTTTCTCAGCAAAAGAAACAATAAGAGAGATAAATAGGGAGCCTACATCCTGGGAACAAATCTTTAATCCACACACTTCAGATAGAGCCCTAATAACCAGAATATACAAAGAACTCAAAAAATTAGACAATAAGATAACAAATAACCCAATCAATAAATGGGCCAAGGACCTGAATAGACACTTCTCAGAGGAGGACATACAATCAATCAACAAGTACATGAAGAAATGCTCACCATCACTAGCAGTCAGAGAAATGCAAATCAAAACTACCCTAAGATACCATCTCACTCCAGTAAGATTGGCAGCCATTAGGAAGTCAAACAACAATAAGTGCTGGAGAGGATGCGGGGAAAAGGGCACTCTTGTTCATTGCTGGTGGGACTGCAAATTGGTGCAGCCAATTTGGAAAGCAGTATGGAGATTTCTTGGAAAGCTGGGAATGGAACCACCATTTGACCCAGCTATTCCCCTTCTCGGTCTATTCCCTAAAGACTTAAAAAGAGCATGCTACAGGGACACTGCTGCATCGATGTTCATAGCAGCACAATTCATGATAGCTAAACTGTGGAACCAACCTAGATGCCCTTCAATAGATGAATGGATAAAAAAAATGTGGCATTTATACACAATGGAGTATTACTCTGCATTAAGAAACGACAAAATCATAGAATTTGGAGGGAAATGGATGGCATTAGAGCAGATTATGCTAAGTGAAGCTAGTCAATCGTTAAAAAACAAATACCAAATGACCCCTTTGATATAAGGGGAGTAAACAAGGACAGGGTAGGGATGAAGAGCTTGAGAAGAAGATTTACATTAAACAGGGATGAGAGGTGGGAGGGAAAGGGAGTGAGAATGATATATAAGAGGAAAGGAGGGGTAAGACAAGATAATACAAATGGAAGAAATGATTTACAGTAGAAGGGGTAGAGAGAGAAAAGGGGAGGGGAGGGGAGGGGAGGGGGGATAGTAGAGAATAGGACTGACAGCAGAATACATCAGACACTAGAAAAGCAATATGTCAATCAATGGAAGGGTAACTGATGTGATACAGCAATCTGTATACGGGGTAAAGTTGGTAGTTCATAACCCACTTGAATCAAACTGTGAAAGATGATGTATTAAGAACTGTGTAATGTTTTGAACGACCAACAATAAAAAAAAAATATGGGCCAGGCAGAAATTATGTATATTTTCCATAGTAAACTATTTAATCTTGTCTCATAAAAATCATCCCTTTATTAAATTGACACTTAAAGAGATGTGCTCCTATTTTTCCTCCAATAATATAGAACATCTATAGTCACTATATTGAGTAAAAATTTTCAGCATAATGCTGCATGCTTCATTTTACACATTGTAAGAATAAACTCTGTACATTGAGGTTTCAAATAATTTAAAAAATATACTTTTTAGTTATAGATGGATGCAATATCTTTATTTTGCTTATTCATTTTTATGTGGTTCTGAGGATTGAACCCAGTGCCTCACATTTGTAAGACAAGCACTCTGCCACTGAGCCACAACCCTAGCCCCATTTCAAATAATTTTAAAATCAAGAGAATGCACTACTTTTCCCTTAACTATAAGAAAAATATTCTTTAATATCAAATTGGCAAAAAATAAAGTATTAAATTGCAATTTGCCATTATGGTATTATTATTTGGTTGTCAATAATATCAAATCTCTACTCAAATTTATTCAATATACTATTCCTAAAATAAAGATATTTTATATTTCATATCAAGAAAACTATGCACAGAATATGTTCTTAAAATGGACTAAAATATTCATTTTTTTACACTCAAATATAATTTAGGCAAGATATAAATGGAATTTATCTGACAACATGTTATGAATTGTCAAAAATCTTCATCCAAAATAAAACAGATTCATATAAAATATTAACAATAGCCTGCACCTGAAATAAAATTTTAAAGAGATAATTATAAGGGAAGTCATCCAACCTAATTATACCTATTTTAATAACAAAAAGTACATATAAAGTTTCATCATAATTATGTACCTAAGGTGATATGCTATATAGCCCTTAAACTTCTTTCTAAAATTAATAGAAAATAGAAATCAAATTATCTTTTTCAATAAAAGAGAATGATCATTTCATTCAATTAATCTGAAGTTTTCTCTTTTGAATATGAAGTGGATTAGCTCTTCCTAAGCCCCTTGTGGGTCTAAGAGACAAGTCCTCAAGATTGATTCAGCCAGCCACTGAGTCAGCCCAGCAAGCACTTGCTATGGGTATTCTAGTTCAGGGCAGCAAGACAAGGGCTCCTTGCAGCCTTTTTTCAATATTCTTGGTCACCTCCAGCCTTTAAATCAAAATGTACTAAAAAAGGATTCTGAGACATTTACTGAACTTATAACCACAAACACATTTAAAACATTTAGTACTCACTGTACAAAGTTGAATCCTTAGGAAGATTGTCAAAAAGAAACAATACACACGACTATTTCATATTAGAATAAAAGTAGGGTGAAAAATGAACCAACTGGGTAAGAGTCAAACCTGCTATGCAATTCTGATAGCTTTAGTAAGCCTTACCTTAGCATTGCCAATTTGATGGTTTTCTTTTCTGACAATATGGTGTTTGCTTAAATGTGATAATGCAACCTTATGGGGAAGAAGGCAGGGGCAGATGGAAAGGTATCTGTATGAACCACATTATTCCTTTTCAAAACTTTAAAAAAATTGTTTTGGATGGTCTATAAGTCAATTTTGCATAGTATTCCTTTTGGGGGAATGTTTGAATATATTTAATCTCTTAAGTTTTATATATGTATATATAATCTATAAAGAAAAGTTCTCTTTATAACCATATAAACCCAAAGTTTAAGATAACTTTTAATAAGTACTCACTATGTGCTAGGGACTCAGATAGATATTGCTATAGAAATTAATTTAGAAGATCATATTCTTCAGAAATTCTTTGCCTTGAGCTTAGTTAAATCTTCAGCTATGTATAAAACTAAGACTTGGCTTAGACAGGCAGTGTTTAAAAGTGTGGGGGAATTACTGCTTTCTTGGACTAACAGTAAAGAGGTTCAAAGGACAGAGAGTACAGAAAGATTAAAAAAAAATCCTGAATATGAAGCTTTCCAAAGGACCACAATCCTGAAGCCAAAGAATATAATCAAAATTTTAGTATGTAGGCTGAAGTAATGGAAGAAGAATAAATAAGGGATGATTGTGATTTTTTTCCTGGGAGGATGTAAGAACTCTTGGGCACACTGAGACTGGAGCAGGAACAGTGAATCTAAGACATATACATGGTTACAGGGTTTCCTGTTCTCTGTGTTGGGTCTAATTAGCTTAAACTCAGCTATCAGGGAACCTACAGAACAAGGATACCATAACCTGCTTGTAAGCTGGGTTCTGTGATTTTGAAGTTCTATCTACCCTCCTTGCTAGAGACTCAAGTCTAATAATAATAAAGCCTTAAATTTTATCATAGTTTTCTCAGGTAGGTATCATCATCCTCAATTACTGTAAAGAAAATGGAAGGTCAGCAAAGTAGTTTTCTTATCTGAGGTCACAGGGCTAGTTCTTAAGTTACAATTTAAGTAGTTGGTTCTTTCTAGCTCAATCAGATGTTCTCTCTATCACAATATGACTAGATCATGTCAATAAATGACACTTAATGTTTACATATTGAAATGTTTACATGCTTTTAAAAATTGAATACGAGAGCATGATAACAAATATGTTTAAGTGTGAAAATAAATTTTAAAAAATTATTACTTGTTGTTACATTGTTAATCAATGAACACATGGCATTCAAGTATAGGGTTTTCATAAGTTTTTACTGTATCAAAATACCATGAAAAATCCAAAATCAAATAATTAAATAGATTGTATTTTCAACTCAAGAATAGAATAAATATTTAGAAGCTTTAGAAAAGGCAGAAATGTATGTAAAGGTGGAGAAGCAAGTTCTCTGAGGAGCCAGAGATCTACAGAGAATAGGCCAGTATAAAATTGCATAAATTCATTGTGTTGAGGAATGAGAACAGTATGATTTTGAGCATATTCCTTAACCGTCTGGAGCCTCAGTCCCTCCATTAAAAAAAAAAAGAGAGAGATGTTGGACAAACATATCACTAAGTTCTTACAACTATTTAGAATTCAATATTACTAAATCAATTACTAATTCTGCAAGTGTTTTCTTTTACAAATAAGTATTTTCTTCAGAAGGACCAGATGAGTCACAAACCCAGCAATAAAATAATTACTCTCAAATTTGTCTTTCCCTTGAATAGTAAGAAGAATTAAACAAGAAATATTCCCCTCCAGTGGTCTAAGTCTCAACATCTTCAGAATTACTTAATACACATGATAGCAAACACTACAGCTTTGAACAAGGAAACATCTTATTCTTATTTTACCTATTTGTGTGTGTGTGTGTGTGTGTGTGTGTGTGTGTGTGTGTGTGTGTGTGTGTTGCTAGGAACTGAACCCAGGCCAAGGCCTTGTGCATGTAAGGCAAGCACTCTACCAACTGAGTTATATCCCCAGCCCTTTATTTTACCTTTTTATGTATCTGGATGCACATTATCAAATCTCATAACATGCAAAATGCTTTTTGCCAATGTTCAATCTCTTAAAAATAATGAACTCTTGTATCCTATTGCAATTACACTGAATAGCCTACTTCCTTTTCCTCTCACCTTCCACATTTTATCTGTAATCAAGACCTTGCATTTTATCTGTAATCAAGTTGTTGAGAATACAACTCTTGATTCCATCTCCATCTACCATGAAGCCACCTTCTCTGAACTGGGCTTACAGCCCAAGCCAATTAAAGGATCGGCCAACATTCATATCTACTCCCCTCCCACCCTCATCTGTTTTCTATGCTTTCACCAAAGTTCTTTTAAAAATGATAATCTGATCATGCTTATCCCTGTTCAAAACTCTTAAAAGTTTATCATTGTTCAAAGGGGGGAAATATCCCTCTTCAAAGTCTGCAGTTCTCACAGTGGTGGTCCTCATACTTGGCTGTACACTGTATTCACTTGAAAAACTTGTTTAACAAACCTTGTTGCCTGGGCTCCACCAACAGAGACTTTGATGTAATTGGTCCTGCGTGCAGTTGGACAACCATGTATTTTTTTCATATTTTACTAATATTTTATTTTTTTCTCTTTGTTCTTTTTAGATATACAAGACAATAGAGTGCATTTTGATGTACTATACATACATGGAATATAACTTATTCTAATAAGGATCCCATTCTTGTGGTTATACATGATGTAGTTTCCCTGGTCCTGTGTTCATATGAACACAGGAAAATTATGTCTACTTCACCCTACTATCTTTCCTGCTCCCATCCTGGCTCCTTCCCCTTCATTTCACTTTGTCTAACCCAGTGAATTTCTATTCTTCTCTCCCCACTCCCCTTCACTCCCCTTACTGTGTTTTAGCATCCATATATCAGAGAGAACACTTGACCTTTGGTTTTTTGGGGAACAACTGTGTGTGTGTGTGTGTGTGTGTGTGTGTGTGTGTGTGTGTGTGTGTGTGTATGTGTTTGAGAATTTAGTAGCAGATTTACTACAAGCAAGCAAGGAAAGCTCCCACAGCATGGGGGGATGTCCCACATCAGTGGCTGTCTGCTAGGGGTTTATATACTGTTTTGATGAGCTAATCTTTCATTGGAGAATACCTCTTGATTGTTCTTTTTTTCTGATTCAATTGTACAATTTAATTCTTATACCCATAATGGGATGGTTTAATATGTTTGTTAACCTGAGTTTGTCCTGTACTTGTTACTTAAAAATAAAGGATTTCTTGGGAACAAAACAACTCATTGGGATTGACTAATATTAGGTGGTCAAGAAAGCCTGGGAACAACAGAGTGGGGGTATCTGAGTGTGAATGGGGCCTTCCACTCAGGCAGCCAAAACCAAACCAAACCAAAACAACAACAACAAAAACATGCCTGGATTTTTAATCTGGGATGTGGGAATCGCATTCTCCAAGGTCCCAAATTCTAAGAAATCTGTCTCCTGCCTCACTAATTGATTTGGGGGGGGGGTGTACCAGTGATTGAACTCAGGGGTATTCAACCACTGAGCCACATCCCCAGCCCTATTTTGTATTTTGTTTAGAAACAGGGACTCACTGAAGAACAACCATATTTTTAAAAGCTCCTCTTATAGCTCAACTGTGCCATCAGAGATGAGAACCAGTACTCTAGAGCTGCACTGTCCAATATGGTAGCTACTCACAACAGACTTAACAGTCATGGGTACAAGTTTAAAGATTATAATTTCAAGTTAAAAAAGTCATTATATTCATCCATTTGTACCGAATACTACAGACTGCACAATTATTAATGAACAGAATATTTACTTATGATTCTTGGAGGCTGGGAAGTACAAGCCCAAGGAACCAGCATATGGCAAGGGCCTTTTGTTATATCATCCCATGGTAAAAGGACACAGAGAGATACAAAGTAAGGAAGGAGGCCAAATTCACCCTTTTATGATGAATCCACTCTCGAGATAGTGAGTCCACTCCCACCATTAATCCATTTAGGAGGACAGAGGACAGAGGTGGTCCAATCACCTCTTATATGTCCCCCCCCCCGCCCACCCTGTATCTTCCTTTCTTTCCTCCTTCCTTTTTTTAAAATTTTATTCATCTGATTCACTTTGTCCAATAAAACAGAAACTTTACTGTATAGGGGTCTTCCTTGACTTTTTCTTGGGGTAGAGGTTATTAGTTGATGATACTGGGTACAGGATTATCTTCTATTCTAAGTTGTATTTTGGGGTGAGCTGATGGAGAGGAGGCTTGCAAACAAAACACCAAATGCAATTCTCTGGATATTGTGGTGTGGAAAAGTATAGCCATCCTCTATTTGCCTCTAAATATCAATCACAGCTGCTCAGGTGGGGTGTCTGCCTTGTCTTGTATTTTGCTGCCACATTCTGAATGGTGTCACTAGACTCGATTTCAAGAGTGATAACCTTGCCCATCAGGGTCTTTACAGAGATTTCCATGTCTATGTGAGCCACACAGCCCCTGTCACCAACCTGCCAGGCTGTTGTCCTCTCTCTTGATACTGTGTTGTTAGAGATTAGATTTCCAACACATAACTTTGGGGGACACATTCAAATTACATGTCATAATATTTTTAAATAAGATGAGAAAACATTTGAAAATATTTTCTACAACAAGGTATCAGAAATTACCTTTAATTAGAAGATTAATTTTAATTTGTCATTAATTTCATGACATTCTTTTTAGAGAAACAGATTTAGTGGTATAAGTAAATTTTGGTGTTAACCTTACAGCAGGTCATGGTAGAGTCATAATGTCA
Organism: Ictidomys tridecemlineatus; assembly: GCF_052094955.1. Classification (NCBI taxonomy): domain Eukaryota; kingdom Metazoa; phylum Chordata; class Mammalia; order Rodentia; family Sciuridae; genus Ictidomys; species Ictidomys tridecemlineatus. The sequence continues at coordinate 162,412,004 of NC_135478.1, read as the reverse complement.
ATTGTATCTTAGATCCTTTTTACAAAAGTTATTAGTAAAATATTTTTTTAAATGAATGTGTTTTAGCTAGAAAATTATCCTTAAAATAGGCTTATCATGTTTTAAATTTTTTGCATAAACATAATCTTTCACTTATCACTTGTAATTAATGGTTATTTTTAAATGATGTTCCTTCTTATTAAGTATTTCTAATTCTGTTAGTGGTGGCAAATATTAAGAGGTTGAAATCTTAATGGTGTTTCAAGGTGGGGCCTTTAGGCGGTGATTAGAATGTCATCAGGATGGAACCTCCAGGAATGGATCCTGGTGGCTTTATAAAAAGAGGGAGTGACCAGGAGAGACACAGGTGCAAGCTTCCTGTCTCTGGCTGTGTGATTCCCTCTGCCACCCATTCCCCCTGCCTACAGCAAGACCATCACAGATGTGGCTCCCTGACCTTAGGCCTCCAGAACTTCAAGTCAAAATGAATCTCTTTTCTTATAAAGGGAACTTGTCTGTTCTGTTATGTGATTTACCAACAGAAATAAGGACAAATACTGTATTTTTCACATCTTCCACACAAATCAGCCTAGATTTTGGTATCAAATAAAAGTACCACAAGTTCTTTTACAAATCGAAATGAGGAATTCTGGAAAGTTACCCTTATGAATCACTATATTTTCTTCATATTAAACATAAGAGTAATTTTAAATAAGTTCTATTTTTTTTCAAATCTACCATGAAACAGATGCATAAAAGGGAAATAATTATTTTAATCTAATGTTCCTACATTTTTTCCTAATAAATTGTACTATGTGTAGTAAGTATTCACTTGAAAAAACATCAGATGGATTTTTCAGTTGCTCTTTGACATTTAAAGACATTTAAATGTTAGAAAAACATTATAATTTGCAGGAGTATTAAGCCTCTGAAAACACATGAGACTTCAAATAGGATTTGTTCTCTCTTTTCACAGAGTAAAGTTGCTAAAAATAGTGGGAACTTAAGCTAGGCCATAGTTTTGTGACATGGGTATCATTTTTCTAAAATGGAAGAAATAAAACAAGACTGTTTGGAGGCCTGTTACAGAGGATGGATTAGCATTCACATACCAGCCTTTCAGAGTGTTATACCAAAGGCCTTTTCCACTATGAAGCTAAACTTAACACCAAGCCCAGCCTAACTGTAGGACACCTCATTGTACTTGTATTACAGTATGCAAATATAAATAAAGTTACCACAAATTGGTGAACAATTAATGAGATTCATTGCAGGGATATTTCATCACTGACTGCTGTTTTCCTGCCAACTGAGACATGATGTATTTAATTCTAAATGACACCACCTGCTACCACCTCTAAGTGAAATGAAAAAGCTGCCAAAGGGCATGTTGGGAATTAACTTGCAAGCTTCCTTTTAATCAGGCATTTCTCCATAACCCTGAAAGCCAAAAACATAACAAATGAAAAATAACAGTTTTGTAAGTCGATAGTTGAATTTGGAGTGCTCATCAAATAAAAGAAACTTAGAATATATAGCATGATGGTACACACAACAATAATATTCTTTTCCTGCTATAGAAGAAAAAAATGTGTAAGAAAAGACAATATTATCTAACATAACAAATCAATAAGAAGGAGAAAGTGAAGTGAATGTTTTCATTTGTCAGTTACCATGATAATGTTACTGTGAATGTACTGAGTGTCTTTTATCTGAAGATTTAACAGAGCTTCCAAACCTTAATTCATAATGTTTCAATACATCCTCAGTGAAGTATCAACATGATATCGTGTATATTTTTCTAACAAGTAAGATGAGTTAGTGTGTGGACAGATACTTCACAAAGAACCTACAACACTTTTCTTGTAGCTCTTATCTTATGATATTCAATCCTCTTTCCTGATAGACTGAGGTGCTATTCAGTGTGAACAGGGGAGGGTGGAGGAAAGCACACATAGTTGATTTATACCAATTTCTTATCACTAGGGTCAGTCAAATGAGGAACCATTTTCAGAAGTAATCAAGTTTCAAGTTGCTAAAGATGAACTTAGTTTAGTGCAAGGCAGTATAAAATCCCCCAAAATGTCTTCTCATAAAGTCTCCCCTAGTCCCCAGAAGTCTCAAAATGTTACCCCTATTAAATGTAATGTCAAAATCACATTTGAATTGCTTATATTCATAAAATACCTGAGATAAACAACTTAAAAGGATGAAATATTTATTCTAGCTCATGGTTTCAGAGATTTCAGTCCAGGGTCAGTTGATCTGAGGCTTTGGAGCTTATGGAGGGGCAGAATACCACAGTGGGAAACACATGGGGAGTGAAGCTGCTCACCTCCTGATAGAAACAAAAAGAGAGGAGGAAGGGGCCAGTGTCCCAATATCCCTTCAAGGGCACACGCCCAAGACCTAACTCCATTCCACTAGACTCCACCTCCTAAAAGTTCTACCACTTCCCAACAGTGCCACAGATGGGCAATCAAGCTTTTAGCACATGGCCTTTGGGGGACATTTAAGATCCAAACTATAAAAGGTTCTAAGCCCAAACATTCCTACAGAAAAGCACACTCTTCCATTCATTCAGCAGTCAGTCAGTCATTTTTCAAAATATACTTTATATGCCAGGTTCTAGGTGCTAGGAACGGTTCATAAATAAGTTGGGAAAAATCCAGGCCTTTGTGGAGCTTATATTCTGATGTGATGACAGCAATAAATAAAGAAATATGTAATAGTGGTAATGGCAGAAAAAACAATAAATAGATTAAGAGAATAGGATACAAGCTTTTCCCTGAGTAATCAGAGAGTTCTCTGAGCAGGAACACAAATCTGAATAAGACAAGGAAGGGGACTAGGCAAGAATCTTTTACAATGCATGCCTTCCCCTCTGCATGCCTTGAGGGCTTTGCTCTGACAAACCACCTCTTTAATATTACTAATTCCATTTTCTGATTTATTTCTCATTGGTATATGAATATGTTCTAAAATATTCAAGTCTAAATATTAAAAAGGAAAACAAAGAAACAAAACTCTTCTTTAACCTGACTTCTAAAACCCTTCTCACTCATTTATTTCTCTTTACAGCCAAAATGAATGTCCACAAGTAAAAGATTTCTTTTCTCCTCTTTGTTTTTGAGCACATATCAAGCTGGTTTGGAGATCCACCACTCAACGGAAATACATTATCAGGGTGATCAACAACCTTCACAATTCCAGAATTAATTCTCTGACCACATTTTTCAATAGTACTCAATTCAGTGACTATTCCTAAAATTATTCCCTTTCCTGATTTCTGTAATACCATTCTTCAACTGGTACTGGTGACTCATCTCTGTCATCTTGGCTAGTTCCTTCTCATCATGTTACTCTGAACACTGAAGGGCTCCAGGGTTCCTTCCATCGACCTTTCCTTCTCTATCTAAAACTGCCTTCACCTTTCTCCATATAAAATCTTCCCTTCTCTATCTAAAACTGTACATTTAAATAGACTGATGACTTCCAAATATACCCAAACACAGAACTCTATTCTAATTCTACACTTAATATAACAGATACCACAAATAAAATACCTCAAACGTATAATTATTATATTTTGCACTCCTACACACACTTGCTATTCCCACAGACTTCCCCATTATGGCAGACCGTTTTCCAAAGAGGACTGCCACAGTACTTCCCATTCTACACATTCTTCTTGCATTATGACCTTGATATATATCCCTCCTCAAGTGGTGGAGTGTCTGGCCCCTTGAGTCTGTGTAAACTTTTGTGACTGCTTCTTTCAACAGAGTATGATGGAAATGGTGCTATGTCATTTCTAAGACTAAATGATAAAAATGAAGTTCCATTTGCCTCCTTGCTTGAGTCAGTCATTCTTAGACTGTGTGGAAGTCCAAAACTAGCCCACATCAAAAGTCCACCTGGAAGAGCCCTTGGTAGGACCCAGGACTAAAATTCTAAACTCAAAACTAACAATAACTGCCTGGCAAGTGAATGACGACACTTCTGAATTATTCTAGTTTTCTACAATGGAGTCAATTATGGGCTTTGAGTCTTCCCAATTGAAGGTCTGGATATTGTGCAATGGAGACAAGGTGCCCCTGCTACACCCTGTTTGAATTTATGATTAATAAGGCCTGAGGGTAAAACAGTATATATGTTTTATACCAGTAAGGTGGATACAGTAACTGGAACAAATTTACTGGTTTTTCAGGACAAAACTTGTTGGAATCATTGTCAACTTCTCACTTTCTGCCATACTCATATGAATCTATCAGTAAGAACTATGAATTCCAGCTCTTCTCTTGAAATACACCCAAGATCCTATGACTTCACATCACTATATTTCTTGTTCAGACTATTATAGTAGTTTCCCTCATTCATCTTCCTACTTTTATGTTCCCTCCTCTCCTATCTCAACACAATAGGAAGAGTACATTTCTGAAAGTATAAGTCATATCATGTCACTTCAAAACTCAGAGTCCTCCAGTGGCTTTTTTTGTGATATAGTTTAAAAGCTAAAATCCTTAATGGCATACAACATTCCTCATCATCTGGGCCTCCACCACCTCCTCCCACCTTCCCTGGCTTGCTTATTGCATTCTAGGCATGCTAGCCTCCTTGCTTTTCCTTAGAAGCACCTGGCAGGCTCATGCCATAAGGCCTTTGTAATATCTGTTCCTTCTCCCTAGATCAGGCTTTCCCCAAATAGCATGCAAGCTTTCATTTTCTCCAGACCCTTCTTGAGAGGCACTTTGTCAGGCCTTCCCTGAATACTTTCTATAAAATAGTGTACCTGTACTCATTGCTTTCTATTCTTATCCTTATGTACCATCACCTGAACGATTTTTGTGTATTTATTTATTTGCTTGTTTGTCTCCCTCCTGTAGGGTGAAAGTTTTATGAGAATAGAAACTTTGTCTTATTGAAAGCTCTATTCCCTGTGCACAGCAGGAACTCAATAAACATTTCTTGTTGTTAAAGACTACTCCAAGCAGAGGGCAGAGCAAGTTCAAAGGCCCTGAAACAGGAATTAGCTTGACTCTTTGAGAAACAGTGTGACCAGGACAGAATGAAAATGGGGGAGAGTGAATGAGACAAGGTCACAGAAGTAGCCAAAGGCCAGATCATGCAGGTTCTGACAGTGTGTGACAAAGACAGCCAGGAAGAAATTGAAGGACAGTGATGTGATCAGATTGGCATTTTAAGAAGATAATTGTGGATGCTCTGTGGAAAATAGCCTAAATGGAAAGCAAGAAGGGAAAAAGAATTAGAGAGATTAGCCCAGAGGCTTCCGCAGTAATTCAGTCAAGCAAGAGACCAGGGTGGTTGGACCTAAGATGGTGATGATAGAAGTGTCCAAGGCAGTCACATAGAGAATGTATTTTGAAAGAAGAGCTAAACAGGTGTTTCAGTTTAGATATAAAATAATAAGAGCAATTGAGAATAAGTTCTAAATTTTTGGCTTTTGCAAATGGTTAGACAGTGGCCATCATGGACATTACAGCAGTGTAATGGTACAGCAGTGTAATGGACATTACAGCAATGTAATGGTGTTGTTTTAGCAGTTGGTTTACTTTAATTTAAACAAGGATCCTATTTCCATATGATAAATTCAGAGTTGGCAAGTATGTCCCAAAGCAATGTTCAATTATACCATGGTTTTGTTGAACTGAAGTTCTAAAAAAACAAAAGAGTAAATGCTTTCTCAGGATGTCTAGGAACAGAACACAATGCCTAAACTTCAATAAAAATATACAAAGAGATGAACAGTGATACTTTACATAATAGAGACTTGTGTGTTCCACAATCTTGGAAAAGCACCCTGACACCTATACAGGTAAGCAGTCTAAGGGGGCACCTTGAAAACTGCAAGACTTGGTCTGGCAGATGACCCATCAGGAAAACTCTATGGACATAGATTTTTGCCCAGTAAGTTGCAGCTCTTCTGAACATTTACAGATACTAGGAGGGAAAAGATCACACTGAAAACCCCAGTTAAAAGTTAAACACTCTATTCATGTAAAGAATTAAGTACTTACATGCCTTTCTTCCAGTTTGCACATAACAAAAAGACAGCTGCTGACCAGGACCAGAAAGGAATATAAAATAATGAAACATCATAAGGACAGCTCTGTAGGGAGTAGCCATCAAAATGGACTCCATGGGCTTGGTGCTTCCCAAGCAGAAAAAGGAAGTTTACCTGGACATCCTTCCTCAGATAAGCTAATAATCTGTTAACAGATTTGTCATTCAGCTTTCTTGAAATATTTTGCCACCATTTTTTCTCACATTTTCCCCATGGAGAAAAATTAAAACTATTAACTATACTGCAGTTAGTGATTGATACCTATCCTGACATATATACATTCACCATATTGATCCTCTGAACTCTATTCTACCTTTTTCTGAGGTTGAAAACCCCCTGAAAATGACCAGTAAATAAATGACATGCCTAAAACTCAATGGCTCAGGAGGCTGAGGCTGGAGGACCACAAGTTTAAAGCCAGCCTCAGCAACTTAGCAAGCCCTAAGCAACTTGGCAAGACTCTGTCACTAAATAAAATACAAAAAAAGGGCTGAGGATGTGACTCAGTGGTTGAGCACCCCTGGGTTCAATCCCTGGTACCAAAAGAAAAAATAAGTAAGTAAGTAAATAAATAAATAAAATTCCTTTCATTATTTGACAGATCGATAGACAGAAGATCAAAATGGCACCTCTTATTTCTAAATAAAGCCGATCAAAAAATGATACTTATGGGAAGACAAGAGTGAGCCACCTAATACCCTGCAGAGTCCCTAAATTAGAAAGTTTCCAGTCACTCTCTCAGAGGAGAATTTGGCTGAAAAGCTCTCTGCATAGAGAAGCAGAATGCATCTTATAGACTTAAGTCATAGGAGGATCTGGACATAGTCATTTCTTCTCTTATAGTCAGCCATCAGAGAAATCACTCCTCCTTCCCTGAAAGGAGCAAACAATGAGGTGGAGAGACACGGATGGCTTCCTCACCTGCTTGTCCCTCCAGGAGAGTGGAGTAGAAACTACCTCCTTTTATGAAAACACGAAACAGGAAAAAATTTTCCCCCTTTTTACCCTTCAAAATTGGACAAGGGAACAGATTTTCTTTTTCAATCATAGAAATGGAGCTGTACCAATAATCTTTGTATACTTATTTTTTCATCATTTCTCATACATGTAAATGAGGTAACTTGTGGCCATTGACCATGGAAAGAGGCAGATAGTTTTGAAAATTTTCACCTCTATCTTTAACTTGCAGAATTTATCAAATAATCTAACTTTTCAGAATCTAATTTTCTTAATTTAAAAAGGATTATTTCGTACAGTTTTTTTTAGAATCCAATGGGAAATAAAATTAAAATTTGTATTAAATCAAATCCTGTAACTTTATTCTAGTTTACACATAACAAAAAGACACTTATATCTTAAAAACTTTAAGTAGATTTGATTTTTTAAAGCCAGATGGTTCACAACTAATTGAACACAAAGTATATAGATCCCCGTCTCTCACTTACATATGGCCTTTAATACTATGGACATCCCACACTGGAGTGGCACATTTATTACAACTGATAAATTGTAGTGTGCCAATCTCCCAAAGTCCATAGTTTATATTGGTATTCATTCATGTTGTTGTTCATTCTAGGGGTTTTGACAAAGGTACTGTGACTTCTAGATGCCTTTATAATATCTTGTAGAACAGTTTTATTTCCTTAGGATCCTCTATACTCATGCCTATATATGTCTCCTGATTCCTTAATCCCTGGAATATTATCCATCCCTAAAAAGAATGTGCTGCCACTTACAACAATATAGATAAATTTGGAGGACATTATGCCAAATGAAGGAAGCCATACATTCAAAGAAAAATAGTATATGGTCTCCTTTATTAGTGGAATATAAAGGAGTTGAATACATAGATGTAGAGAATAGGTGGCAACCAGGGGATATGGGGAAATATTGGTAAAAGGGTACAAAAGTTTCATTTATGTGTGTAAATCCAGAGATCTAATGAATAGCATGATGACTATGGAGTGGATACCAGGTGCTTTTACTACACATGAAATATAACGATGTGAGAAGATATATATTAATTAACTTGCAAGTAGCAATCATATCACTATGGATAAGTATATCTAAACATTATGTAGTATATATTAAATATATAAAATTTTATTAATATTTTGAGGGAAGGTACACAGATAGAAAATGACTATATGAAAAGATGCCCAGCATTGCATGTCATCAAAGGACTGCTAATTGAAACACCTATGAAATATTGACACATCTATTAAAACGGGAAAAATTCCAAACTATTGACACCTCCAAATGCTGAAAAGGATGTGGAGCAGTGGAAAGTCTTATCAATTACTGAAGGGAAACCAAAATGTTTCTGCCACTTTGGGAGACAGTTTGGTGGCATCTTTCAAAGCCTAATACACTCTTGCTATATTATCTAACAATTGGTCTCCTTAGTAACTATCCATGAATTGAAAACTTATGTGCACACAAAACATGCACATAGACACATTTAACAGGTATATTCAAAACTGACAAAATAAGGAAGCACCCAGGATTTCCTTTAGTAGGTGAATGGATTAATAAACCATAGTACAACATAATGGAATATTAGCAGTAAGAACAAATGAGTTATCATGTCATGAAAAGACACAGAGGAACCTTAAACGCATATTACTAAGTAACTAATGCTAATCCAAAGGCTATATATGGTATGATTCTACCTATAACATTCTGGAAAGGGGAAAACTCTCTAGAGAGTAAAAAAAGAACATATATGGTCATGTTTTTAGTGTTGATAAAAGATTCCTTTAAAAAATATACATCTTCCATTGTTCTCTATTATTTTATTATCAGGTATTTCCATCTGATTCTATTACCAGATAGTCTGAGTTTGGAAGTAGGACATTTAGGACATTAAGTTTTACTTTTAAAAAAATGACAAAATACTACCATATTTCCTAGTGAGTCTACTATGATACAATACAGCTACCCTTGCCACCTTGAGAGAGAGTCATTTCCAGGTTTTTTGTAGGGAAAGTAGGAAGCATAAGACTGGTTTGATCATGAGATAATATGTATGGTTCTGTAGAATCATATTAAGAGTTAAAAGGAACTTTATTAGAGCTCCAACCTCATACTAAAACATATATGTACATGCATGTGTACTCACACACACACACACAGGGAAATCAAAATAAAGAAAAGTTGAAAGATGTGCCCACAGTCAGCTGCATAGTAAATTAGTAATAGGGACTTATAGAGTCTTTTGAGTTCCGGCTCAGGACTCTTTCCTTTGGTTTAGACACATGGAGGAAAACAGAGATGGGGAGATGCAGTAGAGATCATGGGCAGACAGAGCAATTTAAGACACCAGGTGCTTGTAGAGCAGAAAGAATGAGAAAAGGATGAATACTGAAAGTGACTGGAACATTCTGAAGATAAATGCTGCCAACTTTTTGATGGACTTCAAATTAAATATGTTTCATATTATGGTTGAATTTCTGAGTTTGCTGTTTGCACCCAGTTTTTGTTTTTTTTTTTCTTGATCACAGAAACAAACCAGAAAAGTTTCCCTGGCTGTTGACTCAGCATGAGTCACATGACTCCAGATTCTCCAACTTAGCAATGATTAAAAATCTAAGGCAAACATACTATTTTTAAAAATCAGTATCATATCATGGTTTAAATATGAGATACTGAGCAAGTGGGCCAGAAACAGGCAGGGGATTTTCTTTCCTATATCAGTAATGATGAACATTGTCATAAAATTCACATTGCATTTTCTCTGGAGGGCAAGACAGTGTGCTGACACTGCTTTTTACTTAACAGCTCTGACAACCAACTCAAGCATAAGCATAGCAGCCATAGAGAAACATCTGCTGAACCAGAAATATGGAGACACATGAAATCTGTGACCAAAGGAGAAGATGGCATTGGATATGAGGTCATTCTGGGATTCACATTCATAGCTGCTTTTTAATTCCATAGTTGGTATTCTGTGCTCTGAAACAAGGTATCAAGATTTTGGTCATATATTTGAGAATTCAATGGGAATCAATTGAAAATTAGGAAGGAGCAATTAAACCCCAGGCTCTAGGATACAAAGTAGGGAAAAGCACCTTTCTGACCCTTAAGAGAGCAATAGAGGAAGGAATGCTTAGCTCTGGAGAGGTGGATGGACTGAGGACTCACCCAATGACCCCATGCATACCAAGCTGCAAAGAGATAATGTATCCAAGGTAGAAGCAGAAATAGAACCTGCCTCTGACTCTTGTCCCAATGTTCTTTTCAGCACACCAGTTCAAAATGAGAATATGCTCTTTTACCATCTTCTCTTCAGTTTTCAAAAATTTTACTTCTGACTTTTAGAAGGAAGTTTCCCAGTCAAAACTTTTAAATGATTCTATTGGACCAAGTTTTCATTCTATGATAAATTAAAACACAACCTCGAGCACATTATATCACAGACTACATTAAAAAGGAAGAGGAAAGAGTTTAAGCTAGATAACAAAGAACAGGAACAGATTCTGCATACTAACAGGAGTCATGGTGTCACAGCCCACAACTCCAGGTAGCTCCAAAGCAAGCCCTGCAAGATCACAAGAGAAAGATGGGCTTTCTTATTTAAACACCTGGTTAATTAACTAAAAATGTCTACAGGGTGCTAAGAAAAAAATTCCACATTTACAATGCATACATAGTATAGCTAAGTGCTTTTTCTCACATTAGTCAGCCTTCCACTGCATACTGGGAACTCAGCAAGTAATGAGTTAATTCATTATAAATTTCTAGCTTGCAAAGGGAAAATAAAAAGACAGCAAAATAAATCAGAACATACCCCTCCCCAAAAGAGTTCATGTCACTTTCATTTTCCTCATTCCCTATGAGTAAACAATTCCTGTATAAGTATTAAAATGCAGGGAATCTAGAGAGATTTGCTCCTCAATTTAAAAGGTAAAGAATGAGGTTATCTTTCATAATCTTTTTGTTCAGGGAATAACTATTCTGTGTTTGCTTCTATCTCAGTACATACAAAAAAAATTGGTATGACACTTAAATTACATTACCTTTTTATTACCTTATTTGAACAAACTCAAAAGAGTGAGAAAAAAAATCCTGAATAGACCATCTCACCAAATCTGATTCTCAACAAAATCACACAGTAGGCCTGACATGAAATACTAGGGAGATATTGAGTGGGAAAAATGTTGGTTAAGAAATTGCTCTTATTTAATGATAAAGCATTAATGAAAAAAGTGTTTTAATTTTTAGATTAAATGAAGCATGCTTTTAACACCATCTTCTCTTCCCCTTGCTGTAATTAACCCCTTCAGACAGATAAAATTCTTTTTATTTTGAAACTATCAAATAAATGAAGCCTGAAAGATAATTAACTAAGAGAAAACTGAACTAGATAGCATATTTCTGCAAGCTTACACTTCTGTGAGCACATTTGGGCTAGTGTGAGAATATCTACTGTTCTTGGTGCTCACTACACAATGGTACTGATGATCTCCATGATGATCACTGGTCCCTACTGTGGGAAGACACTGCCAGATACTGTGGGAAAGTCAGGCTGTTGGCAAAATGATCCCTGTCCTCATAGAAGTTGAAATCTACTAAATGAAGTAAAATACATGAATGATTGAAGTCATAACAGTATAAAACAAATGTCATATGAGGGCTAAGTGCCAAATCCTTTAAAATTGGTCATTTGTTTTGAAATGAATCTTTACATTTGCCTAGGAAAAAAAATAAGTTATAAAAATATAAAGAATTATCATACCAGAGAATGACAGAAATGTACACAATAGCTATTAACACGAAAGAAATGGAGATATGTGAGAAGAGATATGTATTGTACAATACATCAGTCACAGGAGTCCTTTAGAAATCACAGAGCTTTGTGTCTAGATTTTACTAATCAAAATATAAAATAGTGTGGACTTTATCAATCTTTTTTTTAAAAGAATAGATTCAATGACAACAATTTCATAAATATTCTAAAAAAAATTCCTAAATTTCTAAACTTAAAATATTTAAAATCTGTTCACTTTGGCAAAATATCCCTCCACAAAATAAAGTAACAGGTCACTACAAATGAAAGTCACATTTAAAATTGCTTCATTTTAACACTGTTGCAAAAAAAATTTAAAACTTTACACGTTTGATTTTCCCCCTCTTGTTACAGTAAATTAATATTTGGTTTTTATTTCAACTATTAGATATATTCAAAAATATATCATTGAGCTGCTTGTAAACCTATCAAGTCAGTCAGTAGTAAATGCCCTACTGGGAAAAGCAGCTCCTCTGAACTTTGTGACTCTAATCACAGCAGGACACAATTAAGAGGAAAAACTCAATAGACATTTTAAAGTTTAGTTGCTGTATTTAACTAATTAAGACAGGTAGTATTGATCTTATTTTGAAATATTCACATAATTGATGCCTGAATAATAATAGAGAAAAGAGGTAGCCAGATAACACATTTCTACTGAACACACTATGTTTGGCATTATGGAGGTACAAAGAAGACTCCTCAAAGGTAGAGAACACATCTCATTCCACAATTCCATCTGCAGCATCCCAGTGCTTCTCAGGAGATGGTCACTTAATATTGTTAAGAAATGAACTAAATGGATGAATAAACAAGTGAATTAACAACAAAATTCTGTAACTTATACTCATTCTATTTCTTAAAAAAGAAAAGGAAAAGAAACATGCCAATTTGTAATAGGAGAGCTAGGATTAATGCCAAAAAAAAGAGAAGAGGAACCAAATAGAATGCAAAGAGAAAAAATATTAAGAGTTGAGGAAAGATGGTAACTTCAGTTGAACATCCTATTTATTTATGAACTTGGGGTGGGGGAAAGGGAAGCAATTAATTTTTCAGTTCTTATTGTTTAAAGGGAAATGTGTCTTCAGAGAAAGACACAATATTTTCTTCAATTATGACACAATATATCATAAGAGAAGATTTTCACCAGGAAACTAACATGTGAGGAAAACTCTGGGTAACTTAATGGACAATGGGATCAATAGGCCCTTACAGATGTAGAAAGGCTTGTAATGTGGTCCTTGTTTTACTTTTGACAAAAACTAAAGAATGGTAATAAACTGTAACTCAAATAAGGCATTTTTATTGGCAGTTAAGCTTGTTGTGTTCTGAGGATTTACTGAATCATAAATAAAGTTTGGAAAAAATGCACAGAGAAGAGTGGTGAATACTGTCAGTCGAAATATCAGTTGTCTCCTGTTGATATTAATGGAAGGAGCTGGATAGTGGTCAAGATTGAAGTCTTCACAAGGAATGCTCAGAGGATAGATTCCTGCACTGTTAACCGGATACCATACATACAACTAGAAGTACGAGTTAGAAAATAAAAACTGAATTTGAGGATATTAAAAGAAGAAACTCTTTTACTAAACCAAGTGAAAGTAACTTTCAGGCAACTCAAGAAAAATTCTACAAATAACTTGTTTTCTTTATGAAACTCAAGCCAGAAAATATTTTAAGACTAATTTATTGAGCATATTGTAAAACTGATTTAGATGGTATAGTCCTTTTTAAAGGAAAAAGAATATTATATATTTTATTTTTATGTCATTAAGTGTGTTTTTGGAAGCATGGCACTTCAAGGATAAACTATTGCCTCTTTTGTACTAAATACAAAATTGCTCAAATACTTCAGAGTAAAGGAAAATATACTAGAGTCAGATTTACTTAAGAAACTAGAATATATAATTTCTGGGGGAAAAAAGGCCAAAGAGAGCAATTTATGTTTACCACCAGTCATTTTATTTCTCTAATGACAGAAAATGTTCAGTAGAAGCATCTCCAGACAAAGTCAAGATACTATATATTAAGAAGGTGGGTTATAAATTGGAATTTTATGTTCTTTTCTGAGTTACTAAGCTTCAGTTTACCAAAAACTCTCTAATATAACCTGTTCAGTAGTGATGTAGGTCAGCTTTAACTCCATAGCAAATCATCCTGTGATAATGAGGGTAGATTTGGAAATTCATTTCCATAAGTGTTCCCTGAAGTTGTGCTATAAATTTTAACACAAAATTGACCTTAAAGATTTGCTAAAATATTAAATGCATGTTTAAAATATTTATTAATCTTTTCTTCATTATTTCAAAGTCATATCTGTTCAGAGAATCTGAGGACTTAAAAGAGAAAATCGATTGCTTCTTTTAACCATCTTTATTATCTTATTATTTATAAATTTCTAGTTTGATGTGGCTGGACATCCTACAAAGATCCAACTGACAGAGAAGATTATCAGGAAATGTGAGGCTATAACAAGCAGAAAGTGTGAGGAAAGAGAAACATCAGGATTATTAGAAGCTGTTTATGAATGAATACAACATTTCATAGAGCAAATAATCAAACGTCCCACCCACCCACAGCTTAATGGCATATTTGTCTGATCTAATGATGTATATCTCTTGTGTAAACTAATTTTTAGAGTTTTCCATGGCTCATGGGGAATTTTGGAAGGACAAAAATGAGAGATAAAAATAAAATTAGAGAATATGCAGATACATAATAAGTAATAAAAAGATCAAACCAGCAAGAATTTATGAAGTACCTCTTGTATATGCATATTTGCCAACTCTTTGAGAAGTTATTAAAAGAAGGAACCATGCTTTCTTCCCAGAAAGTTGACATGCTGGTTTGAAAGAAAATGTTTATGCAATTAAATCATTTTTCCCTCATAACAAATTTTCCCTAAGATAATGCTTTTAAAAACCTGTCATAGTATTTTTACTCAATGCAGCAAAGGATATTTGCTCATTTTCTTGAAAACAATGACAGATGAGCATTGCTTGACTCTACCTGTGTTACTATTTAAAGTTCACATATCTAGGTATTTAATAGCCAGTCACCTCTGCTTTGCAGGTGCAGTTCTAAGGGCAGAATGCCAATGATATGGGAGAAAGAAGGACTCCCAAGATGAGCCTGTTCTGCTATACAGTTTTAGACAGTTACCTCATAAATGGGGGCATTGGCCATAATATGTACTTTCTTCAGGAAAGTAGATCATTTTTTTTAAAACGTGCAAAACCCTAACCAAATTAAACAAAGCACATGAATTATAACTCTAGTTTAGTGGATTAAAGTCTTTTTTTTTTATGGTACTGGAGCCCAGAGGCACTCAACCACTAAGCCATATCCCCAGCCCTTTTTATAGTTTATTTTGAGACAGGGTCTTGTTAAGTTCTTTAGGGCTTCACTAAGTTGCTGAGGCAGACCTTGAACATGCCATCCTCCTGCCTCAGCCTCCTGAGTCACTGGGATTATAGGCATGTTTCACTGCACTCAGCTAGTAGATTAATTTGTACAGATGGATGGTAAAACACTGTGGTCTGTGATTCCTTTTAGCTGATGACTGCTACACATATATAAAAATGATGTTATGTGAGCATGTTTTCACCAGCTTTCTAGATCTGGCTAGAAAGCCAAAGCCATTCATTGTCTGACACAGGGCCTGCACGTGTTGTCTGCTATTTACTGAGCTGCTGTAGCTGCCCCTTTAGGTGTATGTTCCTGTTTGAATCTAATACTTTGCTCAAATTGAGCCTTCCCATCTTCTACCTGTCTGAACTTTATTTGGATTGCTCAGATTAGAAATGACTGTATGCTCTCTTGACCTCTGCCTCAAAACTGAAATTTCCACATATATGACTTTTTCTTTTTCTTTTTTTTTTTGTGTGTGTCATTATTCTTATGAGGACTGACATTCTGAACAATAAAGATTACCAAAAAGCATAAACAGTGATGTCCTTATCATATCCTAGAGGGTGGGAAAGAGAAGAATTGTCATTCCTCTTTATTTATGCTCCTTATAATTCTAGTTACGTTAAAAGTTGAATAGATATATAGAATATGAAAACAACTCACTCTTCAAGCATTTCAGTTGTGAGCTCTCTGTAGGTCATGGCAAGTAATGCCAAAAAAAAAAAAAAAAAAAAAAAAGGTCCCAGTGCAAATCTAAGTGGAGAACACTGAGGTCTTGTTCATAGACACTGGTAAGGGACAGATTTGTCAAGGCCTGGACTGAATGACATGACTTTCTAAGTAGAATTATTGCTTTGTCTGTCTTTGATGCTGATGAGGCTGAGAGAATAAAAGGAAGCTAAGCTACTGTTTAAGGCGTAAATATCCACTGAGCAGCCAAGATCACCAAACACTACATGTGTCTCCACCTAATAGAGAGGACCTTGAGCATGCACCTATAGCCCTACAACACTTATTCCCACCCACCCATCAACGATCCTGCTGCTGGTGACCAAGCTTAGGGCATTGTTCATGGTACACAAAGGTGCTGACACTTGAGTAATTATAAAAAATAATAATAAAGAGGAGACAGAAATAAGGTGTAGAGGCAGGGAAGTGGTAGAGTGGCTCTTTGTTCAAGCCGCCACATTTATTTATATGAATAGGTTACATTAGGTTCTTAGTACCATAACCACATTATTGTTTAGAGTATCAGTAAGGTTACATATTTTGCAGTTACATTTCATAGTTACAATATGCAATGTTAAAAGCTTTGTGCAGTTCTCAAGAAAGTCTACTGTCTAAAGTTACTGTCTAAAGGCAGGCAGCTCCAGGAGCACCGAGCTTGGTGAAACATTGTAGTTATCTAGCAAACAAGTTCTTCTATTCCCAGGAGCTATGAGCCTACAATCAAGGTTGAGGCATGATGAGGCTCTAACACAGAGGCATCTCAGGGCATTGCCATACCAGCTAGACAGTGCACATATATTAGCTATTATTAGATCCTAGGAGAAATTATGGTGCATTCTAAGGGTGGGAAACAAGGTATCTGTTACCCCCTAGGAGTTTGCTCACCAGGGGAATGCTTCCCTGTACATTTCCGTGGTCAGAATCCCTATAAGTGATACCCCACACACTATAATATATACTCTTTGCTACCTTAGTAGTGAACTAGAATAGAAGCAAGTATGAATTAAATGCAAGTCATTTATCTTGTCCATCTTTGAATCTAGATAAGCCTTATTGGTCTAGTCTAACAAAAGTAGAAACTGTGACAAAAATAACATTATAAGAAGATAAAGTTAGTAAATATTACCTTCTGAATTTTCATGAAATTAGAAGTTTTGAGGTTAACTTGGTGGTATGGATTAACCTTTAATTTTTTTCTTTAAATTTTGGAGATGGCTTTATGTGAGTGTTAGTAGATGTAACACCATATACTTTCTTAATGCAGTTTTCCAATATTATTAATATTTCGTGGTTTTCTTCAAATTAATGTTCTATATTATCATTTTATTATTTTATCATTTTACTTATAAATATACTATAAAATACTTAGATTAGGATGAATTCATTTTCTTGGGATACTATAAGCATTCAATTTTGAGAAATACATAATAAAGATGTACGATATGACCTTCTATTCAGAATATTTATTATTAGCATGTTCTTTGTTATAAGCCCTAAAACCATTAAATATAATAGGTTTCTTTATTTATCAAGTATTTATGGAACATCTGGTCTCTTCAAAGCACACCACTCAGAACCATGAGACTATAACAAAGTTAAATAACAAAGTCCTGTGCCCAAGAGACTTGTAAGGAGAATGAAGCAAGAAGGCAGGTATAAAAGACTGGTGGAGAAATTACAAGGCAATATGAACATGTTACTTAGCTCCTGTGCAATGGTCTGGTGCTCAATTCTGGGTCAGTTGTTTGTTCAAGGACAACTAAAGGTATGGTCTTTGCCCTCAAGCAACAATTCACAGTCTATAAGACTAGAGACAAGTATACAACTATTTTCAATACCATATGATGTATAATGGAAAAAATGCATAACAAATATAGATTATAAATACAATTACTAGAAAGAATATCAACTGACTCTGTAGTGTTTTTTTCAGGGAAGGCTTCCTAAAATAGATGAGTTTGGATCTGAGCCTTGAGGGATAAAAAGGATTAGGACAGAAAAAAAGGGTTAAAATGGAAGGCCTACAAAGAAGTGGGGACAAGCCATGCACAGGGGCTCATATTTGTAATCCCAGCAATTTGGGAGGCTGAGGCAGGAGGATTAAAAGTTCAAGGCCAGCCTCAGGAATTTAGCAAGACGTCTCAAAATAAAATTTAAAAAATAAATAAAAAGAAGAATCGGTGACAAAATGGACAAAATCCCTGTGACTATGTGGGTAATGTTGATATTCAGATGCACAGAAGAAAGATGAGTAGGAAATAGCTACAAGGCATGAGCTTCAGAGCTTAGGGATGACCAACAGATTGAATTTCAGATTGATATCAGAATGTGAACTCAATTTCATAAGCAAAAGAGATACAGTAGAGGTAGAATCATTACTGTTGCAGTTTGAATCTCTAGAAAGGCAAATTTTAAAGCAGAATTTAGTATTTAGAATGCTTATCAGAGACTGCTCTTGTGATAAACACATGTACAAGGAGGGGAGAAAGCAGAACAAAGCAGAGAAAAAGGTCAGCTGATTCCAAAGGGAGCTCTGGAGCAGAAAGACAGAAAGTGTCTTGTGTCCAGTATTCACAGCTCTACTGTGCTCAGTCACTGATGTGAACAGCTTCAGAAATGAGTGTGACTTGGGATGAGGCAGGTAGTCTGTAGTCAAAGCATTTCCTGATAAGGCTGCCAGACTGTCCTTTTGTAGCAACACCAGCAGCTAGCAGTCATTTCTTGGAGGAACAACTGGGGAGTCATTGTTACCCATCTCATTAAATAAAGTAATGCAGTCATTTTCAAAGTATGGTTCTGGAACAGCAGTATCACATCAACTTGGGGCTTGTTAAATATGCAAATTCTGTCCTCTCCCAAGACCTAGAGAGTCACACACTGGGGTAGAGCCATCCAGTAATCTGTCTACCTACTCTTCCAGACAATTACAAAACAAGCAGATGTTTAAGAACAACTCATACGTAGGTATTTGGACTGTGAGAATGAGTTCACGATCAGTGAACAAACTAAGGAAGTGCACAGAGACTCCATTTGCAAAGCTTTACAACTAATTCCTTAGTTATGCTGCTTTGAACATACATGTCACCTGTCTTAAAATTAATGAAATAGGAGATGACCTCCCTGTTTTATCTTCCTTAAGTGAGTATGTCAACAGACTTGGGGGTCTTCAAATACCCAGGATTTGGATGGCAAACACCCCCTTTATGCTCATGCTATTGTAGATTGTATATATTTACTGCTAGAACTTTCTTTCATGCCAATTACCATTTTTAGATGAAAAGGCATTCTAGGTGTCATTTGTAAAAGAACCTTCCAAACACTGTTATTTCTATGGCAAAAGTTCATATCATGATTAAATTTTTTGGTCCCAGGTTGTTCTGTGCCCCACAAACAAAATGTTAATACATTGAGTATTTGATTTCTAAAAAAGGAATGGCTTACCTATCAGTCAGGGATTAATTGAAATCCATTCTAGAATTCTGGTTTCTAATAAACACTGACTCCTATGGCACCCTATTAGTTGTCCTCTCAGTCTACCTGGTAGCTCAGCTAGGGACCACATTGCCCAGTCTTCCTTGCAGCATGTCGTACCTGTATTGCTTTGGGTCAAAAGGATGTGAGTAAAGTGAAATGTGCAATGTCTGGTTATCTTCAACTTAAAGACAAACACCTTTCCCTGGACTGCCTCTCATACTCACAAACACCAGGTGCTAGAATGTCAATGTGTCAACAATTCATTTTCACCCATGAAGATGAGGATTATTTAGAAGATAGAAGAACAACATGCAATGAACCTTGGTCTCTGAGTGACCCCATGTTTCAGAGCTATCCTGCCAGGCCAGGCCAGGACAGAATGCTACATAGGAGAAAAACAATCCTATTGCATTTCAGCTGCTTAACATTCAAGTTAACTTAAACATTTACAAGCTTTACACAGTAAGCTGTGTACAAGAAAGGACCTGAAATCAAATGAGAAAATAAAATCACTGGGTACTCTTCATGTTCCTGAACCACTGGGAAAGAAATTGACTTTAATTATAAATATTATTGTGGATGTCACAGTGAAGTATTTCCTATTCTTGAACAAAGTGCAAAGAAGTCACATAAGTTTTAAAAGATAAATGAGTGAGCTCAAAGTCCTATTAAATAAATAAATAGCAAAGTTACCAGGAAGTGTTCCATCTACCAATGGTACACTATAATTTAATTAGCATTCAGTAGAAAATTTAAATTTATAAGACCAAAGACCAAGCCTTGTCAGAATGCTAAAGGTCACTACTAGAAGGTAAGCTCCACGAGGTCAATGAATGATGTATTTATTGCTAAGTTCACAGAACCTATGAGAAAAATTTGTAGCACATAAGTAGGTACTGAATAAAACTGTACAACGAGTGAATGTGATGATGTCTTTCAGGGTCCACCACCTATGAACAATCACAACACACATGCAAAGGTATTATGAAAAAGATTTACTCTATCCTGGGGCTGTGATGTAGCTCAGCACTCGCTTAGCACACACAAGGCCCTGGGTTTGTTTCTCAGCATCACACATGTACAAAAAAGGGTGAACACCAAATATAGTAAACCTTTTCCTCAAAATAACCCACAGTTTAAGTCTTTTTTAATTACATAAAGAAAAATTCCATGATCTTAGAACTAATAAAACTTTTGTTACTATACTTATTGATTAAATTCAAGATTTATGAATAATTATGTCAAAGAAAGAATATGAAATCCCAGAACTAATTACTAGGAAAAATGTAAAAAAAACCATAAACTCGTATTTTATTGAGTTTTAATATAACAATGTCATATCACTGGTCTTATCATACTAGCTTGTCTTACACGTGGATTTTACTCTAGATATATTTTGGTGTATTTTGAAACTTTTCTTGAATCTATCAGTTAATGAAATGGTATAATGCTAACCCAGAGTAACTCTATACCAGATAAAAAGATCAAAAGGACCTTTAAATTTGGCATAATATTGTCAGTGATTAGTCAGCTTCTCTAGGTAGAGCAACCCTTGGTAAAATAGACAAAGCATTGATTCAATAAATCAATAAGTAGACTAGTTATCTTTGTTCCACACTAAGGCCAAATGCTGCATCCTTAATTAGGAATTCTTGCTACTGATCACAGAGGACACCTGGTGAGTGATAAGATAGATAAACTCATAAAATTACTTGAAAACAGTGCAAAGCCTATCGTATGTGTTTAAGGCAATAATTGCAAATGTCAGTGGAAGTTCAAGAGAGATAGTTCATATTCTGACTCTGAAGTTCTTTTCTGCATCATTCTAAGTTATTCATTTGAGACTTCAATATTCCATTATTTTTCTTTTATTTAGCTCAAGGAAACATTAACAGATTAACATGTCAAAATAGATTAAGGACTATGGAAGGAAGATATGGTATGGTTCCAATACAGCATTAAATTGATTACTTGAAAGAATTTATCCATAGTTTCAAAAGTATTCTATGTTTTATTCCTATGATTATATAATCCTCTTCATTCTATGTTAAACATGAGGAATTTTTAACAAACTTTTTAAAAAAACATAACTAAGGAATGGTTGGCCTCAAAAAACACCCAATTAAAGGGAAACTGCACACTAAAATAGCAATTAAGATAATGAAATATTTCTGGGCTCAGATCTAAGACTGCCAAATTTCTAGTTAACTTCCCAATATAGAAATATGATCCAATTCAAATGCTTTTTTTACCCCCCTCTGAAATTTTCCAGCATGTTCAGAGAATGGTGATGTAAAAGATGAGAAGATCTTAATCTTGCTGGAAAGTACAAAGGAAAGTACAAAGTAAAAGAATTTGAGACAAAATTGAATATTTTCTTAGGTGGTAGGGCTCTCATAATTAAGCGGTCAGACTCCATCTCAGCATTGCTCCTTGGTCACTGTTTTGGGAGGACTGCTCTGGTTCTTAAGTTTTTAAATCCTGCTAGGGGGTAGATTGAAACCTGATATGCTCTAGATTTCTATGTTCCTTGTAGACACTTTGGTTTCCTCTCTCTAGGAAAGTTTATTTGTTGAGCTGGTTCTTCTGGTAATCAAGGAGTTCTGTCATGTTCTCAAGTTGACATGGTTAGCTCCATTTTGTCAAATATGATATCCATGTCCCTATTCTTAATCCAGGAGAACTTTTCTCTGCCCATGAAAAAATACTCAATTTGAGTACTTTCCTGAAATTTCTAACATGTTTTTTTGAAAACCATTGTTGGTTTTATTTGTGCCCAACATAAATAAAATAAAAACAAAATTAGGTCAAATATTCTCAACTCTTCTTAACAATTTCCCTTGTTAGTGAGTGGCATCTTTCTCCTAGCCATTGAGATATACAGTCGAATTTTTGCCAAATATTTTATAATTTGAAATAAAAGCAACCATTGTCTTCCAAACAATAGTTCAGAAAAATAATTTAAATTTTTGTACATGTATAGACATATACATATGTCATAATATATTTGAAAAATTATTACAACTTTTAGTATAATAACTTTAAATTTATCCTTTTAAAACAACCTCATCAATGCTATGGTTATTTAAGGTATCATTCTACCTAGAAACAGCCACTTTTCAGTTCTGTGGCTGAAAAGTCTGTCATCCTCACAAAGCCAAACCGCAGCTAAACCGCTGAATTCTGGACCTTTCCCCAAACCAGATATAAGTCAGAAGAAATCAGTGTAACTTCTGCCCCAGTTGGTGATAGGCTTTAGCTTAATATCTGTGTGTGTTCATTACCATGGGCACTAGAGCTCAAAGGGCCTGGAGTTTTGCTTAAGAAAAAGTTACAAATGAGTCTCCTGAAAGACTTTCAAAAGGTTTTTAATTTTACATTTAAAAGAATTGCCAAAGTAAAGACAGTGATCTGTAAAATAATGTATTTTCACTTTTAATAGTTACATTTCAATACATGTTCCCCTCTTGGTGTCTGCTTAAAATATATATTTGGATAAAGACTAAAACTATTTCAAGGGATGGGAAGGACTATAAAATTCAATTTATATGCATTCTATTGAGAATAATTCAGTGTGTGTGTGTGTGTGTGTGTGTGTGTGTGTGTGTGTGTGTGTGTGATGTGTGCATTTGTGCGCCCTAGTCCACACCTAAGAATTTGGCTTGGTGACAGTGGGTTACATAAACTAGAACATCCACCATGGGCTAATGATCTCAGCACATCTGCTATTATCCAACACTGCAAATCTTTAGTCTGCAATTATAATAGAGGGAGGGAATCAAGAGTTTCTTGATTTTAGGCAGCCCTTTATGAATGAACAGAGTCACTAAAAGGCTAATTGTCTCTTCTGAGCTATTAATTGACTTAGCTCCAGGAGTACTGTATAAAACATATGGTGCAAGATCCAAGCAACTGTCCAGGGCTGTGCACAGGGGGCATTTGGCTTCTTTATGAAAAGAAGAACTGAAGGTAATCCCTTTGCAGCTGCAGTGCAGATGGTTTTCCTTTACACCATTTCACTGAATACTAAACAGAAACTGGAAAAAGTTTGAAAACATGATAAACAAACAGCTGAGTGTTAGCTTAAATGCTCTCTGCATCTATCAGAGAGAAGTATTCAGAATCTCTGGATGTTTACCAGATAGTTAAAAGAAACACAGAAACATGAAAACTGAATGAAATGATTCTGGAATTGTACCTAAATATGGTTCTGTGTGGTTTCCTTCAAAGCGACAATGTAATTAAATCCCTCTGAAACTTCAATTATGGGTGTCATGATTCATAATCCTCGACATCATCTAAAGTTTAGGTTTCTCTGAAAATACGTGGAGATGTACACAGCTGAGACCACCTTCCCCCAAAAGAATTACTTGGAAATCACTGTTAACCTTCATTATTCTTCTTCAGTGTGGCAACTTAACACATTGAAATCCTTTCCAAATCAAAATGCACAGTGAAGCTCAATTACCATTTCAACTTCACATCATTTATTCTGTCCTATCAGAAGAAAAATATAAGGCTGGTTGGGAAGTTAGAAAAAAACAAAGTCACATCAATGAGTGGTTTCTGACCTGTTAATATCTAGCATGTAAAAATAGTGTGTTTAGTTAGCTAAAGAATATAAAGATATTAATTCCAAAAACAAATTAGGTTTCCTGAATGTGGATTCAGTACTCTTGTAGATATTGGGATTATAGAAATAACAAAATACCTGTTCTGCATATAAACATGTCTCTACACATGAACTACTTCATATATAGCTAAAAGAAGAGCAAAAATATTAGCAAATTATTGACTCTAATTATGGATAAAATTAAGAATAGCAGTATGGCTTGTCCTTATGGGGAATTCATTTTAAATTTTCTCTGTCAGATGCCATATTGGATTTTCCTAAACACTTATAGTCAAAAGTTATTTAAAGGGCTAGGTTATATACCTTATTATTACTAACAAACCAGCCCAGCCAAAATATAATTTACATGAAATAGGTTATACCTTATTACTAACAAACAAGCTCAATGTATAATTTACATGAAATAGGTTATAAATTAGGTGAGTATAATAATATCTTTCTATAGTCTCAAGTCTCTTAGAAAGTCAAAGTGTTAGAACTGAAGATGTTCAAAATCTGAAGTAAACAATTACTGTATTTCCATAAAAGGACAATTATATTCTTCATCATTTGGATATTAAACAGCAGAACAATTCATCAGGCAAAATATGTGTTCTGAAGTCCAAAATAGCCAACCCTTCCTCCTTTCTATTGCTCACCCCTTCCCACATTCTTGAGTTCCATAAGATTTTCGTGCACTTTGGAAAACAGCAGTAGCTTTGCATTATAAAAAAATTTAAAGGCCAATCACACCAACGCCAGCTCTAAGAGGCTGGTTGCTGGTGTGAAGTTTTCTTGCCTAAACATCTGCCATCTGGAGCACACGTGCATGCGTGCGTGTGTGCTCACTGCCCTGCCTTGCCAGCTCCTAGCCCGTTACTAGCTCTCAGCTGAAAATGTATTTCTTATCCCTAGTTTAGTCTGGTTTATTTTTCTTAATCTCATTTTCCTCATTCGCTTGTTTTTCACATAACTTAGTAAAACATTATACTGGCTGCATTTAGCTCACTTACCAATCATTGTTCAATTAAAAAGAATTATAACAAAATTCACATTTGACTTCTGATATAATTTCTGGTCCAATGAGTAAAAAGTCCACCAACATTAGAAATTCTTCAGTGAGAAAAGTTCTGCTATAATACACCAAGGAAATAATTGGCTGAAATTTCATAGCTTATTTTTCTAATGGAGTCTGTCCCCACTCCAAAGTCTTAACATGCAAAGGACCCTTTTATGAATATGTCAGCTATCACATGGCTTAACAAGAGAGCTGAACTGTTGACATAGGAATGAATGCTTAAGCTGTTTGTCAGAACTCTGGCCATGATAAAGGCTGTAATGTGCCTCACACATCCTCAGGATGTTACTGCTTCTCAGTCCAGAGTCCAAAGTGTGGAGAGAAAAAGTCCATAGCCTTATTAGATCTGAAAGTCAGTTGGTGATCATGAGAGACAGCTAAATTTATCATATGAGTCTCAAATATGTGATTTTCTTAAACATGATGTAATGAAATCTCTGACACTTCAATTAAGGACACCATGACTCATTGTCATCAAAAATTTAGGCTCCCCTGAAAATGTGCTTAGACAGGTAAAGCTGAGACCATTTCACTGCTACTAAGCTGCCTATATATAAAACACCATGTATCTTCCCAGTGGGGCCAGAGGGACTAATGGAATTTGTGACTGAAAGACTCCCCAGATAGGGATTCTAATACCAAATCTCATATACTTGGAAATTTTTTTACTCATTTCCCAGGTAATTATTGGGTAATGAGACTAATAAAATTTATTGGTACTTTGTTGATTTGATAGTAATTTTTTCTTAACTAAAGTAACAAACTTTATTACTTTATATCAATTTTCTCTATTTTAATAACACTGTAAAATACTATAATTTTCTCCTAGAATCCAAAAGCACCATAAGGTTTAATAAAAAAAAAATGTTTCGCTTTGCCAATTCTAAAATGACCTTAATGACTGACTAATAAAGAAGATGTTATAGAAAATCCTAAAAGTCAAATCTACAAGACATTAATGACAGCATTAGTCTGGTGAGAAATATGATAAAGGGTAATATATTCATAAACAAACATAAGGGGTAGCAGTTTATTATAAATAGCAAATTGGGCTTATTCATCAAAGAATCTGTATAGGTAAAGGGTAAGCATACAAACAACATTCCCTTTTATGTTTTATTTTATCCTTGTAATTTTGACATAAGTCTTAGTTCAAATCATAGCAATTTAGTTAAAATTGAAAGTGTGCATTTTTTGTTTCTTGTATTTTTAAACTTTATTATGCATAAATTTAATTTTTAGGTTTTACTATGTGTAACATTTTAAATTACTAAAATAGTATACAACCATTTTAAATGACTGAAGAAATGTAGGAGAATATTAACTGGGGACATCTGCTATCTTCAGTGCCTTGTACCCTTTATCCCTTCTGGACACAGCATCCTGATTTTCCTTCAGGCAGCTATACTTGCTTACCTAGTTTGGGTGGGAGTCCCATGTGGTTTGAGTAGAGTTGACTATTCACCCTGGCCTTAGGATGGCCTAACTAACAAGAGCATTTTAACCCTCTGGCCATTGTAATTGACTCAGGGAAAAATAGACAACCTAAACTATTCAGAGATATTTATGTTTAAAACTTTGCTATTACTTTTACCTTCATTCTCATTTTCCAGAGATAGTCTGGAGATGCTACCACTATATATAACCTTCCAGACTTATTTCTCTGCCATATATATTTGTTGGCAAATTAAATGTGTACACATATACATATATGTATACATATATGAATGTATGGATATATATATAGATAGAAAAGTAGATAAATTTGTGTATTTACATAAAAATTTCTAAACAGAGTGGTATACTTTATGTAACTGTTCTGTGCAATGTAATTTCCCTATGTTCATATGTTAACCATATTAACTAGCATGTCTATCAACTCCTTGGATTAGGAAACATACCTACCCAATATCCCCATAGGCATACACACACACATACACACACACATACACACACTATACCAAGTAACAACTGAAAATTGTCTCCCTCATACTTCTTAAAAATTTAACCATGTCACGATTTGCTTAATTTGTTAACTATATTTTAAGTACCTAAGGGGCAGGGAATATGTCTGTTCCATTCTGTAGAATATGCATAAGCACTAATGCTGCATGCATGGTTGAGCAAATGATTTTGTTGAAACAATCTGTGAGTGATGATGGGAGATAGGAAAAGGAAAGAGGAGGAGAAAGGGGGAAGAAATGAAGGGAATGGTGAAGGAGAAAGAGTCTAGTAAAGAAAAACAAAGGAAAAGCACATTTTAGAGTCATGTACCCAAATCTGCAATTGTATGATCTTATTTTTTGCAAAGTTGCTAAGAATAGGACATGGTTTGAAAGGAATAAGATTACAAAGATGTCATTCTTGTTTTCTTCTCTTCTTACTTAAAATTATATAGATTATACTCACAAACACATGTATCCTTTCTTTAAAAATGCAAGTTAACAAATGCCAAGACCATTTTTATCAAAATATACATACGCTCACATAGCTTGGCATTTTCAAGTAGTATTGCATTTTTCTTATGCCAGCTAGTTTGCTTAGTAGACACCCCTCGAAGACCATAAGCAGCATGGAACTGAATAGGAATTATGAGTAATAAGTCTGCAGTTAAATGTTTTCCTCTATAACTAATATCTGTTATATCTTCAAGAATAACCCTCTGGCCATGTAAAGAAAGTTATCATAAACTTAAAGAACATTGAGTCAAAAAAGGTACATGAGGTGTTTTTTTTTTTTAATTTTCTAAATCATCTTATTTTTGTACTTTATTCAGTAATTAATTTCTTTTTAAAGTGAAACTCCCTCTTATTGAATTCATTTGAGCAAAATAGCAGGATAAGTTTTAGTTTGGGCCCTTCCAGTAGGAGAATAGTTTATTATTTTACAGCATTACACCAGTTCTGTACTGAATATGAAAATTCATAATTGTCTGTAGATTTTGGATTATTAAAAAATATCAGGTTAAAACACTTTTATCAAAGTGGACCTAATGTGGAAATGTTAGAAGAATGCATTACTGTAGTTAATTGTAGACCTGGAATAAAAAGCTAAAGACTTTAGTTTTGTGTAGAATGATCAGAAATTTTAAGTAGTCCAGAATTTCTTCATTTCCTATAGATTCTTCCCTAGGCTAAACCTGCTACCTAATTTCTAAAGTACATTTTTGTCTGAGATTAAAATAAATAAATAGAGCACTTTAAAATTACACCAGAAGGAAAGAGACTCATGGTCTCTTGTTTGCAAGAGACTCGTGGTGCAGGCAAGGACAGCCGCAGGCTGAAAGTGAAAGGATAGAAAATTGATATACGGGGGCTGGGGATGTGGCTCAAGCGGTAGCACGCTTGCCTGGCATGCGTGTGGCGCTGGGTTCGATCCTCAGCACCACATACAAAGATGTTATGTCTGCCGAAAACTAAAAAATAAATATTAAAAAATAAAATTGATATACCATGAAAATTGAGCCCAGAAACAAGCAGGATTAGCCACTTTCATACCAGGCAAAGCAGACTGTAAGTCAAAATTAGTCAGAAAAACAGAACAGTCCACCAAGAAGTTATATAATGATAGTAAATATTTATGCCCTAACTATTAGTGCATCAAATTACATAAAATAGATACTACATGAAATAAAAATTAAGATAAACTCCAGTAAAATGATTTCAACACACTTCTCTCACCAATAGGTAGGTCTTCCAGACATAAACTCAGTGAAGACTCTTTGGATCTAAAAAATATTATAAATGAAATGAACCAATAGATATCTATAGAATATTTCATCCAAAAATAGCTCTTAAAATCTTCTCCAAAATAGAGCATATTTTAGGCCATAAAGCAACTCTAAGCAAAAACAAACAGACAAAAAAATGATATAATACTTTAAATCTTATGCTGCAAATAACATATAGCTGGGTCATTTTTTAAAATCCATTCTGCCCGCCTATATCCTTTAATTAGAGAGTTAAGACCTCTTACAATCAATGTTTCAAAAGAGAGATGTTTATTAATTCCTGCATTTGTGATTTTTTTCTAATGTTTAATGTGTTCCTATTTCTCATTTGTTTAGTTACTCATCAAGTGAGATTTGTTCATTTGTGAGCTCTAGGGTTTGTTTATTTCAGTATTTTCTGTAATGCTCATTTAGTCATCATGAATTCTTTTAGTTTCTGCTTATCTTGAAACATTTTTTTTCATTATGAATTCTGAAGAATAGCTTTGCTATAGCAATCTTCATTGATAGTTATTTTCTTTATTTGCTTGGAACATCATTTCAAGTCCTCCTGGATTTTAGGGTTTGCACTGAAAAATGAGGAGTAGTTTATTGATTTGCCTCTAAATGTGACCTAATGCTTTTTTCTTGAGGCTTTTAAATTTCTATCATTTAATTGTAATGTGTCACAGAAAGAGTTATTTTGATATTGTTTGTTTGGGGTTCTGAATGTTTCCTGTATTTGAAGAGAACAAGGAAATTTGGTTGATAGCAGGGTACTAAAGAAGAGAAACAAAATAAAGAAATAAGCAAAAAGTAAATTAAATAAAGAATAAATATGAAAAACCCTCACCTTCAAAGGAAAATATCTATCATAAAAAATGCTAAAAATGAGAAATAAGAAGTGTGTGTGTGTGTGTGTGTGTGTGTGTGTCTATGAACTAATCAATAGAGTGAAAACATTGGGGAGGAAAAAAAAAGTGTGGGGGAATAAGGTTCTCAATAAAAAATGAGAGAACTGTCTCCAATAAGGTGGTAAAAATAGCCAAAGCCAAATAGGATGGGTGGTCACTGCCTATGCTAGACTGTACATCTTTTCATTTGTTCTTGGGATGTATACCGATATAAGAGAACAAGGGCTGGAGGTTGTTAACTTCCTCCTCTTCTTGTGTTGCTTACTGAGCTGCCAGATGAAGTGATCTAAAACTGAAGCTGGTTGAAACAGCTCTCAGTTTACCTTCTAAGAATACCAGTATAAGGTAGGATAAAATTGGAAATACTATTCATTGGACTTTTGTTTCAATAGCCCAAACGGGTGTACTCCCAGGCTGGGACTGCTGCAGAGTTCTTTAAGGGGAGTTATGAAGGCTGGGGCTAAGGTTTAAATCAGGTCTTGGGGGTATTGAAGGGTGGTATCTGCTCTGGAAAGATTATATCCACATAAACCCTAGAGTGGGGCAGATGCCTATATCTGCTGGGAATCTGAATTTCAGGAGCCTCCCAAGAATTCTACCCATATAGCAGGTGAGACAACTCACCATACAGTCTGATACCCATGAATATGGCCTTCCCAGGCTTAGTGTATTCACATCTATCTGCCTTTTCAGTTTTCTGGACACTCTTCAGCTGGTCATAGGAGACACCAGACTCAAAGTGAAAGCAAATTGCACTTCCATCCATTTCTCTGACTTGAATCCACCTGGGTACAATCTTCTCTGCACCTATCTGTTTCATTCATGTTATGTGAGATACACCCTATGCCACTTGGTAGGAGCTTGCTGGAACAGTAAAGCAATGTTTGCTATGATCCCTCAGAAAGCTGCAGCTTGGCCTCCTCAAGATGGTTCCTGCCTTCGCTCTCCAATAACAGTTGAGAAACATGAAGCACTTTTCTTTTCTTTTTTTTTAATTTTTTATTTTTTTATTGGTTGTTCACAACATTACAAAGCTCTTGACATATCATATTTCATACATTAGATTCAAGTGGGTTATGAACTCCCAATTTTACCCCAAATGCAGATTGCAGAATCACGTCGGTTACACATCCACAATTTTACATAATGCCCAATTAGTAACTGTTGTATTCTGCTACCTTTCCTATCCCCTACTATCCCCCCGACCCCTTCCCTCACATCTTCTCTCTCTACCCCATCTACTGTAATTCATTTCTCTCCTTGTTTATTTTCCCATTCCCCTCACAACCTCTTATATGTAATTTTGTATAGCAATGAGGGTCTCCCTTCATTTCCATGCAATTTCCCTTTTCTCTCCCTTTCCCTCCCATCTCATGACTCCGTTAAATGTTAGTCTTTTCTTCCTGCTCTTCCTCCTTGCTCTGTTCATAGTTGTTCTCATTATATCAAAGAAGACATTTGGTATTTGTTTTTTAGGGATTGACTAGCTTCACTAAGCATAATCTGCTCTAGTGCCATCCATTTCCCTGCAAATTCTATGATTTTGTCATTTTTTATTGATGCATAGTACTCCATTGTGTATAGATGCCACATTTTTTTTATCCATTCATCTATTGAAGGGCATCTGGGTTGGTTCCACAGTCTAGCTATTGTGAATTGTGCTGCTGTGAACATCGATATGGCAGCATCCCTGTAGCATGCTCTTTTAAGGTCTTCAGGGAATAGTCCGAGAAGGGCAATAGCAGGGTCAAATGGTGGTTCCATTCCCAGCTTTCCCAGGAATCTCCAAACTGCTTTCCAAATTGGCTGCACCAATTTGCAGTCCCACCAGCAATGTACATGAAGCACTTTTCAAACACCAGTTTATGGTGAAGCTTAACAGATCAGCTAAGTTAAGGCTGCTTTTCTAATCTGCAGATTTTTTCATGCCAAGTTTATCTACTATATTTCTGTATCTGTTTTCCCTCCTCTCTGTAGAACCAATGTTCCTGCCACAATCAATTTGGCTCCAATGTACTCTTTCTTGGTAGTTGTTCAATGCACCCAAATATCTAAGTCTCTAGAACACTATGACTCTTCAATATTAAATCTTAGTGAAATCCCTCTTTCACCCTCTATGCTGAGAAACAGTCCCACTGCTTGTATCCTGAACCCCAGAGCACAACTACAAATGCAGCCTTCTTCTAATCCACTATCTTGAATCTCCAAAACACAATTTTCAAGTATAGTGTTATATATAATTCAAATACACTTTATGAAAAATATTTCTAACAATTGATTGCTCAGAAATAAAGCCTCATTAAGAATAGGACATTAAGACACAATGCTTTCACAGTATTTAACTTGTCAACAAGCATTTATTATGATGTTTAATCTGTCTTCTCCTCACCAGGATAGGTAGCAT
Source organism: Ictidomys tridecemlineatus (assembly GCF_052094955.1). Lineage (NCBI taxonomy): Eukaryota > Metazoa > Chordata > Mammalia > Rodentia > Sciuridae > Ictidomys > Ictidomys tridecemlineatus. Next base: position 162,379,821 of record NC_135478.1, on the reverse strand, counting down.
GTGGGTGACAGAAATGGAACACATGGTCTTTATCCTTTGGAAAGTTAAAATGCAACTGAGATAATATAAAACCACTCTGAACAATAATTGCTCAACTGTGAGATGTGGAGAGAGTGCTGTAGGATTATGAGAGAAGAAATGTCACTCACAAAGACTTCTTGAGGAAACTGGGATTTAGCAGAACCTTGATGGATATCATAGTACAGCTAAGTGAAATTAGAAGAGAAGCAACTTTATGATCTTTTGGGAGATTTACAGGACTGGGAGGAAATGAGGCTGAGATGGGATTGAGTGAGGTTTTAATGACCAAGTGGATAGTTGTGTGATATGGCCATTATCCCCATGCAAATGTGATGTACATATACTTGGCAATATTCAGAAATGTTCCCATTTTGAGTCTAGAGAAGGTCATTAAAGGGGTTTTATAAAATGAGATAGAGAAAAGGAAAGTGACTCCATTAACGTGATGGTGGCTACCTTACATTTCTGTGCACACCCAAGGTACCATGATAACAAAGTAAGAAAAACAACCATCACAGCAACCACACAGTGGGTTTTAGTAAGCCAGGCCCTAATAACTTTACTAAACAAAATGTTCTACACTACAGAAAATCATGTAAATTTTAGAGCTAAAGAAGCTCGGGGAATGGTAATAATGAATGATAATACAAATTAAACTGAAGAACAGGGTGAAATTCCTAGTTAAATAATCATTATAATCTACATCTTTCAAGTAAAACTTAACTTCATTTCTTAAATTAAGACAATAAAATGCCTGTTATATAGACCATTTCCATCTTTCCTCTTTATTCCTCTATATCAACTAATATTTCTTTAACTTATTATTAATCTTGTTTCACTTAATTTACCATCTCTATTGTGTTTTTCATATTTAGGGCCTGACATTTCAGCTGTTGTTTATTTCTGGGAACAGTCTCAAATGTTTCATCTAGCATCACTTATTATGGGCAGGTGATAAAAATCTGTGCTCAACCTAACTCCTAGAGCAGACTACATAAATTCAATAAGAATCCAAATCTACTTATCTTCAGGGCACAATACAAAATCCATCTATTTATTCAAGTCTTTGATTAACGGTTCTATATTTATGAAATGCTTTGGGCTTTTCAGGTAAAAATATTTTTATATGAAACTCAAGTATTATTAAATATGCTGTGATGCTATCACAGTGTTTTGTGTGCATATGTGAAAATGTTCAATAACTTTAGCCTGAGGGCAAATATTCACCATACACTTACAAAAAAAAGAAAATCTCCTGTTAAGGAGTTCCATTTACTGAATAAATCAGGAAAAAAAATTATAAATTTGAGGGTATATCAAGGAATTGCCTTATAGAATCTTACTGTTTGTTTCCCATTGAATACTAGGTAGTCTAAAAACTATCCCTGAGGAACTATTAAATATTATTCAAACACATATGTAAGTTATGAATATATCTAATATGTACACATACATAATAGTTCATGCTAAACTTGAACTTTATAAAGAGGGAGCTTCTGACAACTGATGAACTCATTAATAAGGGATGATACTGCAATTCAATTGTCTACTATAAGACAGGCTAATTATCAATGAAAATTCTATGTAACTTAACCTGGTTACAAAGGCACAGTTCCTACTTTAACACAGGGCAGCAGGAAATGCAGTGAGCTGTGAAATCTCTGGGCTTCAGTGCTGTCTTTCACTAGCTGTGTACCCTTGAACATATATTTTTTAACCTTTCTGAGCTCCCTTTTCCCTACCTGTAAAACCAATATGATTATCTCCGGCATCCCTCCTGTACTAAAATTCTGCCATTTGATGATAATAAATGATTTTGATGCTGCTACTGATTCTGATGATACAGTAAAAATATCTGGTACATACTGAAACTTTAATTATGCATCAGTCACTATCCTATATACTAACACATTGCATCTTCACCACTATGAGGTATATACTCTCCATTTTGTAGAAAAGATTAAATAACTTGCCCAAAGTCAAAGAGATAGTGAGAGGTCAATACTTAGATACAAGAAGTTTGACTTGGCCTAAACTTCTAATTATTAGAATAAATTATCGTGTTTTATAACATAACTATAAACAGAGGCCTTATCAGTGAATTTACTCACAACTCCATGTTTTGTTGTAATTAAATACTTAATTCTTTAATTGCTAAATCTATAATTTTATATATATATGTGTGTGTGTGTGTGTGTGTGTGTACATATATATACACACACACATACACAATAAGTTAAAGAGATTTTACAAGTATCAAAAAATATAAGCCTTAAAAAACTCAGTGAAGGATGTTGGTGTTGATGTTGGGTAATTATTTTTCATTTGGGATCCATTTGTGAGAAATTTCAGAGGTAAGATCCAGACATTTATAAGACCTCCTAATTATAATGTTAAGCTAATTTAAATACCTTAAGAACAAGGAAAGGTAAAATTTGTGTTGCAAAGCCAATGAACAACACAGCCAAGAATAGAAACTTGGGATTCCTGTCTTAATGTTTATCATTCAAATCTTGTCTCTACTCCAGGTCCCTTTCCTGTCTATGGTTCTGACAAATCGAATTTAAAACACCCAAATGAAATTCATCATTTTCTTCCCAAACAGACTTTTTCTCCTAAATTCTCTTTTCTGATTGATGACACCAATAATGACTTACCTGAACCAGAAATCTGGAAGTCTCCTCCTTTCTTTTCCCTTAGTCCCATATGTTCACTCAATCCTATAAATTAGACCTCCGAAATACAGCTTAAATCTATTTATCTTCATTCATAGTACTGCTGCTTAAAGTCTTAAATCATTTGAAGTAAGTAAAAGGTCCTCTGTGATTGATCACCATTAATTCTGCATCTTCATTTCAGCTTTTTTTTTTTTTTCTCCACACTGGAGGCTACATCTAGCTGAACTACTCATAGCTCCTCTGACTGTAGTACAAATTCCCTCCATGCTTCTCTGAATGAGACCTTCTCTTTCTGGAATTCCTCTTTGATATGGACTCTTCCTTATCCTAAATCTTCTTCCTTGAAGTAATGTTTCCTTATAAGTCTTCATCACCAAATTAATCCTCTTTCTTTCTTGTTTTTTTTTCATAGCATAGTTTAATAGTAGTAACATGTTTCATTTGATGACAATTAGTTCAAGACTCCATGGTTTAAATGTTTTCTCTGATCCTTAAAAAAAAACATGTAATGAGTCAGTGCAATGATGCACACCTATAATCCCAGTAGCTCAGAAGGCTGAGGCAAGAGGATTTTGAGTTCAAAACCAACCTCAGCAACTAAGTGAGGGACTAAACAACTTAGCAAGATCCTGTCTCTAAATAAAATATAAAGAAGGGTTGGGGTTGTGTCTCAGGGGTTGAGCAGCCTTGGAATTCAACCCCCAGTACAAAACAACAATAAAAACCCATGCAAAGAAACTATTATTCTCATTTTACAGATGAAGTCCTTCAGAGAAGATAAAGCCCATACTCTTCTTCTTTCCCTGTGTTACTATTCATTTATTTGCATCTATGTCCACCTTGCCACTAGCCATGGTACTCACAGAATGCAGGAATTATGTTTTATTCAAGGGAGGGGCTTCAGTAGTGGGCACAGGTTCTGGTATACAATAGACATTCAACAAATGTTTGAAGGAGCCCACGTGTTATTTCATTCACTAAATAAAATCCTATTTTATTAACTACCATTTTAAATAGAAATTCTTGTTTTATGAACATGACTGATGGAAAAGGAAGATTTGAACAATGTTTATGAGTTTTTAATTTTTATTGAGATTTTTTTGTATCTCAACTTATTAATAAAAAAATAAGGAATAAGATTGGTGTACTTTATCTCCCGACATTATTCAAATTGAACTGGCTTTTTTAAATTTTTTCAAGATGCTTGGGGTACATTATTAAATTCTTTACTCCCAGAACGACCCATCCATTTTTCACACAATGACCTTGGTCCTGCTTTATGAAAATAAATTTGCATGTACAGATGACATGAGTTTGTGTATGTTTGTTCAATCATATTTCTTGACTCCCTCAAAGCAGGCAATCATTAAATAATTTTAAGGAATTATAAAATGTGAGATATTCTTTATTGTAACAAGGCAAATTTTATCATTTATCTCAAAGCTTAAGATATCCTAAAGAAGCTTACCCTAAGAATGGGGCATTAAACTAAATAATTTCTACTTTATGAAACTGGCAGTCATGAAACTAATATACAAAATGCTTGTTGTCCTTATAAACAAAACAAAACTGTGTTTCTTACCATAGCACAGTATTAAACCAAGTGAATATTACCTATTTGTCTCAGTAGCCCCTCTGTACTTTGAAATAAAAATTGAGGGGGGAAAAAGTGAATGCTATGAAAACTAGTGGAGAAAAAAGAAATTCTGAAGATTCTAAAGTTGCTTAGAGAGAAACTTTTGAGGGAAGACATTAGTTATACAATTTCCATTCTCCAAATGTTATGATCATTCTTTCAAAGAGAACTCAGCTCTACTGTTCAAATAACTCAGAAGCTGAATTTCAATCTATGACACTCTTATCAAATTATCATTCAGTAACTGCTTAGAGAACAAATTACTGATGAAACCATGCTAGTACCCAGAGCAATCATTTACCTGTCTGACCAACCAGTACTGAAATTGTTTATGTGATATTTTCATACTTAATGTAGTACTTTTACTACAACCATTCCCTACAAGGTCAACCAGTTTTCATTATACCTAGAAGTATTTTCACCTACATTAATTTTTTAATAAAATAACAATGAATATTGAAAAAATAAAATATGGAAGGGTATGAAATAAATCTGTCTCCTTCTATGATTCTTAAATCCCTAATCATTTTCCCTACTGTAATTCTTACCCGTACTTTCTGGGCATTTATTTCTTTAAAGAGATTAATTGTAGATATACAATGGGATCATAATAAAATTTTTCTTCCGCTTTTTAAATAATTGACATAACTTGACAATTTTTGCACAGTCCTACACAAATGACTTTTTAGTGTCTGTAAAATGCATACTAACTTCACTTTTGGGGTGTACTTATTTAGCCAACTTTGTGTACTTTGTTTAATCTTAATTTTCTTTTCATTTTACTATTACAACCAATATTATAATATTACTGAATCAATAGCATGTGAATTTAAGTGGTGATAGATATTGACAAATTATTTCCAAAGAGTTTGTACCAATTGATATTTCCACCAGCAGTAAATAAGAATATCTATCCCTAACATTGATGGATCTCAAACTTTCTATGTAAAGACACTTGAAAATTAAGAAACATAGAGTGTGTTCTATGACTTGTTTATATACATATTTTCCACTTTAGAAACTAAACCTGATAAATTAAAAAAAATGTTTCTTAATACATTTTGGGTAAAAATGATAAACCCACTATACATTAATATAAAATATCATGATAAGTAACTATATTTCCTCAAACCAAAATCAGTGAAGATAACAGCTTTGCTTTACATTTTTTACAAATGCACTAATTTTTGTGACTCCTTTTCATGTCTATCTTAATAGAAGACCACTAGATTTTCTCATCTGTTGGAAAATGTTGCTTTGCTTGAAGTGTATGAAGAAATTTGTCCTCACATAGTAGAAAAGGGGGATACATTTTAATAGCCTTTTCACATAATTCTTGATACCACACCAAAACCTGACAGTAGTAGTTTCTTTAAAAATAGCTGCAAATGTGGAATCTGAAATCTCATCAATGAATATAATAAAATTATGATTTCATGAAAATCTTTTAGTCTTGATGTACACCCATATTGTACTTTAATGGATCTTTACCTACGAGTTAATTTGGGAACATCACACATTGGCCACTTGGAAAATAACCATTCATTAAGTTATGCAGAATTCTCAAATATTGTCTTATTTCATGATATGATATTTAAAAATGTTTCAAAGGGCATGGTGGCACACACCTATAATCCCAGAGACTCAGGAGACTGAAGCAGGAGGATCTCAAGTTCAAGGTCAGCCTCAGCAACTTAGTGATACCCCGGTTCAAAAAAAAATTTTAAAAAGTGGCACAGCCCCCTCCCCCCTGAGTTTAACCCTAGTCAGAAGAAAATAATTTTTATATCAATAGCAATCTTTTCAGAAAAGACTTTTAAAGAGTCTCAATAAATTGGCTGTTACCTTCAACAAATGATGCTGGGAAAACTGGAAATCCATATGCAGCAAAATGAAACTGAATCCCTTTCTCTCGCCATGCACAAAAGTTAATTCAAAATGGATCAAGAAGCTTGATATCAAAACAGAGACTCTGCGTCTGATAGAAGAAAAAGTTGGCTCCAATCTACATATTGTGGGGTTGGGCTCCAAATTCCTTAATAGGACACTCATAGCACAAGAGTTAAAAACAAGAATCACCAAATGGGACTTACTCAAACTAAAAAGTTTTTTCTCAGCAAGAGAAACAATAAGAGAGGTAAATATGAAGCCTACATCCTGGGAACAAATTTTTACTCCTCACACTTCAGATAGAGCCCTAATATCCAGAGTATACAAAGAACTCAAAAATTAAACAATAAGAAAACAAATAACCCAATCAACAAATGGGCCAAGGACCTGAACAGACACTTCTCAGAGGAGGACATACAATCAATCAACAAGTACATGAAAAAATGCTCACCATCTCTAGCAGTCAGGGAAAGGCAAATCAAAACCACCCTAAGATACCATCTCACTCCAGTAAGATTGGCAGCCACTATGAAGTCAAACAACAACAAGTGCTGGCGAGGATGTGGAGAAAAGGGTACACTTGTACATTGCTGGTGGGACTGCAAATTGGTGCAGCCAATTTGGAAAGCAGTATGGAGATTCCTTGGAAAGCTGGGAATGGAACCACCATTTGACCCAGCTATTCCCCTTCTCGGACTATTCCCCAAAGACCTTAAAAGAGCATACTATAGGGATACTGCTACATCGATGTTCATAGCAGCACAAATCACAATAGCTAGACTGTGGAACTAACCTAGATGCCCTTCAATAGATGAATGGATAAAAAAAATGTGGCATTTATACACCATGGAGTATTACTCAGCACTAAAAAATGACAAAATCATGGCATTTGCAGGGAAATGGATGGCATTAGAGAAGATTATGCTAAGTGAAGCTAGCCAATCCCTAAAAAACAAATGCCAGATGTCTTTTTTGATATAAGGAGAGCAACTAAGAACAGAGCAGGGAGGAAGAGCATAAGAAGAAGATTACCATTAAACAGGGATGAGAGGTGGGAGGGATAGGGAGAGAGAAGGGAAATTGCATGGAAATGGAAAGAGATCCTCATTGTTACACAAAATTACATATAAGAGGAAGTGAGGGGAAAGGGAAAAAACAAGAGAGAGAAATGAAATTACAGTAGATGGGGTAGAGAGAGAAGATGAAAGGGGAGGGGAGGGGAGTGGGGATAGTAGGGGATAGGAAAGGTAGCAGAATATAACAGTTACTAATATGGCAGTATGTAAAAATGTGGATGTGTAACTGATGTGATTCTGCAATCTGTATACGGGGTAAAAATGGGAGTTCATAACCCACTTGAATCAAATGTATGAAATATGATATGTCAAGAGCTTTGTAATGTTTTGAACAACTAATAATAATAATTTAAAAAAAGAAGGTTGCACAGGAAAAAAAAAGAAATTGGCTGTTAAGGACAGCTGACTCATAGGAGAAGTGGCTGCAGAGGATTGATATGTCTCCACCTGGGGATTCCTAAGGCCATATTTTTCTAAGATTCAGATTCCTCATGAAACAGCCTGGGAATAAGACTGTACATACTGTAGTTATGAAGCTCTATGGACAGTGCCAAAGATAAGTTTATGAAACTCAAGCTTGCTCAAAAGAAAAGGAGTCTAAAAGGTCATATTCCCAAAATTCAGCAGACTTTGGAAATCCTAAAATACATGCAGAAGAAAAAAGAATCCACCAATTGGCTGGAGACCAGATTCTCATGAGCAGATAACCCATACTGCAAAAGTTGGGTTCCTCCTACTGAATAAGTTTTTCCGTTCTTTGGGGCTACTGTAATGCTAGAATTAGATGTTGATGAAGCTCAGGTATTGTTTGAAATAATTTATCAACTGCTACAAGGAATCTGGATTCTCTTGAGGAACACCTTGACTTTATTCAAGATCAATTTACTACTACAGAAGTCAATATAGTAGCCAGTGTTTATAACTGGGATATAAAGAGAAGAAACAAAGATGATTCTACCAAGAACAAAGCATAATTCTGCCAATTAAAAATGTGGGTCAGTTTTACTAATATGATAAATACTCCAGTGTTTATTAAGACTGACATAACTTTGAATGTTTTTTTTTAACAGCAACAATGATTAAAACTTTAAAAAGACACACACCATTTTACTTATTTATAAAAATAAAATTGGTTAAAAATATTTTATAACACTAACTGAATTTTTCACATTTTTAAGCAAAATTATACTGCTTTCATGATTTTATTTATTTATTTACTTTGTCTATCAAAAGATAACTCTTAACTAAGTTGGCCAAAAACTGTGAGATAGTTATAAGAGACTGAATGTTGGACACTAGCACAGTTTACTTTTTCTTTATTGACTGATCTTACTCTCATTTGATGTGGTTAAACTATTTGATAGCTAGGAAAGACACTTTAATATTTGTCAACTTGTTTTTCTGTAGTATTTATAGGATTTTTATGGTCCTTTGTTGTCATTGTCTCCTCTGAGTAGTGTTTCATGAGCTATCGCTTAAACAATAACTATCAAGATATTCTGGACTTTTCAGGAAATAGTAATCTGCCTTTCTTCCTAGTTAGAGAGCAGTTGAGACAATACTTATAATCCCAAATAAGTACACAGTGTCCTTGCAATGCTAATATAAGGGAGATCTTGGCCAATGCAAAATAATATTACTCATTTCAAAACTCTTAGCTAAGGTGATGTTGTATTTCATAACAGATCTCCAAGATATCTTGAACAATAATATCTGAAATAATTGAAAAGTTTGTTGTGAGCTTTTTATTTAAGATAAACTGCATAGGAATAGTTAAAAAAAAATCCCTGGGGAAAGCCCTTGGTCCAGAGGCAAGTAATAGATGATACAGATTCTGGCAAAAACACAAATGTATTATTCTATCTCCATGTACTAAAAAGTATACTGGTGCAATGTTTGTACTTGTATTTTATATAATTAAAAGAGTGACATTGAAGGGGAAAAGAAAGAAAGGTCTTTTAAGTATTGAAAAGCTCTCAAGTTAATGGTGGAGGATACAAACTTTCCCAAATCAAAACTTAGCTGAAAAGCCTAGTTCTATTACTGGCATCAAATATTATTAGTAGCTTTCTTTAAGTGAAAGGTTTGCTTTATTAATGTGTGATCAAACACTTGCCATAAAGTCAAAGTCTGAATAACTATAGTTTTGTCTTTCAGTCATTCTTACCAATGAAATGGTAATTCATGAAAAATGTGGCTAGAAAAATTCTTTTCAATTATTTCAAATATTCCTGTTCAAGATGTTTGGAGATCTGTTATAAAATACAAAATCACCTTAGCTAAGAGTTTTGAAATGGAATTATTATTTTGTATTGGCCAAGATCTCCCTCAAGATAGCCATAGTACTCCAAATTGTAGCAGAAATGATTTATTTATATTTCCCATTTCAATCACAGGAAATATTAAAAAGGACACTGTACTAAAAGAGTTAATAAGATCAATAATTTTCCTACTCATCAAGGACAGTCTTACATAAAACAAGCATGCCTTTTTCAAGCTAATGAGTGATAAGAACAAACTGATAACTTGTTCAACTTGGTGCTACTGTTTTGGACTTGCTAAGGCACTAACATCTCCACACCATTTCTTTTGTTCCATCAATGTCCATATAGACACAGTGAAAATAGTAAGTAATGTCTTAGCATTCTTATAAAAATAGTTTTGACCTAATAGATCCCTTGAAAATGTTTTGGGGATATGGTTCACTTACAAAACTATTGTTCTCTATCATCTTCTTTTTATTTTATTGACTGATTGATTGATGGATTGATTGGTATTGGGATTGGACCTACAGAACTTTACCCACAGAGCTAAATTCAAAGAAGTCTTTAATTTTTTTGTTTTTGAGACACTGTCTTTTTCAGTTGCTGAGGTTTGCCTGAAACTTGCAATCAATCTCCTGCTGCAACTCCCAAAATTATTGGGATTATAGGAATGTGTGACTGCACTCAGCTATAGTTTCCTTTTTAATACACTTCTTCAGTTGCCTATGCAATATGTAAACCCAGGTATTCTAACTTTAAGTTCGTTTCTTTAATGACTATATACATTGTTTAGGAGACTTTTCTATCGGTTGCCAATGCTATTACAAAGTTCTCTTTACTGAGATTTCTCAATGGTCCTTGTTATGCCCTCTGGGGTTATGATATACATTCATTCATCAAGCATTTAGGTTTCTTCTATGAACCAGACACTGAGGCCATGATGGGGATGCCAAGATGAATAAGGCACTGTCTTTACTTTCAAGGATTTCACAATCGACTGAGGAGACAAATGTGTATACAGCTACCTATAAGGCCATGTGATAAATGCTTTAATAGTACTTTGTACAAAGTATTTCAGAAGCACAGGAGAGAGTGATTAATTGTTCCCAGAGAAGGGAAGAACAGTGACCTGGGGCTTAATAGAAAAAGTGCATTTTAGTTGAATTTAAAGGACAAAATTATTTAATCTCTTTATTCATAAGATAGTCCCCTTCACATACTTGAATACAGCTACTGTGTATCCTATATTGTATGAATTTCTACTACTTTCAATTAACTATTCCAATGCCCTCATGAACAAATGATGAAGATGAATATAACAAATTTCATATTGTGGAAAACACCTTCTGAAAATATGTATTGATCTTTCTTCTGCAAGCATGCATGCACATTTGTTAGCATCAAGCTATAATTAATCACGAGAGCTGGCTCTCCAGCTTTTGCTTAATATCCAAACTTCTTTTTCTAAAGCACAACTAGAAACAAATGTGCCAACTAAAGAGACTTCACAAAGTGCTCCATCCAGATTTTCCTGTCATCTTTCCTATAAGCAGAAGGTCAGGAATTTTTTGTTTTGTTCTGTTTTTCTGTAAAGAACCAGATAGTAAATATTTTAGACTTGGTAACCCAGATAGTTTGACAACTACTCAGCCCTATCCATGTAGCATGAAAACCATCATAGACAATATGAAAATAATAGTCATTATAGTGTTAAAAAAAATCTTGATTTTCAAAACCAGACATGGCTCGCAGGCCACAGTTTGTTGATTCCTACTAAAGGTTTCTTTCTTCTTATGTCCTCCAACCTCCCACTGTGGGGTGAAAAGAACATCAGATTCAGAATCAGCAGACCTGACTTTTAATTCTACTCAGAGCTAATAACCAGCTGTGGAAACTGTTTTCCTGGTCTAGCATTGTTTTTCTTGTGCCACATCAAGAATCTTTAGATTATATAATCAATAATCATCATTCCTAAAACCAAAGAATCACTGCAAAGTAATTCTCTTTCCTGCCAATATTCTTGAATCCATTTCAACACAGAATAGACAGTATGAGAGACTAATAAAGAATGAATGTGACTTCAGATGGTACTGATAAGAATGTTTATATCAAATGGAGACAGAGTCTAGTCTCTGCAGGTTACAGTGCAGGTAACTTTCAATTCTGACAGTAATGAGGCTGCCCAGAAGAAATCAACTGGGGACCTAAAATTTTCTGGAGATTTTAGCAAAAGAAGAATGCTTGAAAGAACTGGGAAAAGAATGGAAAAGAGGAATTTAATAGGCACAATATACTTTTTAAATGTTAGGAATCATCAAACAAATGTTGGAACCAAAAGGAAATATTGTAGGCCTGAGTTATATTTCTAAGTCATGGACTCTCATGGAAAGAAGTTCTGTGCTCTGGATCTTCATAGTATCTTGAGTCTGCAAAGTTCCTGCTAGTCATATCACCAGAAGCAATATAATTACTAATTCCTTATACTTGCTTTGCGATTTAGAGTTTATATTCCTTTATATGATATTGCTCAAGCATCCTGAACCTATGAGATTGGCAAAGATGAATATCATCATTGCCTTTTTACAAATCAGGAAGCAGAAATTCAAAAAGATTACTTTGCATTTAGATGAGTCTTGACTAAATAATAAACTGAGGGGCTAAAGCTAAGCTCCTAAGTTAGCCTTGAAAATGTAGACTGAACACTAAAAACAGACATCACCAAATATTTTCTAGAACACCATATCCTTTATAATTCTAGGAGGAAGGAGGGCTTGGGGGAGTGGGATTTAACAGCTTTTAAGCACTTTAAATTTAGAAATAGTTGCTTAGCATTTTGCTTGAACTGTTAGTGCCCAATTTACCTAGTTTTTCTATTAAATGTTTCAGCCAAATGTAAATGCTTTATGAATATGGTTCATAAAATGTCCTGGGAGGAGGTTCCATAATAAAATATCTCCAAATGTGAAGGATTCTAAAAGCAGAAGTTATTTCTTTCAATTTGATTGGTGTCTTATGTGTATACCTTATTCTAACTAAAAGAAGAAACCCCAAACATCTGTGAATAATTCAAATTGCTAAATGGCAAGAATAGATTAATACTTTAATGTTATACTTGTCTTTTATCCAGGCACAACTTTGAACATAATAAATTTGGTTTCAGAACTGAAACCCACAAGATTCTGAGTTTGGTTTATTTTTTCAATACATATAATTAACTTCATCTTTGAAGCTTCTGAAGGTTGTAGAGGGCAGAAGAAATGCATTTTTATTAAAATGACTCAACCCGTGGGCGGCCTCCACAGTTTCTTACACAGAATACTACAAAGAGTTTTGAGAAACAACACTGAAGCCAGGAATTGAACAAGAGAATGTTACAAATGGGAAAGTCCCCTCAGTTCAGCTTCTGCCTGGCACTAAAGATACCATTGGGAACAGTTGAGGAAGTCACATGTATGTCTGGTGTTCTCCCTTCCCCCCACCTCCAAGTTTCCCATAATGAAATTACATTTTACTAACACCCCAGGTGAGCTTGTGTGAGAAAATGATCTGTGGTGTCCTTGAATAGAAAAAAGGTGGATGGTCCTTCTATGTGGAAAAGTTGGGGGAATTGAGGGAGCTGAGAGTGTACACAGGAGCCTCATGACTCCTCCTTTACTTTCCTGTGGACTACTTCCTTCTAGAAACTTAAGTTTCCTAGAGGTTGTGGCTGGGAAAGGTGGCATTCAGGACAATGGTATATTTGATTTTACATGGAGGTTAGTTTCTTTCCTTTTTTGGGAGGGGGTTATTAGGGATTGAACCCAGGGTTGCTTAACTACTGAGCAACATCCCTAGCAACGTCCCACCTCCACCCCCGACACATACACCTTTTTTAAAACTTTTTTTATTTGGAGACAGGGTCCCATTAAATTGCTTAGGGCCTCAATGAGTTACTGAAACTAGCTTTGAACACACACTCTTCCTGACTCAGCCTCTCGAGTTTAGGATTACAGGAGTGCACCACCATGCCCAGCTGGAGATTAGTTTCTTAAAAAATCCATCTGTAAGGTGAAAATGACCTTGAATCAAAATATACATAAAGATTTATTGTATTTTCCTTATAGTACATTAGACATGTATAGTACACACACAGCCCTACAACTATAAATATAATATACTCAAAATATTCAGTTTATAATAAAAAGGCCATTTTGTACTAAAAATATCCATTGAGAGATTTTATATTAGAAACACACTCAGGGTTATGAACTGCTAATATCATGAAGTATATAGGAAAGCAATTGAGGGTCAGTGTTATGAAAAATTAAGGCTGATTTGTCTCTACTGTTTATAGGAATAAATATCAGACCCTCTGCGGAAGTCCAGCTGGGCTGCCCAATTCGGCTGGGCAAAATAACCAAGAGGTGACAAGCAACTTGAAGGTTGAAGCAGGAACTACTTTATTGCGAGTGAACTCAGCGTCAACTGAGTGAACTCAAAGTAGCAGGCACCCAAGGTGGAAGAAGCTGCCTCTCTGCCGGACCACAGAGGTATATATGCTTAACTAATTACACACAGCTTAACTTAATTAACATCATCTAGATACAGCAGTCAGCCAATAAGGAATCCTCATCATCTTAATGGCTTGCTGGCGTTGCTTCACAAACCACTCCTCCTGGCAAAGTGCCAGGTGCCATCTTGACTTGGTTGTGGCCCTCAACACCCTCCTCTTTCTTTTCATTTTTTCCTTTCTTTTTTTCTCTTTCTTCCTGAACAACTAGAGCCAAATTCAAATAACCTAGACAACTTAGAGACACTCACAGCATATTGAGCCTCTACTGTTGCCATTGTTATGGGCTGATTTGAAAGTTAAGTTGGGTTGATCCCATTCTGCTCAGACATTTCACTCCGAGCAGGATTGACACCCTTTTCCACAAGAGCCCACTCACATAGAAGCTGACATCTCCACCCTCACCCACTTGCACCCTAACCACAATGTCTTAAAACTATGGAGCAAACGTTAGCTTACTTCCTGAATGGGTACAAAAAGGTTACAATTCTGAGAATGTAGTTATGAGTGTACTTGTCTCTCCTGCCCCTCTCCTTTGTGGTTTTTCTGTTTTTAAGTGATCCCCCAACTGTGTTCAGTGTCTTGGGCTGCAGAACAGTCTGTTTTCTACTCCCTTGGCCCTAGCCAGAAAAATTCTTTGTCTTTACTTCAAAAAGACCGAGAATTTTATTTGGGTTTTTGGAATAGCACCTTAATATCCTAACAAATTACTGTAAACTATAAAGCAACTTAAGTCAAACACAGTCTTAAAACAACACACATCTATTATCTCACAATTTAGTAGGTCAGAAGTCAGAATTCACTGCTTTGGGTTTTCCAAGGCTAAAATTAGTGCCAGTTGGCTGGGCACAGGGAGCAAGTTTAAGTTTCTGGCTGAATTCTGCTCCCTGTAGCTGCAGGAGGGAGGTCCTGTTTCCTTGCTACCTGTGGGCCAGAGGTTATTCTTAGCTTCTAGAGGCACCCACACTCTTTGGCTCCTGGCCATCATCCTCTGTCTTCAAGGTCAGTCACAATGAGTAGAACCTTCTGCAGGCTTTTTCCCCCAGTAATTTTGTCTTGCATGTTTATTTTTATACTTGATTTTATTCAAATACTTGTAATATCTCATAATAGTCTGATACATTTTCATTTCTCATGTTTCAAAATTCTCTATCTCCCTTTCTGCGTTATCTTTCCTGTGTCTCCTTCAACTGTGTTTCTAACACTTTTGCCTTCTTGTTTTGATTTTAAGGGCTCATGTGACAATATTTGATCCACCTATAAGAATCCAGATTTCTTGCCCTATTTTAAAGTCATCTTATTATTATCCTTAATTCTGTCGGTAAAGTTCTTTCATGGCAGTACCTAGATGAGTGTTTGATTGAATAACTGGAGAATGGGAATCTTCAGAAAGCAAACACCTTTAATGCTTCCCACCAAACCAAAATAAATTCATAGTCTTTCAAACATACTTATTTATAGATCCTAAAATATCTTGCATATCTAGCCAAAAGTATAGGAAACTAAGTTGTTGGTAAGTAAAATTTTATTTGCAAAATGAAGAACCAAATGAAAACATACCCAAGAGGACTGTTATGGGAGGTTACAAATATTTGAATAAAGCCATAAAACATTGAAACAGCAAGTATAAAAATAAGCATGCTGAAAAAGAATGCCATGGCCTAACAAAAATACTGGATGGAAAGAGCCTGCAGATGCTTCATTTGTCCTCTAGACATTTGGGGTCACTGATCTATTTAGAGGTGCCCAGGTGTTACTTCTTGCCAGGCAAAGTCTAGAGTGCTTAGTACTTTGAAACAAACAGTGCTCTGAGACTTGTTAAAGGCCTAGGTGAAAGTCCCTAATTGGATCTAAAGATCCCAGCTGGGTTTTGAGAAACTGGCTTCCAAACTGATTTGACTTCAAAACTACTCTGTCATTCTGATTTTAGCCAGTATTTGCACTGGGCTGTCTTTATCCTGGCATATTCATAGGCTTTGCTAAGTAACATCTGAGCAAAGTCGTGCTAGAGTTCAGGAATTCCCAGTAGGTGACATATTCCTTCTCTAGCCAGTGGTCATAGACTACTCTCTTCAGCTGGCAAACCAGCCCCTTCTGGTCTTTTACAATCTAAAAGAGACCTGCAGGTGGCATGTTTTAAAGCTTTTCTGTAGCTTTACTTGGTCTGGTGGCCACAGGTCAACTCAGAACAATGGGAAACCCAAGCCCAGTGCCATGCAATACCCCATCCCTACCTGGAATTGAATTTATACCACATGCACAGCCACTCAATTCTGCACAGGCAGTTAGCAGATATTTGATGTGGATAAAAGTGAAAGGTTTGTTCTTTTCCCAAGTATCCCCAAGATAGTCAGATTTCCTCATAGGGATTTTAGAAACGAAACATTATTGAGACATGTGAGAATGCAGGAGGAAAATTCAGTTTTCACTAACCATGAAAATTATATAAACATATCTGACTTGGAGACAGAAATAGTGATGACTTTTCTAATGACCTGAAATCTGACTTTAGGTAAACAGGCCTGTAGAAGAAATAATTAGGCAAAGTTTCTCTGCCCCCTGCAGTACATCTCCTGACCTGTTTGATTCTGGAAAAATCTACAGGTGGTTGAAAATGCCCAGCTTTCTCCTGCCATGAGATATAATCAATATATCTTGAATGACATTGTTTCTTGTTTAAAGCATGGGCTACAGGAAGTTTACTGCACTATCACTAGTAATCATAGGAGATATTTGCTCCAGAACATGAAAAAGGGATAGTCTTAGAAGAGCTTTAATCCCTGAAGTCAAGTATTTTTATGTCCTCACACCCAGGAGAGAGCCAGGAAAACCATGGTAGGACAAAGGCTGCGACAATGAACACAATAAACAGTAACAACTCTGTGTACTACAGCACGTTACTTCTCTACCCTATGCTCTTTTCAACAGAAATATTGTGAGCCCCTGATAGACCACAGATGTAAAAAGTTTGCATGAGATAAAATTGTTACTTGAAAAAAACCTAAACAAACCTTCTAGCTTCACTTACTCAACTTAAAATCACTAATTTTGGAGGTCACACAGCTAATCAATACATTATTAGTCTCCCACTAGCTTTTTTATAGATCACATCTAATGATATGTGAACTAAGATGATGATGGTAACCTGGTGGTTATTTTTCAGGGACTTAAAGGCCACTTTTGGTTAAAACACTGACTCTTTACTTGGGCCTGCAGATGTGTGATAGGTGACTACAATGGGCTCTCTGGGTTTTCCCTTTACTGCTTTAATGTTTCAGGCAAATTCTACTCTGCTTTGCATGTAGACATGTTGAATGCCCACTGGAGCAGCTAAGTGCTTCTTTTACCCACCCAGGTCTTTTTCAGCAACTATAGAAGCCCAAATACCTAGTGTCCTACCGCCCTATTGTAAGACCCAGAACAGCAGAAAAGGCCAGGATGTTTGAACAGGATGATGGTGCCACCTCTAAGAATAACAGCACAAGCTGACCATGACCATCTGGTGGTCCAAGTCTTCCACATGGGGGAAAATACAACAAAATCACCTTTTGGAACCCTATCACTAGCCAGCAGAAAATACCATAGTCTAGTCTACCCTAGCAAATAAAAGCTTGTATCTCCCTTTGTTAAGGGAGTATCCTGGTTCTTTGGTCAGTGCTGTTTGTCTTCAGCTCAAAACCCAGTTACCCACTTGCCTAATGCCCCAGTTAAAATCTGATGTATTCATGCTCACTTGGCCTGATTTAGTATCTATCATCACTGAGTCAAAGATTCTCATCCCTAGTATTAGGAGCATTGTTGAACCATTTGGGGACATGGATAATTTCTAAAGACTTTATATTCCAATCAACCTCCAGTTGGTGGGTTATTGATTCTAGGACCCCCAGTTGATAGTACTCAAGCAAAAGAATCTATGAACACTCAAGTCCATCATAGAAAATTCCATAATTTTTTGCATATAACCTATGCACATCCTTCCTTATACTTTAAATAATTTCTAGATTACTTATATTTCCTAGTACAATTTAATATATAAATATGTACAACTATGTAAATAGTTGTTAAGCTGTATTGTTGAAGTCTACACATGTTCGGTGCAGACACAACCTTTTCCCCAAATTTTCAATCCATAGTTGGTTGAACCAAGGATATAGAACTTGCAGATACAGAGGGCTCATTGTATATTCACCAAAAACAAATAATATTGTATTATTTGGATGATAATCAGCATTTTTAGAAGTTCAATAATAAAAAGATACTTTAAAGTAATGGCCATTTCTGTGCCTTTTTAACAGAAAATCTCACACATCAAATATTGTGTTTTACATTACAGAAGACTTAATAGTAAGATCCTATGGTAACTTTCACATGGATCTCCATTCTAGTGCAGTTGTGAAATGGTGTCTATACCAATCCTTTGGTATAGAAGATTTTTGGTGAAGAATATTTTTGTTTCTGTTTGGCTTTAGTTTGCATTCCTTTGAATGGGCAAATGCTAGCTGTACCACTCTCTTTGGTTCACACCTGACCACTTCACTCATTTACTTGGGTGCCTGACCCCTGAGGGCCCTGAGATGAATGTGAAAGGTAAACGTGAGAACTAGATAAACTAAATAATTTTTTCCTTTTGCTTTCATTGCCAGTAACTTCGAATTGAGTTTAGTGATGATCTACATTAATAAATTCTTTTGAAACTGCTTCTAACTTTTCATGTACTTTCACTGTTTGCTCTAAGCTTTTTTTTTACATGTTTCTCCTTTTTACTGTTATTTTATGTTTTTAAAATATTATTTACAAATAGTAAATAAATATTAAATATATTTTTTTTAAAATAGGAGCTCCACAGAAATATACCCGATGTTGTGACCCCTGGAGCACAGTAGCCTTTCCTGCCCTAGCACAGTAGTCTATCATTTAAGAAAGGGCCATGAAATATATATCAGGCCTTATTCACCACATTAATACAAAGGAGTTAAGATGGACATAAACCTACCTAAATACATAGCACACACACACACATATTCATAAGCCCAAATCAGTACTGGAGGAAGCTCCTAATCATTATTCTAGCATTTTATCAATAGGAAAACAGGTACCAGAAGAATTAGGGACAACCACTGAAAGGAAGAAAGCTTTGTGTTCCTTTCTTTAACTGTGTCACCATTACCACATCTTGGAAAAAGGAAATTTTTGAGTTTCTAAAAGTTTTCTAATTTACTATTTATTGTAGAATAAAAACCCTTTAACTATTGAGATCAATCAGGTTGAAAAAGAGAACATTATAGCATGTGACAGCACAGTGTAAGAAAGTAGACTAAGATTGGGGGCTTCCATCAGCTACACAGAGAAATATAGGAACCAAGAACATTTTTAAAAGCATTAGAAGAACTGATCAGTCAACAGGCATTTTTTTTTTTTTTTTGATACCAGGGATTGAACCCTGGATCAACCATTAAGCCATATCCCCAGCCATTTTATTTTATTTATTTTGAGACAGGGTCTCACTAAATTGCTTAGGACCTCACTAAATTGCTGAGGCTGGCTTTGAACTTATGATCCACCTGCCTCAGCCTCCAGAGTTGCTGGGATTATAGGCATGTGCCACAGTGCCCAGCAACAACCACTATCTTCTCAAAGACCCTGGGCTTTATGCAGCAAAGCAGAACCTGGTTCCCATGAACAGGTGCTATTTTCTACCTGCCAGAAAACAACCTGTTTGCCATGTAACTGTCAGCCTTAGAAGGACAGATTATAGGTGAACACAGAGCCATCAGCAGGGGTAGTCTTCAGGTGGAAGCACTCATCTGAATATTTCTTTAAGGAGTTGCATTTGTCAACAGAGCCACCCTGGCTCATAATATCACCTCCAAAGCACCTCCAGGAGGAATAAGTATGTAAAACAGGAAACCAAATCACCTCTGGTGATTTGAAGAGGAAAAATATTTGCTTTACCAAAACAATTAACAAAAACAAAGCAAAAGGTAAATAGGGGGAGACAAAAACAAACTTGCTATAAAAGGCTCAAAAAGATTCCACCCAGAGATTAGGAACAATGTGAAAGAACACACCTGGCTAGGAAGTAGTATGACTTCATCATTGTTTGCTGAAGAATAAAGGTGTTCATTAACTGAAACCAAAGATCTGAACCACCTACTGCCCTAACAGGAGGTATGGCAGAACTTTTATAGACTCTCAAATTTTTTATCTGTAGTGTTCTCAGATTATCTAAGACTCTTAGAAAGATGCCCAGAAGTGACTGGTTCATCAACCTACTCTCCCCTCATATTCTGAGAGCCCTGGACTAAGGACCACCATCAGCCGGAAAAAATAACCAGAGAGTAGCAAAGAAAGGAAAATTCTGATTTGGGGATGTACATTTCAAATTATTTCTCCAAATTGACATGTCTTTTACTCCCTGAAGTTAGTTTTGTTCAGCTTGGTTGCTGGTTTTTTTTTTTTCTAAATCTTTTTTTCTTTCTTTGTAAATTCACTGGGTAGAAATAGAATCATTTCTTTTGCATACATGACACTGTAGTTAATAAATGCTAAATAACAGGATTAGAAATCTTTCAATAATTCTACTTTTTATTCTGTTTTCTCTTCATCTTCTCATTTAACAAATCTTTCTTCAAATATGTCTCATGGGGGTGGGGGGTAATTACTATCTACCCTGATGGGTTATTGACATTGTAGAGCATGGCATATGCTAAAATGAAATTGTAATTACATTGAGACCCAGGGTGACACCCAGTCATTCACTCTCATTTATATCTAGAAGCACCTACAAATGGCATATATTAATGCATAGCAGATCCTACAGTGAGTTAATAGGATAACAAATCTTGGTCAGTATTGCATCAATTGCAGGGAGAGTAGAATTGACTTCTTTGTAAACATATGACCTAGTGGGATGGAATTTTCACAAAAGCAGTTTAGAAATAAAGAAACTGAGCTAATACTGGTCCCTGTATTATCATTGTTCTGTCAATCTAATAAATACATACAATCTAGCTGGCTATTTCCTAGGATTTCTGAGAGTAAGACCTGAATTTACAACGTTTGTTGTAATTTGGGGAGAGGGGATACAGTCATGAACACACGTGGCACAATGCTTTCATGCATCATGAGTTATTAAAGAACCCTTCTGGAAATCTC
Source organism: Ictidomys tridecemlineatus (assembly GCF_052094955.1). NCBI lineage: Eukaryota > Metazoa > Chordata > Mammalia > Rodentia > Sciuridae > Ictidomys > Ictidomys tridecemlineatus. The sequence continues at coordinate 162,358,552 of NC_135478.1, read as the reverse complement.
TGCAGCCCTAGGCCTTCTGTTTATTGCCCTTGTGCTTTAAGTGACTGAAGTGGTATAATAAAACATAAAGGATTAATGAAATTCTATTATATTTTCACATGAAATTGGAAAAAATAGAAAAGATTGACAATATCTGGTACTAGTAAGGCTGCCCAAGATGTAGGAAAACTCAGTCACTGCTGGTAGCTATAGGAACTGCTATCACTTTTCTGAAAAGTAAGAAGGTGACGTCTACTTCAGTTTAAAGGTGATGGTACTTTTCAAATCAACAAACTCAACTTGGAGGATGTTTCATATAAATTTACAGCAGAATACCTAAGGATATGTGTGCAAAGTTGTTACTGCAGTACTATAAGCAGTGGCACAAAGGTGGAAATTATCTATATGTTTTTATTAATACAGGAATGATTAATAAAATATAATACATACATATTATATAATATTAGGCAGCTACTAAAAAGAATATGTAGCTAACATCAGAGGAATGTCTATGATACATCATATAAAAGAAAGTAATTCCTTTTATTCTAATTTATAAGTGAAGATAGGGAAGGTAGAGGGAGGGAGAGAAGAAAAAAGAGATGTAATAAAAGGAAGGAAGAAGGAAGGAGGGTGAATAACAGAGAAAAGGGGAGAGAGAGAAAAAGAGGTAGTAATGGCATGGGAAATACAAAAATGTATTCATATGCATATCAATATTTGCATGAACATAAAGAATGGTATATTGCAGATGGTTATTTTAACACTGTTTGTACAGGGACATGAGACTGAAGTAGGGAAAGGGAAGTTATTATAAATTTTGTTTTATATTGTAGAGTTCTTTAGGGTTTATGTAATACAGGAAGTCCAGCATAGTTTGGATATCTAAATGCCCAGAAGGCCTAAAAATGTAGTCTTCAATTTCTTCTACTTGTAAATTGAAATTCATACACTGAGCATGACTTGTACTGAGAGACCAACAGACCACATAAGAACATACTGTTTCTGGGTCTAGACTGGGGGAATCTAATTTGTTTATTCCTACCAAATCCCTGGAATAATTACATACCACAGGAAAGACCTTGGTTGAAAATATACACTTAATATCATAGGTAGAAATAGTTAGAATTTTTAATAGCTCAGTTTTTCTTTTCCCAAATAATCAGGTTCAGTCAGTATTATCTATCTTTGATTATATATTCCTGTAGCATTTCTGAGCATGTACTCTAAATAAATGTAAATTTATTTGTAAATAATATACAACTTCTACTCTTAAATTATATTTTGCCTTAAGTTTTGATGAAAACATATAGATATTTTATTATTTTTTGTTAATGCATAATCAATGGACTATTCTTTGTTTCTTGTGATGTGTGGAATCCTCTTTGGAATCTCTAGTTTTACAGGTACTAATGACTTATTTATTGAGTCCATGTAGATGTTCCACTAGATACATGGAATAGTTAATGTGTTGATGTCATAAAAATATAACACAGGGCAAAAATCCCTTACTGTCCTCCAACTGCCTAAGTTAACATAGCCTTAAATGTTTTAAGATAGATATAGAGATTGTATTTCCCATGAATATCCAACACTTAACATCTAGTAGGTGTTCTTAATATAATATTAGCAACACAGTCAATACTACTGCATTCTTTAGAGACCAGATCTACTTTAGTTCAGTAACTCACTTCAATGCTATAGTTTGACCTTAAATCCCTTCATCAAAGCTATCATGGAATGTGAAAATCCAAACTTAAATAAAAAACAAATTAGAAGATGATGATTCACATAATGAAAAGATTTTTTGTCCAAGTGAGGAACAGTGGTAGGATATCTTTCAACTACTAATCTCAACAGTATTTGCAAAATTATATATATATATACATATATATATATATATATATTTGCTTATGAGTAGACATCAACATAAATGAACAGGTGATATTTCATTAGAATTTGTAAATAGTGCTTGAATTTTTTTTTAAAAAAGTCTAAGGGCTGGAGATGTAACTCAGGGGTAGAGCATGTGTTTATCATATGCTAGGCCCTTGGTTCAATCCTCTGCGTCACATATGAAAGAATTATTTCAAAACATCCAGAAAAAAAAGATTTTGGATATTCTCACCACAAATAAATGATAATTGTATAATATAAAGTCATTAATATGTTCAATACCCTATTTTGATTATTAAACAATGTGTAAATGTATCAAAATATTATATTGTACCCCATAAATATATACAATTATTCTGTGTCATTTAAAAATTAAAAAATTAGAAAGCAAAATGAACAAAAAGGGCCTATTAGATTAGACTACTGAAAGGCCAATTTATTTTCAACTTAGGTTAATACAAATGTCATTGTCTTTTGACTTGAGTACAGACTTAATAGAAATCATATTTAAGACAAAAATGGTTCTTTTAAGAGAATGTATATGTCCCTGAATAGTTAACTGCTTCCTCTTACAGCTATCCCCTCACACCAGGCACTTAAATATGTGTGTGTGTATGTATATATGTGTATGCATATGTATGTATATATATTTTATGTATATGTATGTATATATGTGTATGCATATGTATGTATATATATTTTCCAGGTTGCAGTTCTGAGAGAATGTTTAAATAAACTGATGCCTCTATATTACAAATAAGAATTAAGCAAATATATTTTAGTAAGTTGAAATATTTAAAGACATTGTCACTGTTCTATTCATTAACCAAACATTTAAACAGGAGAGTCTCTGCTCATACACATGCCTTTCTCCCCTGGTTCTGTCCACTCTCCTTTCTCCATATTTTTCTCTGCTCCTGGAAGTCTTCCATGGAACCCACTGATGGCTTTCTCTAGTTTCTAGCTTTTGTTTAGATTTAGGGTAATGAGAAGCAATGGCAGAGCACTGGAGAATGAGGCTATCTACCACAGATCCTGGTAGCAGTTCTTACCTATACTAAGAGCCTCTGCTAAAGCTCTTTTCTGGTTCTGATCATCTCTCCCCCATTTTGCCCCTCTGAACTGTGAGTGGTAATAGATACCTTCTTCTAGCACAGGAGTGCTTCACCATTGTTGTTCTCCTTTATACCTGCTCATGCCTTTGTAAACAGTCCTTATTAAACTTTCTACAGTTACACAAATTGTGTCATCAATTTCCTTCTGGGACCCTGACCTTACACTTATTTGTAAAGAATCTATTAAGGGATCTATAACATATAAAAGTAAATTAGAAATTGATTATGCTTTCAAACAGTTTACAATCTGGTAAATGAGATAACTGTGGTTCATCTGATATCATTAGTTAATTAATGTCTGCTTAGATATAATTGAGAAGGTGATAGTATTGTCAGCATGAATGCAGGAGAAAAAATAAAGGTAGGAAATTACATGGAATGATTTGTTGTCTATATACTGGGTTGAAAGAATTTATTTACTTATGATAAAATTAAATTGTACTCAGAAATATTTTAAGAAAGTTTTAGAAATTCTACTTTTCTCTAGTTTGTATATGTGCAATACTTGAAAGGAAAATTAAAATTTTGTGCCCATGTATTTAAAAATTATTTCATAAATGTGCTAATTTTATGGAAAACTCTCATCTATTTTCTATACAATATTTGTATTTTAAATTTCTACATTCAAGCCTACAATTGCTAAAACTTTTTTCATAGAATATTTAAAATTTTCTAGTATCAATGGAACTATTAATTAAAAATTTTAGCAATTTGATACAGATAAGCCCAATTTTGGAAATAATTACAACAAGCAAATATCAGGAGTTTAGCAGTGAGAAGATTGTAGACTTTAAAAAAGTAAATCCCACTGTCTAAATGAGATTTATTTAAATCTAAGGTCCATTCAATAAACTGGAAAAAAAAGCTCTTTTACATGAACAGTTAGATTTAGATTTTTAAGCTCTAGTGGTATATCAGATGGATTAACAAATGTATAATTCAACAGTTTTTTCCTTTCTTTTTTATTATCTAAATGTAAGGTATCCAAAATAATGTTTTAAATACCCACGTACACAATGAAATTATTTCTATAAGTGAGCAATTATCATGTCCATCATCTCACAGTTATTTTTTAAAGAAACTTCACTTCAAATTTTTAAATTACCATTTAATTTTTGTTAAATATAAACAACAAATGAGACAAATAAGGGAGAGAATTCCTATCCATAAAATTTATAATGGGAAATCTATGCATAAAAATTAATGATGGATGACAAAGTAGAATCCTTTCTCCATAGATATTTATCTTTTGATAACAAGTAAGGCTAATCTAAAATCATTTAGTTTAATTAGAGTTTAACAAATATTCCCACGTGAATATGTTCATGCTTGCTTCACAGCTTCCTAGCATTCTTTTATCATAATAGATTTGTCATTCACACTGAATTTCAAATCAAATTTTGCATGACTTCAATGGGTATGTTATGGAATTAGCAAATATTTAAATACTATTGCTTGAAGTCTTTGCTTTTTTTAAATAACTGGAGTAAGGTAAAATTAATTTTAGCTAAGATCTACTTAATACAACTTGGACTACATATGGGCATGGAAAGGAAAAAAAGCGCTTAAACATTTGCAGAAGTAACTGTAAAGATGAATAATGACATTACCTAATTGTCTAAGAACAGATGTGAGATTTAAATTTTGCCTGTCTCAATGGTATGGCTTTCAAAAGGGTACAAATATAAATAAGTCTCAGTTAAAATAAATACTGTGTCAACAAATCTCAAATTCATAAAGTACACTCAAAGCTTTGAACTGCACAGCCTCAAGTGATACATTAGCAGTGCAGACATACATTAAAGCACTTAGCATGAAAATTGTCCACTGTAAAAACAGGACAGAAACACATCAAATATTCTTATCAATCTCAAGTCCAAAAGGATTACAATTTAGAACATATGCACAATCAGTTATGCAAAATGGGCTCAACAGTTTCTCCAATAATTGCCTAACTATTTGGGGATTTTATTTCCCATATACTTTTGAATTTGTTGAACAGGGAGATCAGAAAGAAAATATTTCAATAATTTATTTTTGTTTATTTGGCTAGAATAGCAAATCATGAAACACTCACTGAACATAATTAGCTCCTCTACACTATGATTCCAAATCTCTTGGATGCAGGGCCAGCTGACCAGATGGTTTGAAGTAAAATAATGCCTTTGAAATGGAGGCTTGAGTTCAGGTCCACAGGCCACAGTACAACAGAGGCAGATTGCACCACAGAAGCGGTACATGCAACTCTGAAGGCCTGGGGCTGGCAAGTGCTGCTGTACACCCTGCCAAAGGGCAAACCAAATGCTATCTTCCTTAAGCCTCAGGTTCTGTCTTAGTACGTGGCTGCTCACTGTGCTTCTAACCTTTTGGGGAGGTCTGGGAAAGGTGATTATGAGAGGTCAGGAAGAAAACAGAAATGAGGAGAGGGAAGTTAATCAGTTTACAAAATACGTATAACCTAATATGCAGATACAAGGATATATCCTAGGGCTGGACGTGGTGGTACATGCCTGTAATCCCAGTGGCTCGAGAGGCTGAGGCAGGAAGATCACAAGTTCAAAGCCAGCCTCAGCAACAACGAGGCACTAAGCAACTCAATGAGACCCTGTCTCTAAATAAATACAAAATATGGTTGGGGATGTGGCTCAGTGGTCAAGTATCCCTGAATTCAATCCCCAGTACAACATCCCCCAACTATCCCCAAAAGGATATATCCTCAATTGCAAAAGAATAGGCCTGTCCCCTAAGTTACCTTGTATACAAAGAGATTTTCTTAGAAATATTCTTTTGCTTTTAATTAATGAGACTGATTTGTTAGCAACCTCCTTTATGACTAAGTCTGACAGAGCTTAATGGAAGAGAAGCTTAATTGTAGAAAGGCAATGGAAGAAATACATTAGAGAAGTCTTGAAATCTGAAAATTATGGGCAAAGCAGGCTACCCAAATGGAAATTGAGCAATTTAAGATGTCTTAATTAGATTTAAAACCAGAGCTTAAAAAAACTAAATTAGCTATATTGAATCAGATAAAAAAATCTGAGATAAAATGCATGGTTATTATTGGATTACTCAAGATAGTCTGTATAACTTTTTTGCTGGTAGTTCTAAAACTCAGCTTTACAAGAAGTAACAACAAAAAGAAAAGAAGAAAGTGAATATGAACTTTTAATGGTACTTTTATTCCTAACCTTAAACATTTAAAAAGTTGTTTTAACAATTTTCTCCTTCCCCAAGTATCTTAAACAAATGAAAAACAGGTAAGCATAGAGAAAATTAATCTCAATTTTGCTTTTTATTTTAAAAAAAGAAATAAACTAAATACTACAATTTTCTTATTCACTTGGGAATTAGAAATTTACATGAAACTACTGTGATCCCAAGGGATTAGAAGATGATGACAGTGTGGATATGGGGCAAGTCAGTCAAATAGTCAACAGGTTATTACATTTACTAGATAACCATGGGGCATTAAAGCTAAGAATAAAGGGAGAAAAAGAGGAAGAGGAAAATACTTACAGTAAATTCAGTCCTAGAGCATACCACTTGTTCAGTCATATTTATTGAGTGACTATGTCTTAGGCACTGTGCTCTAAATAAATATTAGAATAAAATATACAATGTCCCTGCTACAATGGAAAATAAAACTAGGGAATAAGATGGACAGTAAACAAAATAACAAAGATAAATGTAAATTTTAAGTACAAAAGTAAAAAAACTCCAATGTGAGATGATAGCAGGAGAATGTGATTTGGATGCGGGTCTTGCTAAAGAAGTGATATCCAAGCTGACATCTGAAGCTGGAGAAAGGAACAGACAATCAGCACTAGGAGAAGAATATCCCAGATGAAGAAGCAGTCCAAGTTTTGGCATGCTGCACTAGAATCAGGGAAGATGGCTAGAGAGGCTAAAGCATAGGACAGAGAGAAGTCAAAGAGCATTACCTGGAGAAAGAGTCTGGTTCAGATAAGATTGTGGACTCCATGCTAAGACTTTGCACGGAAAAATAAGTGGAGCCTTTGGAAGGGAATAAGCAGAAAAGCAAGATGACTGGATGTGCATTTTTAAAAGATAATTGTCTGTAAGAAAAGGGAAGGTTTTGAGGAATTTTTGAGATTGATCAAGCTATGTTATGTGCATGTATGAAAATAGCATAATGAATCCCACTATTATAATTATCACACACCAAAATGAAAAAAAGTGGTCACTTGGCATTGCTGAGTCAACAATGTTGTAAAAGGAAAGTCTCTGGATTCCCAGTATATGTTGGTTAGTGTATTCATTTAGTATTCATAGCAGGGAAACATTTTTTCAATGTCTATTGTTTGCAAGTTCCACTGAGCAGGAGAGAAATGCAAAGATCAATAAGGCTTAGGGTTTGCTTTCAAGAAATATAACACATTATTAAATAAGTATGATTTATTAGAGGTAAATGTTTATTTATAGGTATGTACAACATGCTAAAAGAGAACAGGGGAAAACTTCACAAAAGAGATGAACAAAAATAAAAGCTGGGTCTTGTAAGGACACATGAAGAGAGGCAAAATATTTCAGGCAGCTGCAACTGCAAAATAATGGAGACATAAAAGAATGTGGAATGGAATGAAGACAAGAGGAATTTAGTGATGCTGTACCAGAGAAAAGTGTGGGAAGATGAGACTGGGAAAGGTAAACCTGTGACAAATGAATGAGGATATTTTATATACTCAAGTATCTGAATTCCATACTGTGATTAGTCAAAGAGGAGGGTATGAAATGAATTCAAGCCAGATGAGATATTGTATTTTAGAAATTCTAGCACTACATGGAAGACTGTGAAAGGAAAGTGGCAGGGAGAATACTTAGGAAACTTCTGCCGCAGTCTTGAAGGAGAGAGATGAAGACAGAACCAAAGGAATAATATGGAGAAGACATCTGCTCTCCAGTTCCTTCCCATTTCCATCTCCCACAATAGCCTATGACCAGGAAGTTTATTAGAAGGTCATGGGGTTGCATTACATTCATATCAAAGACAATGTAAGAGTCTCAAGGAGCACTGAGGAGAAGAGGAAGAAGAGTCCAGAAGAAAAGGCAGGGAGCCCCTGGTAAAATTTTTTCTACTTGGTCTCCCCTCTCCTTCATTCATTGACTTCTATTATTTTATTTTCATATCTGTATTCCTTAGCAACTAGCATAGTAATTAACCAGCAGTACATGCTGAAATAATATTAATTTAAAGTTTATTTGTAAAGATAGTAATTATTAATGCACTGTTTGCCACTTCACAGATTCTGTAGGGCCTTATCAGAGGCACTTCTTAAAAATCCCCCAGGTGGTTCTTCTCTTCAGCCAGAACTATTACCACATAAACCCTAGACTATTAATGCATCAAGTATCTGGGATAAAATAAGTTCTTGACTTGATAAAATTACTATATTTTTATCAGCTATATTTCTGCTACTTCCCCTCTATTATATGGCACTATTCCATAGCTCTTTTTAAAATTTAATTCTTTATTGGTGCATTATAATTATACATAAGAGTGGGACACATTATGCTTTTAAATCTACTTTTAATTAATTCCTTATTACTAAAGTTAAATCTCCATTATAATTTTCCTCAAATGCACTGAGGCATTTGACCAAATTGCCCAATACTTCATTGCAAAGTCCCTTCTCCCTTAACTGCATGATTCCATGTTGCTGTGGACTGAATGTTTATATCTCTCCAAAGTTCATATGTTGAAGCCCATCACCAATATGATAATACTAGGAAGTAGCACATTTAGTAGGCACTTAGGTCATAAGGGCAGAGCCCTCATGAATAAGGGTTAGTTCTCTTATAAAAGAGGCTCCAGAAAACTGCCTTGCCCTTTTTCTGCCATGTGAGGGCACAGTGAAAAAGTACCATCTATGAGTCAAGAAATAGGCTGTCACCAGGTACTGCACCAGTTCCCACCTTAATCTTGGATTTTCCAGCCTCCAGAACTGTGAGAAATATCTTTGTGTGTTTATAAGCATCCAGATCATATTACTTCATCATAGCAACCTAAACAAATGAATTACCACTATAAGGTGATTTGTGAACACAGCTTCACCTGTTAGCAATCTGGTAGTGATATTAAAAAAAAATGTAATCTTCCACTCCAATCATTTAACTCCAAGAAAACTGAGACTCCAAACAGCAAAATGACTTGGCTAAGGTTACTTCCAGAAACACCAGGTTTCTGAAGCTAAGGCTAGGGTCCTTCCTACTTTGCTCCACAGTCTTTCAAATTCTGATTTTATGACTCAGCCTTGACTATTTCCTCTGAAGAGAGAAAAATGTTACTTAGATTCTTGTTTTCATGTGAAAATGAATAACCTCATAGGCATTCTTATTAGATGAGCTGTTACTCAAACCCCTGTGATCAAAATCACCATTTATCTCTGACCCAGTGCCCCCAGTTGCCATCTGAAATAATTGAATCGTATAATAATATCCCTATGACATCAAGGCCTGCTGATCTTTGACAATTACCTCTTCCTGTATTCTACCATTGCTGTTTTTGGAGCCAAAGTCTCCTCTACTTATTCTCTAGATGTACCCCTGTATTCCATTACTCATTAATATCACAATTAGTTCAAGAACTCTTACATTACACCACACTCACAAATATTGCATTTCTCTTATCTTTTATAACATGGGTACCAAAGATGTAATATGTGATGGGTATTTAAGAAATAATTATTTTATTTGTCAGTATCAGTCTAATAAATTAAGTTGCAGGATTATTTCAATAAGGTTTAGGAAATCTTAGATTATCCAACATGGACAGAGGGAAAAAAATATAAAAGCAAAACAACTGATTTTCTGTTTTTATTTTTGTACTATCATTATATTTTTAAATATATTTATTTTAGCTAGATTACAATATATATAACAGGTGTTCATTTGAAAACATTTCAGATAGTAGAGAAAATATAAAAAGAGATGCAAAATATCATCTCTTTCTCTAGCAAATCACTGATTCCAACATGATCTGCAGATTCAACACCACCCTAAACATAGCAAGTTATTTTGTGGCTATTGACAAACTAATTCTAAAGTTTATCTGGAGAGACAAAGGCCCTAGAATAGCCAGCTCTATATTGAAGGAGAAGGACTGACATTATTTGACCTGACAACTTACTATAAAGTTATATTAATCAAGATAGTATGGAATTGGGAAGGGAACGGACAAATACATCAATGGAACAGAGTCGAGAGACCATAAATAGACCCACACATAGTCAACATATCTTTAACAAAGGAGCAAAGGAAATTCAATGGAGATAGGATTGTCTTTTCAACAAATGGTGCTGGGACAACTGGATATCCACTTAGAAAAAGCAAAACTAGACAGATCTTAAATACTTCACGAAAAAGTACCTCAAAATGGATGACAGGCTTAAATATAAATGACATAATTTAAAAACTCCTAGAAGATAACATAGAAGCATACCTAGATGCCATGGTTATGACTTTTAAGCACAACATCAAAGGCACAATTGATGAAAGAAAGAATTGTTAAACTGGACTTCATTAAAATTCAAAACTTCTGCTCTGCAAAAGATAATGTCAAGAGAATAAAAATACAAGTCACAGATTGGGAGAAAGCATTTGCAAATGATATATCTGATAAAAGAACAATTTTCCAGAATCTACAAAGAAGTATTAAAACTCAATGTTAAGAAAATAAGTCACCTGATTAAGAAAAAAAAGACAAAAGACTTGGATAGAAATCTCATCAAAGACATGCAGATGACAACAAGATGTTCCACATCAAATGTATTAGGGAACAGCCAAGTAAAAACAATGAGATAACACTGCACACCTATTAGAAAGGCCAGTTGCCCCAGCACTATTAGAAAAAGAGTGAAGGACAAATAAGCAAAGTCCAATTGTCCCAGCACCATTAGAAAGAGTGTGAGGGATAAATAAGAAAAGCATAGACAATTTTTAGATTAGTGAAACTATTTCAACATGATACTGCAAAGCTGGATATATGACATCATGCATTTTTCAGACTCACAGAATATATAGCAAACTATGGGCTCTGAGTAATAATAATGTGTCAATGTAGGTTCAAAGTTGGAACAAATATGAGCAAAATGTGTGTGTGAGCAGAATGTGCATATGGAAATTCTCTTGACTTTTCTGCTCAATTTTGCTCTGAATCTGAAATTTCCCCACAAAAAAATTTATTGATTTTGTAAAAATTTCAGTTTATCTACCTGACTTCTTTAAGAAGAATAGCTTAGAAACAATGAAATCATGAAAGTAAAATAATTGATATTTATTGTACTAAAAAAGTATAAATACATATGAAATTAAAAATAAAAGCATAATGTAGGAAAAATATTTTCTCCAAATATCAGTTATCTTCTGTTAATGATCTGTTTATATAAGACAGTTTTAAAAACAAATCTCCATTAAAAAAAACCTAAGTTATGAAAAAAACAATTTACAGATACAACAGGTCACTTAATAAGCATATGGAAACATGTATTGACATCCATATAATCAAACCAAAACATGAATTAAAATAATTATGGTGTCATTTATCACATTAATAAAAAATAAAATAAATAAGTGATATAACTCAGTGATAATAATTAAAGGTAATCTTGATGTTCCCTTACTCTGCCATTGGGATTATGTAACAAGAAACTTCTATAGGAAAGTGATTTAACAATATGTTAATAAGCATGAAGAGCCTTTAAAATGTTCCCACTTTTCAACCCAATAATTCTTACTCTAGAATAATCTGCTCCATAGAAGTTATCAGAAATTTAGAAAGGATTCATTTATTATGATAATCTTATAGCATTGCTTAAAAATGTTAAAAACACAAAACAAATGAGATTAGCTTATGCTAAGTAGAAAATAAATTAATAATTAAAATTTATTTCAAGTGATCTTAAAATATTCATATTTTTTGAAAAAATATATTTTAGAAGAAATACATATATGAAAATGTACAAATTACACTTATACATTACATGTAAAGATGATATACTTACCTACCTAGAAATTCAAAGAGAATCAAATGAGAAACTATTAGAACCAGATAATATTATGCCTACTCAGTAAATAATTATTTTTTAAAAAGGTATGTAATAGCTACAATGAATTAGTCAACATTAAAAAAAATAAAATGTAAGATTTTATGCTCAAAATTCAAAATCAAAAAGCATAAATCAAAAGACTGATATCATATTCTACTTGACAAAAGATATGAGAAACAAAATTATTATAAAAATAAATGAGTACTGGAAAATATATTTGCAAACTTTACCTTTTCATAATTTATATAGCAAGTTTTAAAATATCAATGAGAAAAAGAAAACATTTCTCAATAAAATAATAAAAAATACATGAAAAAAATTTACTAAAGGGAAAGTGAAAATGATTATTAGGTATGTGAAAATTTGTTCATCCTCACAAAAAATTCCAAGAATTAAAAAATGAGTAAACAAAAAGAATTTTGTTTTCTTATTAGATCAGCAGTAATTAAGACACTGAAAAAGTCTAAAGTATGAGGTTAAATCTACTTTCTGGTTACTTTGTATGGCAAAACTGTGTGTAAAGACTATGAAAGAAACAGTGATATTTTTAATAGACCACAAAATTTAGAATGTGAATATTCAAAGATCTTGAGATTTTCATTCTACGACTTATTTTAAGGATACGATTTGGCAATGCAAAGAGATTTATGTAGTTACATGATCTTTACATCAAAATTCATGATAGTAAAACAACCCATGGTAGAGACATCTTGCAAGTCATTTTACATTTACTAACAGAAGTGGCTCCATCCAAACAAGTGCAGGATGCATAGAAGAATTAATGCCCCATGAGCAAACTCAGACCAATGGGAGACAGGAGTCAGCAAATAAATCACTCTTCCTTTCTTCCTTCCCTATGCTGAAAAAATGTTTATGTCACCTTTCAGAATACAATTCTGCAAGCCAGCATTCAATCATGTTTAATACTGGGCAGTGGTCAGCTCTAAATCATCCACATTTTGGCTCCCCTGCCATCCTCACGTTGCTTCCCCTTTTCCTCTCATTTACCCTCTAGGATTGGACTAACCCATCAATTTATGGCACAGAAGTCTTTTGTCTTATACATTGTTATCTGAGGACTTACAGACTAAAGGAAAAGTGGAACTTCTTAATGTCCCTCAACAGGAATAGAAATTGAGATAAAAGGATGAGACAGATTAATTTGCATTGATACATGTAGCAGATTGGATTTTCTAATAGTGATTTAGAACATTTTTTTCTTTCTACTTTTTTTTTTTTTTAGCTTTTTTTAGCAACAGTTTTGATCTCACATTCCTTTCCAGAATCTTGCCATTCCTTGACTAAGAGCTATAGTCACAAAGGTGATCACTTTGTGAGGAATTGATTAATGAAATCCAGAAAGACTGTCAAGGAATGACTTCTAAGGTTATAATATAAAAAGTAATACAGACTCCACCTCATTCTGTCTCTCTCAAGACACTTGCCTTTTGAATATACCTACCATTTTGTGAGGAAACTATTATATCAGAAATTGTGATGGGTCTGAAATTTTTACCTTACTTGCAAGTGAATAATTTATACTGTCATAAGATGGATGGACAAACTAACACATATTTACACATGCACATCTGTACTTTATTAATATTGCCTTCTGGGTACACACACAGGGGTTGAGGGAGTGACAGAGAAAGAAAGAGAATATGAGGCCTCTGGGTCATAGACAAAGACAATCTATTACAGCAAAAGCAGCAACCATACTTACAACTTGAATAGACTCTCAAAGGCCCAGTGCATTCAGGGCAACACCTATTATGGGGAGCCACCTCCGGAAACACTCTAAGTCTGACTTATTTACCTGGCCAGGGACTGTCTCCCACCCACAGAGACTGCTGCTCTGTAGCAGAATATCTATTTCCTTGCCTCTGTCTTGGGAATTTAAGGATGAAAACCAAACTCAAGGGCTTTTCTCAGCAGCATGCAAGCAAGCAAGTTTCAGAAGCTTAAAAAAACACAGCTTAACTGCATCTTGGGTCCCAAGAATGTTAGAAAAGTGTATCCTGAGTTTCAGCTTAGAGGGTTGCTAATCTATTTTGAAGTCATGAAGACCCATAACTATACTCAAACCCTTGTTGTAGCTCACCATGACCACCACCATACCCTGAGTTGGTTACATTTGGTGGGATACAAAGTACAGAAAAACAATTTTTTAAAAGACGACAGCTTTCGTTTCTATTTCTCAGAAATGGGTCATGCAGTTCCCTCTTCACAGGAGCAGTAACAGGAAAACTAAGATGGAGTCTAGAACAGCTAAGATGGAGTCCCTATGGCCACACTTTTTGATCCTATAGCCACAGTGATTCCTTTCCCACTATCCCAGTACTAGTAACTAATTTCATGCTTGCAGTTATCTCATTTACATCATTTACTACTGGTATCTATAAGCTTTATGTTTATATGATCAAGCTAATACAATTGTTCACAACTATATTGTTTAACCTTGTCTATATCTATATTAACCTTCAGCCTATGTTTTTCTATAACTCTATTGGCATATTGACCTATCACCTTTCACTGTTCCATATCTTTTCCCTGTGGCTTAAATCCTATGTCTAACAGTTACATGATTTTATTACTATTTCTTAGGCTTATTCCTGATGAACTTATCTATGAACTTATGTCTTTCTGTTGCTTATCTATGTTATCTATATTATCTTACCTTATTCCTAAAATCTATAACCTAAATCTGTGACTTACTGATTATATTGATCAGTTCACACCACAACACACCTATATAGCTAGATGGTACCTGCACATGCAGTAGGGTACATTGCAGGACAGGAAACCTCCACATTAGGAAACTCTGACCTTATACAGGGTTGTTCACAACATGCCAATTCTTCCCTCAGGAGAGGGAGAAACATTATCCTTATTTTGGAGCGTAAGCAAAATGTCTGGAGAGAAGAGGGACAGGGTTTTAGCTTTACTATTTTACACTATCTCTAGAATAAGAAGATATCGCTGAGCTTTACTATACTGTCTCCTTTAAAAATATTCTTAAATTGTCTATACATGCCTTTTTAAACAGAGAGAGCCTGGATCATGAAGATATATGAAATATTCAAGGAGAATTGTCTTCTAGTTGAAACCCCAGTCACAAAAAGAGCCCAAGAGGAGACATTCCAACTGAAAGGCCAAGCTAAGGTTTAAGCCAATAGTTGCTATCAGTTGTAAGATACACAATGAACAAGTATTCACCTGATTCAGCCCCCAGACTTTGAGACATCCATTCCAGCAGATGCCAAAGTGGGGTAGAGATTCGCATTTTCTGGTGAGCCCTGCCCAAGACTGAAGAAACTATTATGTTAAATAAGTACATTTCTGAGATGGCTAGTTATGCGGCAACAGATTACTAGAAGAGCATGGGAAAGTAGCCATGATGAATTATATAAGCAGTTTCAGAATGAAACATATAACTTGGGTCCATCTGTAGATACATTTGCACATGTGTGCTTTGTGCTGGCATGGCTATAAATTTCTACTTTATACTTATATTCATTCAATGATTTTTTTTCTTCAAATGAAGAGATATATTAGTTTTATCATTAAAAAGTGATGTTCACTGGAACAGGCAAAACTATGGAGACAGAAGAAAGATCAGGGGTTGTGAGGGGCTACATCAGGAGAGAGGAATGAATAGGCAGAATTTTTAGGGCGGTGAAAATAGTCTGTATAGTACTGTAATGGCACATACATATCCCTATACACTGGGCAAACCCACAGAATGCCCCAAACCAGAAGTGAACCCTAAAGTACAACTTTGGTGGGAGATTATCATGTGTCAGTATATTGTTCATCAATTGTAACAAATGTATCTTCTAGTAAAGGACAATGGAGGATATTGGCAATGAGAAAAGTTATCCAAGTGTTGGGGCAAAGGCTATACAGGAAATCTCTAGATCTTCCCCTTAAGTTTTGTTCTGATTTTAAAACTGCTCTAAAAGAACCCTTAGGGCTGAGGATGTTGCTCAATAGTAGAGGACATGCTCACATTCTACAACAAAACAGCAATAAAATATGTTCCAACTGCATGCTAAGAGATTCACTTCCTCTACAACCATATGGGTATATTGAGAGTAAAAGCATAGATAAAGGGATTTCATGAAAACATTAATCAAAGAAAAACTATATAATTACAAGGCAAAATAGATGTCAAGGAAAATTATTAGAGATGGAGAATTATGTAATAATAAAAAAACCAATCCACCAAAAATGTATAATGATCCTAAATTGTGTATACCTAATACCATACATGAAAAACACTTGATCCCAAAATGACAAAACCAAAAGGAGAAAAAGACAAATCTACAATTATAGAGACTTCAGTATCCCTCTCTTAACAATTATAGAACAACCAGAGAGAAAAATCATCCAAAAAAAATGTTCACTTTTGTAAAATAGTGTGCACATATCTTAATCTCTGCAGAATGTGTTTGTGAGATTTTACTCATTCTTATATTTTCTTTTCTACCAATTTTCTATAAAGAATAGGCACTGAATACTATGTAGTAGTGTGAGGTAATAAGGATAGCAATGGGGATATTTTCAGACAGTAGAAACTGGTTTATTTCAAAGTAGAAATGTCAGCCCATTTTCCACAGTTTAGGTTATGATGTAAGATGACAAAACCTTTAAAAGAATTTTAAAGAAGAAAGTGTTGTCCTATACATGAAGATAGATAATGCCTGCTTTATGAATTTGAAACTAAATATTGACTATTATTTTCCTATTTTTTTTCTAAAAGCAGCCAGTGAAAACAGATTTTTAAAAATTCTAACACTGCATAAATTTGAATTAAATTGTTAATGATAAAATAGGAGACAAAAAATCTTATTTAGCTTTCTTCATAAAATCAAACAATTCAGTAAAAGAGTTTCAAAGCAAACCAGACAATAATGACAACTTATGTAGGTTATCCAGCAAACCAGAAGTTCATTGGACTGTAAAATACAAAATACCAAAAATAACTATAGTTTCTATACTGAAACTATAAAATCTATGGAAAACTACAAAAATATATGGAATGAAACACATTATAAATGTTCTCACAGTAGGTAGAATTTTGTTTTTCTATTTAGAAGTTTGGACAAGAGTATTACTAACCAAAATGAAAACAAAAGAGAATATTTCTTAAAATCACCAATAGATAGTCCCAAATTCTTAAAACTAACTAGAGTAACTCAGGTAGATGCATATGTATTCTAAATACAGGCATTCTGATATAAAAACAACACTAACTACTTTTTCACTTGGCATGCTTATATTTTTCTTTTAAAAATTGAGTACTGTTGTGTATCAGTAGGAAATTAACATAAGGAATATATTATATTTATTATGCTTTACTAAATTTCACTGGAAAGAATCCTGTGCAATAGTAATAATGAACACATTCTTTGAAAAATGCTAGAAAACCCACAGGAGAAAATTATGCAGTCTTTTTTCTTATTAATATAAAATACTGGTCTTTTAAAGTGTTCTCCATTAAGGTTCATTCTGTCAAAATAATACAAATACCATTTTTGCTCCTCCATTTTAATAATGTTGTGGCCTGAAACATAGACTTAAAACCTTGCTGAATCATTCCTTATTGCTGGACCTTAAATCTCATAAAAATAGGTAATCTAGCCAAATTAAATAATACTCAACAGTAATTAATATGTGAGCACACAAAGATTGTAAGTTTAATAACATTTTTAAATACATATCTGATTCACAGATCCTGAAAACAAATACATTAAAATCAGCTAAAAGAGGTTTTTATCATATTGCAAATTGCATGTCACTATCTGGAGACCAAATGGTTTTCTTGAGTCTCTAGTAATTGTCTGCTTACTCATCTCTGTCTCAGTAGACTAAGGTCTGGAAGTTAGTGACTGTCTACAGGCAGTCTCGTAGCCCCAGTGCCGAGACTGTACCTAATACAGAGCAAGGGTAATAAAGAGTAAACAAGATTTCTGGAGTTCTGCTCTTCATCTAAGCAATAGATGTACAGTGTACCCAACCCATGTTAACAATGAAAGCCATGAAGCAACAGTTATAATAAATATTTTTAAAGACCAATTTTATCATTATTTAAGAAAATAGTTGAAAAATAGTCAACTTAAGAAAATTCACTTAAAGGATAACAGACCCCAATGCAGTGGAAAATCAAGATCAGACAAAATTAACAAACAAATTTTATCTTAAATGATATGAAAGTTTTTTCCCAAGGGAAAAAAATAGTTTCTAACAGAAAAAAAATAATGTGTTATCAAAGTGATATAACCTAAAGTCTGCATGTTGAACATGCAGAGTTCTATCTTCTCTGTGGTACTGAAATGTAAGGACAAAAGAGATCAAAAGCCTCTGTGGTGATAGAGTAATAGAATGTACTATAGTGTGTACTAAACTCTATATTGGAAATTGATTCTTTTGTCTTCCTTTTCACTTCTGCTAATTGTTTCATTCTAAAAATCATAGCTCACTTCTCACGGCTTCATTTCATAAATTGTGGTATGCAGGATGAATTAGACAATCTTCCCAATCTTTCTGTTTCTGTGCTAGGAATCATTCTGGGAAGAATCAGATCTGACAAAGGAAGGGGACTAATTTTTCAGGATTATAACAAAGAGTATTTAACACATCTTAGCCCATCTGTCAATTTATTCAACATGAAAGATATTTCTATTTTCCCAAACCAAATTTGTGCCTCCTCTTTTTTCAAAACTCTGACAAAATTCATTTCTTCCTGCAATACTTCAATCAGATACACCACATCTTAAGTAGAAAGTAGACATATACCTTCCATTCTATATCTTAATTTATATATAGGCACTTATCTAGGTTATCAGTCTATAAATTTTACTTAATATAGAAATATTAATCAATCCATTCAATTCTCATACAATAATGTGATAGACTCAACAATGGAAAACTTTATGTTTATGCTAAAATGTTTAATGAAAACATCTGAAAATATGTAGAGCCTCACTGAAGTTTATCCATATACCTATTGTAATATTTGCACTGTTCATCCACTATAAGAACCATTCCTCTAACTTAATGTACCTTCTTCCAAAGCCACCAGGGTTATATTCTATAGCAAATCCCCTCCCCCAAAAGTCAGTGAGAATTGTATCAAAACTAACACTTAAATATATTTATCATCAACTCTATTAATGTGAGGCTATAAGGAAAAGGCAATTTAAAGGACTTAACCTATTCTTTTTAAGTCAGAGGGTCCTTTATATGTCAAACTTCAAAGAAAAATCCTCAGCTGCAAGGTATGTACAGATTTTGAAAGGTTGTAAATACTCTTAGTTAAAGGCAGAATAATGCCATTGCCAAAATAAGTAGAAAAATGAAGCTAATTTCTAGAAGATAAACCAACCACAGCACCAATAAATAAAAGCAAGACAAAAGCAATCCTCTACATAGCTGGTGCTATATAAAGGAAGTGACCTTATGTTATCTGATACAAATTTATTAAAAGAAAAATCACTATTTTCTTACAAAAACTCAAAAATTAATTATATAAGTGTCTTGAGCAGCTAGTAAACCCTGACATGTCAGATCAATCTGCCACTTTGGAGAAATTGACTTAGAACAGGAAGACTGTCCACTTAGATAGATATCTTTCTGTTACAAAAACCAATAGCTGTTTTTAATGAACATTGACATCAAGACATGCTTTGGAATGTTACCAATTAACCAAGAGAGGCTGAGATCAGTGGCCTTACTTAATAGAGACAGAAACTCAGTACTGTAGGACTCTTAAATGCTGATGAAATGGCTTGATGCTCATTAAATAGGAGTGGTCTTAAGAGACAAGGAGTTCTGGGGTCCCCAGCTGTTCAGAAGAATGACTCATCATTAACCTTGAGGAAACAATAAACACTGGCTCTGGCAGACAATCCCTGACATTCACCTGATGGATATAAAATAGCACCATGTAACAGGTCAATGTGTTCAAGTGTCTGGGGAACATCCAGCAGTTCACTTACCCTGGCAGCCATCTGGAGACCTGCACAGGGTCATCATTGTCTTTCTGGATAGCTATTTTATGACACAGATAACACTTTCTTCAAAGATTTCAAACTCAAAATGATCTCTGACTTATTCTTACTTGATAGTGGAATTTATCAGTGATCCAAGTACTGGAGCAAACTCAAAACTCCTTTTTGAGGCACATTTGGTCTCTAGGGTAACTCTTTCATCTAGTTTAGGATACTAAGGCCTGGCTCTATAATTTTCATAATAGTATTTAAATCCTACCATTTATGTGGTCCCTTATAGATCTGCCCCTAATTAGCACTAGAGAATTTCTGCCCTCTAAGCTGTCTTCTGATAGTCTAACATTGAACTAGTCTATTTTGACTAACATAAAAGAAATCTGAGAGACCTCATGACAGTGGTTTTGAAATGCTCTTTCTACTGGTTGCACAAGAATTATGTCAAGTATCTGCCAAAAATATAGATTCCTAGATCTAATCTCAAACTATTTAAATCAGATATTCTAGAAATACAATCCAACAATCAATATTTGTAAATGATTAAATTTATTTGATTTTTATTTGCAATCCAGGTTGAAAACAACTGGTCTAAGTAACTCAGCAGTCATTCAATTACTGAGGAGCTGAAGGCTCTTCTGTCTTTGGGATGCATTTGGATTTTGTAGATCTTCAAAAGAATTTCACCATTTGAAGGATTAACTTGACTAACACATTTCATTGTTAAAACATCAGCTTTTATTTCAGTAACTATCACAAAACAACAATGTGATTTCTGCTTCTGCCTTTGCCATAAAAATGGTAAGAAGGATATGCTGGCATATCTCTCTCATTAAGTGCTTACTCCTTCTCAGTATCAAGTCTTTGTCTTGATTATAAAATATGCTAGTCATATCTCCACTTTCCCTAGGCTGCAAGGAATCTCAAATCCAAACTGATGTCTAATTGCAGCATCACTTTAAACCACATAGTAAGCACATTTGTTTCTTCCCTTGTCTTTGATTTCTTCCTTTCAGCTACACTTGTATTAATCTTTCTTAAAGTTAAAGGAGAAAAAAAAAATAGTCAAACAGGCAAGGTTTGAGAAAAAACACAACTGAAAATCACAGTGGCTTTATCATTTTGATGCCCTTCCATTTAGAACAGCAATCTGTGCCCAATCAGGGCTGGGCTTTTTTATTGTTTCCTCATAAACTTGCCAAGACAAAAGTGCAGTGGGTCAAGACTAGCAGAAGACATTCTTAGTCCTCAAGTACTCAGAGACATGGTCATTGTTCCAGACTAAATTTTTCAGGACACTTGTTTTAGTCATTTTTTTTTTCCCTGCTGTGACTAAAATTATCCAACCAGAACAACTGTAGAAGACGAAAAGTTTATTTGAGGGCTCACGGTTTCAGAGGTCTCAGTCCACAGAAGGCCAGCTCCATTCCTTGGGCTCAAGGTGAGGCAGAACATCATGGTGGAAAATGTGGCAGAGGGAAGGAAGCAGCTCACATGATGATGAGCAAGCAGAGACAGAGGTCTCCACTTGCCAGATACAAAATATATACCCCATAGCCATACTCCCAATGAATCACTTCCTCCAGCCACACCCCACCTGCCTCTGGTTACCATTCAGTTAATCCCATCAGGGAATCAATCTACTGTTTAGATTAAGGCAATAGCCCAATCATTTGGAGTTTCTCCTCCAAACCTTCTTGCATTGTCACACACATGAGCTTTGGGGGATTCAAACCATAATAAACTCCCATTAAAGTCCCTAGAATGGCAGGAAGGAGAGAGATCAAAACTAACCAAGAACCAGTTTGAAGCCTACGGGGTCCATGGCCAATCTGAATGGATGACTCAGACTTCAGGATGGTGTATCAACAGCATCTAGAACCTATAGCACTGGCTGGAGTAGATCTTCTGGAAACCTTTACTAATTTGAAAAAACTTTCACTCTCAAATAAATCCTTTCCACTTTCTAATTGTGTCTTTCTGAGATCAACCATTTTGGTTTGTAGAAGCCCCAAACACATAAGCAACTAGTTAACTTTATTTTCTATATTATTTCTTTTTCCTTTTACTGAAAATGATTGGTTGATTAACTGTTTTGGTGAACAGGTAAGTTTAGAATTCTGGAAGTCCAAACAGTAATTCTGTCATAAAAGTGGGCATGCATATAAAAAGCTGAGGATTTCAAAGATTCTTTAAAGCTTCTGAATCAGAGAATGTATTACTAGCGAATTTAGAGCTTTTCAAAGTTTTGGGGTTTTGTTTTTACTTTTTAATCCAACTATGGCAGTCTGGTATCTTTGACCACTTAGGAAAACCTAAATGCAAAAATGTTAGAAACTCAGATGTACAGTTAAAAAAAAAATTTATAGCAAAGTTTGAGATTAAAAACTTTGGTCTACAAACTAATTTTTACCAATAAAAATTAGTATGACTGTTAAAAGTGTCATGCAAAGTTTTAAACCTGTTTCTTTATGACAGCTAAAATATGGTTTTTTAGTCCTAAAATTAGAATAAGCAAGGTATCCAAGTTATTGGGGACATTCCTTCATAATCATATTCATAAAGCAAAATGAGTCATAAATTCATACTTTGATTTTGTCTTCTATGAACTTAAATTGATATTATAGTTTCAGCCTAAGAACACCAATGTTAGCAATTCATGAAGTGATATGAACCATGCATTCTGTTTAGTTTTGTATTATTATAATCAACACTAGGTCTCACTCTGGACTCATTAAGAAGAGATGGACACCAAAGTGACAACAGCCAGAATAAACAAAGCAACTGTTGTAAAGCATTATGTTCTACTTTGTGGGATATACAAAGTAAACAAATTAGAATGGGAAAATAAAAGAATCAAACTATCTACCTAAGAAATAACATTTTTCCTTTACCCTCCCTTTTTTAAAAAAAATTTAGGCACTTGAAAATGCTGAGAGTAGACTAATAAATGTCATAGAAAGTATTTCCTGCTATTGAGAGGCATTTGTGTACAAGTTGTTTTCCCAGAGTCCCTAAGATTAGGTAGAAAGCAATGCCAAGTTAAAGATAATACCTTTTATTGGCCAATTGAATGTTGACAGATACACTTATAGAATTTTATAATGTATTTGCTAGAAGCCAAAGGAAAATATTTCTTATTCCCTGAAAGCATATCTGTCAATATTTATAATTATATAATAAATATATATAATAATAATATCAGAAATGTGGTTTGGGATTCATGTAACTGGATTAGTTATTATTTTCTAAACAACTGGAGAAAAATAATTTATCCCTCATTGATGCTAAAACTATACTGATAGTTCACTAATGTAGAGATTAAATTAATAGTGTTTCTCTTTATATTTGTCATCAAAGCTTCGAAGATTATAATATACTCCCTTTCAAACATGGTTTTCAAGTGAATTTACCTACTTCTTTTGCGGTTCTCAAAGCCATTCTGGAGAAAAGAAACCAAAGAAAACTAATACAAAGGCTAAATCAATTCCTTTGTTCATTTAAAGCAAAAATTAGGGCAATAATTTTAATTTTGAAAGCACAAATAGATGAAATTAGTAAAATAATATTAATAGGTAAAACTACATAATGGATCCAACTATGTAGAACTATTAATATCAATATTTTCTGATTACAAAAAGTTTACCAGTACTTAAAAAGATGTATTTTATCTCAAAGCCAAGTAGCAAAAGAATGACTACCAGCGATAACTGTTTTAGGCTGTGCTGTTGATGGATTTATTGTGAGTAGGAAAGGGATATACTGTAGGACAAAGAGAAAGCAAATGAATAAAATCACTTTTGCTAATTTAATTTCCATCAAGAAGAGAAATATATTTTCATTAGTAAAAAAATTTTGGTTGTTTTGGTTCAAGAGAAAAATCACTTTTGGAAAATCAGGAAAGGTTTTATAAACCAAAAGTTCAACAAACCTTTAGAGAGGTGGTTTCTATGGTTTGAATGTCTCCCTAAATTTATGTCAATGGCATTTGGAGGTGGGGCTTTAGGAGGTAATTAGGATTAATTGAGGACACAAAATAAGGCCCTCATGACAGCAATAAAAGCTTTTTAAGAAAAGGAAGATAAATCCAAGATAGCATGATTAATATAGTCAGCATTTTTGCTGCTGTGATTAAAAAAAAAAAAAAGACCTCACAAGAACAACTTTAGAGGAAGAAAAGTTTATTTAGTAGCTCACAATTTGGGTTGTCTCATTCCATAGACAGCCAGCTCCATTCCCTGGAACACCAAGTGAGCAGAACATTATGGTGGGAGAGTGTGGCAGAGGGAAACAGTTCACATGATTATCAGCAAGCAGAGAAAGCAGTTTCCACTAGCCAGATACAAAATATATATCCCATAGGCACGGCTCCAGTGAATCATACCGAGCCTGCCTCCAGTTACCACCCAGTTAATCCTATTAGGGATTAATTCACTGATTAG
Organism: Ictidomys tridecemlineatus; assembly: GCF_052094955.1. Classification (NCBI taxonomy): domain Eukaryota; kingdom Metazoa; phylum Chordata; class Mammalia; order Rodentia; family Sciuridae; genus Ictidomys; species Ictidomys tridecemlineatus. The sequence continues at coordinate 162,334,049 of NC_135478.1, read as the reverse complement.
GTTAAGGCTGTAGCCCAGTCATTTCTCCTCCAAACCTTTTTGCATTGTCTCACACATGAGCTTCTGGGGGACACATTACATCCTAACTATAACACACAATTATCCTGTCTTGCCATGTGATTCCTCCCATAATATCAAAACGCAAGAGGTAAGGTCTCATGGATGCTGGCCTCATGTTTATTGACTTCCCAATCTCTAGACATGTGAGTTAAATAAAACTTTATTCCTTATAAATTACCTGTCTCAGGTATATTATATAGAAACAGAAAACAGACCAGAATAGCATTTTACCCTCAGTTTTCTCACTCTAATTATTAAGAATTAAACCTTCACTTTTCTGAAAATACAATTCAAAGATCTTCAATGTCTGTTAATTACCATAGGTCAGAAAGAAATATTAAATAAAATATATGCATTTCTCTACTAATTTGAAAAAGTGTTCAATCATAAGCATATTTGTAGGTTTAAAATGTTTTAATAATAAATTAGTATGTAATGTGTTAATATGTTTACCAAATATAATGACTAGAGTAGTATAAAGTGAAAACATAAGTATTATCATAATATCCAAGTACTTATAGTAGGTTCACAAGATATGGAAAACATATTAATTCCAAATAACATTATTACACCACAATGTTTAAGTATAAGTAATGTCCACAAGACCAGCATGATTTATTTCCAAAATACATATTCTAGGTAATAAATATGTACATTAATTGGCATATTAGACTTTTTTGATATCTCTAATATAATGTGTATATCATTTAAAAAACTGTGGGCTCATGTGTATAAACAACACACATCACACACTTATATATATCATTTACACCCCTATACTTTCCTATGGGGATTAGGAATTTCTTTATAGAAGTAGATTTTTCAAGTAAAATTCAATAGAGAAAGAAACACTTTACTTTTGGATTCTCAAAATAACAAAACCTTCCCTATTATTCCAATGTCTATAAAGATGTCTGTTTGCTGAACACATTAATTTACTTTAGATAAATAGACACTTTTTCTGCAAAGGGCAGCAATTCAGTTTTATAAATGCACCAAATAACAGTGCAAAATAATGGTAAACACCCACTTTTTATCACAAGAATGTAGCAATCCTGAACATATTCTTCCTAAATTGACTAATGTCATAGTTTGTTCTGCATCACTGTTCTTTCACATTAAGCAAGAAATAGGTATGAAAGTGAAACAACATTCAGGCTGGAAAAAATGCAGAGGATAGGAAAAAACCTTAGATTTGATTCAGCCCTTTGCAGCTATAAGGGAAAGAAAACAGTCCTCCAACCTTTCCTTAGAAAGATAGGAGTAATGATCACTTTGGCGGCATTTATTTTTATTAATTATCATTTACCTATAATACCTTCCATATCTTCTTCCTAACTCCACAGAAGCTCTTTGAGGGTCAGGTTAGTTACCAGCACTAGGCATAGGTTTGTTGACCCACCACTGTGCAAGAAATTATGACTATCTTCTGGTTTATAGCTTCAAATTATTTGAATAATTTAATGGGGCTGAAGAAATTTTATTTACTACACAGAAATTGTGGCCATGTTTGTCCAAAATGAAGATTTTCCAGAATTTAGATTTCTGTGGGGGGAAAAATAGAATTTAATCTATGGCATATTTGCCGTAACCACTCCTCTTTACCTATGGATAATCATTTAAAATATAGAATCTTGTCACATTCCCTACAAACACCTGTTCAGGTCTTCATTTTATAAGTTTTCTTGTCACAATGTAATTTCAATTCATAGCATTTATCTTACTTGTAATTTTATCTGTGTGATGATTTGACTGCCTTTTTCCCTCACTTTGCTGAAAGCAGATACCACTTGTGTCCTGTCTCCCTCCTAACTTTGCATGACACATTAATTGTATGACACATTAAAAAAAATCCAATAAAAGTTCCCCCAAACAACCAGGGCTAAACCAACTTGTATAAAAGAGGCCATTCAACTTTCACTTACAAATTCTCCAAAGAATATATACATGCACTCACTAGAGGTTTATTTTTCTTCTCAAAATAGATCCTGATACAGGGCTTTGCTAAATTGATACAGGCATTTGCTAAATGTCTATTCCTTTATTTCTTCTGTTATGTGTCCTATAATAATAAGCAAAAGTACTTTCTTAAAAGGATTCTAAGCTATAAATTATATTTTAAAACTACACATTTAATTTAACAAAATATATAACAAATATGAAAAGGTAGATTTCAGAAACCGAACAAATTTTCAACCACTTAGGAAAGAAAATGGTAATTTATTAGAACAAGTTTGTTTTTAATTAGAAAAAGACATGTAAATCTAAACTCTATCCTCTTTTCTGATAGTTACTTGATGGTTAGGTAGTGTAGCTTGATCAAAATTCTTCACAGGGTCCTAAAGACAAATGGCAATGTGAGGACTGGACAAAAATTCAGTTGGGTGGATTCAGGTATTACGCACTCATACCTGAAAGATATTTACTGATGAATCAATCAGTGTCAGTGGTAACAGAGATGGGTCTTGGTTCATTCTATGACATTTCCATCATATAGGCCTAGAAGCATGTTTGTATAATTTAAAATGACAGCTGGTAGAGAAAAAGAGTTGCTTAATTTTGGACGTATACTTTAAAGTCCAAAAGACCTGAGTTTGAATATTAGATTCCAAGATTAATACTTGCATCATCTTGGGCAAGTTGTTTAACCTCTCAAAATTTTAGTTCTTTTTTTTTTATACAAAACAGAAATAATAATGACCTGGCAGATATAATATATATGTTTGACATTATATAAATCCCTATTACTGTTCAGTGCACATATATAAAAAGGACTCAATATATTGTTGGTAGCCTTATGATAACTGAATAAATCAGAGGCCTTGATAGACATGAAATAATAAAAGTAAGATCTCCTACAGTGCATAGTACATGATGTATTAAGGAACTTTGGCTAACTTTTACTGAGACAAGAAATGTTGAGAGATATTCTCCATAAGTCTCTTGCATTATTATACATCTTGTGAGCAGAAGCACAGACTATTCTCGACTATCTTTCAAGCATTTATATAGTGATAAGTTTTTGAAGATAAAGATAACATTTTCTTTTAGAGCAAAGGGTAGGTTTGCTTATAGATTTAGAAGAGTTATATCTCAGAAAGCAGATGGCCGCCATAGGTTCTTCCCTTTCCAAAAGATTCATATTCCCCAAAATTCAGCTCTTCTCCTATAATAAAATCCACCATGTATGTGGATTTTACCTGACTCTCTTCACACTGTCCAGTGGAAACTGGAGCTCGAGGAAACAGCACAAATTCTGATACTCTGGCTAATGCTATTGATATGAGTAATGGCCTGTCCTTTTTCTCTGGAGTCTTAAATCCTCTGCCAGTATATATGATGGTATGGCAGGTTTACTTATAAGCTTTCAAGTAGTGAAAAATTTCAGAACCTCCACAGTTCTTGACAACCTCTGAATCTCAGCATCTTGTAATAATGCAAGTTTATTTTCCAGTTTCCTTATATTTGGCTCACTTTCCATGTTGGCCATTGGTTGCTGTAGTTGCTCAGGGTTAGCTTAGCTTTGCTCCACAAATTTTCTTCTTTTTGCCATCTGGGTTAAAAAAGCAGACCCCATTTGGGACATATCTTTTCTCATGACCCAGAGAAAAAAGCAGTGGAAAAGCCACACAAACCATGGCATACATCACTTTCACATGCACTTCCCCAGCCAAGTCAAGACACATGGAGAAACCTGATACTAATGGGACAGGGAGGCATTCTCTTCTCATTGGGAGAACTAAAATTTCATCTTAAATAAAAAGGACATGAATGCATAATACACTTAGGAGAAGAATAGTAGTTTTTAAAAAATACATTGGGCACAGAGCACATACTTAGTAAATGATAGTTATGTTAGGATGAGTTTTGCTAAGGCATGACATAAAATAGTTAACTCAATTTGAGTAAAATAAAAATTTAAAAGACCCTTTCCATGTTTCAAAATTATTTCTATTCTAATTATTCTGCATTACTCTTAAGATAGAAAGAATATGCCAAAGATCAATGATTATTTTCTAAAAACTTGACACAAGATGATATGTAAATTAGAATAAATGTAATAAGTTGTTATGAATGTCTTCAAACATACACAGGACACACAAATATGAGCATGTATTTTAAGAGTAATAAAGATAAATATTACTGCTACTATTAACAAAATAAATACATACATAATGCAATGTTGACTAAATCCTTGTTTAATAATCACAACTAAATTTCCTAAATTACTTTTTTATTTTTTAACTTTTTTATTTTTTCATTTTTTAAATGTTAATTTGTTATCTATGACAGCTGAATGCATTATAATTCATGTTACACATATAGAGCACAGTTTTTCCTATCTCTGTTTGTACACAACTTTTGGTATTAGTTCTTCTTTAAAGCTCTTGTAGAACTTGGCTGTGTATTCATCCAGTCCTGGGCTTTTCTTGGTTGGTAGCCTTCTGATGGCATCTTCTATTTCATCACTTGAAATTGAAAGGTTTAAATTGTATATATCATGTTGATTCAATTTGGGCAAATCATAAGACTCTAAAAATTTGTTGATGTCTTTGATACTTTCTATTTTATTCGAGTACAAATTTTCAAAATAATTTCTAATTATCTTCTGTTATTTCTGAAGCGTCTGTAGTGATATTTGCTTTTTTCATCACGTATGTTAGTAATTTGAGTTTTCTCTCTCCTTTTTGTTAGCATGGCTAAGGGTCTGTCAATTTTATTTATTGTCTCAAAGACTCAACCTTTTGTTTTGTCAGTTTTTACAATTGTTTATTTTGTTTCAATTTCATTGATTTCAGCTCTGATTTTAAGTATTTCCTGTCTTCTACTGCTTTTGGTGTTGATTTGTTCTTCTTTTTCTAGGGTTTTGAGATGTAATGTTAAGTCATTTATTTGTTGACTTTTTCTTCTTTTAAGGAATGAACTCCATGCAATGAACTTTCCTCTTAGTACTGCCTTTATAGTGTCCCAGAGATTTAAATATGTTGTATCTGTGTTCTCATTCACCTCTAAGAATTTTTTAATCTCCTTCTTGATGTCTTTTGAAACCCATTATCCATTCAGTTGCATATTATTTAGTCTCCAGGTCTTGGAGTAGCTTTTATTTTTTATTTTATCATTTATTTCTAATTTCATCCCATTATGATCTGATAGATTGCAGAGTGGTATCTCTACTTTTTTATATTTGCTAATAGTTGCTTTGTGGCATAATATGTGGTCTATTTTAGAGAAGGATCCATGTGCTATTGAGAAGAAAGTGTAGTCACTTGTTGAAGGATGAAATATTCTATATATATCAGTTGAGACTAAGTTATTGATTGTATTATTGAGTTCTATAGTTTCTTTGTCCAGCTTTTGTTTGGAAGATCTATCCATGGGTAAAAGAGGTGTGTTAAAGTCACCCACCCATAATTATTGTGTTGTGGTCTATTTGACTCTTGAACTTGAGAAGAGTTTATTTGATGAGCATAGATGCTCCATTGTTTGGGGCTATATTATTGATATGTCTTATTGAGAATGGTTCCCTTAAGCAGTATGAAATATTATTCTTTATCCATTTTGATTAACTTTGGCTTGAAGTTTGCTTTATTTGATATGAGGATGGAAACCCCTGCTTACTTCTGCAGTCCATGTGAGTAGTATAATTTTTCCCAACCTTTCACCTTCAATCTGTGGATGTCTTTTCCTATGAGATGAATCTTTTGGAGGCAGCATATTGTTGGGTCTATTTTTTTTTTAATCTAATATGCCAGTCTATGTCTTTTGTTGGTGAGTTTAGGCCATTAACATTCAGGGTTATTATTGAATCATGATTTGTATTCCAGGCCATTTTTGTTTATTTTTGGTATTTAACTTGACTTGGTTTCTCCTTTGATTAGTTTTTCCTTTAGTGTAATCCCTATGGTGATTTTCATTGTAGTTTTTCAATTCCTCTTCATGGAATATTTTGCTGAGGGTGTTCTGTAGTACAAGCTTTTTTTTAAAAAAATTTGTTATTGATGATGGACCTTTATTTTATTTATTTATTTATATGTGGTGCTGAGAATCGAACCCAGTGCCTTACACATGCTAGGCAAGTGCTCTACCACTGAGCTACCACCCCAGCCCCTGAAGTACAGGCTTTCTAGTTGTAAATTCTTTTAACTTTTGTTTATCATGGAAAGTTTTTATTTCATCATCAAATCTAAAGCTTTCACTCTAAAATGGTTGGCATCCATTTTCTTTCAGAGTTTGGTATATGCTGATCCAGGATCTACTGGCTTTGAGAGTCTAGGTTGAAAAATCTGCTGAGATACGAATTGGTCTCCCCATATGTGATCTGATTCTTCTTTCTTGTGGTCTTTAAGATTCTATCCCTATTCTGTATGCATTTTCATTAAATGTGCCTTGGTGTAGATCAGTTGTAATTTTGTACATTTGGTGTCCTATAAGCTTCTTTATTTGATTTTCCAATTCATTCTTCATATTTGGGAAATTTTCTAATATTATCTCATTGAAGAGAATATGCATTCCTTTGGTTTGAAACTCTGTGTCTTCCTCTATCCCAATAACTCTTAGATTTGGTCTGTTGATGCTATCCCATAATTCTTGGATGTTTTGCTCATGGTTCCTTACTATCTTCACTGTGTGGTCAACTTTATTTTCCAGATTGTATACTTTGTCTAATGTTCCGTCTTCCAAGTGGTCTTGTTGGTGATGCTTTTTTTTTAATATTTATTTTTTAGGTGTAGATGGACACAACACAATTCCTTTATTTTTTATGTGGTGCTGAGGATCGAACTCAGGCATTGCCTGTGCTAGGCGAGCACTCTACAGATGAACCATAATCCCAGCCCGGTGATGCTTTCTATTGAGTTGTTTATTTGGTTTATTGTTTCCTTCATTTCAAGTATTTCTGATTGTTTTTTTTTTTTGTTTGTTTGTTTTTGTTTTTCCAGAATCTCTATCTCTTTCTTGAAGTAATCTCAGCACTGCATATAAATAATTAAAATAAAGGTATTGTGTCCACTACAACTAAAAATAAATAAATAAAAAGACTGGGGGAGATTTTAACATGCCAGGACCCCATCTTCCAATCTCTTTGTTGATGTTATCAATGGATGACTATATTTTCTCCCTTATCTGTTTATTGGTGTCATCAATGGTTGCCTGTATTTAGCTCATTTAGGTCATTCTTTAATTCACAGATCATTTTAATTATGAACCTTCTGAACTCCTTCTCTGACATTTCATCAACTTCTCTGTCTATGGGTTCTGTTATTACAGTATCCTGGTTTGTTTGGGGGCACTTTCCTCCCTTGTTTTTTCACGTTGTCTATTATGTGATTTCCTTTCTTTAGTGTGGATCTGAGATATTACCATTTCTACCCTATAATCTTGAAGTATCTGTGTGGATTATCTGTATCTCACATCTTTGTGTTGGGGTTCCAGACACTACTGCTGTCTCAGGAGGAATGCTACTGCAACTATAGGTGGTGGCAGCAATAGCAGGAAGTAACTCAAGATAGCAGTGGTGGGGTTGCCCCAAGATGGATGTAACATTTTTCAGAGATGGGGCTGAAAGGGTGGGCCTTACACTGGCTTTGGGATATCTGCTCCAAGATGCCAAGCTCCAGCTGCTTCTAGGCCCTGTCTGCTTCTAGGTAGAGGCTACTGCATGGGGAACACTATGAGGATGGCTGTAGTGTCTCAAGATGGAAGTGAGTTAGACCTGGGCTCCCAGGTGCAGGGGCAGACCCAAGCTTATCCTAGGCCCTGTCTCCCATGCTGGTTAGTGAGGTGGGTCTAGGCCGGGCCTGAGCTCTTGCAGGGGTCTGCCAGCAGGATGGACTCGGGCCTACCCTATGCCTGAGCTCCTGTGCAGGTCAGTGAGGCAGGTCTGAGCCAGGTCTCCTCCTAAAATTCTTTAACAAGTGTATTTATATCTCTACTGTTCCTTTTTGAATTTTTCTGTGGTTTTTCTTACAATCAGCCCAAGAAACATAGCACATGAAGGGTTATTTATGATTTTTCTTCTGGATTGTTTTAGATAAAACCATCCTTTGAGCCATCTTTTCATCAAATAATCTCTTTGAACTGGTTATCTGTGCATTGCCACATTTTAGACTCTTACATTGCACAAATAAATATGCTTTACTTTGAGGCCAATGAGTCAGTAAAAATTTGTCACTAATTTCAAATCAGAAATTATAATTTGAGATTCTAAAAACTATGGCAATCAACTGCATTCTGATCAGTTATCACCCCCCAATTTTACTGCTTATTTAACAATCCCTCATGCAGTACTCCTTTGACCACAGTATCCTTCTTAAGTGACTATGTTTCAGTAAAGGCAAGCTTATCTATATACTCATCTATTTATGTCACAGTGCTGGGCCCTTTTAGGAAACTGAGGCAGCAGAAAGCCCCCCCCCAACACACACCTGCATCAAATCCCAAGTTCTTATGATCAAGTCAGAAATATTTTAGATTTGTCCCTCAAAGTTTTAGGTGTGAGTTTATTATAAGGGATAGAAGAGGGGAAAGGGAACACTATATCAAAGGAGAGAGAGAGTTCTCTCAGAGAGGAGGGGGACAGTGTGTCCTTCATGTCTGCCATTATTATTGGGAGTAAAAGAGTTATTTCCTGATTCTGCCTAAGTCTACCTTCTGACTATAGATTGATAATATAAGAACTGCATGGACAACCTCCAAGAAAAGATGTTGAGGCCCTCAGAGTAGGAGTTTTTAAGAAAACTGAGCCCCCTGTTTTCCCCTCAATTTACTGCCCCCTTAATTAGTCCATTACCCTTTGAATAGCCCCCACCAAGTTTTGTGAGGTTCTTGATATTTTGGCTTTCAAGGTGATGAGGTAGGGGTTGTGACACAGTGATAAGGAAGAGTTCTGGAGACTTGGTTACAAAACATGACGAGGATATGGTCCTGAAATGATAGGTTTTGTTAATTAAGATGGGTAGGGCTAGGGTTGTGGCTCAGTGGTAGAGCGCTTGCCTAGCATTGTGAGGCTAGGTTTGATTCTGAGCACTGCATATAAATAATTAAGATAAAGGTATTGTGTCCACTACAACTAAAAATAAATAAATAAAAAGACTGGGGGAGATTTTAACATGCCAGGTCCCCATCTTCCAAGTGCTTATCTGTCAGATAAGGCTGCCTGTGGCTTTCAGTCACCCTTCATTGTCTTTTCCCTGCTCACCCATTCATGGTATGATCAAGCTAACATTTCATGCTTTTATCTAATATTATTTAGGTATTCAATACTTTCACCTACTTTAGCAATATGTGAATTTTATGTATATAAAAATAATCTTTATTTATTTTTCCCTATTACTTACATAACATTATAAGCATCAAGAAATACATATATTTTACACATGTACACACACTTTACAAATGCTTATTCATTTATTAATGTTAAAAATGAGTATTAATGGTGAAAAATGAATTCACACAAAAATGAAATTTTAATAATTCTCTTAAAGTAAAATTAAGACAGACTTTCCTGAAATGTTTCAAAAGGAAATTTAAATATTTTCCCTAACATTTCAGCTTTGCACATCTTGCCTCTACTCTCCAATGATATCCTTCATCTCATTCTTATCAACTACACACAACCAACATTTACTCAGAGTTCTATTTCTTAATTATAAACAATTGTTTGAAGCTGTAGCTATGGCCACTGTATTTTTACCTTATAAATGTTATTGTCATGAACTTCCTGTTAGAAGAATGTTAGTAACAGATGGTGGAGCTTCTTGAGATACAAAATGAGACTTTGCATATCAATGCAAATCTGACAAGTGACTTAATCACAAAAGACACCCTCCTTCAAAAAACAATTAGCTGGCAGCATTGAGGAACCCAGGGAAAAAGTCATCTTAGACATAGCCTTTTCTTCATTTTTTCCTCTATTATTAATTAAGCAGGTTTAAGGCAGATTTCCATTTATGGTATTGAACCTTATGTCAGCTCCATTCTTAATGGGGGAAATAAAGTAAAATCCCTGTATTTCTTTTTCCTAGACAATTTTTACTTCAAGAAGAAGATAGGCATCAGTATGTATGTATAAGCTGAAAACTGACATAAAGCAGAACTTCTTAAAAGAAGCTTAAGGTTCAACAAAGTGTGTGTAAGTACTGGGAGCTAGAAGAGTAAAAGACTAGAGAAGAGGTAAAAGCTTCTCTATGTAACACCAATAAAGGATCCTGTTGAACAAAGAGATTCCTTTGACCTTTGGGTAATTATTAAGTAGATGTAACATGGTTTTTAAAATTATTTTTCAACAGCAAAAGCTGAACACAAATCCTTTTCTTTGAGTATCTATATTTAGGTTCAAATTTCAAGCTCTTTGCTATTACTGTACTTGGTGAAATGTCTCATTTAGGAAAGAGTAAAAAAGGATGAAAAACCTAATTTCAGCAAGAAGCCCGAGTGACAGAAAGAGAAGCAGAGATAGGAACCATGTTTGAGCAACCTGTGTGGGTACTAGATTTACAGAAATGGGAGCAAGTTCTAAAACAGCATGAAGGTAGTGGTTGGTGAACACTGAGATTAGATTGCAAAGGCAGAGAGAAGGCCAATTCTGCACCAGGAGATCACCGAGGATGAGTATCTTCTTCTCTTGGCATAATCCAGGTACCTAGTTAACAACTGGATTCTCTTTGCCACCTGAGCTCCCTGGGGTCTCTCTCCCTAGGGTCACTCCATCTCACCACCATGAAGTCTCCCTATTTTAGTCTCCTCTTCCTCAAAATCTTAACTGCCTTTTCTAAGTAAGAATTGGCTAATCTTAGAAATTACTCAATGCTAAAAAAGGAATGGTAATGGGGATGTTTACATTTGACCAAGGGTTTTACAGAAACACAAATTTTTGAACCTACAGAAATAAATCTCAAACTTGGACATTTCACATCTACTGATTATGGAAGATGGCAATATTCCCTAAGTCAAACCAAAGATACATAACTGCCTGCTCTGCCATATATCAACCCTGACAATATTTTACAAAATGTTCAAAGAATATAAGTGCAAAAACAATGGCAGGTTTTCACGTAAAAAGTAATTATACTTCTATGCACACAAATGATAAGGGAATTTTACTTAAAATCATTTTTATTTATGCTACCTTCATCTAATAACCTATTCATATGATAATTATTATTGTGTGAATATATTAGACTTCTTGGACTATGCCATGGTTTAAATGAGTGTCCTCTATAGGTATGTGTTGAAGGCTTGGTCTCCCACAATGGTGCTAAGAAGAGGTAGTAGGATCTTTAGGAGGCAAGACCTATTGAGAGGTCCTTATGTCACTGAGAATGTACCCTCAAAAGCAATTGTTGAACCCTGGTTTCTTCCTTTCTCTTTGTTCCTGGCATGTGTTGTAAGTGGTTTTCTCTGTTATGTGCTCCAGCCATGAGGTGCTGCCCTCCCCAGAGGGCCAAAGAATGGGGCTTCCTGATCTTTGACTGGACCCTCCAGAACCATGAGCTAAAAGAAACCTTTCTAAGTTAATTACCTCAGATATTTTATTAAGCAATGGAGAGCTGACTAATACAAGTTGCTATATAATAAAATATTATTCACTGAATGGCTTAAGGTACATAAATTTTGCATTCATGGTTCTAGAGTCTGGAAGTCCCAGATCAGGGTGCCAGCATAGTTGGGTTCTGGTAAGGGAACTCCTTTAGCTTGAAGACTATAGTCTTTTCATGTTCTCATATGGTTGTGAAAGCTTTGGTATCTCATGTTCTTCTTAATAAGGACACTAACACTTAAAAGGGAGCCTGTCTTCCTCACTTAATCGAAACCTAATTACTTCCTCAAGGCCCCATTTCCGAATATCTATACACTATGAGTTAAGACTTTGACATGAGTGTTTGGGTATAATACAATTCAGTCCATAGCAATGATAGAATTCTTCTCCAATTCCTAAAACATTTCAGTAATATGTATAAGCAAAATATTTTAAAAATTGAAAGTATTATCAATAAAATTATGTATTTATGTAGAGAGAAGAGAGGTTAGAACATAACTATTATGAAAATAACTTCTTGTGTATTTTTCATACCAAATTTCTGTGCATTTAATTACCCTTGAGTATCTCTCTTCTTTGCCCACATCTCTAGATTTCACTTCAGATCAAGTTTAAGGGCACTGTTATTACCTTCTGTGTGCAAGCAACTGCCAATCCCAGGTCCTCCAGGCCATTGTGTGAATTTTTTTATTTCCGTAGGTGAGCCTCAAGCTCTTAGATATCAAAATTAAGCATGACTACACTCAAGTGCCATTCTCTGAAGCTGGCTGGTTTCTGAAATGCCTGAACTCATTATCCTGGGATGGAGGTTTCTGATGCTGACATTGCTCATTCCCTCATGTGAACTGCTTAGTCACAGGCGCTGTCACCCCAGGAACTCCCCATAGGTCTTTAGGGCTCCAGATGAAAATAATCAACAAACAGAACAGCAAAACAAGCAATTAACTGAGGGTAGCTGACCTTCAAAGAGACACAAACCCAAACTGTGAGAAGTTTCTAGCTGTAGTTGTTTTTATTCTGAATACAAGGATCTTATGAGCTGAAAAAAAAATGTGTAACCAGCTTTAAAATTCAGTGAAAGACAAGCATGAGGTATTGGGTGAGCAAGATTAGCTAAATCAAGCTAAGAAAAAGAACACCTGGTGTACATTATTTTGGCTAAGAATTTCTTATTTTTCTTATGCCCTCAGCCCATTTTTTTGTTTGTTTGTTTGAAACAAAAGAGGCATGAAATGTATAGATTCGGTAATTATAGCAATAATAGTTGTGGTACATCAAGACAACCCTCTGAGCTGATTTAGCCACAAGAATCAAAATCAATCACTCCAACTATAACCGTAGAACAGCAGGTTATATTGTCATCATTGTCATCATCCAATCTCAGCGCAGAGGCCAGGAGGTTCACATCATAGTGTGTTTATTGCATTTTTTATTCCACATTGCTCCAATCTAATCTAGACATTCATTAAACCTTTGACTGCTGGGCCCTGGGCTAGGCAAAGGGGTCAGACACAAAATTACTAAGACATTTTCCATCTTCAGAAAATCTCTAACACCAAAATAAGAACTGGCATTGGGCAGGCTTTGCTTTGTTTACACAAAGAGTCAGCCACCAACTTTAAATGAATAATTGCAATGTGAAAAATATCCCACTCAGCAATGTATTTGGTTCCTTTTACACAAAGTTTTCCTTAAATAAACTAGTCTGTCTCCATTATCCTTTCTACTATATAATCAATTTCTTTTTCTGGAAAATGGCCAGATTTTAAACAGCTCTTGAATTGAGGGTTGAAAGAATTTTCTGAGTAAGGAATAAATTTCTGGAATAAAATAGAAAAAAAAAATGAATAAGACCTTTAATTATTTTAATATCCTTTGGAAAGGAAGCTGTTTTTCTAAAATAAGAATTTTCCCTCCAGAGAATTTATTATGCTTTATCATGGTGGATATTTTTACAATATAAATAGTTTTTTCAGCTTTTACTTGGTTGTACATAAAAAAACAAATTGCTCAAATAAGTGACAAATGGTGGAATTTCTGTTTTCAGAGTTCAGGAAAATCAAGTGGGTAGAAACAATTGTAGGTGGTGCTACTTAAAACTTTCCAACCAAACCTTCTAGTAAGACAAAATATATAATTAATTAACATTATCTTCCACTTTTTTTTCAGATAATTTTCTAATGAAAATCTGATTCTTTCTTGGCTCCAGCACCTATAAACTAGTGATATTTGGCAAGGTACTCACCCTCTTAGAACTCTGCTTTTCTTACAAGAATTAACAATACAAACTTTATAGAACTGCTGAAAAGTGAGAATGAAACAGCAGCAGTAAAGCAACAGTCTATATAAAAGGAAGAAGAGGATGCAAGGAACATACAGCGAGCTTTGAGTCTTTTCCTGTAACAGAATAAAAGGCATCAAGGCACCTAAAGACTAGAATGTATGGATTGCAAGCTGAAACTCAGTGCCATCCTTGGTTTAAAACAGAAAGCAAGTTAACTTTTACTGACATTTAATGTAATTGGACAGTGGACTTCAAAGGCATTCAATAAATTCAACAAATAGTTCTTGAAAGTCTGATTCTATAAATTCAGATGACTGGAAATCATATGAAACTATATTTTTTGAAACTGAAAAAAAAAAGAAAAGGCAGAGCACTCACAATGTGTTTACATTCACAAGTGTTACAAAGTTTTAAAAAATGAGACTATCTAATCTGTAGAATGAAATGTCTTCCAAATTCCACTCTACCTGCCTAACAAACATCTCACAGACATAAATCCACACACCACTTGTTTAGGTTGTTACAAAATTGTTGACCTCTGGTTATGTGCTATGTGAGAACAGAAGGGCTCCCATAGGCCAGTGCTTCTCAAGGAACACCTGGCCTTGTATTACAACTGTATTAGTTTCATATGTGAAATATTTGTGATGTTACAGCTTTTCAAAACCCAAACAAGTCCTACTGACTCAGATTCTCCAGAAAGCTGGGAAATCTCTATTTTTAACAAGCACCTAGGATGATTCTGAAGCACATTATTAAAGTTGGGAAAACACAATACAGCATTTCAGTTCTGGGTTCTATTTAGAGAGCTTCAGAATGGAATGAGAAGCTTTGGCTCCATCCTTCTTCATACTAACCCAGAATTTTTCTCCTTCCACATAGATGTTTTTACCCTCAGATTTCAGATCATCCTGTAGTAAATGGACTTTGCCTTCTTACTACCCCAGAGTTAACCTAATAGCACAATATCTGTCCTTTAGACAAGAAATGCATTTCTCTCGGTGTCACTAAAGATTCCTACCACCCTCATTCCCACTTTGCCCTTCTTCTGGGTTTTAGTCAGCCTGTTCCACTGACCTACCACGAAAGTCCTGCTTTGCACCTAAAAGTAAACCTTTCCCTGGCACTGTTTCCTTGTCCTGTCTGCTCTGATTGAATCACTCTGTTTTTGTAAAGGAAACCATTTCTCCTTCTTCCAAGAGCACCATGCACAAGCCTTCTTTCAAATTCCACTGGCCACACAATAAGCAAATTTCACACTGTTTTCCAAAGATATCTTCTTGAATACTTTCCAACGCCTTCTTATTTCTTAGCTAGGATAATACACTGGGGCTAAGCTCATTTGCAAGGCAGACATTTGCTTATCTATTTAACAAAAATGTATTGGATGCCTATTCTGAGCCAGACCCTGTTCTACTACAGTGAACCAAAAGGATAAGGTCCAGTCCCTGACCTCATGAAGCTATGCATATGGAGGAAATTTTAAAATTATTTAAAAAAGTAAATTTAAAAATGAAATAAGAGTGTTAACACCTATGATAAAAATAAAACACTAATATCATGATAGCAGAAGTGTGTGTGTTTGTGTGTGTGTGTGTGTGTGTGTGTGTGTGTACCCGAACCCTTTCTTTTTGGCCATTGCTAACTCTATTCAACTGCATGCTTTTGAAAAGTCTCTCTCTCTCTCTCTTTGAAGGTGGTTTGAGACTGTAGTTTTTATTTTTCCGATTCTAGAGGAAGTCCTGGCCTTTCGCCCTCATTTTGATCCATGATTCCATCATGAAAAGGATAAAAGGAAGAACATAAGTACTGCCAAGGCTGGACCTTGACATGTGAGTGTCTCCAGACTAATAATCTTGTACCACTTCAAAATGAATTTTAAATATTTATTCAATATTCCTTTTAATAAAAATGTATACAGATGTAGATTCATTATTAATTCACTTTGCTGCCCAAAGCAGAGTTGAAGTTGTGCAGGCCACTTAGAAAGATATTGTGGTCTGATGTGATGGTGCCTTGAACTAGGGAGGCTGCTGTATAGAGGGAAGGCAGAAGATAAGATTGGAGTGTTCATGGTAGAGGTAAGGGGTCATGATGGTGAGTTGTATTTAGGGGTGTTGAAAAGTACAACAGCAGCATGCCCTCTAACTTCTAGTCTTGCATAACTGGGTTGATGGTAGTGAAGCCACAATTAGACAAGCAGTCAGTATAGATAGGTAAAATCCAGTCAGGTCAGATTATGGAGGCCAATTTGAGTGAGTTCAGAAAGCTGGAGATGGATTGAAATGCTAATGCCTTAAGAGCCCATTCTCCAGCCTTATCCACATAACCTTCCCCTGCTCCAACCTGTTGCTAAGGTAACCTGTCCCAGGGATTGTCCCTTCCTATAGGGAGTTATTAATTATGTCCCCTTCCTGCCCAGATCACACAATTTTTTGCCCCTCTGGCCTATCTGCTGCTAACCTTTTGGCCATCCCACTGAGCATCTCCTGGGCCTAGTTAACTATGCAGGAATGAGAAACATAAGGAGAAAGAGAGCAGGAGAACAAAGGAAACCTAGGACATATAAAAAGGCAAAACACCCTCACTTCTTGGGATACCAGGATACCAGCTCTGGCCCCATTCTCCCTCCTGGGAGAAGTCTATGTCATCCCTTTTAAAATAAACCCTGGGGCTGGGATTGTGGCTCGGTGGCAGAGCACTTGCTTTGCACATATGAGGCACTGGGTTCAATCCTCAGCATCACATAAACATAAATAAATAAAGGTATTGTGTCCCTCTACAACTAAAAAAAAAAAAAAATTAAAAAAAAAACAAACCCTGCTTTATATTCTTGCCTCTGTGTGTTTCTCTAATATTATATGAGGGAGCAGAACTCCTCACCTATAAGCAGTGGTATCAGTAGGGCCATTTGCTGAAGCAGGGTGGGGGTTATAGGAAAAAAGATTCATTTAAGAAGGAAGAGAATAGAGAATTTCATTTTAGACATGTTAAACTTGACCTGCTAAATGGATGGAACTGGAGAATAGTATGCTAAGTGAAATATACCAATCCTAAAGAACCAAAGGGCAGATGTTTTATCTGATATGAGGATGTTAATTCACAATAAGAGGGGGGGGTGGCTAGGGAAGAATGGATTAGACAGAGGGGAATGAAGGGACAGGGATGGGTGGGAATATGGAGGAAGGAATGACAGTAGAATGAATGGGACATTATGATCCTATGTGCATTTATGACTATATGACCTTTGTAACTTTAATCACATACAACCAGAAGAATGAGAAGTTATACTCCATTTATGTATGATGTGTCAAAATGCATTCTATTGTCATGTGTAACTACTTAGAACTGAAGGACTACAGGGCCCCAAACCCAACGTTAGGAATTCTAACCCTTTGCCCTACAGGATGTTCCCATGTTAAAACCCCACAAGCTGCACGTAGCACTTCCCAGCTGCACATAACACTCCAAGCTCTATACAATGCCACCACCAGATGTTCCATATAGATAATCCTGGGAAGGCCAAGCTTGAGCAAATAGAGTAAAAACAGGAACTAAAAGAATAGGATGCAATTTATGGGTTTCTTTTCTGAGAACATAAAGTGGAAAAAAACAAGTTTACCCCCCAGGTGACCTAAGGGGCTGGACCTAGAGGAACTTAGATGAACCAATAGAATAACTGTTACTGTGCTAGGCTGAAACCTTGCCCCCTGCTTCCTATAAAAACTCTGTACCCCCGAGCCCAGGTGTGCCAGTCACCGAAGCTCCGGCTGAGGTTTTGCTGTGCACCCATGGGCGCCTATGTGAGAATAAATCCTCCTGCTGATTGCATCCAGTGTCTCGCGTGGTCCATTCCGGGTTGGGGGATCTGGGGGTCTCTCAGAACAAATAAAGAAATTTAAAAAATAAAAATAAAAAATTGACCTGCTTATTAAACATCAAGTGTGATAAGCTCTGGAGATATAAATCTAAGCAGCAATGAATAAAACAAGCATTTAAAGACATGGGGTCATATTTCTTTGGGAGGACTTTATGGATAAAAGTTCAGGATTGAGGTCAGGGGCATGCAGAAATTTAGAAGTTTGGCAATGGAGGACAAAAATTTAAAAGAAACCTAGAAAGAAAAATGCTTGGTTATATAGGTTCAAGGAAGCTAAGAGAAGAAAATTCTCAAAATATTTTAAAAAGGAAGAGTCCAACCAACCACTGCTGGAAGACTGAGTAAGACCAATACATGGAAGAGATCACTGGTTTTCCTAACAGAAACAAAACCCTGACAAACCCTAAAACAAGTAAGTGAGTAATCTCTTCACAGAAAGATGAAAAGGATAAAGAAGATACAAAGAAAATCTTACTACAGCTTCAGAACTTTTAGAGGTCATAATCTAAAATAAACTACAATGAGACAAACATATCATAAAGACATTATATACAATAGAAATTTCTTTTTTTAATAAAAGAAATCCTATCTTGCACACATATTAAATCAATCTAAACACAGATCTTATAATTTGTCAGCACAGGATAGCATTTTATTACTCCTTATTCAGGAGACAAAAGGGAATTTTTGTAAAGACTTATAATTAATTATTCAACAAAGAATAGCCAAGCCAAGTCTACAAATACACTGCTCCTACATACTGCTCCTAGGAGTACTTATCAGTCCTCCCTCTCATAGCAAAGCTGCCAAAAGCCTGATGATTAATACCAATCTCCCATTTGTTAAACAGTGCAAATCACCCTTTGTCATTTAAATTGCACTGAATTTGAATTTGCATAGGTTGCAAGTAGAGAACAGAATCTTGAAGCCACACTTAGTCTTAAAACAGAATACATTAATCTTTTCTGGCACTGCTTTCCACTAAACCACAGAACTCAAAGCTATTCTTTGGGTGAGTCATGCTATAAAATTTCCAGTTGACTTATCCACAGAGAGATGGCACCACATGAAAGAGAGCCCACGTAAACTTTGGAGAGAAGTGAGCCTTCATGTTTTTAACCTTATGTTTGGCTCTGACTTCAAATATATTATACTGAGACCATGGCTAACTACCAGGGCTCTGAAAACTCAGCAAACAAAAGAATGTGAACTAGGATTCTTTCTTTCATATTCAGTAATTCTTAAAATGGTTTTCCAAATTTCTTCCCAAGATCAGCATTTCTTAAAGTGTGGTCTTGGGACATATGTACCTGGTTATTGGTGCTTGAAAAATGCAGATCCCCAAATCCTTATGGGGTAGATACAAGCCATCTGCATATTTAATAAGGTCTCCATGTATTTGCAAGGCACAGTAAAGTCTGAAAACCCCTGCCTTAATTTGTTTATAGTGGAGTATATTGCTACATCTTTTTAGGTTTGGGTGTCTTATTGTTTCTTTATTCCCCAACTCATTTTACACAACATGGCTATATTATCATTCTTAACTTGTTGTTCTAACCATATTGAAAAGCCTCCTGTGGTGCTTCAAGGCCTGCAGAATAATATCCAAACTTGACTATGTGATGTTCTAGGTCCTTAATAATGGCTCCAGACTTTGTCCTTCCCATAGTTGAACTCCCAGCCAAAACTGACCAAATACTCAACACCTGCTATAAAAACTTCCACTTCCATGCTTATGCTAACTTGTTCTCTACTTGTCCTCAAGTCCAAATTCTCTTTTCTTCAAGTTCACTCAAGTCTTTCTAATTCCTTGCTAGAAATACACACTTCTACAAACCTCATAGTGATTCGCCTGTTTTTGTTACTCCATTTGTACTTTTTACCTTTTTATTTTATTATTGTCTATTCATTCAACTACCCTGTAGAAGTGAGGAACAACAACCCTCAGCAAAATAAGGTTTCCATGGAAATACCACAATTTTTATATAATGTTTCCCCAGGTCATTGTTGGTTGCTCCAAACTATAGTCACCATGATACCCTACCCCTTGACAACCATTGCTTGCTGCTGATGGAAACTTCACCCCAACTATGCCAATCACAGTCTGTTCTCATCTAAACCCTGCCCCACTGATCATAGTTAATTGTCCAGGACTGGCACCTGTTCCAAGAGAACTCTCTGAATTGTTCAGATCATTCTCTCACCTATAGCTCAAACTCAGATATGTAACACTGGGAAGCTGGCCATGGCCATGGCTCAGCTTCAGAAGGGCTCCTTGTAGAAAGACAGGCATCTGTCTGTCAGGTGGGATGAGCCTGGGGTCCAGTCCTTCAGCTTTCATGGTTCAAATCACCCTCAAAGCAGTATTCAATGTTGTCTTAAGGGATACTATGGAAGAGCTGTCACCATATCAACAATTCATCTATCTAGTACATGTTTTTTTTGCCATTTTATTATTTTTCTTTTTATGGTGAAGTTGAGTAGAGGAAACTGATTCATGCTATATTTATGAAAATTTAAAAAACAATTCCATTCACAAGAGATAATATTTATGTCTGTCTGTCTGTCTGTCTGTCTCTCTCTCTCTCTCTCTATCATTTTCTCTTTTTTCTGTGAAAGATTTTTAGACTTCCTCTTTTGTGGAGGGGAAGAAGAAACATATTTTGAGAACAGGAGAGAACCCCCCTAAAGAGGTGCTGCTGTGCAGTAAAAGAAATCGAGGGCTCGAATGACAGAATATGTGATGAGCTTTGAAGGCACTGTAATTTACTCTAGGCCCAGTTGATATGCCACTGAGTAGGAAAAATATACAGGATAAATATAGCATATATAGAATATATTGTGCATCTGTAAATGATTTTGCTTTGCATGATTCATGATGTTTTTGGTTGGTTTATTTTTAAACAGGATTGGAATTATGGAAAAGCACATTTGAGCAGATATACTAATCAAAGCATCGTGGTAATTGTCCCCATGACCATTTTAGTGTCTTTCAGGAATTGAAACAGAGAATACAGAAAATAACTTTATAAGGAGGACAGTCATCCTGAACCTAAAAGAGCATGGTATATCAATCTAGGGTAATGTTCTCATAAACAGGCATATCCTATTTAAATTCTTTCCATAAAGGAGCATCTCACTCATAGTCTTTCTTATCAGATATTAAATTTACTTTGATGAAACAAAAAAAAAGGTATTATGGATAATGAACCTGAAAAGAATGAGGAATGAGACAGGTAAGGGTAATGACAAAGTATAGAAGCATATAATAAAAATCACATTAATATAATATTGTTATACAAAACACATAAAGGCTGTAGGGAGGCTTTCCTGAAATTGAATAGTAGTTTAAATAAACTCTTTCATCTAAAAAAATACTTCTGATAAGTACGGTGGTTTTTTTAAATTGAAAAATAGAGAAGCACTATGTGACTATAATGTAATTGAATCAAATCAGAAGTTACTCTTGAAAACTTATTTAAAGTTCTTCATAAAGTATATTTATGTGACTCAATTGTAAATTACTAGTTTTAAAACCAGCCATTTAACCAGAAATGTCCATCTGGGCACAAGAAGCTATTTAAGAACTATGCACATTGATGAATGACCTTTTAAATGGCCTTGCTCATTTTGTGCTATTAGTTTTCGTTCAGTGCAGGATAACACATTAAATCTAGAAATATCAGAGCAATGAAACAATACCTTTAGATTTAAAGAATTCCTTCAGTCAAGGAACTTACCAGTCCCTATTCAGAATGTAAATTTTCTTTGAAAGAATGAGAACGTATCTATGTTTTTTAGATTTATTTATTTTTTGTTTTAATGACAGAATAACACAATAAAATTTGTTTTAAAAGCCATGTATCAAATATTTTAAGAAGATTATAATTTTTCCTTGACCAGTATCTTTATAATTTCATAATGATTCACAAAAATGACATGATTTATAATCTCATTAAGTTTTTTTGAAACAAAACTTAATCTACACGAATAGCCTAAATACAATCATGGCTCTTTTGAGAAGAATGTTTCATTTGTTTGCTGCTTTACAACAAATTCTGGACTAAGAGGGTTTAAAGCCTCTGTGGGGAATAGGCAGAGGCACTTTACAACAATGCTTTGAAAATGGTTTGGTCAAAGCTCTTCAAATCCAAATCAAATGACTGATGGTCTAAATAAAATTTCAGCCTTAAATAATTGTTAATCTAAATTAGGTTTTAGTTAATAGTTATTATCTTGAAACAAAATCAGACCTGCTGATTAAAAATAGTTCAATATTTCATAACCTGAAGAAGACTTGAAATTTCATCTTGCCTTTCACTGACTATACCCTAATTTCAATCTATACTATCAATATACTTGTTTAAATACAGTACTTTTATTTGCAGGGGAGATTAGTTAACATGAATTGAAGTTAGCATAAAAAGTCTACATTATTCCTTCAGAAAAACAAATATATCTCTTTTCAGAAATTTTAATTTTGAAATACACAGACTTGTACTTTAAATAATAATTTTAAAGAACAATAACACATTTTTAAAAACCATGTTTTTCCATTGGCCAATTTATTAAAATACTGACTTCTCTGTGGTATTTTTTCATGCGCTCCCACATTATAGGAATCACCCACACCTTTAGAAATATGTGAGAACTTTAGAAAAAGAACTGAAAAGGCCTCTGAAATGAGTGGGTCATCAAGTGACATGGATGTGAAATAAAATAACAGAACAGACCTTTGAGCAGAATACTTGCCAATAAAGTTTAATGAATACTGAGCAATCCTGGTTTATCTGTCCCAAGGTCAGAGAAGCAAATATGAGCTTTATGAGGAGGCTACCCAGTTCTAACTGGGTAGCCAAGACTTTCTGCTCACATGTCTCTTCATGTGCTCTGAAAACTAAAGAATGCTGGAGATATCACTTCCTCACTTCTATTTTTTTTTTTTTTGGTCTTTCACATAAAAATGCTAACAAAGATTTATAATCATGTATGCTTCCTGTGCTTAATTTTAAGATTTGACCCATCAGAAGTAATTGTAAAGGCGATTTCATATTTTAGCTGATAAGTTATTCTAGGCAGCAGAATCTAACACATCTACAATTAATTCTTGACTCCTAAGAAATTTCACATCAATATACTTCTCCATATTTTTATTACTGCCACCTTAGTCTAGGGCCTAATCATTTCTTACTGGAATCGATACTATCATCAAGTAATTGCATTCTCTACCTATAGTCTATTTTTTATCTCATCTTTCATTCAAAATTTTCCCAAATCAGTCTTGCTAAAATGCCTCTTCTAACTTACTCTCCTGGTCAAAATGTAAATGGTTTTTCAAGGCCTTCTAGATAATGTTCAAATTTCTGATTTTCCTATTCAAGTCTAACATAATCAGTTCTTAATCAATTTTTCTAAAGTCGTCTAGTGCTGATTCAGGAGTGAACAAACCTCTTCCATATGCACCAGATAGTAAACATTTGAGCATTTGTGGGCTAAAAGTCTTTCCTGCAAGTACTTAACTCACCCTTTGCCAAGGGAAAGCAGCCATAGTCAAACCAGAGCATGTTTGTGTTCTGAAAGAATTTTGTTTTGTGGTTTTTTCTTTTTTTTCTTTTTTTTTTTTTGGTGCTGGGGATTGAACCCAGGATCTTGTGAATGCAAGCAATCACTCTTCCAACTGAGCTATATCCCCAGCCCCTTGTTTTGTTTTGTTTTTTAAACAAAAACAGCTGTGGGCCAGACTTTGCCCAAAGGCCAAACTCTGCTGTAGAAGAACCTTTATCATTGCACAGTTACATTTTCACACATTGGTCATTAATTGTGTCACCAATCAGTTACTAACCTGTATTCCCATTTCTAAGCTATAGGGATGCAGGATGAGTTACCTCCTATACATGATTTAGCAAACTCATTCATTTCTACACATACACATTCAATTAGACTACAAAGGCTGCGAAGGATAACTGACTCAGCCAGAAGCAAAGCTTCATATTAGTTCTGGAAGTGGTCATTTTCTAGCACAGGTAGGCAGGGAGAGAATAATGTGCCAAGATAGAGGGATGCAAACATAATGGTTAATTTAGGGAGTAGTCAAGGCATTGGCAGGCATGGATAAAGAGAAATGAAACCAGAAAAATTTGCCTGGAGAAAGAGTCAAAAGGGTTTTAATGTAATCCCAATGAATTTAGACCAGTTCCTTTGAGTCACACTGCACTGTTTCCTGATGCTTACATTTTTGAGGAACCAATATATCACAGATTTCATAAAAATGAATCGAAGAACACATAGGTCCTGTGTCACTCAAGATTTGGCATTCAACACATAAAAACTTTGATTATTTTACTCTTAAACAAACACTAATAAAGAGCGCGAAGAATATTTCCCCACATTTCTTATGTTCTAAGCAAAAGGTGACTGAGTCCAAATGCCATGAAAGTTTGCTGCTGGTTGATCACAGGGAGGGTTTCAGCCTCAGGGAAGTTGTAAACACTTAGCTAGGAAAAGCAAGGAATTAAACAACTTGACAAGCCGCCTTCTCAGCAGGAAGGCAAAGAGTCTTGTATAACAGTATCATTTGCCAGGAGAGCTGAGTGTCCCTTTCCTAGCTTCTCTTCAAGTTTCAGCTAGTGATTCAAGGGGTTCTTAGGAGAACAATATTCACTACAATTGTGCATGACCACATGAAAATCTTTTTATGAATATTATACAATTCATATCACTTTTAACTCAGGCTCTAAGATGCTTGAATAATGATGCTGACTCTTTACATTGACAATCATGTGAATAGATTTACTGTTATAAAAATATGAAATAAGGTTTAATAATTTCATTATGTACTTTAAAATTCAGTTTTAGTTAAATAATTTTGATGGAATTTATAACCTAATAATAGTAATTTGTATGTTGCCTTTTGTTTTTAAAAGACATGCTTTAATAATTAACAAAAATATTTTTTGAAAAAAAAATTACCTTTTACTATTTTACATTTTTTGTTCATTTGCATTTTCAATTAAATATTTAAGTTGCCTATTATCTAAATATAATTAGATATCATCTTAATCTTTTATATTACCATCAGTTAATTACAATTTATGGAGGTATATTTATCAAGTTAAAAAACATTACATTTGACAGTTTGCTAACTTGATTTATAACTATTAAATATTTAAGATGTGTGGTATATGGACCTCCATGATTTTGCCCTCACAAATATTAGAGAAATTCTAATATTTAGACCTCATAAATATTAGAGAAAGTCTAATATTTGTGAGTAATATGGAGTCACTGATGCCACTATCCTGAATTTTTATTGTTATTACTATTTTAAATGACAAATGCATTAACATTATGTCTTGTTTTGTTTTTTGAGAGAGAGAGAATTTTTTAATATTTATTTTTCAGTTTTCGGTGGACACAACATCTTTATTTTATTTTTATGTGGTGCTGAGGATCGAACCCATGCATGCCAGGCGAGCACATTACCACTTGAGCCACATCCCCAGTCCATGTCTTGTATTTGTTAATGATGAACATACACACATCATGTATAAGAGCTATTATACTAGTAAAACTTGCATTTTGGTCTCAATATCTGTGCAGATTCTTCTGGGTTTAATAGACAATTTAATATTTATGAAAAATAAGTTTGGAATGTTCCTTCTGAGCCTACATCTTTATTTCTCTTTCCTAACCTGCACTGTCAGTGACCTTTAGCATTGACAAAGTTGAACAGTAGAGGTAAGAGTGGGCTTTCTTGCATTGTTTTGATTTAAAAGGGAAGGCTTCTAACATTTCTTCATTGAGTATAATAGGTGTCGTAGGTTGATAATAATGTCTTAAGAAGCACAATGATGTTCTCAGAGTTCTTTTCAGAAAAATCCTTAGTGACAAGAGAATGAAGTAGAGCAGGAGTCATATTACAGGAGACATTACAGGAATCACTTCTATTTAGTGCCAAAGCTATGGGCCTGTGGTGCCCCATCAGTGGAACATACCTCATGGCTCTGATTCTGACCATTGTATTAAAAAATTATATTTTAACTTGCTTGATTTACCAAGTTAGACAATTTTTAATATACCACAGTTTTCTAGGGGTCTTACTATAGATAATGTCTAAAGGCATAGTTACTATGGTTCATTATAGGTTACATGCAAGGTTCCATTATACTGAAAACAAACAACCAAATCACTCATAATTAAAATGACCTTAAATTTGTCTTCCAAGTTATTTTAGTATATCAATGAGATAATGACAGAGAACAGACTTTCTAAAAATTACCCGACAAGCTTTGAAAACATAAAAATTTTTTAAAAAAAGCTATCTCCAAGAATCTCAACCAAAAGATAATTATTAACATAGTTTAAAACTTATAAAGTCATTTACATAATTTGCTATTTATTAAGGTAGGTGGAGAGCAAAGAATTACCCAGCAAATATTGTATAAGTATACAGCAATTTAAAGGAGGCCATTCAATCTAAAACCTTGACTGAGAGTATATTTGACTGCATATTGTTCTCTTTAGTCCCCTCATATTTTACAGTTTCTATGTAGATCCAGTTATATATTCACTAGTTGATTCTTAGAAGTATATTAAGGGCTATAACCCCACTTT
The DNA here is from genome assembly GCF_052094955.1 of Ictidomys tridecemlineatus. Lineage (NCBI taxonomy): Eukaryota > Metazoa > Chordata > Mammalia > Rodentia > Sciuridae > Ictidomys > Ictidomys tridecemlineatus. The sequence continues at coordinate 162,307,676 of NC_135478.1, read as the reverse complement.
TTAAAAAATTCTGAGAGCTTATAAAATTGGCAAATTAATAACCCTGCATATATTTCAGTAAATCTTGACTCCTGACCCACTGTCAGTAAATACACACTTCTAATAAAACGAACCGCATTTAATCCTATAACTAAATGGCCCTCAGGAACACTATCTGCCATAGCAATGAAATCTAATGACAATTCTTCTGACATTCTCCTATGTGAAAATGAAATCATGTGGAAAATGATTTCTACACTAGCAGAATAATTAAGATAGAGGATAAATTTTATTTGGCAGAAATGAAAGTTTAGGTTGTGCCTGTTCTTAGGGGGAGGGTATGATAGTATTTATTTCATTCCTATTTTATCTTTCTATGTTTTCTTCTTAAAATCATGTATTTTTGTTGAATGTCATAATTAAACACACAAAAAAATCTAAGCAAAAGTGAAGTTAATCCTGAGGGACTCTTTGTTTCTTCTTTCTGTAAGGATATTTCTCCAGTTTGAGAATTGCTCCAGACAATGGGCTCTCTTCTGAGACTTAGCTATCTTACCCAGATATTTTCATTACAATGATATTCATTTTCATTGGTTTTAGCCTTTTCATGAAATGCATGCCTTTGTCTAAATCAGTCAAATAAAAAGTCATACCAAAAAAAAAATGTGGGTTTGCCAGGTTCTAAAACTGTTAGAGGTAACTGTGAGAAACAATTGAAGAAAATCACCAAGGTAAGAATTACAAAACTATTGTTATTATTATTTTTGCTATAAAATATAGATTATTTTAGTTTTAACAAAAATTTAATGAACAAGTATGTACTATAAAACGAGGAAATACAGTCAATTAAAGTCTAAGCAACATTGCTCAAGAATGTGTGAATAGAGCACTTTACTTGGATGCTGTCAACACAGTCTAATGATCTTTTTCTTTATTTGAAAATGGCTGGTTTTAAATAAAAGCTACTCTCACAGTTCTAGAGAATTTATCCGAAGAAAATGCTGTACTTCATCAAGAAATAAAATGAAATGTCAATTCATTCTCATAAGTCCACAAGATTATCTTGTATTGTATGAGAATATTTTCAATGCAGCTGAAAGCCATTAACCACTCCAGGCACAAATCACTTCATTCACAAAGTACACAGCATCTAAAGTGCCAATGTAATGCAATATTTTACCATATAGTATTTTCACTAATTCTAGAATTGGTTCTATTCTACCAAATTCTCCTGGGAGATTTTCATAGTTTTTCTAGTAGGATTTTAGTACCTAAAAGTACTAGTTCACCAAGAGGCCCTGTCATATCACCACTTGGAGAACTTACACTGCTGTAATGACTTGATTGCCTGTCTCCCCTCTAATCTATCCTTCCTTGCTCACAGGGGTATACACCAGATATCATAACACCTATGGACCCTCTCACCTGCTCCTTCTGGGTTTTGAGTTCTATTCATGCTTGGCAACAGTGACAAAAGGTTCAGGAAGATTCACAGGCTCAGCACACACCCCTTATTATCCATGACTTGAATCTTTGCTCTTACAATCTTTGAGCATTTTTTTAAATTTCCCAAATAACTGTCTCAATTCATTTTTTTTTCCGATATGGTTTCAGTAGTATCAAAAAGTCCCTTCCTGTAACTCCAAGAATCTTATTCTTGCAGCCTTAATCAAAAATTGAATTTTTTGTTAATAATGTAAAAAAAATTCAAAACAGGTATGACAGACACTAAACCTCTTAAAATGTCCATTATGTGTGTGTGTATGTGTATCTTGTTAAAATAATTCTTATCTTCCTTTAGCTTCCTCATATAATTTAGTTATTTTTCTGTATTACCTTTATTGGTTCAACCTAATACAAAAACAGATAGGTATTGCCATTTCTTTAAGTCTTCATTTCCTTATGAGAGCTCTTGTGCCATTTAAAACTTATTTTAAATTTGTATATTGTTTTTTTTCTGTTAATCTGTTTTATGTCAACTTAATTCTCAGGCCATCTTGAGAACCTAAGAGTAAAATTTGCCTCTGTTATAGTTATAAATATGATTTCTATTAATATTGTACTTTTCAAAAAATTATTTATTCTAATTTGTTATATATGACAGCAGAATATATTTCAATTCATAGTACACATATAGAGCACTATTTTTCATGTCTCTGGTAGTTCACAAAGTAGAGTCACACCATTCTTGTCTTCATACATGTACTAGGGATAATGTCATCCATCTCATTCTAGTGTCTTTTCTACACCTCTGTTCCCTCCTTTACCCTCCCTCTAGTTTGTTCTGTCTAAAGTTCCTCCATTCCTCCCATGCTCTGCTCCATTCCCTATTATGGATTAGCATCCTCATATCAGAAAAAAACATTTGGCATTTGGTTTTTTGGGATTGCCTAAGGTCACTTACCATTATATTCGCCAATGCCATCCATTTACCTGCAAATGCCATGATTTTACTCTCTTTTAATGTTGAGTAATATTCCATTGTGTATATATACCACAGTTTCTTTAACCATTTATCTGCTGAAGGGCATCTAAGTTGGTTCCACAATGTAGCTACTGTAAATTGTGCAGTTATAAACATTGATGTGGCTGCATTACTATAATATGCTGTTTTTAAGTCCTTTGGGTACAAACCCAGGAGTGGGAAACCTGGGTCAAATGGTGGTTCCATTCCAAGTTTTTCAAGGAATGTCCATAATGCTTTCCATATGAGGAACAATTTAAAAAATTTATGCCTATGTCTTTTATACATTAAATGTGCTAACCACCAACTAACAGCATATGCTGTTTTCACCTGTGGGTGAAAAAAAAGATATTCTAACTAAGACCAAGTAGCTGAAAACACCTTTTAGTAGTTTTTTGAAGTAGTCTAAATTATTTTCCATTATTTTACACATACAGACATACACATGTGTGAGATAGTTTACATATCTTTCTTTCTATATTTAAAAGGAAATATTTGAACATAAAATGTTACACTATAAAATTCCTAATTAGTCTTTACTGAATTATCCAAATGACCTATTTTCCCACTTTTGAGATCCAATTATATTGGCAACAACATGAAAAGATGACTTACCGGCCCAAAAGAATTACTGTCAAAACTGTGTCCATGATGATCACCTTCAACCCAGATATGACCACGGGGGACTTTGACATATCGGTTTTTGTGTCCCATGGTTCTAGAAATGAAAAGTGTAACCATTGAGATAAGAGCAGAAATCCAATAGTTGAGCATACAACCTCAGGAACAGCAGAAATGTCACAAAGATTCAACCAGTTAACCATGAAGTCAGTCCATGACTTCATAGAGGGAATAAGATGTATTCCCTATAAACTTATTTATATTTTTATTTCTTTTCATATTCCATAGGTAGGAATTTTGGGCTTAAGTAAAATGAACTAGCACCAAATATAATGTTTTGCTACTTAATTTAACTAATAATATCCTAAATATGTACTTGAGAAATTCAGTAAGACCTAACAAAGTAGAGATCTATTTGTTTCAAGACATTTGCTTTTAATTATTTTAATATTAACGTTAATATTCAACATTTCCAATTTACTAGTGGATAACTATAATATTATTTTTTTTCAAAAAAAGTTTTCAAATCAACAGATGAAACTTTTTATAACATGACTTTTAAAATTCAGCATTTATAAGAAAGAAAATAATCCAGATGATTTCTTGTCAGATATAAATTATCAATATCAGTTGAAAAATTTTGATCAGCACCAAATTATTCTTAGAAACTATAAACATTTTAATAATTTTGAATATTATTTAAACATCAATGATAGATACTACACATTTAGCAGAATATTCTATATTGCTGACCAAGAAAAGGAGCAAGGACAGGATTTCTTAAACACTTTTGGTCGCAATGTAAAAATAATATAACCTTTCTGTCTGTATTTGTATCTTGGAACTAATTTGTTAAAGTTTCAAAAGACTAAAATGTCCATGCATTTTGACCTGCTTATTCTACTTATAGAAATCCATTCAAAGACATAACCAGAAGTGTGAATATTTATTTATTGATTGGGGCATCCAACATAGGCTTTTTATAGCCTCCTGTGAAAAATAAATTTACCTAAGTATCCAACAGAAAATAATTGGTTAAGTAAATTGTGATATAACCAATTAAATAAAGGAGACAGAATTAGAATCAAGTACTATCTGAATCCCACAGTAATAAATTCTTTGGGGAGCAGAGACTGCTTCCCATCATCCTACCTCTAAAGCCCCATAGAAAATGTCTAGCTACAAGAGCTTTTCAACAAATGTTTGCTGAATGAATGAATGAATGAATGAATGAATATCACCCCCAAGGTTAAAGAGACCAGAGACTGAATTTGGCACACTATTCTTTGATGTGGAATCCCTGCAAGACCATTTTTTGTTAGCATATTGTATATGTACAGAAGAACACATAAAAAAGGAAAATTACACATAAATTGGTGCTATAGAAATTGAAACTATTCATTATCTAGGATGGTTTTTAATTTTCAAGATAATTTCAAAGTTGAATTACTTTGCTTTAGATCAGTAAGCCATTCATGCAAGGAAGCAATCTTGTGGTCATTAGAACCCCACAGTAAGTTAATGACTGCTGTTTATTTTTAATTACTACTGGGAAGAAGGTTTTCAGCTTTTTAGAGAAAAGCAAAAACAAGTTGAACACATCTTTACCATCATATACTTTGTAATATAAGTGTTCTTCAATTAAAATCAGTCAATTAGTTCTTGACATCAGTACTGCTTTTATCATGAGATTGCCTCTAAGAACTAACATGCCACATCAAGTGTTAATGACAAAGAGAAGATGCTTTTACTTAATTGTTGGAAAAGCATACTCTCCCAATAAGTACAAATATTTGTTCACCTTATTAAGCAGGGTATTTTGTACAAATACTTAGAAAGATAACAATTTCCAATTTTGTCTCTTCAAATAACTATTTAAGAATCACAGGCATGTATGTACAGGGGAAAAAGCATAGAGAGTTCAGTATTATTCAAGGTTTCAGGTATCCCGTGGGGGCTTTGAAGTACTTCCTCCACAGATAAGTGAGAACAACTGCATGCCTGTGTGTAAATGTATGCATTTTCAGATGTTCACAATGCTTGGGATTATTTCACTAGATAAAAGAAACTTGGGAACCTCTAAAAGAAGCAGTCTTCTATCTGATGTCTAGTGTAGAGCACTGGATTGGGTGGGTGTCAGGAAACCCAGGTCCTGAACCTAGCTTGCCTCTTCCTTATTGACTCTTTCAAATTCATTTAATCATAACTTTTTGTTATTAACCAAACTGCTAGACAATGGACCAAAATGGATCTTAGCTCTCATAACAACTTCAATTGTTCAGTAGTTATGAACTAGAGTGCTAGAAGCCCTGAATAACTGTTCATGTTTGCCTGGGGCTCAGGAATGAATTCTACATCCCAAGTAAAATAAGATAAAGAGTAATGACAATATGCATAATAATGATGATGATTACAATAAAACTTGTCTGGTCAGGTCATTGAGAATATCAAGAAAAACCATAAATGCAAAGGTGCTTTGTGACCTGGGCAGAGAGACTCATTAAATGCTTTGATTATGTGGGGGGTATAGAACTAACAACAACAACAAAAAATTCAGCACAAAATAATTTCTTCAATGAAATGTTAGGTTTTTAATAAAACATATTCTTCCAGAACCAAAAGAAAAAGATAAAACTCAGATTGAGTTTCAATGTCATATAAACCAAGGAGTCAATTCTCACAATGAAAAAAAATGGGGCATTATAAAAATATTAGTGAAAGTTGCACATTTCCTTGCATTTAGTATCTTCTTTAAAAAATTCAAGTACTCTTTATGACATTATCTTTTAGTCATTTGCAATGCTTTATTTTTCTTTATTGCACCTATTAACATTGACATACATTTATCAGTTTGTTTAATTTCTATCTCCCCCTACTAGGATGAAACCTTCTGGACTCTGCATTTTTCATTTCCTAAGTAGGTCCACAGCCCACAAGAATACATGCACAATGTGCTCAACAAACATTTGTTTAAAAAATAAGCAAAATAAGCAAAAATAAGCAAAATAAGCAAAATAAGCAAATGAATGAATTACTGAATAGTGACAGATATGTCATGAAGGCAGAATAGTATATTGGAAAGTATATGGATTCTACAAGGAAGCTAAACCAGTTTTAATCTTGATACTGTTACACACAACTAATCTCATATAAGTTATCTGTATTTGCCCATCTTTAAAATGGGACCAATAAAACACCCGAAATGGGTCGAGATGACAGCAGTTGGATGAAGATACTATAATGGGGAATTTGTATAGGATAACCTCTAGAGTTAGTCAATAATGCCTTTTACATATGAATTAATTCTTTCAAGTTTATGTGATTTGGGGCATCTGAATGAAACTCAGTTTCCCAAATATAAAACTAGGAAAATAAGAGTACCTAATTCAAAAAAGTTATTCCATGGGTAAACATAGTATATATTAAACACTTGATAACAGGGTCTTATAGCTGAGACTATTTTTAAGTAAAGCATTGAATATAGTCCTGGTGCTAGTCAGAACCTAATAAGTGGTAGTTATTATTGCTATTGTCTTCTTTTGTCCGTTATTTTTTTCCATTTTATAATTCAGAATGTGTTCAAGCTTATTATCTATTAGCATCAGTCTCTTAAAATTACCTGAACTATGCTTTAATAATTGCCTTTCCCCAGAGTTGCACTGTGACTATAGACTATTTATAATGGTTTAGTGAAGGTGTTTTTTTTTTTTAACTCTTACTCCTTTCTGACCACTCTAAAACTTTTATGCAAAACATAATTTAGGGGCTGTGGTTGTGGCTTGGTGACAGAACACTTGCCTAGCATATGTGAGGCATTGAGTTCAATCCTCAGCCCCACAGAAAATAACTAAAATAAAGATATTGAAAAAAATAATCTATTTTTGCATTTTCAAATATGCAGAAAGTAATGGGTGAAAGTACAATTTACCTGTGATTTCACATGCACATTTAAATGTTGCTATGCTAATACACAGTGGTTTACTTAGATGCTAGACAGGTGTCAAAGAACTCTTTGAGCTGTACAATTGGTAAAAAAAATCATGCCATATACATAGGACAAATTCAATTCTCAGATTTCAGTCTAACCCTTTACAGAATAACCCAAAATAGCTTTAAAAATATGATGTTAAAATATTGGACTAGTTCCTTTTAGGACTGCCAAAGAAATATAATACTCTTAATAGAATTTCTCTAGAGAAAGAATTTTAAATAGCTTTGTGCTCTTGAATTCACATAAAAGAAAGACAAGGTAATCCTTTAGGTGATTTAACAGTTAAGTGAGGTGTCAGCCTACAAGGTTGTATGTATCTATGGCTTGCAAATAATTTCAGTTTTGACAGTCAAAAATGAGTTCTGTATGGTATTCTAACTACCTGTCTTTTTAAAGAAGGCATTTTTAGTACTAGCTTTACTGAGAAAAGTTACCTAGGTCTTATAAATGGAATGAAGAATGATTGCCTCCAATTTGATTTGACCTTGAAAACAATGTTTTTAAAGTCTCTGAAACTTTTACGTGTCACTGGTTGAATACAAAAGTACTGTCCAGGCAACTCTTGGTACTACAATAAGAAAATGAATTCTTATTTAAAGTATTTCCTAAGTATGTTCATGCCCACACACATGTATATTCTTCATTTAGGTAATTTATACTAGTAATTCATGAATGATTAGAGTTAATATTCTATAGTTTTCAAATCATTATATTTATTATTCTCACTGTCCAAAGTAGTGGCTACCCTGAGGATGTTTAGTTCTCCTTATCCAGGACCTCAGGGTTTTCATTTCCTTAAAGGGACCAGGATTCAAAGGTTCAGGATCCAGCAAGAACACGAGTTGGAGCTAGGTCTCTTTATCATGATTGGTAGGTAGGATCATGAAAATAACAATAAAACAAGAACAAAAAAAATTAAAAAATTAAAAAGCCCTAAAATCACAGAAGGAAAATGATGATATTGCTCTTTAAGGTTGGCTCTGAAAGAAAAATACTTCTCTTAATGATCTACAATTGCTCTCAGGTGAGGTTAGATTTAAATTCATACTATTGTGTGGACTGGGAAAGAGTTACCTTTAATTGGCTCTGGGCATCTGGCAGAAGCAAATATAATTTCTTTAGGGTTAACACTCAAATTGGGTTTTCAGATTTTCTGTAAATAAGTCTCAGCCATTAGGAACCCACAAACCTACATGACAAATCCCATGAGGAAATAGCCACCATTAGAGAATCAGGAGAAAAGGAGAAACAATGAACAGTAGAATTAGATCCCCAAGGACTTAGAATTCTAGGTATATCAAGCACAGAATTTTATTTCTGCATTTATTTAAATATTTGTAAGTCACAAAGAGAATTAAAGACATGAGTAAGGAAGAATATATTTTTAAAAGAAGGACATTTGAAAAAAAACCAAACAGAATATCTAAAATTTCAAATATATAACTAAGTGGCTTAAAAAGTAGATTAGTATAATAAGGAAAGCAGTAATTTACTGAAATACATACTCCAGTAAAATATAACCTTTTTATATTTGATATTAAAAATTACTTAGAATTGAACACAGAGAAATAAAGACGTGGAAAACAGGAGAGATGTTAAAAGATCTGGAGAATATTCTATGAAAATGTCATATCATACAATACAAGCTTCAAAGAAAGATAATAAAAAGAAAGAATCTTCAAAAAGACAGTGGGAAAGAATTTTCCAGAATTGATGAAATACATGAACATATACTTTTTCCAATGAAAGAAAATAACAAGATATAGAAATTCATAGATCATAATGAAATTGTGGAATGCTTAACTCCTACCCCACAATGCTCCTAAAATCTAAGATCTCCCAGAGGAAAAAACAAAAGTGTGGATTACCTTCAAAGGAATAACGAATTAATAGCACAGTTCACTCATTGGAGTATAATTTACATGAAATATAATTCAGTGATTTTTAAGTATATAATTCAAGGAGTTTTAAAAATCCATACAGTCACAAAATCAGCAGATAGATTAAGATAATAAACATATCACCCAAAAGAGTTTCAACAAGTCTCATACAGGCAAATCTGTTAACACAATAAGTCAGGAAAATATTATCTACATCAACGTCAAAAAAAATTAGATCTGATCTCCAAGATAAGACTAGAGATTGAATTTGATCTGATGACAAAAAGTTGTTAATGAGTATTTTATCCTAAAGGATAATTTAAAACTAATAAATAAAGATCAATTTCTTCTTAGAATCCATGGTAAAAGGATTCTAAAAACCCCTAAGAATGTTTTTGCTGTCACAAAATGGCAAAGTTTTTTGCTCCTTAATATACACATTCTCTATTCTAAGCCTAAATGCTGATGAATATTTCCTTCAGAATTAAATACTAAAGTATGATTCAGACTCCTTCATTTGCAGCATGTATTCAATTAGAAATGAAGGCTACGTAATTAATGAAAGATGAATTTAAGCAAATCAGGTGATAATGTTTCTAGGAAGTTGGATCACCTGAGGCTAACTGTAAGCAATTACATTTCTTCTGATCACAGTTGGAAGAACCCTAGCAATGATCACTTAAATAACTCCTTCTTGTACAGATAAAGAAACAAAGGTTAAAAGCATTTAAATGATGCCATCTAGGTAGTTAGTGGCAGGGCAAATACTATAGAAACCAGACTCCAAAATTCCTTTCCACTGTACCATGGACTATAACTACTTGGGATTCCAAAGAGGAAGTCTTAACATCTTTCATCTAGAAAAAAAAGAACTATTGCTTTCAACGCAGACTGCAGATGGTTGCTAGGTGATCAGAGTGAATCTATTTAATTCATTCAAATTAAAGGTTAGATGTATACATCTTCACAATAAAGTTGTAGAATTATTTTATAATTAATGATTTTAAAATTAATATGATGTTCTTAGTATAACTAGGAATTGTTTTAGTGATGAATATTCTTGATATATTTTTTTCTAAATTTGGATGATAAGCATAAATGAGACAATTACCTTTAATATATAGAATGTTTTCTTTTGTAAAACGCACATTTTAAAAATATCTGTGGCTATCTTAAAAATTAATACAATTCTTCAAGGGAATTTGAAAAAGATCCAACATTTTCTAAGTATCAGATTCTGCATATGATCCACCAGAACATGTTCATAGCCTATACTTGGACTAAACTGCTCAACGCAGCCGTGTTGAAGGGAGGGGTGCAATTTATGCTGTGATATCTTGTATATTACAGTTAGTCAGTGAGCATAATGACAGGGACTCTGTGAGAATAAAAAACTGTGATTTTCATTTCTTAATAAAAATTAACATTTCCAGAGTAACTATTACTATGTGAAACCATGCAGATGGTATAGGTGAGGGCACAAAAAAGAAGATTCAGTCCTTTTGAGTAGAGTATAAATAAAACCATAATTCAAAATGTAAGCAACAAAAGAGGTCAATTAAATACATAATTTACAGACTCTGAACTATCATAGACAAAAATTCAGCAAATTAGAAGGATTTGCAAAAGAATATTAGATAAATGGAGGAATAAATGAATGAATGTCAAACATTGCTATCTACAGAAATCTGAATAGATGATATTGTTTTAGGCTAAAATAGTCAAAAAAAGTCATTATGAGTATTTAAATCAAGATATGAATAACTGATAAATACCGGCAGATTAAGATAGTAATATGGAATTCAAATCCTATTTATTTACAGAAAATGATTTTTTTTCTTAGTGCATTATTTCCTTGAGAAGTAGCATAATAAAATAAGAGAAATTCATTGAAGAAACATTAAATATGTTTAAGTTATTTAATTCTAAAGACATTATTGATTTTTCCCTTAAATATTCTACATGCTACTATAACTTATGCAGCATTAACTAACATAAATTATACTAAATCAAATTTTCACTAGGTCAAAGTATTATTAGAATTACAGCTTAATTACAGACATTATACAAGCTGACTGAATACAGAAAAGATAACTCCACATAGTAAAGAATGTACCAAACTTCCATATATTTAACATTAGTTTTTGCTCAAATGATGACTGATGGCATGAAACGTTAAAGATATAAATATTATAATCAGTTCACTTATTGTTAACCTGAACTTTATTATAAATAAAAGTAGTGACTCATATCACTATTCCATGCATGACTTCCTAGAAAAACAATTTAAATAAAGGAGTAAATTTGTTATGCATAATTTTATTTTTCAAAAAAATCAATATTTATTATAAATGGTATTGTTGCACCAAGTCCTCTCTAGAAATAATTTCCTAGGTGTCTGCTTCATTCATCATTTAGTTTGTTGGTCTTTCCCACCTAGAGGAAACAAAATATTTCAGTGCTTCTTGTTGTAAAGTCCAATAATATTTAACGACTGGAGAAACTATGAATAATTTCCCATCTTTTTTTCTCTGATCACAGTCTTAACAAAATCAGTTTTTGGCATTGGAAGGGATGTATGCTATTTTATTTCTTAATAACAAATTTAATGAGTTTTGGATTGAATAAAAATAAAACAAAAAAGGAATGCCTCCAAGCTAAAGAACTCACTAAACTACTACTCTTCTTTTAAAATATTTCTTCATAAATCTGAACAATTGGGGAACATTGAAGCAGGAAAGGAATGAGGCAAAGGAGAAATTCATATGAGTTTATAAGTTATTTGAAGACTTGGATTGAAAGTTCCAATTCTAGGCAAATTACCTTGCATTTTGGGCCTCACTTTTCTCCCTTGTACAGTAGGATAATACACTAACTGCTCCAAATAGTTGTAGTAAAATACAATAAAATAATGCATATAACATTTTGAAATAGTGCCTAGCAGAGCAGACCACAATGAATGGTAGATATTATATCAGAATTAGGGGGTGAGCTTAGCTATTCTTATAACATACTAATTAAGACAGCCAGGAAAAAAATTACTCTCTAAATCAAATTAATTTCACAAATATCTACAAAGTGTCTACTACTATCAAGAATTGTTAGACACTAGAGATACAGACATAAATAAGACATAGACATAGTATATAGTAGTTTAATTGGGGAAACATGTAATTTTCATTCATAGTAGTAAGATTGCAATGTTAGAGGTTTAGATAGGGCAAAATAGCTGGAAGTAGGCAAGAGTTATCCTATGCATTGTTGCAGGAATAAATTTAAGGAAAAGGTGATACATGTGATATATTATCGTAGTATATCTGAAATTTTCAACATCCAATGTGTTACACAATGGGAGTAAATTATCAACAACTCTGAACAATAGGACAAAGGAAAATGTACATAACTTTATATTAATTTAAAAATTAAGTATTTTAAATAATAATAGAAGTATATTCATAAACTAGGATCGGGAAAATCCTTTTTAAGCAAGAATAAAGAGCAAAAATCATTTTTGAAAATAAAAAATTACCTATTTAAAAATGAAAATCATTGAAAGATTGGGGAGTACTGGGGAATAAAGTACCAAATTATGCTATGTCCATGTATGAATATACCATAACAAATCACTTATATATTCACACACACACACGCACACACACACACACACATATGCCTGTGCATGTGTGTATGTGTATGTGTGTGTGTTAAGAGATCATGTTAAGAGACCATGAACAAAACTTCCAAGAAATATGCGATAACATTAAAAGATCAAACTTAAAGTTTTATTGGGATAGAGACAAAGGCTCAGAGACATAAAACAAAGGAATGCACAATATTTTTAATAAAATAACATCTGAAAATTGCCAAAACCTTAAGAACAAAATGGAAAATAAAATACAGGAGGCACACAGGATGCCAAATATACAAAAATTACAACACACCCACACCAAGGCACATTATTAAGAAAATGCCTAACATACAAAATAAGGATAGAATTTTAAGGGTGCCAGAGAAAAACAAGGGTTACATTTAGAAGGAACTCAGTCTGGATATCAGCAGATTTCTAAATCCAGATCCTTAAAGCTAGGAGATCTTAGATTTATACATACCAAGCTCTGAAAGAAAATGAATTCCAACTAAGAATACTATATCTAGCAAAATTAAGCTTCAGAATTGACAATGAAATAAAAACCTTCCATAATAAATAAAAGCTAAAAGAATTCACAACCACAAAGCCTTCACTATAAAATGTACTCAGCAAAATATTTCATGAAGAAGAAATGAAAAATAAAAGTGAAAACCAACAAAGGGTAGAACTACACTAAAGGAATAATTAATGAAAGGAGAAATTAATTCAAATCAAAAACCAGAAATAAATCAAAATGACAGGGAATAAAAATCATTTCTCAATAATAACATTGAATGTAAATGGCTGCAACTCATCAATTAAAAGTCATAGACTGACAGATTGGATTTTTTAAAAAAAAGAGCCAACAATATGCTATCTTCAAGTGACTCACCTCACAGGAAAGGGAATCCACAGACTGAAGGTAAAAGGATGAGAAAAAAAAAAACTTATATTTTATTCACATGGATCTTGTAAACAAGCAGGATTTCTATCCTCATATCATATGAAGTGGACTTTAAGCCAAAATTAAGCAGAAAGGACAAAGAAGGACATTCCATACTGCTTAAGGGAACTGTACATCAAGAAGACATAACAGCTTTAAATATTTATGCCCCAAACAACAGAGCATCTTACATACACCAAACAAACCCTTCACAATTTCAAGAATCAAATATCTCACAACACAATAATAGTGGGTAACATTAATATGTCTCTCTCACCACCCAATTAGATCTTCCAAATGAAAAATAATAAAGAAGCTATAGAACTAAGAATACAATTAATAATTTACATTTAACAGACATACATAGAATATTTTATCTGTCAAAACAAGTGACTACACTTCCTTTTCAGCAGCACATGGATCCTTCTCTAAAATAGACTATATCTTAGGCCACAAAGCAACTCTTAGCAAATACAAAAAAAAAAAAAAAATAGAGATAATACCTTGCATTCTATTAGATCATAATGGAATGCAATTATAAATCAAAGCTACACTAACATCTGGAGATTAAATAGTACAGTACTGAATGACCAATGGATAGCTGAAAAAATCAAGGATGAAATAAAAAAATACTTGGAGGTAAATGAGAAGAGTAATACAACATATCAAAATCTTGGGACAGTATGAAAGTGATTCTAAGAGAGACGTTCATTGCATTGAGCTCATTCATTAAAAGAATAGAAAGCCACCAAATAAATTGCCTAACTTTACATCTCAAAGCCTTAGATAAAGAAGAACAAAACAACACCAACAGCAGGAGAAGACAGAAAGTAATTAAAATCAGAGCTGAAATTAATGAAATTGAAACAACAACAACAACAATAAAACAATTCAAAAACTGACACAACAAAAAGTTGCTTCTTTGAAAAAATAAACAAAATTGACAAACCCTTAGCCAGGTTAATCAATAGAAAGAAAGAAATCTCAAATTACTAAAATTCATTATGAAATGGAAATATCACCATGGACACCAATGAAATACAGATGATAATCTGAATTTTGAAAATCTCTATGACAATAAAATAGAAAATCATGAAGACATGACAAATTCCTACAGAGATCTAACATACCCATATTGGATCAGGAGAACCTACAAAATTTAAACAGATCAATTTCAAGCAATGAAATAGAAGATGCCAACAAAACCATACCAACAAAGGACAACCCAGGACCAGATGGCTTCTCAGCTGAGTTTCTACCAGATCTTCAAAGAAAAACTTATACCAATACTCCTCAAATTATTCCATAAAATAGAAAAAAGAGGGAACACTACCAAATTCATTCTATGAAGCTAGTATTGCCCTGATATCAAAACCAGATAAAGACACATCAAGGGAAGAAAACCTTAGACCAACATTCCTAATGATGCAAAAAATTCTTAATAAAATACTGGCAAATCACATACACAAACATATTAAAAAGATAGTGTACCATGATAAGGTGGGGCTCATTCCAGAGATGAAAAGCTGGTTCAAAATATGGAAATCAATAAATGTAATACATCACTTCAATACAATAAAAGACAAGAATCACATGAATATCTAAATAGATTCAGAAAAAGAACTTGACAAAATTCAGCATCCATTCACACTCAAAAAACTAGAAAAACTAGGGATAGTAGGAATATACCTCAACTTTGCAAATATATGCTAAACCAAAGGCCAGTATCATTCTAAATAGAGAAAAGTTGAAAGAATTCCATCTAAAAACTAAAACAAGACAGGTATGGCCTTTCTCCACCCCCATTCAAAACAGTCATGGAAACCCTACCCAGAGCAATTAGAAAAGAAAGAAATTAAAGGGATTCAACAGAAAAAAAAAAAGCTCAATCTATCCCTCTTTGCAGAAAAAATGATTCTATTTTTAGAAGTCTCAAAAATCCCACCAGAAATCTTCTAGAAGTCATAAAAAAAATAAAGCAAGGTAACATGATATAAAATTAACCTATACATCAATGACATTCCTATACACCAATGAAAAAATCAGCTGACAGGGAAATCAGGAAAATTATTCCATTCACAATAGCCTCAAAAGAAAAAAATTGGAATTAATATAACAAATGAGGTGAAAGAACTCTACAATAAAAACTACAGAACACTAAAGAAATAAATTGAAAAAGACCTTAGAAGATAGAAAGATCTCCCATGTTCTTGGATAGGTAGAATCAATATTGTCAAAATGGCCATACTACCAAAAGTGCTATATAGATTTAATGCAACTCTTATTAAAATTTCAACAATAATTTTCATAAAATCTTGGGACAGTATGAAAATGATTTTAAGAGAGAAGTTCATTGCATTGAACTTCATGAAAGTAGTCATGAAATTCATTTGGAAAAATAATAGGCCCAGAATAGACAAAGCAATTCTTTTCCAGAAAAGTGACAGGAGGTATAACAATACCAGACCTTAAACTATACTACAGAGGCATAGTAATAAAAACAGCATGGTATTGGCACCAAAATAGACATAAAGACCAATGAAACAGAATAAAAGACACAGAGACATATCCACATAAATACAGTTATCTCATACTAGACAAAGGCACCATAAACATATAGTGGAGGAAAGATAGCTTCTTCAACAAATGATGCTGGGAATATTGGAAATCTATGTGTAGTGTAATGAAATTGAACCTCCATCTCTCATCCTGCACAAATTCAACTCAAAGAGGATGAAGGACCTAGGCATTAGACCAGTGACACTTCGCCTAATAGAGGAAAAAAGCAGGCCCAACTCTCCACCATGTAGGCTTAGAAACTGAATTCCTCAATAAGAGTGCTGAAGAGAAAGAAGTAAAATCAAGAATCAATAAATGGGATGATATCAAAGCTTCTTCACAGAAAAGGAAATATGAATGTGAACAGAAAGCCTACAGAATGTGAGAAAAATCTTTACCATCTGCTCCTAAGACCATTTATCTCCAGGATATACAAAGAACTCAAAAAAAAATTAATAACAAACAAACAAACAAACAAAACCACAACCCAATCAATAAATGGGCAAAGGAACTAAACAGGTCCTTCACAAAAGAAGAAATACAAATGGTCAAAAAATATATGAAAAAATGTTCAACATCTCTAGCAATTAAAGAAATGCAAATTAAAACTACACCAAGGGCTGGGAATGTAGCTCAAGCGGTAGCGCGCCCTCCTGGCATGTGCAGGGCACTGGGGTTGATCCTCAGCACCCCATAAAAAATAAAAAATAAAAAATAAAGATGTTGTGTCCACCAAAAAACTAAAAAATAAATTAAAAAAATCTCTCTCTCTCTTTTAAAAAAACAAAACAAAACTACACCAAGATTCCAGCTCACTCCAGTCAGAATGGAAATTATCAAGAATACAAATAACAATAAATGTTGGCAAGGAAAATGTGTGAGGAAAAATGTTCATTTATATATTGCTGGTGGTTGTAAATTAATGCAACCACTCTGGAAAGCAGTATGGAGATTCCTTAGAAACCTTGGAATGGAACCACTTGGAATGAAATAACCCAGTTATCCCACTCCTCAGTATATAAGCAAAGGACTTAAAATCAGCATACTGCAGTGATGCAGCCATATCAATATTTATAGTAGCTTGATTCATAATAGCCAAGCTATGGAACCAACCTAGATGCCATTCAATAGGTAAATGGATAAAGAAAATGTTAGATCTACACACAATGGAATATTACTCAGCCATAAGAAGAATGAAATTATGACATTCGGTGGTAATGCATGGAATTAGAAACTATCATGCTAAGCAGAATAAGCCAGTACCCAAAATCAAAGGTTGAATATTCTTTCTGATATGTGGATGCCAACCCACAAAAAGGGAGGGTAGGGAGAGGAAGAATAGAAGTTTATTAAATTAAACAAAAGGGAATGAAGGGAGGGGAGGGGGTCAGAAATAGGAAAGACAGTAAAATGAATAGGATATAACTTTCCTTTGCTCACCTATGAACACATAACCAGTGTAATTCTACATCATGTACAACCACTAGAATGGGATCCTAATTAGAATAAATTATCTTCATGTATATATGTCAAAATACACTCTATTGTCACATATATCTAAAAAATTAATAAATAAAAATTTTTAAAAACTGATTAGTTTGCTTTCTTTTTCTCCATTTTTTATCAAGGCTTATAATTTTATTTTTGATAATTAGTTTCTCTTTACCTGACACAGTGTATTGCCTGCGACAGTGGTGAAACTCCTTAATATTCAAAGCATACAATGATGCTGTATTTTTGGAAACAACTTTCCATTTGGTTTTTTAATCACTGTTTCATAAATTTTAATGATCTATCAATAACATTTATATAAACAACTGTAACACAAAAATCAATTTGAGGGGCTGGGGTTATGGCTCGGTGGTAGAGTGCTCACCTTGCATGTATGAAGCACTGGGTTTGATCCTCAGCACCACATAAAAAAATCAATTAATTAATTAATTAAAGGTATTGTGTCCATCATATACATATATAGATAGATAGATACACATATCTATCTATCTATCTATCTATCTATATATACATATATATATATATATATATATATATATATGAATCAATTGGAATTTGGTAAAATTTGAATTGGGGTCCTTTTCAAATGATCAAAGTTGCAAAAAGTAGAACTACTATTAAGGAAGCAGGCATTAGTTTATTAATTTTTTCCAATTAAATATTACTTAATATGAATTTATGTAATGGGCTCATTCAAATAATAGCATTATAGAGAGAAAGTAATGACTTATTTGAAAGCTGGTACTAGGTTACATATTTGACAGCTACAAATTATTCTTCATAAAATACAAATATAAAGAAAAATAAGTTGTATAGAGTACCATTTAAAGGATATTGCCAATTTAAGCCCAAATTGCTTAAGCCAACATGAATCTGTCTTTTAAACCAATATTTATAAGGTCCAGACTACCAGTACTCATAAATAAAGAGATGAATGAATTGTCTGGAAGTCAGAAGACATTTTTCCTTTCCTATATACAGAAGTATTACAAAGTGGCTGAGCTGTTCCCCATGAATTCTTGGGCTACAAAGCATGACTGGGGTTATGGATCAAAGCGTCTGTATGCTAAGTGGATTTGTATAAAACAAAGTTGACCTAAAGCTTCCTAGGAGATTTTATGTCTTACAAATATATGAATTTTTGCTATTAATTTCCTAAGCCCCAAGTAATTAGAGAGTAACTCTCAATTGCCAAGAAATGTGCTCTTGAGTAAAGCTGACTTTCCCATTATGGATGAGGAAATTTGGGGAATGTTTTATTCAGATAAAACATGCAGAAAAATATATTGATTGAGGTTGTTTCACTTCTTGTGTAACCCAAAATAATAATAAACAAAATAAAATTGACTTTTTGATATCCAATGAACTCATCTGAAGAAAGTCGGACCTAGAAGAAATTGGATTCAAGTGGATAAAGTAAAACATGCATTTTCTCATATGTGTCACCATGAAAATTGAAAAGTCAACCTCCATAGACAAATACTCTTGATACCCTGCCATGTAAGCCAATTTATGTCTTCCTAGTGCAAATTTTTAAATTGTATAAACCACCTTGTGAAACCTAAAAACCAAATACAAAGCCATAGCCGAAAGTATAAAAAAAAAATCAAGATTTACTTTTATTTGTATCTTGAGTTACCACTAGTCCCTTCTTCCTTAGTTCCCGACTAGATCCATGCCACCAATATCTTCATGGACTTCAGCAATTACTTCCTCACATTTTTCATGTCTCCACTATCTTACATCTTCGGCCATACTCCCCTAGCAGACCTAAGCTAGCCATCCTCCTGTCCTGTTAAACACTTTCCACTGGATTCCCATCACACTTAAAACACAAATTTCTTATTTTAGACAACAAGCCCATCTGGGGTTCCTTGTTTTGACATTATAGATACATTGAGCCAAATAACACTTTGTACTCTGACTGCCCTATGCATTTTAGGATTGGAGGAGCATCCCTGGCTCTATGAACCAGATGCCAGTAGCATCCACTTTTGCAGTTGTGACAACTAAAAACATCTCCAAATGTTGCCATGTGTCTCCTAGAGGGTCAAATCATCCCATTTGGGAATCGCTGTCTTACAGGATCTGTTCCCTGGCTAACCTTTCAGCCTTATCTTCTCTTGCTCAGTCCACTTCAACAACACTGGTCTCCAATGTTCCTCCTGACTCTGGGCCTTCTCTTCACTTGCTGTTCACTTCCCAGTGCTCTTTCCTCAAGGTCTTTTTAACTTGATTTATGTTCTACGTACACCTGTTTACATCTTGTTTTTCTATTTAAAATGTTCTTTCTGTCACCCTCTGTTCCTTAGCATGCTTTTCTTCATAGCATTTAACTACTCCTGGCTTTATAATTTCTCATGATTTACATGATTTTTATCTCACTAGGGAGTTAACTATAAATTCCATAAAGACAGAGATTTTAACAATTTTGTTCAATTATCTTCCTAATTCTTAAAACCATCTGTCTCTGTATTTTTTAATAGATGCTCAATAAATATATATTGACTAAATGATTAAATGAGTTTTGATTCTGGTAGTAGTCTTCTTTATAATACTGTATAAACAACTTGAGATTGCTATTTATCTTATTTCAATAAAAGCATCATTGAATATCTGAAACTCAAAAAGATTTCAGAAATCTTCAGGTAACACAGTCATTTTATAGTAAGAAATTGGATGCCTGGAAAGGTTAAATAGTTTGTCAACAGTGATAGACTTTAGTTTGTGAAGATTGACCTTAAAAAAGCAAAATGGTCACAAGTATATTTCAGGGCTTCTCTTCATATTCTTTCTTTGTGGTCATTTTATCCACAGTGATGGAAGGTTCATTTATAATTAAAGTTTTAGAAAAATTGTAATTGAACCTGGTTATAGGTATTGGGTATAAGCAGTATAATTAGTTTCTTGTTGAACTCAATAATTGAAGACCATTTTGTCTTATTTTTTAGTAGGAAATTCAGTTAGTAACATCAGATCATATTTTTTAAAATAAAAGAAAATTGATAGCTTATAGTTTATAGAAATGGAATCATTTTCTGATTATATACTAACATATTTCAAATTAGATATTTGGCACCAGCACTCTTTGAATGGATTATATTATGGACTTCATAGGCTAATTTGCACCCAAACTATGACTATATGGGAGATAAATATTATTGAAAGACATGGTATTTGGATTCCCTGTAGTTTATGGTAAATTTTTAACATTATTAGTAAGGTATATTCCTACCGATTCATTTATTAAGATATGCATCTAAAATGTACATGGTTTGCAGGGTTGAGGGGATTAAAATTTTAAGCATGGCAAAGCCTTTGATCTCAAGAAACCTTATAATATGGTACAAAAGATGAAATTAGTATGTAAAACCACAATACAAAAGAATATGATGTTAGATTCAAAAGGTGATGAGGATGACAACTTACTATATGCTGATTACTTATTATGAACAAAGTATTATACTAAATAATAGTAACTTAGGACCTGTCAAACAAAGAACACAGTGAAGGATTTAAACTCCAATACCCCAAAGCCTGTACACTTAAACTAGTATTCAACACTCTTTAAGAAAAAGATTAATCCTTACTGGACTGATTTTTATCTGGGAATTAGGAAAATACAAATGTAAATATTATCATGGGTACAGTGACAAAAGGTAGATAAAAAATAAGAGCATTATGTTATAAAACCCATGAGTTATTTCTTTTACCTGGAATGTGGCTTAATGGAAGCCAGCAAAAACAGGCTATAGTTTGGGGATAGATTGTAGAGTGACTTAAATATCAATCTAAAAAAGTACAGACTCTATTATGCAGGACTTGGAGAACACTTAAAAGGTGTTTATTTTTTTATTTTTTTAAAGTGACAAAATTATACTTAATATTCTTATTGGACTAGCTTCCTGAAGGCAAAATTGACCAAACTACCAACAGAACCCATTCCTTCAAATACCTTCAATTCAACCAAGCTTTCCCAGCGTGGAGCCCTTCCTTTCTATACACATCTAGCTAACACTGATTATAGGGACAGATATCTCAGTATACAGTGTAGCCAACTCTTTTTGGGGTAATAGTTATTTTTTCTTTGTTAGCTTTTGTTGTAGTAGGACCACTTACCATGAGATTTGTACTTCAACAGATTTTTAAGTGTATAATACATTACTGTTGAATATAGGTTCAAGATTATACAGAAGATCTTTATATCTTATTACTCATCTTTGCTCAACTGAAACTTCATGCCACCAATTAGTAACTCTTTACCTCTGTGAATCCCTGGAGACAATCATTCTATTCTTTGATTCTATTGATTTGGTTATTTTAGACAATTCATGTATGTGGAATCAAATGTGTTTTTCTATGACTGGTTTACTTCATTTTGCATAATGTCCTCAAGTTTCACCTGCAATATAGGGCATTGAGTAATATTCAATTTTATGTACATACCACATTTTATCTATATACTTGTTTATGTTCATTAAGGTTGTTTCCACATCCTGGCTATCAGGAAATAGTACCTCAGTGAATATGGATATGCAGGTATCTCTTTAAGATATTTATTTCAAGTCATTTGGATAAACAAGAAGAAGTGGGATTGCTGGGTCATATGGTAGCTCTATTTTTAATTTTTTGTAGGAACTCTCATACTATGTCCATAGCAGCTGGACCATTTTGCCTTCCCATTAATTGTATACAGGGTTTCAATTTCTCCACAATCTCATTAACATTCATTGTCTATATTGATGTCCTTAATAGTCATTTTCACAAATGTGAGGTGGTATCTCATTGTGGTTTGATTTCCACTTCCCTGATGATTATTAATGTTGAGCATTTTGCATTTTTTCATGTATCTCTTGGCTATGTCCTGGTTTCTTTGGGGAAATGTCTGTTTAGGCTCTTAGCCAGTTTTCTAAATAGGTTATGTGTTTGGTTGGCTGGTTGATTTAGTTGGTTTTTTTTTTTTTTTTTTTTTTTGCTTTACTAAGCAGCTGTTGAAGTTACTTATATATTTTGGAGATTAGCCCCTTATAAATAGTGTGTGTGTGTATATATATCTCCAGATAAATGGTTTACAAGTATTTCTGCCATTCCAAAGGTTGAAATTTTACTGTTGACCATTGTCTTCACTGTGTAGAAGCATTTTGGTTTGATATAGTCTCACTTGTTTATTTAGTTTATATTTGGGGTACTTTTTAGTATCATATCTATGAAATCATTGTCAAGACCAATGTCATGAAGCTTTCCCCCATCTTTTCTTCCAAGAGCTTTATTGTTCTGGGTCTTATATTCAAGTCTTTAATCTACATCGAGTTGACTGTTGTGTATAGTATAAGATAAAGGTCCAAGTACATTCTTTTGCATGTGGATATCTGAATTCACCAAGCATGTTTGTTGAAAAGAGTATATTAAAGAAGACATTTGGTATTTGTTTTTTAGGGATTGGCTAGCTTCACTAAGCATAATCTGCTCTAGTGCCATCCATTTCCCTGCAAATTCCCTGATTTTGTCATTTTTTAGTGCTGCGTAATACTCCATGGTGTATAAATGCCACATTTTTTTTTATCCATTCATCTATTGAAGGGCATCTGGGTTGGTTCCACAGTCTAGCTATTGTGAATTGTGCTGCTATGAACATTGATGTGGCAGTATCCCTGTAGTACGCTCTTTTAAGGTCTTCAGGGAATAGTCCGAGAAGGGCAATAGCTGGGTCAAATGGCGGTTCCATTCCCAGCTTTCCCAGGAATCTCCATACTGCTTTCCAAATTGACCGCACCAATTTGCAGTCCCACCAGCAATGTACATGAGTACCCTTTTCCCCACATCCTCGCCAGCACTTGTTGTTGTTTGACTTCAGAATGGCTGCCAATCTTACTGGAGTGAGATGGTATCTTAGGGTGGTTTTGATTTGCATTTCTCTGACTGCTAGAGATGGTGAGCATTTTTTCATGTATTTGTTGATTGATTGTATGTCCTCCTCTGAGAAGTGTCTGTTCAGGTCCTTGGCCCATTTGTTTATTGAGTTATTTGTTATCTTATTGTCTAATTTTTTGAATTCTTTGTATACTCTGGAAATTAGGGCTCTATCTGAAGTATGAGAAGTAAAAATTTGTTCCCATGAATGTAGGCTCCCTATTTACCTCTCTTATTGTTTCTCTTGCTGAGAAAAGACTTTTTAGTTTAATTAAGTCCCATTTGTTGATTCTTGTTATTAACTCTTGAGCTATGGGTGTCCTATTAAGGAATTTGGAGCCCGACCCCACAATATGTAGATCATAGCCAACTTTTTCTTCTGTCAGATGCAGAGTCTCTGATTTGATATTAAGCTCCTTGATCCATTTTGAGTTAACTTTTGTGCATGGCAAGAGAAAGGGATTCAGTTTCATTTTGTTGCATATGGATTTCCAGTTTTCCCAACACTGTTTGTTGGAGATGCTATCCTTCCTCTATTGCATGTTTTTAGCCCCTTTATCAAATATAAGATAGTTGTAACTTTGTGGATTAGTCTCTGTGTCCTCTATTCTGTACCATTGGTCCACCCGCCTGTTTTGGTACCAGTACCATGCTGTTTTTGTTACTATTGCTCTGTAATATAGTTTGAAATCTGGTATTGCTATACAGCCTGATTCACACTTCCTGCTTAGAATTGCTTTTGCTATTCTGGGTCTTTTATTTTTCCATATGAATTTCATGATTGCTTTATCTATTTCTACAAGAAATGCCATTGGGATTTTGATTGGCATTGCATTAAACCTATAGAGAACATTTGGTAATATCACCATTTTGATGATTTTAGTTCTGCCTATCCATGAACAGGCTGGGAGGAAGAACAGGAAGAAAAGATTAACATTAAACAGAGACATGAGATGGGAGGGAAAGGGAGAGAAAAGGGAAATTGAATGGAAATGAAGGGAGACCCTCATTGCTATACAAAATTACATATAAGAGGTTGTGAGGGGAATGGGAATATAAACAAGGAGAGAAATGAATTACAGTAGATGGGGTAGAGAGAGAAGATGGGAGGGGAGGGGAGGGGGGATAGTAGAGGATAGGAAAGGTAGCAGAATACAACAGTCACTAATATGGCATTATGTAAATTGTGGATGTGTAACCAACGTGATTCTGCAATCTGCATTTGGGGTAAAAATTGGGAGTTCATAACCCACTTGAATCTAATGTATGAAATATGATATGTCAAGAGCTTTGTAATGTTGTGAACAACCAATAAAAAATCAAATCAAATCAAATAAAAAAAAAGAAGAGAGTATATTTTCCCCACTTTTTGTATATTCTTGACCCTCTTGTCAAATATCAGTTATACATTTATTCCAAGCCTCTGTTTTCTGTTCTCTTTGATCACTTATGTCTGTCTTTTTTTTTTCTTTTGGTACTGGGGATTAAATCCAAGGGTGCCTAATCACTGAGTGACATTCCCATTCTTTGTATTTTTTATTTTGAGACAGGGTCTCACTAAGTTGCTTAGAATCTTGCTAAATTACCAAGGCTGGCCTGGATCTTGTGATCTCCTGAGTCACTGGGATTGCAGGCATGTGGCACCACGGCCAGCCTATGTCTGTCTTTATGCAGTGTACTTGGGCTCTTTCTGAATGCTAATTACATTCAATTTATCCCCCATGCTAGAGGCATGCAATAGAAAGATCACCAAGGAAGAAAAGCATGTAAGTATTTTAGCTTAAAAGCTCCCACACGTCTTAGGTTAAGCAGCTATTTGTAAATGAAAGTGAGTCCAAGAGAAGCCAGTGCTCCTTCTTAAGTACCAGAAATACATAATTGACAAAATCTCTATATCTTCTGATTTGATATCTATCTCATTCTAACAAAAGTAATCCTTTCTCACCCATATAAAAAATCAGACCACTTAAATAATAAATGATTATCATTATATTCTCTTTATGATTACAAAATACCACTTTGATTAGATGAAGTAGGCTTATAATGGAAAACTCTACATGCACCTAAACCCTTCTTTGCTAGTTACCACCTCATTTAGTTATATATTCACATTGAGGAATGTGCCCTACAATTGTACATCTACTACTAACAGAGCTTGTGTCCCAAAAATCATCAGCCTGATCATAACACTTAAAAAGATAACAGGTTTTGGGATCTCATAATTTGTGTTATTCTTTGCTGTATGAGTTTTATCCTCAGCACCCAAATATTATTATTAATCCTTAAATTATTGCCAAGTCTGAGATTGCCCTACAGATTTAAAGGATAAGATGTATAGATCAGACAATTTTATTTATTATTTATTTTTAAAATGAGATTGGTTAGGGTTGGGATTGTAACTCAGTGGTAGAGCAGATGCCTTGCATGTATGAGGCACTGGGTTTCATCCTCAGCACCACATGAAAATAAATAAAGATATTGTGCTCATCTACAACTAAAAAACACTTTTTAAAAGTGAGATTTGTTGGAACTGTCCTATTTTTATATCCCATAAAAGAAAAAAGAATACATTCATTCTTTCACAGCCAATTTTGATTTCATTTTTTTCTGTGTAGTTGGTTCCAACAGATATTTAAGAGAGCATCTTAACCAGTCTTGAAATGTCTGGAAAGATATTCCAGAGTGGCTAATCTATAAACAAAGAATGAATAGAAATTGTCAAGCAAAGAAGGCTAGGAAAAGATATTTCAAGCAGAAGGTAAGCATATTCAAAGGCATAAGAGGAAAGAGCAAAAGTATATCATGGGTTAATATTAGAAAAACCTCAGTCCTGTGATTTGGCTTGAGTATGAATGTGATAAATATGTGGTACTATGTTTCAAAAGAATAGAAATCCTCATTCAACACATTTCAGACTAATAACTCCCAAGTATTCTTTTAATTGACAAAGACATCGAATTTTAAAAAAATCATACATATACTTCTTATACATAACATTATGCTATAAAACATACAAATACATAATCCATTCACCAATTTTTTAAGAAGTCATTCTCAGACTGGGTATAGGTCAGTGGGAGAGCACTCACTTGGCATGTGTGAGGCACTGGGTTCTATCCTAAGGATCACATAATAAATAAATAAAATAAAGATATTGTGTCCATCTAAAATTTATATATATATATATATATATACACACACACACACACACACACACCTTCTCTGTGTATTTTTATGGTTTAGACATGAAGTGTCTGCTAAAAGCTCATGTGGAAGACAATGCAAGAATGTTCAGAGGTGAAATGATTATGAGAACTATAACCTAATCATTGGATAAACCTACTGAAGAATTAACTGGGTGATAATTGAAAGCAGTAAAGCAGGCTAGAGGAAGTAGATCACAGGGTGGGGGTGTGACTCTGGGGGCTTATATTTGTCCTTGGTAAACAGTGCTCTCTCTCTCTCTGTCTCTCTGCATCCTGATTTCCATGTCCTGAGTTGCCATCCTCGACCAGGTCCTTGTGCCATAAGCTTCTGACTTACCTCAGTCCTAGAGCTATGGAGTTGGCCAACCATAGACTGAACCTCTGAAACCATGAACCAAAGTAAACCTTTCCTCCTTTAAATTACTCTTATACATAATTTGGTCACAACAGTGACACAAAGCTGATAAAAAAAAAGTTATAAATCTCTAAATGGAAATCCTGAGAAGTCTTTTATTTCAAAAACCACACCCATGTTGCACAGTTTACAGCTTCCAATTTTAGTTTCTTTTTTATTATTTATTTTTTAGTTAGTTGGACACAATACCTTTTGTTATTTATTTTTATGTGGTGCTGAGGATCAAACCGAAGGCCTTGCACATACTAGGCGAGTGAGTGCTCTACTGCTGAGCCACAACTCCAATCCCAATTTAATTTCTTTACCTTGGAGTAAAACTTAGATATTTGTGGCAAAATCTGAATAGGGAATTCTTGTATATTTTTACAAAATTTTCCCCAAATTTCACAGTTGTCACATTTGACAGTCATTTGAAAAAAAAAAATCATTCTAAGTTAGTCTTTCAAACATTTTAAAATTGTATTTTATCAATGTGTGTAATATTTAAATTAGACGAGCACAATAACAGGTTAACTAGTGTGAAAATGTTTGTGAATAATCACAACTGATAAATCACAACAAGTTTTTTGAAGCATACATTTTAGGTTGTAGGAACAAAATCACATCGTATTTTGAGTAAGTAACCCTTTACTATAAACATCTAAGTCATAAGCCTCAAAGGAACATTTTATAGAAGGAATAGAGAGCTTTAATTAAGTTGGTGTAGGTGAAGATCCACTTTCAACCATATTTGTTTAGTTCAAAATGCAGATTAAATGCAAGATGGACAAATAACCTCAGTGAAAACTGAGGTTGGAAAGAACTGCTGAATGAGCACTGTGAGTCATGCTGTGACATTAGGGAGCTTGATGGAAAGCCAGTCAGAGCAAGGCATCAGAATTGGAATACTGGAGCAAGACTGCCCAAGTTGGCACATCATCTCTCCACCTATTAGTCATGTGGCCTTGGGCAAGTTACTTAGCCCCTACTTAGTGATTCAGTTTGTCCACATTAAATACACACACACACACACACACACACAACATGCAACGCACACATACACACACACACACACACACACACACACACACACACACTAATGGTATTCATTCATCCAGTATTTTTAGGGCTATATCATGAAGTGCTTAGAATAGTACCTTGTCAAAATATTCGCTCAATTAACATTAGCTGTTTTATTATACCAAAGTAATGACTGATAATAGTTTTCAGACTTATGTTCCAAGCCATAGTTGTTTGTTAATATGCATAAAGTACTTTGAATGGTGCTTTATGTATTATAATATTTTTATATTAATTTGTATTATGAGTCATTCGAAAGGTTTGAATGAAGGAGTACTCGGATTTACAATTCAGAAGGAACTTTGCCAAGAGTGAGAAGAAAGGACCAAGGATGGTCCTTTCTTGGAGGTATGCACAAGAGGTTGCTGGTGCTAAGCTAGGGCAGACAGGGAGTCAAGACTTACTCAGGTGGCAGGACTTACAGTACCTGCTTCTTGACTGGATGTGGCTCAGGAAATAGAGGGAGGAGTTGAAGACATCTGCCATGGATCCTTTTTTCCACATGGCTGCCCATATATATCTTTTGGTTTATGGATAATCTCAGGAAAGCAGTAAGAAAGTCAAAGCAGAAATTCACAAAATCAGCTACAAAAGGAGAAAGAGCCTGGTCTTTACAGTCTCTCTGCATCCAGCAACCTCAGTGTCCAGAATAAACTGACCTTTTCTTATTAAGCCATCAAACCTCTCTCTCTCTCCTTCAAAATTATTTATAGTTTAGTATCACTAAACCATGCAAGTGTTCTTTGAAGATCCAGGCATGAGAAGCCTTGTGGAATAATTCTTTGAACATCATTCTTTTAATATGAACTTGCCTGATAACTGATTTAGTGTTCACTCTACTGAGAAACTATACCACAAAGTCGAATAGTAAAATCATTACACTCCCTCTATTGAAACGTGAAAGGCTTTGAGGCTGTTTCAGATTTTTCTGTGTATAATCTTGCCTGGAAGTGGGCATTGATACTAAAAATGTACTTAGAATTTCCAAAAACCACACACAGGGAGAAAGGTTCGAAGTTCATAAAGAAATGTCAACTTTACTCTTTATTCTGTGAAAGGCTAAAATTATTTTTTTATTAAATAGATAACTAACTACATTTATGTTAGAAGCCTTTGCATATGTGTTTGATTTCTTCCATGTTTTAGAGGGTTTAAATAACAGGGATAACAATGTTAGAAAGGAAAGCTGTAACATGGAGTAGTATAATTACTGAATTCACAAGTGAAAAATTTAAATTCCCAGTTCATTTAAGTTAATAAATATTTATTGGGTGCCTTGTTGGTGCCAGGCACTGGCATACAAAAGTGGACAAAAACAGTTCCAATCTGTCTTCTTAAGGAACTTCCAATTAAATGGTCAAGGTGAATATTAAACAAGAAATCACTTTAAAATGTAATATCAGAGCTATGCTAATGACTGTGAAAGAGAAGTACCTGTAACCACAAATGCTTATAATAGGAAAATATTATAGTTGGGTAGTGATGAGAATTGCCTAGAGAAGACAAAAAGTTTTAGGCATACTAACAACATGTGTGTCCCAAGGAAACCTCAGCCTTTGAGAATCTGAAAGAAGGCCAAAGTATAGCAGAAAGGAGGCAGGATGAAATCAAGCAGGAGAGGTGAGCAGGGATCATATTCTGTGCTGCACTGAAAAAACTAAGGACTTTAGTCTGATGAATTTATTTATTCATTTATTAGGTACCTAAAGAAATAGCTTAGTTAAGATAAATTAAACAATTCCTTAGTCAGCCACAAGAGACATGAGTTAATTTGACATAGAAATCCAATTATTCATGGTCTTAAAAGATGTACCTATGCAGCAGGACAATATAGCTCGGCAGGGTGAAAATAAGCTATGTGACTTTCACCAAAAGGTACTTATTTGAGAAAACTTCTAATGCATTCAAAGCCACAGATTGGCTCCTTCAAATTATTCCATTTCTGATGCCCAGGAAGCACTGGACTAGAATATGTTAAGGCCAAGTTTTCAAGGAGGAAATATTCATTTCTGGAGCCTTTTTTGGTGAACTTTCTGCCCTTTTGCAGAGGCTACTCTGAAGGCCCACCATGAACTCCTCCAGGACTTCCTGAGCCCCTACATCCTGATGTGACCCATAACAACCCTCCCCCTACAATCATGCTTCCAGTTCAGCCTTCTCCTGAGGATACCAGTGCTTATTTTACCTACCACTCCTACTATTCAATTAGTTTATCTATATTCTTTAAAGAAAGGGAAAGGTGAAGTCTTACTTTTATGAGTTGGGGAAAAAGCCCTCCATTAAAGAAAAAGAGCAGAGTTGTAAGGAAAAGAGAAAGAAGGAAAGAAAAGGGGTGATACCATTAACACAATGGGACAGCCAAGGAAGGAGACACTAGTGTGGGCTGGTAAAGGTAAAATTTCCAAGCTGATTCTAAGCCGCAGAGCCTGAGTTAAAGTGTAAAAGACCAGGCATCCTAAAGTTTCCAAAGTGCAGGGATTGGGTTAAAAAGTAAAAGACTAGGTATTGTTAGAGTCCCTCTGCTACCCAAAACCTGTAATCCCTGTAGCTGTTAGGACAATACTGGAACTGCCCAGTAAATATTTCCACTGACTTTCTGGTTGTTTAATAGCTAAGGGTTCCGAGTTGCTTGGCACGTAGGCATTGCAGGACCTAAACCAATCAGTTTGAATGTGTACCCCACTTAGGAGCACCAATCACCCCTGTCCAATCTGTTCCCGCCAATGTATGCACTAATCCTGACTCAGGGTTGTTGTTCAATTTTCCCGCACCTCATGATGATTTGTTCTGATGTATGCAAAGCCCCCCACCCTCTCCAAAAAGTGTACTTAAGCTCCGCTTGAACTCTGCTCTGGGCTCTGGGCTGCTCTCCCTTCTTGAGTGAGCACAGAGTCCCAGCGCACTGGAATGAATCCCCAATAAATCCCCTTTTGCCAATTGCATGGAGTCAGTCTCTTGGGTGGTCTCTCCCTCCGACGTTTCGCCAGACCCTTACAGGCTAAAGCTAAAGAACTCTTTAAGTATTGAAACTTCAGTTGCTTGGGCTTAGAGGGGGAGACCAGACTGAATAGGTCATTGTAGAGAGAGCAAACCAATCATGAAAACAGGATAAAGGAATGATACATGTGAGGCTTGGGATGAAGCATGAAAATTATAGAAAATTAAAACTAGCATAAATAAAAGAGCATTCGCAATTAGAATAGTGATAAAAGTAAAAGTAGGAGAGCAAGATATTTAAGAGATTTAAACAGTGGGTTGAGGGGTTTGCCCTTTCTTCTCTTGATATCTGAGATTCACAGGAAATCTGGGTAGAATAAAGTAACCTGACAGGAGCTGTATTTTTTAAAATTACTAAAATGAATTTTGTAATGTTTATTCACTCATTCAACAAAAATTTATGAAGTTCCTACAATGCTCCCTATGTGTAGTGCTAGATGCTAGGATTATAGAAAATTAACCAGGAAGGGAGATATTCATTAAAATATATATTTATATAATTACATATTAATATACTATGATTAATATAATACAAATTATATTACACATAATACTATAATATGTATATCATAATAATGAATATTATAATGCATATATTACATATAATACATATTAATGTTATCTATTATATAAATATATATGTTGAAGTTTGATGTAACATGGCAACAATGTGAAAAAAGGATCAGAGAGATTTTGAAATTTTAATTATAGATAAATCATTGAGTTGATAAAGGGTCATGAAAGCTAACTATAGTTTGAAGACCACAGGATGAGAAGACTAGGTGGGCACCAAGTAGTAAACTGGTTCATATTTGTGGGAAAGGTATGGACTATAAGTGACTTCATCAGGATCGACAGAGTTTATAAGGGACCTGATAAGTCTCTCTTCTCTTGTTAGTTTGGTTTACAACATAAATTCTGAAACCCTGGTAGTTGGGACATACCATATCATGCCCAGCTACTAGGGAAAATGTTTTGATTTGGGAGAAGACTTTATAACAATATTCTATCTGTACATTCAGGTTAATGAGATTTAGCATAGAAGTTGCCTACTGGGAGGATTTCAAGATGTGTGAAAAACCAATGACATTTAAGAGAAAACAATTTTAATTACTCTTAAATATATTTAAAGTACTGTTAGCATTTTGATGTGAAGTGTCCCCGAAAAGCTCATGTGTAAAACAATGCAAGAAAGTTTAGAGGTGAAATTATTGGGCTATAAAAGGTTTAACATAATCAATGCATTAATTCCTAATAGGGATTAAGGGGGGGGTGTTAATTGTAAACAGATAGGTATGAATGGAGGAGGTGGGTCCCCAGGATCCTGCCTTTACATATTTTGTCCTAATTGAGATGATCTCTTTCTCTCCCTGCTTCCTATTGTGATGTCCTGATCTGTTTTCTTCTGTCACACCCTTCTGCCAGGCCCTTCTGGCTCACCTCCAGTCCCCATGAATGCAAGCAGCTATCTGTGGACTGAGATCTCTGAAACTGTGAGCTCCAAAATAAACTTTTCCTCCTTTAAATTATTCTTGTCAAGTCTTTTGTTAACAGCAATGAAAAAGCGGACTAAGACAAGTATATTTATGTGTTTATGAATACATATAATCATATATATGCACGTGTATGTATGCAAATAAACATGTATACATAAATATATACACAATATTTTTCTACACATTTCTTCCTACAGAGATGTTGATAGTGAAACTTTTCAGAATCAAGAAATAGAAGACACCCAAACGTTTAAGACCCTGTCCAAGTAAACCATCAGTAATTCTGCATATAAATTTAAAAGGTATTTTTGAATATTTTTTACCATTTAAGATAAACCATTTAAAATTAGAATATGTAGATAACCCTAGAAAAGAAAATTACTGAACCAAGAATTGCATGCTTTCTTACAATCATTTATTTAAGTTGTACTGTGTGGTAAGAAGTTTACATTTAAAAGACAGAAGTAATAAAAATGCATGAATTCAAATTCAGCTTTAAAATTCAGCTTTAAAAGTGGAATTAAAAATACATTACACAATGTAAATCAAAAAAACATTAATTTATGTTAAAATTGCCTTTCCCTCGAAGCGTTTTTAAGTACTCAGTATTTTAGCAGTCATGCTCTAATTTCAATTATGTGAAAATTATTCTATCTTCATGGACACAGAAACAAGAAGAACAAAGAATAAACGACTTGTTCCTATTTAAACAGCACATCAGAAACTGTTCAAATAGAGATTTCACTCATATGGATAAATAATAAAGACACCTGATAAAGTTGGCTAAAAGAGGTTGAAAGGGGAATTTTGAAGAATCCTCTGGGGTCAGGTATTAAATGTGTGGCATTGAACAGAACTGCAAAAGTTTGTACTTCCCCATCTTGACATCAGTATATCTACTTTTTGGGCATATTGTTTTAGACAACAAAATATCGTCTCTACCTTTACCCATATTTATCAAGGAAGAAAAAGACAACTATTACAGCTATTACTATAACCTTTCTTTCTTCAATTTCTATTAAAGATACCCTGGAAAATTCATGTATTTATCTCAGGCATTTTATATGACAGCAAATATTATCAAAATAATTTCTTCTACAAAAATCAAAGTAAATTCATTACAAAAGTTCTCTCCCTGGAAGGTGGAAGAAGCCCCTAGAATAAGACAACGTTCTACAATAATATCATGTTAAAAAAAATTGGCATCCATATTCCAAAGTCATCTAGTATTTACTGACATACTCCTTTCCAATATACAGTCAAAATATCAAAAGGAATATAATCAACAAACCAAAAATGAAAACTCTCAAACACACTGTAAATGAAAGAAGGCTGAGTCATCTATTTTCCTCCAACACCCTTTTCAATAGGCAATGTGGCTATGCCTTTCAGAATCTTATGGCCTAGCAAATTTAGAATTTTACCCAGCAGAAACAACTGTAAATCTATATAAAGATATGTGTATGAGAATAATTTCTGCACCATTATTTACAAGAACAAATGCATATATATATAGTATATAAATATGTATATACACAAATATATATACACAGAAATATATATATATATGTACACACACACAATGGAAGTATTCAACAATAAATAGAAGAAAATATTATAATCCATTCAAACCACACGATGCTGGGAAGAGGTCACAACTAATGAGCTATGCTTGTGATGGTATAATATTAATGATGAATCGCAGATTGGAAACAAAATTTAAGCTCTGTATTTTAAAAAAAGCATACAAGTTAATATGATTTACTATGAGAATTAAATATTACACAAAGAGGAATGATACAAGAAAAATTTTAAATACTGTTACATGTTAAGATCGTTTACTTAATGAAAGTAGGATAATGAAACAAATTTAGGAAGAGGAACCTTAACCTTTATTCGATTAAATATTTGGATTTCATGATATTCATATAAAGAGCAAAAAAAAAAAAAAAAAGTTTAACTAAATGCCAGTGACTGTGGGAAGAAGCTGCTATTTGCCTCACAAGTGATAATCAAGATTGACACACACTCTTAAATTATAGTAGCAACCTCTCTTACTGCTCACGAAATGATTTACTGAGATAGTAAAGCTGAATATACTCCAAACTCACATCCGAGAACTTGCTGTTTTGCCTCTATTCAATGACCTAAGCTCCTGGTATACACAATGGCAAAGAAGACACACATAGCTAGAGAGTGAATGGTTAGTGGCAAGAGACCTTTTTGAAGGTAGAGATCATCTCATTATAAATACATATGAGTGAGGATGAATCAAGGAAAACTCTGTGAGCAGCAAGCTTTGGAGGTTGTAGTTTTCCATGTTCTTTTGTCAAGGAATATACAAATCTGACTTAGAATTTCCAGGATATGTACAATCTTCCTATTTTTTTTTCCCTTCTCCTACCAAGGTGTCAGTAAATTAGTAACCACTGGGTAAGGACAAACAGGTAAGATGACATTCACATACCCTGCCCTTCAGCATAAGATATGAGATTCGATGAACATGAAAGGACCAAGAACAAGTATATAATCTTTCTGGTAAGTAAATATCAAGACAAGCTAAATGTGACCTTCCTCAAAAATTCATAATAAACTAGCATCAATGAAAGTTTTCTGTTATGAAAGAGAGAAAAGGACTTAATTCCTAAAATATATAAGGAATTTCTACTACTTAATAGCTAAAAAACAATTCTGAAATGGGCAAAGGATCATAAGAGACTTTTTCCCAAGAAAACATACAAATGGGCAACAGGCATATGAAATGTGCTCAATAGCATTCATCATAAGGGGAATGCAAATGAAAACCACACAGAAGTGTCACCTCATATCTGTTAGGATGGTTACTATAAAAAACAGAGATAAGGGCTGGGGATATAGCTCAGTTGGTAGAATGCTTGCCTAGCATGCACAAGACCCTGGGTTCAAACCCCAGCACCACAAAAAAAAAAAAAAAAAAAAAAAAAACCAGAGATAAGTGTTGTGAGGTTGAGGAAAAAAGTATCCTTCCTGTACGCTGCTGTTGTATAGTAGTGTACTAAAAGTAAATCAGTACAATCATCATGGAAAATAGTATGAGGATCCTCAAAAATTAAAAAATGGAATTATCATGTAATGCAGCAACCTACTTCTAGGTGTATATACAAAGGAAATAAAACAGTATGTTGAAGAGATTTCTGTACTCTTCATGTTCATTTGAAGCATTATTCACAATATCAAAACCACAGAAACAACCCAAGAATCTGTCTACAAATATAGAAAATGTGGTATGTACACACATTTTCACACACAAACACACACTCACACAAGGGAATATTACTCAACCATAAAAAGAAGGAAATCTTGCCATTTGTAACAATATGAATGAACCTGAAGGACACTATGCTAAATAAATCTGACATAGAAAGATAAATATTGTACAGATTTCACATTTATGTAGACTGTAAAAATCTTTCTTAGAATCAGAGAACATAGAACAGTTAATTCCAAGGTTGAAGGGTGCATAAAATGGGGAGAAACTGAAAGAAGGGTACAAACTTTCAGTTATAAGTAAGTTTGGGTCTCTAACGTACAGCATAGTGACTATAGTTAACATCATATTATAGCTCAGTGGTACTACTAATGTTAATGCTAATAATAATAAAATCAGACTTTAAATGTACTCACCTCTACCTACTCCACATAGTAGGTGGTAATGGTTGTGTTAATTAATATGTGACAATTAGGATGCAAGGTATACATATATTAAATCTACATATTATACACTTTGAAAGTATACCACTATGTACTTTTTATTTGTCAACTAAATATTCTAAGTAAAATTAAGTACTATACTACAAAAATAGGATGGGGAAGCATATCTCTAAGATTTAGAAAAGCTTTAAGTATGAAACTTCAGTAATACATGGGAGGCTATGGAAATCATGCCATCTCCTAAAACATCCTATCAGATAGTCTGAGAAGTAAATTTTAAAAGATGAGTAATGCATTTCTTAGATAACAGGGCATTATTCACCAAGCCAATACACAATTTTGAAAAATAAAAAAAATGTTTATTAAAAGATTAAAATAATAACAACTCTAGCATGTTATGCTACTCCCCAGTGGGTATGTAGAAATGCTGCAGGATAATTGGTGGAGGAAATCAAAAGCAAAGTTAAAAATGATTGCTTTTGTGGTATGATTTAGTCATACACAAATTGCAGGACCCTGGGTCACTGTAAGATCCAGATGAATGAACTGGTGATAACATAAAGTGTCTCTGTCTAAATGCCTGTAATGCAATCAAGAATTTTCTCTCTTAGAAATGGTGATTCTTTGAAGCAGGATCATATGGTTTTCAAAGAAAAAAATTTAACAGTTTCTCTACTTTTTCTGTTCCAAAAGATATATAGAAAATGCATCTGGCACTCTATTTCTTCCAACTCTTTTGTGCTATGACAGAATGGATAAGCTATTCTACTATTATATAAAAGAAGTGGGCCATCCCTGAGAATGGAAATTTACAACAGAGAGTAAAAGTGAATCCTTGAAGATGTGGCCAACCAATTCAAGTTTCTGTTTTCAAATGGGATGAACACATTAATATATTATTTTATTTTTTAAATCTTGCCCTATTTCCTTCTTTCAACCTCATACAAATACACATATAGAACCACAGAATGGGAGGAAGAATAAATAAGTGTATAAGCAAAAATAATGTATATTTGATTATGGCAGATTTATTATTATTGATTTGATAATTTCATATTTCATAGTTTGTCAGTAAATATTACTATGTGTGAAGCTGATATAAAACAAAATGCCAATCAGTATGCTTATATTTGTTATCAATAACTATATTTTATCTTAATAGAGCAATCATCATCAAACAAATTACAAAATAGATGCTCATAGTGGTTTGAATGGTAGCTCCCTAAAGATAAGTCTACATTCTAAATGTCAAAACTTGTGAATGTGATGTGATTCAGAAAAAAAGATATTTATAGATAGAACTAAGTTAAAGATCTCAAGGTCATCCTGGATTATCTGCATGATCTCTAATGACAAGTATATGTGACAAGAGACACGAGACCAATAGGATGAGGAAAGAGTTGGGTATAAACAGAGGCAGAGAGTGGCTTATATGACCACAAACTCAGCACTCCTGAAGGCCACCACAGACTGTGAGAAGGAAGAAAAGGAATTTCTGGAAAGAATACAGGCCTTTCATACCTTCATTTCATACTTCTGGACTCCACAGTTATGACAGCAAGCATTTCTGTTGCTTCACAGCACCAAGATTGAAGTAGTTTGTTATGACAGTCTTATGAAACCAATACCACATTATTTTTCTTTTCATGTCTTCCTTTCATTTAGAGGTTAAAAATAATGACAATAACCACACTCAGCACTATCTGCTAATGAATCAGAAAGATTGAAAAGTCTTTTTTACAATCTTCTCCTTATTTAACCTTCCCAATGACCCATAAAGATGACTTTACTATTAATTCATTTTTCTTTTTGATGGTGCTGAGGATCAAGCCCAGGGTCTTGTACACGTAAGGCAAGCACACTATCAACTGAACCATATTCCTCCCAGCCCTTTAACTCATTTTGTTGATAAAGTAACTGAGAATTAGGATTCTATACCATCAGTCTGATATTAGCCCAGGCTCTTGCATTAAAAATACAAAGAAGAATAGAGATTATAAGTTAAATTGATCCTTCTTTGCTTGCATGTGTATTTAAAAAGACTCAGAAGAAAGAGGAATAATAGGGAGATGGAAGGCAAAGTCAGAGGGATCTTCTACTATACAAAATGTTTGAAAAAATATAAACCATGTTAATGTATTTTCTGTTCAAAAATAAATTATAAAAGAATACTTCAGTTGTCTGGTAGAAACGAATTTTAAAAATCCCCAGCTGGATAACAAGAAAATAGTATAAATTTATAAACAGAAAGAACAATTTTGAGAATATAACCAAACCATGTCAGACTTAGAAAGTATGTCAAGAAATTATTAGATGACTACAGGAGTGCTGCTCAAATGAATGTCAGCCTACTGCTACAATGTGGCCTAGTTTTCCCACTTCTGTTCCACTCAGAAGCATCTACCTCACCACTGCCAGAAGGTCAAGAGTGGACAAGAGCATCTGAACATCCAGTGCTCAGCCTATATGTCTTTCCCTCAGGCATCTCTCTCCTATTAGTTGTAGTTATTGAACATGTGATAACATAGCCTAAAGGAACATAAACAGGCATTAAATGTCCCAGAACATCTGAAATTATTAATGAAGGAGCTCCAAATTCTAATTCTACTCATGTTATTTAAGAAAATAGAAATTTTCTGTTCTGAGTAATTTGTATTTCAGCATATAGTTAAAAGAAGGAAGCACTTGGGACTTCTGATAGCCATTTCTGAATGCACAATTCTTAAGTCGTAGTACCTTTGACCCTTATCTAAATTGTAGGAGCTACAAAAATACCAAATAGGATTCCCACTGTTATATTACTTTTATTAAGTCACTTCTGTTAGCCACACATATTTCATTAAAAAATACTTTCCCTAATAATGTTCAAAAGAAGAAGAAAATAAATTAAATCACAATAGTGACTTAAATTTTTTATTATCAATTAGCATTTTATCAAATCTTTACAGCTACTCAATATGCCAATAGAAATTGGCGGTTCATCTTTCTCGGAGACACATACAAACCCAGAAAGATAATTGAGTAGATTAGAGCGTACACCAATAAAATCTGGGTCAAACTTAATAACCTTCCAACAGCAGCAGCCACAGTGCATACTAAATGCACCAACCATGAACAAGATATTTTGATGAAGCCAAAACCAATTGGAGGCCTTTGGAGGATGATCACATGCTGACTCCTGCACGACTTTCTCTCTTCACTATATTTACTTTCCAATGTAACTTTTATTTCACTACTTTTATGTTTAAAATTATAAACCGATTACTGGTAACTAATTTTTGGTTGGCTTGTCTTCTGACTTACCAAAATGAGCCAGAAGAGACAGATGTTGGCTGAGATAACAAATTATGGTTAAGATATACCCAACTAAGCCGGGTACTGGTGGCATATGCCTGT
The DNA here is from genome assembly GCF_052094955.1 of Ictidomys tridecemlineatus. Lineage (NCBI taxonomy): Eukaryota > Metazoa > Chordata > Mammalia > Rodentia > Sciuridae > Ictidomys > Ictidomys tridecemlineatus. The sequence goes on along the minus strand of NC_135478.1, from coordinate 162,267,930 downwards.
AATTCCAGTGGCTTGGGAGCTGAGACAGGAGGATCACAACTTCAAAGCCATCCTTGGCAATGGCTAGATACTTAGCAACTCAGTGAGACACTGTATTTAATTGAAATACAAAAAAACAGGGTTGGGGGTGTGGCTCAATGGTTGAGTACCCCAAGTTTAATCCTTGGTACAAAAAAAAAATGATATACCCAAGTAACATAGCCCTTAAATTAATCAGGTTTTCAATATTAGAAACTATAAACAGAACTTAGAAACAGCAAAATCAGCAAATACATCGACATTATGTTACCCAAAGCCTTTTTCATAGAGATTTCACCTGTTTTCCACATCATTTATATTTAATTCTATGGGACAATGATATTATCTTTCCAATAATCCTAAAGACTGCATATACTGGAGGGAAGTATTTTTCTTCTGACTTGTTCCTCATTTGCATTCTGGATAGGAAAATGACTAAGATGCTCTTTCAAAAATTTTGCAGTGTGCGCATGTTTTATGATCAAATCCACTGATTACTTGAAAAAAAGAAGAGAACTTATTGTGAGCTAATACATTAGGGAGGACAAACCAAAAATAAGTTTCATGCCTTGAAGGGTGTACACAGTAGTTAGGGACACACAAGAGGTCCTCAGTTCTGTAGTAGCTGACTACTAAGTGTGCAGCACTGAGCACCATCAAGGACAGGGTCACTGATTTATTCTTGGGAATTAAGAAATATCTCCGAGATATCTTTGAGATAGAGATGGCATTGAAGAACTAATCCTTTACAGTTTTTAGAAGTGATTTGGCTTTTCTTTTTCTTTTTTTCAGGGTCTACCTTAATATGCTCTGTGTTATTGAGATGATTATGAGGATTCAGATAACTGTGAAAGTCCTAATGCTAAGAATTGATCTTATGGGTTTCTGTATTGTTAAACAGTATTTTTATATTTAATATGTGCTCCAAAGCTTCTAGACCTCATTATATTTGTAGGTTTTGAAAAAGCAATTATCATAGGCTATGTCCTACTAATTATCATAGTTTTTACTCATGCCACTCCTTTTCCTCTATAACTGATATGAATTTTTTAAACAAATTATTTGAGATGATTTTAGATTTACAGAGTAGTTATAAAAATAGTAAAGTTCTATACACCTTTCACCCAGCTCTCTCTAATATTAACATCTCATACAACTGTAGCACAATGATCAAAACTGAGAAATTAATATTGCCTTACAGTATTAACTAAACTACAGATTTTCCAGGATTCCACCAGTTTTCATTGCAATGCCTTTTATTCTATCCTGAGAGCACGACTCTTTTTTTTTAAATAATTCATTGAATAACTGGTTGAGAGAGAAAAAAAAGGAAGAGTATTTAGAACTGCCAACTTCTTAAGACATTCGTTAATATATTTCTAGAATATTTTTCTAGATATATTCATGATATTTTCCAGAATATTCATGATCTTATGCACTGAAAACTTTAAGTGAGATAAGCTTTAATTTTTCTAATATGCTACTTGTTGAATAATTTTAGTTGAATGCCGACACAGTAATATAGATGCACAAAAATATATATTTCATTAGTCCATTTTTCCATATTCTGTTGGTATTTAAAACTCAAGGTGGTCTTTACCCTTGGGGATGGAAGGATCTGCTCCATCTTGTTAGAATTCGTAAGACTCTAATATACTCTAAGTATACTGTTCTAGTGGAAAAGTGGCAGTAGCAGGCACCTACACCCAGGTGTCATTTACAAAAACATGACTGTTCCAATGTCTAACATAAAGGCCAAAGGTGGTTTGTCAGAAGAACCTCTAGGCATCCCTCATTATTCTTCTGCATTATTTTAAAGTAACCAACAGAATCCAAGGTGGTTCACTTTAAATTACTCTTCTTTTTAGGAATTTCACATAAATTATACTAAAAAATTCTAGAGGGGGCTGGTGTTGTAGCTCAATGGTAGAGTGCTGGCCTAGCATGTGTGAGGCACTGTGTCCCATCCTCAGCACCATATAAAAATAAATAAGTAAAATAAAGCTATTGTGTCTACCTACAATTAACAAATATTTAAAAGTAAAGAATTCTAGAAAACCAGCTCAAGGGGAAAAATGCCTGAGATGACTCCCCCTAGTTATTTCTTCTGGCGTTCTCTTTTTCAGACTGGCAGCATGGGATGGGATCAGATTACATTTTCAACTATTCAGTACTGTGAAATCTTGGATCTTGGAATAACAAGAGTGCTTAACTGCCTATGGCACATCACAAGGAACACTGTTTTGACATATATGTGTAAATTTTTCTAGCACAAGGAGGATACTCTATCTCTCCTTGAAGTTAACAATAGAGACAACTCCAACATAACTAGTCAGGGAATTGCTTTGTAATAATTATCCAGAGTCCTTGGCATTAGTTAGAATTTATCTTTCCTTGCAGTGTCATTCTAGTGTCGTGTACTGTAATACACTAGTACCATTGCTGGAACTTGTGGCTTTATTATAGATTTGGTTCATTAGGTAGAAAAAAGCATTAGCAGTCACAGTGTTTCTTTCAGTTAAATAAGAATAAGCTTCAGTCCATTAGCATTTTCCACCACTCCAATACAACCATCATGGTGCCTAGATGCTATGAAAATAGTAATTTCGCTTTTCTTTGAAAAGAGAAGAGTGTATTAAATTGTAGAATCTATTAAACTGTTACTAATTATAACATTGTTGGAAAACCTAGTGCTCAGGAAAGAATGTATATGGTAATGTCTATAAACTACAAAGAAGTATGCAATCATCAGGCTTAAATGCAATTTTCCACAGGTCCTTACATTCAAAGATTCTAATTTGTCTGTCAAATGTCTAAAAAGTAAGTCCAAAAGACTTTGGTAGTAAAAGTAGATGACCAAATTATTAATTATTCTTAAATAAACAGTATTAAGTATATAGAATATATAAATACTCAATTACTTTGAATCTTGCTATACTTTTAGATAGTATTTTTAGAACAGATTTTTTTAACCATCTGAATCTAATTGATCCAACCACTTCCCCATGAAGAAACTTTAAAAATTAAATTATTCAGACTCCATGATAAATGTTTAAAGCTTTAAAATATTATTTTTATTCTCTTCACTTAATCAACAGTTTGTGTTAGGCTGAGAGGACTACAGGATAAGAAAGCCTTTGGTCCAACACAGTTGTCTTGTTTTATGCAGAACTGAGAATTATGAAAAAGTTTTCTACTACTCACTGTGAGAATTGAGGCTACCCTGTCACTTCAGATATCTAGCAGGAATAAACTGGTTTCTTGCTAAATTCTGGGTGCAATGTTTTTCTCATCAGATTGATTGTCAAGACCTTCATTTTATGTGTAACATAAATGGAAGCTGGAAGCTGGTGAAATGTGATTGATTTTCTGATTTTCCCCACTGCATGGCACAGTCAACAATTAGATTAGTTGTTCCAAAGTATTTCACAATTTCAAATCTCTACCCCTGAAAAAACAAGCCTGGGGCAGTTGCTATGGTGATCATGCTCATAGCTAGGCCCCCAGGCATAAGGCAAGGCGACCTACGCAGCCATTAGTAACTGGCTCTTTTTTTCTTTAGTCCCTTGACTACAGGGGAAAAAGAAGATAGACAATGTGTCATTTATTGATCATGAAACCACTTTCAGTGATGAAGAGACAATGAGTGTAACTATTACTTTTATATGCAAGAATAAGTAATTCTTATATAATTAGGGAAAACTTCCATTACTTCACCATAAATATAAGAAAAAAATGATAATTTCTTATTAAAGAGCACTGTTTTGAAAATTAATTATAATAAAGCATTTGATAGGGTCACTTAGCCAACAAATTAACTTTCCATACAAAGACAAAATACATATACTTGGTGTTACTAATGTCATCAAAAAACAAACAAGCAAAAAACAGTGAACTTTTAAAAGAAAAATACAATTTAAACAGAACTCATAAAAATATAAACGGTAAATGCATTTTGCCATTTATCTGAATACAGTGGATTTGCCTGAAAGGAGGCTTTATTTTATGCGTGTGCACACATATGGACACATACACATATTTTAAGGGAAATTTTGTTCTTATGTTATTAAAATATTTAAGAAGAATTTACTAAACCTACTATGTTTAACCATTATTTTTTTCATAATGCATAGTCTATCATACATACTTTACATATGAATAGTTTGGTCACAGTTCATTATTGTTAGTAACTGAAATACGATTTCAACACACTATTGATTTAATCTAAATTGTAACTCAAAAGATTTGATGTTTTAATTAGAACATTGCTTCCTATCATATTAGTCTTTAAGTGTAGATTGAAACTGATTTCTCAGAATGTTAATGAAACTGCTATGTCCCAGTGTCCTACAGGTCATTTCACTCTGCAGCCTTATTTCCACTGATTGACAATAGAATCCCAAATTCACACCTGTCCAAGAATAGACCTTGACTCAACTAGAGAGTGAAAAGCTCAGCTTCCTGATTGGCCTCCAAGGTTGCATTCAGTTTACTTTGTTACTAATTAGTTATAGTATAGTATAGTTTGTTTTTCTAATTAGTTATAGGCAAATTTGTGTGACTGAGTCAAATATATAAAAAGAAACAGCTCCCACAGTTACTGAGATTTCTACCATCTGTCTACTATGTTCTTTCCTCTATGTTATGATTTCACATGAACCATTGCTTTATCAGAAGAGCCAGCCTTTATCAACATAAAACCAGGTTTGGGCCAATGAGAGGTGTTCAGCACTGGTTCTCTCTCCCCAGTGCCTTTTCAATTCCTTTCTACGGTAACTAGAGATTTCTGGTGAAAGAATTTAAATTTTGTTTAATGTTTTTACTAGTGAATTATAGTTATACATAATATTTGGGTTTGTTCTGATATATTAATAAATGCATTAACATAGTTTGCTCTATTTTTTATTCTGTAGGCAGATAAAATTAAGATTTATTTTTTAAATTTAAGAATTAAGATTTGTTTTTTTAAATTTATTTCCCCAAAGTCCTCAAGTTTCCCACTTAGCAGACTTTGCCAAAGATATCTTAGACATGGCATAAAGTGGCCTTGTACTTCTGGCAAGTCCCAGGGTCCTCTCTGTTATAGGTACTAGATTTATCCTATGCTTTTGTCACCATAGGAAACTAAACAGATTGGTTTTATTTTAAATATTTTATATTCCAACAATGTACATAAATAATGAACAATAATGCATTCACTTAGGAAATAGGATTCTCAACTTGGAGATTAAATAGAGATCAGTGTCCAAAATATAATTGGTACACACACTAGCTAATTTGAAAGAATGCTCTTGTTTTTGCCTCCGCTACCACACTTCCCTACAAGCTTTCATACATATAACTCAAGAAAAGGTTAAGGATGTTCTCTGTAAAATATAATTAAAAGAACTATCAAACAGTTTTAACTATATCAAACCATTCATGGCTATACATGATAATAAAGGGGGAAAACATAAGTATGACAGAGAGAGGTTGTCTTTTTAAATTTTTTTTATAATTAGTTATAGAATGCACATTATAGAATGTACTTTGATACATCATATATAAATGAAATATAATTTCTTATTCTTCTGGTTATACATGATGTAGAATCACACAGATTGTATACTGGCATATGTATAGAGGGTAATAATGTCTGATTCACACTACTATCCTTCCTACTCTCATATCCCCTCCCCTCCACTTAATAATGTCTGATTCACACTACTATCCTTCCTACTCTCATATCCCCTCCCCTCCACTTACTTCCCTCTACCTAATCCAAAGTAACTCTATTCTTCCTTAGTCTCCATCCCTTATTGTGAATTAGTATCCTCAAATCAGAGAAAACATTCAGCCTTTGGCTTTGGGGGATATTGGCTTATTTTTCTTAGCATGATATTCTCTAGCTCCATTCATTTACCAACCAATGCTATAATTTCAAAAGGTACATTCATACATTGCTGGTGGGACTGCAAATTGGTGCAACCATTATGGAAAGCAGTATAGAGATTCCTCAGAAAACTTGGAATGGAATCACCATTTGACCTAGATATCCTACTCCTCAGTTTATGCCCAAAGGACTTAAAATCAGCACACTATAGTCATACAGTCACTTCAATATTTATAGCAGCTCAATTCACAATAGCTAAACTATGAAACCAACCTAGGTGTCCTTCAATACGGATGGATGAAGAAAATGTGGTGTATATACACAATGGAATATTACTCAACCTTAAAGAGAGGTTTTCTTTTAATTTTTTTTTTTGCTGGGATAAAATTCAAATTGTGACACAAGATATGGGGAAAATAAGATTGTAAGAAAGATATTAGAGCTAAAGAGGAAGGGCATAGGAAGACAGCTTTATTTTCTATATAGAGATACACAAACATGTAAATCAACTTTGGTTTTTGGTATGATAAGTGAACAGAAAATAACAATTGTATGTATTTTAAATTTTTTTTAATGAGCTAGCTCTAACCTCAAGGGCATGGTTTCATACAGGACATCAATCCCTTTCTAGGCATATGAAGTTTTCTTTACAAATGAGAGGCTGGGGGTATAGCTCAGTGGTAGAGCATATGCTTAGCATGTGCAAAGCCCTGGATTCTATCCTTAGCAGCCCCTCCAAAAAAAAAGAAATCAAACAACTCATTAAAAAAATCTGTCCTCCAAATATTCTCACATCTCTCCTATGTCATATTTTTTTTCAGATAGGCGTTTTATTCCATTTTCATGTTATCTATTGATATTATGTCTGAGGCAAAAATACATGAGCCTCTTTGACAGATATTCTTAAGTTCTTTGCAATCTCCTGTTTTATTAGGTAGCAGTAGGACAACATGCTACAATAATCAAGGATAGATACTTAAATGAAAGAACATTAAAAAGCTAGTGAACTTGGCTTTTGATTAAGTATGCCATGTAATTATCTTTTATTCATTCATTTCACAGTCTGCATCCTATATTACTTAATTGCAAATAAAAGAGTAGACCGATCATGTGTACACTAATTGCTAAATATATAAGTGATTGAATGACCCTGTTCTCAGTCCAAGAGGAAAAAAATTATTATTGAAGACATTAAAAAGAAGTCAAAAATAGGACTTAATAATCAACAAAAGTATATACTGCCCTCTTTAGTAAAACATGATTTAAGAACTGACAGTATAAGAACTAATTGAAATAATTCCCATACTTGGTCATTCTCATTTTATTCAGACTCTGATATTCTAAAAACCTATGGCATTAGATATAAATATTGGCAAAAACATTAATGATGAAAAGTCAAGAATTTAAACTATTTTTTTTGGAAGGATGTGAGCCAAAGAGTAGCAAATGCACATTTTCTAAGAGACTGTTATAATGAAATATGAAAACAACCATTTTAAGTTGGTATGGTTTCATTCTCCATTTATTAAAAATCATTTGCATTTATTTATGTCTGAAATTGGGGACTATATAGAGAAGAACATAATTTATTTCAGCAAAGAACTAAACACCAATGTCATCTAAAACATAATGATTTTTCCTTAATTAGCCACACAGATTATCATTGTTCATGGTTCTTGTCAAGGAACAAAATCTTTCTCTCTTTGATGCCTAAGTCTTAACTTTTTATCAAAAACACAATATTCACAGAGGATCAGCTGAAGAATGTGTGTGGTTCAATAATTTTTCTATTGCCTTTGTGTTTTTGTCTAGCTTTTCTTTAGTGCCCTAGAGACCTATACACCTGAAATAAATCCTGTTGCAACTTGTGGAATTACTTCTTCCTGAAAAGGGCTTTGGTGCTAACACTTAGAAATGCCATAATATACATCTCTATGAATTTATCATTGCATTTTTTGTTCAGATATTGGTGAGACCATTGTCTTTTACCTCACACAGTGTCCTTTTATGAGACTTATGAAAAAAATTTTATTTACTTGTTATCTCCAAGAAAAGCTATTCAAAGGACACTGTAAATCTTTAAAGTGACTATGGTAGCTTTAAAAGATGCCTGCAAATTCTTTGACACTTCTTCAATCTAATTCTTCTCTCTTGAATATTGTCTTACTTTCTTTCAGTTCTAGTGAACGTAAAGAGAGAAAAGAAATATTCCATGATTTTGGAGGCTAGGGCATAAAAGGCAACACAACTGACACCCAATTTGGTCTATTGGTTTCACGTTTCTTTCTCTTCCTCTACTTTCTCCTTCCTCAGTCTTGGTCTCGCTCTCTCTGTGCCTTGGAGACCTTAGCCAGTATAATTCAGCAACTTGAGCCATACAGTTACAAAGGTGCTTTGGGAAGCCCAGGCAATTACTCACTCTTTTGCAAAAGACATAATTACAGTCTCCACAATATGTCCATGTCTAGATCCCCAAAGTCTGTGAACACATGAAGTTACAAAAGGCAAAAGAGAATTGTTTGCTAATTAGCTGGCCTCAGGAAAGGGAGGAGGAAGGCAGAAGAAGAGAGGTAGATATAGACATGGGTACTGCAGAGTTGTCAGACAGATACAGTGTCACTGGTTTTAAAGATGGAGGAAAGTCACCAAAAGTAAAGAAATGTGGAAAGCCCCTAGATCCTGGAAAAGGTAGGGAAAAACATGGTTTACTCCCAGAAAGAAATGCAGTTCTACTAATACCTTTTTTTTAGCCTGATAATATCTATGTCAAACCTATAGAAATATAAGAAAATCATCTTTTGTTAAGTCATTAGTTTGTGATAATTTATAACAGATTCACTATAATAGGAAATTATATACTCTTATTTTAAGCCTCTCTGTTAGGGGATGTGTTCTTATCTCTCATTCTACAATTGGAAGAGTAACTTCACCTAATTCTCAGTTTTGGCCTATAGAACTTCATATCAAACCAATGATCCACCTTTGGCCACATTGCAGGATCTCTTATCTCCACACTTTAAATGTTTTTTTTTTCTTGTGATATATTTATTTTTGTATACTACTCAAGTCCTTTTTAGAACAGGTAAGGAAATAAATAAAAATAGCTGAAATAACATAAAGTTATATACTACATAACAAAGTTTTGGTCAATGAGAGACAATATGCATGAAATATATGTCATATAGCCTAGGTGTGTAGAATCTAAATTTTCATAAATACACTCCACTACATTTACACAAAATCCCTTAATATTGCATTTTTCAGAATGTTAAGCGATGCATTGTTATATATACCATGGCCTATTAGAAGTAATTAAGTAGAAGGTAAAATAGCTTTTCTTCCTTCACTCTATTAAAAACAAAACAAACCTCCAAGGCAGATCTAGGAGACCTATAGCTATAGAGAACATTAACTGAAGATGGAGGCAAAATACTTTAATTTAGTTCAATATTTTCTAAAGTTAGGTAAATAAAGCATTTAACTACACTCTTTTGCAATAAGAAAGAAAAACTTTTTACCCAAACTATTAAAAAATGCATGTGTATATTCACGTGTATATGCATCAAAATACACAGAACATGCACATATATGCATATTCTTTCAGCTTCATATCATGTCTGTTTAGGGAAGAGAGTACAGAAGAAAAGAACAAATGACAGTCAGGGGTTGATGGAAAAAGATACAGAATGGAACAAAGGGAATGGTTCTTTTTAAAAATGCCTGATGTGCATACACAGAGAATGTTGGATCCCCACAGAGACACATAGGAGATAGAGAATCAAACAGTAATTCACACAAAGTGTGCGTAAAGATGATTACATTCAAAAAGAAGACAAATGCCCTTTTATGGCATAACTAGCACTCTTTGCATGTGCCTTTTGGTGATAATCAAATATTTCTGATATTACATTGATTTTGAACATTCTGTACATTACTATGGAATATTATCTATTTCTTATCAATTGCTCTATAAATTTGGTGAATACACCTTTCTCAGGTTGTCTCAAGTGCTCTGAAAACAATGCAGCCTGTGAGGCTGCTGGGCCACAGGCAGTCACTGTGTGAAGTGCACAGTAAAAATAATTACCTGACACCTGGAATCTTGATGGTTTGTTCAAGTGATTTTTCTGAATTTGTCTGTTTCCTGCCACCTGGTTGCAACTATCTCTGTGTGTACCACATCTTTGTAACCAAGCTTCTGCTTCAGTTTCCCTATTGAGCCTGAAGACGTGCCTTAAACCCCCAATCCATTCATGAAATGGCTATCCCTTAAGTGTGCACATCTGTCTCTCCTATGTACTTAACACAACTGACTAGGGACATGCTCCAAAACATATGTATAAAGTGAAACCTCCATATGTGCTGACCTGGCCATAGATTTCAGCCACTAATCACTGTATAGCCACAGCTTTCTACTTCCTTTCAATATTATACTTTGTTCTTTTGGACACCTTATTGATATCACTAGCTCAGCTCTGTCTCCTAATTTATCATTGTGGTATTTTTAAAAAACGACAGTCGATTTTCCTCACCTGGGGTAGAAGCAAAAAGATACTCTGTTTCTCAACTACAAATCATTTAGGAGGAATAAAAGCAAGACTTAAGTATATGTGCAGACCCTTCTGTGCGAAGTTCTTTGACAAAGCTACTTGTTTATCTGAAACAAATGTAGAAACAGAACATAACCTGAGGTATTCTTAAGGACTTCATCTTATGCTCCTTTGTACCTCTAGAATAGTTGGCATTGGATGCTCATGGGATTTAATGGCTACTGATGCTGATCTCATCATCACAACAGACTGGAGTCTGTGAAACAGTAGATTACCACCCAAGACATTTCCCACCATTTAATAAAGGTAGGTCCCCTTTATTCTTGGATATCAACAGGAACTCCCTCAATATGCTTAGGTTAGGTCTATCCATGGTCATATAAATGTTGCATATGAATTCCATTTTATATCAGTAGAGTGAGTCTCAGTTTATAAAGCACTTTTGCATTAATCATATAGAATGAAGGCACTTTCTGTTCAGACTCTTTCGATGCAAGTATAGAGCATTATTTGCAGATAATATGCTTCACTGAGCCTGCACTGAATTGTTCACGTAACAGCTGTAAATCAAGATTGACTTTTTGAACCTAACTTTGCATAATTCAACAAGCTACTCAACATCTTCTGCCTAAGCAGGCTCATGACTTATAAGAATCTGAAAGCTAAATAATTCCCCATGACTGTCTCAAAAATGATTAAATAACAAAAAGGTTTTGCATTAACAAATCAGAAATGAGTCACTTACTGTCTGATTCTTCTCTGATCAAGAAGTGACAGAGAAGGTGCCATTTACAAAGAGAAATGTCATGGAATGATTGAATTGTGAATTTCTTCTAGTTTCCAATTATAAGAAAATGACCACAAAAGGAGGTGGTAGATGGGGGATAATAAATGCTATTAAATACTAGTCTGTCAAGAGACAAATTTATCAGTGTCCTGGTGGTAGATTTAGTCTTAGCTCAGGGGAAGTAATCAGCTCTGCAGTTAATGAGTATACTGCTTTTAATCATTTTAACATATATAAGACTGAGCAGTGTAAATCAGAAACACCAATAAGTCAATATATAGTTATAGGGAGCTTCAACATGGCATGACAATCAGAATTCATTACTATGTTGAAGCCTTTCCACCTTTTCATCTGTGGGACAAGTGTTTGGAAAGATGGTGACCAGTTCCTCCGCTAACTATCCATTTTCATTGTCCCCTACTTCTTCTACCTTATTCTACCATGATCATCCTCCTTCCCATATAGGGTAGTTTTACGTAGCAGTAAACATTTTTTTTTTACCATGTTTTTTTTCCCAACTTGACCTGCTCCAGTGAGCAGACGGCTTATACCTGGAAACTCTCTGCTGTTTTCATCACTCACACCAGCAATGAAAATGAAAATAAGAAGGAAGAGGACAAGAAGGAGAACAAACATTCACTGAGTTTCTTTTTGTCAGACAATTTTTTCATGTATTTATCACATATTATAGAGAGGTTCCATTATTATTCCTATTTTACTAAAGAGGACAGTGAAGCTTGGAATAGTTGCCTAGGGTCAGAGGAACTGGTATATTGTAAAGATCTAAATTATGACATAAACTCCAAGCACAGACTGGGGTTGGAGCTCAGTGGTAGAATGCTCGCCTCACACACAAGAGGCACTGGGTTTAATCCCCAGCACCATATAAACATAAATAAATAAAATAAAGGCATTGAAAGGAAAAAACTTCAAGAACTCTATCATTATATTAACAATTTGCATTCTTAGTGAAATCTGAAGTCATAAAGTAAGATTAAAATCACCATCACCTCACTTTAACCATACTTAATTAAGCATACCATGGCTGCATGATAAACTTAGCTCTATGGCTTCCACAAAGCTTAATTATCTAATATTGGTATTTAAGTTATTTCATATAAATGTGGGGGGTTTGAGGGAGGGGACATACTTGAGACTGAACTCAGGGGCACTCAGCCACTAAGCCACATCCCAGCCCTATTTTTTGTATTTTTTATTTAGAGACAGGGTCTCACTGAGTTGCTTAGTGCTTTACTTTAGCTGAGACTGGCTTTGAACTCAAAATCCTCCCTCAGCCTCCTGAGCCACTGGGATTACATTACATGCACCACCATGCCTAACTACAAATGTTTTATAACTTCAATTATACTCTAAATTCATGTAGACTAACAGCTATGTCTATATAAATTTAAAATTTCTTCTTTACTTCCCAAAAATGTTTTCATAGGGACAAAGAAGAGAATCAGATATTTCCCTGGCCTGAAATATACTGGGCTCTTATGGAAATGAAGGGACCTTCACTGAGTCCAGTGTTCAAGTAATTTACACCTCATTCCCCTAGACCCTTATTCCCACAGATTTGCTCTCTTCACCATCCAGTTTTCCCTATCCCAATAAATATTTCCACCATGGTTTAGTTGTTCAGATCCAAACTCAAAGAGTCACTACGATTCTTTCTTCTTCAGCAGCCCTTATATCTAATCCTCAGAAAGTTTTTTGACTTGTTCTTTGGATCAAGTAGCTGTACCTGTACTTCATCAACTGGAGTTCTCTCCACTTCCATTCTATTAAGATGGCCTATATTGCCATAATCTCTTTCCTGGATTATTATACCATTCCATCTTCCAGCTTTACTTTTGCCCTTCCAGTTATAGTCTGATACGCACCAGCTTCAAAGGTGATTTAAAAATATTAATCACATCATGCCATTTGCATTTTCTAAATCCTCTAGAGTGAGGAGCCCCAGAGGCATTACCAGGGCATGGTTGAGGCTGAAGAACCTGATCAGATACCAAGGGTGAAAGTGATATCTGCCCCCTCATCACTTCTAATACCGCATATAAGAAAAAAATTTAAAAAAATGGCACGGTGGCCTACTCTGTTATCCCAGTGATTTGGAAGGCTGAGGCAGGATAGGAAGATTGCAAGTTCAAGGCCATTCTCAGCAGATTATTTAATAAAGCTCCATGCAACTTAGTGAGACCCGTCTCAAAGTAAACAAATAAAAAGGGCTGGGGATGTGACTCTAGCAAAGAATTCGTGTGCTCAATCCCAAGTACCTAAATAAATAACAGGATGACTCCATTCTCTTAATTGGGTCTAGGACACCTTTCCTGACTACATAAACCCACACATAAGCCTATCCTCACTGAACTCAGTCCATGGACACTACCACGTCCTCTTCTGTTTTCTTCTATAGTACTCACCATTATAATTTATTTATTTGCTAGCCTCCATCTCCTTATACCACAGTTCAATACAGACTCATGAGTAGGGACTCTCATTAATTTATGAGAGTTTCCTAGTACAATACCTATTTCATAGTTAGGGCTGAATAACTGTTTCCAAAATGAAATAACAAATAAATGAACAACAGAAAAAGCTTTTTGTGGTTAAATATTTTTTGTTGTTGTTGTTTTTCTGAAATCACTGGTTGAGAACTTCCATTCTGAGTGTTTTGAGTATGTTTTTTACATTCTCAGGAGATATTTGAGAAATATTTTCATGTATTTTTCCTTGGGAGGAAAGGAAGAATATGTCATCTACATTTTCCTTGTACACATAGCTTTAATACTCTAGTCCTCCCTGTGGGAATCTAACCTGAGAATTATGTGAGGATGAAAAAGATAATTGAAAGAATGGTGTAAAAAATTCCATGTTGCCTTTCCAGAGGATGCAATAGAATTTTCTAGCATGATATATTACTATACACGCCCTCAGTAATAAGGCGAACCTGAGAAAATGTTATTTCAGAATATTACATCAGTGAAGAGCTCTAACTCTCTTCAGTTTTGCCACAGGGTTTTTAGGATTGCTGTTGCAGTGCTTACTTGAAACATAATCACAAATAAGAAGTGTGTGGAAGCGACAGCTATATTAACTTCATCATGTAGAGTTAAGTATCTAACACACTTGGAAGTACTGTTCCTTCATTTTCATAGTATCCTGTCTGAAAGAAGGACTTTATCCTATACCATGGATAAGGCCCCTGGGCCCTGACTTTTTATAAGATTAGCCCTTAACCCAAACACTCTTCTTAAATTAGGACAAATTACACATTCTCCCTCTTCAGATTTATTTCCCTAATTAATGGTAGAAACAAACAGAAAAACAGGGAAAATTTGCAAAAATGGCCTAGAATACAACAGGAATAGAGATAAAGGTATTATCAGAATGCAGACAAAAGTCCCTTCTCAGGCTCTGAATGTGGCACACTGTAGGAAGAGGAGTGAGTTACTAGACTTTTGAGCCTCCAGGCTACACAGTTTAGGAGTAAAGAGGCTTACAAACCAAGGGACTCCAGCTGAAACAGCCTATATACTTGAGAGCAGATTCAGGGTACTCTGAACTCTAGGATGAATTCACAAACCCTAAGACATACTGGAAAGTTTCTCCATTCAATGATTGTACTCATTCTAACACAGATGTCATGTAATTGCTGATATTTGACCATTTTTGAGCTACAAGAAGCAATATTGTATGGTTAAACCTCAGGCAACCATGAGTAAGAATGGAAATAGGAAGAAGATGTTGACTGTCAGACCTGTTATGCTCTGCAAAGTCAGTTTATCTTGGCTCGCACCACCAAATTCTCATCTGTGGAAGTAAAAACCTATTCAGATTCTATACCCTGTCTTTGCAGAATAGACTTTTTATGATCTCATAGTACCTTGTCCTCTGGACTCTTCTTTGGTGAATTCTGTCTCACTTTCAACTGTGTCAACAAAGATGCACACAAAGCATATGCTGGCTTCTACAAGAAATCCACAAATACCAAGCAAGCAAATTTAAAAGACTTATTTGAAAATTTGGGTACTAATCTTTGGTCAGCTTTAGGACAGGTGCTACTAGGGAGAATGGATATCAAAGGATGACTCCAAATGCCATCCTGGCTAAGGAATTTCATCTACCTGAGGATGCACACATTTTGTAATAAAAGCAATACAGTACAGGGACACAGAAAATGACAGAAAGTGAGGTGAGGGATGGTGGGATGAGTACTCTGTGTATTCTGAGCCAGACTGGACAGGAAATACATTTCTTTCCTAAAAATATGCTTCCAATGAACACATTTCTCTAAAGGAAATAAAAAGAAATCCCAACTAATTCATCTATGTATTGCAATTACAGCTTACAGATTTGAATAAGTAAGCATTGATGGGAGTTGTTGATTAAAAATTAAATTGATTTTTTTTCTAATGGTCACCTAAGAATAAGAATATCCTTAAAAGATAATGTGCAATTCTTTCCAGAAGATGAATTTGAAGAATGGGATAGATTGAAAAATCTGAATCTTAGGTCATCCTGTAATCAAATCACTTTTTGACTCTATCATTAATCTGACTTTACCATAAATTCAAGCTTCCAAGAGTACAGAGGAATTGACAGAGGCCTCCAGAACACTTCACTCATGAACATAAAAACAACAGGCAGGGATTGTTTTATTTGTCCCTGAAAAGCTATGTTTACATTACTAAATCCTCTAAGCAGAAAAAAAGTGAGGGCTTCCACAGCTGACTCCTAGAGATGGAAGAAAGTTTACAACAGTGATTTTCAATCATGAGAATCACTGGAAGAGCACTTAAAATTCTAGAAGCTGGGACATCATCCACAGTGTTTCTGATTGTATTAGTATTGGGGAGAGGGATCAAAGCCTTTTTTAACCTATACCAGGTAAGCCTCTAAAAATTACAGATTCCTGGACTCTATACCTTGGTGTTTCAAATTTACATGATTTGAAGTTACTTTTAGGAATCTGGGTTTTAAAAAGTTTCCCAAGGACTTCCTCATTTTTAAAACTACTAATCAATTACAAAATTGCAAAAAAAAATCATATTTGGTTCTAAAACACAAAGCCCAAGAGATCTAGAAGTAATGTAATAAGATTTCTTGTGCGCTGTGGCAGAAATAGTCTGAGAACCCCTGGGATGCCACCTGGAAATTATATTTTGAAAGTACTATGATGGTCAATGAAGCTCCCCATCTTGAACCCTCATCTCCAGGAAGGTGGCTCAAATGACTTCTACTCTGTTCTCATTTAAGGAAAGATGACAAATATATCTCCCTCTAGAAAAGCATACCCACAATTGAGCAGTCACATTAGCAAGTATTAGGATACAGATCAGGGGTTAACCTCACTATACTTATTTTGTCAACAAAAATAATCAATAGCACTTAACATAATGTCCCCTCACTTATCTCACTTATATATGGAATCTACAAAAGTAGAAGTACAGTACAGAATGGTTACCAGAGGCTTAGGAGATGGGTGGGGGGTAGATGGGGGAAGAGAGAGACATTGTCCAATAAGTACAAAGCTATAGCTAGGTAGGAGGAATCAGTTCTTGTGTTCTACTGCATTTAATGGTAACATATTATACACTTCCAAAAAGCTAAAAGGATTTTAAATGTTCTTACCACAAAGAAATTGTAAACATCTGAAGGGATGGATATATTAATTATCTAATTATTCTACAATGTATATATGTATCAAAAGATCATTTTGTATCCCATAAATATATATAATTATTATTTGCCAAACAAAATTTCAAGAAAAATAGAAGGATCTGACAAGTTGTTTGTTATGAAGGCTTCCAAGTGACACCCCAAAGTAGAAGGGCAACAGAAGAACTCTCCCATGGAAAGGACGGTTCCAATGCAACAGACAGGAAATCTCTGCATATTTTGCTAAAAGGGAAACATCCTCACATTATAGCTTTTTGGACAAAACAGTAGTATTACATTATGACATTAACATTGGCTTGAAGACATTTTTTTTCTGGAAATGAGAGAGATCTACTTCAAAGATATTGCAGTAGTTTAATTATTTAAAAATTAACATAATATAAAAATTTATATAATAATATAGATCACTAGAGAAAATTTCAAATATGCATATTAGTGGATATTCATTAGGAAGTATACAATTATAGAATCTCAGGAATAAAGTGTTTTTAGAGGTCTCCTTTAATTATTCCGATATGCAACAGAATAAATGACAATCTATTGATGATAGATTTCCAATAAGTATCACCTTATCAAATCAGACTGAGGATTAAGGGAAATGAATTAGCTAGCTACATAAACTTGGCAATTTACATAACTTTTCAGGTCTCAATTACCTGATACATACTGTGAGTGAACTGAATTCAACACTAAAGTCATGTTTTCAGATTAGTCAAATGTATGTCCCTCTTTAGTAAATGAGTAATCAAATACAACAAATGACAACCTGGAGTGACTTGACCATCAGGGAATACCTCAGGTGTCGTGAGAAAGAAAAACCACAAGATTATATTTTGGTTACAATATGCCTTGAGAAGAGAATGACAGAACTTAGAAAGTCTTTTATAACTAATATGCTTATAAGTGGTGTTTTAATCATTACTACCTCACATGCTGACAGAGTGCTGCATGAAGGAAGCCAGACTGATAAAATACTTAGGGGACCAATCATCACTGTTGACATTCATCCAACACGACGGAGGAAATCGCTACTCTGGAGAGTTATGTTCAGCATAATCAGTGATAATGCTGTCTTTAAAATGGAAATAAGAACCTAGAGTAATGGCACCCTTTTAGGTTGAATGCATCTCTCAGAAGAATGGTTTGTGTATTTCTCTAGCATAAGTAAAACATTTCATTTTATCCAGAAACCTACGGGGAGAAACATGCCATATTCAGGGATATCCTGTTGATGACAGTATTATGGACACACAATATATGAAATGAAGCACCACAAGACAACATGCCATGCAATTTACGTTGCTCAGCATAATTTGCCTCTAAATCATCATTTGTTTGCAGCTATTGTAACTGGGAACTACTGATGATCTAAAAGATGTTTTTATTCTTTAGTGGTCTTTGGAATGAATAGTGCCTGTGATCATTTTGCTCAACAACACACACACACAAATATTTTTTTCGGTCATGTTAAGTCATGGTTTGAGATTCTTATAATTACTTTATTGTATTTAAACTTATAGTCAATGCTTACTTTGTGCTTCATAATTCTATTTAGAGAACAAAGTAGGATATTACTGTTGAGTGAGAGACAAAGGGTTTAAAATTGTGAATAATTTAAATAAATCACAAGTTTGATAATATTTATTTCATTCATTCCCAGCTGGCTTAATTTAAACACTTTTATGCTTTTCAGGTTTTTCCTATTGAGAAGGTGAAATCTAATGTTTAATAATATTCTTTCAGAATCCGTGTACAATGGAACAGAAAGGAAAATCATGAACTCCACTCAATAACTGAATGCACCTACAACTTTCTTAAGTTCTGACAATGTGGCAAAAATTCCAGTTCATTAGGCTTTTCTGTTCTTCTTTCAAAGAATTATGGACATACTGTTGAGCTCAATTTTTGTTAAAATAACATAGCTATCCCTTAGTTCATTAAAAAATCATAACTAGGTTAAAATGACTTTAAAATAAACTTAAAAATATCACAAGTGAACATTAAATTTATTTTAACAGCCTTTTTTGGTGTATAAAATCAATTGGTAATCAAATATATTTAAATAAAATTGAATGGATTATTTTTGTGGATTACCTAACAAATCCCATTTAAAGTATATCTATGCATTTATTTTCAATGATGAATTGCATTGCACTCCTGAGTTAAGTTTCTTGCAATAAATATAAAATCTTTCCACATTATGTTAATAATTTTTCAACTTACTAGGAATCCTTGACAACCCAAATGCTGAACTTAAATTGTAAAATAACTCATTAGAAAATACACTTTTGCACTGTCAAGATTTACAACAAATACACTGGAAGTGTTTTAAAAATTAATATTAAGCTGCTATGCTTGGCTTAATTAGCTTTCTTCTTCATTTACAAAGCATATCTGTCTGGTTTTATGAACTTGGTCTCCAGTCCCCTTTTCTACAAACCTGTTTAATTAAAGTTTAACAGCTGTGTATGCTTTAGAAACAGCAGAATGATTTTTCTCCCTTGAAATACTTAATCCTTTCTTAAAATATGATCCTTCTGAATATATATTTAAGAAGCAATGGACTAGGAATAATGTACTAACAGAAAAACACGGAAAACTTAGAGCACCATGTAATAAATGGGTACACAGTTTATTGAATCCCAACCCACCAGGAAATCCTTTCCCATCAGCATGAGCACTTCTTTGTTCTTCAAAATATATAAATTGGCAGATAGGCAAAACAAAGAAAACTATAAAATTAAATTGAAAGCTATGAAATATTATGAAATATAGTACTCTATTGGATTTTGTAAGATGTTTTTAGATACTAGTAAACACATTCAACACCCAAGGAGTTTGACAAGAGTGGCAATTAGCTAGTTATTTTGGTCAATGACTTGTAAAGTCAGTGTTGTCACTTTATCATCATACATGCAAATATTTATTAAATAATGATATATATCTGCCATAAAATTTCTGAATTAAATTAAAATGCTGATGAATATGATGAGTCCTCGAACAGAGTACCTTTGCTTGTGAGATTAAAATATAATAATACAAAATTAATTTATGGATCCTTAGCTAAGGCATAGAGTTTCATACAATCTCAACTGCAGCTTTCTCTTCTCCAGGGGTTCTCTTCAGCCATACCAACCTGACCATAGTGCGGGGAAATAACATGTACTTTTAGGCCCTTGTGAAAACAAGTTCTCTGACATAGCCTCGCTTCCCATACTGTGCTTTTCGTGTATGCTCTGTTTATGGTACATGCTTATTTGATATGTGCTGAATATACACACTGATGGAAGAGCAAAATCAATTCCTTTCCAGGTTAAGTTCTAATAGAAATTTTGATAACATGAATTATGGTTTAAAATGTTCACTTTCCATTCCATAGTCATACAGACCCACTCTATCCATATTAGGTTTAGCCTTAAGACTGCTTTTGGCCAATAACATATGAATGGATATAATATGTGCCATTTTGAAGAAGTCTGAAGTTCCATCTCATAATTCTACAAGGCTTTTGTTTTGCTTTGTTTTGTTCATTTCCCCTGAGACTGCAAAGATTCTGTCAGTATAAGTCCCTGAGGGAAAAAATAAGGAGCAAAGCCTCATATGGCCCATGGTGAACATATAATAGTGTGAAAAACACACCTCTGCTAATTATAAACCACAGAGATTTGGTGGTAGTTTGTTGTCACAGAATATGTTAGCCTAAGCTCATTGACACAGGGCTTATCTGAGCTTTTTCTATGATAAACATGCACATCCTCATCCCCTTTGCTGTGCAGGGACAATCCCTGCAGCATCTATGATGCTGAAGAGAGAAAAGAAAGACAGATGGCTGAGACTCCTGTTCTGTACTACTTGCCTTCCTTAACCTTCAGCAACATGAAAAACTAATGTTTAGCAAATTAGAGAGTTTACATTTTTAAAGATAGGGAGTTGGGATTGATACTAATTGGACTAAGTTGAAATATTTCCAAAATAAATACAATTATTTCACAGAGTGATATTCAAGATTAAATTTCCATAAATATTGCACAGAGCTTTCGGCAGTCATTAAATTTGACAAATGCAGTACTTACTGAGCACTCCCTCAATACAATAGATTTCTTGAGATCAGACTGTGCTAGATGCTAGACTCCAAAATTTAGTTGCTGCCCCTGACCTCAGGGAGGTCATAAATAGAGGGATGGATGAACAACTGGCTCTAATCCAAATGGGTGCATTTTACGCCTGTTGGATCAATAACGTACTATGAAAACAGAGTAGATGACATTCACTTCTGTGGGGGTAAAGAAGGATTAGTATGCACAGGATAAAACAGGGGCATATGTAGAGAAGAATTAAAGTGTTTTTTAATCTTTATATAGCTCTATCACAACAGTGAGCATGAGTGTGCATGTGAGTAGGAAATGTGACAAAAGGTAAGTATAGTGTACAATGGGAGCACAGAAAGGACCTAACTGCAGAAGATTTTGAAAAGCAATTACAAACTGAGAGTTTAATTTGAATACACATATTTTTATAAATAAATGCATAAATACAGTAAACATACATACATATGTATGTATGTACACACCATATTTCTCCAAATATATATATATATATATATATACATATATATATATATATACACACAAATAAGAGAGAGATGAAGAAGAGAGAAATGAGAAATGTTTAAAGGTAGTCCTCAGCATGCAAGGGCTTCTGACCATCCAGTCTCCTTCTCTAAAAGCAAAAGTTACTCATTTACTACATTTATTTACAGTTTCAGCTGCAAAGAAAGTGAGAAAAAAAATGTCTAAAAAAATGATCAGGATGGAAGAGATGGTCAGGATCTGACACATTACGTTGACTAATTTCAAGAAAATTAATTGTTTACTCATATACAAGCATGTATAGGTGTGATGTGTGTGTGTACACACAGATCTATCCTTTTCTTAACTCTTACAGACAGTCTCTTTTATGAGTGTATCACATTTTCAATCTGTCTTTTTAAGTAAACAATACTGTAACTAACTTCATTATTTAAACTTATTCGAACTCATGTGTAAATCTATCCACCAGATATACTTCTAGAAAATTAACTAGTATGCAGCCAGCTATAGTAATCCAGAAAGGAGACAAAGGACTGCTAACTCATCTTCTGGTTACCTCAGTAGGAATTAGCCAGTGGAAACCAAACCAAACCAAACCAAACACAAACAAAAAGACTAGATAAAAGGAAGGATGTTTCTTGAAAAGCGAAGGTAAGTGAAAATGTACACGAGGGACCAAATTTGTGATGCTCCATGTGGGAGGCATAATGAGATTTATATTTTTTAAAAAAAATAATTTCTGTGGAATTTAATAGGATGCACTGGTAAGGATAAGAAAGAAAAATTAACTAGTATGCAGCTATAGTAAACCAGAAAGGAGACAAACGACTGCTAACTCATCTTCTGGTTACCAAGTGAAAGTGCTCTCCCTGCTTGCCCCCCCCCCTTTCTCCTTAAGAAACTTTTCAAGTCCAGTATCTAAGATGCCTCCTGGCAAACATCTGCCACAGGGAATGGCAGATACTACAAAGAACATAGGAATTAATTGCTAAAAAATGATTGGGGTGGAAGTGATGGTCAGACCTGACTCTTCATAGTATAAAGAAAAAATGAGGACCTGATGCTACTGAATGTGT
Organism: Ictidomys tridecemlineatus; assembly: GCF_052094955.1. Classification (NCBI taxonomy): domain Eukaryota; kingdom Metazoa; phylum Chordata; class Mammalia; order Rodentia; family Sciuridae; genus Ictidomys; species Ictidomys tridecemlineatus. The sequence goes on along the minus strand of NC_135478.1, from coordinate 162,245,353 downwards.
TTTCTTACCAGACACCCCATCTGAATCCTAAAATTGGCAGATTAAGGTTAAGCAGCAAGGTCCAGGTCTTGGGGTTCCATCCTCAGCACCACAAAAAAAGGAGAAAAGAATTTATATTTCTAATCAGTTCCCAGGTGACATGATGTTTCTGGATATCACACTTCAAGAAACAATCCTCAACAACACAGAAACACCACCCTCCATGAAGTGGTTAGGTTGCCTATAGAATGTGCTCCTCTATAATAAAGTATTTCTAGGTTTTGATAACTTTAAAATATTGAGAAAACATGTCATAAAATTTATAGGAAATCTCAATTTATATACCTTTGTAAAACACAACGACTTTTATATTTATATCTACTTAATGATTTCATATTTATTAGCGAGTTAATGTTATTCCAAGTATTTCAAATTCTAAAGTCTACTTCACGGATCTGAAACTACTAAAGGTAAGATTAAATGACTTTAAGATTTAAAAAAAAATTACAATCTCTGAGAATTAATAAAATTAAATGGCAAATTGTAAACTAGAAATATATTTGATATATATATAAGGAGATAAGATACTTGATATATTCAAAACCAATATGAAAACGTTAAATACCAGTTCTAAAAATGGGCAATTATAGAATAGATAGTTGTAAGCAAAGGAAACAAAATGTTAATAAATACATATACTCTTCATTCTTACTAGCAATGAAAATAATTCAAATTAAAATAAAAATAATAAACTTTTTAACCTTTTGTATTAGGGAAGATTAAAATGAATAATCTAACTCAATACAGAGTAACATTTCCATACATTTCTGAGGAAAGTTTCATTCTATCTTTTTTGATTTTCTCCTACTTTATTGCTAAGAAGGTTGCAAATTATAATAATAAGAAGGCATTATTTTTTGAAAGTCATGTGAGGATACTAGGGCTCAGGAATATTATAAAGTTAAGAGTCATTTCAATTTCTATCACACAGTAAGCATTCTCTTGATTTTAATGATAGTTGTATTAGATTTAGAATTCAAGCATAATTTACATAATCCCCCAAAGACAGCTCCAGAAATCCATTAAAGGTCACCTTACTTTCTCATACATATACCAAATTCTAATCTTTTCATTGGTTTCCTCTTCTATTATCATATCCTCTGCTTTTGTAAAGCTTACTGCTTATTATACTTTCATCTCAAATAGAAAATCTTTCAGTTTTGGCTTTCTATCCTACTAAACTCCATTCCAGTATGTATTACTTGCTCTTCTTCATGTTATGGTAAAAGATTAAATAGTCATTTACTTTTTGATGTGTGTAAAATTGAAATCCAGACTCCAGAAATGTTCTTTGGAAGTATCAATATACCTAGAGGTGAAGCAGTGTGGGACACAGCATTTATCACTGCTGCTCTGGGCTGCATATTAAAATCAGGTATCACATAATGGTCAGAGAGAATTTATTTATGTAATAAAGTAGAAAATCTCTTTGGTTCCCAGGTGTCCAGTTGCAGCACTCAAGTTAATGACTAGCTGCTTACCATACCACAAAGATACAAGTTCCATATCACATAATTTACTCTTCTGAAAGAAAATAACAACTGTCAGACCCCTAATAATGAAAAAAATTAATCATTTTCATTCACATTCTCATTTGAATCACAACTACCAGGATGATCAATTCCAAAGTCTTATTAGTTCTGCTAGTAAGAACAATTTGGGCTCTCATTGCAGCATCACTTTGCATAAGAAAACCAGGGAGACATGTTTTTTTAATGAATAATTTGCAATTAATATTTCTGTCAACAAACCTTTTCCAATTTTACAAAACAGCAAATACAGACTTTTGTTTTGAAATCAGCATTTAGAATATGTAGTCATTGCTTGTAACTTAAGACATTGTTATATATGTAAGTAGCCCTCACAATAAGTTAAATAATATTTGAACATTTTCTATAATAATGAATGAGTTGAAGAACTAAGTTACTTAAAAATAATAATCTATCTTATAGGGTGTTAGCTCCTTTGTATTATTGGTTTGATCTGGCACAGGCAGATTGAGCTAACATAACAGCTAAAGAATAATTGGAGTTCTAATGCTGGGCTTATAAAAGGAACTATGCATGGCACGGGATAGTATTCTATCAGAATTTTACCAACTGTAAGGCGATTCTTTTTGTAGTAAGAAGAGACTATTTAAGCAATAAAATTTACTATTTTCTTTTATGAGCATATAGTTACTCTTCAGTTAAGGCACTCCATGGTGTTTTTGTAATATAATAGCTCTTCCTCAGCCAACTCAGGATACATATCAATACCAATGTCATGAAAGTTTCCCCTCTATAATTTTTTCTATGAGTTTTGCATGTTTTGGACTTAGTTTTAAGAATTATTGGTTATCAGATTAACTATTTCATTATAATAATCATTTTGAGTTGATTTTTTTGCATACTGTATGGGGATAGCTCAGTGGTAGAGCGCTTGCCTAGTGTGCATACCCTTGGGTATGATGCCCAGCATGAGGAAAAAAAAAAAAAAAAGACCTAATTAAGCCAATTTCAGTCTTCCACATATGGATACCATTTTCTCAACTGCTGTTGACTATCCATTCTTCAATGTGCATTTTTGGTACACTTTTCAAGCATCAGTTGACTGAATATGCATGGATTTTCTGTTCTGTTCCATTGGTACATATATCCATCTTTATAATAGTACCATCCCATTCTAATTACTATAACACTATATATAATAAATTTTGAAATCAGGAAGTAAGATGCTTTTTTTCTTAAGAAAAATTCTGTAGTGTTTTCAGTTATGCATAATTAATCAAGATCTGAAAGCTTTAAATAAGAATTTTTAAAATAATAACATTTCAAATGTTGCATTGTTCTGTGTAGATTTTTCTTTCTACAAGATTGTTTTAGCTATTCAAAGTACACTGTTTTTGAGAATGCAGAATGATACCACTGTTATGGAAATCAGGATCTCAAAGGGATATTAACTCTCTTGTGTTCATTGTAATACTCTTAATAGTCAAGATATAGAATCAACTGAAATATTCATCAACAGATTTGTAGATAAAATATGTTATATACGTACACTGAAATATTATTCAGACTTAAAAAAAATAGAGAATCCTGCTATATACAACATAAATAAATCCTAACGATATGCCAAGTAAATTAGGCTTTCACCAGATGGGCAAATGCTGCTTATATTCTACTTATATGAAGTATACAAACTAGCCACCCATAGAATCAAGGAGTAGGATAGTGTTTATCAGGGGCTAGGAGGAGAGAGAAATGAGGAGTTGCTAAGCAAAGGGCAAAAATTTCAGTCGTGAAAGATGAATAAGTTCTAGAGATTTGCTGTAAAACACTATAGTTAACAATACTATATTGCATACTTTACAATCTGTTAAAAGGGTGAATCTCGTAAAGTAATCTCACCACAATAAAATAAAAATTTAAATTTATCGTTTAAAAAATGATTTTGTTTCTTCCAACTTTAGGATTCATAAAACACAGAGCTATACATTTACCTGGCAGTACATCAAAATTATTTTAACAGTGACAACAAAATATTTGATTATCTAAAATGAGCAAGGCACTTGGCCAAGCTCTGGAGAAGCCAAACAGAAAATTAATGATAATAAAATTTTAAAAATTGTGAAAGTGTTTTAAAGTTAACAAAGTATTGGTGTTTCTTCTAACAAATCTTCTGTGGTTTTCAAAATAACCCTGAAAATATATGTAATATGTTAAAATTATTAAGGTCAATAACTGCCAAGGTCGTGGAGCTCATAAGAAACAGAGCTGGAAGTAAACTGGTAATGTGGTAACACTCTCTACAATATCAGGCTATCTCACTTCGTTCTTAGACATCTAAAAAATCTTTCATATGAAAATTTTAATAAAAATTTTAAAATGTCCATAATTAAATTTTTATCATGAATATATCTGCTGTGTGCCTCAAATTCTTCCTCTAAACATTATAAAAGAGAAACAGTGGTCAATGTTAAGTGGAAACAAATTTAACTTAAATTACACAAAAATACAAGTGGTATATGTTCTTTAATTATTAAGTAATTATTCAGGCTGAAATATTCTTAAGTTTTATTTTTAAAAAGTTATTTTTAGAAAACCTTTTGAGTGTCATACTGTGATAATTAAATGTCTTTTCAAAATATTTGACAAACTTAAATTACTGCAGGCAGAGGGAAAAAAATCAATATTTAGTTCAAGAAGTGTAGAAAAGTTAGTATTTCACTATTTTAAGATGATATTTCTATTTTACTTGGAGTTCATGACTTCAGGAAGGTGTACTAAAAGAAATGTAACTGAACCAGAGTTACAACACTAATACTCTAAGCAGCTCCAGGTGCAATGTGCTTCCTACTAGGAAACATCAGACTCCACAGGAGCTCTTCACCTCATTTATCTAATCCATGGAAAGAGTAAGGTTCATGGCAGAACTGAGAAGAAAAGGCCCAGTGATAGCCATGAGAAAAGGAGCTCAGTGAAAAGCATCAAAAATCAAACACTGATTAGAATCTTTTCAAGCGAAGCAAGGAGATGTGACTGACATCAGGCAGATTATATCATCTTCCTAGGATCCCTGTTGTAGAAGTTTTTTTTTTTTTTTCCTAATTCAGTTAAGTCACTGTCCTTCCTAACCAAAACACTTCTGTTATTTTATCCCATGGACTGCCTAGAGAGCATAGCATGGTGGTTCTAATACTCCCTTTTAGATAATCTGAGTAAAATATGAGAATATTAAATAATGAGGACATATTCAATATTCATTTTCATTTATCCTTCCCTTTTCAATAAAGTATTGGTCTACAGTGTGTATCATCATTACCCAAAAATGCATTATGGTATCTTTGTGCAGGTTACTCCTAGGACTTTTAAAGAACTAAAAGTTACAATTTATGTTTTCAAATACCTTCCTAGTAAAGGTATACTAGCATAACCTACACAAAGGAAAAATAATTCTATATGATGTGTTATGGTTTGAATGTGAGGTATCCCCCAAAATTCATGTGTACAACAATTCAAGAACATTCAGAGGTGAAATGCTTGTTATGAGAGCCTTTAATCCAATCAGTGAATAAATCTCTTCATGGTGAGTGGTAACTAAAGGCAGAAAGGGTGTGGCTTTAGGAGGTGGGCATTGGGGGCATGCATTGAGGGCATATATTTTATATCTAGCAAGTGGAATCTTGCTTTCTGATAATCATGTGAGCCACTTCCCTCTACCACACTCTTCCACTATGGTGTTCTGCCTCATCTCAAGCCCCAAGGAATGGAGCTGGCTGTGTATGGACTGAGACCTCTGAATCTGTGAGCATTGAAATCACTTTTCCTCCTTAAAATTGTTCTTGTCAGAACTTTTGTTTGCAGCAAAAATAAAGCTGACTAAAACAAGATGTATCTCAATTGTATTTGTGAAATATTCAAGAAAAAAGCTACTGTCAGATAAATGCTTTTCTAATCTTTTCAATCTCCTGCTATGAAACATAGGTTAGAAGGATACATACCACATTTCAGTCTGGGGGTTGAATTGGGGTAAATGAAAAGAAGACCTTTCCTTTTTATTTGATATGCTCCAGTATTATTTGAGTTTTATATACTAAATATGTCTTACTTTTGCAGTTCAGGAGGCTGCAGGTCTTCACTCATCACAAATTTCCACAGAAAGTAATCTCCAACATACCCCAGCTCCTCAGGCCAACCAGAGGTTCTCTGCCCCACCCCAATTTCACTAAACTCTCAGGGGCTGTCTAGCATATCCCCAGGATGGTGATTCTCTTGTTACACTACATCTCTTTCATTGATCATTTTTTAATTTTATCTTCAGACTACAAGCTTCACAGGGATAAGAATTATCTGAGACTTTTGATGTTTATAACCCCGGAAGCCAGCACAGTGTTGTGCAAATAGTTAATATTCAAGACACTCAATAAACAATAGTTAAATCACAACAACTACCATTACCATCTCATATTTACTAAACAAAACTATATCCCAAGCCCTGTGCTAGTCAAATCATATCCATTATTTCATGTAATCCTCAAGAAAGCTCTAGGGAGTATGCACTATTATAATATTTATTTTATAGATGAGAAAAATTAGGTTTACAGAATTAAATAATTTGGCAAAGTAGCAAAGTCAGAATCAAAGCTTTGATCTGAATCAAGGCAGTCTGAATTTATCATCTGTGCCCATGGCCTCCACACCATACTAAATGAATAAATGAAAGACTATGTAGGAACAAATAAGCATAGAAGATTTTTATCTAAAGAAGATCTCTATTCAAGAGACAGAAAGACTAAGGGGCTGGGTTGTAGATCAGAGGTAAAGTACTCGCCTACCATGTGTGAGACACTGCATTTGATCCTCAGCACCACACATAAAAATAAAATAAAGATATTAGGCAGAAAATGAAACTATTCAGGGAAATCACTGATAGGAGTAGAGAGAATATCATCATAATAATAGGAGTCATATTATTGAAGAAGGCAATTCAATATAAATGATCTATTGACTTTCAGAAAATGTCACACCTTTTTAGAACAAGGGGTACCCATTGTTTGATATAGTGTCTCCAGAAACCTGCCTATATTCCTAGACTACAAAAATAATTTTGATTTAAAATTGACATTTATAAAAAGATCTACTAACTAATCTTCATGTAAAATCAAGATCAACATTTCTAGATATGAACTATTTTCCTGATGGTAAGAAAGAAATGCCAATTGCTAAAACATAGTTTTTATTACCAATTGCATTTTTTCCACTAATACATTAATAGTAAGATAAATAATCACCTACAAGGGCTGGGGTTGTGGCTCAACAGGAGAGCACTCGCCTAGCACGTGCGAGGCCCTGGGTTCCATCCTCAGCACCACATAAACATAAATAAATAAGATGAAGGTATTGTGTCCAACTACAACTAAAAAATAAACATATTAAAAAAAGAAATTATAAAAAAATCACCTACAACTATATAAAAGAAAGTAATATTTTCATAAAGACATAAATTGCTGACCAATCCATAATTTTTTAGTAAGAAAGAATCATAGGGCTGGGGGTATGGCTCAAGCAGTAGCGCGCTCGCCTGGCATGCATTCGGCCTGGTTTCGATCCTCAGTACCACATACAAAGATGTTGTATCCGCCAAAAACTACAAAATAAATATTAAAAAAATTCTCTCTCTCTCTCACCCTTTAATAAAAAAAGAATTATAATTCTTCAGCAAGAAGAAGGTAAGAATATCCAGCCTTTTTCATTAATTTCCAATGGTAACATCAGAGGGAAACTAATAATTTTTCACAACACCTCTTATTTAGTGGTAACTAAACCCCGGACAGGCCTTGAGACACCTAAATTCAGTATTCAAGCCCATATCCACTAAGTAGCAGCATTTGTCAGAACCTAAGTATTAAACAAGAATGTATAATTTTGATTTGGAATAACTCATTGTTCAAATTAAACCAAGCTAACAGGCCTCAGAGATTTCCTCAAAACCTTCAAATTACCAACTGGGAACCAGCACATAAATATTCCCTGTCCTCAGGAAGAACCACCTATCCTGCTTCCATTTGAGAACTATACAATAAAACTATTGGATTCCATGCTCGGAAACATTTTATTCACCAGTCTTTATCGGAGTCCTGGATATAAGCTTCTTTTCATATCTCCTTCCTTTCAGTTTAGAAAGCACTGCTAATTCCTAATCTACCAAAAATACCATAAATCAATGCATGGAAGAGAGCCACGCGTACACATTAGGCTTCTATTATTCAGAGCTACTGCAGCAACAATAAAAAAGAAGAAGAAGAAGAAGTTATTAAACAGGCATCATTTGTAGTTTCGCTGGGGAAAACTCAATTTAGTTCTGTTTTTCTTCCTATGGAGCTTATTTGCTACAACAAAATATGATTCAGCTGTCTGTGATAGGCTAATATTGATTTCCATATCTTCAATAGCCCATTTAAAATCAACAGGCTTTAAAATGTTTAATTTCTAGTGGTTCAATGGATTTTTTTTACTAATACCAGAAAAGTTATTTTTAATAAATTATGGTATTTTGACATTTTACAACATAGTGTTTAGACTTGAAGAGGAATTATCACTTAAATATTTTGCAGTGAGAAAAGTTTTATGATTCCCTCCCTCTGACTGTTCTTCTGTATCAGTAAGGGTTACAGAAAGTCTCACACTGTGCATTCCAGTAGGAAAATGACTGTGTTGTGGGAGGAAATGCTTCTCAGAACACTTCTTATTCTCCCCTGCCTAATGCCTCCCTGGGGCCAATAAGTTATTCTGTTTCCTGGGAACACTTCTTGGAATTCATCTAATACAAGGAGGGCCACAAATGAAACAAAAACAATGTATGTGAAGTGAATTATAAAGTAGACTGTATTTCACTTGTCAGATGACCATTTGCAGTGGTTTGTCTTGGCAGGACTGGTTCATGTTTGATTATTCCAATGCAGTAATTAATATTATCCTTTTTCACTCTACAAAGTCTCCTAGTTTAGGTGATAAATTATGTTTGCCCTCTTCAATGGGAACCAAAGGACTCCATTTACTTGCTTCATTGAGGTTGGTAACAACATAAAGCGCCAGATATCAAAAGTCTGTGAAGTATATTTCACCAAGTAAGAGAAGAAATGTTGCTGAGCTTTATTTCTGACTGGGCAGAGATCTGTGAAACAGAAATATGAGTGTCCCAATAAACAATGTTGACGCTTTAGAAATTTCAATTGTGACTGACTCACATTGATGTGCTGTGGTTAGGGATTTACATTCATTTTATGCTTTTTTAAAACTGTGCTTCAATGTGAGTCATAACAAATTAATAAGAAAAAGCAAATAACTATGAACAGCATTTTGGTGGAACTAATGAGTATGTCTAAATATTACTTTCATTAGCTTTTTACTGTTAGTATTATAGATAAGCATACCCATTTGGGTAAACATTATGAAAACGACTACCTTCCTAGCTAAGAGATTCAGAAAATTGAGCCATTGCCTTGTGATTTTAATCAATGTTGGCATTGAGATAGAAAGTCCACACTCCCAATGGGTCTCTTTTAAAATCTTGGGAATTCTTGGCTGAATTCTCTGAACAAACACTTCATTGATATGGTGAGTATGATTATAAATAATGTGACTATTTTTATCTGATTCACTGGAAATAAATCAAAGTAGTCATCATGTTTGTCATAAACAAGGGCACTTAACTGCATTCACCAGAAGGTAGAAATTACTTCTTCAAGGGAAAAATATTCTGACCAGTTATTTAAGTCAGATTGCATGCCTCTAGTCTATTCTCACACAGCAGATAATAATCTATTAAAGAAACCAGTCAGATCATACCACTCCACTGTTGTAAATCCTCCACTTGCTGGCAATTATCAGAAGAAACAATTATCAGAAGAAACCTCTTATCTCAATTTCCTTCCTTAAATGGTAGCTTCATACAATTCCTTAAGCTCATCTAGTAAGTGTTCATTTTAGGATTGCTTTTTTTTTTTTTTTTTTTTGCTTTGAACTATCTTTCTCCTTGATACTAGTATGGTTCTTTTTCCTCCTTCCCTTATTTTCAAATCTTCTCAAACATCTTCTTGTAACAGAGACTTCCAAGGAACCCCTTAAGTAAAATCTACCCTTGCTTTTACTCTCTACCTCTTTTCCTGTTTTATATTTCTTCATAGCACTTCTCAACCATGATATTGCATTATAAGTTATATATCTGTTTACTTATTATCTATCTATATGTTAAATGTTAAGCATTTACTGTCTGCTTTAAACCTTAGAATGTAAGCACCATGAGGGGAGGAATCTTGTTTCTTTCAATTACTAATATCTCTTGTTATCTAGAGGAGTGCTCTTTAAATGAATAGCACTAAGATCGATACTTTCAGTGAATTGACTAAATGAAATATAACTTGATCATCTAACATGAATTTCAAAATTTGGATTGATATGATTTCTCTTATGAATCTGAAGTCCCCCTTGCACATGACCTTTAAATCAGTTTCTTCTGAGAAGGGTAGTCCATACAGTGCTGAGGAATATAAACATGCAAAAACTTTCTCAGAGCAAAATTTGGCAGTCTAAGTTAGAATTACAGCAGCACCAACCACAACAACATGCCTTGACCTAGTATTTTCACTTGTAGCTATTTATTCTACAAAAATAAACAAGACACAAAGCTTTGTGTGTGTGTTCATTATAGCATTTTGAATTCAATAGGACTGTTATTTCTATAATAAAAACAAAAATGTTTTTCTTCCTCAGAAAGTAAGATAAAAGCATCTACTAATGAGAACAGAGAACTGTTTTATAGAACTGAAGTTTCAAATGCTTATGCTTAATAAAATGACTGTAAATTGCAATGCCCTGTTCTTAGATACCTCACAGTACCTTGCATACCTATAAGCCCTTGCAACAGTTTTTTTTATAACTACAAGGTATACATCAGGTGACTGGTCTACTTAGTCACAGATGACTAGACAGGGAAGGACACCTACCCCAAGGACAGGTTTTTGGTTGACCAGTGGTCATCAGATGCATACATCCTATACCTACAGAGATATAGGTATTTTATTGCCTTTTGCCCTATTTTGCCCACTGTTGATTTTCTTGTGTGTTCTTTAGCAACCTAAAGGAGTTTAACTAGCAGTATATTAATGGGAGCTTGGCTTAAACCTTTAACAGGCCTAATCTCTGAAAAGATTGTTTTTTATTCTAATTTATTCTCTAATTATGCATGATTTGAATTAAAAATAATACTGACAAGTACAGGAAGTATAACTAAATTCTAAAAAGTAAGTTTTTTCTTTGATAATTTTATGAAAGAAAAAAAATGGTAATTCACATTTGTTCTTATATTCCCTTCTAGGTAACCCAGTAATATTAAAAGAAAGGTGGGACAAGAAAGTCCACATCATAGTCCAAAGCACTTTGCCTGTCACCAGTTGGGTCACTATTTGACTAATGTTTTGTAGAGGTAATTGGAAAGCATATTTCTACAAATGTTTTTATATGTTCTACTGCTTTTAAAAATGGGGTCAAGAAGAATATGTATCTATAAATTATATTTTGTTATCTAAATACTCTCTTATATTTTTCAGCACTATTAGATATCATTGTAGAAATATATTCAATTATTAATTTAAGCCTCAGGAATCCCAGTATATATAAGTAATGAAGTTTCAAAGAAGGGCTGGAGTTATGTCTCAGCAATAGTTATGGCTAGCATGTGCGAGGCCCTGGGTTTGATTCTCAGCACCACATAAAAATAAATAAATAAAATTTATTGTGCCCACCTAGAACTAAAAAATGAATATTAAAAAAAGTTTCAAAGAAAATAAATTTTTCATTTTATTTAAAAACAGCATATGCTGAAAAACAACTGTTTTTTTTTTCAAAAATAGTATTAGATCCTACATAGGAGGTCAGTCTTGAGTGCAAATATTTCTATTCTTTATGTTACTCATTGCTCCAGGATTGAGTATAGTAAAGGCTACCAATGGGGCCATATGTTGTGGTGTCAATTTGCAGACTTTGTAGGCATGGGCCTCAGGAGTGCAGAGAGTATGCATGATATCACATGCCCAACTCCCTATCCTCCACCCTAAACCTGTGCCATCAACCATAACTCTGATTCTGCTATGTGAGCCTAATATTTACATTGCTGAAGAAGGCAACAACCCTGAATTTTTCTCAGAGAGGCATATTGTAGAATTTCTCAATGCAAAATGCTGTTTGTGTCTGACCATGCTTTGCAAGCTCACATTGTTGACCATTTAGCTAATTACCAATAATGGTAAAATTGAGTTAAAAGCTATGTTCTCTTTGAATTATAATGTAAAACCGATCCCTTGACTTTCTTAACTACTAGATTATTTTACATAGATGACTTTTGCTTACTTTGTCAACTAATTTTCATTTTTTAAAAATAGCTTTATTGATGTCATTTATATAACATACAATTTAGCAACTTAAAATATCTACCTCAGTGTCTTTAGTATTTTAGTTTTTATTGTGAATCTAATTTTTGGACACTGTTCATACCTAAAAAAAAAAAAAAAAAAAAAAAAAAAAAAGCATACAAACAAACAAAACCCTATGACCCACAGTGGTAAGCCCCATTTCCCCTCTTCCACACTTTTGAGAACCACTAATCTTATTTCTGTTTCTATGGATTTGACTACTCTGGACTTTCAGATAAAGGGAAACATAATATTTGGGCTTTTGTGACCAGCTTCTTTCACTTAGCATAATTTCAAATTTGCTGACTCATTCTTTAGTGGGATTGCATATCTACACACTGTTTCCCAATACTAAAAGTATATTTGGATATTCACAGATTGATATTTAAATTATATCTCAAACTTTTAAAATAAATAGACACCCCCCAAAAAAAAGAAATTATGAATTTAAAGCACAGCTCAATATAATAGTTTCACTGATATCATGCAGACTACTAATGAACATTTAATCCTGAAATGAAACTTTTTTCCATAAATCCTTACATTGAAAAGTACTTAAATTGTTTGCTCTCAAGAGTCCTTAGACTCAAAAAATATGGAGAATCCCTCAAAATTTGTATTTATGTTGATACTAGGTACCAATATTTACCATATTGAAAATTAGGAGAAAAATTTTTAAAGACTTTTTGATAATTTAATTTAAAATGACAGAAATATAACTATGTCATAAAAACATATTTGAATGAAAAACTTATTTTCTAAAACAAAAGAGAAAATAGTGAAGAGGGGCATTTTTACGTTTTTGTAAATCTTATTAAAGTGTCTAATTTTACAGACAATAGCTGAATTTTCATAACTGCCTCTGCCTTTAATCTATTACAATATCACACAACTAGAAAATTACATTGTACATTCACAAGAAAATGAGATTATAAAGGGCAAATAACATGTTAGCATTACTGGAAAAAAAAGAGTTTTGATCTAATAGGCCACCTAAATGGGTTTTAGGGATCCTCAGGTATCTTAAAGCCATCCTTTGAGAACTCCTGGTCTAGATTCTGCTCTAATACTGACTGAGATTCATTTTAATGAGATTGCTTTATCTATAGTATCATTAATACAAATTTATAGGATGGAAACTCTTGGTAAAACAGAATCAGGAAACTTCAACAGAATAGTTTTCAAAGCATTTTGGCTACTACATTATATAGACCTGTTTACAATCTATTTAAAATAAACAGTCTAAGTGAAATACAGCATGCCATGTTACTATACATTTACTCAACCTGAAATATGTTCTTAACTTATCAGCAAGTAGAACAAATGAGACATTACTATATATTGTTGAAATATCTTATTATTACAGTATTATCTAAAACTTCTATTTTTGTCATTAATTCATAAGTTTATATTTTACACTCTTTGAAGCTTCTCCCCATCTTCATGATAATTAAAGATTGCTATTAGTTTCTGTATTTGCTTTATAAATCGTAAAATATTCTTGAATACTTCTAAAATGTACATTAATATAATAATCTTCAAATAATTGTGCTAATCTGCATACCTAAATAAAATGATTTAATAGCCACAAATTATGTGGTTAATTTTAGTTTAATTAATATTTATTTTTTGTATGCTTTACAATTTAAAAGTAATAACATGATCCGTAAGTTTATGGATGCTTGCAATCCCAAAATGATTAATGAGCTTACTGAAGCTGTAGCAGCTCATGTAGAATACCTCCAAAACTTTGTGATTTAAAACTAAATTTAAAAATCTAGGTATTTAAAACTCAAGCTCAAAAACCACAGTCTGGGCACCTACCTTATAATATCTCCTTCAAGAGCAATCACTCTCTTGATGATTTTTTGCTCTGGATTTTTAGGAGACCTATAATAAAAAGATAAGTTTATAAGTTATGTCTCTATTTAATCTTAAGAAAATGAAAAGAAATTCTATAGCAAATAGATTATATTAAAGTCATTAAAGAAATATTTGAACCTATGATATAACATCAATCCTACTTAGGTGTGAATTAAAGTTACTAATGAAATAATTTTCATTTCAAATATCTGGAGAAAAAGAAGTCATGCTGAAACTTTGCAAAAATAAAAATGCAGGATAAAGAAGTTTATCATTAAGGGATAAAATTTATTAATAGGTTATTAGTGTCATTAAATACTTTGGGGAAAGACAAAACATACATAAGAAAGCATTTAGATATTTCTTTAAAACAAAAGCATACTTAGGTTAATTTTCTTTAAAATTAACAGAGGAGTTAGATTTAAATACTAAATTAAATTTAAAAACTAAATTTAATTAGACTAATTAAATTATATACTAAACAGAGGAGTTGGTTTAAACTCTCCAGAAGAAGCATTTTTTTAAAAAAATAAAAAATTAGGAAATTCCTTTATGCTACATTTACACTAGCCATTTGAAGATTATAGACTATAGTAGCCCCTAGAACAGGGTTACTAATGGTTCTGATGTACTTAAAAATGACATCATTTATTTTAATCTATTTGAATAATAAAAAAAAAAAAACTTCTACTTGGAACAATACTATGTACTCTAAACGACTCCTCCTGGTAGATGCCTCCTGTGTACATCCTTTCGACCTTGTAATAATAGTGATCTGTGAGGTCAAGACAGTGTGGGAAAAGTGATGATACATCAGTTTTGAGATGTGTCATGAAAGAGACTTTCACTTCTAGTTTGAGCTCTTCTTTTCTTGCTCACTTCACCCACCCCTCCTCCCCCTCCCCTTTTTCTCTCAGGGAAACCATTTCTGTCCTGAGTAAACCTGTTGAGAAATCACTTGCTGAGGACCCAGATCTCCTCACAGTCATGTGAGTAAACTGAGAAACAAGACCTTCACCTTAAGTCAAGTCCTTAGGAACTGTAGCACTGGTTAACATTGCGACAGCAACCCCATGAGGGATACTAAGCCAGAACTAACCAGATAAGGAACTTCTGCTCTCCAAATCCTTAGGAAATATGTGAGGTGAATGTTTGTTTTTTTTAAGTTGCTAGATATTGGGGTAATCTATTATACAACAGTGCATAACTCTATTTTGATATGGTTAATTTACTGCCAATAACATTAAGTCAATCTAAAACAAAAGTAGGGGGAGAATTTTTGTGAATATTAAAATCATTTATGCCCAGGGTTTGATTTGATTATTGAAATGCTCATTAGCAGAAGACAACTGTTTAAGACATATGACATAACCTGAGAAGAAAATGCTCTAAGCTAGGCACAGTGATGCATGCCTATAATCCCAGCAACTCAGGAGACTAAAGCAACAAGATTGAAAGTTCAAGGCTAGCCTAGGGAATTTAGCAAGATCATGGTCTCAAAAACAAAAAGTAAAAAGTGCTGGGGATATAGGTCAGTGGCAAAGTGCCACTGGGTTGAATCCCCAGCATAGCAAAAAGAAAATGCTACAAAACAAGAGTAAGACCCGAACTAAGTTTCCCTTGTAATATTGAATGAGACTTACCATTTATGAAATAACAGAAAAATAATCCCTACTAGCTAGTATAAAAACAGTTATGTGAACAATCTTTAAGCTTTTGAGATGCTTGAGAAGAATTTTATATTTTTAAATAATCTGTTTTTTAAGACCATGAAACAAAATAGAATATGTAAAGTGAACAATCTTTATGATTAAAATCTTATAAATTACTACTTCAAATACATCTATACATTTTAATGTAATATTAAACTCATGACTCTAATCAAATAATTCAAAATGAAAAAAGCTATTACTAACATTAATTCCATTACTGCTTAAAATCTATTAGGCTGTTGAATGCATTACTTTGATGTTAGTAGAAGTGGTAGAAGAGTTATTACAGATTTACATCATAAATGTTATTAAACTTCTCTTTGTCTTAATTTTCTTGGCCACTTGCCTATCTTCTAGAAAATGTGAAGAATAACAAGTGGAGGATTACACCTTACTTTAGGAATATAATATATTCTTCCAAGTTAATCCTCAAATTTACATTTAAATTTTTAATTTTAGTATTTTCATAATATGGCTTGTTATATTCATTTCTGAGACCAGCATTGTAAACATTCTGTTTTATGCTTATGATTTAATTAGGTAAGATTTCTATAGACATTTGGACAAGGAGCCTAGAATTATCTCTCTGTTGCATGGGCTCAGTAAATCTTTCCAGTATGACAGAACATGTCTCTAAACAGAATGGCTTTAGGGTAAGGAATAAAGTATAGGGTACACATAACAGGATATCCTTAAGATGATACTCAATGCTCTACTTTTGAATTTCACATTCTATTCTGATGTTTCTATTTTACTCACTGACAAGTCACACATAACCAGGCCTTAGATTTTGTAATCTTTTAACTAATTTCATGTTTTCTATGTCCTCAAATGTAGTAATTTTTGGCCCTTTCTGGAGCACTGGGAAGGTACTTTGGGGTACTTATGAGGGACCCCATGTTTTGTGGAAATGGCACGATTAGCACCCAACCCACCTTCTGTCACTGACATCCCTATGTCCAATAGACCCTTTACTCTGGACCTACACAGTCCCATTCTTCTCCCATTTGAGGCAAAATTCTAAATCTTCTGTGAATCGGACAGATTTTCATATTTATATGGCTGAGAATTGGGCCAGACTGTCATTGAATTAATCTCTGGATTAGACGTCACTTTAACCACAGTCTAATGCAAGCGTTGATCCTTCAAAAGTACCCACCATTTATTGGACACTAATTACATTGCATGTAACCTAATGAGGTTTAAATCTTGGTGCTTCATTAATGAAGTAAAAGTAAGAATCAATACTCAGGGGATACTTTATATTAAATAAGGTACATTTCACTGTCCTAAGGGCACCCATGCACTAAATCATATGATTTGGCTTGACCATAATTTTTAAAATTTGAGTTTTGTTATTGTTTTAATCATCAAAACAAGAGTAGAAAGAAAAGTATGCTCAATGTAGTCATAAAAAGTCCTTCCTTTAAGACTTACAGAATATTTTTAACTCTCTAATAAAAGTATTTTCAGATTTTGTTGCATGGATGGCAAAGAAAAGCCTTTCAAAAGTTAAGTTTTATTACATAATTAACCAAAGAAATACCAAAACTAAATGTAACAGTGTGTTCTGGTTTGGATATGAGATGTCCTCCAGAATCTCACATGTGAGACAATGTAAGAAGGTTCAGAGGAGAAATGATTGGGTTGTGAGAGTCTTAACTTAATCAGTGAATTAATCCCCTGATAGTGATTAACCTGAGTGGTAACTGAAGTGATAGGGTATGGCTAGAGGAGGTGGGAATTGAGGACATGGCTTTGGGTATATTTGTATCTGGTGAGTAGATTCTGTGTCTCTGCTTTCTGATTGTCATGTGAGCTGCTTCACTTTGCAACACCCTTCCACCAGTATATTCAGCCTCACCTCAAGCCCTGAGGAATGGAGCTTTCTGTGTATGGATTGAGGCCTCTGAAACTGTGAGCACTCAAACTTTTCCTCCTTTAGAATTGTTCTGATGGGGTCCTTCAGTCACAGTGGCAAAAAAGCTGACTAAAACACAGTGTTCATACGGAATAGTCAAAGTTTAGTTTTAAATTACATCAACACAATTGATAAAATAAAGATAAGGAGCAATTTCGGTGTTGGATTCTATATAATTGCTTTACTATCAGTAGTGTGAACTCTGTGCCTACACTCCCCCTTTTTATGCATTCATTTTAAAAAATTAACACATTTTTAATCATTAGTATTCTCAAAACTTTTTACTTAGTCTATCATTTCAGCTACAGTTTTCTCCTTGCTAAACTCTGTGCTTCATGTGAATCTTTATAAACTTCAAAAAAAAAAATCTAGACTTCTTTTGCTCTCTGGGTTCATTCTTATCCTCGAAACTGTGGAACATCTAACTTCAGATATACTCCAGAAAAGGACAGATATATATTTAATCCCTAACAATTAACTTTTTCTCTGATATCTCTGAAATTAGTCCAATCCAAGAGCCTTAGTATTAACAAAATGACTTATGAATGAGGTGGCAAGAACTCAGGTTAATATTTCAAATTTGCTTTTTAAAATCTGATTTTCTAGAAGGAGAAAGGGAGATCCCAAGAAAAGTATCTCAGGCAGTCACAAAAAGTTGTTATATGTTCAGAAAACTTTAATGCAAAGGAGAATTAGAAGACTAGGACTTATCCAATCTCATTTGGTAAGACTGGAACAGGATAGGCATGCTTTTCCTAGTTGGCCATACTCTCAGACTTGAATAAGGCTACTGAGCAGCGACAGTGGAACTTCTTCAGAGCACTGAAGAGGTTCCAATCAGGTTTCTAGAGATCTAAAAACATGACAGTAGCAACAGCAACTTTATTTCAAATTCATATTCATGATCCCTTACACAAGTAAATATGTTTTAATAGTACTGATAGGACAAAACAAAAAAGCAGGAAACTTGAAAGATTTATAAAATTTCTTGGTTAAATGTAAATATTGTTTTCACGTTTACTATGATTAAAAGTTTAATAAGCAAAACTAAAAACTGGTCTTATAAGTAAGTCAGGCTTGATTATATAAAATCAATTAAAATTATGTAAAATCAATTAAATGTGTATTAAAACTCTATCTTCCATAATTAAAAAGAGGTGCCACAGCTTTTTAATTGAGTTTTTTATTCTAAAAACAAAAATCTTCACTTAACTATGAAAAGTCCAAAGAATTTAGTATAATCATAACAAGAAGTTAATTTTTACCAATGTTTATTGACTCAAGTATTTCCTGACAGAACTGTTCAATCTTCAGGTATTAAAGATAATTACAATTACAACTGTACCTCAATATCTAGATAGGTTGTATGTAAATGAATATATACAGCACATAGATAATATACAGCATACATATGAATAAAACTCTGTTATTCTTCCAAGCAGTATAAAGTCATAGTATTTAAAGAAACTGCTTCAACATATAAACTTCTGATCATAAAAACTAAGTTCCCTGATTTATTTATTTTGTAAACATATGTTTTTATTGAATATGCTTAAAGTTGAACATATCTGTGGAAATAGAGAAGATGAATAATTAATATAAATTATATATATATATATATAAGTTAGTATACGGGTGCAGACCCGTACAGAAGTACCATTACTCATTTCTCAAAGTTGGCCATGCCCTCAAATATGTTAGTTTTTCCTTTCGTTAAGCTAGGACTTAGCTCTCAATCCACACTATCACACGCAGGATGCTTTCCAATATAATATCATTTTAGCCCATGGAATAAAACAAAATCAAATGGTTCTTAGAGGAATAAAGCTATGACTCTGGCTTTACAACCCTAGCTTTATGACTTCAAGTAAGCTAACCAGATTTAGACTTCCAGCTTCAATCAGCTTGTGAAATATTGCCACATACTTTTGGTAGGCTTCAAGAATATTCACACAACAAATCACCCAGGAAGAACAACTTATTTATGTTTTCTTTATCAAACCATGCCTATATCTATCAAAATGGCCCAGATAGCTTGACCAACTGAAATGCAAAATGGATACTTACATGTGAGAGCCTAAGTTAGGAACATTAACCCAATGGTTGTGAAAAATGTTAATGCCTGTAGATACATGGAAATGCTGTTAGAAGAGTGGCATAAGGCTCAGTCTATCCCCAACACAGCTTACTTGCCAGTTTGCAAATATATGGGTCACATTGTCAAATGAGGGATTTCAAGCTGAGAGACAGGACCATTTTGGTAAAAATGAGGAGAACCTAAGGCAGTCTTGCTCATTTACCTGGAGCTAGCATTTAACTTCCACCTACCCTTTCACCCATAATTACTTTCTAGCCAGTCAAATATCTGAAAAAAGAGGCAGAATTTTTACCATTAATAAAAATAAGCATCTCATCTATGACTGACTAAGCTTTTGAAAACTGCCCAAAGAGCTATGCCCTTAAAACAAGGTCATGTGTCTTCAGTGTAATTTTCTGCAGTCAGATAAACTGGGAAACTTACACTGATGTGCCACTTTAGCCCTTTTGTCCCATGACTATAGGTATCAGGATACTTTTCATGTCAGAGAACAGAGAGTAAAATGGGAATGAGGACATCCAGTAGTTGCCAGGCTTGTTGGGTATTGATACTGGAAACTTTACAACTGAGAACCAGACAGTCCAATGTACTTCACCGTGGATGCCAACAGAAAGGTGTCAACTGAGGTGCACCCTTCTTCTGAGGCTATCACATTATAAATTCCCCTGAGTTGAGATGCTTCTCTGTCAAGATGGAGTTCCATAAACAGACTTAATTTGATTTAAATTGTCTTGAAAGCTCTTAAATTCATCCTGAATTGAAAAAAAAATAAGCTTTTGCTTGCAATTGGAAACTTAAATTCACTAGTGACAAAATGTTATATATTCTTGGCATATCTTATTTCTATAACTTGAGAATTTGCACCCATTTAATTTTACTTTTTCCACTGCATATATTTGTAGATTAATATACTGTCTAGTTATTTAGTGACATGCATTACTAATGTTTCAACTATTCTACTGGATTCAGAATTTCCTAGTAAAAATCAAGTTTAGGTATATGTGTGGGAAGAGGTGAGTTTCTGCATAATTTTCCTAAATGCTTAGTCTCCTGGAGAATGTTGACAGTGTGGAGGTTACAACATAAATAGAATATGAGGCTTCCTGACTCATTTCTGTTCTAACCCTGTTGAACTTATTAATTTTTTAAAATATAGTACTACTGTTTTACAGAAGAGTTCTCAGTTAGGCTCCAATAACTACACACAATTTGGTTTCTTGAAAATGTCAACTTTATGCCCCCAATCGCAAAACTGAATGGCATCAGCAACTATCTTCAGAAAAAATACATAAGGTTTGGGATTTTACAAAATCAATTGCAACTAGCCACCCCTGAAAACATTATCATTTACTTGCTCAGTGTGGCAGCCACATATAACTCCAATAGCTAAGTTATCAGAAACTTTATCTATGAATTTTTATCTTCTGCTATTTGTACCACAATAACTGATAACTTTGAAAATTTATCTATTGACAAGTTAAGCCAAATAATTCTAAGAATTGTCCTTTGGTGAAAAAAAAAGATAGGTTGAGATGGCAAAATTTTAGTGTGCGCGGGGGGGGGGGGGCTTAAAAAGAATTATGAAAAACTGTAAAGAAACTTTGGGGGGAAATAGAGAAAACTGAGACAGAATTATTACCAAGGACCGAACAGATGTTTCCTCATTAAGATAAACTAAGCAAGAGAGGTACAGAACAGTGACCAGAGAGACAGACAGTATCATGACAGCCAGGTAAATAAGAAGAAAGTGTGGTGCCCGTTGATTCAGCAGTGAGAGTGCAAAAGCACTAGTACCTCCTCCTGGGGGCAGAAGAACCTTGGAGCTGCTAAGTTTGGGTTCTGATCATTGAAAAGAGTCTCAAAATTGGACACATTTGATTATTATTTTGGTTACTCACAATCCAATGAATGACTTTTCCCTTGATAGGTTACCTTTAAAAAGCTTTATTCGATAAGAAAATAAGATGATCAAAATAGTCTTAGTTATAGAGAGTAGAACAGCAGCTGTCAGGAGTAGACAAAGGAGACAGAAATATGGAGATGCTGGGAAAAGTGTACAGAGTTTCAGTCAGACAAGAGCTATGGAGATCTACTGTATAGAACGGAAACTATAATAAATAATAATGTATTATATACTTCAAAACAGTTAAGAGAGTAGATCTTTATGTTCTTATGACAGAAAAAAGTGACAGGTATGTGAGTTGATGCCTATCTTGATCAGCATGATTTAATCACTTAACAACATGTGTGTGTGTTTTTATATAATGGTCATTATAAATATATAGACAGTCAATTATACATGAATACAACTGGGGAAAATATTCCTAATTAATAGTGTTATAGGTTCTAAATAACAAAGAAATTCCTTTCCAAAAATTACAACCATATCTCAACTTGTGATACACAAAGCTAGATTCTGTCTTGCTATTTTTAGTTAACTACATAGTCAGCAGTGTAGAAAATGTGTTCAGTCTTTTTAAAATAAAAATATAAAATATGTTGAGACAACAGTTTGTCAGAATGTCTATTCTTTTCTATTTCAATCATTCTTGTGTGTGTGTATCATGTATGTGCCACGACACACATACATATCTCACACACACACACACATACCACACACTGGTGCTGCTTCTTTTTTGCTAGTCCATGAAATTTTATTCCAGATAATTGGGTAAGTACCTAACATGGAAACATACACTGTCGGCCCACAGGAGTTGTTCCTCACACCAGGAGGCTTTGATTCTAGGTTGTAAGACACTGATTAATGTGAGAATGCTTGCCTGCTTTACTGAGCATTGGTCTTCTGAATCTGTACACACACAAAAATGGACTCTAATCTCTAAAGTTGTCATGATGATATTCTTGGTGAGTTGTACATTTCACAGGCTCTAGATCTACTCTACAGATCAAATGTGTTCAACAGTTTTCTTCCAAACCAGAACAGAAGTGTGAGATTATTAAGTCAAAATGAGAGCAAACCCTCTTCTTCTTGAGTAGATGAAACTCACAGGAGGCTTGATTTCCATAGATGAAGCTTAATGAGTCTCTTCCAGAAACAGGTACAAGAACCATTAGTAATCCTCAAATATCTCTACAATGGAGTAAACCGAGGCTAAACAGAATTAAGAAAAATAATATCCAACTGGTCTTGCGTGTCTGTGGGTTAAATGTATGAAAGAGGTTTTTATTTAAATAAAAGCAGATTCTCAGAAACATATGCTCACCACCCACCCTTCTTCATCTGAATGGCTGAAACTTAGGATTTTCTTTTCACTGTAACATGGAAGCTTTGCCAAGAGACATGAGCACAAACATCAGTGATAAGAATGATCTTCAGCACAAAACATGCTTGCAGGGGTCTAATGCAAATTACAATGGATTTATCAGCAATGGCACCATGTTTGGAAAGACCACATTTATAGATGTTTTTGATTTATGTAACACTATTGTACTCTATTTAAAACTTTAAATAACCAAACTCTACCCCTTAAAATAAAATGCCTTCCTGGAAAAGATGTAACAAAAATCAAGTAAATACTTCTCACAAAAATCCTCTGATTCAGCTCCATTTTCAAATATAGAGCCCCAAAGCCTTACTGATGCATACCATGTTTCTCCCACCCTTTATCAGCTCTTTCTTGCCGCTGCCATCTGTTTGCCTTGCTTTTTCCAGCACAATGCCCATCCCTCCAGGCTGTTCACTGGCACTCAGATGTTCCCTCTAATTCTTTATAGCAATATCCAAGAAATGTTCCAGGTCTTTTCCAATTCTTCTTCCCAAAGATTTCCTTCAGCACCACCCCATGTATATTTTAGACATTTGCCTTTCTTGGATATTTTTTGTCAATTGGGTCATATATAATTTTGTTTCTGGCCCTCTATTTTAAGCACAGTTATTTCCTATTATATTGTTTTGTGTTATGCCTGCAAGGCAACTTCTCTGAATACTACTTATCTTTTACAGTTATAATTCCCTATATCCTTATAATTCCAGGCTTTAAAAATTAAAAGAAAATATTCAGAGGAGTCCTATGATGAAAAAGTGGATAATACAAATGTTTCTGGGAAAAAATTATACTTCATTTTTATTAACTTAACTCACAGAAGTCTATCTACAGTTACATTGATCTAATCATGTAGTCAATATCCTACTATATAATTAATAGTTACAGGTTTTAGACAAATATAAAATATGAATTAATAAAAGTAAGGCAAGTAAGTGAAACTCAGTGATACCTCCATAGTACTAAGAGGAAATAAAAATTAAGGTAAATGATTATTTTCATCTCTTTCATATCTTTCAAACTATCCTTCTAAGTCAAAAATCTCATTTTGATTAGTTATTGATGATCCAGTATAATCACTTTCAAGTCACAGACTCAGCTGTTTGGGATGCAGACTGTAACATTGCTGTGGCCATGTGTACTTGACCTCCTGCCTGTTAACAAAGAGACTCAATTAATTATTTGCTGTTTTGAATGGCTATTTCATTTCACCTCCACCTTTCTTTAAGTGTTAAAAGGCTCAATTGCTTTATCACCTAAACCTTAGCTTTGGAGAAGACACACAGAATTCTTAACTGCCAGGGATAAACTATCTTGAATCAGAAAGCTAATTTTCAGGGCCATAGCTCCTAAATGTCTTATGCTAGAATTGGCAGAAGTAACATATTGACCTGGTGCCACATCAGCTTCCAAGAGATTCTCTATGTTTTGAATGCCTGCAGTGGTTTTAAATTTTCCCTTTATATGATACCAGAGAGACACTAGCACCTCAATAGGTTGAACTGTCAAAGTCACAGTGAAACACTGGTTTTGTTAGCAATATCACCACATGCAACTACAGAATTCTTGTGTTCAGTAATTAATGAAGAAGTTTTCCAGTAAAGTTTTCATTTTTCCCATATACTGTTAGTCCCTTTAGGCTTAGTAGTACAATCTAATATTTAAATCCTGACACACCAAAGTAAGAAAATATCTTTCATTGTGAAAATGGATTTTGCCATTTATGGATATAGTATAATCACTAGCAATGATAGTCTAAATGTGAAAAACTAACTACAAAGCCAAAAGAGTATATGGAATCCATCAAGAGTCTTATACTCTTGAATTTCATGAGCTGTGATGCTATGTCATACTTTTAAAGTTCCTATTTGCTATACACTTGCTTATCTATCAATATATTGTGCCCATCTGCATAAGTAGACCATAAAATGATAGGAATAAAATCTTAACTTTATCATTATATTCAATCCCAGAGCAGATACTTACCCTTAAATAAAGCAAGAAATGAGCAGTTGATAAGGATGATTAGATCATATCACATACACCAAGATATTCCTGCTAGGTATCTCAAATAAGTGCAATTATATAACATTTGTCCTTTTATATCTAACTTAGTTCATTTAGCATGTCTTCTGGACTTATCCATGTGTAGCATGTATAAAAATTTTATTCTTCGATTGCCATTTTCATGACTGATACCAGTCATGGCTTTATGAATATCCAAATTGATTTACTGGCCTACTAACAATATCTTTGTATATTTTATGCTATATAAATGGAAACTGAGACTTCAAAAAATTTATACATTCTTTCCAAGAGAATTTATATTTATAAGAAAATAAATGAGTCTGCCGTCTGCAGATAGAATGTAGATTCGTGGTTCTGAAATTTTAAAGCACAGGGTGGGGTCTTGGGAATCTGTAATTTCATTTTAACAAGTATCTACATGATTTTAATGCAGGTGGTCTTAGATTACCTTTGATAAACACAGCTGGGACCCCTCACATGGAAATTCTACGAAGCTGAACATATTGGTTTCTCACATGTTCAACAAAGACATAAGCCATAAAGGAAAGTCATATTTTCAAAATAAGTATGAAAAGCAATACTGATTTTAAAACATTTTAAGCCAATGAGAAAACAAAATTCCTTATTGGGGAAAAGACAACATTCTAAAAACTTTATATTTAACTTCAACCTGGAAGTAGATACATAACTTACTATATAACTCAAGGGAAAAAAAGAGCAAAGCTTCATTTCCATATTCTATAAAAACCACACTTGAATAAGGCACAATGATAAACTATAACAGAAGAGCTATGGTCTTAGGTATACAATATGTTTCTTATAGTATTTCACTAAACAAGTACGTGCAGATGGCCACAGGATCAGTGACTCTATGTGGCACTAGTGACAAAACAACCTTATTACAATCTATGGCAAGCATGTCCTTTTTAATAGTGTCCAGGTCTAAACTCTAACTGTATCACCCCGAGCAAAAGTCATTTACTTCTCTTAATTAGTGTATATATGTGTGTGTGTGTGTGCGCAAATACAAACACATTTTTAATGAGTGAAAAGAGATGATGACAACTAGTTCTTCTGTCAAGACCATAGGAACTACTGAACACTAGCTGCTGACCATCTGCCTTACATGGAATGAGCCTCAGAATGAGATGAGTTATAATAGAGCGCTCCATTGATCTAATTCCTACTTTAAGTAGGAAAGAAGCTATAATTTCTGAAACTAAGACTACAAAATGATCTTCTCTGTAAAAAGATCACTAACTATTATAACATTCTGTGAGGTCCCTGTTGTGGTCTATTACATCCACATAGATGGTTGTAAGTTCTCTACCCCCAACCACTTCCTCCTTCCATTCCTCCCTACTAATCTTGCTCTTTCCCTTCTTTATTTTCCATTTTATTTTCCTTCCATCTTAAAACCTTCTTCATAAGATCTTTTTTAATAGATGAAAGATGGTACAGCTAAATTATGTTATTTTTAGACCCAGCAATTTGTTGATTGTTTTCATTAGTTTATGAGCTGTTAAATTTGTTGCTAAATGTATTCTTATTGGGCAACTTAATTGCTTCAATGAAATGTAAAAGTTTAGTCAACAAATTTTGTGTGGAAACTGAAGAAAATCTAATTGTTTTAATCACTTGTATTCTTTAATTAATTGTTTCTCACTTAAAAAACTAGGTGACAAAATGAAAACCATAAGGATTTACTAAAAATGCCCAGGAAATACTGCAAAGAGTTTATAGGATATCCTAGAAAAGCAGAAATCAAGAAGTCAAAGATCTAACAGACATTCACAATAAATCACTTAGGAAGCTAATAAATGATAGATATTACTTCACATTTTAGTCTCATATTTATTATTTTAGTGTTTTCTTTGAAGGATAATAAAATGCCACTTGTTAATATATTTCAAGGCTTTTATTCTGAAGACTTTAAAATGCTATGAATGACTTAATTGTGGTAATATTTTAAAAGAGTTAATCAATTTTATCTATATTTACAAGAAACATATGCCATAGACAAATAACTATTTTATAAAAGGCTCAAATCAAATTATTGGAACCAAGATGAGGACTAGAAGTGTGAGTCTAGCCATCTATTAATCAGAACACTACATTATCATTTCTCATGAAGACCCATTACTATTTCTAATGTGGTTTTACTTTTAAAAATCAACAGAAATGTATATATAGCACCAAAGAAAAATTGATGATGACAAACTAAAATTATTTCCATTTTTTATAAAAGGCCATATAACCATAATAAATTAATTGCTTAGAGGGACAAATCCTATTTAAAATAAGATTATCATCTATACTAAATATAGCCTATTTTCCTATGAATAAGAAAACAAAATATTTAAACCAGTTTGAACACAAACATTATTAATGACAAAGGTCCTGTAGAACACTCCAGTTAATTTTCTGCCTCTTTGGTCTCTTAAAATTCTTTAATAAAATTTCTTAAGGTATATGCTAAAACCACAAACCCAGTTTTTATAAAACTAAAATGCCATAATTTTGTTAAATGCCAAACATTTTTGTTTTAAAATTTGTATGATTTATAAAGTAATTAGAAACATGAATATCATTTTAAGTGACAATTCTTATTACAAATTTATATTAACTAATATGAAGCTATATAAAAAAATTAAGAATGTTTAGGCCAAATTCCAAATAATTTAATTATTTGCTATTACAATTAGAGATCATTATGAATTGGGTCAAATGTCTAGTCCAATTAGGCATTCCTAAGAATTATATGATTTATATACATTTCCAGAATATGTTTACAACATGAATACCCATAAGAATCTACGTAGTATATGTTAATTTTCTATGGGCCAGAATATACATGTTGTCTTGCTCTCACTACAAACTGGTCCAAGGACTTTCTAGTACTTTTCTTACTATTTATTTCTTTATTAGTCTACCCAAATAATTTTTTATTCCATTATTCAAAAGTAACTGCTGGAAAATCTTCAAAAATTTCTCTCCTATTAGTTCTTTCTAACTCCAAAAGAATTACATGCAATGTTCTATGATCTGTTTTTTTTAGAATAATTAATATTCTGTCATGACAAGTTTTTCCAATTCTTAACTCTCAATATAATGAAAACTTCCAGGGTAGGACAAACACAAATCAAAATGAAAGACTTGTGATTTCCCAATAATCTCTATCAATACCATTGGTCAATGGGAAACTACCTAAATTAAAGCTTTGAGAAAACTGAGTTATTGGTATGGCACCACTCATGCTGTTAAAATTATATAAATAATTAACCTATAGTTAAGTCTATATTTGTTATAAAGCATTTATGAAATCTTGCTAAATGTTCTAGTAAGAACAGGCCTTACAAAATAAATAATTTTAACTATACTTATAGTTATTATTAACTTTTCATTTAAATAAAAATAAAAGAAACTGGTGTTTTTGATTAAAAATGATTGAAGTGATAAGCAGTTTTGGGGAATTTGAAGGGTTCCTTTTTAAGATTTTGAAAAATTTTTTTAAAAAAATTTGTTTTAACACTAAAGCAATTGCATTTCCAGGACTTTGGAGAAAATAGCTGTTTTTTCAGTCCATTTAAGTTAAAGAAATCTTTTCTAAGCCATTCATGCTCTTGTAATGGAAACAGAGCTTCTTTCCTTGAGTCTGGTCCTCTTTCATTTCTTCTTCCTAATTTTTGCTCCAAGCTCATCCACAAAAGCCATACCTGCAACACTCTCCATTTGGAGACTCAAGACAATTGTATTCAATATTTGGAATTATGAGTACTTTCTCTTAACCTTTCTTTTGACACTTCTTGAAAAACGTAATAGGAAACCATATAAAGTTGTCAACTTTTAAAAATTGATAGTAGAATATTTCATATGAAACATACATTGCAAGATCTTTTCAAATATTTTTTAATAACATTCCAGGAAGGATTGTTTATGTTTAAACTGGGTAAATTTATTAATACCTACATCTCATTTCAGACTCTATTAGAAAACCTAAGTGACTTTTTCTGTGTAATCTGTACATTTCCAAAAATAATAGATATGTTTCAGCTACTGTCTTCCAAAAGCTAGATCCTGCTGCGTCATTGAGCCAAAGATATAAAACTAAATCAGGTCACATATCCAAGTACATATCTCCATGAAGAAGTCATTGATTCAGAACTCTCCCTTTTAAGCAACATTGTGACCTTAGTTAGATCATAGTTACTCAAAATCAAGTAGTTTTAGTTGAGTCCTTACTGCATAAGCATTCATATTATGGGGAAAAAGATACACAGAACATCAAAATTTTCACCTTTGTTGGTGGTCTCAGTAGAAAATCCTGAGACTGAATAGGAATGAAGAC
Source organism: Ictidomys tridecemlineatus (assembly GCF_052094955.1). NCBI lineage: Eukaryota > Metazoa > Chordata > Mammalia > Rodentia > Sciuridae > Ictidomys > Ictidomys tridecemlineatus. The sequence continues at coordinate 162,216,110 of NC_135478.1, read as the reverse complement.
CCAGAAACTCTCTGATCACTGGAGGTGGTCCTACTAGGTCAAAAATGAAGCAAACTGGTGGGCATCATGAAGGAGATAACACAACAGGGTCCATGAATTACCTAAAAAGACTACTGTGACTGTATAAGTACACTTTGTGAGAATGAAATGTCTTCCAGGCCTTTCAAATGTATATACAATTAAATATACATATTAAATGTCATGAACATTATATAAAAATCATTTGTATTTTTTTCCTATAATTTAAGGTTTTCTTAGCTATCTGGAATTATATAATCCTTGTCAACCACGTCAAGTGGTACAAGTGGATAAAGTTTTTTGTTTTGTTTTTAATAGAATCTTTCAGTTCAAGTTTCTTGTGGAAATGAACATTTGAAATTTTCCTTAGGTCACATACTTTTCTCTTTAATTGGGAAAAAAAATCATAAGATAGAAACTTTAATGATGATCTCTTAATGTTCCAAAATAGAAAGCCATAGGTTTAAATCATTAACTATGACCCTTTAACATATCCCAATTCTCAATTTAGGCTCATATATTTAAAACTACTCTTATTATTAAAATAACACATATTCATTTAATGTGATTATCATAAATCTTTAAAATAAAAACTTTAAGAACTCCACATACATAACATTTATTAAAAAATAAATCAATTGGTACATTTTGCCATTAAATAGAAGTTTTTGACAGTTATTATATATGAGACAAACAATACTAAGTTCTAAGAAGTAGAAAACACAAATTATTTGACCCCAGGCTTAACCTAATAGCCTAATTATCTAGGTAATACATATATAAACCAAACAAAAAATTTGTCTTCCTTTCTAGAAATAATATGATGTTTTTATGCTACTAATTTAGCAAATTGATAATAAAACATTACTTCCATGCAGTAATTTTTTTAAAGATTAAGAAATTTTATCTAAGTTTATTTAAGATACCATTGCTTCCTGGTATTTATTTCCTACCTGTGAACATTTAGAACTTTAGTAATCAGAATTTAGACGTACAACACAAAGAGTCACATAAATGCTTTTAATATGTACTACTGCAATCTCTCCTAAATTCCTACATGGAATTTAAATATTCATTAGGTTCTCCCTGTTTTGCTTAAACCATTCAAAGGACCAGAGGTAAAATTTAAAGTATTTAGTAAGAGTTATGATAAAGCACTGACCAATTAAAACAAAAGCAGATTGTAAATGACTACTAGGTACCACATACTGGCTGAATCTTCGTCCTTCTAAGGATCCTGTATCTATATATCTATATCTATATATCTCTTGTGGTATCAAGAGAAAAAAATGGAAAGAACTCCTCTTCCCTTGCTAGTTATTTAGACATTAAGGTTTTACTAATTCAAATGTATAGATTTATCTTTCTAATTCACCATCATGAACTCCCACCCACAAAATTATTTATATATATAGATAGATAGATAGATAGACCCCAAATGCCACATTTATAACCTATAATCCATCCCTGCCAGTTAAAGCACAATTTAGTAAAGCTCAAAAATCTGACACAATACTGGACCAAGCAGATCCTTTCCCACAAGAATTCATTCTCTTAGACTGTTTAACAAAGGACATGTAGTAAGCACAGACCCTTGGCACAGCCGTGGATATTTACACATACTCTAACACAAATGTAATATATATGAAAACAAGAGAAACAGGACATATCTGGTAGTAGATTAAATATTCACCTTTTGCTTAAACCAATTGATAGGTTATGTTATTTATAATCAAAAACAAAACATAAACAAACAAAGGGTCTGGCTCCTTTAAAAAGAAAAAAAAGCAGACTCCTACATGTGTTTAAATTAACTCCTACAAATTCAAGGAAAAAAAATTACCAAACTAAATAAATCCTTAATGTAGTGTTTCAGATTCAATCTGAAAACACTAGTTTCTAACTCTTCTTCACCAGAATGTTAATATTTTTGGTTGCATAAGAGATAAAACAAGTATGTAAGCCTTGTGAAAACCAGAGCTGTAATAATGGATACATTTAAAGAATAGTTGGTAATAATTTCATTCAGGTGTTCATGCTTCTTTAAAACTTCCAAATGACATTTTACCTTGCCTAAATTAATGGCTTGTAACACTCGGTGTTTATGCTTGGCTATTTTAATGAAACATTTTGTTGATAAATAAAGACAACTATTTTCTTCATTTATAATAACCTAATTAGTAGGAGCTTAACCTAATTGAAATAAATAAAACACTCTAAAACAAAAGTTAATGGTATCTTCAGGTCTAATGATACATCTCAAACATTTAAAGCCAATATTTCAAGCATAATAATGGTCCTTTCATGACCCATATCCAAATCCCCAGAACACGTGATAATGTTAGTCTTCATGGCAAAGAGAAATCAAGGCTGAAGATGAAATTAAGGCTGCTGATCAGCTGATCATAAGGTCCCTACTTTAAAATGATGAGATTATTTTGGATGATTCAGATGGACCTAATGCAATCACACAAATATTTAAAAGGGGAAGGGAGTGGCAGAAGAAAAGAGTCAGAGGAAGAAATTAGCTGGCAGAAGCAGGGTTTGAGGTATGAAATGCTGCCATGTCTGAATATGGAGGAGAGGAGCCGGGAGCCCAGAATGTGGGCAGCCTCGAGCAGTTGGGAAAGGGAAGGAAACAGATGTTCTTCTAGAGCCTCCTGAAAGGAATCAGTCATAGTGACACCTGTATTTTAGCCCTGTGAGATCTGAGTCAGACTTATGAACTACAGAACTATCATAAATATCATAAATATTTGCTGTTCTATGTCCCTAAGTCTGTAGTCACTTATTGCAGCAGTAAAGGAGAATTAATACAGGCTGGTTTTCTCAAACTGTTTCTAGTGGCTAACTCATTAAATATGCAGATTATTTAACATTTCACAGTACTTCTAAGACTTGAGTCTGTATTATAGCAAAAAGTGTGGATGATTGCTTTGAAATTTAAAGCCATTGTTTGAAATGACTATGAAATCTTAAAATTAAAAATAAAAGTAGAATAGTTAGTTAGTGTCACAGATCAAATGCAAGGAAATGTAGCTTTTCATTACTTTTAAAAAAGTCAAGTTAAAAATATTTTTAACATTTTTGAAATGTTGTAAAATTTTTTTGAATATAAAACCCATATCTATTAGGAATGAAATGACAAAAAAAATCTATAGCATTAGATTTCATGTTCTTAAGTTGTTTTCCTCTCTCAAGTGAGTGAGAATGTCAAAATAAAGTTTTATGAATGCACTTTCTCTCAAAGCCAACAAATTGTATTTAATATCCAATTGAATGCCATTAATAAAACTATGTCATACTTAAAAGAATTTTTAAAATACAATTTTAAAAGTGAAAAACAAAACAAATAACAACTAATGTCATTTACAAATATAGTGATTTAATAAAAGCCAAATTTGTAAAATTGAATAAACAACATGAAGTTCAGTGTAAATATTTCCTTTAACAATAAATAAAAGCAAATTATTGCAAATAAATAATAAAAAGCAAATAAATAAATAAAAGCAAATTATTGCAAGTATATCTAGTTATCAAGCTAGGTGCAAGATAGAACTTAATTTTTAAAATACAAGGCTAAAGTAGTTTGTTCATTCTTTAAGGGAATCCTAAGTTTTTACATACTGTGTATTGGTTAATCCAAGTTGTTTTGCCACCTGTCTCAAATTTCTGCCTGTTTTTATTAGTGATTCCAATTATCCAGTCAAATAATTTCATTAGCTAATTAGCTATCTATTACATGTAAAACATACAGTGCTAGAAAGAAAGAGAGAGATAAAGAGAGAGAGAGAATGAGAGAGAGAGAGAATGAAAGGAAGAACAGGGAGGGGGAAAGGGGAGAGGGAAAGGGAGAGAGGAAAGGAGAGAAGAAAGGAAGGAAGGAAGGAGGGAGGGAGGTAGCAAGGAATGAAGGATGGTAGGTTGGTTAGTTGGTTGAGATTTCCTGTTACATTTGTAAGGCAGACAAAGTTTTAAAAAATCACCCCACCTGAGATGTACCCTCTTCAACCTGGAGTGCTGCTCTTAGCAATCTTGGTTAGAAACCTATTTGATTATCTAATCTCTGAGATACCATTTTAGCCTAGTATGAGTCTAGAAGAGATTCCTCCAGGCATTTTACAAGAGGCACTTAATGACTGAAAACCTTTAAGATACCAAAGAGTCTATCTTTACCCTGTCAAACAGGTTGTGAAGAAAATAATCTTAGTTTCTGGGCTTTCTGGGTCTTTTGCAAATCCTGCCTTAGAGATTATCTACTCTAACACCATGTGATGTCCCAGCTAATAGAATTTTTAAAAAGATAAATTATAAACAACATAATATAGAGGAAAGAATACTAACTTCAAAATTGAGAAAGGCAGTTCTGATTTCCAGACAAATCTCAGCGTCTCTGAACCTCAGCTGCTTTGTTTGTAAAATACTATCTTGAAAACCCCTCCAGGGCTATCATGCCATTTCTAGATTGGGTTGGAACATATCTTCACAGTTGTTAAAGAATTCAAACACTACCATTAACCACTTCAAGAAAACACACTGATGATTGCTATAATGCTACATTTTACCTTTTAAATATTTTTCTTCTTGGATCATCTATTTTTCTACAGAGTTATAAAGTGCTATATAATGTTATGATTAGTCCCATCAGTTAACTTTCACTGAACTATCAAAAATTCTTAAATGACAGTAGTAGATTTAACTATGTATATACACAGCAGTAGATAGCAAAGATGAAAATTTAATATATTATAAATTTTCCTTTTCCAGATTACTTCATTACTCTTATATCCAGCTATAGTGCACAGACAGATAACAGGTTAAAATTCAAGAAAGACACAGGTCAAACAAATTGCCTAACTGAATTAAATAATCTCTAATATTTATAAAGATATCAAGGAAGAAAATAATAGTTGAATTCTCAAAAAGAAAGTGTTCTTGTTATTTTTAAACTCTTGACAGAGGATAATCAGAGTTGACAGGTATTCACAATGTGCTATATTCCACTCAGTTAATCTATTTTGGAAAACAAAATGACAATTCTTTTTGAACCAGATCAGTTATTTCTTTATAACTGCATACAAAATTTAAAACAGTCCTTTCCATTTGCTTTTCTCAATCATTTCAAAGTTTTCTCTAACTTTGATATCACGAGAGAGCATTTCTCCATGGAACAAATATTTTAAGAATGCTAGTTTTCTAAGATATTAGTGGTAGAGATTTAAGACAAGGATTCTATGCAGAGTGAAATTTTGGAAACAACAGGTTGGAGAAGGGAGCTGGGTTCACTTATTTCAAGGTTTCTCAGAGCCTTTCACATGCTAACATGAACTGAACATTGGTAACAGGTGTGCAGGTGTCCAGACATCCTAAAGAAGAGAATACCTTTTTTTTTGCCTAGAATTTGGTAACATCCCATAGGGTGATATGGGCAACACTGCCCAATGACATAATTAAGAAGCTTTCTATTAACTTAAAAATATTAATTAAAAATTAGTTATTCCTGTCAGCTAATGTCCTGAATCTCCCCAAATATTATGATAAAATAAAAACATTCTACTAAAATAAAAATACTTGAGAAAAACACACATAATCCCAATATCAATCTTAAACAGAATTGGTTCCAGATCCGTTTAATAGAGAATCCCAAAACAAAATCAAATAGGAGAAAGGACAAATACTTAAGAAGTATAGGAAGGTAACTATGAAAGGTAAAATAGAGCTTCACTTTTCAATATTTACAGAATTTAGGAATATTTATTTAGAAAATATTTAGGGCTGTATGGTTACACAAACATGTATAGTTGTACAAAAAGTTCATTTATGGCTCAAAGTATGTAAGTTTGATGAGAGATAAGGAATATGCAACTTAACTTTATTATGTGGGCTATGAGTGGCTTTTCCATCAACAACACACAGTTTCCAAGGTCACTCTAGGGGCCACCTCATCCCCATCAGTGGAAAAGGAAGAGAATAGAGGCCAAGCATGGAAGACATTTTGGGTACAAGTATATACCTAACACATATGACTTTTATTCATATTTCTTTGGCTTAAATAGGGTCATCTGGCTACAGTATCTTCAACAGAAGCTGTGAAATGTGGTCCAGCTAGTGACAAGACAGCAGTCTTTGCTACATATACTGTGAAAAAGAGGTAAAGATGAGGTCATGACAGTAAGCAAAAGTCTCAAAGCACAATGAGGCAGCAAACACAAAGGTGGCCTATACAAATGCCCAGTATTAGACTTATTTGTAGAATTAAAAAAAAAACTTTTTGAAAATATTAAAAATAATCCAAACATCAAAAACAGGGGGGAAGTTAATTCTAACATTCCTAAAAAGTAATGATATGTTGTAGAATAATGTCTGATAATTTAGAAGGATTTTCATCATATAAGATGCATAAATAAACGATCTTCAATATGATCTCACTTCTATATGTGTATGTGGGAAAAATAAACATGTGGAAGATGAATGGAAAGTTAAACATTAACATGGTATTTCAGGGGCAACTATATTTAAGGGTTGAGATTTTAGTTTTAATTGTTAAATTTTTCTGTAATTTTTCATCTTCATTAAGTATGTATTGTATTATAACATTTCTAAATAATAATGTAAGTACCTAATTAAATATGCACCAATAAAAATATTATAAAGATATTTGATAATTAAAGATGAGCACAAAATAAAATATATTTTATCTCTTTTCCCCAATACACCTGATGGGCAAATGTTTTCTAAGACATTGAAGTTGTAAAAGATATCTTCGTAGGGAAAAAAGTTAACTTTTATTGGAGTCTCTTTTTTTATTTTGTAATTTCAACATACAACAAATGATTCAGAGTGTTCACTATAAACTATATAGACAAAGCCCAATGCTATTTTCTGCCACCAATTATCTATGTTGATGCATCAGCAATTACTTTCCAAGAAGATTTCTGCTAAATAAAAACTCCTACATTATTTTCTATTTATTGATCTTAATAAAACCACAAAGGAGCAAGTAGCAAATGAGGGTTTATAAATCAATAATTCAAATAAATATATACAAATATGTAGCCACATGAATAAGGAAATTCAGTAATACATATTATATTACTATTATTAATAAATTTATAATCGCAGAGGGTATATGGTGTGACAATATTTTTTATGCTTTGTAACTACAAATAAAATTATAATTTTTTCCCATAACCCCAAAACATTAAGTAACATTTAAGAAATTCTCTTTGTGAGCTTCTTTAAGAAAGTCTTAAAATGCATGCTCCATTGCCTTCACAAATAATTCTGGTCAAAAATTCAAATTTAACAATAATCTCATACTAGACAAAGACACCTAAAACATACCTTGGAGAAAAGATATCCTCTTCAAAAAATGATGCTCCGGAAATTGGAAATATGCTGCAAAATGAAACTATCTCTCATCATGCACAAAACTCAAAATGGATCAAGGACCTAGGAGTTAATTAGACTAGTGACACTATGCCTAATAGAAGAAAAAGTAGGCCCAAATCTTTATCATGTCATATTAGGCCCCAATTTCCTTAACAAGACTCCTAAAGCGCATGAAATAAAATCAAGAATGAATAAATGGGATGGATTAAAACTAAAAGGCTTCTTCTCAGCAAAAGAAACAATCAATGAGGTAAAAAGAGAGCCTACATTTGGGGAGCAAATTTTTGCCATACAGTAGTCAGAGTACTAATCTCCAGGATATACAAAGAACGCAAAAAACTTAATACCAAAAACACAAACAACCCAATCATCAAATGGGCTAAGGAGCTGAACAGACACTTCTCAGAAGATATACAATCAATCAAAAAATATATGAAAAAATGTTCAACAGCTCTAGTAATTAGAGAAATGCAAATCAAAACTAATATTTCATCTCACTCCAGTCAGAATGGCAGTTATCAAGCAACAGTAAGTGTTTGCAAGGATGTGGGGGAAAAGGATGTGGGGGAAAAAAAACTCATACATTGCTGGTAGGACTGAAAATTGGTGCAACCAATCTGGAAAGGAGTATGTAGATTCCTTAAAAAACTTGGAATGGAACCACCATTTGAGCTAGCTATCCTACTCCTTAGTCTACACCCTAAAAACTTAAAAACAGCATACTATAGTGACACAGCCACACCAATGTTTATAGCAGCACAGTTCACAAAAGCTAAATTGTGGAAGAACCTAGATACCCTTCAATAGATGGATGAATAAAGAAACTGTGATACATATACACAGTGAAATATTACTAAAATTAATTTGGCATTTGCAGGTAAATAGATAGAGATGGAGAATATAGTGCTAAGTGAAGTAAGCCAATCCCGCCCCCGCCAAATAGTAGTCCAATATTTTCTCTGATAAGTGGGAGGCATACTGGGGAGGCATAGGATGAGTGGAGAAACTTTGAATGGGGCCAAGGAGAAGGGAGGAAGGGGGCAAAGGGGTAGGAAAGATGGTGTAATGAGATGGACCTCATGACCCTAGGTACATGTATAATCGCACAAATGGTGTGACTCTACTTTCATACACAAGCAGAGAAGTGAAATTCTGCTCCATTTGTGTACAATGAATCGAAGAACTTTCTATTATCATGTATGACTTATTAGAACTAAAAACAAAAAAGAGATTCTCATAGTGATGACATCTATAAATAAGAAAATCTATTATCTTCATAAGTATAAAAGTATATTTCAGATACATAACAATATACATGATTTCTATTTATCATAGCACTCTACTATTTAATTGTTCCCCCAGAGCACCAAATAAATCTGTTCACAGAATCTCTTAAAAATATATAAATTTAAATATTTGGATATGTAAATTGATAGAAAATCCAAACACGTTTAAAACACAGAATGATCTACACTTATTAAAGCAGAAGTACTGACACCACCATTCCTCTAAATGTTTACTCTCAATTGTTTTGGTTATACCTTACTAGGTGATAAACTCAGCAGAGAAAACCCTTGTCATACTTCTTCATAAGCAACCTAGAATAAAGGATAAGTCTAATTGGTTTTGATTTTTGCCTAGAAGGTCTCCTTTTTCTTGTTGCTTTCCAAATCCAAGCCTGTATTATTTTGTAGCTGGGATTACTGCATAAAGCTCCTAGCCCACCTCTTTAATGCCAGTGTTGATCTACTCTAAGCTACCTTACACCAAGATTGGCTTTTAAAACACAAGTCTGGGAACATCATTTCTTGCTTAAAAACTTTTGTTGGTTCTTCAGCCATGGGATATATAGAAACATAGATCAACAGCCCTGACCCTATTGACCTGGACTATACACTCTTAAAAGCAGCAAATTCTGAAGCTTTGCTAAAAAAGGGCAAACTCATATTCATGTGTGGCACCTGTTATTAATAGAACATATTAATGCTCTTTCTTTGTCCTCACATAGATAGGAAAACTTTCTAATTTTTATGCATATAATAGATTGGAAAACTTTATAATTTTCATGCAATAAGATGAAAATGTGTGTTCCATAATTAAAAGTAAATTTCATGAGTTACACTGGATTAGTACAAATCCTATGAGCTATTTACATAGTACTGATATTTTAAACCACGTCATTTAGGATGATCAATGCAAAGTCCACAGAAGATTAATAAATGATAATACTCTGTACATATAAGAAAATGTTATGGCCCTGATAAATCCTCTCAGAGATTGAGAGAGACCCAGGTTACTTCCATTTTTAAAGCCTCCCAGCATCATAAAAATTGAAGAAGGCTAAAACATGACTACATATAGGGTGGTTCCTTCTATATGTTTTTTTTGAAAAGATAAACACCTTCAACACATTTAAATGCAATGCAATACAACTGTGCAATTCACAAAGCAATCAATTCATTATAATGACTAGTTCAGAATTTATTCAAAGTGGTATGGTCCAATAACAGGAACAAAGCTTAAAATTTTTTTGTTTTGTTTTGTAGTTGTTGAGAGACCTTTATTTTATTTATTTATTTTTATGTGGTGCTGATGATCAAACCCAGTGCCTCGCACAGGCAAGTGCTCTACCACGGAGCCACAATCCCAGCCCTTAAAATTTTTAAAAGACCACCATTTTTCACTCTGGTCAGTGGTCTTTTGTTGTTGTTGTTGTTGTTGTTCAAATACAATTACATCAAAACCCCTCACATTAGATCTTCTCTGAATGAGAAGATTGCATCTACAGGACCATCCTGGACTCTCCTTGTGATGGTTATAGCTCCTGTCCCCCCACACAAACCAAGTGAGTAATTTCTGAAAGGCATAATACTACTAGATTCTGATAACAACATAAGACAATCTTAACTGCCACCACCACATGGCTTCCTAAGATCTGTGAATCAAATTCCTATAAACACAAATCCTGGCTGAGATGCTTTCTTCAATAAGCCTCCACCTCTCCACCATTACCCTTAGACTTAACTTCTGCACCTGGCCCACCTATTTGAATTCAAATTTAGATCATGTTCTCATTTTCTTTGTTTTAACTTAGGCTGTTCCCTATGCCCAAAACCCTCCTCATGTTTGCTACCCAAATCCTATCCATTGGCCAAACTTTTTCTTAAGTATGAAACAGAAGTATTCCTGACCTTTCTTTTCCTTTGTTCTTTTTTTAACTTTAATTTTATATTTGTCATTGTGTGAATAATAATCCATGCTACAATTAAATGTGCATTTCTTTTATTTCCCCAAGAAACTGCACATCCATTGAGGGTAAGAAAAAAATCTAGTATTCATCTCTTACCTTCTCCATGTCCTGTAACATAATGCTTTATATGTGGTGAATATTTGATAAATATTTATTAACTATAAATAAAAATAGCCACAAGTTTTGGCAACATATTTGCTGAAGTATTTCCTGTGATTTCATTATCTGAAATACTCAATTTTGTATTTAACAGATGAATTATTAAATAGCATGCATAATAATTAGAGATTTGATACCCACTTCAAGTATGCCAGGCAAAAGTATACAGTTTATAAATATTAAACAGCAAAATAAGTATAATGATAAAGCATCAATAATGCTATCAGCCCTCACAAGTAAGATAAATCATAATCACAATCTACTTTAACTTTCTGAACAGAATATAAAGACATATTTGAAATTCAAATACAGATGTACTTTTTTTTTAACTTGAGTTCCTAAATGTCTTGACAAGAGCCTCATAATATACAACAGATTCATTAGGAAGCTTAATCCATTCACTCAAGCATTGTTCATATGGAAAGTTCATACAAATATATCAAAACTCATAGCCAATATCAATCTAATTATAATTGGGAATATATGCAGAAATAACACCATAATTAATGCTTATTCAAACTGCCAACTTCTTGGCATATAAATTCATGTTGTCTTTTTCGGTCATTTGTGTTCCATTTTTGGAGTTAAAATAACTTGGCTAGACTCCAACCTCCAGTCACTTAAGGGAAAAGATCATGTTTTAGTGGGAATAACCCCAAAAGGGATACATTAATATAAAAGATAACAACCTAGTCATACTTACTGAGATGCCAACCTAATTTTTATAAAACAGAAGTGTATGTATATTTTTAAACCACATGAGACTATTACAACTAATTGAGGAGTAAGTGATATTATAGTATCCTATCAAAAATTTAAACAGGCCAGGTTTCTAGGCTTTCAGTCTTTTCAATGTATTCCAGCTTCTTGTAGATCATCATAATAGATGAACACTTGCTACTTTAATGACTGAAATGCAAAGAAAAGAAAAAAAATGTTCAGAGCACCCTGCCTCTCCTTCCTCTTTGCCACCCACTCAGCACATTAGTTAACTGTGCAATTATGGCTCATGTCTGTCACTTGACTAAAATTGTTCTCTAAGGAGTTACCATAATCTTCCAATGAGCAAATTAATTAGACTTATTTCCTTGTTTTTGTTTTCTCTAGAAATATTACCCTGGTAGTTATTTCTCTCCTTGAAAATGCTAACATCAATGAGATTTCCTTTTCTCTTTCTCTATCTCTCTTTATAAGTTGCTTTTCTAGCTCTTCTTGCTATCTCCCAATAAAATGGATCTTCCCTAAAGTTGACCCTTTTTTTTCTCTCTGCCCTGATATTCTCATGCTTTCAGCTATTCGATTCATAAGCAGTACAGCAAGCTTTAAAAGTCTCTTTCCCTTAAAATTCTAAAGCTCTCCTCACTTCCCATCTAGCAATCTTATTTCCTTATAAATAATCACCTGGGTGTTACATTAATATCTCAAACTCAAATGGCCCAATCCCAAATGCATCTTACTTTCTTTTCCCCTACACTTCCACAAACCCCAAACAAGATAAAGCCCCAAACAAAAGTAAGTCCTCTTGGCTTTCTTATTTCTATTAATAAAATAATGACTTTCTCTATTTATCCTAAAGAAATGTGCTTGACACCTCAAGATCAGGACTGTCTTCTGTCCCTCTCCACCCCTTGCAGTTAAGTTTGCCTCTCCAGTACTCCTCAGGCCTGCCCTCTCTCTGTTCTTCTCACTATCTATACTCTAAGGCTAGCTCACATTTGTTCTTATCTGAAAATAAAAAACTAAAAGCTTCAATTTGCCCCTACTCATTACATTGCTAATGCCAATATCAAATTAGTATGCTAGGGAATAGCTCTAATTATGTACTTATCCCTTAAACAGTCACTACTCACCTTCTATCATGTCATTTTCTTATAGAAAAAACACACACCTGACTTTCTACTGATCAACCAGTTAATTTTTTCTCAAGCCAAAATCAATTTCCTAAGTTCTTTTTTTCTTTTACCACAAGTCATAGTAACTCAACCAACTGTAATATATATAGGCAGTGGGGGGATTGAACCCAGGGCTTTGTGCATGTGAAATAAGTGCTCTACCTTGTGCATGTGAAATAAGCGCTCTACCAGCCCCTTGACTGTATTCTTGAGGTTCTTTTTCCCCCTTCATGCCTCGCTCATTGTCACTGAAAATCTACTCTCCTGCTTTTTTTTTTTTTTTTAGTAATACAAAATAAAACCTCTTACCTAAACACTGTACTTCCCAGTCTCTTCTATTGTAAAATGTGGGTATATGACTATATTTTGGCCAATGGAATTAGAGCAGAAACCACAAGTACAGCTTCTAGATCTTGCCTTTAAAAGGATGAAGTGTGCCCTCCACTTCTTTTTGCTCTCCATCTTTGATATGCAAATACCAGAAACACCCTACTGGATGGGCAGCAAGAAAAAAAAGAGTCTGGTTCCTGAAGAACCTCTTGGAATAGAACAACAACACTCTTCCATGTCCCCTCCTGACCATCTATAATTTGGATGTTTGTATGTGACAGAAATAAACTTCTCCCTAGTTTATGTCTTTGTTGTTTTGTTTCACTTAAAATAGTTGATAGGACAGGCTAACCAATAAATAGGAATGATTTCTTCTGCACCTTTCCTTTGTATGAACAATGATAACATTTATGGCTCACAGGGTATTGTATGGCAAGAAGGAGTTAAGCAGAAACACTCCTCAGTCTCTAATGCCAGGAGAAAGGTTTAAATGGTATTACAGAGAAAGGAACATGGTGGCAAGAAATAGAGGGACATATTTTCAGTTTGAGCTCTAATAAGAAAATAAATCTTCCCAGAAAAAAAGTCTACAGCTCCTGAGCATTCAAGGCAGATAGAAAATTAGAGAGCTACAGTAAGCATACCATTTCTATTAGAAAGAAAATGAGCCAGTCTGAAGTGTACAAGAGAGAGAAGTAAAATAACATAAACGTCAGTCATTGACTCACACAAAGACTCAGAACTTAGAAATAAGCGTTAAGAAAAACAGATGCTATATTCCCAATGTAGACTAGCATGGAGGAAGAACATGCTGGGGTCTGCTGAAGAGGAGAAACAGAATTGGAAAAGCACATGAAGAAAAACAGAATGGATCACAACAGATGCCAGACTGTTATCATTTCTGTCATAAGAAAAAAAAATTCATTAAAACCTAGAACCCATGAAGCATATTTATAGTTATGTAATTGTTAGTAATATTTATGCTTATGTTAAAGGGTATATGTGAAAAAACTTTCCCCAGAGGCTGATGAGTGAGAGGCTGAGGGACAGAATAATGTTCCTTCTTCTGCAAGATAAGGAAGTATGTTGTTTTATACTGAGTTTGGTTCAATGACAAGGAAATTTCAAAATCTGTAAACAGGGCTTCAAATATCACATCGATTTTGTATTTTAGTTCTTTCTGTCTCAAGCTTCTAAGAGGAGGTATTTTCCTTCAGCTGGCAGGGCCCTCCATATGTAGGCAGCATCAAAAATAGCTATGAACCCCATTAGGGGTCCTGGAAAAAAGAAATCCAGGATGAGATAAGCTACATCTCTCCCCAAGTTTCTGCTAGGCTCTTTATCCTTAGCCAAATGTGTCATATACTGGGTGTGTGTTTTTCTTACCTATCCATAAGTCTATACAGGTTATGCCATTTTCAACAAAGTCTTTTGGGCTCTCAGAAAATCCTGACATAAGAAATTTCTACAGATGTAACATATATAAGATGCCTTAGAAAAATAGTGGTAAATATATGAGATTTAGTCAGACAGACCTAAAGTTTAATCCAGCCTTACCACAATAGTAGGCATGTAACTTGGAGAAATTTTTAAAACATTTCTACAGTTTATCTTTCAGTTTATCCTTCTACAAAATTAAACTTAAATAACAAGACAATCATGCAATTGTACCAATAAGTGTTTGACAAATCAAAATACTATAGGAGAGTGCAACAGAACAACTAACCTTGCTTGGAAAATAAGGGAAGTTTTCTCCAAAGAAGTGATCTAAACTAAGATCTGAAGGATGAAAAGGGTTAATCAAGGGTCAGTGGAGTGTTCTGGGCAAAGGGAAGATGAACGGAAAATGCTCATGGTGAGAAAAGGTCTGGCTTGTTTCAGGACTTGAAAGAAGGCAACAGCAGCTGGAACACAGAGGATGAGGAGTTGTTATACCTCTGTCAGAAAACACAGGACAGCAAACCCATATTTTCATAAAGAAGCAACAGAGTAGCATGCACAAGTACTCAGGAAAATTTAGCTTTACTATCACTATGGGCAATGGCACATGGGCAAGGGGACTCTGCTTTATGATCATTAATTTACCAAAGGAGGGGCTGGGGATGTGGCTCAAGTGGAAGCGCGCTCGCCTGGCATGCCTGCGGCCTGGGTTCGATCCTCAGCACCACATACCAACAAAGATGTTGTGTCCACCGAGAACTAAAAAATAAATACTAAAAAATTCTCTCTCTCTCTCCTCTCTCACTCTCTCTTTAAAAAAAAAAAAAAAAAATTACCAAAGGAGAGAAAATCAGCTAAATAGTGCCTCAGTATAGGATGCTATCTTTAAAAGCCTCATTCTGTTTGAGGGGGCTGCAAAAACACATAAGCCTTTTTCTTTCTTTAACAGTATTTTTTTTAGTTGTAGCTGAACACAATACCTTTATTTTGTTTATTCATTTTTATGTGGTGCTGAGAATGGAACCCAGTGCCTCACATGTGCTAGGTGAGCGCTCTACCACTGAGCCACAAACCCAGCCCTCTTTCTTTTTTTTAAGTTCTTATTTTGATATGTAACAATAGATTTCCTTTCTATTGTAAGGAATGATACATAGAGACCCTGTATATCCTTCATTTATTTTCCCCAGAGGTAACATCTTGCTCAATTATAATACAGTATCACAATCAGAATATTGATGGTGATATAAACTACTGACCTGATAAAGACTTCACCAGAAGTACATGCACTGTATGTGTGTGTGTATTGAGTTCTGTGCAATTTCATCCCACATATACATTCCTGTGACTACCATCATAGTCAAGAATTACAGAATTACACAGGGTTCAAATACTACCTCTCATAGTCACACTCACCTCTCCTATCTTTCCTTACCATCCTAAACACTCTATCTTTTCTTTCTCTATAATTTTGCCATTTCAAAAATGGAATATAAATAGCTTATACTGAATGGACCTCATTTGGTTTTTATTCAACATAATCCCTTTAAGAGTCATCCAAAGTGATTTTACTTATCAATAGTCCATTTTTTTCTTATTGCTGAGTAGTGTTTCATGGCATGACTATACCAGTTTTAACAATTTACCTGTGGGCAAATATTTGCATTGTTTTCAGTTTGGAGCTATTACTAATAATAATGCTATGGACATTAATGTTCAAGTGTTTGTGTGAACATAAATTTTCATTTTTCTGAGAAAAATTACTAAGTGACAATTTGCATACCATATTTTAGTTGTAGGTTTAGTTTTATAAGAATGTGTCAAACTATTCTCCAGAGCAGCAGTGCCATTCACATTCCTATCAGCAATGTATGAATGCTCCTGAGTCTTTAAATGCTTGTCAGCACTTGGTGTTGTCACTGTTATTTATTTTAGCTTG
Source organism: Ictidomys tridecemlineatus (assembly GCF_052094955.1). Taxonomy (NCBI): domain Eukaryota; kingdom Metazoa; phylum Chordata; class Mammalia; order Rodentia; family Sciuridae; genus Ictidomys; species Ictidomys tridecemlineatus. Next base: position 162,199,693 of record NC_135478.1, on the reverse strand, counting down.
ACATATAATTGACAGACATATAATGATATCTCCTTTTGGTTTTAATTTTCATTTCCTAATGACTAATGATATTCAATGTGCCTATATGCTACGCATATATCTTTTCAGTGATTTTTTGTTGTTGTTGTTATTCATGTGTTTTGCCCATTTTATACCTTGTTTGGCTTTTTTGACTGAGGTTTGATTGTTCTTTATAAATTCCAGACACAAATGACAGGCATATGGTAAGTACTTTCTTCCAATCTGTAGTTTGTCTTAATGATTATAAGTAACAATCATTAAGAAGCAGGCAATGACAAATAATAGCTATGTGGAAGACTCAGACACACAAAATTCTTTTAATACCAGACTCTTTGAGAAAAACTTGTTTCTAACATGCTCCAGAAATAGAAACTGAAACCTCTCTTGTACCTTACCTCCCTCTGCTCCTCCCTCTTACATCTACCCATTGTTTATGTGGGCTCTTTCCTCCCATAATATATAACAGTGCTTAATGGGTAATCAATACAGATGACTATATATCTTCTTGTCACACATTTACCTTTCTTAGGATATCTGAGTGGATGGGTCAAAGATCACTAGGCTTTAGCCCTGTATTACCTGAAAGGGAATTTTTTTCTACTTGCCAAACCAAAAATATTCAATTATTCCCAATGCCTACAAAAAATATTAATTTTACAATCTTGCAATTAAAGATTATGAGAGAATAACCCCAGGGGCCTTTCTATTCCTATCTCCTGTGTTCTAAAATTTCTATCAGTCTTTATTCTCCACATCTTGTTTCTCAAATATACTAGCTCTCCTAGATTGGGGTTGCTGCTAAAATGAAGAGCATGTAGAACTCTATAACACAGGGCACATGATTCTCTTGCTATGAAATTGAATGCCTCCCCACAACATCTAGTTTTCCTAGCAATTATCAGTTTCCTGTTGCAAATAAGTATACATTTATCTAAGTATGTCAAAGTTTGCTAACATCAATATGCACTCTGTTCTTTCAAGTTTCATATAATAAATTATTTCTTATGAAAATTTTGTTAATTCAAACATCCCATCACTTGCTCCCCCTTGGATGGGATGACTGAAAGCCTGGGATCAACTGGACAAAGCAGGCTAATACAAGGAAAGAGTGCTTCAAAGGACAGGAAGTGAATGATGATAGTTTCTTAAAGCCTGGGCTAAGAAACTGGCACAATATCAACCCACTGTATTTGATTGGTCTAAATGGTCAGATTCAAGGTAGAAGGATAAAGGATCTTATCTCTAAATGAATGGCAGGAATGTTAAAGAACCCCCACCAATCTTTAATCCCCAGATGGATTAGGAAAGAAATTATCTGAGTTCTTCAGTATCTGAAAATGTCTTCAATTTACCATTATAGAATGGAGGGCAGATATCACTTTAAGTTGAAAAAGAGTTTTTCCTGTATAACTATGAAAATAATGTTGTGTCTTCTGGTGTCCTGTGCTACCCCCAAGGAGTCAGATATAAATCTGATCTATGTTCTTTTGTGAGACTCAATTTTTTTTCTTTCTGAAGCTTTTATAATCTTATCTTCAGGTTCTAAGTAAAGAAAAGGTTGTAAAAACTTTAAAAATTATTGTATAGAGTAATGAAATGACAACTATCCTTCCTCAGGTCTTGATATGGTCTTTGACAATTTTCTTGATAATTGTTTTTTTACTTTTCATATTTCTTCTGAGATTCTCAGATTTTGCCTCCATTGTTAGTATCTATGCTTTATAAATGTCTTGCCACATTTTCTTTCTTTGTCTTCTTGCTCTGTTTTCTGCAAAATTTTCTCAATGTTGTTTTCTAACTTCATTGACAATCTAACTTTAATTTTGACAATCATATTTGTGTTTGCTAGGACTGCTCTCTAGCTCTCTAATAGCTCCCGGTACTTGTTTATGAATACATTGTGTTCTCAAATATTTCTGAACATATTAAACAATTTTTTTAAAAAATAGATACTTATGTGTCCTGCATTATTAGTCCTTCTTCTGGGATTAGCTTTCTCCTTTACTTATTGATCTTTTACTTTCATGTTCCTGGGTCTCCTTGTAAGCCTGGCAATTCATAGTTATTTGGTAGTTTATTCATAGTTATAGAAGATTGGATTGCCGGGATGGGTTTCCTTGCTGTTGTGTGAGAAGTCTTTCCCTTGAGTGGGACAGTTGCATGGGGGTTAGTCAGCGTGTGGTAGCGAAGCAAAGGCCAAAGATGAAACTTGCCAATCTGCATTTCAAGGTAAAAAAATTGCCATCTGATAAGTTCCATGCAACCCCCTCCACTGAGAGAATAAGAGGAGCTTTGCTCCCTTTACTGTTGAACATCAATATCTACTCTAGAAGCCTGGGCTTTCCCCAGTCAATCCATTCAATTCTTGCATGAGAAGCCATCTGTTTTGTTTTTGTTTTGCCAAGCACCTGACAGATAACTCTGTTCTGGGAACTGAAATTGAGGAGAGAGATGGAGGTATGCTCGATCAATCCCTGTTTATAGCCGTACTTCTTAACCAAACCCCCATGGATTTGACTGACTCTCAGCCCAGAATTTCTCTTCTCTGTTAAATGTTTATCCCTTTAAAAATATCTCATCAGGGAAGGAAGAAAAGCACATTCTCTTGGTCAACTGTCTCAAACTAAAAGTTCTTAATAATCTTTTATATTTATACTCAGCCTTGTTTACACAGATAGAAATTTCAAGAGATTGTTACAAAAGGACATGATACAATAGAAATGACATTTGGGTGATAAAACATTTGGATTAGGGGGCTTCATTCTGGAAATTTCTGTTGTTATAAACTATTTACAATTTATTTTTTATGGGAAATTAAATGTAATAGTTATGACTCCTCTATGGTAGAGTAAAAATTTGGAAATTCTTATTAATATTTTGATACCCTCTTATTCATTTTGAAATGTATGAAAAAGTTAATAAAAAAGCTAGAAAAGTCAAAGTTACTAGAAAGAGCACTGAACCAGAACACTTATGGCATTCTGTGTAGATAGTGATATCAGGGCCATTTCATCCACACATCACCAGTTGGTAGTAATGCACGGACGCTGATTTACCAATGAAGCACATAAACCTCTGTGTGTGGAATCAGCATAAAGACCCTGAGGACTTATTTTTAAATATTCTACACAGTTGCCAAAGTTACCTGTCTGCTGTTATTGCACAAAACATTATTTTACTCCCATAAAATAAAATAATGTAATGTTTAATTATTTCAAACATCCTTTTTCAATCCCATCTTTGATGAGGGCCCCAATATAATTAAAATCCATAGAAGCATAACTCCAAGTGACATGTTTTAATACCTTAATATTATTATGTTTAATCATGTATGAAAGTATGATAAAAATACATAACTATTAAATAAATATGGTATATCCTTATATAATGTTTTGACAGATTAACCATCTATCTTTAAGTATGTTAAAGAAGACTTGAGAGAACATGTTAAAATCAGCTGATTTTACATCAAAAGAGATAAGAATTCATTCGAAGTATTTAAAAACTATTGTTATAAAATTTGGAAGGCAGTTAATTATACCTTACATAAATCAATTAAAGGAACATTTATTAGAATCTCACAATAATATGTCAAAAGTTTTCATGGCTAAAATATGACTGATATGATATTTAGGGGACGAGGTTGAAATATAGTTAATAGTGAGCATTAGTGGTGCACTAAGGTCAATTTGTAATGAGCTAGAACTCTTCTTACCAAAAATCGGCCAACACCATTCTCAAAACCAGTCACCAAGGAAAAGGGACAATCTATTGCAATGTTTGTGAGATAAACATCAAGAGATAGATAAATCTCTCCAACTAAGTAGCTAAAGACTGCAAAATTGACCACACCCAAATTCCCCCAATGTACAGACAATCTAGACAAGTGGACAAGAAATTACAGGGGAGCTGTGCAAATAAATTGAACTTTCATGCTTAATGATACACAAAACATCAATAATATCATAATTGTGGCATGTACTCTGCACCCCCCCCCAACAAAATTAAATGAACGTCCTGATTCTATGAGTCAAGTACAGGGAGTACAAATGAAAAGAGCCTGTGAGGTACCAGCAATGTTCCGAAAATAAGTTTAACGAAATCAGCACAGATTAGAAGCCATTAAATACAGGTAAAATTTGCCCTAAGGCAACAAAAACCTCTGAAGCTCAAAGAAGAAGACAGAACAAAACAACAACAACAAAAAAAACTGTCTTTATCCAATCAAGTGTATAAAGGTTCCAAGGGAAAAATGTGTTAGCTGATGCAGAGGGTCAGTAAAAAAGAGGAAGGAAAATGTCAGAGAGTGATCAAATTTGCCAAAGTTTTATCCTCTGGAGGAAAGAAATGATATGTTAGGGGAAGCTGGACCACCTACCACCTTTCTCTAAAGATATGTGTATTTGAAAGGCAGAGAAAATTCTTCAGAATTCTCTGTCACCTAGATAAACAGTTTCAAACCTTGAGCCTTAAGTTTCTTGAAACCCATTCACACGCTGCCATGGAAAGGGGAGCTGAGAGGCCTGGGATGTGAAGAACTAGAGCTGCTCTGATTTCATTTGTTATACACTTGACCAAGGGTTCCACGTCTTTTAAAAATGGAAAAATTACTGGTTCAGGTGAAACTGTTTCTACTAGTCTGATGAAGGTTGGCCACGAAGTGCTCCAGACTACTTCAGTTTCCATGCATCCTGACTCCAGAGATTTTATTTTGATGAACAGCCTTAAGCTTTTAGATCACTCAAAAGGAAGGCTCATTTTGAAAATACTATACTTATACTTTTTTGTTTTAATAAGCTCTGGAGAGTCTAGTAAGGATGAGTAAGCACACATCAGAGAAAATACTTTAAGGTATGTGGGTAAAACTGCTTCCAAAGCTGCATCCAGGACCATGGTAATGATGCCATTCAGATAATGCCACTCTGCAAGTCCTTCTCTGAGGATCCAAAATCATCTCTTGATGACATAGATATTGCTGTTGGATCATTCAAACATAAATATCCTTCGGGAAGATTTTTCCATTACTGTGTCATTTTTGTTACTATTTGTATCACTCTTAGTTTATGTTAACTGTTTATCATACATTGAATCAAAACAGAGTTAATCTGGATATCATGCTTTTATTATTGATAATTTGTTTGACCTACCTTTTCATAAAATTAAATGGAGATAATACTAATCCATAACTTCTCCATCTTAGAAAATGGCGTAATGGCCAAATAATGTTCTTCCTCCTTCTCTTTCCCCTCTCCACCCACATTGTACTGAGAATTGAACACAAGACCTCATGCATAAGGCAAACTCTACCACTGAACTACAACCCTAACCTAAAGAATGTATTCTTTATTAAATAGTATTTACAGTGCAAAACTACTTTTCATGACTTACATATTCATTCACTCTTGTTATCAGAATATCATCAAACTATCTCTATTAAAGTCATAAATCCTAAAAATCTTTTGACTATGTAAATTACAAAGTACTACACACATAACAACTGTTACTGCCATTAGAATGTTTATGTTCCTAATTTTGTAAATAAAAATTAGAGTTGAGTACAAAACATAGAAAAACTTTGTTGGAAAATGAAAACATGTTTGAGTGATTAATGTCATTATCCAATCCAGGGCTCTTTCTCCACCCCATGGAATACACATCCCTTTTATATTAGGAAATTTCACTTAAAACAAATTATACAGAGAACATTTCGTATATTCTCATCTAGTATATCTATTGATAAATTTGACAAAGAAAACAATAAATCAATGCCAAAGATCATAAATTCTCAGATTGAAAGGCAGGAAAGAGAGAACATGGTACAACCCGATATTACCTAGGATGGAGGCAGACTGCCTACAGGTGAATGCTCAGCTTCACCCTGTGCAGTCTTAGTGACCTTGTACATGTCAACCAAGCTTCTATAGAAGAGGAAATGATATCTAAGCTTCACAGAGTTGCCATGAGAATTATTTAACTCTCACATAGCACTGAGTTGGTGCCTGTCACTGAATAAAGCTTCATAAATATTAGTGAATATGTCATTATGGTCCCATATTTGTACTCTTAACTCTTTGCACAGGGGATGTTCTAAGACCTTCTGAGAAATTCCTTATTAATCCCCAGTTGAAGGCTACTAGATCCACCTTGGATTATTCTTTCTAACTTCACAATATGTGGAAACTGCAATACCAGACCCATAAAACATGGTCAGAGGTGAATAAAATCAGAGGTGGAATAAAATTCCACCCACCTCTTTCAAGGAATGCAAAGCTTCTGTATCTGATGAACAGTGCATTCCTGCATGTGTACTTAGTGACCCAGTATATTTGGGCATGTTTATTCCCTCAGTGTATGTTATGTGGATGGCTTATTTCTTTAACTTCCAGAAATAAATCCATTAATAAAAGAACTAAGTATTTGGGAATACAAATAAAAGATGGATTTTGAAATTTAAGGATAGACAGGCAAAGCAAAATAAAAATATTATTCCTTATCACATCAAAGCTATTAAATAAATGTGACTAAATCTAATTCAAATCTTCCCAGGTTGCAGTAAGATCTAATATATGGTATAGCTACTAAGTCATGAATAACTTGAGTCCAACTAAAAGGCAGTTACTTGAATCAAAAAAGGTGTTAGAATATGTAAATATAATATTCCAAATTCAAAGAACATGTTCCTATATTCCTATATCTATGGCCATCAGCTCAGTGGTTTACTTAGTTGCTTTCTAAGTTGTTGACAACATTTAGAATTCCAACTGCCTTAATTTTATATCTACAAATCTGCCCTTCCAGAAAGGAAACCAGGCCAATATTCAATCAAAAGTGTTTCATCATTATACTATCTCTTCTATAGATCAAAGAAAGGGAAACCTGATCGTGTTTCTTATTAGCAATAATATCTCTCCTGCTGTTACATAAAGTAGTTCTAAGAAATTAATAAGGAATTTGTTTTATGCTGAGGGCCACTGCCAAATAGGAATGATGCATCGAAATTTCCTTGCCAGCGTACCCCATGTTAAATGGACTTGCCTTGGAAATTTGCATGTGTGTTTGAGAAAGGTGACCCTGCTCAAGGACCAGGGTGGATCCAGTTTTAGGGTGTATCCTGCAGGTTTTAGGAAGTATCTCGCTCCTTGGGTTTAGGGCATTCCTGGTTTAAGACAAGTTTAGGGCATTCTGGTTTAGAGGGCGGTTCCAGGTTGAAGGTTATTCCTGCTGGGAATAGGGCGTTCCTGCTGCCTGAAAAATGGGGACATGAATTGGGCGGCAGAACTCGGATTTCCCCAGAACTTGTTTGTACTGGGCCGGTGTGAGTTGGGGAATAAAGAATTGCTGTTTGAATCCACAAGGTATGTGGTGGCTCGTGATCTTGTGCCCAGCCAAGAATGCGGCAGTTTTAACCTATAGTTAAGCTAAGGTCCAAGTTATACAGAGAGAATGCATGCATCCCTTGCAATGATAGTTTTGAGAAACCACTTAAATCCAGAATCCACATCACCAATCTATTGTAACAACCACTCCAGTATCTGATGACCACATGCTCTCAGCATCCTGAATACACAGCAGATAATTAGTCTACATATTTCATCACTTACTGATGTCCCTGTAAAGAGAGTAACAATTGTAATGACCAGATTAGTTTATCTTCATGGTAAGTCTAGTCTCCTGTAATTAAACAGCTATGTGATTCCTTTTTTTGCGTTTGATTTTAGAGAGAGTTACCCGCTATAGAGTGGATGAAGAATGCAAGTGCATTCTCTAAAACTGGGGTCTTGCATTCTAATTGCTGAAGGCTACTATATCCACCTTGGATTATTCTTTCCAACTTCACGATATGTGGAAACTGAATTAATTACTAGTACACTGCTGAGTGAACAAGGTAACACGAAGCAGTTAATAGAAATTAATTCACCAAGGCCATATTTCTTAAAGTTATAGATCGCTTGGCCAAGAGTAACAAAGCTGCTTTAGTCCCTCCTCACATACTTCCTCCCACTGCTAACTCTCAAGGGGCTAACTGAGGGGCTTAGGAAGCATTCTCGCATTGCAGGGTCAGTTTCATTTACACACGCATGTGGATTAGAAAAGACGTAATTGTCACCATCATTTTAAATACATATCAGTAAAAACACATAGACACAATCATGAATGCCAAAACCAACTGAAGGGCCATGCTGGTTGATTCAAAAGAGAATGTGAAGTCAGCTCTGGTGTCAATGTGAAAGAGTACAATGACATGAGCACTGACAGATGAGTATACAGGAAAACTGACATTTGTATCACAGTATTTGACCTCTAAATTTTGTAATATATTAACAGGCTTTTTCATGGATTCATAGACTTTTAACACTAAAAGTCATTCTAAAAAACAACTAGTTCAATCTCCTGAAGCAAAAGCACATTTTCCCAGAACAGCTCTTTAAATATTAATTCATGAGACATTTATTAAGCAAAAACTTTTCAACAGACACTGTACAGAGGGAGGGGCATTTCCCTGCTTTCCTTTTTCTTTTAGGAGTAAAAATATTATCCAGTGACCCAGCTTCCTAAATTTTTGCTGTCATCATGACTTGCCTCATTTGAACATCTGCTGCCAGATTTTACTTTCTGAGTCTACTCTTCTCTCTCCTAAAATTCTATCACCATCAAGTAAGACTTGTGAGGTTGCCCTCCTCTTCCCTAGTCAAGGAAACCACTCTGGGAATCCCCTCCATCACTTGCTTCTCCAACTTCTCTCCCTCTGCTGGATCATTTCTGTTAGCACAAAAAAATGCATGTTCTTGATCCCAGTTCTCTGCCATATTTTTCACTTCTCCACTTTCCCTTCTCCTGTTTTTACTTAAACCAAGTGCACTTGGCTTGTGTCCCTAGTATTCCATCAAAGCATCTCTCTTTGGAGTAGGTACCCTTGGAAACACTGATCTCTCCTTGAAATGTGTATGTCTTTAGGCTTCTGAAATGGAATACTTTCTTAAATTTCCTTCTGATTCATCTGCTATCTCCTTTGATGATTTTTCCTTTTCTCCTTGATCTCTAAATGTTGGAATTCACCAGGACTCATACCTCACACTTCTCTTAATCCAAACTCATTCCCTAATTAATGTCATCCATTCTAATGTGTTTGAGTTCCATGGATATGCATATACAGTTATACATTTGTATGCACAGATCAATATATATGTATATGTATCCATTCCAAGCTTCTCTGAATGACAAACTCATATATCTATTTGTTATCTCCACTCAAATGTGTTATGTGCATCTAAAACTTTACCTTACCTATTCTAAACTAAAGGACCGATTCTCTACTTTCTACCTATTTTTAAAGGAAGTCTTCCCAATTTTCCAATTGCAGTTAATAGCATCTAGTCATTTTAGGATAAGTACATTAAAGCATTATTGACTCCTCTCCATTTTCTCTCATTCACATGTAATTTATTGGCAAGCCTTGTTAGCTTTGCCTTCAGAATATATTCATAATTTAATCACTTCTCACCACTTCTACTACATTGGCCTAGCAATAATGATATCTCTTTTGAACTACTGCAATAGCAGTAGTTTTTTGCTTGCCCCTTCCTATTCTCTTCTCAAATGGGACCAGCCTATCATTTACCATGCAAAATTGATCTATTCCTTTGCTCACATCCACAAATTGCCTATAAATCCCTAAACATATGATTCTCCCATTATCTCTGAGGTCACCTCCTTTTATCTACCTCCCCTGCTCTACTCTTAATCACACTGGCTGTCCTGTTTTCTCTGAGGCACCAAGAATACTACTGTCTCAGGGACTTGAAACTCTGCCTGAGATCACACCCAACACATAAATATTCACATGGTTCCCTCCCTCATTTCCTTCAAGTTTCTAGTCAAATGCATCATATTTCCCTAACAACATATAATAGTCATGCTTTCTGGGTTCCTAGTCAATTCCTATTACTCATAGACCAGATTTTTCTCCATGTCACTTATATTTTATGGCCTCAAACACACACTGTATTGCTGTTGTTTAATCTTCCTCTCATCCTGGTGTGCACAATGTGGTACTGCATGTTAACAGGAACTTTAGTCACGTGGTTATATTCTGTGTTCTCAGTTCCCAGGATGATGTGTGGTGCATGTTACTCAAAACTATTTATTATATGAGTTCTGTGGGGGAAGAAACTTTTAAAGAATGTATGAAAATATTACTGTGGAAAAACACAATATTAGACAGTCTTGAATCATAAAGGATGAATTAGAAGTTTCCAGAAACTGAATAGGACACTGTGAGTAAAATCAGAAATATGTACTGATTTCTGACCATTTTGGGTTATCTTGGTGATTATTAATGAAGAACTTCCCTAACTCATACCAACAACTTTGCCTGCTTTAATATCTAAATTTCTTTGACTTGTGTGGTCCATAATACATACTATAGCATTTAATTCAATATCACTTTACATTTTTTATAAGGTAATCAAACAGTACTTATTGTTTATTTCCTATATGCCTGTCTCAAAAATTTGTCTATATGTATTTCTTCTAAAAACAATCTTAAAACTTGGTATCTGGCCTCATTCGATTGTTCTAGATAAGAAGATTCTGCCCATAAGTAATTTCACAGTTCCAAACTATTTCTTCAATTTAGCCAAAATGGGTGTCCCTGTTATTTGGTTAAGAGCTATAACTGCAATGATTTCATTAACACTATATTAGCAAGTCAAATTAATTGCAGATTTAACGTAGAACATATATATTTATACACACACACATATATATTTATATAAATCTCTGACTTTTTTTTCATTTTAGGTTTGATTTTGATTTTGCTAAGACTGTAAATTACATGCAAGCAGAAACTGTGTGATGCTCAAACTGTATAATACAGTATCTCACACATCACAGGCACTTCAAAAATGATACTGATGATGAGCACTGGGAGGAAGCACATGTACATCGGCATCCTACAGAATTTTGACATATTGAAAATGTACGTGTTATATATGGCTTTAACCATATTTATTTTTTGTTTCTGTTTTCAGTCTATCCCCAAAAGAATAAAAAGAGAAAGTAAATCTTTGGCAATAGCATAAGCACAGTACAAAGGATTACAAAGCCACTCCATCTCATATTCATATTCTACTCTGGAATGTGGATTTAGGGTTCCTGGAACATCCTGTGTAGAAGTTGAAAAATAAATGCTGTGGTATTGAGAGGACTGCAAAAGTACTAAAGAGAAATTAAAGACTCTGAACCTTATTTGTGTTCTGTAACACTGCTTCAAGGCAACATTTTTATTTTTAAATGTATGTCCTCATTTACTGAGGAAATTAAGAAGTGAAATCTCTGTGTCAGTGTCCCAGCTACTAAAACAACCTCGCCACCGGCTGATTTACAATTGAGTACTAATTGAATAGTTATGGTTTTAACTATATCAGCATATCTTCAGGTTCCTTAGATAAATATTCCAAGTGTTTTATAGGGAAAGTAAAGAGTAAAAAGACTCTTAGAGCAGTCAAGATTCTGCAGACTATTTGGCATATGTCTCTGCTTATTTTTCTGAAGTATATTTCATTTCTGATACATATTTCCCAAGACTTGCCATGGGAAATATGTTAATTAACAACAAATCAAAAGTTTTAGAGAGAAAACAGTCTTATGTGTCTTTAGTAATATAACTTAAATTTTATGTTTCATAATTAGATAAAATTTAGATGGAGATAGATCTTATGCTTAATCACTACAATAGTTCTCCATTCATATTGTAGTATTGTTAGAGTCTGTAAACAAGTCTGGATGGGCGCCTGGCAAAATGCCAGAGGGAGTGGTTTGTGAAGTAAGGCCAGCAAGCCATTAAGTGTGGAGATTTCTTATTGGTTGACTGATGTATCTAGTTTATGTTAATTAAGATAAGCTGTGTGGAATGTATAAATACCTATAAATACCGCTCCTGTCCTAAAATAAACAGCTCCCTTTCCTGCTGTATCAATCTACACAAGTTGCTCGTCACCCCCCTCCCCCACCCAGCCGGACTGCGGCATAGTATAATCATTTAGATGCCTTCAGACTAGGAGAAAATGAATAACCAAAGAACACATCTTCACAGGTATAATAGGGCGAAAATGGAAAGCTTAAATTTAAACTACAGAGAATTTATACTTACAGTCATTAGTCCACTTTTCAAAAAAGACTCATACTTTATAAAATTTTCGAGTTGTAAAGGAATATAGAGATGTAGGCCAGACAAGTATTTTACACAGAAGGAAACTGAGGTTTGGAGACACTTGATGAGCTTCTGAAAGTTACATAGTCAGCTGGGTCTTAAGCCCAGGTACACTGAAAGAAATTTGTTAATTAAAGCTCACACGTGCATAAAGCGCAAGCTCAGTGAGCATAAAAAAAGGATGTGTTGCAAGCATAGGATATATTTGGGCTACAGAAGGGAGTCAGGTTCACAAAGGGGGCACAGTTTCAACTGAAGACAAATTTAAGGTATCCATCCAAATTAGGAAAGTCAAGAGACCCACCCAGATGTTCAAAGTGTCCCAGAATGAGACCAGTGGGATGACATTATGGGGGAAGGCAAAACTGCCCCAGAGATCAGTAGATAAGAATGGTAATTAGGAAAGAGTTGCAGAGGTAAATGACACTGGGGAGTGGTAGGGACAGGTGGCAGTTATTACACAGGGAAAGATAGGAGCCCACTAAATAGTATTTTAAAGACATGTTTTCAGGTGCCCACAGAAAGAGAGAAAACAGTGTGCTAGCTTAATCATATTGAGTTACCGAGGCAAAATTTTAAGTGGGCTTCCATTTGCTGAGAAAAGTATTCATTAATATCTGATTCAGTGTTACTTCTTAGTGTTGGCCAGACTGTTTACCTGGAGAAATACTGGTCTTGACCCTTTCCTGACTCTATGTGTATCCAAAATAGAAAGGTATATGTTATCAGTGAAGAATAAAATACACATAAAAATGCATGCACAAGGGACATTTCCTTTAGGATACAGTACATTTGAAAAACAATTTTCTGAAACAATTTTCATCCTTCTGAAATAAAGCCTAGGGGGAAGAAGCAATAAGTGGAGAACCTGTGGGATATTAAAGCCTTCTTTCCTAGATCAGGATCATTTCCTATAGCTGAGTAATTATGCTCCCAGCCAAGACATTCTTTGGCATGATGTGATAGTTTGCAACTTTGCCACCAGCCAAGGAATGGATTTTGGCACCATGTTATACTGAAGGCTGCAACTGACAGAGTGTCAAGTGATTATTTTCTCCATAATGAATGAATGAGTGAATAAACAAATGAACAAAAGGAATAACTGTTCAATTTACAATTTGTGATTTTGAGAGGTGATAGATCAACTCTCTCTATGAAGAAACTATGATGTGGGTGGGGAACAGTATGACATAGATTGGAATTGCTATAAATCTGGTAGAGTCATTAGCACAAAATTCTCACAACATTTCTAATCCCTTTCATACTGTATTTCCCTCTGGGACTTCACAGCTGGGAAGCATGACTGGAGTTGACTTTTCCAGAGGCATTTCTAATTGTATATATATATGAGCAAGAAGAGGCAAATGTATTCATTCTCATCCTCCATCTATGCTGAGTAATTTACTGAGTTGTAGTGAAAAAAGGTAGAGAGAGTTTTATTAGTCAAGGAACTGAAGTATAATATAGATGAAAGGTACATAAAAAAATAAATTTCTATGGCAATTACAGTTAAAATTTGATTTAGGTAATTTTTTATGCATAATTTCTGATGAGATGTCCAAGCATGAGTCTTCAGAGTAAACAACATAATTATTTCCATTATGATTTTGAATTTATATTGTGTTCTTCCCATAAGGAGCTTCCGCACCTCATATGATAAGTCAATTACCTTCAGAAATACCTCACTACAGAGGGAATAATTCTTCATAAAAACGTAGCTAATAAAATGTAAAAAAAAATTGTAAATTTCATATAGTTAAATAAGCATAAAGGCATGTGTCTCCTGTACTTTCATAGTTTTTTAGTTTACAGTGAAGGTATTCACAAATAGTAATGTTTGTATATAATGCTAACATACAGGCAAATCAAACAAGTTGAAAATGCCACATGCTTGACATTTAAAACAAAAAAGCTTCTACAAACTATTAAAGGTTAAGTTTTAGAAGGCAAATGAATGTAGACTTAAAACCAACACTTGTAATATTTTACATATATGGCAGCTACTCTAGAGTTTGAGGTAAATTAGTGTGGCTTTAAAGACAACGTGGTACAAATTCTTTAGGTTGCAGATTCATTTGTAAAGGCTTTATACTTCATCTTGCAGGTGAGAAAATGGAAGCCTAAGGGATTTGCTGTAATTTCAGAACTTGTTTGAGCTTTCTCAGGAGGCAGAAAAGAGTGACCACACTAAGTCCATTTAAGGAACTTTGTAATTAGGAAAAGGAAGGAGTTGCACATAGCTTGGCTGCTTTGGTTCATTCAACACATTTGTATCACACACCTAAAGTGTGTGCATTGTATTTGCTACTGGGACCACAGCAGTAAGATAGACTGGCATGATTCCTGACCTGAAGAACCTCACAAGCCACTGAGAGACACAGACAAGTGAAGAAGTAACTAGAAGTCTCCCAAACAAAGGCTAAAAGAAAGGTAAGTAAAGGAGGACAAATGAGATGGTGTGAGAGCATGTGCTAGAAAGAGGCCTTGTGAACCAGGATAAGAAGTTTAGTATCAGTCCTGAGAACAACTGACAATTGTATAAGGAGTCTGTGTACGTGATAGTCTCCAGTAAACTGCATTTTAGAAATGACTACAGATTACAGAGGGTAGGCCAAAGCAGACAGACCAATGACAAGACTACGGAAGCCTGGAAGGCACAAATAAAACAGCAGTAAGAAAAGAGAGAGCAGCCTTAGGTTCAGGAGGAAAAACTGAAAGAATTGGGTGATTTCCTGGATGGGAGGTGTGAGGGAGAAGAAGACTGAGGGAGGCTGTCCAAGTTTCTGTTTTAGTAAGTGGGTGAACAGGAAGCCATTCACACATAAAAAGGAACAGAGGAGGAGGAGGACTGAGGAGGCTTTGAGTGTGAGCAGGATATGTTCAGAAGCATCACTCCAAACTAACCCCTCCCACATACAGACTCACACACCTACAAGTGAGAAAATGAATTCATTTTATAGAGAAGTAGCATGAGTCCCTGTAACTTGGGCATTGTTAGAGAGTTAAGTCTTACTTATGCCTATCTTTTGAAGTTTAATCTGTGGTGTGTCTCGACAGAGTAAACATAAAGTAGTCTGCTTGTATTCTTTGCTCTTCTGTGAAAACAAATCTGGTTTACTTCTTTGTGTATCCTGCATCCTACCCAGAAATTCTCTGATAGACATGTAAAAAATTCCCTCAAATCAAGGAGTTCTTGATGGGGTCAAGCCAAGAAAATTGCACATATTTCTAGCTTTTCTTGAGTCAAATATTCATAGCAAAACTTATTTTTCTGGAAGTTAGCTTTCAGAAGAGTAGGCACAATCATAATCAGATATAAGTATAAATTTTAAATAAAATACAAATGACTCGGGCTGGGGATGTGGCTCAAGCGGTAGCGCGCTCGCCTGGCATGCGTGCGGCCCGGGTTCGATCCTCAGCACCACATACCAACAAAGATGTTGTGTCTGCCAAGAACTAAAAAATAAATAGTAAGAAGTTCTCTCTCTCTCTCTCTCTCTCTCTCTCTCTCTCTCTCTCTCTCTCTCTCTCTCCTCATCTCTCTTTAAAAAAAAATACAAATGACTTTTGGATTGACTCTTGTTTAAATTACAGAACTCTGATTTTTTAAAAATTAAAGTTGACAATATATGTATAATTGTAGTATGTTTATGGATTTCTTGGATATGACACCAAAACTACAGGCAACAAAAGCAAAAATAGGACTGCATCAAACCTAAACTATTTTTTGCACCAATAGCTTTAAAGAAGAGAATGAAAAGTAACTTATAGAATAGAATATTTCCAAATAATTTTTCTGATAAATTAGACATTTGGTAAGAAGGGAAGTGATTGCTAATGAGCACTGGTTTTCTTTGGTAGGGTAAAAATATTATGGAATTAAATATTGGTGATGGTTGCACAGCTGTGTGGATATATCAAGAACCACTGAGTTGTTTAATTTTTTTGAAAAAGGTTTTTGATGTCTAGTGATTGACATAGTTGTGTTCTCTCTTATATATCCTCTCTCATAAACACTAAAGACTCTTAAGCAATTCCAAACCATTCAGTATATACTTCAAACACTAAGAAATATTCTAAAGTAGTTTCTAAAGATATCTTAATAATTATTTTCTTTAAGCTACTGCATTCAACTCCCTAGGAATCCACAGACAACAAATACAGCATTAATAATGTTATGCTAAGAACAATGGCATAATGCCAGAGAATTTCAAGGATAAAATTATGAAATTCCCTTGCCTGAGATTTATTGTGCATTGCAAAAACAACTATATGGATCAGCCAGCTTGAATAAGATGTTTTGACATCTAATCTCAACATCTAAAATTAAAACTATATCTTCAATTTGCACTAAAAGCCTTGTGTTTCATCTAGGTTAAACTCAGATAAGAAGTTAGAATGAAGGAGATTAGCTACGAGAATGCTTATTTGAAGGTTTTCTTCCTTCCCACTGGAACTTGAAAAACAGTTCGATAATTTGTACATATCATATAATAATGTGATACCTGTTTTAAGAATATGTTATGTTCACATTTTAATAAAATTTAAGTAGAAAAAATAAAATAGAAATTTCAGTAGGATGACAGCAATCCCTTCATCTCAACAGATATTTCATAATGATTATAATCAATGGAACTTCAAATTATATTTTCTAAATACATTTTCTTATTTTTAACTCTACTGCCAATATTTATTTTCCATTAATGTCCCAAGTCCAAGATAATATAATAACTCTTATTTTATCAGAGGTTATTAGTGGGCTAGCTAAAAGGAGAATTAGGTATATGATGATCTTGTCCCTCTAAACCCAACATTAGAGAATTAGTGAGTGAAAAAATGGAGGCTTCAACACCACAGTCCTGGCTTTGGCAATTGCCTTACATTCTCTTCCTTTTATTATTTGTTTTTACTCCTCATTCAGTTCCCTTTCAACTTCCTTTATCTTTAATAAAATCCCTTCTTCACCAGTCATAAGGAACAGGAGAGCTGGGGGAGGTTTCCCTGGTTTTGACCCTTGTGCTGGGATTACCACCATTCTCCTCACACAAGCACCCAGACAGCTCTAGAATCTAGGGCTCAGGAAGCTCTAGACAAGCCCCTAGAAAGTAGGCAGACATAGTAGGGCCCACCAGGAGAACAGAAGCTAAAGATACAATATCAGAGAAAATACCCATTGAGCCGAAAGAAAAGCTTCTGCCTTTACAAAAAGATGTCATTCTGAATTATACAATAGGCTATTTTTCCAAAGCAAGGAATCTACTTAACAATACCTTTTGGAAAAACTGTTAGAGATCTTAGAAAATGAAAGTAATGGGTATCTTAATGCAGCTGGGCTCTAACATGGAGCCCATGCAGGTCACAGCTATTCTTAAACTGTTCTTGTTTGCTTTTCCATTTTTCAATGTCAGACAGCATCATTATTCTGCTATTATTTGAACTCACATTATTTCTCAGAAGTAGGAAAAATCTAATAATTTCCCACAAGTGCATTATCCTGAAAAGTAGCAAGATAATTTTCAGTCCTGCAGAACCACTCTGGGTGTTCACTAAAGTCATCAAGTAACATAGTGTGACCCAATATTAATGGGAAACAGTGTTAGATTAGAGGATCTATGAAGCTAGTGTTGACCCTGATTGCAAATTGTATATGAATATGCATTGGAATCTCTGGATCCTTCATTGAAATAGCCTAAAATAAAAGATAAGACCCTGAAACACAGCACAGGTTCTAGATAAAAGAAATATTTTCTCTTCTTCAAACTAGGAACTTAATGCTAAGTTATTCCATAGTAAAGACTCAAAAAGTAGAAATGCTTCTACCAGTCACTACTTACTTGCACTTTGTATGTGCTCCACTGTTTTGAGTACATTGCAAATGCAAATGATCCTTAACTTAAAAATATGATGAGTCACAAATAGATTCAATATGCCTAACCAACAAAACATCATAGTTCAGCAACACAGCACACTGTAGTATATTGATTGTTTCCCCCCTTGACTGATGGGTGACTGGGAGATGCCACTCAGTATCAGGAGGTAGGATCTTACTGCATTATCACTAGCCTGGGAAAAAAATCAAAATTCAAATTTTGAATTACAGTTTCTATTAAATGTGTATCACTTTTCATACCATCATAAAGTCAAAAAAATCTTAAATGAAACCCAAATATGTTGGAAACAATCTATGTTTATGCAATCCTTAAACCCCAACAACTCCCAAAGATAGGTAACATTATTATCCCCAATTTATATATAAGGAAACAGAGGCTTAAAGTTTAATAATTTGCCTGATACCACAGAGCTAGTATATGAAGAAACCAAAATTTAAACCACATAGTTTGGCTACTATTAATAGTGCATAATCTTAACCAATAAAAAAGGTGTGCCTTTTTTTTTAACTTTCAGCATCTTTTTATAAATATCCATTTTAGAATGGCACTACATTTTAAAAGAATGCTACACCTACGTATCTATCCAATGGTTTAATCTATTTAATAAACTTGTCAAGCTAAATAAGAAAACTATCAGCTGAGTTAGTGACCATGTTCATAATAGCTGGGTGCAGACAAGGTCTAAGGCACAGAATCTACTGTGATGATTGGTTATTCAATGCCTAGATGCTGTGCAGATAATACTGCTCCTTGAAAGCACAGATCACCATCTTTATATTCTGAGCATCTAGTGTAGTCTAAACACTCAATAAATGGTTTGAATGAAGATAGAATGTAAATAAATCAACACCATATCAAGGAAATGTCTGGTAGCACAGAGAGGAAAGAACATTGAAGGAGGAGGAGGCTGGGGAAATGTGACTGTTGGATCTTTGCTGTCTTTGCTCCAAGGTTTCCTTACTCTGCAAAGTTACAGGTCCCAGGATTTGCATCCTTGCTGTGCTTAAACTGAGTTCAGGCAGCAGGGCATGGGGCAGGGAGAGCAAAGAGGGAAGTCAGAAATCAGAGAGGGCCCCACAGCAGGGAAGCTACAGTGGCTGAGAGTCACACCCCCATCCTCAGGGGAGCTGTGGAGGAGTGAGGCATCCAGGAAGGGGATAGAGGGGGAGGCAGGCAGCAAGGGGCTCTCCTCCTACTTTTCAAAGAACCAAGAAGTCAAACTGAAAGAAAAAAGGATTTAGCCTTCTCTTACACAGGGTCTTCTGTCTTCCTTTGAACATGATTTTAGAAAAGAAAAGGTAAGGTTGAAAGGGAACCCACACAAAAAAGTCAGAATCATACCTAGAGAGTTGAAACACATTGGAAGAGTCCCTGCAAATCAGTAGTAGTGGCCACTGCATTTGGAAGGGACCCTCTACCACAGGGTTTCTAAAGTCTGGCTTCTAAACACTGCTAATTATTAGGGCGGAAGAGGGTGCTTAATCAGAGTAAGGATGTAAATTGAGAGGCAACTCATTAGCTTCCTTTCCTCCTGCTTTCCTGATTCATGCTGTGTCACTTTCTTTATAGAATATTGCTATCCATCTTCACATCAAAGCCAAATGCCACCTCTTCCATGGAGCCCTTCCTGGTCACTCAAATGATACCTCATCTAATAGCTCTTATATGTCACTTGTGTGGTCTATTCAGGTACTGAATACACATTTATTGCATGTCTGCCATAAATACAGTAATGAAAAGCACAGGCACACATTCCAACATTAAAGGAGCTATTTCCATCATGTTGCTTACACCTTTTGAATTCCCATCTTTAATAACAGCATTTTGTAGAGAGCAGGCACTGTTTTCAAAACACACATGTGCATGCACGCACACACACACAAAATTTAGTGCGAATTTTTAAAATTTTACATCCCAAGAGAAATGGAATATGCTATCTTTGGTAGACTTGTGGGAGAACATTTCACCTTTGCATTTTGTATTTGGCAATAAATTCTCATATCTTACCACATATTCTAGACACATAAAAAGTGGAAACATGTATACAGTTGGTCATAGGAAAGGAAGATTCCAATTTCTGATTCTAATGACCACGTATGATGCAACAAAAAACTTTAGAGAGAGTCTTATGAAGCTTCTATTATGTAATGTGATGCTTATTAAAAAAATGTAAGGGGGATGATGGGAGTAAGCCCTTCTAAAATCAGTGACTTTAATAAGTATTTTCAAAGGAATCTAAAACTGTGTATCATGACATGTTCCTTAAACTTATGCTCATGTTTTAAAAAATGGCAATCTGTAATAATTAGTACAAATTAAGTGCTTTCTTGTCTGACTTTAACTTCTCAAATAGTCAAGTGCTGAGATAGAAACCACACTGTAAATAATTAATAAACCACACTGTAAACCATGTGGTCACTACATAAGAATGATACTGCTTACTAAAGAGAGTGGGCCTTTAACACACTGTTATTTAACCGGAAAACAGCAATGATAATAAGGAAACATCTAAGTTATAGATGAGCTATCTCCTCAGAGAAGGTAAAGCAATTTCCATGATCCAGACCATCTTTCTTCTTTCTCTTTTTTTTTTCTTTTCACTTCTTTTTATATTTTAGCAAATACTAAAATATAAGCCTCAGAAAATCCTATCTGAAAACAGGCAAGGTATAGATAATATTCTTCATAATTTGATATCTTATTCACCCTAATCAATTAAAAACATTTCTTACATAGAATGACTTGTACTCAGCTTTATGCTATCCTCTTCCTAAGGAAATTAAAACCACCCTTGTTCTGCCAACAAATTCCTGTCTGAAGCTGGAGTCATTTTCTAAATCTCTTATTTCTCATCTAAGTATTTATGAATCATGACCTTGTCTATGAACATTCCTAAGAGACATGAGTGATATGGATAAAGACAGGTTGGGATTAGCAGAAATGCAGTTTCCTGGCATCCTATTTGATGGATCTAATTATCATTCTTTGAATAAAGTCCCTCATTAACAGAAACAGAATACAAGCTTAAAGCTTGGTTTATAATGGCATGATTTCCAACAGATTCAATGTCACAAGTCAATCTTACAAATTTTTTTTTTTTTTCCAACCTGGAGGCAAGAAAATAATAGGATCTCCCGAGGTGTTGAGAGTGGGCAGGACTTTTAAAATTCTACTTGCCTCCCCAGACATTCTGAAACACCCTGCTCTGGTAACAATCTTAGTGAGTGGCTATTTTTATTGGTACTAACATATAATACTCTTTTGAGTATTGGGTTAAAACAAATAATTGAGGAGTTGGGTATAGCTCAGAGCTAGTTGATCTGCCCTAAGTCTAAGCCTTTCTCAAAGATGATCTCTGTCCTGGTTTTAGAACTAAAACCAGTAGCAAAGAGTCATCATGTTATGCTATGACATCCAAATTCTGTGTCTTTAAGTCTGCTGATTTCCCCCCAAACTCCTGTATAAAAGACATAAAGCCTTAAAAATATTCTGAGTGCAATGGTACATGCCTGTAATCCCAGTGGCTCAGGAGGCTGAGGCAGGAAGATGACAAGTTCAAAGCAAACCTCAGCAACTAGGGAGTCCCCCAAGCATAAAAACTAAAAAGTGGGCTGAGGATGTAGCTCAGTGACTAAGTGCCCCTCAGTTTGACTCTGAACCAAAGTGAGGGGGGGGAAAGTATTCTAGAACTCTGATCAGAAATAAATTTCATTCATTTTTTTCATGCTGACCTTTTTTATGAGAAAATGTTGCAAAATTGAAAAAGACAGCAGATACACAAAGCAAATACAACTCATTTCTGAGTTATGATGGAGGCACAATACCAAATCATATCACAATCCCAGCTCTGTGCTAACTGCTCATGCCCTCAATAGAAAAAAGTCATACATAATGTAGCAGTGAAATTGTTGACAGGCCACATGGTCACAGAAGCCCCTGTGAATCTGTGGCTGTGGACATGAGTATATGATATGTGAAGCAGGGCCTAATGATATTGCACGTCCCTCAAGAGGTCCAAAGGCAAGTTCTGCTGTTTGATTCGCATCTATACTTTTCCAGTTTTCAGCAACAGTTAAGCATATGAACATACAAAATGACATCATTTCCTTGTTAAATATTCAAGTCTTATGGCTTTGGTAAACATACATAAACAAGATATCTAGACTATTCTAGCTCAAAATGCCCCTTTTCAATTAAATACAAATATAAATGTTTACTCAAATCATGGATTTGTAAAGCTCATGAATGTTAGGATGGCATGGTTAATGTTTGGACTTTGAGTGCCTTGATGGCATTTGGAATCACACATGCATTTCTGTAAGAGTCCATGATATTCAGCAATTTTAAAGAGAGTAAATGATCCCAGAAAGATTAATAATCACTAATTTAGAGGGATGGGTAAATAGCCCAGCATATTTTGTATCTCATGACACAAGAGAAATTAGAATACATAAAGACTTTATAGATGGTCACTTTAAATACATAAATGAACTGGAGAAAATCCTGGCCATGTGAATTATATTATTAAATTATGAATCAATAATTTATTAGCTGGGGAAATAGAAATAGAAAATGCAGGTTGTATTGAAGACAAGATTCTGGATCAAAATTTCAGCGTCATCCTTTTTCCTTTTATAAAAAAATGCTTTATTAAGTTACAGTTGATATACAGTAAACAGTATAATTTAAATTATATAATTTTTACATATGTTTTATTTACTAAATCATATCTACAATAAGACATTCAAAACATGCCCATCATTCCCAGAAGTCTCCTAGTTATCCCTTAGAAATTCCTACCTCAAACCTTGTTCCCTTTCCAGTTCCCCATCACTACTTAATAGTTTGTATTTCCTAGAATTTTATATAATGGAATCATGCATGTAGATGGGTGACTGATGACCTACACCCTAATTCCCACAACCTGGGAACATTACCTATTTGGTCTTTTCAAATAAAGGATCTTGAGATGAGGAGATCATGCTGAATTATCTGGGTGGACATGAACTCCAATAAGTATCCTTATAAGAGAGAAGTGCACAGATGAGAAAATAAAGAGAGAGAGCGCAAGTGAAAATAGAGGCAGAGCAGATAGTGATGTAGCCATAAGTCCTGGAATACCAACAGTGACCAGATGTTGGATAAAGAAATGAACAAATTATTTCCTAGGGTTACTAGAAAGTGCAGCTATAGGAACACCTTGAGTTTGGACCTCTAAACTCAAGAATGGAATGCAAACAAAAACCTAATGTCTGCCACCAATTTCGTGGGTAATTTGTTATGGCAGCTACAGAAAATGCGTTTCTTTTTGTCTGACCTTTTAAACTCAGAGTAATTGAGATTGATTCATGTTACAGCATGCTGCAATAGTTCATTCCTCTTTATTTCTGAGTTGTATTTCATTATATGGATATACCAGAGTCTATTTATCCATTTAACACTGGATGAAAATTTGAGCTATTTTCCAATTTGAGAGTATTACAAGTCAGGTTACTATAATCATCCATGAATGTCTTTTAACAGATGCATTCATTTCTCATGGGTATATACCCAGTTGTAAATGGCAGGATCATAGTCCTCTGGGCTCTGATGGGGCTCCTCCTTTGTTATGCTACACTCTGAAGGCAAGATGAGACAGCTGTAAAGCTCACTTTATTTGTTTCCCATCTCACAGGAAGCACAGTTGTAAGTCAACAGATGCCCAGGGTCTTGCTTCATGTATTTTGTCCCTTGTCTTTATTTTTAGTGAGAATAAATGCCAAACCTTTTAACTGCATACTGGCCTTTACTCCACATGGCCCATTTACCCTTTAATAATTACCTACTAATTAAACAAATAATACATAACAACTTTAGCATTGTACTTGGGGGAAAATAAAAGTGGACACCAGAAAGAAGATGTTGCTAATATTAACTGCCTATTTCTCTTATGTTTCAATTTTTCCTTTAGTGTACAAAATATTATCAGTGTGAATGGTTATGTTTTAGAGAATAGAAAATAAATATTGAAGAGGGTTAATTAAGGGGGTATTGAAAACAGAATATACTGGAGGAAAGAACTTCTAAAATTTTGTTTACCCATAAATAACCCTTCCCAATGAACAGATTCTTCAAATAGAAATGGAGACAATTTTGAAACCTTAGTACAGTGACCTCCAGATCATCTACTTCTTTAGCTTCTTCCTTCACCCATTTCCACCCTTCCACCATACTCCATCTCACAAATTCATTGTAAAATATTTCAGCTATATCAGTCAGCATGGACCAAAATGACCTAATCTCATCATATGCAGTGGTGATGAAAGTCTGATGTCATCCTGCTGTCAGTCAAAAGTCATGAGGTGGAACTGAGGAGGATTCTCTGGAAACTTCATTGAGTCTGCCAATAAAACTGGAGGGCAGGAGGGGCAAAATGTCCTGCTTCTCCTTGAGAGGACCCACTCTTTTCCTTGAGAGTGTCCCCTTTTCCCCCTTTCCTTTCCTTTCTAATTAACCCATGCCTATTACTCTTCATGACATGTCTAAATATTTCTTGCATGGTTACAAGAATCAGAATTGGGGCTTGAAGAGGGACCTTTACACTGCCTGAGTTTCATGGAAGGTCTCTGCCCTGTAACAAAACCACTTCTGAACTTTGAACAAACCTCTTGTCAGAGGCTCAGAAGTCTACAGAGCCCAAGCTCTTGATGTACATGAGTGGGTTACCACTTAATCTCTCTTTGATTCAGTTTCATCATTTATAAGATGTGGTTACTAATGTTTTCTACTTCTTAGAGCTATTGTGAAGATTAAAGGAGGAACAAGTTTTACTTTGGTAAATCCTAACACTTTATACCAGTAGTAGTTATTTTTAACCAATAAGAACTTTCAGGATAAAGCCACTATTGTTTAAGATAGTGTCTAGAAAATAAGCATTGTATCTTGCCACATCTGGTATCTAAAATTGGGGGGAGGGGGTACTGCTTCAAATACTAAAACATATGTTCTTTGATTTACCATTGAACTGTTTGTACTGCTGTGCTTTCAACTTGATTTCCGGAACTGATAAAAGTTAGTAAGGTAATAATTGTGGCTCAGCTATTAGGAACAAAGTAAAACATATAAGCAAAGATCTGTGAGCAGCAAAAAACAATTTAGTAAAGGCAACATATTTTATTCACAGAAAAAACCACCCTACTTTAAAGGGGCCTCTTACTTCATATATAATTTTAATAAACTTAGTGGTCTTGTATCTATACTATGGAAGTTTAGAAGGGATGATTGGATGGAGGGTAGGGGGCTATATAAGCAACTGTACCAAAAAGACTGTGTTAGCCAGAAAAGAAATACAAATACAAATTTAAATCAGTGTAATAATTCAGTTATCTAGGTTATAAAGGTATAGGTCAGCATAACATATGAAGCTTTGATCCTAAAAGCATAAAGAAAGATTATTTATTTGATTCCCAACACATCAAAACAAAACAAAAAATAAATAAAAACAAATTCAAAAATAAAAATAAAAACAGAAAAAAAAAAGACAGAGAAAAGGAAAATAAGAAGAAATAAATAATATTTCCAGTACTTTCCATTTGGAGGTTTTATAGAAGAAAGATTTTCAACTAAAATAAGTTGCACTTTAAATAGTTAACTCTTAGCCACTAGAAAAGGCAAAACCATGAAATTCTAGAAAATGGCAAATAGCTAAATGTTAATGTACTTTTCATTCAACTCTATACTCTGGTTTACAGCCTGACAGTACTCTCCAGGAGGGCAATGTGAGTGCCCTGCTTTCTACTATACCTCAGCATCCAAACCAGTGCTGAAGCCAAGTTGGGCATGAAATTTATTGAGTGAAAGGATGAATGCATACGTATGTGAATGGGTGGTTATAGGACTGCATGAATAAAGTAATCTCATTCTAACTAATCCTCTATTAAATGTTTTTTTAACATTGTTTGCTCCAGAATGGAATTTGTGATTCAGATGCTTTTTTCTCAGATCTTTTGAAGTTTAAATACTCCATAAATTATAATAGGCATAAAACAAGACCCCTGGGTATTTAACATTGCCAAATGTTCTTGCCTCTCTGATATGTCTTTTAGTTTTCAAAAAAAGAAAAAAAATGTGAAAACAGAATAATTTTTAGTACCATAGTTACCAAAGTCTCCAGTAGCACATCCTTTCTTTAAAAAATAAAGTAAAATTCAATAAAACTAAGTCTGCCCCAGCCAGATTCACTGTACAATTTTACCTTCATTCTACTACCTGAAGCAAATAATTTAAATTCCTATTTCAAGTAGTTAGAAGTTAATGATATTTTTTTGCTCCTTATAAAACCTGGCATTTCTGTCTAAGCTGGTGTGTCACAGAAAAATTTCGCTATTTAATCCTTAAAACAAAGTTTCCCCTTTCTTCCCCTTATTGCAAAGAAGAGTGATGTTGACATAAGGATCAAACTGTTTGCCCTCCAATGCCATTATGAATGTATAACAGAGAGAGGAAAATGTGGAACTTAGATTAGATTACTGGGCTTCTAGCAGGCTCTCCCTGTGCCAATTACAGAGGGCTTTCATTTACATATAAATAGCTCAGAAATTCCAACACCAATGTACTTGAAAACTTCAAATCAAGTAGTTCAGAAAAACATGGATTAGGTACATTTCAATTTAATTTTAAAGTGTTTACAACAAGCATGCATTCAAGTAAATAAGAGAAATGAAATCAATTTTTATTACAGAAAGTTATATCTTTTTAAATTATTGAAATTATCCCCACATAAGGTTTCTTTTAGCATGTTGTTAGTGTTTTGCTGGAAAAAAAAAGAATTAAGTTTTTGTATAGAATCATGATGGGATGGTTGGGATATATTATGCTGTATTTGACTTCCTCTTAGGTTTTATCTGTGTATGTCAGAGATGATTCTCCAGCTATCTCCGGCCTTATAAAAGATTTAAATAAAACAAGGTATAATTTTCCAACATAACTTGTTTATATTTCTGGATAATCTGGTTTAAATTTGCTGCCTTTGTCATGTTCCTTCCCACTGAAAGACATTTTGTATTGCATATAACCTCATTAGCAGTCTCTAACCACTAACTCATCACAGATTAATGACTCTATCTTCTATTGCTTATGAGGAGTCATTTCAACTTCCACTGCAGTTTCACAACTGGATTTGATAGATGGTTAAAAACAAGCAAGTCTGAATGGTACAAAACAAACAACAGTGTACAGAAGAGTAAGTGTTCGAGTTCTGATTTGCTGCCTTCACTTGAGGGATAAGGATGTATATAGAGAAAAAAAAAGCTAGTTTTGATATTTTTTTTATGCAATGAAATATTACTTGTGGTATTTTATATTTTGAAACTATATCACAATTATGTATTCTTTGTAAATGCCTGAAAATATTAAATTCAATGAATTTCACATATACAAAAGCACAAGCCAAAATGGCTAATAATTATGCAGGTGGTAGGCATAGAGAAGGAGGGAAGACAGGAAAAGAGAGAGAGAAAGAGAGAGAGAGAGAGAGAGAGAGAGAGAGAGAGAGAGAGAGAGAGAGAGACACTGAATGCAGCTGCAGAACATCCTCTGTAATTGGGAAGGCTTGAAGGTGTTTAGTGGGAAGTTCTTGTCTAGATGGAGATTCTGGACAATGCACATGTTAGAAACACTGTTGATCTACAGAAGCAGCTGAAGGACTTATAAAAATGACTGCAAGGCCAAGTTCCATCTTCAATTGATAAATCCAGACATTATTGATTATCTGCCATGTGCCGGGAAGTCTAATGCCATTTCTCTACATGTTATGTAGGATTCAGACACAAACCTTAATATATATCTAAAGAAAGAAGAAAAAAACTTCTAAATTTAGAACTTCATAAGGCAGAAGGGTCTCAGAATAAAAGGTATCTTAATTCACAGACTAAAGTAATGTTATTTTTTTAAAAACAAAAACTTGGTAATTTAGAATGCAGCCTAGGAAAAGTGATTTCTTAAAAATAAAAGCTAAAGCAAAATAAGCATTGGTAAGAAGACCTGAATATATGAGGTGAAAATAAGTTATATTTTTTAAAGGATAAATTTCTTAAAGTTTATAGCAGAAAAGTCCATATACTTAAACGTTTAAGAAGTTCAACAACAAATGGCAAACATGAATTTTCTCCAAAAAGAATAATAGCATAATAATTGTTAATTGACCTTGTTATTTTTTCTTTTCATAGACATATGAAAATGAATCTCTACTAGTAATCTTTATTAATAAATTATTCATTAGTTATGAAAATAAATCACAAATTCAGCAATAAAAATTAGATTTCTGTAACTATAGCCAATGCCTGGTAAAGTAAACTTGCACTACCAAATCTGATCTCCATTACTTGGTAGTTCGGTCATTTTCTGGTAGACTAAGCACACTTACATTGAACACTGGATCAGGCACAAACAGAAAATACTTGTTTAGCATGTGCCCCTTTCCTTGTACTCTACCACATTCTCTCCCCCCGCCCGCCCCCCTTTGGATTACATAGTATACAAATTAGATTTTGTGAAAAGAGCATAAGGAAATCTCTGCAATTGCCTTTTTGACTGAATGTACTTAATAATCATCTTTCTAAAGAAACATAAGAGCAAAAGGCTAAGATGAAATTTTTATGCAATGGAACATCTATGTGACTTATTTTTAATGAATATGGTATTACTGTCTATGAAAACAATTATTAAATATACCAGCAAAAGGAATAAAAAAGAAAAAAAACCCTAACATTGTATTTATTCATGAGTCTCTTTATTTGAGAAGTTGTTTCCCTAATAGATGTTAGATGCTGCCAACATACTAAGATTCTACTTAGTATTCCATGGTTTACTTAGCTCTCTTTTCTCTTAATATCACAATGTGTTGCTAAGGAAAAGGCTATGTAATAAAAAAGAATAAATGACATACATCTGCAATCTAAAGTGATTTCATATGGGATAGGGAAAAAATGAGTAGGACTGTGAAAACTAAGCTATAAAATAAGATTTTCTTCAAATGTCACTGGATTCTGAAACTTCCAAGAAAATCTGAAATATACCTATTGGATTAGGATATATAGTGCATCAATCAAAACTATATAATCTTTACACAAAATATCAACTACCCTTCTCTTAAAAAAATCACTGTTTAAAAGATATTGGAAAAAAACTGGCAGACAGTTATTTTAAAGGGAGCAAATGTGATTCTTCTAAATAGTGGTAGTGGACCAGTTGTCATTACAACAGTCACTTGTATTACATGAGTTCTGGAAAGATTTAAAACTCATGGACATTGATTCAATTTCCATAAGCCAGTGGTATAACTTAGGTACAACAGAGACTTCAACAACTTCCAAGGGACATAGTTCAAGGAACGCCAAGTGGAGAATTGCACCAGGGAAAGATCTGGTTTCAGTTCACTGCCTGCTAGGAGCCAACAGAGATGAGAGCAGCCAATGTCTTTACGCTGTTCAAAGTGCTCTTCTGAGCAGCGGAGTCCTCCCGGGAGGTATTTTCTCCATTTTAGAGGTGAAAAATTTGAAACATAAAGAGGTCAGTAAAATATTTAGATCAAACTAATAGTAAGCAGCTAAAGAGATACAGGTATCTGTCCCTCTGCATCAGTCTGCTATGGCCAGGCAGGGATAAACTCTTTTCAAAGATGTGTTTTAGCCTAAGATCCAAAGGTTTAACTGAATTCAATCAAGTAGGCTCAGCAAAGAAATAAATGCCGTAAATTATCAATGCCTATTTCCTAGAAATGGACAAATACCTCTCTTTTACCATGAATAAAAAACATATGTAAACTTCACGGTACCATGTTCACAGAAAATAAAATGACTGTTATACTTAGAAAATAAGTATTTTGGGTATTTCAATTTATTACTCATCACTTTCCACACCATCTATAATTTTAGCTACTTCAATCCAGTAACACATTTCTGAATCTACTGAAGGAGAGAAACTCCTGATTTTTTTAAAAATCATTGTTAGTCAAAGAGAAAAAGAGTTTAAAAACTATTGTAAGTGTTTTATGGCATTATAAAATGGAAACAAAAAGATGGCCAACTGGACACTGCCAGAATCACTAGTCACAGAATTCTAAAACCTGTCCGCCAGAACTGCTCTTTCTCCCAAGTTCCTTATCCCCTCCAGAAGTCCAGACCCTAGCTCATTTCTGCTCATTAATGCAAAAGGAATCCTGGATTCTGCACCCATGAGAGTCAACCTCAAGAGTCAAAAGGCAATGAGAAATCAGTGAAGAGTTCAGGATTGAGCCTACAGTATCTAATCACAGACAGAAAATTAAATGGGAGACAATTACTTTTTGGATATCAGTCTTTTATACTTTCCCAATTGTCTAAAATGAAGAAAATTAAGTGAAAAGAACGTATAAAATGGATGCCACTGTTAAAAACTTCTTCCTTTCATGAAACAAACTATTTCCCTATTTTCCCATTTATGCAAAAACAAATTATTATATAATGAATACCAACAGACAAGTTCCTTATCCCCTCCAGAAGTCCAGACCCTAGCTCATTTCTGCTCATTAATGCAAAAGGAATCCTGGATTCTGCACCCATGAGAGTCAACCTAAAGAGTCAAAAGGCAATGAGAAATCAGTGAAGAGTTCAGGATTGAGCCTACAGTATCTAATCACAGACAGAAAATTAAATGGGAGACAATTATTTTTTGGATATCAGTCTTTTATACTTTCCCAATTGTCTAAAATGAAGAAAATTAAGTGAAAAGAACGTATAAAATGGATGCCACTGTTAAAAACTTCTTCCTTTCATGAAACAAACTATTTCCCTATTTTCCCATTTATGCAAAAACAAATTATTATATAATGAATACCAACAGACAAGATAATCATTTTTTGTTCTTTGCCTTTCCTCACCAGAATTAGAACAGTAAAAACATTTATCTGAGGAAGTCAGAGACAATGCCAATCTTGATTCTGATGGAAGATTTAGCTCGTTAGTTCCAAAAGAAATTTCACTGGGTTGCTTTCAACAAGACAATTACCCAGAGATTCCTTGGAAGGGGTGCTAGACTTTTGAAGTAAGTAATGAAAGCCTAGTAAAAATATATTGACTTCTTTCACATTAGTAAAAAGTGATAAATTATATAGCCACTCCCTGTTTTTACTATACCATTGAGCAAAACTGTATGGTAAGAACAGTAACTAAAATCAAAAGAATGTGTGTGTGTGTGTGTGTGTGTGTGTGTGTGTACACATATATATTTATTTATGTACATATAAGAATTGAGGGGATGTGGCTCAAGCGGTAGCATGCTCACCTGGCATGCATGGGGCGCTGGGTTCGATCCTCAGCACACATAAAAGTAAAATAAAGATGTTGTGTCCATGGAAAACTGAAAAATAAATATTTAAAATTCTCTCTCTCTCTCTCTCTCTCTCTCTCTCTCTCTCTCTCTCTCTCTTCTCTCTCTTAAAAAAAAAGAATTGAGCAGTTAAGTAAGTGGATGATGTAGGAGGGGTACCAAATTTCTCACTGTTGGAGTGAATGTTAGAAGTAAGCAAGGGAGGATGAGAACCATCCACATGGATAAGGGACTAGAGTTGGAGACACAATGAGCTCATATTTAGTTTAATATGCATAGATATTTAATATGTATACATGTGGATTAGTATACTTCTTTGTTATATTAGCTTAGAGGGCCAAGCACTAATCACATCACAATAGCAATAAGTTATCTAGTGCCTAAATATTGATTACTAATATATTTCTTCAATAAAAGAACCTGAGATCCTCATAAAAATGCTAATCTTAGGACAAGAGCTGAAAATATAAAAGGTGGAGCTGAAGAATATCATAGTACTAGATAATAAGGAAGTACCAAGGGGAGGGAAGAGAGAAAAGTGAGGGAAAAAGGTTTTATAATGACATGCATATATTATAGAGCCAACTATAAGAGCCCTCACTGGCCAAAGGGGCAAAGATTTTGAACAACAAAATAAATACTAGATTATAACTAAAAGTATAAAATAAATACCCATGATTCTATACAGATAGAAATACATAATTAAATATAGAAATTAATGAAGAAAAAGAAGCACATATCCCAAATAGAAGACTGAAAATGACTTAGGTTGATGCTCTGCCCTCCAAAAGGAAGAAAATACTTCTCCACTCCTTGAGTGTGAGCTATTCATAATGAATCCAAAGAACAAACTATAGAAAGAAGAGGAAAAGAGCAACTTTACAGAAAAGAAACCTGACAAATGTTATCATAGCCAGATGATGAAGGTCAACATTGACCATGATAAATCATGTTCATAGTATGTACTCTTGACAAATGATGAGAAGAAATTTTTCATCTGTGGAGCTCAAAACCCCATAACTGCACTCTTACCATAAGAAAACACCAGAAAAATTTCAATTGAGGGTCATCCAAAAATAAACACACACACACACACACACACACACACACGTATATTGTTGGTTTTGTTCCTCTGGAGAAACCTGACCAAATAAAATCATTCCCAAAAAATGAAAATGGAGAAAGAAAGAAATTACTAAGACATATCTATATATCTAGCAAAATATCTATAAGATCTGTAAAAGGAAAACTGAAAAATTCAGATGAAAGGAATCAAGATCTAAGTAAATGAGCATACTCAATATAGCTAGAGATTAGTGTTTTCCCTCCCCAACTTAATCTACAGATTAAGTGTGATTTCAATCAATCACAGAAATTTTTTTTCTGGATATCAAGAAACTGATCCTAAAGTTTACATAGGAAGGAAAAAGAACAAGAATTGCCAACACAATATTTAAAAAGAAGAAAGAACTCTGAGAGATGACACTACCTGGCTTCATTCTTTACTATAATGCTAGAGTAATCATGAAAATCAGTACTGGCAAAAGAACAAATAAAATAGAATCAAGAGGCCAGAAATATAACCACATCAAAATGATCAACTTATCATTGACAAAAGAGCAAAAGTAACTTAATGGAGAAAGGATAGTATTTTCAACAAAAGGTACCTGAACAACTAAATATTCACTTGTAAAAACTTCAAT
This sequence comes from Ictidomys tridecemlineatus, assembly GCF_052094955.1. Taxonomy (NCBI): domain Eukaryota; kingdom Metazoa; phylum Chordata; class Mammalia; order Rodentia; family Sciuridae; genus Ictidomys; species Ictidomys tridecemlineatus. Next base: position 162,166,523 of record NC_135478.1, on the reverse strand, counting down.
CTAGATAGAGACATTGGGCATTCTAAACTCAAAATAAGTCATAGGCTTACATGTAAAACACAAAACTATAAAACATATAATATACAGAAATAATTCATAATTTGGGATGAATAATGAATGTTTGGCTACAACATCAAAAGCACAATCTTTTAAAAAAGTGACAAGATAGACTTGATTAAAATTAAAAACTTCTGCTTTATGAAAAGCACTGTTAAGTAAAAAGACAAGCCACCATCTAGGAGAAAACATTTGCTAAACATACATTAGCAATAAATATTATCCAAACCATACAAATAGTAGTTAAAAAGGAATCATAAGAAAAAAACATAATCTGATTTAAAAAAATAAGCAATATATCTGAACATACACCACATTAAAGAAAATATACAGATGGCAAATCAACACATCCAATGCTCCACATCCTATGTCATTATATAATTGTCAATGCTCAACATTATATCAGTAGATAATTGCAAATTAAAACAATGAGTTTTTATTACACTTCTATCAAGAGGGCTTAAAATTCAAAATACTGACAACACCAAACACTGAAGATGTGGAACAATTGGAACTCTCATTCATTGTCATTGGGAATATAAAATGGTGCAGCCACTTTGGCAGCTATTTTAGCATCCCTTACAAAACCAAACTCTTAACCAGACAACACATTAACAATGTTCCTTGGTATACTCAAATGAGTTAAAAATGTATATCCATAAAAAACCTGCATAGAAATGTTTATAGGAGATTTATTCATCATTGTAAAAACCTGGAAACAACTAATATGACTTTAATAGGAGAATAGACAAACTAATAATGGTGCATCCATATAATAGAATATTACTTAACCATGAATAGAAGGGAGGTATCAAGTCAAGAGAGGTACCACACACACTTTGGAGAGCTAAAAATGAACCGACTAACCAGTGCTAAGGATAGGCCATTATGTAGAGCAATGGAAATTCTCATAAATTACTGATAGGAATGCAATGTGGTAGCAACTTCACATAACATTAAGCAATTCCTTATAAATCCTGAGATTCACTCTAACTGCACTCTTAGATATTTACCAATGAAAAATGAAAATTTAGCCATACAAAATTTACATATTAATATTCTCCAAAGTACATTTATAATAACCCAAACTAGAAAAGATGCAAATTCCCATGGCAAGATTAAAAGATGAACAAATTGAACAAATGTGGTATAGCTAAAAATGGAATATAATCAGCAATGATATAAATTAATAAAATGCAACAATATGGTTAAAACCCCAAAAAGCATTAGATTCAGTCAAAGAAGCTAGACATATGAAATCCATATATAATGATTAAAAAGGCAAAAAAATAGTGACATAGAGTAGATCAGTAGTTATCAGGGCTAGAGATGAGAGGAGGATAGGAACTACAAAGGGTCACAGAAGATGTTTGGGAGTATACGAATGTTTTTTATTTCAATTTTCTTGTAATTTATTGAACTGTACATTTCTATATGGTGAATATTGATGTAGGTATACTATATTTCCACAATGATGACTAACAACAAAGTAGTTACAAAAGTGGTGGAGGGGATGAAAGTTTAATTCAGAAATCACATACTTGGTTCTTGCTCAGCACAAGGTATGATATATGGAATTGAAGTACAATAAGATAGTAAGACACAATTTATAGTTTAATTGGGAAGACAGATATGTACCCAACCAAATATACTATGTTAAGTACAATACTATGTATATACAAACACACACACGCTCACATATATATACATATATGATATAGATATATCATATCTATATGGGTATATATTAGATAGATAGATAGATAGATAGTTTAGTCACAGGGAAAAGTGATTAAGTCTATAAGATTCAGACAAATATTGACAAAAAGATGATAAATAATCTGAGACTCAAGAGGTGATTAGAATTTCAGCATGTGTCATTTCTTCTAACCAATTAGAAGGTATATTTAGAATCCTTTCCCTATATATCCATTCATCCTTTAATTCCTCAATCCATCCACCCTTCTACACCCATTTTATTATCACTGTATTTAAGTTAAATACCTAAATATGTTTGCATGCAATATTTGTTCACTAGTTATCCATGAAACTGAGAAAGTTAACTGTCCAAATTTATATATAATTAGGTAAATAACCATCTGGTTGCCTGAAACTGAGAGGTTTCCTGGGATCTGGGACTTTTAATGCTAAAAACTGAAAAGTTCCAAACAAATGGGGAAGAGTTGGTCATCCCACAAATAACGAACCAGGGCACAATCATGACAATAAATGCAAACCTTATGAGAACATCAACCTCCACATAACTGGTTATTTATCCAACATATTAGCATATGCATACTTAGATCGCAGCAGTTTTTAGAGTTTTACTCAACATGTTCTCCAGATCCTATGTGTGTTTTATAAGCTAGCATTAATAGAAAATCTAATTCATAGACCTAATTGAAATGTTTTTCTAATGATTCTGTAACAAATAAAGGAAGGAAGAAAAGATAAAGAAAGGAAGAAAGGAATGAGAAAGAGAAGGAAGGAAGGAAGGAAAGAAGGAAGGAAGGAAGAAAGGAAGGAAGGAAGGATCTATAGATGAAATCCTATATCATAGAGTAGAAAGATTCAGGACCAAGTTTGTACCTTGAGAATTTATAAGACACTTTGTGTCTTATGTCTAATAATTTCTACAAAGCAGTTAGAATAAACTTAGGCTGTTTAACACTACATTTTTGTTTTACCCTAGCTACAAAAACTTAAACTAGATAAGATATTTACCTACTTCACTGGATAACTTAGAATAAAACCAGGTTAATGACCACAGTAACAAACACAGCTTCTAACACCTATAACAGAACCTACTTCTTAGTAGGAGTTGAGTAGATATTGTTAAATGAAAACAAAGCTGACAGATTGTTAATTAAAGTTTATTGAGCTACACAGAAGAAAACCCCACATCTATCTAAACTATACTTCCATTACAGATCCTATATAGTTACAGTATTTTTCAAGCATTTTATTAGTCAAGTCAATAATAGGATGTTAAAACACAGCAGAGAACATTAACGAATTCAATACTCCTTTGAGTCAACATCAAATAAAACCCTGCTCTTTGCTTCTCAAATTCTACAAAAATGGATAATTTTATTTAGAACTGCTGTAACTACCTCATACTATGCCTTCTGCACTGCTTTGATCAGTAACACTGGTGGATGTCTAAAATTTAAAGACAAAGAGGATTAAAAAAGTATCATCAGTCAACCCCATTCACATCTTCCTACATAAACTGGTATTCAGTAAACTGAAGTAAGAAATTAAATTATCTAAAGCAAGAAATAGAATGTAACACAATTCTAAACGAACAAACAAAAATTATGGATGACATATGTTGGTGGTTAACTATAGATGCTTTTAGAAATGAGGTTACCTGGTTAGAATGAGATCCCGGAACCACAGAATAAGGCAATAAACAGTGACTGCTTCTACATTATATGATCCACTACAAGCAAAGGGTCCAATAAGCAGTTGACCATTCAGTCACACTCCTTGCCTTGAGATACACATACTGACATACACCACTGCTAGCAATATATCTTTAACAATTATGGATGCATGTTATGGATAAACTCTCATTCAAATTATTAATTATCCCCCCTCCCCATCCTTAAGGGGAAAGTCACAGTAATATTGGCAATTATCACATTGGATAAAAATAAATTACTAGTTCTTATTCCTCAACATGATAGCCCTCTCCTAAATTACCTGGCATTAACTGGGCAGATCATTTTAGTAAGTAATTTCTGTGGCTTCAGTTTCGTCATCCACAAAATGGGAATGATCACTTCACTTACCCTATAAGGTTATTGTGAGTTAGTGAGCTAAAGAATGTAAAATGCTTAAAATAGAGCTTAGCACATGGGAAGTTATATAACTTTTAGTCATCACTATTCCTTTCATTATTACTGCTCATACTACATCCTCTTTGCTACCAACCCAAAACAAGAAATGTGGACTCTCATAACTAGAAAAGTTAGAACTGACACAAGGAACACAAGTTTCTAGATCTACTTCACTGTTGTTTATAAAGCTATTTCTTTCCCTTTGGACCCCAGCTTATTCCTAAAATTGAGAATTAGTAGGATATCTTTTAATTCTAATATTCTGATGCACTAAATTCTTTAGTATCATTTATTTATATTTAACTTTTTACTTAACTTTAGTAAAATCAACTTAAGGTAGTTAATTATACACAATATTAAATTAGTAAAAGGGGTAATTAAGAGAGAGAACTAATCAGATGCAGAAAGTACAATAAATGAGATAGAGAGGTGGTAGTTTACATATCTATTTCCAGATGACAAGTCAGAATGCACTCACTAATTTATTTGTATAGCAACACTGTGGCTTTTGACACTTTAATAATGTCTCTAGACATTAAACTAGACTAGGATACTCTAGGATAGAACTTTCATTCTCCTTTTCCTTCCTCTCCACAGCACCTTGCTTATTCAGAAATTAAATGAGCAGTCAAAAAATGCCCAACAAGTGAAAAGTAAATGATTCATAAAGCCACCAGAGCATCCAGGAGCAATCTAGAATTTTATTGTTAGACATCCCTTTTTTAAAAAATACTACTCCCTGATTATCAAGTCTATCATTCACTCTTATAAAGCATATTTTTATAAACCAAATGAACTTTTACAGTTTCTGTAGTTTTGTATGGGTAAGAGGTTTAAAACATTCAAAATTGGTGCCACTTATTTTTCTAACAAATCCATTAGGACTACAGATTTAACTATGATATCATAAGAAATAACCATGTTGAAGTTTTGAAATTAAAAGGAAATATTTTTATTTATTAATGCTTTCAAATGATACAATATTTTGCAACAGAATGAATGTTCACATGAACTAAATGTCAAGGACCAATAATGAGCAGTCAGAACAGCTGAGCAGATCTCTCACTTTTAGCTAGTAACACTGTTGTATAGGATCAGTCAGACTGAAAATAAAAATTTTACAAGCAAAAATTTAATTAACATTTTGTCACCATTACAATGTTCTGCTGTAAGCTGATTTTCTTATTCAAGCTGTGTCTCAATATTTAAAAGCTAAGATGTCCTTAAACTAACCATACATAGTATGGAACATTAATCTTAAGATTTATGTTTTTGAATTTGTCGAGGTCTAAAGGTTTTCAAGGCAGTTATAAACACATACCCTTTCTGAAGGGGAGGTTTTCAAAAGATCTGGAATGCAACCAATAAGACATATTATGAAGTCAGAGGAGAAACAGAGGAAAGTAAGCATAGTACAAGAAAATCACAAGATGTAATTGAGGCCAAAAGAAGCAGTCATTAATTTCACAAGAGTGCCTTGGATGGTTTTAAAGCCCACTTCAGGTGCATTAGTAGGATATCATTTTCTATTTCAGGAGGAGTAATATCAAACCAAGGCAGCTTTGTAGTAAATGAATCCTACAGCTATATTTTGTGAAAAGGGGTCATTTTAATTTCAGGGTATTTATTACCCAGCAAGTTACCTGAATGAAATGTGTAATAACATTTATAATATAAATAAACTCAGTTATCTTCTCTTCAAGCAAGTAGTAATTATTCTAGTATTTACTTTCTGGGTACTCTCCTCTGTTGTGATTTACATAATAGAATCTTGGCCCTTTATAATATTAGATGGAAAGCAAACTTTACTAAAATAAACTTAAGGTAGTTAATAATATACAATTTTAAATTAATAAAAGGGGTAATTAAGAGAGAGAGAGAACTAGTCAGATGCAGAAAGTACAATAAATGAGATAGAGAGGTGGTATTTTACATATCTATTTCCAGATTACAGTCAAAATACACTCCCTGTATTTTACTAAGAAATAAAAAAGTTATGGTAATATCAATGTGCTTAACCTGCTAGTTCCTAAATAACCTGTTACAGAAAAACCTTCTCTCATATGCCAATATAAGATTGTTACAATTTTGGTAAAATATTAACCACACCTTAGCTTACAAATATCGCAATAAAGAACATTAATTTGAAGTTTTTTATTTTCTCATAATCAGTGATAGATATGGTAGCATACGCATAAGAGCTTGTATCTACCTAATAATATTTACAGAATTTAAAAGGCCAATCTACCTAAATATATTTACAGAATTTAAAAGGCCAATACATTGGGAATTGAATAATTCTCATTTTTTATAAAATCTAAATCTAATTATTCACAATTCCTTGGAGGTAAAATTGAAAGGATAAGCAACAGCTGTTGGAAAGTAATTTGGAAGAGCAATGGAAAAGTTGTTAACACATAGAACTTCCTGTATTAGTTATTGTGACCTGATCCTTACCAGTAACTTGCAACAAAAAGAGAGAGGAGAGGAAGAGGAATGAAAGTCATTCTCTTTCTCAACCTGCCAAGGCCATCTGCTGATTCCAGATAAACAAGGTAGGCTCAAAGACTCCTACCTAAGCTAGCAAAGACATGGATATCAAATATGATGGGGATGCTCTGAGTGCTCACAATGACCTAGCATCTAACCAAAAAGACATGAAGAGTTCCAGTTTATTCAGTAAAATGAGCCCTGGAGCATAAAACCAGAGTGCTTCTAGTACTTAGTGCTAGAAATACAATGAATAGTAAAGGGGTATACTGGAATATGTTAAGTATTATATGGAGGAAGGTACTGTTTCAAACACTGGAATCAGTTTTTTATGTGACCAGTTAAAATGGTTAAAATCAAAGGGACTGTCTGTCTTGCCAGACACAGTGGGGCACACCCTGTAATCTCAGCAGCTCAGGAGACTGAGGCAGAAGGATCAGATTTCAAAGCCAGCCTCAGCAATTTATCAAGGCCCTAAGCAATTTAGCAAGACCCTGTCTCTACATAAAATTTTAAAAAGAGATGGGGATGTGACTCAGTGGTTAAGTGTTACTGGTTTAATCTCCAGTACTGAAAACAAACAAACAAACAAAAAAGACCATCTTCATGAATTGGCTATTAATAGAGAACAGATTAAGAAATTTGCAGAATAGGACACTGGGAACTTTCTCAAAGCAGAAGTAATAATTAAAATCAATTTGGGGATGATGTGTCATTAATCAAAATTAAGGTTTCTAGTAGTGACCTAGTGTAAATGAGAAGGTAACAAATACATTTCTAAGCTTTGGAATTCAAGACATTTATTTTAATATCTAAGACTTAAAACATTTGGGGAACAGGTGTCATTTTCTTCTAAATGTAATTTCCTTTTCTAAACTCTGATAACCACAATGCACAGAATAGAATGGTTTGCATTAGCAGCATGAAGACAGCCTTTATCTCATATTTCTCCTCATTATTTATATATATATATATGTATATATATATATATATATATATATATGTTTCACTGCATCTGTTCCACCAAATCAGAGCATGAATTTCATTTGAATTTTGGAAAACATAAAATCTCAAATTTGAAAGCCTAAGTTTCAGAATTTATTTAAGACTCAGCTACTCAAATGAAAACTGAGATGAAAAAACATAGTGGAGTGTTCTACTTAGAATGTCATAGAAAATTCCAAAATAGCTATTAACAAAAATACATTTCTCTAAACATAAGCAAATTTTTAAGCCTTATGATGAACAAATATTACAACTATGATACTTTGAGGAAGATGTATTCAGATTCTGTGTTTCATACTGCTCAGTAATAGGTAGGTGTCACCCAGAAAACAGAAGTGTACAAAGCACAATTCAAAGAAATTCACATTAATTCACATCAGTGAGTGAGCACTCCCCTTTTTATTCCCTATATATTTGTTGATCCATGTAATAAAATAATAACATGGTAATGATAAATAACACAGCAACAGAAACTCTCAATTTGTAGTGCATTAATCAAAAGTTCACAAAATATGGAACTTAGTAATTTCAGCATCTTCATTCCTCCCTTAATCATGTACCTAAGGAATATTTGCATCTTTTTATGTAGATTATTGGCTACCATTGCATTCCAGCAGCATATTACCCCAATTCTATATGTGCACTCCTATTTTTTTTTATTGGTTGTTCAAAACATTACAAAGCTTTTGACATATCATGTTTCATACATTAGATTCAAGTTGGTTATGAACTCCCATTTTTACCCCAAATACAGATTGCAGAATCACATCTGTTACATATCCACATTTTTACATAATGCCCTATTAGTAACTGTTGTATTCTGCTCCCTTTCCTATCCTCTACTATCCCCCTCCCCTCCCCTCCCATCTTGTCTCTCTACCCCATCTACTGTATTTCACTTCTGAAATATATGTGCACTCCTAATAAAAGGGTATGGTTATTTCCACATGTGAGAATATTGACAAAATTTCCTAAAATAGTTTTGACCAAGTTTTCTAAAATAAATTGATGTTCCTAGTAAATAACTTTAAATTCTTTAAATAGTTTCTGGAATTGCCAAAATTACTTTTTTATAGGCTTGAGAAATGTCAGGATAAATATTATAACAAGAAGAAAGAAATTAAAAACTTGATTTAACTGTGTGGGGTTTAATCTTACTGAAGCAAACAAAATTTAGAAGACTTTCTCCCCTGAGTTTAGTAAAACGTATTACACCAACCAATTATAGCAAAGAGAGTACTCAACTAAATTTATCTAACATTTGGTTATATATCCTGAGATATATCTAAAATTCTCCCTTCTCTTTTAATCTAAAATTCTCTCTTCTCTTTAAAAAAATCTATGGTTGTTCTCACTTTTTAGGGCATTTTCTCTACTACTAATGCATGACAAAGATGTATAAGACTTCATGACAATAAAGTATTGTATGATATATTAAGTTTTATTTATGTCAGAAAATATCCAAAATTAATAATGTTATAACTTGACTCAAATACTGCATGGAAGGAAAGTATTAAAACCATTTGCTTTAGATACATTCAATTACAAATGTACAATGTCATCATATAATTCTAGCTGTTATGAATTATGATTCACAGCTAGTATTTTGGCATAGTAAATCTTCCAGAAGATAATCCTACTTAGGGATTAGTGGCTAATTCTTATGGCCATGTACCACCTAAGGAAATTTAAACTATTATTTTCCTGGGACTCATAAATTTTTGATATTTCTGTACTGAAAACAGTCTAAGTACCTATAAGGTAAAACATATCAACCTAAACTTAGCTAAGCTATGGTCAGAAGAAAAAGTATATATGGAAAAGAGAGCATTAAAATTCACTTAATTGTTTCACCTTATAAGCGTGTGTAAATAAAAAGTTTAAGCATATACTTGTGCTTCCTTAAAATATGTCTTTACAGCAGCTCATTCTAGCTTCTTTACTATGAATATCTAATTCTAGAAACAGTTTCTCTTCACTATCAGAAATAGTGCATTTTCTTGCAATGTTGAAGGGATACATGGCAAAGTAAATTCTTGTTCAAATTCTATATTTCCTTCATGTCCAAAATCCGTTTTTACTGGATATCCTCACTTACCAGTTTATATTTCTGATTGTGCTTTTCTTACCAGTCACTGAAATATTGCTAGGCCTTGCCCTTAAGAGTCTCCTTTCCTTATTTTATTTGTATACCTCATTCTCATGGCTTAAACTAATATCCATATGCACAATATTCATATGCACAGTAATTCTGATCTGTTTACATCAGAGGCCTTTTCTCCAAGTTTCATACTGATACATGGAATGATGGCATAGACATCAGGTGTCCCATAAGTGATACTCTAGAGGGATGAGGCAATGCAATGCAATTAGCAGTAAGAGCATAGAACCTGGAGCCGGATGCCTGAGTTAGAATCCCAAATCCACTAGTTGAATGAGCTTGAACATATCATTTAATCCCTCTGGGTCTCAGTTTCCTTATCTAAAACAGAGGTTAAAATAGTAATTTATATTATAGGGCTGTTTTGAAGGTGAAATAAGCTTAGTTTAGAGTTTGGCATACAATACATGCTACATGAACTATCTATTCAATGTAATAAGTAATACTTAACTTATGAGTCTTAAAATATCCCTTAAATCCCCTATGGACACCTTTATTCATGAAGCCATATGTTCTGATCTTTAATGTGGCCATCATATATTTTAAAATTTCTCATCACATATCATTTTAAGATTTCTCTTCCATAAGGGTTAATCTACTTGTGATAACCAAACTTGGAGCGTAGGAAGCTAGATGCTGTCAGGGTCACTGAGACTCTGATTAGGGACGGAGGAGGTAGGGACAGGGCAGGAAAAAGTGTGATCCATTTCATACTCTACATGAGATGTGAAGACCACTGCTCCTCTAAATTACATTGTCTGCCCTGCCACAACAAATGCCTAACATCTAAACTGGGACTTCAGGATTTTAAAGAAGCTTAAGAATATCAAACTTTCTCTATTCCCTCTAATCCAAGATGATCTTATCTTGACACACCCTCTGGTGTTCCAAGGCTAGAAAAAATAAAGAAATGAAAGTTGGCTTTATGATTTGAAAGAGCAGAGATCATGCCTTGTTCACTGTAACCAGCACCTAGCAGAGTGATTGGCTTATAACTGGAATTCAGTAACTATTTTCTGAACAAAAGAATAAATGTCAAAAGTGAATGAAGCAAAAGACATCAAATGCCTGTTTCCATAGCTGATCCTGTTGACTCCACTTGCCTGGATATGTGTATACACAGTGAGCCCTCTATATCTGGAAGTTCCACACACATGGATTTAATCCACTATGGGTGGATAAAATTACCTGTGATAAAGATCTAGGGAATATTTTGTCATTATTCCCTATACAATACATTCTTTCCCTATGTAATACAGTATAACAACTACTTACATACCATTTATCTTGTATTAGGTATTATAAGTAACTAGATGTGATTTAAAGTATACAAGAAGATGTGCAGTTTATATACAAACACTAGATCATCTTATATATAGAATTTGAGTAAACATGGATTTTGAGTTTTGCAGAAGTTGATGGGACCAATTCCCCACAGATAATAAGAGATGACTTCACCATAGACAGCGAAAGATGACTTCATTACAGCCCCACTCAATCTACCCTCCTGTAATTCCTACCAACAGCCACTGATTTTTCAACCTCAATAAAATGCCAATGACAATACATTATTTCCTCCATTAAGTTTCAAAATATGAAAAAAGCAAACCAAATACTCACATATGATCCTATATTGAAGGACTGTGTTGAATTAAACATGTCTTACAATTTGATTTTCTGTGTGTGTGTTGGTGCTAGCAAAAGAAACCCAGAGTCTCCCACATTCTAGATATATGCTCGAACTTGAGAGATACTCCTAGTCCTCTAAATTTGATTTTTAAAAGTGTCAAGAAAATAACAAAAAAAGGTGTCAATATAGAAAAGTGATGACATTTTATAATATCTAACTCAACTAAGAAGCCTTATCCTTCATGGTTGTTAATGTCCTACCTCCTTGCTCCCCTCCTCCTAGCATTAACATCTTAACAGTTTTTTAATACAGTACAAAAATTGCCTGTGGAAAAATACATAAACATTAAATGAGATGCAAACTTGACATCTGTCAGTTCAGTCTTGCAGTTTTATCTTTTGCATCTTAGCTGAATTTAAGATTTTTCTTCAGGTATGAATTCACTTCCTTCTAACAGAAAACTATGGATTAAAATTAAGTTTGGAAAATAAGAGCAAACAGAAGAATAAAATGTTGTATTTAAATATTGGAAAATGCTAGTATTACTACATGACCCTCAATATTATAATTTTTTGGTCTAAAAACAGAAATAATTACATCTCTGGCCTTTTATCATATCTTTGCAAAGGTATAATGAAGAAGTCTTAGTTAATATATACCAGACAAGAAAGTAGCACAGAAGACAATGCTTTTAATTACTAAATGTGAGACAAAAACCAGTGGTGGATAGGAATATTAAATAGACATCATTACTCGTCCTTCAAATATGAGAGAATGACTAATAATTCTGTCAGCTCCTTTGACAATAAAGGGGTCTGAACAAGGTATGAAAGAAACTTCCTAATCCAAGTGGTACTGATTATCTAACAAAAACTAATAAAACACTGAGGCATTTGCTAAGTTAATTCTTCTGAGTATCACTCAAAGGATACATGTTAAACAGGACCAGACTAGTAGAGTGAAATTACTGTTCCTTTGATGGCTTCCAATCTTCTAGGACACTTCCTCCCCCCTTCATCGTGAAAAGCAAAACAGTAGTTTCACTTCATATAGTACTGATTAAGAGGCAATGCCATACCCAGAGTATGACACAAACATTGCCTTTGATTTCAAGAGACTTAGACTCCAATATTGTACACATACTGGAAATCTGGAAACCTTTTGAATAAATAAGATCAACTTTTTCATCAATCTATTAAGATTTTTTTCCCAACTATTCAAAATTGGTTGACAAGTGTTAGAACAATAACAGTAACAAATAAACTTTAAGAGACAAAACTACTGTAAAAAAGGCATCACTGACAAAAACAAAGGAACAAATTTGATGCTTTTTTAATCCCATAAACAAATTAAGATATATATATGTGTGTGTGTGTATGTGGGGGGGTAAGTGAAATAATGAATGGCAATCTTTTTAAAGGTTACAGATGTAAATGGAAGGTAACTGACACATCAGGTTGCTACTTAATTATAATTCATTTATGTTTATTTATAATTCATCTACACTGTCTTGATTTAAGACAGCTCATACAAGTGTAAAAAATACAATAAAGACACTTAAAAGTGAGAAATATAAGGTAGAAACAATTCAAAGATAGGAAAATAATAATGAGATAATGGTGAGATTAATATATAAATTGAAGTTAATAAAACCCACTAAAAAATTTGCCAAAAAAACCAGTCCATGAATTTCATTCTAAACTTTCAAATACAAAGGTCACAATAGCTATAAAAGAAAATTTGCTTCCAAGAAACTTCCTCCTGACATTCATGAACTGGACTTTGACTATTTCTCTACACTCTTTTTCTAGTATCCTTAAAAGAAGTGAAAGACAGAAAGGTTAGTGACAGGATGATCTATGCATTGCTGATGGCTTTAAAGGTAGAAGGGACCAGGAGCCAAGGACACCAGCAGCCTCTAGAGTCTGGAAAAGGCAAGAGAACAAGCTCTCCCCTAGAGCTTCCAAGGAGGAATGCAACCCTAATACCTTGATTGTAGCCCATACAAACATATTAGATTTCTGATGTACAGAAAGTAATAGAAACATGGTTTTAAGTCACTAGGTTGGTGGCAATTTATTGTAACAGCAATAGGAAACTAATACAGATTGTAATAAAACCTCTCGCATGCACAAGGTAAAATATAAACCAAAATAGCAAAACATGTTAAGAAAGAATAATGATAAGAGGGAAAGCCAATGAAATTTGTGAGAAGTATTCACTATGAAAAATTAAGATATTTATATAATCTAAAATGATCTGAAAATATAGCTGTTTTAAAAACGCAAGATGAAAGAAGAAATGAGTACATAAAATAAGGGATAAGAAATTTAAAACAAGCAGAAATTAAACAACATGACATGCAGATGAAAAATACCAGTTAAAAATATGGGAATAAAATAAAAATAGTCATTGAAATAAAACAATTAATATATTGAATAAACTATAAACTTAGTAAAAGAATTCATCAATTTTAAATATTAAGAGACCCAAAATTCACCTATGATGATTAATTTTAGGTCTCAACTGGAACAGAGGATGGCTGGGGAAGCATTGTTTCTAGGTATGTCTGGCTGTTCTGGAAGGAAATTGGCATGTTAGTCAATAGGCTGCGTGTCCATCCTCAATATGGACAGACACCATTCTGCTTGCTAGGGGCCCACACAGAACAAACAAGCAGAAGAAGTGGGTATTCTTTGTATTCTTTCTCTATTCCAGAGTGGAATGCCCTTCTCCTCCTGCCACTGGATATCAGAATTACAGGTGCTTTAGCCTGTTGACCCTTGAATTTGCATCAGCAGAACTACTGGGACTCACAGGCCTTTTGTTCAGACAGAATTACATCTGCTTCCTTGATTCGTATTTAGGTTTTTAAATTTGTACTGAGCCATGCTACCAGAATCCCAGGGTATTCAGCTTGAAGATGACTTATTGTGGGACTTCTCAACTTCCACAAATCATCGGGAAATTTTCTCTAATGAATGCTCTCTCATGTTTCTCTATCTAACTGATATTTATACCTAAATCCTGTTGGTTCTGTCTCACTGAAGAACTCTGACCAACGTAGTATCTAAGAAAAATAATTCATTAAAAAATATGATGGAGCAGTTGAAGAACATGAAAAAGATTGAGAAGCTCCAACATGCATCTAGGACAAGATGAATAAAAATTTCCAGAACTTAAGAAAGATATGTGAGAAAATATACACTGGAAGACCAAGCAGGAAAACTAACAATAATCCACCTGTAGAACCACTGCAGGAAAATTGTAATATATCAAGATGAAGATAAAAGCATAATTGCTCACAGAAAGAAAAAATTGCAGAGGAGTCTAATTAGACTGGCAGATTCCTCAGCAGCAATAGATTATAGAAGAATGTCATTAAATATCAGCTTCAAAATGTGAAGAACATGGAACTCTAGTAATAGAGTTAACTATTAGTCAATAGTGAGCCAAATAAAAAAATGAATATAACTCAAAGACAGATTTACCATAAACTAATGAAACTTAATCTTCAAGGCTCCTCTTGTGAAGAAGCTGCCAAGTATTCTGGACAGAGAGGGAAAGCATATCTATGAGGCATTCCTCAAAGATGAGCTGTCAAAAATATCTCAAAATAAAAGGACCCAAATCTTCAAGTTTCCAATAATTATTATGTACTCTTATCCTATTCTTATCTGAGAAAAATAGATTATTTCATTCTTTAAAAAAAATCTTTGAATTTTTAAAAGAAGTTTCTAATATTGCATAAGCTGTAATCCTTGTAACTTAGCTGTGCTTTTAAGTTGGAAAAAAAGATATCCAGAAAAAGGAGTGGGATACATAAAACATTAAATATAGAAATTAGCAAAATTTTTTGAGAAGCATACCTAATAATAGAATATAAAAATAACTACATTTGAGCTAAGGATGTAGCTCTGTAGTAGAATGATTGCCTAGTATGCGAGGTTCAATTCCAGGTATGTAACT
The DNA here is from genome assembly GCF_052094955.1 of Ictidomys tridecemlineatus. Taxonomy (NCBI): domain Eukaryota; kingdom Metazoa; phylum Chordata; class Mammalia; order Rodentia; family Sciuridae; genus Ictidomys; species Ictidomys tridecemlineatus. The sequence goes on along the minus strand of NC_135478.1, from coordinate 162,151,366 downwards.
TTCTTTTCCAACTAGCCATATTTAAAAAAAAATAAAAGCTATTTCACACCTGTGCTTCAAGACTATGAAATGCTAGCATTTGTCATGGTAAATTGGAATACCTGTGGTTTCCTGGAGCCCAGAGACTATGTCTTATTCATAAACTGTATCTCCCAAACTTACACCATATGTGGTACATAAAAAGTGCTAATAACACTTGTAGAACTAATGAATAAAGATTAGTGAATATCTATGTAGAATGGTAAGAAGGCAGCTATTGATGATGATGTATATACTTATAGGTGATTTTTGAGCAATTCCAGGGAGAATACATAAACCTCTATAACATCTATAGTTACAAGGTAGTGGCACTTCAAGAGATGAATGACATGGAATTCAGAAACAGAGACTGTGAGAATGACTGTGGAATTAATTACTTTTTGTCAAACGGGTTTCTGAAGAAGTACTAGATAAGCTGACCTGTGGTCATCTTCTATGGTCTATTTACAGATAAGATGGGTACTACTCATTATAATCAATTGTATGTTTAGTTAGAATGCTTAGTAAATTAAATCATAGGCTCAACTATTTGGAAACTACTCAATAATTAATTGAAGGACTACTAAATAAGTGATCCATTTTGTGAAAACTTTCATTTTTAAGAATGATACTGGCTTTTGAGGTTCTCACTGAGGTTGCACATTAGCATTGTTGAATAGACAATGCAATCATTTTCACTAGGAGTGGAGCCCAATCACTCTCATCAGTATTTCTTGAAGCTCCTCTCTAGAGACTCCAAGAGTTTAGAAAGGACTTTTCTAAAGGACCTATGTCCCAGTGAAACTTTCCAGCTGTCCCACCACTAAACTATTAACTCATCAATGACCAACCAACCTTCAGTGCCCCCTAGCCCCAAAATAGTAATGCTAAAGAAAAGAATGTAGGTCTACTTAAAAAAGATAAATATACCACCTCTTCTAAGTATCTTAGAGAAATATTTTTATGAAGCTTCAGTGGAAGAGATGAAAGACAGTCTTTTTATGAAAAGTCATTCTAAATGTTTCTAAGAGTTGGTAAATTTTGTTAAAACAGGCACCTTCAGCATTTTATTGTAATACACTATGTATAAGCAACTGTTCTTCATTCAAGTCTGAAAAGTTGGAACATGAGATACATCTGATGAATATTTTACCTGTTCCTGTGTGGTATTTCTTTAGTTATTTAGATGTCAATGTCTGTGCAAGGACAACTAAAGGATCCAAGGAGAAGATAGCCAATATCAGAGATGTTGACAGAAGGAACAAGAAAATGAAATTCAAGCATATTTGATGTTACAAGTTATCTGTTTATTTCAATTAAGACAACAATGAATTAGTCTTCACAGCAAAATAACATTTTAGAACACATGCTACAATGCTACCTATATGATCAAAATGTTGTAATCACTAAAACAAAATCTCTAATACTATGCTTGTTTTTAGAAAGATTCTAAAAAAGCAACTAATTTACAGCAGGATATTAGGAGTAAGACAGCATAAATGTATTCATTAAGTTAATATATTTTCTGGGCATATGTCTTCTCTAAAACACTATCCTAAGGACTATAACAATACAAATTTGGTCCCCTCATCAGAAGAAAATCTAACATATCCAAATACTACATGTCTCAGTTTGAAATCTCAGAATGTCTGTTAAGTGTACCTAGAGTTATTACACTGATATGTTCTTAGCCTTTTGAATATATACTATTATATCTGATAGCCAAATGCATTCTAAAATTATAATCCTAAAACAAACAAACAAACAAAAACAGGCTGTTCAAGTCTAGGGCATTGACTTTTATGATACTTCTGAAAGTGACAAAAGATATTAAGACTTCAGTGACTATCAAGTGACCTTCTAGCTTTTTAAAAATTCCAGAGAACTGACACTCTTTCTCAGTCAATCACCTTAGAACAGCTCTTCCCTTGGATCCACCAATCAAATCCTATGTATTTAGTGAATTTTCTCCTTTAAAAAAAAAAACCAAGTAGCTAAGAAGAGGATATAAAATTGGGTCTTTTTATACCAATTTATCTGAAGCCCCAAAAGGATGCAAAGGAAATCCTATTTGTCAAGTACTTCTAAACAAAATTCCAAGGCAAAGTCAAAAGGCTGGAGCATTTTGCAGGATTTGTAAAGGTAGTAGTTCAAAAACCAGTTTTGCAGCTCCATACCCATTGTGTGGGTATAAAAGTTTTAAAGCAGAATTGGAAAAACTAGAGCCTTAGGGAAAATACAAATGTGCTGGGAGTAATCCCCACCCACCAAAAGGAAGGGTGGGATTCAAGGAGGCACTGAAATAAGCCCTTTGGGATCATAGTAGTTTGACTGCCACTTAAAAATTTAAGGAACAGAGGTTGGCTGAATAGGATTTGGAACTAACTCCCCTCTCCCTGGTAGAGGGACTGAGTTTTAAGTTTCTCCTGAACCGAGGCCAAGAAGATTCAAAGGTTTATATTCATGTAAGGGCAGGGAAAGTGGCCTGGAGGGGGAGATTCAGTCACAAATTCTGAAATTTTTTTCATTCTAGTAGTGCTATTGAAGAAGATGCTTGTGCTCCATCAGTTTCCTTTCTAGGAATGAAGGTCCTAATGGGCATCCCTGAGCACTTGTTGAATAACTCTAGACTGCTCCCTCAAAGAAGTGAGGGAGCAGTCTAGAGAATTCCCCCCAAAGCTTTCACTCTGTAGAAAGTGATGCTGCTGAGGGAAAAACCTTTACCTGAATTTCCACCCTCTCTCTGCCTTTGTTTTGCTACGGTCCTTCTTTAGGCACACCAACGTTGTACAATCTGCTTTAAGGTGAAAAACTTCTTTTCTGCTTTTTGCCTGGCAGGTTGCCAGTCTTTGTAAAGCAATTTTCACATATATGTGAATTATCAATTATGTGTACATCAAGAATCTATTTTAGTAGCTTTGGTCTCAGTTCAGTGGGTGACTCAGAGCTGGACCTAATTACTAAGTATTCATGCCAGCCTAGAAAATATAGCTTTTTGGGTGCAACTCTCTTCTGTGCCTAATATGACCATATCTTTTCAAAATAATTTTTTTTTAAATCTTTTTTTTTTAATTTTTTTTAATATTTATTTTTTAGTTCTCGGCGGACACAACATCTTTGTTGGTATGTGGTGCTGAGGATCGAACCCGGGCCACACGCATGCCAGGCGAGCGCGCTACCGCTTGAGCCACATCCCCAGCCCCTCAAAATAATTTTTTTTAACCTCCACAATATATCACTGGTACCCACAGAGTATGTCTAAAAGAAACCCTAACTGGGTCAGGTGGAAAACACAGGGTATGCTCAGGTTGTTTTAGTCCTCAGTCTCTGATCTGGAGAACATCAGTGAAAGCTGAGTGAGCTGATTACAGGAAACTAAATTAACAAATGAGAAAGTTGACTTAAGAGTTACTGGGAGACAACAGATGGAAAGAAAAAAAAACAACATTCAACAGACTACAAAGAGAGGGCATGGCATTTTTGTTTGTTTGTTTGTTTATTGTTTGTAAGTATTTTTACTCATCTCCCTCACTCCAAAAATGGAGACTAATTTACTTCTACAGTGTCAGAATTTTTATTAAAACTAGGCTGTTTCATTTTTTTGTCAAAAAGTTATTGCTGATGAATATTTTCCCTGGAGAGCCTGGGAAAAGCTCCAGGGAACTCAGTAAATGCATCTAGTGAATAGAACACAGGACAAAGAAACCTGAGAAGACCAGTCCTAGTTCTCAGCCTTCTAAAGAGTCCTGTCTATTCTTATTATCATCAGAAAATATTTCTAAAGCGTTTGAAGCCTTTTAATCAAAAAAATTCTTTATAAATACAAGGTTGCTTATATCAGTATAAAAATCCTCCTTGAATTCACAAAATTCAAGCTTTCATACTTGAAAATTTCCTGGGGAAAATATTTGAGAAATGTCTACCTTTTGAGATATATAAGAAGAGCAGATTCATTCTAATTGTAGCTAGGCACACACACAAAAAAATCACTGTAAAAAACATGTCAAAGCATTTACATTTTGAAATATCTTTTTTTAAAATCTTAGGTTGTATCATTTTAAGAAGAATCATGATTGATTATATCATGTCCAATCTGCTTTTTAAAATTATTAACAAGAATATTGGCATCAATGGCAATATCAACGACTTGCACAAGGAAGGGACAGAGACTGTCTAATCTGGTTCCCTCTCTTGAACGGTGCTTCTCCAGCTCTAGGGTCTAAATTAACAACCAGCTTCTATGTTTGGTCATTCTGCTGTTCTTTCCTCTTGTGAACTATATGTGTTTTCTCTTACCAAAATTCAGCACCACATAAGTTTAGCTCTATCTTTATCAGAGGACAGACAATAAAATATAGTTGAAAAGAATTCCAAAACACATTATAGTCAAGAAACTCTATTCAGTGTTAAATGCACCAGATGCATTCTGATAAATAAGTGTATCTCTGCTGTGTCAATACCACATTACTTACCAAAAGGGAACTATATCAAATTACATGATAATTGCCAAACAAACTAATCATTTTGCATTTTAAAGCAAATTAATCAAAGTCTTTATGTAAGTAAGCTATGGTGATTCAGAAAAAGCTACTCATTTTCAAAGAAAAAAAATAGGTTGATAAGAATCATTAGTAAGAGAAGAATCACTGAAGTGGTAATTTGCAATAAAAGGAAAAAAATGGGTCACTAGGGAAAGAAGCAAATCAGTGCACTAAAATCTTTAAAATCACCACCTTCTTGTGAAAGCATATTTTTAAGACTATACTTAAAAATAATTCTATTTGATATATTTTAATATGTAGGAATTTGAAATTCATCCATACATCAAATTTTAAAAGAAGAACTCATGCCTTACAGACAGAAGATTTTTGAATCATTCTGTTGTTTTGACTTTTTGAATGTCCTTTTCTCTCTTTCAGCTATTTTTTAACCATGATAAGAGCTTCCCTGTCTTGAAGACATTTAAAAATACTTCATTTTGAAGAAACTATCAAAGGGACATCAACTGGCACATATGCTTGGCATCAGGGCACACCAAATGGCCCAATTAAACCATTTGCAGTCTTTGCAAGACACAATTTAAATGTACCCAAGAAATGTCAACTGGTTCCTCATGCAAAATTATCCTTAACAATGAGCTATGCCTCAGGAACTGAGCACATAAATCCTGCAGAAACCCATAGATGGCATTTGTCTCAGATGCATGCAGCAGGGCAGGGGGTGAAGAGGACTAAGAGCACAAAAGAGGAGGGGCTTTTGAACACAATGATCAGAAATACTTTCTCCATGACAGACAGTGCAGCTGAGGAAATTGAAACTGCAGCATCTTGCCCTGTTATAAAGTAGATTCCCCACACTCAGCTCTAAAATAAACATCAGGAGAAAAACTTTTTACTTTTTTCTTTCTCCGTGGAACAATTCTTTCAGAGTTCCTAAGAAGTCTTCTCATTGTGATACATTTGAAAAACAAAATAGTAAAGGATGGAAGAGAATTTTTAGTGAAGTTACAGACTCATACTATCATTTCTATACTACAGAAACAAACAAAAAAAGGCAATAAATTTGTGGAAAATAAAACAGTTGAAAGGGAGGCTCCAAGGCAACCTTAGGGGTTGCACAGAACCCATACTAGCTCCCTTTCAGTAGTCATGGGCTTGGCCTATCTTGGAATAGAGTTCTAGGCCTGGCTTACTTATGTGCAAGAAGCCTTCACTTCCAAAGACAAGAGTTCTCAAAATGAAGCTGCCTCAGTCTCTTTGGAAGCTTGTTTCTATTGCTGACATACCTGTCAAGGATTTCCTCCCTCACTGGGACTGGTTCATCAGCCCTTGCCTGGGACTCTGTTTGCTGCCCTGTCTACCTCGTACCAGTTTCAAATCTATTTTCACCACTGCCTACCTCTACAAACCATTCACCTGCTTTCTTAGATTGGTCCCTTGAGCCATAGTTCTTTGCCAATGGAAACAAGCTTACTTGCTATTCATACTCAAGAATGTACTTAAAGACTAACTAAAATATGGTTCATTAAGCTTCAAAAGGATATAGTGAGCAGAGGGATAAGGAAATTCAGGGCAGGGAGAAGAATGTCTCAAAAGCCTTCAAATACAAGTGCAACTAGTTAATATACATGTATTTGAACATGCCTTCCTATAATCATGCAATATGACAGGTAAATTCTAGTGGCTTTGTGTATGGTAATACCAGAAATTCATTATATTGATGGCCAAACCATACTTAGGCTAGTGCTCTAAGAACTGGCATATTTAATACAAACTCATGACATTTAATTATTTTTTAGTATTTTGTACAATTAACATTTTCAAAGACTACTATCAATATGTTATCTTAAATTCATTTTCAATTTTATATTTGAAGATTCATTTAAGTTGTTTATTTAAAGAACTAATGTATCTCTGAGTTATACCTACTTAGAAAAACATAGGATTTAACAGAATAAAGGTAATTATGAAAATCTAAAAATACTAAAAAAAAGCAAAAGCACTAATGTAGGATTTATCCTGTATAGCATATTCAATTACATAAAAGCTACACCAGTGACATTCTGTCATTCACATTAGGCTGAACAACGACATAGATATTTTTGCTTTGTGACATCATCTTCCTGCCTCTGAGGCCTGGAATTGAGCTGAAGGCTTAGATATAAAAGCAGAGGGAAAGGAAGTCTTCATAGTTACATGCTGCCTTTACTAGGAAAGATGTTCATAGGGTTGAATCCCTCTAAAAATATTGAAATCAATACCATCAATTGTTCCTAATAAGTAAAAATTTTAGATATTTAAAATGTTTGACATGAACTTCTTTTATAATAATACTAGAACCTCAAATCTACTTTATCCACTTACCATACTAAGGTAGATTTTTACTTCTTGGTGGAATTATCTTGATTTTTTTTTCATTTTTGCTCAAGAATTCCCAAATTGTTAGCAGCATTCTTTTTTTTTTTTCTTTGATTCATAAAGGTCACAACACTTTGGCTTCTGGAGATTACTAATTTAAAACTGCTCTCTCTTGTAATCATTAGTCTCACACTCTTCTGTTCACTTTTCAGCATTTGTTTCCTACATTTGATTCACTAGCATGGTACTGACTGCTGGCTCATGCCTACCATGAGGTAGACACCAGCTATCTTCCTCTCAGTTTCTCCAGAATACAGGAAGGACTTATATTGTTCTGTGTTAGGCATTCTCTCACAAAATGATACCAAGTTATGTTTTAAAATAATAGTCTTTTTAAAGTGTAATTCTTATTCAGCAGAGTCTAAACCAAAACAGATCTGTTTTGCTAGTTTCATACAAAACAAATTTAAGAGTTCTCTAAATAATAATTCAAATAAAAGTTAACTCTTGGATAATATACTATAGGTACTTATTTTTAAAAAGTTTTAACAAGCCAGGTGCTATGATGCATGCCTGTAATCCCAGGTTATTGGGAGGCTAAAGCAGGAGGATTGCAAGATGGGGGCCAGCCTGGGCAACTTAGTGAGATTCTAACTCAAAAAAAGGGAGTGAGGGCTGGGGTATAGATAGTTTCCTGGTGGAGCAACCCTAGGATCAATCCCAAGTACTATGAGAAGGAAGGAAGAGAGGGAGTGAGAGTGGAAGAGAGGGAAGTAGAGAGGAAGTAAGAGAAATAAGAAAGGAGATTTAACAATATTTTCCATTTATAGGAAAGTACATACATATTGAATGAAACTGAATAATTAAGATTGTCAGTGAAATAACACCTGCCAAAGGCATTAAATCTGAAAAAATGTATCTTTTATGAACATGAACATCAGGCTGAACCCTCAAATCAAAGTCCTAATCAACCTGTTGCTCATTTGGTGCTTTCCAGACTGATGAAATGCTGTTTTTATCTAATAATAGAACAAATAATCAAACAATCACTATAAAAACTTTCTTTCTTCATGTAAAAATGTGGACATTATAAAACATTCTTATCCATGAGCAATTTCCGCCATTGTGTGTGGGGAGATACACATACACACATATTTACACAGAAGATTATTCTAATTTTGTTTTACAGAGTCTTCAGCAGATCTCTTACCACCACAATATAAAGGCCCAAGATAACTAACATTTCCATTTTTGAAAAAGGCAGAATTTGATCAAGTGCAAACTGTAATGCCCTAGATTTCCAGAAACACATGAATTCATACTCTTTTATTCTGCCATAAAGTCAAATAAATGTACAAGCAAGCATTCTAAAGAGAGGAAGCCATGTCCTTTTTCACTCAGGCTGTCATCCTAGTCAAAGATGACAAAGATTTCATTATTATGAGCTCCAATGAAAGACATCTAAGAAAAGTATAACTACAAAAATTTACCCCAGGACTATACTATGTCGGTATGAAATTATAATGTGTTTTATATTCATTTATGAAAGGCCATGACTAGCCTACTTGAAATAATTCAAACTTCAGGTTTAAAAGACCAAACAATTCTTATTAAAAGAAGCTTAAATGTTAAGAGCAATTCTTGGTGTTTGCAGGACACAGTATGCTATGGTTTGAATGTGTCCTCATAAAGTTTATGTGCTGAAAATTCCTCAGTGCAGTAACATTAGGCAGTGGGGTCTGTCTGGAAGTATGTGGGTACTGGGATAGAGCTCTCATGAATGGATTGATGCCTTTCTTGAAGGGATGGGTGACCTATCATTGAGTCCAGTCTCCTTTTCTCTTGCCCTCTTTTCCTACTTTTCCACCATACTATGAAGCAGTACAAAGCCCTAGCCTGAAGCCACAGAGATGTTGTGCTATTCTCTCAGACTTCCCAGCCTCTGGAACCATGAATCAAAATAGACCTCTATCCTTTATAAATTACCCAGTCTCAGGTATTCTGTTATTACAACACAAAATGGACCAAGACACAGTGTTAAATTAAATATGAATTCAGGGCAGAATTACAAATAGTATTACAATGAAATAGAACATGGTTCTTTGTTGCTTAGAGTTTATAAAATTGAGACAACTGAGAACAGAATAAATATACAAAATTTCAGTTTGCTACTTCTAACCCATCTTAAGTACAAAGCTTTAAGAACCCCAAAAGTTATCTCAGCATACAGAAACCCAAGAATAATTACCCAAATCACTGTCACATCCCTTCCCTTCAGAAAAATTAGAAGTCTTAGGGAAACAACCACTGTGACAAATGACCCAGCACTGAGCAACTTGAGCCCCATTACCAAATTTCTACTTCAAAAAAACTAAACTTAGGGCTAAGAGTATAGCTCACTGGTAGAGTGGCATTAATTTAGCCATATAAGATAGGTCCATAAATTAAAATAAAATTAAGTGCATTGTTTAAAGTACTCAACCTTTTTTTTTTCATAGGACAGTGAAAACCTTAAACATTCCCTAGTTATTCCAAGGAACACTAAGCATTCTCCCCTCTATTGCCCATGAAAACAGCTTCCAGTGCCCCAAATTTAGTTCTCTAAAATGTTTAGTTGCTACAGACTTATCTTCTCTGCTAGATACTTCATGAGGAGAAACTTTTATCTTTCATCACCTCTGTTCTCCTAGGGTCTAAAATATTGACTATGACATATAGGGCAATTAATGAATGTTTGCAGGACTGAATTTATATATTGGCTTACATATTTGTAATTTACATATTCTGCTGATCGTGTAGGACAGACATTGAGGTACTACTCAACATTTTAACAGGAGACTGCAGAGCAAATTTTCCCCAAAGGTTAACTTAATATCTTTGCCATTTCATGTTGGTGACTTCAAATTTCTAAAATTATGGCACTCATATGCCATTAAAAGACAGAGCCCTTTCATTCAGGGTATGTATACATAAATATATGTTTTTACTTTACAGCATATGGTAATAAATTTGAGATTAAATGCCTAATTGTGAAGGGGGGGTGGGAAGAACTATTCTTGCCAGAATCCAAGTCCTGTGAAAGTAGCCAATGCTGTCTCATTAGTTAGTAAGCTAATGGAAATGTTGCCAGCATTTCTTTCAGTGTCTAGAAAACAGTGTCTGCAATGTGCCAAGTCTTCACTGATTTATTTTTGTAAACAGCGGTATAATAAACCCAAGGAAGCCAAAAAAGCAAATTTAAAAAAAATAAATATTCATTTGCTATCAAGATGGATATGACCTTTTTACCCAAGCCTATCAATGACAATTCAGAAAGACTATGTGAATTGGTCATTCGTTTATCTCAACTGCATTTGCAGGCACTACCACAACTCAAGTTTTCAAATGCCCTTAATTTGGAATTCCAGTGGCTTTTCTATAAGGAATCACATTATTTTACCCATGTACCTTATTATTTTCTGACCTTTCAGGAAAACTTGATAATAGAAATCTACAAAATGAAAAAATACTCAAGAATTCCACTTTTCTTTCTTAGCATGCCAACACATAACATTCAGCTTTAAATTCACTGCATTTTACAAGAATCCTAAGAAAAGACACCACAATGGATTTTATAATCAGGCATGTTCTAGACAGCCTTTTGAGTCCTGACTCCAGTACTCAGTTTTAAATCAACAAGGTGAAGATAACTTATTATCAGTCTCATTGCTTTCTTAAAAAAATTAAATGAAACAATTCAGGTAAAGTACTCAGGGCAACTCTGAACTCAAAAAAAGTAAATAAATTAGTTATTATTATATATCAATAAGAATACCTACTCAAAAATAAGATTTTGGGAAAATGGAATCAGTGTACATTTTCAAAGTTTGCTGGATTTTTTTCCCCGTGTTTCAATGCATAGAATCTTTTAACAATTTGGTTGCTGGGGCTGGGGATGTGGCTCAAGCGGTAGCATGCTCGCCTGGCATGCGTGCGGCCTGGGTTCGATCCTCAGCACCACATATAAACAAAGATGTTGTGTCCACCGAAAACTAAAAAATAAATAGTAAAAAATTCTCTATCTCTATCACTCTCTCTTAAAAAAAAAAAACAATTTGGATGCTAAGTTTCACCTTAGATAAACTTATTCACAATATATAAGAAACCTATCCATTAGGTTTCTGGAATTTAGACCATGTTAGAACCCACTGTTCTTTTTCTAAAACATCTAAAAACTTCTATAATCTTTCATGCATAATAAAAGATAAGTAGATTTGGGAGAGAACAGTATTGTGGTTTTCAAGCTTCTGGCTGCATTCCTAAAATGTATGTCTGTGAGTGGTTAAGTCTGGTTCTTTAATATCCTAGATAGGGGAGGAGTTTCTACAGGAGGTGTTATATCAGCTAGTTTCCAAATAAGATTTCAATGGTGAATACAGCAGACAGTCTGGGCTTAGTCAGATTCACAGATTAGAGAGAAGCAGGAATGTGATTCAGAGCACAGTAACAAATTGGACTGGCTAATGAACCATTCATGCTAGTGAAAATGTGGTCAATAAAGCAGGAAAGACCAGGAACAAACCACAGAGTTACTGGCAGAGTCTGAACTTAACTATTCAAGCAAAGAAAATATTAGTCTTATACAGTTTTTAAGATGTCCAAGTAACTGGTCTATTGAAGCTGGAAATCATGAAGCTTAGGATATACATAGTTATCTTCTCTCCTTCAGAGGTTGGTACCAACTTCTCTAAGAGAAGGGTTTCAGGAGAGGCCAGGAACCATGTTCCATTTATTCCTATCCCTCACATTCCTCATCTGAACCTCCTATGAAACCTACCTCCAAATATATCTCAAACCCTTGGGCTCTGTGCCATATGTACTGCCACCTCAGTGATCCATATCACCTTTACATCTTTGACTGAATGACCAGATTTCCATGACAGAGAACTTTTTAATATTTATTTTTTAGTTTTCAGTGGATACAACATCTTTATTTTTATGTGGTGCTGAGGATCGAACCTAGCACCCCACGTATGCCAGGCGAGCGCGCTACAGCTTGAGCCACAACCCCAGCCCAAACAGATTTCCATGAGATCTTTTGGGGTCCAGTTGCAACTTTTCTCATCCAGTTTCTAAAATACATCAGTTCTTTACACTGCAGATAAAATAGTATTTACAAATATAAACTGAATAATTTCATTTATTTACATGAAGCCTTTCAATGATTTTACTGTGATACCTCCATTAAAATCTTTCTTCTTCACTGCCCTTTACTCACAGTGTTCTAGTTACAGGCATATTCCTTTACTTACTCTTCTACAAAGTTATTTCCCAACTAAGAAAATATTATTCCGTTTTTTATGGAACGCTCTCTCCCACTACTAAGCCATTTACAAGCTGGCTCCTTTTCAACTTTAGCATTTCAGTTTTTTTTTTTTTTTTTTATTGTTGGTCGTTCAAAACATTACACAGTTCTTAATACATCATCTTTCACAGTTTGATTCAAGTGGGTTATGAACTCCCAACTTTACCCCGTATACAGATTGTTGTTTCACATCAGTTACCCTTCCATTGATTGACATATTGCCTTTCTAGTGTCTGATGTATTCTGCTGTCTGTCCTATTCTCTACTATCCCCCCTCCCCTCCCCTCCCCTCCCCTCCCCTCCCCTTTTCTCATCCCTGTTTAATGTAAATCTTCTTCTCAAGCTCTTCATCCTTGCCCTGTCCTTGTTTACTCCCCTTATATCAAAGGGGTCATTTGGTATTTGTTTTTTAACGATTGACTAGCTTCACTTAGCATAATCTGCTCTAATGCCATCCATTTCCCTCCAAATTCTATGATTTTGTCGTTCCTTAATGCAGAGTAATACTCCATTGTGTATAAATGCCACATTTTTTTTATCCATTCATCTATTGAAGGGCATCTAGGCTGATTCCATAATCTTGCTATAGTGAATTGTGCTGCTATGAACATCGTTGTAGCAGTGTCTCTGTAACATGCTCTTATTAGGTCTTTAGGGAATAGACCGAGAAGGGGAATAGCTGGGTCAAATGGTGGTTCCATTCCCAGCTTTCCAAGAAATCTCCATACTGCTTTCCAAATTGGCTGCACCAATTTGCAGTCCCACCAGCAATGAACAAGAGTGCCCTTTTCCCCGCATCCTCTCCAGCACTTATTGTTGTTTGACTTCCTAATGGCTGCCAATCTTACTGGAGTGAGGTGATATCTTAGGGTAGTTTTGATTTGCATTTCTCTAACTGCTAGCGATGGTGAGCATTTTTTCATGTACTTATTGATTGATTGTATGTCCTCCTCTGAGAACTGTCTGTTCAGGTCCTTGGCCCATTTATTGATTGGGTTATTTGTTATCTTATTGTCTAATTTTTTGAGTTCTTTGTATATTCTGGTTATTAGGGCTCTATCTGAAGAGTGTGGATTAAAGATTTGTTCCCAGGATGTAGGCTCCCTGTTTATCTCTCTTATTGTTTCTTTTGCTGAGAAAAAACTTTTTAGTTTGAGTAAGTCCCATTTGTTGATTCTAGTTATTAACTCTTGCGCTATGGGTGTCCTATTGAGGAATTTGGGGCCCGATCCCACAGTATGTAGATCATAACCAACTTTTTCTTCTATCAGATGCCGTGTCTCTGATTTAATATCAAGCTCCTTAATCCATTTTGAGTTAACTTTTGTGCATGGCGAGAGATAGGGGTTCAGATTCATTTTGATGCAAATGGATTTCCAGTTTTCCCAGCACCATTTGTTGAAGATGCTATCCTTCCTCCATTGCATGCTTTTAGCCCCTTTATCAAATATAAGATAGTTGTAGTTTTGTGGATTGGTTTCTGTGTCCTCTATTCTGTACCATTGGTCCACCCGCCTGTTTTGGTACCAGTACCATGCTGTTTTTGTTACTATTGCTCTGTAGTATAGTTTGAAGTCTGGTATCGCTATACCGCCTGATTCACTCTTCCTGCTTAGCATTGTTTTTGCTATTCTGAGTCTTTTATTATTCCATATGAATTTCATGATTCTTTTATCTATTTCTACAAGAAGTTCCATTGGGATTTTGATTGGCATTGCATTGAACTTATAGAGAACTTTTGGTAATATCGCCATTTTGATGATGTTAGTTCTACCTATCCATGAGCAGGGTATATTTTTCCATCTTCTAAGGTCTTCTTCTATATCTTTCTTTAGGGTTCTATAATTTTCATTATATAAATCTTTCACCTCTTTTGTTAGGTTGATTCCCAAGTATTTTATTTTTTGGGGGGATATTGTGAATGGAGTAGTTGTCCTCATTTCCGTTTCAGAGGATTTGTCACTGATATATAGGAATGCCTTTGATTTATGCGTGTTGATCTTATATCCTGCCACTTTGCTGAATTCATTTATTAGCTCTAATAGCTTCTTTGTAGACCCTTTTGGGTCTGCTAGGTATAGGATCATATCATCTGCAAATAGTGATAATTTAAGTTCTTCTTTTCCTATTTTTATGCCTTTAATTTCTTTTGTCTGTCTAATTGCTCTGGCCAGTGTTTCGAGGACTATGTTGAACAGAAGTGGTGAGAGAGGGCATCCCTGTCTTGTACCAGATCTTAGAGGGAATGCCTTCAATTTTTCTCCATTCAGAATGATGCTGGCCTGTGGCTTATCGTAGATTGCTTTTACAATGTTGAGGTATGTTCCAGTTATCCCTAATTTTTCTAGAGTTTTGAACATAAAGGGATGCTGTACTTTGTCGAATGCTTTTTCTGCATCTATCGAGATGATCATATGGTTCTTATTTTTAAGTCTATTGATGTGGTGAATAACATTTATTGATTTCCGTATATTGAACCAGCCTTGCATCCCAGGGATGAATCCTACTTGATCATGATGTATAATTTTTTTGATATGTATTTGAATCCGATTCGCCAGAATTTTATTGAGGATTTTTGCGTCAAGATTCATTAGAGATATTGGTCTGTAGTTTTCTTTCTTTGAAGTGTCTTTGTCTGGTTTCGGAATCAGGGTGATGTTGGCCTCGTAGAATGAATTTGGAAGTTCTCCCTCTTTTTCTATTTCCTGAAATAGCTTGAACAGTATTGGTGTTAGTTCCTCTTTAAAGGTTTTGTAAAACTCTGCTGTATACCCATCCGGTCCTGGGCTTTTCTTAGTTGGTAATCTTTTGATGGTTTCTTCTATTTCCTCTATTGTTATTGGTCTGTTTAGGTTGTCTATATCCTCCTGACTCAATCTGGGCAGGTCATAAGACTTAAGGAATTTATCTATGCCTTCACTATCTTCTATTTTATTGGAGTATAAGGATTCAAAATAATTTCCGATTATCTTCTGTATTTCTGAAGTGTCTGTTGTGATATTACCTTTTTCATCCCGTATGTTAGTAATTTGAGTTCTCTCTCTTCTTCTCTTCGTTAGCATGGCTAAGGGTCTGTCAATTTTATTTATTTTTTCAAAGAACCAACTTTTAGTCCTGTCAATTTTTTCAATTGTTTCTTTTGTTTCAATTTCATTTATTTCAGCTCTGATTTTAATTATTTCTTGCCTTCTACTTCTTTTGCTGTTGTTTTGCTCTTCTTTTTCTAGGATTTTGAGATGAAGTATGAGATCATTTATTTGTTGGTTTTTTCTTTTTTTGAGGAATGAACTCCAAGCAATGAATTTTCCTCTTAGAACTGCTTTCAATGTGTCCCATAGATTCCGATATGTTGTGTCTGTGTTTTCATTTAACTCTAGGAATTTTTTAATTTCCTCCTTGATGTCTTCTAAAACCCATTGATCATTCAGCAACCTATTGTTCATTCTCCAAGTGATGCTTGATTTTTCCTTCATTCTTTTATCGTTGATTTTCAGTTTTATTCCATTATGATCAGATAAGATGCATGGTATTATCTCTACCCCTTTATATTGTCTAAGAGTTGCCCTGTGACATAATATATGGTCTATTTTTGAGAAGGTTCCATGTGCTGCTGAGAAAAAAGTGTAACTACTTGATTTGGGGTGGTATAGTCTATATATGTCAATTAAGTCTAGGTTGTTAATTGTGTTATTGAGTTCTATAGTTTCTTTATTTAACTTTTGTTTGTAAGATCTGTCCAGTGGTGAGAGAGGTGTGTTGAAGTCTCCCATGATTATTGTATGGTGGTCTATTAGACTCTTGAACTTGAGGAGAGTTTGCTTGATAAACACAGCCGCACCATTATTTGGGGCATATATATTTATGATTGTTATGTCTTGTTGGTGTATGGTTCCCTTGAGCAGTATGAAGTGTCCTTCTTTATCCCTTTTGATTAACTTTGGTTTGAAATCTATTTTATTAGATATGAGTATGGACACTCCTGCTTGCTTCCGCATTCCATATGAGTGGTATGATTTTTCCCAACCTTTCACCTTCAGTCTATGAATATCTTTTTCTATCAGATGCGTCTCCTGTAGGCAGCATATTGTTGGGTCTTCTTTTGTGATCCATTCTACTAGCCTGTGTCTCTTAATTGGTGAATTTAAGCCATTAACATTTAGGGTTATTATTGAGATATGATTTGTTCTTCTAGCCATATTTGTTTATTGATGTTTCTAAACCTGATTTGTTATCCTCTTTGACTATTTTTCCCCCTTTACTGCCCTATCTCCCATTGTTGGTTTTCAGTGTTATTTTCCATTTCCTCTTCCTGTAATGTTTTGCCAAGGATTTTTTGAAGAGATGGTTTTCTAGCTGCAAATTCTTTTAACTTTTGTTTATCATGGAAAGTTTTAATTTCATCTTCTATCCTGAAGCTTAATTTCGCCGGATACACGATTCTTGGTTGGAACCCATTTTCTTTCAGTGTTTGAAATATGTTATTCCAGGATCTTCTAGCTTTCAGGGTCTGTGTTGAGAGATCAGCTGTTATCCTGATTGGTTTGCCCCTAAATGTAATCTGCTTTCTTTCTCTTGCAGCTTTTAAAATTCTCTCCTTATTCTGTATGTTGGACATCTTCATTATAATGTGTCTAGGTGTGGATCTCTTATGATTTTGCACATTCGGCGTCCTGTAGGCTTCTAGGATTTGTGATTCTGTCTCATTCTTCAAGTCTGGGAAGTTTTCTTGTATAATCTCACTGAATAGTCTGTTTATTCCTTTAGTTTGGAGCTCTGTGCCTTCCTGTATCCCAATGACTCTTAAATTTGGTCTTTTGATATTGTCCCATAATTCTTGGATGTTCTGCTCATGGTTTCTTAGCAGACTTGCTGAGCTGTCTATGTTCTTTTCCAGTTGAAATACTTTGTCTTCATTGTCTGATGTTCTCTCTTCTAAGTGATCTAATCTGCTGTTAGTATTCTCAATTGAGTTTTTAAGTTGGTTTAATGATTCCTGCATTTCCAGGATTTCAATTTGTTTGTTTTTTATTACCTCTATCTCCCTGTGAAATTGATCTTTTACTTCCTGGATTTGTTTGTCAATGTGATCTTTCATTGTCTGATTTTGCTGTCTCATGTCCTCCTTGAGACTCCAGATCATCTGAAGCATATATATCCTGTACTCTTTATCTGACATTCCATCTGTTGCAGCTATTACCTCTTCTAAAGTTGAGTTGACCTGCATTGCTTGTGGACCTTTCTTTCCTTGTCTTTTCATACTGCTCACGTTTCTTCCTGCTTGGTGCAACTGTTGTGTTTTTGAAATTTACCTCCTATTTACTTATATTGCTCTTGTATAGTTGGGAAGTCTTCCTTGCAGGGCGGGTAGTGGCTGTGCTCCTCCCCTAATTAGGGTGGTCTGTCTACCACGCTAATTGGTCGCAGGTCTGCCCCCACTGCAGGCACTGGTGGCTGTTCTGCTCTGACCCCACTCCAATTGTGGTAACGTAACTACCACACCCTGGGGTCATTGGTCCTGATCTGGATGTGGGTGGCGGCTCTGCTGTGCCCCCACTCCAATTGGTGTGACGTGTCTACCACGCTGGCAGACCTCTAGGCCGGTGGGTCGCAGTTCTGCACAGCCCCCACTCCCAATGGGGGTACCTGACTACCTCTCCAATGGGTCGCTGAGCCCCCTCCGGACCCTGGCGGCGACCCTGCTCCACCCCTACTCCAACCAGTGTGACGCGACTGCCTCAGTGTTACGTGTCCACCACGTTGGCAAGCTACCTGGCCTGTCTTGCCAGTGGGTCGCTGGTCCTATTCTAAGCGTGGGCGGCTTCTCTCTTCAGCACCAGCTGCATTTGGGGTTTCATGGTACCACGCCGGCGGGTCACTTGGCCTGCTCTGGGCGCAGGTGGAAGCTCCACTCTGCCCCCACAGCACCCAGCAGGACCCTGGCCGAGAAGCAGTCACCGCCGGTTCCCTAGCCTTGGGCCAAAGCAGCTTAGGTAGCAAGAACCCGCCTTTCCGATCCAGATACACTCTCTCCGCTGGGAGCTGGCCCCAGCGAGCGACCCCCGGGGTTCCCCAGCCCCAGGCCAAAACTGTCCCGGGAGTCAGAACCCAGTCGCCCCAAGCTCAGCGCACGCTCCACTCGGAGCTCGCCTTCACAGGCAGTCTCCGCAGAGTCCTCAGACCTGGGCCCGGTTAGCCCCGGGAACCCAAGTCCCGGGAACCCAAGTCCCGCTGCTCAGTGCCCAGCGCACGCCTTGCCAGGCACGAGCCTTCAAGGGTATTCTCCACAGGATCCCTAGTCCCGATCCTGAGCAAGAAATCTGTCTGCTAGACGAAGGCAAATACCAGCCTGAATTCACCTGTTCCGTAGCTGAATGAGCTGAGATCAGCAGAACAATGGTATGATTACATCATCTCTCCAAGATGGAGGCCGCCGTCCTCCGTGGTCAGACCGGTGACTGGAACCGCCGCTTCTCTCCTCTGTCTCAAGCCGGAACTCCGCACCAAGCGCTGCCGATGTATCGCTGGCAGGAGCCCTCCGAATCCGTATCGCTGTTCTCCCTCTCCTCGCTGTTCTCCCGCTCCGGCTCCCTGCCGATCCCCAGCGCGCGCCGCAGACAACCCGCCGCGGAGCTTTCAGGCTATGCGACCCTCTTTTGTATTAGCATTTCAGTTTTAAGAGAGTTATCTCCTTCCCCATGGTCCCACAGTTGAACCCTAACTTGGCACACTTTCTTTTCCTTGATATATTTTCTACAATTAGGAGCCTTTCTATTTTGTATGTATGTGTGATTGGCTGATTTACTTTTTGTTTGTTTCCATACTAGGCTGCTAATTCTGGGGACAGGAACTACATCCACAGTAGATAAAGTAAGCATTCAATAAATATGTATTGAGTAAATTAATGAACAAAGAAAAAAAATGAATGAGATTTTAAAATGAGAATCATTAACTAAAAAATTAAAATAAGGCTGAAGGAAAAGGAAAGAAAGATCAAAGAAACTGACTCAGAACATAATATTTGACATAGGTCAGGGACCATGTTCCACACTAGGTGCCTCATACTGATTGTTTCTTTTAATCTTTGATGTGATTCTTAAAGGCAATGGGACAAAGATAGCTGATTTATTCCCTTCTGGATCCACTTTCCCCATTCTTTTCTACTGTGTATCAAAAGATGTAACCTTGCCCAAAATGAGTTATGGACTTTTCCTTTGGTTTCTGAAAAGGTAATCTATGGGCCCTTGGAATCTTTGAAGTGACTCTGATTGTCTGCAGGCCCTAAGTAATGTTAGACAACCTAAGGATATGATTTACAGTAGGTGCTGGCCACAACAGAAAAACCAACAATGTGTGCTGGGATGGAGCTTTGGATTACGTGATATTAGTTAGCCTTAAAACTGAGAACAATCACAAGTGCAATCAATCAATAAACCATGTTTGTGTCTATGTTTGTATATGGAGCCCCAGAACAAAACCTGAACACTGAGACTTCAGTGAGCTCCCCTTGTTGGCATACTGTCACATATTTCAGACAACAAAAGTATGTCCTGACTCAAGAGGGAAAGGACAATAGAACTTCTGGTATGGTACTTTCTATATTGCCTGATGTACTTCTTCCATTGGTTGATTTTAATTTGTATCCTTGCCCCATAATAAACCACAACTATGAGTATAAAAGCTTTTCATGAGTTATGTGAGTACTTCAATACATTATGGAACTTGAATGTGGTATTGAGAACATTCATCCAAAAGTAACTGATATGAGAATAAAGTACAGTCTTAGGAATTGTTTCCTTAAACTTTGTCTTTGGCTCAAACTCTTGCACCCACCATGATCTCTGACACAGAAGCTGACCTGGGTGGATTACATAAATAACTTCGACCTTTGGTTTAAGGGTAAATGCAGATAAGGGGGAACATAGTGATCCCAAAGGAGGGAAACAAGAGAACTTGAAATTTATTCTTGTGTTTCTGTCCAGTATGACTGCCTGGACTGGCTGTGTCCCTCTCTGATAGACAGAGGGTCACTACTCCTCTCCTTCTACCTTTGGAATGATGACATTCATAATTAGATTAGTCCCTTCACAAATAAATCTTTCTCAATTTCTCCTAGTTCAAGTGGATTTTTTTTCTTCCTTTTGGGAGCCTCCTTGACAATGTAAAGCATTCTTTCACAAGAAAACTGGGGCTCAAATAAGTGAAAATAACTTGTTTAACATCACAGTGAGATTTGAACCTGATTTATCCAATGGCAGGGCATATTCACTATCTATTACAATGGGCAGAAGTAAAGTTGGCAAAGAAAAAAAAAAGCAAGAGAAATAGGCAGAGAACTAGGAAAATACATGGTCACAGTCTCTAATAGCTAAGAGGATTTAAGCAAGAGATTGGGCATATGCAGGAGAACAACATAAAAGTCGTCTAATCCTAAAATGAAAAAAATACTTAGAAGAAGGAATATTTCAAAGACTATTTCATACTTAGTAATCCCTGAATTAAATCAGTGTGCCACAGGATATTTGACACATGAAGAATCAATAATATAATATGAATATATACATACATATATATAAATAAGTAGAATCATAAAATTATTATATACAAAAGGTTAATTAAGAGTGCTAAAGGAAAGAGTGCAGTGTTATAATGGTTACTTTTAATTGTGAACTTGATTCGATTAAGAGAAGCCAAAGATTAAGAGGTATGTCAATGAGAGTGTGTCTAGGAATGACTGGCATATGGGATAGTAAACTGAAGTGTAGGCTTTCCCTAAGCATTGGCAGCACCATCTAATAGGTTGGAGGCTTAGATGGAATAAAAATTGGAAGAACAAGGAAGTAGCCACAGATGCAAGCTTGATTCTTCTTGAACAGGTTCTTGATTGCTGCTGCAATTGCCTAAGGACACCAGACTCTCACTTTTCACTCTTCTAAGGTCGTCTCAGACAGTGATTCTCCAGGGAGTTTCCAGAAGCCTTTGGTCTTGGTCTGGGGTAGCATCATTGATCCATTCTGTTTTGAGGCTTCAGCGTCTTTGACTGTACAGCTACTGGTTCTTCCAGCTCCAGCCTGCAGATGGCCACTGTGGGCTATGCAGCTTCTGTTTGTGTAAGCCAATTTAATATATATTTTGTAATCAAACCTCCTGTTGGTTTGGTTCCTTTAGAGAACCCTGACTTACACAGGTGTGCATTTGTATCAGCATATGTATACACACTCACATACATATGTACAAACATATATAAGGAGAACACAGAGAATAAAGAACAGGAGAAATAAAATATGTGTGAAAAAAGATGGCTAAATTTATTTCACATATCACATACAATTTTGCAAAATTATTTGTGACTGATAGCATTTTTCATTATAGAAAAGGAACATTTCACGATAAACTTTGACAGAGAAAATGTATTTTGTATGAAATAATTCCTCACATTTCCAAGATGATATAAATTAATATGCAAAAAGCACCAAGAAAAAAGTGATTGATTTTCATATTTTCATGAAATCAATATG
Source organism: Ictidomys tridecemlineatus (assembly GCF_052094955.1). NCBI lineage: Eukaryota > Metazoa > Chordata > Mammalia > Rodentia > Sciuridae > Ictidomys > Ictidomys tridecemlineatus. The sequence goes on along the minus strand of NC_135478.1, from coordinate 162,129,632 downwards.
CAGCATAAATTTGTAATTTTATGCATATTTTTCTAAGATAGTACTGCTTCCCAGTAAAATTAAATGCACAAGGTGTGGACTTAAAAGTTTGGCAAAGAGTTTTCAATCAAGCAAAAAATATGTTTTTGAGGAAAAACATCAACTAATAAATTGTGGTCATCCTGACTCACTACTTCTTATGAAAATCTATAACAGCACATTTTTGGACAAAAAAAAACTCAGAAGCCAATTGGAAAGCTCCTTTATCTTCTAGATAACATGTAAATAAAGAGATCAACAACGTTAAAAGATCTTTTCTATTCTCTGAACTATACTTTCTCAGGACAAACCATGAGGTCATTCTAATTTTAGAAAAGACAACTCAGAAGTCTGGCTCAAATCCCTTTTGTCACTCTGTCCTTTGAATTAATGGGATAATCAGGGGATGAAGTCAGCTATTTCTTTGCCAATAACAATAAAAGAGCAATTCCTTGAGAGAATTGCTTTCTATTTGACAATCAGTCTGGTACTCAACCACAGGGAAGGCTGAGTGCATAGATACATTCTGGCAAAAGTAAACTGGATGCAACACCAACAGTCAAAGGCCTGTTTTGTAAAGGACTTCTTTTGCAACCCAAGAAACGATTTTATTATTATGTTTCTTTGATCTCATCTTTAAACAAAGAGGACTGGACTAAATCTGATTAAGCAATTAGATTGATTCCCTCATATTAACTCCTTTTTACCAGTGATAACTTCTGGGCACCAGAAAGGATGCTTTGTGCTCAGTGGGAAGAAGATCTTTGATCAATTAGTAATGTCTGCCATGGGCAAGCTATAGTAGAGATGCTACTTATTTGATGTATTAGTGTTCGATTATTGTTGGATATCCTTTAAACCAAATATTTGGTAAAACTGAGGAATATGAATAAACTAATCTGTAACAATAGGCCAAGGTCTTTAGACCAATGAACCTAAGTTTTTATTCTATCAAATTAAAAAATGTGTAGTGGATGATATCCTAGAGTCTTTAAAAACTATACCATTCAAGGTTTACAGGTAGAAAATGTTTTTTATGTGTCTTTTCATTGCTTTAATAATTAGGATGAAGGCTGATGACTGTATTCACAAATTTTAAGTAGCATTCTTTACATATACAAAGTCACAGGGTCCTAAGACCCTCTGCCAAACTGCTTATAAACCAACCCAATTACTATTTAGGGCCAAGATATGAAGGAGAAGTGGGGAACCAGTCTCCTTCCTGGAGAGACAATACAATTAAGGTAGAAGGACAGCTGCACAAATCTCAAAGAACTGATTCCCAGGCTCTCAGATCTTTCCACAATGTGCTGTTAAACCACTTTCTAAGGCAAAAGACATTGCAACATCCCACTAGGAAGTTCTTCTATTCTTTGCAAATAGTTCATAAAATAAGCCACATCATGGCCTACGGACAGTCCTCCCTGAAGTTTCACACTCAGGGTGCCTTCCTTCAAAGACAGTTCATATATAACAGAACAGAGATGATAAATATTACCCAGAACCTCATAACACAGATTTATAGATTGGAAGGGAAACCATTTTTAGTGAAAGCAGTTCACATTTTTCTCAGGAATGTAAGGCTAGATATAAAATGATAGTGAGAAAAACACTTAGCAATATGCAAAGTCCAAAGAAACTTTGAATAATGAAAAGAATGCTATAAATTCAATTGGAAAAAACAGTGAGCACCACAAATTGTAAAGGGTAGCAGGCCCAACTTTGAAAAAAAAGTCTTTGCCTCTGAAAATGTCAGACATCCAATGTACTTCTAAATGCTTTCCCAAATTTTATTTATTTATTTATTTTTTTTTCCATTTTTTTTTATTGATTGTTCAAAACATTACAGAGCTCATGATATATCATCTTTCATACATTTGACTCAATTGGGTTTTGAACTCCCCAAATACATAATGCAGACTCACTTCTGTTACATACTCACATTTTTACATAATGGCATATTAGTGACTGTTGTATTCTGCTACCTTTCCTATCCCCTACTATCCCCCCTCCCCTCCCCTCCCCTCCCATCTTCCCTCTCTACCTCCTCTTCTGTTGTTCAATTCTCCCCCCTTTTTTCCCCCTCCCCCTTGCCCCTCATAACCTCTTATAATTTTGTGTATCACTGAAGGTCTCCTACCATTTCCATATGTTTTCCCTTCTCTCTTCCTTTCTCTCCCCCCATTCGTCTTAGTTTACTGTTAGTCTTTTCCTCATGCTCTTCCTTCCTGTTCTATTCTTAGTGGCTCTCTTTATATCAAAGAAGACATTTGACATTTGTTTTTTAGGGCTTGGCTAGCTTCACTTAGCATAATCTGCTCTAATGCCATCCATTTCCCTGCAAATTCTATGATTTTGTCGTTTCTTAGTGCTGCATAATACTCCATTGTGTATAGCTGCCACAATTTTTTTTATCCACTCATCTATTGAAGGGCATCTAGGTTGGTTCCACAGTCTAGCTATTGTGAATTGTGCTGCTATAATCATTGATGTGGCCGTATCCGTATAGTGCGCTCTTTTAAGGTCCTCAGGGAATAGTCCAAGAAGGGCAATAGCTGGGTCAAATGGTGGATCCATTCCCAGCTTTCCCAGGAATCTCCATACTGCTTTCCAAATTGGCCTCACCATTTTGCAGTCCCACCAGCAGTGTACAAGTGTGCCCTTTTCCCCACATCCTCGCCAACACTTATTGTTGTTTGACTTCATAATGGCTGCCAATCTTACAGGAGTGAAATGGTATCTTAGGGTGGCTTTCCCAAATTTTAAAGCAGTACTCTCCATGGATGCACTACTCAAAACTGTCGTGATAAATTGTGATTATGTTCTGTTGAATACCAGTTTATAATGTAATAATTATATATGGAGACAATGGCTATAAAAACATGGATTTTTTTGATTTGGGTTGTGGTTGTTGTTGTTAAATAAAAATGTTATCTTTATAGAAATAAACTCATGATTGGATATTTTTAATTAAGAAAAGAAGAACAGTAAAATAAGTAAAATAAGAACTGGTAAAAACTAGGATAAGTTGTTTTTGCAATGCACACACCAGATTAAGAAAACAACAAAGACCCATACAAAAAAATTAATGAGGATAAGGTTGTTTTGCAAACTAGACTTCACAAGTTTGCCAAATTGAACTTCATCATGAAAATATCACTTGAGATTAAAATGATTCTCTCTAATGAGTCTGGATTATTAAAATGCTGGAGAAACCCAAACTGTTCTACTGCATCAAGATGTCCATGTTGAAGATGCTGTGGAAACCAGGTATATGATATTTAGACTGAGCCCTAGCTGTGTAAAAATACAATAAACCTATGTGTGTTTTTATTGTATAAGCAGATACATCTTCAAATTTCAGGTAAGTCATTAAAAAAGATTTCCTATTTGATGTTTCCCTGGTACTATTGTTAAATCATGTCTCTTGCTTAAATTTCAGATAGGAAAAAAATGAATTTCAATTAATTTATGCTTTTTATTTTTAAAGCAATATGTTATTATGTATTACTAAAAGTTTATAGAATCTATAGACATCTTATCACACAAAAACAAAATAATAACCCACATAAGAAAATAGGCAATGGACTTGAATAAAAATTTCTTCAAAGAATATAGTCAAGTATGAAAATCTTCTCAGCATAATTAATCATTAGAAAAATGCAAATCAAACTATCGGCCTCACTAGATTTGTGAGAATTTAAAAATATATATAAAATTAAAAGTGCTGATGAAGTTGTGAGATGTGGAGAAATGTAACTCTCATACATAGATCATAGGAATATAAATTGCAGCCAATTTGGAAAAATGATTTGGCAATTCCTCAAAAAGTTAAACAGAGAATTACCAGATAATCAGTAAATTCATTCCTAAGCATACACCTACCAAAATTTAAAAGTTTCTCAAGCAAATATCTGTACGTTGATGTTCACAGCAGCTCTATTCACAATTATCAGAATGCAGAAACAACTCTAATGCGCAATGTTTATCTCTAATGAAGAGATAAACAAAATGTGGAATATATAATAGAAATTATTCAGTCACAAAAGCAGTGACATTCTGATTCCTGCTACAAAGTGGAAGAACTTAGAAAACATTATATTTAGTGAAGGACTCTGACACAATAGGTCAGATACTGTATGATTCCATTTACATGAAACTTCCTGAATAGGTAAAGTCATAAAACAGAAAGCAGAATGGTGACTGGTAGACACTGAGCAAAAAGGAGGATGGGGAAAAATGATTAATGATTCCAGGGTTTTCTTTTGGTGTGCAGAAGATGTTTTGAACCGTTATATAGTTAGTGGTTACACAAAACTATGAAAGCACTAAATACTATTGAATTTAAACATGGTACATTTTTTAAATGGTTAATTTTATGTTACATTAAATTCACTTCCATTTTTTAAAGTTAATAAAGACTCCCCAAGACTCTGCTATGGATTATAACCATCCATAATAAAAAGTGATAGGGTCATGTCCAAGACTGAAAGAGAATTTCTAAAGGAAATATTGCCCACTGGCTAGACCTGGGCCAATTCTATTATCACTATAAATAATGATGTTATTAACTTCTAACACATTTTAGGAAAAAGAATCCACTAGCCCTTGTTGTCACAAAGCAAAAAGGAGATAAGTAAAAGCTACTCATTATAATAGGATGCCAACTAACATATATAAAAAGAACAACAGGATAAAAATAACTACTTTGCCATGCCATAGTAGTGAAGATTCAGGCAAGAGTCATTAGGAAATGCTAAAATTATTGCATAAAGTTAATTAGAAATAGAATATTTATACAAAATTAATTACTTAATGACAAACAAAAAAAAGTTATCTCTTCAGTGGAAAAGGCTGACTGACACACCTTTTGCTTAAGGACTCATGGTATGGTAGGTTTCACTAAAATTGACACTTTGGTATGAGTTACTTTCAAAATGCACAACCTCACTCATGAGGGAACCTGTTTATTAGAAAAACTAAAATAAGGAACATTCTATATAAGTCAAAGACAAAGAAAGGTCGAAAACTTTCAGGTTAAGGGAGTTTAAGGAGACATGATTATTCAATACAATGCATGATCCTTGATTAGGACAAAGAAACAACTGTAAATAACATTACTGAAATGACTTGTAGAATTTAAACATGTAATATGCTGTATATAATAGCCTTTACTGATATTAAATATATACTGAATTTGATAATTGTACTGTGTATGGAAGAGAATAACTTCTTAAAAGAATTTCAGGGCAAGTTTCTTTCAAGTGGGTCAGTCATGACAATAATTAAAATACAATAATATGAGTGTATACATGTATATAATAAGTACACTCACATACCTGTATACATTCAAAATGTTATCAGCTGCTGAGAGTACTTCATCTAGGAATCCATGTATTATTCTTTTGTTTATTAATTTTTATTGTTCCCACATTTTTATTGGTGCAATATAATTGTACATACTGATGGGATTTATTGTTTCATATTTGTACATTCATATAATACATGATGTATAGTTTGGCCCATATCACTAACTTTTCTACAAGATTGAATAAAGTAAAAGTTCTTTTAAATACGTGTCTCTGAATTAAGCTTTTTTCATTTAAACCTGTATGCTTATACAGATGTAAGACCATGTTCTCATTTTCCTCTTAGAAATATGGCAAATAGAAAATAAGAGGTCTCATTTGCTTATCTGGTCTATTAGCTTGCAAGTTCAGAATTATTTCTTGTTGCATCATTTTTACTGATATTTTGAGTCCATTTTTATGAGTCCTCAATGTGTGGAATTCTACCACTTACTTCTCTTAAGAGGTATCTTCTTTTAATTATCATTTGCTAAAATAGAGGCCACCCTTAAATGTTCTTTTAGTTGCTTTACAATATGCCACAGAACTGTGCCACTCAGGAAGACAATCCTTTTTTCTAAGGATTTGTACAAACTGTCTTTAATTACTAACTTTGGCTTCTATGTAGGAAAATGTGAGAAATATATTTGGGATAAAATTTTGCATTAAAGTATACATGATGTGCATTTACTGGTCAGTTTTCTGCTCTGCTCTACTCCATGGCCTGTCCCTAGAAAATAGGGAAGTATCCAAGCTCTGATACCAATGTATGCAAATAGAAATTACTTTTGTGTAAAAAACACTTCCTGAATTCTGCTTTGTTCCACAGTGAACCACAGACTCATAAAACATCAGAGCTAGAACTGAGACAAGCAAGAACCTCAGAGACAAGCACGCTTAATCCTCTTATTTTATAGATTAAAAAAAATAAGACCCAGAAAAGTTAAATGACCTACCCAAATTAATATATTAAATGGAGGTCAGAGCTAGATCCAAAACCTGGTTCATGTACTGCCTGACCTGTAATCTTTCCACCTACTATGATGCCTCATCAAATGGTTCAGGATCTCTCTTTCTGCTGATTATTACTTCAAAAGTCTGAGTTTATACAATACTAATTTGCTTTTCATAAAAATGATGCTTACAATAAATTTTCAAAGCAAAGTTTATCTCTAATCACATTGAAGAAGCTTTATTTCTTAAGGTTCAGAGTGAAACCCAGTTAATCTTTGTCCAATGTAAAATACACGGGCACATGAGACATATCTTTAGTCCTCCAATTCTTGGACATATTTCTGCCAAAATCCTTGTTCCTCTGCCAACTAACTAGCATTCTCTGAACAATATTTAGATCACTTTGAAAAAGGGAAATTGGCTCACAGAGATTTCATCCATACAATCACTGCAGGGAATCAACATTTTAATGTTCTTCTTAGTGGGGCTCCATTACAATAGAAGAGGGTGACAGAGTCCCAATTCTTCTTAGAATATGTTTTTTACTTTCAGAAACATTGAATACCTAGTTTTTCTTTTATGTCTGGTTCTGGTCAAGATTGAAATCACACATCAGATTGCAGCAATAAGAGTAGTTTTGTAGTACTTTTGTCTATGATCAACAAACAGAAACGCTGAAAAATATCTAGAAACAAATCCATCTGTATAGTATCTTTAAGAATAAAGAAATCTGGGGGAATTCAGCCACATGGAGCTGACTGATAAGAACCACTCAATGGAATGACAGAGACCAAAGGTCAATTAGAGTGGACTGATGGGATTATAAAGCTAACAGGTGGAGATAAGGGCTATCAGGCCCAGAATTCAATAAGTCTGATTGTAATGGGAGCAGAAAAATGTGGCGATTATATTATAAGTAAATTGCTTTCAAAGTCTTAAAAGTTTTATTTATAGATATTGTAAGTCTATATTTGTAGTTACCAGTTCTATTGGTCAATATTCTGTTTTCATAATACTCAAAACTGCAGGAACATTTAATGTAGCTAGCTATTCATTTTTTAAAGATATTTTTAAGTTGTAGATCAACACCTTATTTTTAATTTTTATTTATTTATTTTTATATGGTGCTGAGGATTGAACCCAGGGCTTCATGAGTTTGAGGCTGAAGCAATACCACTAAGCCACAACCCCAGCCCAGCTACTCATTTTTTCTTGAAGCTTCCATAACACTAAGCACTTTCAGCTTTTTGCTTCCTGGTCGCACCTTTACATCCCCATCTCCCAGCCTTTTCACTTTTGCTTCATATTAAAAGAGAATGCCCCAAGTTGGATTCTCAGACCTTACTGTCTCTCTGTACACTCTTTCCCCAAATTATTTATCTAAACACATACTGATGACTTCTATATTTAAAACTTAAACTCTAATCTCTACTCTGAGCTCTATGATTTTATATCCAAAATATGATGTGTCCATCATTTGGCTGAAAGATATCCCAAATTTGACTCATTATTCTGGAATACAGAGAAAAGAGAAGAATGATTAGTTTTGTTTACAGGCCATTTAAGTGTTCTCTCCAAGCCCCTTCCATTTGATAGTTATCACTGAGTAGTCTATTTTCAAATAAACCAAATATCCTATCTAGCTTATGTTGGATCTAGTCCGATAATTGGAGAGATCTTTCAGCTAACTTTTGGTTCTTCACATAGCCCTCACTCATGCCATTGGAAGAGAGGGGTCCACTGGTTTCAGGATGATTGTGTGTCTGTGCTAACTCTCCTTACTCTGAGGGATGTCTGTGAACTAGGGAATTCAACAATTCCTGGGAGGCTGTTACAGATGCAGAATCAAAATCTGAATTTTTAATTCTGCATTTTAATAAGATCCTTGGGTGATTCACAAGTCTGAGAAGCACTGTCGAGCTGATAGCTACTCAGTGTGTGCCTAGCTACTGCTGGCCTTGCTGACAATCAGAACTGTGATATAGATTGTTGTGGTGTTCTGTTTGATTGGTTGGTTGGGTTTGGAGAGATTGTGCTGTTGCTGTTGTTTTTTCTCCATTGGTCTGCTCAAAGCCTGGTAGTTTTGTTGGAGAATAAACCTCCACTCAGCTCCCACCAGCAGCAATCTCCTTAATGGCTGACTTGTCTTCCATTCATTCTGTAGCTCCGAAATGAGCCCAGATTCTGCCTAGGGACTCTGCTCACTGAATCTCAACAAAGCATCTGTGGTTCTGGAAGGTAAATATTAGGCAATATTTTTGCTGACTTTGTGGTGTGGCCAAATTGCTGTGACATGGTACAAAAATGATGAAGAAAAAAAAAGGTGTTATTTTACCAGGGACATAGGCAATGATATTGTTTGTTTTAGTGTACCCAATCAACTTCAAGCTAATGCCATGAGTGCACTTTGGAAAACACCTCTCCAGCATCTCATTCTCAGTCCTTTTCTCTTGAAAAAATTTTTGAGGCAAAATAAAAGACTTTTCTTTTCCTTCTACTGTATCTTATTTTTTCTTCTTTCTGATTCCAGCTAGGACTTAACAGATGACAGAGTCTATCCTTTAATAGGGAAAACTACATGAGCTAAGTCACTTTGGCTCAGGTGGACTCGGGAAAATCTGATCTCAAAACAAAAGCCTGGCTTGCAATATTTGCTCCATAAATTCACACCATGGGACCTTTGTACTAGTTATTTCTTCTGCTTGGTGCATAATTTCATTTCTGAAAAATAGTGCTGAATGTTATACTGACTACTTCTTAGAATTCCTTCTATTACAAATTTGAATCTCCCTTCAGGGAAATGAATGACTAGAACTGATGAGGGCAAAACATTTTTGTTGTTTTGTTTTTCACAATTGAGCAAAAGATCGAAGCGGTTTAAGCATTTTTAAACAGTATTCTTCATTATATGGGAAAAAATAGAACTCTATTTGGGCATGAGGACAAGGGCAATTAACTCATCACTCAGAATGCCTCATCTCTCATCTCTTAGTAGACCATCATCTACCCAAATAGTTTCACCAAATATACAGTACCACCGACCAGCACAATACAGATAAATGCAACTATATCTACATTCTATTTCAAACCATCACTGGCTGCTCATTACAATTAAAATCTAATTGTTTTTGATGGTTTTCAAGAACATATGAGACCTCACTCCTAGTCATCACTCAGATCCAATGCCCAGGCACTTCCTGTTTGTTCACTATTCTTATGCACACCAGCCTTTTTCTGTACTTAGGATATGTCAAAGCTCATTCTTACCTGAGCACTTTGGCACACAATGTTGTTCGAAATGGAACCCTCTGTCCTTGGTTATTGGTTTGACAGACTCTCTTTTCAACATTCATGTCTGAATTCAAACGTCACTTTCTAAGAATGAACTCTTTAATGCTGAATGTAAAATCATACCTCTTCATTATTCACTGTGTTATGATCTTGCTTAACTTTTTTAAACAATACATACTAATGTCTGGTATCATAATGTATAAGTCTGTAACTGCTGTTTATCACCTACCTCATACACCACCCCAACAAATAAAATTTCAGAAATCAGTATTTATTTATTTTTTTGTCTTTATGATCCCAGCACATGCAACAGCATTTGAAGAAGTGTTCAAATATATTACATGAGTGAATACTGGCAAAAGCATGAGAGAAAAAAAAGACTCATGCTGCTATATGAATTTGGTATATAGCAAAAATCAAGAGTCTTAAAATGATCAAATTTTTTGGTACACAAAATGTCACTTACAACAATCCTATCCTGTGATTTCTATCATCACATTGTTTAGTCTTTAGTAATAGTGTAGGGCACTGAAAAGAATTTAGAAAAACAAATGTCCTCTCCAAAATACAAATATAGTTGATATGATCAACTATATGGTATTAACATATGTAGTAAAGGGGGTTGGGGTTGTGGCTCAGAGGCAGAGCGCTTGCCTAGCATGTGTGAGACACTGGGTTTGATCCTCAATACTGCATAAATAAATAAAATAAAAGTCCATTGACAACTAAAACATTTTTTTTAAATATACACTGACAGTAATAAAGATTTTTTCATATAATTTTTAAAACCAGGGAATGTTTTATTTTATGTAAAGGCAAAAAATATATACCAAAGTGAAGTATAGTTAAGTATATACCATGCTTGATGGGTAAGTGCTTTCTTCTCTGACTCTTCGAGTTTTCCAATTTTCTACAATAAACCTATGCTATTAATGAATATTTTTATAGAAAATGATATTTACTTTTTACTTAAGGAATATAAAAGGAATGGAAATCAATATATGCCTCATTTAGTTAAATATGACATTTTTTTTCTAAACCCACTCTTTCAAAATGAAAAGACCATTTACTTATATTTAAATTGACAATATTCTAATCATTCCTTCCATTGTATCTGTTCTAGGAAAGAAAATTTTAACTTGTGTCCTTAGGCAATGTTGCAATCACATATGAAACACCTAATAATTAAAAATATGTATGTTTACATACACATGTAAAACACTATAACTTTTTAAAAAAATTCTAAGTGAACTAACTTTGCAAATTATAGATATGTACTAATAATTTGGGTAATAACTAAATTCCCCATTCTTATTCAAATTATAATCTTTTGGCCTACTAACAAATTTGAGTCTTCAAAATTTACTTCTCCAAACAAGATGATGCTTTGAGTTAATTGAAATGTATGATTGTTATAACAGACTGCAGATCTTATTGCTGCAGGCAGAAATGGAATTATAATGAATATCTGATGTTTCATGGTACCTGGAGACATTTTGAGAGCTCTCCCATTAAGAGAATGAAATACAAATATAACCACTATAGACTTGAAACAAAAGAAAAGCTGTCTGACAGATTTGACTCAATCCTTTCAATGCAATTTTATCAAGTACACACGCAAGTGCATACACGCACAAGAATATTTCAAAAAGAGAGGTGACTGAAAGGACAAAGAGAAATTATAATTTATTAAGCTAAGTGTTAAAACAATTAAGCATTTGCTGTTTTTATCATATAATATTGAATTAAGCAGAATAAGGGTCATTTATAAATGCTGAGCTTGCTATATTTTCCTCATATTAAACAATTCAGTTCAGTTTCCTCTTCCCAAATGCCTGCCATATGCCAGGTATTGTGTTGAATACCAAGAATATAAAAAATGCAGACAGCCTGATGTCTTCCAAATCCATATATGGGACCTAATGCATTTGAAAATAGACATTTCATAAGAAGTCTCAGTATTAGAATAATTTTCTTACAAACCACCATGATATTTAAACTGCTAAACATAAACTCTGTAAATATTCTATAAACATATCAGAACAGAAACAGCAGGTAGCTTCAGGCTATTCACTTCAAAATGAATTGAAGATCTATAATCAAAATTAGTGAGGATATTATTAATAAGATACATATTTGTGTCATTCACATGTATAAACTTTCTTTTGTTCATGGTTTCAAATGTAGGGGCTTTTTGTGATGCTGGGATTCCCCATTTAAAACTAGAAAATGACTTAATTAATCCTTACTCAATTCTATTAAATTAGATATTTTTAAAATTTAGTAGGGCAGAAAATCTGAAAAAGATATATACTTGAAATATATTTTCACTAAAAATGCATGACTGCCAATATATTTAAAAGTACTACAGGAAAAAATAAAAAGTTTTTTAAAAGTTATACTTTCTAACGAAGCTATTGGCTTTTTACATTATTAATTTTATTCTATTGATCTTTAAGAAAAGAAAACTGTACTTCCTTATTATGCTTGTTTCTAGGACTTAGATATTATAGCACCTTTTTGTAACATTGTTATTCCAAAGAGAATCTTGAGGAGCCTCTGCACATAGGTCCACAGTGCAGTATTAAAGTTCTGGGCTACAAGTTCAAAGATTTCATTCAATCATGAATTTTCATACAGAGAAGTCACCTAAGTGCCATGACTGTTGGCAAAACAGTAAAATGGCAAATCATCTGTAAATATTTGTTAATTTCTGCATGTATGGACAAATTGAGCTATTGAAACACCTGTTTGCGGAAAAAATTAAAGTAGCTTGAAAAATAAATAGTAATATCTTCCTCCTCTAACTTTCAATATTGCATGTCAGTGGCAACTGATTGAGGGTCTATATAGCACTTTGTGTATTTAACAAAATGCCAATTAGACATATGCAAAAATGGGGAGGGGGTGATAAAGAGTATGGTATAATCAAAGTGTCATAAATTCTATTTACTAAGGTAAGGGAGAAAGAAAAAAAACTGACTTTTTGGTAGGAGTTACTTTTTTTTTCTGTGGGTTGGCAGGAGCTGGAGAGTGGAAGGAAGCCTCCTAGAAGTAGGATTTTCTCACTCTGTATCTGAATCAGATACTCATTAACGCGTATCTAGTACCAGTTTGCAGTAGCCATTCTGAATTTAACAGTGACAATTTAGAGGCTGCAAACTGAAGTCTGACTCTGAACATGTGTTTGTTTATTGGCACAGAGATAGCATTACACCATGTAGTTACAAAGAAAACAGAGTGAATCTAGATTAATATGGGAATCCATATTTTGTCCTTCCTGTGCTATATGTCACACTTCTCAGTGATACCCTAACAAGAGTAGGAATTAAGAATAGGTCAGAAGAACATCTGCTTTGCTTATTTTGATTACGTGGGCAGGCAAAGGAATTTGCTTTTATAACACTGAAATAACTTGGAATGCAGCAAAAATAAATGCACCTTCTGTCTCATAGAATGTTATTACAGTATGACGCTTTGTGAATGCTTGGTGGCATTTTCAAGCATTTTGTGTTCCCCTCATTTCTTTCTCAGCTCCATAATGCAATCCTCATGGTTTGAGCACTAGACTTCAAATGAGACATCTATTCAGAGCATGTTCAGACAAAACGAGTGGTTTCCTTAGTAATGGGAACTATGTGAAAGCCTTCAGCGCAGCCCTCCAGCTCCAGGCCTCTCCCCAGCGTGGGGTTCACACATAGGCTCTCAGTGACCATCATACAGCCACAGAGACCCTCAAAGTGTGAGCTGGCTAAAGAACTGAATATTCATTGTATTTCTAATAAAATGTACCTCTTATAAAAGCTTACGGGTGTGAGAAGTGCTCTTAACGTTAAGGGTTAATTTGCTCACTTTTGGCATCACATCTGTAGAATGGAAAGAAAAACAAATGATTTCACAAAAAAGACATATGTTGTTCTTTTGTTTGACTACATTTGAAATGTCTCCTTACCTTAAAAAGTTAAGCTTTTCTCTTTCTTTTTCTGTCTACGCCTAACGACTGCTTCTTCTGATTCTCTGGTTTCTGCATAGCAATTGTCCTTAAGAAAGCTTTGAAATTCTGTTGTTAAGACATAGTGCAAGTTTTGCCTTTTTATAGTGTCAAGTATATAAAAAATAAAATAGTAAAACAGTTTTAGGGATAGCAATGTTGAAGCTTTCTATATGTGGATCTATTTATCCATTGCTTATTTTCACGACAATGCAACACTTTTAAAAAGAGCTGGTTTCTCTAATTAATACATTTGTTCTTTATTTTAAATACTGACTCTCAAAGGCAGTCAAAATTGTGGAATAAAAATCAATATAAAATAGAGTTAACATAATTCTTACCCTTGAGGATAACGGTTTATAGTTTATACAATGTCAATCATCCACTCAGGAGGATATAGTCAAATATTTTGAGGTGAGAAAAGCAGGCACAACAAAATTATGTTAATTGTGTCAATCTTGGTGACAAGCAAAGGTAGGAAACAAAAGTTTGTTACAAAACATACAAGAAAGAGGACAATAGGGATCACACATGATACTTGGGGAAACAAAATACAGTTTTGAGATTATTGTCCTTGGCATCTGACTTATATTCCAGCCCTAGCTATAAACTAGTTCAGTGACTAAAAAAGTTTACCTCAGTTTCCTCCTCTGTAAAATGCAGAACGCCCCTGGTTGCCTCAACATCTTGTAAAATGAAACCAAACATATGCAGTGCTCACTAAACATCAGTGTCTTACATATAGTTGGAGTCAACAAGTGCTATTTATTATTTTTCTAGGAATTATATGATTTCAGCATACATAATTTTTGCACTTGCATAGCAATACTTATTTCAAATTATGACCCATTCCATTGTGTTCTGTGGATAGCTCAAGTAAAATCATCTGTATTTCTCTGAATAACAGCAATAATAAATACAACAAAAAGGACTGCAATACTAAATTTGCTATCAAAGAAAATACTGCATCACCATCAGTAATAGTTATGAGCTTTTCTCCCTCCTGGAAATTGTGATGGATTTCTCCTCATAACTTAAATTCACAACATCAGTTCTCTATTTAATCAAGAGAAGGTATCTCTGATCCAGTTGGCCATGTATTATGGCTAATTGCCTCACATAAATGTTAAAATATATCCTTGCTCTTGTTTTTACTAGTCTACACATCACAATCACAGATTAAAAGATTTATGTGCATGTACAAATATACCACAATGAAATCCACTATTCTGTATAATTATTATGTATCTGTAAAAACAATTTTAAAGAGAAGAGAATGGTTTTTTTAATGACTTAATTCTGCTGTGCTTAAATATTCTGCAATATCACTTTCTTCTCCATCAAACCTTTACTTAAAATTCATTCATTCATTTATTTAACAGTATCCTCAGATTCATTACTCTGTAAACCCAGCCTCATTTGACAAGGAACAGATCTCTCAGAAGGAACAACTAAACTGAAGATTAAAGAGTGAACAGTGGGAGGCAGCCTTGCTAAAGACAAGCCAGTGCCTGACTACATATTGCAGAAAAAAGATGGACTAGAAAGAATGAGACTGGAAAGAGGGAAGTTAGGAGCAATTATGACAACTAAGGCCTAGCAGAGGAGGAGCGTGATTCAAGAAAATATGGAAGTAAAATCTGCAAGATTCACTAACTGGTTGAATGTAGAATATCAAAGACCCTGGAATTCTCTGGATAACTAGGTAGTGATACTATAAAGAAAAAAAGGGAGTACATAAAGAGCAGTATGCCAAAGGACCTAAGATTAATTTTTAAGAGACATGAGCCCACAATGATGGCAGACACAATGTGCAGGCAAATAGGAGAATGACTAGAAGGCTTTTGTGTGCATGAACCAATCAAGGAAGGCACTGATAAGATCCCAAGATAGAATTTCAGCAGCAAAGATTAGATTAGAAACCAGATTAAAATGAGTTTAAAAAGTAAGTAGAAAGTGATGATGTGGCTGTAGCAAATGTTAACAGCTTTGTGAGGAACTTTCCTGAGGAGGATAGAGATGGAAAGATAGAATGGGGTTATGTAATGAAGGGAGAATTGTTATCATTTTAGTACGGGTAAAAATTAAACATATCTATTGATTTTGTGGAAATACATAAATCGTAGAGTAGACTGGGGAGTAATCCTACTGGAAACAAATTCCTGAGAACATAAAATGGATCAATTTGAAGAAACAAAATGAATAACATAGAGATTGACAGTAAAAAAAAAATTCTCATACTTTGATGAGTTTGGATAAAGACATATTAATAAGTTGGAAATTCATAAAATTAAGGGAGTTGATATTTAAAGGTACAAATCCTTAAAAGTTAAAGCAATATTTTCCTAAGAATTATCAGCAACTGAAAAGGAAAAAGAGAGTGCTAGAGTTTGAAATCATCCTTCAAGTCAATGAGATAAAGGATAACTTAGGGCAAACATGAGGCTGGAAGGGCACAGCTGAAGACCCAAGTGTGACAGTTTACCTTTATAGTAGATACCAGGGAGTACCCTGCTTGATTTCTTCCAGGATCACTTTGTCTCATAAAGACTGGAGCAGAAAACAAAGATTACATTGTTATCCAGAAGTGTTCATTGAAAGAGGATGGTGGAAGACAAGAGCAAAGATTCTAGGTAAGTAGCTTAGATGATTGACTTTGGTGTGTAGGAAAGGAAGACAGATGAGGATGACCAGGAAAGAACTCGCCTCAATAAAGTTGAGGTATTTGTGGTGTCAAAAAAGCAAATGGGGTGGGGTAGAATTCTAAACTGACAAAATGAATAGGGGGTTATAATCAAAAGCAGAATATTGAAGTTCAAGACTTCAGAGGTAGAATAATTCCAGTTACCAATAAGACCAAGGGAATGTCCCTGGAAAAGAGTCTCTGAAATACAGTGAAATTACTGACTGGTTTTATTCTTAAAAGTTGAAATCTTCCAAGATTTTAGTAATAGTCATGGTGGAAAAGGATAATGTTCACCAGATATCACGTCTCAAATATAGTGAGGGATAGGTAAGGTAGTAGAAAAATAGAAAGGTTAAGAGTGCTATTTGTCATATGGAAGAGTAAAATAATTTATGAAAAAAAATGCAACTGGTATTGGAAAACCATAGGAATTACAATAATATGATGCCCATGAACAATATATGCACATATACACATACAAAACACCCAGCCCTAAGAGTCAAAAGAAAATCAGTAGTCTCCAAGCAAAGAGACTTAGAAAAATAACAGGTCCTGAAAGAAGATTAGTTTTTATTTAAGAAAAGAAATGGAAGAACACACTGGGAAGTAGTTGAAAGGATGTCAAATCTTGTAAGTGAGTAATAGAAAAAATGAAAAGAATTGGGAGGATCCTTGTAGTTCTGGTAGAATATACTAGGACTGTAAGAGTTGAAAATGATTTTAAGATTAAAAGTTAAAAATTCTACAGTGGTGCACATGTAGGTAGGAGGTACAAGAATCTCCTGTCTATTTTGCCATCCTACTAGCTACAGTGAGTTGCTTTCATTCTTGAAAACACCTTCTTTATATATTAAAAGGAATAACTGTATGAATGATCACTAAAAGATTAGACAGAGAACTTTAGCTCTGGGCTTTCTGTACCCTCCATCAATGAAAAAACAGAAACAGATGAGAATAATAATGGAATGATAACGTTTCTTCTCCCATCCAGTAGAAGTCAAGTAAAAGTGACATAAAATATTCAGGAAAATTCAAATGACCCTTTAACTTCTATCTAGATAGTACAATATAAATAGATGCTTATTTTTTTTTCTGATAAAATAGTCTGCTTTTTCTTTCTTAAAAATCACTGCTTTGGTTTCTTACTTGGGTACAAACAAATAATTTTCATTATTCCATCTTTACAAATGAACCCATGTCAAAACTAAGAAAGTACTAAACAACTGTATATGAGAATATTGCATCAGGAGCAAATTGTTACCTTAGGCCATCTTGGTTTTTAACTTTTGCCTAGAATCGGTATGAAATTACATGCCATCTTATAGAGCTTAATTTTTGCCAATAACTTAGATGATTCTTTATATGAGGCCAATTGGCATCTAAAAAGTACTAATCAAAGCAGATGAAAAAGAGGAAGTGATCAGCAAAGAAAAGTTCAGGTCAAGAGATACACTCTATTCTCACATAATGAACAGCTCTGTTATATACAACCTCATGTGTAACTGAAGTCACCAATCTGACAAAATCAATCTCCTTGAGGGTACTCTCCTGATTTAGGCTTTCTTTTAAGTAAATGACCTTCTGAGTTTTACTCAAATCCTTGAAACAAAATGAACACACACTGCTATTACTATTTTAAATATTATAATGTGGATAGAACTGAACACTGTTAAAAAACTTATTTTATTAAATAACTCTAATTATAAAGCAAAAGGGTACCACAAAAGAGTTTGTATCTTTTCTAATAACAGCTATTACTTCCAATGTTAAAAACAATATGTATTGCTTATAGAAATTTTGAGAAGTTAAAACAAAGGAAAGATATCAATTATCCCATCAAAGAAAACAAGTGCCAGTAGTTGGGTATATTTAGGCATTAGTGTATTTCTTCTCAGTTATTTCTGAGCAACTTTTGTAACTATCTATCTGCATATTCAGCTATTCATCAACTTGCTATATTGTTTTCCCCCTTAAGAGACAGGGTTGCTCTGTATGGTTCAGGTCACTCCTAAATTCCTTGGTTCAACTGATCCCCACACCTCAACATCCCAAGTAGCTGACTCTACAGACATGTGACACCACACCCAATTACCTGCTGTTTTTTTTTAATTATACAAAAAGCATAAATTTTCTATCTTGCACTACACAGTAATTTTAACAGAAGCCTCACTTTATTGCCACTGTTGTTTCTAATATATCTAGAGAAAAATGTTAGTCCTCTGAATGAAAATAATGAAGACAGGCACAGGGAGAAGATAAGAGAGATGAGTAACAAAGAAAAAGCCTGAGAAAGAATAGAAGGAAGAATGGAATCTGAGGAAAGGATAGAGAAACAGATCTGTCCCCTGGATTTCTCTTTCTTGTTCTTGGTTATGACCTTCCTTGAGTGAAAAATTATGTGTGTTCTTCCAATGGAATCATATTCTTCATTAAAAATAAAATCTATAGCTGGATGCGGTGGTGCACCCCTATAATCCCAGCAGCTTGGGAGGCTGAGGCAGGAAGATTACAAGTTCACATACAGGCTCCGCAATTTAGTGAGACCCTGAGCAATTCAGTGAGACCCTGTCACTGAGGATGTGCTGGGGATGCAGATCAGTGTTTAGTGACCCTGAGATCAATACCTGGTACCAAAAACAAAAAACAAAAAAAAAACAAGCTCTAATTAAATGAAGATCTCATTTTTTCCCAATTCTACTTCCCCAAATTCCTTTGAAAAAGAAAATTTGAAATCGATCCAGTTCAACATTATAATAATCAATGTTATTCCCTTAAATCATGTTTCTATCTTAATTAAGAGCTAATCTGCCATCAGAAAGGACAGAGTCACTGAAGCCCTTCTAATCACAAGCCCTCATCATCAGTGGCTCATTCATATTTATTTAGTTTTTTGAGCATATCAACTCAAATTTCAGACTAGGTACTGCATTTCTTCCAAGCTCTATTTCTCAAATTGTGACAGCAATAAAAATTCTGTCATCAATGCTGAACAACCGTAACTATATAAAAGCATCCACTGTCTCGTGAATAAAATTCATTCCTTTTTAAAAATAGTATTTTATTTTTGGCATTCCTAGTTGCTGACTACATCAAATTGGTTGGCACAAACATCAATCAAGCATTCATTTATTGTACAAATTATTATTGAGTTCCTTGTATAGTGGAAGGAGACTTGACTCTGTAAATAGACTTAACTGGGTTCATATTTTATCCCCATATTTTAATAGTTTGGGACACTGGGCAAGTAAGTAACCTAACTTCTTTCATCCAATGTTTCTACTATGACAATTGGGGATTAAAATTACATATCTGATGAAAGATGTTGTGAAGATTAAATAACTTTTAAAACACACAGAGATATACTAGTGTTCAACAAATGTTGTTTTTTCCATGTAAGAATGCACTATTGAGCTTAAAGACATCATAAGACATATATCTCCATCTAGAAGAAACTTACAAGCTAAAGAAGAGGTGAAATTTTAGAAAAAATTATGAGATGAAAAAAAATGATGGGTTATAAGAAAAATAAAGAATGCTACTATGGGTCAAATGAAGATCATATCTTCTTAGAGTGTTGGGACACAGACATTTAAAAGCAAGAATTCAGAGTAGAAGATACAAAGGACATTCCAAACAAAAGGGAAACTAAGACAAAAGTGGATGTAGAGGAGGAGTAGGAGCTAATGCTTCTGACAATAATCAAGGTGATAATAAAAATTGTCATCAACACTGAATAATCATAACTATATAAAAGCATTCATTGTCTTGTGCGTAAAATTCATTCCTTAAAAAAACAGTATCGAGGGCTGGGGATGTGGCTCAAGCGGTAGCGCGCTCGCTTGGCAAGCATGCGGCCCGGGTTCAATCCTCAGCACTATATACAAACAAAGATGTTGTGTCCTCCGAAAACTAAAAAATAAATACTAAAATTCTCTCTCTCTCTCTCTCTAAAAAAAATAATAGTATCAAATTGGTTGACACAAAATCAATTAAGCAATCATTTATTTTACAAGTGAATATTGTTTTCTGTATTTCTTTTTTTTTAGAAAGTAGAGCAGGTAGTTGGGTGTGGTGTCATGTCTGTACAGTCAACTACTTGGGAGAATTACAGAGCCAACCTTCCTTGCACTGACAAAAACTGATGTCCAATATCCACTTATTCTTACTTTTTCATGCATTTGCTGAGCTCTGTATATGTATTAACTACTTTAATCCTCATAACAATCCTAGGAGGAAAATGAAATGCAAGGTGCTACTTAAACTGAGATTCTTGAACAAGATACTTAATAGACATGACACTTAACATTATGATCAGGTTCACAGAGCTAGCAAGTTGGCAACGTAAGGATTCAAACTCAGACAATCTGTCTGCAATCTATCCATTTGCCAAACAAACAAAGAACACAGGCATATAAAGCCTAGGATGAAACAACAATAAACCCTGTCACAAATTAGTAACTTTGACCATAAATCAATGAATATTTATTGTATTCTAATCATTTCTTATTTAACAACAAAGGCAGAACTCTTTCTACATAATTTAAGTATCAATTATACATTATGTTTTTAAATCATTTCATTAAGACTAACTATTAATTTGGGAATCCCAGGAGACATTTACTACAAGGTATCAAACATGTACACCCATATAATAAAATATATTTGCAAGGTGAAATTTCTCTGATGTTTTAGTTGACTATAAAGAAATAAACTTGAGAAAGAAAGAAAGTATAAGAAAGGGAGTAAAAAAGGGAAAAATTAAAATAAAAAATATCTGTCAGTTATCCACTGGATGATAGAGTAATTTTGTAGAGAAATATTAGAAGACATGAGGGATTGTATTCCTGGCTCACTTCTGTCACTTATGTATACTCAAACAAATCTCTGGACCTTCTAGAAGAACAGTAGAGTTCTGAGATTCTATGGTTCTCATTTGATGATCATTCACAATTGCATTAACTCAAGAATCCTGAAATTGTTACCCCATCAAAACAAATGACTTCATATGGCACTTCATTATAGATGTGACACCTAAATAACTGTTTCATGTGTCTTTTGGGAGACATTTTGTATTTCTAGTGTATGACTGACCTTGATAAGTGAAAAAGCACCTAAAACACCCTCTGATTCCACTAAACTGTTGATGTTCTTGAACAAAGATAGAAACTACAGCCAAAGAATAGAAACATCATCCTTTCCATTCAAAGCAACAGCCATTTTCTCCTCCACAATGTAATCCTATTTCTAATGCTCCATAGTACTAAATTTACCAAAATTTGCATGAGATCTTTTAAATTTATCATATGCCTGCATTAAAAAGACAATCTTGCTGGGGCTGTAGCTCAGTGGTAGAGCACCTGCCTCGCACATGTGAGGCACAGGGTTCAATCCTCAGCATTACCTAAAAATAAATAAATAAATAAAGATATTGTGTCCATCTACAACTAAAAAAAAAAAATTAAAAAAAGACAATCTCAACTCCTGTCCTACAAAACACAGTATCATTTAGTTAAAACAACTTCCAATGAAATAATAAAAGAAATCATTTAACAATAGGACTCAGTCTTAACTAAATTAAAACTTAAAAGATTGTTCTTGGATGTGTGAATGATATTGAAAATATTTTTAAAAGGGACTGTAGTTCATTTAAGAATCAAGAAAGTATTTTAAACACGATCTGTTTGAACATTACAACTTACCTTCATTATCAGAGTGCCTTTTAACTGCTTTCATTTCTCATTTTGCAATTATACAGTCAATATCAATAAACCAAAATGAAATGCATAAGGAATCATAATATAAAAGTTAATTTTTTCAAACAGTTATCAAAAATTTAATATAAATTTTCCCTGTTTCAAAATAAACCTTTCAAAGATTGAAATGATTTAGGATACACAAAAATTACAGCTTAATAAAGTGAAATTGGGGGAAAGAAAGATGTTTATTATCAGTATTATAAGTACATTAAATTATATGTAAATATACTCCAATACAACATCTCTAACCCTGAATCATAAATCCTAACATCTAAGAACTGATTATACACTTTATGAGTAAATACTAGAGCATCTGGTAAAGAATAAAACCTTAAAATAATGCTGTAAAATAAGTGTCAATAAATTAAGCAAGAAGCCATTTTTAACATGTATTCAAATGGTTACAAATCAAAATAAAAATTTTATAGAAAAAAATAGTAAAGCATTTGGGAACTTTTTACAAAGTGAAAATATATGATTAAAAACAGGCTTAGCATTTTAAAATTTTTCAAGCATTATGATTATAATAACTTCAAATTATTAGCCTATGTTATTTCAAGAAACTCCTTAAGAACAATTAGTTGTGATGCTCTACCCTCCCTCCCCACACAAACACCAAGAAAATCTAATAGTGTCTTTTCTTTTAACTCCACTAGAGGGTAGTGTCTCAAAACCAGGGCTGGAGTCCTGAATCTAGCCTGCTTTTGACCTGTTGACAAATTAATCCTCATGTTCCATCTTCTCAACATTTCTCTAGTATACTAATAAAAGCTGTAAAATGTGTTTTTAAAACTTCTGTCCATTTTTTTCAAAGTATTCTTTGAGACATACACACTGCTATACTTTTCTCTGTTTTCCAAATTCCTGATACACCTAAATCACATTTGTTTGTGTTTCATATAGGATATATTCCTGATAAATAGCTATTTAAAGATAATAGGCCTACAAGTAAGGAAAAATCATTTTGAGTATTTAGTTTATTATAGAGAAATATATCCACTGGAATAGTAAATTCATGTGTCCTAAACACACACATACACACACACACACACACACACACACACACACACACACACGAGAAGTATGTGGATATAACTGAAAATATAACTTTAAAATTACCCCCCTTCCATACCAATGTTGTGAATTATAGAGAAGAAAATATATGCTTTATTTTTAAAGTCTTGTCATTCCAAATATGAAATGTCATTGCTTATAATAAAAAAAGAAGAAAAGAAAGGAAAAAAAGAATATGCTATTGTACAGCAAATATACAATCTAAATTGAGTAGGAACTATAGAGAACCAAATACCACTCCAGTTTCAGGCACAGAGAAGGAGTCAGATGCTTGAGTCTTTAGCAGGGTTTTTAATATTTGGGAAATCCTTATTAGTAGAATGCCCTGCCTATCTTCAAAGTGAGAACACAGCTTCTCTGAATGACTGATAACACAAAAATAGAAAAACTTGTTCAAAAAAAGGGGGGGGGGGAGAAATCTCTACATTCCCTGAAGGAAAAAAGAAAGAAAATGACTCCTAGGAAAATATGCAAGCCTGTTTCATTTATTTGTACCCTAAGCAGCAGTGTCATAGAACAGACAGGTTGCTTCAGCCAACCAGACTGGAGCAGCTGCGAGTGCTACATCTTGGCAGTCTGAAGCGATTGGCTCCTCTCTGGGGAGTGGAGGGTGTTCAGTTATTAATGACCGCTGAGCAGGCAGCACCATGTCAGTGTGACAACTGATCGGGTGAACGATGCACCACTAACCACCATGGAAACAAGGAGAAATAACGACAGCTCACAGGATCTCCCTGCACTGGATTGAGAGCCTCAGCTGCCGACCAGGAGAGTTACAGGCAAGAGAAGGAATCTGAGCTGCAGCCTCCTGCCTTCCTTATATTTTAGGACACAGATATAAGATTGCTTGCATGTGTGCATATCTTTGATACATATTTGTGTATACTTTATCACACACACACATATGCACCGATTTATACCCGGGAAAGAAGACAACCATGTGATTATCTGAATCAAGGAACTAAGGAATTCAGCACGCAGGGACACTGTATGTGGTCTAGCACTGAAACTGCTTTTGCAAGGTAAGTTTAAAATATACATATCTATTTAAATAAGCTCTATTTCTTGTTTCATTGGTGCTCCTATTTTTATGTCTAAATTCTCCCTTGAGGTTTTCTTGTTGTCTGAATCCTGAGAGCATTTTCTCTGTTTTACTTTTGAGAAGAAATTCACATGCAAAACCCCTCTGGATCTGTATATGCCTATCTGTGCTTGTGGGATTCTCCAACATGCATTTTACTAGCTTGAATGCCCATCAGAGGATGTGAGTGGGAGAGAAAAAGCAGTGTTTGGGGAGGAGAAGGAGGAGGGAGACAGAAGAGAAGGGGTCTGGAAGAGAGGAGAGAAAGAGAGAAGTGGGAGAGAGGAAGAAGGAGACAAACAGAGAACCAGGGACAGGAGAAAAAGAAACACAGGTTGTGGAGGGTGGGTAGTAGGATTTTTCTTTTTCTTCATATTATTTGTAATGGAAAGCAGATCAACATTATTCTGTGTTTTGCAACCACCTCCCCCTATCCCAAATAGGACATTTTTGTTCCTTTTTTCCCAGTGGATGGAGATTAAGGAGAATGCTCTTATATGTATGTTAAGAGGAAAAACCACTAACCAGAGTAGCAGAATGAGCATATCAAAAACATTTATTGAATTTCTGCCAGACTACGTCTTACAAACTGGAGTAAATGAGTTCCCTTTAATAACATCCCCCTCACTGGTCTGAAGGGACAGTGCAAATGTCTGATTGCTAACGCAGCTGGAACTGCCACACACTAGGTAAAAGGATCCCAGGAACCAGAAGAGTTCTAATCTTCTTTGGTAATTAACAGGATCACAGCAGGATGGCTTTAAAGTACATTTCCTATTTAAGAAGATTGTTTGTTCTAACCAAGTGCAATATTCCCTTTGCTGTTATTGAGTTGGATGGCTTAATTCAGCTCTAATTTATTCATTTTTAACAATATGTCCTTGTTTCCATGCATCTAATTTTATTGAAAGCAGACTATGAGTATGAGTAGAACCTTCCTGATTTAGTAAAAAGGAACAATGTGAAAAATGAAAAGGGAAGAAGAATCAAAATATCTACCAAGAAAAGAGTGTGCCCTGGTACTACAATTACTCATATCCTAAATTTCTTATCTTTAGTTCCAGAAGTAATGCCTTTGAGACAGAATTACTCTCAGTAAACTCTATGAGCATCCAAGTGGTGATGATGATTCATGGAATACAACATGGGCTAATTTTTACTTCCAGTCTTGTAAAAGGAGTCAGCTACATAGAATATGCTTTCAAACAGACAACACCAATTGAGGATGTTCATGGAAACATTCACTACTCCCATTAATGGGTCCTGCACAGACATTAAAACAAACCCAGTATTTACATTTCATCTTCTGGAACTCTCTTCTCCTTTCCTCTAGTTCAACTAACCAAACACTTAATAGAGTCTGCTTCTTTGAAACTGTGTTATTTTTTTTCCTAAACTGTGATTTCACAGTTATTATTGGTTTCTAGTTTATAACATATGCCAAAACCAAAAGACAATAAGCCACTTACATCCTGCCACTTTCCCATAAATGTGTCAAAAAATGAGTCAGTTTACAATATATAATGTAAGAAGTCAATTAATTCTGGCGACCTTTGTAAATGATGACAATAAAACATCTCTGACAATCTGCCAGAGGCTTCGATTTTCCCTCTGTAAAATGAACAAGTTTAAGAAGAGGGTTCCTGCTCAGGGTGAAAAATGAAAGGTGCTGAAGCATTAGCTTGCAATATTGGCAGGCTTGCTCGCTCTGCCTCAAACACCACATGCAATCTATAGAAAAAACAAAATGATTTATTGCAAAGAAAAGGTGTTTTTATTTGCTTTTCTGCTATTCATTAGAAGTGCTGCTTTTGAAACAGATCAGATCTGTTATTTTGAGGCAGCCGTTAAGTTCCTAACCAAGAGGAATGGTTGAAGTAGACATTCTACCTCCCAATTTCAAACTCCTATATAATGTAGCATTGCAGCATTGATTTCAGTTTCTCCTAGACCTTTCACGGGGAAAGTTTTCATACTAAACACACACATTCTAAAATCTTACCCAGCCTATTTTAAAATTGCAATCAGTGACAGCTAAGTACAAGGGATTGGCTCTTTAACCTTAGTAGAGCTCAGATAAATATTATGTGGGTTTTAGAAGTCAGTAATGTGCCCTAGAATCTGAAAAACACTGTCACCCAGGCCCCTAGTGTTGTCATTTGGTGTGTGCCCGTGAGTTTGGTGACTTAGTAAGCCTTTCCAGAGGATGGACACACAGGCATGTCTGAAAGATTTAACCATGCCCAGTCGTGTAGAAATAAAGAAATAATAGCTTTCTGTCAAGAGGAGCTTCAAAGAACCATCTTTTCAGGGTGTTGCTTGTCACAGGCAACATGCTGAGGTAGAATGCTGATGAGTAGGTGGAATTTTTCCTTTGGTGGTGGTAGTGGTTGTTAACAGTTTAATAAATAGTGTAACCAGCTTTCTAAACTAGCAATTTGAGGACCTATGAAAAAGGTGATTAACTTATGATTCACTATGTGCATTTTACTGTTTCTTTGTTCATCTTTTAACATTTGCTTTTGCACAAAATGGGTTTGATGTTGAACTTTTTCCCCTACTCTGATATTTTTTTGAGTGTAAAATTCCTAGGTAACATTATATTTATTGAAAACTTAGTTGAACAGAAAGGTCAGTAACTTGAGTTAACCATAACAACAAAAAATTAAATGCTGTAACCCAATTAGCAGTCCCTGATGGCTGTATATGAGGTTGGTGATTCAGAAGGAGATTATTAAAAGGAAGCTTATGGCACACTAAAAATGGAGGCAAAAATCCTAGCCTCAGTAAAGATGCTCCCAAAGAATAATTTACAAGTATGTGGCTCTAGCCATTCTGGAGAAACACTGGACATGTTTGCAATCCACTAAAATATTCCATGCAGACCTGGTTCCAAGTGTAAGCTACTTATGTATTGCTCATTGGTACATGAAACTAAATGAAGTAGCTAACACTAGGCCATATATCAGTATATCTAATCAATGTTGTCAATACTCTCTGATATTGGCTATGACGAGTTCTTAGGAAACCTTCACTATGTAACAACAGAACACATTTCTTACACGGAGCTCAAAGAATTCTTCCCCATCCCTCGTGGTAAAGTGATATTCAGCAAGTCACTAGAAGAATATAATAGCAGTTATTCCCTTGGCCATAATGTCTGAGGAAATAAAAATTTAATATAAAGAAAGTAGGTGGTGCCAGAGGATGGGAAACAATAATAGGGAGAAATCAAATTGTTTAACTTGATGGGAAGGGAAGAAGACCTGAAAAGATGCTACTTAGAGGTCAATAAATATAAGATTAACAAAGAAGATTTAATGCTCCTCTCAATTCTTTGGAAGAACAGCACCTACCAGGTCATCTACAATATCTGTGTAACTGTCAAGTTTCTACAAATCTGTTTGCTATGATGTTCACTCTTTTAAGGCCATAAGGGAGGGTTATTTTTTTTTAAGTCACCATGAATAAAAATACAATACACAGCTTCAGCATAGGGGAATAAAAGATGGGTAAGAGCTAGCATAGAATAATGTAATTTTTTTTAAATTGAAAGTGACCTTCAGTATTTAGTCTAACAAGTTCAGTGTGATGGGTAAAGAAACTCAAGTACAAAAGATTTAAGATCTTTATAATGTAATATGTATTATATTTTAAATATACACAGCCATTTACTAGAGAGGCCTAGGATAGAACTCCTTAGAGTGCTCCCTCCAGCAGTAAATTAAAAGTCTGCGTCCTCTGTTTTTCATATAATAAAATGTAAAAGAAAGACTCAGAAATATGGGGCAAAAAAGAAAAAAATATTCAGCAAGATAGTCAAGTATTCTAGAAGCAAAAACCAAAATTTAATAAAAGAAGAAGCAAGAATTTTTTAAGTATATATCACAAATATTTTAAACCCTTAATTTATCTTCTTGATCCAGTCCACTTTATTCTAGAATGAGTCATAAACATTAGAGTTTTGCACTGTTTTTAAAACATCCTAACAGTAATGCTGCTATCCTTCAACTAGAGAGATTCAGCCAATTGATCATTTATTCTAGTTGTAAGTTTTTCTAAGAATTCTGAAAATATGCTCCACATTATTTTTTACTTGTTTTCACTGGAATTACTTTAAGGCATTTAGCATGCACCCTTCTTCATATTCAGTGCCCATTCTTACAACTGGTGCTTGGCTTGCTTACCTCTTTGGAAAATAAGGAGTGTATTCTCAGGATAGCAACCCCTTCCTTCTTTCACCCCCCAAACTCCCCACCCTGCCTTTTTCATTTCCAGAGTTAGAGTGTGAGAGGCTTTGTAGGCAATAGCACCTCTTTAATTTCAAAGACCTATTTTTTTTTTTTTTTGGCAAATTTATCTCTGCTTCTAAATGTGTTCTCCAATAACATAACAGTAATTAATGGACTCAAAAAATTCAGGGGGAAATTAAGAATAAAAAAAACCACAGTAATGAGAATATTTATTTAGAGCTCTATTGTATACAAAGTTTTTTTTCCAACAATACCATTTGTTCCTTAAAACAACCTGGTGAGGTAGGATAGGTAAGTGATGATTATCCTTTCCTTCAAATTGGAGAATGAGTTTGTGTAAGATAAGAGACTTGCCAACATGTAGAGGAATTAGGATATTCTGACTTCAGGGAGTAGGAGATAGAATGGGTACAGCACTGATCACTATGGGTACAGCACTGATCACATTTCAGTAATCATTAGTAAATATCCCTTCCCTTCTTCTTGAATTCTCACACAAGGCTTTATCTTTTTAAGTCCTGTATTCTTTGTACAACACCACAATATTTCCAGGTGGATTTTTTGCAAACTAAAATTTTCATTTCTTAATTTAAATCATAGCTAATTCTATACCCAAATTAAAAAGAAAAAAAAACCCAACAGCCAGAATAAATTATTAGAGAAAAAGATTGTACATTTTTCTACCTACTCATCCATGTTTGTCTGATAGCATTAGCACTTTGATAAACAAATACTTGGCAAAGGTCTCAAAAATTGGATATAATGGGATGAATAAATTATTCAAGGATTTTCCAGGTTGCTAAAAAACTATGAACAAATTCTTCAAAGTCACTTGAAGCACCACCAATGGATAAAGTGTCAGCATAAAAGCAACTTCTTTGGCATCTCCTTCCTGGTTAGTCTATCTTGGGGAAAAGATGATACATTTAACCACTCCAAAATACAAGTAAATCTGTAAAGTAAACTAGTAAATTTATAAGATAATAAAGGCTGGATACCAGTAAATTTATTTACATTATTCTAAAGAGCCTTTCTAGGGGATATTTTGACAGTCAGAAGCAATATATGGTTTTTAAATTGAATGAAAATCCTGAAAAAAAAAAAAAAACCATGTTCTAAACTTTGTCCTGTCAAGCTTGACTTCCATATGAGGCATCCCACAAATAATCTACAATACTACTCAGTGAAGGAGGGTAACTACCCTGAACTTTTGCACGTATACATTGAAAAGGCCCATTGAATCAACAGTCTTTGTATCAAGAGACAATAATTGCCATTTCCATAGGTCTGAAACCTTTGGGAACTAAGTCCCTGAGGAACCAGAGGGGAGGCAGTGTTTCCCTTTTTGTACAAAGCAGGGACTCCAGGAATGGGTGGAGGTTTTCTTTTGGATGGAACCAGGGCCACTAACCTACCATAGGCAAAGCAACAGCCCTCAGAAAGGCACTTATCATTTATGATTGACGTGAATAATACTGGGTATCTTGAAGACAGAAAATAGTAAAAAGGCCTAATTTTCACTGTGGTAGAAATAATTGATTTATATTTTTTTGTAATTTTTTTTCTAAAATTACTGAACTAAATAACTAAAGAAATGAATGTAAATATTTTAGTAATTAATTTTTCTGGAGTAACATTTATATCTTAATACCATACAATCTCATAATGCCAAAAGGTCAAGGCATTTAAATGACATTGTCAAATAATTTACAGTTAATATTTGTTAAGGGGAAAAGGTGAAAATTCAAAAAGGGTATTAAAAAAAGACAAGTAGCTGGGCATGGTGGTATACACCTGTAATCCCAGCAACTCGGGAGGCTGAGGCAGGAGAATCATAAGTTCAAATCAGCCTCAGCAACTTATCGAGGCCCTACGCAAATTAGTGAGAACCTGTCTCAAAATAAAGGGGGCTGAGGATGTGACTCAGTGGTTAAGTGCCTGTGGGTTCTATCCCTGATACCAAAAAACAAAAACAAAACAAAACAGACATGCATTTTCAGAGGTATAGTTCATGTTGGCTTTTATATCATTAGACTACTTTTCTCATTGCTATATTTATATGCCTAAAAAATACTAGTCTTATCATCATGGTCACTGTGTCTTTTGAGTCTGTGTTTTATTTTGTGTTTATCAAAACTCAGTCACTCAGAAACATTGAATACTGAATATGTTCTACCATGAGTACTCAATATTTACAGAACATGTTGGGTCATAAAGACCTTTACTGAAATTACAGTAGTTTCAGGGAATAAATTTTAATATTCATCTGAAAAGATTATATTCTCATTTCTACAAAGGCCACAGAATTAATAACTTTACACTGCAGGTGCTAAGGCCCTGAAAACAAAAAGAAAAAAACAAAGCATGCAAAAGGGTTTAGGTTTCAGTGCTTTATTACTGAAGACAAAGTGCTAGAAGATGGAAAGAAACAAACCATGTGGCCGCCACACATAGAAAAGAAATATATTCTATTTCTATATTCTATTTCTAGGCACATACAAACTTTGGAAGCTCTATCCACAGTAATGTTTTTCTTAAAATAATGTAAAATGTCATTACAACACATGAGCTTAGATTTTCTTCATCTAAAAAATCAATTAGTTATGGGAATAGCTGCACTGATTCACTACCAAACACATAATTTATATTTGTTTCTCTTCCTGTAGTTTTTCACTCACACATTTTGTTTGCATGTTTTTTCTTACACAAACACCATATCTGCTCATAGAGTGTCACAAGGTGATATTCAGCTAACTTTTAAAACAGTGAGACATTTTCCAATCTACCATTTCCTTAACCAGTTACTTTATTTATAAGGAGCAAATTCCTATACATATCAGAGTCCCATTTTTCATTTACACTATAAATTATATCACAATATGCTGCTGTTAGACAAAATGGTCAAGGAAATAAAGAATTAAAATAAATGTTATGATATAAATTAATATAAGTAGAGCCCTTATATGTCCCAATTTCATCATCTCTCAGACAATCCTTGAATAGCTCAGAGAATGATATTCTAAGTTCTCGTTTATTATTACTGTTGCATCTGTGCCAAACTTTGTACTAAACATCTAGCATGCATGTTCTCATTTAATCTTCACAATAACCGCATGCATTAAGTAGTATTTTTCTAACCCTAGTTTACAAACAAGGAAGGGAGGGGGAAAAAAGGCTTAGAGAGGTAAAGTAACTTGTTACAACTAATTAATGACCACAAAATAAAAGGAACCTATCAGTTTGGCTCTAAAGAACATTCCTTTGTGGATGAGGCAACACTGCCTCTCACTGGTCCTGCCTAAATATAGCTAGTCTCTACTGCCTTCCTGGAGTCATATTCCCTTTCAAAATACAACTCTATGTGTAATCTCATTCCAGGTGTTTTGCTCATTCTATACTATCTTTCTGCAGGATTTATTCATAATTTCTTCTTCTTTTGTTTGTTTGTTTCCAGGAAAGAATAATGACTTACTTATTTACAGTTGAGTATCACTCTCTGTTAGATTACCTGAAATAATTTCTTTAGGTCAGTTCATAGCTTGACCAGTGAAGTAGCAGCTTATTATTCTTTCATTATTTTTCATCTTTACCTGATGGGATGTAGTACAATAATGGCATAAAGGGAAAATGCAAAGTTTGGCCCTTAGGTCTCAAATTGCATTATATTTATCACAACCTATCCACGAATCCATGGACTGTCATTTTGTCTCATGCATTCTCCTTTAAAGGAGGAAGATGAAAACAGTCTGAATACTACTTCACTGTCAGTATGATCATCATTAATTTTCAGTGAAATTCATCAGTCCTTCTCATTATTAACAAGCTTCTTGCTCTGCAAAGTTAATTGATGAAAACTAAAACTTGTTTTTTAAACTGATCAAAGACAAACAAACCTAAAACTTCAGAAGTGTTCTATTGTAGCTGTTTGTTAAACTTCAGCATTTCTCATTAAGTGACCTCCTCAAAGATTGTCTGAGATGATGAAATTGGGACATATAAGTGCTCTGCTTATATTAATTATGTCATGACATTTATTTTAATACTTCATTTAAAATATGGGGGAGTCCTTCAACTTGACTGACTGTCCTACATAGAAAAAGCTGAAAAAGGGGCTGGGTTTGTGGCTCAGCGGTAGAGTGCTCACCTAGCACAGACAAGGCCCCAAGTTCAATCCTCAGCACCACATAAAAAATAAATAAATTATATGAAAAAAGAAAAAGCTGAAAAAGAAATTAAGGTAAAAATATTGTTGAGGGTTCCTCCAATGATTACAAATGGGGTTTGGACAGCTCATGTCCATAATGCTTTCTCAAAGATTTTTAGTAAAAATAAGCTTTTAAAAACAACTGAAAATACCATCATATAAAATTAAAATTATTTGTGCATTAGGAATAACCTAATTCAAAACATGTGAGAAATAAAGATCATTCATAATTTTAAATTAGATATTGAGGGTTTTCCTTGCTATTTCTTATGTTCATTTACCATGAAGAAGAAGAGGCTAAAAAGGGGGAATAAGAGGGAGATGTTGGCCAATAATAACTTATGTACCACAGCCTGGACCTGGTTAAGCTCTTTAAAGACCTCCTCACATTTAACTTCACAGTTCCATGAGAAAAGCAAGCAATTAGCATGGGGAAATACTTGCCCAAATTCACTTATTGGCAGAGTCCTGATATGAATCCTGAGTGTCTGACTCCACAGTACATTCTATTACAAATATTGTGATGAGTAAGATGTACTTTCATCTTTCGCATTCTGTAACAAATAATGTGATGATACCACTAAGGCATCACATGCTTATAATAAGCATAATGAAATTCTCCTTTGGGAAGCATTTGTTTTTTTATGCAGAAGCGTCCAACAACAGGCTCTTTCTATAGTAAAAACCAGGAAACTTAATAATTAATAAAACTTTACAGTTTTGACACATGGTACAACCTTATAATATAATCTTATTTCACGAATAATATACTTAACAATTAATATAATTCAACTAATTTAAAATAAAAGCACTGCTTGCAGATTTTCTACTTAAACATTTTCATTAGTCTGTGTAATTTCAGAAGCATAATGTGCATTAAAGAAGTGACATGGTTGAATTCCAGAAGGACTTATAAACACCTAAAACCTTTATGTTATTTTCATGAATGGAAGAGTTAGGAAATAAAGAAAGTTTTCTTGACCATGAATGTCTTGCAAACTGAACAACAGAACAATGTTCAGACCTTATTGTTTGTTCTGAATGTTGATTCCAAGATTGAGAAATATGATTTTTTTTCCAGATTGGAAATTGACGACTTTTTTTCTATTTTTCTATATTTTGTACACCTAGGAAAGATGATAAACACAAGTTTAAATCTGTCTTTTAAAGAATCTTTCTTATAGAAACTCCTCCTGAACCACTACCTCTTACTACCACCCCTTCCCCACACCACATTGAAGGTAATGGGCTCTGAGTTCTTGACTGCACTTAGGCACAGTCATGTCTAATTATAAAGTAACATGCTGCTTTTACTTTTCTTGGGAGAAACTTATATGTGAGAGTCTTTTAAAAGAGGAAAATTCTAAGGTAAAATTATACCATGTATTCATTCATTTAGAATGCCATTCCATGGTCATTTAATCAATGACCTTTTATATATCTATAGTCAATGATATATTGATAAGGAATGCTACAGATAGATATAGATAATAGATATAAATATGACACAGTAAACAGAACTAAATATCTGTGTCTCTGATGATATATATATATATATATATATATATATATCAAACTCACATGAGTGATTATTTTTTTCAGAATATCAGAAAATCTGAGTAGCAGCACCAAATATACCCTAGTAATTTTCTTGAATAAATTTTCATGATTAGTAAAGGGATAAAGATTCTTCTTCTTTATATTTGTCCAGAGTCTGCCAATTTTATCTTTGGTTAAGTAATTTTTAAAAAAATTTGTGACAATCAATTGTTTGAATTTATACAGGATATACATATGATAGAGCCACCATATAGTATTTTTCCCCAAGAGAAGACTGAGAAAAGGGTATAGCTAAAAGGGTATAGCTATAGTTAGGAGTTTTACTATAAGGGATCTGACTTAGACATCAAATGGGTAACTTTAGTTAATAATGATAATGTAAGATAGATAGATAATGTAAGATTGTGACAAACATATTTCCTATTTCTACTGCCCAAATCTAAAGAAGTACAACTTTCATTATCATATCCTGGCTCTTGGCTGACATTCATAGTGCTTAGATTATGTACCCTTAGGAGGAGAGTTTACCAGGAATGAACAAATCCCTTCTGCCTACCTATTTCAGAGTTACAATGTTTACATACTATACCATATTCCATCAGGAACTGAAGGTTACCCAGAAAGTGCCACCAACATAATTAATGATTTTCTTTCAAATATCATTGAATAATATAAGGATCAGAACTGCAGCAACAGAATTCTTAAACTGGGGTTTTATAGATAATTAAGTCATTTTCTCAAAGTGACCCTGTTACTTAAAGACATGATTGGAACCAAAGCAGGTGATTCTGTGCTTGCCCAGCAGGTATATTTCACAGAACATTGACTCTGATTGTAGAGTTTCAAAGAATTGGACCATATGCTCACATCACATCATTCTTTCTTTGAGCACCACGATGACCAAAAGTTTCCAAATTAACCCTATAGAGAAATCCAGCAGTACCTTCTCTGTGAGGGGCCAATGTTTGTGCACACTGTTAGCTGCCGGAGTCTGGTAGAAGTCCAATTCACTGTCACCAGTCACTTTTTTAAATTATTTTTATTTTTTAAAGTTTTTTAAAATTGTTGATGGACACAATATCTTTATTTCATTTATTTATTCTTTTATGTGGTGCTGAGGATTGAACCCAGTGTCTGATACATGCTAGGTGAGTGATCTACCACTGAGCCAAAAACCAGCCCAGTCTCTTTTCAATGTTTCTTTAGATTGGCATAATAATGACAGTAATGTGTTGCTGCTACTCGGTATCAAGCATGTTAATGACTTAAGTTAGGATTTTGGATTTGTGCCCTAACATGATTTTAGCTGAAAAGTTGTTTTGTTTTGTATTTTTAATCAGTCAAAAAATAAAAAAAAGAGGGAAAGAAAGAGAAATTATTAAATGGAAACCCATAAGTAAAAGAATGGTGACCACAGAAATAGGTTTTACATTAATTCAGAAAAGATTTAAAATAAATCAGTTTCTTTATGCTATTGTAATAGAAACTCTACTCTTTTGGAACCTCCCATCCAAAATTTACAAAGCTCTGATACCATTACAATGACTCAAGCTACAAAGACTTTCTAACACATACTGTGTTGTAATTCTTGAACTTATAAATCTCACTCTAAAAATATTTGTTCAATTTTTATAAAAACCTATTGTAAATTCCCTCCCACAAGAATGCATAAATTAGAGCTGGACACAGTGGCACATACCTGTAACCCCAGTGGCTTGGGAGGATGAAGTAGGAAGATCGCAAGTTCAAAGCCTGCCTCAGCAAAAGTGAGGCACTATCTCTAAATAAAATTCAAAGTAGGGTGGGGTTCTGGCTTGGTGGTCAAATGCTCCTGAGTTCAATCCCTGGTACCCACCCCCCCAAAAAAAAATAATGCATAGATTAGAACAATGAGTACTCAAGACCCTGAATTGCTAAAATATATTTTAATTGCTGAAAATAATATGGTCTTGTTTAAGATCACAGAATATCTATTTATCTGAGTGACTTCACACAGATAGTTTTCATTTTTCTCTCATTTGTACTCTCATTAGCACTTCTTGTGGATACGAATGAATAATGTTTAAATTAAATTTGAACAATGTCTACAAGATTTTGTTTCCACACAAATGTAATTACATCTTAAAAAGGACTATTGCCTTATTCCATCAATTCAAAAAGTATATATACTACTATTTTGTAAAGTGATAGTTAACAGTTATATTTCTTTGTCTCTATTCCATTGCCAACAACCATGATACACACACGTTTAATTGAACACGATACTGGATTTCCAAAAAACATTTGCCAAATGTTAATAGTTCTTATCAGTTACAAAAATTTAAATAAATCAACTCACAGTTGTGCCTGGTTTCCAATTCCTTTTTGCTTTTCTTAGACATGTCATATAATTGAGATGTCAAATATTGTAGCATATTTTAAAGAGTCATTTACACAGAAATATCCAGAAAAAAATCTACTAGGCAAGCAAAATTCCACAGCCTTTTATGCAAATCAGAGTCAAATGTCACACACATAGCTCTATTTTGTTCTATTGCTTCTATTCCCACATCTCCATCTCTAAACTAAATTTAAGTCACCAAATTCTAATGAATTATCAAAATAACAACTATTAGTTATTTGGTAGTGATTAACATTTAGTTACTGCTTTCTATGTTTCTGGGAGTTTTGTATTAAGAACTTTTAATGCATTATTTATAATTTGCAGTATGCCTAGAGGTAGGCATTATTATCACCCACTTTTAAATAAATAAGGTAATAGTGACATTGTAACAGAAAATTGATGTCAATGTTTGACCCTTAAATTACTATAATAATTCTACTGAACACCATTCTGAGTGAGTGAATAAAGATAAAGGACTTGCATTTGCTGTTTAAATAATTTGGGGAATAAGTGTAGAGCAAAGTGTGAACACCAAAAAGTGATACTCATGGAATATGTGTTTGGGGGGAAGCTACTTGTTCATTCTCACTTCCCCTGCATACCACCCCTCATCTCTTTGGGTTTGGACCTATATTCACACAACCTTTTTGAAATTCAAATTCACTAGAAAAATGACCACTGTTGTTGAAGAATTGCTTCCTTTCTTTCATGCATTACTCTACTTTTCACATTTTGAGCCAATTGAAAAAGATGAAAAAGTTAAAAAAGATGAAACTTCAAGTAGAGAAGATGTAAAAATCATAAAACTTTATTTCTACCACTGTCTCTTGGATCCATTTTCCCATTAATATTGGGTTCTGTAATCCACAATTCAATATCTGAGAGTGACAATTTCTCTTGTCAGCTTCTTTTAACTTGCCAAATGCTACCTTATGTTCTAGGAATGTACTTACTACTTCTGCTAGTATTCCAGATTTGCATATTTATGTTTAGCATCCTATTGCTGTCAACTAAGTTCAGTAAGTTCATCACCATATTAATTTTTTTAAAAAGGAGTAAATATTATTGTGAAAGTACTCAATAAGTTTCCAGCAATAGTATTAAACAGTAATACATAATAATGTAGTATTGATAATACCCTAACTAGTCTTTTAGTTTGCAACTTTTGGAGGCAAATGCTATATTAAGAGTTTTAAATGTAGAGAAAATAAAAATTGTTATTAGGGATAACAAGACAAGGGGAAACAAGAGATGAGACATTAGCAGATTTCCAGTAAGCTGTACATTGTACTTCATATTGAATTAAAAAATATGCACAGAAATACTCAGGTTCTTATTCCCTTGGAAGCAGAAACAAATTCATTCAGAATATGTTAGTTATGACTTCTATAGTCTTTTTGAAGACAGAGAAAGAAAGCAGAGAGAAGTTTCTTATGTGCAGTTTCACACATAAGAGAAAAAAATAAAAGGAAGGGAAAAGGAGTTGAGTTATAACAGTTGATAGAAGTGAGTCATATATGTGGGCCCACCTGCCAGAATGAAGAGGATAGAGATATAACTATGAACTTTCAAAAGGTCCCAGTCCACAGCTATTTCTATTTCCACAGCAAAGGTATCAATTGAGATAAAAATGTTTTCTTATCTCTGTAGACTGAAAATACATGTTTTCAAAAAAAATCAAAAAGTGTTTTAAAGTGCCCCTTAAAATTAATTTTATTCTTCTCCATGAAATAAACTAAAGATCTGTGTGTTTATATGCTGCAAAATTACAAAACAGATGTCAAATAACATTCATTTTGCAACAACAAACTTCTATGAATCTGACATCTAGTTATTTCAGTTAACATCATGTATGAGACTCAGACTCAGAAATTATACAGCCAAAAAATGAAATATTAATTCATGACAGCATGTTGAAAGGAGCAGATGAGAACAAAACATCACAAAAGTATTTAAATTGACCAAATGAGACTGCACATGTTACCATCTTGGATGACAACAGAAATTTATTGACTGACAACTTACATCTAATTTGCTTCCTTATTCTGCAAATCACAAAAATGGGTTGCTGTGACAACTGTCATGTCATATTTAGCTTTATGGGGGGAGAAAAACCTTTAGAGTACCTCAAAGACACAAACACAGAATGTAGTTTTATTGTTATTCCCATCCTAGGAAAACAAATTTCCGACAATAGGTCTATTTTCTCACAGCCTTAAAAATGGGTTTGCTTTCTGTCCTTTTCATTTATGTTATGTATAGTAGCAATTTGTACAAAAAGGAAAGAGAAAAAATCCATACTAATATAAAGAGATAAATTCAGATCGCCTGAGTCACATGAATGTGATAGGGCTATTGTCTTTTACAGCATCCCCAGTTTATCACCAATAGCTTTTATCCAATTTAACTCCACTGATATATGCACCAAATCTGCACATGATACTCCCAGGAATATACTAAGGATCAATTCTTAATGTATCAGCAAAGCCAAGCTTATTTTTTCTAGACCAGAAATAAGAGCGAATGCAAATGAGAGATGATTAATTTTCTTGTAGACATATTCTTCATCTCACAATAACAAATAATATAGTCTGTTCACAAGGATGCTATGAAGGATCTTAGAACACATAATACCAACATCAGTACACGCTTGAGCAAGCACATGAATTGCTTCATGCTAAATAAAAACGTACATGCTTCTCTTCTGGGACCCTAAAAAAATATATCTATATAACATACATTGAATATATTATTTATATTACATATTTTTTGCAGATACATATGGAACACTGAAGGATAAGAATATGTATAATATGCACTTATGTCTATATGATATATATAGGTAAATAAAACATAAATACAAAAAATATATTTATATATATTATTTTATATATTTTATACAGATATATACATATATAAGTATATGTATGCTTATACAAATAAAAACACTGAAGGCCCTGAGTGTTGGAACAAAAATAACTCAAGTCATTGTTCTCCTTATTCAATGGCAATTTTGACAACATCTTTGAATTCTCCACACATTGGACTGATGTGGATGGCCACTTTGAGTTCTCTCATCACTAGAAGGTCACTAATATTGAGAAACCTTTCTCAGAAAGATAGTCCACTTAAAAGACAAAGAAACAGAATTTTTAACATGTCTTCCACCTTCACCACCAGTGCCATAGGAAGCTTGTTCAGTAACTTCTCTCAGCTGTAGGCTTTAGTATGAACTCACCATTTTGAGGTAAGGATGTAAACAGGGCAAAGTTAGTGAAATAGGTCTGCTAAAGGATGCTATAGTTTTATAATATAAATAGTTTTATAATATAAATATATCAATAAGATTACAAGAACTAAAGTCAGTGTATAAACATACTATGTATCCAGGATGCATAGTAAAAATTGTCCTTACACATCTTGGAGGGAA
The DNA here is from genome assembly GCF_052094955.1 of Ictidomys tridecemlineatus. Lineage (NCBI taxonomy): Eukaryota > Metazoa > Chordata > Mammalia > Rodentia > Sciuridae > Ictidomys > Ictidomys tridecemlineatus. The sequence goes on along the minus strand of NC_135478.1, from coordinate 162,089,603 downwards.
GAGTACAGGCCTGCATATTAAATGTCTTCTGCTGCACCATTTAATCATACCAAGGAAATGGAATCAACACAGAATTTTTTCAACTTTTCCTTGGGCAACAATAAAGAACAATCAATTTAAAAATAATTGGAGAAATTTGTGTTTTGTTCAGAAGAGTAAAGGAAAACATTCATTCAGCAGTACCACATAGAATCATTTGCTTAATAGCATTTCTAATATGTTATGCATTTATTCAATCTACTTCCTTCTATATTAAAATGCAAAAACAATTACTCTGGATGTAAATCCTAGAAAACAATCAAAGTTTCTGTTAAATCAGAGAAGAGACAGTTAAGCTGCAATGTGATTTGCAGATGCTCATGAATAGACAATACTTAGAATTTCTTGCACTAAAATATGAACCAAAAACAGGGTGGTAGAAATTCAGGCATTATTTTTCTTACTCTTTTCCTCCCTCTCTCCTTCCCTCCTTTCTTCCTTCTCTTCTTCCTCTCTGCTTTCTTCCTTTCTTTTTAGATAGAATTTGAAAAGTTCTTATTTAAAGCCTAAGGATTAATTTATGCAAGCATATAAAATTGTCTTTTGTTACAACACCAGTTCTACAGAAGTAGAAACTTCCTTTCAATGCTATAGGTAGTTTACATTTAATTAATGTAATATGAACAGTTTCAACCTTTTAGCTCCTTTATCTCTTAAAAAAATCTAGGTAGTTCTTTGTACAATCACATTAAAGCCATTTCTGTTCATTAAAAATAAGTATGTTCAGGAAAAAGCAACTGAACATAAAGCACTAAATAAAAAGATTATGTATATATAATAAGAGCATTTTGTATTTTACTGTCTGAATGGAAGTTTTTAAAATCCACAAGCTTTAATTGGGATGCTACTGAAGTAATAATCTCAAATCTAAGATTCAATAAATATGTTTGATGCTCTGATTAAAAATGTCAAGGCCACAGACTTGTTATTTCAGATCTACTGAGCAATAATTTTTCTAGATAATAATGAACTCCCAAAGATTTATTTGCAGCACTCAGCTGTCCATTTGAAAACTCTGAGCCATACTACAAAACTTTTAATTCTGTTGATAATATTACAGAATCTAGTGTAGAAACCTTACATTTTTAGTTAAATCTTATTTGTTTCCTATACATCATGTGGACTCTGTATTCTTCTGCTAAAACCAGTGATATCTGCCCCATTTTGACTATTTGGGTTAGCATCAACTTTTTTCCTTAAAAGAATATATGACTTTCATTACAAGGGTGGGATTTATTTGTTTTGTTTTGTTTGTTGCCTTAAATCTCACTGACAAGTATCACTTTTCAGCACAGATTCTTTACTTCAAGTCAGATTTCACTAAAGACATAACCATTTCATAGCAAATGTAATGACAATTTTAATTTTGACCACTACCAGCTGACAACAGGCAAAGTTGTCACACCAAACCAGTTTTCTAGAGGTATTTCACAACATTTACACTCAATTATATTCATGTTTATGGTTGCTTTTTTGTTGTTATTATAGGCATCTTCCATTACTTTTAAAAGCTGTTGGCTTTTGGACATTAAGAATGTATTATGACCTAATTTACATGATTTCCTATGTTCTCCAAGTAGAAATGTCACAGACTTAAGAAAATTACCTGTATATCTAAAACCCTTGCTGCATATGCTATTACTGTAGATATTTTGTATACAAATCAATTGAAAATCATATCTTAAGTGCAAAAGATATATATGAACAAATACACTATCTCCTCTAGCTCCTTCACAACAGATTTATTCAAGATATTTTATAAAAGTACCTTTTAAAATGCTTTTCCAACAATCTGAATTTAATTATACCTTTTAAAATATGCTAGTATTTTCAAGTGGGTTCTGTTGCAGTTCTATAGACGACAGAATTAAACAAAATACACACTTATATTTCATCTTGTCAAGGTTATATCATCATTCAACAGTCCACTCCATACAAACTTTATGAGGGAAATAAGCAAGACACAAAGGAGTTTCTTGTACAGAACACTTAAAAAAAGTGTACAATGATATTATGATATTACAACTAAAACAACTAATATTATTTATTTAATAAATATTTATTGAACTACAAGTGAAGAACTATTCTAGCTGGGCACTGGAGATTCATCTTTGAAAAAATCAGAAAGCAACCTTTATGAATGCTAACATTCATTGGAGGTGATGAGAAGCAAGTAATAAACCAAAAGCAAATATATTATTTCTGAAAGTTTTGAATGCTATATAAGGAAAACAGGATGAAAAGAGTGACCTGAGAGGGTACTTTTAGTAAGGGGGGGGTCTATAAATCAAGTATTATTGAGAGAGAGAATTAAACACCAACTTATAAGCAAACATCTAAGATGTCTAAAACAATTTTAATGCCATTTAATATGTTCATTTCTAGCTGATAAACCATTAGCATTTATTTCTTAAATTTTAAAAAGAAATATCATTTCAATGTGCAAAGAAGAAAATTCAGCATTGTGTATTCTTAGGAAAGAGCTAAGACTAGAATAAACATGAAGTATTTTAGTAACAACTAAAATAATGATTCGTACTCTAATTGTATTCAGTACCAACTAACGGGGTCAATTGAGCACAAATGTGTCTTTAACACAAAGCTTGATGCATCATGGGCTAAAACAAAGGAAGCTGAGGATGGAGTCAGGGATATGGAATACAGTTCAGGAGTCCTCATTTTCCATCCCTTTCAACTTTGACCACCTCATTAAATCTCTCTGAGCCTCTCTTTATCACTTATGAGGTTAGCACAAGAGCACAGGCTACCAAGATTATTATGAGAAGCAAGTAAGATCCTATGTGAAAATTGAACTGAATTCTTACCATGCAGTGCATCATCATTGTAATTACTACTGTTGTTTTTATTGTTTATTGCAATTGTTAATGGGAATTATAAGGACCTTGAAGTATCTTTAGAATCAGAGCCACAGTAAAATATGCAAGAAAACAAAGCATTAAAGACCCTATCTATTAATTTATATTGGAATTAAGTCTACATTAGAAGAAAATGACATTATTTTTCTAATTTGTTTTTTCATACAATTAATGGGAGTCAGTTATGAAGAAAGCCTTAAAATTATAATTTTTCATCTCCATATCTTCAATTATCCTGACATGGCTTAATTATTCTCATATATTTAGAGTATCTCTATACACCAAAACAACACCATATCTATCAAGAAAATCTAAACAACATCAAAGATATATTTTATCTTACTAACAAGTCTCATGAATTATAATGAATAGAAAACAGATACAAAGTTTTACTCTATTTTCAGTTTGAATCCTGAACTCCAAGTCCACAGTGGTTTAATCTGAATTTTACTGCATACCTATATTTTAAAAATCTATAAATCATAAATACTGAAATACACACATAAAATACAAACAACTTTTAAGCTTCAAAGAAAGCATCTCCATATTATGAAATTAATGTTACAAAAATATAGACTGAGTAAAGAAAATATCCTACAACAGACACCTAGTGGAAAATAAAATTATTTCACAAAATAAGTTGTCTGGGTACAATGGAATAATAAACTTAAGTACATATCCCAGATCAAACCAAGAAGACTCCAGATCTGAAATCATATAACTATGAAGGGAAAATTTATTCTCACAACTCAAATAATCAAACATTTCATTTTATCTAAAAAAAGAATTCTAACCTTTGAAGCTGCTATTATATAGCTTAAACCATTTTCTTTTGTTAACCTAAGCTGATCGTCTGAAACAATACTGAATTATCTGCAGAGACTTTAGTTAGAAATTCTTTAAAGCAGGTGATTTGGCACCTAGTTTTCATTGTAACATGGGTACAAATTTACAACATTGTTTTGAAAGAACTTTTTCTCCATCAAGATTTGGAACTCCATTTCTATGATTGGTACCATCCATATGCAACCTTGAAAAAAGATGTAGAAGTGGGTATATTGAGCATGTTCCTAAAAGGAAGCTGAAAGAGGTAATGCTAAGAAGGGCCTATATTGTGCACTAACACAAAATTAAAATTTGGTATGTATCACAAATTATACTACTTTCTATTTCAAAGAAATGGGCATTGAGTCTTTTTATTTCCTCCCTTAATATTGGTACTTTCTATTCAAAAATTATAAGGAAATACATACTTCTTTTTTAAAGTCATTGTTTTCAGGTATCTTGTATTCCCAAGGTGTTCATAACTCAGATATAGTCTTAGTTGTTAATGACATAGTAATCAAATATCATTGGAAATTTATTAAACTAGAATTACATAGAGCCCTTTGTGAGCAAGAATGATGTATATAAAAATGTCCTCTTGTATCAATAATAATTTAAAATTTATGGAATTTAAGTCAACCAAGTCTCATAAGGTCAACTACATAAGACATAAAGACATCTACATAATTAATCCTATGTTAATTGTGGCTATTGTTAGGCCCCTATAAGATTAAGTATATATAAGTTGGATGACAGGAAGAAGAAAACTCAAAGTTTTAACGTGTATGTAACCTGCTTTTGATATCCACATTTGTAGTAAATAATAACATTTGACTGACCTTGCATACATCAGAAACTAATTCAGTCAACCCCTTAAGGGAGAGGAATGTAACTCAAGGGCAGAGTACTTGCGTAGGACACGTGAGGATCTGGATTCAATCCCCAGCACCTAGGGGAAGAGATAGGGAAGACTTCTCCAAAGTGCCACTAGGTCATTTCACATTAATCATTTGTCAAAACAAGTGTTAGGGAAAGAGCCCACTGACCTACACAGTAATGAGTTCCCACTCCCAGTAAGATAAACAGACATGAACAGATATGAACACACTCTCCATGCCTTGTTTAAAAGATTACTTTTGAAACTCAAAGCTATAATACAGAAAGCCTGTTTCAACCTTTCAATGGAGTTTTTGTTGTTCTATTTTAAAATCTTTCTTGTAGTCCCTGGCAATACTGTTTTAAGCAGATTGTTAAAAATATAAGGAGGTAACCACAGAGCATGAGGGCAATCTGGCACAATTTTGAAATGAAAATAGACAATTCCATGCTCAGTATAGGAACTAACAATATAGACCACACCAGTATGATCGGTTCCTAAGAAAAAGCTTCAGAAAAGCTTCATCCATCACTGAACTCCTGGCAGTCAGAGTCTCACCCTTGGGACACCTGAAAATGTGGTGCTATAGTTTATTTTCTTATTTATTGCATTGAAAGAAATTCTTTGACCATAGGAGAACATTTTATTTCACTTCCTTTCAAAATGTGTTTTATTGTCCCCATCCTTAGTAAAAACACTTTTACTATTGAACTATGATTGAGAGATCTCTGTAATCATACTGTAACTAAAATATGTTTCATTCTCAATCTGTAATGCATCAATGGACTCTAGTCCCAAGCCTATACCTTCCCTTCTTTATATATCAATGGCCTTGTGTGTCAAACCAAGATAATATTAGAGTTCAGGTATGAGGAAAAGTTTTGTGCTATCACCCCTTTTATGATGGCTTGACTCTATTTCAAAATTCATCTCTTCTGAAACTAATATAAAAGTATTTACTTGTGGCAATCAAAACAGAGTTTGTTTGTCTGTTTTTGTTTTATTTTGCTTTGGTGTATATGATCATGTACAAGATCCTAGGGAAAACATTTCTTACAAGATCAGAAATCAGAAAGTAAGTTTCTTTCAGTGTCCATAGAATCAACACAAGCCAGAATAACTACTTGTTTGCATTTTGTTTTGTTTTGTTTTTTGAAATAATATGAGGGAAATAGCCAATATTCAGGTGACTCAAAGGATAGAAACTTCAAAGACTTGGGCTATTTGGCTATCTTTCAATGAGGAAGAAAATTATTTAAATATCCCTTGATAATCACACCCAAATGCTTTCATCTAAAATATAGGATACCTGAAAATAGGTCTACAAAAGATACACCTTTCTAGACATCATACTGCAAGGCATGACATGAATCTTGTCACACAATCTAGGAAAAGTCCCAGAGAAATGTTCTCTAAATCTGGCTAGCAATTCCTTTGAGATAAAATAAGAGCTCCCTTTATAAATAATCTCACTGCATTGGTTTCTCAAATAAACTGGAACTGAATGATAAGAATGAAGTTTTAGAGACCAAAAATGTCAAAGAAATAAGGAATATATATTTGTGGACACTTTTTCTTAACTTATGAAAATTTTAAAATATAAATTGATACATAACTAAATTGGTCACCCACAACATCTGTGGATAAGAATAAAAATTGGAAAACATGAGAAACTTCAGTTCTTATTAAATTTAGTAAATAGCATTCAGGATTTTCTGAGCAGAACCAAAGTATCTCAGTATATACATGTGCATGCATACATATATACAATTTGTGTGAGGAAACTATTATTTTTCTTACAAATGTATATATATTGTTCCTGACTACAAGTAAAAAATTACAAATTTTGCATGAATTTGTATAGGTCTGAAAAATTCTTTTATAGACTACTTCTAATCCTAAAACTCTGTATTAAGGCTACAGTTTAACAAACAGGTAAAACATGAATAAATATGATGAAAACCCAAAATTAACATGAATGTCCTTGTACACCCTGTCAGTATTTATTCAAGTACACAAATATCTATGCTTCAGTTATAACCCAAACCAAGTTTTCCATCACTGTATTCCCTAATTTGGAAATAATGATGATTATACATCAATCTAAGATGAACCAATTTTAAGGATAATGCATAAGTGAGCATATTTCCCTAGAGAGGGCTATACTTGGGACTATACAAATGTTGAATAACAAGATAATGAGAAAAGGAAGACCCCTCCCCCAAAAAAGCAAATCCAGCAATTAAAATCCATTTGCTCTTAAACAATATTAAATGAACTACTATTATGCCATACATTAAATTAGAATTCCCCAATGTATGGAATGATGCTCACAAAAGAGATATAAACATAAAGACAGAAGTTATGGCTTAGCAATATAATTTGTTTTGCTAATCATATACAAAAATCAACTTCATATATAATGTTATTAATGAAGTGCTCAGTTGAGCAAAAACTATAATTAAAAACAAATATAAATCAAAAGTCTTTTCGTAATGAGAAATGACAGTATCATGACAAGCTGATCATTTATGAATAATCACTACACCAACATGAAACTCTCCTGAGACTCGGATTTTATTCCTCATTCTCTAAAGCCTGCTCTAAAAGCAGACATGTTTCTAATGGCAGCTTCATAAGAAATTTCTTGAATTTCATAGAGCATCCAACCAAACTGGAAAAACAGTGAAAATTTACTGTTTTTTTTAAACAATTAAAACTCAGATAACAATGTGATCTGAATAACTAGTGTAGCAAAACTAGACCTAGAAAACATATTTTATTACTCTACTGCTTCCCACAACACCCAACCACCTTTCAAATTCCATTGCAGTAAAACTTCAGCAAGAGAGAAGCACTCAACAATGATGAAAGCAACAGCAAATGCAGTGCATCTGTCCAGTTTCAGGAAACACCATTCTGAAAATACCAGAAGATGAATGGTGCTACTCCAATACCAAGTTGAGAGGGAGTAGAGCACAGTGTTAAGGCAGAGTTTTGGAGACAAAAATGAAAGAATTTGAATCCATTTCCATATTTAGATTAAGGTTTCTAATGCAAAAAATTTCTCTCAAGTGGCTAGTTTACTCTCTCATTTACTACTACGTAGACATAAACTTAAAATTAAATGGAATAATGGCACATAATTAATTTTATAGCCTTTAAATGCCAAATAACAACTAAAATTCACTGACCTTAATTTGTTAATGGTATAGGTCTAGAGTATTGAGTATAAATTTTTGATCAACAATAGAATACAAAGGTTAAAATCAGGTTTATGAGCTTAACCCCAGCTGATTTTTTAGGCTCCTTTTAAAAAATCTTTTACATTCACAGAATAACATCATACATCATATAAATTTAAAATATGAAAGAATCTTAAAGATCTTATATAAATCAAAAGTCTTTTCATAATGAGAAATGACAGTATTATAACAAGCTGATAATTTATAAATATATAGAAATCACTACACCAACATGAAACTCCTGTGACTCAGATTTTATTGTCAGATTTATTTTATAACCTTGTTCCTAAATTTTAAAGATAATTAATTTAAGGCACAGGGAAGAGTAGTATCCTGTTCACAATTACAAAAACACTTCATAAGTCTGGCCAATCTTTCTTAACACAAAGTAAATGTTTGTAACCTATGCGAATTTCTTATTAACAGGCCAGGAGAAGTTTTATCAAGCCACTCTAAACATTCACTTCGAAGCTAACATACATAGTCAAATAATTAGGATTGAGAAACACAAAAATAAATATTTCTCAAGCAAACAAGAACAGTCTTTTATAGGGATACATTTAGTATAATTCAACAACAGCTTTGGGATATGAAACCTTCAATTAGAATTGAAGAGAGACTAAATTTTACAACAAAGGAATATAAAACCAGATAATGGGAGAACAGAATTTAAGTTCTTTATACAAATGAACTTAGCTAGCAGTTCACTATAGAAGAAAAGGAAAAACTGAGTTTTTATGTAGCCATGGCAACTTTCAACCTTCACCAATTTTTTTAAACAGGAGTCAAGTATCAAAATGTTGCTCTTTCTCAGGATTCTTTATATTATAATAATGAGGTACAAGGAAGAAGGCACATTTTGTTCTTAATCCTTACCATTGTAAAAATTCCTCTGAATGATGGTAGATTTTGAATGTTCTTACCCACATGTTTCCCCACTATACTTCAGCTGAATTTTTAAAAGCATCACAAAAGACCATTAAATATTCAGGCTGCTCCTATTGGACACACAGATCAAAGCATTACCTTTCTTGTGTATCCACAGAACACCACATATACCTTTAATGTAAATCAAATCTATTGTGCAGTATTCTTTTTTGCTATTTACTCTTTAGACACCTGAGAGCTTGATGAACAGTTATTTCACCCTATTTATGGCTACAAGAGCAGCTGCCAAAAGGTAGGTATTCAATCACTATTTCATGAAGGATAAAACACAGATGAAAAAAGCTTAAAGAATGAAGATCTCATTTCTATGGGAAAGGTAGCTTTTTCCATAAAAGGCTACCTATATAATTATCTCAAGAAACAATTTGTATTTTTAGATTCTCAAATATAAAAATTACTTTAAAAAGAAATCTTAAGTTATGGTGAGTGTCTGCAGATATTAAAAATAAAAGATATAAAAATTCTTAAAACTGCTTTCTTTTAATGGACTAAATTGGGAGGCTACATGCTGTCAGTGTCCCATATTAAATGTTTTAGGCCTGTGGCTATTCTTCAGGCAAATTCTATGCAGGGGATCCAATATGAGATATTAAATGTACTGTGAGAAAAACGGCAAAAGGACAAAATGACAAAGATATTAGGAAAATTCCAGTTTAAAGTGCTTTAATATTAAAATAAAAATATATATATGGTCATAATCAACAAAAATGCTTAATTGAACTGCAAAACTACGTTCTATCAATAAAAAAATCTAAAATTTTTCTTAAAAATCTTTCAAAGTGGAAAAATCAGAAATGAAAACACAGTGACTAAGGTTGTAAGTCTTCCACAAATATTTATTGAACAATTGAATGAATGAATAAATGAAAGGGGGGATAGATGATATGCTCTAATAAAAATGAACTTTGAAATTATATGATTTAGTACTTGAAGGCAAATTTATATAATAAAATTTATCAAGATGTGAGTTTCCATTCCTGGTAACATTTCAATAACAATGTCTTTCAAACTTTTAAAATATTTGACTATAATACATTTTACTTTAATATATGAAAGATGCTGTTATCTTTAAAAGATACAGAAATGACCTTCTAATATAGCTTTATGTGAAAAAAAAACAAGTGAAAAGAATAGTAGTTAATTTTTAGTTAGTTCTGAGTCATAACACCTAAAAGTAGGACCATATGAATTCATTCTTACAAAATAAAGTCATTTAATAACAATGCATCTACTTTTGGTAACATTTGCATATTGATAATTACCATATTTAAGGGAGGAAATCCCCAAACTATTTTAACTATATATTATACACTTTTTATTCATTTATACATCCATCCACAATAATATAATATCTAGTCCCTGTGCTAAGTGCCTTAGCATCTTCCTTAGTAAGAGTCCTAAAACTTTTAAAACACAAATTGAAACATTATTTTATTTTAAAGTGTAATTTCTTCACTCTCACTTCAATAGAAAAATTTCCTCGATAATTGATAGGAGTAGGGTAACTATGTAAGTATATCAAATAATTCTCTAATACAACTTTTTTTTTAGCTTGAAAGCATTTTCCACCTTAGATTCAATGTGTTCAAAAAAAAGGAAAAACATTACAAGGAAGAGAAGGAAGGTGAGAGAAAGGGAAGAGAAAAATAGAAAGAATCAGGGAATTTAAATTATGAAAAATGATTAAAATGGTCAATTTATTTTAAGACATAATTAGTTTGTGATTTTTAAAATTTTTATACAGATGTGTATAAAAAAGAAACGAAAATCTCTTTTAAAATTAATACCATTATTATGATTATTATCTAGCCGAAATCCCCAAAAGGCCAACAGCTGAAACCATTTTCTCAGTAGTACAACATGACTCTAAGGAACAGCTTTGCTTTTAAACTGGTGTCTGTAAAGTGAATCATTTTCTGTTTTGCCAATGGACACTTTGCAGTATAATTGTGACATTTATACTTTTCTAAAAAAATCTGAGGGTGTATCTTTTTTATCCTCATTTGTATTGACTGTGTTTATTTTCAGATTCTTAAAAATATTTTAAACCTATTTTAATCACTATTTCATATGTTATCATTCAGTACAAATGATATAAAGACATTTGTAAGTTATCAATTGGTAAACCTTTGTCTAATGACTTGTACTCTGGAGATATGGAGCTAAGTGCTTATCAACCAAGTAACTGTATTGATATTATCAAATCAATTGTGTGTTGAACACCACCCAAATAATAATAATAACCTTATGATCTTGCAAGAATAATAATCTAATAATCAAATGTTTAGTAAAGGAATAAACTAGCAATTTATAAAAATAGTTTAATTATCTAATGTACATTATTAACCTAATCAGGACTTACTAAACTCATGGTTAGTAAGGGAATAGAGAAATATAACACAAATGATTAAGCAACAAGTATGTGGTATACAAGAAGATACTCCGGAAAAGCTTCCCAACAAAAGGTTTCTGTGATTTAGATTATACCAATGACGAAGAAACTCAAGAGGTCTAGTTCCTATAGATATTTGGCTTAGAAAAACAGATATGCAGGCTGTAATTTTCTTATTAATCTTTTTTATTTACGTGGATACCTTTATTTCATTTACTTACATGCAGTGCTGAAGATGGAATCCCATGCCTCACATGTGCTAGGCAAGCGCTCTACCACTGAGCCACAACCCCAGCCCAGCTGTCATTTTTAATGACTGTGATAATTAAGAATTCTAACCTGGCATCTCTGTCTCTGATTGTGTATTATTAAAGTAAACTGAATCCTCAAGTAAACTGAAGATTCATAATTTATGTTTCCAAGTATATTTTTCAAAATGGAGCAAAAGCATTGGACAAGTAGATTCAGAAATGTGTGTTTCCTAAGTCATATTCTCATTGTAATGAATGGGCACTTTGGTTTTGTAAACTGGTCCCTTGTGATTTTGACTCATGTGCATACCCTAGTCATTACTAGTGGATTGATAAAATTAATTTTCTCAATTCAAAAATCTGAAGACCAAGGTAATGCCAACTCTTCTTAAGAGGTAAAATAATAACCCTATCAGTCAAAATGATCTCATTTCTATATATTTATGCAATGTAGCTGTCTAGAAAATGGTGAGGGCCTAAAAAGAAATCCTAGGTTCTATCTTTTATCAGCTGTGTGATGTCAGGTATATGAGATCACAATAATGTAAGATCTCAATATCCTTACATTAAGGCTGGGAGTGGCTCAGTGGTAGAATGCTGGGCTTGCATATATGAAGCCATGGTTGTAATCCCCTGCTCTGCCACAAAAATAATCAATACCTTCACATTAAAAAATGAGTATTAAAGTATCTAACTAACCTATTTCACAAGGCCATTGTTAATATAAAAATAACAAATGGGCTTTGAAAACTATAAAGCATTAAGTGATGATGATTATTATTATTATTATTATTATTATTGCTTTAATGTCCTGCAAATAATCCATATCAAATAGTGTATTAGTGAAAGCATCATGATAATTTCCACAGTCATAAGAAAAAGTAAATACTACAATGAAGACAGGTTAAACTTCTATATTCTCTACTGTTTCCCATGTTGACAATTTCTTCCTATAGACAGAGATAAATACAATTTGAGTTTGTTCACCACCATAAGAAATCTTGTTTTCTACATTGCCAGGATTAATCTAGTTCAAATCATAGTTATTTGTAGTATAGGGCTTCATAAATAATGAAATGGAGCAGGAAAGTTTTTCTAATTAAATATATATGTATATATTAGAAATATGTGTATAATATACATATGTGTATGTGTATGTATATATATATGTGTGTGTGTATATGTATATATATATATATATATGTATATATATATATATATATATATATATTGTTTTTTTTCAATTTTCACCCGCCAGAATAATTTCTAAATAAAAGGTAGCATTTTTAGGTTAACATTGCCTCCAAAAGAATGCTTCCTGTTTAATATTTCCAATCTTCTGGTTAATTTAAAGGAGAATATAAATTCCTCATTACTGGAGACAATAAAACCAATTAATTGGCATACTAGGTGTACTAGGCCCATGGGACCACTGCAGAGTGGAGAGTAGAGGTTATATGGAAGATAGTCTTACCAGAATAGAGATTATTGAAATGAGGTTGGAAAAAACAGTAGCAATTAATTTAAAGGAAGAGGCATAGCAGGTAGCCAGAATATGGAGAAGCATCAATTGCTCTACCAATAAAAAGGAGGCTGAAGGTAGGAAAATGGCAGAAGATGAGGATACGTATGGAGAAGACCCATAGGCTAAACAAGATTATCAGGAATCTTCAGTAAAAAATGCACAGTGTCACATTCTACCCTCAATGGGCTTAGAACCTAGTTAAGACAGAAGTAATAGCTGGAATGAACATTCAGTTAAAAAAAAAAAGAAATTTTAGGTCAATCATCAGATGAAGTAATAAAGAAAATAGCAAAGATATTGTAGTAGTTATCTAAATCTTCTGACTCAGTTTTTAGATAAAAAAATCACATTTCTGAAAATAAAGAGCAAGAAGCAAATTAGGTATGACTTTGAGCTATAAATGATTCATGATTTTGAGGAACAATGTCTTTTTCTTTTAACTAAAGAGAGAGAGAGAGAGATTCTCTCTCCATAATGACCACATCTCCAAGTATATTTAAGACTGTTACTGAAGCACCCACCTTATCATAAACTTAGGCAACAATGCTGTCAAAACTATCATTATTGGGGAGAGCTTGAAAAAGGAACAGTAATAGAGGGTTATGGCTATTATTGCTAAAAGGCAACAAGCCCCAGAAGGAAGAAACTAGTTCCATCAATGCTCCTCTGCATACTTGACAGGTGAACTCAGCAGCAGTTCAATGGAATTGAGTGTACACCAAAAAGTAGCATGGTATTTTAAAACATCCTTTGTATCAGTCTGCAATGTGGTTCTGGAATTGTTTATTTCTCTGGGATAAAGACACGGATATCCATTTTAAAAAAATAAGTGTGTCACGCTGAAGTAATAAGGTTTATTGTTTGTGATTAATGGAATGTAAATTATTTCCAGGGATAAATAAAGCAACCAAACATTAACATGAACTCCAGTTGTGAATAATTATATACAGGTCTACCCATAATAAGTCATGATTAATATCATCCAAATATTGCCAAGTTCGAGTCACTTTTTATTAGTTTATTAGAGATATGTCAAAATTAACCATGATATTATGTACAAGTATACAATCATAGAATACTATTTGCTTTAATTCAGTACCCAGTACTTCCCCTTTCCCCATCTTCCTCCCTCCCTCTGTTTCCTTTCATCTGGTCTACTGATCTTTCTTCTATTTATTTATATATTTTTTCAATTAGTGAGATTCACTGTGGTTTATTAAGATGTATACGTAAGAAAGTTTGGTTAGCTTCATTCCACTGTTCTTCCTTTTTCCCAACCTCTTCCTCCTCCCTCTTATCTCCTTCTTCAACTCCACAGATCTCTCTTCTATTTTCATGAGAGTCCTCTTCTATTATTTCCCCTTCTAATTTTGGTATACCTACATATGAGAGAAAACATTTGACCCTTGACTTTCTGTGTCTGGCTTAATTCACTTAGCATGATATTTTTCAGTTCCATCAATTTACCTGAAAATGCCATGATTTCATTCTTCTTTATGACTGAGTAAAACTCCATTTGTACAAATAGCACATTTTTTTATCCATTCATCTCTTGATGGGCACCTAGATTGGTTCTACATCTTAGCTATTGGGAATGTTTAGCTATTAACATTGATGTGCCTGCATCCTTATAGTATGCCGATTTTAGATCTTATATATACCAAAGAGTAGGATACTTCGGTCATATGATATTTCTATTTTTATTATTTTTTTAGGAATTTCCATACTGCTTTCCAGAGTGGTTGTACTAATTTGCAATCCCACCAACAATGTATGAGTGTATGCTTTTTCCTACATTGTGTCTCTTTATGCAAAGGAGACTATAGAGAGGGGCATGAATGAAAATGAGAATTCCACCTCAATACCACTTCTTCTGTTTCATCTAACAATCATTTTATAATTATGTCTCCAAATACTATCTCCTATGGGCCTAAGAAACCATAGTCTAACTCATTTGATTGTAATAGAACAATATTATTTCCTAAGAAGGACAAAAGAGACATCATTGAAAGATCCTCCTTCCCCCATTATTAAATGGTAGAGGGAATAAAAAATATAATAAATAAAACTTAGGGTATAAACAAGACTTGATGTAACAGGAAAATCCTGGAAGAACATTTATTAAATTTAATGATGCTTCAGCCTTCTAAAGATTAAATCTCTAAGCCTATCCGATGTCTAGGCCAAACCTGAGGGTTAGTTATAACAACAATCCAGTCAAAACTTACTGAAAGAACTATTTATATATGAAATAATTAGTTAATGGATATTATGTTTTTTCTTTGTACTAATTATTTTTCTTTTTTTCTTTTATTCTTTACTTTATTGTATTTAGCATAATGCTGCTATTCCTGCAAGTACTGACCAAGCATGGGATTTGAATAGTATACTCTTAAATAAATGAATTGCTCAATTTCCTGTGATCATCTATACATACTCCATCTTCAAAAAGTTCATCAATATTATATCATTAAGGAAATAGTGACCTTCTTTTCTCCAATATGTATGACGTTTTTGGACAAAGCAATTGTGGTACTCACACTTCTTTCCATGAAGAAAAACTCTACAGTTCTATGGAATTCATCATTTGACAAATGCAAGTATTCCCCTTATCAATCAGCTATTATTAAACTTACAAATAGTGACTGTGGAATCCTTAAGGGCCCATTAAATTTCTGAAGAAGAAAGTTAAGATGAAGGACATGCCACTCCAAATTCATGTGCTACTTGGCCTAGCTATTACTATACTAGTACAAGCTGTAGATAAAAAATTGGATTGCCCACAGTTATGTACATGTGAAATCAGGCCTTGGTTTACACCCAGATCCATTTATATGGAGGCATCTACAGTGGATTGTAATGATTTAGGTCTTTTAAGTTTCCCAGCCAGATTGCCTGCTGACACACAGATTCTGCTCCTACAGACTAACAATATTGCAAAAATTGAATATTCCATAGACTTTCCAGTAAACCTTACTGGCCTGGATTTATCTCAAAACAATTTATCTTCAGTCACCAATATTAATGTAAAGAAGATGCATCAGCTCCTTTCTGTGTACCTAGAAGAAAACAAACTTACTGAGCTGCCTGAAAAATGTCTGTCTGGACTGAGTAACTTACAAGAACTCTATATTAATCACAACTTGCTTTCTACAATTTCACCTGGAGCTTTTATTGGCCTACATAATCTTCTTCGACTTCATCTCAATTCAAATAGACTGCAGATGATCAACAGTAAGTGGTTTGATGCTCTTCCAAATCTAGAGATTCTGATGATTGGAGAAAATCCAATCATCAGAATCAAAGACATGAACTTTAAGCCTCTTATCAATCTTCGCAGTCTGGTTATAGCTGGTATAAACCTCACGGAAATACCAGATAATGCCTTGGTTGGACTTGAAAACTTAGAAAGCATCTCTTTTTATGACAACAGGCTTATCAAAGTGCCCCACGTTGCTCTTCAAAAAGTCGTAAACCTCAAATTTTTGGATTTAAACAAAAATCCTATTAATAGAATACGAAGAGGTGATTTTAGCAATATGCTACACTTAAAAGAGTTGGGGATAAATAATATGCCTGAGCTGATTTCCATTGACAGTCTTGCTGTGGATAACTTGCCGGATTTAAGAAAAATAGAAGCTACTAACAACCCTAGATTGTCTTACATTCACCCTAATGCATTTTTCAGACTCCCCAAGCTGGAATCACTCATGTTGAACAGCAATGCCCTCAGTGCCCTATACCATGGTACCATTGAGTCTCTGCCAAACCTCAAAGAAATCAGCATACACAGCAATCCAATCAGGTGTGACTGTGTCATCCGTTGGATTAATATGAACAAAACCAACATTCGATTTATGGAGCCAGATGCACTGTTTTGTGTGGACCCACCTGAATTCCAAGGCCAGAATGTTCGACAAGTGCATTTCAGGGATATGATGGAAATTTGCCTCCCTCTTATAGCTCCTGAGAGCTTTCCTTCTAATTTGGACGTAGAAGCTAATAGCTATGTCTCCCTTCACTGTAGAGCAACGGCAGAGCCACAGCCTGAAATTTACTGGATAACACCTTCTGGTCAAAAACTATTACCTAATACTCTGACAGATAAGTTCTATGTTCATTCTGAAGGCACACTAGATATAAGTGGCATAACCCCCAAAGAAGGGGGTTTATATACTTGTATAGCAACTAACCTAGTTGGTGCTGACTTAAAGTCTATTATGATCAAAGTGGATGGTTCTTTTCCCCAAGATAACAATGGATCTTTGAATATCAAAATAAGAGATATTCAGGCCAATTCAGTTCTGGTATCTTGGAAAGCAAGTTCAAAAATTCTCAAATCCAGTGTTAAGTGGACTGCCTTTGTCAAGACTGAAAATTCTCACGCTGCCCAAAGTGCTCGAATACCATCTGATGTCAAGGTATATAATCTTACGCATCTGAACCCATCCACTGAGTACAAAATTTGTATTGATATCCCCACAATATATCAGAAAAACAGAAAACAATGTATAAATGTCACCACAAAAGGTGTGGACCAAGGTCGTAAAGAGTATGAAAAGAGTAACACCATAATGTTTATGGCCTGTCTTGGGGGCCTTCTAGGGATTATTGGTGTAATATGTATTTTCAGCTGCCTCTCTCAAGAAATAAACTGTGATGATAAACATAGCCATGTAAGGAATTACTTACACAAACCAACCTTTGCATTCAGTGAGCTTTATCCTCCTCTGATAAACCTCTGGGAAACAGGTAAAGAGAAAAGTACAAACTTAGAAGTGAAAGCAACAGTCATAGGTGTGCCAACAAATATGTCATAAAAACAACCAACTCAACTAACTTCAAAGAAAAGCTCAAAACTCCAGTTGAATTAAAAAACAGGCAGAGAAACCTAACTTTCTACAAAGAAGGTTAAGCTTCACCAATGCTGCTCATGATCAATGGAAACATGTACAAGTTCAGCATTTTAATTAACTGGCTTCAAGGGTACTGTGGCAACCAAATAAATAATTCCATTTTCTAGAACTTTCATGTAACTTTTATGTCTGGACGACAATTAAAGTGGACAAAAACATTTCTGTATTTTTTTTTAAGTATATAAGAGTAGTTGAACTGAGCAATACCTCCTCCTGTGTTGTATTACACATATTAGCCACGAGTTTTTGCAGTGACCAGATAAACTTGAATTGACACGTGGTGTAATAAAAAAGGACAAATTATGTAGAGTAGACACAGTGAGTATGTGGACCTCTTTTATAAGGAAAAATACATTTTGGATTAAAATCAATTGCTTTTGTCTTGTTTTTGTTTCTAAATAAAGAATAATTTCTGGAAAATATCAGCTGATCAGATATCATTTAAATGACCACTTTTTCAAAAGTGTTTTTTATAATGAAATTTTGAATGTTAAGTACAAGACACTTTATTGAGTTATGTAACTACATTTATATAGTGCACAAAAATGGATTTTAGAAAGAATTTTATCAATATTAAAAGGCAATGATAATATTGTATTAATACTTTAATTATTGACTGGAACAAATCCTCCAGGAAATTATATATTCACTTAAAGAGTTTTCTTAACACGTAGCACTTGGAGGGGATTTAATTATTAGATTTGGATAATGTAAATCTAATACCTCAGTAGCTGAAAGCATTATTTCAATTTTATTGATAGTAGCTCAACTTTAGGCTGCTTGCTTTGCAGAAAATATTGCCAAATTTCAGAAGGGCTTATGATATAAATGTAATTTTCAGATCTCTCTGTGATTTTAAACAGTTAAAAAGCTTCACTGAAATCCAAATAATTCATTATGTTGCACACATAGCAAGAAAACATTATATCCAATTTTAAGAGTATGATTTTAGAATTTCACTATGAAATTTAATAGATTAGTAGTAAAAGTTTGACAGGTTCAAATTCATAAAATTCTACCTTTTATCAATTTCACCTTAACAAAAATAGCATAAGTCAGATAGCTGCAGTTTATTAAAAATTTAAGAAAACTTTCAGTAAGAAAAAAATTGTGAAATTATTTAGAGTAAAATTAAAACTACAATGCAGTTCTCTAAGTTTATATTTAAAGCACTAAAAACCAGCTTACAAAATTGAAAATCAGTGAAAAGAAGTGTCAAGAACATTGCTAGTTCTTTAAATATCTTTTATAAGTAATCTAAGAATTTTACTTAAGAAAACCCCAACTAAGATCATTGAGATTTTTAGTCATTTTTACAAACAAAAACCCAGAGTCTTGCAAATTAAACATATTTTTGTACAAAGAAAACAGCCTAAAATATTGTTTCAAAATTTAAAATAATAAGCCATAGTTTTTATAGGCAAATTGCTTATCATAACAAAGCCACATAGCTTCCATGTCTATTGCTGTTGTGTTTGTTCATAATCAAGTGTCTAACTTCTCACAGTAGCTTGATGCTTATTATCAACATGTCATTGCTATGTAAACATTTTCAGCACTGCAATAATATCAATTTATTTATTAATATTAGACATTTCTTTTGTGATAGCATTGATAATTTCAAATTAAATTCTAAACTACTTTTGACAGTGTGAAAGGTAATTGTTATAAACTCTTTAAAACAAAAGAACAAACTGTGTTAATTTTAACACAATTAAAATATGGAACTTACTAATTCAATGTGTTCCCCAAACACAAATTTTACAATCTGATGAATCACTATCCCACAGAGGCTGACATTAGAATTTATCAGCAAGACATGCTCATACATCACGAGAGGTTTCAATACTGTGGACAGAGCTTTTTGGAGCTCAGCTATTTGTCAAAGATATAGAAGCTGAAATAGGACCTATTAGGATGCAGGTATTGTATAGGTCAGCAAGAATCTAACCTGGTAACTTGTATATTACTTTTAAGTCTATCTGCATGAAGGTCCATCACAAATATATCATAAAACTGAGAATGCATTTTGAGTTACATATTTCCTTTGAAACTTATGAAAAGCCTTAAGAAGAGACATCTAGTAGTGAGTACTGAAATTAAGTATTTTTGTTA
Organism: Ictidomys tridecemlineatus; assembly: GCF_052094955.1. Lineage (NCBI taxonomy): Eukaryota > Metazoa > Chordata > Mammalia > Rodentia > Sciuridae > Ictidomys > Ictidomys tridecemlineatus. Next base: position 162,069,594 of record NC_135478.1, on the reverse strand, counting down.
CAACCAAATAAATACAGATGCTCAAAGCAAATCATGATCCTATTTATTGACTTAATTTTAATCTAAAATACAGTAAGAAAAAAGGTATTTGCTTCAATGTTGACAATAATATTTCATATTCCCAAAGTTATGTCCTTCAACTTCACATAAAATGAACTAGCACTTGTCAAATTTTTCAAAGCATATAACTTATAGTTGTGTATCACCAGGCAAATGAACCTGTTGCAACAGAGAAGTTTGCCTATTACAATCTACACTCTAAAGTTTATATCCTATGAATGCCAATCCATTGGTTTACCTTGAATGGAGGGAAGCAAAAAATGATTTTAAAAGAATTACATATTTTCTAATTCATACTACAAAAATCAAAATTTTCTGAAATAAGCATGCCCAGTTCAATGCAAACATAATCATGTGCTGCATAACAAAGTTCTAATAATTAATAGTAGGATTATATGAAAGTGGCCTCAAAAGATTGTAAAGAAGCTGAAAATATCCTATTGCCTGCCTACTGATCTCTTGGCTCTCCTAACATCAATATCACAAAGCATCATTTATTTGATAATGGTGATATAAACAAATTTAATACACTTTCAGGTGTATTAAAGTAAAGCATATACAATTATGTATAGTATATAATACTTGATAATTAGTGACTAAGTTGCTGGTTTACATATTATACTATACTTTCATCATTATTGTAGAGTGTGCTCCTTCAGCTTATTTTTTTAAAAGTGCACTATAAAACACTATGCCATGTTATGCTGGCAGTACCCTTATATGTCTTATGTTGATTATGCCTCTTGATTACATCAAGAAGCTACTTGACTGATTCACTATACCATCTAGGTTTGAATAAGTACACTTTATTATGTTCACACAGTGACAAAATAAACTGACCATAGATTTATCAGAATGTAACTCATCATTAAGCAATGTGCCATTGTATATAAAAAACTGTGAAAAAAATATGAAACTGTCAGCAAAGTCAACCAGTAGCATGACATTATTTTTCAAAGGAAGAAATGAAATAGATTTTTTGGTAACGTGTATCAGTCTTTTGATACCTATTTCAGTTCTTAAATTTTTATTCTATTTAAACAAAAAGTTTTTAGACACAAATATCTATAGATAAGCATAAGCTGAAACTGATAACTACTTAGCTTATTCATTTATCTTTTGTTTATTTTTAGAAAATATTTATTATATGACTATGAATTACTGGGGGGAAAGCCACAAACAACACAAATTCCTTGTTGTCTAGGGATTAATATTCTATAGACTTATATTCTCATTTATTTTCTCAATGTTTTCAAAAATATGTATTGACTCTGATAATCAGTTAAAACCATATGGGGGAAAATTCAGATCAAAATTTAATGAAATGAAAATACTCAGAAATTTAGGATATTTTTCTTGGTCAAAAATGTAATATGTTGATATAGGAACATGGTTTAAAATTAGTATTGATTTTATTCAATATATCTATTAAAACTAGGCTAATACTCTCCTTAGACTGATTAAATCAAGAAGCCTATCTACATCTCATAAATTATTTCTAGGCACATAAGCATGGATAACTGTTATATTTTCCCTATTTTAAACTCATAGAGTTTGGTGAACCAAGAAAATGAAAGTTATATTCAATAAGTTAATCTAGCAATGACAAAGCATTTATATATTTTACAAGAAGAATCATCTTACACTATCAATATTAATGGTTAAAAAATCTTCCAATAACTGTAAAGGAAAACCTTCAAGTTTCATACAGTAGCCTGTTAGATAAAGCCATTTAGAATTAATATGCCAGACCCTTATAATGCAAACAATTAAAACAATAAAGTTGAAAAATAGGTATTTGCCAAAGAATGGGACAATTTTGATAAAATGTCTTTAAAATCTATCATAAATATCAGGAAAAAATCTAACTGTTTATGTCATAATTACAGAAACTTGGTCTTCATCTCAATGTTGACTTTCAGGAGGTCACTGAATAAAGTATAGAAATTAAATTCTGAGACACAATTCCTTGATCCAATATCTTTTTTTAATTTTCCAAGTTAAAGTACTGCAAATAAGTAAAAGTTTCTGTGAACAATATGGCTTCCACACATGTTTGCTGTACCTAGGAATTCAAATGATTGTGTTGGGATAGTTAGAAAAAAGACTATAATGATCTTTTCTCTCATCCCTGCTTCTAAGCCCCATTTCTATAATATCACTATGTCCTGATACATTGTTCACTAGGTCATTGCTTGAGAGAACTACATCGTTTTGCTGGCCGGAAACAGTCAAACCCAGAATCAAATGCCACAAACAGTATCATAGAATTCTGAAATAAAGAAAAAAATTGACTCCAATGTCAACAAAATAGTAGCTGTTTTTGTATGTTTATTTGAAAATGAAAGAGTATTTTAAGGGTAACTATGTCCTAACTTTATCTTATTCTTCCGAAGTAAGGGAAACATTAAAAAAAATATCATTTTTGCACAAGAATAGGGCAAAAACCAGAATTAATGCTAATAAGTATAAATAATATATTCAGCCCTGAGAAGAATTATTAAAGAGAATTTTAAAGAAGAATATTCCAACAAAATATAAATTATTTCTAATATCTAGCCAAATTATTTCACTAATCATGTATGCAGAAGTACCCATGTATTGAGGAGTAAGCATCAAGTTATTTTCAACTGAGAATATACCTTATGAAATAAACACAATTCCTTTTTATTCTTACAGAAGAGACAAGCCCATAGAGCTTAAATTTACCTACTCTAAATCACTTTACTTATACCTCAGAGGAATCTTACTTGTCTTTGAAATAAGCCATGTGGTATACAGCAACTATGGAACTGAATACCTCATAAGAATCAATAGGACTTTTTCCTAAGAGCAACGGAGGTCTTCAAGTAAGTAATAAATTCAGAACAAAATATCATGTATGATTTCAAATTTATTGTGGAGTGACCCAGAGTAACAAAGCACAGCAAAAAGAATTGTTGTTGACCTTAGTAAGACTTATAGAGGAATGAAGTATAATATATTTGGAGACATCATAGTACTTTGTGTGTTTATATTTACCTTTTCTAATTCTAATATATCTTCAAGAAACTAATAGCATTATGTGACCATTGTAAGGAAAATCCAGTTTCTCATTAAAACATATGGTTCAGTGTCTGAAGTTATTGATTCAAAATCCAATTGTGATATCCATTTGTAATGTTTACCAACCTCTGGAACAAATAATGGAGTAAGCTCAGGTCATAAACTGACCTTCCTAATCTTCTCATTGAGAGAAGAAGAGTGTAATAAAATAACCTCCCTGTTATCTGTGGTACCAGACTCAAGGCTGGTAAAGATAGAAACAGTTCTTAAACTATCAGAGATGCCATTAATAAAGCAATATAGCCAAATACAGCAAAACAGTTCTTCAAAAGAACACTATAAAAAGCTGAAATTCATTATGGGGACTGGGATTAAGGTCAGATGCCTCTGGTAAAGACCGCTTTAATCAATGATTGCAGGAAAGAATAAGCTCTTCAGAAAAGAATAAAATTCCTGTTTCCAAAATACCTTAAAAATGCTTGGTTTCGTGACTGTTCTGCAGTGAGATAATCAATAAACCAACATTCTAATATATAAACCTTACATTAAATCACTTATTTTATCAGGGTTTTCAAATATATTTACCTATGAAATGTATGAATTTATATAATAGCATAATGTTATCAAACCCATTCAAACCCTGAGTGTAAGGGGAATTCCTTCTAATCATGGTAATGATATAAAAGATGCATAAAAATAGTAGGAAACAAAAAATTCATATTAACAAATATTTTGTCCATACAAATCAACAGAAATTCAGTAGAAAAATGAATTACATAAAATACAATCTTGAGCGATATGAAGAATCAGGTTTTCCCTCCAATGGATTATGTGTACCTCAATCCAGGCTCAGTCCTGAAGTGACAATGATATGTTTGAGACATTTTCCAGGCACATAAAAGGCATAGAATTTAGTAAATACATTATTAACATACCATATTTAAATAAATATGCATTCATATTTACTTGAGTAGCAAGAGTAAAAACTGGAAAAAAAGAAAGGAAAAAACAAAGGAAGGAAGGAAAAAAGAAAACATTTACTAAACACTGAATTCATGCCAGGCTAACAGTTTGCAATGGTCTTAGGAAATCCATTCCTGGTTTTAAAAAGAAAAGGATATGAGAAAAATGAGCATTTCCCATGTTGTGTCAGTAAACCTGATAGACAGGGTTGTACACACCTCCCTCTCTTTCTCCTTTCTACCACCCACTCTCCACAAATATACATTGAATTGATTTACATACAAATATACAAATGTGTATGTTTGCATATGCAACTATAATTCAATTTATTCAATCCTCATAAAATCCTCAAGTTCAGCATTAATATCTTACTTTATATCCCATTTTATATGTTAGTTTCAGTGAAGTTAAATGTTTTTCCCCAAAATAACAATAATGTAGAGCGGAAAAAACAAAAATGCAACACAATTAGAAATATTAACACTCAGATACTTTACAAGTATGTTACAACCCTCAGGTTTGGTGATTTGGGAGGTGATGAACAACCCACCAATTACTAGTTTCATTAACTATTCCTATTATCGTCTAAATGTCCTAAATTCCTATCTCAGTTTTTCATCAGGAATTGGGGGTAAAAGGCTCCTCTTTGTCAACATCTAGTTACTACTTGCCAAAGACAAAGAACACTAGTATATCACCCCCCCAAAAAAAAGTTTATTAAGAAGCAAATCTTAAGCATATTATTATAAATAAAATGTATTAAATAAGCATTTTCACCTATAAGGTGCAAGGCTAGGGACTTTTAAAATAATTTTTTAAAATGTTATTTCCATACATCCACTTCACAGTTCCAATCTAAAAAGACCTTCATTCTCAGTTAATTTAGAGAAAATTACAGGATGAAGAAAAATCTGCTAAACCTATGTTACATGCCCATGTTACATTCATCATTCATAAAAACCTGATCTTAGAAAGTACATCCTACATAAAGAGGCTGAGGAAACAAAAGCTTCCTTTGAACCTATTGCCATCATCCCCATTCTTGTGAATTGTGGAACTTCAGACATGGGAAACCCATAACACTACCCTTAATACCAACAGCTTAATGTCAGAAGTCATCATACTTTGATGTTTTTCACTTTGCTTGCTGACTTATAAACTATTGCATACCTTGGATTTATACAATCATATATGGAAGTTCTAAAGAAAAAAAGTTAATATAGTTTAGATGACATAAATTGGTTAGCAAAAATAACTAAATAAAAACACACTCAAAAAGATCCACGTAATCAAAATCTACAAGTGCCCATATAGGAAGCTGGTCATCCAGACTTTCCAGCAGAAGAAACAAAGAGGTTCATTAAAACCACAAACACTTTAATAGGACAAGGAGATTCTATGGTATTAAACTGGCATGCAGAAATAATTTTATGTGTAAAGAAGTTCCTTGGTATTCAACAAATATTTTTACTTGCAAATATTTGAAAGTAACTATATTGAGCAATGTTCTCATCCTCAGTTATATGCTCCCACTTTAGTGTTTGCTGCTGTTTTGTTTAATAAATAATTTGTGGGGTAAATTCCTTCCAAAAGATGAGATTTAGACCTAGTAGCAGCAGACAATGTTTGTAAGCAGAGAGGCAAAGAGTGACTCACATCATCCACACATGCCTTTTGTTCATTCACCTTCTATTTATTGAGAAGATACTTTGTGTTAATATTAACTACTATTTAACATTAACTGTGATAGACCAAATCCTCTGACATCACAAAACATATAATGAAAAGATGAATAGTAACAAGTAGATGTGGCAATTTCAATATAAAATGAAAAACTGAAAAGCACAGAAATATATATAAATAGAGAACAGAAAGGGCCTGGAAAGACTACTAACTCACAACTAAGACAATCTTTACATAGTCTTTCAATTAGAGAGTAAAGAAATATTGGGAGTAGATCAGGGATGGCATGAATATGACAATAGGCTACAGAATTTTAATAGCATCAGGGTATGCACAACTGGGAGAAAGAGCACTAACTAGCTTGAGAATGAAAAAGAGGGAGAATGGTTAAAAGACACCTTTTAAAGGTTACTTTATTTTATAGTGACCCTAGTGGAAACTACCATACCCATGGAAAATAACTCCTGAATTTAAAACACCAGGACTAATGTATAAGGATAAAAACTTTGCCACATTTCAACCTCTCTCATCAGTAGTCCAGCACCTGCTTCCCAATCTAATCCATAGTCTTCCATAGTTGGCAGGAAGAAGTGAAAAATAAAATGAAATAGACATAGGCATACCCTGTAATTGACTTTTTTAGGTCTTTTGTAATATGAAATCACATAAATACAGACACACACTCAAGACCCTCAAAGCTCATACTTAGAGACACATACCAGTATCTGCATGATATACTAATCTCAGATATTTAAAAAATATATCTTCTATGAAATATACAGTGGGCCAAAGTGTCACTCTACCTCTTTATGTCTCTCCAAAGGGCAAATAAATGAAAGCAATCTTAGATATTCTGGATGGTTTTATATATAAAAAATCAAGTATAAAATTATGGCCTATCTCATTGTACTTAAGACTGACTTAGTTCTATTCCTACTGTCAATTGTATTTTTCTTTCAGATATTTCACAAATATGTTTCACGGAATTTAATAAGCACACACGTATAAAAATAGAGAAAACTTACTGCATCTCACTTCTTTGGACTGTGTTATAGTTTGGATTTGAGGTATTCCCCCAAAGCTCATGTGAGAGACAACATAAGAAGGTTTAGAGGAGAAATGACTGGCTTATGAGAGCTTTAGCCAGATCAGTGAATTAATCCCCTGATGGTATTCACTGGGAGTAACTGAAGACTGATGTGTGGCTGGAGTAGGCTGGTACCTGGGGAGCGTGCCTTTCAAGGGAAGTCTCCCTCTCTGTGCTTTCTGATCATCATGTGAGCTGCTTCCTTCTTCCACACTCTGTTGCCATGATGTTCTGCCTTATCTTGAGCCCCAGGGAATGGAGATGGCTATCTATGGACTGAGACCTCTGAAGCCACACTCCCCTAAATAAACTTTTGATCACCTAAAATTGTTCTGGTCAGGTCTTTTAGTCACAGGAGCTAAAAAAGCTGACTAATAAAATAGACTGTTTTGTATAATATCAGACATAGTTCTAACTAACTGGATTTCACATATATCACTTTATTCAAGTAATATGAAAATTTTGTCTATTATATACCCAATTAGTACCTTAAACTACAAACAACTTAAAACAGAAAAGAATATTTGAAGAAGTACTGACCCTCATAAACTGGACACTCAGAATAGATTTTCTACAGTTTTATACTACTGTGCTCTCTTAAGAAAAGTTGTCTAATGTAAGGTCTAATATGGATTACTAGAGTAATAAAGTATATTATATCACATCAATTTAAGGCTTAAGTATGACCACTTATTTTTCAAGCATAAACTTATCTCTTCTATAAAGGAAAACAAAACTTTGAAGACACTTTTGCTATTACATTTTTTCAAGTTTTTGAAGAACTATGATAGGAGGAGTATTAAAATAGTTTTTGTTGTTGTTGTTTTAGTTCTTCAATAATGTTTTGTTGGGACATTTTTTTTTGAGAATTTTCACTTTAAACCAAAGGAGAAAATTACAAATAGAAAATAATTTGGGTAAAAGCACATCCATCTATCCATGACATTCAAATATCAGTGTCTGAGTATACCCAGAAAAACTCGATTACCCAATACTAACTCCCTAATTTAGTAGTAAGTATTCCAACTGATCATGGCAGAGGTTATCTGTTCCATCTTATTATTGTATAGATAATGAAAAAGGATCAGTTATCCTCTTAGACAAAATATTTACTAAATGAATATAACAACAGAATGGTTTTTATTTTTTTAATAAGAGGAAGTCTAACCTGACACCAGTCTGTATTACTCAGACCAACTTTTTCTCAGTGTGAATACTCTAAGAATCAAGTAGAATATTTAAGTAACTTAGCACAAACTGTGATCTTATTCCTTAAAGAAAAAAAAAAAAGTCTAGTTCTACTGAACATATAAAACACCAGAATATCTATAAGACTAATGGCCTTTGATTTTGAAAACAGAATTAAAATCTTAAAATTATAAAGACATCATAAAATTCTATTGGTTACACATCGGGAAAGACTTTTTTAAAACATTAGATATTCTCATTATACATTATATCTGGCATTTGATTTTATGATCCATACATATTACCTAATTTATGATGTCAGAAAAATGTTGCTAACCCACCATGATTAATTATGGCCATGCAAAATGAGATAGAATATAAAGTTATTGTCAGATAAACTCACAAGCCCATTGAGTATTTCCACTTCTCCAAAGTGAACACTATCAACAGCTGTCATTATCTTTCTCAGTGGGGATGATCCTAGCAATAAGATTTCACGGAATTGGGAAGAACAAAACTTGTGATCCTTAAATACTCTATCTACACAAAGGATTATTATTATTATTATATCTTTTTCAGAATTCTTTTTGACTTAAAATCTCTTAATTATCAACATAAGGTCATATTATCCTTTAAAAATATATTATTTTAAAATATGAAGGGAGCCAGGAACAGTGGCCCATGCCTAGAATCCTAGTAACTCAAAGGGCTGCAGCAGAAGGATCTGAATTCAAGAACAGCCTCCACAATTCAGTGAGGCCCTAAGCAAATTAGCAAGACCCCCCCTCTCAAAATTAAAAATAAAAAGAACTAGGGGTGTAATTCAGTGGTAAAGCACCCTGGGTTCAATCCCTGGTACCAAAATTAAAATAAATAATAATAATAATAATTATTATTATTATTATTATTATTAATTTGTAATTTGTACCAGGGATTGAATCTGGGGCACTTAACCACTGAGGCCCAGGCCTATTTGTAAAATATATTATATATATATATATATATATATATATATATATATATATATATATATATATATGTTTAGAGACAGGGTCTTGCTGAGGTGCTTAGGGCTTCATTAAGTTGCTGAAGCTGGCTTCAAACTTGAAATCCTCCTGCCTCAGCCTCCTGAGCCCCTGGGATTTCAGACGTGTGCCACTGTACCTGGCAAGAAATAATTTTGATATTATTTTAATGTTACTGTAAAAGTAACATTTGATTATTACACAAAATTAAGTACAGAGAAGACAGTCTCAGTATTCATCCCCTACAACCTTTATAAATGTCAGCTATTCTTCATTGGACAAAATTTATGATATTGTCTCTGCCTCCACTATTTTTACCCTTAATCCAGTCCAAAGCTGTTCACACTTTAAAAGTGGCATTTAAACCTTAAACTCTTAGAATGAAAGGAGATTCCAGTGTTTATCCTGTCATTCTTCCACCCACTACCCAGTGACTTGACTGGCAGATGGTACTACTCTCTACTTGATGGGTCTTTTAGATGTCAACCTGTTACATTTTTTAAAGGCTCTAGGAAAAACTAACTTTTCCAACTCATGTTTGTCTGAGTATTTGTTTCTTCCTAATGCTTATTTTCAAGGGGCAAAACATTAATGAATATGATTTATATACATAAGGCATTTCTTCAAGTCACTGATTATGCTAGATTGTAACTAACTTTTCTTTATTCCACTCTGAAAAAAACCCATGCCCTTAAGCTTATCATGGCAGTCTTTGTGGACATGATCCAAGTCAATAAAGGTTCTCTTAAAATGTAGCACCAGAAACTGAATGCAATATTCCAGGTGTACTTTTCTCTAATCTCTTTATTGGTTTGGAAGCTAGCCTTAGCCAAATTTGTGCAACATTTTCAAATGAAAGCATAGCCAACTCTAGACAGACAACAGTAATCATACCTGACACCAAATTCATGGTTAACATCCTCAATATCACCATCATAGTTAATGCTGAGCACTAGAATACATGCTCATTTAACTCCTTAAATCCTGTCAATAACCACATTTTGCATTTTAGATGAGAATGCAGAAATCTGGAATATCAATTATGGAAACACAGTCCTTGTCAAGTTGGAATGCTGCAAAGGTATGGTAGGTCAGTTCAATTTCTAGTAGCGACAGGGTGTAATGGAACAGTGATAGACTTCTTCTACCTTCATTCTTTGATAGCATTTATAGTGGTATAACAAAAAAAGTAAAATTATTCTTTAAGAAAGACTTATTCTATATTCAATTTGTACCAATTAGCATATTGGATAAGCCATTTAGGTGCCTTATAAAGATGGTCTTTGCTCTTTGAAGTAAAGAATTTTTTAGTCACTGTGTACTTAGTCACTGATGTTTCCTTTCACCATTTCCTATTTATGGCAAAAAAAAAATGGTGAGCCAGAATTACAATTTTCCATCATGCAAAACAAACTTACACAAAACACTGAATATTGTTTCATATACTTAATACGATCAATTTTTTTCTATTTCACACTTTCAGACCACACTGCTCAAAGTAAGAAAAGGCAAATCTAATCATGCTTGATAAACCAAGAAGCTGAGCAAATGATAGGAAAAAATAATTTGGTTTGAGGGGTAAAGATATTAAATTACCAGCTCAATACTCTGAATGATAAAAAAAAATACAGAGTCAAAAATAGTTCAATTTCTTAAAACCAAGGGTATTTCAACAGCTTTACCAAAGACCAGCAAGAGTGTTAAATTTTTATGAGAATTTTAATATGAATGAGTTAAGAAATTATACTTGAAAAAACCTCACTCAGTTGTAATACAGATGGATTCCCTACACCTTTGTAAAAATCTACCTTAAAATACAAAATGTATTCCATTCACTCTTTTCAATATATTTTGTGAATGTAGATAATGTCATATTGCCTAGAGTAATTGTGATGCTTTTGTTCTGCTGGAAGAAACAAGATCCCCTTTAGCTAAAGGTTTTCTTCTGCTTTTGTCTGTTCAGCACTAGCACAACTAGGGTGACAGTCTCATAAAGAAAATAACCAAAGGCACTCACTTGCCCACTGTCTTGGCTTCCCTCCAGCATGACATTTCCTGCCCTACATTAACTCCTGGGGCCACTAAACCAACCAAAGTAAGAAGGAAATAGTATGCCTTTCTGTTTAGTTGTGGTAGCTACTTTCTATTACATGGGTAGTATAATTAATTGTTTCTTATATAACTGCTTAACCCATTTCAAATTTTAATAGCCACCCACCAACAAACAAATGGTATCACTTGTCCAAATTTAGGTGTGACTTACAGATAAAACCCTGCAAAATGACTCAACAATAAATCAAAATAGTCCAGAGAGAAAAGCAAAACTTAGCTAAAAAAAAAAGCTTAGAGTTAAAAAGTAAAGGTTTCAATAATGTATTCTTCTATTTATTATTTTAATTGAGCTAAAGCTGTATCTGGTTCTCATGAATCTATAAATATCATTAGTTGTTTTGCAAATGAAGAATACCAGAAATTATTTGGTCACCTGGCATGAAATAGCTTGGCATTTGTGTACCTTCAAGGAATAAAACTTATTTGTAAAAACTTTTTAAAGCAAAATAGAATTGCCTGTACTTATTTCTAGAAAAAGAAAAATACTAAAAATTGTGATGCATGCAAAGATCACAAGTCTAACACAAAATATCACCCTGGCAAATGGGTTTTTCTTGCCGGGCCCAGTGGCACACACGTATAATCCCAGTGGCACTGGAGGCTCAGGCAAGAGCATCATGAGTTCAAAGCCAGCGTCAGCAAATGTGAGGAGCTAAGCAATTCAGTGAGATGCTTGTCTTTACATAAAAAATACAAGATTGGGCTAGGGATGCAGCGCAGTGGCCAAGGGCCCCTGAGTTCAATCCCCAGTAATGCGCCCCCCACCAAATTGAAATGATTTTTTAAATCTTCTTTAATGATCTCTTAATTTAAAATTCTGCTTGATTATTGTGAAAAAAATAAACAAATTAATGTGATATCTACTTGATAACAGTATTTCACTAACAGAAGGGACAAACCTGGAATTTTTATCTTTGTCCTATTTACAGTGAAAGAAAATTTGAGAACAGAGCTAATAAAAGGAAAATATTATGACATAATTTTACTGCTCTGAGAATCTCGGTGGCACCACAACCCAGAGGCCACCACAACCCAGAGGCAAACATCCTAAACGATTCATGAAAAGGTAACAAACTATAAGAATGGCTAGAGTGGACTAGGGACTAGATTGATATTTCTTTGATCAATAAGTATTAACTAAGAAACTAAAATGTTAGAAGTTTTAGGAGATGCAAAGATGGATGAGACATGCACCTTTCCCACAATAAATTAGAAAATTAAATATAGTAGGATAAATATTAAAAAATCATAAAAAATTATGATGGCAAAAAGAGATAAGAAATACTGTAGTAATGAAATAGCTTTCATAATTTTGAGAAAATTTCCGACAGTAGTTATTAATCTGATCCTGATATGCAAGTTAAGCATCTCTCCCATCTACAAAGTTTTTCTTATTGTGAAAATAAAGACATAGAATAATGCCTACTAACATTATAAAAATAGAAATTAATCTCCATTTTCTCAAGTAGGGAAAAAAATACACTTTCCTCTGAATTAAAAATCCTGTTTTGAGCCAAGAAAAGAAAACACCTGTGAAGTTATATTTTGCCTGCTAAATCTTTGGTTTACTTCACAATTTCCTAGCAAAAGGAAAAACTAGAATAATTATTTCTCTGACAAGATTTTTTGTGCTGTTGGCATCATTATTTCAAAGATTATTTCACAATAAGAACAATTTTATTTCTAAAATAACCTGTGAGCTTTCCATTGCCTTATCTCATAAATGGCAGTTACAATTATAATTCAGTTTTCAATTTATGATATTTTCTTGAATCTCAATAAAAGATAATAAAGGGAAAGAAAAATAAAGAAAAAAAACAAAAGAAAGTAACTCCAAAAGTGAGAATAAAAAGACTAAAAGGAAGAAATGAAAAATAAGTGTCACCAAAAAGACATGGGAAAAATGAGAAGGAGAGACAGATTGAAACTTAAGGGTGTTTGGGAAGACAAAGCCTTCACTCCACTAGAAGTGTTAGCTTATTTCTTCTCATTTAATGTTGGCCTGAATCTATTGTCACCTGCTCTCCACTTGCTCTTTAAAAAATAATAATAATAATAAAGTTGGCAAAGGCATGACATAGTAGTGACCTGGCTAATATGAACCTTTTGGAAAAGAGTACATCCGAGAGCCCATGAGTCAATATTAGAGATTTTCTTCTTATACATTCAAACTCCATGGTGGTAAAATCTAAATGAATTCAAAGTACTAGCTTTGTGTCTTTCAAAACATCATACTTTAATATTATATTTGCTCTTAGACAAACAAAAATTTGGAACACAAATTATGAGAAAGCTAAGAAATATAATTGGGCCGAGTTAAATAAGTTTACAGTAGGGCTAAGCCATTTCAGCCAGATGGCTTATTGCAATTTTGGAAATATCTGATCTTCTCATAAATGTCACAGAGTGTGAGAACTGAAAACATTTCCATCTGCCTAAACTAAAGGAGCCATTACTCCTCATCCATTCTAATGATAATTCTATACTGTTGGCCAAGTTATTAAGGCTGTTTGGCCACTTGAGAAGAAAAATTGTCTATTTCCTCTAAAAGGGTAATTCTGAAGCCACATGGGTAAATGGATGAATGACAAAGCAAAAACAGTATACCTATGAGAGAGATACCAGATATAGTATCTTCTGAACTACTCTGTTTGAGATAGAGGAAAATATCTATGAGAAATAGAAGAGAATTAGGGTAGTAAAATGGTAAAAGAATCATTCATTTGTATGGCTTTTCAACTGAAAACTACTGTTGGCAGGAGAATCAGGACTAACATTCACATCTTCAACCTGCAATTTTGTCCAGTTTATGTGTCATTATCTGTATATTCAGGCAAAGTTGAGAAAGGGCAAAAGCAAAAGAGATAAGTAACAATAACAGTTATTTTTCTTTCTGATGTTATTACCACATTCCACACCAATAGTAATAATAATAATTAATTTTAAATTCTTACATTTAATTTACTTACACAGAAATGATATTATAAGAATAAGAATTTAGTCCCCTTATATGCCTCCACATTTCCCTTCAAGTCTTTATGCAAAGTATAATTTTATCGTAAATTTTTGTGAAATTGATATTCATATATACATCATGAATTATTAAAACTGAGCCATAACACTATAATGATATATTTCATTTATATAATATTTTATATTCCTTACAGATAATTATCGTCTTGTGTTTCTCCTTTTTTTCATTTGTTCAATATTCTGCATGCCAACAATTCATTAACAAACTCCCTATGGAACCATAAGTCTGCAAACCCTTCTATTCTACCATAGTATTCTCCCTATTCTCTTTATCACTGTGGGCATATGAGGTTTTATCTAATTCCTTACAGGTCTTTTAATGACACTTCAAAGAGATCAGATAAACATATGTGCTTAACTAACCATATTGAAGCAGGAGCTAGAGATCAATTTTTAATACCTGTGTACAATATTGAAACATTAACAGATGTTAACAAATGCCAAAAGTCATGAAACACACAATATCATCAAAAAGAAAAGAATTTATCAATAACAGTTGGGTTTTGATTGTGAAGGAAAATAACAGCTCAAAAAGTAAGCCAGAATGGTCATTTTTACTTTTTCAAAGGATATGAACATAGTTTAACATATATTATTCTCATCATTTCCAAAGTTTAAAACAAATTTGCTCAAACTTTAATGTGGATATGAGTCACCTGGGGATCTTGTTAAACTACAAATTATGATTAAGTCTTCATTTTAACAAGCCACTAGGTAATACCAGTGATTTTGATCCAGGAAGTACAGTTTGAGTAATAAGGCTTTAGAATTTATCATTTAGCTTAGCTATAAGAAATGGAGAAACTGGGTGAGACCCCCTCAACATGGAAAGTATCCTTAGCATAAATCTTAAATTTTACTCTTTAGGTTTTGGAGCATAAGTTCTTTACTAGAGAAAGTAAAATGCCACCCACAAGAAAACATCAGGCATTTCAAGAAAATGCTCTGCAAATAATTCATGTCCAACTAGACACACTGATCAATTTGTCTAAACCAAATCAGACATCGATAAAAAGATCACATTGAATACTAGGGAACTGCACAGCACATATGCTCCATGCTTCTATTCTATACACCATCCCCAACCAATATTCTGTAATACCTTCCAAATCTAATGTTATCTACTTAGAGCTAATACAGACTGCACAAGGGCTCAGTCCTCCATAAAACTGCACTAACTTCAAAAGACAGTGCAAAGTAGAGTCCAGACCACCCACATTTCTGACCAAATGGTTACAAATCTGGGGGGTTACAATGACCATCTTCAAGTTGTAAAACTTAATAGAATGACATTCTGAAAACAGAAAACTGCTATACTCGTGACTGCAGTTTTATTATAAAGAATACAAACCAGATCATCCAAATAAAGGTCTCAGAAAATCCTGAAAACAGAGCTTCTGTGCCTTCCCTCTGCCAATCAAGGCATGTCCCCTTCCCAGTACATCACTGTGCACCCCAACTAGGAAGCTCCACTGAGCTTCAGTATCCAGGATTTTTATTGCAGTTTTGGTCACATGATTGAACTCAATCTCCAGTTCATTTTCTCCCCAGATGTCATAAGTTTGGGCTGATATCATTTGGTTCAAAGCCCCAATACTGAAATTACATGGCTAGTTGGTCTTTCTAACCTGAGGAACACTTATGTGATGCTATTATGAGGCTGCCATGAGTCACTGTATCAGCATAATCTCAGGTGTGAATTCAGAGGCTCATAAATAACAAAAACGTTCCTGGACATGCCAGAAACCAAGGATAAAGATAAAGTCTTTACTATACAACAGTTACTATCTATTCTTTAGTGACTTTACTGCTCTCTTTTATACCTTATTTATGGGGCAAAAATGGTAGATTATGAATAAATTAAGAGAGAGTGAAGTCACCAAAGATAAGAAGTAAAGAAAACTGAAATCTAGTTGGGCTTTTAAGTAGATTGACAAATTATATATGACAAGTTACCATATTCTGCTGGGGCTTCCTTTCTTCTCCTATATTATTAAAGGATAGAGTTGGATGATCTTCTAACTGATTTTAACATACTATAATTCTATGAGTTTATACAATCTTCCTAATTCATTTGTTCAATTATGGAGGGATTTTTGTCAGTTGCTAAAATGATTACATCCTGATTGGTCAAAATGAGGGAGTATAACAAACATCTTTGTGGTTACTGCAATAATATGATATACAATAGTCATGTTAAGTGATTATTTTTTTAAAAAACTAGTGGCTATACCATTAGCTTCTTCTGAGTTTCAATCACTAGTGCCACTATAACCAAAAAAACACCACTATAAATATTAATTAAATCCCTTAACTAATTATATGGAATTCGGAATGCATTTATTATCATTTTCTAGGACAATGACACAAATTTGGAGTTAATTCCAAATTCCATACATCTGGGTCAATAAAAGCAAAACTATATGAAAATATCTAATCCACTATGAATTATGAGGAATATAAAATAAAACAGAGCCCTCTAAACCTAGTTATCAGTTATCTTTCATCTGTTTTTCTTACTCCACCTTCACTAATTGTTATTTGAACAGCAAATAGGTGACATGAAATAAGAATCTCATGTATTATCACTACTATCCAAAGCATAGCAAAGCTGCCTGCATTAGGAATCAATTTATACACAAGGTGAAAAAAAAATCAGAAAAAAAGTACAACAGGTAGGGTTCATTCTGATATTTTTCTGTCCTGAACAGGACAAGCAGATCATTACAATTAACATCTATTGTGAATTTACAGGGATTTAGTTAGGAAATAATTCATGTCAAGCTGAGGTTCTCAACATCATTAAGAGAGACTGAGAAACTGGGCCAATGTGCATGAGAGCATAAATCATGAGGTCATGTGTGTTAATGAGAAAAAGAGCATTTATTAGCTTGCAGTTTAAAATATAAAGCTCTTCTCCCTCAATGGTTTAAAATGAAACAATATTTGATACCTGAGGACAGGAGAAGGCGGTGCCCTCAATTAGATGAACAATTCTCTTGGCCCCAAAACTTTTCTTGTTGTCACTGAAATTTCTCATTCTGATTTTACTTTCAGATTGTGATGTCTTTGTTGTTATGAACAAAATGCTTGTGAATATAACTCATCCTGTATGACTACCTACACTGCAGAGTTATACAATATTTTTTTAAGTTTAAGAGATCTACACATTTATGTTTTTGTGCAGTAGCCATACTGATATATTTCTGAACTTTTGTGTGAGCTTCAATTAGTATTTTATATTTTTATGTTTGTTTTGAAATTTAAAAATATAAAAGAAAGACAAACATGTTGGCAAATATAATGGAAAAAAAACCAATGTCATTAAAAAACTAGATACATCCAACATTGAAAACTAACATGTTGGGAAGCAAACAAAAGCATAGATTTCAAAAGAAGCAGATTATAAAATTTTGATGCTATATCACTACTAAGAAGTAACTTATTTTCCAGAAAAATGTTTGAGGAATTTCACTCAGACTCTTCCCCCAACATCCAGGCAACATAGTTAACTTCTAAGTACTGAGAAGATGCTCCCTGTGAGATGTCAAAAAATGTTGGGTTATTGTTTTAAAAAATAAATTATAGATGCACTATCCCAATCACACGGGGGTGGGGGAACCTAGGTCATTTTACAAACATTTATTCTAAGCAATTAGCTTTTTCTTTGCTTCCAAATTTCCACTGATTTCAAATAAAAGCATTTTTTTTACAATTACTGAAGCCAAGGGATAAACTAAAACCTTTAATGAAGATGAATCTTATAATGGAAGGGCAGAGAAAATTAGCCTAGGACATCCTTTTACTCGGGCCATTATGAGACTGAAAATGTCTTTGATAGCTAGCCACGTTGGGAGAGTGTGTTGTTATTTTAAATAATAACAACAGTAATGTTTTTGTGCCTTGCAGAGGTACCAACCAGTTGATGTATATCCAAAGCTACTCATATCCACAAACTGATCTGATATTATCAAAGCTTTACAAGTTGGGGTTTTTTTTTTCATTCTTGAACCTACTTTGTTTTCAGAAACTTTTAAGAAATTATTACTTTTTAGTTTGAGTCCATCCCATTCATTGATTCTTGATTTCAATTCTTGTGCCACAGGAGTCTTACTAAGGAAGTTGGGGCCTAATCACACATGATGGAGATTAGAGCCTTTTTCTTCTATTAGACACAGGGTCACTGATTGTATTCCTAAGTCTTTGATCCACTTTGAGTTGAGTTTTGTGCATGGTGAGAGAAGTTTCTTCTCAGCAAAAGAAACAATCTATGAGGTGAACAGAGAGCTACATCTTGAGAGCAAATCTTTACTCCTCACACATCAGATAGAGCACTAATTTCTAGGGTATATAAAGAACTCAAAAAGCTAAACACCAAAATAAAATAAAATAAAATAACCCAATCAATAAATGGACAAAGGACCTCAAGAGACACTTCTCAGAAAAAATGATGTAACCATCAATCAACAAATACATGAAAAAATGTTCATCATCACTAGCAATTAGAGAAATGCAAATCAAAACCACTCTAAGATATCATTTTACTCCAGTCAGAATGGCAGCTATGATGCAAACAAACAACAATAAGTGTTGGCGAGGATGTAGGGGAAAAGGTACACTCATATACTGATAATGAGACTGCAAATTGGTGCAGCCAATATGGAAAACTGTATGGAGATTTCTTGAAAATTTGGGAATAGAACCATCATTTGACCCAGCTATTCCTCTCTTTGGTCTATACCCAAAGGACTTAAAAACAGTATACTACAGGGACACAGCCATATCAATGTTTATAGCAGCACAATTCACAATAGCTATACTGTGGAACCAACCTAGATGAAATAAAAGAAATGTGGATAAAAGAAATGTGGCGTATATATATATATATACAATGGAATATTACTAAGCAATAAAACAGAATAAAATCATGGCATTTTCAGGTAAATGGATGGCGTTAGAGAAGATAATGCTAAGTGAAGTTAGCCAATACCCCCCTTAAGAAAACAAATGCTGAAGCTTTCTTGGCTATAAGGAGGCTGATTCATAGTGGGATAGGGAGAGGGAGCATGGGAAGAATAGACAAACTCTAGATAAAGAAGAGGGGTTGGAGGAGAAGGGAGGGGGCATGGGGTATTTAATGATGGTGGAATGTGATGATCATTATTATCCAAAGTACAGGTATGAAGACAGGAATTGGTGTGAATATATTATATATACAATCAGAGATATGAAAATTTGTGCTTTATATATGTAATAAGAACTGTAATGCATTCCATGGTCATATATAAATAAAAAAGAAATTATTACTTAATTTCAGTATCACAAGTAATATACTATGATCTTATCAAATAACAGTATTAATGACTGGACTAACAAAATCCCCAAAGTATAAAATGAATTTACTTAAAAGGCAAACTTACCATATTACAACTTCATTTATTAGAGAAATGCAGAGACAAATCTATAAGCACAAATAATACTTTATACTTTCCATAATTTGACATGATGATATAATGTGCCAAAAACTCCTCCCTGAACAACTTATTCCTTTCTCTTCAATAATTCTCAGTCAATCCACAAAATGCAGGCACATTGTTTAATTTTCAAGTTAGCCAAAGCCTATTTAGCACATATTTGCCAGGCATAGTAGTAAGTTTTGGGGAACAGAAATAAGCAGTAAGAAAAACTGATCATGATTTCTTCCCTTGTGGGTCAATCTTAGAGATCTGAAAAGCCATATAAGCTTGGAGTTGGCCATCAGGAAAGTCTGTTAAAGAATAAATCTCTTCCCTAGAGGAGTTGATCCTCTGCTGACTGGTGGAGTAGTTCAAAGACAGCTTATCAATCAGCCTAAGGAGTTCAAGGGTCAGTCTTTTCCTTTACTCCCATACTTTCCTTTCTTTTTTCCTCTTTCTTACTACCCGAAATACTTACTCCTGCTTATTTAGGGGTTACTGGGGTAAATAAACTAAACACACAGAGGGTAGAAGTTCTGGGGAACTTGCCATATAGAGAAAAAGCAGACAAGAAAGAAACAACTGGGTGGGTTACTTTGAGAGAGATGCTTCTCAAAGGGAAACTAGGCCTCTCTGTTAGTCCATAAATATTTCTTGACTATTCATGTGCTAATAATACTGGGCAAATAATGTTGAACAAAAGACAAGCTCCAATGGTACTTATGATTTTGCAGAGGAGAAAGACATTAACCAAACTTTATAAAGGCAAACAATAATAAATGCTATGAAGGAGAACTCTTGAGTCCTGTTTCAGAGGATCCTGATTTGAACTGTGGGCTCCGTGGGATTCTCCTGAGACAGCAATGTTTAACTTGGGATATTTAAGCTGAGCAGGTAAGATATTGCTAAAGGAAGAAGAAAGAACTTTGGGGGCAGAAATATGTATAATATGGAGAATGGAAAAATCAAGAACGTATCAAAAAATGAAGAGATTTAAGAATAATGTGGCTTAAGGACAGGGAACTAGAGAAAATTCCAAGTATAGCTGATGAAATATACTCAGGCAAGTATATCAAGTAAGTTGTCAAAGACTAGTTTAAAGGCTTGGTTCTTCAGCCTGAGACTAGTGGCTCTGCTGACATAAACATAATAAGTCTGAAGAGAATACCTTTCATTGCCTCTGAAAAGAAGAACCACAAGGCTGATGGACAGAAGTAGGAAGGAGACAGCTTTCACTGTATAGCCTGTTGTGCCTTTTGAAGTTTATTTTTTTATATTTATTAATTTTTTAAAAGAAAATAATATTATATATATTTAAATCACTGCCTCATAGAAAGAATTGATTGGGAGGAGGGTGGCAGCTAAGAGAGGAACAGAAGGCCTTTGCTGTGGTAGCAGTAAAGAAAGAAGTTCAAAATGATGACCTTAAATCATTCTAGTCAACAATTTTTTATAATAAATTGCAAAATAAAGGTAAGAAAGAAAATGTGTCAAAAATAAATCCTAGATCTCTGACTTGTACCTGGATAGATAGTTCTATCATTCACTACAAGGAAATACTAAAAGAGGAATAGATTGAGTTGAATATCAGCTTTTTACAAGCTTGCATTTGAGATTCCCTAACTGCATCCAAAAGGGAGATCAAATGTTGAGGTTGGGAGTTCAGAGGGGATATATGGACTGAAGACATGCATCTGAGAGCAAACAGTAGGAAAATATTTCTAAGGCAGAGATATCAATGAGCTCCTCTAGAGAAACCCCCTATTGCAGTTTATTTTAAATTATTTGCATTAAATTGATAACATTTCTTTCAAATAACTAAATTTTAAGAATACATATTGATCTTAGTAAGTCTCATCAAAAGTAAAGGGACGAAAAAGCAGATCTAGCATACTTCTTGAGTAACACAAAATGGCACACTGAATTGAATTAGCCTGGGATGGACTTTTAATTATTTTTTAGATGACAGAATCTAATTATAAACAAGCCACATATGGCAAATATCCATTGTGTTAACAATAAAGAAATCTCCCAGGACGGATATGTGAATCTGTTGGACTATTAAAAACAGTGATTACCAAATAAGATGCTATAGAAATGGCAAGTACTGTAGATGAGTCATTAGGTAAACTCTCAACTAGCTCTGAGGGTGTCAAGGGAACATCAGGGTGAATGCTGTGTCTGGTAATCACAAACACTTAGCAATATTAAAGGGACTATTAGGATCCAGAGCCATTTATTAAAGAACCCATTTATGTGAAACAGGATCTGGAGGAGGTGAAGAACAGTGTATAGAACTCAAGAGCAATTGGAAATAAATTAATATTAACTTAAAAAAACAATGATGTAAAAGATGGCTTTGGAGAATGTTCTATTGAGGCAAATGCTAATGTCTTATTGAGACAGCTATCCTATTGAGGCAGCTGCTCTTGGAACATTATAGTTTCATTCATCATTCCTAGGCCACATTCCTACATTCCTAGTAGTTACTGAAAGGTATAAAAGCTAGAACACACTTATCCTGATTTAAAAGGATGAAAAGAATAACAACAAAAGCTAATTTTTTCCTAAAGAATAGAGAAAAAAATTATTGAAGAGAGGTTATAACATGATATACCCACAAATAAGTACAACAGCTAAAATATCTTTCAGGCAACTAAAAATGCTGACTAAAAATTTATAATTCAAAATAATTTAATCTGTGCTATTCTTGTTATAAGATACCTTTTTATGAGAACTAAAAATAGAAGGCATCTCTACAATAATAGATTGGGAAGGGGGTGGGAATAAAAGCAAATGATATTCTGATATATGCTACAAAATTAAGGAGCCTTGAAAACATGCTAAGTGAAAGAAGCAAGTCACAATAGGCTAAAAATGGGTGCTGGGTTGCAGCTCAGTTGTAGAGTGCATGCCTGGTATGTGAGAGATAGTGGGTTCAATCCTCAGCACCACATAAAAATAAATAAATAAAAATAAAGACAGGGCTGGGATTGTGGCCCAGTGGTGGAATGCTTGACTGAGTTCAATTCTCAGCACAATAACCATATAAAATAAAGGTCCATCTACGCTTAAAAAAAAAACAAAACCTGGGGTTTGGGATGTGGCTCAAGTGGTAGTGCGCTCGCCTGGCATGCGTGAGGCAATGGGTTCAATCCTCAACACCACATAAAAATAAAATAAAGACATTAAAAAAATAAAAATTAAAAAACCAAAAACCTTTACAAAAATAAAGGCATTGTGTCCATCTATAATTAATTTTTTTAAGTATGCTAAACATGGTAGGACTCCATAAATATTGAATGGTAATAATAGGCAAATCCACAGCAACAAAAAATGAAAGTTCAGTAGTGATTACTAGGACTATATGAGAGAAAGGAATAGGAAATGATTGCTGAGTCTACTAGGGTTTTGGGGAGGGTGATAAAAAAAATTCTGCAACTGTAATTATACTAAAATAGATGAAAATTCACTCAATTATATGTCTTAGCAGTGTGAAATGTATGGTACATTAATTATATCTCAACAAAGTTGTTTTCAAACATATACCTGATGAAAATTCACATCTTGGGCAAAAATACTATTTAAAGAAGACATACTAACCTGAAATAAGTGCAATGATATCTGCATTTTGAGGTTTACAGAGGTCACTACCTAAATATATTTGCTTCTATCTTTATTCATTCTCTAAATTACATCTGGGAGTATGTGTAACATGATATTTAATGCTCAATGCTTATTATACTAGCATATTTATTATCAAGTGCTTATACTTATTTAGCAAACACTTCTACTACGTGCTCCCTGTGGGATAACTTTTGATTTCCCAAATTTATTCTGTGGTGCTGGTACTCTTCTTAATCCTAGAGGAAAATTCAGAGATTACTAGGCCAAGGTTAATGACAGAGTAAGAAATGAATGTGAAATTTGAATCTAAACAGACTGGCTCCATAGCCTATGCTTTTAACCACATGCTATACAACTACTATAATAAAAATGAACATGTTTAAAAAAGATAATAAAAGGCAGCAGAATACAACAGACATGAGTATGTCAATATGTAAATCAATGGAAGTGTAACTGATGTGATTCTGCAATCTGTATATGGGGTAAAAATGGGAGTTCATAACCCACTTGAATCAAAGTGTGAAATATGATATATCAAGAACTATGTAATGTTTTGAACAACCAATAAAAAAAGAAAAAAAAAGAAAAAAGAAAAAAGATAATAAGTATTACATTAAATATATTAAAATATATATCAAAGGGAGAATTAAAAAACCCAGAGCCAACATAAATTTTCTAATGTTTTGTAAAAAAATTCTCATATTTTAGGCTATAATTTACAATTATAAAAATCTTGTCAGAAATCAGCATAGATAGAAAAGATGTGCCTTAAAATTTTGTTATATGACTCAAGAATAGAAAAATGCTGTTGTTGAAAGTACATGTAAAAAAACTTAAAAGTTTCTTCATGAACTGTAAGAGTAGAAAAAACAATATATTAAGATTAATAAGTGCATGTGATTTTAAGTATTATTATAACAAAATCAATAAAATATTAAATAAATATTTGAGTTATTTATGATCAAGTCTGTGAAAAACAGGGGTTCAGTCTATGTTCAAGATAACTTTTCTATGGGTAATACATGGCACATGTAACTGGACAATTTTCTATTAAAAGTATCTGATAACTCTTAATTTTTTCTCTTCCCCTGTGAAATCAACACTTTGGCAGCTAACCAATAAATCTGACTCATTTCAGAAAGCCAAATATTAGCAGAATTTCATTTTACTTTTTATTTATCTTCAGTACTACTACTTTGATTTTGTCATACCTTACCTTACCATATGGTAAGTGACTTTTAAGAACACTCAGAATCTCTTCTATAACATGAAAACTAAACAGAATACAACGATCTCTTTCAGGTTTAATGGTAATTACTATTTGACACAGGGTTTGATACAACCCACAAAGATAAATGAAATACATATATTTTCATTTCTCAAAAAAAGTCTCTTATCAGTTTCAAATACTTCCTTATTTTCCCAACCATCTTTAAGACACAGTGCACTGTCATCCCTAGGTAGTCAGTCAAGGGGGCCAGTGTTCAGACTCCCTGACAAATCTCCTTCAGTGGCTGCTCCATTTCCAACACAGACAAATGAACTTCCTGGCTATGAAGAGTTCATTTACCTGCTATCATCTTCAAGATCTTGTAACAAACCACTCATCTTGACAGTACAAACGTGAAACAAACCTCCAACTAAGTTCTTGGGACTGAGTTTGATAGACTTTTGGTTTAATTGACTCTGCACTGAGCTATCTTTGCATTTTAAACATGAAACAAAGTCAATCAAGGATAAACAAGGTTTCAATATTTTTTCAATATTTTCTGTACTTTTTTCCACACCAAGCAGTCAGAATCCTCATTGTTAAATAATTTTGCATTTTTAAAGTAAAAACAAGACCTATATAAATACGTATATGTGTCTACATACATACATACGTACATATTCATATTATGGCAAAAAACAAGCCTTATTGCTACTCCTTTTCTCAGAAAAATAAGCATATTCCCTTAAATCAGTCTTCTTATTTGTCTTCAGCTTGATTTTCTCTTTCATGTCCTGGCAGATTACTTCAGGCTACCTGCTCTTCTGCATGGCTTGCATATAACCAACTGTGCCATTTCATTAGCCACAACCCATTCCTGATGCCTGGAGAGATCATAAGCACTGATGGCTTTGACTCCTTAGGAAAAGCTGTTTCCCACCAGAGAGCCACTCTGCCTGTCTGCTTTAGGGTCAGAGTGTTATAGAGGAAACTGCACTCAGGCTTCATGAGCAAGCTGTCCAAAATGGCTCCTGTATAACAGGAAACTATTATAAACACTTGAAATTAGAACTTAAATTTTATGTTCTTGTATAATGCTTCGGCCACCTGCCAGAATATATGAGCATACAGAAGTTTTAATCAACATTCAATGGACTCTAAAATAGCAATTTCAAGGAGGGAAGCCCCAGTTCTCCTCATAACCATTTTGAATAATCCAGTTTATTTTCCATCCCAGATCTTTACAATGTCCAAAAAGATCTAACAACCAGCTTATATGAGATATAGGATTCAGTGACAATATAGGGATTTAATGAGCAAAATCCAACATGAGGGGACCTATCTTCAGGCCAATTAACCTGGTTTCTTCATCAAATAAATTGTTATGAGAGAGACAGAAAAAGAAAAAGACAAGAAAATGACAGAAACTGTTCTGTAGATTTTAATATATATAAAGGACATAAACAACATGTAAAATATATATCTTGTTAAGAGTCCTGATTTGATCAATTGTAAAATGTAAACAAAATATTTATGAGGCAATTAGTGAAAATTCAAATATATTATTTGATATTAAGGAATTATTGTCAAAGTTTTAGGTATGGCAATGGTATTAAAGCTTATCTTTTGTAGATATTGATGGAAATTTATTATGCCTGAAATTTGTTTTAAAATAATCTTGGGAGGAAGTAGAAGAGTTTATTAAAGTTATGGAATGTTTACACAGTGTTTTGCCATGCCATCCTCCATACTCTTAACTATACTTTTAAAGTTTTAATAGTAATAGTAATTGTTATTGACCCTAGTAGTTCTCCTTACCTAAGGGGAATACATTTCAAGATCCCTACTGGATCTCTGAAACATGATTGGTACCAAACACTATATACACTATGGTTTTGCCTATATATACATATCTATGATGAATTTTAATTTATAAATGGTCATAGTAAGAGATTAACAATAAATAAAAATAAAATTATGATAACATGCTGTAATAATATCGGCAGCATTGGTTCTTGTGTTTGGGGGGGACATTAATAAGTAAAGTAAGGTTTCTTGAACACCAGCACTGTGACAGTCAATCAGATACAAGACATCTATTTATCAGGTGGTGTATACAATGTGGATATGACTAAAGGCAGATAGCATATACAACATGAATATGCCAGACAAAGTGATGATTCATATCCCAGGAAGGATGAAGTACAATGATGAAGTATTATCATACTACTCAGAAAAACATAATATTTAAAACTTAAAATTAATTATTACTGAAAATTTCCACTTAATATCTTTGAATCACAATGTGATGATGTGTAACTAAAATCATAAAAAGCGGTTAAATAATTAAAAGATTAAAATGTTTATAGTCTGTACATTTTCCTCCCTTTGAGTTCTTAATGTTACCACGTTATTGCCTTTATTTATTATAGCACTTTACCTTTTTACACATAATTTCCCCTTCGTTCCTCAGTTCAGCAAAAGTGTGGTACTCATTCCTCTCCTCATATCCCACATTCATCTCTATTATTGCACACATTACATTTTAGTGCTATGTTGGTTTGTTTCTAATACTGGCAACTTTATCAATTGTAAATATTCCAGAGAAGTAAATCTTAATTTACTTTGGCAATATAATAAAAAAAGCTACACATAATCAAAGTTATTCCTTTGTCACCCTTTCTAATAAATGAGAGTAATAAATAAAATCCTCCAGCTCAGCCTACAAAACTCTACTAAAACATAGCAGATGCAAGCAGGATATGCTACCTACTCTATTTACAACAGAGTTCCTCCTCATTAGTACACAAAAAGAACAGCCATTTAATCTTCTTTGCAATTTCATCCCTATTTTTACTTTCCTCTAGACCCATATCTCATCAGTCTCTCATTTTAAATTATCTATCTCTACTGTATAGTGAATTAGCAAGTTAGAAACCAATTGTTTTTCTTCAAGGACTTACCATACTGTCAGGTAAATAGCAGACAGCAAAAAACAAAATAGAAAAAAATTATTTGGGATAGATGGATATAACGATATCAAGCTCCAAAGTAAAATAAATAAGTAACTTTATGTTTCCTTTTTTTTAGTTAAATAGAAATGCAAAATCATGCAATTTTACTGTAAATAATTTTAAATGCCTTCACATGCATTGAAAGCAAATAATATTATAGCATGAGTGGAAAGGAAGCATATATCTTTTAAAATTACACATTACATATTTGAGTTCTGCCTTGTGGAAAATAGCTATTTATTTAGGAAGAAGAGAAAAGAAAAACTTTTATGATTATATATATAATCATATATATATATATAATGAAATTATATATATATAATCATAATGAAATTGGAAGTTTTAAAGATAATTAATTTACAGATACTCAAACTTTACTGTAAATGTCAGTGTCAGACCTTATACCCATTAAGAAGAATATTTTGGCTGGGCTCAATGGTACATATCTGTAATCATAGCATCTTGGGAGGCTGAGGTGGGAGGATTGCAAGTTCAAACCCAGCCTCAACAAGAGCAAGGCACTAAGCAACTCAGTGAGAACCCATCTCTAAATAAAATACAAAATAGAATGAAGATGTGGTTCAGTGGTCAAATGCCCCTGAGTTCAATCCCCAGTACCCGAAAAAACAGAATACTATTTTGTTTTATAGATTGTGACACATATATCAACAAATACAGCTATCATGGAGATCTAGTGTAATTCTACTATTTGATTTAAAAGATGCTCAAAAAATAGTCTAACTTTCTGATGAGTAATTCCTAAAGGATGTTTTTATTTATAATATAAAGTAAACTGCCTAGATGTTCTTACTAAGGATAGAAATCAGCCATTTTTATATAGCCCCTCTTATCTAACAGAAATCACTGGACTGTAGAGCCAACCATGTTTTCTCTTTACTTACACATAGAAATACAGTAAAAGCATCAAAAATTGTAAATGAAAAATGATTATAAACTCTTAATAAATATATATCAAGTACATAAAAAACTGTACTCACCTTTTAATGAGAACTATATATTTTTTTTATTGTACTTGCACAGTAAGCACACAAATCTCCAAAAGTTACCAAGTCTGGGACACTACAAAAATCAATTTTTCATTGAATGGCTGTTCATACCCATTCAGCATGAATTATTGCCTTATTAAGTACCAGAAATTTTTTCTCCCTAGCTATACACCCCATTGTACCAAACCTGGTTAGATGAAGCAGAAACAAATTCATATTTCCTAACACTTATTCAAACTCTTTGGACTAGAAAGTGTATTGCAGTTAGTCTTCACATTTCATCAACTTATTCTTCCAGTCAGGTTCATACCAACAAGGCTCTCATGTATCATTGCTTTTTTCTTTTTATGAAAAAGAAAAGAATCCCCACTAATTTCACAGTACAATGATTCATTCATTACTTAATCTTGTTTCTTAGTCTATTAAAATTAAAGATGCATATGCCCTATTGTACCATGCTATTATATTCAATTGTTGGCTGAAATACTGTTAAAAATGAAATTTAAACTACTCTAAAATATCTTTAATGGATATTTCTAAAATCCTACTCACTTATCTTTTTGATTTATATTTCACTGACTGGTTGGCAGATCATTTATTAGATTTTTAAAGTTCTTCAAGAAACATAAATAATGACAGGTTGATAGGCATTAGCATTATTATCCCACTTGGTATATACATATATTTTAGGATTTTTCTGAGAGAGAATTGTGAGCATCACATCAGCAAATAGCATGTTCTCTTGGAAGTTCAAGAAGAAAATAAAAACTAGAAAGCCCAAACTTCAACTTGAAAACAAATCCTTTTCATAAGCAAAACTGTTGTATCTGACTATCAAATTTATTTCAGGAGAAAAATGGTAATGGTGGGCACATACTGTCAACAATATTTACAAAAATGAATTTTAATTGGAATATTAAATGCTCTGAATGCTCTGAATCTTAATTTCTGTGAACTAAGGATAGTCAATATAATCTTTAGTAGCAGTTTGAGTTTACATTTCACCCAGGAGATGGTTGTAATATGAAAATCACTGTAGATTAGTTATTATTAATGCTCTGCTAAGGGAAGGTATATATACAGAAACATGTGGGTAATAATTCTTCTTTTTCTCCAGGATCAGGATGAATATGGACTTTCTGGTTCTGAGTTTGTTTTAAGAAAAAGGAACACCCAAAGTCAGATGTTTCCTTAAGCCAAGTGCAGATATTATCAGTGTATAAACTTTGGGGATGGTGATAACAACCCTAAAGATAGCAGAGTTGTGGCAAAGCTAGGTCATAAAATCCAACTCTGGCTGGCTCTATTCATGCAGAAAATGTCAGTGGCAACTGTTCACTAGGAAAACAAGGGGTTAAGGAATAACTACTCGAAAAGTAATGATATTAAGACCTGTTCTGGGTAGGCATTTTCCTTTTACAAAGTTCTGTAACTTTGGTTAAATAAACTGGGATTTACAATAGGTAAAAACCATGGTACTTTACTACCTCTCTAAACCACCTATAATGTCAAAGTAGTCAAAAAGAACAGTTTGTGCCAAATGTATTTCATAAGAAGGAAACCTAAATGAGATAAACTATTAAAATTTTAAGTCTGAATGAGCCCTAATTAGTGTAAGCATAGAGGAAGAAAAAGTCATGTGATTCTTTCCTCAAAATCCAGCATAGCCATTTTTTACTCTGTGCTTTCAGGCAAGATACTTAATCCTTCAGCAGATGAATTCACCCATGTGCAAAGTAAGGAATTCTCTTATTTCTTCATATATTGTATAGAATTAAGTGAGAAAGTGACTTTCCTGGGTCCTGTCCATTAATGTACCATTAATAATCAACCCAAAAAACACATTCAACTCATATTAAAAACTTCTGTCACCATTTTCTTCTCTCTTACTTACAAGTTAAAAAATAAAATGAGGTATGAACAATACTCTTTGTACTGTCATGTGTAACTAATTAAAACAAAAAAAATAAGAAAAAAATGATAAATGTTTGAGGAGATAAATATGTTTAACCTGATTTAAACATTATGCAATGTATACATGTATTGAAACATGAATATATACAATTTTTATGGTTTTATATATCAGCTAAATTTAAAAAAATACTCTTTGATATAACTAGGGATCTGAAAACAAACACACATAAACTGACCATTCACTGCTGGGTTTTTGTTGTTGTTTGTATGTTCTGTTTTCATGAAAAAAGAAAAGTCTATGGCTTGAGGGATGTATCTACCTTATCTTTCTGTGTTTTGGGGATATGTCATATAGTAAGGAAATATTAGCTCCTAAAGATATAAATGTATTTTATAAAAAATAAAAATAAAGCAGAGACTTAAAATTCAAGATCCTAACCATTAAGAAACTTACAATAACATGGACAGGAATCTTGCTTTCACCCTTATGAGCTAAGGCCACTCAGGTTGGTCAGTGATTAAAACTGAAAATTATAGACCACCATACTACAGATTTAGGGTTTTAAAACAGTATTGACAGTGATTTATTCTGATTATAGAAGTAATTCATATTCATTCTAAATAAAATTTGGAAAACAATTAAAAGTCCAAAAAAAGAAAAATAGTAAGCATGCTCCTTTCATCTAAAGACAATATATGCAATATTAAGATTGGATAATTAACATGTTTTTGGTGTAATGTTCTCATATAAAATTGACACCATACAGAAACTATTTATGATTATAATTTTGTTTTATATAGTTAGTATCATATCACATGATTTTTAAAAATAACAGATATTGCTCAAAATCATATATTTAAATAGTTACATAGCAATTAGATTAGACACCATGTAAATTTTGAAAAATAAATCTCCACATTTTTGGAAGTCATAATGTTTCTTACATTTTATCATTAGAAATAAATGCAATATGATCTTATAAAAAATATTTGCACACATATTTCTTTATCTTCATAAAATAAATTTCTAGACTAGAAAAATACAGTATATCTTATAAAATAACATTCGTATTCATCTTTATTTTCACAAAATAAATTTCTAGAAATTATATTAATCTTCAGGCATATTACTAAACTCATCTATGCAAAAATTGCACTAATTTATTCTCACCAACTACTGGACACTTCTTGTTAAAAGGGGAGGAAGTATACCTGAAAGCAAACATGGTTTTAAATTCAGAAGGCAAAATCATTAAATCAAATATTTTGAACACTGGGAATAGTCTAATCACAAAAATATATCCTTGCCCTTGAAAAGTTTGGATTTCATGGATCCCAGATAGTTTATGAAATAAAATATCAAACTTTGTACTATATGAATTCAGCATTACAGTAGTAAAATAAAAATTCTTATTATCAAATGATTTAATAATTTATAATTACTTATATGACAACATATCAGAGAAAAATGTAAAATCATTCATTTTTCATTATAAGTAATGAAGCAAGTATTTCTTTCCTTTCTTGTAACACATATATAATAAAAATATTATCCCCTGCTGGATATAAAAATATATCCTTCTATATCCAAAATGGTCCTGCACTATACCGTAATGTCTTCAGGACTGTGAATACTAAAACTTACTGATAAGAACTAGAAAACTGCTATTCATAGAAATAATTAGGAATAGACAGTACACAATCTGTTTATAAGGAATTACCTACCCTGAAGGAAAGAGTGGGTTTATGGTTGTAGAAAGCTGTGACCACAAACAATTAATCAAAAGCAGCTGTAACTAAATTCTACCCAATAAATATAAAATTTTCTAGGACTATCTCTTAGAGAAAATTGGTTAAAATCCAAGTACAAATAATTTTAAGCATCTATTAATAAAAATTTACTCCTCTTGAATGGCAGAATATGTAAAGAACTTAACAAGCTAAGCACCAAAAAAACAAATAATCCAATCAATAAATGGGTCAAGGACCTGAACAGACACTTCTCAGAAGAGGATATACAATCAATCAACAAATATATGAAGAAATGCTCATCATCTCTAACAATCAAAGAAATGCAAATCAAAATCACTCTAAGATATCATCTCACTCCAGTCAGAATGGCAGCTAATATGAATTAAGCAACAACAAATGTTGGCGAGGATGTGGGGAAAAATGGTACACTCATATACTGCTGGTGGGACTGCAAATTGGTGCAGCCAATATCGAAAGCAGTATGGAGATTCCTTGGAAATCTAGGAATGAAACCACTATTTGACCCAGCTATTCCTCTTCTTGGACTATACCCAAAGCACTTAAAAACAGCATACTACAGAGACACAGCCACTTCAATGTTTATAGCACAATTCACAATAGCTAAATAGCTAAACTGTGGAGCCAACCTAGGTGTCCCTCTGTGGATCAATGGATTTAAAAAAAAATGTGGCATTTATATACAATGGAATATCACGCAGCACTAAAAAAGAACAAAAGCATGGCATTTTCAGGTAAATGGATGGCATTGGAGAAGATAATGCTAAGTGAAGTTAGCCAATTTCCAAAAAACAAATGCCAAATGTTTTCTCTGATATAAGGAGGGTGGCTCATAGTGAGGTAGGGAGGGAGAGCATGGGAAGATTAGATTAATTCTAGATAGGGAAGAGGGGTGGGAAGGAAAGGGAAGGGGAAGGGGATTAGCAAGGATGGTGGAATGTGATGCTCATCCTTATACAAAACACATGTATGAAGATTTGAATTTGGGGCCAACATACCTTATATACAAAGGCATGAAAAATTGTGGTATATATGTGCATTAAGAATTATAATGCAAAATAAAAGAGTACATGTATAATGGTATAAGTTGGCATGAACATACCGTATGTACACAGATTCGAAAAATAGTCCTCTATATATGTAATAAGGATTGTAATGAAAAATAAATAAATAAATAGAAAGGGGAAAAATAAGTTTACAAAGTGACAGAATGCTGTCTTCCAGTTACAAAACCACATGTATGGTATAAAAATGCAACATATAATAAAGAAAAAATATACATATATGAAACATGTTTTCTGGGTACAATTCATAATTACAAAATCATATTAACTTACTCTGTAACATGGAAGCACAAGCAGGACAAATAAAGTCTCAATGATGGCATCCTGGAAAGATGTTACTCTCAGCACTTCTTGTCAAAATTGTTATTATAATTTTCTAGTTATGAATGCTTTCATATCCTAGACTGTATTTGTAAAATAAATATCTTGTTGTATACTTTTACCATTCAAGAGGCAAAAACATTAGAGTATAGAATCAGAAAATCATAGATAAGATTATTACATTTTTATATGTTAAAGAAAATTCATTCCATTATTTCTAACTCTTCAAAGTATTCTGGTTATAGATAGCTATAGGTAGATAAATACACATATGTAAATAATCATCAACAATGTTGCACACAAAATAAACCCAACGCCTAGGATAGTCAAAACATACAATCTATAAAGGTGACATTTTAAATTGTATAATTTAATCCATTATAACATTTGAGACTAAACACTGTTCACTTTATACAGAAAGTAGTAGCAATTAAGCTTGGATGTAATTATGTGCTTTTACAATTGCTAATAATAACTTTAGAATTAAAAACTGTTGTAAAATGCAAATTTAACTTCCATCCAAAATGCTAGTTTTTCAAATCAACCAGCTTTTCAGTTATTTTAGGACCCTGCCATATTCAATGATGCTGTACAGCTCTCTCTATTGCTCCTGAACAGGTAAGAAGTTCTACTGTGTAGACTTTTTCCCAAAGTTCCACCAATATATATTCTGTTAAATAATGGAGATGACAAATGTGGTTGTTTATATAATATCCTTGAATTATTAACTGAAGAATAAAGATTTTATTCTGTAAACTAAATTCTAGATCTCCTTTCCAAATGATTCAGCCCATAGATCACATATAATCAAAGTTAGAGACTGTCTAATCTTTATCTAATAGATGCTTTGTAGACCCACTTAATTTCAAACCACCCCTGAAATAAGGATGAACAAAATTAAATGGGCATTCTTCTATGATAAGCATATGCTTAATATTTAGGTACCTATTTTGTTTTACTGAATGTCACAATGTGCCTTTAGAAATTCTAAACTAGATTACATAAAATTATGAACATTTTGAAAGTTAAAATGTTTCTGGCAACATACTCCTAAGAGTGTTTTCTCTTCAGGTTGGTGCTCATGATATTTATAAAATATAAAGCTTTTATCTGGTTCATATGTTTTCTGAAAAAAACAAAAGCTTTTTCTGTGATGTTTTAAAAATTTTTCCAAATTAAGAGAACACTCAGGTAGCAAAAATAAACTCACTAAACAAAAGGGTACAAAAGAAAATAAATTACTTTTGAAACGGGCAAAGTACATTGGGTAGGCAATCAGTAGACCTACATTTTGTTTCTAAAATTTTCACCAATTTGCTATGAAAGCTTTCATGAAATAATAAATGTTTAGATCAGCATTGTGTCACAGAAAAATAAATGAATTTTAAGTTTTCTAATAGCCATATTTAAAAGTAAAAAAGCTGAAATTTTGATATTTTACTTAATCCAATATACACAAAGTATTATTACTTCAACGTGTAAACAGTAAAAAAATATTAATTAGGTGTTTTACATTTTTAAGTGAGAATTTTTTTTTCTCTTCTAATTTATTCTGATTTGTTATACATGATGGTAGAATACAATTCATTTCATATTATACACGTAGAACACAATTTTCAAGGTACTGACTGTACACAAAGTATTTTCACACCATTCATGTTTTATAGATGTACTTAGGGTAATGATGTCTAACTCATTCCACCATCATTCCTACCCCTTTGCCCCTCCTTTTCCCTCCGTCCCTGTTTGCCCTATCTAAAGTTCTTCCATTTCTCCCATCCCCCCACCATCACCATTATGCATCTACATCCTCACAAAGATGGTGTTTTACATTTTTATTACTAATTCTTCAAAACAATGTATATTTTGCACTTAGAACCTGTCTCAATTCACACAAGTCACATCTTAAGTACTTCACTGAATTTGGTACAACAGTACACTGTGCACTTTGGTTTTTGCTTACTAAATAATGCCATTTGCAAAGGATATTTTAAGGCTCTGTTTGTAACATTCTAATTCTGGTTAAAATTAATCAATGATGATATGATGCTAAGTTCTTCCACATCTCACAAATATGAGCAACCAGACTTAATCAATGTTATATATCTCCAAACAAATACAATGGCAAACTAAATGCAAAATTTTACTTAAATTTGTGAAATTATATCATAATTGTGTTTATATTATTACAAAGTTGTATGAAATCTTTTAAGAAGTTAAACTCCAAATGTTCAATAGAAATGCCATATATGGAAAAATGATAATTACCACCAACAAATCTATAAGCAGTATTTTCATTTGAAATTTTATATATATATATACACACACACACAAACATATGTATGTCTATATATACACACACAGACATACATATATATATATATATATATATACACACACATATATCTATATGTGTGTGGTGTGTATATATGTGTGTGTGTGTGTGTGTATGTATCCACTTCAATTTTCACATTAAACAGTTGTGGTTTCTAAGAAATTTGTGATGACACTCATATTTGCTAATGTATGTTTTGAGTCTAGTATGGTAAGTCATTTTGCTTAAAAATTAATGAACCTCTATGACCCAACTGGCTCTTGACTCATTGCCACACTTATCTTGAATATCCACTGTGAAAAGTTCAAAGATTTAATGTTTTAATAAGATAAAAGGAATAATTTTATGATAATGTATGCCAATTATGAAGTTAAACAATAAAAATAAACTACAAAGATAATTGAATCAAGGCAATAAATACAGGAGCAAAATTAAAGAAAATGTATATGAATATAAGAGAATTACTAAGCCTAATGTTAATTTTTTGAAAAAACTAAGATATCAAATATGCTTCTGGTGAGAAATAATGAAAAGAAAACTATCACAATAGCAAGGTCCAAATAAATAGCAAGAAAGAAAAGAGAGCACAATCAGAAACTTAATAGAATCAAAAGTAAGAGAAGTATATAAATAATTTTATGGCAATAAATGGAAAACTTCCATGAAATAGAATTATCTTTATAAAAAGATAGTCAATATCAAAAAAGAATAAAACTTCAAGTAAATCTACAACTTTTTAAAAACATAATTATAAGTTTAAAATCTTTCCTTGAATAAAACAGAATAAAAGATTTTTCGACACAAGTTTCATCAAGGTTTCAACCACAAAGTATTTCAATCTTATACTTTTGCAGAGAATGTGAGAAAAAGGAGAGTGAAACGTGGAATGACCTGTTTCCTAACTCTACAAAGCCAATATAAACTTGTCACTAAAATGCAAAAATGAAAAGGGAAAACCATATGCTCTCTCACTCCTGGTATGTGCACACAGATATCCTGAACACAATAATCAAAATGAAAATTCAGAGACATAAAAATATTTGTACTATTTGACTAACTTCAACTTTTATGAATATAAGAAAAATTACAATAAAAAGATAAATAAATGGCATTCACCATAGTAAGAGGCCAAGAAAAATTATAATCACCTCACTAGTTGCAGGAAAAAAGTATTTAATAAATCCAACAAACTGTTATGGTAAAAAGTTTTAGCAAACAAACAAAAAAAGAAATTACCCATCTAAAACCTGCAAGAAGTATTGTTAATCACGAGTGGTTAGGTATCCCTGTCAATGGTATAGCAGTTCTCCCTTGTCCAAGAAAACTTGGATTTATGAAAATATTTCACACACTGCATATACAGTTTTTTCCTCCTTTAACTCATTTATATCAAATATTTTGGTCATAATCATGCAAAGCTGACTGACTAACACAGGACTTAGAATATTTTCTCTATGTTTTGTATGCAGTGCAGACAACTGGACCTTGGGACCCAGTTGATGATGTCCCAACGTAACAGCAGATTCAGAGGCTCCAAGAGAAAAATACCATGAAAAAACTCAGTTTATAATCCAATAGTATGATAGTTCTTACTGTGAATGTTCTCCATCTTAAAGAAACTTAGTTTTGCCATACCTTAGGAGGGACTAGGCTATGGTGGCCATGAAGAAAAATGAAAGAAATAGAGTGGATGGGGAAAAGGCCAGGAAGTATGTTTACCTCCCATACTCATACAGGTTATAGGAGAGAAGATCTGAAATACCTGCAGGAAGAAAGTATTGCATGCTAAAGACAGCATACCATTTAGCAGATAAGAAACAGACAGTTGTTAAGGGCATGGTATGGCAGAAGGCATTAAGAAAATTCTCAATAAATATAGGTTGTCATCGTTTTAAAATTGATTGCTCTTAGCCAACTAGCAGAGATACAGAGTGAAATTTCTTTCAGAGGACAGTAATATATTCATCCCCAAAGAGAGCTTAAGAAGTCAGCTAGGGCTGTGTGATTAATCATTTCTAAGAATATTCAGTCTCTTGGTTATAATTTCAAAATGACAAGAAAAAATAGCAATTAGTATTTTTTATTATCTCATTTAAATCCCATGAGTGAGGTTAATGATAATGGAAGAATTATCATCTACATATTATAGATTAAGAAAGGGAAGCTTGCCCAATGTCCCAGGCCATATACTACTACTATCATCGACTCTTCAGACTAGGTAAGTTACAAACAACAGAAATTTATTTGAATCATGGGGTTTAGAGTTTGGAAATTGCAAGATCAAGGGGCCCCGTCTGGTGAGGGCTTTTTTTCTGGATTATAATATGATAGAAGGTATCACATGGCAATTCAAGAGGAAAAGGAAAAGGAAACAAAACTCCATTGTTTATAATTAACCCACTCGTATGATAACAGCCTTAATGAATGAGAGTGGTACCCCAAGAACTAAACATCACCTGAAGCTCTCATCCCTTAACACTGTCTCAAAAGTAATTAAATGTGAACATGAGTTTTGGAAGGGACATTCAGACCAAAGCAGAGAGGAAACCTGGCATGCTTTTTAGTAGCAAAACCTGAATCCAACCCAGGAAATTCAATAAAAGAAATGGTGTCTCTACAGATTTAAATTCTAGAGACTCAAAATCAGTCCTTAAACTATCTATGAAGTTCTTATCTAGAAATATAATTATTATACTAGAGATTAGGCTGCTTGAAAATAAGCTTTATATTATACTATCTCCCATCTTATTAAATTACATTCTGTTATTTTAAAAAAATGGGAGTGTCAGATTACTTTTTAACTATCAGGGACTGTCTAGGATTTAAGAGGTCCCATCGCAGAATAGACTCCAGTGTCCTGAAGTACTACAGACTATAGAACATTAGAGTTGGTTTAGTCATGTTCTGCATGAATTAGTTACTAGGGCTCTAATAACTAAGTACCACAAACCAAGCAGTTGACAATAGAAGTTTATTTACTCACAGTTTTGGAGGCCAAAATTCTAAAATCAAAATGGTGGCAGGGCCACAGTTCCTCCAAAGACTATAGGAAAAATTCTTGGTCACTTCTTTTAATTTCTGGTGGCTCTGGGCATTTCTTGGCTTGTGGCTACAAGTCCAAGCTCTGCCTCTATCTTATCATCTTTGCCTCTTTGCTGTAAGCCTTTTATAAACAACTATTGTCATTGATTCAGGGTCTACCTTAATGATCTTATTTGAGATCCTTTCATTACATCTGCGAAGAATCCTTTTTAAATCAGATGACATTCACACACTCTGACACATGGGCACAGTTTTTGGAGGACCACCATTTGACCCACTACACTATGGAAAAACTCAGTACTTTCACAGTTCCATGGGAAGCTCTGATATTGAATATCATTGAATAATGTTTTGTCATTCAGTCTGATGTCTAAGATATCACTTTACTATTGTCCCATCTGAAGGGCTTGATATGACCACATCATGAAACAAACCTGCCCTCCACATCTTGCCTTCAGATCTTTCCTCTGCTTCTGTGGAATAATTTGGAATTTCTGCTACTCTTGGCTCACTGTCATCAGTTAATTATCATCATTCTACTTTAGATTTGCCTTATTAGTTACCTTGTTGACTACACTTATGAACACAAAACCCAAGAGGTATGGTGGTTTTTTTTCTATTTTCCCTATACAGCATTGACCTTCTCTATCAAAATGAATACACATTTAATTTTTCTCAGGACCTTGATGATTTACCAAAATTTTAAGCCTATTTACTGATAAACTCTCTTTCAAGCTTAAATTTAAATGACTGCCCTAACTCTGGGGTACCTCAGCCTCAACCCAAATAGTATTAGAAGGTCAGGAACTCCAAACTGCCCACAACAAATGGATTGTTGCAGTGTGTCTCATCTTTAGTGTATTAAGAAGCACATTCTCCAAAGATTAACTTTCTCAGGATATGATACAAGGAGAATCAAGTCTTAGGCTTGCTAATATCCCTCTAAAGATTTACTATCATATACAAAAGAACTGTCTTTGAGAAAAAAAGTCAAGCACCTATCAGTCCTATATTAGCTATCTCACAAATCCAAACTTAAAACAAAAAAGTGTGTGTGTGTGTATGTGTATGTGTATTTAGAGAGAAAGAGTAAAAGTATATATAGTTTTATACATACATACATATATACACATACTTATATTTATATATGGAAAAGGAAGATAGTATGCTTGATAAAGTGATTTAATATATAAGATCTGTCTTATGAGTTATTGGGTATATACATTAAGAATTCTTTCATTAGAATAATATCTGTTCCATTAACCACCTTCCATCTGATTATTTTCATCATTACTTTATATAAAGCCTACCAACCTAAGTATTGCTTTGTGGTTGATGTTGCCTTTACAGAGAAGAAGAAAAATTTCTTCTTCATTAAAACAGTAACAATTTTCACATAAAATTGTTCTGGCTCATGCCTAATTTCATGTAGATGTATTTAAAGAACAGTGGCAGTACACATATTTCTGATGAAATCTGAAACCTAATCTTCTTTTGGATATGATTTCCGTAAAAATGATACAATTTTCAATGTTAAAATTATTTCTAAATAAAGATTCACCAAAAACTTTGAAAAAAAAATTTCCCCAAACAATCTATTTATGATTGGTTTTTACGTGTGGGCTTTCTTAAGTCCTAAAAAAAAGAAAGAAAAAAATCTCTGAACCTTTGCTTTTATTTGAGCATTCTGAACTCATTTAGCTGGAAAACCAAACTCCCTGTGGTCCCATTAAGTATGTTGCTAAGCAAACCATCTAGCACCATCTAGAAACAGGAGAATTGGATGTGAGCCAGTCTTACTCTTTGAGAGGAGGTCAGTGCATTTTAAACCAGCACATCATTAAAGCAGAAAGGTGTCTTGCTGCTGAGCCAGTTTACATTTCTTTTGGGGCAAATATACACATCTATTGACCTATGCCAAAATTGTTTTTCTTGTTTATCCCTGCCTTTAGAAACAATCTTCCATATTGCTATATAGATCTTACTTAATAAGGACTTTATTTGAAAAACAGACCTAAAGATGATCTTAAAAATCTATTTGCATATAGATCAAGCAAGGTTGTAAATTATATTCTGGATTCCACCTATGTTCTTTCCATGAGTTAAACAATCTTTTATGAGGAAATAATTTGGTGTCTCAAACTAACATTAAAAATAAAGTAGGTATGGTTTTTAAATGGATCTCCTGCTACTAAATTAAATTTGTATTAGTTTTTTAGAGCTACCATAACAAACTCCTAAAACTAGGTGGTTTTACCAACAGAAATATTGTTTGGCAGTCTAAAATACTAGAGGTCATCTAGAATCAGTGTCTTCAGGTTTGCATGAGAAACTGTTCCACATCTCTCTCTTTCTGGTGGTTTGTTAAAAATGGCAAATTTTGTTTTTTCCTTCTCTTGAAGTACTTAACTTCAGTCTTTACATGGCATACCCTCCTCCCCCGTGTCTGTCTCTGTTTCTAAGTTTTCACTTGTATAAGGGTACAGTAATACTGTATTGTAACCTGCCTTATTGTGATGGTCAATCTGAATTTTCAATTTTGTTAGACTAATCAAATTGGGTATATCAATGAGAGTGTATCATTCCTGGGAATGATTGGAATGTGGAACAGTGAACTTAGGAGGAGACCCACCCTGAGTGTTTGCAGCACAATTTGCAGATTGGTAGCCTAGAAGAAATAAAAATTCAAAAGAACGAGAAAACAAGCTGGATTCTTCTTGAGCAGGTGCTTTAATTTCCGCTATAATTGCCCGAAAGGGCATCAGACTCCAGCTCCTTCACACTAACCTAATGGATTCTGACAAATGACATTCCCTTTTCTTCTGAGGCTCCAGCTTCTTGTACTAACCAGCTCTCCAATGCACAGCAATTGTGGGATTATCCAGTTTTTGGTCCTGTAAGCCAATCTAATCAATCCCGTTTTTATGATCATACACATGTGTGTGTGCTATATATCCTGTTGGTTCTGTTCTTCTAGACCACCCTGGCTATACACTTAGTAACCTCATCTTGCGGGGGAATCCAAGATGGCAGGCCAGAGGGAGGCAGCATTCTGTGGAGCTCCGTGAACCAGGTCTCAACTAGAGGGAATACTGCTTCTCTGAAAGTGAGAGAGGACACCTGAACAGCTGCTCTCCCACAGAAATCAACAGCGCTGTGCTCCTGGGCAGGATCCAGGCCTCAATGTTAGAGCAGGACTCCAGGCTCCCAACTCCTGAAGTACTAGCCCACACAGGACTGCAAGGGCTTCAGCAGAATCACCACATTAGCACTGCTGCAGAACTCCCAGATGCCGCCACTCTGCTCCCAATCAGGAGACTCAGCTGCTACCTACCCACAAGAACTCAGGCAGCCACTCCCCTGTGGACCCCATCTACCAACAAGGGGCTCTCCCAGTTGCCTTCATCTTGCAATAGCCATAGTCCCCTAATGTGATAATCCGCCTGCCTGTACCTGGGGTCATCTCAACAAGCTCTGAAGAGAGCCAAAATCCAAAGTACTGAACATCACAGAGCTCATCTCTGAACAGATTGCACAAAGTCATTGCCCAGTTCCCCCATCCCACCTGACACCCCAGCACTGGAAGCTGAACACCTTCATCTTGGCTGACCTTCCTTGTCATATTTGGTGGGGACAGCTCCCAGATTGGAACTCCAACTGGCCAGGTACCCAGTTTCCAACTCCACCCTCTACCCAGTGGCAGTAACCCAACTCAGTAACTGCCAACAAAAAAACAGCTCTAAGTAGGACCAGTGCGCAGTGCAACCAGGGCACAGCCCATAGGAGCCTGGGGAGAGAGGTCCTTTAATTGGGAACTGCTAAGGAAGAGAGAGATGATGCAAAAGTTTCTAGACTAACAGAGAGTCCAAAAACTGGGAAATCCTCAGGTAAGATAGGAAGATAGGAATGGGCGATCAAGTCATAGGAGCAGACCCAAAAAGAGAACCTTGAGGTGCAGTCTCCCTGTAGGGACTGGCAGGTGCCACACCTCACTTCCATGCACCCTGCACCAGGACCAGCCTTCCCACCCTGGTTATCTTCACAATCTTGAGGGTGGAGATACCAGCTAACAATAGATAACCCCATCTACTTGATGAGAAGGAAAACAGGAAAGAAACTGATCTCCAATACATCCACAATCCTGGTTTCTTCCTTCAAGACTTTTTCTTTTTTCTCGTTTTCTTCTCCCCCTCTATCGTCCCAACTTCACATCCCCAACATATGTAAAAACAAGTACTTTGCATGAAATAGAATTTTGAAGACTGGTACATCTTAATAATATATTAGAAGTGTGTTGTATATGCCTTTTTCCCCCTCCAATTTTTACTATTTTTAACATCCTTTATTTTTCTAAATACATAAGTGTGTTTGTTTTATATACTCTACTGT
This sequence comes from Ictidomys tridecemlineatus, assembly GCF_052094955.1. Lineage (NCBI taxonomy): Eukaryota > Metazoa > Chordata > Mammalia > Rodentia > Sciuridae > Ictidomys > Ictidomys tridecemlineatus. Next base: position 162,026,249 of record NC_135478.1, on the reverse strand, counting down.
CTTCCCACTTACTTGTCTACCTCAAATTACTTTCTGTCTATTCTCTTGATACTAACCCTCTTCATTAGATTTCACACTTCCTAAGATATATTAATTCTATATCCTCACATCCTACCTACTCAGCATATCATCCTATGCCTCACCCCCAGTTCATCATCCATTGACAGAAACTGTAAACCCTTTTACAAACCAATTGATTATATTATAGATAACAATCAAATTCAACATTTCTATACATTGTGTCCAAACTGTAAACATCTTAATAGCAACAAATTGTTCACAGGTGGTATACTGTTGACATTGGTGTCTGTTAACATTGTCCTTCCCCACAAAGGAGAGGTATTGGAACCCTACAGGAGCACTATTAGCCTTTAGGGTAAAAAACAATAACACCCTGGACTCACAGCACTAGAAGGAAAGATACACGAGCAACATGAAAAGACAATGTGAAAAAAGTACCCCAAAAAATCAAGATACCACAGTATTAGAATACATGGCTAGCACAGCAGAAGAAATTACAGAGAAGGAGTTCAGGATTTACATAATTAAAATGTTCAATGAATTAAAGATGATATAAGAGAGCAAATATAGGCAGCAAAAGATCATTTCAACTAGGAGCTACATAAACAAATATAGGAAGCAAAAGATATTTCAATAGGGAGATAGATGTTCTAAAAATAAACCAAACAGAAATCCTTAAAATGAAAGAAACTGTAAACTAAATTAAAAGTTCAACTGAAAGCATCACCAACAGAGTGGACTACTTTGAAGATAGGACATCAGACAATGCAGACACATATATAATCCTGAAAAAAATGTAGATCACACAGTGAAAATGTTAAGAAGCCATGGGCAAAACATTCAAGAAATATGGAATAGCATAAAAAGACCAAATTTAAGAGTTATTGGAATAGAGGAAGGCACAGAGTCCCAACCCAAAGTAATGAAAAGTGTATTCAATGAAATAATATCAGAACACTTTCGAAACATGAAGGATGAATTGAAAAACCAAATTCAAGAAGCCTACAGGATGCCAATAGATCCACACTGAGGCACATTATAATAAAAATGCTCAACATACAGAATAAGGAGAGAATATTAAAAGCCATGAGAGAAAGGAATCAGATTACATATAGGAGAAAACCAATTAGGATAATGGCAGAATTTTCCAACACAAATCCTGAAAGCTAGAAAATCCTGGAACAACATATATCAAGCTCTGAAACAAAAGTTAAAAGAATTTACAGCTAGAAAACCAGCACTAAAAATATCTTGGGCAAAATATTCCATGAAGAGGAAGCAAAAAAAAAAAAAACAATGCAAATCAGAAGAAGGTGGTATTACCCTAAAGGAAAAACTAATCAAAGAAGAAAATCAAGTCAAGTTAAATAACAAAAATAAAAATATATGGCTTGGAATACAAATCATGTCTAAATAATAATCCTGAATGTTAAGGGGATAAACTTGCCAATCAAAAGACATAGGCTAGCAGATTGGATTAAAAAAGAGGCCTAACAATATGCTGCCTCCAGGACACTCATCTGATAGGAAAAGACATACACAGACTAAAAGTGAAAGGTTGGGAAAAACTATACCACTCACATTAACTGCGGAAGCAAGCAGGAGTTTCCATCCTTGTATCAAATGAAGTAGACTTCAAGCTAAAGTTAATCAAAAAGAATAAAGAAGGGCATTTCATACTGTTCAAGGGAACCATACACCAACAAGACATAACAATTATAAACAGATATGCCCCACAAAATGGAGCATCTATGTTCATCAAACAAATTCTTCTCAAGTTCAAGAGTCAAATTGACCATAGCACAATAATCTTGGGTGATTTTAACACACCTCTCTAGCTACTGGATAGATCTTCCAAACAAAAGTTGAACAAATAAATTATAGATATCAAAAGAATACAATTAATAACTTTGACTTAACTGACAGATATAGAATATTTCATCCTTCAACAAGGAAATATACTTTCTTCTCAGCAGCACAAGGATCCTTCTCTAAAATAGACCATATAATACGCCACAAAGCAACTCTTACCAAATACAAAAAAGTAGAGATACTACCCTACATTCTATTAGATCATAATGGGATGAAATTAGAAGTCAATGACAAAATTAAAAATAAAGATTATTTCTCCCATGCTTTCACTCCCTATCCCACTATGAATCAGCTTCCTTATATAAAAGAAAACATTTGGCATTTGGATTTTTAAAATTGGCTAACTTCACTTAGTATTATCTTCTATAACTCCATTAGAGGGTTGAAGGGAAAGGGATGGAGGATGGGGTTATTAATGATGGTGGAATGTGATGATCATTATTATCCAAAGTACAGGTATAAAGACATGAATTGATGTGAATTTACTTTGTATACAACCTGAGATATTAAAAATTGTGCTCTATATGTGTAATAAGAATTGTAATGCATTCCACTGTCATATATAAATTTAAAAAAATACTCCAACACCTGGAGACTAAATACTATGCAACTGAATGAACAATGGGTTGCAAAAGACATCAAGGAGGAGATTTAAAAATTCTTATAGGTAAATGAGAACATGCACAGAACACATAGAAATCTCTGGGACACTATTAAAGCAGTACTAAGAGGAAAGTTCATTGCAAGGAGTTCATTCAATAAAAGAATAAAAAGTCAACAAATAAGTGACCTAACATTACATCTCAAAGCCCTAGAAAAAGAAGAAGAAATCAACACCCAAAGCAGTATAAGACATGAAATAATTGAAATTAGAGCTGAAATCAATAAAAATTATAGCAAGAGAAACAATTGAAAAAACAAAAAGTTGGTTCTTTGAAAAATAAATAAAATTGACAGACCCTTAGCTATGCTAACAAAAAGGAGAGAGGAAACTCAAATTACTAACATAGATGATGAAAAAGGTAATATCATAACAGACACTACAGAAATACAGAAGTTAATTAGAAAATATTTTGAAAACTTGTACTCTAATAAAATAGAAACTATTGAAGACATTGACAAATTTTTAAGTCATATGACTTGCCCAAATTGAATCAGGATGATATACACAATTTAAACAGACCAATATCAAGAGATGAATTAGAAAATACCATCAGAAGCCTACCAACCAAGAAAAGCCCAGAACTGGATGGATACACAGCCAAGTTCTACAAGACCTTTAAAGAAGAACTAATACCAACACTCTTCAATTTATTTCATAAAATAGAAAAAGAGGAAGCACTTCCAAACACATTCTATGAGGCAAATATAACCCTGATTCCAAAACCAGGCAAAGACACATCAAAGAAAGAAAACTGGAATTTAGGCCATTATCTCTAATGAACATATATGCAAAAGCCTCAATAAAATTCTGGGAAATGGAATACAAAAACATATCAAAAAGATATTGTACCATGATCAAGTGGGATTCATCACATCAATAGACTTAAAGATAAGAATCATATGATCTTCTCAATAGATGCACAAGAAGCATTTGACAAAATGCAGCACTCCTTTATGTTAAAAAAAACTAGAAAAATTAGGGATAATAGGAATATATCTCAACATTGTAAAAGTTAACTATGCTAAGCCCCACGCCAACATCATTCTAAATGAAGAAAAATTGAAAGCATTCCAATTTTCCAAAGTGGAACAAGACAGGGATGCCCTTTTTCACCATTTCTACTTAACATAGTTCTTTAAACACTGGCCAATTAGACAGACAAAAGAAATTAAATGGATATGCACAGAAAAAGAAAATCTCAAATTAGCACTATTTGCTAAAGATATGATTCTATACCTAGAAGACCCAAAAAGTTCCACCAGAAAACTTCTAGAACTAGTAAATAAACTCAGCAATGTAACAGGATATAAAATCAACACCCATAAATCAAAGGCATTTCTGTATATCAGTGACAAATCCTCAGAAAGGAAAATGAGAAAAACTACCCCATTTATAATAGCCTAAAAAAAAAATACTTGGGAATCAATTTAATGAAAGTGATGAAAGATCTATGCAATGAAAACTACAGAACCCTAAAGAAAGAAATCAAAGAATACTTTAGAAGATGGAAAGATCTACCTTGAATAGATAATTCTCAGAAGATAATATACAATCAGTCAAAAAATATATGAAAAAATGTTTATCATCTCTAGCAATTAGAGAAATGCAAATCAAAACTACTTAAAGATTTCATCTCATTCCAGTCAGAAGGGCAGCTATTATGAATACAAACCACAATAATATTGGTGAGGATGTGGGGGAAAAGGTACACTCATACATTGCTGGTGGGACTGCAAATTGATGCAGCCAATATGGAAAGAAGTATGGAGATTCCTTAGAAAACTGGGAATGAAACCACCATTTGACCCAGCTATCCCTCTCCTAGGTCTATACCCAAAGGACTTAAAAACAGCATACTACAAGGTCACAGCCACATCAATGTTTACAGCAGCATAGTTCACAATAGCTAAATTGTGGAAACCAATCTAGATACCCTTCAGTAGATGAATGGATTAAAAAATGTGGCATATATACACAATGGAATGTTACTCAGCAATAAAACAATAAAATCATGGCATTTCTAGGTAAATGGATGGAGTTGAAGAAGATAATGCTACTTATATAATCTAATTAGCCAATCCCCAAAAAACAAATGTTGAAAGTTTTATCTGATATAAGGAGGCTGATTTATAGTGGGGTAGGGAGAGGGAGCATGGGAGGAATAGACAAACTCTAGATAGGGAAAAGGGGTTTGAAGGGAAGGGATCGGGCACAGGGTTAGAAATGATGGTGGAATGTGATGAACATTATTACACAAAGTACATGTATGAAGATACAAATTGGTGTGAATTTAATTTGCATACAACCAGAGATATGAAAAATTGTACTGTATATGTGTAATATGAATTGTAATGCATTCAACTGTCATATTTAAAAAATTAATTAAAAATTAATTTAAAAACAGTTTAAAAATAACCTTTTCTTAACTGAATGGTCTGCAAAGACCTTCTTTTCAAATAAGGTACATTCACAAATACTAAGGGTTAGGTCATAAACATAATTTTGGGGAATACATTTCAATCCATTGCAAAATGTATTCATGAAGAATTATAAGAGATTACATTGTCATTTCCAAAGGTTCTACTCTTCTGGTATTTTTGGGAGGTTGTTTATGGTGGGTTTTGTTATTTTAATTTTCTCTATTAGACTTTAAAAATAACACGGTTAATTCAAATTCATAAAAGAAATATATATGGAGTTAAAAAATGATCTATAATAGCACATAACACTATTGATAAAACATCCTCATAAATTATTTTCTTGTTTACACACACATACATCCAGTGTTTTATCTCTAAAGGTAACAAGGTTTTGCAGGTGAAATGGCTGAAACTGACTCAAGTGTGTTTGGCATATATTATTATTTAAAATTGGGAAGAAAAAAACAATTCAAAAACTCCTGTCCCAAAACAGAAAAAGACTCCTTTTTTAGTTTGTGTTACTCTTTTCCCTGTGAGGGGACCCAGTAACTAAGCAGAGAAAATGAGGCAACCTTTAAAGAAGAAAAACTGGGTGTGCAGCAAATAGATTGACTAGAAGATAAAGGCCACTTTGAGAATAGAACTCTGCTTCTGCAATTACTCCAGTTGATCTTGGAAGAGGCAAAAGTCCAGAACAACTAGTTAGGACCATAGTGTTCACAAACACAGTAATCTGAAAGAAGACTGAGACAAAAGAGTAGCCCACACTATAAAAGTGAAAGCCAATACCCTTAAGAATAAGAGTCTATTGTGAATTGAGCAGCTATAAACATTGATGTGGCTGCATCACTGTAGTATGCTGATTTTAAATCCTTTGGGTGTGAGCTGAGGCATGGAATGAATGGGCCAGATAATGGTTGCATTCCAAGGTGTCTAAGGTATCCCTCACTGCTTTCCAGAGTGGTTGCACCAATTTGCAGTCCTACAAGCAATGTATGAGTGTATCTTTTTCCCCACATCCTCACCACATTTACTGTTACTTGTATTCTTGATAATTGCCATTCTGACTGGAGTAAGATGAAATCTCAATGTAGTTTTAATTACATTTCTCTAATTGATAGAGATGGTGAAAATTTTTTCATATATTTTTGATGATTCATATTTCTTCTGTTAAGTGTCTATTCAGTACCTTTGTCCATTTATTGATTGGATTATTTGTTTTGTTGGTGTTAAGTTTTTTGAGTTCTTTGAATATCCTACAAATCAATGCTGTATCTGAGGTGTGGGTGGTGGAGATTTTCTACCATTCTGTACTCTCTCTTCATGTTCTTTGTTGTTTCTTTTATTGTGAAGAAGCTTTGTAGTTTGATGCCATCCCATTTATTGATTCTTCATTTTACTTCTTCTGCTTTAGGAATCTTACTTCAATGGTGAATGGGTAAAGAGAATGTGGTATATATACACAATAGACTATAATACAGCCATAAATAAGAATGAAATTATGGCATTTGCCAGTAAATGGATGGAACCGGAGAATATATGTTAAGTGAAATAAGCCAGTCTCCTGGCCTCCCCCCGAAAAAAACAAAGGCCAAATGTTCTCACTGATATGTGGATACTCACCCATAACAAGGGAGGGTAAGGAGGGGAAGAAAAAGTTTATTGGATTAGATAAAGGGGAAAAAAAGGGAAGGGAAGGAGGATGGTAGTAGGAAAGGCAGTAGAATGAAGTGAACATAACTTTGCTATGCTCATGTATGAATACACAACCAGTGTAACTCCACGTCATGTTCAACCACAAGAATGGAATCAAAATTGTAATGGGTTGCTCCCCATGTATGTATAACACGTCAAAATACACCCAACTGCCATGTATATCTAAAACCAACAAATGTTTAAAAAAGGAAATAAAAAAGAATTAGAGTCTATAGTAACCAGAAGAATCAGCACTGGAAGTAGATATAGAGAGGTAGAGGATTCAATCTAAAGGAGAGGATAATCCTAGAAAACAGTGCCCTACAAATCTACACATTTACTGATATGTCTAAGTTACAAGATCTGAGGTTTCCTATCATCATCTCTCTAACTCCTAGTTTTCTGTACTTGAAATGAGTCTTAAGAGTAGAAACATGAAGCTTGAGATAAACAATCTTAGTATGTAAGAATTCAGTGATTTTACTTTAAAATCAGACTATACAAAATATGTCTGATTCCTCAAGACACAAAAGGAAAGTTCTGACTGTTTATTTGATTATAATTTATTGGTTAATTTTTATCTCTGGAGATTCAGTATAAAAAATCCAAAACCTTCTTATGTATAAAGTAATGAATACGACCAGATTTTTTCAGCAATCACTTCTAGAGTCCTGTGCTAAAAATTAAAATGTGCACATAGACACAGAGTCACACAAATACACAAAGTACACATGAACACCATATGGCATACATTTATTTTTAAAATGACCATGAATTAAATTGTCCCAAGTGAACTTCTCCATATTGTACTACTTTGGACTTATTAGACTCTCATGAGGGTAGCATAAAATCAACCTTCTGAAGCACTGATATCAAGGGAAATAGTTCAACCACTGAATTTTATAAATATCACAACAAGCAATTAAATATTTGTCGTTATAGCCCATAGAAACAGATAGAAACAATAAATGACAGCCTGTAGAATACAAATCATTTAAAGGGTATTTGCTTCCATTTCCAAGATTTAAGATTCTTTTGCTTCAACAGACAATATGGTAAATTGAACAATTATGAAAAATGAATAAAGTTAGATATTTAAAGCCAAATGTTTAAAATCAAAGAATCAAGGTGGAGGAAGTCTAAAATCCTGAAAGAAATTTACCAATATTGTGATAAGACTGGGGTTTACATAGGATAGATATGTCTTAGGATAATCCTTAAACAGGAAGAAACATGAATAATTTTTCATTTAAATTTTATTTCTGTTGCTTCCAAAAAATCAGGTATCTTACTCTAAAAGCAAATAGTAATATAAGTGAAATACATTTTTAAAAATTAGAAATATAAGCTTCAAGTAATAAAATATAATAGGGGTGGGTTAAAGAAATAAGGGGTCAATGGCAGTATTAATGTCCCTCAAAAAGTAATATAAAGTCAGAAGGATTTCAATGTTGTGAACATATATACTATTTAGGCTATATTCTGAAGATAAAGATATCATATATGTCACTTGCTAAATCTGTTTGCTAACTATTCTGAAACATAAAGGATTTTCATAATAAAAGCATGTGTCATGGTACTAGTTTCCAAGCATATTCCACTCAATTTTGAAAAAAAGATAAAATCCATATTAACTACAATATTAGACTAATTCAATATCAAATATAATCTACAAATTGGAACAATATGATGCAATTTCTCATATCTTGATATATTTTCAATGTGGAAATGTATACGTCATATTATGAAAGAATTCTTAAAAGGATACACCATTAAATTAATTAAAATCAACTTGAAATCGACACACAAGCAAAGAATTCAGGGTGCAATCTTGCAAAGCTACTGTGCATATTATTTATGTAGGCAATAGAATCACTGTTTTCTCTATGGCAAATAAGTAAATGTAGTCTTCCAAAGGACTATTACTTTACCACATGATATAAACAAATAAACTATATGTGAAGTCTATAAAAATTCCAGCAAAACAAAACAAAAACAAAATTTAGGTCATGAACACTCCAGGAGATTCTAATTTCCAAGAAATGGGACTTGCTTTCCAAGAATTAACATCACTACTGAAGGGCTACAGTCACAGGAAGATTTTCAATGACTTCAATTTTCTCTTCAAAGTTTAACATAATTAGATGATGTGGTTTAAAAATTTATCCTAGATAAATACAAGCCTATTTGTCAGATATTACACTTCACTGATAAATTATTGTTTAGAAATTGATTTTTTAAAACACATTTGTAAAATAACTTTCCTAGATGAGTAAAAATTTAAGTATTAACAACAGACAAACTAATATTAATACAGAATGAAAAAACAAAAAATGACTTACTATCTAATTGAGAAATATTAGGGTCACATCATGTTGGACAATGCTCACTAAATTTTTATTGCATTATATTCAATCATTTATCTAGAGAAAAGAAATATTGTACATTACAAAATATAATAGAAACTAAATAATCCCTTCATTTTGGAAGCCAGGAATTCTACATCTACTTAAGAAATTAACTGCCAAAGACCATACTGCAAACTCACCAGGTTTTAAACTGCTTGAAGACATTCATGTTATATTAATTTCTATTGTATGTCCTATATTCAGATAGTTCCAAGCATCTAATAAATTCAATGAACAATTTAGTCAAAATGTCTCACTCTTCAAGCTCTTTTAATCATAAAAAGAACTCAAGGGTTATTATTGCTACCCACTCACACACAATCCAAACAAAATCTACATTTATTATATTGCAAATACAATTTTCAATTGTAAAAACTTCAAAGGTGTGATTACTCCTCTTACATGATCGGACATCCTACTGACTACAAATGGTCAGAAGTGCTAACTTTATCACTTCCCCATTAGTGACATGGATGATAAAATATATTTTTCGAAGCCAAATAGCATTAAACTTAATAATTTGATTAAATGATTTATATATTAGCATAACATGTCATTAAATCTTGAATTCCACAGGGTTTAACTTGTGACTGCTCCATACTACGCATGTGACAAGTTATATAATTTCTCCTTGCCTTAGTTTCCTCATCTATAAATGATGATAAAGTCATCACAAGGCTATTGTGAGATTAGATTAATATATGTAAAATATATAATATATACCTGTTATGTAAACATTATGTAAGTACTTGTTAAGTGCTACAACATACATGCCATTAGTGGCATACTGATGTGGCTATTATTAACTAATTTAATGGAAGAGAATGGATAATCTTACATAACAATTTATGAAAAACTGATTACACATGCCCATAAGGAAGAAAATGTTGCAACTCTAAGAAATAAATTGAGGCAACCTAAATGAGTGAATTATTGGCCCACTCTTAGTTTCTGATCCCATTTTTGTCACATGCTACTTGTGATTACTTGGTAAACTTTCCTGTGATGCTGAGAAGGTGAAGTGAGTGTTCGCCCACTAGACAAGGAATGATGTTGAGAGAGTGTGTGACCTTTACATATTGCTGGAAATACTTATGATGACAATAATGGTTTGGGGACATATGCATGCGTTCTTTTTCTTGTCTGTAGATGGTTATCTATAACTTTGAGAGTAATAGTGAATGTTTCTGGAGTGAAAGTATAACTTTCAATACTTAGTAAGATAGCAAATATAACCTGCCTCTTGGGATGTTTGGCCTATTATCAGAACAAGTCAGGAGTGAAATGTAATCCATCTAGTAAATGGGAATAAAATGATGTGCAGATTAATCAGTTACAGGAAATATCAAGAAAATGTAGATGAAATATGAGAAAAAGCTTAGAAGATTGCTGAAACATTTAAGAGAACCAATGCAATAACCTATTGTTCTTTCTTCTATCTTTTCACGATCTTATCTCCAAAGAAAGGAAATAAATCTAAAAATTTAAACTACTATTCTAAAAATATCTACCTTAAAGTAATGTTAAGTATAATAGTTTAGCAATGCTTACATATCATTTTGAACATGTTAAAATGTATTGTAAACATCAACCCTTCTCAGAAATATGATCATTCATGGGTTCCTTATATGGAAAAGAATCCTTCAATTCTCATTACCTGCTAATCATAAAGTAAATTACAAATAAATATATACATACTCATGTAAGAAGATTTTTTTTTAACCAACTGGGGCCTTGGGCCTTATTTCTTTTGGAATGATACTTTAATCAACAGCAACATGACTATAAACATGTCAATTAAAAATAATATTTCACAACTGAATAACTAATATTTCAGTTACTTCATACAGGTTAATCTCCTTGCATATTTAAAAATAAGACCAACAAGGCAAGTAATCAAATCAGAAAAATGAGGCAGACATAAGTTTAATGACTTCCTACAGATGGTGCATAGAAAAACCTAGTCTTCTAATTGTATTCAATGCACAGCACCCCCCCCCACACACACACACAGGCACATTTACACAGCTATTGCTTTAAACTAAAATCTATCTCTTCACTGTATGTGTTATTTTCTCAGCTACTACCTCAACCAAACATATTGCTGAATTTCAAAGTTCAGAGTACTTTCAGGAAATATACAGCACAAATCTTTTGGCCCTTGTTTGCTTATTCTTAAATTTCATGATTACATTCTCCCTGCTTCAAAAAATTCTATTACTGTCTGAAAAACTATTAACTAGCCTCCTATTGACTCTAGTAAAATAATTATTGAGAAAACAACACAGCCCCATAAAGTATGTGCATGAAAACAAATATAATCTCTTCTTGGCACAGACACATAAACTCAAATTGCAAAGAGAGTATCTGAAAGATATTTTGGGATCAATACTTGTGCAGTAAACGGTCACAGAGAAATATGAAAAGAAAGGGAGGTATACATACATAAAGCTCAGCATTAAAAGAATTCCTTAAAGTGAGCAGGACATTCCAAAGAATAAAAAGTTAATAAATAAAAGATAAATAGTCCCCTGGTAGAATATGAGGCATATGCTAGGCATTTAATAATTTCTTATTGTCATAAAGGATGTTCATGTTTTATGATAAAAATGTTGAACTCTATTAAATTTAAAGTATTTTGAAGAATATCAGATATTATATGAAAAAATCACAAAAACTTACTGTCTTCATGTCAGAATCCTCTTGATACTGTGTATTCCAGAGCACTCTACATAGATAGCACTCTTATTACTATCTTGCTTCTATTTCTCACTCACTTAGCAGATAGTCAAGGAAAAGGTTTAACAAGAGCAGCCAACTTTTTCTGACCCTGGATATGGGAAAGGTCAGGTATTAGATCAACTATACATCAACTGAGGCCCTAGATCACGCTGACATGCCTGGCTTCTAGTACAAAACCTTTTTGAAACAACCACCAAATTTTAAAAACTGAATATTTTACATTAATAGGCAATTGAATAAAAAGCTTTCCTAATTTGAATTTTAAAAATTAAAACCTGGGCTCAGACGATAGCTCAGTGGCAGAATATTTGCCTAGCATGCATAAGGAACAGGGTTCAATCCTCAACACCACATAAAAATAAACAAATAAAATAAAGGTTCATTCTGTCCATCTACAACTACAAAATATAAAAATAAATTTTAAAATTACAACCTAAAAATCCAACTTTCATCCAAAAGAGGCAGTAAACAATGAGAAAAATCCTGCCTTTTTAATGATAATCAGGATGAGGCCCTCAAGTTTTCCTTGTTATTTATTCATCCCTAAAATGAAGAAAGTAAGATTTTATATCCTAAAGAAGCTGATATGAAGATTAAAGGATAAAATTGACAAGAAAAATGACATTTTTGTTTTTACCTTTTAATTAATGTATAAGTCACAGGGTGAAATTCATTCTCATAAAGAACAAAAAGCTCAAATTACAAGAATTTAAAATGGAAAATAGCGCAATACTAGTGACCCCACAGAAATGTACAGAAATTATATATTTCTAAGTATTTATAAATTATAAAGGAAAATTATATCAATAGATTAGATAACTTAGATCAAATGACGAATTACCTAGAAAAACACAAATTATTAAAGTGATCTCAAGAAGAAACAATCTGAAAAGACCTATAATAAGAGATTCAAGCAGTAATTAAAACATCAAAAAGAAGACCAGGTCCAAATGGTTTTGCTACTAAATTTTACCCAAATAAATAGATTCATGTAATACCAAGTCTTCACAAAGTCTTCTAAAGTAGAAGGGAACTTGCTCTTAACTCAATCTATAAAGCCAGTATTTCCCTAATACCATATCATCGTAAGAAAAATATAGACCAATATCTCCTATGAATATTGTTATGATTTGAATGTGGTCCCCAAATTTTGTGTGTTGCATTAGTGTTCAGTAGAACAATGTTGGGAAGTGGTACATAATAAGAAATTATTATTAGGCCATGATGGTTCATCCCCCTGAGTGGGTCAATGTCATTAACATGATAGTAGGTTAGTTCCAGCAAAAGGCCAGATTAAGGATGTTACAATAACAAGTTTGCCTCATTCTTGCTCATTTACTCATTTTTTTGCAATTTCTTTCCTTTACACTTCTGACACTAGGTGACCCAGCAAGAAGACCCAGCCAGATGATAAGCAGATATGGGTGGCATATTCTAGAACGTCCCAGCCTCCAAAACCATAAAACAAATAAATATCTTTTCCTTATAAATACTGAGTCTTGTGGTATTCTATCATAACAACACAAAATTGACTAGAAGAAATACAAATGCAAAAATATCAACTAAATACTAGCAAATGGAATGCAACAAAATGTAAAAATAACTATACACCATAACCAAATGGGATTTATACCAGGGTTGCAGGATTGGTTAAACATCTCAAAAATCAAATAATGTAATATATATTAAAACAAATTTAAAAAAACTCATCTTCATCTCAATAATTGTAGAAAAATATATCTTTGATAAAATCCAAAATTCTTTATGATTAAAAAAACAAACAAAATCACACTCAACAAATTAGAAATTGAAGGGAATTTCAACGACTTGATAATTGGCAGAAAAATCTACAGCTAGCATCATATTTAATGGTGAAAAACCGGCCTTGTTCCTTCTAAAACTAGGAAGAAGAAAGGGATATCTGAATCTTGCCACTTCTATTCAATATTGCATTAGAGTTCTAGCCAGAGCAAGTAAGCAAGGAAAAGAAATAAAAGGCATTCCAGATTGGAATGGAATAAAACTAATTCTATTCTTAGATTCCATGATTTCATAATTAAAAGTTCACTAAAACATATAAGAAAAATTATAAAATTCATTAAGGGGTTGTAGGATACAACCTCTAGTACATGAAATATTATGTCTATATACATGCAAACAATGATCCAAAAATAAAATTTTAAAAATTCTAATATAATAGCATCAATAATAACAAAATATATAGGCATAAATTTAAGAAGTAAAAATATTTCTACTCTGTAAACTACAAAACAATATTAAAAAAAATGAAAGAATAAATAAATGAAAATATATTATTTTTTCCATAATAACTTTGCAATTATGGGAATAAACTCTAAATGATATACAATTTAAAGTGGTATAATTTTCATTGGAAAGAAAAATGACTGCTATTTAGAAATTGAGAAAATAGTTCTAAAATTCATATTGCATTTAAAGAGACCTTGAACAGCCAAAACAATATCGAAAACAAAAAACAAAGTAGGAGAATCACATTCTTGAATTAGAACTTATTTCAAATGAACAGTAATCAATAAAATGTTGTGGTTTCACAAAAATCTATACAGACTAATGGAACAAAATTGAGAGTTCAGAAATAAACTCATATATTTCTGATTGACTAATTTTTAACAAGGGTACAGAGTCTATCCAATTCGGACATAGTGCTTCAATAAATTGTTCTAGAACAACTGGAGATCTACTTGCAAAACAATGAATATGGCCCAGAATATATAACTCTTACAACTCTTCATACAGAATACTTGCAACTTAATAAAATGAAAGACAATATAATTAAAAAACATGTAAGGCAATAAACAACTTTTCTAAATACAATCAGAAAATGACCAATAAGCACATGAAAAAAATGCTCAAAACATTAGTCATCAGGAAAATATAAATTAAAACCACAATGACAAAAATGGCATGATATTGGCATGAAAATAGACTTGTAGACACATGGTACAGAGTAGAGGACACAGACACAAACCCACATAAATATGGTTATGCCATACTAGACAAAGATGCCAAAAACATTCACTGGAGAAAAGATAGCCTATTCAACAAATGGTGCTGACAAAACTGGAAATCCAAATGTAGCAAAATAAAATTAAATATCTATCTCTCACTATGCACAAAAATCAACTCAAATTGGATCAAAGACTTAGGCATTAGAACAGAGATACTGCACCTAATAGAAGAAAAAGTAGGCCCAAATCTTCACCACGTTGGCCTAGGATCTGACTTCTGTAATAAGACTCCTAAAATGCATGAAGTAAAATGAAGAATCAACAAAAGAAATGAATTCAAATTAAAAAGCTTTTTCTCAGCAAAGGAAACAATCAATAATGTGAGGAGAGAGTCTACAGATTAGGAGAAAATCTTTGCCACATGCACCTGTGATAAAGCATTAATCTCTAGGATATATAAAGAACTCAAAAAACTTGACACCAAAAAACCCCATATAACCCAATCAATAAATGGGCTGAGGAACTGAACAGACACTTCAAAGAAAAAGAAATACAATCAATCAACAAATATATGAAAAAGTATTCAACATCTCTAGCAATCTGCAAATCAAAACTACACTAAGATTTCATCTCATTTCTATCAGAATGGCAGTTATCAAGAATACAGGCAACAGGGGCTGGGGCTGGGGCTCAGTGGTAGCACACATGCCTGGCATATGTGAGGCACTGGATTTGATTCTCAGCACCACATATAAATAAATAAAATAAAGGTCTATCAACAACTATATATATATATTTATATATAATATTTTATATAGATATATACATTTTAAAAAGAATAAATGTTGGCGAGGATGTGGAGGAAAAGGTACACTCATACATTGCTGGTGGGACTGTAAATTGGTACAACCACTATGGAAAGCAGTATGGAGATTCTTCAGAAAACTTGGAATGCAACCACCATTTGACCCAGCTATCCCACTCACCAGTCTATACCAAAAAGGACTTAAAAATCAGCATACTACAATGTCTATAGCTGCTCAATCCATAATAGCTAAACTATGGCACCAACCTAGGTATCCTTCAATAAATGAATGGTTAAAGAAAATGTGATATATATATATATATATATATATATATATATATATATATATATATATCTCCAATGGACTATTACACAGCTTTAAAGAAGAATGAAATTGTAGCATTTGTCAGGAAATGGATGGAGTTGGAGAATATCATGCTAAGTGAAATAAGCCAATTCCAAAAAACCAAAGGCTGAATGTTTTCTCTAATTATATGCAGATGCCAATTCACAATAAGGAGGGGGGAACTACAGAAAAATAGTGTTACCTTGGATTAGGTAGAGGGAAGTGAAGGGTGAGGATGGGAGGGGATGTGAGGATAGGAAAGATAGTAGAACGAAACAGACATTATTACTTTATGTATGTATGTGTATATATACATATATACATATATATATGACTGCATGACCAATGTGATTCTACAACATGTACACTCATAAAAATTGAGAAATTATATCCCATCTATGTATGATATATTCAAAGTGCATAAATGCATTCTCCTGTCATGTATAACTAATTAAAACAAATTTAAAAATTAAAGAAAAAACAATGAAATATTCCTGTATACCTACTAGGATTGGCATAACCAAAAAGACAGATAAATGTTCTTCACTTGCTTTTACTACACCAAAGGTTGAACTGTGCAGCTGAAGTAAATACAAGATCTACCTTAGATGTTTAAGGTGCTATGCCAGGAAGATTTTCCAGTTTCTTAATTCAAAATACAAGTGAAAATTCCTTTCCGAGGGAATTATCAGCAGATAAATCCAACTGTCTTTTACCGGAGAAAGCACAAAAGGGAGAAGCTGAAACAAATTCAAAAGAAAAGAAACCAAGAGGCAAATTCCAGTCCACCAGCACTGATGCATCACTTCCAGATACAATGGCAAAAGGAATCAGAAAACTAAAGTTACAAATGCTTCTTAAGAATAAACTATCATGGTAATAACTTCTTACTCTTTACATATGAAAATGCACATTGATCACTCATGCATAACCACTATTCAAAAACTTGCATATTATAATTCATTGTGGTATTATTCAGAATAGTCAAAAGGAAGAAACAGGCACTGAGAGTATAGTTCCATGGCAGAGTGTTTGCCTAGTACGTGAGTTCAATTCCCAACATAAGAAAAAAATATTGGAAACAATTCTAATGCCCATCCATAGATGAATATAAGCCAAACGTGCAATATTCATAATAGGATATTATTCAGCCATATAAAGAAAAGATACATGCTACACATGAATGAACCCAAGCATACCCAAGTTTAAGCAGTCAGTCACAAAAGACCACATATTACATGATTCAATTTATACAAAAGTCCAGTATACAGAAAGATCAGTGGCTGTTTAAGTGTAGGGTAAGAGAAATAGGGAGACAGGGAGATAAACCTAGAGGACATTAAATTTCTTTTTGAGGTGGTAAAAATGTTCTAAAATTGACTATAGTGATAGTTAAACAAATATGTGAATATACTAAAACCACTGATCTGCTTACTTTAATAGGTGAATTATATATATATATATATACACACACACAATATTGCAAAGAAACTGTTCTGAAACCCATTAACAATAGAAATGGAAAATATCATTTTAGAAAGTTACTGGCCAATAAAAGCTTTCTTGAAGTCAGAAAACAACAACAAAAACCTATAAAATTGTATACTAAAGCAAAATTTCAGTGAGAAACAAGCAAACAAACAAAAACACATCCAAAGAAGACAAATGGCAAAATAAGGCCCTTCTTAGTAACTTTGTTCCACATAATGGTCATCGCATTATTCTCACAAGGTATACATCTCAGTTTTAATTTTTGAGTTACCTGGACTATCCTGTCTTAATTTATTGTTAATTAGAAATCCTTACACAGGGGTTTATTTTCTAAATCCCCTGGTTTATTTTCCTAGGTCTTCACTTTCTCTTATTGTGAAAAAATAGGGTCATACTGACAAATGAGATAAGATAGGACCTAATAATATGGTTTAATATGCTAATTTATTTTTACAATACTATTTCCGGATAGTTAGGGGATATCTATAGACTCTTCAGAAGCAGCAAGCATTTTTCTCAAGAGTCATAGAGCCAAATAATAAAGTTTTTTTAAAAAAATGAATGTATTATCTAATTATTTTTATTCAACAATGCACACATATTGACAAGGCCTCTTATTTTATTGTGGCTCATTATGAGATATATGCTTCATTTTATAAATTAAGAAAAAAATTTACATGTGGCATATTAGGTTTCTATGTTTCCAGGATTTCTTTTTAAAAAGTTACTCCTTCAAGTAAATCCATTTTATTAAAATAAAATACATTTGATGCTTAGTTGATCTCTTAGGGGGTACAAAAAAAGGAAAAGCATATTTCATTTTCATCAACCACCAAACATTATCACTATTTATATACTATATTGATGTATTAGCTTACTTAGGATCATTATATGTAGGCCTATTTAAATATAATTAGGAGGATACATTACCTGATATCCTTATTAATCATACTACTTTTGTTGCCAGCAGACAATTTTCACAAAAATTTAAAACCCACAAAATAATGATATCTTTAGATCACTGAGCACAATTTCCCTTGCTATGGTTGGCCAGAGATTACATAAAGCAATATCTTCAAGTAGTTTCCCAAAGTAGGAAGGAATAATATTTCCCCTAACCACACACTATGAAACATTCTTCTAAAGAACAATCCTATACTTGTGCACTTTTCATTTTTCTGACATTTCCTTACTTATATTCTTCTAAGAGAAGGTAAGCCAAATGAACAGGGATCTTATTTGTATTGATTATGATTACATACTCAAGGCTTTCAATAATACCTAACATATCATAACTGCTCAGTAAATATATTTAATAAACTATTAAATCCTATCCTTAAGCATCTTGGAAGGCTGAAGTAGGGAATAGTTTATAAAGATGAGTAGAAGCTGAAACTCTGTTTTTAGGGGTGATCCTGGTTTGGTGCATAGACTGCACAAACATACTAGTTGAAAGTAGAGAAGTGAGTCCAAAACCAGATGATCAAAAAGAGGCATAATGGAAGGTTCTATTACCCAAAAACACACACAAAAATTAACTTTTCAATTTTGAAAGTAGATAGTAAGACAAATGCAAAAGATTTATGTAATCCTAAACAAATAACCAGCATTATTTAATATAGATGTATGTCATAACAATAACAAAAAATTGTCAGTAACTCTTTTCAACAGCATGATAAACACTAAAACAAGTATAAATGATAAGGGCTTCTTATCATTGCTTCCACATTTCTGAATGCCTCTTATAGCTCAAACAAATAGCTATAAATTTTGTAGCTAGCTAATATGTCACTTTAGATATGCTCAAACCTTACTTACATATTGAACCAGTATTGAGTAAAATTCTTTGGCCTCAAAAGCTTTCAGAATAAACATTTCAATACACACAGTCATTTATTATTTCAGTAAAAAGAAATAAGGATAAAAAGACTTCTCTCCTGCAAGTTGTCAGCAAAAAGAATGAGTGTGAAATTACTTTGATCATGAGGGGCAAAATATAAGCCCCAATGGCACACCAGTGTGTCTGCAATATCTGCCTGAAGTTATTGCCCAGCTAATCCATATCAGTGGATTAATTCACTAATCCAGTCATATCTCTCATAATCTACTCATCTTGCCTTTGAAAATTCTTGCATTGTCTCACACATGAATTTTGGGGGAATACCTCATATCCAAACAATAACATCAAATCTGTTTGCCCATCACTTTTATATTCTAAGTACTCAATTGATCAATCTGATCAATAGAATTCTGGGACAGGACTGCCACCTACCAAAATAATAGCATGAATGCAACTAAATCCGTCATTTCTAGTTTCTACCCCCACCAGGTTTTTATCACTTCTGTTTTGGTCCTATTAGAACTAAAGTTGACACTTTCCCAACATCTTAACATGATTAGATTTCAGAGGAGCCCAGATACTGCTAAGCCCAGTTCCCCCCAGCCTTGTTGATGCCTTCCATTCAAAGACTCCCTCAGACTTCTCAAAATGGTCTGCTTAGAGTCAAGATACAGTGTATCAGTTTATTTATCAACTGAAAAGGAAAGATGGTAAGTTTGAAAAAGGAGAACTAGAAAATAGAACACACAGTACCCCCACCAAAGTTGAAAGAGTAGGGTAATAAAATAAAGAAAAATAAAATCATTAATATTCATTAGAGAAAATAACTCTTGGGTGGAGGGTGGAGTATGAGTATAGTGTGAATTTAGGGTAATTATTATTTCAAGAATGGACTTAGTGGCAAATATGAAAAGAAGCTAATTCTACAGATATATCAAGTGAATTTAGAGACACAGGAAAGAAAAAAGAGAACTCAAGCCTGTTTCAAGAGTTTGGATTCTCTCAAGTGTTTATATAAATGGAAATTTGGAAGTCAGCAATTCACTAATCAAATCGACCTTAATTTGTACTACAGCTCAAATGCTAAATCTTACAACCACAGATTGGCAGTGTTCAGTTAAATTGGTGTCTTGCCTACTGTAATGCAATGAACTTTATACTAAAAGTTATTTTATACCAAAAATTTAAACTATCATTTATATAAATGTTTAAGACATATTAAGCACTTATAAATGCATCGTAAGTGTTTATTTTGTGGCTGCTGCATTTGAACCAAAATACAATGAAAAGTCATTATGTTATGCTTAACCCCATGCTGCATCCAGACAGAAAATATGCTATCTCAAACAAGTAATAATGCATAAACACTGAGTTTCTATAAAATGTGCATGAAAATTATGTCAACAAAATATTTCTATCATGGAATGAAAGTAAAGCATTTTGATGAATGCTAATGCAAGCCTTTATAAGACATATTAGTCATGTACTTGAATTCAGTTCTGATTAGAAAACAAAAATTGCTGGAAATTCCATAAAGATCAAACTAATTAAAGTATTTAATTGCCTCTGATTAATTATAGAAATTGGCAAGCTCAGCAAGGAAACAGACATTTAAAAAAGAGTTTATATTTTAGGTAGTAGCTTCTTCAGCTTCATTTTACTGACAGACACTTGTATCATTTCAGATCCGATATTGTAGGCTTTGTCCACAGAGAGTTATAAAGAGAAATGACTGCATATGCATTCAGAGCTTAACTGGGACAAGCAGAAGCTATATTCTCAGACTTACAGCCAAAAGTTCAGTTTGCACTTTCCTGACAGCTCAGTTGTAAATTGATTCTCATTAGCATTTCTTCTCTCATAGATATTTTGTTTTGTTATTGTTGTTATTACAAGAGTGATTCCCTCCACAAGGCAAATGTGTAAGTTCATCCTGGCTCTTTAACCAAAGGGGCAAAATGCCTAAATAAATAAACTGCAAATCCCTATGGTGTATTTGCCAAGAAACAAAAACTGAAATTTCAGTCATAAAGGAAAGAACATGGACTCTGGGGTTCAATCTATAAAGGCTTTCTAAAACACAGTTCTCATGTTTAATAAGAATGCCTCTAAGAATGTGAGAAGTTACATAATTTCTCTTGGTCTCATTTTTTCTTTTTTGCATTTATAAAAAGGAAATAATAACACTAATTCTCACTTAGTCACAATAATGGAAAAATGCAAGATCTCTAGCTCATATGTAAATGTATAGTATCCATAAATAGAAGATGCTATACTTGATATCCAATGAAAGACAATAGGTTTTCATATAATTTCACTACTTATGGGCGTAGGAACAGCCATGAAGAATCAAAATTTACTCTTGGATCTTCCTGAGACAAAGTATAATTCTCCCTCAAGAATCAAAGAGAAATGGCAGGGTGGGGGAGAATGAAAATGAATCAATAAGTAAATGATATTCTATGTATTTTATTCTTTACCTAAATATATTTTCATCACTTCCTATTTAAAATGATGCCCTTGAAAATACTATTATTTGTAATAATTAAATTGTAAATAATTAAGTGTGTATAGTGTGTATATATATATATATATATAGAGAGAGAGAGAGAGAGAGAGAGAGAGAGAAAGAGAGAGAGAGAGAGAGAGAGAGAGAGAGAGAGAGAGAGAGAGAGAGAGAGAGAGATTTTGAAGTCAATGACAAAAATACTCAATTTCTCCACACCTATTTAAAAAAGATGAAACCATTTTTGTCTCTTAAGTATTGAAAAGAAGTTTGCTAGATTTTCCTCCTCTAGTGTGCCTGGTTTCACTACTGCTAGGATGACAATAAGGAAAAGTTGTATCAAAGGCTTCCCATGCTGCCTCAAATTTGGCATGAAAACATCATGGAGAAGAAGGTGTCTGTGCTAATGGAAGAACTGCAAATGCATCCTGACTTCTGGTGTTATGTACAGCAGAACTCAGATACTTCCACTTAAATGGTATGCTACCATTTCCAACTACCAATATAGATGTGCAAAGTGTAGAGGTGCGGGGGATGGGAGTTGTGTGCATGTGTACACAAGCACACGCATGAAGAATACACAAATCTGATACAGGAGTTTTCTGTCCATGAATAGAAATCACTTTATCCATATCCCCCACTCTACCCCTAAATTATCCCCAAATAGAAATTGTATGGATTCTGTACGCTGTCAATAAGTATAAAAAAAATTCTGAATACAATGAAGACTGCCCTATTGATAAGCACATATTAAAGAAATGTTATATTGCTCTTAATTGCCAAAGTCTGGCTGGGCACAATTCAGGAGCCACTTGTCAAAAGAAACTAACTTTATTTTTAGAACTACAAACGCCAAACAAAACAGCTCCTTAGGGAAAAAACCCTCAGAGCCCAACTGCCACCACCGGCTTCCACAAGCCTCTCTCCCCCACACCAGCCTCTCAACCTCCCACAATCCTCCTGCTCTTGAGGCCGATTGGCTGGGTTGCGTGGGCAGAGCCAAAGAAGTCCCCCAGTGAGCAGCTCCGTGGAGGAGCCAATCAGCTAGACGTTGCTGGGGCCGCTGTGAGCCAATCATCAGCTGGCAGTCTGAAGGGCAGGGAAACAGCCCAATGAACATCACCGCAGAGGAGCCAATCAGCTAGATGTTGCTGGGGCCACTGTGAGCCCATCATCAGCTGAAAGCTGGAAGTTTGCTGGCAGCTGGAAGTTTGCTGGGGCCCCTTTGGCTGTGGCTCTCAACACTTAATAAGCATATATTAAAGCAAAAAGTATCTTTTTATCTGGTTACAGCCTTGTTTTTAAGTAGCTTTATTGCTGAACCATATAGGAATGTCATCACTGAATGGAGGCAGTCCAAAAGACTCAGATCACTCCCACTAGAAGGAAAAGCTTCAATAAATCTCAAAAGCTATGGCGGTGGTCCAGTCCCTTTGCCATATGGCATTCCACCTGTCCCAAGAAGTTTTGTTAATGTCCTTCAAAGTTCCAAATAAAAATACTGAGGCATAAACAGTCAAGTCTGCTTTACAGTTTGGTTTTTTTTTTTTTTTTTTAGCTCTGTGTGGAGGCTGCAAAAATTCTCCATACTGTGCATATTAATGAGACCCTCCATAGGCACCATTAATACATAAAAGCAATCACCCATAACTCACAAACCTTTTCCTTCTGATTATATCTGTGTTCACTGCTTTCAGCAATAAGAAATAAAATACGCCAGGAAAAATAAGTCTAGATATCAGAAGACATGAGAACTGAATATCTAAATGCAACAAACAAGAAAATCTATAGGTTCCAGGGGTATTATCTCCAAGAACTGACTTCTAAAAGAGCCAAGCAATTAAGGGTAAAATAAATACATTAAGATCAACATACACATAAACAGCAATTAATAAACTGAAAACTTACTTTAAGTGTATTCTTATACATCAGAACAATAATAGAAAATTAATTTTTCTGTAACCTAAGAATTACAAGGAGCTTAGAACTATTTGCCCTATCCTTTCAAATTATCAACACTTTGTTCATTTAAATTTCATTGCGAAGCCCGCACTGACCCCCTGGCTGAGTATGGGATTTTAGACAGGGAAGGAAGCAGTACAGTCCCATCCCCCACAGCGGATACTCCACCAAGGCAATCAGCAGCCAGCATCTTGAAAAGCTGAAATATCCACCGCCACTCTCCGACAGATCTCAACAAAAAAACAGGTGTGTGGCAATCAGCCCATCCCCCATACATCAGGAACTCGCATAAAATCTCTCCTAGGCTTGCTGGGGGAGGGAGTATCAGAGTGAGCCTGCATAAAGACTAGGGGGGATCTAGAGGCACCTGACCTGCAACCCCCCCCTCCCCATCTGCAGCCAAAACAAAACCTGTCTAGCTAGCGCTGGGGGAGGGGCAAGCAGGAAAAATCAAAAGGACAGAGTGCCTGGGATCCCAATTGCCAACTGTGGGACCACGGAGATCCAGGCCGACTGATTCACGGGGCCTGCCCTGCGGCTACAGAAGGAGTGGGAGGGAGTATCAGAGTGAGTCTGCATAAAGGAAGGAAGCAGTACAGTTCTATCACCCACAACGGAAACAAAACAATAGAGTTCCGGGATTCCCAATAGTCACCCTCCACACCCAACAAACAGCAGGCCCAGAGTACAGTTTGAACTGCCGAGAACCATCACTCAGGGGAAATCTGGTCTAGCAGGAGAAACCAAGACTAGCAGGAGAAACCAGGAGGCTAGAGGCAAAGCCCTCGAGACTGGGCAGCTGGAAACCGCAGGCCCGCCGGCGACAGTTCACCCACTGCCTGCATAGCTGGGCGGTAGGAGAACACCCGCCCGCAGGCGACCGATCACCCGCCTGCGGCCTGTGATACTGGCCAGCTGGAGACCGCCTGCCTGCCGCGACTGGGAGCTGAAACCAAACAGAGACAGTCCAGTCACACCCCCTCATCAGGACACCCCAGCAAGGAACTGGGGCAGGTCATAGCAAAGTAGTGTCGTCACTGGAGCTCGGACGTCGGATCTTCCTTCACAGCGAAATCCACGTTAGCAGGCATAGTTTAACAACACAAAGGAGATGAGGCATCAGAGTAATACGGAACCAAAACAAATCTATAGAAGAGAGCAGAAACACGACAATCAAATAGAGCTGGAAAGCAACGGGGACAACATGAGAAAACAAGGGAAAAAAGGAGTACAAACAATGCAAGACAACTTAATTCTACAAGAGGACATAGAAACATCAGAAGCAGGGATAGGGAAAGAACTCAAGGCATACCTAACTCGAATGGAAAGGAATATTAGAGAAGACATGAGACAGCAAGTCCAAGCAATAAAAATATATTTTGAAAATGAATTAAACAAACAAATTCAAATGACAAAGAACGAGCTCTACCAGGAGATAGAGATCTTAAAAAAGAATCAAACAATAATCCTAGAATTGCAGGAGACTATAAACCAAATTAAAAACTCAAACGAGAATATTACAAATAGACTTGATCAAGTAGAAGTCAGAACATCAGATAATGAAGACAAGGTTTATCAACTTGAAAAGAGTATAGTCAACACAGAAAAGATGCTTAAATCCCATGAGCAATCTATTCAAGAGATATGGGATGTCATTAAAAAAACAAATTTGAGAGTCATCGGGATAGAAGAAGGCACAGAGATTCAAACCAAAGGAATGGACAGCATATTAAATGAAATAATTGTAGAAAACTTCCCAGAGATGAAAGATGGAATGGACTGCCAAATCCTGGAAGCCTACAGGACCCCAAACATTCAAAACTATAATAGACCAACTCCAAGACACATAATTATGAAGATAGCCAACATACAGGACAAGGAGAGAATATTAAAAGCTACGAGAGAAAAGAGGAAGATTACATTCAGGGGTAAACCAATTAGGTTAACGACTGATTTCTCAGCACAAACTTTGAAAGCAAGAAGATCCTGGAACAATGTATTTCAAACGCTGAAAAATAATGGATTTCAACCAAGAATACTGTATCCAGCAAAATTGAGCTTCAGATTTGACAACGAAATTAAAATCTTTCACGATAAACAAAAGCTAAAAGAATTCGCAGCAAGAAAACCAGCACTGCAATATACTACAAGAAGAGGAATTGAAAAATAGTGCCCAAAACTAACAACAAGAGGTATCTCAGTAAAGGAGGAGGAAAATAACCAAAAAGTAAAACTAGCCAAACTAAAATAAATAAATAAAGAAGCATGACTGGAAGTACAAATCATATCTCAATTGTAACTTTAAATGTTAATGGCCTAAACTCACCAATCAAGAGACATAGGTTAGCAACCTGGAACAAAAAAACAAATCCAACAATATGCTGCCTTCAGGAGACTCATATGATAGGAAAAGACATACAAAGGCTGAAGGTAAAAGGTTGGGAAAAATCATACCACTCACATGGCCCTCGGAAGCAAGCAGGAGTGGCCATACTCATATCAAATAAAATCAACTTCAAACCTAAGTTAATTAAGAAGGATAAAGAAGGACATTATATACTGTTAAAAGGGACCATCCACCAACAAGACATAACAATTATCAATTTGTATGCACCAAACAATGGAGCTGCAATGTACATAAAACAAACGCTCCTCAAGTTCAAGAGTCAAATAGACCATAACACAATAATTACGGGTGACTTCAACACACCGCTCTCGCCATTAGACAGATCCTCTAGACAAAAACTGAATAAAGAAACTATAGAACTCAACAGCACAATCAATAACCTAGACCTAACCGACATATATAGAATATACCAACCATCATCAAGTGGATACACGTTCTTCTCAGCAGCACATGGATCCTACTCAAAGATAGACCATATATTATGCCATAAGGCAACTCTTAGTAAATATAAAGGCGTGGAGATAATACCATGCACCATATCTGACCATAATGGAATGAAATTGGAAATCAATGATTAAAAAAAGGAAGGAAAAATCCTACACCACATGGAAAATGAACAATATGTTATTGAATGATCAATGGGTTACAGAAGACATAAAGGAAGAGATAAAAAAATTCTTAGAGTCAAATGATAATACAGACACAACATACCGGAATCTATGGGATACAATGAAAGCAGTTTTAAGAGGGAAATTCATTTCCTGGAGTTCTTTCATCAAAAAAAAGAAAAAACCAACAAATACATGAACTCACACTACACCTAAAAAACCTAGAAAAGGAAGAACAAAACAACAGCAATTGTAGTAGAAGACAAGAAATAATTAAAATTAGAGCAGAAATAAATGAAATTGAAACAAAAAAAAACGATTAAAAAATTGATAAAACTAAAAGTTGGTTCTTTGAAAAAATAAATAAGATAGAAAAGCCCTTAGCTATGCTAACAAAAAGAAGAAGAGAGAGAACTCAAATTACTAATATACGGGATGAAAAAGGCAATATCACAACAGACACTACAGAAATACAGAAGATAATTAGAAAGTATTTTGAAACCCTATATTCTAATAAAATAGAAGATAGCGAAGATATCGATAAATTTCTTAAGGCATATGATTTGCCCAGATTGAGACAGGAAGACACAATTTAAACAGACCAATAACAAAGGAAGAAATAGAAGAAGCCATCAAAAGACTACCAACCAAGAAAAGCCCTGGACCGGATGGGTATACAGCGAAGTTCTACAAAACCTTCAAAGAAGAATTAATACCAATACTTTTCAAGCTATTTCAAGAAATAGAAAAAGAAGGAGCTCTTCCAAATTCATTCTATGAGGCCAACATCACTCTGATCCCAAAACCAGACAAAGACACTTCAAAGAAAGAAAACTACAGACCAATATCTCTAATGAACTTGGATGCAAAAATTCTCAATAAAATTCTGGCGAATCGAATACAAAAACATATCAGAAAACTTGTGCACCATGATCAAGTAGGATTCATCCCTGGGATGCAAGGCTGGTTCAATATACGGAAATCAATAAATGCTATTCACCACATCAATAGGCTTAAAGACAAGAACCATATGATCATCTCGATAGATGCAGAAAAAGCATTTGACAAAATACAGCATCCCGTTATGTTCAAAACATTAGAAAAACTAGGGATAACAGGAACTTACCTCAACATTGTAAAAGCTATATATGCTAAACCTCAGGCTAGCATCATCCTAAACGGAGAAAAACTGAAGGCATTCCCTCTAAAATCTGGAACAAGACAGGGATGTCCTCTATCACCACTTCTATTCAATTTAGTTCTCGAAGTACTAGCCAGAGCAATTAAACAGACAAAAGAAATTAAAGGCATAAAAATAGGTAAAGAAGAAATTAAATTATCGCTATTTGCGGATGACATGATAATTTACTTAACAAACCCAAAAGGATCTACAAAGAAGCTGCTAGAGTTAATAAATGAATTCAGCAAAGTGGCAGGATATAAAATCAACACGCACAAATCAAAGGCATTCCTGTATATCAGCAACAAAACCTCTGAAATGGAAATAAGGAAAACCACTCCATTCACAATATCCTCAAAGAAAATAAGATACTTGGGAATCAACCTAACAAAAGAAGTGAAAGATTTATACAATGAAAACTACAGAACCCTAAAGAGAGAGATAGAAGAAGATCTCAGAAGATGGAAAAATGTACCCTGTTCATGGATAGGCAGAACTAACATCATCAAAATGGCGATATTACCCAAAGTTCTCTACAGGTTTAATGCGATGCCAATCAGAATCCCAAAGGCATTTCTTGTAGAAATAGATAAAGGAATCATGAAATTCATATGGAAAAACAAAAGACCCAGAATAGCAAAAGCAATTCTAAGCAGGAAGTGTGAATCTGGAGGTATAGCAATACCAGAGCTCAAACTGTACTACAAAGCAATAGTAACAAAAACAGCATGGTACTGGTACCAAAACAGGCAGGTGGACCAATGGTACAGAATACAGGACACAGAGACTAATCCACAAAGTTACAACTATCTTATATTTGATAAAGGGGCTAAAAACATGCAATGGAGGAAGGATAGCATCTTCAACAAATGGTGTTGGGAAAATTGGAAATCCATATGCAACAAAATGAAATTGAATCCCTTTCTCTCACCAGCCACAAAAGTTAACTCAAAATGGATCAAGGAGCTAGATATAAAAACAGAGACACTGCGTCTGATAGAAGGAAAAGTTGGCTACGATCTACATATTGTGGGGTCGGGCTCCAAATTCCTTAATAGAACGCCCATAGCCCAAGAGTTAATAACAAGAATAAACAAATGGGACCTACTTAAACTAAAAAGTTTTTTCTCAGCAAGAGAAACAGTAAAAGAGGTAAATAGAGAGCCTACATCCTGGGAACAAATTTTTACCCCTCACACCTCAGATAGAGCCCTAATATCCAGAATGTACAAAGAACTCAAAAAATTAAACAATAAGATAACAAATAACCCAATCAACAAATGGGCCAAGGACCTGAACAGACACTTCTCAGAGGAGGACATACAATCAATCCACAAGCACATGAGAAAATGCTCACCATCTCTAGCAATCAGAGAAATGCAAATCAAAACCACCCTAAGATACCATTTCACTCCTGTAAGATTGGCAGCCATTATGAAGTCAAACAACAATAAGTGTTGGCGAGGATGTGGGGAAAAGGGCACACTTATACACTGCTGGTGGGACTGCAAAATGGTGAGGCCAATTTGGAAAACAGTATGGAGATTCCTGGGAAAGCTGGGAATGGATCCACCATTTGACCCAGCTATTGCCCTTCTTGGACTATTCCCTGAGGACCTTAAAAGAGCGCACTATAGGGATATGGCCACATCAATGATTATAGCAGCACAATTCACAATAGCTAGACTGTGGAACCAACCTAGATGCCCTTCAATAGATGAGTGGATAAAAAAATTGTGGCAGCTATACACAATGGAGTATTATGCAGCACTAAGAAACGACAAAATCATAGAATTTGCAGGGAAATGGATGGCATTAGAGCAGATTATGCTAAGTGAAGCTAGCCAAGCCCTAAAAAACAAATGTCAAATGTCTTCTTTGATATAAAGAGAGCCACTAAGAATAGAACAGGAAGGAAGAGCATGAGGAAAAGACTAACAGTAAACTAAGACGAATGGGGGGAGAGAAAGGGAGAGAGAAGGGAAAACATATGGAAATGGTAGGAGACTTTCAGTGATACATAAATTATAAGAGGTTATGAGGGGCAAGGGGGAGGGGGAAAAAAAGGAGAGAATTGAACAACAGCAGAGGAAGTAGAGAGGGAAGATGGGAGGGGAGGGGAGGGGGGATAGTAGGGGATAGGAAAGGTAGCAGAATACAACAGTCACTAATATGCCATTATATAAAAATGTGAGTATGTAACAGAAGTGAGTCTGCATTATGTATTTGGGGAGTTCAAAACCGAATTGAGTCAAATGTATGAAAGATGATATATCATGAGCTCTGTAATGTTTTGAACAATAAATTAAAAAAATGGAAAAAAAAATAAAAAAATAAAATCTCAACTCAAAAGTTAAAAAATAAATAAATAAAAATAAATTTCATTGCAATGGTTTTAAGCATTTCAGATTATATAACATGAGAAATATAAATCAAAATGAGTGATTAGCTTGCTTGCCTTCTTAACATGTAGAAATACATACTTTATTATAAATTTTATGACTTGGTCACCAATAAAAATCTCATTCATTTTCAGAGCACATTCCCAATTATTTTCTATAGCTTAAAATATTTTTTCTTTCAACATTATTTGAATTTATGGTTGGTTTTAGGTCTAATGCTAGATCACATCAATTAATACTTGAATACATTGTGAAGAAATACATATATTATACATAATAAATTTGAAAAACTTCTGCTAAATGCATTCAATATAATTGGTTTCCTTTCTAATCCTATTTTTCCCATGGATTTTAAAATATATTCAGG
The DNA here is from genome assembly GCF_052094955.1 of Ictidomys tridecemlineatus. Classification (NCBI taxonomy): domain Eukaryota; kingdom Metazoa; phylum Chordata; class Mammalia; order Rodentia; family Sciuridae; genus Ictidomys; species Ictidomys tridecemlineatus. Next base: position 161,995,526 of record NC_135478.1, on the reverse strand, counting down.
GAACAAAACTATAGAATATTGCATATTCCTACTGAAATAATCTAGGATGCAAAGAGAAGGAGCACCAACTTTTTCTAAAGAAAAAGAATATACAGACAGGGGGCTTGGGATGTGACTCAAGAGGTAGCCCGCTCGCCTGGCATGCGTGCGGCCTGAGTTCGATCCTCACTACCACATACCAACAAAGATGTTGTGTCCGCCGAGAACTAAAAATAAATATTAAAAAAAAAATTCTCTCTCTCTCTCTCCTCTATCACTCTCTCTTTAAAAAAAAAAGAATATACAGACAGAAAGACATGGTTCTGGCATAGTATTATCATACCTACAGTTATAGAATGTAACTACTCATATTTTCATACCTATGTTGTTCTCTTTTATTCCTATTCTATGCCTAATACATATCTGATTCTCATTGCTCTCAATTGTTTTAAGCATCAAGACCACAACTCAACATTTACCTGGCAGGTTGATGAAGAAATCAATTCCAACCTACAATCTATGAATGGCTCTTACTGCTTAGTTCTTCTAGAACCCTTGGAAATCAATGGTTCAAGGACAGGATCAAAATAAAGCAACACTAAGAAGAAACCATCTTTGTTGTTTTTATTTGTTCAAAATTCCTACCCTACCATTTTCTGCAACTTTTCTCTAAGTGGAACTGCCTTTCTGACACCTGAATACAATAGAAAGAGAACTACAGTGTGGCCACTTGACAAATTTGGTGTCACTGGTCCTCTCCACAAGATAGAAAATTATGTCATTATGCACACTGGCTTGCCATTTAGCTATTAATCCTGTAAAATAACCTCTTCCTCTTCAATAGCAAGATTTCCAACTTTGAGCCAAGGACCTTATTCCAAACAGCCATCTTTGGGTAAGATCAGATCAGATCTATAAAAATGGCTTCTAAAAAGGTTGCTCATGTTCAAGCACCATTTGAGCACCATCAGCCAGTGCTGTTAATAACACTGATTTAGGAGTGCCATTAAGAGAAATTTTCCTGTGAACTGCAAATGGGAGCAAGCTGGAGACAGTAGCCTGGATTCAACACAATCTGAAGCATGTTACTCAGAAGAAACAAGAAAATTCACATGTCCTTTTTATTGTGGGCATTCTCCAGTCAAGGCTCTATAGAAATCCATTCCGTGAAACCACAAGTTTCAATTAAAATAACAAAAATAATTTATTCAAAGATGAAAGGAGCAAACACTATGTCTCTATGGTCCCAGAGAACTGGGAGGCCTTTGTATCAATTATAACTACTCAAAGATGTTGGTGCTTTCATGTCACCCACATTATTTACTAAAAAATGAAATACTACAAGGGTTTACCAGAAAGGAAATTAGCTCAACATTAATGACCACAAAAACTGTACTAATATTTAATAAATAGAATAGAGTTATTCTTTAAATTTTTAGTTGTATATGGACACAATACCTTTATTTTATTTTTATGTGGTGCTGAGGATCAAACACAGTGCCTCACACATTCTAGGCAGATGCTCTACCAGTGAGCTATTGACCAGCCCCCAGAGTAATTTTCTTTATTGTTTTTCTCTCTACTCATTAATTCTACTTGAACTTTTGTATCACTGATAATCCAAGTACAGAAAGTAATCAAAAAAAAAAGAAAGATACATTAGGCTACATTGTTCTAAACCCTATGAATATATAGGAAATAAATATTGTTTTGTTGTGAGGTATCCCCAAGAGCTCACATGTGAAACGATGCAAGAAGGTTCAGAGGAGAAGTTGGGTTACAAGAGTCTTAACTCAATCAGTGATTTAATCCCCTGACAAGATTAACATAAATAGTAACTGAAGGCAGGGAGGATATGGTTGAAGGAAGTGGGAATTGGGGCATGGCTTTGGGTATATGTTTCTATCTGACAAGTGGAGGCTCTCTCTGCTTCCTTGTCCTGTTCAGTCTCAATTCAAGCCCTAAGGAATGGAGCCAGCCTTCTATGGACAAAGACCTCTGAACTCATGAGCCCTCAAACTCTCCCTCCTTTATAATTGTGCTGGTTGGGTCATTTAGTCACAGCAGTGAAAAAGCTGATTAAAACAGAAATTATGGCATGGTTTTGCAAAAGCTAGGGAGAAAAAGAAGGTAAAAGAATAAGGATGATATTTTTAATTCAGAAAAGTTTCAGAGAATTGCCATTCTTCATAGCTTTTATGACTTTGAGATGACTGAACTTAAGGTGACCTCTCAATCTCCAACCTACTACAGGGTGAAGGAATTGAAGGGCTTTGAGGAGAAGACTTAGTATACCTTTAAGAGGAAAGGATTCTTCTCCTGGCTTAAATGCTTGTTCAAACAGTTATACATTAACCTTAACATATCATCTTCTGTGTGAGTATTACAAGTAAGGTCTATTTATATGACAATCTTAAATATGATGGTAAGATAATTTCAGATATTACCAGTTGAAACTAACTTGGCCAGCTATCATATCAAAATAATGATACATAGATAGAAAAACCATCTACACATACCCATTTCAAAGTATCATCTCACTCCATTTTTTATATTAAATTAAAAATAAGGCCAATAGCAAAAATCACTGATCACTGAGCTGGTAGGTGTGTGCTTTATCATTCCCTTTTATTTTAAGGACAACATGACAGTTATTATTTTTTATTCCTCGAAGCTCTCCAACCAGTTACTCTATTTTTCATGCTCAAGGTAAACAATGACACCTAAGCAAAAACAAAGTTGTTTTTTTGTTTTGTTTTGTTTTGTTTTGTTTTGTTTTGTTTAGATTCTACTAGTACACTTCAGGCTTCAGTGTAAAATTAAATCTAGCATTAACAAAACATCAAATTTAGATTATACAGCTTCTTCATCTATTATCAAATGTATGTTTAATTTTCCCTGCTAAAAGGGAAAATTATTTTGTTCTATATATCAGGATCAAGTTTACTATTTCACTCCCTGTACTAGCAGAAGAAACAGAAAAAGAGTAGAACAGGTAGGTTAAAAGTGCTTAAATGAAGGGGCATTAGGGTCTGTCAAGTGGAGGCTCTTTCTACTTTAAATCCTATATATATATCACCAATAAGATATATATGTATATATTAAACAGAATTATTAATATGAATGTACAAAGGTAGGTGAGGAAATAGGTATTTCTGTATATCATCATGTGATGTAAGTACATTCTATAATTACCATCTTGACCAAGGAGTTTGACTAAATAGAGTCTGGACCTGGGGAAGGAGAGCTGGTCACAAATTTGACATTCAAATTTAAAAAAAATGTGTAAAACATATAATAAAAGCCAGTTGTATAATGAATCTCAATAATTCTACTCCTGTATGTATGTATATATATATATATAAGAAAACCAAGGAAAAAGTAAATTGACTATTTTGCTTAGCTTCACAGAGAAACTGAAATTCCATTATGGCACATAAAATGCATTCATTACTACATTATAGTCACATTTGCTAACAGAATACTTCCTGAAACACAGTTCATTAAAACCTGCAGCAAGGTAAAATGCTACTGTTCAAGTACATACACACAAACCCCAACTGCATGCTGTTACTTCTAAATAACTGATTTGACTGGGATTGACTTTTAATGCACTCTTAAAAAAAATCCCAAAGGCAAATACCAATATATTCCTTCCCCCTAGCTTGGAAGGTCAGTAGCACAATCCCCCTCCTAAGGTAAGATGATTCTAGTATTTCTTACTCTTACCCATGCCTTGGAATCAGTTAATCCTTATCAAAAATTAGGTCAGACCTTAAAGAAGTGGATCTTCTCTAAGGGAAAAATATTTTTTAAAGAAGCAGTTCACATTTCACATTCTATACAAACCCTTCACTCTACCAACTCACCCTAATTATTCATTGCTGAGAGAAAGACTATTTGCTTCCATTTCTACAGCCAGGAATTACACAGCCAAGGCATGTGAGCAAGATTTTTAACAGAAGCAGGAGAGGAAAATCACGTGAGAAACTGTGGTTATCAATATATGCCAAAGGAAGCTGAAGCAAATACAAGTTATAGTTGCACAGAGGTGACCTCATGGTTGAATCTTTTCTTCATCGGGCATCACTTATAGTTTCACTGATCAACTATGTACCTAAGTGGAGGAAGTATTTTCTTTCAGACTTAGGCAGAAGTAAATAAAAACACAACAATGATTTTTTATGTCTCTCATCAAGTACAATCACATTATGAAGTCTGATTATTTAAAATCAAGGCCAAATATCTTAAAACAAAAATGCTACACTGTGACATTAGTATCAAAACTGAAATATAGTTTTGTTCTCAATAATGACTTTTAAATATACCATATATAAATTCCTTACAAAATTTCATTTTTATTTCCTGCTTTACTAGTAACCTACATTTGAATTTAATAAGCAAACTGAACATCTAGTACAGCCAAAAACCATAATTCCCTTTCTTTTTACATTTTCCAATGAAACTTAGTGTGTAACATATTTAATCTTAATAAAATCAAGTGAATGTTTATTTTGAAAGATGTCTCCATTATAGTTGACAATTGATATAAATCAGTCAGAGGTTTGGTCCATATAGAGTTTGGAGTGCATGGTACACCAAGATGAAGCCATGAGTCTTTAGGTAATAAGAAACCTGGATGGGAGCTCCAGGTTTGTGAGTTTAATCAAGCAAAATTGATGATTGCTGAAAACAGTGCAGAGTGTACAAAGAGAAGATAAAAAAAGAGAACTCGGGTGCATAGTCAAATTTTAAGGAGGATAAGGGCAGAAGAAACAACTAAGATTGAACCCAGTTTACAGGGGTAAGAGGAGGGAGTGTGGTTGCTGATGTAAGGAAGGAGCTCATATGGTTAGTTAACCAGGCATTCTTGTCTATCTTCAAGCAGCTAAATAGAGTTTGAATTGAATAACTTCATGTTAAGTATTCTCAGGACTTCAGTGAGATAGGCAGTTCAGACATAAGCCAGACTTCAGTACATGGAATATTAATAAAACTGAATTAATGATGATAATGAGTAAAAACAACTATTTAAAGATGGAAGAAGAGATAAAAAGAAAAATTATAAGGCGAGATTATTATGAAAGACTTCCTCTGTTTTTCTTTCTTTTTAAATTTTATGTATTTATTTATTTAGTATAGGATGTACAGATTTAGCCTATTTGTGGGTTCAGGGAAAGTTGACCAGTGACCATGCAAGCACGTGCAGGAAGCAGGCAGTGACAGAAGAGCACAGATAAAAACTTTGCATTTGGAAGTGAGATTATATGCTCCCTCCTCCAACCCTGAGAATGAATGAGGTCAAAATGAATAATATCAACAAGGAAAAAAGGCACCAAAAAATCAAAACAACACAAAACTAAGGGAAATTGGAGTGTAGTTTAGTGGTAGAGGGCTTACCTAGCATGCACAAGGCCCTGGGTTCTATTCCCATTACCACAAAAATAAATAAACAAACAAACAAACAAACAAACAAATAAATAAATAAAAATAGAGGTGTTTATATTCAAAGGTGAGAAAGTATGGCAAAGGTTTGGAATGAAAAAACTTAAAACATTGGTCTTCATGTTTAGTTTTGTGCTAATACCATGCTGTTTTTGTTACTACAGCTCTGTAGTGTAATTTAAGTTCTGTTATTGTGATGCATCTTGCTTCATTTTCTTGCTAAGGATTGCTTTGGCTATTCTGGGCCTCTTATTTTTCCAAATAAATTTCATGACTGCTTTTTATGCATTCTGCTGTCATATATAAATAAAAAAGAAAAAAAATTGCACTGTAATATTGTTAATAATAGGAAAAAAATCCAACCACACTGGTATTTCCTTTGTGAATGCTACTGGGTTGTTTCTAATTGTTAATAAAAATAACTTGCATGAACCTATTAAAAAAAGAACATCATCAGAATCTTATTAAGAATTGTATTAAAACTGTATAGTACTTTTGTAGTATGGCCCTTTTTACAATATTAATTCTGCCTATCAAAGAACATGGGTGATTTTCCATCTTCTAAGGTCTGCTTCAATTTCTTTCTTTAGACTTCTGTAGTTCTCATTGTAGAGATCTTTCACCTCCTTTGATACATGGATTCCCAAATATTTTAATTTTTTGAGGCTATTGTGAATGGGATAATTTCTAATTTATCCTTCAGTTGATTCATCACTGATGTATAGGAACTCAATTGATTTATGAATGCTAACTTTATATCCCACTACTTTGCTGAATTCATTTATCAGTTCTAGAAGTTTTCTGATACAGTTTTTGGGTCTTCTAAATATAGAATCATGTCATTGGCAAAAAGGGATAATTGGAGTTCTTCTTTTCCTATTGACATGACATTCCTTTAATTTCTTTCTTCTGTCTATATGCTCTGGCTACAGGTTCCAGGAGATGTTGAATAGAAGTGGTGAAAGAAGGCATCCTTGTCTTGTTCCAGTTTTTAGAGGGAATGCTTTCAATTTTTTCACCATTTAGAATGATGTTTGCCTTGGGTTGAGTATGTATAGATTTTACCATGTTGAGGTATATTCCTACTATCCCTCTTTTTCCTAGTGTTTTAAACATGAATGAATGCTGTATTTTGTCAAATGATTTTTTTCTGCATATATTGAGATAATCATGTGAATCTTGTCTATAAATCTACTGATGTGAGATTATATTTATTGATTTCCATAGGTTGAACCAATTTTGCATCCCTGGGAAGAACCCAACTTGATAATGGTGCACTATCTTTTTAATGTGTTTTTGTATGCAATTTGCAAGAATTTTAAGAATTTTTTGCATCTATATTCATCAGGGATATTGGTCTGAAATTTTTCTTCCTTGATGTGTCCTTGTCTAGTTTTGGTATCAGTGTGATACAAACTTCATAGAATGAATTTAGAAGGGTTCCCTCCTTTTATATATCATGGAAAAATTTGAGGAGGAGTGGCAGAGACTAACTCACATAAATATAGTTATCTCATACTAGACAAATGTGCCATAAACATTCATTGGAGAAAAGATAACCTTTTCAACAAATGGTGCTGGGAAAACTGTAAACATATATATAACAAAAATGAAATTAAACCCCTATCTCTCATCCTGAACAAACTCAATACACATTAACAACCATTAGATAGAGACTCTGCACTTACTATAAGAAAAAGTAGACTCGACCCCAACTCTCCATCATGTCAGCTTAGAAACTAAATTCCTCAATAAGACTTCTCAAAAACTAAAATCAAGAATCAATAAATGGGATGTATCAAACTATAAAGCTTATTCACAGAAAAAGAAACAATCAAGAACATAGAAGGCCTACAGAATGGGAGAAAATCTTTGCTAATTGTACCTCAGAAGAGCATTATCTCCAGGATATACAAAGAACTCAAAAAAACTTATCACCAATAAATAAATAAATAACCCAATCAATACATGGGAAAAGGAATTGAACAGTCACTTCACAGAAGAAGAAATATAATCGATCAACAAATATATGAAAAAGTGTTCAACATCACTAGTAAGTAGAGAAATGCAAATTAAAACTACATTAAGATTTCAACTCACTCCAGTCAGAATGCCAATTATCAAGAATACAGGTAACAATAAATATTGGCAAGTATGTGGAGAAAAACGTTCACTCATATATAGCTTGTAAACTGCAAATTGGTGCAACCACTCTGGAAAGCAGTATGGAGATTTCCTCAGAAAACTTGGAATGGATCCAGGATTTGACCCAGTTATTCTACTCCTCAGCATAGAACCAAAGGGCTTAAAATCAACATACTATAGTGACATGGCCAATCAATGCTTAATCTAAAGGATTTAAAGATAGCATGGCATAATGATACAGCCACATCATTGTTTATAGCAGCTCAATTCACAATAGCTAAGCTATGGAACCAACCTAGGTGCCCTTCAACAGATGAATGGATAAAGAAAATATGGTATATATACACAATAGAATATTGCTCAGCCATAAAAATAAATAAAATTATGGTATTTTCAAGTAAAAAGATGGAACTGGAGATTATCATGCTAAGTGAAATAAACCAATCCTCAAAAACCAAAGGCCAAGTGTACTTTCAGGTATACAGATGCTGACTCCTGATGGGGGGGTGGGGGGAAAGGTTCACCAGATTTCACAGGGCAGAGTGGGTCTAATGGAGGGGAGAATGCAAATGAGAAAGTCAGCAAATTGAATTGGACATAACTTTCCTCTGTTCATATACAAATACACAACTAGTGTACCTTGACATCTGTACAACCACAAAAATGGGAATTTATATTCCACATATGCACAGTGTGTCAAAATACATTCTACTTGTCATATATAACTGAAAAGATCAAATTAAAAAAAAAAGACCTTAAGACAAAATTGAGCTTGTACCTCCAATCTTTGTTTAAAGAAAACTTAGCTCTTGTTACACTCAGGCATCCTAATTCCCAAGAAAGAGTATTTAGGATTGGGGAGGGTGCTAAATATAATCCTCAGTATACATAGATCCTGACTAGAGAATTATTGGGGCCAAACTGGAAGGAGTTTCAGTGGACAAAAACCTAGAAATCAAAAGAGAATCTCCCAGTAAATATTTTGATTGGTATATCTAGTCAAGAGATCCTAGTTGAATTAGACAGTAATATTTTTAAATAACATAATATTGATGTCTTTTGATAGTGCTTATTTGTACTTATTGTTTTCGATACTTATTTTGGTCATACATGGGTTGACTATGAGTTTTTAAACTGCAGTTATTTAAACTGTATTCTGTTCATTGATTGACTATAAATCTCAACATATGGCCATACACATTTTTTAAAATATTGATTTCTTAAAATTTCTCCTCTCTTCCATGCCAGTACATTTTTGTTTTAAATTTTAGTATTATTTTTAATGTGTTTTTCTTCTTTTTTTGGTATGACAGCAAAATGCATTACTATTCATATTACACATACAGAGCCAGGGGCCAAATTACTTATAAGATCAGCTATTTGGGGAATGAATTTAGCAGTTACAGTCTAGCTTAGTCAGAACGGACAAAGTCCCAGCAGTACCTTATTCAGCATCTCCTTTGAGGTATAGCACTCTGTATATTCATCTATCTCCTGAGGGACTATTAGTCCCTATAGATCAGGAACCAGAACTTTTTAACTTTTTAGTCATCCAGCGGCTAACTCAAGAACCTGCCAATCATTGTTATTCAATAAGCACTTGATGAATTGAGTTTTGCTCCCCTTCTACATTTAGTATTCTTTTGATATTAGAGTAAACATTTACATAATGTTCAGTATACCTATCATAACCATTAACATTTCTGCCAAATTAACTCTCTCATTTATCCTCTTCAAGTGCAGTCTCTGGGAAGGGTTCTGGAGATTCCCAGTAGAATCAATCTTTCTTTTTACTACTACTACATTGTTTACTACAACATGTGTTACTATATACCAGTTATTTGCTTTTAACACTCTCTTTCAATAACCATGATCTCCAGAAATGCAAGAACCTCATCTCATCACTATAATCACTATATGGCACAATGCCCATTACACAGCAGGAACTCAATAAATGAACGTGAATGAATAGTATCTTCCCCCATAACTCAATAAATTCACACATAGCTGATAAAAAAATGTTAATCAATATCAAATAAATATTTATAAACACTAAATAAAAAAGTCATACTTTGACATAATATCTCCTTTATAAAGTTTCTTCTATAAATTATTCTCACCAACTCTATGATAAAGGCATATTTACCATTATTTCTAGCCTTATATTAAAAATTTTAAAATTACTTATGAAGAAATTATCTGCCTAACTCTAGACAAAATCACTTTCTAAAACATATTTACCACAGACACAAAATTTCCATTTTATTTTTATACATACTTGAAATATGCAAAAAACTAACAATTCTTTATTTACAATTTTCTAAATCATTTTCCATAGCAGAAACATGTTATTTATATTTTATAGGTAAAATGTGCTTCAAATAATGTACTTCACTGAATTGTTGAGAAAACCCAAATTACTTAAAATTAAAACTGCCAATATTTGGTATGTTATTTAACATATCCATTCTTAAAGAGATAATATATAATGCACATCGAGAGTATAATTCAGGTACTAAGTAATATATTTTCTACTTTCATTTATACTTACCTAGAATTATGAAGTTATTATTAAATCTGTTTGATTAATATCATTTGAATTTGAATTTAAAGTAATAAGGACATTGGAAACCTAAATCCTATTAACATCTTTGAAAGGTAAGAGGCTAGAAATAAATTTTTCCAAAAATTATCAGTTCTGTTTCAACTGAATGCCATCTCAGTACAAACTCGACTGACATTATCAGTTGCTTCTGAAGGAAGGAATAAAAATGAGACAGGCTGAAAGAATGTAAGAGGCAGCATTAATGGGGGGAAAAGTCAAAATATTCAAACTAAAAGGTCAAATTTCACTATAAAATTTCAATCACATCTCTTTAAATAACTGCCATATTTCATTTTCCTTGTAAAGAAACTTTATTTTAAAAATTTTATTTAAAATAATAAACATTTTAGTGAATGCTTATTATGCATAATTTATATATTTTTATCATTGATTTTGATTTTTTAAAAAGTTTTTTTGTAGTTGTAAATGGACAGAATGTCTTTATTTTGTTGATTTTTATGTGGTGCTGAGGATTGAACCCAGTGCCTCACACATGCTAGACAAGTGCTTTGCCACTGAGCTTTTGATTTTAACTACAATTTGAGTAGCTTTTCACAACTATGAATGAGTTCAAAATCCATACTATTCTTGAATACTATAGATTTAATTTTTAGATATTATCAGAAAAATGTAAAATCTATTGAAACCAACCCACCCACACACACACACACACACACACACACACACACACACACACACTCCACACACACACACACACACACACACTCACGTTTGCTTTGGCAATATAAATAGAGTGCTAGAATACATAGTCAAATTTATTTTTTTAAACGAAGTTTATTTCTACCTTTGAAGAACTGAATAACTGAGATAATTAATCTTTTGAAAATCAGTCAAAGTCTATATAGTTCCCATAAAGGAACAAAATATTTTACAGTGCTAACCTTTTTATACCACACTGGGTGAGCAGAAGCACAGCCCTGCTCTTCATTTTCAGCATCAAATCATACAATCAATGTAGGAGAAAAATAGTTCAAGGAAGTGATCCATTTAGTACCATAAGTTTTGAATTATCAGAATGTGGTATTTTCCCTAAAGCTTTATCAAAATCATTGTAAATAACATTATAAATTTTCATTCAGAAAAAAAAATTATATAAGACATGAAAGAAAGCCTCCTCTCCTCTTTGTTTTTGAAATCTTATTTAAAACATTTTAGTTATAAAAATAATTCATATTCATTGCAAGTACCTCTTGTTCTCATTCATATATGAAAGCCAAAAATGCTGATAACATAGAAGTAGAGAGTTGAATGGTGTTCAGCAGAGGCTAGAAAGAATAGAGGTGAAGAGGGATAGGGAGAGATTGGATAGTGGGATACAGTTAAGTAGGAGGAATAAATTCTAGTTTTCTACAGTATAATACAATGACTATAGTTAACAGCAATTTATTATTTTTCTTATAAGGAACTAGAAGAGAGTAGTTTGAAGGTTCCCAACTAAAAATTTGAAATGTTTAATGAGATAAAAATGCTAGTTATCTGATCATTTGACATTATATACATATATCACATTATCTCTCTGTATTGCATAAACATGATACAATTATATGTGTTAAATAAGTAAATATTTTTTAATTTTCCCTAAATTTCCATGAATTTTCTTGAATTCTCTGGAATTCATAAAGAGAGCTTAAAATGATGACATTTTATATATCTTACAGCCAAGAAAATACAAAAATGTTGAGAATAAAAGCCAACTCTCACAAAGATCAAAGAAGCTAACCTATTAATCTGAAAATGGACCAAGTATTTATAAGAAAATAATTCTCAGAACATTATGACTAATTATCTGAAGAAATCTCCATACATTTTTAAAAAGACAATTAAAGATAAAATAATCATAGACTTTATCTTCAACAGACCAGAGTAGAATCTGTCATCTATTAAAAATGAATATATATACATATGTGTGTATACATATTTCTTAAATATAAGTACTAGTTCTAAGAAACAATAAAAGTAGGATCAGTTGGAAGAATGGGAAAAATAATGATATTTTAAAATCCAGCAGAACTCATAAACCATATAATAGCCTTTACTTTGTTTACTTAGGACCAGTACATTCTACCCAATGATAAATTGGTCCGACTCCAAAGAACAAAATTGCAGTATCAAATGTTTTAAATAATTTTGCTACTCTGAAAATTATCTTGATGACAAGCAATTACTTTCAAATTAAAAGGTTTTCCATACTTTGGAATTTTCATACGTTAGTAGGGATTTAGAGGCAAAGATCTCCCTTTCAGTAGCAAACAAAAAGGAAGAAGCATTTTTTGAATATAAGTTAGAAATCAGAAGGCAGACAACATTGCATGGAGGAATGGAGATTACATAGATAAGCTAAATTTAGCAATACTCAGTTTTTAATTCTAATTTTTCTCCAAGGATTCCAAGGATGACATTTTGAAGCCAAGTATTCTTTTCCTGTTATCCAGGACACAGAATACAATTACCAATGGGAAAACTAAAAAGGCCTATTTTTGTTTGTTTGTTTATTTTAAATATTTTAGTTGTACATAATAACTTTATTTTATTTATTTATTTTTCTATGTGGTGCTGAGGATCAAACCCAGTGCCTCACACATGATAGGCAAGTGCTCTACCACTGAGCCACAACCCCAGACCAGGCCTTTCTTTTACACATTTTGAAAAAAAGAAAATATTCTTTCTAGTGTACATAAATTAGCTAGACATTTGGCATTACATGGTGACTCCTCTAAATATGGCTGGAGACGTGCCATCAAATCATACAACAAAGTGAAGGAAAACAGGAATCAAAAATGCCAGGGTTCATACCCTGGATCAAGGGCTCATAAACTGAGTGTTTTAGGCAAGTTTTCTGAGTCTTGTTTTTCTAAATTGTACAATGGTTATTATTTGATTATTATTGCCTGGTAGTGCAGTTGTGTATATTAACTGACATAATGAACTTGAAATGTCTAATAGCATGACAGTGCCAAGTTGTTATGGTTTGGATACATGATGTTCCCCAAAAGTTAATATGTGGGACAATGCAAGAATATTATGAAGTAAAATGATTAGATTATAAAATTTATGACATAATCAGTGGATTAATCTACTGATGGATTAACTTCGTGGTAACTATAGGCAAAACAGTATAGCTGGAGGAGGGAAGTCACCGGGGTTATGCCTTTGGGATTTACATTGTGTCCCTGGCAAGCCAAGTTCTCTCTCTAGTTTCTGATTGCCATGTATTGAGCTACTTTCCTCCTCCACACTCTTCTACCATGATATTTTGCCTCATCTTGGGCCCAGAGCTATGGAGTCAGCCATCTATGAAGTAAGACCTCTGAAACAATGATTCAATATAAATTTCCTCCTATAATTGTTCTTGTCAGGTCTTTTGGTCACAAGGGTGAAAAAACTGACTAACACAGGTCCTCTGGTTAACCACAGCTCATTAAGAAGCAATGATTCATAGTCACTCATATACCTCATGCTGCAATCAAACTGAAATCCATAAGTATTCCCTGAATGTGCCCTGAAGATATTGGCCTTGACTCATGCTACTTCCTCTACAATGAATATCATCATCCTCCATCATTATCTACTGGAGTTTTACCCTTCATTTCAACATGTTTGCAAATGTCCCTTCCTTTATAAAGTATATTTTCCAATCCTCATCTGTTATCAGAGCTCTTATACTTTGGATAGGACTTTATGTGTCCATAATACTTATATCTGGCCTTAAAAGTTGAAAGGCCTTGTCATATCTTTATCTACAGGTTATCATCTCCTGAAAAGAACTCTCTTCCTTATCTACAACCTCTTCAATATTCACCACAATATACACAAATCTACTTTACATTTGAATGTTTGAACAGAGCTTAGTCCCTATCCCACTGAATTTGTCAGATACATTAGTTGCTGTGTTTGGGGACTATAAGTGTTTCCTAGTTTTCCTGTTGATATAATCTGTGTCCATATTCTTCATTATTTTGTGTTTATCTTTGGGGTGTGCTTTAAGAAAGGAATTAGAATAAATACACTTTTACTCTGAATTATTTATCAGAACCACTGCCTTATTTTCTGAATAAATTAACACAGCCTATGTATAATGTATATTAACTCAAATACTTCAATTATCTCATTTACATATATGCAAGTACCTCTATTTAAAGTAACTTGATTCTAAAACTTAAAAGGAATAGGATAACCTGTCAGTTTATCATACTTCTCTTCTGTACCTTAAAACACTACCAACAATACAACTATAATCAATTAAAATAATATGGAAACATGCATATGGGAAATGTGAAATAGTATCAAATATAGAATCAGGAAAATTCAAAAACATTATAAAGCAGTCAAACTAAAAGAAAATGATTCTCCTTAACATAAAAAAATAGTTCCATATCTGAAAGAAAATAACTCAAAGGTCAATGGTAATCACTAGAAAGTTTATTACCCTGAAACCATGTTAATCTCTATAATTTAACTTGAATCAGTTTTCAGAATAATAGTATGATGTAACACACCAATTAGAGGCAGCATAAGCTTTATCTTTCACTATTATTCTCATTTTGAAAAAACTTATAGTAGTAAATAATTTACTACTGTCATTAACCTGAGCTGGGTGTGTTATTATCAGAAGTTGCAAACTCTGCTAAACTAAAAAATCTAATTTAATAATATAAATGGATGTCCATTAGGGATCATGTAAAAACCACCAACCTCATTTTAGTAGATATCTTATCTCACATAAAGTATGTTGCTACATATAAAGTGTCACTGGTTTACCTCTAAATGATCTAGTCCCTTCAGGAAACTGGGTATAGTTTTAATAAAATGGGACTCGTAAGTTTTTATTACATTTATAATGAATGCTTTTCAGTTTTATAGGCTCTTTGAAGGAGCAATTTAGTTTCTCTATTAAAACATGACTTTATATCCTTCACTACTCTCAGGTTTCAATGTTTTTATCCCTCTCTATATAAATGCAGATACTGAAGCTTTAATAAAGATAAACAGTTATTTTTACTAATGTATGGGATATGAGTTTACAGAATTATAGGGGAAAGTACTAATTATGAAATATCTTTTCTGATTCTTTCTATATCTTTCCATAATACAAAACTAACACAGTTAGGTATTAATTAAGCAGAATTCATGATATCCCATTGTTTTGGAGTAAAAATCTTTTTTGTCTTACTGGCACACTGGAGAGTATAACACTACTGAATTTAAATTGGTAAGCCTTTAATAAGTCTCTTTATTATATCTAGTGCAACCATATAAAATTTTCAAACATACTGTCTTTATTTATATCATCAAAGTCTAATTCAAACCCAACAACAGGGTTATTACAAAGGAACTAAAAGTAGCTACACAAAATTTTGATTGTTTACTTTCTGAATGAAAGGATCTTTTTTATACCAGGTTTTATTTAAGAAGTTGAATATTTTTAAAAGCAACTAAGGCATCTCTTCCCATAAAGAACTTGCTATCTATTAGTGGTAGAGAAAGATACATAAGAAATAATACATTGTTGGGCTGGGGATGTGGCTCAAGCTGTAATGCGCTCGCCTGGCATGCACAGGGTGCTGGGTTCGATCCTCAGCACCACATAAAATAAAATAAAGATGTTGTGTCCACCAAAAACTGAAAAATAAATATTAAAAAAATTCTCTCTCTCTCTCTCTCTCTCTCTCTCTCTCTCTCTCTCTCTCTCTCTCTCTCTCTATCTCCCTCTCTTAAAAAATAATACACTGTTTATGTCACGGATATAATAAATAATAGATATAATAAATATTTCTATATCTTTAATAGGTAATTCAGAACAATGAAGCAACCCTTGAGGTATATCAACCAACTCTGCACAGCAAAGAAAAGATTTCATGGGGAAAATGTTTCATTTAGAACCTGAAGCATAACTAGGATTTCACCAAACAGATAAACGATGCAAAGGCATTGCAAACAATAGAGAGAACACATACAATATTTACTGCTATTAAAAATTAGTATCTTGTACCAATTAGTATTTGTTATTTACTTCATTCCATAACAATCCACCAAAATCTGTAGCATTATGTTGAAAAAGAAAAGAAAATTTCCCCATATGTTTTACATTAAGTCTTCCACAAAGGCAAAATCAGATCCTATTAATTTAATCCTGATTCCTGTCTTGATTTGTTTGAATGTTTGGGAACAATTCTTATCTGATCTTCCAAGAAACAGATAAGAAAGATTTAGTATTTCATACTTATGCTTGAAGAACATAACACAAGCAAATAATAATAATAATAATGAAATGGATATGCAAATATAGCAATAGTCTATGACCATGTCATGAAAATCAATGTGTTACCCCAACCAACATTTATCTTATCAAATAACACAACAATTGTTTCAATTGCAAGAATTTAATGTTTATGTAATTTTAGGAGAATTATAATATACCTGACATGGTCTGAAGGTTTTTTGTCCCACTAAAATTTCTAAAAAAAAATCTAATCCTCAGTGCAATCATATGTAGAAGTGGGGCCTTTAGAAATTCTGTGGACTACACTCTTTTGAATGGAATCAGTGCCCTTACAAAAGCAGCCCCCAGGAAGCTTATTTGCCCCTTCCAACATGGGAGGATGCTGCAAAACAAACAAACAAACAAACAAAAAACACCTATCCATGTGGAAAGGGCCATAACCAGACAGTAAATCTGCCAGTGACCTTATCTTACACTTCCTAGGTTTCAGACTATGAGAAACAAATTTCTGATGTTTATAAGCTACCTACTCTAAGGTATTTTGTTATAGCAGCTCAAACAGAGCAACAATATCTGATCTACATGAAAAACAATATAAAGATCTCAAAGCTCATCTTTTGAGAATAGCTTCTTTATTTGACTAAACATGATTCCAGTGTTGTGGTAAATATCACCGTTTCTAGGATTTAGCAGAACTGTTATTGAGAAACAATCAGATGAAGGATACCTGTTTTCTTTTATAGCAGTTTATGAACTTCCATAATTCCTATTCTTAGCAAAAAAAATGTCAGGGCAATTAAAAATCCACTTTAAAAAACTAAATATTTGTCAGGAAACAGGAGTTATTAACTAGAGTACTGGCCCCTAAGTCCACCTTGCTAACAATTCCCTGATGACAAGTTTCAAGAACCAAAAATAACTGTACTTGTCACACACTCATAGTTTCCCATCATGTAGAATTCATTGTTATAGAAGTGTCTTTCTTTCTTCCATAGAGGCCTATCATTTAAGCTGATCTACTCCAAATAAACCCAATGGGGCAAAGATGAGTGTCCTCACAGTTAGTTTCACTCATGAACCCAGCCAGCAATTCGAGTGCCTCTACTTTGTTCTAGGTTGCTGCACTCTAATGATCGACAGTAAAGAGGATATGTAGAATTGACTTTTCACAGAGACTAGCTGAAACAGTACTAAAATATAACATCAAAGGAAAACATTATCTGAGCAAGACAGGAGTTTGGGGAAATGGACTACTTCTCTTCAGGAATGGTATAAAGAGATAACAAGTGATTTTACTCAAAGAACTTTAGTTGACCCAAAACTGAATGATTAATAGAGCAAAAATGGAGGTAATTGTCATCAGGTGGGTTGTGTTTTGGTACAAAGCTAGCCTCCTATGCGGATGCTAATTCACAATAAGGTGGTGGGGGCACTAGGGAAGAATAGTGTTACCTTAGATTAGGCAGAGGGAAGTGATGGGGAGCAGGGGAGGGGATGTGGGGATAGGAAAGACAGTAGAATGAAAAACACATTATTACTGTATGCATATATGTGACTATATAACCAACATGATTCTGCAACATGTACACTCAGAAAAATGAGAAATTATATCCTATCTATGTATATCAAAGTGCATAAATGCATTCTACTGTCAAGTATAATTAATTAAAACAAATTTAAAGATTTTTAATAAATAAATAAATAAATAAAAGCTAGCCTCTTGAAATCCATTTTGGAAAATGGTAATAAAAACAAGAAGCAAACAAGTGAAGAAATCCACAGTTGTCCATCATATTGGGAGAACAAGCTTAGTACTAATAACCTGAGCACTGCTCTGTTGCCCCAAACTACGAACACTGACACCGAAAGGGAAGTAATCCAGCTTTCTGGAAACAGGCCATTTGCTTTCTAGAATATCAGAAATGAAAATTAAAACCTCTTCAACTGGAACAACTCTTCATATAAAGACACCAGAAAAAGAAAAAGGAATAATGTTCCAAAGAATGATATTTTCTTTGAGATAAATTGGTTGCTGAAATAAATGTTTTCATGAAAAGAACCAATCATCCTAACAGGTGAGACATTTTATTTTATATTTACCATGATCATCCAATTCAATAAATATTTCCTGAGGATATCCTATGTGCCTGGCATTATTCTTGGCACAGGGAAATAAAAGTCACTAAAATAGATACCAGTCCTCACTCTTGTGGAGTTTTTATTCTAATGTAGGAGATAAGCAAAAACATACAGTATGTCAGAAAGCAACAGGTGCTTCAAAGAAATTAAAAAAGGCAAGATAGATACAGAGTATTGGGGAAGGTGTTGTTTTAAATAAGGTGGACAGGGAATGAAAAACATACATTTTTTTAAAGGAAAAAGAAAATTAGTAATGTTTGGGAAAGAGTAGGCTAGGATTTTATTACATTAAAAAAAGTTGTTGTTTTTTTTTTTAATCAAAACTGTAGGACTAAAGAAACTAGCTTCATCATGTTAATTTTCCTGCCAGACACCATCACACATTAGATACAATAATTTACTTTTGACTTCCTCTTTTCCATTTCTGGAAAAAGATACAGGATTGATTCAAAAAACCATAAAAAAACAAAATGGTCCTTAGTATGTCATTCAATATAGTAGCAATGTAATCCCTAAAAGGTAACTCAAAAATATTTGAAAAAAAAAAAGCCATAAAATCTAAAGCTCTCCATGATAATGACTTCCATGTCTTGATACATTGCTGGTGGGACTGTAAATTGATATAGCCACTATGGAAAGCAGTATGGAGATTCCCCAGAAAACTTGGAATGGAACCACTATTTCTTGATAAAATTAGATTGGTTACCCTTACAAGAACTTTGCTAGGAATAAGTTTAAAATGCTTGCTTTAATAATTCAAAAGATGTCACTTTACAGAACTGCTGAATAGACTAGACTCATAGATCACTCATGCTCTTAAAGTCTAACCATCCCAAATCTACACTGTGAAAGGAAATAAATCTTACTTTAGAAAAATCATCTATCACCATTTATGAGGTCTGCATTTTAAAATATTATTCTAAAATAAAATCATTTATCTAGTGGATGAGAAATTATAATGTCCTATCCAAGAATTTTTCAATGACTTGAGACAAATCCTGCTGTGAGTAGCTTTGAAAATACTTTCAAAGCCCACAGTGCTCACTGATGCAAATGTCTCACGAGAGTTATCTACCTTTAAAAATGTAATTTAAAATTCCCTTCTGATGAAAATAATTACAATATGAACTTCAAGGCATAAAACAACAATCTAATTTAAGTTTATAATAAACTCCAAAGCATATAGTCAACTCTGAATTATAATGTACATGAAACAAATATGTGACTAAAATATAATATTCTGTATAATTTTCCATACATACTAAGTATTCAATAATGCTGAGTTATTGACCTGTTGAATTAGCACATAAAATACTTATGTGTAACAATATTACAATGATGAAAATTCTATATCATACCTGAAATTACATGAAATTATATGATCATAATATTACATGGAAATTCTATACTATACTTACTACTTAGATTACAAATAAATAAAAAATTCTTACCCACCACCAATGTGCTTGCACATTTATACATCATGATGAGTACTTTCATATAAATAATTTAGTCTTCACAATAGTCTTTATGATTCACTACCCCCCTTTGTAAAGATTAATCAAGTAACAAGTAGTTAACTGACTTACCCAAGATCTCAGGGTAAGAACCTATATTCAAAACTCATATTTCAGTTAACTGTTAGAACCCTTCAGGAGAAAAAGAATCATTAAATCAGAATTATATAAACTAATACTACTTTCTCCTGAGAAATAAAATTATAATATGGGTTTTAAAATCCTTAATGAACATCTGGTTCTAATAGAATCTAGAGAAATAAAACATCTTTATAAAGTATATAGTTTCAAGGCATTTATGAATTAACAATTTTTTTTTTACATTTTTGGCCACAATAAAAACTAATTTTAAAAAGGTAAAAATTTTAAAGCAGGTAATAATATTCTACTTCAATTCCAAGTGACTTCCTGGCTATTACTGCCAAGCATTAGACTTCTAGAAAGAAAAAATGGGGGGAAAACGGTAAACAAAACGTCCTAAGAAAACGCTCAAGAACAAAGAATTCGGAAGGGTTCTTGTAAAAAGATTTTGAAGTCAGATACTTATTAAACAGAAAAATTCTGAGCATATCTCTGTACAAAATGATCAAAACATGGTCTTTGAAGAAGTCCTAGATAACATAGGAAAAAAGTCAATAGAAACAAATAACAATAATATAAAAGACAAAGTACTGCCTATACAGAATATATAGTAGTGATTCTTAGTGAAATTCTCAATGGTTTATTGAGAAAACAGCATTAAAAAATAAAAAGTCTTTTCTACCACTGTCATTTCTCAAAGTTTCCCAGGACTGATAGTGTGGGGTCCCAATTTTGGAGCTGCTACAACAGTAGCAATCATGGTTGCTACTTGCACTCTAAGGACATGCAAATGCTGTATGCATAAGCCAAGCTTCAGTGGCATCAAATTTTTCTTGCTTTGATCTCTCTCATGATGTGACTTCTTCACATTGTTAAAAACAGAGAAAAACCTTTAAAGAATGACAAATTTGAAAGCTATAAACTTGGCAAAATCTGATCTTTCTGATGATGGAATGAGACAGACATCATCAACCTAGGTACATGTATGATTGCATGAGTGGTGCAATTCTACATCATATATGACCAGAAAAATAAAAAGTTGTGCTCCATTTGGGTACAATGAATTGAAATGCATTCTGATGTCATGTATAACTAATTAGAACAAATTTTTTTTTTTAGAAAAAATTTTAAAAATGAAATTCCAACTTGCTAGTGTCATTTGCTCAGTAGCTGGCAATCTTTTAATATGATTATGTGGTTAGTTTTATTCTGTGAATTGTTTGTTTCTACTCAGGTTGTTTTGGAATTATGTTTCATTTTCATGACAAAGAACCCTTCAAGTAAAGTTGTTCTCTATGTTTTTTTGGGGGGGAAAAAAATCTGATCTTTCTAACCCAGCTAAAAACCCTTTTACTGGTATAGTCATTAACATTATTGTTGGAGGGTGGCTTGGAATATAAGGTATGATTATATAATAATAAGACTGAATACATTTTCATAAATATATCAGATCTCATATATTGTCTTAGTCTGTTCCTATTGCTATAACAAAATATCAGACTGAGTAATTGATAAAATGCAGAAATGTATCTCTCATAGTTCTGGAGGCTAGCAGTCCAAGATCAAAATACCAGCACGTGGGATCTGATGAAAACTTTCTTTTTGAGTCCTCAGATGGCAGAAGGAGCAAAACAAAGCAATGGAAAGAACACTACTCTCTTTACATGGAAGAAGATGAAAGACCAATAAATAAATAAATAAATAAATAAATAATTCCTGGGACACTCTATTTCCTTTTATAAGGTTACTAATTCTATTCATGCAGGCTTCAGCCTTATGATTAATCACTTTCTCAAGTTCCCACCCTCTTAATATTATCAAATTGGCAAATTGGTTTCAACACAGAAATTTGTGGGGACACATTCAAACAATAGTTATATACATCATATGAATGTAATCCTGAAAAATGTTTTTACTTGATTGGTTATCTATTTACTGAAGGAACATTGTTATTACTACAAATACTTCTAGGACTTCTCTACATGGATGATTACAAAGACAATTTACCACCTCCTAAGACAAATCAGTCCCATTCATTGAATGTTCCAGAACATTACCTATCAAAGGTCTCTTCTGCTAGTCAAATGTGCATTCTACGCCATCCTTCCATCTTTATCCCTTTGATTTGATTTACAATGAAATCTACAAACTGTTCATGTCAGTACAAAAAAAATTAAATAACCTTAGATAATAAATAAGAACAAAAATATAAGAGCTTTACACAATTAAAAAAAAAGATCAAAACAGGAACTACAATCCAAATTATTTTGTTCCTATTCTGTTTTCTCTCTCTCTCTCTCTCTCTCTCTCTCTCTCTCTCTCTCTCTCTCTCTCTCTCTCTCTTTTGCTACTTTTTTGGAGCTGAGTCTAATTCTAAACCAAGTTCCATAGAGAATTCCATGGCAACAAGCTGAGGTTATAGATGAGGGGGCCCTTATTTGATTCTCATCAGGAATCAGACTAACTGGGGTGAGTTCATTTGTGTCCTGCTTGCATTAAGTGCCATTCTATAATAACATGGGCTAAAATAGTGGGAAGCCTTTCTGCATTGTGTAGAAGTGCAATCATTCTAAGCAAAGGACTACCTGTACAGCTCCAAACCCAAGCACATTTAGCAATTAAACATGCTATAGTACACAGTGTAAAATCCCCAAAGACAAACCAATGACACCAAATCTGTATTCCTCAACAATGTCAGACTGCTTTAAAGCACCTCATATGCCATTTTATTCTCACACAATTGTGAAATTTCAAAAATCCAAAATCTATTTCAGATCACATTATTAGTAAAGACTGAACGTTCTTCATTAGAACTATCTTAAAATACTAGATCTGCTTGCTTTAACATGAACCTGTTTCCTCTGTATCCAACCAGAGGAAACAAACACAACCTTTTTTTTTTTTAAACTATTCCTTTAAGCAAGTCTTGCTTAACTTCCCAGCTCTGAGCTACCTAAGTCCATACTTGCTAGCTATTTTCTAGTTTTGCTCTTGGTTCCCCAAAATCAGCATGTCAAACTGCAGTTTATGCTTCTTAAGATTTATAGTGACCCAATGAATGACTGATCTTGAGATTTTTAAAGTGAGACTTCGCAGCTCATTGTCATCTCCCAAATAAGAGAACAATAAAACAGAACAGAATGAAATTAACAACAAACAATAAGTCTAATTGAGAAAGATTATTTTTCCTTAGGTGTTACTGAGGCTTCAGATGAGCACACCAAATGAACATTTCAAATAAGTAGATAAAAAGGACCAGTAATTACCATTCACTGGTCTTTAACTCTTTTAGGGAAAAAAGAAATGTGCAAAAGGTATTTTTAAGATTTTTCAAGGAAATCTCTTCTATTATATAACCTTGGGATTACATTGTAATAAACGTGAAACTCTCTGCAAAGTGCCCCATCCCTCACTTAATAATAGTCATTTGAAAACCATCATTTGGGTACAGCCCTGGGTAGAAATGTACTTAAAGGATCATTACCAATGAAATACACCTTGGAGGAGACACAAAATCCTAGCCATGCACTGGGGCCTTTGGAATTGGCCTGCCTGGGTTAAATATCTCAGATAAGCTGCTAATAAAGTAGTCTATTTGCCTCAGTTTCCTCATGGGGGTTGACCTATTTCATAGGATCAGAAGAATTATTAAGATGAAAAGTCATGAAGCACTTACCATAACTCCTCGAACAAAATAAGAACTCAGTTAATGTTTGATTTCTGAGTCATTGCTTATCCTTTATTATTCCCAGACTTCAAATATATCTTAAAAGAAATAAAAACAATCATTTATCTTCCTCCTCCTATGTTTTCAGCTCAAAAGACCCCTTACAAAATAAACTATTATTATACTCCAAGACAATCCTCAAGGTTTTTTTCCGTCTTCAATCAGGAAGCAATGGTTCCAAACAGAATCCATTATCGTTTTATATATTATCAGTTTTACTCTGGTTTTGTTTTAAAATCTCAAAGCAAAACATGCATTTGCCAATATTTAATTTGTTAATATCTTAACAAAATTCTCTCAGATCATTAATCATTTAGGAAAATAATAATAAAGTAAAACTTTCATTAATATTGTTTATTTAATATTTTAACAGGACAAATAATGGGAATGATGAAAGCAAGAGAGATTTTGTCTATAAGATACAGAGCTCATTATTGAGTACAATTCCAAAATCAAAGCAAGCCATTAATTAATAACACCTTTAAATTATCTTATTTTGTGGATGGATTATTACTAGGCTGATACTTCTTCATTTAATTATGTCCTGGCACAGAGAACTGACATTTTACTGGCAGGTTATGAAATGTTTGTTAAAGCAATGAAGTCTAATTACAAAAGCCTTCTTTCAGAGGCTCATAAAGGGTGGAAAAGAGCTAGAAAATTATTTCCTTCATGCCAAAGGAAGAAGTATAAAACAAAGACAGCAAATAGAGTGAAATCAGATGAATGGTACATGTGTAAGTGGTTTACAGTGCACATGAAAGGGAGGCTGAGCCAATAATACAGAGAAGAAAATGAAAAGATTGGTTTTGTGCCATGCTTTGGGTTTTTGTAGAGAATGTCATTAACATACTTACATTTTTTTCTTCAATGGGGTTGGTATAACTGAAGTTGCACATTTGCTAATATGTTATCATTATTCAAATAATTATATTTGGGAGTAATAGTTTTTTTTTAATTAGCTATCTCAAAGCAGTACCATTATAATCATCTAATTATCCTTTCAGACAGCTATGTACAAATGCTTTAAATAGTCATTGCCTTACTTCCATGGGTGATGGATCCTTGTTTATAGTATAAAACTAATAGCATTTATGAAAATACAGTATGAAAAATTAAAGAGCACAATTTATTTATTTCTTCAGAAATTTGAAAGTAATTTTCAGAAAGTAAGAATTCATTAATTATATTTAGATTAAAAATGAATATGTGGTTTTAGCTAATAAGACTGGTAAACTCATATATTCATTTTCAATTTATTCAGATGTCAATAGAGCTTCTTAGCCTTAATGTCAAACATTTAGTTATATTCATTCAACACGATTGCTTAGCTAAATAAATTATTACCACCTTTATGAGGATAAGATGCCCACCTATAACAGTATGATTCAATCAGCTTATAAGATCAAATGTCTTTTTCAAAGATATAATTGTGGTAAATGACTCTCTAAAAAATATCTATCTAATTACTCTAGTGACAATATAAAGCAGTATTTTAACTATAAAATTGCTTGTCTTCATTTTATTGTATGCAGAAGTATAACATCAAAAGCTTTCTCAGAAACAGGTAGATAGGACATTTATAGATGGACCTGAAGGTTTAGACCAAGAAGAGAAAAAGTGTTTGGGCATATTTGATCCCTAAGCCCCACGCTACCTACCTATGGGCTGGAGGACCTGCCTATCAGCCCTGTTCCATTTATGAAAGCAAAGTCTAGTGTTCTCCCTGTTTCAAAGATTCTAAGCAAGGTGTTCTTTGCCAAGAGTGAAATATCCATCTCTTCTCCTTATCATCTCCTTTTGGTTGATACTTAGCCTGTTCTATCTCCTTTTGATTGGGCCCTTGCCTTTTATCTTCTTGACTCCCTGCTTTAACTTAATTCAAATTGCTCCAGCCTTGGTATTTGCATAAGAAGAGACCCAGGATGTGAAGATTAGTAGAGTCAGTTGGCATAGTTGTCTTCAATATTAGAAAGTTCTTCTTTGAAGATGGAGCACACTTTAAACATATTTATGTGGCCATCTCTAAAACATTTTAAGTTTTCAACTGGGCTTGTTTGACATGAACGCCAAATGCTAGAAACGATTACAAAATGCATCTAATGTACTCTGCTATTCCTGGGTAAAATCTCTTCAACCAAGCAAATAGCTGCATCAGTTCTTAGACAACTCTAAGAGAATATTTGCAAACTTCTTTATAACCCCCTCAAGGTGTCTACTCACTATTTGAAGGAGGAAATAATTTCATTTCTCTATCCCTGACATATTTTTAAGGATCATACATTTTTAAGTGTGTTTTCTTTCCTAGTTTCACAAACTGGTTATTACATAAGAAACACAGCAACCGCTTACATTCTTCATCATAAGATTGCCTTTTAAGGAATGGTCTTAAAAATGTTTCCTTATGTAAGGGTACTATGTTAGTAATAAATTAAGAAATCGTCGAATATACAAAAAGCAATATTTTTCTAGGACTGAAAACTGAAACACTAGTCAAAATGAAAAATAATACTAGGCCTTGGGAATCTTGTTATATGTCTGCTAACAATCTGTATAAATACACATAGGGCCTCTGGCCTTACCTGGACCTACCTTGTATGAAAAGGGAGAGGGAAAGAGAATAATAAATTTGTTAATGTTTGAATATGAGGTGTCATCCAAAAGCTCATGTGTGAAATAATACAGGAACTTTCAGAGGTGAAATGATTCAATTATGAGAACTACAACATAATTGGTGGAATAATCCACTTAAAGAGATTAAGTGGGTGGTAACTGCAGGCAGGTAGTATGTGGCTGGAGGAAATAGGTTAATGAAGGCTTGCAGGTTTAGGGTTTATGTTTTGTCCCTGGTGAGCAGAGCTCTCTACCTCTTGGTATCATGTACAGAGCTGCTTTCCTCTACCCCACCCTTATGCCATGATGTTCTACCTCACCTCAGGCCTAGAGCTATGGCATCAGTCAACCATGGGCTGAACCTCTGAAAACATGAGCCAAAATAAACTTTTCCTCCTCTAAGTTGTTCTTGTCAGGTCTTTTGGTCACAGCAATTCAAAGCCTATAAATATACAACTTTACATTGTTTCTCTTAGGAATTTTTTCATAGACACAAAATTTTCTGACTAACACAGAAAATTGGCAACATTGCTGTGAGCCTACCTGTCTATGTGGTTCACAAGCCCTTGGAAACTGTGGGAGTTTGGAATCATTTGAGGATAGAGGCTATACAAGGCCTAAAATATTTTAAGTGGAGATTAATGCACAGTTCTGGTATAAACTCAGAAGACTCTAATGCTGATGGAAAGACAAACAGCAAAGACTATGCTCATAAGGTGTCAAATGGAAATAAGAACTCTTAATAATTGGACTAGAGCCCATTCATGCTACATTCTGGCAGAGAACTTGCCCAAGTTTTATCAATTCTCTGAGACTTTGTGTGAGGCTGAGTTTAAAGGCAATACCATTTCATCCGATGAAAGAAGTTTCTAAAGTATAGCATTCAGGTGGTATCATTAGTATTGATGGCCTGCTTTATCCACAATTATAGCAAAATTTGAGAGAAAAGAACAGAATGAAAGACGTGAAAAACTTGTGGTGAAGTCAGAAAAGAGATTCATGTAAAGCTGGTACCATCAACATGTGGTTGCTGATGCTCAGTGAAATTTTTTAAAAAGCTAAATTCTTTGTAAAGATAGGTGGAAGGTATCTCAGACCCCCACCCTCTGAAGAGTACAAAAGTGTAAACTGGTTTTAAAGATTTTGCTTTAAGAAAAGAAAGCAGAGCACCCTGTTCCAACAGGGCACCCAGTAATTTCCTTCCCCAGAAATCATTTCATACTGTCCATCAACTCAGGCATTCAAAGACTACTGCAAGAAGGGTACAAGCTCCTAGCTACTACTCATGTAGACCTGGGCATTATCCACATGATGCTGGATTTGTAGGCAAGCAGAGTGCAAG
The DNA here is from genome assembly GCF_052094955.1 of Ictidomys tridecemlineatus. Lineage (NCBI taxonomy): Eukaryota > Metazoa > Chordata > Mammalia > Rodentia > Sciuridae > Ictidomys > Ictidomys tridecemlineatus. The sequence continues at coordinate 161,967,692 of NC_135478.1, read as the reverse complement.
GCATATGGGGTTTGGGGGACTTGTAAACCAAGATTTCAAAAGAAGTCCTAAGAGGCCAAGCAATAGGTCAAGTCCAAATCTCTATGGAGAACCCCTGAGAGGGCAAGGCTTGTGAACCTGTGGAAGTTAAGCTGAAGCAATGGAAACCCCTGGAATTTAGAGATAGGAAGGGTATGAAATATTGCCAAGGAAAGCTGCAGGTGGTAAGTAAGCACAGCCATCCCAACTGGGAGGCCACGTGGACTATAATTGGCAAGACCACAGGGACAGAGCTGTCCAAGTCCTTTGTAGCTCATATTTCACCACTATGCCAGATGTGGAGCACCAGAACTTAATGTTTGCCCAGCTGGGTTTTGGTCTTGCTTGCTTCCAAGCTTTCATTCTATTCCACCAACTGAAGAGAGGTCTTTTGAAATGGGAATGTTTATACTGTGCCATTCTATATTGACGGCATACAGCTTCCTGTTTGTATGTTACAGTTGTTCATAGCTAAGACTTTGCCCTAGGTCTCAGAGAACACGTTGGATTCAGACTTCTGAGAAATGCTGAAACTGTTAAAGTCTATGGACCCTGTAGAGATGGAATGTATTCTATATTGTGAGATGGGTATAACCCTTTGGGATCCAGGGGTGGAATTCTTATGGTTTTGATCTGAAATGTTCCCTAGAGTCTCATATATTGAAGGCTTGGTCCCAAAGCAGTAATGCTCAAAGGCTTTGAGGAAATTATTGGATCATGGGCTGGGGATGTGGCTCAAGCGGTAGCGAGCTCACCTGGCATGTGCAGGGCGCTGGGTTTGATCCTCAACACAACATAAAAATAAAATAAAGACATTATGTCCACCTAAAATTAAAAAGTAAATATTTTTTTTTAAAAAAATACTGGATCATGAGGGATTCATTCATTGATAAATTTAGAGCTGAATGGAGTTTTGGAAGGTGGTGGAAACTTTAGGAGGTGGAACCTAGTTGAAGGAAATATGTGCTTGGGGAGCACACTCTGGGAGACTGTATCTTGTCCCCAGCCCCTTCTCTCTGCTTCCCAGCTGTCATAAGCAGCCTTCCTTACCACATACTCCTAACACCATGATATTTCACCTCACTTAGGACCAAAACAATAGTCAGCTAACCTTGAACTGAAACCTGTAAATCCATAACCCAAATAAACCGTTTACTCTTTTAAGCTATTTTTCTCAGGTATTTTGTCACAGTGATGAAAAGTTGACTAAAACTGCAATAAACATAAAATCCTACTAATCATTCATAATCTGTTTTAATACAACATATTGAACCAGATGTTTGTGTGTGTGTGTCTCTTCACCCGGTCCCCCCTGTACTGTGAAAAAGGAAAAGGAAAAAAAAAGAATTTCTGACAAAATTAAGCTTGCATTTCCACAAGTCAATAACTACCTTAAGTCAAGTATCAACTGCACTTTTTGGTTTGGGGATTTGGAAACCACTTTATTACAGTCCTGACCATGCTTTACCAGTTGCTAAAAATGTTTGTAGTTGTGTCCTCAAACAGAAACTACTGTGAGTGCACTAGAACAAAAACAAAACAGAAGTAGAATCTCCTCCATTCTATTCCTCTGCCTATCCTCCCAGATATGCTTATGATCACATCTTTTTGCCTAAATAAGTTATATATCTTGCTCAAAACCAAACAGAATTAGACTTGAATCAGAATCTTTAGATACAAAATCCACTGATTTTTCAGTTTTAGGACCGTAAATCTGATTAGCAAATAATAAAGAGTTATTTTCCCCAAATAGAATTATAAGATAATCTAGTCTATTTGTATATAGCCATTTTTACCTCATGAAATGAAATTTACTCCCCACAATAAGCATAATAGACAAGATACTCACTTAGTCTAACTTCAAAAATAACACATCTGAATTGTCATCTTATTTCCTTCAACAATAAAAGGAAGGTTAGATACAAAAGCCTCAGACCACTAACAAATAGATACCTAAAGAAGAAAGTATCTCAATGTTCATGAAAGTTTCACAAAGAAACACTGGCAAAACATTCTCCTTCATCAGAAAACTTCTCTACTAAAATTCTACTTTCATTCTTTCTAATAATATTGGCTCTTGAACAAAATTGTTGAAGTCATTCTTTTGTTCCCTCTACATTTCTCATCTGGAAATGTGCTCATCAACTTGTCATCCTTAGAATTTCTACTTAATCTTCACTTTCCCTCTTAGATGAAATTTTCTCCCATCCTTTAATCGTTTCCTATCATGATTACTATAATTTCTTTTTTATTGTCCTCTTGAAATTCATACTTGTTAAGTCATGTACAGCCAAAATATGCAGCTAAAATAACATTTCTCTCCAACTATATCTTTTGCAAATGCCTCTCGATTCTATCTTGGAAAATTCCAATTCACCTTCATATCATGCCAGGTACTGTGATGTAATTATCTTCTCTGTCACTGCAATTTGGAGTCACACATCAGCAATTTTGTCATCTCACCTTCCTCCCATGAGGTCCTAAGCAGATATTATTTGAGATGTTCTCTCTTCAAGCGCGTTGTTTTATAATGTTGCCTATCCAGGTGTGCAATAGAAGAAAAATATGTGAAGGACTAATTCTATCTATATATTCTTTCTTTTCCAGGAAAAGAAGGAGAAGATCAAAATTTATTCCACAGTTTAAGATTGCTTTGAATTTTAATTTTTGGAACATAATTTTAATAGATTGGAATTGAGGAGAAAATGGTTTCTCAGATTCTAACATATTCTGGGCAAAAGATGAGAAGACCAATTCTATAATGAGGTACTAAAAATGCAAATATTACAAGACTATATAATAAAAATAAGATCACTTAAGGCAACAAACCCTTCAACTTTAAATGGCAGCCAGGAACCCAACTTCAGAAGGCTTGGTTTTGACTTTGCATCTGGTGAACCACATAATCATTTTTTCAGTAGGTAGGAAAAGCAGGCATCTTTTATGGGGAGGGGCAAAGAAGAAAGTTTATCAAATATTTGCAGATAATGTGGCTCATACAGATACTTCAATTGGATCCCCAACTCACACATTCCAATTTTTACCTGGTAAATGTTTTTGTTCTGTTTTTAGAATTTAATTTGAAATTTATCTCAAATCATTAATGGAATTAAATGAAGTATAGATCTTAAGCAAGCAAATGATCTTACAGTGGTTCTAGAATGACACAAGCAAAGGAATATCATTTTTAACTTCTTTCAGAAATCAATAAATGGCTAATGGAAAATAAGTTCACAAAATATTCTTGGGATCTATTTTTACACTATAATTTCATGCTTGCAGGATATCTTCAACTTGGACTAAAGAATTATGGCAGTTACTACTACATTTTTCCAATCAGTTTTATTATACCACACCTCCATCTTATTAAAATAGCATAGACTCATAAAAGGAATAAATTTTCAGGTTAGATCTGTGCTTCTATGTATTACATACTTTATACATGTTATAAAGTCTGATACTTTATATGTATTTTGACACATAAAAGATAAAGAGTAAAATATTGTTTGATTACCTGCTAGACAGAAAACCAGAAGTTAGTGTTACAATACAAATTTGATGATATTTATGAATATTTCATATACATTTTGAAAGATATGGAAACTAGATTTTAACACCTGGATTACAAAAATGGTTCAAAATTAGAAAATTCTGAAAATATTTTTAACCTAGAAGCCCTTCAATATATGAATGATAAAAAAATGTGGCATATATACATAATGCAATATTACTCAGCAATAAAAGAGAATAAAATCATGGCATTTGTAGGTAAATGGATGGAGTTAGAGAATATAATGCTAAGTGAAGTCATCAAATCCCAAAAAACCAAATGCCAAAAATTGTCTTTGATATAAGGAGGCTGATTCATAATGGGATAGGGAGTGTGAGCATGGGAGGAATAGATGAACTCTAGATAGGACAAAGGAGTTGGAGGGGAAGGGATTGGGCATGGGGTAATTAATGATGGTGGAATGTAATGATCATTACTATCCAAAGTGCAGGTATGAAGACACAAATTGGTGTGAGTATAATATGTACACAACCAGAGATATGAAAAATTGTGCTCTATGTAATAAGAATTATAAAGCATTCTGCTGTCATATATAAATTAAAAATTACATAAAAATAAAATATCTTCTCATTTAAGGATATTTCTCTAGAGAAAGAAAACTAATAGGCAATAGACAAATTGATAGATAATTAGAGAGGTAGATATATATAGAGAGATGGAGACAGTACAGACACACACACATACACATACAGACATTTATTTAAGATACTGTCTCATATAATTATGGAGACTAACTTCCATGACCTGCCATCAGCAAGCTGAAGACCTAGGAAAATCAGTAGAGTAGTTCAAAATGCCTGAGACCAAGAGAGCCAAATGGTGTAGATTCCAGTCTGAGTCTGAAGACTTGAGAACCAAGCAAACCAAGGCCATGAGCAGATTGATGCTCCAGCTCAACAGTAAAGTACAGTGAATTTAATCTCCCTTCATCTTTTTGTTCTATTCAACAGATTGAATGATCTGCTTACGGAGTTCACCATTTCAAATGCCAATCTCTTTCAGAAAGATTCTCATTGATTCATAAAAAAAATAACCTGATCATCCCTTTGCCAAGTCAAGTTGACACACAATTAACCAATATAAATGCAAACAAATAATATATCAAGAGCCTATACAAATATCACTAATAAAACAAAAACTATAATTGTATTACCATTAAAGTGAAAAGCGAAAAAAATATTTATTCCACTCTTAATAGTCATATTGTACTGAAGATCATAGTTAACACAAGACTATTAAACAAAATTAGAAGCATATGGATTTGAAATCATTATCAATATCTGTAGCTGTAACTGCACAAATAGAAAATTATAATAAAACCTATAAAAAAGACTTCAAAAAATATCTGGTTGAAAGATTAGTAAAGAAAAACAACAGACCTACTACTAGATACAAGTAATAAGCAGTTCAATATACTTTTTCAAAAGATGCTATATACAATAACATCAGTAACGACAATAATAAAAATGTGGTACTGGGGAAAATGTATATAATCATGTTATGAGGAAAATAATAAAATATTAGTTGTATGTAATGAAAAGTTATGCCATGTTTATACATTGGAAGAATAAAAAAAGAAAAATTTTAGCAATTAGTGTATCAATTTAAAGTAATACCAAAAAGGGATTTTCATAGAAATAGATACTCTAATCCTGAAATTCATACAAAATGGCAAAGACTGAATAATAATAAAGATGATTTTGAAAAAGTAGTAGAGTGTGCAATGTAGGAAAATTTCTTCTATGAGATGTTGAAATTAACTTTATTAAAACAATATGGAATTGGGGTGAAGAATGACAACTGAATTAATAGGACCAAACATAGGAGAGAAACAGATTCATGCCAACATAGACATGGTATCAAATAGAGGTGGCATTACAGATATATTCAGGAAGACAGGAAAGAAAATGCATCCTTATACTAATCACAAAGTAAATGGAGATTTATTTTTCTATATCTTCCCATACTGACCTATAATACTACCTCTGATTTTTGATTATAATGACCCCTAAATTCTAGATTGATTGGATCTAAATATGAAAAGCAAAATATAGAAAAATACAGCTTTATAACTTAGAAGTAAAAAAATCTCAACAAAGAAAAAAATCTATGTCAAACAAACACAAATAAATAAGACTGCCATATAGAAATAAGCATTTTTTAATTTTTTTTCAGTTATGTCGTGCTGAGGATCAAACCCAGTTCCCCACATTGCAAGGCAAGTGCTCTGCCATTGAGCCACAACCCCAGCCCAGAAAGAAGCATTTTAATAAGAAAATACTTGAGGAAAAATTAAGCCAATGACTAGGATATATTCAAAAATTAACTGACAGATTATTATTATCCAGATTATAAACAGGTATCTACAAATCAACAGTAATTTGTCAAAAAGGCTTTTACAGCAAGTAAGAAAAGTAGGAAACAAATATTTCACTGAAGAAAAGTAGTAAATAAGCATACAAGTCCAGTTTCGGTCATAATCAGGGGGATATACAATCAAACGTCCAGATATTAGCAACATGGATTAAAGCTATCTATTCATACCAACTTCTGAAAATTGAAATTGAAACATTCTTATAACAATTTGGCAATATTTTTAATGAAGTTGAAGAAGCACAGACTTCTTCAACTTTTGAAAGTACTTTTGAAAAAAATTTGTCAATATTTTTAATGAAGTTGAAGAAGCACAGACAACAGACCTGGCAATTATAGTAGTAGGTATATGCCCTAAAGAAACTGTTGCTCTTGGGCACAAGTACATATAACAATGTTTGTGGTAACATCGTTACTGATAGCTATCTTGCTACCAATAGTTGAATACATATATGATGTATTATACTAGGTAATGCATACTATATATAATATGCAATATTATAGAAACATTATATATTATAGAAATATATTATATAATCTGAATATAATATTAAATATCAACATTAATATAAAATGTTAATATATAATTATACAATATCCATATGTTAATATGGATAAATTCAAAAGCAATGTTGAAGAAAAAAACTTACAAAATGATACAGAATGATGCCAAAATTTATAAAGTATTAAAATATAAAGTTTCTATATACATCAAGAAAAATACGTGTATTAAAATATAAAACACATTATGCAAAAATCAGTAGGAAATTCAGAATAATAATTAATTCTTTAAATATAGTGGTAAAGATAGCCTTAGGAAAAGGTATACAGAGAACTTATCTTCATAAGATTCTATTTTTTTAAGGAAAGAAAATATAGCAAAATGTTAAAATATGGATATATCTTTATTCATTATTATTCTCAGAATTTTAAAAATATTTTCTAAAATATTAAGGAAAAAAGAATTTTAAAAGTCTAATTAAAATGAACTCTTAAAAGTTCAGTTCAACCCTCTTGGTAAAAAAAAAAAATACCAGAAAGAAAGAGAATAAATGAATGTTTGATTAATTTTTACAATATGCAAACACTCTTTGTGCTATTATAAACTCTTCAAAACCTTTTTCATTAATTCACACCATGTACTTCAGCCTTTTGTATTATTAATCCCAGCATATGATTATAGATTAGTCAGTAACTTTAGTTTCTCACAAGCTTAATTACCCAGCAAATCTCCATCCTTTGTATTGTTTTGCCTTATATTGGCTGAAGAGTTTCTTTAAATCATTTCCTGCAGTTCTGCTTACAACTAAAATTTCATACCTGGGGTTAGCTGATATTTATTAAGGTTAATACACCTTTATAGTTACAACACAATTCTAAGGTACTGGGTCCTATCTGAGACCACACCTCTTATGTGTAGCTGCCATTTCTTCCATTACTATTTTTCCATCTTATGATATGAAATGATAATAGAACCCTGCTGCATGGACCTGTTAGAAAAACATGAAATACATATTAAACTGTTACAAGGGAAGAAAGAGATATACAGCTTTCTAGAAAAAAAAATCAGAAGTACAGGAAACTAGTATCTGTTACTGTGACAATTAAGACTTATATAAGTGACTTTGTAACAGCTTCCTAATACAATGACTTGTCTTATGTCATCACTGGTGACATTAACAAACGGGATTTGTGCATACTGTACTAGGAAATGTATCAATATGTGGGAAATCTATGTAACTCAGAGAATCAGTATCTTCCAAATGGCCAATATATGACATTATGATATAATGCATGGGTAAAGGATTTATTCAAAGTATAAGACAGGGGGCTGGGGATGTGGCTCATGCGGTAGCACACTCGCCTAGCATGTGTGCGGCCCGGGTTCGATCCTCAGCAGCACCACATACCAACAAAGATGTTGTGTCTGCCGAGAACTAAGAAAAAATAAATAAATGTTAAAAAAAAAAAGTATAAGACAGCTAGGTATGGTGATATACACTTATAATCCCAGGGAGTTAGGAGGTTGAAGCAAGAGGATCATGAGTTTGAGGCCAGCCTCAACAACTTAGTAAGACCCTCAACACCTTAATGAGACTCAAGACAAATAATAAAAAGGGCTGGAGATGTACGTCACTGGTCAAGTGCCCCTGGGTTTGATCCCCAGTATCAAAAAACATACAAAATAGACCAAAAGATTTTAAAGACTCAATGTATAATTTCATTTTACAGTAACATAATTCTAGCTAATTGTGAAGTAAAATAAGGAAGAAATTTTTAACTGTGCCAACAACCAAACTTTAGATTATGAACTTTGGGGCTTTTTTTATTTATTTATTTATTTTTTTAGAAAAAGGCATTCTCAAACAGGATATTTTTGAGTCCACAACAATTGTAACACTCTTCTGGAACAACATAATGTGATAGAAGGAAGAGAACCACAGAGGAAACATGAGCAAGTTTATGGGGCAAGATGATAATCAATGGAGAAGATAGGAAATGCCAGTAGAATAGAGAGGTGTCTGGGGGATTGGCATCCCTGATGAAATGGGATATCATATAGAGAAAGAATGTAATGGATGAGAGAAGGATAAATACCAAGAAAATGCTAAGGTACAAAAATGAGGTGGGGGGAATTTAGGCACACTGCCTTCAGTGGTACCTGTCATCATCCTGTGGCACTGGTAACGGAATGCAGCACTACCCCACACCACCACCTGTAAACAGCCACTCAGCACTCCATTTATACCAATACACACTATCCCATTACCACTGTTTTTTTATCCTCTTCCTTTTTCTCTATATTTCAGTTCCTCACCAAATCATTACTCTAAGAGACCACAAATTTCTGTCTCCAGCCAACACTTGTTCTGAAAAATCAATAAGCAAAGAAGGCAGTAGGATATATTACAAAGTATCCCCCTATGTTCTTTTAGGCTTAGATTGTAAGGGCCAGTTACTTTTATAGAACCCAAGAGGAAACCCTTGTCACAGGAACTAGTTCTGTATGAAACCATATCTACCTAAAACTGCCTTTGCCACTCCCGAAGGACAATGTTAAAAAGGGATAGCAAGGAATATATAAATATATATGTGCCTACCAAAAGTCAGTGCCTATAAAGAGAAAAACGGAGTAGAAACATTTAATAAAGCTGCTGTCATATTCTGTATAAGCCAGCAACAAATCACCTCTAATACTGAAAGTATGCAATAAACATGTAAGTATTAGCTCAGTACAGCTATCAAAGGTATATTTATCAAATATAATTATCTTCTTATGTTTAAACACTTATCAATATTCTTAATATTTTTATAAACAGAATTCCACCATCTATCAAATTTTAAAATAATACAATACATTATAGGCTATTTTAAAGTTAATCTTAATCCAGAGGTGTATTTATAACATTTCAAGTAAATCAATATCTTTGAAAGATATTTGAAATTTTTCTGCTATCAATCTCTTGTCTCATTAGTTTTATTTGACAGAGAACCTAACAGGACATAACTTTTTTAACAGCAAGTAGAGATTTCTGAATTGCTTCCACTGAAACCTAGCCCCAGGCCACTGAAAACTATCAGAACTAATGTCAGAATTGACTTCAGAAAGGCTTATCAGGAATTCCCTCATTAAGAGGTTATCTGCTGTTGAATATTTTTATCTTCATGTTGGGAAAAATAAAACTTTCTGCAACACAAAATAATTCTCTTCTTTGAAATCAAAGGGAAAGTACCATCCTCCACAATTCCAGTATATAAATAAAAGAAACAGATCTAAAAAGCTATCAGTTTGGGGACAGAAGCACTCAGGATATGTGGTGGAATGAAACGTGTCTAGAATGGGAGTACTTAACTTGATGAAGCCAACACTACTTCTATCCATTTGAATCAAGAGATTAGGTTAAAAAATCAAAATGGTCCTTACAAGAAAAAAAATTCATTTATTAAGAAAAAATTATCAAAAGTTCTTAAATTTGTAATTATCTCCCCCAAACCAGGAAATACTGGAATCCGAGCAGGAGAACCACAGTAACTACCAGATGGCCAAGGCCAACACAATCCATTTATCAGCTCTCTCAAGTATGTGTTAGAAGCAGAGGAGGACTAGGGAACAAGTTCATAAAAATATCTTTTCCGAAAAACTGACCACATTCTGGAGAAATTCTCTGAGTTCTGCATGAGATTTCTTCCGTTAGGCAACAATAACATTTGTGCCACTGAAACTTTGTCCAAAATGCATCAGTATTCTATAGTTTCTTGCAGAAGGAATAACTATGATTAAACACAGCCTTTGTTCTTGGAAATATCAATTTTAAGAGATGTAACAAGGGTTCTCAACCCTCTCAAGTGAAAGGTATTTTAATATGTTGTTAAAAATAATATATATAAATATAAGGGATAATATAATTTATACCCTTTCTTGAAAGGTGTTTCTTTTTGAGAAAGAAATCAAGAAATTCTAGCAATACTACTTTTTTTAACCACCTGCTATTATTGTAATAGTAACCATACTAACAATGTACCACTCTGCTAATAATCTGAAACCCTTAAGTACTTCTACTCAGTCATCTTTGTTACAAAGTAACTTCTATCTACAATGATTACACATGCATTCTAATGGGAACACTAATACTTCTTAAAAATCATTTACAGTACTTTTTTAAAAAAAATCTACTGATTTAAAAATCCTTAGTTTTCTTTTAAAATGAAATACTGAGACTATTTTTAAAAAATTAACAACTACTCAACCATGGGACAGAAACCTAAGTCACATTAGCTCAGTGTATGAAAATCACAGTAAGGTGATTAAGATAACTCCCTCCTCTTACAGTCAAGATCCCTCTTGGTGTCCAGAAAGAATGTGCTACAGCTATTTCAAATGTGATCAAACTACCTCACTCTATCCCCATATTCCACCATCTACTTTCACCTTTCTAGGATAGTATGTGGTTTAAGTGTTCAACTTATTGGGAATGATGCCAACAAATTGGAATTAGTAAAGAATTTCCAGGAAATTTTTGAATACACTGAAATATTCCATTAGTAAACACAGGCTTGTCCATTTTAAAGACAAATGTTTGGTAAAGTTCAATTAGAAGCATCCTTTCGTTTTTTATGGAAAATGATTCTAAACTCTGTCTAAATACCTAGGAAATGTTATTTAGAGAAATGCTTAGAAAAAGTCCAAGCATGAAGAACTGAAGATTACATAAGCTTTGGTAAAACTCTCTGTGCTACATTTTCTCAGCTCTTAGATATAATTCAAAAAAAGACCCTGGACAGTATGGCAAGGGCTAGCATACGGTTTATTTTCAGCTTTATGTAACAACAGGGATTTGCAAGCTTTCAGAAATTCCCAACTATACCCACAGAAGATCTCTTTGGACTTAACTAAATAGAAAACAAACAATAATGAGTTGCTGAGGTGACAGGGTCTTTATTTGTTATGATGGCATAGAAAAAGAAATGTGTACCTAGGGCATTTGTTTTAATCATGAAAATGGAGCTGCTAGTATTAGCATTCTTCATCACTGGATTATTTCTACAACCAGCTTAATTAATCTGAAGGACAGCTTCTTGCCTTGTAAATAATCCATTTCTTCAGTTAACAAATACCTGATGAGGTCTGATATGAACTCAAACATTAGAAAGGTCTGCTGCCCCTAGACTACACAGGAATTTGAGGACTAAAGAGATTTAAAAGAGAAGAAATACAGAAGGCAGAGCAACAAGATTAAATACTTATTTTAACCTTATTTTAAGACAATTTTGATGATAGCATTAATAAATTCTAAAGGTTTGTATAATTCAAAAAATTAAATAATTAAACATGATATTTATCTTGTATCAGGAAAGAAATGCGTGACAATGCTGGTTCTGTTTTACAGGAATCTTTAGGCTAAAGTGGTAGTATATTCACTTAATGTTCACTTAATCATATTTTTTTTCACAAATATTTATTAACCACCATGAAAGTTTTAGGTCCTATGACAAGTTCTGAAGATTTAGTAATGCTATAACACCTGCGCTCATAGACCTTTAAATTTAATGAGTAGGCATGAGACAAAGAGAAAGAGTAACCACACACTAACATTAACAAGTATGTAATTACAAACTAACATGTGATCTCAAGGAAGGAAGTGCTAAGAAACCTGCCTTTGGCTTGTGGTTACTGAGGAAAGGGGATAAAGAAAAAGTTCTATGAAAATGATATTACTGGGGTTGATAGCTAAATAATGGGTCTAAGTTAACGAACAGGGAGTGAGATCTGACAAAGGCAACAAAATGTGCAGAAGCCTTATGGTATGTGTAGGAGAGCATTATAGCTTGGATCTGAATGTTCCCCAAAGGCCCATGTATTAAGGCTTGGCCACTAGCCTGTGATGCTACTGAGAAGAGGTGGAACCTTTTAGATGTGGCATAGAAGAAGGAAGCTAGGTCATTGCAGGTGTGCCATTGAAGGGGACCCTGAACCTTTTTTCTCTCTTTCTTGCTTCCTGGCCACCATGAGGGGAGCTGCTTCCTTTGTCCTGTGTTCTCATTATGATGTAATGTGCCATACAGGCCCAAAAGCAACAAGTCAAGCCACCATGAACTGAAACCTCTAAGACTACAGGCAAAAAATAGCCTTTCCTCCTTTTAATTTTCTCACATATATTGTCACAGCAACACAAAGTTAACTACCACAGTTTTATGGTTTCGATATGTGGTGTCTTCCAAAAGCTCATGGGTAAGACAAGGAAAGAATGTTCAGAGGTTAAAGGACTAGATTATAAAAACTACAACCTAATCAGTGGCTTAATCAACTTGAATAATTAAGTGGATAGTACCTATAGGGAGTGGCTGGAGGAAGTAGGTCACTGGGACTTTATATTTTGTCTGTGATAAGTGGAGTGCACATGCTCCCCATCCCACCCACCCCCACCCTGCCCTTCCTGGTTATCATATCCTGAGCTGCTTTCCTCTACCATGCTCTTCTGTCTGATGTTCTACCTCACCTCAGACTCAGAGCTATGGAGTTTTGAGTGACCATGAACTGAACTTCTGTAACTGTGAATCAAAATAAACCTTTCTTCCTCTAAGTTGTTCTTGTCAGATCACAAAGGTAAAAATGCTTATATACACACTTATGGGCAGGGTGGAAGAGGGGAGGAGGTCAAGAAATGATCAATAAAAAAGAACACCCAATGAAGCCAAAATGTAGACAATAAAGTGGGAGATATTTTCAGATGAATCTGAAAAGGACATCCCACCTGAAGTCCTTATATGGCAAAGACACTTAATGAGACTGTCAGTGGTCATATAAGTAGATTCAGTATTAGTAGAGTTGTAGTTATACTGTTAATAAGCGAAATTTCTATGTAAATTAGAAAAATGTTATTAGGTTAGGAAGAAAGAGAAGAGACTGAAAGTAGGCAAGCCTTTAGATGAAGTCAAACCATACATGGACTGAGAAGCACGCAAGATTCAAGAGATTTCCCCAAGGTCTACACACTGTCATCAGGTCTTGGGCCACATGAAGTAAAGCCAACTCTAAAGCTCCCAAATTAAGCAAGAGCAATGTTACTTAACAAGTAGAGAAAACAGGTGAAAGAATGAAGTATTCAAGCAAAAGAGAATTTCAAGTTGCTTTGAGCAACAAAACCATTTTCAAGACAATAGGACCACAAAGAGAATTTCAAGGAGTTAGTTTAACAAATAAATGCAACTAGAATCTGTAACAATAATGGAATACAAAGGAATCCTGTCAGTTGCAAATGAAAAATGCTTGCTCCCAACAGCTCATTTAGACTAAAATATTTAAGACATATTGTTAGTTCAAGGATCACACTGTTCCACTAAGCCAATGGGTAGTATGTCTTGTCTTTCATTTCACTTTAGTAAATGAAAATAAGTAATCTTGAAAAAGAGAGGGTTGCAAAATGGCATTTCAATAAAGGAAGAATGGAAATTGAAACCTACCTGGCTTTTTTTTTTTAAAGAATGTTGTCAATAGATACTGATTTAATAGAGATACTCTGAAAAGACTTTAATCAACAATATACTTAATATTTGAACACAGCTAAACAAGTAAATGTGTACATGTATATATACACATTTATACACACACACACACACACTCACACAAACAAAAATATCTATAATATTGAAACCAAGAATTATTCAAATATTCTATCAGCAATCAGTTTACTGGGTCTATCTCCGCACATACTTAATAAGTGATAAAATGTCACACTGATATTTTTTTCATTTTTCAAATGGCTGAGGTAAATTATTCCAATATTTTATATTATTATGTTTCCTACTACTATAGTTAATGCAGGAGTGCTTAATGAACTTTACTTCATACTTTCTAAAACATGGAAATAACCCAACATGGAAAAAACCAAACAGCAAAAGCTTATCTTACTCAAACTTAGTCTTCACTCCTAACCACCACAAATCTTTGATTCTTCCAAACCACTCAGCTTTCCCTCATCTAAGTATTTGTAAAGGCTTTTCTCCAAATATTTACCAAGAAAAACAACTCCTAATCACCATCAGCTCTTGCTGAATGCTATCTCCCCAGAGAGACCGCTCACTTGGCTCATTCTAAAGTAGGCTGCAACCTCCCTCGTAATGCATCCTTTTTTTCCCTCATACCAGTTGTCAACTTAGTATGCTTATTTTTTTAATCTGTCTTTCCCAACACAGCAAAAGTCCCATGAGGGAAAATATTCATGTCTATTTATCCACCAGGAACAACACATATTGTAGGAGCTTAGTAAATATTTGTTCACTGGAAGAGAATAAATGAATGATGACTGAGTAGTTGAAGTAAAATAAAGACAGAAAAATATGAGTAAATATGTATTATAATCTTTTTTCTCTCTTTTTAAATTTTTAATTGATTTTTAAAAAATAAATGACAGCAGAATCCATTACATTGGGAACATACTTTATATACAACCAGAGATATGAAAAATTATATTGTATATATGTGTATTATAATCTTTATAAAAAGGTGTAAGTGTAGGCACTCCAAAAAAAAAAACCAAAACACTCTTCTGAGGGTTTCTCAAGGAATATCATATGATACAACTGTCAAGTATAATAATTTTTTCTATATGGAATACTGCCAAATTGTAGTGTACTATCAAGGAAGTCAATCTGAATTTATCTAGCAAGTCAATATTAACCGTAAGATAGTTCTCAAAAGTGTTTTAGAAAACATTTCTCAAAAATAAAAACTACACCAAACAAAATTACTTTCACATACACAATCAGTATCACAAATGAGAAAAAGAAATGACACATCCATATCAATGTTTATAACAGCCTGACTCACAATAGCTAAACTATGGAACCAATGTAGGTACCCTTTAATAGATGAGTGGATAAGGAAAATGTGATATATATACACAATGGAAGTAAAAGAATAAAGAAGTCTTAAAGAAGAATAAAATTATGGCATTTGCTGGTGAATGGATGGAGCTGGAGAATATCATGCTAAATAAAATAAGTCAATGTCAAAAAAATCCATATGTGTATGCAAATTCACAATAAAGAGTACAGGTAGAGAAGAATAGAGGTACTTTGGATTAGAAAAAGGGAAATTAAGGGAATGGGAATAGGAAAGATAATAACATGAATCAGATATTACTATCGTATACACATGTATAATTATATAACCAATGACATTCTTCATCATGTATAACCAGAAGAATTATACTTCACATATGTATAATATGTCAAAATATATTCTATTATGATATATAACTAATGACTACAAATAAAAAATTAAAATAAAATAAATGATCAATAAATGTGGAATAGATGAATAAATATTAAGTATTTACACAACTACTTCATTCACTTTTTTAAGTGTAAATGAGTAGCATAAATTTAAACATGATAATTCAACAAAAAATATCCTTTCATAAACTTTATATAGGATTAAGAATACAGAATTTTTGCCAGTATTTTTATATCTATGGTCCTAGGAGCAGTTCTTAATGTATCAACAAAGAATCTTCAGTTTAAAGAAAAAAGGTCAATAAAATGAGCAATACATCTCACAGAAATGTATACGCTTTTCATAATTAATCCACCATACTGACTCATTTGGGCGGGAATTTGAAAAAAGGAAGGAAAGTCATTTAGTCATGTGAACTCACAATCCATAACCTACTGAGAGACCAGGACAGTGTAAAACTATGTAGGCCAGTCCTCAAGTCTACTGGGTCTGGCTCAGAAATTTTGAATTTTCTAATTCAATACATTCATTTATTATTTATGTTAGCCCACCTTAAATTAGATTTTTCAACTTTTAAATGAAAAGAAAACAGACCAACAGCAAATACTAAGAAGTTCTAAACCACTCTTCTCACTTGTAGTCATCGGTTACTCCTCCATTACATACTACAGAAGAACTTCAGAATGACAGATCACAACTGGAAAATAGGATTAGGTCATTCACTCTATAGTATATCCCCATATATAATAGGAAATCTAAACTCTATAACTTATCCCTATTACCTTTACATGCTCACCTGTTACTTCCAATTCATACCCCTGTGTAAGTCAACAATTTTGAATATTTACGTTTTCTATGAGCCTAGAATTTCCTTCTCAACTCCTTGGGAAAGGAGTTCCCTTACCAGCTTATACTAATAGAGCTTTGCTGTGCTTTAAAAGCATTACGCTTATAACTCAATCATAGAACATAATTTACTCTGCTGCAACTTCTGTCTTGCCAGGCAGCAAACCACTCCCATTAGGGTAACCAACTTCACGACAAAAATCTCTCTTATTTCTTTATTCCCGTTGAAAATAATGAACCTAACTCATCTTTAATGATCAGTAACTGCTAGATGAAAGTACTTTTTATACACTGAAAATAAATTTCATTAAATGAAGACAAATAAGTTAACCGATGAGGTTTTACAATTTTTTTTCAATTGTAGTTGGACACAATACCTTTATTTATTTGTTTATTTATTTGTTTTTATGTAGTGCTGAGGATCAAACCCAGTGCTTCGCATGTGCAAGGTGAGTACTCTACCACTGAGCCCACAATCGCAGGCCAAAGTTAGCCAATTTTTAAAATAAGTAATTTCCTTTTATAATAATAAGAAATATAAACTCTAATGTTCAAAGCAAAGCTTATCATTCTAAATAATTGATCTTGTATAATTGCTTGGCTGATTTGTATGTAAAAAGAAAATGGGATCTCATTATAAAATTCCAAATCTTAATACCTTAAAATTTATAAAATGTGATCTCATTTAAAAAATTCCAAATCAAATACCTTAAAATCTCCTTTGTAATAGCATTTGATCCAAAATATTCTCCGATATTCAAACAAAATCAGAATTTGGGAAAATAAGCAAATGAAATCAGAGGTATTTGATCAATTCAATTTATGATCATTTCACTGAGATGACTAAGAAAAAAATTACAAATAATTATTTTATTCAGGATGCAAAAAATGTTTCCAAAATGTGAATTTTACACTTGAAAAATAAAGATTCATAAAAATATGTTTGATCAGTGTCAGAACAAACATTTATTGATGTTTGGTGCCAGCACTGATAGCATGAACTTAGATAACAGAAGACAGTTCTTCTGAAATCCATATTTAACTTCTATAAAATAGATTAAAAAGTAACCAGCCAATATTCTGACTATTTGACATAATTAGAAAATAATACCTAATAAAGTTTAAATGTTAAAATTCAGGAATTCCAAATATAGCATATAATTTTTATACATCAATTGCTTTGCAGCACCATATTGAAAATTAAATATTATGCTTACTCAGTAACTAAAATTTCTCTCCATAGGCAGAATTATTTGGGGAAACTAAGAAGGATAAATTATCCACTAATTAGTGACTTTAATATAATAGGATTGGAGTACTCATATAATTAGTGCTATAAATTTCCAAGTATTGCTTTATTTACATTCAACAAATTATAATGAGTTTTCATTTTCATTCAATTCAAAACATTTTTTTTCATTTGTTTCCGATTTCTTCTTTAATGTGAGTAATTTGTAGAAGTATTATTTTATTTTCAAATATGTTGGAATTTTCAAGGTATTTGTTATTGATTCCTAATTTAATTCCATTAAACCGCAAAAGTATGTTGGTATGATGCACAACCTTTTTA
Source organism: Ictidomys tridecemlineatus (assembly GCF_052094955.1). Classification (NCBI taxonomy): domain Eukaryota; kingdom Metazoa; phylum Chordata; class Mammalia; order Rodentia; family Sciuridae; genus Ictidomys; species Ictidomys tridecemlineatus. The sequence goes on along the minus strand of NC_135478.1, from coordinate 161,949,578 downwards.
TTATATTGGGTCTTATTTTACATCCAGAATATAGTCGATCCTGGTAATTTCCTATGTGCTTGAAAAGAATATGTTTTTTACTGTGTTGGATAGAGTATTATGTAAATGTCAGTTATACCATATGAAAAGCGTTCAAATCTTCCACATGCTTATTGATATATGGAAATTTTACCATCTCCAGTGATCTTTCTTCCTTTCTATAGTCTGTTTCTATCTGATAACATTTTTTTGTCTGAAGTACTTTTTTAAACATTTCATTCACCACAGCATGCCAGTGATTAATTGCTTCAACTTTACTATGCATAAGCAAATTTTCATTTTATCTTTATTTTGGAAAGATAATTTCACATTGGTAGTTTCTCTGTTTTAATACTTTTATTAATAGCTTTATTTTATTCATTGATATTTATGTGGTGCTGAGGATTGAACCCAGAGCCTCACACTAGGCAAGCACTCTACCATTGAGCCACAACCCAGCCCCTCTCTTTTAATACTTTAAAAATGTTATTTCCTTGTATCTGTATTATATTATTCCCAGTTTTTAAAAAAAATCTCTTGCCATCTTGTTTCTCTTTACTTTATATGTCTCTTATCTGAATTTTTAAAGTATTCTCCTTATCAGCAGTATTAAGCAATTTGATTATGAAATACCTTGGTATCATTTTCTTGGCCTCTGAGTTTGTTGGATCTGAGTTTATAGTTTTAATTATTTTTTCTCTCTTTCCGACTATTTTTTGAAATATTTATGTCTTAACTCATCTTTCTTCTCTTCCTCCTCCTCCACTTACACTTCAATTATATATATACTGAGCCACTGGAAATTGTCTCACAGATCACTGATATACTTTTTACTAATTTTTCTCTCTGTGGTTCATTTGGGTAATTTCTATAAATAACTATACTTTCCAGCTCTTGATCTTTTCTTATGGAGTGTACACTGCTTTATACCCATGAACTTTTCAGCTTAGACACTGTTATTTATCTCTAGAAGTTAGATTTGTATATTTTTCATATCTTTAATATTTATACTTAGTATATTTAATCTTTACTTTCTTGAACAGATGAAAGGTAATAGTAACTCTTTTGATACACCTATCATTCGTATGTACTACTTCTATGATTTGTGTCATTTCTAGACATTTTTGTTTTATTAGTTTTCTACTCATTTGAATCATGGTTTCCTGTGTATTTACATAACTAATAATTTTTATTAGATTTTAAACATTATGAACTTAACCTTTTGAAGAACTAGATATTCTTGTGTTCTTAGCATTCCTAAGCTTTGTTTGGAAAACAGTTAAGTTACTTGGCAACAGTTACTCATATAGAAGTTTGCTTTCAAGCTTTATTAGAAAGAACTGAAGCAACTTCAAATCTAGGCCTGAATTTGTTTCATTGCTAGGACAGTGGTCTGACTATGAAAGGACTTTATTAATTATGAAGGTTTTCCATTTTCTGGCTGATATAAACACAAATTATTCTGTGAATTCTGAGGATTGTTCCCTGTGTTCCTTTTGAGATAATTAAGGTGTCAGCCATCTATAGTTTCCTGATGTGCTGATTGATACAGAGCAAAAGTATCTAAGGTAGATTTCTTTAAATCTTTATAGTTTTTGTTTCTATATATTTCTCTAAATCTTGTACTCTGTCCTGCAAACTTTAACTACCAGACCTCCCCAGACTCCCAATTCAGTTATGTGAACCCTGGGAAGCTGCTAAGTTTCACATGGGTTTTCTTTCCTGTGCCAAGGCCTGGAAAATCTCTATTGGCAGTAAGCTGGTACAATTATAGGGCTTAGTTCATTTTTCCATTCTTAAGTAATCACAGTTTTAGCTGCAATTTATCAAATGTGTGAAAACTAATCTTTCACATGTGTACTTGTTCATTTTAGTTATTTTGAGGCAGAAATATAAATCTAGTCCATGTAATTCCATCTAGGCTGAAATATTCTAATACAATTAAATGGACATTCTCTGGTCATAGAAAATAAGAATCTACAACACCAAAGTTTCTGAAAGAATTTATAAAAATTTAAAAACAGACAAAGGAAAGAAGATATAATTCACAAAATAAGTTAAAAAATATCTTATTTGAAGAATTTAATATTTCTATACCCAAGAACAATGTCTGCCACATAGTGCTCCTAAAATAAATGATAAGTATTGAGTGAATATACCTTAAAAGTACCTCAAAATTTCTTATTTTGATACTATTCAAAATTACAAAGGGTAACTCATTTAAAGAAATTGGAAAAAAAGAAACAATCCTATCCTAAGCCTTAAGAACTGAATAATCTGAGCTCATTTCAGTAGCACATATACTAAAATTGGACTAATACAAAGAAGATTTGCACGGCCTCTTAACAAGGATGACACACAAATTCGTGTGGAATTCCATACTTTTTTTAGAAACTGATATCTTATAAAAATCTTTCCTAAAATTATTTATTATGACTTGTCCCAATTGACTGGAAAATTCTTTTCTTTTTCAGTTTTATGATTAGCACAGCACATTCACTGATTCAATATTTTAACTTACTCTGAAGTAAGACACACAACAAAAAGATATAGAAGGAAGGTTTTAGAGTGATAATGACTCCATGGAAGGTAAAATATCAATGTGTGAAAATTATTTAAATATAAGTAAACAAATAGAGTATAAATATATTTAAATAATTCATAACAGTGTATGAAAAAGTCAAGATTTTGCAACTAGACCGAGTTTAGGTCCAAATTTTGCCAGTTAGCAGCTATAAAACCTTGAGTAAGTTCCTTAAATTCTTTAAAATTTTTACAACTGTATAATAGGCACAAGAAAACTATCTTTCAAATTAATCTGAAAATGCATGTAATACACTTAATATAACTGTAGTAATAATAGTTTTCTTTATGGGGATAGAGAATTTACAGAATATCAAGATACCCATCAGCTAGCCTACAGGTAAATGTCACAATGCTTACAGTAACAGTAACCTTCCAATGCCTCTGGAAATCATTAAAATGATTTATAAATCATAAAATGGTCTGACTAGACAATTATATATTGGGGCAGGGGAGTGAGGGAGAGAAATCAGCTGTCTCATGTGTAAATTTGGACTAATTCCAGGTCTATACCAACTGGAACTTCAATGACTGGTTCAAATTCACATTCTGATCAACATTATCCTATGCCAAATTTATTAATCAAGCTACATCTATGAGTAAATACACTTATTTTCCCTGGAATCATCTCCCTGACTTATTTTCTTTACACAAATGTCATCTATAAAAGTCAGTACTCTCAGAACTCAAAAATCTGTAGTCAGTCTCTAAGGCACTAATTTCTATAAAGCCTTATTTATGCTAATTAACATCATACCACTGTCCACTGTTAATTTTCACAAACATTGAGTATAATTTGAATCTCATGTTCTCATACATAATAACAAAACAAATATGAAATTTGCAAGAATTATGAACACCTACTTGGCTGAATTCATCACATTTACCAAAATCTATAAAAACAAAAATAATACTCTTAAGGCAAAGGTTTTAAATTTAGGTCCACTAGTCTCTGATAGAAAACAGACAAATGCCTAACACGGAATATCAGCCTGATAAGACCACCTCTTTTACAATCTCTTTATCTCTGGTGATCCTTTATGAAATCCAGAAAACTTAATCTTCTCCCACATTTTTTCAACTGCTTATGTTTTTACTGTCAAATTCCAATAATTTGGCAAAAAGATGAGAGTTATAGCCACTAGAAAAAATGGAGTGGAAAAAAAGAAGTCAAATCAACTGATTTTATTTCAATAGTCTGTTAAATCTGCACAATGAGTAAGCCTAACTGTTCTTACTAAATGTAATTAAGTAGTATTTTGTAACTTCTGCTATTAAAAAAGGGATCTTGTATATAATAAAACACCTTTTGTCTTTAAAGAAGAGTGATAGAATTAGTTATTAATAGTTACTAATAATTTGGGATTACCATCTTATTTTCACAGTAATCAATGTTTTAAAATTGACAATAAATGGACTTCCCCCTTAGTACAATCAAATTTCAATTCAAATAAAGTTTTTGTAGTGACTGTTAAGGAAACAAAGTGCATCAATAATACAGAATGTTTCCTTAAGGATGCACTTTTCCTGCTATGTTTTCATTTCTCCTAGTCACAAATCAATGTTACACTAGGCTATAATTAACAGCCACTTGCCAATTTCACTTAACTAACTGAAACTCATCATTCCTTCAAAATCCATTCTTCTAGCAAGAATAATTTAATAACTTGACTTATTTAAGTTTCTGGTTTGATTCAGATAACAATCTAACCATGAATTGGAAAGCATATTACACATGGGGGGGAAGATATTTTATTAGCATTACATCTGTTTTCAATATAGCCAATTTTTAAAGAAAGGAAGAAACTGCAATCAATTATTAGATACATATTCACACCTGTTGTCTGTCATGTTTCAAACCCCTTAGGCATGAGCTTTAGTCAAGGCAAATAAAATGAAGAAGGACCAGCTGCAAAATTGGATTTTGTTCTCAAATGGTAATTAAAAGGAAGAATTGTATCATGTGTTGTATACCTACACTCCCATTATTTCATGTTGGGGATGGTTCCATTTTTTTTTTTTTTTAAAGATCTGTGATACTGTCAACTCTATTATAAGGGATAGCTTTTATAAGTGAGGCTATTGACCCAATTTGCATTGGTAGTCTGTCCAATTACCTTGTTACATTTCTCCCTGAAGCATAATAATCAAATGTTGGAAAAATTAAACAAAATTATTTTCATTCTAATCCCAATATTTAAGTCTCTGCTACATTGTCCTCCTCAAGTCAAGCCCTATATCTTAGAAAGACAAAGATGTTACGAACACAAAATACTTTCAAAATTCAAACCACAGAGACCTAAAACTACATGTGGTACAATAATTCTAAATGAGCATTCTGAACACAGGAAAATCCTACAGTATTGTGATCAAACTATTCCTTAAAACACTTCACAGTAATTGATGTTTTTAGGTCCTGACTGTACAAATACTAAATTCGTATTTGCCTTTTGTTTTCCAAAAACTATTTATAAAATATGCTTTTGAGTTATAACAAGATTGTATGTATCTTAAATATATACAAATACATTCCAAATCACTATAGGTGTGACTCATTTGCAGAAAATATAATATATATTAATTCAAAATTAAAAATAAACTTGGCCAAAAAACCCACTTTAAAAAAATTTACTACTCTTTCATATTATGAGTCGAATATAAAATATTATTTTCTTTGTAAAAACTTAAATTCTACCCATGACAACAAGTAACAGGTAAAGATGAAGATGCATAAGTTTTGAAACTTGTTTCAGTCAGCAATATTGCTGCTGTGACTATAAGAGCCGAACAGAATAATTGTAGAGAAGGAAAAGTCTCTTTGAGGGCTCACAGTTTCAGAGGTCCATAGAAGACTGGCTTCATTCCTCGGGGCTCAAGATGAAGCAGAACATTATGGCTGAATAATGGGAAGAGGAAGGTGGCTCACATGACGATCAGAAAGCCAAGAGACAGACTCCACTTGGCAGATAAAAAATATATACCCGAAAGCCACACCCCAATTCCCACCTCCTCCAGCCACATGTTACCACTTGACTCAGTTAATCCCTATTAGGGGATTATTTCACTGATTGGTTAAGACTCTTATAATTCAATCACTTCTCCTCTGAACCTTCTTGAATTATCTTACATGTCAGTTTTTGGGGACAACTCACATCCAAACCATAACATTCCACCCCTGGCCCCCAAAAGTTCACAACCATCTCACAATGAAAAATATATTTTGTCCATTTCCAAGAGTCCTCATAGTCTCAAGAGTTCCAAGATTGCTCAAAATTTAAGTCCAAAGTCTTCTCTGAGGCTCAAGGCAATCTCACATTGAGAGCTCCTGTAAAATTAAAAGCAACTTACAAGTATACAATATATAAAGGTACAAGTAAATATTTCCATTCACAAAGATAGGGGCATAGAAAAAAGGATGGGATCAAAGCACAACCAAAATCCAGCTGGGCAAACAAATCCTGTAGTTCTCTGTTTGGCATCTGGAGCACATGGCATACTATCCTCTCCAAAGGGCTTCTGTAGAACTAGATAGAAAACCAATGCATATTCAGGTTCTACAACTTAGCTATATGATTTTGAGGTCATTCAACAATTCTATGTATTAACATATCTAAGCTGTAAAAATGGATATAGTATTTACCTCAAATTAAAGGTAAAAAGTATCAAAAGTAAAAGAAAGCCTAAAAAATTAAAGTTAAACTAACCTATTTGACAAGGACAAACTTGTGCTTCAAATGATCTTTTTCATTTATCAATATAGTATAAATGACCACAAAAATTATTTTAATCAAGGAAACAAAATGCTACTTGTTATGAATTTTTAACTTAAGTTCTATAGGTTGAGCCAAATGTATGTTATGCTTTAATTATTATTTTAATACTATAAGTATCAAGTATAATTTTATACTTATACAGTTGAATGCAGCCGGGTGCAGGGGCGAGCGCTTGTAATCTCAGAGGCTCCAGAGGCTGAGACAGGAGGATCAAGAGTTCCAAGCTAGCCTCAGCAAAAATGAGATGCTAAGCAACTCAGTAAGTCCCTGTCTCTAAATAAAAAATAAAAAATAAGGCTGGAGATGTGGCTCAGTGGTTGAGTGCCCCTTAATTCAATCCCCAGTACCGAAATAAATAAATAAATAAAAGTTGAAAGCTTTTCCAGTCAAGGAAGAAAATACCATATTTTCAATGTCTTCAGAAGATTTATGGAACTGAATAATGTGAAACAAAATGAAGTAAATTCACTTAAGGAAATAAAACAAAAATTTCACTGTAAATGAAAAGAGGTATTTGCAGGTATTGGTAAGGAAGTTGCAGCCTCTAGAAAAACATGTTGTTAAATTTTAAGATGTACTCACATTATATGTGAAAATATGATTCTCCTGTCCCAACCATGGAATGCTCTACATCTATGAAATAGATTTTCTTTCCAGATCATGAAGAATATTTATTGAGAAGGCTGTGTATCATAAAGCTGATTTTTTTAAACGGAGAATAAAATGAAAACAATAGTTCAGAAAATAGAATATGAGTTTCCCTTACCATAAACTTTTGCTGAATATGCTTTAGGAAATAGAGACAGCAACAATAGAGCAGAACAAGGACAGGTGTGTGTTCTCAGTGATCAATCAGTTCTGCAATAAATCAGTCCCTTTTAGAGGAAGATTTTAAGGCACAGCTGAAGTGTATCAGCTGGGAGAGAGAATCCAATCTCTTCCAAGTTTATTTATGACAAAGCACTCTTAACTGAAGTCCAATTTGTTTGTGGAATTGCAGTCATACTGATTCAACTAAACAATAAATGAATCTGCCTTTCATAGTTCCAACTCTAGAGCATAAAAGAAAACAAAAGGGACTTCATCATAATAATACTTCACAATCCAGGGATGCAGTGAAAGGAACAGTGGGAAGGCAGATTTTGGAGTGGTAAAAAAAAATCCCATGGGCTACAAAACACAATTCATTAACCAGAACCACCCGTGTAGTTTTTGCATCAGAGGTATTTCTCCTAGTGAGCCATTTATATCACACAATGAGCCTGCTGGGAGCTTTTTTTACAATCCCTATTCATTCTGCAGGCCTCATGTAGAAAATTCTGGACATACTTAGATGACCATTCTAAATGTTCCTCAAACTCAAATCAAAGCCTATGGCACAACTAGATTATGATACTGACCAACAGAGAAAATTTTGAGAAACTACAAGCAGAAGCACGTTGTAATGTCCAGAAAGGAAAATGAAACCTATAAATATTCCTCCACTAATTAAGTTTTTTTAACTTCAACATACAATTATTTTTCATAATAATTACATTATTTAGAAATAATCTATTGCCTAGTATTAGATAACTAGTACTTCTTAATTTGCTACATGTACTAAACTATATCTTATTGGGAACAAACAGGAAAACTTAACATTTCTTTCTGTCACATACTAAATTTCTCTTTGTGCACTTTTCTTGTGACCCAATTAGGTGAAGGTAAAAATATTCTTATGAAAAAAAAATGACTTATTCTTTTTTTACCTTAAAAAGTGACCCTCTTCAGAAGAAACAACAGGAATTTTTTTTACAAATATGGCATAATGTTGCCTTTTTCACTGGTCATTTGATCATTCAAGAAACATTTATTATTCTGAAAACAAATTATTCATTTGTTAGATATTGATTTATGAAATATTTATTATGCTGAAAGTATTCTCTATCATCAGTAATTTTTCATCTAAATATTCTTTTAGAATTAAGAGTTGAGAACTGAATCACTCTGGCAGGAAGGCACACTGTACTGTTAAATTCCCACATTGTCAAAGGTGATATTTTTACAGGGTTTAGTAATATCCACAACAATAGCTCTTATAGTTCTTCTTCTATTGGGCCATAATCACATAAAGTAGAGTTACTGCTTTAGAAAATAAAAATAATCAATTTAATATTACTATTTCTTATTGTTCTTAACTAAATATTTACAAACTGATCCTAAGAATTCTTTGGGGGAAATAGTTATATTTTTATTGATCTTTTTTTTTTTTTTCAGGAGTGTACTGGAGATTGAACCTACTGAGCTACATCCCCAGACTTTTTTTGTTTTGTTTTGTTTATTTCTCACTAAATTGCTTAGGGCCTCCCTAAGTTGCTGAGGTTGGCTGACCCTCCTGCTACAGCCTCCAGGGTGGCTAGGAATACAGGCACACACCCACTGTGCCCAGCTCTACTGAATTTCTTTCTTAAGCCTAAAAATGTAACAACACTGCTCTGTAGCTCCTTCTTCATTAATTTTATGCCTTAATATGAGAACCTGTCTGAAGACCAATATAGTAAACTGTCCTCTAACAAAACATTCTCTTATCTGTGAAAACTATAATGTACACAGAAAAGATAAATACAATTTGCTTTAAATAAGTGAGAAGGGAACATTTCTGAAACTGTTATCAATCACCATTTCTTAAAATAGATAATGGAGGATTATGAAGACGAACATCTTTTCTATTCAAAACCCACATGAAAGATTCTTTCCCTTGGTTGTGGGTTCAAATAAAGCATATGGTACATATGAAAGGAAGACATAGGCAACCAAAAAGTGGGAACAAATTCAAGGAGTGTGTGTGTGTGTGTGTGTGTGTGTGGTGTATGTGCACACACACCCATACAAATGTTTATGTGTCTGTTCTGGTTATTTATTAGAAATATATCAATGGAAAAAGTTTTAAATGAGTGTATAAACTCAGACCTAGCAAATACAAATGTAAGTTATTATGGGAAATAAATAAGTACCCTAACTAATATCATAAGTATACTTAAAATAGCTGTCATATGATTTCAAAAGAGAAACTACAGTGGATATAATCACTGGAAAAAGAAAAGAAGCCAGTAATAATTTGAAATGGAAGACAGGGGAGGAAAGAATAGAAATCTCTAATGAGCATGATTCTAATGTTACATTAGGCTTGAAGCCAACTCTAAATTGGGGTTTTTGAGTGTGTAAATTAAAATTCTATTTTTGAGAACCTTTTAGGGGTCTATTGGTGATTAGTAACACTGGCACAAAATATGGATAATTATTCAGAGATTTTTTTTATATCATTTCAGATGCATGAACTTATTTTTCAAGACTCAAACATTAGAAAATAGAATTTCTATCAAGTTTTACTGGTCACTAAATTTAAAAAATCACTAGGTTGCAAGATTTACTATGTCAATATTCATAAACTAATATTTAGTTAATATCTATGTGAAATGATCTCTTTAAAATTAAAAATAATATAATGTGATCTATAAAACTTTCATATTTTACTAACATTGCCTGGTCTTCCTATTATTTCTATAAATGTTCCAATTTCTATCATAAATAGAAAATGAGGTAAGAAAAAAGAATATGGAGAGGCTTATTGTAATTCAAAACATTCATAATTTGGGGGCTTTGGGGGACAGTTGAGAGCAGGTGGAAGAATCTGTGTCATTCCTTCACTGAAATCAACAAGGTTAGTGAAGTTAGAATTAGACAAGTAGTCAGTATAGATAGGTAAATCAAGTCAGGTCCCACCAAGGAGGCCAGTTAAAGTCTGGGAAGTTGGAAACTGCACACTGAGGGATTGAAATGCCCTCAGAACCCTTCCTGCACCCTTATCTAGATAACCTGCCCTGCTCCAACCTGTTGCCAAGGTAAACTGTCCCAGGAATTGTCCCTCTCCTACAAGGAGTTATAAAAGTTGTTAATTATGCCCCCTTCTTACCCATATCATCCCACCTTGGCCCCTCTAGCCCATCTGCTTCTCACCTTTGGGTCATTCCACCAAGCATCTCCTGGGCCTAAATGCAGGAAGGAGAGAGAAAAGGGCAAGAGAGCAGGAGAACAAATGAAGGCTAGGACATATAAAAAGGCAGAATACTCTCACTTCTTGGGATACCAGGATACCCGCTATGGCTCGCCTCTCCCTCTTGGAAGAAGTCTATGTTATCCCTCTTTATATTAACCCTGCTTTATATGCTTGTCTCAGCATGCTTCTCTAATGTTATTCTTCAACATGTAAAGAAGCAGGACTTGTCACCTGTAAATGGCAGTATCAGTAGAACAGCACTCCAGCCAACAGACCATGCAGGGCTCAGAGATGAGATGTAGCTGGGTGAAATTCTGTTTGGTTGCAGAAGTTGCCAATAAAAAAGACCTTGAGGGGAAAGGCCAAGCCAAGATCATGCAAAAGATACACCAAAAATCTAGGAGGGAATCCATTAGAAGGGTTGAAATTAGGTGAGTCTACAGTATGTGTTTCAGAATGATAAGATGAAATGATTGTTGTCAAGTTTGTTATTAAAGGATTATAAAATACTTATCAGTGTGTGTTAAGGCTCTCAAAACCTGTTCCTTACAACCTGATATATAAAACCAGAGAATTGCTTAGGCAAAGATTCACATAGGAAAATGCTTATGACAATCAGACAAATTATATAAGTAAGTGAATAAGCCCAGGGGAGTCTATGCAAACTAAGGAAGACAATGAAAACTCAGCCCAGAAAGCTCCCATCAGCACAGCCTGATCTAAAAATTTACAATAGACAAAAATAGATTCTTCAATGAAATATATATTCATTTTTTTCAATAACAATAAGCACATGGAAGTTTTCCACAATACTAAAATGCCAAACAAAATATTTGTGGAAAAGAAGAAATAAAAATGGCCCCCCAAAAAATAAGGCCAACAGATATATGAAAAAATAGTCAGCATCCTTGGCAACTAGGGAAATACAAATCAAAACTACATTGAGATTTAATCTTACTCCAGTTAGAATGGCAAGCAACAACCATACAAATAATAATAAATGCTGGTAAGGATGTGGAGGCAAAGGTATACTTGCACAATTGGTGGGACTGCAAATTAGTACAACCAATTATGTAAAGCAGTATGGAGATTCTTCAAAAGAATAGGAATATAATCATCATATGACCCAATTATCCTACTCCTCAGTATTTATCCAAAAGAACTAAAATAAGCATATATGGGATACAGCCATATCAATATTTATAGCAGTACAACTAACAATAGCCAAGATATGGAACCAGCCCAGGTACCTGTCAACAGATGAATGGGTTAAGAAAAATGTGGTGCACACGTGCACACACAAACATACACATGCACATATACATACATATTCATGTAAGTATATATACATACATATATACATATATGTATACACACATAGGAAATTTTACTAGCCATAAAGAAGAATAAAATTATGGCAGTTTTCAGGTAAATGGATAGAATTTGAGAACATTATGCTAAGTGAAAAAAAGCCTGCCTTAGAAAATCGAGGGTGGGATATTTTATCTCATATGCAGAAGCTAGAGCAAAGTAAGGGAAAAAGAGGAGGGGGATCAGATTCATAAGGACAAAGGGAAGATCAAGAGTAGAAGAAGGAGATTGAGAGGGAGGAGGAATGGGAAAAAGAACAAAGCATTACAGAATTAATTTGATAAAATTATACTATATACATATATACATATACAACAGTGAACTTCACCTTCTTGTAAATCCACAAAGCACTGACTAAACAATAAATAAATAAATAGAAGAAGATCAGTAGATGAGTGGGAATAGGGGAGGGAGAGGGGGAGAGGAGTAAAGAAGGCACCAGGGACTGAAATGGCACAAATTGAATTCTATGTATGTATGTCAAAATGAACACAACTGTTATGTAATTAGAATGCACTAATAAAAGTATTTAAATTTTTTGTGGAAATAATCTAACTCTGCAGATTGCAAAGGCATTGAAAACTGATCTTCACAAGACATAGATTCTAGGCATCAATTTGCCTCTTATTAGAGCCAGGAATCCTACCCCACACACTACCAAAATAACTTCATTGAATGACTTCTTTGTTACAAAGGCCTTAAGAACTCTGCTTTAGTAGTTTAGATGGTTTAAAAAAGTGAATATTAATTATTAATTAATTATTTAGTATTGTGAAAAATTAATTATCATTTATGCAGACATTTATTTTTTATCTCTTGCTTTCCTCATCTCAAATAATGGTCCCAAGCACTCTGGAATTATCATAAAATCTTTGAATATATGCAAATTTACAAAGGAGAATATTTATAAAAATGGGCCATAACAAATGTGGAACTTTTTGCTTGCACTTATCAATCTCTCATCTGGTAAACAGAAATGAACACAGGAGTGCTATTTCATGGATGAAAAACTCTTCTGAAATAGAATGTTTCACAACTTAATCCTGTACTCAAAGTAAACTCATACTGTCATAATACCTAATACCTAGTTTACTGGATAAATGATGAACCCAATATATCAACATTATATAGGCAAAAACAAAAATTCAAGTTACATAAGGTTCTTATCTAGTATATAGATTACTTTTAGACAAAATCTTTAGCTCTTTATCACTGATAATTATATAACTATCAAACATAATTCAAGTAACATAATACAGAATTTTAAAAAATCATCCATTGTTCCATACCCAGATATAACCACTTTACATTTAATCAGTATTCCATAATATACCAAGTAGTTATGAACTGATACAACTGCCCAATTACCTAGTAATTCTACCACCAAGCCAACCCAACTATTATAACCACAAACACCAGTATATTTTTAAAAATATTTCTTCCCAGAGCATTCAAAATGGAAACCAATTGTGAGAGACTAATTTTTCTTCTAAAAAGGACTAAGGTGGGGCTGGGTTGTGGCTCAGTGGTAGAGCACTTGCCTAGCGCATGTGGAACCCTGGGTTGGATCCTTAGTACCACATTAAAAAAAAAATGAATAAACAAATAAAGGTATTGTGTCCATTTACAACTAAAAAAATATTTTTTAAAAAAGGACTAAGGTAGGGTAAAAAATTAAATTAAAATTACAATTAAAAATTAAATTAAAATTAAAAATAGGTAGAAAGGGGACATAAAGAAAGGACAAGAAAATAAAATTTTGATCTGAGCATCTATAGATATTTCTAGGCCTGTCACTCCTTAAACCAGTGTCTTTCCCAGGAGACTCACTCCCAAGTTTCTGGGATATCTGTAAACCTACCTGATGCACTGATAATTAGCACACCAATAAATAAATTTTAAAAAAAAAGATGTTAAGAAAATATAATGGAGACCACATCAAACTAAAGATCCTAAGAATGACCAGTACCATAAATCATTTTATAATCACTAGCCTGATGTCATCCTTAATACCTTCCCATACCCAAACCTCACCAAGTTTCCTTTAAAAGAGGAGCCAGGAATCACCAAAATGCTTCTCTCACTCTCAAGAAGGTGTTTCTAAATAAATATGTGCCTGTACTGACACATGTTAAAATTCCTTTTCATCAGTAGAACAAGGACCCCAATTATCCTAAATCAAGTTCCAATGTCTCTCTGGGAACTTGGAACACTCTTCCGGAAATATCTCTCCTCCCATGACAGGATTACAAATATCACTGATAAGAAAACCAATGAAACACAACCACAAGTTGAATGTCATCTTCAATATGAAGCTAGAATGCATTCTCAATTATATTATAAGCACAATATTGACAAACAATTCTGAACACAGAATTTGAAAATGTCAGAGTACAAAACAAAAGAATGGTGGGAGAGGCAAAGAGAGAAAGAAGGGTAATGACCTTATACTTTACAAAGAATCTCTGCACTTAAAATGATTCATGATATGCATTCTTTACAGAGAAGTTTACCCTAATAATAACAATGATAATATTATATAAAAGTTTTCCTAATTATGGGCTATAATAAATATTATCATTAATTATGTCATTCTATTATTTCATTATTATTATATGTAATCAATACATATATATGATTTTACTCCCATAAACCATGTGAGTTATAGACAAGGAAAACAAGGCTCAAGAATTTAAGTGATCTTCTAGGATCCAAAAGATATATGAGCCAGAGATGGATGAGGAAAGACTTGACCTGAAGTCTATTCATTTCAAATGCCATGCTTTGGTTAACACAAAGAATGTTCAGAGCAAAGAATCCTTTAAAAATTATTGCCTAAACCAAAAGATTTGACTAAATATTAGAGTTTATAAAAAGGATATCCATCTACACACTGCTTCTAACCACATAATAACTCCCATATACTAGCTTACTCTATATTTCAATGTTCAAAGCCACAATTTGCAAGGAATATTTCTGGAAACAATAAATGCTTTTGTTTTGTTTTTACTATTTCACAGATATTCAATGAGCAGTAATGTTCTAAAACCTCATCATTTAAAATAATAAACCATGAAAATTTATCTCTCCCAAAATGAAAGTGAAGCACAGAGATTTCTACCACACATTGCATGTTGTTTCTTTGGAAAGTTAGATTGTTTTTATTTAGAACAAAACACTTAGTCACTTCATTTAGATAATTCTAGCAAACTCATTAAAAAACTATCTGTTCTTCTTCATTTTAAAGTACTATGCTAATTATGTATATACAACATTTATTTACCAAAATTACATTTACAAAATAACACATGTAAATGTGGAACTTCGTTTTACTTTTGAAACCAAAAGATTTTGGTTTCAAAAGATTGGTTTGCTTTCAAAAGATTTTTTTTAAGATTCCACACCTGATGCACATATGAATTACTATTTTTGAATTTTTAATTTTGAAAATATTTAAATCTAATATTCAATATTTTCCATGAACACCATACTTTCATAATGTACAAAATTCAGATGTGACAAAAAAGAAATAGAGAAACATTCCTAACACTACATTAGTTAGAAGTGTGACTTTAGGGATGCATTTTGGTTCACTATGTAAGATGTTGTATATATATATATATGTATATATATATTATATTTTTCTAATTTGGTTTGGATTCCAACTTCAAATAAATAGAATATGTCAAGGAAACATTTTATTGAAAGAGGATTAAGACCGTGAATTGTACTCCACTTTACAAATCAGTAGTCTCATTTTAAAAAGATATTTAAAGCTTCTCATTCTCACCACAGATGTTCACTATGTGTCCTTTATTCATAGAGGACCATGCTGCCCAGAGTGAAAACTAATTTAAAATAGAAAACAGGAGTTTTTTCCATACCACAGGTTAATCATAAAATGACATATCCTTAAAGGGATTTAAGGTGGCTCCTCCTTCAATAATTTCTCTGTCCTGAACTGCCACATTAAATTATCACGTGAATTCACTCCCCTGAGAAAGAAGTTTTCAAAATATTTCAGATGTGAAGATAATGCACTGACTCTAAAATACAGAAAACACAATGGCGAGCAACAGTTTCAGATACTTGACTAAAAAGTATCTGGGTAGATGATCAACTTGAGTGATATTCTAAGATGGGGGATAGGACTGCATTAGTTTTGTAGGTAAGCATCTTAAACAACTTTAAAATTTTAACATGATTAACATGATTATATCCTAAATACCAGAGCAAAATGTTTTTCATTCAAGTTTTAGACTATGTCCTTAATACAACACAACCAGAAGCAAACAAAAAGCATTTCAAATTCTATAAGGGAAAAATCCAACAAAGAATGTGGTTGGCAGTGCTTCACATACAACTCATAGTAAATCACACTGAAAGCTGTCAAACCCAAAAGGCTGTCTTACTAAAAAGAACAATATGAAAATGTCCATATTATATATTAACAGGAATGGCTATTCAGTTATTTTGTTTTAAGTGAAAATTAGCCCATTGTTCTATAGGACAGATTGATTCAGGTCACCCGTTACTAAATTAAACATTTTCTGCTTTCACTGCATTTCATTAAACATGCTTCTGCAAGTTTAAATAACTCAGTGCTTTCATTTGCACAGTCACCCATTTTGTTATTGTTTACAGGAACCTCATTTGGCACATAATAATTCAAGCAGCATTGGTTTCATATTATACTAAAGTATTAATTTTTAATATAATTGCATTCTTTCGTCCAACAAAAACAAGTTCAGTGGGGATTTTACTCAAGTGATTCTTTAATTATTATACAAGGCAAATTCTTATAGTATTTTCACCTCCATTTGCCCCACAGATTCATTTCTCTATAAATTAAAAACTCATTATGTGGTTATTTAAACTAGGTTATTTGCTTAAAAAATACAATGAATAATTACAATGGTACAAAATACATGGCCTATACATAGTTAAAACACCTTTTCCAAAGGACATTTGATTCAATTATTAAACAAGTTATATTTTCCTAGCACAATGATGTGTAATTACTAAACCTCACAAATTTTTTTGCATGAAAACTACTAAAGAAATACTTCAAACACCAGTAAATGAGAGATAATGAGAGCTATTCTTTCTATCACTAATCTGAATGAGGCAGACTTTTGAAGAAATACATTAAAGATAAGTAAATGTCTTCATTCACTCAACGGAAATTGATCAAAAACTATGATTGAGAAGGAAAAAATGAATTGACTGAAATGAAAAGGTCAAGGATAAAATAAAACATGTTCTCAAAGCAGCAGGAAGGCCTTAAATTAATCACTAATTACTCTTCATTTTGTTTACTTATGTTTCTATGCCTTCTATATGATGAGTCATATTACAATAGTAACATTTTTCAGAAATACTATATTTTTAAAAAGATGAATAAGTGTAATAATAATATTTCAGATAGGGAGAAGTGCAATAGAGGAAAAGACTTGGAAAAGAAATAGAAATATATCGGGAGTGAAGTTGAAAATTTTATACAGGAAGGCAAGGATTGTCTCATCAAGAAGATTAGTAGACTGGAAGGAAGTGAAGGAATAGGTTGTATGACAAGATGTGAGTCTAGAGTCTCTCCATAATAGGGGAAGAACAAGTACATTGCCCTTGTGACAATTGTGCTCCCATAAACTGGAGGAAAGAATTAGGGGTAAGAGGTTAGATAAGAAGGCAGTTAACTCTATTCTAAACCCCTTGTTCTCTGGAAAATATATGTCTAAATAAATAGGCTAGTGATATTTATTCAAGAAGAAGAAACAGTCTCTGAAGTGTCTGAATCAAGATGTCTTTAACTAAGGATCACATATAAGAGAGAACCTAAGATTTATGAGCCATATCTTTCTGGAGAATATCATACACACATAAAAAATGGAGAACATCCACAATCTAAATATGCCTACTGTGTTACATAATCCCAAAACCCTCATATGAAGACCTCATCTATTCTGAGCCAAAAGGTCATGACTAATGTGGGAAAGATCTTGGGAGATGTCCTCCTTATACTGAACTCTCATCTGTCTAAGCCTTTTGGTTGCTAGTAGCCTTGGCCTTATTTAATAGAGTTTGATACTGGGTAAGAATTCTAATTCATATTATTCATATTTGACAATCTGGTTCTGTGTGTTTGCTTGGGGAAGAGGGGTCCAGTGTGGCTGGGGTACTGTAATTGGGAGACTCATAAAAATTGAGTCCAGAGAGGTAAATGAATGGACAGATAATATAGTACCTTATGAATTGTTGTAAGGCCTTTGACTTTTATTCAGAGAATGATGGAAAAATAATGGAAGGTTTGGAGTAGAAGAGGGGCATGGTAATTATCACTGTTGTCTTAAGGAAAGACTCTAGAATGCCAAGGGCAGATATAGGGAAACCAGTTAGGAGGTTGTTAATTTCAACAAGGTGAACAACGATGGTACCTTGAAGAGGGACAGGGCTAGAAAACTAGCACAAGCTTTGAACTAATTATAAACTAGAGAGTGAAATATAATGGAAGCAGACTGGCTGGTTACAGGGAAAATTAGATGATGAGATTGACATCCAAGGAAAATTCATGTGATCAGCTAGAAGGCTACCCTCTAAACTAACAACAAGGACACTGGGCAATCATAGCCATACACTTCCAGACTTTGTTCACTATAACGAACCAGTTCCTAGACCTTGGTAAATGTGGATTAGGGGTAGAGAAAATGTCAAA
Source organism: Ictidomys tridecemlineatus (assembly GCF_052094955.1). Lineage (NCBI taxonomy): Eukaryota > Metazoa > Chordata > Mammalia > Rodentia > Sciuridae > Ictidomys > Ictidomys tridecemlineatus. Next base: position 161,931,085 of record NC_135478.1, on the reverse strand, counting down.
TCTCCTAGAGGTGAGTCTTTGCTACACACAGCTATGCAGCATGTTTGCACATGGACCAGTAGATGAGAACAATGATAATTTGTATTGACACTATTACTTCTAATCTTTTGTTACATTGTCTTTTATACAAATAAGCAAAAGAGTTAATTGTTTAAAGCAAGTTTGTTTACAGATCACTGGAAACAATTATCAACTTGATGAGCTTCAGAAAGTTGTGAGATAATTTAGTACTAATCTAAAGAGATAGACAACATTTATAAAATGTAGCTTATTTTAGCAGAAAACAGTTTAAGACAGATTCATTTCCACATGGCTCAGCTGACAATCAGCTTCCCACATAAATGCACGTGTGTGTATTTTCTCGCCAACTGTTCCTGAACATGGTGTAGGCTATAATACAGAAATGTTCTTCCTGTTTGAAATACATGCTACTAAATGCTTTATCTTCTACACCTTTTTTTGAGAAAATATTGAGCCCCAATTGAAGTGTTCACTTTTTTGCTGAAAACACTGATTCTCAGAGAACTCCGATACATATCATTCAATTTAATTTATAAAACCTTCATGGAATAGTGATAGTCCACACTTAGAGACCAATTTGTATCTTAAAAGAGGTAACTGGATAGAAGTGGTGGGAAAGGAAGAATCAGAAGAAACTTTTTAGAAGAGACATCATTTGAAATGGACTTTGAAATATGGCTTTTTCAGTGGGTAAAAGAGCATTCCTAAAAGAAAAACAATGAATAAAGCCAAGAAGAGGGAAACACTGAATATTCAAGGATCAGAGAATGCCCTGTGCCCAGAAATTACTCAAGATTTCAGAGTAGCATAAGACAGGAAACAGGATAACTAAATGATGCCCTAACACTATGTGAGAAGGAGTGGGACAGGGGACAGGACAAGGCAGTGAGTATCTGTGGTTAAGAAAAGATACAATTGACCCTTTCTCTTTAATTTTCTTGCTTTTTTTTGGGGGGGGGGAGACACACTTAACCTACTTTAAACATATACATACATTAAAACTTTTCTACTTATGTAATTTACTGTCTGTCTTCCTCCACTATAAGTTCCTCAAGGGCAAGGACTTTAGTCTGTTTTGTTCACTGCTATGATTCTACCATTGCTGGTACTTTAAATATTCCTTAAATGAACAAACACATGAATGGAGGCAAAAATGACTGAAAAATAAAGGGGCCATTATCAGAAGCCATGAGGTCAGAGATTCCTTTTCTATGTCATGAAGAGACAGACTATTATAAAAGAAAATTAAGCAGGGTTAGGAGATCAGGTTCTGTCTCCAAGCTGTGGCTCTAATGATATCTGTCAGTTTCGTAAGTCATTTTTCTTTCATAAATTGTATTACCCTCATAAAATCAAGATTTAATTGAACTTACACTTACCCACTGAGTATTAAACTAAGTTCCCAATTTAATTAGCCAAAGATATGGAATCTTTCTTCCGAATCTATGAAATGACAATATTCTTGTCATATCACTGGCCTTTTTATACATGTGGTTAAAATTATTTACCCTGGAAGAAATTACACTGCAATAGGCATGCTTCTATTTGAAGGAATATTTGCAAACAGTAGCTCTCTTATATCTTGAATCAGATAGCATGAGCAAGGTCACAGCCTCATTCAGACAGGGAAAGGAAAAGTCAGGGTCCCTGTGTGCTTGATCAATCTTTTGACCCTAAACTGCAATGATCCACGGAGCCTGTTTCCCTACAGGTTACATAACTGATTTAATACCATGTAATCTGAATGGTTTTTAATAATGAGTTTATTCTGAGGACTACAATTACAAATTTATATCCTCCCAGCCTCCAAGATTCCTTTTAGTGCTAACATGCCATATTTCTATAAACTTTTATAGGACCTTACCCAGTGCTAGAGTTGATAACCCTTCTTCCTTCTAAATATAAATTCTTCATCAGAATATGTTGGGTTCTACCAGATGGACAATGTGTTTAATCATTGAAAAGAAACCATGATTTTGAATTAAGGGAATTTTAGGTAGTTTAAATGGGTAATAAAAATAATTGTAAAGTCCTTTGGAAACATAAAATCACTGAGATATATTCAATGCCATTATTTAAACATACTCTAATTTGTTATTATTTAACATTTATATCCCAGTTAGTCAGCATTATGGCTCCTAAGCTGCAGGGTGATGGAGAAATCATGCCATCTGCTTCATTGTTAGAAGCACTGGTCTCCAGAGGTCACTTACTGTGATTATAAACACGCCTCAAAGGAAATAGCGACTCCGTGCCCTGAGAGACCAAAAGCTAAGATGTTCTCTTTCCAGTTCTCACTGATTTACTGGGCAACTTCTTAGCAGGAGACTCTTAACCTTGAGCTATCTCTTTAACCCACTCTTTAACAGATTTGAGAAGGGCAATTTTTCTTTTCCGCTTCTTAAGCTTTCAGATTATATTACATTTTTCTACATTCTATTCTTCAGGGATAAGATTATTTATCACCCACAAAGATATTGGTTGGGTTAATTAATATATGATTTCAAGATAGAACACAAATTGAAATACTAAAAAACAATCATTCCCACATGTGTTTGATTTCATGAGCTATTGTATAAAAACAGGCTCAGTACATTGTTTTATATCATTACAGAGTAACTTTTTGAAAGAAGAATTAGGTAAATGCTGGCTATTCATGCCTCTATATTATGTATTTTATATACTGTAATTAAAGAAATTTTTAATTGGCAGCTTTACAAAAAGAAGATAGGAAGCACTTACGTAAACATTTGCTTTTGGTTGGGACAAGGTTTCTGCCCCAAGTTTTCTCACTCATCAACTCCCTACCATCATGACGTTTTAAATTGTACACACCAGGGGTTTTCTTTATGTGTTATATATTACTTCTCTGAGACACTCTCTTCTAAAAAGCTGATATCCCTGAAAGACACAGGGGATCAGGAGGCAGCTGATCACTAACACTGTGTGAAGCCCTCCAGGCAGGAGAAATTCAAGAGCATTGGATGTTTGGCAGCTGGCAGAGTTGGAAAGGGGATGAAGCAGAGGTCTAAGATAAACTTCACCTATTTCATGGTTTTGCCAAGGGCAGGCTTCCAGTAATAGGTTTTAACTTTGTGGTGGTAGCAATAGGAAAACATAATGGTAAAAAGGTAAACTTTCTGGTTTCAAAAATTCAGCCTTGACATAAAAAACAGAAATGAAAACTGCATACTTAGGAGAGAGATATGAGTAAACCTTCACATCTCTATACAAACTATTACCTTTGCTGCACTTTGGCAACTCTGAGGCATTTGCAAATTTTGCCTATTCTTTATTACTTTTAATACAAGTAGAGAAAGGCCCAGTGACCCCACTTAAGGCATGAAAAAAGGGATCATACAGGGAGAAAGGACTGTAAGTTCTGAATGTGTTACTATTAACTGCCAAATTGTCAGTTTCTGAAATCACATACCATTCATTACATGGAAACAATGATGATTTCAATGTAGAATTTATATCAAAAGCAGTATCTGCCCATTTAAGAAACATTTTTATCTCATTCATATCCTTCTCAGAACAAGTATCAATTTTGTTCAACTTTTTGTATTATTACATTGTCTCATCATGCTCCAACACTGTATAAAGCAGAATGAAGAAATTTAATCTGTATAGGAAAAGAAATCATCCACAGGGGAAGCCTGAACAAATGGCAGAGTTTTAAGTCAAATCAAATGCTTATTATTTTGAAAAATATAAAAGTATTCAAATAATTGTAAAATTAAAAACCAAATACAAATCTATTTTACATATACTATGGTCTCTAACTTCGGATAGAATGCCACTTATTTCACCTTATAGTTTAAGAATAAAAAGACATTCACTTAAAAGTATTATTATAAATACTATTTTATATCATAAATATAATATATTATTCTCGATGTGTATGATGTCAAATTCTATTTTTAATTATTGGCATTGTATTACAGTTTAAAATGATAACATTCATATCATGAGAGAAGAGGTAATAAATATGGAATTATATTACCAAACATGAAATTATAGGTTTAAGGCCAGTTAAACCCCCCACTCTCCCATCTGAAAAAGGACTTAAAAAACACAAACTCACCACACAGAAATGCTCTCATAAAGTGTATATTCAAAGACCACTTAGAAATGTACCTGGGGAAGCATCATCTGGCTACTTGTGTCTGGTCTTGGGGAGCAAATACCATGTTCTGATTCTAGAATACTTCTGTCTCTACTAATTAAATCTTTTCTTACCCTTGAAGATTAAGCTGAGGCACCATTTGGTATCTGCATGTTATTAATCTGTGCATTTCCCTATTCCTATTGCACCATCTGTGTTGTGTTTGTGTGTGCGTGTGTGTGTGTGTGTGTGTGTGTGTGTGTGTCAGTCTTTTTTCTCCACTGATTTAAAAATTATCCATTTACTTTTCTCAGTGCCATGATTTAGCTACCTATTACATGGGGGCTGGAGGAACTACCTTGCCTTTTATAACTACCTTGCCTTTTATTTTTTTAAAAATACTATTTCATTCAAAGAAAATGTGTCAAGTGAATGAACTGTAGCTTAGAATCCATTACTTGAAAGTTATCATTACCTGCCTCCCATTATGATAAATTTCAGTGCTGCCTTAAAGAAACCTCTTCCACTGATCTGCTTTTCATTTTTTCATAATGTTCAGTATTATTCTTGAACATAATGACAGAATGCAATCCCAGGACCAAAGAGTCTAAATGCATTCCATTTGTCACAAGTATTGTATTTAGCAACTTGAATTCTTTTTATGCAGATGTAGACCATCAATTATCTCATATATTTATCAGAATTCATTATAAAAGGAAAAATTTCTCTTTTAAAAATATGAAGCACAAGAGAAGAAACTTTATGCTATTATGTGAGCAAATTAGCTGTCCAAACCAACTTTGGAAGCCATACTAAATAGCAACCTAAGTAGCTTGCAATGTAAAGAGTTTAATTAAAGTAACTTCTACATAATACTTACATTTTAATGATTTAATGAATATAAGACCTCCATCCAATGAAAATACAAGTACATATTGGCTTATGTTCTTACTCACAGCATTTTTTCTCAGTCATGTAGAAAGATATAGCAATTGGCTTTTGCTTATACATACTAAATGACATCTCTTACAAAAACGATTACTTTACATGTAATGTAGTTGCAGGACCACATAAATCCTATTAAGAAAGTTACCTTATCCACTGATATGCCCAAGTGATGGAATGGCCAAATGTAGCATGACATAAAATTCATCACAAATTAACATTGCTTTGAAGTAAGTAACACACAATGAACTTATGTGCAAGGCCTTCTTTCATTCTTAACTCTGTATTTTACTGCCTTTTTCAAGCCTCAATCATCAGAATTACATGGAAGACATATTAACATCAATTTGGGCCCACATTCAGAGTAACTCTTCATTTGGGATCTGAAAACTTCCAAATCCAAATTCCCAAATGAGACAGATATTGCCAGTCCAAGGATTACATTTTGAAAATTATAGTCTCAGGTAATACATTCACACAGACACCCACCATGACTCTAAATCTCTATATCCATATCAGGTCCTTTTATCCAATTGTCCATTTGGATACCTTGGAGGGTCTCTGAGTGGAAAATGCCCTATACTACCCAAAACCTATATCAGAAAAAAAATGTTCCCATCATCAAGCAAGTTGCTTAAATTCAAAGCTTAAGAATCATTCTTAATTATTTTGTGTAGTCACATCTAAATAATCAGGCAAAATGTGTCCATTCTATTCCTACACATCATCCCAGTCTATCCATTTCACTTCCTCCCTACTGGCACCCTAAACCAAGGCCAGCAGCAGCATCTTTTCCTTGGGCCACAGCAATAGTTTCCTAAACAGATAGACATTCCTATTCTGTTTGTACTCCTATTCTAACTACTTTTTATTATACAGACAGAGCAATTGTTTTAAAACAAATAGGCAATGTTAAAACTTTCCATGTATTTCTTATATCTTTTAAAATATGTCCTAAAATCCTTAATGTAACTTTTCATAACCTCTAAGATAAAGCCCCTACTATATAGTTTTATACCTATCTTGTGTAAACTCTCTCATCTAACTTGCTGGCCTTTCACTATATCTTGCTTTAACCCACCTCAGGGTTTTTGCTTAGTTGATGCCTATATATTTTCCATCTTGCTGTTTCTAACAAAATCCTCATTCCTCTGGTTTCAGCCTAAATTCCATGTCTTAGACAAAATTTCCCTGATTCCCCATAATAAATTAAATCATTGTGACAATATTCTCAACAAGGTGTTCTACACTGCCCCTTTATTCTGATTAAAAACATTTAGAATTAGGTATTCATTGAATATACACGTTATCATTTAAGCTCCATAGGAACCACTGTATCTTTCATCATTTTAATCCTAAGACATTGTAAAGTGTTTAACACATTAGTAAACCCAACTAAGTACTGATTGGCTATACATAGACCAGTGTAAAAAATTTAGTGTGTTAATAGAGATGGTAAGTGAATAGAAGTGGCTCACTTAGCCCTCCTCTTTGGGCGCATACTGCCTAGATTTCAGGACCAATCTTGGCCATTGCATCAATCCTCTGGCATTTGTTTTACTATTTATTCTAAACAGCTTGCTAGTGGCCAAGCTTCTATATAGCTGTACTTTGACCATTTCCTTTGTATCCAAGTTCTTTGCATACCCTCCAGGACGGTATTTTAGCCTGATTCCCAAGCATTAGCCTGGTCGAAATCTAGTGTCCACTGAATTCTGAATAAATGAAGATGAAAATTACACTGTCCCCTCTAAACCATTCCCAAAACAATAACTGCCTATCTGAATCCTGAAAAGTACCCTTACTCTCTACTGTCTTCTTTGCCCTGTGATAGTTTGGGAATGACGTGTCTTCCAAAGTTCCTGTGTTAATGCAGGAATATTCAGAGTTGAAATGACTGAATTGTGAGAGTTCTAACCTAGTCAGTTCATACTAGTTTAAATGGACTGACTGAGTATGACTGTAACCCAGGCTAGGGGTGGTAATAACTGGAGGAGGTATGTTACTAGGTGCATGCCCTGAAAGGATTCATCTTCCTGTGGCCCTTTCCTCTACTTTCTGTTCTTCCTGGCTGCTATGAATGGAGTAGGTCCGTCTGCCATGCCCTTCCACCATGATGTTCTGCCTTACGTTGATCCCATGTAATGAACTCGGCCGACCATAGTCTAAACTTCTGGAACTATGAACCAAAATAACAACTTTTCCTTCCCTAGATTGTTCTTATCAGGTATTTTGGTCACTGACAAAAAAGTCTGATTTACACATGCTCCAGATGGACACTTATGCAGAATCAATACAGGCTTTCAACAAGAGTTGCACTACTAGCCTTTATCTTCAAAGATTCATCACTGAAGTTGAAAGCTGTGAAGAGAATTCTTTCTATAAAATTCATGCCTTGATCTTGCTCCAAGATTATTACTCTTGATTTTCATGTGGCTTGTTATTCTTAATTTTTTCCTTTCAATCCATTCATTCAAATGTGTATTGGAAATCAACTATGTGCCAAGAATGGTTAGGTTTTGAGGATATGATAAGCAACCAAAATATTATTATTATCTTGTAAAACAATCACTCAAGAATATAATACAGGAGTATGCAGTATGATGCTATATGAGCCCAGAGATAAACTAACTAATCTAAATGTTGGAGGAAGGTGACAACAGAATTGACAGATGATCCGAAATTAGCTGTTTTTATTAAGAATAGAAAGAACATTACAAGTAAAAGGAACAACCTGAGCAAAGAATTGCAAAACATCAGAAGACTTATACTAAAATAAAAACATATCAGTAATGTTAAAACATAAAGTATGAAGTATGAAGTATGAAGCCACATGTAGTAAGAATTCAGGCTGTGAGAGAAAAACATAGATCACATCATGAACAGCAATATGTAACATGCCAGAGAACTCAGTATTAGCTCATACCCTTGCAGAGTACATTTGGTAAATTAAACATAAGAAGGAGTGATAAGCCTAAATTAAAGGCATGGCAGGGGATGGAATGATGTCATCTACTTTGGGCATAGTGTCATCATGGAAAGGATATTCAAACTTCAGATATGAGACACAGGGAGATGGAGGTACCTTTTGTAGGATTCAGATTGGGAATACTCATTCCACCTGATTTGCAAACATTTCTGAGAGAGATGGATCCAAAAGGGTGGTTTATTTTAGACATACAGATGTTGGAATTACAAGCATTTAAGGCTTAGGGAAAATCACCACCAAAAACACAAAGGTTTATGAAACAGTCTCCAAACTAATAATTATATTTGGCTGGAGCACAGGTGGACATGAAAGGGAGGGCATGAAAAAGGCATAACTAATATATAATAATATATTTGTATTTTCCCTAGTGATGGGAAAATACAAATATGTGAGCCATCAGTTTCACTGCTAACAAACTCTACTGTGCACTAAGATATATCTATATCCATACACACACACACATATATATATATACACACACATATATGTATATACACACATATACATTAGTATACATATGGATATATATACACATACATATACACATAAGTACAATATATTTGAATATGTATAAATTTATATGTGTGTACATATAACAAAATTTCTTAATTGATAACTTGCCTAGAATTCCCTCAGCCAACTCATATCTTTGAAAGTCTTTTCATTGGTATAAAATGTGCTTCCCTTGCTTTTCCTTTATTTATTCTGCCAATGCCACCCAAAACTATTGAGATTTATTTAAATCTGTTTTCTCCCCACGAAATTTAAAAAAATCAGTGTAAGTCAAAATACAATATAGTACACATAGTTCTAAAATGTAAAATTGTGATAATAATCAAACCATTCTAACAGAAAAAAATTTCAAGTGTTTGATCTGGTAGAATCACCTTTCAGAAATAAAAAGTCATCATTACATACTAGGAAACATTAAATTTTCCATCAGAAGGAAGGTTAAAATGAGTCTTAAATAAGAAACATTCATACTACATTTTTTTACAGTAAGTGAAGAGAATCTTAATTATTTTACTTACTTTACTTGAACCTCTCTAAAAACCCTATTGCCGGTAATTTGGGCTGATGAATGTAGTCAATAAAAAAGAGCCTCGACTTTAACACTCCTCCCTCAAAGCCTGTCCCTCTTGCGGTTTTTCTGATAGGCTAGTGTTAGATTCATTTACAGTAAAATAATTACCAGCTCCCTAAGCAACACACATAGCAGGTTATCTATTGTCCCTCAGAGGAATGTTGGACTGTTCTTAACAAGCATTCTAAATTACAATAGCAGCTTTATTGCAATTAACAAACAGAGAAAATCATCAACCCAGTTATATCTCAAAAGAGGGAAGGTTTCTGAAATATAGTGCTGTACTTGTTTTCTGAAAAATTGTTTCATAACCCTAAATTCAAAGACCAGTCTTTTAAGCAAATAGGCACACGTCCCACGTGCAGAGAACACAGATAAAATAGCTTTTCTTGTTATTCCCAGAAGAAAGAGTAACACTCTGATGGTTCAGAGAATTAACAGAGTGCAGATGTGAAGAGATACAAACATTCCCCATCAGTATGTAAAGCACTCACACTTGATCATTTACAGCTCTGTCTGCTTGACATCTCCCAGTCTCCAATCCCAAAGCAGTAGCACCAAGGCACAGTTCTGCTTCACCATTTCCATTGACATTCTAATCTTGAGATGTGTTAAAATTAAAGTTGGCAAGTTTCCAGACTATCTGAATTCTTTCATGTTTATAACACTGCAATTGCACTGTGCATATTCATAGGAATCCCTGAGAGGATCTGTTCACAGACACTTAAAAAGAATACAGGTCAGCACATGAAAGCCAATATGAATGTATTGCCCACTAATGGGGCAAGGTGGGGGGAGAAGAATGAGAAAGGGACTTGACCCAAATGTTTCTTTCTCTGCAAATGATACTAAAGTACACATATAAATAGTTCTACTAATAAATTCAAATATTTTGAAGGGCAATGAGGTTGTTAAAAAGACAACTTATGTTCTGGATTGAATTCATGATGACTTTGGCCTAGAAAACTTATGTTCTGGATTGAATTCCTGATGACTTTGGCCTAGAATTACTGTACCCCCATTAGCATTTTAATACTTGAACTACTTTGTAAAATGATACCATACTCCAGAAATGACTATGTGGGACTGGTGAAAGAAAGCAAGTAATTATATTGACAATGTAATAATACAAATTCAAATTTTAATAAAATGAAGATTTTTTTTGGCCTGGGAAGTTTGTGTATGTGTATGTATATGTGCGCTATGAATATATCCATGAATTATTCACAAAACAAAACCATTAAAGTTTGGCACTTATATTATATAGTGCTTCTAACCTTTTATACCCTGTGACATACAGAGAAAATTATGGGTTTTGTAGAGAACATGAGTAAACATACAAACCTGCTTGTGCAGCCTTACTAGCCTGGAGGCTCCAATCACACTCTAATTCTTCATTATTCCCTAGAACCAAACCATTGTTTTTGGAAAATGACACATTTTATTTAAAAAATATTCAATCAGAATTGATGATTTTAAAAACAAAAAAAATGATCTAAAATCCCTCCATTCAGATGAAATCATTGTTATTGCTCCAGTAAACTTCAATATAATTCTCTCTCTTGGCACATATACTCAAGAGTCGTCACCTCAGGTGTGAAGCTTGCTAATAATCATGATTTATACACACCAGAATTAAATCTGCAACTGAAGCCATTTTAATTGTTAAGCTATAAATCTGAAAATCAGAAAGGAAAACCTAATAAAGTATATTCTTTTATTCATAACATATATTATCATCCTCTAGCTTATATGCATTGTTCTTACTCTTTCTCCCATATACCTGTGATATAGTTTTTGTGATCAAAACTATTTCCTTGGAATCTATGCCTAACTTTCATCCAGAAATTAGATTTAAAACTCCACCTTCAGTCCAATTTTCAAGATATCTTATTGTTCTTAACAGATTTAGAAATACTCATTTTTAACAATTTCTAAGTCATTGAAACAAATTCCTATGAGAATGAAATATTTCAACTAATCCTTAAGAAATGAAACACAGAGAGGAGAATTTGAGCTACCTGAATAATCAATAAAGGGCAAGACCCACAAGTAGTCTATTGGGAGCAACTCTCCTCTGCTGTTTTTATAATCACAGGCATTCAAAAATATTGTTTTATCTGATTTTACTTAAGATAAATCTTATACAGCACAAGCTATCCTTTGAAGTCTTAAGCCAGACTTTCAAAATTGGGTAAGATTTATGAAATATCAGAATTGGAGCAAATCTAGAACTAGCCTTAGGCAGATAAAAAATAACAACTTGTCTGTTGACACCCCCCCCCCCCCCCGCCAAATCATAGGCCTTTGTCCCAATTAACCAAAACTGTAAATGTGGCCTTATTTGTAATTGAATTAGGATCTCAAGATGAGAGTATCCTGAATTAAGATGTAACCTAAAACCTAAATCCAAGGATAAATACTTAAAGTGAGACAATCAGAAATTCAAAAGAGGCAGCCATGTTGAGAGGGAAGCAGAGACTAGAGAGCTACTTTTAAAAGAGTGACAATGACTGCCAAAGTCACCAGAAACTAGGAGAGTGTTAGGCAACAAATTCTCCCTCAAAGCCTCCAGAAAAAAAAATAGCCTTGCCATCACCATGTTTGTATACTTTTGCCTCCAACACTGCAAAACAATCAGTTTCTACTGTTTTAAGCCCCCTGGTTTGTAGTATTTTGTTACAAAAGTCAATGGAATTGAACACATCATTTATCTATTGAATAGTTACTATGCACCAGAAGTTTTCCAAACATTTTTACACTAACTTATTCATTTAACCTTAATTGAAAAGCAATATTAATTTTAAAAGTTAGAAATGTTATTGTCTATATTTTACAAATGAGGAAACAGGCACAGGGAGTATCTGACCTGAGATCACACAGGAAGAGCCAAAGTCAGGATTTGAACTCAAGAAAGTCTGGTACAACAACATGTGCTTTTGACTCCCATGACATTCTCATTTTTGCTTGAAGAACAAAGTGTGCTATGAGGTATAAAGGAAAATAAAGACATATAAAAAGAGGACATATTATAAAACCTTAGGAAGACAAAGGTCTCTGTCCATGAACAACAATATAACCAAGTCCATAGACTCCATCTCTAAAATGCACAAGCTGATAGGGAGAAAGAATCCAATTAATGTCTTAAAAACCATTAGAAGAAATAGATTCTGATAGGTCAGAGGTACAATAGGTTGGCATTAGGGTACAACAAGAATTAAGATAAAGAGTGATACACTTGACATTAGTGTTATTTATAGTAGATCATGCCAAGGTTAAAAAAAAAAAAAGTTCTTGTTGAAACTTGGTTTAGATTTCATTAGAATTTGGGACATTTAGAAGATGTCTACAAATCAATTAATGTAATCCACCATATAAATAGATCTAAGGACAAGAATCACAATATATTTCAGAAAAAGCATCTCTGTATTTTATCAAGTACAGAAAAAAAATGTAATTGATAAAGTACAGCATCCATTCATGTTTAAAACACTAGAGAAAATAGGAATAAAATGAACCACAACATTGTAAACCATATATATGACAAACTCAAAGTCAACATCATACAGAATGGAGAAAAACTGAAAGCATTTCCTCTAAAAATAGGAACAAGACAAAAATGCCCACTCTCACCATTCCTATTCAACATAGTCCTCAAACCTCTAGCCAGAGCAATCAGGCAAGAGAAGAAATTCAAAGGCATACAAACAGGAAAAGAAGAGCTCAAATTATCTGTTTGCTGAAGAAATGGCCCTATATTTAGAAGACCTAGAAAAAACTCTCCCAGAAGACTTTGAGAGCTAATAGACAATTAAGTAGTGGGATATAAGAACAACATTCAGGGCTGGGGATGTGGCTCAGTGGTAGGGCGCTCGTCTAGCATACATGAGACGCTGGGTTCGATCCTCAGCACCACAAAACAAAATAATAAAATAAAGATATTATGCCCACCTATAACTGAAAAATAAATGTTTAAAACAAGAACAACATACATAAACTATGGTGCTTTCCTATATTCCAATAATGAGTCCACTGAAAATGATATTAAGAAAATCATTCCATGCATGACACTCTAAAAAAATTTGGAAATTAATCTAACAAAGAATGTGAAAGTACCTCTATAATAAAAACTACAGAATACTGAAGAAAGAAATTGAAGAAGACTTTAGAAGATAGGACCTCCATTGTTTTGAGATGGGCAGATTAATATTATCAAAATGGTCATACTACCAAAAGCAATATACAAATTCAATGTAATTCCCATCAAAATACCAATGATATTCTTCAGAGAACTAGAAAAGGCAGTTCTAAAATTCACTTGGATAAATAGGAGACCCAAAATAGCCAACACAAGCAGAGATTGAACCCAGCTGCATTTAAGTACTAGCCATATCCCCATCCTACTAAGTTGCTGAGGCGGGGTTTGAACTCACAGTCCTCTGCCTCAGCCACAAGAACTGCTGAGATGGCATGCACTACTGTGTAGCCAATGCAATTCTGAGCAAGAAAATTGATGCTAGAGGCATCATAATACTTGTCCTCAAAGTATACTGCACAGGTATAATAACAAAACGTGCATGGTACTGATACCAAAACAGGCATGAAAATCAATGAAATAGAACAGAGACAAATCCACAGTAATAAAATTATGTAATACTAGACAAAGGTGTCTAAATAATATGTTAGAGAAAAGACATCCTTTTCAATAAATGGTGCTGGGGAAACTGAAAATCCATACATAGAATAATGAAACTTGGTCTCTATCTCTCACCCTACACAAAGGTAAACTCAAAGTGTATCCAAGATCTAGGAATTATACCAGAAACTCTGCAACTGGCTCTCAGGAAACATAGGCCCAACATTCCAATATATCAGCACAGGATCTGAATCCTGAACAATATACCTAAAGCACAGCAAAGAAAACATGAAAAGAGAGCCTACAGAATGGAAGACGATCTTTGCCACCTGCTTCTCAGATATGACGTTAATATCAAGAATATATAAAGAAATCAAAAAACTTAAAATCAAAAAAACAAATAACCCAATTAATAAATGGGCAAAAAACCTGAACAGGCACTTCACAGAAGAAGAAATATAATTAGCCAACAAACATATGTAAAAATATTCAACATCTCTAGCAATCAGGAAATGCAAATTAAAACTACACTGATATTTCATCTCACTCCAGTTGGAATGGCAATTACCAAGAATATAAATATTAAGTGTTGGTGAGGATGTAGGGGGAAAGTTAAAGTACTCACACATTGTTGGTAGGACTGCAATTTATTGAAATTGCTCTGGAAAGCAATATGGAGATTTCTCAAAAAACTAGGAATGGAAATCACCATATGACACAGCTCTTCCATTCCTGAGTATATATCCAAAAGATCTACAAGCAGCATACTAAAGAGATACAGCCACATAAATATTTATAGCAGCATAATTCATAATAGCCAATCTATACAACCAACCTAGGTACCCTCCAACAGATGAATGGATAAGGAAAATATGGTGTACATACACAATGCAGTATAACACAGCCATAAAGAAGAAAGAAATTATGGTATATGCTAGTAAATGAATAAAATTGGAGACTGTCATGCTAATAAGTAGAATAAGCCAAACTCAGAAAGCCAAAGTAAAGTGTTTTCTCTGATATGTGGAAGCTCGAACAAAATAAGGGGGGAAATAGAGAGAAAAGGGAAAGGGTAGAAGATTTCATCAAAATAAAAGAAAAATTGATGAACTAGATGAAGAGGATTGAAGGAGAAGGGACTGCATAAGAAAATAGTAGAATGAATCTGATATAACTTTGTTATATACATATATGAATATACCACAGTGAATCTTACTCTCATGTATATCCACAAGACAATAACACAATCAATCAATCAATCAATCAATATGAATTACAATAGAGTAGA
Source organism: Ictidomys tridecemlineatus (assembly GCF_052094955.1). NCBI lineage: Eukaryota > Metazoa > Chordata > Mammalia > Rodentia > Sciuridae > Ictidomys > Ictidomys tridecemlineatus. Next base: position 161,916,014 of record NC_135478.1, on the reverse strand, counting down.
AGGAGGGGAAGAGGGAAGGGAAGAATAGAGGGAAAGGTGAATTACTTTGGACTAAATTAGAGCAAATTATATTCCATGCTTTAATAATTATGTTTTAATTAATCTTAAAGTTATATAGAACTAAAAAGAACTAAATAAATAAATACATAGAAAGGCAAGAGTCTGTGACATTTGTGCCAAAATTGCTCCCTTTCTTACAATTCCAGTTTACAGAGAAAACAAGTGACATTTTATAATTATAAAAGAGCCAATTAGGAATTTAAAACAATTATAAACATGCAGTCAATAATAACACTCTAAATATATGAACCATAAACTGACAGAAATGAATGGCGAAGCTGGGTGCCATGGCACATGCCAGTAATCCCAGCGGCTCGGGAGGCTGAGGGAAGAGGATCAAGAGTTCAAAGCCAGACTCAGCAAAAGTAAGGTGCTAAGCAACTCAGTGAGGCCCTGTCTTTAAATAAAATACAAATTAGGACTGGCAGATACGGATCAGTGGTTGAGTGCCCCTGAGTTCAATCTCCAGTACCCATTCCACCTACCCCACAAAAAAAGAAAAAGAAAAAGAAAAGAAATGAACAGTGAAGTACATAATTCAACAATAATAACTGGAGGCATTAATATTTTACTTTCAATGTTGGATGGAACATCTATACCAAAGATCAACAACAAATATACCTAAGCAACACTAAAAAACAACTAACCTAAAATACATATGATTTTCACACATGGGAAGACCACTATCCAGAACAAACCATATGTTAAACCATGAAACAAATTTCAATAAACTTAAAAGAATAAAAATAATATAATGTATGTTCTCTTTGACCACACTTAAATAAAATTAAACACCAATAATGGGGGAAATGTGGGAAACAAAAATGGTTGGAAATTCACACACTCCTAAATAATCAATGGATAAAAGAAGAAATCAGTGGTAAATGCAAAAATTAAGGCCACTGGGGAACTAACAGATCATACAGAGAATAAATACTAATTCTAGTTAGAAAAATGTAAGAAAGCTCTATAGAGCAAAAGTAATATTTAACATAAATCTTGAAAAATAAATGAGTTTCTGTGCCAACAATGGAAAAAGACAATGAGAAATGTATGAAGTGAATGACAAATTCTGGATACTAAACATTTATAAATGGTTAGGGCACACAGCAGGATGATGGCAGAAGAGGAAGATAACACTGGGGGAAAAAAGGAAGGGCCAGAGTATTAATTACTGAGGATGTTATTCTAAATGGTATGGACTATATTTTGGATAACTGGACATCAATAAAATTGTGCAGAGAGATGTCAAATAATATTTGCATTTTATATAATATTTTATTTCACAATAATTGAGAATTTTTTAGCATTTTTCTCTTCCGTACATAACAAGTCTTTCAAGTCAAGCAAAATACTCTGTACTTCATGTGAAGCTGCCAGAGTTTTTGGCACAATGCTGAAGACATTGAACTATCTCCAAAAATACCTCCTTTTTTCTCTGCACAAATAGTGCAAAATTTCTAGAAATATTTTTCCCATAAACTTTCATTCTTTAAGTTCAGTTAGTCCTGCTGGCTATTTAATGTAATTGAAGAAACTATAACTGATTTGTGTTTCCTTACCTTTTAATGTCACTAGGAAAGAAGTTTTAACATCCTCTTCTGTATCTTATATGTATCAATTTTTAAAGCAACAGTATTTAAAAGGATAAGAGACCAAGTAAAACACCAGGATCTTTGTTAAAGCTCTTTATATTCACAAGAAGGAAAATCCATCTGCTTCTAAAGACCATAATAAAATGTTCCCCACAGCAGTATACCAAATATTAAACTTTATTGTATAACTATACTAGAAAATATTGTAATGAAATAAAAGCACAATGATTTAGAAGTCTACCAGCAAATTTAACCTGAAAGCACAAAGCCATACCACTGACTATAAAAAAATTATCTCCCTGCCTACCTAAAATTCTAAATGACACATGTGGCATAGAATAACTTAATAAAGGCATAACAGGAAGGTGGGGTACAAAAGATCATCCATTTGAGTTACAAAGGCAAAAATTTTATTTAGTTTGATCACCTTTGTTTCATAATTTTAGAACCCACATTTTGATTGTCTAAAAACAAAAGCAAATCAAGCAGGTGGTCAAGGTTGTAAAGCACTGAAGAGTGAGTATAGAGAAAGGCGAATGGAATGAACCTTGAAAATCCTAGAAAAGGCATTACTGTACCTGTTCACAGTGGGGGTCAGGCAAAGAAAGCCAGGGTTTAACTGGGAGGGTGGAATTAACAACAAAAAAAAAAAGGATGGAAAGGAAACTTAAGGAAGTGTAAATTTTAAGATTCTTGGCAAAGTAACATTTTGAGGGAAGTTGAAGTGATGAAGATGCTTCCTTTGATGGAGGATAGCAAGAAGGCAGAGAAGGTCCACAGAGCACAGAATGACCATGAACTTGATATGCATTAAAAATTTCACACATGAGAAAGAGAGCAGGAATTCAGAACGGGAGATGACTAAATAGGCACTGCCACTGAGGAAAGAGGATCAGGATCGTGACAGGAAGGATGGCAAAGAGCAGGGAGGGATGAAGTGAGGAAGAATGGGATGCCAGGTGGAGAATCATTACTGTAAGAAAGGAAGCATCAAATAATCTTGCAGAACAATTCTGCGGAAATCAAAACAAGTAGGAAAAATAGTGATAAACCCTTTTCTATTTTCTCGAGGATTCAGATCAGAAATGGCCTCCACTAAAAAGTTCTAAGAGTACTGGTGAAGGTCAAATGTCAGAAGGGATAGGACAATCAATAAAAGTACATCAGATACATCCTTGGATGATATGGTTAGAGATGTAGTCATAGTTACTGAATTGGCCATGCTACACCTAAGAATACTAAGAAGGCATTTCAAAAAAATAAATAATACCACCATTCACTATTCTAAAACCAGAACTCAAGTTCAGCTAGCTTCAGGAAGATAATATATTCAAGATTGATTCTTGTCAGATTTTAAGACTCATAAAAATTACCTGGAGTTTCTGTTTAAAAGTAGATAGATTCTTTTTTAATAAATCAGAGATTGTACCTAAGATTGTGGAATTTTAACAAACTCCCAGGTAACACTGATGCTGATACTATGCAAACCACTAAAAGTTACAAGATCTTAGATTCAGTAACTTTGAAATATTAGAATGTAGATCTTCCTTAAAGGAGGGTTTCTCAAACTTTAATGTGCATATAAATCACTTCAGGGTTTTGTTAAAATGTAAATTGTGGCTCAGGAGATCTAAAAAGAATCCAAATATTTCACATTTCTAAATATTCCATATATATAGACACTACTGGCTCATAGACTACACTTTGAGCCCCAACTGATTATACAGGATACAATTAAACCATGGTTTTCCCTAATATAATTCATGCTGACAGATTATACTTTCTATTAAATAAAATCAATTAGATAAAGCAATACAAACTAAAGAGTTTCTCCAGACATTTTTTCAAACGCCAAAATATTTGCCCCGAATATTTAATAACAAAAATAAAATTATTTATCTAATGATATACTGCATGAGCAAGACATTATCACAAATTAATCTCACCATGGGGTTTCTAGACATTGCCTACTTTGTAAAAATATCAGTGAAACTGAAATTCAAGGAACCATTCATGAAAGCAAAAAGTAGCAATTACTGTAAGAACTTGCAAACAGACTGCTTTTTTAATTGCTGTAAATCTTTATAGGAATACTGAGAATTCTGATTTTCAAAATAATAGGAACCAAAAGACAAACCCAGTTTTAACATAAACAAATATATAAGCAAAATACAAAAATAATTAGAAATATATTTTTCCTGTTAGTAAATGTGATATATTACCATTGATACTCAAGTATATACTACCTATGAAAGGGAAGACATAACTTCTATAAGAACATATAATATCTGACTAACTATTGAATTTTCCACGGAGTAGCCATAGACTGAGAACTATTTGTTCAAGTTTCACATGAAAATCCTTATCAATACAAGTTAATATGAGATTAACTGTCCTTGGGAACATAAGAATCAGGCAAGGGCTTTACCTGATGTTTTTTTTAAGGCAGCCCAGATATAGTTTTTGTCACCTCAAATCAATATGACAAAAAAGTTAAGAATTAAAAGGAAAAAGTACCAAAAAAAACCCTCCACAATTATTTAGTAACAACACTTTCCTAATTTCATATTGGCCACAAATGAATAATTTAGGGAGGAAAAAAAAGGCAATTATAAACAGGAACTTACTGGCAAAAGGAGCTTAAACAAAAGTTCTTAAGAAATCCTTTCTAGTAAATGCTTATTTTATTGTTTACAAAAAATTCCAAAGTGCGTCCTTTAGTTTAACCTTGACAATGAGCTCTACAGATGATAAAAATTGTGGGATTTTGATATGTTGCAAGACTGTGCATCTTTATGGTTAGACAAACCATTTGCAAATACAGAGAAACACACTCACTGTACCCGGCAATGAAGAAGAACTAATAAAATGCAGTCCTGGCATCTAGGAGCCCATGCTAATAGAAAGAGGAAAATGTACATTAATATCTGCAATCAATGAAATGAACACTGATGAGGCTGTGTGTCTAGAGTCTTGAGCTATAGGGATAGAGCAACTGCACTGAGTGGTCAAGAAGACATTCTCAGATGAAGGAGAGCATCACAACGGATAGGAATAAAATTTGTATAGACAGCATCATGCAATAAGAGCCTTGTCAACAGAGGTAACATCTTACCCTATGACACAAAACAGTGTGGATTAAAAGGAGAAAATGAACGGCATGAGGCTGGAAAGGCCAATGAGATACAGCTTAAAGAAGCCCTTTGATAGGATGCCACTGCTTAATGATGACTTCAAAGTCATACATAGGGGATAATCTACATAGGATCCACTACAAAAAATAAAAATGATAAAATAATCTGAAATTGGGCTGGGGATGTGGCTCTAGCAGTAGCGCACTCACCTGGCATGCGCGGGGCACTGGGTTCATCCTCAGCACCACATAAAAATAAATAAAGATGTGTCCACCGAAAACTAAAAAATAAATATTAAAAAATTCTCTCTCTCTCTCTCTCTCTCTCTCTCTCTCTCTCTCTCTCTCTTAAAAACAATAATCTGAAATCATCATTTACACAAATGGTCATAAAATATGAAAAATGTTCAACATCTCTAGAGAGAAATTAGAGAAATGCAAATTAAAACTACATTGGGGGGACTGGGGATGCTCACCTGGCATATGTGGGGCTCTGGTTTCTATCCTCAGCACCACATAAAAATAAAATAAAGATGTTGTGTCCCCATGAAAACTAAAATAAATAAATATTTAAAAATCCTCTCTGTTTCTCTCTCTCTCTTAAAAAAAAAACTATATCAGGATTTCATTTCATTCCAATCAGAACAGCAGTTATCAAGAATACAAGTAACAATTAATGTTGGCGAGGATGTGGAGAGAAAGGTTCACTTTTATACATTGCTAGTGGGACTGTAAATTGTACAACCACTATGGAAAGCAGTATGAAGATTCTTTAGCAAATTTAGAATGGAGCCAAGCGCTATGGTGCACACCTATGATTCCCAAAGCTTGGGAGGCTGAGGAAGGAGGATCACCAGTTGAAAGCCAGCCTCAGCAAAAGTGAGGCTCTAAGCAACTCAGTGAGACCCTGCCTCTAAGTAAAATACAAAATAGGGTTGGGGTTGTGGTTCAGTGGTTGAGTACTCCCTAGTTCAATTCATGGTACCAAAAAAAAAAAAAGAGAAAATTGGGAATGGAACCACTGTTTCACCCAGTTATCCCACTCCTCTATTTATACCCAAAGGACTTAAAATCAGCATATTACAATAATACATCCACATCAATGTTTATAGCAGCTCAATTCACAATAGCCAATCTATGGAACCTTCAACAGATGAATGGATAAAGAAAATGTGGTATAAATATACTATGAAATATTACTCAGCCATAAAGAAGAATAAAATTATAGCATTTGCTGGTAAATAGATGGAACTGAAGAGTATCATGCTAAGTGAAATAAGCAGTCTCAAAAAACCAAAGGCCAACTGTTTTCTCTGAATACAGATGCTATCCCACAACAAGGGAGGGGAAGAACAGAAGTTTATTGGATTAGACAAAGGGGAATGAAGGGAAGGGATGGGGGATAGGAATGGGAAATATAATAGAAGGACTCGGACATAATTTTCCTATCCTTATATATGAATATACTACCAGTGTAACTCCACATCATAAATAACCACAAGTATGGGATCTTAATTAGAGAAAGTCATCTTCCCCATACGTATAATATGTCAAAATATACTCTATTATCATATATATCTAGAAAGAACAAATTTAAAAATTAAAGTAAAATGAAATCATCATTTACAAAACCTTTAGTAATATTTCCTTGAAGAGATCCAATCAAACTTGAGGAGTCATCAGAAAATGAAGGAAGAGGTTAATACCTCAAAACAAATTACCAAGACTGAGGTTCTACAGTTTAGACTGGGAGGAATGAAATGTATCAAATCACATCATTGCTAAAGCCTTACTCTCTAAATTTCAGAACGCTAATTTTAAAAGGAATCCTTGAAGCTTGAGGAAGAAAGAAAAAGATCCTTGATCACACAAAAATTATAGAAATGTTCATGAAATTCAATGCTAAGATCTGACCTCCCCAAGGCATCTTCTTCTTGTGATATCCTATTCGACTCTCTAGACCAGACCCACATAATGTCATCTCTACATCTTCTCAGAATTCATCTTCCCTCCCCAAGATTTCCACAACATATGATAGCTTTTAGTACAGTGGTCCTTTATTGTTACCAAACTGAAAACTAGTTTCATGAGGCTTAGGATGAAACTTTCTTCCTATTAGCATACCTAAAGGTACCTAAAGTCAATAAATGCATAAACCTAATACATACATGCTCATGGGGATACTATTAAATGCAAAGCACCATGCCTAATACTTCTATACAATAAAGAAATGAGGGACACTATCTCCATGCTGAAAGACTTTACTTCTATCAGGGAGTTTAGGTAAGAAAGAAATAACTACAATACAAAGTCAAGGATGAAGGTACAATAAAAATAACATATTTTTGAGTTTTTAATTCATTTTCTATAGAATTCTCAAAGGAGTTTGATAGGTTGCAGAAATACATTCAGCATAACACTAAAAAAGAATAATTTGGGGGCGACACAGGTTAAGAGAAAAATAATGAGCAAATAAGATGAAGTTAAGGCAATTCAGAAAAAGATTAACAGAAGTACAGTTGGAAATGGGCAACAAAGCCAACAGCTACAATATTCTCAGCAACAGTTACTCAGGAATTCAATTTTGCCTCTCACTGGACCTTTGAGAACTTTGTTCTATGGTTTTTCATAAAACAAACATTGTGTGATGTATGGACCACCTCCCGATCCATTCCACTGTGATATAGACAATAATGACTTAAGTGCATCTGTTTATTAATAATGACCCTCAATTCAGTCAAACATAAATACAGTACAATTTAATAAAAGCAAGTGTCAAGGGATCTAAAACACAGCTCACTAGTGGTCTCACTTGGAAAAGGGCTAATATCTAATGAATAGTTGGATTACACCTGTTCCACAAATATTATCTATCAGGATTGCATTTTCACAAGAACAGAGGGGTAGGAAAGTTTGAGAAAATCAGGAGTATAAATATTCTGTGTTGTCAATTAAGGGCATTTTGAAATTCAGTAACCAACTGATGAACAACCAGATTTATATCACTTCATGAAAACAAAGGACTACCTGCAGTTATTATAGACTCTTAAGCAGAAGACCATGATTTCTCTCAGAAGATGGGCATGCCTCCCTACCCAACCTATCAGTGCATGAATCAGACATGATCAACATGATTTAAAAATCCATTATTTTCAAGGTAAGTATTTCTAATCATCATGCTGTCAAAAAATTACAGACTTGATAAGGCATCTTTAGAATAATTCACTTGTGCAATGTTTCAATATATCTTTCAAGATAAACTGGCTGCAAAATGTAATCTTCTGAATAAGTGAGAGGACATGTTCCAGAGGGATGTTAACTACAAAATAATAAAATGTTAGAGGATGTGCTATGAAACCATTCTCACCGATAACAGGTATCAGAAAAGGTATTCTTTAAAGTTCAGCCCTAGTTTGTGGTAATAAATTCATAATTCTGGCATAACTAAAAATCTTATTTGTCTCTTCTCTAGGTAGTAAGGAAAGTGGATATGTTCTCCACCTTTAAATACATCAAGCTGCTAAGATAACAAAATGGAACACCAAATATATTCCTTGTTTTAGATGCTCAAATATATTAAGTTGTCGGGAAAAAAAAAACTTCACAGATAGACTCTCATTTTGGTTGTGGTATTAAGTAGCATAATTGTTCTGTAATCAGAAATGGGTACAGGAAAAAGGAAGGCATCTATTTCATGAAAGAGATGTAACCTAGAGTCTCTGTACTGCAAAATAAAGCCACCACAAAATTAATAAGCAAGATATTTCTCTCAGTACTGAGGATGAGAATAGTGAAAGTCTGTCTGATAGTCTAATTTGAAGTCAGTATAAACTTAAAAGCTGTGTACATTCTGAGTTGAGTCTAGAGTTGAAGGGATAGATGATCATCCTTTAAAAAAAACGTATAGACTCTAAGTCCAGTCACAAAGATCCAGAAATGTAATGTTAACAAGAGGAATGGAGGGAAGCCAGTCATTGGAGATACCCTCAAGAAGTTTAAAATCAATTTTTTAAAAAGTAGTTTCATACTGTTTTCCTAGACCTGCTTTTTTTCCCTAATTTTCCTCCACTATGGTTAGTTACAATAAAACCAATGGAAAGAAATCTTGGGGTCTGTAAAGTCTGCATGAAGGTGGGGGCAATCTGACTGCAACATCTGTCACCCCATTGATCACCAGGGTTGATTCGGGTGTAGTCTGCAACATTCAGTCTTGCTCCATAGACTGGGAAATGAAAACTATCTAATTCCAATGGAATTAAATCTATATTTCCATAAGTTCAGTAAGGAATAAATGAAACATTAAATATTGTCCACCTTACATTTCTGAGCCCCATAAAAACTCTCCTATAATTTATTATAAACTTCTAAGTTAATTTTTATTGTTATTTCCAAGACACTAAGGTATGTATGTTTAAAAAGTACTATATTTAAAAAGTTCTAAAAAAAAAAGCAGAGATCACATCCCATTATAGATATGTAGCAGTCTTACTTTGAAAAAAAAGAAGTATCATTTTAAGGTAGAAAGCATTTTGTCAAAGGGAAAAATGTGAAAGAGAAAATTTCTATTTGGTGGACTTAGAGCATTTGTTAAAAGTAAGGAAAAAGCCGGGCACAATGGCACATGCCTACAATCCCAGCGGCTCAGGAGGCTGAGGCAGGAGGATCGCAAATTCAAAGCCAGCCTCAGCAAAAGTGAGGTGCTAAGCAATTCAGTGAGATCCTGTCTCTAAATAAAATTCAAAATAGGGCTGGGGATGTGGCTCAGTGGTTGAATGCCCCTGAGTTTTCAATCCCTGGTACAAATAATAAAAAAAATAGCAAATTCTGAATATCCTTGAATAAAGGGAAAATATTTAGATCATAATTTGTAAGGCAATAGTGATTATGTTGAACTGAAATTACAACCCTAAGCAACTATCCCAGGTTAGTCTTTCAGTAGATGCAAAAAGATATACAAATTGGAAGAGTAATTCTGGAAACTATAGGAGAGCAATCCAAGATAATTTGCACTCCCAGAAAGAAAAATTTAGCAACCCCCAATGACTTCACATAAAAAATAAAAAATGGACAACATATTGTGTCTTTGCATTTAAGTATTCTGTATCCTTAGGAGACTTTTGATGTTAACACAACCCTAGGTTTAGTATAATTTTAAAGTTGGAATTTGATTAGTGATCATAAGACCTATTAGCACACTTAAATCTTTATAAATATTTTCACCTAAAAAGCAATGCCTTGAATTGAATTTTTACCCCAAACCACGCACACATACCCTTACTACAGATCTCTAACATATATCCTATACCTCAATGTATTCCTTTCCCAGTTTGCCATACACAAAGAAAACAAATAGGAAAGGCAGTAGAATACAACAGACACTAATATGGCAGTATGTATAAACGTGGAAGTATAACCAATGTGATCCTGAAATTTGTACATGTGGAAAAATAAGAATTCATACCCCATTTGAATCAAATGTATGATACATGATATGTCAAGATCATTGTAATGTTTTGAGCAACCAATAAAAAAATAAATAAAATAAAAAATAAAAAATACAAACCGGATTTCTAAGACTTAGTATACAAAAAGAATATAAAATACCTAGATGTTTTATATCAGTACATGTTACAATGATATTTTGATTTATCGAATTAAATAAAACAATATCATTGAAATCAAAAAAAAAGAAAGAAAACAAAGACATAGTTCAATTGCTTCCTATGTTCACAGCAGAAATTCCACATCATTCTTCATTTTGTTTTAAAGGGGTTTTTCTTCAAATATAAAGGTCATGCTATTGACCTGCCATCAGGGATCACATGCAATAAGTCAGTTTTCTGGGAGTGGGCTATTAGATCCTTTCACACTCCATTGTCTAGTGCCCTTTGCAAAAATCATTCATTATGCATTATACAATATGAGGTATGATGAAAAAGTGACAAGAAATATTCCTCTAAATATATACAAGTAGGCAAATAGACTGTTCTATGTGGCTGTTAAATTCTGGTCATATTTATAGTAAAGTCATTGTGATATTTTAAATGCCTTAAGAGGTGATTTTTAAATATAATTAGTATTTATTAAAATATGATGAACTTATTTTTTTAAAAAAATTGAAGTAACTGAGTTAAATCCCTCAGGGTCTATTGACATTAGAGGTCATTAACCTTGTAGAAGTGCTTTGTGCCAAGCTGCCAGTCCATGTTTTTGGCAAGCAAGAGAGAAAGAAGGCAGAATCCCAGAATAGAGAACTCAAAAATATCTCTGATGCATAGATATGTGAAGTCTTTATGGCAAATCAATTTCAAAAAAAAAAAAACAAACTTTAACCCAACATAAGCCCCTTTATATGATTCTTTTTCCCAATTGCATTTATCACTATAAAATTACACACACACACACACACACACACACACACACACACACACACACGTTTTATCCATTTCTCTAACTGGAATACAAGTTTGACAGGGGGCAGATATTTTTATCTATTTTACATCACTAGTGTCTAGAACAGTTCCTGGTATCTATCAGAATTTTTGTAAGTATTTACAAGAGGAAGGAAGGAAAATCTAACCAAATTGGGATCCTCTAGGAGTTATTGATTTGCATTTCATATCTTTCTGTTACTTTAATTCTCTCTATTAAAACCCAAGTGAGAATAGCCTCTAAGGAAATAGATGCTACTTCTAAATAAAAAGAGGCAATAGAGATACAAAGATAATATTTTGCAACGTAGGGTAATTCAATCAGAAGAGAGCTTTTGAGAAACAACAACAAAAGGTGAGGGAAAGAAAATTGGGAAACCTTTGCAGAAGACCAGCATTTACAACAGGAGCTCAATCATCAGAATACTCTCTTTCTCAAACGTCAATGCCCTCCTAGCCTTGGCCCACAAGCATCTTAACACTTTTTTGAGTGGTTCTGCAAGCTGATGAAGTTCACAATTGTAGCTTGAGAACACCTACCACACAGCCTTAGTTTTGATAGGTGCTTTTAGCGTACAGTAAAGGGGTCTGAAAAATGTTTACCTTTAATCAGAAGAGAAGGGTAATGTAATTTTTTCTTGCTTACAGTCTGAAATGTGTTGTGTTTTGTGTATAGTCTGAACCCTGGCAGCTGCACACAAAAAATGGAATAGTGGTTACCAAATGCTGGAGAGGGGCATGGAAGGGGGGAAAGGAAAATATCAATCAAAGAAAAAGGGTAGAAGTTTGCATTAGAGAAGAGGAATAAGTTTAGTGAGCTATTGCATAGAATGGTGACTATAATAAATAATAATGTACTATACATGCCAAAACTGCTAAAAGTACATTTTAAATGTTTTACCACACACAAAAAAAAGGTAAATAGGTAATGGATTTGTTAATGAACCTGATCTACCATTTCACATTGTAAACATATATTGTAGCCCACAAATACACACATTATCTGTCAACTGAAAATAAAATGTTAAAAAGTCTATATAAAACAAGGTTTGGGCTGGGGATGTGGCTCAAGTGGTAGCTCGCCCACCTGGCATTCAGGTTCGATCCTCAACACCACATAAAAATAAAATAAAGATATTGTGTCCACCTAAAACTAAAAAAATAAATATTTTTTTAAAAAAGAAGGAGTTACTGGAGTAATCTCCATCATCCACCAAAGATGTGTGAAAATTCCCCCTAAATTACAACTGTGGTGATTTAAGCTCTTTCTTGCTTGTCCCCCTGCCGTTAAGAAAGAACAGCTGTTCATCATCACTCATATAATATCCTTTCACACCGAGGAAAAACCAAGAAAACAACCATATTCTCAAATGCCTGTCAAAAGACAGTTCTCTTGGGAACCACTCATGGCCTCTGTATCTATGATTTCACTGAACTTGAAGACTGTAATTAACTCCCTATTCAGACTTCACTTCTCTAGACTAAATAAATCCAATCCTTTAGGCTTTTATCACAGAGCAGATTTCTCAAACCTTTTAATAATTTCTGTTGGATTCCTCTGGATTCTTTCCAAATTCTACACAATAAAGTCATGGCCAGGACTTCAGGAGAAAAAAAAAGAATTGCCTGGCAGCCTCTTAATGTTACACTCTTGCATCTGTACAATCTGTTTTCCTCCCTGTGTGAATAACCCTGCTCACATATCAACTGAGCTATACTCTGTTTCCAGGTACTAATTCTTCAACGTTGCCATGATTATTATTGCATTGAAATCCTTTTCATGTTTTCCAGAGTAAAAGCTTGTGTTGGAGATACTGCTAAAACACCATGCTAAGGACTATGATCTGGAGTATTATTCAGAATCTACTCCCAGACACTTCCCAAGGTAAGTCTAAAATAATATATCAGAAATTAATGGGCTGAAATTTTAATTCGGCCATCTACGAGTTTCAGGACTATGGCAAATATTGAATGCTTATGAGAATAATAACACCTACTTCACAGAGTCATCAAGAGAAATGAATTCACATAATAAAGGAAAGAGTATGGCAGAGTGATCTGTGCTCTGTCATAATTCTATGTAATTGTGACTTTATTTTCTTCATGGAACAACCATTCTAGCCATTTTTAACTACATTCACAGCACAGGGGTAAAAATCAAGAGGGCTCATTCCTCTGCAGAATGAAACTCAATGTTAAGGATAACAACAATTAACAATTAACACAAACAATTAACAACAAGTCAAGAGACTTAATCCTACCACATACCTCACCATCTGCTGTTTTGCAGGCAAGGCAACAGTAAGGACACATAGAACAAGATACAAGTGATGGTACACACAGATGAGGTGTGGGAAACTTAGAAAACAGGAACCTGGTACAGGCAAAGCAACCTTAGAAGCCAAGCCTCTGAATTTGGCAACTTTGCCCAGTATATTGTTTGAGTATTAAACCAAAAGACCTTGTTGAGGTATAAATTTACCATTTCAGTTTAGAAAATAATATAATAGCATACTTTTTCAGAGATAATAAAAATATTAATGCTTTTTACTTTCTGTTAAAATAATGTTTATTTCAATATTTCAAAAATGCATAAGACTCAATATAATATGATGATATAACTGTAAATGAAAAACAATATGAAAATTTTCTATTTCTAAAAATAATTAAATGAATTCTAAGTAGAACACAGCAGTAAATTAATAATATATTTTCTCTAATGATATCCCAAACATGTGACTGCTTGTTGAAGATCAATTCTAATAGAACACTAAAGAATTACCTCCTTCAGAGAACTAGAAAAACAACTCCTGTCTGACAAAGCACCTATGGACATGCTTCAAAATTGTTCATTGAAAATAACATAATTCTATTAGTGATTTAAAAGATTTAGCAATGATGTGATTAAAATCTTTCAGTCTTTCATATTCTATGAAATACAGCAGAGGAAAATCATGTTTACAGTATGAATAAATAATAATAACAGCTAACATACAATGAGTTCTTTATGTATCAGGCACTCTATTAAGCACTTCTCAAAGCCTATTTCATTCTATCCTCAGAACACTCTTAATACAGACAAAGAAATCAAAGCTAAGAGAAGATAATTCACTGCCAGGGGTGACTAAATCTGATATTCAGGAATATTTAAATCAAGATACAGATCTAAACCTAACCCAATTCTGATCATGAAATCAAGTTGTCATGACCAGCTTTTCTTATAATAGAATGTTATAGGATAGAACTGAATACTGTAAATAATAAAAACAGAATAAACTTGAAAGCCACTGCTATAAACCACTATTATACTAGAGGTGACTAAAGCACCTAGAAGCACAATTTGATAGTCTTCGAGAGTATTCACAGATCACTAAGGATTTCTCTTCTCTTTCATTTTACAGTTGAGAAAACTAGTCATAAGGTTAAGTTGGTAGCAAGGTCAGAACAAGAGTACATAACTGTTTAAAAGCATATTGATCTGAGATGTATATTTCACTCTGGGAATAAAAGTGGATGCTATTGATAATTGTGTCAGATATTTGGGCATAAAATTGAACTGTCCTGGACATATCAAAATAAGCAAAAACATGACATTAGAGCAAACCAATATCTGACTGTCAAGCAAGCATAGTAGGAAAAATTTTTGTTCAACAGTTGTAACCAAAAACAAAACAAAACAAATTGAACTTATAAAGTAATAAATAATAGCCTATATATTCATGCTTTTTTCTTATTAAAAATATTTACATAATTTTGGGCTGGGGTTATGGCTCAGTAGTACAGCACTTGCCTAGCATGTGTGAGGCACTGGGTTCAATTCTCAACACCACATATAAATAAATAAATAAATAAGTCCATTGACAACAGCAACAACAACAACAAAAAAATTACATAATTTAAACACTAAGCTACCAGGGAAGCAGGAAGTAAAGAATACACATTTTGAGCCAACACAGCAAACAACCATCAGGATATTGTAAATAGTTCACAAAGATTTCCCAGTATTTTCCAGTATCAATACCAAAACTAGTGAGAACAGATACAAACCAAATTGCTGATACCATAAAAAAATGCAAGATATTTACTGAAAGTGACACTTTCTATAAATATAATTCATAACTAATATTAATATTCAAATAACTTAGCCAAGAATTAAAAAATGAACACTTTATTTTTATAGGTCACCATTTCATAATGATTAGATAAATACAGATATTTCTAACCCTGGCCTAGTGTCATGTACCGATGAATGGACTTTTCGAATAGTGAGAGGATGACTAATATTCTAGCCTATGAAGTCATTATGTAAATTTCACTGGTTTATATTGCAGCCCTTATGACTTGACACATCTGTTCAGTACAAGTTTTTCTGATAATACACGAAGTTTTAAACTGCAAATTACAGCATTTTTATAATGTAATGGTTTTGTCCTTTAGTGAAAAGGAAACTTCTAAGGTGTGACCTGTAACAGGTACTCAAATTATTGCTTACATTGCCATCTGCTCATATATATTTTCACCTAAAACTATATAACATTTATACTTACATTAGAAAATGATCTTCACATAATTTGGCACTTAATTATATGTATTAATATCTCATTTACCTGAGGTCAACAATTTAGCATGAAAGATAAGGACTATAAATGAGAACTATAAAGGAGATAAAAAGTTGATCAAGTTGGAAAAACACATATCACAAAGCCTAGGCACTAAACTTATAATGGTATAAACTAAAACGTTCATGCTCAGCCTACTTTATTTTCATAGGTCACCATTTTATAATGATTAGATTATCACCACTTCATTGCCAGGCCCACCTGTCCCAGCCAGCAACTTTGCCACCCAATCCACAGCACTGCTGCCCACACCAATATCACAAGAAAGGAAGTTGGTAAATCTTAAACCCCACACTTCAACTCAGTGAGAAATGAAATAAAAAGGAAAGATGCAACAGCCCATGGCCCATATTTCCATGCTTAGTTCATACCTCAAGAAGAAATGAAAAGAAAATCAGTTGGGCCAACACAGAGAACACATATGCTCGCTGACTATTTTGTCCATTATAATAGACACAACTCCTTGTTTAACTTTTCACAACATTTTTTCATAATTATTAAATTTTTAAGTTTTTTTTGATATTGCTCTTGTTTTGTTCTACTTTGCCTTCTGTCCTTGATTTTCTATATTGATTTCTGTTTTATTTGAATGTGTATTGATTGATTCAAGGATTCCTACCCATATACATATTTGTTTCTCCTCATTTCTAGTCCTTTTTTTTTTAAGGTGTTATTTTCTGATGCTCTGAGTTTTGGTGGTGGGGGTTTTTGATTAGCATAATTTGATTTTGTTTTGTATAGTTTTTGCTACTACTCTAAATCCCTTGTATCTTCTCTTTTTTCTATTATTCATGATCAAATTCCATTCTTTTTCTCTCCCTTAAGGTTTTTACTTCTATTTTTTCTACCCCTTTCTCATAACAACATATCCTAATATACCAATGAATCTGCCCCATCCATCACATGAAATTACAAATAATGTTCTACCCTCTTCATTCCTTATATTCAATCCTACCTTTAAAACCTCTCTCTCTCTCTCTCTCTCTCTCTCTCTCTCTATATATATATATATATATATATATATATATATATATATATATATATATATATTTCTGTCCCCTACCACCAACATCCCAGAAATAATTAATATGGCAGAAGTCATAAACAACACCTATTGTTTGATTTTATGCCAGATATAATTCATAATTATTTGTTATTTTTACTGATATATTGATGATCCTAATAGTACTGCATATAACTCTGTAGATTTCAAAATAAGAACTAAGTACCCAGTCTACCGCTATGTATTGTTTACATAGATGATTGCTATCATTGGTCTCTCCATGCCCAATCTGTGAAGAACTAGTAACATACAAGAACATTGTAAACTCATAAGATAGGAACTCTATTCCTGCAGATCCATCCAAATAGATGAGTAGATAAACAAACAATATGAAAAATCAAGCTCTCTCACTTTGCTCTCTCTCCCTCTCTCTCTCTGTCTTTCTTCTTCTTCTTCTTCTTTTCTCTCTCTCTCTCTCTCCTCTTCCCCTCCCTCCTCCCCCCCTTCGTTCCCTGTCAATCAGACACTGCCAAAATACATATTTCTTGGTTGGGAAAAAAAATCAAGCACACAATCCATCTCAAACAATAAGAATACCTCAACAACAGACTCCATTGATACCACAGTGGAAGAAATGTCAGACATTGAATTCAGAAAAATAATGGTTAAACTAATATATAAAGTAAAGGATGATATAAGAAATGGATCAGAAAGTAAAAGAGCACTTCAATAAGGAGACAGAGATCCTGAAGAAAAATTAGTCAGAAATCCTTAAAAGGAAGGAAGAAACCAAATTAAAAATTCAGTGGAAAGCGTCATCAACAGACTAGACCACTGGAAGAAAAGTGTTTCAGGAAACAAAGGCAAAGCACATAATCTTGAAAATGAAGTAGACCATGCAGAAAAGATTTGAAGAGACCATTAACAGAACTTCCATGAAAGATGGAATAATATGAAAAGATCAAACTTAAAATGTATCTGACAGTTAAAGGCTCAGAGATACAAACCAAAAGAAGGTACAAGTTTTCAAGGAAATAATATCTAAAACTTTCCCATAACAGAAGAATAAAATGGAAAATCAAACACAAGAAGCATACAGGATCCCAAATATACAAAATTACAACAGATTCATACCAACTCACATTATTATAAAAATGCTGAGGGGCTAGGGCTGTGGCTCCTTAGTAGAGCACTCACCTAGGATGTGTGAGGCACTGGGTTGAATTCTCAGAACAGCATATAAATAAATAAAAATAAAAGTCGATTGACAACTAAAAAGCATTTTTTAAAAAAATGCTTAACATACAGAATGAGGATAGAATTTTACAGGCTGCCAGAGAAAATTGACAGGTCATATCTAAAGGGAAACTAATCTGGATTTTTCAACTCAGACACTCAAAGCTAGGACATCTGGAAATAATATATACCAAACACTGAAGGAAAATAGATGCTAAACAAGAATACTACACCCAGCAAAATTAAGCTTCAGAATTGATGATTAAATTAAAACCTTCTATGACAACCAAAAGCTAAGAGAATGCATAATAAAACATCCTCATTAATATGTTTCAGGAAGAAGATATAAAAAATGAAAGTGAAAACCAGCAAATGGACGAACTACACCAGTTTCTACTTTGATTAAAGTAGAAACTAACTCAAATTAAAAACAAGAAATTAATCAAAATAACATAAAATAAAAATCATTTCTAAATAACATTGAATGTATATGGTCTCAATTCATCAATTAAAAGACAGACTGGCAAATTGGATCAAAAAACAAGACCCAACAATATGCTGTCTCCATGAAACTCACCTCATAGGAAAAGATATCCACATATTGAAAGTTAAAGGATGGGAGAGAACATAGCACTCACATGATTCTTGAAACAAGCATTCTATCCTCATATCATAAATTGGATATCAAGCCAAAGTTAATCAGAAGGGACAAAGATGGCAATTTCATACTGCTTAAGGGAATTATACATCAACAAGACATAACTATCATAAATATTTATGCCACAAAGGAGCATCCATGTACAACAAACAACCCTTCTCAAATTCAAGAATTAAATAGATCACAACACAATAATACTTAGTGAACTTAACATGCCTGTCTCACCACTAGATAGATCCCCAAAAGAAAATAAATTAAGAAGCTATAGAACTAAAATATATGATTAAAATGCAGACTTAACACACACACACACACACACACACCACACACAAATATATATATATATATATATATAAATACATCATCAATCAATTACTGAATACACATTCTTACCAGTAGCACATGGATCCTTCTCTAAAATAGACCATGACAAAACAAGAATTAGCAAATACATAGTAATAGAGATAATACCTTGCATTCTATAAGATCATAATAAAATAAAATTAGAAACCAGGAATATATCAAAAAAGATAAGCTACTTTTACACATACAGACTAAATAATATGCAACTGAATGACCAATCGATATATGAAGAAATTCAGGGATAAAATTTAAAAATGCTTAGAGGTAAATGAGAATAGCTGCACAAAATATCAAAATCGTGGGGACACTATGAAGTCAGTATGAAGAGGATAGTTCATTGCATTGAGCTCATTCATCAAAAGAATAGATAGTCCCCAAATAAATAACCTAATATGAAAGCCCTGGAAAAAGAAGAACAAATCAACACCAAATGCAGTAGCAGACAAGAAATAATTGAAACTAGAGCCAAAATCAATGAAATTGAAACAAAAATAAAAATCAAGAAAAAACAATTGGTTCTTTGAAAAAAAATAAAATAGATAAACCCTTAGCTAAGATAATGGAAAAGAAAGAAAAAAAACTCAAATTACTAAAATTAATGATGAAAAAGGAAATATTATGGACACTACTGAAATAATACAATAATCAGAAACTATTTTAAAAATATATACTCCAATAAAATAGATAATAATGAAGACATCCACAAATTTATAGAGATATATAACCTACACAAATTTTGTCAAGAGAACATACAAAAAAACTTAAAAAGATCAATTTTGAGCAATGAAATTGAAGTCTCCATCAAAAAGCCTACCAGTGGGCTGGGGTTGTGGCTCAGGGGTAGAGCGCTCACCTAGCAATGTGAGGCACTGGGTTCAATCCTCAGTACCACATAAAAATAATTAAATAAAATAAAGGTTAAAAAAAACCTACCAAACAAACAAACAAACAAACCCAGGAACAGATTCTCAGCTGAGTCCTACTTGACCTTCAAAGAAGAAATAACACCAATCTTCCTCAAATTATTCCAAGAAATGTAAAAGAAGAGCACCCTTCCACATTACTTCTACGTAGCTAGTATCATCCTGATACCAAAACCAGACAAAGTCACATCAAGGAAAGAAAACTTCAGACCAATATCTCTGATGAACATAGATGCAAAAATTCTTAATAAAATACTGACAAATCATATAGGAAACATATTTAAAAGAAAGTGCACATTGATCAAATGGGGTTCATTCCAAGAATGCATGATTGGTACAAAATATGTAAATCAATAAACATAATTAATCATACCAATAGACAAAAACAAGAATCATATGATCATCTCAATAGATGATGAAAAAGCATTTGACAAAATATAACATCTATTCAAGCTAGAAAAACTAGGGAAAGTAAGAACACACCTCAACATTATAAAAGCTATATATGTTAAACCTAAGACTGACATTATTCTAAATAGAGAAATATTAAAAGCATTCCCTCTAAAAACTGGAATGATACAGGGATGCCTTCTTTCACTGCTTCTATTCAACATGGTCATTAAAATGCTAGCCAGAGCAATTAGACAAAAGAAAGAAATTAAAAGGATACAAATACGAAAAGAAGAGCTCAAACTATCCCTAATGATTCCATGTTTAGAAGACCCAAAAAATTCCACCAGAAAACTTCTAGAACTCATAAACAAATTCAACAATGTACCAGTATATAAAACCCTTAAATTAAATTTCTTTCTATACACCAATGATGAATCAGCTGAGAGAAATCAGAAAAACTATCCTATTCAAAAGCATCCCAAAAAATAAAATATGTGAGAATCAATATAGCAACGAGGTAAAAGACTTATACAATAAAAACTACAGAACACTAAGAAGGAAATTGAAGAAGATCTCAAAAATGGAAAGATCTACCATGTTCTTGCATAGACAGAATTAATGTTGTCAAAATGGCCATACTACCAAAAACACTGTACAGATTTAATGCAATTCCAATTAAAATTCCAGTGAAATTCTTCATAGAAATAGAAAAAGCATTCATTTCTTTGGATGTTCTGGGCCTCTCATCTTTTAAAAAAATGAGAGGCCCAGAACATCCAAAGAAATCCTTACCAGGAAAAGATAAGCAGGAGTCATCACAATATCATGACTTAAATTATACTACAGAACTATAGTAACAAAAATTGCATGGTGTTGGCACCAAAACAGACCAGAAGACCAATGGAATAGAGCAGAAGACAAAGAGACAAATCCACATACACAGTTATCTCGTACTAGACAAAGGCACCATTAACATACATTGGAGAAGGCATAGCCTCCCCAACAAATTGTGCTGGGAAAATTGGAAATCTATATGTAGCAAAATGAATTAAATCCCTTTCTCTCACCCTGCACAAAACTTAACTCAAAGTGGACCAAAAACCTAGGCATCAGACCAAAGACCCTAAACCTACTAGAAGAAAATGTAGCCCTAATTTTCCATCATGTCAGTTAAGTATCCAACTAACTAAATGAGACTCCTAAAATGCAAGAATCAATAAATCAGATGGTATCAAATCAAAAAGCTTCTTCACAAGAAAGGAAATAATCAAGAACTTGAAGAAAGAGCCTATAGAATGAGAGAAAATCTTTGCCACCTGCCCCTCAGATAGAGCATTTATATCCAGGATATACAAAGAACTTAAAAACTTAACACCAAAAAAAAAATTATATAACCTCATCACTAAATGGGCAAAGGAACTGAACAGACATTTAATAGAAGAAGATACAAAAACAGTCAAAAAATATATGAAAAAATGTACAACTCTCTAGCAATTAGAGAAATGCAAATTAAAACTACACTCAGTCCAGTCAGAATGGCAATTATCAAGAATACAAGTAACAATAAATGTTGGTGAGGATGTGGGGGGAAAGGTTCACTGATACATTGCTGGTGGAACTGTAAATTGGTGCAACCAATTTGGCAAGCAGTATGAAGTTTCCTTAGAAAACTTGGAGTGGAACACTATTTGACCCAGTTATCCCACTCGTTGGTATATATACAAAGAATTTTAAATCAGCATCCTACATTGACATAGCTACATCATTGTTTATGTATTAGCTCAACTCACAGTAGCTAAGCTATGAAACCAATCTAGGTGCCCCTTCAACAGATTAATGGATAAAGAAAACATGGTATATACACAAAGAACAATAAATACAGCATTTTCTTGTTAAATGGATGGGATTGGAGACTACCATACTAAGTGAAATAAGCCAATCCCAAGAAACCAAAGACCAAATGTTCTCTCCGATGTTTGGATGCTAACACACAATAAGGGGAGCAGGGATAATAGAAGTTCATTGGTTTAGAAAAAGGGAAAGGGGAATAAAGGGAGATAAAAATAGGAAAGATAACAGAATGAATGGAACAAATATTTCCTATATTCATATATGAACCACAAGAATGGGATCCTAATTAGAATAAGTTATACTCCATGTATGTATAATATGTGAGAATACAATCTACTGTTCTGTATATCTAAAAAGAACAAATAAAATTTTAAAAATGTAGGATATCGTTTAACTTTCTCCAACATCAAACCAATATCCTTTTTAGTCTCTTTGCTCTTTGTCCTTTTGCATTGTCTTATATGAGTTTTTCAAACCTGCGCTTCATGACAATGATTGTAGCAGTATTCCCTCTGTTTAATTATGCTTCATTTTGCAGCCTAATTTATTAAATGAGTTTATTATTTGAATTCTTTTCTTTCTGATCTCTGTTCAATTATGTACTATATTATTCCAGTATATAATCATTGCTGCTTTCTGATATTGTGGCTTTTTTAAGCCATTTTCATTGGTAACTTCTCCTTAAATTTATAAGAACAAAGAGAAGTGTTGATATAAAAAAATAGCACATATATACAATGAAAATTGCAATAATAGGGCTGGGGATATAGCTCAGTTAGTAGAGTGCTTGCCTTGCATGCACAAGGCCCTGGGTTAAAACCCTGGCATCACCAAAAAAAATTGCAATAATAAAAAAAAGAAAGCAATAGAATCTATGAAATTTCAAAAGCAAAATGAAAAAAAGAAGCCAGACTTAAAAATTATATACTATAAGAGTTTATTTTCACAAAATATAGTATAAAACACCAACAAAAAAATAAAACCCATTGGGCCAAGAAAGATCAATTGTCTCTAGGATCCAAGATGATTGACTGAAAAGGGAAATCAGGGTACACTCTGAGGTAAAGGGAATGTTCTATACACTACTTAGTTACAGGGGTGCATATGTTCATCAAAATTCAGTAAAGTGTATGCTTAAAGTGAAGTTTCTATTTTATGTTCAGTATACCTCAAGAGCATTAATTTTTATAAAATGTGACATGTGCACAATAGAGTATCAAGTAGCAATTATAGATCATCCCTTGATGCACACATAAAAACATGGAAGAAGGGGAAAGTACCAAATGGAATTCATACTACACTACTTTGATATTAATGGAAAAGAAACCTATTACATAAGTTATCAGTGTGTACTACAGAGACAGCCAGTCTGTTGAAATCTCAGCTCTATACCTATGAGTTATGTGCCCTTAAGGAAGTTACTCAGCCTCTCTGTAACAATAGGGATGAGAGTACCAGACTGAGAGGGTTGTTGTGAGGATGCAATGAATTAATGTTGATAAAAGTTTAAAAGGTGTGTAGAACGCAAAAAAATACTGTATCAGCTTTTAAATAAATACATCACAATCCCTTTTCAAGAACATACATTTCTGAACAAGCTGATGGAAAGCAAATTTGCAGGAATGAGTATTAAATACTCTGCAGAGATACTTGACAGAAAGATCAAGGATGAAAACAAGGAATAAACTAAAATAAAAGGATAATACTTATCAATGATGAGAGTCTTTCATATAAGAGAAAAATACAGATAAAAAAGCAAGGCACTTTGGACCACACTTACTTAAGAAACAACCTACATTGTTGTTAGGAATTATAAAAACCATAAATAAAATATATATAACAAAGACAATGAGACATAAGAAAGAAGAATGGAAACAAAGGCAAAGACATAAGACAACAGGAAAGTATAGCATTAAATATACACACACACTTGCTTACACAGAGGTACACACAAATGACAAACACATTTTAGAAAGTTTCCATCATATTCTTAAATGGGATACCATGATAACAATTTTTGGTTAGTTCTCATTATTTATGAATCTCATCACAAAATTGAAAGCTACATGAAGTTGTACCATCCCAATAGTTCCAGCACATATCAGTGAGCACTGAATAGCTGATGATCTTCTTCAATACACATCACTGAATGCCTTTTTATATCTATGAGTTCTGGTGAGCTGTACACGAAACAAATGATCTTCAAAATATAACTCAGAATTAATTAAAATGGCCATTATAAAATCAAACAAGAGTTTGGCATTTTCAGGAGTAAATAAAAACCTATTGTTAGTGGGGGTTTGCCAGAAAAAAATCTTTAAAAGTATAGGTGAAGCAGAAGAAAGAGAAATGTGAGCTTCTCTACTTTAAAAAGACAAAAAGTAGGTCTTATGGAAAATTAAGTACTAAACTTATTCATAGGGCAACAGTTCACTGTGATTTCTACTCTGAAGCAACATGCACTCAAAAGAGGATCTCATATGTAATTAAATACTGAGTTTTTAAAATAGAATCCTGCAGCTACCATGCAAAAGAGAATTGCATGTGTTCTGTTCACAAATACAATTTTACTTCCCAGCCAGGGCACCTATAAAAGAAAAAGAACAAAAGGACTAATAGCAATCTATAAACACAAGTAAGCTCTATCTTTGCTGAAAAAATTACAGTTGCTACAAATAATTAAAGTAATTATTTCAACAAGTGTCTGAAATTAAAGCTGAATGGACCTTGGGGGAAAAAAAATAGAGAAGCTGGCTGTATTGTATACTTGTAACTCTAGCTACTCATGAGGCTGAGGCAGGAGGATCACAAGTTCAAGGCCAGCCTGAGCAGTGTAGTAAGACTCTTTTTCAATATAAAGTTTGTAAAAAGGGATGGGATGTATCTCAGCAGTAGAACAATCCCTGTACTTGTGAGGTTCAATCCTCGTAATCACATACAACAACAACAAAAAAAATTTGAATAATGTTTAATTTGAAGAAGGAAATATGTTATCTATAAATATATAGATATCTAAGTTATTCTCAATTGAGTGGCTCTCAGTTGAGGAAGTGACACTGATCCTATGGGATCAGGTCACAGATGTGTGCAGAATCAAATGCCTGTAACAAGCATGTCACAATCTAAAAATCTCATTTGTAACACCCTGCCCTTAAAATCCAGAGGGATTTGTTTGTAGTTTTGCAAGATCCTCAATCCTGTCTATACAGTAGAAACAGCTGCAGGTCTTTTTTAAAGTACAAGACATAGATTCCATCACTTAAATAAAACAAAAAGTAGGACTAGAGGCATACATTCTTCACTAATCAGACAAAATAATACAGGGTTTTTCTTTAAACATTTTAAACTTTGAGATAATTGTAAATTCCTGTGCACACATAAGAAATAATAACAGAAAGAATCCTATGCATCATCTATTCAAATTCTCCCGGAAGTGACATCCTCAAAATTTTAATGGAAAATCACAACCAGGATAATAAAATTGTCATAGTCAAGATAAAAAAAACAATTCAATTCCATCACTACAAAGATCTATACTGTTGTTCTTTCATAGACACCTCCCTCGTCCCCTTCCCCAACTTCCTGGTTCTGACTCCAGACAATAAATAATGTTCTTCTTTTCATAATTTTTTCATTTCAAAATGTTATATAAATGGAATCATTCAGCATGTGATCTTTAAAGATTGGTTCCCTTTAACTAAGAATAATTCCCTGGAGATTCAGCCAAGTTATTTTGTGTATTGTTCCTTTTTATTGCTGAAAAGGATTCTATAGTACACATTTATTTAACTATTCATCAATGAAGAACATCTGGGATGTTTCCAGTTTGAGTTTCTTACTAGAAAAATTGCTACAAACATTCATGCACAAGTTTTTATGTGAACATAAATTTTTAGATCTCTGGAATAAATATTTAAGAAAGCTGGGTCATATGGTAATTGCATAGAATTATAAGAAATTATCACATGGCTATCCAGAATGGCTATACCATTTTACATTCCACTAATAATAAGATCCAATTTCTTCACATCCTCAACAGCACTTGGTGTTACTTTCTTATTTTAGTCAGTCTGATAACTTTACGGTGATAATTTGTGTTTTTAATTTACATTTCTCTAATGGCTAATGATGATGAACATATATTCATGTATTTTTTACCATCTGTATATACTCTTTAGTGAGAAGCTTCTTGTCTTTGCCCATTTTTTAACTAGACTGTTTGGTTTTTTTGCAGTTAAGTGTTGAGAGTTATTTAAAGAGTCCAAATATTAGAGATCTTTTGTTAGTTTTATGGTTTGCAAATATTGTCTTCCATTGTAGAGCTTTTCTTTCCAGTCACCTTATAAGAGTCTTTCACTGAATTACTTGGATAAAACTACCAATCTTTCCCTTCTTGGGTCATACTTTTGAAAACAAGTCTAAGAGTTCCTTGCTTAGCCCTAGATCCTAAAGTTTTTACCCTATTTTCTTTTCTTAAAAGTTTTATACTTCATGTCTTACTTGAGGTTTAGTCCAAGGTTCCTTATTTTACCTGCAAGTGCCCAATACCTCCACCATCATTTTTTGAAATAATTTTCTTTCTTCCTTCTAATTGTCTTTGGACTTTTATCAAAAATGAAGTTGGCCATATATCCACATAGGTCAATTTCTAGGTTCTATACTCTGAACCATTGATGTGTCTATCCCTTCCCCACCAATACTACATTGTCTTGATTATATAGCTACAAAGTAGGCATTAAAATAAGTTTTTAAAATGCAAATTAAGCCAAGCCAATCCTTACTTAAAAACCCTTTAGGATGTCTCTGCAACTTAGAATGATATCCTAATTCCCTATCCGGTCTCATACATCCCTACAAGACCAGAGCTCCAACAGCCTCTCAGGCTGTACCTCATCCTGTTCTTGCCTCTAGGCTACTACTCAATAGCATCACCAGTGTTTGTCCTCTGAGCACTTCTTAGAAACTCCTCATGGGAATGTTTTACCCCAAGTTTGTTTCTTTGTCATCAACTTTCAAGGTAAATGTTACCTCCTTAAAAAGACTTCTTTGACTATCCAATGTATCCTATCACCCAAGTTTAGTCTTCTCTATAGCATGAACTGATATTTTTTATCACTTAATTGTTGAATTGTCTCTTGATCTCCAGAACCAAAATACAAGTTTCATATAAAGAGTTCTCTGTCTTGATTATTATTGAAGGTCTACTATCTAGAATAGTGCTTGTCACTAATTGGAAGCTTAATTAATGTTTGCTAAGTAAATTTAAAATGACTATGACTGAAGTCTAGCATGAATAATAATATCTATAGCAATAACAAAAACAAATGATACCTACACATAGTCCTTACCTATAATCTCTCTCACTCCCTTCAACCTAGATGTATATATCCAGTCCTCACAACAACCCAACAAGGTGCTAGTACTGTTTACACATCTTCTAACTGGAAGACTATTAATTATCACACACACACAAAAAAAGTAAAAATAAGTGTTTTATTTTTTATCTCTTTGAAGTTTATGATTGCAATTATGACAATTGCCAAAATCTATTGCCTACAACCTTTTATTTCAAGCTTTATTCTGAAAAGCAAATGGTACTGTGTTGGGAAGGCATGACATGGAATAGATTAGAAGGAGAGTTTTCTCAGTGTGACTTATTTCTGAGCTAGGAAAACAACATTCCTAAATTTATACTAGACTCCAGTGGCCTGAATGCCCAACAGGATATTAACTAGACTTTCTTCTTAAACATGATTGGAAAATACTAGGCTCAAGAGAGCTCATTACTGCCTACTTTGCCCCTATTCTTAAAATTCTAAAGAGCAAATGATAGCCTTATATAGGTATCATCTGGAATCCTAAAACTGCATAAATGTCTAGACAAAAAAAAAAAAGATTAAAAGAGCCATATTCATTTCTAAGTATACATTTCAGCCCTTTTGAATGCCTAGTTCTGTTCTAAGTGTCTTCAAAGTGTTTTGGTTTGTTTCCCCCTATAAGGAGACTAAAGAAATCTGGAAAGGGCTGGGGATGTGGCTCAAGTGGTAATGTCCTCGCCTGGCATGTGTGGGGCACTGGGTTCGATCCTCAGCACCACATAAAAATAAAATAAAGATATTGTGTCCACCGAAAACTGAAAAATAAATATTAAAAAATTCTCTCTCTCTCCCTTAAAAAAATCTGGAAAATTAAAACTATTTACTCTTTATTAATCATTTAATTATTACATATACTAGTAAATGTTAGAAACTTATGAAGTGTTTTTCTTAAGAGAGAGAGAGAGGGAGAGAATTTTTTAATATTTATTTTTTAGTTATCAGGGGACACAATATCTTTGTTGGTATGTGGTGCTGAGGCTCAAACCCGGGCCGCACACATGCCAGACAAGCACGCTACCGCTTGAGCCACATTCCCAGCCCCTGTGTATTTTTTAAAAGGATAAAAAAAATTCAATTTAAGTAACTTAAATGGAGTTCTCCATAGATTCCATAAATCCTTTTTGGAGAGACCACATTATATCCCATGCAGTGAATGAAAAAGGTGTGATGGAAGAAACTGAGTTGAGGAAACAACTGTTTAAATTCTTAACTCTCCAAAAGAGCTTAGATCTGAACAGAATGAAACCCTACACTTGGTTTGGGGCTGTAGCTCTTGCCTAACATGCATGAGGCACTGAGTTCTATCCTCAGCACCACATTAAAAAATAAAATAAAAACAAATAAAATAAAGTCATTCTTATCCATTTACAACTACAAAAAAATTTTTAAAACCCTATATTGGTACTCTAAATGGTCAGTTCTATAGGAAAAGATTTAAAAAAAAAAAACTTAAAGTTTATTTCATACATTAATGGATAGGTTATTGCATCAGAAAGAAAATGAATTCCCCTATACTATTAACTTCAAATACTAATGTGAATTAAAGAAACTAATTACTCAAAAACAAATAATGGTCCTTTGGGAAACACTGCTGCCTAAAAGGATTTAATGGTCAAAGCTTTTCTGGATTATTATCATGAATTAAACTAATGAGAAGATGAAGATATTGTTAACAGAAGAGAAGCTCTCCTGAAATGCTAACCTTGCCATTTCTGTCATTTGATGAAAAAAT
The DNA here is from genome assembly GCF_052094955.1 of Ictidomys tridecemlineatus. Lineage (NCBI taxonomy): Eukaryota > Metazoa > Chordata > Mammalia > Rodentia > Sciuridae > Ictidomys > Ictidomys tridecemlineatus. The sequence continues at coordinate 161,886,639 of NC_135478.1, read as the reverse complement.
CAATGTCCAAATAAAATGAGCAGCTAAAGCTTTTACAGAAAATAAATGCCACAATATTTATGGAGCTAGCTTTTTCCAAAGCAAAAATACACTAATGGTCGTAGAGTGAAAAAAGAGAGCAGTCCTAAATATTGTGTCCCAAGTAGAAATGAAGTTTAACACCCTGAGAATGAACTTGGAAGAGTCAAAATATAATCTTCACAGATTTGCAGAAATATCATGATCCAATGTGTCTGTAGAAATATATATACACATCATACACACACAAACACACACACACACACACACACACACACACACACACACGCTGGAAAGATGAGATTATCTGAACATTAATGTCCATAATCAAGATGACCTATATGTTAACTCTTTGACAAGTGTAAGGATATAGAAAAATTTTACCTTGTTTTGAGGAGTGTATTCTTTCAGTTTATTATGATTTTGTGGAGTCTCAGGGGGATTGCAAGGGTTGAGAAAAAATGGGAATCTTGGTAAGAAGAAAGAATCAGAGAAGAGAATGAATAGAACAGAGGGCCAGATTATTGGAAAAGGATTGGTATTATGGAATGTAAAATGTTGAAATAACAAATTAGTAAACCTGCATATTGATTTACATATCAGCAATGTCATATATGATTATGTTTTGTTTGGTGTATATCCCAGAAGATTGACAAACTCTGAAATAACTGAATAACCAGTTTTCTGGTCTATAAAGTTAAGAGCCAGACCCTAGTCCCTGGTCCAGGGAGGAGATGGTCTGTCCTCTGCATGAGCTCTCCATGCTATTCTATCTGCAGAGCTTTACACAAAACGTGATTAAGAATTACTTAAGGCAGTTTCTGGAAGAAAGAGGAGGGCATAGAAGCAAATTGTAGGTACTTTCTAGAAACTATCACTAATGTCAAGCATTTATACATAACAAACCTCTAAATATTATGAAATGTAAAATTTCTGAAATTTTGAGGGATACCTTTTACTTAAATACAATGACTTAGACAAAATGTGTCTAGCCAGGCAAGAGATTGAGGCAAGAGGATTAAGAGTTTAAGGTCACCCTAGGCAACACAGTTAGATCCCAGCTCAAAAAATAAAAACTTTGTGTGTAATTGACTATCTTTTCATTTTCTTTTTCATTCTATTCTGTACTGCCACATTCTCCATAGTGTTAAAACACAATTTTAACAATGAGAAAATTTTTTTTAAATAAACATTATTTTGAGCAATGAAACTTCTCTGTGTGATATCATAATGGTAGGCACATGTCATTACAAAAGTGTTCCAACCCATAAAATATAGAACACCAAGAGTGGGCTGTAAGATAAACTATGCACTTAGGGTAATAATGATGTATCCATGTTCTTCATCAGTTATTGCAAATGTATCAGTCCAGCAGGGGAGGAGATAATGGGGTAGGCTATGCCAGGGGATATGTGGCATATCTCTCTGTACCACCTCCTTAATTTTGCTGGGAAACTAAAAATGCTTTAAAGTCTATTTTTTATATTTATTTATTTTTTTAAATACATGACAATAGTGGAATGCATTATAATCCTTATTACACATATAGAGCACAATTTTTCGTATCTCTGTATATAATAAAGTATGTTCATGCCAATTTATGCCATTATACATGTACTCTTTTTCTGCATTACAATTCTTAATACACATATATACCATGATTTTTCATATCTCTGTTTTATATAAGGTATGTTGGCACCAAATTCAAGTCTTCATACATGTATTTTGTATAATTATGAACATTACATTCCACCATCCTTGCTAATCCCCTTCCCCCTTCCTTTACTTTCCCTCCCACCGCTCTTCCTTACCTAGAATTAATCTAATTCTCCCATGCTCTCCCTCCCTACCCTACTATGAGTCACCCCTCGCCTTATTTCAGAGAAAACATTTGGCAAAAAAAATCTATTTTTTGTAAATTCAGCACAGAGCTTTTCTTATTTTAAGGATTCTAAATCAACAGATTTTCAGAAATATTTAAATAAATTCATTTTTATAAGTTAGATCATATTGATGGTCACTAGACTGTGTGTGTGTGTGTGTGTGTGTGTGTGTGTGTGTTTGCGCTCAAATGTGCATGTATATCTGTTTAATCCAGAAAGAAGTTAAAAATTGGTATATTGTTAAAATGGACTCTTCCAATAAAATAATGTGGCATAACCAATCTTTAAAGACTATTTCAATTTGATGATGTGTTTCCCATAACTTGTACCCTTTTGGCTGAATCTGGAGAAATAAATGATTAAGAACTTGCTACCCTTAGCAAAATAAAGTGGGGGGGGAGTCCATATTGATTTTCAGTATATATTAGCCTTATATTTTAAAAATTTGATGTTACAGAATTGATTTTTCATTATTAAAAGGACTTCTCTGATGTTTCAAGAACTGGTTAATTATCAGAAATACTTTCTAAATACATTGTTTTATTCTTCACTTAATATTTCAGTCAATTTTCCACATGAAACACAAAAAAAGAAAAATAAGCATATAACTACCATCTTAAATTATATTATAAAAATTAATCTCATTTTTATCCTAAAAATGTGTTTTATTGATATAATTCACAATTAAAACTTAATTTTTAAAACATTTAATTTAAAATATTATTTGAAATAATAAAAAAGGGATTAATATTTGGCTAATGTTACAAAAATGTTAGTAGTATAATTGTTGTTACTATTTTAAGAGCACTTACCATTATTGTCAAGTTACTAAGTTTTGATTTTTGGTTCCATTCCTTGGAGTGTCCCTTAGAGATTTTAGTCCTGAGCTTTCACTAAATATGCTTTTTTGTCTCATAAAATACATATAGGAAAAACTTTTATTAAGTACCCACCGTAGGTAAAAGTATAGAAGGTTCCACAATAATAATCTCTTCACAAAATTATGCATGCTATATATAATACATAAAGTTAATTATGTGACTGTGGATATAGATCACTTGATTAGCAAGTAAAAGGCCCTGGGTTGATCACTTACCACCAACAAAAAATACCATAAAATAAAGTTTAGTTTTGCATAAAAATTTTCTGTACCATTACAAAATGTAATCACATGTAATGTAGTTATTAATTGAACTAAATAATTTTCCAGTCACTTTGTTCCCTATAATTTTTACCATATTCATACTTTATACAACTTATCTTTATTCTTTTATAGGATTCTTTTTTCTTACTTGGAACTGTGTGCTGCCATTGCATTACTAATTTTCTTAGAAATGACCATATCAGAACTTTTACTCATATAATAGTTCATGAAACACTGTTTCATGTTGTTAGGTTTAAGTCTAGTTATAAGATAAAAATTCAACAGTTCTCTTAAACAAACAAAGGAAAGGATGAGGGAAGGGCAGAAATAACATAAAGAACGAATCAAATATAAATTAATAGATAAAAGGATTCTAGTAGAGGAAGGAGAATGGCAGAGGGGAAGGAGGATGAGAGAAAAGGGTGGGAGGGATCATGAACTGAAATCCATTCCCATGCATGTTATGTATGAGTTTGTCGAGGTGAACCAAGTATTATGCTCTAAAACTCTAATTTAAGAAATAAATAAATAAATAGTACACATCAACCCAAAATCAGGGCTGGTTTTAACAGAAATAGAATTCATATGTAGAATATAAATGAACACTTTAAGCAACACTACACATTTTAGGAAAGAGATGCAGATTTGAGTTATTTAAAAGAAATAAAGCAATTCCACTGTACTTCAAATCAGTCTCTTAAATACATCCCTACATCTATATACCTTATCTTTCCTGATCTCCATTATATTAATTACTTACAAAATGATTAGCTTAAATTATCCAACAGAGAGGAAAGAGTTTCACACTAAAAATTCAAACATAATATCAAGATATGGTAGTGCACTATTTCACAGACATAGTGTAACAAAATTATATTATCTGAAAATATTACAATACACTACATGAACATATGAAGGTTAAATAAATGTACAAGTATAAACAAAATTTAAAAATCTAAAGTATTTTTTGATACAAAAACGAAAGAATTGGAAACCAAGTCTTATTGCTGATTTAGAGACAGAGAGTCAGGTAAAGAGTAAGGATGGTGCAGAAGCAAATAGAAAAAGAGAAAGAGGAAGAAAAAGAAGAAGAAAGAGGAAGAGGAGGAGGAGGAGAGAAAAAGAAGAGGAAGGGTTACCAAAATTATTCAAAGTTTCCATCTTAATGTTACATATTTTGAGGCAGCTTTTACATCTTTATAAAGAGAGTCAAAAAAATTCTAGGAATTGGGGTTGTGGCTCAGTGGTAGAGCACTCATCTGGAATGTGTGAGGCACTAGGTTTGATCCTCAGCACCACACAAAAATAAATAAATAAAATAAAGGTATTGTATCCATCCAAAACTAAAAATTGTTTTAAAAAAATTCTAGACAGAAAAACAGTATAAAACTGATAATAGAGAGAGTGAATTACTTCAATTTTTAAATTGATTCTCCCTGGCCAATCATGATTTAATGGTATTATAATATAAAAAAATAAAATTACATGAAATAAATGAAAAAAGAACCTGTATAATAACTTTGGAACATAATATTATAATGAAAAAATTATCATTATAAAACTGGGGAGAAAAAGATACATTCTTTAATAATAATTGAACTTGGCCTGAATACATAAGAATAGCCTTCAATTTTGCAAAGTGTCTTCCATTTGCTGAGAATCATTCTTTTATGCTAGCTTAAAATAAGCAAAGATTACACAAGTCCCATGTGCCATCCTAAATAAAGAAAGGGGAAAAAAATCCAAGTACAATATGGTATTTAAACAGCTGTGTGAAGATACTGGTTAAAACAAGAATCATTTTTTCAGTTGAGCTAGTTATGCTTCATTTTGCTAAATATAAACTAGTGCATCATTAAATTAACTACTGATTTGTAGACTAAAGCACAGAGCCTCACCTGCAAACAATCCAATAAATAAAATAATTTTTCAAATGCTTGTGAAATTGTCATAATTTGTGGTTGAGAATATAGAGTAGGAGAAGAGACACAGAAATTATTTTGTAGACTTACTGGGTAAAATACAATTGCTTTCATCATTTTGAGTTCTATTTGCATGAAATGACAAATGTAAAGCAAATAATACATTTGTAAACAACCTTATAAAAATTTTATGCCCAGCAATTAATGAAGATTATTGCAGAAAGTCAGTATTTTGGAAATAAACAAAAATATAAATGTTATATAAACTGTCTAGTTAAGATTTAAAAGTAAATGAGATTGAACCAGTTGACAAAAAGGAAGAAAATAAGTATATGCTCAAAATTATAGTTAAGCAAACATGTTAAAAATAATATAAATATTTATTTAAAAAAGTCACTGTTACATAAATTTATTTAGAGTGGAGCTTCTGTATATGGGGCTCAGGAATCCCTTCCACATCAGAAATTTCAATAGTTAGAGTCCAGGTCTGTATATTTGGATGGGGAAAAGACCATGTGTTTATTGTCATTAACATTAACTAAAATATTAAATTTCCCTCCATTACGAATACAGACAACAGGGGCTGAGGCTGAGTTCAGTGGTAGAGTGCCTGTCTTGCACGTGTGGAGCACTAGGTTTGATCGTCAGAACCACATAAAAATAAACAAAGATATTGTGTCCATCTACAACTAAAAACAAATTTAAAAAAAGATTGCAGACAACAAACTATAGTAGTATTAAAACGGAGTAGTAACAAAAGCAATGCTATATTCTAATATTATTACTATATTACAGTTTAAATTATCTTGATAGCACTATTTTAATTCATTCCCTTTATAATCCTATGCATTTAATTTCTGCATTTAAAAACATTCTGAGACTAATTCACAGACCTTACCAGATTGCAAAAAGGACCTACAGCCCAAAAAAATACTAGGACCCTAGTATTAATTTAGCAAGTAAGATAAAGAAAAGGGTATGCAGACAAGAAACACTGGAAATTAAAACTAATTTTTGTGTTTTGTTTTTGTTTTACTTTTTTTTTTAATTTTGGAAGAACAATCAGCCTAGATGAACCCACTCAAATAAACATTGCTTTAAGCACTAATTAACACCATCTTCATCTACTTTTTATTAGTTTTAAGAAATGTTCTTTGGTTTACAATTGTACACAATGGAAAAAGCATGGAATTTCCTATCTTTACTTAACTATTTGAAAAATCAATCTAATATGTACTAGATTATGACAGCAGATTTTACATAGCTGTGATGCTATGCAGCTTTCTTGGTCAGGTGAATGTAATCAGTTTCCTATTAATTCTGGCTAATCGACATAGAGAGAGGGGAATTAACAAGATCAATAGCTGAGCAGCAAGTATAGCCAAAGGGACTAGCTCCAGTAAAAGATAACACCTGAAAGAAGAGCATCAATTGAAATTACGATCTTTAAACTTAAAAAAAAAAAATCTTGTTTTCGAAGGCATATTCTTTTTGCACAAGCCAAGTATGTGAATTAAATGGGTAAGAGATAAAAATCTGTTTTCAAATTTATCAAATATTTAATGGTAGCACTCAGCCCTAAAATTCCTGTGGTGCAGCTATTACTTTTTACTCTTCTGAATTGGAGTATTCTCCAATAGTTCCAGTGCTTTCCACTTATATATCCTTCATGCCATGGCTCAGAATGCTAATATACAAGTTCTGCAAATTACAGATATCTAGTCAAACTAAGCATTCAAGAACTGAGAAAATAATCACAAAGTAGATGTACAGACTCCCTGAAACTACATGAAATCAATTCAAGTAGAAGAATGAAGACAGAGAAGGAGGGTATGGAGAAAAGGAAAAATTCATCTTTTACTATAACTCTAAAACTTGAAGGATAAAATTTTGGTTCTTGTATTTAGCTGCACCAGTACTACAATAATAAAAGGTAAGACAATATCAGGGAAAGCCACCATGAAGTTCTGTTTCTCTAACCATTCTGGAACTGAAAATTTAAAGCAATGACCTCATGATTTCTTTACTTTAAATTCTCTAGTGTAGTCAGAAACAGCCAACAGAGCTCTGAATTCCAAGACATTATTCCCACCATCATAATCAATTACAGCTTGCATTTGATTTTTCAGCTTTGGTAATCTCTTCAGTTCCAGTAAGAAATTTGATAGTTTAAGTAACTAAGCTGTCTCTGAATGCAATGGCAATTTTCTACTGACAGTGAGATCCTTCTGTATTCAATTCAAAACATGTCAAATAACGATTCCCAAACTCATATCTTTGAAGTTCTATTTCTAAAGACCACTTCTTGGTATTGTCCACTAAGTAAAGTGGAAACTACTCTAGCTATTTTCAACATAGGGAAGTCAATAATGGAAAGTGATTATAAAGCCATTGGGAGAGTTAGAAGGCGATATTAAGTGGAGCTGCAGAACAAAAACAAGTTAGCAAACCAAATAAAGTGTACTGCCACCCTAGGCTGGGATCACTGTTGAGCTTCTGGAAACATTTCCACAATTGACACTGGGATGGTTCTGTTACAGGTTAACACAGCAAATACTACCCAACATCTAAAGTACTGTTTGTAATGTTGATTAAGCCACCACAAGTGGTACTGAAACTTAGTCACATGCAGTCACCTTCAACAATCCTCTACTCCTTCTGCATGCTGAAGCACACCAGCCAATGAAAGGAAATAAATAACTTCTTACTTTCTACCATCCAATCTTTCACTTTTCCCTTGTTTTGGACATTCCTAACAGAAAACTTGCTACCAATGGAGTCTGGAATGCATAGTTCACAAGTTTATTTTTGTTTTGTTTTATTGTTTTTTTTGTTTTTTAATCTCTGCAGTAGAATGCAGAAGGGTAGGTAAAGAATTGACAGATAAGAGCATTAATTGGCACAAAATTAAACACTTATAGTTAAAAAACACATTTCTCAAACACTTATAAAATTGAACTTAAGTTAAATTCATATTTTATGATGAAATAAGAGCTGTAAAGGAAACCAAACATGATAAAAGCACTCAAAATACCATTTTTAATCCAATCTTACCCTTCATATTATTCAACAAATATCTACTGTGCCTATGTACCTGCTATTGTGCCAAATGCTAAGGTTACATATGTAAAACTAACTACAGGGTTTTTTTGCTCTAGTTGGGAAATAAATTCCAAGGAAAGAAACAAAATACAATGTAGCAATTAATAATTCTCAGGAATAGAGGAGAGACAACCACAACTGACAGGAAAAGTCAGGGATAGCTCCAAGAAAAAGGGACTTTTGGAAAGTGACTTTTGGGTTTGGCCAGAATGCAGGAAGAAAATAATATTCCAGCTCTGACAAAGAGCATGAACAGAGGCAATATAGACCTAACAAAGCATGGTGTATCTTGGAAAGTAATAGATATTTTTTTATATGGCTGAAATAGTAAAAGTAGAGAGATAAAAATAAACTGAAAAAAAACTGAGACAGGTAAAAGATAATCTAAATATGATTCTCTATCGCTCCTACCTTTGACTGGATGATGTATTACAGAGTAGCACAGTATAAATTTGCATTTTAGAAAAATAATTGCCAGAGTAATAAAGGATTGATTGGAGTGGATAAGACTAGGGGAATGAAAGTTCAGTCAAAAAGCAAAATCTAGTGCAGGATAATAAAACCAAGAATGTAAAACACTGAATGGACCCCCACTTGTTCAATAATCATAGTCTAAGTAAAGTATGACTTGCTTCCTTCCATATATGTTTCCCAGCATTTAGTCAATCTGTTAGTTAAACCCAGTTTGGAAACTATTAACATGCATTCAATGTTCATTTTAATAATTATATTTCTTTACTAAGATTAAATAAATAAAATTATTTTGTGGATCTTTCAAAACAAAAGTTGTAAATACCTATAGAATATAATTTAAAATAGTAGCTAACAGCCAGGTGCAGTAGCACACACTTGTAATCTCAGAAACTTGGGAGGCTGAGGCAGGAGGGATGTACATTCAAAGCCAGCCTCAGCAATTTAGTGAAGCCCTCATCAACTTAACAAGATCCTGTTTCAAAATAAAATGTGCTAAGGATATGACTCAGTGGTAAAATATCCCTGGGTTAAATCTGCAGTACAAAAAAAGGGGAGATTAAAAAACGTAATTTGAATTAAGCTTTGGAATATACTCTATTTCTTATTTGCCTATTTTGTCATGTTTATTTTATAAAAAAACCTATCCTAGTTAATATTGTTTATCATTTAAATTCTGTCATAAAATATGTCAAATTCACATGTATTAACTAGAAGAAGTAGAAACTGCCTAAAATAAACTGAGAGAAAATATTTTTTTTAAGTATAATGGCAAATCCCTCCTATGGAAAAATAAAGAATGAATTCATATTGTTTTTAAGATAGTGGCTCTTCCATAGAACAGTAATCACTTTTTTATATCATAATATAAAACTCTGAAAGAAACAAAATACAATGTAGCAATTAATAATTCTCAGGAATAGAGGAGAGACAACCACAACTGACAGGAAGGGTCAGGGATAGCTCCAAGAAAAAGGGACTTTTGGAAAGTGACTTTTGGGTCACTTAATAAAATCAATAATAATAATAAAATCAATCATTTGTGATGGCATCACAGTTCATTTTATATGGCCAACCAGGAATAAAAGTTCTCTTCAACCGCAATCAATATGTTTGAACTCAACATCTTTCATTGTTATGGAATATATAGGTGGTTGGGCAGAGAGAGGTCAAACAATTGGGAAATAATGGGGAACTAATCTGGATAGTGGTAGCATAAGAGAACACTGCTATTTCCTTAGCATCTTCCTTATACCTATATTGTAACACCAAACAATACATTGCCAAAGAGTTTTTATCCAACTTCTCCAGTAGCCTATGAATCCCTTAAAACCTTCTGGGAAGGGGGAGAAACTTTCTCACTTCTCAACTAATAAAAAGGCGAGTATTTCAGGTGATAACTACATAGGAGTGTAAAAAAAATAATAATTGCTATGGCTGCAGTACTCTGGAAAGACTTCATGGAATAAAGCTTAAATTATGCTTTAACAATAGGAAAGCATCTCAAGAATGGAAAGGAATTGCAAGTGGGTGGATGATATAAGCAAGGCATAAAAAAAAAAAAAAACAGAGAAAAGTGTTGGATGTATTCAAAAGCACAAACCAGCCTCCCAAAGTGAAAGATTCACAGACAAAGAGAAGATGGGACAAAAACATAATTAGGAGAAAGGGTCTAAAACACAGAATATATTTCATTGTGTCAAAAGCCAAAAAGTAAAATTCTTTGTTATGAGCTAAATGTATGATTCAAGGATGAATACATTATTATGGAGAAAAGAAAAACTCTTTAGCTTTGAATAAATTAAACTAACTTATTATTATTTGGTACTCCTTTCTGAAGGGGATGACTGCATAAAGATTCAACTTACAAGGGATCTCAATTTAACACACATAATCCTTCACTAAAGAGCAGAAACAATAAATATATATAAAGTAAAAAAAACTGAAGGGAAAATTTTAAAATGAGTGAATACACCTGATAATCGACTACGTATTATCTCATATTCATATGCTCAAGAAAAATTATCTTTCATATTTATAAACAACTATAAAGGATGATTTGTAAAGGATCTCACATATAATATTTCTTTCAACTCTCACAACTATCCAGTGAGAGAAATATTGTTGGCTTCTTTATATAGACATAAAAAGTGGCTCAAAGAGGTTAAGTGGACATGAAGAGTTAGATTCACATCCAGGTCTCCAAAACTCTAAATTCTATACGCACTGTAATGGACCTCCTTTCATCCAGGTGATATGTACATAAAGTTCAGCAATATTTAAATACATTCTGAACTAGAGGTAAAGGCTTTTAATTGTCAATGCATCATTTTTCAGACCTAATATTAAAGAAAATTAGCCAAACAATTTGGCTGCATGTAAGATGTATATTTTAAGATCCCATATTATGCCAGTTACAGTGGCACATGCCTGTAATCCCAGCAATTCAGGAGGCTGAGGTAGGAGGATCACAAATTCAAAGCCAGCCCCAGTAACTTAGCAAGGCCCAAGCAACTTAGGGACCCTGTTTCAAAATAAAAATAAAAGGGGCTGGGGATGTAGCTCAATGGTAAAGCACCCCCTGGAATCAATCCCTGGTACAAAAAAAAAAAAACAAATAATCCCATATTACATAGTCTAAGAAATATTATATGATTCCCCAACTGAAGTCTATCACTCAAAGTGTCTCTAGAAATTCAGTATTCTGAAGATATGATAATAATAAGTCATAGACAGAAATAAACTAGTAAAAAATATTCAAAGGCCATTCTTAGCAAAAATTATATGTGAGTCCATCTAACTCTTAAATTTGGAAACCAAAGAATTTATAAAAATCAACTGTTCATCTTCATTCCCTCAGATCATAGTCCCAAAGAGACAGAATTCTGCTTGTTACAGAATATCAGTCATTGATTTTACTCAGTTTAGGATATTTGTTTTGTTTTTGAAATCTTAAGGGAAATTCAAGATGCTTAAAGCAAATTATTTCAAATTTTTAAAGTTTATCAATTTCATAATTTCCTCAAATCAGTCCAAGTTAAATCATATTTCCAAAATTCTAGGAAAAGCTGTAAAGTTTGTTTTAATTCTACATGTTTTCATTTTCTTTTATTTTTAAGAGAAATATGAAGTAGGCTGTTACGTTTTTTTAAAATCTGAATTATACCCAATCTGACCTTTGAAGAACATCAATTATGTTAAATAAATATTAATAGAATATAAACATAATGCAATCCTTAGTCATCCAAGCCATGGAGAATTAGAGAAGTAGAAATGACACTGGCTTATGACTAGCAATTATATTTTTCAATATAGGCCAGGATTTGGAAAGTTAAAGAGTGAAAGAGGGTCACAGGTGCCAACAGAGAGCCTTTAAGGGGCCCATATATCAGTATAATTGAAATGTTGATTGATTCTTCCTACAAGGTAGATGGTAGCCTTTTCCCCCAAGATGCATGGCTAATACAGATACAGAACTCAGTTTCTTACAAAGTTTAGTGTAGGGCTTGAACTCACAAACAATTCAAAGTGAGTACAAGAGTGGCTTGTCAAGTATGGCAGTAATAAGTTGCATGTATATACAGGTGAATAAAGAAAACAGACACAGTAAGACCTGGGATTCCACTCTCCGTGAAAAGAGTGTACCATAGAGATCATCTCAATCTTTTCTTTTTTAATATTTTGTTTAGTTGTCAATGGCATTTATTTTATTTATTCATGTGTGGTGCTGAGAATCGAACCCAGGGCCTCACACATACTAGGCAAGTGCTCTACCACTGAGCCACAATCCCAACCCCACCCCCAAAATCATCCCAATCTTTAAAGAATCTTCAGGTGAACCGAATTTACAGCAGGCCTGCACTGACTATACCCTAGACCAAGGGAATTTACCACAAAATACTGATATAACTAAGAACAAACCAGAAACAGGTTTTACAGTTCTGAAGTACAAAGCAAACTTTTTTTTTAAGACAAAAAGTATCCTAGAAGAACGTACATTTTTAAGGTGATACATTGCCAAGCCACTTCAAGAACAAATCTATTCTATAACAAAATTATGAAAAATTTCTCTAACCTAACATATTAGTTTAAAAAATTAGCTACTAAATTAGGATTATTAAATAGCTGGTGTTGTTTACATTTTTAGTATGGAAATAAAGAGTTTTTTCAAATTAATAATGAGCAAATATATTGCCTATTCTTCACAAAATTCAGCATTAATCAAACATTACTGAATAACTTTAAGATTAATCTAATTAGCCAGAAATTAGACATCTACATCAGCTATATCTTCATAGTAATTACTTTAAATATTGTCCATACATCCTAATAAGCATGGTAATCACAAAATCACTACATTATCGTAATATAAGACTATTTTAGACTTCAAAAAACTAAGTAAATGCTTTCACATAAGTTTGTGGGGAAGCAAAGGAAGGCATTCTTACACTTTCAGGACTTTGTGAGGAATCATTGGTAATCATGTCACATGCAACTAAGTGCTAAGAGCATTCTTTTTTCATCCTCACAGCATCCAGAGGACTGTTCAGCAATATCAAGTCGTGACCCTGATGTTTTATAGCTGAAAGACCACAGTTAAAGTCCTCATAAGCACTAAAAACCATGTCCACACAAGAATATCCTTCTACAGTAATATGGTACATAATATAGACTTCTATAATAAGTTTCAAATGTGATACAATCTTATTTCCTGAACAGTAGAAAAATTCGTAATACTACAGATCCAAGCAGAATTCCATTTTTATAATATGGCTGGATTGGGGTAGGAGATGGAAGAAGCTTAGTCAGAAAAGAATGGCAGTTAGGAAAGCACTAAAATTTTCATCATTCATCAATTTCATATGTTTGATTTTCCCAAGGATCAGCCCTAAAAAAAAAAATCTATCCTAATACAGAACACTATATTTTATACAGATAGGTACAATTTTAAGAAAGAGATCATTTCATTTCCAATGTTGGCAATTTAAAACATAGCATTTCCTAGAATGGAATATAAAAGAGAGAGAGAGAGAGAGAGATTAAAGGAAGGCCAAAACACTGGCTAAAAATATATCTTCAAGGTAGCACACTTCTATTGCCAAGGAATATTAAAAGGTAATGTATGGTTAGTATTTCAGATGCTGCATTCCATAGGAGGTGATAATAACTTTATATACAAATCATTTCTATTTTTGTTTCATTTTTAACTTTAATATCATTAATTGGAACTCTTAAATGGAACTCTTTATTCCCTTATTAACTATTCATTACCATATATTTCTGCCCTGAAACCTCCTTTAAAAAATGGCCTTATCCTCATACCAATACCTGTGAAGATCTCTATTCAGAAAGAGAAAACAAGTCATTGATGACCATCCAGATGTAACTTGAGGCTTTAACACCAGAAATCCTTCCCTGGGCTGCACACTATTGGGCAATGGAGAATACTTAGTTACACTGTCATTTAGGACAGAAGCTAATTTTATAAAATGAATATGAATGACTTCAAACTCCTAAAGTATGCCTTCCTGTGTTGTTTCATTCACTTCGGTCAATGACATCTGTCTACCGTCTCACTCAAGGCAGAAGCTTGGGAGACATCCATGTCATTTCCCCTTCTTGACAGTCAATTAGTTCAAATTCTTGTTAGCTCTAGAATTAACTCGTTTCTCTACAACTAGCAATACTTGCTTAAGCTCACATCAATTCTGTCTCAGATTATTTTATCAGCTGTTTTACTATTGTTCTCTGGTTTATGACCTATAAATTCATACTACAAAACATCATGTTCCTTAAAACCTTAAGAGCTCCCCACGACCATTAGGTCAGGTCCAAAATCCTTCACATACTTTATAAGGCCCTTTTTAATCTGTTTACATGCTCAATCTCTTAACACCCCTACTTTTCATAGCCCCCCAAAATGCAAAATTAGTTAAAATTACTCAATTGACCATATGCTCTCAGCATAATGCCCTACCACTCCCCATCCCTCAGAACCTAAATGTAATCCTCAAAGAAAACACTGTGAACTGTGAGACCTTTCCAGACCCATTTCTCTGTCCAAAAACCCTTGTGCTTAAAGCCATCACAATATACTGTAATGTATATATATTTTTTTCTCTCCTCAACCCTTGTCTTGACTACAAGTTACTTAAAACTGGAAACAACCATATTCATATTTGTACCATAGTCACTAGCATAGTATTTGGAACAAATGAGACTCCCAACAATATTTGCTGAATAAATTATATATATATATATATATATATATATATATATATATAAAGATGTGATGTATGCTTTCTTTAAGAAAAGAAAGTTCACCAAAATATGAACTATGAACTTAACACTGTTCAAGGTCTGTCCAGAGAAATAATAACTAAGAGTTTGCCAACATTTGCATCTGCATTACCCTTGCTTGCCTTCCCATAAAAAGCACCTGTCCACACTGAGAATTTAAGTCAGCACCCAACTGGCTCAGAGTCAGCAGATTACAACCTCTATAGAAAAAAAAATTTTATCAAAATCCTGCTTCCTTACATGATTTAATCATTGCATACTGATTACATAAATGACAGTAATTATAAAGAATATTTTCCATCCACTCTGTGTGTTCTTAAGAAGCTTACAACTGCTCAGAGGGATCTCTGATCTCTGATTTGAGAAAATGCTTTCTATGTCCTAAATTAAATGCAATTACTCTCAACCTTTAAAAAACAACAAAACTCTTTTTGTTTCTAAGTTATTTTTCTTTGATGTTGAGAGTCTTAGATGTTTGCAGTGGATCAAGGGCATAATAAAAAAAGGGAGGGGAGTCTTTAAAAAAAAACTGCACGTAAAAATTTTAATTCCTAATCCAAATGTTGGACTTACTATGTAACTGTGCCACACATCTCTAAATTCAAGGGAATACAGACTCCTAAATGCAATTCCATTTTAAGCACCCTTTTAACAGACTCACTTTTCAAAGTCCAAAATTAGGGGAAACTATAATTAGCACTTTACTTAATTAAATGGTATATAACATTAGAATGATTAGTCTAGAAACATTCAACATGCCTTTTGAAAGATCTGTAAAATAGTAAGACTTCACTTTTATCCTTGCCTTTGTGGCTAAGTAATAGACATTAAAGTACAAATTCTTAAATCTAAATTACTTTAGGTTAAAACCTGAAATATTTAAAACCTTAAGTATAATGTAGTCTACCTCATTCATAGAAATTAAAATACATTTTTTCATTTTTGTATTTTTATCATTTCTACAGGAGAAAACAATGCCAAGAGATATATCTCATTTGTAACATAATAGCTTCCAATACAGAGACTTGGCTGCATTTTTAACATGGCCAGTATAACTTTAAGATTTCATATATATTGAATAATTATCACTAAATAAGAAACTATTCCAAAAATCTCCTCATACCTATCTGTGATAGATAACATATTCTGAATTAGCATTTATTGGGATTGAATTGACGCCATGAGTGTTTGGATGCAGAATTTTAGTTCAGATGATAAAGGTACCTTGAAAGTTATTTTAACACAAGCATAATAAATTTAGCAGATTCTTACACTAAATTATTCAGACAGAAGTATCAATCATTGTCTAATGCAAGTCAACAAAATGCAGAAGCAAAAGAAAATAACATAAGAGTTTTGAATTATATAACCAAATTTTAAACAAATGAAGAGGAACCTCCAACTGACAAAGTTGAAAAAGAAACTCAAAGTCTGGGTGGTAGCAGAAACATAATCAAAACAATTAGAAATATACTAACATTAGTATATTAACACTAATATACAAATGAACTAATAGTGTTCTCTTTTCACAATGTAACAACCAAAAAAAAAAACTAGTAATATTTTTAAAAATAAAAAGACCTTTTTTACTTTCAAGTTAAATAGTAAGCTATTAAACAGCTAATATTTATGAGTTATGACAAAAGCACTTCTCCGGAGAATCTGCAGCATTACTTCTATAAATAATTTTCTAAAAAAAATAAATGCCTTAAACATTGGATTCAAAAAATAGAAAAAAAAACCTGACAAAACAAAAGCAGAAAAAAGAAATTAATAAACAGAAAAAATTATAATAAATAATTAAAAACCTGGTTCTTTGGAACTCTCAACAAAATAAGAATACTATTAGACAACCTAATTTTTAAAACTTAAGATATGAAGTTAGTTAAAAAAAAAAACCTAAAACATAAATTGAGAAATAAAAAGACAAATATTCACCAAGAAATATAACAAAGAGAAAAGAAAATAAGCTCAGGAAGGAAGTCTATTGTGTTTACAAATAAATTTGAAATACACAAGAAAGAAAATTACATTGGCAAAATTTACCTTAATGGAGTTATACCACACTATTAAGGAAATGCCTAAAAAACTTATCAATTAGAGACCATAATTCATAAAACTTCTTTTATTAAATCAGTTAAGGCAAATCACTTTGAAGAATAGAAAACCTAAGGGCACATTTGAGAAAGTCATTGAACTTTTAAAAATTTTTTTTTTAGTTATACATGGGCACAATATCTTTATTTTGTGGTGCTGAGGATTGAACCCAATGCCTCACATATGCGAGCCACAACCCCAGCCCCAATTTTTTTTTTTTTTTTTTTTGGTGTTGGGAATCGAGAACATTTTTAATACTAGGTTCAAGAGCAAAACAATAAAATTCATATGAAGTCATGTGAAATAGAAGTTTTATTTAAATTGAGTTTCCATAAAAAAAATTCCAATTCAATATCTCCACCTATTGGTAAATGTATCATCATTTTTAAAAAGCAATAAAAAATAAAAAAACTAAAACTCCAAGTACCTAACAATATCGTCAAAGATATTTTTTTGGAATACTGAGAATTTACTGGAATGACTGCTCAACATTTCGTTGCTTCACAATCTGTTTTTTTTTTTTTTACCAAATATGACTAGGATCAGTCTGTCACATCCATAAAAACATTAACTGAAATTAATATGCAAATTATGGTGCCTGTGTGGGATGCCATTTCATTAATTTCAATTCACTGGCATGATTATACTCTTTAAATTAGTGACTTTTTTAAATGCCATACCACAAAAAATAATTAGTGAATATTATTTGACTAGTATAAAACTCAACAATACGTTAGTCAACAGGAAAAAAAGTATCTAAGGTTTTAGTCACAAAATAATTTACATACATATTCACAGATGTATAGTCTTTGAGGAAATTGACATGTTTTTTAACCTTTTTTTAATTTTTGAAATAACACCTATTGATGACAAAAATCCTGTAAGTTCAAAAAGACATATAAAAAGGAAACATTTTAAAAGTCTGATATCTTTAAATTATGAGTTTTAATTGTTAATACTGTGGTACATTTTTTTCAGTACATTTTTCAGTACATTTTCCTGCATTCAGATACATTTATTAAAAAATAGAATGTAAAAGTATAAAAAATAAATATAATTTTCTATTCCACCTTTTTAAATATACTTGTTATAGGAATTTTATATGTCAGAAAATAAATTCCAAAATGTAATTGTAAATGAATGCATACTATGATAATCATATGAACTTACCAAAATATTTTAATCATTTCACTGTGTATTAGAAGAATAATTTAGCATTTTATAACCTTCTGTAATAAAAAAAACCTTTGTGATTATTTCCATAATTTTTTTCCTCGAATTAAAACTACTAATTCAAAGTATGTAAACATGAATACATAAGATCTAAAGACCTTCCAAAACAAAAGCATTTTACATTCCAACTATGACTTCTATTCCTTTGAGCTTTTGTCTATACTACATATTATTTTCCAGCATTGTCAATATGGTGATCAAAATGGAACCTCAGAGCTTATTTATTTGTATTTCTTTTTTAATTAGGTTAAACACAAATGAATTTTTATTGTAGCAATAATCCACTGAAATTTGATTAAAATTATAATGTTGTTTTGCCTATACGTGAATTATGAGTATCAGTGCTGTTTACAATTTATTATTGCTTGAAGCCACATATGGTAAAATATGCTGTACTTAAATTATATACAGTATTTTTTAAAAATTACATTTAATCAATAAATGAATGGATAAGAAAATGTGATATATACATCCACTGGAAGATTATTATAGCATTAAAAAAGATGGAAATTCTGCCATTTAGACAACATAGATGAAACTGTAGGATATTATGCTACCTGAAATAAGCCAGGAACAGAAGAAAAATAATGCATGATACCCCTTACATGTGGATTTTAAAAGAGTCAAACTCAAAGAAACAGAAAGTAGAATGGTGGTTTCCAGGGGCTGGGAAAAGGAGAAATGGGGAATTGCTACTCACCTGGTGTAGAGTTTTAGTAAAGCAAGATGAAATGGTTCTAAAGATTTGCTGTACAACATGTGCCTATAATTAGCAATACTGTATTGTACACTTAAAAAGTCAGTTGATAGTTTTAAAAGATTACTAACAAAATATTTTCCACAAAATAAACTGATTTTTTAATATTTATTTTTTAGTTGGACACAATATCTTTAATTAATTAATTTATTTTTATGTGGTGCTGAGGATCAAACCCAGGTCCTCTCGGGTGCTAGGTGAGCACTCTACTGCTGAGCCACAAGCACAGCCCCAAATAAACTGATTTTTAATATTCATTTAAAGAATTAAGAGTCCTACTTCTTGAATATGGAATAGAATTCATGATGTAAAGTATAAAGGAGAAAGGGAGTAAAAGGTATAGTAGGGAGAAAAGAGCTTGATGTTACTAGTTCTAGGAATATTCACCTGGAAAGATCTATTTCTCCTTTTCACAATCACAGACACCAAACAGAAAGTATAGGATTCTAATAAAAAAACATGTCTAAGACATAACAATCTTGTGAACTTTAGTCTTGATACTAAAGGGGATAAAAACAAAACTATAAATGACATGTTTAAGGGATAATTGAGGGCTGGATGTTAGATGATATTATAGAATTGCTGTTAATTTTCTTAGGTATCAAAAGATAGTCATAGAATATTTTGTCCATTTTCTGTAAGCATGAACTTCAAAGAAAACTTTTTATTACATTTTTTAAATTTTTAAATTATAACTATACATAATGGTGGGATTCATATTTATACATAAAGATAATATAATTTGCTTAATATTCTTCCCCAGTAACTTCTCATTCCCTCCTCTCTTGCCTCCCCCTCATACACTTGCTATTTATCTTTAAATTTTCATCCCATTGCTATCTTGAACACCAAAATATAGCTAGGTACAATGATAATATTCAGCATGTTTAAGATGGGGGAAATTACTATTTTCTTCAATATATAAGGAAATAATTGTATATATATTTAAATTAATTAATATTAACATTAAAAACAGTGAATTGTATAATAAGTAGACAACCACACACTGTCTTACTAAGTGAACTTATTTAAGATTTAAAAAGGTGATCCCTCACACCTGAATTGTTAAAATTGATAGTTCTTTAATCCTTCTCATTGGTTGACTTACCGTAAATACTAAAGAGTTGGCAATGACTGTTTAGAGTTTTAACTGTACCTTTCTGTATTTGATGTATTCTTTACCCTATTTTGAAAATTTTTCCGTAACTTATTAGGATATGGTTACAATGATCTCTTGCAAATCCAATATCTCAATCACCATTCTTGTCAAAAGTGTAACTGTCCTTTGTTGAGCAAGCACAAATGTACTAAAAGTCGTCACTGGATCACAGACTCTTAGGCAACCCTAAGCAAGACTTTATAGAGTCATATGATTTGTGAAAACAGAAAGTATCATTAATTTATTTTGTACATTAATTTATTTTGTACTTTAAAGCATATTTCTCATTTTCAGATATCCTTTTTCTGTCAAGGCAATTAATATTTGTATAGCATAATAGAAATAAGAATTATAACATTAACTGTTCACATATCAATCTGATTCGCTTAGTTTTCAGTTACATTGTTTCACTGTTAATTTAAATTCATTTTTCAATACAATATTTAAAACTGTAGGTCATATGCATGAATTAATAAACATTTCTAACAGTGGGGTGGCAATGGAGAAATAACATTCAATTCAGCTACTTAAGTTATTTTCATTAAATATTTGAAAATAATAAAAAATAATGTGAATATTCAGAAACTATAAAAGATGAATAATATATTAGTTATGCAGAAACCCAGCATACAATATCATTTAGCAAAAATTATCTGACATTGGAATTAGAAATCTTAGGTTTAGGTTTTTGTTTAAAAGAGAATTACTTAAAAATATAATTTTTTGATAGCCCATATTTATATATAAACATAATAGTGTTATTTATATATAAACATATATTGTTACTACTTGGCAAAAACTAGAGATATGACATACAGGCACTCTAACTTCAATAATTATCATATAATTATATATATACATATATATATAATCATTTATATGGAAATGGGCATCTGCATAATTTGATGCAGAATAATGTACATTTGAGGGGTTACAGATTTTAAAATTATATATCATGACTTCAAAGGGATAGACAGCTCCTATACTCAAGTAGGAAAACAAATTATTAGAGAAAAATGAAACTAAAAATACTAACTTCTAAAATTTATGAAAAAGAAACTCTTATCTAATAGAATGCCTCATTTAACCTGTTTTTACTCAGGAGTTTTCAGTCACTCACATGCAGATCATATGTTTAAATGTGACACTATAATGAAATAACTACATGCTTTCATTTGTATGCACTCCATTTCCCCTGCTGCACATCTCTATTACAGTTGTGCCTGCAAGGTATTCTGACCAACTGTTCAACTATTCATCCACTTTATTATACACCAGAAGACTGAGCTATGTCTTTCACATATTTGGGACAGAACAAATATATGATCTATGAATAAATGGAAGCAAAATAAATATAGGAAAATTTAACTCACAAATATGCTATTTCTGAATAAAAAAGAAAAATATTTTAATCTGTCTTCAGAGGTAAGTCAGGGGCAAGAAAGTAATCTTATGTTATCTTCATAATTTAAATGTTATCATCATATCTTCTAGTTTAGTCAAGGTAAATGCAGAAGTAGCAAGAGAGCCATTTTGACTGCTTGATGTAAAAAATGGAGCTGAAATTCATAAAGAATATAATATCAGAAATTCTAAACTTGAACTCTGGATTTCTACATATCAAAAATCTCATAATTTCGGTGTGAAAATGGGGGTTTAACTATATACCTCATTATCTGTTTACAGAGACAGGTATATATAGGATATATAGGAAATATATAAAATATGGGAATACATCATTATCAGCATAGGAACCACTCAAATTTCTCCATTTTCTTCTCATTATTAAGCTGAAAAATATAAAAGATAACTGCAGTAGCCACTTCATGACCTCTCAGTCATAATAGAACTAATCAAAGTACAATAATCCAATCTCACTCAGAGAACTCGTATGATTTTTTAAAAAAGAGTATCATTGGAACAGATCTCTGAGTACTCTCCTATAAATTCTTGAAAGTTATTTTAAAAATTGTCAATACAGCTGGGGTTCTTTTCAACACTGATACAGGTGACAATGGAATACTAAAGATGTTCAAAAACTTATACAATTTAGAAACATAATTTAAACAATATTACTGCAATTATGACATGTTACAATGAAATCCATGATGGCTAGAAATGAATAGGAGCTCACAGAATGATAATTAGAAATGCATTTACACGATTACTCAGTCTGGTCCAGTAGAAAAATAACTGTCCCTTCTTGCTCCTTACTGGTACAAAAATTATTTCAGAAACCACAGATTCTAAAAGCATTCCAAATTCTGAAAAATATAAAATAAATGGCCATTAGAAAAAGTAAAGTTTTATATTTTATAATCCCCAGTGAAGCAAGACTTAGATTTAGTTATAAAATAAGAGGTGTATTATATCTTGGAGAAGTAACAGCTGAATTCTGTTCTGAATAAATTGGTATGCCAGTGAGTGGGATGTTCATAATGCTGAAGGGCAAGAAAGAGATGTATATCTTTGGAAGTGATGTGAATAATTACTTGTCATTAAACATTGTAGTAATTGCTGCAGCAAATTCCATGTAACTATTCCACATGAAACTTTACCACGCCCTTGGATTGACTAAATACAGATAGTTGTCTCAATTTTAGAAAAAAGACAATAGGCAATTATGCATCACACTTTAAGAGAAAGACTACCGTCTTATTAGTTAGTACCACAAAACACTAAATCTTTAATAATAGAAAGAAAAAAGTCCACTGATTTTTACTTTAGTAAGACACTGGTAAGATGATCTCAGAGTCCCCTACATCCTAACCTGTTCAGACTATGTGCCTGATAAAGTTTACAGATAATTTAAAATATATTCTCATATCTTACACAGTTTTGATATACAATCAATATATGTTGATGACTTAAATGTAATTATAAACAAAAATATGAAACATTTATGTTGCTATGAAATGTTGGGTGATATCAAAGATGCACTGATAGACAGGGTCTTGGGTAGACAAAGCATGAAGAGGTATAAATCTGAAAGTCTTCAAATATCCTGGATATCATGACTTCAACATGACTAGAAAACAGAGGACTTCAAACATTCAAAATATTAGCAAGTACAAAAATAAACATCAGAACTTCCCACCTCTCTTGGATCCTCCTATCACAGCTTTCATGGAGATAAGAGCAGTTCAGGAGATATTACACAGAAAAGAGAAGCTAGCAGCATTCCATAACCTGATCTACAACCTATGCTATAAAGAGCAAGTTGACCCTGTATGTGAAAACACTGATAAGTGAGATCAGAACAATGACAACAGAGAAGGGACTTGGAAAAACACATGGGATACTGCAAAACAATTCTGGAAAGGTTTTGCTTTGGGGGGGAAAAAAAAGAGCTAACACAAGATAGGTTTCTTCAGAAATTATATTAGAGAGAAAAAAAAGGAGAAACATTTAGAATGTAATTTAAAAGAAAATTAAAAATTGAGTCATATGACTATTCAAAAACAATGCCACCCAATAACAAAACAATACTTTGATACAATGACAGAAGAGGACACCATAACCAGCCCAACCCATGAAAAAATAAAACCCATTTTTAAATAACTCTTAAGTAAAAAGGTAAATACATAACAAAATTTTTAAAATCTTTTTTAAAAATGAAAATAAGAACACTAGATATCAGATACTTTTTAAGTACTGGTCAGAGGAAAACCAATACGCCTTAAACATTTCCATGAATAAAGTTAAAGAAATAAAAATAAACAAATGAAATTCCCAGCTCATGAAGACATTCAGAGGAATAAACATTAACCTGTATGTTAGTTCATAATGCATGACTAAAGAAACATAGTGCCCAGGTACACTGTAGGTTTTCGCTGTTTCTTTTTACCTGCTCTTGACAGTGGAAGAGTTCTTAGAAATTTAGCTCCCTGGTGATTAAAGGCACTGATTGAAACAGTGTATGAGACGCTAGGCTTAAAGAAATTGAGCATTTTATTAATCCTTCATTTCATTTTTCATTTCCCTCACTTTTCTTATTCTATCTCAGTACAAAGGGGGGAATAAAGGAGATGAGGAAGGTCAAATTCAAGCAATATCAATCAGATAATGCTGGAAACCAAAAGCATGAGACACACCTCTTCTTCCTGCCCCCTCCCCCAGTTCTTTTTCAAACAAATTGCATTTTGCTATTAATCACCCCATACAGAGTTCTGACAAAAAACTTTCATTGGCCTTTTACCCTGTGGCAGGAGCAGGTTACAGGCCAAGTCCCATGAGTTTAGCAGAGATTACTTTACTAATGCTGTTCTAGAATCTATATTTTAACACTAACTCAAGAAGCAAAGGAAACAAGAACAGCCTTCCTACAAAAAATACAAATTAAAGCTAGGCTTTGGTGTCCATTGCCTTCTCATTTTAACATTTTCTACATATTTAAAACTGTGTTTCACAAAATATTCTTATATATCTTTAAGTAAGAACAATTATGAATATGAGTACCAACAACCCCTATTACTATAAGCCTGAGAGACCTAAAAAGTAAACAGGACTTTATTGAGTGAGACTATAACAAATTAAATGGCAAATGTATAGGGAAGAAATATTTATATAACAAATAAGAGATAAAAGGTTAATATTTACCATATTTAGAACTCCAAATAATAAGTAAAAATTACCAGGTGCAGTGGCGCATGCCTGTAATCCCAGCTCTTCAGGAAGCTGAGACAGGAGGATCACAAGTTCAAAGCCAGCTTAAGCAATTTAGCAAGACTCTGTCTCAAAAATAAAATAAATAAACAAAAGGGTAGGAGATGTGGTTCAGTGCTTAAGCAGCCCTGGATTCAATTCCCAATACCAAAAAAAAAAAAAAAAAAAATGAGGAGGAGGAGGAGGAGGAGGAAAGAAAAAGAGGGGGATGGAGGATGGGAGAGAAGAAATCATTAACATGTAATTTACCAATGAAATAGAAATAAACATTACAACATGGAGAGACCTCCAGCTTCAATAACCGTTTAAAACATACAAATAAAATAAAGATATTCTTCCCATGAAATTATAAAATTTAAATAACTTCATAATATAATTAACCAGATTATGGAGAAACTGTCATTCTAAAAAGAATGCTGATAGGAATACAAAATAGTACAGTATTGGCGGGCAACATTATCAGTATGTATTAAAATTAAAAATTTACATACAATTTTATCTCCACTTCTAATCATCTCTTGTAGAGATACACACACATGATTACAAAGAAATACATCAAAGGATATGTACTGAAATGCTGTTAATGGAGGCAATAATTGGAAAGAACCTAAACGTCCATTAATAAGAAAACAATTTAAAAGATCAGGCAACAGCAGAAAGACTGAATTGAGCTACAAAACACAGAAAGTTTGTCAAATTTCTTGAAGCATGGTGACATTTTATTATGAAATTTTTTGGGTACCAAGAATTGAATTCAGGGGCACTCAACCACTGAGCCACATCTCCAGCCCTATATTGTTATTTTACTTAGAGACGGGGTCTCACTGAGTTGCTTAGCACTTTATTTTTGCTGAAGCTGGCTTTGAACTTTCAATCCTCTTGCCTTAGTCTCCTGAGCCACTGGAATTACAGGTGTGAAACATCGCACCTGCCATAATTTTTTTTTAAAGTATGTAGTAATATAAATATTTTAATTCCTCATGAAAAATAAGAATATTACACATTTCTGCATACACATATTTTCATGCAAGTACAAAGAAATAAAGGTCTGTAATGATATATACAAAATATATAATGGTTACCTGTGGAGTAGGAAATATGGCAGGGTAAAAAGAATAAAGAGGTAATGTACTTCTTAATATCTATTTATTTCATGTTTGAAAGTCTATAACAGGAATGGGTTCATATACCCTATTCTAAGTTCACCTTATTTTTTAAATGAATGAGAGACAAAAAAGAAAGATATTATGTGTTCAAAATATTTTAGATATGTTTAGTTATGATGTCAGAACCTATTTTTCAGCCTAGACTATATTTTTAAATATTTTTCCTGTATTTGATGTAGGGGAGGAATCTTCAACTATCTTGCAAAAAAATCTCTACCAGAGATTTTCCTGTAGTTTATCTTGCTTATAGTGGTAATTTAAGTTCAGCAACATCATTTTTCAATTTCAAAGTTTCCAATTAGTCTTTTTTAGATCCATGCACTCATCTTTGATCTTGCCTGTTTTGTTACATAATTCCTTGGTCTTTTTCAGTGAAAGTTATTTCCTTACTTCTATCCATGAAAATCAAGCATACCTATTTTAATCATCAGACCTTCCCATTAGGTTAATTATACTAAAAATGAATTTATGTTCACATTACTGATTGATCAAGTTGTGTTTCTCAGGGATAGATTTCTTCTTCTTCTTCTTCTTTTTTTTTTTTTTTTTTAGAATTTTGGTGGGTATGCTCTTTTTTATCGGATAAGGTAAAATAGCCCAATAAAAATCTAGCCTTAACTGGTAAATCAAATAAGCAAAAAGAAAGTCAAATACAGATTAGTAATACATAATAATTAATTAATTAATATTAATAGTTAATTAATATATAAGTATTAATATTTAATGTTTAACAAATTATTTAAAAGCAAATCTACATTGTTATTATTTAAGTTTGAATATTTGGTCTTCAGAAATTCTGCAGTACTTCCCTGATTAAGATTTATTATAATTAGGATGAAAACTCTAATGCATCAAGATCAGCAACTTTTACTTAAAGGGAAATGTCAGAAGGTTTTCAAAGCCCAGAATCACAAAAAATACCTCATATTAAGTAATTTATTTCAGCTTATAAAAATACATAAATATTGATTTGCCAGTTTTTGAAGTTACTCAAAGTACTCCTTAGGAATAGCCAATAACAGTAATTACTGTATTATCCCCTAATAATTGATGTGTTTTTTTCACATTTCCCATGGTTCCTATCACATGCTATGTATCAATAAAATGAAGGATTTAAGTAAATAATTTGAATAGATGCATCAATTGATGGGATAGATGGGGGGGGCAGTGGATGAATGAGAATAAATTGACCACTCAGCAGAAATAACTAGTCTGACTTCAAGTTAGTCAAACATAGAGTGTCTTAGTTACAAAAGATGACCAAAGAAATAGCAAAATTAAGAGTCGTACATCTAGAAAAAGATTTTCATTGTTTTCACAAGCATTAGCAGAAGCAGAAATAGCAATAGACTATGAGATTCATGAGAGATATACAAAGATAAAAACGATTGCTGCTAGACATAATCTAGTCAAAGTTAATACACATGTAAGGATATATATCACAATACAAGGCAAACACAGAATATAGAAAAGAAGTCAGGAGCAGAAGCATAATAAAGCACTTCAAGGGGGAGGCAAGCCTCAGCTATGATAGAGAAAAGAAAGTTCTTCAATCAAGTGCACAGGGACAGAAATGATAGTTGGAAGGCAAAGATAAGATCCATTTAGCAGAGCAAAGCCTTTACAAGAACAACGTGGAAATTAAACATGATTAATTAACAGAAGCAAATTGTGGATACAAAGCTTCCTTTTTTTCTTAGCGCATATTTCATTCTTCTTTAACTATCGTTGTCATATTTTCAGTAAAAATGGAAGATTAAAGTTCAACAATCCATCCCCATCCTTGTTAATTTTAGCTACAGTAAATTATTATCATGCACAAATGGAATCTAAGTATTGTGAGCAACCAAATATTTTGTAAAAAGTATTAATGGATATATTATTAAACAATCAAATTAATAAGTACACCTAACAGTAAAGTTGATAAGAAATAACTTAAATTTTCTTTAATAACTCATTAAATAAAGTCATTATGTTTCTTATAGGACACTGAAGGAAAGTAAACTGGCTGATGTTCATTTAGCATTACTTAGGCAGTGTAGGTTTAGGAATAGTTATAATTTTACAAATACTATATATTTTGTGAAGTATTGTTACTCTTGTTTCGTGGATAAAGAAATCCAGGTTTAAAATGTTGTTTATCTATTAATGAGAATTGGTAATAGGTCTTTACATTCTCCTCCCTTTGCCACAAAGTTGTGTGTGTGTGTGTGTGTGTGTGTGTGTGTGTGTGTGTGTGTGTATGTGACAGAGAGAGAGAGAGAGAGAGAGAGAGAGAGAGAGAGAGAGAGAGAGAGAGAGAGACAGGTTCTTCTTAAGAACAATTTGTAGTTAGCAACAAGCTTTCCCCCAAATAATTCAGTCCATGTAACTATTTACTTTGAGTCTCAAGAAAATTGTCCCAAAGGTTGATGACTAGCTTCAATGCTGATCCCGGTACACTACAGGTGAGTTTCTCTGGATTTTATTTGTATAAACGATTCTTCCTTCAAACTAAATTACTGTGAAAACACTTACCACAAAGGAAATTGCTAACAAAATCATTATCTACCTCAGTACAAACTAATGTTATTACTTTCAGGAAACAGAAGCAACTGAATTATATTATAGAAATATTAGTTTAAAAGGTCACTGGATGTCAGAATGTATCATTTTACAGAAGTCTGCTGAGACACTATTCATCAGAAATTATAATGCTTAGAACACCAAATTCAATACCATGATTCAGCAGCTCTCTCTCCTGCCTGGTTCATTTAGCACCAGTCATTCAGTTCTGGAAGAGAAGGATAGTAATTCACTTTCTGAAATACTTCCTTCCTCTGGCAAGGAAAAAGAAAAATAACTAAAGAGGCACACCTAAGTCTTTCTATACTAATATACATAAAGCCTCTTTTTATTAAATATATATCTAATCCCCAAAGAGAGATCAGCTCTGGAAGGGACCAGCTTAGTCCCACAACTTCATTTTACAGAGAGAGAAACCAAGGTATAGTCAAGTAAAGGGTTCATCCAATCAATGTTCTGGACATAACTAGAGGACTAATTAAACAAACTATAACGATATCTCAGCTAGATCAAAGTTACTCAGTATAATTGAATATGAAGCAAAAACATGACAGTGAAATTTTCATTCCTCTATCTCATTTAAACGCATATTTCAACTCATTTTTTTCTTTTGAACCTATACTTGCATATTAAAGGTCTTAGGGTGAAAACTGAATTTTATGTTTTTGATATGAGGTATCACCAAACACTCATGTATGAGACAGTGCAAGAAAATTTAGAGGGAAAATGATTGTATTATGAGAGCCTTGTCTTAATCAACTTGAATGAGCTAACTGGATCATAACTATAAGCAGTTAGGTTGTGGCTAGAAGGAGGAGGTCACAGGGGTATGTCTTTGGGGTATATTTGTCCCTGATGAGCAGACCTTTCTCTTTTTCTGAATCTTGATTGCCAGAAAATCCAGAGCAGATTTTCTGTTCCACTCCCTTCTACCATGTTCTTCGGCCTCACCTCAGGCCTAGAGCAATGAAGTTGGCCAGCTACAGACTAGATGTCTGAAACTATGAATTAAATAAACTTTTCTTCCTCTAATTAATCTTATGAAGTTTTTTGGTCATAGTGATAAAAAAGCTGAGTAAAACACTGAATTATTAGCCTTCTGCAATATACTAAAATACTTTCTAAACACAATACTAAATGGAACTGAAGGTGAAATAATATTGATAACCTATTATCAAATAAGGATACCTATGTTAAAAAAATACTAACAACCTTGGAGAGATCTAATTTGGAATTACCTAGAGTTTGGAATTATCAGGCAGTTATAATTACCAAAGATATTAATCCTATTTAGATATATACTAATACTACTAATACTTATCCCGTGTTTATACAACATTGTAGGCACTGTACGTTCTTTTTCTGTAACATGTTAAACATAATCAAGAAACTCTGGGACAGAAGAGAAAGAAAAATTCACTGGATATCAAATTAACTGGTATCTGTAAGTTTTCTTTCCCTGACTTCAAATATACAAATAACATTTTGAAATATGCATAGGACAAAAAAGAATCTTACTCTCAGGGCAACGATATACCTATAGTAATTTAATGTGTTACCTGAATATTTGAATCTTTTAATGATGTGTTATATATCTCTTAGTACTTCAAGAATACTGCCACATATTTATCCGTTTAACATTTTTCTATACCAAAAGGAAAAGTTGGGATAAGAAGTATAAAAGAGATTATTGTTGTTGTTTTTAAAAGACTAAGTAATTATATCCTATTTATATTTCATAAGAATTAAAACTAAGTTTCAGCAAATATGACCCCTATTTCTTCTAAACATACCCCTAATGTTCACATTATAAAATACGGAATATAACACAATCACTTTAGATAACTCTTGAGCTGTGGCTCCTGAAGCCAAACATACACATATCCTGGACTCCATAATTCTACTCCTAGATAGGACTCAGGAGAAATTCATACATAGACAGAAAAACTGAAGCAACATTTCAGTATTCAAAACCTGCAGACAACCCAAACATCTATCAGAACATTTATCAGTATTAGAATGAAAATACAAATTCAGAACACTTCACAAAGGAATACTACATAGCAATTACATTGAACATCTGCTACACACAGCAGGAATAAACTACACCTACATAATGGCGAGTGAAAGAAGCCAGACACAAAAGAGTACTTACTATATAATTTAATTTATACACATTTTCAAAAACAGACAAAACTAATCTATGGAGACAAAAATCATCCAGTTAAAGGAAAAGAATATGAATGAGGTATGTTTCTTTATCTGAATCAATGTGGTGATTATATGGGCTGTCCTCTTGGAAAAGTACATCAAGCCTGCTCTTAAGATGCACATATTTCTGTTTGCCTGTTAAACTTCAATTTGAAACTTTCACCAAAAATGTTAAGTATTTATTAGAATTTTTCTAAGACTACATCCTGCATTGATGGGTTCAACAAAGCAGTATTGAAAATAATAGGATTCTAGAGATGACTTCACTACTAACTAGTTATGTGATCTATAACAAAATTTAACCTTTTGGTGATAATTCTAGCAGTCAACAAATCTCAGAGTTCTAAAGATTTTTTTTAGAAATATATTAATATCTTGAAGCCCTAGGTTTGATCCTGAGCACTGCAAAAAATAATAATAATTAAATTGTGGAATAAATACTTATTGTGAGACTACCATGTACACAACATTGTTTTAGGAACCTATAACTTAAAATAAAGAGAAATAGAAAATATGCAGCCAATACAATAAATGAATGAATAATGTAAACTTTAGTATTTAAATTATATACAGTCTCATGTGTATATGTGCATGCATGTGCACGTACACACACACACCAAAGGAGGTCTGAGTATACCTGAACACACACACACACACACACACACACACACACACACACACACACGAAAAAATAGCTTTAAGTAACTGTTTCATTATTGTCAGAAGTAAAACCATTTCCAGGTTTAAAACACTCCTGCATAAACCTTCAAGAAAAAAAGTCTTGGTAACATGAAATATTTAAACTAACCTAAAACCATGGGTAGAGCTGGACCCAAAAAAAGTGTATTTAAGTGAGGCAAAGGGGGAGGAAAAATAAAACAAGAGAGAGAGAGAGATGAGATATGGTAGATGGGATAGAAGGAGGGAAGGGGAGGGGAGGGGAAGGGAAGGAAAGGGAGGGGAAGGGGGATAGGAAGGAGATAGGAAGGGCAGCAGAATACAACAGACACTAGTATGGCAGTATGTATAATCAATGTGATCCTGCAATCTGATCTGTACACCTGGGAATAATAAGAATTCATACCCCATTTGAAACAAATGTATGATATATGATATGTCAAGATCAATGTAATGTTTTGAGCAACTAATAAATTTCTGATGTTTTAAAAAAAAAGACTAATATGGTATTTAAGAAAAAACATTATTTGTTTATTTTTTATTTGTTTTAACTAGCTACACATGACAATACAATGACCTTGACATATCATACATTTGAATCACATGGGACACAATATCTCATTTTTCTGAGTATACAGGTTGCAGAATCACTTGGTCATGCATGCACATATATACACACAGTAATAATAATGTCTGTTTCATTCTACTACCCTTCCTATCACCCCAAACTCTCCCCTCCCCTCACATCACTTCTCTCTACCTAATCTAAGGTAGCGCAATTCTTTTTGTTTCTCACATCTTCATACATGTATTTTGTATAACAGTGAGGGTCTCCTTCCACCATCCATGCAATTCCCTTTCTCTCTCCCTTTCCCTCCCACCCCTCTTCCCTATTTAGAGGTAATGTTCTTCCCATGTTCTTCCTCTCCTCCCCATTTTGAGTCACCCCCCTTATATCAGAGAAGACATTTGGCACTTGTTTTGGGGGGATTGGCTAACTTCACTTAGCATAATCTGCTCTAATGACATCCATTTCCCTGCAAATGTCATGATCTTATAATTTTTTAGTGCTGAGTAATATTCCATTGTGTATATATGCCACATTTTTTTATCCATTTATCCATTGAAGGGCTTCTAGGTTGGCTCCACAGTCTAGCTATTGTAAATTGTGCTGCTATAAATATTGATGTGGCTGTGTCCCTGTAGTATGCTGTTTTTAGGTCCTTAGGTCCAAGAAGAGGAATAGCTGGGTCAAATGTTGGTTCCATTCCCAGCTTTCCAAGGAATCTCCATACTGCTTTCCAAATTGGCTGCACCAATTTGCAGTCCCACCAGCAGTGTATGAGTGTACCTTTTCCCCCATATCCTCGCCAGCACTTGTTATTGTTTGTCTTCATTCTTACTGGAGTGAGATGGTTTCTTAGAGTAAGTTTTAATTTGCATTTCTCTGATTGTTAGGGATGATGAGCATTTTTTCGTATATTTGTTGATTGATTGTATATCCTCTTCTGAGAAGTGTCTGTTCAGTTCCTTGGCCCATTTGTTGATTGGGTTATTTGGTTTTTTTGGTGTTTAACTTTTTGAGTTCTTTGTATACCCTAGAGATTAGAGCTCTATATGATGTGTGAGGGGTAAAAATTTGTTCCCAGGATGTAGGCTCCCTATTCACTTCACATATTAATTTCTCTTTCTGAGTGCCGCAGTTCAGCTGCAGCAAAATAACAGAAGGGGGGGTGCGGGGGGGGGGGTGACGAACAACTTGTGTAGATCAATACAGCAGGAGTCGGAGCCATTTATTATAGGACAACAGAGGTATTTATACATTCCACACAGCTTATCTTAATTAACATAAACTAGATACAGCAGTCAACCAATAAGGAATCTCCACACTTAATGGCTCGCTGGCATTACTTTACAAACCATTCCCTCTGGAAAAATGCCAGGCACCATTTAGACTTGTTTACAGACTCTAACATCTGAGAAAAAACTTTTTAGTTTGAATTCATCCCATTTGTTGATTCTTGATTTTAATTCTTGTACTATAGGTGTCTTATTAAGGAAAATTGGGGCCTAGATAGAGATTAGGGCCTACTCTTTAAAAAAAAACATTTTTAAATGCTAAAATAAAAATTTAATACTGGATCATAAAAGATAAATAATTTTTTTGCTTGAAAGAGATAGATTTGATTTATAAAATCCTTCAAGAACTTAATCTTATGAAATAGGATGAATAATTTGAGAGTTTTGAAAATATAATAAAATATTACAAAAATTTAAAAAATCTTTGTTAATTTCACATAAACAAAAATAAAAAGATTAATTATCATGCACAATCTTATGCTGATAATAAATTGACATTTGAATTTTTATATTCTCTTATAGATCCTAAAAATGTTTTCAGACTTACACATAATTAAACCAAAATTTTAGCTTCCTTCTCACTGAGAATTCTGTCCATAAGTATTTTGAATAAATTAACTCTTGCTCTAATTCTAGCTACACTGGAATTTTTATACAAAAAAAAAATTCTCTTTTTCAAATAGGAAAATGATATACAAATATCTAAAAAGTAGCAAGATTTTTCTTTGGTGTGCTTTAATGCAGTTCTAGCATAAAAACTGTTGAAAACTCTAGCAAACTTTAATGAAAAGCCTAAAGTCAAATTATCTAAATATTCAAATAACAGAATAATATAGCAATGAGACTCACTGAGGCCCCGTTTATGTCACTCACTATTGGTTTCAAATAGTGCCTCATCAGTCAAGTTGAACCACAGTGAAAATTCTTGCTACTACCTATTACACATATAAGACATTTAGAGAATATTATCAACAAACATTTATTGAGTGCATCCATATCTGATCTATTCTCCGCACTACAATTACAATGGTCTTTCTGAAAGGATAATTCTGTCAAGTCACGTCCTTTCTAACAATTATAATTGGCTCCCATTCTACCACAGAAACATGCCCAATTTCCTTAACACGACTCTTCCGCTAGTGTGCCCTGTTCATTCGTGCAGCCTTACCTCTCCACACTCCCTAGACTAATATCCATAACTACACAGACCAACTTAAGGTTTTCTGAGCTTCTTGGATTCCCAGCTCTGATTATTAGCCATCACCTCTTCCTAGATCCCTAGGACCCAATCTTACTTATCTTTAGCCTTCAAGACTCATCTGAGACAGGACCTTCATCCAGAAGACTTTCCTACTTCCCTGGACACACTGCACTGTCCCTTACAGCAGCCACACATTAAGCTATAGTGTGTAATGTCCGTCTTCCCTGACATCAGGAATTATTTCTTAGTGTCACTGCTCTGAATCCAGTGACACCTGGCAAACCCAATATCTGTAGGATAAATGAGTGATTGATGTTAATGTCAGCCTTGTTAGTGGTCCTTGGGACCCGTATAATATATATAAGAATAAAAATATATATCTACCTTAATCCCTTCCAAGGTCATTCCCCCAGTGACCTAACAATCCCCAATTACATTCCACCTCTTCTCAACTACCTGTCCCTCTGCCAAACTGGGGAACAAGCTTTCTACACACAAATCACTGGGAGACAAACTATGTCCAAATCATAGTACTAGGTATTCATCTAAATTTGAAAAGACAGTGTGAAGGAGAGCATGACATTGGGGAAATCACCTAACATTTGCAAGCTTTATCCTTCACTTCTGTGAAAGAGAGATACTTCACCAGCTCATTATATGGTACAACCATCCACTTACCGATTGATCCACAAATCTGGTCATGGTCCTTTTTGTTCTCTCTCTCCCTCTACTACCTACTGCCAATGCAATAAAAAAAAATCTGCCTCCAAAGAGATAATATGCTGTGCTTACTTGTACAGTCTTACCTCTCCCAACTCTCCCTAGACTAACATCCACAACTATACAAACCAGCTTCAGGTTTCTTGAGCTCCTTGGATTCTCAGCTCTGAGTATCTCTTCCTAGATTTGTACCTCCAAAGACATAGTTCAATCCACTTACTTCTCTTCATTTTTTTTTTTGTCCTTACAGTGATTCGCTTTCTCTCCTAGAATTCTAAGTGTATGATTTCTAGTCTTGTCTCCATTCAATTTATTTCATCATAAAGGAGTCAGCATTAATCAGAACTTACTTTACTTATAATCTTTTGGGGGTGTGTCAGGAGGTTGGGGCAGGGGTACTGGGGATTGAACTCAGGGGAACTCAACCACTAAGCCACATCCCCAGCCCTATTTTGCATTTTATTTAGACACAGTGCCTCACTGAGTTGCTTAGCACCTCGTTTTTGCTGAGTCTGGCTTTGAACTTGTGATCCTCTTGCCTCAGCCTCCCGAGCCACTGGGATTGCTAGCATGTGCCATGTCCGGCCTACTTAATTTAACAATTTCCTACTGCCCTATTTATGACCCAGCTCCTTCTGTACCAATCTCTCCATACTCACCTCCCTCAGCTTTACCCTAATAAAACTCCAGTCACACTAGCCTACTTCCAGATCTTATAACACACCAAGCTTCTTACCACCTCAGAGCTTCTTACCATCTCACACATGCTGTTCACTCTACCCTAGCATACTCTCTCCTGTCCTTTGCTTCTTTCAGTTTCAACATAATAGTTATGGAGAGAAATTTCTCCTGAATCCCATATCTAACTGAACCTCGCTCTACATTCCTGTTATACTCCATCACCTTACTCTGATCATTCCTTCTTTGCTCTTCAGCATATTTCAAATATATAAAATCATGCCTGGAACACAGAAAACAGACTAATGATCTTTCAGAAAGGAAAAGGAAAGAAAAGACAAGAAGCATGTACACAACTATAACATGTACACTCTTATTTAGATGTGAAGAGAGTTTCATTATTTTCCTAAATTTCACCTTTAAAAGTCTGACAGTTATCAGTAGAGTTGGGAAAAATGCCTTATAGTCTGGAAATTATTCTTCATATATGTTATCATGAGGTAAATCATGTATTGACAAAAGTTTATAAAAGTATATAGTTATTACTTAGAAAGGACAAAAAATATGAAAGAAGAAAAAAATACTTAATAATTCTGATAAGAGAAAAATCCCACAAAGTTCTTAAAATGCAATATCAACTAAAGGTACCAGAAAGAAGCCACAAAGTTAAGGCATTGAAGGCAAAAAATGAGGCAAAACATTTGGATCCCAAAATCCAGGGACTCAACCCAGGGCCATAGGAAGAGTAAAACTGATTGGTACAGAGGGTAGCAAAAATAAATCCTGATTATTTTACATATGTATTTTGTAGTATTTCCCTGAACAGAGATATTACTCATGAAAATTGGAAATTTCACATAGGATTACATAAAATGTTATACACATTTTAAAATTCAATCAATTCCTATAGAGCTCATAGCAAAATCTAATATTGCTAAATGTATAATGTTACTAATTGGAGGTCAGGTAAAAATGCCAAGTAGATGGACTTTTATACCAAGCTGTTTCAGTTCTGCTTCATTAGAAAACTCAATGCATTCAGGTTCCTTTTATGTTGGTCACCTGAGGCACAATTTGCTACCCACCATGCTGCAATAGGCATCTGTTTTCAATAAGCCCCATGTTGCAGACAACATTAGACTGTCTCCTGGGGTTTACAGGATGTTGATTCCTAAAGGCCAGATTTCACACTTTGGGGAAATATAAAAAAGACAGCAAACAACTACAGAGGGAGAAATAATGCATGGTATTTGATTATTTGCAGACAGCAACATATTACAGGAATTAGTTACCACAGAAACTATGATCTGTAAATGGCCCAGATGGAATACGCTGGAAAATTACATGTTGGGCAAAAAATGAGTTGACTGGTAGAACATAAGAGGTAGAAGGCAGTATAGAGATTAACTTGTGGAGCTGTGGCTGGTGGTTAAAAGATCTAAGTCTCTATTCAAAGCATTAATGTCCCATTTGATTACCTTGACTGTGGACATCCGGTCTTCACTGGAATGCCTACCAAACTGGACAGGGCATTTTATGGCAACCCCACTATGGAATTCATTATACTGGGTGAAAATCTACCTCAATTCTTTAATTTACTCATAAGGTTTTGCTCTCTAGAATCAACAAAATAAATCAAATTTGTTTTCCACAGCTCCATAAATATTTGGAAACAACTATTATATACGCCCATGCCTCAGCTTTTGTGTCTTCCAAATAAATATCTGTAGCTTATACAATTATATTTTATTCAATTTATTGACAACCATAGGACTGTGTCATTTCTATCACCTACCCACTCTCTTCTTGGCATAGACATTGCTGTATTTCAATAATTAAAGTCAAATGCACTCTAATCAAACAAAAAATACCAAACATGTACTAAGTGCTTTGCATGTCTTACTTCATGAAATGCTAATGAGGAAAAATGATAATCACCATGTTACAAAAAAGACACTGAGGAGTATAAAAATAGAACTACTTGCTAAAAGCTATATTGTTAGCGACAAGGTCAGAAACTGAACCCATGTTGACTCCAAAGCCTATGCCCCAACCTCTGTTCTGGACTACTTCAGGGGAAACGTAACCAGAACAGAGGACAAAATGGGGGTAAGAGAGGTTTCTGAACATCTGTTACATCTACATTCTGTTATTTAATATATAAACCGACCCATTTATTCAATCTATGTGATTAACAGGCAAACGTCATTTTTTTCTCCAAGTAAATTTTTTAAAAAGCTAAACAAGACAAAGTTGAGAATAGAGATTTCCAAATGCTACAGAAATAAGTATGAACTAACTTATCTTGGACTTATGAAGCCAATGATTTTTTAGATAATAGAATTATATTCATACTAAGGTTATTTTTCTAAAGATTTCTCTAAAAGTAGATATGAATAAACAGGAAGCCATACTGGAGACTGAGATCAGTAATGTATCTCTAACAACAGTTAAGGGAGTCATGAAAAAACTCTGGCTACATTAGTGGTGTGGGGATGGCACAAAGCATATGGACTCTGGAAATATCTAAAAAACAGAACTTACAGTATATGCTGGTGATTGTAAGCTCCCATATGCTTGTGGTTTGGAATCAGCTCTGGTCACACTCTAGAATTCCAGCTCCACCACCTTAATGTGGAAATTAAGTTGATATAGTTCCTACAACTATAAAATAGGCATAAGAGCACCTAACTCATGGAGATGCTGGTAAAATTAACTGTGATAATAGAAGGTTAGAAAATTCTCTGTCGTGAGAATGTACAATATTAGCAATGAGGATAAGAAGGAAGAGCAATAAGACGGGGTGGGGGAGTAGTCTTACAATGACTGCCAACTCTCTATCTAGGTGACCAGATAAACACAAGAGACAAACAGAAAGGCAAGTCTGAGAAGGAAGATATGAGTACAGTTTTGAATACAATGAGCAGCAATGGATTGAAGAATACATGTTGTGGCTTGAATATGTCTCCTGAAGTTCATGTGTAGGAAACTTGATCCCCAGTGCACAAGTGCTGGGAGGTGAGACATTTAAAACATGTTTAGGTCATGAGGGCTCTTTTTGAATGTATTCACACCATTATCATGGAGGTGGATTCCTTATCTCAGGAGCAGTTTCCTTAAAAAAGAAACTCAGCGCCCTCTTGTGCAGTTCTTCAGGGCTCACACAACTCTCTCATTGCAGCTCAAGTGCCCTTTTCCCTCTGTTTTTCCCCATCTCCTTCCTCCTTCCCCCCTTCCTCTCCCTCTCTTTGGCCTTCCATTATGATATGATGCAGTAGGAAGCTCCTCACCAGCTACCAATCCCTTGACTCAGATTTCCCAACTTGCAGAATTATACGAAGTAAATTTCTGTTGTTTATAAATTATCCAGTCTCAGGTGTACTTACAGCAGCATAAAAGAGCCTAAGAGCATGGAAGTGTCAGCAGTGTAGCCTAGGCTTTTAAAGGAGGCTGGCTATGAAGGAAAGTAAAAAGGACTGAAGAGCCAAAGAAGGTGAGAGACTTATTTTAATGGGTGCACTAGCAGGTAAAATTTAAAAGAGAAAAATCTGAAGAAAGGGAGGGGTCTAAGGTAAAAATGATTTCAGAGTGATACCAAGCTCTAGGTGACAAGGTCAGGACTGAACCTATGGTTGACCCAAACCCTATGTCCTGTCTTGGATTACTTCAGGAGTGACCCAAGCAGAACAGAAGAGAGAAAGATAGTTGTCTCAGATACAAGAAAACCAGAGAAATGGCTACAGAACAGAAGGACAAGACTTAAGCAGCAACAGAGGGGACCTTTTTCCTCATGGAAGACAGGGAAGAGGCAATGATGGAAGCAGAGGTGATTAAAATTGTAGAGAGAAACTGAATAAGTTTCTCTCCAATGTTGGTATTTCTCAATAACTTGCAATCAACTCTAAGGGAGTAGGAGTAGACGGAAGTTGGGGAGTAGGGAGTAGAACGTGAGTATAATGGCAAAGATGAAAAGCAATATTTGGGGGAAAAAGGGGGAGGAAAGTGATATAGGAAAGGCATTCCTACAGTTAGTACTCATCTTTCAAGGCCAGTTCAGTAGTGTGTCATCTGTGATATATTCTCCAACTTTTTCCTCTCTTAAATAAAACTTCTATCTCTCACACAATACTTATAAGTATTATAATAATACTTAAAATACTCTTCTAAATTTCTTAAAAGTAACAAGCCAGTGGGATGCTGTGGTTCATGCCTTTAATCATAACTGCTGGGGAGGTTGAGGCAGGAGGATCACAGGTTCCAAGCCAGCCTCAGCAACTTAGCAAGGTGCTAAGCAACTCAGTGAGACCCTGCCTCTAAATAAAATACAAAAGAGATCTAGGATGTGGCTTGGTGATGAAGCACCTCTGAGTTTAATCCCCTGTTCCCCCCCCAAAAAAAAGGAACAAGTCAGTTATCAGTCCACTTAACTGTATTTTAATATGCTTCTTTCTCCATTTTAGTATAGTTGAAACCAAATGATGCAGTTTTAATTAAATAGAAAAAAAAACAATGCAAGACTTTCCTGACAGGTAATATAAATCTCTATGAATTAAGATCATTGATTGCCTCCATAGGTTTTTAAAATATGTCAAATAACATTATTAGTATCATTTATAGAATTAAACTTTTGAGATAATCCATAGAATCTTCTAAAATAACATTTAACCACATCTCATAGGTACCTACCCATTCTCCTAGTAGAAAATGATCTTCTGCTATTTCAACTAACACGCTGGTAGACTCTGTCACCCAAGGGTTTGAAGCCTGAAAGCAAACAAGATTTCTTCTGTCCTTCTTACATGTGCATATCATGAAGACTAAAGACTTTCCTAGAATAAATTTTGACTAGCAAAGATATATTTTCTACCTCAAAAAAAATCCTTTCAAGTATTTATTTCCTCCCTAAGTAGACTGAGTTATGAGCATACTGGTTAATACTTTATATAAGAGAGGGCTTCCATGCTGAACATATCAGAGGCCATTTTCCTGAAATGGTAGTTACTTGCCATAAAGAAAAAAAATGATATCTAAGCAAAAACCACATTATCAAAATAGATGAGCCTCCCAGAGTTTTAATTACCAGAATCAGAACACAGAATTATTACTTCAATTCTATTTTTCTCTGCAATTTTGGCAACAAAAAATGAATAAAATTTATTGATGATATTAATACCAATAAATTATTTGACAATTAGGAATGAGCACCCATGTTAGGTGAGAGCTATGTTAGGTATTGGGATGACAATTGAAATTCATGAAACATTATTTTCATCCTCCAGGAATTTTCCAGACAGGTTGAGCTGTCTGGAAAAAAGTAAAGAGCTTTCAGCAATAATTGAACAAATGTACATTTTTATCAGTTGAATTTCCCTTTAATTTTGAAATGTCAGCTTTTTAAATTTTGGACAGCAAATAAACATTTCTTCGTTTCCATGGAGCACTAAGAGCCCTAACTATGTTGTGTTAAAACATTAATTAATTCTGCAAGAGAATTTAACTAAGAATGTCCATAGAAGAAGAAAGGTGGTCATGTGAGGGGAATAGAAGGGAATATTTCACATGAGGAAAAAGAGAAAAGCTGGAATAGCCACTGAAAAGAAAGGAAAAAAGGATGGATGGAAGAAATACTTGACCTTCTCCAGCAGGACCATGCTCTCTACCAGTTCCAATTCAGCCTTCTGCCTCAACCTCCTCTCCTCATTTCTCTCAGCAATCCTCTCCCTGTCCTAATAAAAGTGAATGTCTCTTGGGCTGGGGTTGTGGCTCAGTGGTAGAACACTCACCTAGCACGTACAAGGCCCTGGGTTTGATCCTCAGCACCACATAAAAATAAATAAATGAAATAAAGATATTGCATTCAACTACAATTAAAAAAAATTTAAAAAGCGAATGTCTCTTGTCTGAAGCATAAGTGTAAAAATCACTCCTCCAAAATCATGGCTTCCATGTATACCATGTGAGCACATTACCTTATTAACACAAAGATATTCTCTAATTAAGAGGAATCCTGATTTAATTGTTAAAATAATAACATGTACAATCATCAAGTTTGCATATATAGTTATATTGTTGAACTGCTCTATTTTGTGATTATTATTAATGTATTGCACAATTATAATTACTAGATGATGCACTCCTTCAAGACAGAGTCATCTTAATGGCCCCAGAGCTTATACCAGTACAATAGGTATTTAATAAATGTATAATATTGAATTCAATAAATTCAACACAATATAATGGGATAATACCTCAAACAGGTGTGTTGTGTGTCTAGGAGTTTACTAATTATCTTGCACAATTATCCTCCATAAAATATTATAGTCACAACAGCAGAGTTTATCTGAAATGGCTTGTGATTAGAAATAAGCTTCAGCTGACCTTATAATAGAACATTTACTATTTCACTTACTTTCTACAGAGTGTTTTAAAATATATGAAAAATAGATTCATATATTTTCCAGAAATAATCCAGAATACTTAATTCATTATCACCATGAAGATTTTCACTTCACATCCTTTTGATCTATAATTCTGTGAGTGCACATACACTAATTTCCTTACAGAACTTCCATTTACTTAGGCCAGAACAATGAGCACAGTAATTGTTGGGGATGATATAAAATGTAAAAAATGGACTACACATTTTCAGTCATTACATTTAATGTTATTATGTTAGATTGCCAACTATTACATTTTAAGAGATGAAATATAACCAGAAGTGATGAGGAAATTATAATCTTCACATTTTCAACAACACACTGGCATTGATTTTGATGTTAGACTAAAGAACTTAATACCTACTTTGCTCAATTCACTGCTGCATATACACTGGGGAAATGGTATCTTGTATTTTCTACCAGTCCATTAAATCAAAATGAATGAGGGTGGCCTCTTCTTTTTTTTTTCTTTTTCCTCATACTGCACTATAGATAACTCCCAATTCAAGAAGATAACCAGAAACAGGAGCAATTCATCACCAACATCGTTTTATCATCAAGTTCTACTTTCATTCCTGATAAAACCTGTTCCTTTTTGACACATTTAAATTTCAAATGGTGCTATAGTTAAAAATTGTTAAATGAGTGGCTACAGTAACATGGGATTGCAAAAGGAAAAGACATATACTCACTACTCCTTGTTGTTAACTAATCACCTAATTATTTCATTAATTTCAATCTATGCATTTAAAATGAATGAATTCTGACATACTGCCCATCTCAATTTCATACATGTTGTACCACCTATTGAATGTATACCACTTTAGATTTTTCACCTGTATATTTCAAGACAGCTGCTACATAGTATGTTAATATTTCCTGTTTGATATACTAATATAAAACTGAACCTGATTAGGCTACAAATTTTCAGTGAAATGATGCTCGTTTTCTTAAACATCTCTTTCATTTCAATACAATGGCACTTGACAGAGAATTTTTTTATTCTCTGTAGCATTTTATATTAGCCTTTTTCCCATTAACACAACAAATACATCCATAACACCAAGACATATGAGAAAAGTTATAAAAGCTGTCAATCAGTTTAGAATCCTGGGCACAAACATCAGAGGCATGATACAGCCTACCAGAATGGTAATACTTGGCAAGAATTTTTTTTTAATCCTTATAAACATAGTATAAAGGTGACAAAGACCTGTATATGCATGTAAGCAGATAAAATGCAGAAGAAATAAAGAATTCAGAATATATATCATAGTGAAAACATACTTGATGAATGACTAGCTCAAAAATGTGAGAAAAAGACAGGCTCATATATCTATATAAGTATAAATTTGTTTATTTTGAGAAAGAAAACTAATAATCTTCTCAACATTTTTCTAACTCTTGTACCAGTTTCCAAACACAGAAAAAGAAAAAAAAGGAAACAATATGATATTTTCTGACAGATGTCTCCCATAATATCTAGAACAGAACTAAAATTTACCTAAATAATGAATAATCATTCATCTATGCAACATGTGTTAAGCACTTGGTATAGACAGCAGGTTATAATAGACATATACAGAGCTAAATCTCAAAAGTTATTGAAAATTAAGCATTATCAGAATTTTTAAAATACATGAATTAAAATAGAATATTTGAAAAACACCCAGTATCATTCAGCTAACAGTCATGTTTCAATCTCTACATTTATATCCTCCAATTCAAGTGTTGGACCAAGTGGAAGTCAATCATTCTCAAACTGACATAGGAATTTCTTACATTTAAAATTTAGTTTCTAATATAATCTTTTTAAATTTTATTAGAAACTAAAATCAGCAAAGTAAAGTATTTACTAATTCAATGTAAAATAAAATTACCCCCATTATATGTTATCATAAACAACATTTTTGTTTCAAATAACTATATTTTCCCTAAACTAGTTAAAAAAAAAAATCAGGGACTGGGGTTGCTGGGGTTGTAGTTCAATGGTAGAGCTCTTGCCCAGCACAGGTGAGGCACTGGGTTTGATTTTTCAGCACCACATAAAAATAAATAAATTAAATAAAGGAATTGTGTCCTTCTGCAACTTAAAAAATATTTTTAAATATATT
Source organism: Ictidomys tridecemlineatus (assembly GCF_052094955.1). Lineage (NCBI taxonomy): Eukaryota > Metazoa > Chordata > Mammalia > Rodentia > Sciuridae > Ictidomys > Ictidomys tridecemlineatus. The sequence continues at coordinate 161,842,258 of NC_135478.1, read as the reverse complement.
TTTTACATTTCCACAGATCTCTTTGGTGTCTGATTTAAGAGAAACAAGAGGATTCTCATTTCTGCTTCTAAATTAATTTGTTCTGGTGTTGCATGTCCTGCGGTCTCTGGAAAACGTCACTGTATGCTCATGAGAATGAGAATGAAAAAGACCAATAAATCATTCTTATTATTATACAAGTTATTGTGCTCTCAAAACTGGTACTGTTCAGCCAGGTGCAGCGGCTCAAGCATATAATCTCCGGAGCTTGGGAGGCTAAGGCAGGAGGATCACAAGTACAAAATCAACTAAGCAACTCAGTAAGACCCCGTCTCTAAATAAAATACAAAAGAGGGCTGGGGATGTGGCTCAGTGGTCAAGTGCCTCTGAGTTCAATGACCGGTACTAATCTCCAAAGATAGTTTCAGTGATTCTCCCATATTCCCTCAACCCAACATGAAGACTATGTAGTTCCAAAGTATATTATTGATTTTGCACATGCATTATTTCACAAAATACAAATTCAGATATGCAAATATAAGAATTTTGTTTCCTAGAATGGAACGCATCACCTATCTCAACTTCCAGTTCCACCTAGTATCACAGATTATATTCATTTCTAGAAAACCTTATATTATTTCTGGTTTTCCTCAGAAATTTCTGCAGAAGCTCAAGAAATCAAGACTTTCTCTTTCTCTTCCTTGAAGTAAGGATTCTACACTGAGTGACAGCTCACAGAGCAATGACATAGCATTAGTAGGAGGCACTGCATCTGTAGCATCTTGCTCTGAAACCTGTTCAAGTTTAAGGTCAACAGCATTCGGGCAATCTCACCATTGCTGAAGTTAGCAATCTGTACTATTCTTGGCTTTCAATCATATACTCCATGCTGACATTCTAAATTTGTCTCGTCATAAGTGTGATGGTCCTTTCAAGCTCTGGTCTTGTAGACAGTTGCCCCTGCCCAGGAACACAGGAAGTTTCAACTGCCTCCCTGGGCCCAACTCTCCTGCACTGAACACAAATGTCACTTCATATGGGACACATCCATGACATTGCTAATTCACAAAATTTCAGAGCAGCAGGCTATGCAGCCATTCCAATGGCTTTCTGCCCCATACCATGGTCACAGAAAGACCTTCCTGTAAGACTTGCTCCTGTTTTCACTTAGAGTGAAGCACAAATCTTCTCTGCTCAAATCTTTGCCTAAAGAGTTTGTATTATCATACACCTTCAGTCTCAGCCTGAAGAATAAAGATAGGCAGGATGTGATATTGTCTAATCTATGAAATTTGTTTCAACTCTCCTTCTAGCCAAGGCAACACTTACTAAAAAATAAGATAAAATTATCTCATTCATTAGCTAATTTAAGATACTGTGTACTAAGTCAGCTTTACTTCACTGTAATCAAAATTCCTGACAAGAATAACTTAGAGAACAATGCTGGAGTTGTAGCTCAGTGGTAGAATGCTTTCCTAGCACATGTGAGGCACTGGGTTTGATCTTCAGCACCACATAAAAATAAACAAATAAAATAAAGATATTGTGTCCATCTACAACTAAATATATTAATAAAAAATAACTTAGAGGACGGACATTTATTTTGGCTCACAGTTTAGAGATTTATTCCACAGTGGGACAACTCCATTGCTCTGGGTTCAAAGTAAGGCAGAACATCATAACAAGAGGGTGTGGCAGAGGGATGTTCCTCTGTTCAAAGCCTGGAAGCAAATCGGGAGAAGAGACCATAGGGAAGATGCATGCTTCCAGAGCAAACTCTCAGTAACCTGCCTCTCCTTCCGCTACACTGTATCTCTTACAGTCACCACTCAGTCCATTCAAATTAATATGAATAGGATAGGTTACAGCTCTGCAGCTTTGACAATCCAATCATATCACCATGGAACACTTCTTCATTAATACAGCAGCTTTTGGGAACACATTATATCCAAACCATAGCATACTTTATTAATGGTAAATACCGAACATCCTATCACCACCTTGACTCACATCTAGTGTCAAAGGCTGAAGTGCTTAAAATCTAATTTCCACCTTAAGATACACAAATAGCAATCAAAAAACCTTGAAGAGAGAAAAGAAAACTTTAACACCATATGAACAGTTAAGGCAAATATTACATTTAAGGTGATATAATAGGATTCCCATGAAAGTCAATGAAAGGCAGTGGAGGTTCTGGGGGGTTCTGGAGGTTCTTTCAAACAAGAACTGGGGGGTTAGTTGGGGGTGGAGAGGACAGGACAAGAAATGAAAAAAGACAGAAAAGTACAAAGTTTTGAAAAGAAAAGAGAAAACTTATTGCTATCTATGATACAACCACCTGGAAAAACACATAAATTCAACTGAAAATGATAAATAACAACATTCAGAATGTGGTCAGAATCATGATCAACAATAATGGCTTTCTAATCTACAGAAATAACCAGTTGCAAATTTTATTTTTTAAAACAAAAAAAGTTTTTGAGCATGAGCAACAAAAACTATGGAACAAGTAGAAATAATTCTAAGAAGGATGTGCAAAGTTTATATAAAGATATCTGCAAATTTTTATCAAAAGCAATAAAAGTTCTCCAAAATGAAGACATGCCATTCATTTGAGAAAAAATAAATAAATCTTTACCTTACACTGAAGCCTAATCCAAACAGAATAAATGAAACTGTATAGATACTAGAACAAAATACAAGAGAAGAAAGAAAAAGAGAAGAAACTAGGTGGAAGCCATCTAGGGAAAAATAACAAAGTTTAGTTTTCCCAAGTCAGTCTATAACATAGACATCAATGAAAAACATTTCATGAATGTCCACTGAAAGTATTATATTGCTACGAACATGATGGTTTTCATTAAAATAATTAACAATGGTTGCCTGTGAAGTGTAAAATTAGAGATTTTCTCTTTAACAATTCCTACAGTGAACATGGCATTTAAAAAAACAAAATTGAATTAAATTTTTTAAAGTTAGACATATATAGTGCATATATTACTAATAATGCAGGAAATAAGTTTGCTAAAATGTTCTTTATAAAAATAAATTATGAAAATTTGTAAATACACTGTAAATCATTAACCAGAGACACAGTATAAATTCAAGATATATTACTCTTCAAAAATTTCTCATATAATACTTAGCATTATTACATAATAAAGAGGATGTAAACTGTACATCTTCTCATTAATGGTAACTTGGTATTTTTCCAAAATCTATTTTTTTCCATTTGTCATAAATTTCCCATGTAATGTTAAAAGTTTGTATTCATATCATGCACAAGGCCATGGGTTCAATCCCTAGAACTCAAAGAAAAGCAATTTAAAAAAGAGAAAAAAAAATAGAATAGTAAAACATTCTACTCATATATAAGATGTAAAGAAAAATGTTCTTTCTAGTAATCTTTTGAATTTTCACTTATATATTAAATATAGTCTATTTTCTAATTTCCTTTTGAGAAAAGATCAAAGCACATTCAGATTTTTTTTACTTAAGGAGAATATACATAGAACATAGTCTTTACTTTTGCCTCATGTTTCTATGATTTATGTTTAAGCTTTACTAATAGTAATATTTGAGTTCTTTTCCTATAAGCCTTTGATTACATATATCTGGAAATAGAATGTCTAATTTATTAGAAAAGCTGTGAGCCTTAAAATATTTGGTTTCATGAGTATATAATGATTATCTGAAAATACAAATGCCAAAGGACAATAATTATGCCACATGGGATTCTACATTAGCAGAATTTACAAAACAAAATATACACACAGATATTATACACATTATATACATATATTATATACATATATATATGCACACACATATTTTTGTGTATACACATATTTTTTTTATGTATATATATATATATATATATATATATATATATATATCTACATTGAATAAATGTAATCAACTAAAGAGAATTAGTTCACCCAGAGTCCTTTTCAAACTAGTGAATTGATTCAATTATTCAAATAAAACTTTACTCAATATCACTCAAGTTTCCATTTTAACAGAGAATTATAAATTTTTAGGAAAATCCCCATATAAGCAGTGCTATTTATGAGAAAGTTAGTTAACTTTCAGATTAGCTGGAATAAAATTTCTGGTATAAAAAAAAGAGGAAAAAAACTAATATTTCTACAGATATTTGGAAGATTAAAAATACATATATGTACAAACAAGAAGAGTATTATCTACTGGTACAGTACTTCATAAACTGCAAACTCATTTGTCATGGGATTAATCAACAACCACTTCAAGGAGACGTGGACATAGTCTGGCCCTCTGTGGTATTTAAAGTTTTTTGGTTAAATACACACATCTGTGTCCTTCTATTCAAACTGTCAAGATATAAAACACATTTAAAACCTTTTTTTAAATACCATGCAGCAACGATTCCTTAGAGGCAGCAACTTTAGATGGTGCTTAAACAATGAATTTTTTTCCAATAATAACAATTTTCTTTAAATTCATTTGCAAAACCTCACTACACAGCATCAGGCATAATTTTCTGGTAAGCAACTATAAAGTAGAATTAACTATCCTCAAATGACTATGAAATTAAGTCAGCCGTATCAGATTAAGATGACCATAAAGGCAGTTAAAAACTTGCTAATTTGCATAGCCCCCTAACCATATTTAATTGCCACATTAAAAATCCTCAATGCATTCCCTTCAGATGCTGGTTTGTCCTTTCACAACTAAAAACAGTGTCAGCTGAATTAACTTGTTTTACCTAAATGCTGCACTTGTTTTTTTTCATTTTTATTACTGGAGAATTCATGAGCTCTATTTTGTCTATTTTTATTAAACAAATTAATGCAATTAAGTCTACAAAACTATTTTAATGAAGTAAGCAATGTATTAAAAATATTCTCTAAACAAACAATATGAGTCATCATGAAAATTTTTGCATGTGTGTGTGTACACACATATGATACACATATAAATGCTGTTTTCTATTCCATTCTGTTACTTTGAACCATCTGGGATGTAACTATCTTCCCATAAAAAAAGAGACGGGTTAGGATTGCTGTATGTGTACACATGGATGTATAACCAATGTGATCCTGCAATCTGTACAGGTGGAAAAATGAGAATTCATACCCTACTGAATTCAAATGTGTGATACGTCAAGATCATTGTAGTGTCTTGACCAACTAATAAAAAAAAAGAGACGGGGTAAACAAAGGGTGCACGTCAATAAAAGCCATAGGCCAGTCATTTGGATTATTACTTAATCAATCCTCCACCAGGCCCTCTCCACCAATAACAACTATACTCATTCATGTCTGCAAATAATGAAGACCTGAACCCTTAGGACACCCCACTTGAGATCCAGAAACCCAATCTCTACTGGGCTATTGTAGAATACAGTCAGAAGAATACATAGACTAGTAAATTGATTCACTCAACATGTTCAAATAATACTTTACTAAGTATCACTTCCTAAAGGTCCAATTTTAACATACAATTATAAATTTTGAGGAAAATACCCACTTAAGCCATGCTATTTATGAGAAAATTAACTTTCTAGATTAGCTGGAATAAAATTTGGCTTGTTTTTGCAGTATCTCCTGGGTGCCTCAATCTCTATAAACTTGTTGATATATATACTCCCAGTAAGTTTGAACTTCACTTCCTTCCTGAAATACTCTTTCATGTTTTCTTATCTATACCACAGCTTCATTATCTTATTACCTTTAATTCCTGCTCCCCAAAGATCAGGATACCACTGGAGTTGAGGATAAATTATGTACTTCACCATTCACTTTGGCAAACCCTAGAGTTAACAAAAGTAACTTTTCCCATCATATTCTACATAGACTCTTCAAAATGCAGCAATGCATAGGAGAGAATAGTAATTGATTCTGACATCCCAAGGGAAAATCACAAAGCATAAAATTATTTTGTTTTATTCATTATCACAATACCCTTTGGTTACCATAATGGCCAGAGTGAGGAGTTAGAAACCCAAAAACATCCATACCAGGCAGCAAAGCAGTAATGGTCTTGACTGATAAATTTCAATAACTTATAGTACAAACAAAAGGCTCACTTAGCCAAGTCATTAAATTACCCCCAACACCAAGAGAACTATGCACAGGTTAAATTTCTATAGTTTTCAAATGAAAAGTAACATCTTCCAGTGGCTGCTAGAAATGACCAATGTAGATGGTTTTAGCTGTTGGTTTTATGTTCTTACAGCAACTAACAGAGGCATTTGGAATGGCAGAAAGATGAAGTCTCCTTTATAAAAATTAAGATTAAGAAGGGTGAAAAGAGAAATCAAGACAGTAAAAGGTGTTGTAATCTAATTACCCAGAGACAATTGTTATGAACATTTTATTATATTTCATTTTAGTCCTTTTTTGTAATTCGAGCAGATTGGTTCCTTCACCTTCATGTTAGTTGAATTCTTTAATAGATGCTAAATAGCTAGAAAAAGCTAAAATTTTATTTCCTAGACACCCAGGATAGCTAGACTTCAGCACATGATCTAGCTCTTGCCAAGAAGAGGCACTGGCCTGATTTGGGAAAGCAGAGAATACAGTGGGGCAAAGGCCCGCTGCTGTTCCCTCTGCTTTCACATGAAAAATCAATCACAGAGAAATTTCATTTTTCTGCAGCATAGATTCCAATGTTCAGTCTCTGCTTTCATGAGTGTCAGCAGCCAGGGCATGGCATCCATTTCACTAGTGTGATCCAGGAAGACACGTGGTCCTAGATCCCACAGTACTGAAGTGGTCTCATAATCCTCCAGGTTCTTGAACAGCAGAAATTGCAGCTTCCTTGGCTGGCCACTGATGCATCAAGAAGCCCTTCTCTCAGACAGAAACATATTCATTAGGTATAACAAGAAATAAAGCTTTATTGTGTTTAGACCAGAGAGATGTATTAAAATAATATTAAAGAAGAGGGAACAAAGGTAAGAGGAAAGAAGGGGGGAGAGTAGGAAAGAAGGAGAAAGAAGAATAAATGGTTGAGGATATAGATTTTTTTAAAGGATTTATGAGATAAATGTTCTTTCCTAAAAGAAGTATTCAGCACTATTACAACTATTAAATTACTAAAAACATATCTTAATTTCTTTTCAATGAATTTTTGTTTGAGAAAAACATTTGTCCATAAATCCTATCCTGTTGAATCTAATATTCTAATATATTCCATAAATTATTTTAGTGCTTTCAGGTTCTGATTATAATTTTGCCATAAATGAATTTACACAAATTTAGAAAATGTTCTCCATAATATGTCACTAAAATCAAGTGCAGACAATATCAAAATAATACATACGTAAAAGCTGTACTCCCATTTTATTACATCACAAATAAATTATGAAAGTGTAATATAACACTGTGACAATATTTTAAAGCAGCAGACCTCATGGTGTAATACAAAGACTCTGATAGTCTCTGGAAACTTTTCTGGGTTTCCATAAGGTCTTCCTTTTCTAAGTACATACTGATCTGAGAGCAGATTGTCTTGATATACACTTCAACCCAAACATGCCACAATAAATTGAATACTAAAACAGATAGGGGAATAGAGCTGTTTCTATTAAGCCAGACATTAAAGAGATTTACAAAAATGTAAAACAGTGCCTCTCTTCTTACTAAATATTTTTGTTCAGAAAATATATTTTTCAGAAAAATTTCTTATTTGTATTAATATAAAATGGGTATTACTCAGTTTCAAATTAATTAAGAAGGTATTTAAAATGTTCTCAGTATTAATTTCTAATATGTTAAATGTTGATAATCTATATTAATAAAATCTGCTTAGGTCCTGAATTTTTAAGTTTTAAAAAATCATAAACAAATTATCACAATCCTATATTACCACCAGGATTTCTTTTAGTAAACAATAAACTATATTTAAATAGAACCAGTTTTCTATATGTATAAAATACTAGGCAGCTTTTCCAATTGCTGAGTTGAAAGAACATGATATTGAATAAAAGGGTTTAAATACCAGTTTCACAACTTATTAGCAGTGTGGGCATCTGGACCCTATTATTCTCACTACTACCAATACAACACACAGTATGCATATGAAAACAAAAATTGTTGCATTTTGCAAGCACTTACCAACATCTAATTATCTAGTAGTATATAGAGTAATTTCTATATAATTATATACACTTACTAATTCAATTATTAGGGAGCATATTTTACAGCTAATTCACTATTCAGAGTTCCACAAGCTATCATAGCAGTTGCAGCATAACTGAGAATGGCTAAATCAGGCAAATGAAACCTAGGACATAATTTTTTTTCCCATTCAAATCATATCTATTGGGCTCTATTGAAACAAAATACTTGTCTTCTCATGCCTGAGTTGACCCAAAAGTTTCTTTCCCAGGGAAATGTTGGGGTTGCCTAGGGATAGTCTTCTCCTTCAGTGAAAAAGTGTTCATCTAAGAGAGCTATGTGTGCCACTCATTGTTGATAACATTTCAGCTTTATCATAAAGCTGAGTGTGAGACATTCACAACCTAGGATTATACTCTTTATTACTAACAAATAGCATACTCTCAATGAGCATTATCTTAGTTTTATTTATCACCCAAATTTTATACAGAGAGATAGTGAAGAAAGTTACGTTCCATGAAAAGAGATTTGAAGCAATAGCCTTCATTTTTTTGTCCTCCCCTATTCATTTTAAAAAACTTCTAATACTCCACAATGTATACTTTCACTTGACATCTAAAATTTTTCATCATAAGTTTAAATGATCACAAAAGATATAATTTCCAGTATGTTGTAAAAGTTGCTAATTTAAAGTAAAACTATTATATTACTTCTTGAAGAGTACTAAAGGTATCTAAAATTCACAGTATTTTGTTAAAAATTAGCATCCATTTCTTAGAAATGAATCAGGGTTAGAAATTAGATTTAGTCCACTTTTTTGCTTAAACTCATTTCCATACTTTCCCACAGAATTTTACTCTAATTTTTATTTCTGAAAGTTTTTAATTGGTCACCCTCTCATACTTCTCTATAACAAAAATTTTATGGTAAAATCTTAAAACTGAACTTCTAAAGCTTGTCTTATTTCCCAAAACTATAATGTTCAAACTAAAAAAAAATGTTGGAAATACATTTATTAATCAAATAAAAAGGCTAGTTTTTCTTTTTTAAATAGTTCATGTTTCTGGATGATTATTAGTTAGTGCTATTATAAGACTAGTTTCCACTTCAATTTTCTTTCCATTTTTTATTTTCTCTTTTTATAAAAAAACTGAAAAACCCTTGTTCATTTATTCAACTAGCAATGCTACTCAAATGTTCAAAATCAGTTTTCATATATCAAGTGTTCTTTTAATTTTTCAACTGGTAATTGAATTACATCTTCCTATAAATTTGTCAAAATCAAAAAAATAGAAAGCCTCTAAGTTGAAAAATGATTTGTTACCAAGTGTCCAGGTCATTTGCTTTTTCATAGCAACAACAATGTTTTCTAACTTGTCCACTCTTGATGCAAGCGGAATTTTCCGCCCTAGACATATGCACCATAATAAGATTAGTACTAGGTGAGAGATCTGCCTTCCTTTTGTAACAAGAGAGAAAAGTAATTATGAACTAAAAGGTAGAAAAGGCAAACATGTTTTTGCAGGGTTTGCAGGTGGATGAATCTTAGGGAAGAGTATGATAAAGACTGAAAAACTAACTTCTTCAAAAACAACTATGTACTCCTTGCAAAGTAATCATGTACCATATTTTGAAGACCTCAGTGCTAAAGGACATTCTATCCTTCAGCACTTTCAGTAATTTAAGTTCTCTTTCCCCCTCTCCCCACCCTCTACCCCATCCTTATCTTCTTCCCTCTCTCCTTCCCTCCAGATGTGATCCCAAAGCACTTCACAGAAAGCAATCATATGAAGATGACCTTTGTATTTATAACATTATTGTTGGGGCCACAATCATCAGAAAACTAAAAAAAATGTAAATTCTTGCTACTCAAAGTATTAACCTCAGAACAACAGTATAAAGAATTATCTGTAACCTTGAAAATTTGGGGACCTTGCACCAAATTGAATGAATCAGAATCTGAGTTTAACAAAACCTCTAGATGATTCCTATGAAGATAAAATTTTGAGAAACATTGACCTAAGAAGGGGAAAAATAATTTTGAAAATGTATAAAAAACACTTGTCTCTAAAAGAAATGATACTTCAACCTTTCTGATCATAAGAATTAGGTAACCCTCATATTTCCATTTTTGTTCATCTTTTAGCACTGGGCCAGTTTAAGTCCTAAGACCATAAAGCTTGAACTATATATAAACCAATTAGGAATGCCTTTGTTCATCATTATCCTGAACTTTTGAAGTGTTAGACTAGCTTTCCTGTTCACCAGTATTCTTTCTTCTCTTCAGTCCATCTTCTCCATAATTTAAAGAGAGGATCTATAAAACAAATCTGATCATGACACTTTTTTGTTTAAAAGCCTTCAACGTATCTTTAACTTGAAAACAAAGAATATGATGACATGACTACCTGGCCAATATTTACCTCTCCAGGCTCAACTTGCAACTACCTCCCATTTCCTCCTATAATTGTTTTTTGGCTCCCTGAACACATCATGTGGTTTTATGTTTCTATTAACTGTCCATCATGTTGTCTCTTTCTAGAACACCTTGCCCTAGTTATCACCTACTTAATTTTTACCTATCCTTCAAGGCTCAACTTACCCATATCTTTTTCATGTATGACCACTCCCCAACACATGCCATTCCCCTTCAAACACATGCAAAATAAGCAATGTTTATTTTCTTTGTTCTCTCCAGAACTTATCATTTTATATTCTGAAAATTTCTCTACATCTCTATTTTAATAGCAAACTTAATAGCACAAACAAGGTGATAAATATTAAGAGTCAAATTGAATAAAATGAAATTTAATTCTTAATCATAAGGATAGATCTAGGGTTGTGGCTCATTGGCAGAGCATTTGTCTTGCACATGTGAGGCACTGGGTTCAATCCTTGGCACCACATAAAAATAGACAAAATAAAGACATTGTGTCCATATATGACTTTAAAATTTTTTTTAAAAAAAGAATAGATCTTACAGTTGGCAAATTTGTTTCTTCACTATTCATGTGCTTTTGGCATGAATGTTATCTGATGGTTTTATGTTTGGGTTTTCTTTTTTTTAATAATCTGCCTCAATTCTTTTTTTTTACAACAAGTTGAATATATAGAGAGAGAATGGCTCTATTGTTTTGATTAAATTACATAATTTGTCTCAGAAACATTTTCTATAATAACAGTAATTACATAATCAGTGTAGGTATGTGGGGTCACATTAGTGATACAGTGAAACATCATATGTAAACTATAAACATTATGTATGCATTATTGCAATTACTCATTTTGCTAAAACCAGATCCACTGTAGCAAAAACTGTGGTTAGAACTCTTTAAAAAAAAAGACAGGAAGTAACTTAAGAAATAAGGTAAACTTTAAATGAGAAGGTCTTAACCTTTCTGATGCTGAACTTTTGAATGTAATTCAATATAAAATTAATATCCTGGAGTGGCCTTTGCACAATCCTATATTTCCTTAGTTTCCTGTACTTCATGAAAGATGTAGAATTTATAAGTGATTATTTGAAACTGGTCAGGTTCTGAAACATGATCTGCCAACATGAATATTTCATTTCTTAAAAATATTTTTATGCTTATCCTTTTCAACAATGCCACATCATAATACTTTATTTCATCTGCCCATGACAGGCATCATTATTAATTTCATACAGCTGCTTATTTCATGCCACACTAGAGCAGTTATTGGATTTCCTACAACATGGCAGCCAATCGTGACATTCATATAAGGAACACCATGATAAATATACAAAGAACTATAAGGCTTAGAGAGTTAAAATATCACAGGTTCTGAAGAAGGCATCTTGACTTAAAAGACAGAAACCCAATAAATAACCAAAGCCTGCTTAAGGATGAAAAGAAGAAACAATTGTCAACTGGTTATAAACCAAAATTTAATCAACTTTCAGGTACAGTGAACTTAGTACTCAGATTTTGTTTTTAATGCCACTCCTCTAAAGTGAACTGTGACTTTTAAAGAAATGGCTAGGTCTAGGGCTGGACAGAAAAAATACATGATTGTTCTTAAGTAACTTGTTATGCCAGAAAATAAGGAAATGCTGAAAGAAGGGTACTGCTTGTCACAAATTCGCAGAATTATAAGCCACTGGGGGGAAAAAATTAAAAAAGATAGAAATACCAGAGGGAAGTTTCATAGTTGAATGTTGAAGTTTGACTGGCGAAGGAGATGCTGGCATTGGAATATCAAAATTCTGCAGCCATCACAAAAATGTCTGGATAAGGCAAGAAATATTAATAGACACTAAGTCAAAAGGAGAAATTTCTACTAGGAGTAAAACATAAGGAGAGTCAGAAAATGGCTCCCCACAGATTGCTTATTAAAAGCAAGGGCATGGGCTGGGGTTGTGGCTCAGTGGTAGGGCACTTGCCTAGCACATGTGAGGCCCTGGGTTTGATCCTCAGCACTACATATAAATTCATAAAATAAAGGTCCATCAGCAACTAAAATAATATGTAAACAAACAAACAAAAAAGCAAGAGCATAATTAGCATCTATGCAATAAAGAAACTGGACAAAACCTTGATAAGGCAAACGTTGAGTGCCTTCAGATGTGATACCTGGAAAAGAAAACATCACTTATATAGCATTCTGGATTGGAATGCAAAATTTGAATATAAATCAAGGGGAAACATCAGACCAACCCCAAATTGGGCACATTCTATCAAAAAAAAAAAGCAAGAATGAGGAAGGAAGGGAGAACCCTGTCTTCTTCAAATAAATTGATGCTATATGTGACAAAAAAGCAGGCTGTTAAAGATTGACGATTACAAGAGACAAAGGAGACATGACAACTAAATACAAGACATAATACTATACTGGATCTTGTACTGGAGAGAAATAAATAGACAAATTTTATAAATTTTTTTTTAGGTTGAGTTACTTTGTGTTTAGTTATCTTCCTTCTTCCTTAAAGTACATACTGACAAAATTCAACTACGAGCTGTAAGTTAATAGCATTATATCAATATTCAATTTATTGATGTTGGAAAACTGTACATAGTTAAGCAAAACAAACTTTTACTCTTAGAAAATCACATTGAAATATTTAGGGAAAGGAAGGCAATAATATCCATAACTCTCAAAAGATTCTGAGAAGAAAAATAATATTCATATTTTTTCTACATATTTTATTCTTTTTTCTGTTTTATTGATTTTTTAAATAAATGACAGCAGAATGCATTCAAATTCCTATTACATGTATACAGCCCAATTTTTTCATATCTCTGGTTATATATAAAGTATGTTGACATCAATTCATGTCTTCATACATGTACTTTGGAAAATGATGTCTATCACATTCCACCATCCTTGCTAGTCCCCCCTCCCCCTTTCTTTCCCTCCCACCCCTCTGCCCTATCTAGAGTTTGTCTATTCCTTCCATGCTCCATTTTATTCCATGCTTACACATTTTATTCTCAATTCATTCTCTCTATACATTTATCCATATATATACATCCATATATATATATATATATATGTACACATATATATACATCTTTATATATACATAATTTTTTCATTCTCTCAGTTTATGTATATACATACATCCACATATATATGAAGAAAGACAGCTCACATTGTAAAACAAAGGGAAGAAAATGTTAACACTAGATAAATCCTAGTTTAAAGAGCATATAGGCAGGGCTGGGGTTGTGGCTCAGTGGTAGAGCGCTCACCTGGCACATGTGAGACCATGGGTTCGATCCTCAGCACCACATAAAAATAAATAAACAAAATAAAGATATAAAAAAGTATATGGGCATTCTTTGTACTGCCCTTGTAACTTTTATGTAAGTTTAAAATTACTTTCAAATAAGAAGATTAAGGCAAAGAGAAAAATGGAGGAATGAGAAACATGAAATCTAACTTCTGTCAGAGAGGGGAGCAATGCATTGATGATACCATGGGCTTGCCCTCCTGGGTGATAGACTCATGGTTGCTCCTCTTACAATCATGCTTTACAACTACATGTACTGCATGTACTCTTGTGTGGGCAAGATTATGTTAGAAAAGAGAATAAAGGGAAAAAATCATGCTCTATAAGTTGTTTCAATGAGTCTTTCAAAACTACTATGTGATTATAAAAAGTCACAACGCAAGCACAACAGGACCTAGGTGAATAAGTACTTCTGAAGTACTGTTGTCTTTAACTTGTTTTATTGCACTGGGGGTTAAAAAGCATAATATTGTTTTTAGGTTGAGTTACTTTGTGTTTAGTTATCTTCCTTCTTCCTTAACTTGGTAGTACTTTTTCCTGTCAACAAACATGGGGTGTTGTTTTTAATAAAACAACACAGTTAACAAGAGTAACACAAATAATTATAGCTAAAATTTATTACTTACTAAGTACCAGACATCATGCTAATCAGCACTTACTAAATGTTATGTCTTTTTTTTTTTCATTCCAAGTCACTCTTAAAAAATAGATCTTATTATTTACCGTCTTTTCAGATGGGAAAAAATCAGAAACAGAAACATCAAGTAACTTGCCCAGGGTCACACAGTTAGACTCAGAATTTATACCCAGGAAATTTCACTCTACAACTCATACTTGTGTAAACACTATGTTCCACTACACCTTTATTACCTCTCTGAACCCAACATTCTGACCTCAATGGTTCTTGCATTGAAAACATGGATAAAATGTCCACATACTACTTTAAATCCACTATTTTAAACCTGTAGGCAAGCAACAAATTACAGCTATTATTTCCATTCGCTGTGGGCAGCAGACACTGTATATAAACTGTAGAAAGAAACACTATCTTAGATTCAGTCCCCTCTTTTTTTCTTCTTCTGGCCATTTATGGGGGTGGAGGAAGGGAAGTATTACTGAGTAAACAAAGCAATGATACAAAAACTTAAAACATTTTCTCTATTTATTAGGTAATATACATTTTTTTAAAAATTTTAAGTATACTCTAAAGAAAAGACTAATAATGTTGAAGGCAGGAAAATATGTTTTCTAATATAATATGATCAATTATCAGGCAACTAGATATATGTGGCAACCCAGCCTCCACAGCCCCATTCTGGACCTCATCCCAACTCACATTTGGGAACTTTTATTCTCAACCAAAGGCATACCTTGAAGGTTGCTTCAAGAAAGCCCTGCGCTCACTCTACTGGTATATAGAAAAGTGAGCATACAACCCAAGCTCAGTCAATCAGACACATAGTATATTATTAGGTCAAACTCTACACACATATCAAAGAGATGCTTAGAGTTGATTCATGCCAGCAACAGAGACTGGGTTTTCCTTTCTTCTCTTTTCTTACTATCAAGTGTTCTCACTACCAACACCTTCCAGATCCGCCTGGTTCTCTGCAGTCTCTCTTCAATTCTGTGAGCTCTTCTCATCCTACATACTTTGAAGGAATTCCTTTTCAGCTTTTAAAACAGTCTGTTTCCTTTGCTGGAAATAACAGCAATAATAAATGTATAGAAAAAAACATAAAAACATAAGATGATAAAATTAATATAATACATTGAACATTTCTTTGGGTGACTTTTATGCTTTTCCACTACTTTGGTATATTACAAAAAGTACTGGCCAAAAGATTTAAAGATCTAGAATCCAACCCAGGTTTTTCCATCAATTGGCTTCAACATTTGAAGGTTTAATTAATTCTAGTTTTTTTTCTAACTCACAAAGGAAGATGGTATGAATTGCAAGTTTTTTGTCTCTCTCTCTCTCTTTTTTTTTTCCCCCTTTGGGAACCAGGGATTGAACCCAGGAGCACTAAACCACTGATCCAAATATGCAGAACGTTTTTATATTTTATTTAGAAGCTAAGTTGCTTATGGTCTTGCTAAGTTGCTGAGGCTGACTTTGAAGTCATGATTCTCCTCATGAGCTGCTGGGATTGCAGGCATGCACCACCATGACCAGCTTATTGTGTGGGCCCTCGCACATGCTAGGCAAGTGCCCTGCTACTGTGCCCTGCTACTGAGCTACATCTCCAGCTTTTTCTAATTTTTTTTTTTTAGGCAAAGTCTAACTAAATTGCTCAAACTGGGCTCAAATTTGTAAACTTCCTGCCTCAACCTCCCAGGTCACTATGATTTCAGGCATGTGCCACAGTGTGCAGCTTGCATGTTGTTTGAAAAAAATCATAAAATATTATGTTTCATAGAAGAGACAAAGATTCTTAAATAACAATGCCAATAATATAGATCTTTTTCAATAAATTAGACATGTGTAAGTGTTGAAATATAGTATTTTCCCTTTTTCTTTCTTGTTTGATACTACTGGTTTACATATAGATGTTATAGCAAATTCTAACAGAACAGAAATCAAATACTTTTAAACTCTTTCTTTAAAAGAATAACATGCCATGACTCATAAGATTTAGCTATAAGAAATAAATTGTTTTGAAAATATCAGTATTCAGTAAATGCCACTGCATTTATGAGATACACAGGCAAAGCAATGCATCTTCTATAGGATTTTACTACAACATTTTCCTCAAATGTGCTTTTCTTCATGTTTTCAAATACTGTATAAATACCAGCCTTATATAAAAGTTATATGTTCAAAAGAATAATTCCTTTTAAAAATTAAATGATTTGATAAACCTATTTTACTACATGTGTATAAAATGATTAGTATACTTTCAAAGAAATATATTCATAATAGTACTGTGCTTTTAATTTTCCTAAAAAGCATACAATTACTTGTGTCAAGTACACCAAAAATGTTTAAACTGGCATTGGCCATAGATTGGTAATAGTTGTGAAAAACAGTAGAAAATCATAGTATAAAGTCAGAAGGAGTTTCAGTATTGAAATCAAGACATCTAATAGGAAAGTACTACTACTACTTCTTTATAATTAAAAAAAAAAAAGAGGCTAGTTGGCCTGGGGTTGTAGCTCAGTGGGACAGTACTTGCCTCACACATGTGAGGCCCTGGGTTTCATCCTCAGCCCAACATAAAAGTAAAACAAAAATAATGATATTGTGTTCATCTACAAATAAAAAAAATATATATATTTTAAAGGGGCTAGTCTCAAAAATCCCTTCAAGTCAAGAAGAACAATGTCATTAAATCACATTTACAAGAATGATCATTATTTAATATTAAGATTTATCAAATACTAACTATATTTTGAAAGTCTGATATTTTACTCCCCTTATTAAAGTTTTACTTCTCTAGACCTAAGCTTGGATGTTACTACCTTTCAAAGCAATTCTAATTCACAAAAACCTCCATCTATCATGAAAGTCGTTATATTAAATTGTGGGATGGCAAAAAAAGGAATACAAATTGATCTATGGTCTTTAGGCACTAAAAGCCACAAAAATTGTCTCCATTTAATGTTTCCCTGTGAAGTTCATTTATGTATTAAAAAAATTAACAATGGGAATTTTTCAAATAACCAAAAACATTAAAATACAAAGAAAACTCTAGATGATGAAGTATAATTGCCAATTGATGTTGTCAGGATCTCATTTCTCTTATAATGCACACACACACATACACACAATAGGGTTCTACTCAGCCATAAAGAAGAATGAAATTATGGCATTTACAGGCAAATGGATAGAAAGGAACAAAGTCATACTATGTGAAATAAGCCAGGCCATGAAAGTCAAAGATCAAATTTTTTTTTTCTCATATGCAGAAGCTAGGGTAAAATAAAGGAAAGGGGTGGGAGGATAGGGTATCATAAAGATAAAGGTAAGAGCAGTAATGGAGAAGAAGGAGATCGAGAGGCAGAGTGGAGGAATGGGAAAGGGAGGCAGTACAACATGAATTCTTAAACAATCATGTTAGGGTTAGGCACAGTGGCATGTGCCTGCAATCCCAGCAGCTTGAGAGGCTGAGCAGGAGGATCTCAAAGTCAGCTTCAGCAATTTAGTAAGGCCCTAAGCAACTTAGCAAGAGCCTGTCTCAAAAATTTAAAAAAAGAGCTGGGGATGTGATATAGTGGTTAAGCACCCTTGATTTCAATCCTTGGTACCAAAATTTTAAAAAATCATTTATGTGCATATATAGATATACCACAAAGAATGTCACCTTTATGTATAAGCAAAAAAATAAAATAAAACATAAATAAATAGGCAAAGGGAAGTCTAGTAGAGGAAGGAGGATGGAAGAGAGGAGGTAGGGAAAAGGGGTGAAGGTAAAGGGGACGACAATAATGAACTAAAATCGAATTCCATGCTTGTATGAGTTTGTTGAGATAAACACAACTATTTATGACTATGAAGCTCTAATTAAAAAAAAAAAAAAACATTACTCAAAGTTCACACTGAATCAGTGAGCCCTAGCAGTTTGACCAAAAGACAGTATTAAGAGTTTCCCTCCAAACCAATTTAGTAGATAGCCATCTTTTCTTCCTCATTTAAACTATTACAGCTTCTTAATAACTGTGACATAACCAGATAAACTGTATATAAAGATGAATAAAATTTATACACAGAAAGAAAATATTAGCACAAAACCTATAATATCACTTCTTTTTTTCACACATTCCACTTCCATTCGTGGCATTTATCAGACTTGTTTTAGACTATTTCACTGTGTAAGGTCTTTGGGGGTTACATGTTATCATAATTCAAAATATGATTTATTATTTAATAGGCAATTGTGACACATCAACTCTTTCAGACAACGCTGAAACAGAAACACACTCAGCATATGTCAGGTGATATAATAGGGGATGAAGGGGTTATTGAAAGGAGAGGCTATATGATTAGCTAAGTAAGACAGAATCTATTTGTCCCCAGAATAGAGCAACTTGAGGAGCCAAAAGGCAAGTCTGAGTCTTCCATATTTGGACTCTCCTTGGGCTATTTCTCTCCTTTGCTAATCCACCAATTTCTCTGCACAGCCCTTCTCCATTGTCTGATGACACTGTCTTCTTCCTGATTGCTGCAACAGCTTCCTGGATTCTATAACCTGCCTCCACTCAGAATAAGTGCATACATCTGCTTCATTCTATTACTTGCATCCCTCCTCAGAGGGAGGAAATTACTGGGGTGTGTTGCTTTCTTCTATGGAGCAGAGTCTTCATGACAGCCCCTCAATGACTGTACACCTTTGATTACCTTTCTTTCAATGACAATTGGATAATGGGGTCACAAAGTTAAAAACAAAACCAAAATCTCAGTAACATGTATAGAATGCATCATTTAAAGGAGGTCTATGGCATAGTATGTATCATGAGGTTTGTAAAAAAGATTCACTGCAACTAGCAGGCACCCACTGTAGACCAGAAAGAACATAATGACAGACTGTATGTACAGAGACTGAATTCACAGGTCACACGAGCAGTTAGGCCATTTCTTTAAAGAAACAGAAGTCAAGTGAACAACTGAAAATATATATGGCATATATTAGAAATTTAACATTTTTAAAGGTGTAAAGAGGTGTGTCCATTTTAGAATAAACAAGCCCACCTTGTTTATTAAGTCCAAACAAAATGAACAAATGTAATAAAAAAATCACACAGTAAAAGTACTATTTTTAAAGCTAAACCTGTCAACATCAAATATACACTGCAAAGTAGTATTTCAGCTAATCAGTTATAATTGGCAGTCTCCAAGCTATGAAACTCAGAATATATCGACAAATGGTCACAATTCTGGGTGAAAGAATAATCACTCTGGCAAATATTTCATAGAGCTTTACCATTCCAGTTTTGCCAGGGAGATGCAATCAAAATTACACAACGATTAGCCTGAGGTTCTGCCCAGTCTCACACATAAAAATTATAAGCGACTAGCAAATAAGACACAAAACATAACAAAAGATCGAAAACTTGGGAATAAATTTTGCTTTATATTGAATGCTTCTATAAAAAACCTGAACCATGTTAAAGAAAGGGATATTCATCTCTTTTCTCTTTCTTTCTGATGCCAAGCAGGAAAAAAAAAAAATACATTTGTCCTCTACCTGCCACTCCACAGATGCCACTGGCTGTTGTCACGTAACCGCAAAATGAGTTGCTTTAGAAGGAAGATACCACAGAGGCGGAAAAGAGTTATGGAAGTGGGGATTTAGTGACATGGTTGAGGCACTGTTTAATCCACACCTAAACCCTGCCCAGCTCTGGTCTTTTCACATAAGCTGCCCAAAAAGATCCTTTCCCTTTTATCTTTAGATAAAACATTGCCTTCCCTAACTTCTGAGATTCTATCAACACAAACCAAGGGAGACTTTTGGAGCTCTGGGAGGACCAAACCTCCCCAGCATTTATACAGCCATGGAATAAAGTAAAACCTGAAAGCTCATCCCCTCCTCTGCCACCACAACACTCATAATCTTACAATTTTATCTTCCTGGAACCATCAGAATTAATATTATGCCCTTCATTTCCCCATTTCATCAGCATCCAGAGAAGCCCAGGACCCCCAGGTTATCCTCTAATTCCCACACCGTTTCTGTGGGCAGTGAGGTTTCCCCAGACACACCTGCCACTCCACAGCCCTCTGTATTAGTTTTGTTCTTTCCAACACTGTTTGCAAATATTTTATGCACTGTGAATTCTATTAGAGTTCTCCACAAATGCTCTTATTTGTTTCTATCACTAAAATGTAAGTTCCTTGAGGACAGAATTTTTTTGTTTTCTTAACTGGTATTCCCCAGTACACAAAGAGCATACAATAAGTATATTCAAAAAGTTTTTGTTCAGTGAAACAATACCCAAAAGAGTTGTAAAAATTGGGGGACAGGAGTAGAGCTTGCTTTCTTTCTTTTCCCTAGACTAGTCATGTTTGACTCTTTTAGGATGAGGTAATAATCCTATATCAGATTCATATGAAGTTAACATATTCAACACACACAAACACTAACAAAAAATATGTCTATAAACTTTGGAATCCTGCTCTGAAAAGAGTTATTTTTGTTCTCTGTATCACGATAATATCTTTTCATACAAAATACAAATATATATTCTCAAGTAAATAATAAATTTCAAAAATGAATTACTAATTATTAACAAAATGGTATCAATCACTATCAATGCACAATCAAACACATATATTTACCGAAATAAGCTTATGTTTTCTCTTTTATATAAACTGTTTTAAAACTCTCATTCATTGTCATTCCAACTTCTTGAAGTGTTAAAAAAAAAGGTTCTAGTAACTCAAATGAATTGAAAGCATATATAGATACAAAAATCTGCACTGGAATGTTTATACCAGTTTTATTTATAATTGCCAAAACTTAGAAGCAACAAAGATATTTTCAATTAGCAAATAAACAAACTATAGTACATCTGTACAATGGAATATTATTCAGAAATAAAATAAATGAGCTATCAAACTACAAAATGACACAGAAGAGTCTTAAATACACATCGATAAGTGAAAGAAGCCAGTCTAGGAAGACTATATACTATAGGACTACAATTATATGACATTCTGGAAAAGGCAAAAGTGTAGACAATAAAAAACTCAGAAGATTGGAGGTGGTAGGCAAGTAAAGAAAGAGGTGAACAGGAGATTTTTAGGGAAGTAAAACTATTCTGTATAATAACATAAAGGTCGGTACATGTAGAATGTACAAGACAAAGAATAAAGAAGAAACTTGTCAGAGAGAGTTTTATGCAAATTCTGTACTTTCTGCTTAAATTTTTAATAAACAAAATATTCTTTAAAAATGAAGTCTATCAATCAAAAATAAAAATGTAAAGGTAAAAATATTACCTACAAGTTTCTTGATGATCACTGACACGATTATTTCTCATGTGAGTTCTTTTTTTCTTTTTTCTTTAATATAAGCAAGTTCTGCTTCATAGAAAGTGAAATGGTAAATCACAGGCAGAGGAGCATGCTTGTAATCCCAGTTACTTGAGGGGGGTTAGGCAGAAGGATTGCAAGTTCGAGGTCAGCTTCAGCTGTCTCAAAATATAAAATAAAAGTAGATAGGTTTGGGATATAGCTAAATGGTAAAGTGCCCCTGGGTTCAAAGTCCAGTACATGTCCCAAAAAGGAGAAAATAAAATGATGAGTATGGGGGCAGAGCAGCAGATAAATAAAGAAATTCAAATTATAAAAGCTTTCTCTTTTACTTCTAGTCTACCAAAGAGGTCATGAACACCATGTATAAACAAGGATGGTTAGAAACACCAATTTTAACACTATCAAAATGAAACAAGGAACCCTAACATGATAAGTCAGAATTCTTTATCAGTTTCATTTTCCTGTTTCAAATATTATAAATTATGAATCATATTTCAGCAAATACTCATAAATCTACCCATTTAAGGTCAATAATCAGCCTGGATAAAAGTGAAAATAAAGTACCAATGTAATTTGTTTTTTCATTTATTGGGTTTTTTGTTTTGTTTTTGGCTACTGAGGATGAGGCCTACAAAATTATCCAGTTTATTCATTACAAAGAATTATACAACTTGCCCATAAACACTAAAAATGTGGCACATATGACAGAAAAAAAATAAATATAGAAGAAAAGAGAGAGCACATGCATTTCACAAAGCAGTTGCTAAAAGAATATGTTTCATCTGAAACTACATGGTAGGGAAAGGAAATAACAAATTTTCACTAAAAAGAAAAAGGATTAGAGATGGTCAAAAAAGTTGATATACTGGAGGATAGGCAGCATAGTGAAATGGAATGAGCGTTGGGCAGAGTTGTTTTCAAAACTAGATGAAATAATGTTTGTAAATACGCTCAGTAAATATCAAGAATAGAGCAAAACTACTGACATGGAGAAAAAACACGGAATAAAGGAGAGAAAACTGCCTTTCAAATCTGCTAAGCAAGGTGAAGTAGTGAAAGAGGGCAGGCAGCAAGCTTCCTCTTTCTTGATGCCTTAAAACTCCAGGAGCTGCTACTTATAAAGCTAGTTGGGATAGAAATGTTAATTTGCCTGTTTTTCTTGAAAACTTTGGTTATAAGCTTTACTGATGCTTATAAGTTCCTATAGGAGACAAGTTGGTAGTGAAGATTAGGAACTAAAGGAAAATGTCTTCAAGGATGGGGTGATGAAGGTAGAATAAATTCTAATACTACACACACAAAAAAAAAGCACTAAGATTTGACCCTATATATTTCATGCCAAATTAATTTCTCCTCTACTGAGTACAGTAGTTCATAAATCCCACTCACTCTTCCCCCCAAGCATAAATGGAGAATATGTAGAAACAGATCAAAGATTTAAATGAATGCATTTTTAAGTTAGGAAACTCACAGATGACAAGAATGGCTTATGCTTTTGTTTTGAATCAAATCAAAGCTTAAAAGTGGGGTTTTTTTCCTGGTTTTTAATAATGGGGAGGAAAATGTCAAGACTCCTCTCTGATGCTCTAGATTTACTCTAACCCTTTCTATTTTAGTCTTCAGTAAAGACACCATTTGGTTCATGAAAAAGCCAAACCTGCATCATAGTAATTTCAAATTATTTAATGGGAGCCATTTTGACTATCCAAGCACAAAGCCAGTCTTTTTAGAATGCTCACACACTAGAGTTTGACAGTGTCATAAGTGTCTATAAATGAATACTGAATAATGCAAATTGGTAACCTGTTGACAAAGCATTTGTATCAATCAAGTGAACACTCCTGTAATAAATTCACATCTGACCCTTTTACTCTTCCTTGTATTGATCATTTCAAAGCTGGTAAGGTCCTGAACTAAGCTGATAACAATAGATAAAAGAAAGGAAAAATGGCTTCTAAAGAAAATAACTAAGAAAAATCTATAGAGCTTCATGATAAGAAGCTGATTTTTAGGCAATAAATAAATAAATAGAAGAAATGTAGGACTTAACAATTCTACAAAGTGAGCTTTTCCAGGTCTGGTCTATTCCATTATTCTTATTTCTGTGATAAAGTTCCTTGCATATTTCACAAATGTTAAGTCAAAAAAGGCACTCATACAGTTCTTACCAAGTTAGAACAAAATGACAGTCAGCTCCTGTGAGTCAAATGCATAAATATTCTTTGTAAAATAGTTTTGCTTAAAATGTAAAAGCTAGTAGGACCTGAGTACACAAGTTTGACCGTTTAATAGTCCCACTAGCTTGGCAGCCTAAATGAGAAAACAAAGAGTTGGAGTTATTTCCTGTGCAAAGACACTGAATGTTTCATCTGATATTAGCTATAGGTATCACACAGTTCATTAAAGAAATCAGACTAGACTTTTGTTTTTCCAAAGGAATACACAAAATTTAATATATTCTAATATGATATCATAATCTAATTAAAAGACTTCACTATTTTTATAGATGCTTATTTGGGCTGGGGTTGTGGCTCAGTAGTAGAGCACATGTCTAGCACATATGAGGCACTGGGTTCAATCCTTAGCACCACAAAAAAATAAATGCACAAAATAAAAACATATTGTGTCCATCTACAATTAAATATATATATATATATATGTATATATATATACATACACATACATACACACATATGTGTGTGTGTATATATATATATATATATAAATGCACACATATATTAAAATAAATAAATGTTTATAATTACTAAAAGAGTTCTGGCTCCTACATGGCAGAGATCTTGTGCTTTAAGTGTGCTATCTGGTCAATTTAGATGGTTCTCAGAAATGGAGTTCTAACTGAAGGATTAACTCAGCAGAACTCCCAGGATGGAAACTGAGACTAAAATAGTCTCCCTTCACATTGGTGCCATATTTGCCAGTTTTAAAATAGATTTAAATATTGCTACAGTTAAATAATACAAGAAACTAATAAACTAAAAAAAGGTACTAGAAAATAGATGAAAAACTATCAAAAATAATAATAATTTGTCTTGTGAAATAGAACCACCAAAGAAGTGATTCTCACCCACTCGCTTATATTTTAATTTCTAGGCCTGAATCATTCATAAAATCTTGGGTAATACTTAAAAATATGCATTTAACAAACAATCCAGTTAATGCTCATTTAGATAGAAAACAAGGTACAATCCTGGCTAAATAACAGTGTCTTAGCAAACATATGAAAAGATTTCCTACATTTGGTAAAAGAGACAGTTTATGAATTATAAAGTCCTTTTAAATGTGAGTCTTTGTTTCTGTGGAATTATACAATCAGGTACAAAGAAATAACCACAGCAACAACAAAAATAATAATACAGAATGCTTAAAATACATGATTGAGATGTAATAGAGTATCACCTTTAAGAACTCATCAAGTTCTGGATTTAAAAAGGTTTAAATCCTATACCATTAACAAGCTAAATCCTATACCATTAACAAGCTCTGTAACCTTGAGAAAATTATTTATCTTATGTAAGTCTCAGTTTTTAATGGTTATAATACTTAGCTCACTAGAAATTATGATGAACAACTGACTTTGTGTTAACACATGCTTAAAACCATAAAGAATAAAAAGTAATGGTATAAATGTATGAACAAATATGACATTACTTCAGTTAAAAACAAATTATGAAAGTAAAACAGCTCTAAAATCTCATTATATATATGTGTGTGTGTATATATGTAGTATATATGAATATGGTGTGTAACTAATAAACACATAAAACAATGTTAAACATCAGTAGCAATCAGGAAAAAACAAATCAAAACCACAATGAGATACCACTTCACATCTACTAGGTTGGTTATAATCAAAGAGAAAGATAATTTTTGTTGATGAGAAGGTGGAGAAATTGAAACTCCATGCACAGCTGGTGAGAATGTGAAATTGGGAAATGATGCAGATGCTTTGGAAAACAGTTTAGCAATTTCTTAAGTGCTTAAATATAGATACCATATAAGCCAGCAATTCTACTTCTAGCTCTCTACCAAAGAGAATTGAAAAGGATTCAAACAAAAATGTATATGTGAAGCTTCACAGAAGTAGTATTCAAAGTAGTTAAAAAATAGAAACAATTCAAATGCCCATCAACGGGTGAATGAGTAAATAAAATACAGTACATCTATGCAATGGAATATTGTTAAGCCATAACAATGAATATAGTACTGATACATAGTACAACATGACAAACCTTGAAAATATTATGCTAAGTGAAAGACTCTAGTAACAATGGAGCACATATTATATAACTAGACTTAAATGAAATGTTCAGAATAGTGAAATCTGCAGAAAGCAAATTAGTGGTTGCTAGGGATTCAGCAAATTTATTCAATACCCATTGTATCTTTTTCAGTGTGCTAATTATACTGGCATTCAAGACACACAAAACGTTTAAAGATTAATATATTTTTAATTCACTTCGTCAACATTTTACAATTGTCACAAACATAAAAATTGATAAACAAAATTTCCAGAAAATTTAAACACACTTAGAATACAAAATGACTTTTACAATAATGATGATGATGATATTTAATATTTTTAGTACTCACTAAGTCTAATTATTTCACTTTTTTTCAAACCAATTCTATGAGGCAGGTATTATTATAATCAGTCAAAGGCATTGTGGTAGTTGTAACTGGAAAAGATACCTGAAGCCAGTTCTTTCCATCTCTAAAGTGTGTTTTTTCTTACAAATGCTTCTGTAATACCATAATAATTATTTTAATATCTTGCTGGAGAACTTAACTGAGGAGTTTTTATAATATGCAATTGCATTATCAGATCAGTATTTTTTAAAATCCTGTAGGCAAAAAGTCAACTCTCTAAATCAGCACAACGAGCTACTAAACCTGAGTTCTTTACTTCTTGGAACTTGAGAACTTACAATATCAATTTCTCTGCATTGTGATAAAGGTTAACTCAATTAATCCAATCCACATGCTTAACAGACTTGTGACTTTCACAACATGAAAACAGGTTAGTTTATGCTCCTAACTATATAGTTATTTTGCATGAGAAATACAATCATAAATCCATAATACAATATAAAATATATCCTAATTACTGCATTGCTATACTGTATATCCTTCCCTACTTATGCATATTTAATTAAAATGATATTTATCAAAAGGCTAATGAGATCATTTTGAAACACAATTAACTAAAAAGCTAATGAGACAGTAGAATACAATCTGTTTATTAGCTGAAGAGCAAGATATTTGACATCTGTACACAGTAAGAGAAGACCAGAATTACCAATAAAATATCATTGAAAGCTTAGCATAAACTTTACAGTAAAAATTCCCATTAGAGATAAGAAAGACCATGTACAATATCAATTCCTCACTTCTATGGCAAACTTCAAACTCAGACTAATGGTAAAATTTATATTCTAGTCAAAGAAATTACCCAATGAGAGCCATAAATTATATATCCATTATATATGATTTTAATCATTGTAGGTATTTAAACATAAGCCATTTTCCAAAATGCAAAATAGGTCAAAATATTTATATGATAAAATGATCTTTCACACTATTTTACTTTAAAACAATTAGATTGTTACAACTCAGAAAAACATTCTTGATATTCCAATGAGCTTAAAATCAATTCCCTTATCATATTAATAAGGTAAAAAGAAACCACGTTGAAATGCAAGTTATTTTCTCAATTCATAATAATATTAATAACAATATATACATGAAGCCTTCAACTTCAAAATTTCAGATATCAAAATTATAGATAATATCAAACTCTAGATAAAAATATTGTTCAACATATAATTACCAATTATTTGCTCAGCAAATATAGAGGAACTCATTTTAAGAGTAAGAAAACTAGCAAGTGAATTCAAGTGTGGAACAGATTCATGAGGGGCTTTCTAAACTACAGTCTTGGTTAAATGTTTCCTAACACTAATAACAAAATTCATACATATGAATAAGGTTAGATAAAAATTAACAGAAATGTACAGATAAGACAAATGTGGATATTCTAACTCATATCTATAGTCAAGTTAGTATAATGAATTATCTAAACAAAAATCAAAAGTGAATGCTAGAGACAGTAAAAATAGCTCCACCAAAAACTCTTCTGTGTGTATCTCTCAACATTATAAATGAAATAATTAAATCACTAATTTTCTTATTAGGATAAAAGCAATACTTTATTAGAGCATCTAAATAATTTGAAGGTATTTCAAATATTGTCTTTTTGTTAACACTTTCCCAATGGTATATTTATTACTTGTCATATTAAGACCCTGCTATAAGAGTTTTAAACATTTAACAAAGAAACACATTCTATATTCAAAATAATGTTATATTTGGTATCTTTAAAGAATCTGCAATAGCAAATTATGTATTTATTGATTCTTACAACATGTTCAAGCCAGATAATGATCTTTTGTCAAAATCTGAGCTATCTGATCATGAGTTCCTCTTCATATAGACTGACAGCAACACTCCAGATGTAATAAATGCAAGCTACTCACTTAAGTAGAAGTGAAAGAACTAGTTATACAGATTTTTATATTTTTTTAATTTTAGTCCCTTGAAATTTAACTTCTTGAGTTAATGCACAGCTATTAAAAAGCAGCAGACTTGTAATCAATACCTTTACTAACAGCTATTCCCCAGGCTCTCATAAATATAAGCACCAGAGTTATGCAAGATGGAAAATACCCAATTAGGTCTTCCTGGACCAATTTAACTTGTCCAGCTATTGAATATTTTGACAATAAATACATTCACACTCTTGAGTTTGAGAGAGAAAAATCAGCCTTTTAATTAGCAAGGAAACTAACCTAGAAATTAGCCATCTGGCTTATCTCGGAGTTAGTTTTGTGTTATCAGGAATAACAAAAATATCAGATATAAATTGCTAATCTCTAAATATAAACATAATTTCAGCTTCCTTTCCAAAAAAAAAGTAACAGAACCTGTTTCTCTACAGTACTTGAGTTAATTCTAATAAAAAAAATATCAAGTTGTTCTCACTGCTATCCATTTTCCATGTTGCCAGAATGAAAGAACAAATTTGGGCTGCTTATTCAGGTATAAGTAGATTTGAAAATAAAGAAAAACCCAGGGGCTTGCATTTCAGTTAACAAGGGCCAAGACAACACAGTACAAACTGCTGCAGCTAATTAACTTGGATGGTTAAAATATGCCCTTGAACCCCTGTGAATAGTTCTTCTGGGCTTGAGTCTTTCAACAGATACATATATTGAGCATCTATACTGCAATAGGCATTGGACTTGGCAATAGAACCATACAGATTAGGAAAAGAGAAAGAAAGTTTAGAGTCTAGCAGGGAGATATATACGAAAAACAAATGTTAGTGCAACATGGTAAATGTCAATAATAGACTTTATATGATTGCTGCTAGTATAAATTTGTGATTTTATTCTTTTTTTTAATTGTGTTATTCAAACTGAAGATGCTGATTAATTCTGTGAGCCATGGATTTAGTATAATCATACCCAGAATTTTTAATGTAAATTTTAAATAGAATATAAAACACT
The DNA here is from genome assembly GCF_052094955.1 of Ictidomys tridecemlineatus. Taxonomy (NCBI): domain Eukaryota; kingdom Metazoa; phylum Chordata; class Mammalia; order Rodentia; family Sciuridae; genus Ictidomys; species Ictidomys tridecemlineatus. The sequence goes on along the minus strand of NC_135478.1, from coordinate 161,812,858 downwards.
AAAGTATACTTCATGAAACACAACAATGCTTTGCAAACTTTGTTTCAGTTTTACTTAGGCATAGATTTAGATATTAACAGACATATATTTTACTATAACTAAAGACATTAACATGAGAATGTATGTGTGCATATATGTACTGCATCACATTAAAAAATATATTTCTAACCAGATGTTCTCAAACCACTGTGAAAACCATAGGCTGAGAAAATTTACCTGAACATGTGAAAGCATTCTTCATGAAGGAAACAGCATTCAGGATGAAGTATGGAGAGATTTATTCCATAAAAGGGTAGGTAGCTTTTGGATAAAGATAGGAGAACAATTAAGAAAATTGAGTACCCATCATATTTCTAAGAACTAGATTAGGTTGGTGTTAGCTGGTGGAGTTTAAAGAGTGGGGTTCAAAGTACAAATACCATGAAGTGAGGTAGATAAGGACCAGGTCATGTCAAACCTTTAAAGAGATAATACCAAGTTGAGATATTTGTCCTATAAGACATGGGGACTCATTTAAAAAGTTGAAGTAGAAGAGAGAAATGATATTTTTATCTTGACAGCAGGGTAGGTAGAATTGTTTTCACCAGTATGTTAGCCCTGAGCGACCTGTGCCTATTAAACATTTAGCTGGCTAGAGCCACATATTGGAATAGTATTTTGGATAGACTGGATCAAATAAAATAAGTTACAATCAATATGACCTTCTTCATTGTGATTACTAAAATATATAAAACTATATCTATAAGCTTCCATAATAAATTTGAATTGGGCATCACTAATGTAGAATAGGAAACTGTAGGAGGAAATGAAGACCATTATGCTACTGCAGTCACCAAAATTAGAGAAGATAAGTCCTAATCCAGAACAGATAGAGTGGAGAATAATAGGGGAAAAAATTCAAGAGCAGAAAGTAAGAGACAGGACTTGGGAACTGTCTGGGTTTAAGAGATGAGAAAGCAGGTCATATATTCATTCACTCATTCATTAAAATCATTATTGCATGTCTATTGTATGGTGGATACCATGATGGTCATACTGCAGTGAGCTAAATAAAAGTCTAAAAATGATTAACAGCTACTTGGTTTGGGAAACTGAGTGGAGACTATTATCATCTGTTGAAGCAGCAAATAGAGGAAGGAGGAATATTTTTGTTATCATCAATGTATCATGTATGGTATGCCTCTAGTTTACTTAAATGGAACTACCAGCAATTAGATGCCAGGATCTAAAATGCAAGAGAAAGATGTAAGCAAAAGCTAGAAAATTTGGAGTTATCAGTGTTGAATAGGCAGCAGTCCTTAATGAAGGGTTTGGCTGTGATTGCTCAAGCAGAGGATGTAGATAAGGGCCTGCTATACAAGGAAGAACATTTAAGGACAGTAAAGGCAAAAAAAGTAATAAGTCCATTAACAAGGAGCAGCAAGTTATAAATGAGAAAAATACATAAATGTAGAGTCACAGAAACCAAAAGATAAGATTTTTTTTTATGAGAACTTTTAGGGCTGGGGATAAAGCTCAGTTGGTAGAGTACTTGGCTTGCATGCAAAAGGCCCTGGATTTGATCCCCAGCACCCCCCCAAAAAATGTTCCTTATTATGAGAGCTTTGGGTACTTAGTAGTTGGGCTCATCCTCACAAACTCATACATTCATAAAAATCTACTTTGGATCACGATCCCCCCTTTCCCTTCCTTTTCCCCCTCCCATCCTCTCTCTCCTGTCCCATTCTCCTTCCTCTACTCTACTAGACTTCCTTTCACTACTCTATTAATTTGTATTTTATTGGTCAAAAGAAAAGAATATTTTAAGGAAATACCATTTGAAAAGATCAAGCACAGACGAAAAGTAATTTCAGAGAACCATTGAAAAGCATACAAAAATATTAAAAGCAAAAAGAATATATTTAGCAAATGAGAGATCATTGAAGACCTTCATGAAAGGGATCCCAGGGGTAAGAAGGAGCAAGACTGCAAAATGCAAAGGGGAGGCATAGACAAGAGATCAACCATAGACAAGAGATTCTAAAGCTTATTTATGGATTTAAAAAAACCAATAAAGTAGTGAGCACAAAATCAAGAAACAGTTTGCAGTGTTTTCATTTTTGTTTTTGATATGAGGGAGGTGGGAATGTTCAAAAGCTCAGAAAGATAGTCAGTGCAGAGGAATTGGTTAAAACAGCAAGAAATGAAATAAATAATGGACTCAGTATCATGGGCAGCCAGAAGAATGAGAAGTTGGTCTCCATTTATATACAATGTGTCAAAATGAATTCTACTGTCATGTATAACTAACTAGAACACATTAAAAATAGAATAAATAAATAATGGAGCATGGGTCTGAGGAATTGGGAGAGGAGATCCTGAAAAGATATGGAGAGGCAATTCTGAACAAGAGAAAACATCAATTTCTCCAGGGATAGAAGGGATAGTATAAGCAACAATTTATACAGGTGCACATAAAAAGTCTAATCTCTGAACTGGGCCCAGTGGCACATACCTGTAATCCCAGCAGCTTGGGAAGTTGAAACAATAGGATTGCAAGTTCAAAGTCTCTCTTTGAGAGAGCTGGGGATGTAGCTTAGTGGTTAAGTGCCCCTGGGTTCATTCCCCAGTACCAAAAAGGAAAAAAGGTCTAACTTCTGTATTAAAATATTATTTGGGTTATACAATAATAACTGAGAATATATGGTTAATAATAACTGCAAATATGGTTCCACAGTTTCAAGAATTTGATTAATTTTACCAAAAATACATAAATTGAACTTAATGAATACAGAATTTCAACTTCATTAAGAAAAGCAGAGCATCTTATAATGTACATTATAGTATAAAAAGTATTTCAAATAGTACCATTTTATACTTGAGGACATAAAGTCATAAAAATTAAGTGAATTTTCTAAGACCTCATTTATCAACAAATATTGAATAATTGCCTATTATGTGCAATGCACTGGAATTGCAGCAGTCCTGCCCTCCTGGATCCTTTTCTTTGGGTAAGACAGGTAACAAATACAATAAATAATAAAATTATGTCAAGTAGTGCTATGAAGAAAATAAAGCAGAGTGAGGGATAAATGAATAAAATGACCAAAGAAGGCTTCATTGACAAGATGATATTTAGACAAAGACCTAAAAGAAGAGGACAGTACCAAATCTTAGATTTCCAATGGTCTATTCAATGTAGCAATAAAATATTCAGACATTCCAGAAAGAGAAGAAGAAGAAATACCCTGTTCATAGAATATTAAGAACATCATGAAAGTTGTTTGAAAATCCTGAACAGAATCCAGAGCACTATCCCAGGCCAAAGTGAGTCCCCAACCACACATTTGAATAGTCCAAGAAGATGACAAGTGGCAATTTTCACAGACAGCAATAGCAATACCACCACAAATATTAAATGTTAAAGTTATAACTGTATAAAGTTTATCTTTTTATTGTTGTTTTTAAAGGCAGATGTCCTGGGTGGTTCATTATGGTTTCTATCATTAAAAAAAAAAAAAGTACTTTGATTCTACAGAGTTTCTTGGCTATCACAAAACAGAAAATGATCTGAAGTAAAAAGAGTTATTAATAGGAGGAAAACATAAATCTCTAGTTCCACTAACAGATCACCATCTTCATCTAAGGCATGATTTATCTTTTCCAGTGAATTATCTGTGTATCTCAGTTAATTATCAACTTAACTTCTACCAACTGGGAGTAAGATTTGGTTAAAAAAAGTGGAGTAAGAAAGCAGATACAACCAACAAATTGCTCTGTATGATTAATAAATAATTTAAATAACCAACTAGACAACAAATACACTTTTCTGAATAAATTATCATTGTATGAATAATCCATCCCTATATCTAGTTAACTCCAGTCCTTAATACCATTTCTCCTTTTAGACTCATATGTTCATTCATTCACTTAACAAGCACAAACTAAACAACTGCAAGTACTTTGATTGTACATAATTTGCTATTTGAAAATGCCATGTTTATGTGAACACACACACATATAGCACATAGGTTCTATACAATCCTCAGCTGGGAATCTTTTTAAGTATGTCAACTATTTAAATTCATGTGTGTATGTATGTTTATTTTGTGAGTAAATGTGTTCATAAAAGAAAGAGGCAAATGAAAGAGGCAGGGTATAAGAATAACTAAATTACATTAGACAAAGGAAAAACTCAACAGAATCATGAGAAAATGTAAAACTTTAACAAAAAAAGAGCCATGAGCCTTCACTTCAGTCACTCACTGTTCATCAACTGTTTTGTCCAAATCCAATGTACTCCTGTTTTCCCTCTAGTTTGTACATAACCAAGCTCTATCTTTAAATCTATTTGCAAAAGTATCTGTGGCATAAATATTTAGCTTGTTAAGTATAATTATAATTTACTCTACAAAATAAGGCATAAAGCAGCCCCACATAAATGAAACATTGATAACCCTGTTTCACAAAAGAGATTTAACCAAGATAACACAATACGTTTCTGTCCTATCATCCACTGAATTTAAGTTTGATTTTGCTTTTTATATCAAATGGCACTTATTCAAAACTAGCAGAAGAATCCCTATATCTATATGTTGTCCTATAAAAAGAAAAGAAAATACTATTATTTGTATTTCTTGTTCAAACACTCTAAGAATAAAAGAACTGTTTTCAGAAATGATGAGGTTCCTGCAGATAACATTTACCCACAGGATTTGAGGCTTTCTTGTGACATAAAGTGCAGAGTACTTTGAGGGTGGTTACAGATGCAATGGTACAGAAAAGGCTTTTAACTTTGGCTCATTTCCTCTGACCACCATGCCTCCATTCTAAATTATAACCTCTCAAAGCTACAGATCCTTTAAAACTAGCTTTTAAACTAGCTTTCTATGGTCTCATCACAAAATAAGAACACTTTGTTACTTGAAAATAAAAGCACAAAATCACCAGACTCAATAACTGTTCTCATTATTGCAAACCAATAAACAAGCCTCAATAAAAATTGTTTTATACTAATAGCTCTTGCTTATCAAGCTGCCAAGAACTAAATCCAAAAAGAAACCAAAGAAAAATCTGCCTTAACAATATAGATGAATTCTTATCCAGAAGCTATCTTTAATATCAGAAATGGCTAGCATTTATCCTAGTGCTATTATTATCATCCATGAAAGAATCTTAAGTTAAACACTAAAAACCTATCATTCACATCTGGAATAATAATTTTTAAAAACTAAAATACTAAAGAATTCCATGTTTAATTTGAAATTTTCTTTTATGACATATCCCATACCAAATACTACCTGCTCAGTCTAATCACTTTATACTAAATACTACCTGCTCAGACTAATCACTTTATACCAAATACTACCTGCTCAGTCTAATCACTTTATATTCCATGTACCACTTTATATACAAAAGAAAATAATAATAGGGCTAGGAAACAAAGTATCTGGGCCCCTTGCCCATGACTGGGGCTAAGGAAGTAGCTTGCATGGCCAGCAAAGTAAGAAACAAATGTTCAGTCCTATGGTTGGGGTCATTGGGCAAGGTTAAGGAGGTAACACATATAGGCGTCAAATTGGTTTACATACAAAAGAACTAACCAAACTAGTAAGTATATTAAGAATAATGGGAGCCAAGTTTTTCAATGCTGGAGTAAACTACAAGTATAAAGGTGGGGAGAAAGAAGAAACTCTGTTGTTTCGGACCGGAATTTGAAATACCACTGGGAACATTTTTTTTTTCTTTTACTAAGATTTTTTTAAAATTTTTTATTTTCACTTTAGAATGACATTTTTAATTATTTTTGTATTTATATGTGACAATGAAATGCATTACAATTCTTATTATACATATAGAGAACAATTTTTCATATCTCTGGTTGTATACAAAGTATATTCACACCAATTCATGTCTTCATACATGTACTTGGAATAATAATGTCCATCACATTCCACCATCATTTCTAACCCCATGCCCCCTCCCTTCTATAGAGTTCAACTATTCCTCCCATGCTCCCTTCTCCCTACCATATGAATTAGCCTCCTTATATTAGAGAAAACATTTGGCATTTGTTTTTTTGTTTGTTTGTTTGTTTGTTGTTTTGGTTTGGGTTTTTTTTTTTTTTGGATTGGCTAACTTCACTTAGCATTATCCTCTCTAACTCCATCCACTTACCTGCTAATGAAATGATTTTATTATCTTTTATAGCTGTGAACATATGCCACATTTTTTTATCCTTTCATCTATTGAAGGGCATCTAGGTTGGTTCTACAGTTTAGCTATTGTGAATTGTGCTGCTATAAACGTTGATGTGGCTATGTCCTGTAGTATGCTGTTTTGATAGATAAATGAACATATATTGTTTGTATAGGTATGTACATGCAAACCTATACTTCCTAGGATTGTCCACTTAAAAAACTCTAAAAGTAAGACACCCATTAGCATTAATCTTAGGACCCAGATCTTGGTTTTTAATTGTCATTTTCCATTAAAATGAATCAGAAATCCATGACAGCTCCAGGACTGGGGCAAGAAAAATTTAAGATACACCTAGATCATCCTTCAGCCTGATGAACTGAGAACAAACAGCATCACTTCTTTGGTAATCTCAACCTATTTATGAGGAACCACCAGAAAAACCCTAAAAGAGAAATATAATGTAGCTATTCTCTTCACAAACACAAAGGTCATAAAGGGACACATAAGGAAAGATGCAGGAACAGTTCCAGATTGAAGAGACCAAGGAGCCAGGACAACTAAACATAAGCTCTGGATTCTGTACCTATTAAGAACATCAATGGGAAAATAGGTGAATTATAAATTGGATCTGTGCAATAGATAGAAATAATGTATCAATATTAATTTCCCATTTTCTATTTATATTGAATTGATTATAAGAATGTCCTTATTTTGAGAAAATAGGAAGTAAAGTACTGAAAAACTAGTGGGGCCTCATGTCTGCAACTCACCCTCAAGCCAAAAAAAATTACTCAAAATAAAAATGTGTGAAAGTGCCAGGCACGGTGGTGCACACCTGTGATCCCAGCAGCTGGGGAGATTGAGGCAGGAGCACTGTGAATTCAAAACCAGCCTCAGCAAAAAGCGAGACACTATGCAACTCAGTGAGATCCTACCTCTAAATAAAATACAAAACAGGTCTGGGGATGTGGCTCAGTGGTTGAGTGCCCCTGAGTTCAATCCCTGGTACCCCCCCCCAAAAAAAATGTGTGAAGGTAAGGAGAGAGAGAAAAGAGTGAAAGGGGAAAAAAGAGAATATAATAAGACCACCACTGTAATAAGATGTTAATAATAGTAATCTGATGAAAAACACATTTGAGTTTTTTGGCCAATTTCTATAATGTTTATAGAAGTCTAAAATCACTGTAAAAAAATTTAACAAAGAAAAAAATTTGGCATTCAGTGCTCATATACTCTTAAGAAAAACCTCAACTTCCTATGAAGGTCTACAATCTACTATGAATTTGAAAAAAAAAAAACACACTGTGGCTAGAGGCAAAAATGCAGCCCATATAATTCTAAAAGGACTCAAATAAAATAAGAAAGTCAAAAGAAATTTGAACATCTGTTGATTCTTACAAAACACTTGGCTGGAGGCTGGAGATACAGCTCAGGGGTAGAGCACTTGCCTAGCTTGTGTGAAGTCCTGTGTTTAATCCCTAGTGATGCAAAAAGAAAAAGGAAAAACAAAAACAAAACCACTTGGTTGATTGGGATGATGTATATTCAGGAATTATATAACTATTATAAAGATAAAACTGAAGAAAATATTGATTGTCATAAAATAAAAAGACCCATGCAGACAAAAGAGATGCACATCCAGTTCACTTTCTGGAAGAACTGGCTCACTCACTGTCCATATGCATGGCCTCTAGGCCAAGAGACTTCAACATCTCCCCCATAAATGCCCTGCCTTGGGCATCCTATGACAAAGCAGGGTGATATGAAACAACTATGAAGGTCATACTTTCCCCAGGACCCACCCTACTCTGCCAACTTGGCAGGGTTTTTTTCCAGGCCTCCATTGTAGTTTGGTTTCTTCCTTGGCCCAATTCCCATATCTTTCCCCTTCTTCTCCCCAGGGTGATCCCTAACATACATCTAATAGGCCAAACTCCAACTCCAACATACATCTTGTGGCCCAACCTGACACAAAGTCTTCCTTTCTGATTTGATAAAACATCACTTGATATGGGCACATCTTATAATTTTACCTTGTGAGTAATTTTATTTCTGACTCACAAGGCAGATAGAATTTTTTTTTCAGGTAAACTCTATGTCTAACTTTCATCCATTGACCTTCTCATGCTGTAGGACAGAGGAATTATACTTTCCCCTTTTCATGTTAGCCAAATATAAAAGATAATCATTGTTTAAACAACAAATTTCCCTCTTATGGTCCATTAGCTCCTGCTGCTTGTTTCTGTAGTAAAATTGAAATATAACAAAACGATTTCCATGGCAATAGATAATAATCAAGTAAATGGGAATTTCTGCCTTAGCAACAGAACAAAACAAGAGGAGATTATGGGACTGCAGTAGAGCTAAATTTCAATTTCTATGTGTGTATTGTTTGCATCACATTTTCAAACAAAGAAAGCTCAAACAAATGCACACACACATAACAGAAAACTATGAAAAGTTATATTAATATATTCTATTAATATAAAAAACCCTTCCCTTGTAAATTTGAGAATCCTTACTATTTTATTCAAAAGTTTTTATCTTCTGTAATGTCCATTCTAATTACTAACATATACCATTATTTTTATCTTTAATAATAACATAGCTTATAGCCAATACATATATGAAAGATTGTCAAAGAGCTAAAGAGCCTCTAAGAGCATAGGAATAAAAGAACTGGAGAGTTTCTAAGCAATATCAGCAGATTTCTTGTCAATATTAGAAGATACCCATTTTGAAAACGTCCTCAACTCCAACACATGAAACACAGAGACTGGCGCCTTTGAGGAGAACCCTATCCAGGCCAGTGTCTACTATACATATGTTCTTCTCCTTTAGCACCTGAGCTACCACTCACCAAGAGTTGCTGTTTTGTGGCCACACCTGTTACTAGTTGTTCTTATTACTGTAATTGCATTAAGTAAATGATCTAGAAACTGATGAAATATGAGTGCAAAAAGAGAAAGATTATTTCATCCAAGAAAAATAACTACAATGCTTTGCAAAAAAAAATCATTAAAAATTTGACCAAATCAGGTGTATCACTAGCCTGTGAGCAATTAAGGAAATAATAATTCAAATCTAGAAGGATTCTACACTCAGGTTGCTTTATAAAGGCTTTAAATATTGCTGTGTGAACATTTTATACAAGAATGAATATGCAAAACTTCAAGCTCTTTAAAGTGAAAAGCTTCAGCTTTACCAGAAAAAAATGACAAATAGACAATAAGATCATGAGATTATGAGTTCAAGAAAGCCTTGACATGATCTTTTAACATACAACAATTCAACCACACCTCACTCATTTGCCTTTGCTCTCCAAATGGGATTCCTGCCCTCTATTCTTAAGGATGACAGTGCCTCCTTGTCCTTGACAGATCTGCAATCTAAAGGCTAATTCTTCTTGGTTGGCATTAGAGGCCAACTTTACTCATCCATACTTCAAGCATTTTTATGGTTTCCATATTTTGCACACAGAATTAGAGGGGCATTAATTGTGGTTATATTTTAGACAGAATAATCTCATCCATCAAGTTCAAACAAACACTTTCAGATTAAATGTATTATCCATGATCCTTTCACATTTAAAAAAAAACTTAAGTTGTTGTTTTTAAAATCTAGAACATAAACATGTATTAGCATGTTTGACTACTTTCTAAAATACAAAACCAGTATTCTCCATCAGTCCTTGCTTTTATCCTAACAGTACTATAAAATAAGAAAATCAACAAGTACCCTACATTATAAAGAATAGTTTGGTATATCTGTTTAGTGTAAAACACACTATATTTATAATATATTAATTTAAAAAGAATTCAATTCCTCTAGCTATAGAAACAAATTCAAAATTAGAAGCACAGGATAAGTCCCATTTTAAACTAGCATTAAAACAACCCTGTCATCTCCTATTTACCAACAGAGTACAGACTAACTTTAATTAAATGTCAGTTTGCCCAGAAGGCCTTCAGGGGCCCTGGGTCCCACTCTGACTAGATAGGTATTTTTCCTGCTTTCAAAGCTATGCCTGATCACAGCACTTACCACCTTAAATTTCACATTCTAACTTACCAATGGGTCTTCCCACTAACCAACAATAATCTTAGAAGAACTATATTTCAGGTATCATATTACCCCTATCACCTAGTTCACAATAAACACTTTGTAAATATCTGTTGAATGAATGAATTTTGCTCTAGTCTAAATTGATTACTAATAGAAATATTATTAATATTTCTAATCCCTTTCAGGTCTATTGCCAATTCCTAATGATTTCAGTAGTGAACAAGTCATTTAACCTTTTAGGCCATGATATCCAATTTAGAAATAAGTAATTTCTCAGCAAGACAAATCTATTAAGTCTTTTCAAGCTCAAAATTCTATGACTTGTCCTCTATTTCCAGAACCTAATCTTACACATCCTGCCACTGTACCTTCTACTTGGTGATATTTCTCCATTCCCACCATTCTGTTCTTCCAGACTTGGCATTTCTACATAACCTATTGTCCATTTAAAATGTCCCTATCTTTTTCTCATTGGAGCTTTTCTGGGTGATTGATCCTCAGTGTGTGTAATCTAAATGACAACATCCTTTAATGTCTCTTCCCCATGCTAAATTTGCATTCAGATATTCTGCAGAGCTTAATGGGAAGAAAATAATGATACAGGACATCAGGCACAGAGCTAAAGAGGAACTGTTGGCCTATCCTGTTTAACTAAAAGACTCATTTTTGGTCAGATAGGAAGAACAAATTCTGAAGTTGTGTTGTACAGTATTGCTGATTATAGTTAATAACAATACATTAGCTACTCGAAAGTTTCTAGGAGAGTAGACCTTAAAATTTCTCAACACAGGGGCTGGGCTTATGGCACCTGTAAGGCACTGGGTTTGATCCTCAGCACCATAGAAAAACAAATAAATAAAGGCATTGTGTTCATATACAACTAAAAAAAATGTTTTTTAAGTTCTCAACACAAAAAAGTATGTGATAGATAAGTTATTACCTTGATTTGATTATTTCATAATGTATGCATGCATGAATAAAAAGATTATGTTGTACACCATCTAATTTTTATTTGTCAATTAAATCTTCACAAAGCTAAAAAAAGGAAAAAATAAAAATGAAAAAAAAATCAGATGTCTCTGTAGTAAAAGTTCTTATAATTAACATTTTTCAATTTTACAACTTCTGTTGTTTCTATAATGACCAATAGAAATGATTATTCAGTCACATATAGGGAGAAAAGACCGGGGAGATTAAACCAACAAGTCTTTTGCAAATATATTCTGATTAGAAAAGGTTTGTTTTATTTTTTCCCATTTTTTGCTCTAGTCTAAATTGTTTAAATACTTCCATGAATTTTTAGACTAACTTCTTTTTGGGCTAACATTTGTTTTAAATTTTTTCAGAATCTTATGTTATTTGCTGAAATAGCTTAATCTCACTGAGAAATATTAAAAAATTAAGCCTATTGTTTCAAATATCATTCACCAAGTTAAAACATGAGTTAAAAAGAAGTCTACAAAATAAAATACAATTCCAATTTTAGTGAATATTTAGACATAACCACTAAAGAAAATATTTTAAATCAAATATTTTCTGTCAACCTGTAATAAGTGTTCTCAAACAACAAGGGCACATAAAATCAGTTCTCTGCCTGTAAGGAATGTACACTCTGGTAATATAGAGAAACCTGTGCTCAACTAACAAGGCAGAATAAAACGGTTCTTCATAAAAATTATAGCATTAAAATATAGATAGGTGGAAATTACTAAAATTGTAACATTAATACCCATCTAAATGTCAATGTTGTTGTTATTATTATTATTATTATTATTTCTTCTACTTAGTTGTACATGAGAGCAGAATGCATTTCAATTCATCATACACAAATGGAGCACAACATTTCAATTCTTTGGTTGTACATGGTGTAGAGACGCACCATTCATGCAATCATGCATATAAACTAGAGTAATGATGTCCATCTCATTACACCATCTTTCCTCCCCCCATAACCTCTCCCCCACCCTTCCCTTTGCCCAATCCAAAGTTCCTCCATTCTTCAAATGCTCCTCCCATCACAGATCAGCATCCACTAATCAAAGAAAACATTTGGCCTTTAGTTTTTTGGGATTGGCTTACTTTGCTTAGCATAATATTCTCCAAACACCATCCATTTACTGCAAATGCCATAATTTTATTCTCTTTTAATGCTGAGTTCAATGTATTTCTTGAGCTGCTAATAAGAGAAAAATTCCTAGCCATGTCCTCTCCAAAAATACAGTATAGTAACACTGCCTATAGCACTTCTAGAGGTATGGGCTCTAACTGGTGGTGGACTACTGCCTAGTATTCATGATGTTCCTAAACTATATGTTAAGACTGAATGACAAAAATGTCAGCCAAGTCATGGTCATTTCAAGCAATTCACACAGTTAAATATAAATTGGATAAATATATACAAAAAATGGTGGAAAAAAATAATATGAGATGCTTTATTGAAGCCACAGAAGTAGAAAGATCACAGATTCAAAGTTAAACCAACATAAAAGCCTCTGATATTCCATAGTAGTAAATGTTAGATTAGTAGATAAAATCCAGGAAACAATGTTCTCCAGGAAATTTTCTCCTATGTTAAATATCCATGGTTAAAAAATGACAATAATAAATTCATAAACCAATCCTTCATTCATTCTCCCTATATACATCCTATGTATTAAAAACCAGTACTAAGCAAAAGCCTGCTGTTCTGAAACTGTCTATGAAACTCACCACCTGGTTATTCCTGGTCCCTGATATCAAGTTCCTTTATTTATTTCTATAGGTTACCCTCATAATGAAATTGAATCACCTTTTTTCTTGTAAACCTTAAAAGTCTCCAGTTACCACATCATCAAACAGGAACTCTTCAAGATAGCACTCAAGATAGCATTCAACTTCATATCTACATATTAAAATCTGCTACCTATTAGCTTCAAATGAGTTCTACAAATGTTACATTTATTTATGTCTACTTACACCTGCACTTTCTATGACAATCCTTGCATTGCAACCCTCTCCCTCCAATCCAAATCTTTTCCAGTATAACTCAAGCACTATCCTCCTCAGAAAGTCTTTCCAGATCATCCAAATCCATACTACTTCCCTTTTAGTATGCAGTGTTCATATTGTCAGCCTTATATAATTTTAAATTGATCTTGCTTTTTTTATGCCAACTAGCTTACGATTCTTCATCATTTATTTTATACTTCCTATAATATTTAGTATATCAAGTAGTGAATAGTAAATATAAGATATACAAGTTATTTAAAGATGACCAATAAAATAATTGAGTCCAAATTTTCTTTTTACACATGAAAAAAACATAGACCAAAAGTTAATCAGCTACTCCAAAATTACATACAACTTGAGAAACTACCTCAAACCCCCAAGTTCTGTATTCTTCAGGTTATAAAGAATCTTGCAGATGGTTGATAAAAGCTAGGAATGAGGACCTCTTCCTTTGTATTACAATTAGTAGTATTAGTAAAGTTGGGGTCTCCTTGATTAAAAAGGTAGCTTGAATTCTAAATATAAAATTGCCATCATAACTAACTATAAATTATTTGGGCAAAATTAGACATGTCAATTTAAAATCTTTTGAAGTATTTTTTATTTTACATGCTATTGTAAGGGGCATACATGGAACAACCCTAAATATATATAATAATTAAATAATATCACTGGAAGCACAACACATAAGGAGTATTATCACAAAGGTCTTACTAATCTATCATATTAAATACTGCCCTAGATCACAGTATGTAATCTACATGACTAGAAAATAAATTGCATCATAAATTCATTACTTGTCAATTTTTTGCTAAAATATTTCAGAGCACAAAGAATGTAAATTACCTGAGCAGATAACTAGCATACCAAGTAATCAGATTCAATGTGATATAATTAAAAATGCTTACCACCATTGTTTAGTGGAATAATTGAGAGCCTTTTAGCAAAAAGGGTTTGCCCAACTGTTAAGTAATGACAATGAAAAATTTTATTTCCTAATGATCTCATCTAAAACACATTATATTTGACAGAATATAAATACATTTGAATATAATAGGCATATAAGAATACTAATTATGGCTACCTTCTTTCACAAATAACAAATGACCTTTGAACATAACTCTGAAGAGTTTTAAATGTTTTTTGAAACCTCTTTTCCATTTAGGATTAAGCAATAATATACAACAATACATAGTAAATGTAAGTACTTTACTATTTTGGAGAGAAAACTATCTTAGAAAGAAAGTCTATCAACTTCACTTGCCATCCAAATTGAAAACAAATTTGAAGAGGGATATAACTTTACTCTTAAGATCCCTCTACACTAAACTAAAATTTATTCTAAATTTTCACATTTGACAAAGACAATAATATCAAAGAGCAGCCCACAATTCCCTAAAGGAATGATGTCAATTGGTATTTCTTAAATTAATTCAGTGACCTACAATAATGTGAGTTCTTGATACATAATGTCTGTCAGTAAGCAATACAAAAATTTCAAAACCACTTCTAATGTCTGAAGTCCCAAAATTAAAGAAAAAAATACACATCTAAAGGAATTCCATAGTTCCTATTTCTCTTTACATCTGTGCTTATATTAATATCAAAAAAATTAAAATTACACCAGGTATAGATTGCTAGAACTAGAATTCCACAAATTAAATACAAGTTTGACCAAAATTTCTGATTATATATTATTAGTAATCTTTCTGAGTTAGAACATTACAAGTCTGTGAAAGTCCTTTTACCAATGATGGTATAGTGAATTCCACATGTACATATACAGCTCATACTTATTACTTAATAGAAAATATGCAACAACATCCTTTGACAAAGATTTCAAAAGTCTCAAGAAATAGAAATGCTCAAACTTAAAGGATATATCTTTTATCTCTGACCTCTGTTCTACTTTCATTGTTCCCAAATATGTATATCCTCCAACACAAAACCAGCTAAATAATCTGAAACAGAAATATCCAATTATAGCATTTTAACAAAAGCCCCCACATATTAGATTATATAAAAAATTTTAAAATACCATTCAAAAGAATGTACTAAAATTGTAATTAGAACTTTACACTCAAGACTAAGAAAATTTAACATGATAAAATAAACTCTACAAAATAATTATTAAAGTATATTATCAGAGAACTAGTATGTCTAAAACTACAGGAAATCAGAATATTACCTATTTGGACTCTTACATGAACCATTTGTCCACTTAAACCCAGAGGTGAAATGAGGAACCTTAAATGGAAACCTCTCCACATTCTCTGAGTTTCTATCCTGTCTCACTGGATATTCCTTCTCATAACCCTGTCTCCATTCTCCCATTATTTCAAAGGTCTAAGAGTTAATACTACCTTAGGACTCAGCTATGGTTTAGATCTCTTCTGTCTCTACTCACTGTTAAGGTTAGAGGTCAATAAACCATTGATTGTAGGACAAATCTAGCTTAGTACCTATAAAGTTTTACTGTAAAACAGCCATACCCATTGGCTTAATTGTTTATACGTTCTATAACATTATAAGATCAGAGATGAGTAATTATAAAAATTATAAAAACTACTTAAAATGTTTGTGAGCTTCTCAGGAAAGTTTTGTCAATTCCTATCTAAGGGATGTCTTGCAGACACATAGCTTTACTATGTTGAATATTACATATTGAATATTACATATTCAGAATATTACATATTCTGACAACTTCCAAAATACTGTTTTCAGTCCTGATCTAGATTTACATTCCCTCTTTTCAAGACACATATATTCTTGGATGCCTAATGGATAAAAACGTAGCATATCTAAAACATAAAAATTCTATTTCTACCACCCTACCTACTCCTATATACATTTCCATTCATGCACAATTACTTAGGCCAAAAATCATAGAATCTTCTTCGACTCTTACTCTCAGATTCTCTATTCCAACCATCAAGAAATTATATTCTCAAAATTCATACAATTCTGGCCACATCCTACCTGCTGCCACCCTAACTCAAGTCACAACCGTTTTTCACCAACAATATTTATCGGAGCCTTATTTCTGCTCTAGGTTCCTTACATGCTATTTTTTACAGAGAATCTAGAATGATCATAGAATTACACTACTGAAAATATTGCAAAGGCCAGGTAGGGTGTGTCCCTTTGTTATATTTGCTCTCTTCCCCCTGATTCTTGTTACTCTGTATAGGTCTCTACTGTTAAGAATAGTTCTGCTGGGCTAGGGATGTGGCTCAAGCGGTAGCATGCTTGCCTGGCATGCCAGCGGCCCAGGTTCCATCCTCAGCACCACATACAAACAAAGATGATGTGTCCGCCGAGAACTAAAAAATAAATATTAAAAAAATTCTCTCTCTCTCTCTTAAAAAAAATAGTTCTGCCTAAAATCACTGCTCTTCCTTTTCTATCTATCTCTTTCCCCAGATATCTAGTTGGCTCACTTCCTAATTTTATTCAGGTCTCTCCTCAAACATTATTTCAAAATAGAGGTCCTTTCTTAATCAATCTCTCTATAACATTGCTAGAGTTGGATTCCATGCAAAATAGATTATAAGACTCTTGAAATTTGCACACATTTTGGGGAGAGTTGAAGCTGGGTAGGTAGAGGAAGAAACAGAACCACATTATAGAGGCTTTGTCCACAGGAATCTCTGGAGTGCAAAGAGAATTGCAGAAAGGCAGAATTGTTAGAGGGGCTGGGTCTTAGAGCCCATATGTTAATGCATCCTAAGATTAAGGGTATCACCAGAGAAGTGTAACCTTGGGTGCAGTGAAATTAGAGAAAGATGAATTAAAAACAAAATGATATACTATTTCACATTCACTAGAATTGCTATAAACAAAAATAAAATAACAAATGTTAACAAGATGTGGAGAAAACAGAATATGTATTGCAGGTAGAAATGTAAAATGGCACATGTAGCTGCCTGGGAAAAAATTCTGGCAGTTTCTTTAAAAGTTAAATAAATTTATCATATAACTCAGTAGTTTTACATCTATAAATCTCCCTAGGAAAAATGAAAACCTGACTCCAAAAAGACTTGTAAAAGTATATTTGAATCAGTATTTTTGATAATACCTAAAAACTGAAAACAAAAGTCTGTCAAAAGGTATATATTAATAAAATCAGGTACATTTATACAAGGAATACTATTTAGTCATAAAAAGGAACAAAATATTGATACATGCTATAAAATGGGATGAACCTCAGAAACGTTATGCTCAATAAAAGAAGGCAACACAAAAAAATCATTGTATGGTTCACTTTAAAAGAAATATATACACAAAGGGCAAATCCATTGAAACACAGGAGGTGCATTAATGGTTGACTGGGATTAGTGGGTAATAAGGAGAATAAGTACATAGAGCCAATGTTTGGGGGATAATAAAAACATACTAAAATTTGATGAAGGTGATGAACACAACTCTAAATTCACTATATATAACTGATTTCTATGCTTAGCATCGGTTTTTATGGGATGTAAATTGTGTGTTGATAAAATGTAGGGGAAAAAGAAAAAAGATCTTTCACTAAGTGTTTCTTGACTTAATTAAAGTAATAATGATGATGATAGCTAATACCCAGTATGCTAGAAGTCAAGAATTATTCCAAGTGTTTTACATATATAAATTCATTTAATCTTTTTTTTTTCTTAAATTATAAAGAAGTTTATTTTGACTCATGATCCTGGTTCAAAGTTGAGGGATTACATCTGGTGATGGCCTTCTGGCACCTCAGAGAATGTGGAAAAGACCTAGTCAAACTGTCTTTTAGAGTAGACCCACAAATGAGATAAACCCATGAATCTACCAATCCATTAACTGCATGTATTGGTTAATTCATTATTTTTTGTTAATTAAATTATTTGTTTTAATTAGGTATACATGACAGCAAAATGCATTTTGATTCATTGTATACAACCACAGCACAACTTTTCATTTCTCTGGTTGTACATGATGTAGCATCGCACCATTAAGTGCAGACATATATGTACCTAGGGTAATGATGTCCATCTCATTCCACTATCCTTCCTGCCTCCATGCCCTCTCCCCACACACCCCCTTCTCGTTGCCCCATTTTTCCCATGCCACACCATCCCTTTATGGATCAGCATCCACTTATCAGGGAGAACATTTGACCTTTTGTTTTTTGGGATTGACTTATTTCTCTTAGCATGATATTCTCCAACTCCATCCATTTACCTACAAATGCCACAATTTTATTCTCTTTTAATGCTGAGAAGTATTCCATTGTGTATATAAACCACAGTTTCTTTATCCATTCATCTACTGAAGGGCATCTAGGTTGCTTCCACAGTTTAGCTATTGTGAATTGAGGTGCTGTAAACATTGATGTAGTAATCTTTATCAATCCTAGAAGCAAAATAATTTTATACCTATTTCAGAGATGGAATAACTGAAGCACAAAGAAATTAAATAATATATCCAAGGTCACAAAGCTAAATATACTACAAATACATTAGCTTATATTAATAAATGTAAATAACTCTAACTTTATATGCTAAGCAATAACATTTATCCATATTACTAGCAAAATTAGAAAATGACATCAAATATGGTTAAACATGGTAAGTTGAATATAAAGAACACTTAAAGTCAGTCCAATAAGTAACCAACTTGCAAATCTTTTGATTATCTCTAGTAGTCATTGACACTGGTAATAATATGTGTTCTTTATACAATAGTTTATATTCATAGACTATATTATTATAAACAAATATAAAGAATGCACATGATCTAATCTACTAAATACTATATTCAAACAGATACAGAAATATCACTATGGTATATATAAAGACAATTTTATTCAGCAAGAGTCATGCATAAACATAAGCACAAATACTGAGTTACACACTCTATTTTTCTAGTTTAACATGTCACAAAATTGTAGGTATAACATTGCTCTTACAACTGAAGAACACAATGGGACAAGATAACATGACAGTGTGTCTTATCATTTTCATAAGAAAGTTTAGTAGTAAATTTCACATGGCAGTAAACCAATATGAACGGAAAACTTGGCAACACTAACTTACTGTGTATCTCCCAATAAAACACTATTAAAATTTAGAGAGAGTACTAAATAAAAGACATGATAAATAAACCACTAGTACGTAGTTAATATTTAACAAAAAAAAACCTAAGGCATATAAATGATAGGCAAGCCTCTAATATTTGACCACAATGTATTTGAAACAGTCTAATAAAACACAATACACAGACAGTAAAGGAAAGTGAATGTGTAACTAAAATCACATTCACCTTCAATATCTTTGCAGTCTAGGGCTAAAAAACCTACATCAGCACTTTCTGTCTAAATGATATATTCATGCAAACCTAGAATAAAAGTCATGCTAAAAAATATTCCATTTATAACAGAATAAATGTTTCTAAGTGATGACAAGCTTCTGTCATTTAAATTGCTTTTATGTAGAAATATTCTTCAGTAAATATTTCCTCTAGTATTTTATTAGGAAACTTTATAATTAATGTTTCAAGCTAATAATTAAACAACTTTTGTGTGTGTTAGCTATACACATTAATAGTATATTTATTTAAGGCATTCACTTAAAGTTGAAGAATCCATTCCACAATGGAAAATCAACCCCTACTCTTAAATCTTAAGTGTATAACATATCTACCTAAAAAGCAATGCATCAATAATAAATTTATGATTCAGTATGGACATCAGACCATATCTAAAAATTTGTAAGTCTATGTAACCAAGAACATGAAATAATCCCCCTGTTTAACATATAACAATGAGCCACTCTCATAATTCAACATGTAATATGGTAAGAACCATCAAAACAGCATGGGTTTGTTTTTAGAAAAACTGTATATGTTTTTAAGAAAAGCTGCATATGTTTTCAATGTAATTTTAAGAAAAGCTGTATATGTTTTTAAGAAAAGCTCTAGGTTTTTAATGTAATGAATGGTGTACAAAAACATCGACAGAAAAATTAATATTTTTTACTTGTGAATGGACCTTTATTTTATTTATTTATATGCAGTGCTCAGAATCAAACCTAATGCCTCACACATCTAAGCAAGCACTTGACCACTGAGTCACAACCCCAGCCCTTAGATAAAAATTTTTAAATGACCTACCAAGCATCTTAACTTTTGTGAAAAATGTAATAGTTTGTTTGGCTTTCTTTATAAAAAGTTTGATATAACATTTATTAAATAATCTTACTGCCTTATACAAAGAATCTATGCAATCCCTGACACAATATATAATAACAGCTTGCTCTAAAGATTAACTAAATTCTATGTTCAAGTTTAAAGCAAGTATATTCACTACAATGAATTTAAGGGTTAAAAATAACTATACTAAACTGCTATAGAACTGCCCTCAAAAGATGTAATGAATTAGAAAAGTGGGGAAAATATAAAAAGGTTTTTCAGATATTGGAAAAAGAAAGGACTGGCCTGTATTATTCGGAGAAGCAAAATAAATCAGGTGATTTCTAAGACTGCCTATTGTTGAGAGCCACAGCCAAAGGAGCCCCAGCAAACTTCCAGCTGCCAGCAAACTTCCAGCTGCCAGCTGATGATTGGCTCACAGCGGCCCCAGCAACATCTAGCTGATTGGCTCCTCTGCGGTGATGTTCATTGGGCTGTTTCCCTGCCCTTCAGACTGCCAGCTGATGATTGGCTCACAGCGGCCCCAGCAACATCTAGCTGATTGGCTCCTCCATGGAGCTGCTCATTGGGCTGTTTCCCTGCCCTTTCAGACCACGGAGCTGCTCATTGGGGGACTTCTTTGGCTCCGCCCATGCGACCCAGCCAATCAGCCTCAAGAACAGGAGGATTGTGGGAGGTGGTGAGGTTGGTGTGGGTGAGAGGCTTGTGGAAGCCGGTGGTGGCAGTTGGGCTCTGAGGGTTTTTTTCCTGAGGAGCTGTTTTGCTTGGCATTTGTAGTTCTAAAAATAAAGTTAGTTTCTTTTGACAAGTGGCTCCTGAATTGTGCCCAGCCAGACTGCGGCATGGCTCGCACGGGAAGTGACTGAGGGTAAGTAAACTGCTCGCCCCTGAGGGCAGGGCGAGAGGATGGGTAGCCATTCTAAGTTTACTCTTTTGTTTTGCTTCATTTTTGTTTTAACTTGCCTGTCCCTGGAGATGAGTGAGAGGGAAGAAAAACCGCTCACATCTGAGGAAAAACTATTTGCGTCTGAGGAACAGATAGGGAGAAAGGATGGATGCACATGTCAGGAGGATAGAAAGGCTATAATGAATTTTTGTTGTTCCATTTTTATTGCATTCTGTCTCGGTTTTGTTTGGCGTCATCTTGTTGGGTTGTATTATAGTAGAAATACGGGATCAGCAATTAGTAAAAAACAAACCAAAAGAGTGTTAAGTAAATTGTTAGAGCAAGGAGGCTTCCCAGTAAAATCAAGAGCAGTCAGGGCATACGTTGATATAATACAAAAATGTAGCCCATGGCTTTTTAAGGAGGAGTTGCTAGATATATCACAATGGAACCATCATGGTGAAGATTTAAAAATAGAAAAGAACAACCCAGGGACAATGCCAGTTGGCACATTGCCATTGTGGACGAACGTATCTGGTTTGCTTAGTCCAAAGCCTTCAGTTCAGACAAAGGTAGAGGAAGGAGAAGACATAATGATTCAAGTAAAAGAGAAGGTCTGTCAAGTTAGTCAGAAAGAGGAAAAGATTCAAGTACAAGAGAAGGTCTTTCGAGCTAGTGAGACAGAGGAAGAAAGTTTAGAGCAGAAAAAGTCATCAGGGGAAAAGTTACAACAGGAGACTGCTAATAACACCTTTCTATCAGAGAGCAAAAGTGTCCAACCAACAGCACCACCTCTACAGGAGACTGCTACTAACAGCATTCTATCACCAGAGGGCATAAGTGTCCAATCAACAGCACCACCTCCATATGCTAGGAGACCCCCAACCCCCGCAGTTGATAGTTGGGATCCTGAGACAGGATCTCAAGTATGCCCTGTATTTGAGGTAGGAGGGCAGCGAATTCACCAGGGTTTAAATTTCAAATCAGTGAAGGAGCTAAAAGAAGCTGTAACAACCTATGGTCCTCAAGCACCCTTCACTGTAAGCTTGGTCGAATCCATTACCAACTTAAACATGATGCCAGCAGATTGGGCTAATGTTTGTAAAGCTGTGCTAACTGGAGGACAATACCTGTTATGGAAGGTTGCCAATGAGGAATTTTGCAAGGAGACGGCTAGGCCAAATGCAGCAGCTGGTTATCCTCAGAGAAATCTAGATATGTTGTTAGGAAAGGGACCTTATGAGGATCGGCAGCAACAAATTGCATATGATCCTGGTGTATATTTACAAATTGCTGTAGATGCAGTTAAGGCATGGAAGACTTTACAAGGACATGGAGGTTTACAAGGTCAATTATCTAAGATAATACAAGGAGCTAATGAACCTTATGCTGAATTTGTAGATAGGCTTATTCAAACAGCTACCAGAGTTTTGGGGAATACAGAACAAGCAATGCCATTAATAAAACAACTGGCTTATGACCAAGCGAATCCTTGGTGCAGAGATACCATTAGACCATGGAAACAGGAAGATTTAAACACATATATTAAATTATGTAGAGACATTAATGAACAAGAGCAAGTCATGGCAGCTGCAGTAAAACAGGCTTCAGATGCCAGAGACATATTAATGAACAAGGGCAAATTGTGGCAGCTGCAGTAAAACAGGCTTTATATGCCAGGCCAAGAACATGCTACAATTGTCAACAAACAGGACATTTTAAAAGGAATTGCCCCATAGGAGGAGGGTTTAACAAAACTAGGTATCAAACGAGTAGAATACCGGGTATTTGCCCATGATGCCGTAGAGGGAGACATTGGGCTAATGAATGCCGTTCTCAAACCACCATAGAGGGTACTCCATTATATTGGGCTAATGAATGCCGTTCTCAAACCACCATAGAGGGTACTGCATTATCAAAAAACGAACAAGGACAAGGTGTTTATCCACAATATCGTGGACAAAGGCATCGGGCTCCGTTGCCAAAAAATGGACAGGGGTCCCCAATGCTCCAGGGCCCCAAACCACAAATATATGAAGCACTGGAGGAACCCAGCAACCCCAGCAACCCCATCAGGGTAGTGCCCAGAACATCAGATCCCTCATCAGACAAACCAGAGGGAGCGCAGGGTTGGACATCTGCGCCTCCGCCAGATCAGTACTAACTCCAGAGATGGGAGTTCAAATAATTCCCACAGAGGTGAAAGGACCTCTTCCCAAAGGAATAGTAGGCTTATTATTGGGACGCAGCTCTTCTACTCTAAAAGGACTTTTGATAAGTCCTGGGGTAATTTATCCTGATTATGAAGGTGAAATAAAAATTATAGCCAGTTCTCCAAAGGGTATATCAATAATTTCACCAGGAGATAGAATAGCACAGTTACTAATAATACCAAGCCTACATGAAAAATTTTCCAGTCAGGCTGTAGAAAGAGGTTCCAAGGGATTAGGCTCCACAGGTGTAGATTGGGCTATGCTTTCTTTAAATTTAGATTCTCGCCCCATGCTAAAACTAAATATTCAAGGACATGAATTTAATGGGCTACTGGATACAGGTGCAGAACTTAGCATCATCTCTCATCAAGAATAGCCAAAACATTGGCCATTACAACAAGCCACTCAAACGCTTCGAGGCCTAGGAGTGGCGACTAATCCCGATAGAAGTGCAATGGTATTAGATTGGAAGGATCCTGAAGGATGTGAAGGAACTATACAGCCATATGTATTGGATCATCTTCCTGTAAATTTATGGGGACGAGATGTCTTAGATCAATTAGGTTTGACATTAACAAATAATATCAATCAATATGCACCCACTATTATGGCTAGACAAGGTTTTAGGAAAGGAAAAAGATTAGAAAAACAAGAACAAGGTATAGCAGCACCAATACAAATAAATCAAGAAACAGACAGACATGGGTTGGATTTTCACAAAGGGCCACGGAGACAATAAAAATTACATGGAAATCAGAAAGACCAGTATGGGTTCCTCAGTGGCCCTTAACTAAAGAAAAGATACAAGTAGCCCATGATCTGGTCAAACAACAATTGTGGAAGGACATATACAACCTTCTGTATCTCCCCATAATACTCCCATTTTTGTCATCAAAAAGAAATCTGGTAAATGGAGATTATTGCAAGATTTAAGAGCCATTAATAATGAAATGGTCATTATGGGACCTGCTCAATCGGGGATTCCTCAATTGTCTGCTTTGCCAAAAACTTGGTATGTTTTAGTTATAGATATTAAAGATTGTTTTTTTTCAATTCCAATTCATCCTGAGGATAGTCCACGTTTTGCATTTACTATCCCTGCACTAAATCATGAAGGTCCTGATCAGAGATATGAATGGAAAGTACTCCCTCAAGGGATGGCTAACAGCCCAACTATGTGTCAAATTTATGTTAACAAAGTAATCCAGCCACTTAGAAATCAAAATCCTGAGCTACAAATATTTCACTATATGGATGATATATTATTAGCACACAAAGCTAAAAACACATTGCTAGAATGTTATGCCACACTTACAAACTTATTAAAAAATTATAATCTAGAGATAGCAATATATAAAGTACAATTAAATTTTCCAGTTAATTATTTAGGAGTTCTATTATCCTCAACCATGGTCCGTCCACCAAAAATTCAAATATGAGTAGATCAACTCAAATCACTTAATGACTTTCAAAAGTTATTAGGAGACATAAATTGGATAAGGCCTTATCTAGGTATTCCAACAGGAGAATTGGGACCTTTATTTGATATCCTAAAAGGTCCATAAGATCCAAATTCACCCCAAATGTTAACGCCTGAAGCAAGAAAGGCATTAAAAATCATTGAAACATATATGGAAAATATGCATTTGGATAGAATTGATATAAGTTTGCCTTTATTATTTATTGTACTACCAACAAAAAATATTCCTACAGGAGTATTTTGGCAAGAAGGTCCATTATTATGGATACATTTATCTTATTCTCCTAACACTATTCTTACTAGGTATCCTGAGGCTGTAGGACAATTAATACTCAAAGGAATAAAAACAGCAAAGGCAGTGTTTGGAATTTCTCCCAATAAAATTATTACTCCATATACTATGAATCAAATTGATGAATTAGCTAATGAGTTAAATACTTGGGCAATAATCATGTGCAAATCTAATGTTTCATTTGATAACCACTTACCATCTAATCCTTTATTGTCTTTTTGGTCATTGCATCCTGTAATTTTTCCAAAAATGACAAGAAAAACACCTATCATGAATGCTCCAAATATATTCACTGATGGGTCAAATAATGGTACAGCAGCAATAGTTAGACCTGATCAAACTTTTACATTTTTAGTTCCCAAACAATCAGCTCAAAAGGTAGAGCTTAATGCAGTATTACAAGCTTTTGTGATGTTCAAAGATTCTGTATTTAATTTATTTTCTGATAGTCAGTATATAGTTAATGCTATAATATCCCTTGAAGATGCTGGTAGGATTTCCCCTTCTTCTACTGTTTTCTCTTTGTTTTCCACTATACAAAGTTTAATCTGGGACAGAAAAGATCTATTCTTTATAGGACATATCAGGGCACATACAGGATTGCCTGGAGCCCTTAGTTTGGGCAATGATTTAGCAGATAAAACTACACATGACATACATATTTTCTCTACACTAGAAGAAGCTATAAATTTTCATAAAAGGTTCCATGTCAATGCTAATACTTTACAAAAGTGTTTTAAAATAACTAAGGAACAAGCTAGACAAATAATAAAACAATGTCAAAATTGTGTGACCTTTTTCCCACAAGTTAATCTTGCAGTCAATCCTAGAGGATTGATACATAACCATATTTGGCAGATGGACGTCACACACTTGCCAGAATTTCGAAAATTAAAATATTTGCATGTTACAGTTGATACTTCTTCTGAATTTTTGATGGGCTCCCTTCATGCCGGAGAAAACACTAAAGATGTTATAGCTCATTGCTTACAAAATTTTGCCACTGTGGGCATTCCAAAACAGTTAAAAACAGATAATGCCCCTGGTTATACGTCTACCTCTTTTAAACAATTTTGCTCATCATTTGGCATTACTCATATAACAGGAATCCCATACGATCCACAGGGACAAGGCATAGTTGAAAGAGCTCATCAAACTATTAAAATGTACTTATTAAAGCAAAAAGACGGAGTTGGGAAAGGGTATATATTCCCCAAAGATAAACTTAAAATAATCCTTTTTACTCTAAACTTTTTAAATTTGGATTCATCAGGACTTAGTGCTGCAGAAAGGCACATGTGTCCAAAAAATGTACATAAGCCCAAGGTACTTTGGAAAGATATTCTAACAGGACAATGGAAAGGTCCTGACCCAGTAATTGGAGTCGGGGGCCTGTTTGTGTGTTTCCACAGGGAGAACAACAGCTGATTTGGATTCCAGAGAGATTAACTAAAGCGATTTCTACAAACCAAAAAGAAGATGATTTAGCTCAAATCCATAACAGCTGATATACAAAACTCCAATTTGGCTATCTTTACATCTGCGACAGAACCAGGATGCTTTTTTCAATATCTGTTTTATTATTGCCCTTTCCCATATCATGAAGTTCTATTTTGTTTTTTGAGCTCATACAGACCTAGGTTAATGTTTTGCTGATCAGTTCTATTTTTTTTTTTTTGACTATAGAGTTTTTAAACATTGCAATGGAGATTTCACCTATAAAAAGTTATAAGGCCTTTACTATTATGTTATGTGTTGTATGTACTATATTATGTGTGCACACTTGTGTTTTGTCTTATATGTTTGAATGTACATATGTCCATATATCATATATGATGAGCGCTCATGAAAAAATGGATCCAAATATCTTTTTTTTATTCACGTGATTTAAATGGTTTAATTTAAATTGGGTAAATAACTGTTAAGAATTGTTTTAATATGTAAACAAAAAAGGAGGTTAACAGATCTGTTTGTTTACTTTCACCTATCCTTTTCATTATATTTAATAATTCTCTTCAATATAATGTAAATTGTTAAGAAAATTGTTTTCTTTTAGTGCCTTCTGGAATGTTACATAATTTTTTCTTTAGCCATTATTGCCAGAATTCTTATCTTCATCCCTGTGCCAGTGAAGACAAAGATAAAACTACTCTACAGTTTCTGCAATAGCCATCACTGAACCGCTTACAGAACTTGCTTAAACTATGTGTCACTTGTATGCATTGTTAACTATCTGTTGATGCAGCGACTTGTGGTAGTGTTGGGGTATTTTTGCTGATGATATCAGTGGTACAATTTTTCCAACAAGAGCCATCAATTGGCTTGGTGTATCTTCCTCCCTTCTGCTTGTCATGATCATTCAGCTAAAATTTGGGGGCCAACAGAGGTAAGGCAAAGAACCTCACCCCCCCCCCCCCCGCTGGTACAAAGACCTCTCCACAGGTGTGGCTGTATACTGGACCAGTAGTCAATGACGGGTAAGATCCAATTACAATGGTACCAACCTAAGACAGGAGGCTGACGCCCTGAGGTCAGCTCATCCGAAGACGGGTAAGGACCATATGTAGTATTGGACAACCTAAGGCAGGCATGGTCCCTAAGCCACATGCTTGTTGTTTAAACAGAGAGGGGGAGATGTTGAGAGTCACAGCCAAAGGAGCCCCAGTAAACTTCCAGCTGCCAGCAAACTTCCAGCTGCCAGCTGATGATTGGCTCACAGCGGCCCCAGCAACATCTAGCTGATTGGCTCCTCCACGGAGCTGCTCATTGGGCTGTTTCCCTGCCCTTCAGACTGCCAGCTGATGATTGGCTCACAGCGGCCCCAGCAACATCTAGCTGATTGGCTCCTCCACGGAGCTGCTCATTGGGCTGTTTCCCTGCCCTTTCAGACCACGGAGCTGTTCATTGGGGTACTTCTTTGGCTCCGCCCATGCGACCCAGCCAATCAGCCTCAAGAACAGGAGGATTGTGGGAGGTGGTGAGGTTGGTGTGGGTGAGAGGCTTGTGGAAGCCAGTGGTGGCAGTTGGGCTCTGAGGTTTTTTTTCCTGAGGAGCTGTTTTGCTTGGCGTTTGTAGTTCTAAAAATAAAGTTAGTTTCTTTTGACAAGTGGCTCCTGAATTGTGCCCAGCCAGACTGCAGCATTCTATATTTTAACTTAGATATAAAGTCCAGACAATGATATAATAGGGATGGGGAACCCAGAAAGAGCCTCATGGACCAAAGAAATTCAGAAACACACTGGAGTTTGATGCAGCTGCGATGGCTAAAATTTACCTGAACAATGTAAATCCTAACATTCATTATCTAATTTAATTTAAAAAAAAAAAAAAAGGTTTGGCACAGGCCAAAAAAAAAAAAAAAGCAGGAAAATATTACCCAAAAATCAAATGAAAAATCAATCTAAAAAATACAACCTGGAGCTAGGGTTGTAGTTAGTGGTAAAGCACTTGCCTATCATGCGTGAGGCACTGGGTTCAATTCTCAGCACCACATACAAATAAAATAAAGGTACACTGACTACTAAAAACTATTTTTAAAAAAGTACAACTTGGGAGCTGAGGAAATAGCTCAGTGGTAGAGCACATGTGTTATGGTTCATAAAATGTCATGTGTGAGACAATGCAAGAAAGTTTAGAGGTGAAATGATTGGGTTTTTGGAGTTTTAACCTAATCAGTGTTAATCCTCTGATTAACTGGATTAAATGAATGGTAACTATAGGCAGGTAAGGTGTGACTGGAAGAGGTGGGTCTCTGGGGCTGTGCCTTAGGGGTATATATTTTGTGTGCTGAGCTTAGCTTTACTCTGCTTCCTGATAGGAAGTCGTGAGCTTCTTTTCTCTGCCACACCCTTCTACCATGATGTTCTGCCTCACCTTGGGCCCTGAGGAATGGAGCCTGTGACCTCTGAAACCATGAGCTCCAAATCAACTTTTCCTCTTCTAAAATTGTTTTTGTCAGGTCTTTTGGTCACAGCTCTGGAAAAAGCTGACCAAAACAATGCTTAGCACGTGCAAGGTGCTGGGTTTGATCTCCAGTTCCAAAAATAAACAAACAAAAAATAAAATAAAATTTTCACATAATTTCTGTGTGGCAGGTAGAATTCTATGAAGGTATCCTGATGCATACTCTATCATACAACAGAGAATAAAATATAAGAACAAATCGGGGAGGAATGTTTAAAATTCTACTTAGGATTTTGGAAATTATTACTAAGCTATAATTTTTTTAAAAAAATTAACATATACAAGTGTTAGTCTGCAAAAAAAAAAGTAAAGAGAAACAAAATTTTTTTACTTTGCAAATAAAACATGACATGAGTCCTTACTTTATGAATAAATTTCTACAAAAGTTTCAAAAACAGAGTCAATATTCATATATTTCTGCATTCTTGTCTCTATATTAGGGGAAAAAAATGAGGTCCAGCCTAATCAACCAACATTAAAGACAAAAATCCTTTATACCATTATCAAGTGGCACATCTTGTATCACAAAATTAAAATTCTGGTAGGTGAGGCTCATCATTAAAAAAGGTATTATCTAGTAACCCCCACACAAAAAAAGCAATTCTTAGTGTATACAGTAATTGAGAATGTAATTAGATTTAATGCTATTGAAATAATTAATTGCATTGAAATTATTGTAATAATAATTATCTATTTATATATGCCAAGATCTAAAAATCCAAAAAATTATATTAAAATTGTATATGTATGTATATTTTTTCTATCATTTCAAATCATTAAGTTATTAATAAACAGTATGCATACATACCTATAAAAAAGATTGTGGTTAGAATAAATGGATAGCAATAAAGAATTACTATCAAACTTGCAAAAAAAATGGTACAATCACTGATATAGAAGAAAATAATAAACATTTAAGATCTAAAGATTTTCATGACTTTATTTTTATGACTAAAAAGGTAAAAATGTATTTGATTTTCTGTTTGTTTTCTTTTCTCATCAAATTATAGTTTTAAAACAAAACACTGATATAAGCCTCATTGATACAAAGTTTTATTTTTCATCCATTATTTAAATTCAATGTTTCATCAGACTCAATTTAGAGTATTTGTACTGGACTATCTTACTAACATTAAAAATAAATAAATGTGGGCTGGGGTTGTGGCTTAGTGGTAGAGTGCCTGCCTAGCTTGGGTGAGGCACTGGGTTCAATGCTCAGCACCACATAAAAATAAATAAATAAAAATAAAGGCATTGTGTCTACCTACAAATATATATATATATATATATATATATATATATATATATATATATATATATATATTTATATATATTTAAAAAAACAAATAATTGTGGCTCAGTGGTAGAGTGCTGGCCTCGCACATGTGAGGCACTGGGTTTGATCTTCAGTACCGCATAAAAATAAATAAACAAAATAAAAATATTGTGCTTATCTATAAAAAAATATTTAAGAAATGCAAGTTCATATATGCACACAAAAGAGTATAAAAAACTAATGAATGGAATGGAATACTGACACATGCTAAAATGTGGATGAACCTCAAAAACACAGTAAGTAAAAGAAACCAGACACAAAAGTCCTCATACTGTATTATTTCAGTTACATGAAACATCCAGAAAAAGTAAATCCAGACAGGTAGAAGATAAGTGATTTCCAGGGCTTAGGGGAGGGGAAACAGGTAGTAACTGCTTGTTGGATATAGAATCCTCCTCTGGGATAATGGAAATGTTTTAGATCTAGATAGAGGTGATGCAGCATTTTGAAGGTTCTAACTGCCACCAAATCATACAATTTTAAATGGTTAACTATACTAAGTAAATTTCACCAATTAAAAAATTAATCTAATCTAGCTAAATATTAATTATAATTATTACATATACATGTGTAGAGACTATCTAGTCCCAGCTTTGTCAACACTCAACTATGTAAATAAAGATAAATAGCAAATTTTCCAGCAACGTGGGAGGCTGAGGCAGGAGGATATCAAGTTCCAGTCTAGTCTTAGCAATTTAGCCAGGCCCTAAGCAACTTGGCAAGATCTTGTCTCAAAAAGGGTTGGGGATGTGACTCAATGGCTAAACATACCTTGGTTTAATCCCCAATACACCCCCCCAAAAAAAATAGCAAATGAACTGAAAATTATTTACTGGCCCCTTAAACTACACATTATGCTTGAAACTACACATTAATACACTGCATTAACAGTACGGAAAATTTTCTACCCAATACTAGGCATATAATGAATAAAATACACAGTCTTTCAGAAAATTATATGTAATGATACACCATGATATACACTAACTGTACTAAACAATATGTGTGATTTCTTTTTATGCGACCAATTAAATATCCATGAGTTAGCATGTAATACCGTGTCCTAACAAGACTACAATTTAGTCCAAAATTTGAAATCCAGTTTAGATCACTAGGATTAGCAAACTATTATATTTCACCACATAATCATCGCAAATTTTATGGTGAATTTTTTTGAAAATATGTGGAGTGCTACTGTTATTTGATGCTTTAAATTTTTTTAAAATTGTGTTAAAAATAATTTATTGCTAGGCAGGTATGGTGGCACTCACCTGTAGTCTCAGCAGCTAAGGAAGCTGAGGCAGGCGATCTCAAGTTCAAAACCAGACTCAGCAACTTAGTGAAACCCTGAGCAACTGAGCAAGACCCTGACTCAAAATAAAAAATAAAAAGGGCCGGATAGGTGGCTCAGTAGTGAAGTACTCCTGGGTTAAATCCCCAGCATGCTTCACCCCAAAAGCATCTATTACTAAACTATTTGTGGTATAAGACTAGAATAAATAGAATATTCATGAATATATGTTAATGCAGTGGCAGAAATTCTGCAGTGAAATAGGGTTCATAGGTAAGTAGTCAAATAAAATATTGAGTATGTCAACTAAATAATTCACTTTCCCTTTGTCTGGAAATTTCTTAAAAGAAAAATAAAAAAGATTTCAAGCAAAAGATTTTAACCCATAATTTAGGATTTTTCAATAAAATTGACTCAAGATTATTTGCAATAAGAGTAAAATATGTTAACCAAAAGGAACACTTTAAAGGTATTTTTTTAGTTTACTGTAGTTCTGTCAGCGTAATACTGTCCATAATATGAAAATCACTTGCTTTGCTTATAGACAAAAAACAAATCATATATGATACAAAATTTAGGCTGCAATTAAAAGTCTACTATCTCAATGACATCAAAAGTTCAACAGAAAAAGATACAATACAAGTCTTTACTAGGATAAAATAAGCATTAATTTTATTAAATATATTTATAAATTAGATGTTAAATCTACACTATCCAACAGTAATTATTAATTACATGTATCTATTTAAATTGATAGCAATTTAAATTTACTAAATCAAAGATTCAGTTCCTCAGTTGCATTAACCACATTTTAAGCATTCAATACAACAGTTGTATAAAGCAAGTAGCTACCATATTGGACAGCACAGATATTAGAGACATTCATCATTGCAGAAATAGCAATTGTTTGGCAGAGGTAGATTTATCATCAAACTCATAATGAAGCTTAAGCTTCAGGGCTCCTCAGTTTCAAAGATCCCTTCAGAACCTGGAAGGAGCCTTGGCAATACATTTACATGATTACATATTTTGGGAAAAAAATGATATATTTTAAGCATAAATTATCTTTCTCTTTTCATTCCCTCTTCTCTCTCTTGTGTCAGGTGGTGGGAATAACAGCAAGCAACTTGGGGATTAAGCAAAGGGGAAGGTGAATTAGAACAGAGTTTGGGTTTTCTGGGATATACAGACATAGTTCTGTCATTTCCATAGGTAGTTAATTACTGCTATCTATTCCAGTACAGGAATTACTTTTGGAATACACCACCTTTTTCTCACTGCTAAATAACCTGGAGTCATGATATAAAGGTGTAGAGTCAGAATCTATGGGGATGCGAATACCTTCAATGGAAATTAGGACTAGAGGTATGCAATAAGTGGAAAAGAATCAAAGTCTGAAATGTACATAGCCAGAAGCTAATCTGTGGGAAATTCTTACAAGCAGGAAACATAAAAAAATATAAGCAGATAATTAAGTTTTTAATCAATGCTTAGTCAATCAGAAGTGCCCTCTTATTAGAAAGTTGATAATGCATATATAATTATGAATGTACCATACATTTCATTTTTTTAAAAAAAATGAGACACATAAAAGAGAAATTCTCAGAAACCCTGTGTTTGTAGAGGACACACCTATAAGCAATTTTTCAAGAACTGAATATATATGTATGAACTTGCATGTTTTACAGATTCCAATTTCAATAATAAAAACAAATTTTATTACCATACTATATGGAAGACTAATTTATCCTTCTAAAACTCTTTGTAGAACGTTATAAAAGCATTGCCATATAGAGAGGCAATCATCATTATCCTATAGGTAAAGAAGAAGTTTAAAGGTGTGATCAACCATCTCAAAATACTATATTATAAATACTGCAATGATAATGTCATTTATCATCTTCATTAAAATTTGCAATCAGTTATGATTTCTTATTCTAAATACATTCTGACTCTTGAATGTAAATTTGTATTTGTAATTTGTATTTTTCTTTTTTTTTTTTGTGTGTGTGTGTGTGTATTTTTCCTTGACAGAGGACTCCCCCTAAATGGTCTAAGTTTCAGGTCTACATCTCTTGATTAGCCCCTGATGCTGAACAGTATCTTCCTCAAACTATATATTTATTAATTAATAATCTTTATGTTTTCATATCTTTCATTCCATATGTGTTACATTAATTACTCAGTCACAACCTTGTCATTGCATAGTAGACCTTAAAAGGGGTTAATTGTAAATACATCCTTTCTTCTCACTCTGGACTTATTTGTTATATCTTTAACCTTCAGTAAAAAAGGATCACATTTAGCACTGATATGTCATTCCTCAAATTAGGTACCATTGAACTTTGTACTGCTAATACCAGTGAAGTTCTTAATGCATTTACAGTTATGGTTATTCAAACTAACAAGGCTTTTCCTTGAATAAACAATATATTGAAACAAATGTTTGCCTGACAATACAAATTCATTAGAGAAAATAAAATACAAAAAAATGTGACTCATCTAATTACATTTAAAAGACTATTCTAAATGACACCAACATTTCTGAAACCACCTTTTTGTGTTATAAAAATGCACATACAATATAAATATAAAAACACCCAGTACCTAAATGCTACTCATGCAAATATTACCTGTTACTTTTATTTATATCATTTCATACCCTTTACACTTCAGTAAACAATACTTCAATAACATAATATCTCATTATTGTATTTCAAGATTATTCTCAATCTGAAATTGCATCAAATAAATTGTATGTCAAATTTCTAAAAGCCATAGCCACGGACAGAAATCAAATGAAATGCCTAATTTCACATAAATGGCTTAAGCTTTAAATGGATTACATTTATATGACTTCCCAGGTACACCTATTCCAAAGTGTTTTCACTTTCTGCCTCCTCTAACTGTAGTATAATGTTATCAAATATATGAGCAATTTATTGACAACCAAGGAGGAAAAAAAATCAAATATAAAATGAGAAGTCTTATAAAATAAAGAACCGAATTTTAGACTTGAAATATACATATTCTAAGAATTCTGTTTCTCTGATTTAGCCCTGACTTATTCATTTACTAAAGATAAAAAAGAAAAGGGGAAGAAGGGTGAGAGGGTAAGGGAGGGGGCAGGGGATTAGCAAGGAAGGTGGAATGTGATGGACATCATTATCCAAAGTACATGTATGAAGACTTGAATTGGGTGTCAACATACTTTATATACAAATAGAGATATAAAAAATTGTGGTATATATGTGTGCTAAGAATTGTAATGCAAAATTAAAGTACATGTATAAAGGCATGAATTGGCTCGAACATACTCTATATACAAAGATATGAAAAAAGAATTGTAATGCATTGCACTGTCGTGTATTTAAAAAAATTAAATAAAACTAAAAAAAGAAAGAAAGAAAAGAAAAATTACTTACCTGAGAGGACTGGGAACAGAGCAATAATTTATCACCCTCATTCAAAAACTATTGTATTACTCAGAGAGACAGAAAATGGAACAGTGAGTACCTGTGAGTGGGAGGGGATAGTGATTTATGATTTTATGGGTAATTAGCTAATATTTGGCTTTGGGCTATAGTTAGATATATAGAGATAGTTAAAAATCACAAAGAGTTCATAATGACAAGGGCTAGTGTCTAAACTAAGGCATGCTATATTTTAGATTGTATTGGAGACTAAAGTTCAGAATTGAAACAGCAATAGACTTAAAGACAAGAATCACATTATTATCTCAATACATGCAGAAAAAGCATGACAAAATTCAGCATCCATTCATGTTCAAAATCCTAGTTAAACTAGAGATAGTAGGAACATACCTCAACTTTGTAAAAGCCATAAATGCTAAACCCAAAGCTAACATCATTCTACGTAGACAAAAATTGAAAGCATTCCCTCTAAAAACTGGAACAAGACAGGGATGCCCTTTTGCACCACTCCTATTCAAATTCTTGAAAACCTAGCCAGAGCAAGTAGACAGAAGAAATAAACTAAAGGAATACAAATAAGAAAAGAAGAGCTCAAAGTATCCCTAATTACTGAAGACATGATTCTATATTTAGAATACTCAAAATCCTCCTCCAGAAAACTTCTAGAACTCAAACAAATTCAACAATGTAGCACTATATAAAATTGAGACCCATAAATCAATTGCATTCCTATACACCAAAAATGAATCAACTAAAAGAGAAATTAGCAAAACTATGCCATTCACAATAGCTTTAAAAAATATATTTAGGAATCAATCTAACAAAAGAGGTAAAAGAAGACCTCTACAGTGAAAATTATAAAACACTAAAGAAAGAAACTGAAGAAAACCTTAGAAGATGGAAAGATCTCCCATGTTCTTGGATAGGTAAAATTAATATTGTCAAAATAGCTATACTACCAAAACCTGTACATACTACCAAAATCTGTATAGTATACAGATTCAAAGCAATTCCTACTAAAATTCTAATGATGTTTTTCATAGAAATAGAAGAAGCAATCATGAAATTCATTTGGAAAAATGCCCAGAATAGACAAAGCAATCCTCAGGGAGAAAAGTGAAGCATGAGGCATCACAATACCAGTACTTGACTTACACTACAGAGCTATAATAACAAAAATGGCATGGCATTCATACAAAAACAGACATAAAGACCTACAGAACAGAATAGGAGACACAGAGACATACACACACATAAATACAGTTATCTCATTCAAGACAAAGGTGCCATACACATACAATGGGAAAAAGAGCCTCTTCAACAAATGGTGCTGAGAAAATTGGAAATCCATGTGTAGCAAACTAAAATTAAACCCCTATCTCTCACCTTACACAAAATTCACCTCAAAGTGAATCAAGGACCTAGGCATTAGACCAGAGAATAGAAAATTTAGGCCCAACTTTCCATTCTTTCAGCTTACGAACCAACTTTCTTAACAAGACTCTTAGAAGTACAAGAAGTGAAATCAAAAACCAATAAATGAGATAGTATCACACTAAAAAGTTTCTCCAAAGCATAGGAAATGATCAATAATGTTAAGAGAGCCCCTACAGAATTGGAGAAAATCTTTGCCATCTGCAGCTCAGATAAAGCATTAATCCCCAAGATTAATATACAAAAGAACTCAAAAAACTTAACAATAACAAAACAAATAACCCAATCAATAAATGTGCAAAGGAACTGAACAGGCACTTCACAGAAGAACAAACATGAATGGTCAACAAATATATAAAAAAAAAATGTTCAACATCTCCAGCAGTTAAAGAAATTCAAATTAAAACTACACCAAGATTCCATCTCACTACAGTCAGAAGGGCAATTATCAAGATACAAGTAACAATAAATGTTGGCAAGGATGTTAGGGAAAAGGTTCACTCATACATTGCTGGTGGGACTGCAAATTGTACAACCACTATAGAAAGCAGTATGAAAATTCCTCAGAAAACTTGAAATGAAACCACTATTTGACCCAGCTATC
The DNA here is from genome assembly GCF_052094955.1 of Ictidomys tridecemlineatus. NCBI lineage: Eukaryota > Metazoa > Chordata > Mammalia > Rodentia > Sciuridae > Ictidomys > Ictidomys tridecemlineatus. The sequence continues at coordinate 161,775,522 of NC_135478.1, read as the reverse complement.
CCATTCTTCCAGTTTACATCCAAAGGACTTAAAATCAGCATTCTACAGTGATGCAGACACATCAATGTTATAGAGCTCAATTCACAATAGCAAAGCTATGTAACCAACCTAGTACCTTCAACAGATGAATAGATAAAGAAAATGTGGGACATATATATACAATGGAATATTACTCAGCCATAAAGAAGAATGGAATTACGGCATATGGTGGTAAATGGATAGAACTGGAGACTATCAAGCTAAGTGAAATAAGCCATTCCATAAAAAACAAAGGCTAAATGTTCTGATATCTGGATTCTAACACAATTTAAGAGGGGTGGGAGGAGAATAAAAGTTCACTGGATTAAATAAAGGGGAATGAAGGGAAGAGAGGAGAAATTGGAATAAGAAAGACAATAGAATGAATTAGACATAATTTTCCTATTCTTATATATGAATACACAACCAGTGTAACTCCACATCATGTACAACCACAGTAATAGGATCCTAATTAGAATAAATTACACTCCATGTATGTATAACATGTCAAAATAGACTCCACTGTCATTTATATCTAAAAAGAACAAATAAAAAATTTTAGAAAGCAAAAATTAAGCTTTAAAATAAAAAAATGGAAACATAGTATGATATATATTGATATATTGATATATCACAAGGTATCTAAATAACAAATGGGAATCATTACTTCTGTAATGTAATTTCATATATAGCAAAAGATTTGTCCTCACATATATTAATTAATATTCTTTTTTCCACATTCCATACTAGATCATTTTAAAACTAAAAATTAAGTAATTCCATCTCCAAAGCAAAACATTTGAAACTAACGCCATATTTTGACTGATGACTTTTGAGAAATATATGTTTATCTGGGTTAAAAAAATTTTATCACCAGGTAAAAATTTTCATCAAGTGATTTTTAGATTTACATATTCTAATAAGATTACAGCAATTACAAAGCTTCAAGGCATGCTAGCCATGAGTTGCTTGTGGCATCCCCCTAACTACTTGTCATTAGTCATTTTATTAAGTCACTTACATTCATCAATTGTCCTTGCAGATTTTCCAATTTTCACCTTAGTTATTCATTTTGCTCAACAATCCTTTGTCTTTGCATGTTTCTCTTGTAACATTTACTTTATTAAAGATGTCACATTTTGGAAAAACTAATATATAGTGGGAAAAAAAATAGTACAGGGATTGTCTTTAAGGTGTGGGGAAGAGGTTGATTAGGAAGGGACCTGAGAGGACTCTATGGGGGTGATGGTAATGTTCTGTATCTTGACTGAGGTTTCAGATGCCCACTACATGCATAGGTTGAAACTCAACAGATGTTCATTTGAGATTTATGCATGCCATTGTATTTAAATTTCTGCTCAAAAGAAAAAAAAAACTGTAAGCTATTATTGAACTCTAGTCAAGGATAAACATAGTGAAGTTCCCCCTTAATAGGGGGAAGCCCTTGCAATTTAATTTGTCATGCAATGTAAATAAAGAAGATGACCTAATGGATTAACAGGTGGATAGTTATATAATTTAAAAATGGTAAAATATAAGTGGTATTCACTGTAAAAATATTACAACTTCTCTATACATTTAAAATTTTCCATAATAAAATGTGTACAAATTTTAAAAGTCACTTCCTCATAATCTTCAGTTTTTAATTCACTGAGTAAGAGAAATTAGCAAGTGTTCCCAAAGATCTGGAATCATAAATGTAGTTTTCTCCTTCCTTGATCAGTTCAGACATTTAGAAAAATTGATCCAAATTATTAAGACTGTTCAAAAATCTTGCTTATTTAATTAAACATAATTTATTCATCCATTCCTCATTCACTCCATAATACTTATCAAACATTTCCCCTTCTATGTAGCAGATGTCCCTAAGTGCTACAGAAGAAAGAGAACTTAATTATAATACAGTATGATATAAAGTGTTACAGGAATATGGCAGACCAGGCAATTTCTGGACCATACAGAGTGAGATTTTTGTCAGCTGAGATAGAGGAGAAAGTTCATTTTAGGCTGCAGAAAGGATTATAAGTAAGCCTGTGATATATAAAATATATTTTACTGCTAAATAGTAACTTATATGAGTTGCTTCATAAATATGTCAAAATATCTAAAGTAAAGACACATAAACATGATTCCTCCTTTTACTATCTTATATACTGCTAAAAGATTACTACATTTTTAATCATCCATATAATCTAAGTGTCAGCTGTTCACCACTAAACCTAAGTTTCATGTATGATGTTTTTAATCATTAAAGATATATTCACTTTTGATTTTAGAGTTTGTTCTGTTTTGTTTTCATGATAAGTTTTACCTGCAGTTCACTTTGGTAAACAATCCTCTAAAGCCTTAAAATCCTAAGAGTGAATACTCGGGGCTTAGACAAATTTCCTAGATCAGGTAGCAATTAAAAATGTATATCTTTCATATAGTAACTCAGCCCCATATAAAATGCACAAAGGATAAACATCAAAATGCAGTCTAAATTGTCTACAATCTACTTAGATATTTCTTAATATTACAAATATTACAACTTTCTTTGTCAGGTATGTAAGTGATCTCATTTCCTTTGATGATTAGTTTGTTTCTTCTAAACAACCTAAAAAAATTCTAATATATGCAGATTTACTGGAACATACCATTTTTATTATCTGTAACATATGGCTATATATGCTATATTTACACATTTACATATATTACATACACATAGACACACACATATGTAAAATACAGAGTTCACATGCTTATGTACAACATGTTTTTTTTTAAAAAAAAGACTAAAAACATTCAGTGCTTTGGTGTTCAATAAATATAATTAATGTTAAAAACATTTGCCTGTGTACATATCCATGTAATTGGAGACAGGCTTTTTAATCTGGGCCAGGAGCTGAGGTAAACGAGAATTCATCCTATCTTTTGAGTGTAGTTACAAAGTCTTAATGCTTAGTCTCATTGCATTACTGACCACCTCAATGTCATGATAGTTTTTCATTCACTCCCTTTCAGAACCAAACTCCTTACTTCTGCTCAACCAAGACTAGCACTCTTTACAGAGTTCACTAGCAAAGACCTTAGAATTCTTTTATCATTTATCTGTTAGTGGCTAAGAAGAGAAATATCACTGGACCTTTGCCTCAAATAATCCTGCAAAAAAAATTTCCAGTAACTGAGTTGGGCCAGAGGTTCAGACTCAAGATGCTTTGTAATTTGCTTCAAACCATTTTCTATCAGTACTTTCAAATGATCCTAGGCTGAATGAAATGTTTTGTTCTAAAAGACTTTGAAAAAACTCAGTTAGGAAAAGCAATATTAGGGTACTCTTAAGATCAAACAGTGCATTATGAAAGAAGAAGAATATTCAGAAATTTTAGAGAAAAGACCTCTAGAACAACAAAAAATTAAAAAGAAAATCTGATTTCATTTGTTTTAATAATGACTGTTACTATTTAACTGAAAACTATCATCACATTGAAATTTGAGAAACTGAAGTTATAACTTTGAGATTGCAATTAAGTGATCCATCTCAATAAATGAGAAATAGAAGGGAGTATTTCTGCACAAGAGTATCAGAACAGGCTATAAATTTGGGAACAACCTTGCAAAATGATCATGACTACTGATCAGTTTATGAAGCACCATACTGTTTTCATCTCGCAAAAAAAAAAAAATCCAAGTATTCTTAATATTAAGAATACTTATTAAATTATAAATCTAGTCTCACATATCATAAATGTTTAAAAACAGTTCATTTGAATGTCACTAGGGCAAATACAGAGCCTGCAGCTCAGCTCTATTAGTCAAACTCATAACACTGATATTTTCTTCCCATAATCTTTCTGATTATGCTCACTTTAAAACCTTAATGCTGCCAGGCACAGTGGTGCATGCCTGTAATCCCAGCAGCTCCAGAGGCTGAGGCAGGAGGATCATGAGTTCAAAGCCAGCCTCAGCAAAAGCTAAGTGCTAAGCAACTCAGTGAGACCCTGTCTCTAAATAAAATACAAAATGGGGCCGGAGTTATGGCTCAATGGTCAAGTGCCCCTAAATTCAATCTCCGGTACAAAAAAAGAAAAAAAAACCACCTTAGTACCTTAGTGCTACTAGTACATAGTACATTTACTTTTTCATCTTTCTTGGTTGGCTGTGATGCTCCTGATAAGAATGCACAACGTGCAGCACTAACACTCAGGCTGCACTCCTCGTTGGCTACATCCTGTAGCAGACTGTGTGCATTTAAATCTTCATGTTGATTTTTTATACTTTTAAATTTTTTACAATATTCTAAAGGATTTTCTTCATTGTGTCCTTTCTTGTATTTCAATCTTAGAGAAAATGATAGGGCAATTAGAACTTTATTTCACAAATAAGTCACTCTGCCTTACTTGTCTAAAGCAAAATAGATTTTGTTTCATATCAGAACAAGAAATATATAGGCAGTAGAAAATGAATACTGAAAATTTTAAAAGAAATAAGATTTCAATAGTAATTTGTTAAAGAACTAAAGGACCAGAAAAAAACAATTTAATATAAAAAATTTGAACATCTAAAAATACTTAGGTAAATCTCTACAGTCCTAAAACACCTTTAAAAGTCGATTTGTATGTGAAATAAACAAATCTGTCAATTCAAAAAAATAAAGAAAAATAGTTTTTCTAAAAGGAATATGATCTACACTAGAAACTTTTTTTAAAACTTTGATAGAGTACCTTTTTAAAGAAATAGAAGATGCCTAACAGCTTTATTTTCACCCAAGAAAATCCTATTCTGCTTTCTTGACAATATGCTTTATATTAAAACTAGAACAGTACAAAAGTTCAAAGGAAGACTTTTCAAAGTATAAAATGAGCCCTAAGATTAGCCAAGCCACAGATGAAATGAGTATAGCACCTTCACAAATCTGTAAATGCTTTAAAGCATATTATTATACAACCACAAACAAATCTCTACATATTCTCTATTTAAACACTTTCATAGTTTCCATGAATCATTCTTTCATTTTCTGTATTTAGAAAGCAGTGTAGTTTCAGGTTTTAAAAGGGGAGAGGAGGGAGAAAATTATACAAATAAAATATTTAAGACATTTTGACAAATATAAAGCATCTGACCAAGCATGGATGGATGGGTGGGGGCACAGTTAGATATATTTATATACAGCAGATGGATGAACAAATATTCAGGACAGGTAAATGTATAAATATGCTGCTTTCTTTCAAAGAAAAAAAAATGCCATCTTTTCTGTTCCTCTTTTCACTCAGTATCACTCAAATGGTCTTAATTTGGGAGTTTAGTTACCCATGAACTTCGGAAGGTTTGTGAATCTCTATGAACCAAACCGTAAGAGAAGGGATGCATGATGATATAGGTAAACGTTCACAGGAATGTGTGTAAATATGAGTTAGAGAGAGAGAGAGAGAGACAGTGAGAGAGAGAGAGAGATGAGAGGTAGAGAAGGGGTTGTGCCTGTGAGTGTGTGTATAGGTTACCTACTCATGCATTTATTTCTAAGGTAAGGATTGACAGCTTCTTACAGGTACCATGGCCTAGGAAAAGGCTAACGCCATTATCGTGAAGAGTTTTACATGTTTAATTTATATGTTTTACATGTTTAATTTAATTTACATGGTGGTGTAATACTAGGTAGCCTTCTCAAAGGCTACCTAGTATTGGTAAGCCATGCTAATAATTTTAAGAAAACATACAATAAACTAAAATTCAGGAAACTCAATTACAAAACTCTGAACTGCCCTAAAGAAGTTGAAAATTGCATTGTTGAACTAATACTGATGTTTTAAATGAAACTGAAAGTCAAAATAGGTTCTGATAGTTCTCAAAATTTACTTTTATAAGGTCACTGTTAGGGTCATAAAAAGTTCTCAGTCACAACATTCAGTATTTTGTGAGGGGAACATTCTTCATAGCATACCCTGAGCCCCCACAAAGGTACCCTAAAATAACTTGCAGGAGCATAGAATCATCTCTTTCTTTATTAGACTATATACCCAAATAGGGTCCCTTCTTCTGTTCACCTGAAACAATTAAACTGTTTCTTTTAAAAACCCTCCTTCACCAGTGTTTCACCTGTCATCAAAAGAAGCAGGGCCTCAGTAAAAGGTATAAAGCTTGCTTTGGGCTGGCAGCCTAAACTGACAGAGCAGGCTCCCCATACATAGACTTGGGAAGTGTAGACACTCACAAACACAGCTGGTGCAAGGCATGGTTCCTGAATTGAACAGCAGGATAATACCTGCCCATTATGAAATAAAAGCTCTGAAAGTTGGCTTGAAAAAAAAACATAGCATCTCTGATTCCATATTTATGAAACATCATCCTTTCACCATAGCACAGAAGAATTAAGTAATGGATTTAAAGACTCACATCTAATTGACCTCCAACCCAGATGAAACAGCCTGTGTTTCTTAAATTGAGACTCCAACAGCTAAATGCTTCCTTTCAAAGGCAATAGAATTTCAGAGAAATGATCCCTTCCTAGGGATACCTTTGGGTTTTTCCAAAACATTTATCGTGTGGCAAAATAATTTCATTAAGTTTTTTTATTGGACATATCAGCTTGCACTTTGAGAAATGCAGACCAAAGAATCAAATTCACAGCAGAAGGGCAAAACAGTATTTTAGGAAATATTCTGGACCAGAATCAAATCAGAAGGTTTAGAGACTTAGCTCTAAAACTAGAGGGATGGATTCAGTTCCTGGATAACAATGATCCTAATGTAATTGCCTTTGAAACTATTGCCACATATATACAAAACAATCATAAGGGAATGTATCTTGAGCCACTCTATTTCTGGCCTGAATTTAACTCATAAAATTACAAAAGCCTGAAAAAGAAAAACAGAAAAAATGGAGAATATTTAAAGTAAGTGTATTGAAAATTAATAACAAGATGAGAAAATGTATTTAATATTTTCACTTTCTGCAATATGCCCCCTAGATAAGCTAAATGACATATGTCCAAAAACTATTGAAATGGAATCTAAAAATAACAAAACTGAAATATTATTCTTCCTTTCCTACCTGATAGGAAAAGTAAAAACACAAAAATTTACAAATTTTTAATGAAAGGAAAAAAATCCTTCTCCAATTTTTTTCAAAGTTTGAGTTTATAAAGAACTATAGTTTCAAGAGTCTCTTTTGCTGCTAACTTAAAAAGAAGTAAATAATTGCAGATAAAACTCTTGTTCTTGCACCAGACCTTCCTTAGATTACCAGATATTCCATCCTTAGGACACAATCCTACTTAACAAATAACACAATCACTTAGAAAAATAGTGAGATAACTATTTTAAATTATCTATTTTTAAAAAATAAACTTCTTTAAAGTAGTATTTCCAAGTATCATCCTTGATGCTGGGTACACAAAATAAGAATATATTACAGCTCATGAATATTTTTGCAGTTTTCTCTTTTACCTTAGGAATTAAATAAACAATAGACATTATTAAATTTAAATATATCATGCCCTTTTCTTATGGAGGACAAGAGTGCTCCAACTCAGTAAAAGATATTTTACTGAAGATTTATAGCTCTTTTGTGAGGTAAGAAAACTCAGATAGACCTAGAAAGTAAATGTAACTCATGCTATGCTAATATTCATCACTAAGGAACTTAGGACTTGCTCAAAATTCTACTAACCAAAGAAAAAGGAAACTATTGTGTTTTCATGAGGAAGTCATTTTCCTCAGTGCGCTGGGTCTGCCTTCTCATACACAAGTACTTTACTAAGTCCTATTAAACTAGGACAATGTAACCCTAACAGCCATCCAAAATAAGAAAAAAAAATATGCAGAATGTAATACCACAAAGATTCTTTTCATCCAGTTTAATGTTCCGGTATACACTTGTCCCTCAGCAACCAGGAGGGATTGGTTCCAAGATGCTACCAGCCGCCCAGTAGGTGCCAAATTCAGTGTTGCTCAAGTCTTTATATAAAATGGTGCAGTATTTGCATATATCCTATACACGTTCTCTTGTATATTTTAAATCATTTCTAGATACTTAAAATTTGTGTTCAATACAATGTAAAAATTTGTTATACATATAATTTTAGTAATAATGTCAAGAAAAAAAGTCTGCTCATGTTCAGTACAGATGCAATTTTTTTCTGAATAGTTTCAATCTACGGTTGATTCAATCTACACATGAAGAACCTACAAATACAGTTTTTGAGTCTGATACTTGGGTGGGAGGGCCTATAAGACACAGTAGATCAATTAAGAGGATGGGTGGGTCCATAAAAATGTAATGGAACAAATGGAAGGCCAGTGCTCCCTAGACCTTTTTTTGAAAAATTACTTGCCTTTGTTGAAGATAAACTGAAAAACTACTGTATCTTTTTTGTTACTAGAAATAAGTTTTCAATGAAGATTTCCAAGACAGAAATTAACTAAGAAAATAAATTTTTTACTTTATTGACTTTGTTGAATCACTTTATTAAAGAATGGCCTCCATAAGACTCACCAAAGCCCTATCAAAAGCTCTGATTCCACACTTCATAAAAAGGTAGTATAGCTTCTCTTTGAGATATCATGGCTTTTTTTTTTTTTTGCTTTGTTTTTTCAAATCAAAACCTTTGTAGAATATCGAATCACAAATTGAATAAGAATCAAGTCAAATCTTCCCTAAGTTCTATTAAAAAGTGAATATAATCTTTGGAAAACAAAGAATTAGTACTTAGAAATGCATATCTGAACAATCTGCCTTAAGACACTATACTCCGAAATACAAAGGAGCTTGCTGGAGTTACTGGGTCATGGAGGCTTCCATCTAGATTTCAAAGGCAAGCCTGGGAGGCCAGGCAAAGTGCAGCAGGGTCAGATTTCCTGTGGGAAGCCCCTGAAAGGGCAATGCATGGAGAAGTGTGAAGGTAGGCAAAGCAGCACTGGTGACCTCCGAGACTAAGAAATGCCAGTACCATCAAATGTCTAACAAGGAAAGCTATAGGAATCCAGCAGAGACATGCCATCAGGGGGGCCATGTGGGCTGCAACCATCAAAGCCATAGGGGTTGAGCTGTATAAGCCCTTAGAGAGGACATCACTATGCCATTTGTTCCAGATGCTGGATGTGGAACTACAGAATTTATTTGCCAAGCTGGATTTTAATTTCATTTTGATTCCCTTTTTTCTATGACCCATTCTTCCTTTTCAAAAGGAAATGTTTACTCTATGACTTTATATATTGGTTATATATAACTTGCTTTTCATTTTTATAGGGGCTCAAGCTGTAAGTATGCCATGAGTCTCACAGCCACAGCCTTTGGACATGGACTTCTGGGCAATGCTTGAACTATTAGGAGTATGGGGACTCTTGAAAATGAATTAAATGTATTTTTGTATTATGCGATGGACATGAGCTTTTGAGGGTCAGCGGAAGAATGTTACGGTTTAGATGTGAATTGTTCCCAAAAAGTTCATGTATAAGATAGTGCAACAAAGTTTAGTGATAAAATGTGAGTTATGAGAGCCTTAACCTAATCAGTGGATTAATCCCCAGATAGGGATTAATCAGGTGGTAAATGTAGGCAGGGAGGTTGTGGCTGCAGGAGGAGGTAGGACATTGGGGTCTTGTCTTTGGGGTATATAATTTGTCTATGGTGAGGGGAATCTTTGCTTCCTGATTGTCATGTCCTGAGCTGATTTCTCCCACCACAGTCATCTGCCATGATGTCATGCCTCACACCTTGACACCTGAGGAATGGAGCCAATGTCTATGGACTGAGACCTCTGAAACTGTGAGTCCCCACATAAACTTTTCCTCCTCTCAAATTGTTCCTGTCACATCTATTATTTGCAGCAATGAAAAAATCTGACTAAAACAAAGCTACAAACCACAAAATATTTGTCACAGAATTATCTGTAACAGCAAAACTCCACTAAAACCAAAACTATTAAAATAAGGGAATTATCACATAAATTGAACCATAATCACTTGACCTTCTATTTCAAAGCCATTAAAATGATGGACGTAAAAATCAAGTGGCAACATGGAAATGGTTTGCTCAGGGAAAGCAGAAGGAAATATAACGATCCCTAAAAATGAACAGTTTTATCCAAACAATGTAAAAGCACAAAAATGAAATTGTTCAGTATATTTAATAAAGAAATTAAAAAGTTCAATTAAATAAAGATGTATTTTTAAAACAGGTCTGAGTTGCTTTACAAGTCTTTTCTTGATACGCTTAAACATATAGTATATATTGCTGAATATTTCCAAATACAATTTTTTCACTATAAAAAATTAAAATGAAGTAAAACTAAAAAATTTTAAACCCTAAATATATTATTATACTTGGAATATTGTCTCTGAGTTAATATTTACATAAATACACAAAAATGCACATATTCTTTTTTAAACATCAGTTAAAATAGATCTTAAAAAAAAAAAAAAGAAAATCCCACTGCTACAACTGTTGAGAAAAAAAAAACAAACAGAAAACAACTGTGTCAGTCTGAGCATTTTTAGCAATAAAGTATGAAAACAATAAATTCTAAAAAGATGTATATAAAATAATTTTATTTTTACTATTTATAAAAGTATTATTATTTGATTTTTACAATTTTAAAGAACCATTTCATTATTCTTCCCAATCATCTATTCTACCTATCTAGTAACTATCATATAACACTATTTTAATTATTTGTATAGGTCTTATTTTTATCTGAAACATTCGTGTTTTCTTTATTGATTACCTATCTGCACTTCTAGAATGCACAACCTGCACAACTAAATATATTAGGTTATGGGCAATTATTATACATGTAATAGAAGACAAGGATTTTAACAATACCATACCCTGTGTGGTGATGCACCACACTCCAGGCATGCAAAGATTCAATTGCTAAATTTTCTTTAACATTAGTTCATATAAGTATGTAAGAATTATTTGTTCTTTATTATTCCACAAAATTTGTAAAAGCAAAATATTCTTGAGTCGAAACAAATCTAGTAGAGTTACTTATTAAACGCCAATATAAGTGAGTTATAAGAGCAGGTATTTTTCAACCAAAAATACTAACTTCTAATGATTCAAAGAATACTGTATATATACATTTATCTATAACAATCATGTGAAGTTTGAGCATAGAAAGAGCTCTTAGTCATTAAAACGTATAGAACTACATTTTTTTAATAAACTACCATCACTTTTTCATAAAACTAAGGGGTTTGAGTTTAAACATCTATAATATTCAAGAGTTTCATATTCATTGTTTCCAAAAATGCTTATTTTTATAGTAACTTCTGACAATCATCCAGAGGAAGAAAAAAATATACAGTTTTAATGGAAGTTAAAGGCTAAAATTGTTTCCTTGGAAAGCTAATTTAAAGGTACACAATCTCCTTTACTTGAGATTGTCCTTTTCATCGTATTGTTAGAAAAAATAATAATGGAATATAAACATTTCTCTGCTCAGTTGTTGTTTACAATCTGGACAAAGACAATGACTAAAGAAAACATGAAACTAAAGTCACTATAACAAGGAGAGGGTCAGTCATTTGTCTTCTTAGAAGATGCTGATCAATAATACTAGTAGCCACTAAACAATAAATCTCTCATTCCCTTACACTCACATATAAACTTAAAGCAGAAATTAGAACCACTTGGCAGCTGACTTGAGTTTAAATATACATGTCTACTATGTCCTATACACTCATAGGATAAGATATGACTAGGAAAATACTTGTTCCCAGAGAAACTTCACACTCATAGGAGGGCATTACTTGGCAAAGAAAGAGTGCAGACCCAATGTCAACTCAAGGTGAGGCCCAGCAGTAAGAAGTCTCTCCTTCCTTTCCAGCCCCAGTCTCAGGCAATTCTATCTCTGCATCAAGTGCTTTCACATTTCAAAACTGCATTATCAATCCTGATGACCCAGGGAGAGGAAACTTGAGTCACAACATTACAATAAGGAATGACAAGAACACAAGGACTAGAAGATAAGGCAGTGCAAAAACTGTGTGAGACCTCTGCAGGTAATATGGTTTGAATTATTTATCCTAGGAATGACCAAATCAATACATTCAAGTGCTCACTGCAGAGTAAGGATTCCTTTTTGGGAGCCACCTAATCATGCTCCACAAATTGTTCCCACAACAGTCTTAGTGTATATCTCTATAGGAAATTATAGCCAAAAACTACTTCAGGTTTTGCTTTTTCAAAACTGGTTTCAATCACTGGAAATATCTATAGAGAAGGTATTTGGGAACTTCATCATTTGCAGTTGACTGATTTTCTAGACCCTCCAATACAGAATTTTATCCCTTTCCTGACCCTCTAATCCCAATATAAACTCTCATTGATGCTATGATATTGTATGAAATAACCTTGAAGCCAGCAGTCAGATAGAGATGGCAGCAAGGTACCTCCCTAACCTTCAGTAATGGCTTGTGCTAATGAGAAGACAAGGTGTTCTTTGCAACCACTGTGTAGCTATCTCAAACGATTTCCAACTACCAAAAAAAAAAAAAAAAAAAAAAAAAAATCTGGTACAAACTAGGACTGGGTGCAGATAATACAATATGTGATGCTATAATTCTAAATATATACTAACAGAATTTTCTGATTCCATGCCAGGAGGTCTGTTTAAATCATAGGAGGATACATGTTTTTAACACTAAATTTCCTATATAGTTAACTGCTGCTGTACAAACAAGTCCTGTGAATTGGAAAGTCAAACTGAGTTGGCTTGGACCTAGGTACAATTACCACTTAAATATGATACAAGAAAATCCTCTGTGCTGACAGGGGCAACATCAAAGTGGAATGCAAGCCTCATACAACCCACTAGTTTTTTAATCAGTAACAATATGTACACATAATAATATAGGTTGCCTTTATTTTTTTAAGGGTGGAGATTCAAATACTTTTTAACACCTTTCATTTGAAAGATAGAGAAAATTAAGCCTAAAGGGTAATTGATTTAAACATGGCCACACAAAATATCAGAGATAAGAATTTCTCTGTTAATTACATATACCTCTTATCCATAAAATAACCAATTTTTCAAATATGATAAAATACATTATTTTATAAATTCACCAAAATAAGTTCCTATTTTCAGGATAATCAGAGTTCTGAGACCACTGTCAACAGAGAAAGAAATCTGAATGGTTAGGAAAAGGACAGAGAGAAGGACAAAATCAGGGTCTCATTTTGATTCAGAATGAACTTAATTCCCAGGAAACCTAGTAAACTTGAACTGGCTTGGTGCAGCTAGGCATACAGAGCTCAAACATCTATCAAGTCCCCTTTGAACAGTTCTTAACAGGGGGACATATGTGTGTTGTTTTATGTTCCTTCTCAGTCCAGACAGCACAGAATACAAGTCTACTTAAAATATCTCAGAGGGACTTCAGAATCCACTTTTTCAAATGTTCAGACACAATAATGTAAAGGTTGAAATCATTAATATCTCAGAAATTATTATGTTTAATTCAAATATGCTTAACTATTTATTTATTTCTCCTGTTTATTTTTAAATATTTTATAAATATTTTTTAATTATATTATTTTTAAATATTTTATAAATATTGTAAAACTTGGTGTATTTTCAGTTCTTTCTATGTAGTCACAATGCAAAGGAGGAAGGAATTTTAAATGAAAGAATTTAATTTTCTAATCCATTAGAAAGGGAAGAAAAATGGCATTATATATGTAAAAACTGAAATGTAAAGGATGTAGTATATGCATCTTGTCCAATTGCAAAACATAAAAAAGTTTAAATAAATTTATAAATTATTTTATCTGTAAATGTCACAAAATAATAAATGTACATAGGCTTAATTTCTGTGAAAGTGATTTTTAAATGCTTTTATTTTAAAAATCACTTTCTTTTTCACTTTAAAGAAATACATTTGTTGCTACATTTCTAATTTTTCTCCTATTATCAAAAACTTGAATTTGTTTTTCTGCATTAGTTACAATGTTCTTTTTCTCATAGTTGTTTTATTTTTCAGTCCTGGAAACCAAACCCAGGGACTCACATACTACCCATACACTTTACCTCAACTACACCACCAGTTCATCTCAAATGTTTAAAATGCTCTGTGTGATCAGGTATATGCTGATGCACACATATTAGGATGGAACCCACTATATTGTGCTGGAAAATACGTTCATTCATATGAATATGTATATGTACACACACGCACATGCACATGGCTACATACTGGTACAGTGGGGAAGGCACACATTTGGACAAGTAAACTCTCTGTGTCAAAGTTTCCTTATCTATTAAATGGGAAAAATGATGGTAACTACTCCTTAGGATCCTCCTCCTCCTTTCCTTTACTTTCTTCTTCATCATTATTTTTATTGCAACAATCTGTATCAAAAGCTAAACTATCAAATCCAGCATTACAGATAATATTTATATATTGCCTACCCTCTGAACATAAACAAGCCACTGTTAACCATGATAATGTACATATCTCACATCAAGACTAGACTAAAAATAACAATAAGAAACTATAGGGCATAATGCAATGGTCTTTAAACATATATATTTGCCACTGAAATTACATGAAGATTTTTCTGAAGTGTGGTTAGGAATATACATATATTTAAGGGATCAATTTCTCCATCCTCAGCATACATTTGAAGTCTTTTCCCTAAAAATAATTTATGTGAAAAAGTGCTTCTCAAGTAGAGACAACAATGTCTTACATAGGACACTGCTGGGGGGACACCAAAAGTGAACATCACCTGACGTGTTTAACCTGAAGTGAGGAGTAGCCCCTCCAAGGGAGAAAACATTCTGCCCTCTTTCCACCTTCCTACCGACTATTCTTCCTCACTCCTAAAGAATGTATGAGGAAAAATGATAGATAGACATATACATTAAATTGCTTTGCCTTCAAAAGGAGTAAAACCATGCAGAGTAATGGGGATAATAAAGATCAGTAGAGGGAAAAAAACAGAAGGAATGGGGAGGAGAAAGGGGAGTTACTGGGGACTAAATTAGAACAAAATATATTCCATGCTTTTATAATCATATCAAAATAGATTCTACTGCCATATAAAATAAAATTAAAATTAAAAAGAAACAGATTTGAAGATTGGAATAAGGAAACCTCAAAGTTCAAATTCTCTCATTCTGTTGAATTAGAATTCAAGCACATTCTCTACATCATGAGCATTCTCTAATGTTTTAGAGCTCAGTTTTCAGAATTCTTTTTGTGGAGTGCTAAAAGGGTAGAGGTTGGCAAACAGGATTAATTGAAGAAAAGAGCAGAATAAGAGAACAAAGTGGAAAGAGGAGACAAGGAAAACTGATTCAGCAGTAAAGGGAAAAATCTTTTCAAACAAAACAATTCAATAAAGGTCACACATTAATAGAATGTAATCAGTGACTGAAATGTCATAGACTGTCAAATGTTGTCTAAAGTCTAAAATACTGCTTATCCTATAAAGAAATCCTACATTTTCACAAGACACATCACTAGAAACATAAGCATGAAACCAACAGGTATTATTTTTAAAAGGCAGTTTTAAACAGACCACAGAGAATGTAAAACTAATAATATTTTTTCATATAGATTAAAATTAGCCCTGGTCACTAATTGGGCAGTAGCATTAGGAGAGGAAGATATCTCAAAGACTATATAACTCAGTGATACATGGAATAGTTGAGACCAATCTGTTTTATGTATCACTTACATAGTATTGTACAGTAATCAAGAACCAAGTTTATAATCTAATTCTGAGCCTTACTTTAAAGTTCTTACCAGCAATAATCTTGTATAACCTACTATAACTGTGTGTATGTGTGTGTGTGTATGTGTGTGTGTGCAATCAGATTTAGTAAGGCGATTTATAATACAGTCTGCATATTTGAAATTGAAAGACAGATACTATTATATTAACAAGCTGTCAAGATATGTATAGTTTTGCCAAAAAAAAAAAAAAACAGTCTTTTGAAAAGTAGATAAAACTTAGAATTCCCTCAGCAAACCAGGGTTACACAAAATTGTCATAAAATTTCTATGAAGAACATGACTCAAATGCTATCAAAATCCTTCACAAGATTAATTTCCAAAATATTATCTCTATTTCAGAACACTGATAATCTGCTGCCCATTCTCCTGCAACACACTTTATTATTTCTTATTCCTGAATAGAGAAGACAAAAAGAAAATCTTAGGTAAAATATATAAATTTTTTTTCAATTTGAAAAATGAGTATTCGCTTCCTATCCCTATGCCACTAATCTCTCTGGATAGGCCCAACTTCCAATACTCTGGAGTTGTAAGGGAAAATGAAAGAAATATAAACAGAAGACTGCTGTGACTCACCAATTCATAATCAAGTCATCACTCCATTTTATATAGCAATCTATCACATTTTCTTCTGCAACCGTCCTGAGCCCCCCCTTTCACATTCTTGTGTAGCATAATCTTCTTAACATATTATAAAATTTACACGGATATTTATTATATGTCTCTTCTTCCTAGGAAGTAAGACACAACAGGGCAGGGACCTACATCATTTTGTTTCATTAGCCTATCCCAAGTACCAGTGAAGCAGCAAGTCCTTCCTAAGATGTTTCTTTTTCCTTTTTGTTTTTATCTCTGTTAATAATTGCAACCTGCTAGTTTCTGCTTCTATAATGGTACTTGATTAGCACCTCTGGAAGAAGCTGGAGATGGCTGAAGAAAAATGGAGAAATCAAGATTACTTGCATGAGAAAGTCCTGAAACCTAGAAGTCTGACTATTTTATAAAAGATGCTGAGCAAAGGGCAACGCTCAGCTTGAAGAGAGGACTCCATTGAGGTCATACCCTTATTAAATAAACCTTGTACTTTTGCATCTTCAAGTGCCACTTATCTCTTTCCATTGCCATAATTTTCCCTTAACACTAGAACAGTACCTGACTCCTACTCGATGCTCACAAATATACTCAATGAATCACCTTCTACTTCCTTATATCAAACTCCTCAATTGAGGCAGCACTACCTAAACTACTTGTTGCTCTAATTTAACTTACTTAATTTGCATGTGACTTTTCTTACCATATATCATTATGAGTAACAGCCCATTACCATATCAATTGGAGGTGATATACAGTAATAACCCCTTATCTGCAGTATCACTTGCAAAGGTTTCAATTACCTATAGCCATCTAAAGTTGAAAATCATTAAATGGACAATTCCAGAAATAGGTAACTCACAGGTTTTAACCTGTATGCAATTCTGAGAAATGTGGTGCAATCTCATAAATCCAGCATATTCACAATGTGTATACTATCTACCTACCTGTTGGACATTTAGTAGCCATCTGGGTTATCGGATCAATTATCATAGTATTATAGTGCTTATGTGGTAGTAACTACTATTTTACTAAATAATGATACTGATGCAACAGGAGTACAGATGCTGGCAACTCAAATATGCCAAATAGAACCCAAAAAGTAACTCCTTTAAGTGAAAAGGCAACAGTTCTTGACTTAAAAAGGAAAGACAAAATTGTATTGTGAGGTTACTAATCTACAAAAGGAATAAATCTTCTAGCCACAAATTGTGCAGAACAAAAAAGAAATTTGTGCTAGTTTTGCTGTTGCAATTTAAATTGTAAAAGTTAGAGTCAGGTATATAATAGAAACTTGGTGACAAATGAAAAGGCATTGTTTCCTACTATCTGGGGTGTCTAGTATCCACTGAAAGACTTGAAACATATCTCACATGGAGAAGGAGGAACTACTGAAGGCACAGCTTAGCCTCTAATAAAATCTAAACAAAAGCTCTATTCCTGGCTAACCTCATTTTTTTTGGCCATGAAAAAATGTAAAACATCCCATTGTTTTGATTATTTCTTCTCCCACTTTGGGCAATGTCATAATAGAGCCTCCTAACCTAAATATCTTTCCTCTCAATTTAACACCAGAGTTCATTTTTGTGCACCTCATCCTTGATGTGTTCTTCCCACCTCTACAGATTCACTATACTGATAATTCCCTGATCAATAAGGTCCCTCAAAAATCCACAAAAGCCCATTAGTAACTGATTCATATATATTTGCTAATCTATTAACCATGCATTATTATAAACATATTCATTTTTAAATGGAGGATTATCTGATATTAACATCTTATCCATAAACCAAGTAAGTACCAGTAAGGGTAGATGGCAACAAAAAAAACTGGATTAAACAGATCACCTTTAAGTGTTAATGGGAAATATCTCCAGGGCCTCCACTACTTACTTCAGAATCAATAAGGGGAAAGAAAAAAAAGACTGAAGGGGCTGCCAGTAATATACAAGGTGATTTGGAGCATTCCAAATATTAACTGATGGGTTGCTGCCTGCCAATGTGCCAAGCTAATCCCAATCCCAAGAGTCACCGTTACATATCAAAACCCAATCATTCCTGTTCTCTTAGTTGCTGCAAGAGAGCTCCCTGAGTCTTTTTCAAGATGACAGAATAGAGAAGGTGGATTTCATGGTTCCTCCATGTGTGAAACCCAAGAAAACAGGCAGCTTCTCAGTAATGTAGATGAAAAAGGGGGGGGTGTGCTTTATAGGGATTTAATATTGGACACTGTAAGGAGCAGCTACCACAGACATACTGGGACTCACTAAGTTGCTGGCCATAAGGAACAGCAACCATAGGCATGCTTAGTCACATGTGGTTGTAATTGATAAGGAACTATAAGCGGCACTAGCCATAGGCATCCTTAGCAATAACTGGTTGCAATTGATAAGGAGCACAGCTCCCTGGACATGCGCAAAAAATATGCCTTGTTGCACTTACATCATTTCACTGGTCAAAACCAATGGACACTGACTCTCACTGGATGTAACCAATCGCCAATGAACACCTCCAACTGGGAACTATATTTTAACCACTTGTCCAACCACATCAAGAAACTTTGTTCTGCCCATCAGTGAAGTTGATGAAATGTCTGAGAAGGAGTTCAGAAATTTCGTAATTGAAATAATCTGTGAATTAAAGAAAAACCTAAATAAGCAAGTACGGGCAAAAAAAAAAAAGATCACTCCAACAATGAGATAAGAGAGCAAATACAGGTAGCAAAGATTATTTCAAAGCACAGATAGAGACTGAAAAAAAAGTCACAAATCCTAAAATTAAGGATGCAATAGATCAAATTTAAAACTCAATGGAAAGCATAATCAAAAGACTAGATCACTTAGAAGAAAGAACGTCAGATAATGAAGACAAAGTATACAATCTAGAAAATAAAATTGATCACACAGTGAAGATAGTAAGAAATCATGACCAGAACATCCAAGAATTATGGGACAACATCAAAAAATCAAATCTAAGATTTATTGTGATAGAGAAAAGCACAGAGTTTCAAACCAAAGGAATGCACAATCTCCTCAATGAGATAATCAGAAAATTTCCCACGCATGAAGAACGAATTGGAAAACCAAATACAAGAGGCTTACAGGACACAAAGTGTACAAAATTACAACAGATCTACACCAAAGTACATTATAGTGAAAATGTCTAGCATACAAAAAAAAAGGATAGAATCTTAAAAGCCACAAGAGAGAGGAATCAGATCACATATAGAGGGAGACCAAATCCTATCTCAACACATTTTTCAACCCAGAACCTCAAAGCCAAGAGATCGTGGAACAACATATACCATGCTCTCAAAGAAAATGGATGCCAACCAAGAATCTTATATCCAGCAAAACTAAGCTTTAAATTTGATAATGAAATAAAAACCTTCCATGATATACAAAAGTTAAAACAATGGTACAACTAGAAAGCCTGCACTACAGAACATCCTCAGCAAAATATTCCAAGAACAGGAAATGAAAAACAATGATGAAAATCAGCAGAGGGAGGTATTACACTAAAGGGAAATCTAATCAGAGGAAAAACCAAGTCACATTAAGTACCAAAAAATAAACAAAAATGCCTGGGAATACAAATCATGTCTCAATAATAACCCTGAAAATTAATGGCCTAAACTCACCAATCAAAAGACACAGACTAGCAGATTGAATAAAAAAAAAAAAAAGACCCAACAATATGCTGCCTCCAAAAGACTCATAGGAAAAGACACACACAGACTAAAGGTGAAGGGTTGGGGAAAATCATACCCCTCACATGGACTGCAGTCAAGCAGGGGTTTCCATCCTCATATCAAATAAAGTAGACTTCAAACTAAAGTCAATCAAAAGAATAAAGAAGGACACTACATACTGCTCAAGGGAACCATATATCAACAAGACTTAATAATTATAAATATACATATGCCTCAAACAACATAGCATGTACATCCATCAAACAAACTCAAGTTCAAAGGTCAAATTGACCACAACACAATAATTTTGGATGATTTTAACACACCTCTTCCATTACTAGATAGATATTCAAAACAAAAGCTGAACAAAGAAACTATAGAACTCAATAATACAATCAATAAATTAGACTTAACTGACATATATAGAATATTTCATCCTTCAAGGAGTGAATACACTTTCTTCTCAGCAGCACATAGATCCTTCTCTAAAACAGACCATATACTATGCCACAAAGCAACTCTTAGCAAACATAAAAAAGTAAAGATACTACCCTGCATTCTATCAGATTATAATAGAATAAAATTAGAAATCAAAGATAAAATAAGAAATAAAATCCACTCCACAACCTGGAAACTAAATAATATGCTACTGAATGAACAATAGCTTTCAGAAGACATCAAGCAGGAGATTAAAAAATTTTTAGAGGTGAATGAGAACACAGATACAACATATCAAGGTCTCTAGGACACTATGAAAGCAGTTTTAAGAGGAAAGTTCATTGCATGATGTTCGTTCCTTAAAAGAAGAAAAAGTCAACAAATAAATGACTTAACATTACATCTCAAAGCTCTAGAAAAAGAAGAACAACCAACACCAAAAGCAGCAGAAGATAGGAAATAATTAAAATCAAAGCTGAAATCAATGAAATTGAAACAAAAGCAACAATTGAAAAAATTGGCAGAATAAAAAGTTGGTTCTTTGAAAAAATAAATAAAATTGACAGACCTTTAGCCATGCTAACGAAGAGAAGGAGAGAGAAAACTCAAATCACTAACATACGTGATGAAAAAGGTAAGACCATAACAGACAATACAGAAACACAGAAGATAATAGAAATTATTTTGAAAACCTGTACTCCAATAAAATAGAAATT
Source organism: Ictidomys tridecemlineatus (assembly GCF_052094955.1). Classification (NCBI taxonomy): domain Eukaryota; kingdom Metazoa; phylum Chordata; class Mammalia; order Rodentia; family Sciuridae; genus Ictidomys; species Ictidomys tridecemlineatus. Next base: position 161,754,340 of record NC_135478.1, on the reverse strand, counting down.
ACTGAAGGCATCGACAAACTTCTAGAGTCATATAATTTGGCCAAATTGAATCAGGATGATATACACAATTTAAACATATCAATTTCAAGTGACGAAATAGCAGATTCCATCAAAAGTCTACCAACCAAGAAAAGCCCAGGACCAGATGGATACACAGCCAAGTTCTACAAGACCTTTAAAGAAAAACTAATATCAATACTCTTCAATTTATTTCTAGAAATAGAAAAAGAGGGAGCACTTCCAAACTCATTCTATGAGGTCAATATCAACCTGATTCCAAAACCAGGCAAAGACACATGGAAGAAAGAAAACTTAAGACCAACATCTCTAATAAACAGATGCAAAAATTCTCAATAAAATTCTGGCAAATTGAGGGCTGGGGATATAGCTCAGTTGGTAGACTGCTTGACTTGAATGCACAAAGCCCTGGGTTCAATCCCCAGCACCACCAAAAAATAAAAATAAATAAAATTCTGGCAAATTGAATACAAAAACATATCAAAAAGATAGTGCACCATGATCAAGTGTGGTTTATCCCAGGGATGCAAGGTTGGTTTAACATACGGAAATCAATAAATGTAATTCATCACATCAATAGACTTAAAGATAAGAATCATATGATCATTTCCATAGATGCACAAAAGCATTTGACAAAATACAGCACCACTTTATGTTCAAAACCTAGGAAAATTAGGGATAACAGGAACATATTTCAACATCATAAAGGCTATCTATTCTAAGCCCCAGGCTAATGTCATTCTAAATGGAAAAAAATTGAAGGCATTCCCTCTAAAAACTGGAATAAGACAGGGATGCCCTCTTTCACCACTTCTATTTAACATAGTTCTTGAAAACTGGCCAGAGCAATTAGACAAAAAAAATTAAAGGGATACATATAGGAAAAGAAGAACTCAAATTGGCACTATTTGCTGATGACATGATTCTATACCTAAAAAACCCTAAAAGTTCCACCAGAACACTTCTAGAACTAGTAAATGAATTCAGCAAAGTAGCAGGATTATAAAATCAACACTTATAAATCAAAGGCATTTCTGCATATCAGTGATAAATCCTCAGAAATGGAAACGAGGAAAACTACTTCATTTATGATACCCTCAAAAAAAAATAAAATACCTGGGAATCAACTTAACAAAAGAGGTGAAATGATAATTACAGAACTCTAAAGAAAGAAGTCAAAAGATGGAAAGACCTACCTTACTCTTGGATAGGCAGAATTAATATTGTCAAAATGATCATACTTCCAAAAGCAATATACAGATTAAATGCAATTCCAATCAAAATCCCAATGACATTCCTCATAGAAATAGAAAAAGCAATCATGAAATTTATCTGGAAAAATAAGAGACCCAGAATAGCTAAAGCAATCCTTAGCAAGAAGAATGAAGCAGGTGGCACCACTACACCAGAATTTAAACTATAATATAAAGCAACAGTAACCAAAACAGACTGGTAGACCAATGGTACCAAATAGAGGACACAGAGACTAACCCACAAAACTACAATTATCCTATATTAGACAAAGGTACCAAAAACATGCATTGGAAAAAAGATAGACTTTTCAACAAATGGTGCTAGGAAAACTGGAAATCCTTATATAACAAAATGAAATTAAACCCCTATCTCTCACCATGCACAAAACTCAACTCAATATGGATCAAGGACTTAGGAATAAAACCAGAAAACCTGTGTCTAAGAGAAGAAAAAGTAGGCCCTAATCTCCATCATGTGAGATTAGGCCCCAATTTTCTTAATAAGACTCCTGTGGCACAAGAATTAAAATCAAGAATCAATAAATGGGATGGACTCAAACTAAAAAGTTTCTTCTCAGCAAAAGAAACAATCTGTGAGGTGAACAGAGAGCCTACATCTTGGGAACAAATCTTCACATCTCACACATCAGATAGAGCACTAATATCTAGGGTATATAAAGAACTCAAAAAGCTAAGCACCAAAAAAACAAATAAGCCAATCAATAAATGGGCCAAGGACAATGATATACAATAAACCAACAAATATATGAAAATATTTTTATCATCACTAGCAATTAGAAAAATGCAAATCAAAACCACTGTAAGATTTCATCTCCCACCAGTCAAAATGGTAGCTATTATGAAAACAAGCAACAATAAGTATTGGCAAGGATGTGGGGAAAAGGTACACTCATACACTGCTGATGAGACTGCAAATTGGTTCAGTCAATATGGAAAGCAGTATGGAGAATTCTTGGAAAATTGGGAATAGAACCACCACTTGACCCAACTATCCCTCTCTCCTCTATCTATACCCCAAAGACTTAAAAAGAGCAGACTACATGACACAGACACATCAGTGTTTATAGCAGCACAATTCACAATAGCTAAACTGTGGAACCAACCTAGATGCCCTTCAGTGGATGAATGGTTAAAAAAAATGTGGCATATATACACAATGAAATATTACTCAGCAATAAAGAAGAATAAAATCATGGCATTTGCAGGTAAATGGATGGAGTTGGAAAAGATAAAGCTAAGTGAAGTTAGCCAATCCCAAAAAAAACAAATACCAAATGTTTTTTCTGATATAAGGAGCTGACTCATAGTGGGATAGGGAGTGGGAGCATGGGAGGAGTAGATGAACTCTAGATAGGGCAGAGAGGTTAGAGGGGAAGGGAGAGGTATGGGATTATTAATGATGGTAGAATGTGATGATCATTATTATACCAAGTACAGGTATAAAGACATGGATTGGTGTGAATATACTATGTATACAACTAGAGATATGAAAAATTGTGCTCTATATGTGTAATAAGAATTGTAGAATTTGGGCTGGGGATGTGACTCAAGCGGTAGCACACTCGCCTGGCTTACGTGCAGCTGGGGTTCGATCCTCAGCACCACATACAAACAAAGATGTTGTGTCTGCCGATAACTAAAAAAAATAAATATTAAAATTCTCTCTCTCTCTCTCTCTCTCTCTCTCTCTCTCTCTCTCTGCTCAGGGCCTATCACCTTGCAATGATTTCCTTTCAATAGCCACACATAGGTATAAATGGGTATTATTTAGAATCAATAATAACATTGTGAACCAAATAGTATGATTGGCTTTGCTGAAGTCAATTTTGATAGACTGAGGTATACTGAGGAAGAGTCAAGACATCTCTCAAGAGCCCCATCTGTCTCTAAAGGCAGTGAAGAAACCTGGTCCCTTATGCATGAATTCATAATAAAATTCCTTTGATGCTTGAAAAAAATGTAATGCTTTCCACTGTCATACATAAATAAATAAAAAGAATTTTAATGCATTCCTTGTCATACATAAATTATATATATATATATATATATATATATATATATATATATATATGTTTGACATTACTACCAATTAGAGAAATGCAATTAAAACTATACCAAGATCACTCTAGTCAGAATGGCAGTTATCAAGAATATATATAACAATAAATGTTGGTGAGGATGTGATGGAAAAGGTTCAATCCTACATTGCTGGTGGGACTGCAAACTGGTATAACCAGTATAGAAAGCAGTATGGAGATTCCTCAGAAACTTGGAATGGAAGTGCTGTTTGACCCAGTTATCCCCACTCCTCAGTATATATCCATAGGACTTAAAATCAGCATACTATAGTGACAAAGCCACATCATTGTTTATAATAGCTCATTTCATAATAGTTAAGTGATAGAAGTAACCTAGATGTCCTTCCACAGAAGAATAGATAAAAAAAAAAATGTGGTATATATTCACAATGGAATATTACTCAGCCATAAAGAAGAATGAAATTATGGCATTTGCCAATAACAAGATGGAACTGGAGACTATCATGCTATGTGCAATAAGCCAATCCCCCTAAAAAAAAAAGACCAAATGTTCTGATATGTGGATGCTAACACACAATAAGATGGTTGGGGGTAATAGAAGTTCATTAGATCAACAAAGGGGAATGAAGAGAAGGAAACGGGGATGAGAATAGGAAAGACAGAATGAATTGGACATAATTTTCCTATGTTCATATATGAATACACAACCAGTGAAACTCTACATCATGTAAACCCATAAGAACAGGATCCTAATTAGACTAACTAATACTCCATGTATATATAGTATGTCAAAATATACTTACTGTCATGTATATCTAAAAGGAACAAATAAAGAATAGAGAATAAGTCTTAAAAAAAATAAAACAATGATCTCCCTGAAATAACAAGCATTTATAAAGTGGCCAATTCAAAACAGGCACTTAATAAATATTTGCTTGATAAATCAATGAATGAATGAGTACTTCCCTATATATAGTTTGGGAAGTCAGCCCAATTTAAACACCAGATTTAAATATAAAATGTTATGTATCAAAAATGTATCTTACAGGCTGATAAACTGCCATTAAATAAATGTATCTGAGTGTTCAATAAGAATTTTATGCATCCAAATATTCAACACAATATCAACCGTTGTGAACAATTTTACAATAGCAAACTGAACCCGTATAAACACCTCTTACTTAAATCAGATAATTCTCAAGTAATAATTTATTGTTATCCAAAAAGAGAGTAAATGTCTGCTTCCAATGGATTAAAAAAAAGAAAATTAATTTTAATTTACTCTCAATTTTGAAGTAATAAATATTTTGTTATTGCTTTGATTCTATCAAATACAATAAAAACAATTCTATTGAGATGTAATCCACATATACAATTCACATATTTAAAGTATAAAGTTCATTAGTTCTAATAGTAATCATCCAATCATATAATCACAGAGTTGTACAATCGTCACCACAATCAATTTTAGAATATTATCATCACATTACAAAGAAACTGCAAAATCAATAATTGCCAATGTCTCGGCTTGGCACAGAATCACGAGCCACCACACACCTTGTAGATTCAAACAGCAATTCTTTATTCCCAAACTTACACTGGCTGTCTACAAACACGTTCTGGGCAAATCCCAGTTCTGCCGCCAATTCACGTCCCAAAAACTTTCTCTCCAGGAACTCAATGGGAACTCAGGCAGCAGGAACGCTCTATTCCCAGCAGCAATAACCTTAAACCTGGAACTTCCCTAAACCCAGATTGTCTTAAACTGGGAACGCCTTAAATTTGCCTTAAACCAGGAACGCCCTAAACCCAAGAAGGGGGATACTTCCTCAAACCTGCAGAATACACCTTAAACCTGGATCCACCTTGGTCCTTGAGCAGGGTCACCTTTCTCAAAGACACATGCAATGTCACAGCAAATTTCCATTTAACATGGGATACGCTGGCAAGGAAATTTCAATGCGTCATTCCTACTTGGCAATGGCCCTCAGCAAATAATGATCACTTTTCATTGTCTCCTCCTTTCCCATCTAATCCCCACACACACTCACCAGGTGAGGGGAGTCATTTAACTACTTTCTGTCTCTATATTACCTATCCTGGATACTTTTAAAACCTTTCTCCTAACAGTAATTTTATAATTATATCACTGACATCTTTGCATGCACTCCTTCCCACTAACCACCTCAGCCTCTGGTAACCATCATTCTCTTTTTCACTTCTATGAGATCAACATTTTTAGATTCCACATGTGAGTGAACTAACATAGGGTCTATCTTTCCGTGCTTGGTCTATTTTATTTAACATAGTGTTCTCCAGGTTCATCCACGTTGTCATAAATGAAGCCTTGTTTTATTTCTTTTTTCAGGCTGAATAGCATTTCATATGTTGAATAGTACATCCCACAGTTTCTTTATCCATTTATCTATTCATAGATATCTAGGTTGATTCCCATATCTTTGCTACTATGAAAAGTGGTACAATTAATATGGGTGTGCAGATGTCTCTTAAACATACTGATTTCATTTCTTTTGGATATAGCTCTAGTAGTGGGATTGGCAGATCATATAGTAGTCCTACTTTTAATATGTTGAGGAACCTCCAAAGTATCTTCTATAATTGTTGTACTAATATATATTCCCACCAACCTAAAATTCATACAGAATCACAAAAGACACCAGATGGCCAAAGAATCTTGAGCACAAACAACAAAGCTGCAGATATAACACTACCTGTCTTCAAAATACATTACAAAGCTATAGTAACCAACCAAATTGGTATGGTGCTGACATAAAGAAAATCAAATAGACTAACAGGACTGAACACAGCAACCACAAATAAATCCAGGCATTTAAATCCAACCAATTTTCAACAAATGTATCAACCCCAAATTGGGGAAATAAACAGTGCAGGAAAAGCTGAAATATATATATGCAGGAGAATTAAATCTCTTATCTTTATCATATATAACAATTAACTCAAAATTGATTAAATGCTTAAATGTATGATCCCAAACTACTAGACATTACATAGAAAAAAATGGCTCAAATTAATTTTATTTTCCTTTTTCTCATTTTTAAGCATTCAAAATGTGGTTACATTTTAAAAAGTAAGAAATGCTTCATTCAACTCATTAAAGGAAGTTAAAAAGACATCAAATTCAAAGACTTTATTCAAATATAACTAATTTTATTAAGAATATCTATTTTGTGTAATTTCAAAAGAATGCTGCTTTAATATATTGCAATTATTCTTTTTTATTTTGAATAGAGTAATTCTATTAAGAGTAATTCTTGGGAAAGATTTTTTTAAGTAGCTGAGTTTTTATAAGGTATATGATCAATAAGTATTTGTGGTTTCCTGATTTTTAATGTTTTTCTCTGCCAAAAATAATGTAATCAGGGTTTAATTCACCTTAATTTCCCAAAGGATATGAGATTCAAAATCAGTGATACTCTATTAAAGCTAGGTAGGATGATGAGTGATAGAGGAAGAAGTCATAAGATAAGGTAAAACTCTCTGCTAGCCTGGTTTGAATGAAATCCTTCTTATATATTGTAAGTTTGGTAAACATCTGTTAGGAAACCTAAACTCTAAGTTTGTCAGGAAAAACTGGAAGACAATGAAATTAAAAAAAAAATAGCGGGTGTCTTATTGTCCTATCTAGTACACTCTTCTAGATTATCAATTCCACAAGGGCTAGAAACTTTCTCTCTGCTCCTTTATAACTCTACAGTTGTAAGATATATAATAATACAAACCATTCTTTTTTATAGAAATGCAAAGAAATTTTATTTAGTGTAATGGAAATAATCACACTGTCAATGTTGACAAGTTCTACACCTGCTATACTTTCATTTCAGCATCCCTTACTTCTATATATGTATGCCTTAGAATACTCCTTTGAATAACTTGTGATAGCTTACTGATCCCCTCATTAATTTAATGAGCTAAATAAAGCCTTTGATGGTACTTCATTTTCTATTTGAATAAGCATTATGATTTTAAACTTTAAAAGTTTCCTTTCATAGAATCTATAATTAAAAATAACTTTTGAGATAATATTCATCTTTCATGAACACATTTTCTTAAAATGTCCACTAAGTCATAAGTTATTCCATTTAAACAGTTGTAACTAAAATATTATAGCGTGCTTACATGAATCCAAAGCACTAACATCAGGTTACGTTATATTGTTTATATACCACTAGGAAAAAAAGATGATAATTAAAGTATAACATAATGCTTTTTATCACTTATATTTCTTATTATTTTTTATCTCTTTATCATATATTTCACTATGTACTCCCAAGTCTTTGTCTATACACACTTATCTTTATAATGCCAAGTCATAGGACCTAAAATGCATATAACTCACTTAAAGTGTTAACATTTATAATCATATTAATGTAGAGACAATAACAAACTACAGGGGCTGTGGGTGTAGCTAAGTAGTACAGCATGCTAGAGGCCCTAATTCAGTCCCCCAGGACCAAAAACAAACAAAAAGTAAAAACCACCACATAGTCAACCAGGATTTTAAAAGTTCATCAAGTGAAAAATGCCTTCTACTTCTAATTTAAGACACTTTAAAATATGAAAAATTGTTCATCTTAGGAATCACAAAATATCATTGTTATAAATGCAAAAATATACAGCAGGTTAATAAATAGCAACTAGTTTATAATCAGAAACCTTACCACTATGTCATCAGGATTTTCTTAACTAGTGGAGCTAGGCTAAGCCACAAGCTAGAAGTTTATTAATCTTATAACTGAGATCCATAAAACCTCAAGAAAGTTAAATAATCCAGGCATGGTAGCGCACACCTTTATCCAGTGGCTCTGGAGGTTGAGGCAGGAGGATCACAAATTCAAAGCCAGCCTCAGCAATGGTGAGGTGCTAAGCAACTTGGTGAGACCCTGTCTCTAAATAAAATACAAAATAGGGCTGGGACTGTGGCTCAGTGGTTGAGTGTCCTTGAGTTCAATCCCTGGTATCAAATAAATAAATATCCTGAAGGATAATAAAAGGTGAAGTTATGGACTGAATAAAGATTATTCAACCTCTTGTTGACTAAGAGTAGCAACATGATTTGGTAGCGAGTAGAAAGACAAGGTCACATAGCATAATAGGGCTGGCTTTGAGCAAATGATGAGATTATAAAATCAATCACTCACACTTCTAAAATAATTATCTTCGTTTTCTTTTTTGATGCACTGCTCACATTCCTTTCCTCTTTTCAGTTCTAGATTAGTTAACAGCTTATAAAACTGTTAACTAATTATTAGAAAACAATTTCAATCAAATCAGTCAGATCTCTTCTTAATTTTCAGCCTTTAATAACATAACACTTTTAATTGTTTCCTTATTACTGAGTCTGTAATATTAGCAAAAAAAAGTAGTAACCAAAAATTTTGGTAAACTAAAACTTGACTCTTTCCCATAACTGTCTTGATTTCCACAAGTAATCTAAAAAGTAAGGAGAACAATGATCATTACTGTCATTTTATACAAAAAGACACTAAACCTTGGCAAACTTAAACTTTGCCTGAAAGTCACACAGTTTAATAGGCAACATTATCAAAACTGAAACTCAAGTCTTCTAAATTCAGAAAAGTCCTATAGTAAAAGAATAGATAACCTATGATTAGAAGCTTGCATTCCAGTTCTCTTCCCTTACCTACCAAATGGTACTTATCCCAGACAACTGGCTTGCTGACTTACTGAAAACACATCAACATTAATCACTATTATGAGGAAATTCTCCACCGGTTACATTAACATTTTAGCACTCAAATTGTAAGATTGGGTACAGCAGAGATTACTGAAATTACACTATACTGAATCAGATAACCAGGTTCTAGACCAGAACACTTTTCCTATGCCTCAAAATTCTTCATCTGCAAAGTGAGGCAAAACGCAGGGATCTTTAAGGTCTTGACTTGATTAAAAACCTAATATTTTAAGTGCTTATCAACGCTATCAATCAGGTCTCCTTCCAAATTTTATTTAATAGTGCTATTTCATAAAAAGAAAAGGCAGGGAACTAGGGCTGTAGCTCAGTGGTAGAGCGCCTGCCTTGCTCGTGTGAGGCACTGGATTCAAACCTAAACACCACATAAAATAAAGACATTGTGTCCATCTACAACTAAAAAATATATTTAAAAAAAAAGAAAGAAAGAAAAAGCAGAAACCTAAGCTGTAAGTTTCTGCAGTACAATAAAACAGAATGCACAAATTTAAATATATTCCTACCATATAGCCTGACTGAGGACACTGTCTCTATCAATGTAAAACTAGAACGGTTGGAGAATAAAGGAGATCTATATAGCCACAGCAGCCCTTCAAGGTATACAAGACACTTTACATTTCACTAGCCTGTAACACACTACTTTTGTATATGGCAAAACTATACTTCACTCATTACAACTGCCCTAGTCCTTCCCACAAAGTTATTGTAAAGTCTCCAAACATCACTAATTGTATAAAATACTCTGACATATGAGAAATGTTCACAGGGTTCTTTACTTGCTTCAAGATATAGCACATAATTCACTGTATTTCTAAACAGAATCTTACAACCCAGTTATTTTTGTCTAAAGGATTTAAATCTTAAATTTGTCATTGGTTTTTATTTCTTTTTCAACAATTTTTTGGTCATTTAGTCTGTGTCAATCTCTAAGATGTAAATTATATTAGTTAGATTTTCAATAATTGAATTTTTTAATTGTGGCATTTTGTTTATTTACTATTTGGTTAGTATAAATATTTTCTTCATATGAACGACATTTTCTTCATATGAGAACATTTTCTTGGAATGAGTAAATTTCTATTAAATATGTAAATTATTTCCATTTAATCTATCCATTCAGCCTTTAACTAAAAATAGTTTTAAATGGTTAAAAACTCTGATCAATTTTTATAGGCTGTTATTATTCCATCAATAATATCTATGAAATACTTTCTATCTTAACAAATGAGCATCCTAACACTGTAGTACCCTAAATTATCAGAAAAACTATCCTCAATTACCAATTAAATTATTCCTCCAATCTCTTTTGCCTCTATGGTATTTCTCTTCAAAAGTTCTTTGTTCCAGAATTTCTCCCAAATAGCATACTTTTCTGATTCCCCTTGTCCATCTGATCTTCTCATCACTTTCTTCAGGACCTTTTCCTCCTTCATACCACCACCACATTCCATCCATTCTCTCCTTATATTCTCCTTCATCTTGATTCCAGTTGCCTTTAGGATGTTTAGAATTGATAGCCTTGTAGAATTTAAAACTTCTAATTTCTTTAAATTCTCCTAATTTCCTGGTACATGAATTCATACTTTGGGTTCCCTTATATAATCCTAACAATCTAAAATTATTTCCATTTTACCAGTTCTTGGGTCCTGAATAAACTATGTCACCTACTCTATGTCACAACAGGATACTAAAATATTGCTAAAAATAGCCACCAAAAAAATGTAGCAACTTTTTAACAAAAACTGATGCTTTTCATAGATTCTATAAGTAAATGTAACATAATTTCCCTCCCCCCCCCGCCCGTCTCCTGGATGTGTCTAATTTCTTCAATTACAAAGAAAACTATAATATTTGATATTATACTTTTTTCATATAATATCTCCTTAAATAAGCAGTCTGGAAGTGAAATTAATGGATTAAAATATGTAAGCATTGTCAGTGTTCTTTTCTTCCCCTGCCTCAGAACTAGAGATTGAATCCAGAGACACTTTATCACTCAGCTATGTTATCAGGCTCTTTTTACTTTTTACTTTGAGACAGTCTTACCAAGTTATGGAGCCTGGCCTCAAACTTGTGATTTTTCTACCTCATTTCCCAAGAAGCTGGGATTAGAGGTTTGTGCCACTGCAGCTGGCTAAAGTTCTTGATTAGTACTGACAGATGAATTCCAAAGCAGTGTCATCACAATGTTAGCTCATGATGACAGGAATCTCCAGGATTGGTGATATAATAATGAAAAAAACAGTGCTCAATAAATTTTAGTTAAATTAATGAATCAATCAACCAATCAGACCTATGAAATATTCCTTTATATTCTTATGATATTTTTATGTTACATTCCCCTCTTCTCCCTTTAAAAGTGGCATGTCACTTGCAGTTACCAATAAAATGTGAGTAAAGTTAGCTAGGCAAAAAATTTAAGCAATTTTTATTATGTCCTCTTCCCTCAGACACAGCAACCAAAATGAAAGGCAAAAATTCCTGGTATTATTATTTATCACCATTAATTTCTTATAGTAAAAATGTGGCTTTCCTTTAAAATATCCATTTTAATTCAATAGAAAATGACAGGGATTTCTCTTACAAACAACTCAGTACATGCGGGAGTCCTTTAGTAAGAGGATTACAAATGTACAGTATATTACTAAGAAAAAATATAAAGCAATAAAGAAAACTGCTAATGTCTAGAAAGCATCCTCAATGCTCTGCTTCAAGATCAAGCTGACTGAAAATCAGAGTCCTTTAATTCAGAGAATTCTAATAAAGATTTTTTGGATTTCAGTGAAATAAAAATGCTTCATGGAACACTCTAAGATTGTCTTATTGCAACTTTAAAAGCCCCAAAGGGCAATTAGAAACCAGCAACAAGCTTCATTTTGAAATTCAGCTATGTGGGTTGAAATGGCACCCTAGCATCAAGATGGAGGACATACCAGTGTGGTAGTAGCCAGAACCTCAGTTAGCAAATGTACCTCAAATTAAACCCAAGATACTAGAAATGCAATAAACACCTGGGTACACAGATTGAGTTTTCTTAAGGCATTTTAACTATTACCTATGTTCTATACTAGATAAGAAATATTTCTTCAACAAATGCAAGAAACATATTTCTGTTTAAGCATTTCAGTGCAAACTGCAAGAACTAAAAAGCATGTAGAGGGCTAGGGATGTGACTCAGTGGTAAAGTGATTGCCTAGCATGTGTGAGGCCCTGCTTCAATCCTAGTGCTGAAAAAGTAGAGGAAGCTATACTAGAAATTAATACAAAGTTTCATGTCAAGTAACATTTCAGAAAGTTAGAAAGACACATATTTTGTTAATTTTTTGTTTGTAATTCATAAACAAAAGCATTTGTAGAGATTTTTAAATAAATATTTTCCTTATCTTTTTTTTAAGTAGCTAAAGAAAAAAATCAAGAAAAGGGAAGAAAGAAAGAGTGCAGTCATTTGCAAACTTGCACTGAGGAAAATCCTTTATCAAAATATTTTATTTGTTTGCCTTTAATGAATTCCTACAATTATCATAAATATTAGTCAGGTGGCAAGATTATCTAAGGTCAAAATCATACTGTTTTATCATAATTTGAGTTCATTACATTTTTCTATTATAAAATTAAACAATAGGTAATATAGAAAATTCAGAATATATTGAACAGATGATAAAATAGGGGAGGGAACACCGAAAACACTCTAACCCAAGTAAATCACACAAGTGCACTCACAGGTGTGCACGTGCACACACACACACACACACACACACACACACACACACACACACACAGCCTGACATATATATACCAAAAAATAGATAATACGTTCTCAGGGGTTGATTTATGTTAAAAGTGATTTTCTAAGTATCTTTACACTAAATTTACATGTTTTGATTTTTTTGATATTCTGAATGTTTAATTATCAAAGTAAATCTCAAAATGTAATCCATCTTATTTGAGCCACTCACTTCAGATAACTTAGCCACTCACTAAATCATTTATTTATCAAAACTTGAAGCAGAAACTTATCAAAACTTAGCCTCTGTCATGATTAACCCAAATCAAGACTTGAAATATTGGTAGTAATGACATCGCTCTTTATCACATGTATGTATATTACTTTTTTGATCCTTCCCTCTCTCACACTTACATCTTCATCCAGAAAAGCATATGGTAGGATCATAAATTGTGGAGGCAGAATGAACCACTTTGAATACTACCTCCATTATTTACTAGACTGTGTAAACTGGGCAAATTGCTTTACCTCTCTCTACAGTGATAAAATAGGTATAAAAACAAAAGTCACAGTTATCATTATATGAGATGTCAAATTATATTAACTTTATAATCATTAAATAGCATTCTATATTAAAGTACTTAGAATAATACCTCTATTAAAATAAGTATTCCATGAGTGCTAGTTGCTAATATTAATTTCTCCTCTAATGTTTTTCCTCTGAACTATGTCTTAATTTATCTATTCTCAGTCCTTTTATGTGGACCTTATTTGATCAATCAAACACTAACTAGGAATATATATAAATACAGCCAACTTTTTTAACTTTAACTATCCAAACATCCTATTCAAAAAGTCAGTTAAGATTTGACATTTCTACTATACCTGATTCTCTGTCCCCCATTTGGCAGTACATCTTAAATTCTGAGGAGTTCTATGTGCTTATGACACATTTTTGATGACTTCACTGTCAGACAAGATCTCAGTATTCATTAATCCCCTGTGTAAGCTATTCCAGGATATACTCCCAACCACTTCCCCATCATATATTCAAGCTTTTCACAGCAGTTTTCAAACTCCTCCCTCATCCGGAGAAATGGGCCTTCAGTAGTGATTTTCCTTCCAAAATGCGTGTGCTTGATGTCCACTTAATTTGGGGAGGGGTAAGAAGAGAAGGTATTTGACATGACTCAAAAGAATATGAAAGCTCCTTAGATTTAGTAGCTTTTTAGGAAAGAGTGAAAAATTGGGGAAAGAATTTAAGAAAGGAAATTCATTGATTTTGCAAACTACTAGCCTTATTTTGATTAAAAATAAATAAACAACTGTGTTTAAAAAATCCCCTTACTTCACTTAGCAGGAATGTTTCTTAGTCATAACAATAACTAAACTGAACAAGCAATAATTATTGTTAAGGTATAAAAATGACTATGTAATACAGTTATATTTACTATATTTAAGTATTTTTATATGAGGACATGCTTATTATAAATAAATTTAAAATATCTCATAGTTCATCCTAAAAATGAGAATACTAGCTAGCCAAGAGCAGAGCTTTTAGAGTTCATTAGCATGAAATGAGACAGACTGAGGGCAGACCAAAATCACTGATTAGAAGAGGTATGAGGTTGAGTGGCCTCTGAGGTGAGAAAGTCCTGGTCTGAATCCTCACTCTCAAACTTAAAGTGTGATCTTGGGCCAGTTACCCGTCTCTAGATGCTTCAGTTTCCTCATTGTATAATACTTTTTATTTCACAAAGCTATTGGGGAAGATTAAATGAGGTAATAAAGGTAAAAATTTAGAACAATTCTTGGAATATAGTAAGCCCCAAAGACTTGCCTTTCCAAAATTTCCAATTGTATACATGGCCCAGAAATATATACAGTTCTATAAAAGATGGTACTCATATTTTTTTTCTTTTTTTTAAATTTTTTTAAATTGTTGATGGACTTTATTATCATTAATTTTATGTGGTGCTGAGGATCGGAACCCAGTGTCTCATGCATGCTAGGCAAGCACGATACCATTGAGCCACAACCCTAGCCCAAAGATGGTACTCATTTTAATGGAAATATTTTATTGCAGTTGCAGTTCTGTCTTGTCCCACTTTAATGAGTCATGCTAAGCACAATAAAAGTGATTTTTCATAATAAATGTCCTAAGATGGCTGATATTTACATTGAAAATAATATGCCAGATCTTGAGTTCATGTCTAGACTTCCATGGAATTACAGAGATATAATTATCATTTTAAATATGATGATCAGTTATTACCTTG
The DNA here is from genome assembly GCF_052094955.1 of Ictidomys tridecemlineatus. Taxonomy (NCBI): domain Eukaryota; kingdom Metazoa; phylum Chordata; class Mammalia; order Rodentia; family Sciuridae; genus Ictidomys; species Ictidomys tridecemlineatus. Next base: position 161,739,251 of record NC_135478.1, on the reverse strand, counting down.
TTTTCTTTTTGAGGAAAGGGCAAAACACTCTTACTATATACAAAAATATTTCTGTTGACAATTTATGCTTTGCTTTTTATGACCTCTAGTTTTCTTTCAAATTAAGCAATTAAATTTTAAACAAACACTCGGGGAATAGAAGCAAAAATCATTTCCTCAGCGTATTTAGTAATTCTTAAAGGTCTCCAAGAAGTAACATACTCCAATTAATATTTATCCTGTTCCTTACAGCACTGATGTCTATACTGCCAGCTAAGGCAGATGAGGTTAATAATAAAAGAATTTAGCTAGGAGAAAAAAACACATTGCATTATAAAGAACTACCATCTCATCCAACTGAAATATGCTAGGAGAATAAAGAGACCAAGAGACAACCAAGTGTAAAAATATTAAGAAACAGGTAACAATTAAAGTCATTATTTCTCACCCTAACTAAATCCACTAAGTGCCATAATTACTTTGTATCTACATTAGTGTTATCTCAGGGGATCTATTGTTTTCCTATAAAAGTCAGGTGAACTGAACAGCATAACCAAGATAGTTCTCTGTATTAGATTCCAAATATAGAAATCATATTGTAAATAAATAAAGTATACGTCATTCAGTGTTACTAGGATGTTATTAACTCTTGCTCTCCAGTAACAGAAACATCTATGTATGGATTTTTTTACAAAGAAATAAATCCGCTTGCTAACCTAGTTATGGGTTATCACCACTTATTACTGATATAGGATTGTTCTATAAAACTTACTATCCATACTTGATGCCAAATTTCCTCCAGTAGCCATCAAGAAACCTAAAATTTCATCACTTGAAACATTTCTTATATCTTATAGGCTTTTAGAGGATAAATAAATAATATAGTTTAAGAAAACAAGACCTAAAGGGTGGGAGGGGGGGAGTACTGGGAATGATATTGACCAAATTATATTCTTGCATTGTATGCATATATTATTATGTAATAACAAATCCCATCATTATGTACAACTAAAAGTCACTAATAAAAATGTAGGAAGAGGCAAAAAAAAAAAAAGATAAGTAGGTAGGTAGGTAAGTAGGTAGGTAGATAGATCGATCAATCTATCCATCAGTTGGTCCTAACAGACTAAGTGACTCATTTAGGTCACATAGCTAGAAACAAAACCCAGACTAGACTCTAGTCCATTGGTTTCACCCCTATTCCTACCTCTTACAATACCAGTAACAACTTTAAAAGTTTAAATTTAAGAAGATATTAGTTGAACTCTTTATGAACCTTATTCGGTCCCACACTCAAAATGATGTAACTCCAAACGTCTTAAAATTAGGACCTCAATATACAGTGCCTTTTGTTCATCAAATCTATAATTTAATATATTAAGGTTATGCCTACTTATGATTTAGTTTGGTTTTGTTTTACTTCGGGCATATATATATATATATATATATATATATATATATATATATATATAATTATAATATATTACATAATACATATTATTATATATATAGTTCACAGTATATATACATATATATATGTATATACATGCTTATTTCATTCCAAATACATACCCTATCATTTACTTTTTATATTTACATATATTTATATATACTCTGAATTATTTCAACTCAATTCTGTATTAACTTTTTAAAATATTTTTTTAGTTGTAGATGGACTCAATATCTTTATTTATTTATTTTTATGTGGTGCTGAGGATCTAACCCAGTGCCTCACATATGCTAGGTGAGCCCTCTACCACTGAGCCACAAAACCCCAAGCCCAATTTTGTATTGATTTTAAAGAAAATAATCATCCACACAAGCACATACCTCTTATAAAGTAGTTGTGAAAAAAATAGATCAAATTGTCTATTCTATTCTGCTGCCCTTCCTATCCTCCCTACTCCTCCCCTCCTCTCAATTTGATGTATGTACATTCCATGTATGTATTATATGTCAAAATGCATTCTACTGTCATGTATGACTAAAAAAATTAAATAAAAAATTTAAAAAATAGATCTAGAAAAGTTCAAAGAATTTATTTCTCAACTCTTATGCTATTATCTGCCATTTGAGAGTGATAACTAAGACTTTATAATGTTCATTAATATAATATCCACAGAAATTTAAACTTAAAAATTTCAGAGTATGGCTCAGTATATGACAATATAGTATCTCAAATTCTGGCAAGACTGAAAGTCCTTCTTTGCCCAGCAAAACTTTCAAAGTTTCATTCAATCAATATGTTGTTTCAGCGACATCTACAAATATAACCAACCAAAATCTTTGGCTATAATTTCAATGTACTATAAATATATTTATTCTTCCCATGTAAAAAGAAGATCTTTGTGAAAAATAAAAAGTAATCATATTATTTTTATTTATTTTATGTTAATTTTCCATGTGAAATCAAAAAATAAACATTTTAAATTGTATGCAAGTTTATGAGGTAGATTAATAAGCTAATAACTGCCAAAATAATGATAGTTATTTCCTTTATACAGCTATTGCTCCAAATAGCATTTATAAAAATGAATAAAGATTATCTGATCATGCTTATTATTTGAGCATGTTTATTTCATTCCAAATACATACCCTATCATTTACTTTAACAAATAAAAACTATTATTGGTGTTCTAAAATGACATTATTGAAAGTGAAAAAAAGAATTCTAACTTCCACTTTTGAAATTTCAATGTATCAATTTCAATGTATCAATGGATACATTTCAATGTATTATTTCAATGTATCACACAGATAAAAGGCTGCTGCAAGTCTATCTAATAGAATTAGACAGGCACATGGTGACAGTGCTTTCCAAAGAGATTTCAGTTTTGATCTACATGTTTTCCTGTTTGTGCTGTTTGTGTCCCCTCTTCACATAAATGGAGTTCATCCATTCCAGTTATTCCATTTCAGCAGCTGGACAATGGCTACTATTACTACCCTAGAGTAGAGCCCCCAGTGTCCTTTAAAGCTGAGCTTCAATACATCCTTAAAAGGTTTTTCAGTTTTCTCTACTTGTATTTGTCCCTTTTCAGATTACAAAATAGCAAGTGCTAAGTGTCTCAATGTCCTCTATTATTCTTAAAGAATAATCTAGCATGGAGCTACTGAGAATTATGCCTTCCTCTATGTTGGCAGAATGAATCAAATTGTTGTGAAGTAGGTTTATGGAAACATACTTCATGTTAAGAATAACTGACAGTTGATGATAATGGAATTGCATATGCATGTACAGTAGATTCAATATCAATAGTCTAGGAAATATTTACCACAAACAACATTTATAGGCCTTGAATATGGTATAAATTCTATACTTTGATATAAACTATTATTTCCTTACCTCTCAGAACATTATTAAGAGATCAAATCAAAATTCAGTGACTGTCTTCAATTTTTTACTACTAGTGAAAATCTGGCTATATTTTGAACTTGTTAGATACAAGCTAATTCATGATTTATTGTTATGCTTATATGATATTAAGCTTAGATACCTATTCAAAACTAACAAAACTATTTTACCACTTCTTCCCTAAAACTGTCCACTCTTGCCTCAAATTTTTGTATATACCATCTCTAAAACTGTCTTGCTTACTTTCTAGTCAAGTATATAGTAACCATCTTTAAAATTTAGTTTCAATTCATATCTCTTTTTCTTTCAGCCCTTCTAACTTCAATATCTCATTTATTTCAACATCATATCAATAACTTTTCAGGTGACTATAAATTCACTGTATATCATGTGCTTGCCTCACATTTAATTTGCTCATATGATTCACATGGGTAGAAACTACATCTGCCATTTCCATTGTGCCAGCTGGCAACATTTGGCACTGTATGCTTTTAGATAAGTTAATTTTTTAAGAAGCGTGGGGGCCTGGCATGTAGCTAGGGTAGAGTATTTCTCTATCATGTATAAGGCACCCTGAGTTCAATCCCCAGTAATATATACACGTACATATACACACGCATACACACACAGAGAGAGACTGATGTGAAATAATTGCCAATTTTTATTATATAAATACTCTCATCAAGGCTGATTTCAAATTAGCAAAATAAAGTAACTGAATATGGGAATAGGCACTTAATCTTAGGAACCAGTACTAGTCACTGTACCATGCTTGACATAATTGTTCATTTACTGAAAATCAAGCTTCCATGTTAATATGACCACACACCACATTTTTTGCAAGTTTCAAAAATGTCTATTTTCAATTCTGTCCTATTCAACATATATCTATCAGAATAGTAAGTTCCATGAAGAGATGCTTTTCCTGTTTTCTTTATTCTTTTATTACCAGTGGCTAATTCTATGCACAAAACAAACACTTAGGAAACAGTTGCCAAAAGAATAAACCCATTATTTTTAAATATTAAATAAGTATCCAATAGAAATTATGATTTGTCTCACATCATAAAATAAATTTAACCCACGATGTGAAAAATAAAATAATCACAGAGAAAAAAATCTTTCAAGTTAAAGGTCACTTTGGAAGTTATTAGATACAATCCTTTCATTGTATAATAAAAACTGATCTAAAAATGTTAATTGACAAGTCAATTAACATACAGTTCCTTAATGTCAAAGTGAGCCCAGAAACTAGGTCTTTAGGTATCTGATCCAATTATTTTTGGACTATATAATCATGACTGCCCCTTGAGTTACTGCCTATTAAGTTTACCCCGGGGCAAAGGTACAAACATTTTGAAAAGTAGATTTTCTCATTGGTGTTCAATGCAAAACTACATTTGATATAGTGATTAATAGTAAAAACAGAATATACTAAGCCAGTAACAAAAGAGAAGCTACAAATAAAAAGGTTATTTCTGTGTATATCAGATGACCTTTTCCTCAATACATCATCACAAACGGTAAGCCCAAATTCTTAGGCAAGCCATCCTTACTTTTGGAATCATCTCTGAATTTAATTATCTTGGTTACTATTTCTTCTATCTGAATACTAGTACAGAGGTCATGTAAAATTAGATCTTATATTGATTTTAGAAACAATCATCAAAATGGTTCCATAATTCAAGTTTCACAGGGGCATAAGGTATAAGCTGTAAAAGTGGGCAAGAATCTATTAACATAATACTAATACTTTAATAACTATATATATATATAAATTATTTAAATAACTAGAAAAAATATTTCTTTAGATGATATTTGGGATTTTACTTATATGAGACACACTTATAAAAGTCATAATCTTCTATACTGAATCTCTCTTACTGGATCAATTAGAACGACAGCCTCTAATGTGCTTCTATACTGAAACAGTTGAGTAAAATAAACTCAAATTTAAAGAACTGATCCACAATACTAAAAAATGATAACATATTGTTATACAAAAAAATATTTTTCTATAATTCATTATTTGTTGACACCTAAAAATCCATAATATAATAAACAATGCCAATGAATCATTACCTCCTTAAAAAAATAACTAAAAACATAATTTTTCCCATTTCTAGAAAAAGAAATGTGAAAATTCAAAGAAAACTGCAGGAGGTTAAGTTCATTAGCCAATATTCCCCTAAAACCTAAGGCAGTTTTCTGATTTTTTTTTTAGTATGATCTTATTACTGCCTAATTATCCATATTGCTTTTCTTCCGTTTTGTTAAACTGAAATTCACCCAAGCAGTTCAACCTTTCATTTAGAATCTAAATACACTCCCCTCCTTCACTGATAATTGGCCTCTTTATTAACTGATTTACCCCCTTGATTTATTACAAATCTTTTTGCCAAATTTGGATCTTTTCTAATACATTCCTTACCTTCTTTTAACTCAATTAACACATTGTCACCATTACCAAAGCTTTCCTATTATTTCTTCAAGTTCTTACTGCTCTTTAAGGATCCTCTAGTAAAAAAAATGAATTTTTAATAAACCTGAAATATTTTAATGATTCTTCTTAATTATATGGTGAAATTCAGGAGAGACATACTAGTCACACTAATATTTCCTACTATGTTACTATAATTCTCCACAGTAAATTTTCAGCAATCCAAATACACAAATCTCTGCACATAATTTATGACCTCTAAAAGCACAGAAAGCCATATTATAAGTATCATATCCATAGCCAAATCAAACTGAGCCAGCTTCACTGTCAGCAATTTCAATATCCATGGAATTCCTAATAAAGTGAAAGCTAAACTTGTGCCTTCAGTAAATATTCATGTGACCTCTGAGTATGAGTAAATCTGTCACTAGATTATGCAAGAGAATAACCTTTCATAATATGGGTCACTGATGTTTCTCATTAAAACAAAAAAGGTATTCCCTTTCTTTTCTGAGAAGCATTTTCTTGAGCTCCAAAGCACTTATAAACTTTCGTGGTTGTTGCTTTAAGCCCTCCTCTTTCTTATCAGCCACAGACACATTTTCCAGGAACTGTCACTTCCACTAACCAAACATAGCGTCTTTTTTTTTTTAATAAAAGAAAAAGATCAAATAAGTTTAAGTTTAGTTTTCAGCTTTCTCCCCCATTTCCAATACCTAAACTATGAAAAAGAACATGGAATTGAGCATCTTTTTTGTAAGAACCAGCGGATAGTATGTTTACTGGTGCAAAATTCATCCTAAATTAACAAGTGAGATAGACATAATCCAAACAAAGTTAACCATTAGAATCTTAAAAATTCTATTCTTGTAACAAATAACAAGGACTAAAGAAAAGTAAGATTTCTACAACTTCTTACCTTGAATAATTTTAAACAAATAGAATGAATTTTGTGCTTATCCTTCTGTAAAACATGTACATACGAATTTCTAAGTTTTTCGTTTTTAAAAGTGCCCACCAAAGACATAATCTCAATGAGTACATACACATTTGATGCCTTTGGCCAATAAAGACCTGGTGTTCAAAATCTCCTTGTCTGGACTAGTGATATAGCTCTGTGGTACAGCACTTACCTAACGTGCTGGAGGCTATAGTCTCACTCCATACCATCACCAAAAAAAAAAAAAAAATTCTCCTATGGGTTTCAAATTTCTGTTTATTGGCTTTTTCTTTAAGAAACTTAAAATAAGTTTTGATTCCTGATTCAAAAGTTGCAACAATTTTCTTATATTCTTGGGACTGATTTATATCTCCAGCTCCAGAACATTTTCATCTTGATTCCTAAAATGCTTTCTATTTAGTTTTCAAGTGGAAGAGATTTTAGAGATCAAACTCTAACAAATTCCTTTTTTTTTTAATTGGTTGTTCAAAACATTACAAAGCTCTTGACATATCATATTTCATACAATAGAGTCAAGTGGGTTATGAATTCCTTTTTCCCTTAAATTTTTCAAATTTTAATTTATTTATTTACTTATTTTCATTAGGCATATATGACAAGCAGAATGCATTTTGATTCTGTTGTATACAATTGCAGCAAAACTTTTCATTTCTCTGGTTGTACACAATGTAGCATCACACCATATGTGAAGTCATACCTAAGGTAATGATGTCCATTTCATTCCACCATCTTTCCAGTCTCCTAACATTTATATATCAGTTTGTAGGAAGGGCTCTCACTGGTCCAGTTTATGTGCATGCCCAACACACACCAATCACCAGCACCAGCGACTTGAGGATTCAACCAGTACAGTCACACATAGTCCAGGGTTTAGAAGGGCCATACTTAGGGCTTGATTTCTGAAGTTCCTATCTATAACACTTTTAATCAATTCTGTAAATAAAGTGCAATGGGACAATTAAGAATGTGCTGAGAGTTTGCTTATCTGAAAAAGAATGTATTTTTTTCATTTCTGAAGAATATTTCCAATAAGTACAAAATTCAAATTTGATATATTATCAAATTTGATTATTTGTCTTGTACCACTTTAAATATGATTGTCTATCTTCCATTGATTAAAATACCATTTCTTTCCTTCTTTTTGCTTCTTTGAAGGTAATATTCTTTTTGAGATTTTTGAGATTTTTCTTTTACTCTAGTTTTCAGTGGTTGACTACCATGAGCCCTAAAATGTGATTTTCATTATATTTTTTCTGATAGTGTCTATAGTTATTCTTTAATCTATGGCATAAAAACTTCGAAAATTCTTGTCCTGAACCTATCAAATATTGCTGCTTTTTTATTCTTTCTTTCCTCTTCGTCTGGAACTCCAATTAGATGGAAGTCAGTTTTTCCACTATTATACTATTTGTTTTATTCAAATACTCACTGTATGTTTTATTCTTTTCTCTCTCCATACTCTTTTAGATATCTTCTTCATAAACTATTACCCATTTCACTAATTCTCTCCTCATATATATCTAATTTGCTATTAAGCTCTTCTTTTAAATGCCTATTTTGAGTTATAGTTTTCATTTCTAGAATTTCTTTGAATTCTTATTATGTATTCTAATTATCTGATGAATTTCTCATCTTTTCTTCAATATTTAATGTATTAACAATTTTATCTCATAGATCGTGTACACTCTTATTCCACTACCTGGATCACTATGCAATTGTTTCTATCATTTATTGTCTTTTTTTCCCCTTGATCTTGGCTTCTAATTTATATGTGGTATAAATCTTTTTTTATTGAATGCCAGGTAGTATACAAAAAAAGTTACAGGAACTCTACAAGCCAGAACTTCTTTTTGGCAACAGCAGACAGTTAAAATAAAGGCATATTACCTTAAAATTAGAATTTAGTTCATCAGAGGTTACATTTTAATTTCTGTAAAATATAGTCTCTTTCTAGTTTTCCAAAACTCATAGGATATGCCCTTCAGGGGTTCCGATTAAAAACTGAGAGTGTTTTACCAGAGTCTCCCTTCTCTTCCCTGAAATCTTGTGACTTCCCAACACTGTGAAACTACCAAAAATTCTGCTCAGCCTCTCATCATCTTAGCTACCATTGCTTAACTTCTTAACCTATGGCCTGCATTGCTTACAAACTGACAGAATCCAAGACAGAGGTAGTACCAAATATAGAACTCACCTTAGTGTGCTTCACTTCAATATTGGATCTTTATCCCTTATGGTGCTTAAATGCCTTTACATTATTTTTAATTAAGCATCTCATTTTTCTTAGCATGGACTTAGTCTGAAATAAACTAGTCCACAATAGCAGAAAGTAAAATCAGGTCCTGACTGATTTTAGTGGCCCATCTTTATGCATGGTTCCATATATTACTGTTCTCAAAAGTAATTAAAATAAATTGACATACTTATAGGATAGTTTGACTTGTGTTATATTTCCTCCTTGGAAACCTAAGCTATTTACTGCTCTAAAATCTCAATTAACTCTCTCTTAGAATTATTAATTGAACTATTAAACTCATATTCAAAATGTCTTTCCTCCACAGCTTGGTCTAACTCCTTATATATAACATACGATGTGTACTCAGGAGCTTCTTTCTTTCTTTCTTTCTTTCTTTCTTTTTCTTTCTTTCTTTATTACTGGGGATTATTTGTTTGTTTTTGTACTGCCAATTGAACCCAGAGGTATTATACCACTGAACTATTTCCCAGCTTTTTTTATTTTTTTATTTTGAGACAGGGTCTCACTAAATTACTGAGCCTGGCCTTGAATTTGATATCCTCCTTCCATAGCCTCCAGAATCACTGGGATTATAGGTATGTGCCACTGGCCTAGCAGGAGCTCCTTCCTTCTTTGCAAATGTTGTCTTGCATTTATTTTTTTAAATATAAATAAGAGTATTTTTATAGACTGCTTTTTTCACACTGAAAATGAAAGGTTGTAAGTATAAGTATCCTGTATTTCCTAGAATGTTGTCTATGCAACTTTGTTCTCTGAAAATGTCTAGTTACCTCTCAAAGGATATAAGATTTATAAAATAAGATAAACAGAAGCTATAGATGTCTCCTTTGGTTATAAAATCTCAATAATTAAAAATTAAAATTTATGATCACTAAAATATTTTTAAGCTGTAATTTGTCTCTAAACTAAGAAAATATTTTTCTGCATTATTAAAACTTTGTGAAGGAAGTTTATCCTACTCAAAAAAAAAATACACTGCTATTAAGCCTGCCTTAATAATACCAATTTTTTGCATGCCTATGATAGCATTTTAAAAGTCAGTTTAATGTACTTCAAATAATAGAAATAATCCTTACATTATCTCATTATGTTTTTTTAAAGGTAACATTTGTAAATACACTTTGTGATGAGTACAAATTATGATGGGCTACTGACTACCAAAAGCTAAATCCCTTCTAAATAAATGGAAACACAGGATTTCACTTCTCAGTATTTTACTGTTAATTTAAAAAGAAAAGGGAAAAAAAATAAACAGAAACCTAGGCAATTCCTATCACCTACAAAATCTTTCATTGAAAGCCAAGGTTATTCTGCATATTCCTAAGATGTACAATATTACCTACTCAGAAAAACATTTGGTTATAGACAAAATATAAAATAAAATTCAGAATCAGTTCAGAAACATAAGACAGTAGTACGCAATTATTATTTTTAGCTCACTGATAACTGGCTTTTAATACAATTATAGGTTATTATTCAATATTATAATTGCCTAGGCATTTGTTTTAAAACATGAAATTCCTTTTTTAGCAGGCTCCACTTTGTTTCCCTTAGTAGGCCAAGACCTTTAAAGATGTACAAATACTGAAGACACAAAGGAACTAGCACCTTTCTTCCTACTTAATCCTGACTACCACCAGAAAGTTTCTATTCTATTTCATTATTTCCTTGATTCACATTTCCATAACACATTTACTGCTAGAGATATAGCCAACACGTTGACCATCTGTCAGAACTTAGCAATGAGTTTAACATGTCACAAACCAGCTGTTGAAATTGTTTGCACATTATATAATCATAATAGAGGACTATTAATGAAGAGACTACACTTTAGAAACCATATCAGGAATCTGGTTTCAGAAATAGGAATAAATTGACAGATGTAGACATAAAAGAGGCTTCATGATTTCTTTGCTGAGAATAGTTAAGTTGCTCTTCATACCATATATAAAGAGGCATTATGATACAACAGTTAAAAACACAGCTTTGATGTAAGGCAGTTCAAACCTTTGCTCTGCTATTAAACTGTCTTTAGTCTAATCTATAAAGTGCGGATAACAATGCTATCTACTTTTTTGGATATTTTTTAAATAAAGATTAAATAAGGGGCTGAGGTTGTGGCTCAGAGGTAGATGCTAGCCTAGCACATACAAGGCCCTGGGTTCAATCCTCAGCACCACATAAGAATAAATAAAATAAAGGTATTGTGTCCAACTACACCAAAAAAATAAAGATTAAATAAAATTGAACAGAGAACTCAGTGACTAAAAAATAATAAGCAATCAATAAATAGTAAAAAATTATTGTGGCTGTTTTTTTTTTCTTTCTCTTGTAGATTGCATGCCTCTTCCCTTTTGTCTTTGGACCTCATCACTCCAGGACTTTCATCAAAACCCAGTATTTACCTTAGTGTTTTCCATCTTAGACTTAGAGGTTTCGTCTTAATTCACCTTAGATATACTCCAGGGAAACAACAGTAAATATTGATGAAAGGTTTAGACATAGTGTTGTCCAAAAAAAAAAAAATATGATGAATATCAGACTAATTTTAAATTTTCTTCAAGCCACAATAAAATTAAAAATAAACAGATGAAATTAATTTTAATAATGTATATATTTGATTGAGAATATTCTAAGTATTATCATTTTAATAAGTGGCAGTGGTCACATTAAGTTCTCTACAAACACAATGCCTATTCCATCACATAGTAGTATAGAGTTTAGGGTCAAATGACCCAACATTCAAATTCTAGCTCTGTTATTTACTCAGACCTAATTTGCTCTCAATTTCATCGTATTAAAAAAATAAGTAGCTCTATAAATTTTTAAAAAAGTAACTCTAGATATTATCATGAGAAATAAATAAAAATGATACATTCAAGTCATTTAGCACAATGTCTATATAGAGAGATGGTCATTAAATAATTCCCTCACCCTAATCTACTCTAGAACATTAAACCAGCTCAGTGTAGCACAATCTGTGATTAAGCCCTTCTTCTTTCCCTTATACCTCCAACTATACACCATAATCTTTTCCCTCATCTGCACAGCTCTGATTCCTTGCTTCTTGAAGCAATTACAGATTTAATTGGGTTTATTTTTAGAAACCATGGACCCTGTCAGTCATGATCTAAGAATATGGTCCCAAAAAAATAAAAATATTTGTGCCTGAAAAAGTGACCCTACAATCTTCTCCTCTGCCCTGATATTAATCATTTGCCCAGCTAACCCTGTTGCCTACTCAGCCTGAGCTTCTGCCTCACTCGGCTGCTACTATGGCTGTGGCCTCCTAACATCAATGCTTCTGCATTTAAAGTCACACTTGCCTCAAAATTTTAAAAGGTTGAACATCATTCTGTAACATAACTGGCCAGTACCTTTCAAAAGTACCAAGGTCATAAAAGACAAGACCAAGAACTGTCACAGACTCGAGGACTTGACTACAGACATGAAAGATAAAAATTAAATATAAGATCCTGAGTAGGACTTGCCCTGAAAAAGGACATTAATCAAAACAATGGCAAATGATTAAGGTCCGTAAATTAATTAAAAATATTATATTGTAATATTGTCAATTTCCTGCTTTCAATAATTACACTATGCTTGCATGTAATAACATAAATGCGAACTCTGCCAATTTTACAACTTTTCTTTACTACTATTTTAAAATGAAAGTTAAAACACTTTTAAATGTGATTATTTGAAACTTTATTATGGAAAAGCCTCTGTTCCAGGGGACTTGTTAATGATATATTATTGTGAAATAGTGCTACTTATGTTAAGCCTGTTGCAGTAAGGCCATCACACAGGTTAATGAAAAGTCAATTCCAAGGTATAGAAAATCCACTTTAATCACTACTATTAGTTTGCAAATCAACTAAGTACCTATGATACCATGTATATATACTCAATTATACTGAGAATTTAATGACAGCAAATCATATTTTGTGTGACCTATAGTTTTATTAAATAAATATGCCTTTTTAATTAACTCTACTAAATAACATGCTTAAACAATAGCTCCACTGAGATCAACCTTTTACAGAAAAAGGGAGTTAGGAAAAGTTAACAAGATACTAAGAAGCATGTTCCAGTATGTACTTGCCTCCCTCCTCCATTCCTTTCTTTCTTTAGGAAGTTGCAGTGGTCAACAAACTCCAAACAATACCCCTTTACTATAGAAAGGACAGACAGTTCTGCTACACCATGTGTTTCTGTAACATGAACTAGCTCAGAGATTATTAGTAAAAGGAGAAAAGATCAATACAATGCAGAAGGTACATGTGTTTAAATGTAATTTTACCTCAGACCATGAATATTTTTCCTTATTAGTAACAACAACCAAAAGCCATGTATGAGAAAAAGAATCAATGTTACACATTTAATCGTCTTCTAAAAAGTGGTTATTGCAAAGTTATCCCTGATCTTTTCTTTAAAAAAAAAAAAAACTGCACACACATTGAAAATAAACTTTAAAAGTAATGTAAAACAATGACCATAGCATAAACCTCCAATACCAGCATATTTTGCACAAAGTTTACAATCTTTCCTCTACTTGCAACTTCTAATGACAATATCCTTCCTTGCTTTTGTATTCACAGACAGCCTCAACCCTTCCTTATATCACCTATAATTAGGCAATACTATTGCTTAGTGATTATTTGCTGTTAAGTAACAAAATGTTAATACTTTTTTCTAAGTACTTAAAACCAAAAAAAAATGTGAAGGCAACAAATTTTTAATTTCTTATTTCATTAAAAATGCATACACCCTTGAAACCTAGAATTTTAAATCAGGATTATTTTGTTTTTTATTGTGTTTCAGTTACAAAGTTTCATAAACCTTACTAATTTAACTATGAATTTGCAAACTGAAATTTTTCTAAAAATTAATGTTATAAATTATGATAGAAATGATGTATCTTCACACATTCTAAATATATAAAATGCCATTCCTGAGGGAGGGGGGTTTCTGGTATTTTTTTAAAACATAAAAATATACTTACTTGTTACCAAAGATTACTAATGTATCAATTAAATGTGCTATTGACATCAGTTTCTCAACAAAAAGATTAAGTGCATTTTACATAGTCTCTAAATTCAACACCCAATTATTTCAGTATTCATCACGTATTTCTTAGATATAATGTTCTAATGTAATAATGAAAATTACCATCTATGCTAAGATCAAACTGATGCTCTTTGTAAAGAAAGCAAATATTCAATGTTGTTCAACATGGATTAAATCTATACATGAACATTTATCAAATCACCATCAATCTTCTAAAGCAGTCTATAAATTGTATGAAAACAAGGAGATGTGTCAAGAAAATATTTTTGCTCTAAAACCAAAAAATAAAACATTAAATACAGTGTGACTTTTATGGCTTTTACACTATTACTTCAAGTTAAATAATAATTTAATATCAAACTTTTCCTTTATTTCTCAAAGAAAGCAACAATATTGCTTAATGATTATTTATCATTAAAATATAAAACCAACAATAAATATTCTTTTGTGTATATGACTCCAGATAGCAACAAGTATTATGAATGTGTATTTTATTTGTACCTACCAAAGAAACGGCACATAGTTGACTCATTAAAAATATAATTCACCTGGAATAGCCACAATGTATTATAATAACTATAATTTGAATATAAATGTTTTAAAATAATTTATATAATAAATATCCATCATTTCAATATTTACTTAAAAGAATAGTATTCTCTTTTCAATATAATCCATGATATGCTAGGATATGTTTATGAACCAATGCAACCCTGAATTTTAAGAAGCCTGTCTTACTTTTCAATTACCAATTAAAATTCACTTGCTTAGAGATAGCATGTTTCTTACTGGGAAAAAAAAAACTGCACAATTTTCTGCTTGCAGTGTGACCTCTTTCACTTGGGTAGGTATCTGCTCTATCACAGGCTAAGTGAGGATGTAACCTTGTCAAACCAAAGGCAAAAGAATAATGAGCATACGACAGGCTTAACCGGCACGGAAAAGGTTTGAAGGAGGTTGCAAAAATACTACTCTGAATGACAAAATTAAAGTACACTCCAAAGAATAGGTTAATATTAAAGAAGGTACTCAAAACCTAAGAAGCATTTAATCCCCATCCTTGGATGTCTGCCATACAAAACTCCACTCAGATTTGTTTATTTCATTAGCTACTAACTAGATTTGGTTAATATATTTTCAAATGAATCTTAGTAGAACGATCAATCTTGAAGGAGATAAACTTATGGACTATTTTCACAAAGTATTAGCCAAAGGTAAGTATGAAGAAACAGATACTGGTTTGCTTTCACTAATTATAAATTATTATCCAATGAGAAGAAAATCATTACAATTCAAAATAAGAAATACAAATTGGAAGTCTTCACTCAATACCAGTCTTTACTACCACTAAAACAAACAACAGTACAACTGCTACAGTAGTTGCTAACCTAGTCCACTAACTTGCATAATAGAGAATTATATTTAAACATTTTTATAAATAGCTGAAACCAAAAGAAATTAGACAAATTCTGCAGTAGTCTTTCTCAGTGTGTCTTACTTTTAAAATAAACAAATAAAAATCTCAAATCTAAACCATTCAAGCATGCACTAGGACTACGTATTATATCATTGTGTCAATTATGCACACTTTGACATTCCTTTTCTACAACTAAGACAGGAATGAAACTTTTGTTCCAGACCAGTCACAATATTTTAACAGAGAAACAGTGCCACCTTTTGGTTCTAAACAAAAGCCTCTAATAGAGTCTTCCCAGGTTCCTTTTTCAATTAAACTGTTGATACATATAACTGTCATTAAATTTCACATTATAATTATCAGCTAAATTTTAGCTTCAAAAAACTAAGAAACTGTAAGGTAACATAAAAGTTGCTTACCAAGATGCAAAACTTCAAAATATTCCAAAGTAATACCAAATGCACATACTTTGAATCATCAGAATAATAATTTCTATCACTATTTCATTAAACACATTTTACCAAATCCAACTATGCCAATCAACTAATGAATATCTTAATAGAAAAGGTTTTTGTAGTATCATTATATTTCAAAATTAATTTTTAATATAGTATTTACATTTTACTCATTACTTTAATAACTGGCCACATGATATTACCAGTGGATTCACAGTTTAACCAGCATAAGAATAAATACAAAGATAGTATGTTTCTGAATTACTTACACCAATGATACAATGTCACCACGTTGTACTTCAAAATTCCTTACTTTCCAGTGGTTCAAAAGTACCACATCTGATGACTGGCTTCCCCCAGGATTCAAAGAAGGCTAAAAAAAGTAAGAAACAGATACATCTATCATTTGTATTTTTTTATATTTATTTTTTCATTGTAGTTGGTCACAATAACTTTATTTTATTTACTTTTTTATGTGGTGCTGAGGATCAAACCCAGGGCCTTGCACGTGCTAGGCGAGTGCTCTACCGGTGGGCCACAACCCCAGCCCCTCATTTGTATTTTTTAATCTTCACAGTCCTTGAACTTTATAGCTTGATTGGAATGCAGTAAAACATTTTTAGAGTAGTACCTTTCAATAAATTGCTATTTTAAAGTAACTACAAATGATGAGTTTTCAAAAGGCTCATTGGGATTCTCCATAAATGAATCAGAAATAATAATAATAAATTACCAATGCTTTTTGAAAGAAAAAAAATGTGCTAAATATCAAAATCTTTACTAAACTCAAGTAGAGAAATATGGAAAGTTTTATAAAGAATTTTAAAAGTTGAGAAAGAAGCAACCCAATCCTCCCAATATTCAGATAGGACCCAATTACACAACAGCACACACACATCATTGTTCCATCTGGTGAAAAGAGGAAATAATCTCAAATCAACCAGTAGAAGACCCTTATAAAACTAGAGGGAGGCAAAAGAACCAGGCAATTAGATAATCATTTAAAATGTAGGGATTTCCAGGCTGGAGTTGTGGCTCAGTGGTAGTGCGCTTGCCTAGAACGTATGAGGCACTGGTTTGATTCTCAGCACCACATATAAATAAATAAAATAAAAGTCCATTGACAGCTAAGAAAAAAATATTCTAAAAAAATGTAGGGATTTCAATCTCAATATCTCTTTTCCCAAGAGATCATATTCCAAGGGATCAGGTCCCAGTTTGAGCCTATAATGGCTTTCATTCTAGGACTCAGACAAGTAAGTGTACCTATGCCTAAGAATAGATGGAAAAAAATGTTGAAAAACACTGGGTAAGAATTCATCTGAAGGAACCACCTACTAGGCACAAAAATATGAATGAGGAATCGTAAAGCCACCTGCCTTTTGGACAGGGGTACTGACAAAGTCAATGGATAACAAGTCTAAGACTTGAGGTGAGAGTGGTGGGACAAAAGAACAAGAACTAAGAAATTTTCCATGGTTGACTGAGAACATCAACATGGGAAGTAACAATTTCTGTGGTTATAGGAAGGGTGCCAAACACCTGCAGCTCTCTGCCTTCACTGAGAGGTGAAGGAGACAAAACCACAGCAACCAGGGCAAGCAAGGAAAGCACTGAACACCAAGCAAAAGCCAGTCCCTGGAGTAGCAGTAACATTCTCTTTCTTAAAGATTCTTAGAATCATTAGTAGATTTTCTACAAAGTAGACATGGGCAAAGATGAGAACATTTGGTATGGAGGCTATCATCATGACCTTAATTTTGATGCCCCAGGTTTGTGTAGCCAAAAATTGTTGGTTACCCTTGGAGATCTGAAATATTCCCAGAGTTCTCACCAACTTCTTGGTATAATAATTTCTAAATCTTTACCTTCATATTGAATTTCTCTAGCATCCCACTTGATTTTTCATCAGTTCATTTAAAATAAAAAGTTTCTTATTTTCCTACAACGTATGTACCACTTTCCCAGTCCAGCTTAAAATCTTAATCATCTGTCTCCTTCCAACCAGTCATCAAGCTAAAGAGTTTTGTTTCTCATCATAATGTCTTTCAGCTGATTTTCTTTTTTCCACCATCATCATACCTTAAGCACCTCCATCACATAACTAGGTAGATATAACACTAGTAGATACAATACTAATCAACCTCTTCTAACTCTGATGGAAAGGATTTCATTTTCTTTCTAGCTGTGTGAGCTTGAGCAAGTTATTTAACCTTAGCATTCCTTTCTGTACTGGGAAAATGGTGATAATTAGTAACTATTACACAATTAATAATTAAATAATAGTCACTGCCTATAGAGTACTTACTATAAGCACTATTCTAGTAATAATGAATAGACATTCTAGGTGGTTGATTTGTGCAAGACAGTGAGGATTTAAAAACACTAACTTATTTGGTGAGATCATTCATTTAAGGTGTTACAGCAGCTCTTGGTCTAAAATTTATCTCTTAGTAACTTCTATTACTGATATTACTGCATCCCAATTTTAATTATGGGAAGTTTCGTATCCTTTTTCCAGTTCCCTCTTTGCTGCATAAAAAGTAAGGAACAGAGCTGAGGCATGGAATAAGCCAAAGAACTTTACTGGGCCATGGAGCTAGGGAATGGAATACCTGGTGTTGAAATAGCATGATTAGATTAAAAGTTGAGATTCCACAGAGTTCATTAGCTCTCATTCAAATTCAAATCTATTTCAAATTCTCTATCTCCCTCATCCTCTTTGTCTCTGAATTCTATGTCTTGTGAATTCCCTTTCCTTATTCTTTCCTCCTATAAAATGGGTGTAAGTGAAGGTGGCCTAGGGGGAGACATCTGGGCTCTAGAAAACAGAGGGAAAATTTTCTTCCCACTGCTCTTTCACCATTTTTTTCCTTGCCATCAGAATAATGAAAAACAAAGATGATTTAATTATTCTGATTGCTTTCCCATACTCTCTTTTATTGGTGTTTCTAAAAGTTTGTGAATCTTTTAGAACCATAAATAAGAAATGAATTTTATACTACATCCAGTACATGCACAAACACACGTTTAAATAAAATTTTGCAAAAGAATAATTACTTTGCTACACATACCTTGATTTTTTTTCTTAATCTGTGCTTTTAAAATTCTGTTTATATCCAACTATATTGATTTCAAACTAACTATATGGATCTTGAACATACAAATGGCTGTGCAACCCAGTGTTAAAACCAGGCTCTAAGGGCTCAGGGTGTGGCTCAGTGATAGAGTGTTTGCCTAGCAAGAGTGAAGCCCTGGATTCAAATCCCCAGCACCACTACCACCCCATCACCAAACATACATACACATACACACACACACACACACACACACACACACACACACACACACACACAACACACTTGTATAGTATGTGTAATGCTTTAGATGATTCTTCCTTAACCATTGTCCTTAAAAAATTATTTAATTAATTATCATTTCCAAGAATGATACCTTTATTTCTTTTATCTGTCTCTAAATTCGTTCTCTAGAAAATTTCATCAATATTTTCAGTTTCAAATAGTACCCATAGGCTGATGGCTATTAAATGCATAATCCCAAGTGATTTTTCTCCTTCTGTAAACTAAATTTATAGCAAGCACTTCATATTACAATACTGAGCATATTGTAACTTTTTTTTACTTATTATTGGTCTTTACAACTAAGCAGGAAGCACATTTTATCCATCTTACAGGAATACTTTCCTAATACTCATCTTCTCCCTTTTCCCATCCTCAGTCACAGGTGATCAAAAATCCCAAGTTCCCCACCATATGTGATTATTTCTATCATACTATATTTAAATGTACATTATAATTACTACCTCATCTCTTTTTCCAAGAGCCTTTATAAACGTCTAGGAAACAGATTTTTCTTTCTTAGGTTTGTGTTCTTGAGTTCCAGGCACTTTGAAGGAAATTAACATATTTAAGTAGAAAGAATAAAAAAAATAGTGAAATTCCCAAGCACTTCACAAATTAACATGCCCCAAACAGAGATGTTATTCCATTCACCTTAGCCGCTCAAATATATTGCTTTATTACCCTCTTTGGTTAACAGTAGCACCATTCATCTGCCCCCCATTCTAGAAGACTCTAGTTTCAATTTCTATTCTCTGGGACTCCCATCCTCAGACTTTCCTTCTGCCAAATTCAAATGCCCTTTCCCCACTTTGAAAATTCTACTCATCTTTCAGAGTCCAATTCAGTTCACTCTTTTATAAAGGCTTTTAAAAAGAAAAAGAATATTATGTTAATAAACAAAAGAAGTCTACAGTCAGTTCTCTTGCAAGACTTTTAAAAATTATATTCTGCTGCTCCCTATGGAGCAATTGAATCCACCTTTCCCTTATAGAATCATTTTTCCCAATTTTTCTTAAACTAATTGTAAGACACAAAAGGTAAGGCACTGTAAACAAAAAAATCAAAACACTTATACAGAGGGAAAAAAAACCCAGAAGGAATCATCTCTAATCTCAAACAGTAAAATATTAGAAAATCATCATTAGCATATGGAAGAACCATGTAATTTTACAAGAGAAGCAATAGAGTTTTCTTTTACCTTTCCTCTCCTCTGCAAGGTGGAATTAATTATTCCCCCATCTATAAACCCATAGCAACTTAGGTAAACTTCAGTGTTTGTACTTAATAGGTATCTGCCTAGAGATATGACTCTCAAGTGTAAGTTTCCCATATTTTATTCATTTTTGTACACTTTATCCCAAAGGAAAATATTTCTATACTTGTAATTCCAAAACATAAAAGCTCTTAAAAGAACATTATAACCTACAATGGTTCCTAAACATGTACATTATCTAAACAATATACAGATCTCTATCACTGAAAACATATTTGGATAACTGGTTAAAAAAAATTGTATCTCTTCAAGTTAGGCAATGTAAGCACTAGTAATAAAGTATAACACTGCTCTATTATTATTACCCATAATGAAATAGTGGTAATCACAACAACAAAATAACTACTATTCATTTATGAATCTGAGTAAGACATCATAAAGAAAAACCTTCTTAAATTGGAAAAGTGTTTCTGTAGCATTACAAAAACCATGGTTCTCTGCACTTCAATAAAACATTTTATTTTAGAGAATACTTTCTAACTTTTCTAAAACTACTTTTAGGAAAATTCACTAGCTTCAAAATGAAAATTCAAATGGAAAATTTTTAAAAAATGTAAATTAGATGATATTCAGAAAAATTAGTAAAGCTTTTTTAAAATATTTTTTTAGTTGTAGTTGGACGCAATATCTTTATTTTATTTATTTATTTTCATGTAGTGCTGAGGATCGAACCCAGCATCTTGCACATGCTAGGCAAGCACTCTACCACTGAACCACAACTTCATCCCTAGTAAAACATGTTATTGCTTTGAAATTTTGTATCTTGTTTTTTCTTGTGGGAATAGTAGTATATACTTCAGACAGAGCAAGGAATCATTTCAAATCAGAGAAGCTAGAACAGAAAATCAAAATTAAAACCCCTAAACTTTGATAATCTTGTATGACAAGTATGTTTCTTTGTAATGTTGTAAACGTTTTAAATCCTAGATTCCCAGAAACTATATCAAATTATAAACAATAAAGATTTTAAGCAAAAATAATCTTAATTTAGGAATTTCTACCTATATTTCAAAATATGTGACATTGCTGTTAGCAATAAAGGAAATGTCCAATAGTAAAGGTAAAAACATTATAAGGGTTGGATTCATTAACAAAGAACAAAGGAAGCCCAGCAGGTGGTCTGCCTGGACTTCCCTTCAAAAACTTTCACTCTCTCACAAATTCAATCTATTCTTGTCCTTCTATCATGAACTGCTCAGGTAAAAAAACAACTTAAGGGACTGGGGGTATAGCTCATTGATAGAGCACATGCTTAGTATGTGCAAGGTCCTAGGGTTTGATCACCAGCACTTCCGGGGGGGGGGGGGGGGGGGGGGCGGAGAAATTAGTCAAACCTGGAGAAATTCAAATAGGTTTTATTCTAAATACAGAAAATTATTTTTAAGTCTTGGCTCCATTTAATTGCTAGCAATTACCTTGAGCAAATAATTCAATAGTACTAAGCCTCATTCTTCATCTATAAAACCAGGAGTATAGTACCCCTATCTCATCAGATTACTCTGACAAAAAAAAAAAAAAAAACCACTAACCCTTCCTAACACAGTACATAAAACAGTCTAGCAGTCAGAAAATATGATAATGATGATGTTGACAACAAAAGAATAAAGGGAAACAAAATACAGTACAGCATTCCTTCCATAAGATCAAGACAAATTAAGCTTTTTCATAATTCTAAGACCTTTCTCATTTTAAACATTAAGCTGGAAGTACCCAGACAGAAAATTTTACTCCTCATTTCTAAATCATTAGTATTTCTCCACGTCTTTCAAGCAATAAGTCATCATGCTTTTATTTTGGAACTAAATTCTTTTGCCTCTAGGAATTAATCCAAAAAAAAATGTTTAATGTGCACAAGTATAAAGTTATAAATATCTCTGAAAATATTCCACCTATGTTTTAAGCTTTCTTTTTCAAAACATAAATACACATATTAAAAGATGTTAAAAATATAGTTGAGATTATGAACTTCTTTTCTGTTTTCTGTGCAGTTGCATTTCATACGTTTTAACATTTATGACAAACAAATATATCTTTTTGGAAAATTTTTAAGTTACACTTTAAAAAGCCAATTGTATATATTTCTTTGACCTAAGTACTATACAGTCCACTTTAAGAAAGACAATATAAGTCAGCAGAGTTCAACAGATGCTAATATTTCATGCTAAAGCTAGAGAGAATCAATATGGAATCAGTTCTCCAAACAAGTAAAACACAAAAATTGGACTTTAATGTTTATCTCTGGTCAAAAACTATGTTAAAGGATTTTTTACTCCTCCCACAAGCAAATATTATTGTCAAGGTGTCCTAAAACTTCAGCTTGTGTACAAGTTTAAATCATATAGAAGTTTTGAGGGAACTTGGGCTTTCATTTAGAAAAATAAAACTCCCCTAGGGAATTAAACAGAGTCAAGATAGATTTCTTGCCTGATAAGATTTAGCTGAAGCTAACAATCAGTAAATCATATTATTCTGTTTTTTTTTTCCTTTTTTCCACTATTTCCTAATTTAAAAATTAATTTTTAAAGTCGCTGATTCTTGCCTGCAGTCTACCAACAAAGCTTGGTTTTAACTTATTTGAAAGCAATGCTTTTAACCTTTTCTGGCCTGTAAAAGCACCACCATTGGTTATATACAGCCTACAAATTTTAAATATCACAAATTTAAAAAATTTTAAATTTTATGCATCTGTAAGATAGTCCCCAAGAGTAGTCATGAAAAACTATCAGTATCCTCCAGACTTCTTTTACAGAAGCATTAGAGAAATGGTCATGGGGGGAAACTAGTAGTGAAAGAATATAACAGATGGGGCTGGGATGTAGATCAGTAGAGCCCAGCATGTATGAGACCATAGGTTCAATACTATATATATCATATATCATATATATATTCATATGCATATATATATAATATATACACACATATTCAGATATATATATGTATGTGTAAATTTCATAAAATACACAAATACACAGATACATGTATGTATATTTTTATAAAATACATATAGCTATATATGTGTATTTTATAAAGTATATATACATGTATCTGTGCATATATGTGTATGTATATGTGTATGTAGGAGTGTGTGTGTGTGTATATTATTTCAATTTGAGATATTTCAAATTGAAATTGTTCTATTTGTTTAGAACATTTTCAGACAGCAACACTAGCCAGAAGGCATAAAATCTAATTAAAATAAATGTATATTTTGAATATAGTATTATTATTATTGGATAGCACATGTTTTTAAAAATGCAAATAAAATCATCTAAAATTTCATCTTTCTTCCCTTGTTTTTCAGGGGTCTCTATCATTTGCATAGTTCTAGGGTTCTCAGATTTATCTCACTAGGTATGCATAAAAAAATGGACTAAATATACCCAGTCAGAGCAAACGTTTTAGTTAAAAATGAAGCATTCCTCTCACATAAAGGGTACCTATCACCTCCATAATGCTTGACCCACCACCCCTTATAAGGACCATCCATTTAACTCAAAATATATACAATTTTTTTTTAGGGCTCTTAACCCAACAAAACCCTAGTCATATAAAATTCCACATTAAGTGCTAAATGAAAGAAATTCAAATAATAAAGCATTACCAGAAATGTATATTTATTAAATCCTAGTCATACCTGATGCTTTATTATGTGTAAATGGATTCTCCATACCTGTTCCAGTATCCAGAGGCTCCACCAGAGAACACCCGGTGGTATGTGACATTCCTAGTGCAAACTCCTCTTCATACTCCAGAGCTCTAGCCCCAATCAGTTACCACCCCTGCCCCTGATCAGACAATTCTGCCAGTCGCTCTCTGTTCACACATGTAGACCTTAGATTTTACTCAGGTCAAAATTAAAGGACAAGAGGACAAAAACAAAAAACAAAAATTCTAACTTGGTCAAGGATGTAAAACTATAAAAATCTATTCATGTTTTCTTTTCCTCACTCATTCATTTATCACTGAAAAAAAAAAAAAAACAAATGAATTCTGACTCTGCCAGGCAATGGATTTTTTGCCCTCCAATATCCAGATATGGATCCAACAACATTTTAATCTGACAGATCTTTAAGAGTCCCTTTTTAAAAACTGTATTCTAATCTCATTCCCTTATTTACTGGTAGTCTTATATTCTCCACTTTAAATTGAAGTGAATATTTTCATTCTTTTAGAATCTCTCCATGAAATTTTACTCACATAAAAATAATTTTTATGTCTACAGATACTATAATTTCTTACTTTTCCTTTTAAAAGAGATATTAGTTTTTTTAAAAAGTAGAACATATACTACATTAACTTGGAAAAATATTGAGTTTCTAGTTTTTCATTCTCCTAATCTTAACTGTATGTTCTACTAGAGTAATATATCAAGTTTTACAGGCACTCTCATATATTACTGGTAGGAATAAAAATAAGGTAATTTGCTAAAATATACTTAAAAGTCTATAAAATGATATCCTTTGACCTCAAAACATATTTTAAAAGATGTCCTAAGGAGGGCCTAGGGCTGTAGCTCAGTGGTAGAGCACTTGCCTAGCACGCATGAGGCACTGGGTTCGTCCTCAGCACCACAATAAATAAATAAATAAAGGTATTGTGTCCATTTACAACTAAAAAAAACTTTTTTTAAAGTTATCCTAAAGAAATTAGTAGAAATATGTGAAAAGATATATGTACAAAGTTGTCAATCACACATTATTTATAATACTGAATAATTGAGCCAACTTTAATACAGTAATATCCATTTATCAATCCATAGTAATATATTCCAAGACCCTCAGTGTTACCTAAAATTCAGTACCAAACCCTATATATACACTATGTTTTCTCCTATACACATGCACCTTTGATAAACTTTGTAATTAGGCACAATATGAAATGAATGACAATAACTAATAATGTAACTATCAAAATGATACAATGTAATAAAAATTACACGAACATCATCTCTATCAAGGTATCTTACTGTACCACAGTCACACTTCTGATGATGATGTGAGAAAACACAATCTCTTTATGATGAGACAAAGACAATATGGAAGGCATTGTAACAAAGCATTAAACTACTATTAACCTCCAGAAATAGTCAGGAGGAACACCAGGAATCCACAATAATGCTTCTCAGTTGACCAACAGTAAATGAAATAGCAGGAAATAACACTTAAGATAAGAAGGGATTATTATTGCATCAATAATAGAAATCTAATTAAACCATGATTTAGCCATTGTTAAATCATGTGATATATGAATACAAAAAAATGGTTAAAGAACACATCAAAGAAATATTAATACATAAGGATATTTGAATATATTTGGCAAATAAAGTGAGGTTGTGATAAATTTTTTTAAATGGTATGATCCAATTAGGGAAGGAAGGAAGTGAGACAGGAAAGAAGGAAGAAGAAAGGAATGAAGGAAGAAGAAAGGAATGAAGGAAGGACAGAAGGAAGGAAGAAAATTCTGCAAAAGAGGAAGTAACAATTCATAGTACTGTGGAAATTCAAACTTTGAAGTCATAAGACTGGACTTAAATCTGTGTAATCTTCAATAAGTAATTCAGTTTCTCTGATCAAATTTCTTCATTTTTAAAATGGTATAATTATAGAACATTCATCATACAGTTACGGAGAATATCAATTAATGTGTTAAGTGAATACCATATCACAATGACTGGAACACTATTACTATTCAATACATTTAAACTGTTACTATTATTATATAACAACATTGAAATAATTCTGAAAGGTAGTATTGATTGTTATTCTGTTTTGTTTTGGTTTTTTGGTATTTCCTAAGTTTTCACCAGTTTGCAATGTTTTTGTATAAGAAAAAAAAGCAATTTGTTTTTAAAGGGAAAAGCATCTGATTTTTATATCTTCTTATAATATTTTTTAAACATTTATTTTTTAATTATAGGTGAACACAACACCTTTATTTTTTTTTAAATGTGGTGCTGAGAATAGAACCCAGTGCCTCACGCATACTAGGCGAGTGCTCTACCTCTAAGCGCACAACCTGAGTCCTTCTTATTACAAATATCTTTGAAATTCATTTTCCTTTTTTAAAACTTCTTTACTGTTTAAGAATCACCTTAATTCAGATCACTGCAACTAGATTGTAAGCATAAAATCTGCAAGCTTTCTGGCTCATTATAAAATAAGACATGAACATTAAATATGTGTATTGTTTCTTACCTAATAAAATAGATTTTGAGTCAGCTATTATGATTTACAGTTCTAATTAATCATGACAAGGAAGAGATCATATAAAATTAATGAAACACAAATTTTACATAAATAACATTTCTACATATTAACAAAAAGATGATTTTCTATATGTAACATAAGTCAGCTACATGGAAAGGCTCCCACATATATCTGTATACAAACAAATCTTTAACTCCTTCCTAAAATAAGGAAAGAGTTCTTTATTTTACTCATTAACTGTTAAGTCCTTCATTTCTTTTTTTAAATTTTTTAATATATATAATTTTAGTTGTAGATGGAGACAATACCTTGATATTTTATTTATTTTTTTATATGATGCTGAGGATCGAACCCAGTGCCTCACATGTGCAAAGCAAGCACTCTACCACTGAGCCATCACCCCAGCCCTCTTTGCTTTTTGTATTAGTTCATTTTAGTTATACAAAATTTTAGCATTCATTTTTACATAACTACTCATGAATACTATATAATTTGCTATACTTCCATCCCTGCTACTTCCACTTTCTCTCTCCCCTCTTCCCCTGTCCCCTTTCCCCTCCTCTACTGATATTTCTTCTTTGTTTTTTGTTTGTCTTCATATAACTTTTTTTAATATTATTTATTTATTTATTTTTGCATTACAATTCTTAATACACCATTATATCATAATTTATCATATCTCTGATTATATATAAGGTATGTTGACACCAAATTCGCGTCTTCATACATGTATTTTGTATAGTGATGAGGGTCTCCTTTGACCCTCCAAGTTATTGATATTTCTTCTATTTATTTACAGATTTTTTTTTTAATTAGTGCCTTGTGGATATACATGATGGTGAGATTCACAGTGGTATATTCACATATGTATACACTGGAAAGTTAAGTCAGATTCATTTCACCATTCTTCCCTTTTCCCATCACTTCTCCTCCCCCTCAATCCTCTTCCTCAACTCCACAAAATTCTCCCACCCTTTTCTTTCGTTCTTTCTTATTTTGGCCTACCAGACATATCAGAGAAAACATTCAAACTTTACTTTCTAGGTCTGGCTTATTTTGCTTAATGGTCTCCAGTTCCATCCATTTACCAGTAAGTGCTATAATCTCACTATTCTTTATGGCTGAATAATACTGCATTGTGCATATATACCACATTTTCTTTATCCATTCATCTGTTGATAGGCACCTAAGTAGGTTCTGTAGCTTGGCTAATGTGATTTATGTTGCTATAAACATTGATGTGGCTGCATCCCTACACTATGCTGATTATATATCTTTTGGATATATACTGAGGAGTGGGATAGCTAGCTCATATGGTGGTTACATCTCAATTTTTGAGGAACCTACATACTGCTTTCCAGAGTGGTTATACTAATATGCAGTCCCACCAACAACATGAGTCTATCTTTTTCCCCATATCCTCACCAACATTTATTATTATTTCTATTCTTGATAATTGCCATTCTGACTAAAATAAGAAATCTCAATGTCGTTATTCCTGATTGTTAGATATGTTGAACATATTTTATGTTTTTATTTTATATAACATTTTATATTTTGTTAGCTTATTTCTCTTAAAAGACCCAGGCTGGGCAAATATCCAACTATTGTACTTTGACTCAGTGTGTCCTCTGCTGTTCGCAGTATCAACACCATTTTGAGGGAAGACACTAAATCCTGTTTACTACAATCACTTGAGAACAAAGCCATATAATATTCAATCTTATGAACAATAAAAATTTGTTGACTCTGTTCTCCATAGTTCCTCTAAACCAGGCATAAACTTGTAATTTCTGGAATAGATAAATTAAATAGTAAAACTGTTATCACATTAGATAGGGTCTGAAAGGGGGAAGAGAGAAAAAATGGGCAAAAGAAAGAGAAAACAAAACAAAACAAAAAGGATAGAAAAGAATAATACATACCAAAGTGAAAATAAGAAAAAAACGGATTAGGGGGTTAGATTTTGAGGCAGTAGCCAGTAGAAAAAAAAAAGAGGGAGAAAAAAGGGGTGAGAGGAGCAAGTATAAACCAGAGTTAGGAAAACAAAGATGGAAAAATTCCAATAAACACTTTAACACTTTAGAAGAAATACAAACAAATGTGTTGAGGCATAATTAGCTGCTAGGGTAACAAGTATCAAATCAAAATGAAGAGTGATTATATATGATCAAAATTTATGTTAGAATTATTTATAGTAAATAATGTCAAGGTGAGAAAAATTCTTATTGAGTCTTAGTTTGAATTTTGTCAAGATATGGGATCTTTAGAATATGTCCATCATTCTCTGGATCTCTCCAGAGGGGCAACAGGAGCTACTCCTCTAGATGCTGAGAACTTGTATCAGCCAGTTCTCTTTTATTAGTCCAGGGTCCTCAGGCTGGCTGCTTAGAGGATGAAGTGTTGTGTCTACTGGCTGTTTTTATCGTGTGCAGGAGCTCAGGATGCAGGCTCTTGGCTTCCTTCCACAGGAATATTTTCAAAGGGTCATGAAGCCTGGTGGCTTGTAGCTATCTATAAACATAAGTCCTGTGGTTGTGGATTCTCTGTGGGTGATCTGTGATACAGAAGCATCCCCTCCTGACTGACACAGTTCACCAGGTACTTTCCTTACTAGTGGTCTTAAAGAGACTGAGCTGGTTCATCTGGGTTCCAGCTTCCAATGACCCAGATTGTAAACCACAGGTGTTGCTTCCCTCTGCTGACAGGGATTGAAACAGATTTTGGTGTGACCAACTTAACTGGCTGGGGCCATGGTATAGACACTGTCCCTCTGTACTGCCTCAGACACAGGCAGCTTCCTGCTGTGGCCAACCTCCTCCCAGCTACAGCTGAAATCTGACCACCATTCTTCTCAGATGTCCAGAACAGCAGGCAGCTTCCTACCATGACCACCCACTGGCTGTAACTACCATTCCTTTTCACTGCCTGGGACTGAACCTGCTTTTCCACCTGAATCTCTCACTTCCTGCCCCTGGGATCATGGGCATCTGCTTCGTCTCTTCCTAGGCTGTAGGAAGCACTGGGTTAAGCTGGTCCTTCCAGAGGCAAGACTATTCCAGCCCCTTCCTCTTGTTCAGATAGAGAAGGGGAAAAGATTTCAATAACTTTTGGCTAATAGCAATCAATTTATGAGTTATTTCTAGACTGATTATTGAGACATCTCACTGCAGACATGCTCCTTCTGGTTCAATTTGCTGTTATCTGTAGGTGGGGAGATGCCACATTGATTTAATTTCTTCTCTGGAGGCTGGTTTGCTATGGTTTCCACAAAATGGCTACCATCCCCAGCATGACTTTTTGTCCAAATTTGGGTTAAACTCCTTGATCTTCAATGATCATGCTGCTTCTGTGGCATTTTAATTTGGTTTGCTTTTCTTTCCAGGGAGTGAGCTTATATGCTTTTCCCTTCCCTCCTTCTCTCTGTTGCCTCTCCTACCTTCTTCCACCCTGGTCCAGTTGAGGGTTAGTGAACTCTGCCCTTATTTTCTGCTCTAGTAACCAAACTTCAAGTCTCTCCAGGTCACAGACTGTCTAATGTTGAGTCTTTCAGCATGTTTTATATCATCCACCTCTCCAGTCTAATTGCTCCCTCATTACCCCCCTGTTCTATTATGAGATCTGGGATCCCTGCCTAGCTCCAATCTACCATCTTCCCTTCCCTCTGCTAAGAAATTCTAGCCCAGAAAAAACTACTTTCTCTGTGATATATCCTTCTTGATCTAAAAAAAATAAATGCTCTACTAAGGAATGAAATAGAGTAAATCATGTTACATGCATCTATAAATATGTCAAAATGAACCCCACTATTATGTATAACACACATTTTACTAATAAAGATAATAAAAATTAAAAATAAATAAATGTTCATATTAAAGTATGTAGGAAGAAAAAGTAACTAGCTCAATAGATGACAACGCTTTTAGAAGGCTGCCTGGATGATCTCCCAGAAGAACTCCAGAAGGGCCAAATTCCTACAAACAGGTACAATGGTGCAGCAATCTATTCACAAGCTTATAAAGTACCTGTGAACAAATCTTTAAAGACAGACCATGGATTTCAGATCCTTTAGTTCTTCATTATTGAACATAATACAGTATCATATCAGAAAAAAAACAACAACAACAACACCATTCTAACAGTATCAAGAAAAATTTTGGTCCATGGACCTCCAGAATTACAAAGATCAAAGCCATTAGAATTGAGAGGTTCAAATGCATAGGAAATAAACTACCTATTGAAAAGTGTTGTGGTGGATGAAAGGTACAAAAGTATATAGTTCTTATATTACTCATCTAACACTTCAAAACAAACCAATCCAAATCCTAAAACAAAACTCACTTATTGGCTCATGGTTCTATAATGAAGGCTCTGCTTAACTAGGAAGTTCATTAGTTTGGCTGGAAAGACTCAGGCAGCTGCAGTCAGGGAGGTAGCCATGTACCAAGAAGACAAGCACCATTGTGTAAGTATCTAACAAGCATCAGTCTGCACATTTGCCAATATTCTATCAGCCAAAAAGAATAGTAATGATATAGCCAAGCCAAGAAAAAAATTAGGAGCAGACTACACAGAGCTCAGAGGCATGATTCATGAGGATTGGTTTAAGAAGGAACATGAATGTAACCATCTATCAAAGTTCAGCCCTCTGGACCCAATGAATCATATCCCACCCATACACAAAAGATATTCAACGCTTCTCAAGAACCTTCAAGTCTCAGACCTTTACAATAGGATTAGAGTCTGTTAACTCATGATATACATCAGGACAAGATATGGATGAGGACTCTAGGGTGGCACTTGGGGGCAGTTCGCCTATAATCAGAAATTTATGAGAAAAAAAAAATGTTTCCTCTAAACACGAAACATACAATGAAAGGACAGGAGCAACATAACCACAACAGACTTTAAAAGGCAACGAGAGAAACATACAAGTCACAAAAAAAAAAAAAAAAAAAATCTAAAATCCATCAGCATAAGTAGTCAGTGCCTCCTACCCCAGGAAAAGGAATGCTCTCTTACTAGGGCCCTTCTCTATTCTCTGTAATGGTTCTCTACTCAATCATTGTTCATGACTCTTAGCTTATTCTGGCCTTTTCACTCAGAGACTTGATGCTTTTTAAAAAGAAACACTTTTTTAAAAGTGTTGGGACACAGAGGCCTCTTTTGACAATGACCATCCCCTTTTAGTATAAGCTAATTCATCTCCCTTAAAATTTTGTAAAGTAACTACTTATCTAACTGGGGTTCATTCCATTCCCCTCAAAACTACACCCATAACTCTTTCAAAAAAGACCTGTCTCTCTTTTTTTAAATTGCTTTTATTTTTTAAATACATGATAGCGGAATGCATCACAATTCTTTTTACACATATAGAATACAATTTTTCATATCTGTATATAAAGTATGTTCACACCTATTCATGTCTTAATACATATACTTTGGATAATGATATACATCACATTTCACCATCATTGCTAAATCCCTGCCCCTCCCCTTCCCTCCCACCCCTCTGCCCTATCTAGAGTTCATCTATTCCTCCTTTGCTCCCTTTTCCCTACCCCACTATGAGTCAGTCACCTTATATCACAGAAAACATTCGCCATTTATTTTGGGGGGATTGGCTAACTTCACTTAGCATTATCTTCTCCAACTGCATCCATTTACCTATAAATACCATGATTTTATTCTCTTTTATTGCTGAGTAATATTCCATTGTGTATATATGCCACATTTTTTAATCCATTCATCTACTGAAGGGCATTTAGCTTGGTTCCACAGTTTAGCTATTATGAATTATGCTGCTATAAACACTGATGTGGCTGTATCCCTTTAGAATGTCATTTTTAAGTTCTTTCGATATAGACCTAGGAGAGGGATACCTGATCCATACCTGGTTCCATTCTCAGTTTCCAAGGAATCTCCATACTGCTTGCCATATTGGCTGCACCAATTTGCAGTCCCACCAGCTGTGTATAAGTGTACCTTTTTCCCCACATCCTCGCCAACACTTATTGCTGTTTGTATGCATAATGGATAGCATTCTGACAGGAGTGAGATGGTATTTTAGAGTAGTTTTGATTTTCATTTCTCTAATTGCTAGAGATGATGAACATTTTTTCATATATTTGTTGACTGATTGAATATCCTCTTCTGAAAAGTGTCTGTTCATGTCCTTGGCCCATTTATTGATTGGGTTATTTGTTTTCTTGGTGTTTAGCTTTTGGAGTTCTCTAATGAACATAGATGCAAAAATTCTCAATAAAATTCAAATACAAAAACATATCAAAAAATATTGTGCACCATGATCAAGTGGGATTTATCCCAGATATGCAAGGTTGGTTCAACATAAGGAAATCAATAAACGTAATTCATCACAAAAATAGACTTAAAGATAAAAATCATATGATTATCTCAATAGATGCAGAAAAAGCATCAGACAAAATACAGCACCCCTTCATACTCAAAATACTAGAAAAACTAGGGATAACAGGAATATGTCTCAACATTGTAAAGACTATCTACGCTAAGCCCTAGCCCAACATCATTCTAAATGGAGAAAAATTGAAGGCATTCCCTCTAAAATCTGGAACAAAACAGGGATTCTGTCTTTCACCACTTCTATTTAACACAGTCCTTGAAACACTGGCCAGAACAATTACACGAAAGAAATTAAAGGGATTCGTATAGGAAAAGAAGAACTTAAATTAACACTATTTGCTGACGATATGATTCCATATGGAATCAAAAAGCTCCACCAGAAAACTTCTAAAACTAGTAAATAAATTCAGCAAATAGCAGGTTATAAAATCAAAACCCATAAATCAAAGGCATTTCTGTTATCAGTGACAAATCCTCTGAGGGGGAAATGAGGAAAACTACTCCTTTTACAATAGCCTCAAAAAAATAAAATAAAATACTTGGGAATCAACTTAACTAAAGAGGTGAAAGATCTATACAATGAAAACTACAGAACCCTAAAGAGAGAAATAAAAAAGACATTAAAAAGATCTTTCTCTATTTTGAAAATACCAGGATGCTATGGCACAAAGTCCTTAAAAACATTACAATCGCCTCTGTCAAATTAAAAGAATTTATTAAGTCCATCTTAAATCTTTCTGAGGTCTTAACAAAGAGTCTTCCAATCAAGAGTTGATCTTTGTCCCAAACCATTTCTTATTTTGAGTATCTTTTGCCTGCTAGAGACTGGGAATAAAAAAAAAAAAAAAGTTTTATTTTCTAACCCAAAAAATATGGGGTACACTGTATTTCCTCTAATTACTCCAATAGCAGTTTCCTTACCACCTTTCCAGTTTCCACTAAAGGTTGTTTGTCATTTGTCCAGCTTCTGCAGATAATCCTCCCATCACTTTCCTATCCCCCCAACTGCTACCTAGAACCAAAACCAATATCACAAATTTTAGAGTTTTTTATGCAAAACTAATAATATCACTAATATATAGATATAGATATAGATATAGATGTATACTAATACTATCAGTTTTTTGTTTCAGTTATCTATTGTTTTATAAAAAATTTTTTAAAAAAACACTCCAACATTACAAAGCTCTTGACATATCATATTTCATACATTAGATTGAAGTGGGTTATGAACTCCCAATTTTACCCCAAATGCAGATTGCAGAATCACGTCGGTTATACATCCACAATTTTACATAATGCCCAATTAGTAATTGTTGTATTCTGCTAACTTTCCTATCCCCTACTATCCCCCCTCCCCTCCTCTCCCCTCCATTCTTCTCTCTCTAGCCCATCTACTGTAATTCATTACTCTCCTTGTTTATTCAGCGGGGTGCAGAAGTACGTATCTTTAATCCTAGTAGCTGAGGAGGCTGAGGCAGGAGGATCCTAAGTTCAAAGCTAGCCTCAGAAATGGCAAAGTATTAAGCAACTCAGTAAGACTCTGTCTCTAAATAAAATACAAAATAGGGCTGGGGATGTGGCTCAGTGGTCAAGTGTCCCTGAGTTCAATCCCTGGTATAAGGGGAAAAAAAAAAAAAAAGCACTCCAAAACTGCCTTAAAAGAATAGATAAAGTTTATTTCTTCAAGATTTTGAGTTTGGGCTCTAGTCAACTGGGCTGGTCCTGTGCTGGTGTTCCTTGAGGTCACTTATATAAGTTGTAATTAACTGGGACTAAACAGGGTTGGATAGCCCAAGCTAGTCCCATTAATAAGTCATAAACTTCCCTGCAGCTTGCTTGCCAGGATGCTTTAATATCTTCCGATATCTACTTTAACAGTATAACCTGAGCTCTTACATGTTCCCAGTTCAAAAAAATTTTTTTTAATTTTTTTTTATTTGTAGTTGGATACAATAACTTTATTTATTTATTTTTATGTGGTGCGGAGGATCGAACCCAGCACTTCACACATGCTAAGCGAGTGCACTACCACTAAGCCACAACCCCGGCCCCCAATTCAAAAATGTTTACCAAGCTTCTACTTGAGCAATATTTGCTGATGTCCCATTGGTCAAAGAAAATCAGAAGGCCAAAGTCAATGTGGGAGGAAGCCATGCAAATGAAGGAGAGAGGCCTGAATTCAATGAGGAGCCATTGCTATAAAAATATACACATCTTCCACACTAAGTGAATGGACAGTTCACTCAGAACACTCTTGTGATTGTGCTTCCTGTTGATCCTTTTTTTAAATTATAGAAATAAAAGATCATTTTCTTTTTTAAAAAATACAAAATTTTGGGCTGGGGTTGTGGCTCAACGGTAGAGTGTTCGCCTAGTACATACAAGGCCCTGGGTTCCATCCTCAGCACCACATATAAATAAAGATATTGTGTCCAACTACAACTAAAAAATAAATATTTTTTTTTAAAAATACAAAATTTTATTTTTTAAAAAATAAAAGAAATAATTTCTGGCAAATTAAATAAAAGATAATAACCATCTTAAAAGTGAATGAGGGGATCCAACATGGCGGCCGGCGAGGAAGCAGCGATTCCAACGTCTCCACTTTAACAGGATAAGAAAGACCCATCGGAACAGCGGCAGCCTACCTACGGAGGAACTTCTAGCATAATTCCCTTAAGAGGAGAGCTGCCGTGAACTGGTAGGTTTATTGGAAGTGACAGTTTGTCCCAGAGAAGTGGATCTTGGACGGCCACTCGGGCACAGAGGTCTAGTCCCGCAGCCATCAGCCACTCCGGCAAGCGGCTCCCCAGGGAGACCTAGCTCTCGCTCTGGGAGCAGCTGCCTCACCCGCCCGGTTCCTAACCACGCGGCCACAGCTACCCGGATCTACAGGTAGCTCCGCGGCGGGTGCAGAAGTCAGGTCCTGCAGCCAGCCGCCGCTTTTGCAAGCGGCGGACACCTGGAGCGACTTGGCCTGCCCCGCCCAAACCGGAAGTCGGCCTCCGCCATCCGGGCTCCCCTGGGAGGTGTAGTGCTCGCTCTGGGAGCAGCCGCCTCACCTGCCCGGTTCCTAACCACGTGGCCGCAGCTACCCGGCTAGACAGGTGGCCCCGCGGCGGGTGCAGAAGTCAAGTCCTGCAGCCAGCAGCCGCTTTTGCAAGCGGCAGACACCTGGAGCGACTTGGCCTGCCCCGCCCAAACCGGAAGTCAGCCTCCGCCATCCGGGCTCCCCTGGGAGGCGTAGTGCTCGCTCTGGGAGCAGCCCCCTCACCTGCCCGGTTCCTAACCACGCGGCCGCAGCTACCCGGCTAGACAGGTGGCCCCGCCGCGGGTGCAGAAGTCAAGTCCTGCAGCCAGCAGCCGCTTTTGCAAGCAGTGGACACCCGGAGCGACTTGGCCTGCCCTGCCCGAACCGGCAGTCGGCCTCCGCCATCCGGGCTCCCCTGGGAGGCCTAGTGCTCGCTCTGGGAGCAGCCGCCTCACCTGCCCGGTTCCTAACCATGCGGCCGCAACTACCCGGCTCTACAGGTGCCCCCCCCCCCGCGGGCGCAGAGGTCCAATCCCGCAGCCACCAGCAGCTTCTGAAAGCGGCGGCGGCCCGGAGCGGAGTGGCAGCCCAAACCGGCAGACGCCCCCGCCATACCGGCTCTCCCGGGAGGCCCTGCTCTCGCTCTGCAAACAGCCAAACCACCCGCCCAGATCTGAGCCACGCAGACACAGCTGCCCCTCTCTTCAGGTGGCTCCCGGTGGCCCAACTCAGCTAGAAGGGTCCCCGCATGGCCCAGCACATGGCCATGCCCTCCGGGCTCTGCTAACAGCCCCACCCACCTGGTGAACAACCGGGAAACTTCAAAATCTCTCCGTGGGCGTGACCGCAAGGACCAAAGGACTCTCGACCCCCAACTCCCCCTACTGCCAGTGTCAGGCAGACCTGAGACCCACCAGCGGAACAGGCCTAGAGGCCTGCCAGCATAGTAGACACGTCACTCCAATTGGAGTGGGGGCAGAGCAGAGCAGCCGCCCGCATCCGGATCAGGCCCAACGACCCGAGGGGGTGGTAGTCATATCGCCACAATTGGAGGGGGGGCTGAGCAGAGCCGCCACCCGCACCCGCAGGGTGAGCAGACCTGCGAACAACCGGCAGAGCAGGCCTAGCGGCCCGCCAGCGAGGTAGTGAGATCACCCCAACTAGAGGAGGAGCACAGCCACTACCCGCCCTGCAAGGGAGATTTTTCAACTATACAAGAACAATATAAATAATTAGGGGGAAAATCTTATAAACACAACAGTTTCACCAAGCAGAAAGAAACGTGAGCAGCATGAAAAGACAAGGAAAGAAAGGACCACAAGCAATGCAGGTCAACTCAACTTTAGAAGAAGTAATAGCTGCAACAGATGGAATGTCAGATAAAGAGTTCAGGATATATATGCTTCAGATGATCTGGAGTCTCAAGGAAGACATGAGACAGCAAAATCAGACAATGAAAGATCACATTGACAAACAAATCTAGGAAGTAAAAGATCAATTTCACAGGGAGATAGAGGTAATGAAAAACAAACAAATAGAAATCCTAGAAATGCAGGAAACAATAAACCAACTTAAAAACTCAATTGAGAATACTACCAGCAGAGTAGATCACTTAGAAGAGAGAACATCAGACAATGAAGACAAAGTATTTCAACTGGAAAAGAACATAGACAGCTCAACAAGTCTGCTAAGAAACCATGAGCAGAACATCCAAGAATTATGGGACAATATCAAAAGACCAAATTTAAGAGTCATTGGGATACAGGAAGGCACAGAGCTCCATACCAAAGGAATAAACAGTCTATTCAGTGAAATAATACGAGAAAACTTCCCAGACTTGAAGAATGAGACAGAATCCCAAATCCTAGAAGCCTACAGGATGCCGAATGTACAAAATCATAAGAGATCCACACCTAGACACATTATAATGAAGATGTCCAACATACAGAATAAGGAGAGAATTTTAAAAACTGCAAGAGAAAGAAAGCAGATTACATTTAGGGGCAAACCAATCAGGATAACAGCTGATCTCTCAACACAGACTCTGAAAGCTAGAAGATCCTGGAATAACATATTTCAAACACTGAAAGAAAATGGGTTCCAACCAAGAATCGTGTATCCGGCGAAATTAAGCTTCAGGATAGAAGATGAAATTAAAACCTTCCACGATAAACAAAAGTTAAAAGAATTCGCAGCTAGAAAACCATCTCTTCAAAAAATCCTTGGCAAAACATTACAGGAAGAGGAAATGGACAATAACATTGAAAACCAACAATGGGAGCTAGGACAGTAAAGGGGGGAAAGTAGTCAAAAAGGATAACAAATCAGGTTTAGTAACATCAATAAACAAATATGGCTAGAAGAACAAACCATATCTCAATAATAACCCTAAATGTTAATGGCTTAAACTCACCAATTAAGAGACACAGGCTAGTAGAATGGATCACAAAACAAGACCCAACAATATGCTGCCTACAGGAGACGCATCTGATAGGAAAAGATATTCATAGACTGAAGGTGAAAGGTTGGGAAAAATCATACCACTCATATGGACTGCGGAAACAAGCAGGAGTGTCCATACTCATATCTAATAAAATAGATTTCAAGCCAAAGTTAATCAAAGGGGATAAAGAAGGACACTTCATACTGCTCAAGGGAACCATACACCAACAAGACATAACAATCATAAATATATATGCCCCAAATAATGGTGCAGCTGTGTTCATCAAGCAAACTCTTCTCAAGTTCAAGAGTCTAATAGACCACCATACAATAATCATGGGAGACTTCAACACACCTCTCTCACCACTGAACAGATCTTCCAAACAAATGTTAAATAAGGAAACTATAGAACTCAATAACACAATTAACAACCTAGACTTAATTGACATATATAGACTATACCACCCAACATCAAGTAGTTACACTTTTTTCTCAGCAGCACATGGAACCTTCTCAAAAATAGACCATATATTATGTCACAGGGCAACTCTTAGACAATATAAAGGGGTAGAGATAATACCATGCATCTTATCTGATCATAATGGAATAAAACTGAAAATCAATGATAAAAGAAGGAAGGAAAAATCAAGCATCACTTGGAGAATGAACAATAGGTTGCTGAATGATCAATGGGTTTTAGAAGACATCAAGGAGGAAATTAAAAACTTCCTAGAGTTAAATGAAAACACAGACACAACATATCGGAATCTATGGGACACATTGAAAGCAGTTCTAAGAGGAAAATTCATTGCTTGGAGTTCATTCCTCAATAAAAGAAAAAACCAACAAATAAATGATCTCATACTTCATCTCAAAATCCTAGAAAAAGAAGAGCAAAACAACAGCAAAAGAAGTAGAAGGCAAGAAATAATTAAAATCAGAGCTGAAATTAATAAAATTGAAACAAAAGAAACAATTGAAAAAATTGACAAAACTAAAAGTTGGTTCTTTGAAAAAATAAATAAAATTGACAGACCCTTAGCCATGCTAACGAAGAGAAGAAGAGAGAGAACTCAAATTACTAACATACGGGATGAAAAAGGCAATATCACAACAGACACTTGAGAAATACAGAAGATAATCAGAAATTATTTTGAATCCTTATACTCCAATAAAATAGAAGATAGTGAAGGCATAGATAAATTCCTTAAGTCTTATGATCTGCCCAGATTGAGTCAGGAGGATATAGACAACCTAAACAGACCAATAACAATAGAGGAAATAGAAGAAACCATCAAAAGATTATCAACTAAGAAAAGCCCAGGACCGGATGGGTATACAGCAGAGTTTTACAAAACCTTTAAAGAGGAACTAACACCAATACTTTTCAAGCTATTTCAGGAAATAGAAAAAGAGGGAGAACTTCCAAATTCATTCAATGAGGCCAACATCACCCTGATTCCGAAACCAGACAAAGACACTTCAAAGAAAGAAAACTACAGACCAATATTTCTAATGAACCTTGACGCAAAAATCCTCAATAAAATTCTGGCGAATCGGATTCAAATACATATCAAAAAAATTATACACCATGACCAAGTAGGATTCATCCCTGGGATGCAAGGCTGGTTCAATATACGGAAATCAATAAATGTTATTCACCACATCAATAGACTTAAAAATAAGAACCATATGATCATCTCGATAGATGCAGAAAAAACATTCGACAAAGTTCAGCATCCATTTATGTTCAAAACTCTAGAAAAATTAGGGATAACTGGAACATACCTCAACATTGTAAAAGCAATCTATGATAAGCCACAGGCCAGCATCATTCTGAATGGAGAAAAATTGAAGGCATTCCCTCTAAGATCTGGTACAAGACAGGGATGCCCTCTCTCACCACTTCTGTTCAACATAGTCCTCGAAACACTGGCCAGAGCAATTAGACAGACGAAAGAAATTAAAGGCATAAAAATAGGAAAAGAAGAACTTAAATTATCACTATTTGCAGATGATATGATCCTATACCTAGCAGACCCAAAAGGGTCTACAAAGAGGCTATTAGAGCTAATAAATGAATTCAGCAAAGTGGCAGGATATAAGATCAACACGCATAAATCAAAGGCATTCCTGTATATCAGCGACAAATCCTCTGAAACGGAAATGAGGACAACTACTCCATTCACAATATCCCCCCAAAAAATAAAATACTGGGGAATCAACCTAACAAAAGAGGTGAAAGATTTATATAATGAAAATTACAGAACCCTAAAGAAAGACATAGAAGAAGACCTTAGAAGATGGAAAAATATACCCTGCTCATGGATAGGCAGAACTAACATCATCAAAATGGCGATATTACCAAAAGTTCTCTATAAGTTCAATGCAATACCAATCAAAATCCCAACAGCATTTCTTGTAGAAATAGATAAAAGAATCATGAAATTCATATGGAATAATAAAAGACCCAGAATAGCAA
This sequence comes from Ictidomys tridecemlineatus, assembly GCF_052094955.1. NCBI lineage: Eukaryota > Metazoa > Chordata > Mammalia > Rodentia > Sciuridae > Ictidomys > Ictidomys tridecemlineatus. The sequence continues at coordinate 161,698,137 of NC_135478.1, read as the reverse complement.
AAACAATGCTAAGCAGGAAGTGTGAATCAGGCGGTATAGCGATACCAGACTTCAAACTATACTACAGAGCAATAGTAACAAAAACAGCATGGTACTGGAACCAAAACAGGCGGGTGGACCAATGGTACAAAATAGAGGACACAGTAACCAATCCACAAAACTACAACTATCTTATATTTGATAAAGGGGCTAAAAGCATGCAATGGAGGAAGGATAGCATCTTCAACAAATGGTGCTGGGAAAACTGGAAATGCATTTGCATCAAAATGAATCTGAATCCCTATCTCTCGCCATGCACAAAAGTTAACTCAAAATGGATCAAGGAGCTTGATATTAAATCAGAGACACGGCATCTGATAGAAGAAAAAGTTGGTTATGATCTACATACTGTGGGATCGGGCCCCAAATTCCTCAATAGGACACCCATAGCGCAAGAGTTAACAACTAAAATCAACAAATGGGACTTACTCAAACTAAAAAGTTTTTTCTCAGCAAAAGAAACAATAAGAGAGATAAACAGGGAGCCTACATCCTGGGAACAAATCTTTAATCCACACACTTCAGATAGAGCCCTAATAACCAGAATATACAAAGAACTCAAAAAATTAGACAATAAGATAACAAATAACACAATCAATAAATGGGCCAAGGACCTGAACAGACACTTCTCAGAGGAGAACATACAATCAATCAATAAGTACGTGAAAAAATGCTCACCATCGCTAGCAGTCAGAGAAATGCAAATCAAAACTACCCTAAGATACCATCTCACTCCAATAAGATTGGCAGCCATTAAGAAGTCAAACAACAATAAGTGCTGGAGAGGATGCGGGGAAAAGGGCACTCTTGTTCATTGCTGGTGGGACTGCAAATTGGTGCAGCCAATTTGGAAAGCAGTATGGAGATTTCTTGGAAAGCTGGGAATGGAACCACCATTTGACCCAGCTATTCCCCTTCTCGGTCTATTCCCTAAAGACCTAATAAGAGAATGCTACAGGGACACTGCTACATTGATGTTCTTAGCAGCACAATTCACGATAGCAAGATGGTGGAATCAGCCTAGATGCCCTTCAATAGATGAATGGATAAAAAAAAAATGTGGCATTTATACACAATAGAGTATTACTCTGCATTAAAAAATGACAAAATCATAGAATTTGGAGGGAAATGGATGGCATTAGAGCAGATTATGCTAAGTGAAGCTAGTCAATCGTTAAAAAACAAATACCAAATGACCCCTTTGATATAAGGGGAGCAAACAAGGACAGGGTAGGGACGGAGAGCTTGAGTAGAAGATTTACATTAAACAGGGATGAGAGGTGGGAGGAAAAGGGAGTGAGAAGGGAAATCGCATGGAAATGGAAGGCGATCCTCAGGGTTATACAAAATGATATATAAGAGGAAAGGAGGGGTAAGACAAGATAATACAAATGGAAGAAATGATTTACAGTAGAAGGGGTAGAGAGAGAAAAGGGGAGGGGAGGGGAGGGGAGGGGTGATAGTAGAGAATAGGACTGACAGCAGAATACATCAGACACTAGAAAGGCAATATGTCAATCAATGGAAGGGTAACTGATGTGATACAGCAATCTGTATACGGGGTAAAGTTGGGAGTTCATAACCCGCTTGAATCAAACTGTGAAATATGATGTGTTAAGAACTGTGTAATGTTTTGAACGACCAACAATAAAAAAAAAAAGTGAATGATAAGCTAAAAAGTTTAAGCATTATTTTTTAAATAAAAATAAAGTGTAAAAATAACAGAAAATGAAAATTAGGAAGAAAAATGAAGTTCATAAAATAGTAAGGAAAATTTAAAATGACATAAATTAGTTAATTGTTGGCATAAAAGATGAGAAACAATAACTTAAAATTAGCACAAACATATGGTGAGTAACAGACTAAAGGATGGGGAATAAAAAAGAATATTTTTTGAAAGGTACAAGAATAGGAATGCAAAAGATCAACAAACAAAAGCGATCCAGATTTTTCATGCAAAAGTAATTAGCAAATCTAAGAAACACTCAACAATTTGCCCTCACCCAAGACTTGGGGCTCTCTCAAGGAAAGAGTTCTCAAATTTTATAATATAATTCAGATTCCAAGGCCTTCAGAAAATGATTCTAATTTCATATGTCAACAATGTTATTCATGAATCTTACTCTTAGTTAATAAGTACAACCATGTGTGGTATTAATTTAAAAAAGGCCCATGGAGCACACTGATTACAAAAGGGATTTCTCAAACAAGGAACAGTCAATGGGCCTCCTTATCCTTCACATTGCACTTACTGCTTGAAGCCCTTATGACAAAGCAACATTTAAAATTTCAGAATCAAAAGACAACCTACTCCACTCCCCTATTTATAGCTCAATTTCAACTGTTTCATTCTTTCAAGCTTTCCTCCATCAATAAAGCAGAATTTTTCAAACTATAGGTCACAACCAACGAGTGAGTCATAGAATCAATTTAATGGGTTGCAGCCAGAACTGAAAATATCAAAGGGCATCGCACTTAATGACGGTAATTACAGCTTAAGTACTGTTACATAAAACTTTCATTTCAATTGTGCACATATGTGTATAATGCAAAACTTACTACTTAATATGAGTCATAGGCTAAAAAGGTTGAAATTCTCTGCCATAAAAAATTTGATGGGTTCACCAAGGAGCTAAAAAGTTTTCAGGAGACTAGTACAGAAACACCTTCAAAGTCAAAAAAAAAAAATAGATGACAATTTTATTTTATCATATTTCTGTGGAGTTTAATTATTCAGGCACTTCAATGCTTCAAAGATCAAATTTAAGAAATATTTATTCAACTTGCCTCTAAATTGGTAGGTGAGAAAAACATGTCCCTTTCTTTTAGAAGCATACAAAAGTAGGGTTCACCTATGAAATACTAGAGGATAACAGAAAAAATCATAATCATGAGTCAAATTTCCAAATGCTGTAGGATTTCAAAAATCTGAATGACGGAATTAAGGAAAGTTGTAAGAAGATAAAACTTGAGAATAACCTTAAACAGAACAAAAGATAAGAAAATGCAGAGGAGAAGTTATGCTGACTACCCATATATAGAGAATCTCAGAGCTCAGTGGCATAACACAACACTGAATAACTTTACTCTATACAGTCACACTCATGTGTTTCTGATATCATGAAGCTACCATTCCCCATGGTGGCCTCAGGGTCCTCAACTGGATCTTCTATTGTACTGTATAGTACCTACACAGAAGTCCCCAGCTTAACAATATTTTAACTTCTGATTTTCCAACTTTGTGACAGTGCAAAAAAAAAAAAAAAAAAAAAAAAAAGCATTCAGTAGAAACCATACTTTGAATCTTGAATTTTGAACTTTTCCCTGGCTACTGATACATGGTACAATACTTGTTCAATGCTGGGCAGCATGACAGAAAGCCACACCCTGTCAGCCATATGCTCATGAGGGTAAACAACCAATGCTCCACAGTGTTCTACGGGGTAGATGTTCAGTAAGCCATGATGTTCAGTAAGTTAGTGTGTTAAATATATTTTTTAAAAAAAGAGAGAGAGAAAGAGAGAAGAGAGAGAGAATTTTTTAATATTTATTTTTCAGTTTTCGGTGGACATAACATCTTTATTTTTTTATGTGGTGCTAAGGATTGAACCCAGCGCCCCACGCATGCCAGGCGAGCGTGTTACCACCCGCTTGAGCCACATCCCCAGCAGCAAAATACATTTTTGACATGATATTTTCAACTTATAAGGGATTTACTGAGATGTAACTCCATCAAAAGTGTGTATGAGTTTCAGTATATTATGGTGCTTGGAAATCTTTACAAAAATAAAAATAAAAAACAATTCCCTGCTAGGAAGAGATTGCACCCTCCCAAGGCTAGCCAATTCTTAAAAATTACAAAAGCTGGGCCAGAGGATAACTGCAATATGCAAACTCACCAATCTAGAGCCAAGACCACTTTGTCTTTGGTCAGGACAACCCAGGAGACAATGTTCCTCTGCCTTAATCATTCCAATTAGCAAACACTCTTTGAAAATTATTCAAACTAACCATTCTAACCTATTGACCCTGCTCTGCCTTATTTTTCCCACAGAAAACCCAATAAAGACTCTGGTCTAGAGCTTTCCCCTTGCTCTTACCTTCTTCCTCCTGGCCTCCCTGGTGTCCTTCATAAGTGGCCCTGTGTCTATGCCTTGCCTTCTGTCTATAGACTTGTGAGTATAATATAATAAATTTTCCTAAGTCTGTCTCCTTTCCTGGTCAGAGTAATCATCTCCTAAAAGAATATAAGACACATGCATCTAGTAAGCAAGCAGAAGATATAACATGGAAAATGACAAGTTTTTTTTTTTAATTTAATTGATTTTATTTTTTTAAATACACGATAGCAGAATGCTGTGTTTGTTTTCTTTCTTCTTAGTACACATATAGAACACAATTTTTCATATCTCTGTTTGTATATAAAGTATGTTGACACCCAATTTGTGTCTTCATACATGTACTTTGGACAATGATGTCCATCAAATTCCACTATCCTTGCTAATCCCGCGCCCCATCCCTTTCCCCACCCCTCTTCCCTATCTAGAATTCATCTATTCCTCCTCCCCATCCCACTATGAGTCAGCTTCCTTACATCAGAGAAAACATTCGCCATTTGGTTTTTAGGGATTGGCTAACCTTACTTAGCATTATCTCCTCCAACTGCATCCATTTGCCTGCAAATGCCATGATTTTATTCTCTTTTATTGATGAGTAAAATTCCATTGTGTATATATGCCACATTTTTTTTAATCCATTCATTCACTTAAGGGCATCTAGGGTGGCTCCACAGTTTAGCTATTGTGAATTGTGCTGCTATAAACATTGATGTGGTTGTGAATAACAAGGTTTTTATGGGCCAGGCCTAGAAAGAGCATCTCACTTTCACCCATTTTCTACTGGCCAGAGATCAGTCATTTCTGACCATTAGAAAAGTAATAAATTAATTAATCAATCAAGCCACCCAGCCTTGGACCAAAGTGAAGGACTTAAAGTGGAGGTCCTCCCTCTTATAACAATAAACACCCCAGACAATATAACAAACAAGTACAGGAAGACTGCAAGACAGAAAGAAGGCAGACAAGAGGCTAGGAACCTTAGAGCTTGAATTTCACCACTGCAATGTCCCTATGTTTTCTTGTAGCTTGTCTATATCCTATATGAGGCACTGGAGAAGCTTACAATGTGGAACCAAAAATTAGGGTTGAGGCGGGGAAGCCTGCAGAAAAGCTTATTGTTACTGGACAAAGGACCAAGTAAAAAGTGGCTTAGCAGAAGAGAAAACTTTTTTTTTATAATAACCATCCTAATACAGTCAAATTAGCCCCATCCCAACACTGTGGTGTCAGCACAGCACAGCAGGAAGGACTTCCTGTCCACTCAGCAGCAATGAGATGGGGCAAGCTAGCCCTTCACTTCTTCCTCTCAGGCAGCTTAGAGGCATGATGAGAGGACAAACAGCATCAGTCAGCATCCCATCTTATGGCTTGAGACAATCTGCCCTCACAGAGCTAACTAGTTTGATATGAGTTTGGTAATTTCTTAAAAAATAAAGTAAAAGTACCATTCCATTACTAGTTACACTCCTAGGAAGAGTATATGAAATATTAAGTGTGAAAGGGACAGGATGTAAACAGCTTACTTTCAAATGGTTTAATACCAAAAACAATAAGAATGTGCATATGTATACTTACATATGCATGCATATATATATATATATATATATATATATATATATATATATATATACAGAAATAATGAGAAAGGGAGATAAGGAGAAACAGAGAGGAGGGAGAGACAGAGAGAGAGAGACAGAGAGAGAGAGACAGAGAGAGACAGAGAGAGACAGAGAGAGACAGAGAGAGGAAGGAAGGAAGGAAGGAAGGAAGGAAGGAAAGAAAATCAATGTGAAAAAAAATAAAAACTGGTATATCTGGGTACAGAACCCATGGGAATTCTCTGTACTATTCCTATAACTTTTGTATAAATATAAAATCACTTTTTCTGTTTTGTTTTGTTTTGAGATGGAGTCTTATTTATTGCCCAGGCTACTCACAAACTCACTTGTGATCCTTCTGCCTGGGCATCACAGTTAGCTGGAATTACCGATTGGCACTACCACGCCCAATTTAACAAAAATTCTTAAAAGATATGAAAAAACCCAGTGTTTAAATAACATACATAACCTTAGCTGACTTGATTATATAAAACAGAAGCATATAGGAATTCTCTCATGGGAAGAAAAAAATCCATCAAGGGACATTATAACATCACTACTCATCAACTGTTTCGGGATCATATAAGTTTGTTGCTATAAATACAAAATAATCTATTTGAATTCTCTGTTAATGGCAGATTACAAAACTACATAAAAACTCATAGTATCCTAATAGGTAAAAACCTCAGGTAATATTTCTGCATCAAAAGTAATCTAGGAAGAAAGCACAAAAACAACTCTCAAAGCATTCCAACATTAAATCCTGACTTCCTTCAACATCAGCCCCAGCAGACTAAGGAGAACAAGCAGAGGAGTCAGCACAGGAAGAATATGTGCCAGGTGCTTCCCAGCATCTTAGAAGTGCAAATTCAGCAGGTAACATAAAACTCCCTAACTTGATCTTAAATGCTGCAGTATAAATCTCAATAAATCTCTTGCCTTTAGAATCTGTTTGTAGCCAGCTTCCCAGAATGTCAAAATAATGGCTACAACCAACAATGACTCTTGAGTATTAATAACGCCCCTCTAGGTTAAAAATTTAAAAAGAGAGGCGGGGAAAGAGCCCCTCTACTACTTTTGCTTTTGTTTTTGACAGAACTTTTAATTTAAAACTCAGCAAGAAACAAAACAATGACTGCAAAGACCTAGGTAGAAGTGTAACAGGTTTATTACAAATCAATTTTATTCAGGCTCATACACAGTTAGCTGAAAGTCAGGAAAATTTCGAATTAAAGAAAGTATGTTATTGACAAATAGAGGCCTCATTGCTGAAAAAAACCTATTTTCTCTCATCTACTCTAATATTCAAGTACATTTTGTATAAATATGTCTCTGAAGCCTGAGCTAGAGAGATAGTATAGCATGGAGATGTATTCAAATACTTTTTATCCTGGCAATGCACAACAGGAAAAAAAAATGAAAATCTCAAGGATAGTAACATAAAAATTATGTGCGAGTGCAACAAAAATAAGATAGTGACACAAAATTATTTTCCTTCACTTACTTTTTAAAGTATTAAAATCTTAATTTTAAATGTGGAAAGCCTACACCTTCTATCAGAACTGGTAACCCTGCTGAAGGCATTCTCAATCAAATAAAACCTAAACCTTTGGTATGAGGTCATTAAATTATTCCTAGGGCACCCTTTTACTCTAAAAGCCTCTGTAAGCCATTGAAGTTCTAATTTGAATAATTGCATTCCACCTACATAAATTCCCTCTGTAGTTTCAACTGTATGTAATATCAGTCTTCATTTCCTGAATTAAATTAATGTCATATAATGTGGTGCTTCTTGGAAAAAAAAAGTTCATCTACTTTCATAGGTAATCTTTCAACAATCAGTAGATGTGATTCATGCTCACCAGAGGGGAATAGGTCAGTATGAATAATCATTAACCAGCAATTTGTGCCAGCATTCATTGTGTCAAGCATTGCAAAAGGGGCATCTCATCCAATAAAATGGAAGCACCTATATAGCTTTTGAAAAATCAAATGTTTCATAAACTGAATCCCATTTTCCATTGAACTGTATCATTAAAAACTTCAGTTTTTTTGGGGGGGGGGCTGGGGTTATGGCTCAGCAGTAGAACGCTTGCCTAGTACAAGGCACTGGGTTCAACCCTCAGCATAACATAAAAATAAATAAATAAAATAAAGGTATTGTGTCCAACTACAACTAAAAAAGAAAATTAAATAAAACAAAGTTTAAAAAAAAAACTTCAGTTTCATGTATGATTTATCTTCAGCTAGCTGAGATTCCCCATGTTTGATCACCCCTATCTTTCTAGTCAGATACTTAATGAATTATAAATTAATATTGGAAAATCCTAACCTAAGAAAAGAACCAATGAATAGTATTTTAAAAGAAAAGAATTATTTCTCATAAGAAAAAAAAAATCCTGAAAATAAGCTTCCCCTAGTTAATCACTAGCCAAAAGAAATTCTGAAAGATTTAAAGATTTCTTACCACAAAATTTTTTACACAAAGGAGTTTCCAGTGTTGCCATGACAGTATTTATTGAATAAACTCAAAGGACTGGAATTACATATACCTTTAAAAGATTTAATCTTGAAATCCTTGGATGTTCTTTAATAATAGGTCTATATGTTGCAGAGTAATCTTTAAGAAAAGTCACTCAAAAGTTACACATATCTGTAATTCCAGATACTCAGGAGGTTTAAGCAGGAAGATCATAAGTTCATGGCAACATAGTGAAACCCCATCTCAAAACAAAAGGAAGGAAGGAAGGAAGGAAGGAAGGAAGGAAGGAAGGAAGGAAGGAAGGAAGGAAGGAAGGAAGGAAGGAAGGAAGGAAGGAAGGAAGGAAGGAAGGGAGAAAAGCTACTCTAAAATACTGATCCTGGGCTATCTCAAACCTAAAAATATCTACTAAAACAGAAATCCATTCCCAACTTTAATGACTCACAATATCAGTTCATTCCAATTTTGTTAATCTTAGACTATAAAAACAAGGATCATTCTTGCACACTCAAAGGTAAATACAACTTTTTAGATGCGCTCTGAAATCAACCATATGTCCTTGGAGTCACAGAGTAGCTATGGTAGATACACTTATTTATTCACAATACTTCCATCCCTCCCACCTCTGCTATGGCTTCCCTGAGGGTAGAAACTATCCTTACACTCACTGAATCTGGCTTGGTTCTATGATTTGCTTTGAACACTAAAATATGGAAATAAGAATCAAAGTTCCTAACTAAGAATTTAAGAGGCTCTGTGTATTTTTTTTCTTATCTTCTGTCCTGCTTTCAAACATGAGAAGAGCACACTCCAGCAGGTACTGCTGTGTACAATAGACTAAACCAAACCACAGTGACTGCAGCCAGCCCAGAGAGTCATGAGCAACAAATAAAGATCTTTTATGTAAGCCAAAAAAAATCTCGGAGTTGTTTATGGCCATAGCAAAAAGTCAATAGAGTGGCCAAGAATAAAAGGGCTAAGGTATTATTTTTCTGGCTCTATTCTGTTCCTCATTAAAATTTCCAGGTCAATTCTCCAAAAAATAGAGTGCTAAACTAAACAGATTTTCAATTCTGGATATACTAAAAATTGACAAAACATTTATCTGACAGATTGACGGCTTTTAAAGTGATTTCTTCTGAAGATGTATTCATTATCCAAGACAAATAATTGTTATATCCTCTCTACTAAAGTAAAAGCATCTTGAGGACAGAATTTGTGTCTGATTCATCACCCTCATAGTACCTAACCTAAGTGTTTTATACTTAGTAGCCATTGAAAAATGTCTGTATCACAATAAACTTACAAGTACTAATCAAAATTACCCATATTCAAAAATGATATCCTAAGATATAAAATTAATTTTATATTTGAAACAACAGAAATGATTAGAACACCAGGAGAATTAGTCCTATGCAATGACTAATGTTCAAAACTGATAACTCATACCAATATTAACTCTTATAAAATGGTACACAGGTTCCTTTCATAAATATTGAGATACAGAATGAGTGGCTAGATCATTCTTGCACCCAAACAGGCAGCAGAGATGCATCAAACATCAAGGGCACAATTGCAAGGATTGTCCCATTGAGGGTCCTGTCAACCTCTAGCCTAGCACTTTTCCTCTTTTAGTAGTCTCTATCACTGGTCCTCTATGTCTCTGTTCCCTACTCACTGAAAAATGAGTGGTCTAATTTTCTTCATTATTCCCTAGCACCCAATGTATCTATGTTATTTGCTTTCCTCATATTTCTCTATATTATCTTTTGTCCTCCTCTTCTTTTTCTGCTTTCCTTTCATACTTCTAAGCCTTGGTACCAGAAGTCACCACCACATATCCAGAATATCCCTGTTCACAATGAACCAACCAATTACCTTGCACCAAATGGAATTTCCAGACCTGAGTCAAGAAAAGCAGGTGTGTTTCTTTTTTTTTTTTTAATTGTAGATGGACACAATATTTTGTTTATTTATTTTTATGTGGTTGTAAGTACTAATCAAAATTACCCATATTTTGTTTATTTATTTTGTTTATTTATTTTTATGTGGTTCTGAGGATTCATTAGGCAAGCGCTCTACTGCTGAGTCACAACCATAGCCCAGCAGATGGGTTTCCTACAGGGTGTTCTGGGACTTCGACAGAGCTCCATAATTAAAGAAATGTGACAACCAGGATTTATTCCAAGGAAGTGCTGGGGAGTGATATTGGCCAAATTATATTGTGTGCATACATGAATATATAACAACAAATCCCACCATTATGTACAACTATAATAATGCACCAATAAAAAAAATGTGGAAATAAAAAAGAACTTATCTCAATAAAATTCTATCAAATTCTGCTGAACCTGTCTAAAAACATTCAGTTCATCAAAGTTGTCTATTGCAAAGGATGTCTTTAAATATGCTGAAATTATTAGTTAATCCCCAAATTTCATTATTATGATTTCTGCTCAAATAATTTTAAGTATGACTTGGTGCTAATGAACATGTAAATGAAATTATCTGTTATTCCTAGATTTAGTTTCAAATTGAGAAAATAAAGATCCAATATAATAAACATACATATTTTCCTTTCTTTCCAGATTCTCCTTTCTACTTGTATTCTAAAAATAGCATCCCCTTTCCTCTGGGAACCATCATTTGTACTTTACCCCCTATTCCCAGAGAATAATGAAATGTAAAACAGATGCTCTCTGTTTTGTGTATATGTGTGTGTATATATGTGTGTGGTGTGTGTGTGTGTATGATACTTATAATAAATAAATCCATCCTTCTTAAAGCTGATGATGCTTTTGTGTTATGATTTGGATGTGAGGTGTCCCCCAAAAGCTCTTATGTTAATACAGGAATAGTTGGAGGCAAAATGAGAGCTATAATCTAATCAATGCATCCTAGTTTGAATGAATTGGCTGGGTGGTAGGCAGGTGGCTGGAGAAGATAGGTCACTACAGGCGTGCTATCTTTTCTTCCCTGTGTCCACTTCCCCTTCTTTCTGCTTCCTGACCCTTCCATAAACTAAGCATCTATCCCCTGAAGAGCCCTTCTGCATGATGTTCTGCCTCACCTTGGGCCCAGAGCAACAGACTCAGTCAAGTATGAACTAAACCTCTGAAATCATGAGCCAAAATAAACTTTTCCTCCTCTAAATTGCTCTCGTCAGGTATTTTGGTCACAGCAACACAAAGCTGACTAGACATTAATGTCCTTAAGCAGTTCTAACAAAAATGAAAAGGAAAAAACTAAGCTTATTTTTCTCTGTATAATTTTAATCTCTTGGAAGTTCATATATTCACTTTCTTTTTTTAATAACTATTTAACCTAATACAAAAATTTAGCGTGTTAGTAACAGAAGAAAACAAATAATATTACAAAATACAAATGTTGCTTAACAACATAAACTTGCTTATTCAGCTAGGTTCTAAATATAAATTTGAGAACAATAAAATTTTCTCTGGTATTCCAGAAGACTATTCACATGTAATTTCTGGAATTCTACATGCTGAAGTTCTTCAATTGTAAAGTTCACTTAATATTTTCATTCAGCAAATGTTTAAAGAACACACTGGAATATATGGGATCAGTTATCTAGATTTTTCTATAAACTGAAAGTATGTATCAATAGAATAATCAAATTTGACCCAAACTCATTCTTCAACTGCACTAATAATTAGATTTTGAAAGGATATTTGATATAGCCATATTCAGAGGAAACTGTCATTTAGCAAAATTTCTTTAGAATCTCCATTTACAATTCTCACCAAAAAGTCAAACTACAGATTCAGAGGACTACTTGATAGTTGTTTTTATTCACCTGTACTAGTAGTTTTAGAAAACCTTATAAATTAATTTAGTCAAGTGAGACTTCAGTTCAATGCTTATTTAAAATCTTTCAGTTACCAGTATTGAAATAATACTAGAACTTTTCTTTCTAGTGCTTGTAAACAATAAAGCCTGTGCTTTAAAGAATGAAGTTGAATTTGTTTTCACCTGCATTGATGCTCCTTCCACTCTTGCGACACAGGCAACCCGATCCAAGAAAGTCACTGCCACGGGCACTGCCACAAAGAAGCCTTTACAAAAGGCCTTCAAGTATCTTTTCACCCAGCCCTGTGACTGTGCCATACCTAGAAATACAAATAAAACAAGTGAAATTAGCCTCAAAAAAGGATAAGGGCAAAAACAACATAAGAAAAATAAGAGGATGGGAATATTGCATACACAAGGCCCTGGTTCTTATCCCATGAATGACAGACAGAAAGACAAAAGGGAAGGAAGCAGAAGAGCAAACTTATTTTTTAATGTATTTTATACATTTTATACATCCTTAAACCATTAGAATAAATTTGACTTATAATCCCAAAGGGAAATACATTAATTCAGATTAACTCTTTGCAGTAGCTCAACTCTACTTGAAAATTTCAGTGGAAAATTTTTATCCTCAAAGCAATAGTACATAAGAAAAAATAATAAGCATATCAAAATCCTTTTTTGTTGAGTAAAGTTAACATGTGTTTTGTTTTTGATAAGTAAATCCTTATTTGTGGCTATTATGGTTTTATACCCCTAAGAGAAGTTTCAGTGGGATGTGTGTTCACCCAGCTGAAAACTATTTTCCATACTCCCTCACAAGAAAGCATGACCATGTCTGATCAATGGCATATGTGCAAAAATCACACACTTCTAGGTTATGCTTTTAAAAGGGGCCCATCCTCCCTTTTTTTGTTCCCCATCTTAGAACTCTAATAATAACAATGTGACAGTAAAAACAAGAATAGTCATCTCAAGTTATAAAATCTGCACATTAGAGATGGCTAAACAACAAAATAGAAGGATCCTAGATCCCCAACACCACAGAAGCTCTGAAACTGTCCTGCACTGCTTATATTCAGACTGTTAAATGAGAGAGGAATCATTTTCTACCATGTATAAACTGCCACTGTGTTGGCCTTTGCTATAATAACTAAACTGATCCTAGATAACAATGAAATCTATGAGACTGAGAAAAATATATCACTACATGTGAATTCAATACATATATAATTGTCATCCCTTGCTTAGCCCTGTAACCTTTTGATTAATTTTCAGACTTTCTAGAGATTAGGAAAAGGCAATTATTATTTAAAAATAAAATTTACTTATTTCAATGCTTATTTAAAATCTTTCAGTTTCCAGTATTGAAGTAATACCTAGAACTCTTCTTTCTAGTGCTTAATAAACAATAATGCCTGTACTTTAAAGAATGAAGTTGAATTTGTTTTCACCTGAATTGATGTTCCTTCCACTCTTGTGACACAGGCAACCCGATCCAAGAAAGCTTATTTAAAAGCATTGAATGTTTATTTAAAAATAGGGGCTGGGATACAGCTCAGTTGGTAGAGCGTTTACCTCACATGCACAAGGCCCTGGGTTCAATCCCCAGCACTGCCACACACACACACACAAAAAAAAAAAAAAAATTTCAATGCTTATTTAAAATCTTTCAGTTTCCAGTATTGAAGTAATACCTAGAACTCTTCTTTCTAGTGCTTAATAAACAATAATGCCTGTACTTTAAAGAATGAAGTTGAATTTGTTTTCACCTGAATTGATGTTCCTTCCACTCTTGTGACACAGGCAACCCGATCCAAGAAAGCTTATTTAAAAGCATTGAATGTTTATTTAAAAATAGGGGCTGGGATACAGCTCAGTTGGTAGAGCGTTTACCTCACATGCACAAGGCCCTGGGTTCAATCCCCAGCACTGCCACACACACACACACAAAAAAAAAAAAATTACCACAGTATCTCATGACTCATTTTGGGCTGGGGTTATGGCTCAGTGGTAGAGCACTTGCCTAGCATGTGTGAGGCACTGGGTTCAAACCTTAGCACCACATAAAAATAAATAAACAAAATAAAGGCACTGTGTCCATGTGCAACAAAAAAAAAATTAAATAAAAATAAACTTTTCCTCCTCTAAATTATTGTTGCCTTCTCATAAAATGAAATATAAAATAGTGAGGGGTCAAGATTTGTTACTCTATTGGACCAAATGAAGCCAAATGCATTCCAACAGATAAAGAACATTCCTGGCTAGGAAAGATAAATGACAAGTTGGTTCATTGTCTTGCTTAAAACATCTCCATGTGCTACTCAAGATTAAAAGGAGTAGGTAAAGTGGGTAAAGGGTACAGGGACCCACAGAGAGTCAGGGGAATCCTGATTTCTCTTTCTTTACTTAGACTGTAAAACTAGATCAGAGTAACCGAAAATTTCTTTAACACAATCACAAGCTGCCTTCAGCTCCAAACCCACAGGTCAACTTGCTTCCAAGATGATCTAAGATTTCTTGTCCTCTTGAGAGTGGCTCCAGAAAGTCTAAAAATGCAATTAGACCAAGCATCTGCCAGAAGGCATACACAGGAAAGTATTTTGTCTTTCTTTTTTTAAGTTCCCAAAAGTCACACTACCAATAAAAGAGTGTTGTGACAATATTCATACTATACAAAAAAAAAAAGAAATAAAAAGAGATGAGAATATAGCAAGGAAAGAAAAAAATATTGAGAAACATATTCATGAAAACAAAGAAGAAAGGGAAAGAGAGGGAGGGAGATAAAACTGCAGGTCACAAGCCTTTTTTTTTTTAAGTCATACAGATTATTTTAGTAATTCCTAACTAGCAGTTTAAAATGAAATGTAACCAACTAAAATTATCATAGCAATTAAGGTGTAACTGAAAAGTTTCAAAAGCAAGCCAGATGCACACCTATAATCCCTGCTACATATGAAGCTGAGGCAAGAGGATCACAAGTTGGAAGCCAGCCTGGGCAACTGGGGATGTAGCTCAGTGGTGCAATGCTCCTAGACATCACAGATATTTTTTGGGGGGTGGGGCTGACTTAATATGGTATGGTCTGGATATGAGGTGTCTCCCAAAAACTCCTGTGTGGGATAATTTGTAGCTCAGTGGTGCAATGCTCCCAGACATCACAGATATTTTTAGGGGGGTGGGGCTGACTTAATATGGTATGGTCTGGATATGAGGTGTCTCCCAAAAACTCCTGTGTGGGATAATTTGCAATAATGTTCAAAAGTGAAATGATCAGATCATGAGAGCTGTAATTTAATCAGTAGGTTAATCCATTTGATTAATAATTTGAAAGAACTACTGTACTGGGTGGTAATTATAGGCAGACAGGGTATGGCTGGAGAAAGGGGAGGCAGTGTTCATGCCTTTGGGGTTTATATTTCATCCCTAGCTAACAGAGCATACTTGCATGGTTGCACATGCGAGAGGGCTAGCTTGTTGGCTCTGGCTCATGCTCAAGTGCACTTTCCAGCACTCTCGCCTACTCTGTCCACCTCACCCCCTCTCTCCCTCTCCAACCCTCTCCCCAGATCCTCCATGCCTCCCTTGCACCCTCCTCCTTCCAGATGCCAAGAACTGAGAAGCTTTCCTCCACTAGGCCTTTATGTCATGATGTTTTCTTCACTTCGGGACCAGAGTTATGGAGTCCAGCTAACCATGGACAGAACCTCTGAAACTAAACCAAAATAAACTTTTCCTCCTCTAAATTGTTTTTATCAGCTACTTTGGCCACAGCAATGCAAAACTGACTAACACAAGGTAAATATTTAAAAAATGGAAAAATGGGCTGGGGTTGTAGCTCAGTGGTACAGCACTTGTCTCGAATGCACAAGGCTCTGGGTTCGGTCCTCAGCACCACATAAAAATAAATAAAAATAAAGATATTGTGTCCATCTACAACTAAAAATAAAAATAAAAAAATTTTTAAAAAATGGAAAAACTACAAATTTTGCCCATATACTCGCTTCTAAGGATTTTACCCACTAAACTACCCAATTTAACCTTGAAATGCAAGAGAAGAGGAACATGTGAAAAAGTATCACTACCTACATAACATAAACACTGCATAGTTATGAAACCACTTACAAAGAATTCTTTCAAGAGAAGCCACTTATCTTACTCTGAAGGAGTGTTTCTGAGTATAGAGAGGGTGACATGGTAAAGAGGAACTCATAGTTATCTAACAGAACAAAAACTTCTCTACAGTTATCAATCTAGGATAATGGCTTTCAAACTTTTTTGCCCATGTCCCACATGAATAAATATATTTTACATACATATGTGAAGAAATGTGTTTTACATATATATACATATATATATGTATATATACACAAACACACACATATAAAATTCAGTACTCACCTCACACATACTCTGCAGTTTTATCTAAAGTGATCTATGAATATCCTAATCCCCTTTAAAACCTGTATGCATCAAAAAAATTAATAATCTGAATTGGTTAATTCTTAATGACCTACTATAACTGACATCAACAGGGGTTATATATGTGTATGACAAGGAATAAAAAACAGTTGTTTTACAATTTTGTCAACATATACTGCGTATAACATTCACCAAAACCAAAATTCCTTTATATATGTATAACTGAAGTAAAAGTAATTAAAAACTAACTTTTGAAAATAAACAATTTAAAAAACATGTTTTCATCCATCTATAATCTTAAGAAAAACTGCTTATGAGTTCCCACACCGGGTACCCATAAAATGTGTTTGGCCCAAGAAACAAAATGCTTCTATGAGAAACTTCTACCATTGCATTCCTGAAATAGTAAGCCTGCTTGACATGTCTTATTCATTTAGAGCTTTAATATGAGGCCTTTAATAAAACTAATTTCTCATCAATGACACGTTTCTACTAGAATCAAAACACCTTTACTAACTGCTTTTATACATCTCCACAAAATATTTAATATACTTTTTCAACAGACTGTTTAACAAAGTTTCCATTTATCATCTTCTACAAGTCTTGGCAAGAGAAAAATAACTTTGGCAGATTTATTAGATCTGTACTATCAGGATGCAAAAGATCCATTTTTCTCAACATTAGATTTCATTAGCACAGTCACTCTGAAAACACTTCTAAATAAAGGTTTAACAAGTCAAAACTTTATTAAATTTAAAAGCTTGATGACTCCCATATACTTCCCTCTTGGTGTTTTCCAAAATACAAATAAATCCAAAGATTCTAGACTGTGAAATATATAAGTTCATAAATAATTTATAAATATAAGATACACATTTTTGGAGGTTAAACTGGTAGGATCTAGAAATTAATAGCAATGGTGGAGGAGAGAAGGAGATAAAGTGTCAGGAAAGAGCAACAACCTGCCAAAACACTGGTGTTTTGTCATTCTCTTGAATTACCTACCAAAATACTAAAAACATGTTCATAATTCAATTCCTAAAGTTAATTATTGAGTCCTACACTAAACATAAAGCTAGGGTTAGGTACAAGGGACAGGGCAGTGAAAAAACAGATGTGCTCCTTGCCCTGGAGGAGTCACAATGTACCATGGAAGACTACCTTGAAACAAGTATTTCCCATTAAAAAGGGCCAATGGGCCAGAAGCAGATAGTCTGAAGCAAGGAAGTGTACTCATCAGAAAAAGATCAGGGAAGGTGGAAGTTCTCCTAAACAAACTGACACTTGAGACCTGAGCATTTTACACAAATAGAGCATATGTGAAAGCCTAGGTCAAAATAAAATGTGGTGATTTACAAAACTAAAAATTTCAGTTTAAATTTAGTATATACAAAATTTGTTATGTTAATTTTTAACTCAGAAAACTATTTCTTTATTAGATGTCAAGCAGCAATGCTGAGTACAAAGAATATAAAACATATACTATGATACCATTTAAAGACTCAGTAAACAACACTATATTTTCTAGATAAATTTATGTATCCATTCAAAAGTATTTGAAATTGAATATTATTTGTATTGTTGTTTTAATTATTTAATAAGCACCCATATGTCACTTATATAATTATTAATATAGAGCGTGAAAGAAAAAAAGGCAGACTCAAAAAATGCTAATAAGAGTTATTTCAGACTTCTGCTTGTTCCTAATAATTAAGAAAGAAAGATGGTTCCTGCCTAAAAGGTCACTGATATATAGATAATACAGGGTAACCCTAGTCTTGGTCTCTTTCCCACCACAACAAACTAATTACACTTTCTCAGTCCATTTTCTCTCCTGTTCTAAAGTAGAACAAAAACACTTAGTAAAATTCTTTATTAAAATAGCTGTCAGTATATTTGACTGAATACAATCTTTCTTTGTAGCCAATTGAGGCTAGAATGAATACTACATGTTTTTTTAAACTTGAGAGTACTATCAAATCTTTACTACTTTTACTCTAAGATCCACACACTTCAAGTATCTCTTTTCTGTTCACTATGCCCTCTGTATGCCAACAGTTAGGTTCTTTCCACAGGATAAAAACTGGAAATGCTATCAAATGTAAAGATGCCACAACTAATCCAACTAAAAGATAAGGCATTGGAGTCTGAATTGGAACAAGATATAGTCCATACTTTTATAATTATGTCAAAATGAAATGTACTGTCTTGTATAACTAAAAAGAATCAATTTTTTTTAAAAAAGGATAGTGTATCTGAGTAAAAGGTAAAGGGGAAAAAGACATTACCAATAGTTACATCAAATTCACATTTCCAATCTTTTTCAATCTGTATTCTCTTAAATACTTCTACTCATTCAGTCACTGTGGCCCCCATGAAGGAGCTAGGTAAGAGTCAGGACCCCTGAGCCAGATTCCTCTCTTGGCTCAAAACTAGTGATATGACTTTGCACAAGTCACTTCTGAACCTCCGTTTCCTCAACAAGAAGAGTGTTAGATTCCATTTCTAAGGACCTTTCTAGGCCTAGCATAATTTATTCCTATAATTTTAAATTGTTTTTTTCTGTTTCTGGCTGATACTAAGACAAACACTCAAGTTATTATTGACTAAGAAAATATATGGAAATTGCCTATTAGATTTGAGTCTTTCAAATATTGAAAAGAAAGTTAACTTTTATTAAAATATGAATTTTAAAAGGCAGTAAAGAGGAAGCTGGAACCAGTACCAATCATGTAAAATAGCATTTTAAGTATAATTAAAGAACCGAAAGGCACTGCTCTTTCACTTTTCATTTCTACAACTCCATTGCTCATAGCATTGTTACTGTCCCCTGCACAACAAAGTCAAGGCAAGTATTTTTTTGCTGAGAGATTATCAAGCAGCATGTGGGAAGAGTGCCAATCTGATAGATCCTGCTCCAAATCAAGAAAGCATGAGAAAAATAAAAGCAACCCTATGAACAAAGTGGGAACGGTGGCTATTTTCAGAAGCTCAAAAGACAAGGCTCAGTGTGGTCGTATCCTCTCTGAATTATGAAGAATGCCTATATCTCAGGACATAAACACTGTTAAAAGATTTCAACTAGCATATAAATACTAAAGAAGCTATATGCTAATAACAGACATGAACATTACATTTCTATGTCAATCATACCAAATCAAAATTTTAAAGTCCTAATGGCATTCACATTTTGGTAAAGTTAATGTATTTGCTCATCTAGAGAAATTGCCAAAGAATTATCAGGGTGCCCTGATCCTTCATTCAGACTTCAAATGTTTAAAGATATCATACAAATAGCACCTAGTGCCCACTTCCTCTAAGAAAACTTCCTTTGAGCAATAACAATATGATACTAAAAATCATCCCTGGCAAAAAGGGAATAATTATTATCAGTTACTTTGTTCTTCTAGTAACTCATGCAAGTCATTCAGTTCAAAGCATTGCTCCTAAAAAAATTATTGCTTAAGTACTACTTCATGGCTGAAGTACTTAATGTGGGAATATTTTTAAATAAGCTTTCAGATTCAGTTAAAGTCATACTTGCCACCTGGTATTATATCACCTTTAAGTAGAAGGTTCTGGGTGATGTGACTTTAACCACACAACATCTCACACTATCAGCTGTTCTCTTTCACATAACAATTTATTATAGCTTGATCATGCATGAATTCATCAAAAATTAGTCTTGAATCTCTTATATTTGAGCCTGTACAAACTCACCAATCACTTATCTGCAGCAACCGTGTGGATAAATACATCTCAAGTCATCCCAATTATAAAAATGATTTAAAATTTGTGTAGGAGTTTGAAGAGGCAAACAATGACTTATTTCTTTATAACTTGGTAAAATGTAACTCTTCAATTGTAGTAATAAGTAAAAGGGGAAACTATCAGACAATGAATATCAGAGAATATAAGAGCAAGGCTCCAAGAAAATCTGATATGCAATTCCTGAATCATTCAATTTACATATTCTATGGTCATCTTCCATGTATCCAGGAAGTCTGCTAAGGGATGAATGTATGACATAGAAGGTTAGCACGGTATTTGCCCATGTGAATGGAGTGTGAATTTTCACTTCAAACTTAAGTACTTACTCTATGCCAGATACTAAGTTAGACCCCCCCCATTCGAGAAGTCATGCCTCCTCCTTCCAGAGGGACTTGTGACAAGATCATTAGAAACAAGTAAATGACAACATAAGATTGGGTTACTCTACTCCAAGGATTTCTCCAGCAGACCATATTATCAATAAACTTACTATAAACAGAGTTTAAGCATACAAGTAAAGGAAGGCACTTAGATACATCTAACAAAATAAATAAATAAATAACTGATGAACTAGAACAATTTTGGCAGCAGAGCTACAGAAAACAATTCAAACAATGTTTCAGAACCATTTTGTTTCTTATTATGATGTGTAACATTAGGTAGTATGTATTAGTCCATTTTTCATTACTATAACAAAATTCCTGAGAAAGATTATAAAGAAAAAAGATTTTTTTTTTTTGGCTCATGATTCTGGAAGTACAAGGTCTAAGGGTTTCATCTGATGATGGGCCTTCTTGCTGGCAGAGTATTGAAGTGACATAGACCATGAGATGACAAGAGACAAAGAATAAACACGTATACACATGGTCTTCTGATCTCCCTTCCTCTTCTTATAAAGTCATCAGGATTTAATCATGGGAGCTCCACCTTAATGAACTTATTGAATTCTAACCCTTCCAAAAGCCCCCACATTTGAGAATTTTTTTAAAGCAGAATAAGAGGAAATATATGACTTAGTGCTAGAATTGAACCACAGGAGTAGATTACATCATAGTCATTGAGGGAGATGGAAAAAAGGAAGGCTAGAATTGCAAAAAATAGGGGTTGGGGATGGGGCTCAGCAGTAGAACTTTCACCTAGCACATGCGAGGCCCTGGGTTCGATCCTCAGCACCACATAAAAATAAATAAATAAAATAACAGTATTGTGGTTCAACTACAACTAAAATATAAATATTTTTTTAAAAATTAAAAAATATCAAAGTTAGAAAAGCTGAAAAGAAAAAAAATGAACGAATCAGAATGTAGGTGGTGGGTTTAGGATGGTTCATTACAAAATTCTTACAAGTTTTTCTATCTTCAAAATTTTTCACAGGAATGTTAGAAATAAGAATAAATTACATTTTGTAAATATCCTACACAAGAAGAAATTAAAATAATGGGATTAAAAATACATATGTTCTATTTGAGATAGTGAGAACACTGGCTCACTGGTGTTGGAAAACCATATCAAAGAAAACCCATAAACTTTGGTTGGTCTCTTGAAAAGCTGCCTCAGAACACACTAACCCTAAAGGTTAACCTTTTGTTTAAATCTACACAGACAACATTGATAGCATTTACAACTAAGGCCCAATCTCAAATTTCAGTTATTAAGATTCCACAAATTCTGTAAAAAAAAAATAGTTTATTATAAAAATTAATAGGATAGTGAGTGGCTTTTTACAGCACACAAAAAAAAATCCTATTAAATGATAACCTTAGCAAAGAGAACCTTGGGAAACATTAAATTTTAGTTGAGTTTCAACACTGCACTGTATATTTTTTTCCAAATTAATAGAAAAAATAATTATTGTCATTAAATAGAAGCTAAAATCCATCTGGATTTTTGCTAGCAATGGAGCAACTTAAATATAGGTGTAAATGAAACAGAACAGGTACTTTCCTACAACCCAAACAAAGCAATTACCAGATTTTGAACTATTTCACCATAAGCCAACTTCTGAAACAATAGTATTTTGAGTTAGTAAAAGAACATTTTTGTAGTATCTAGAAACATTTTTTTCTAGTATCAATAATACTTACAGAATAGCTCAAAAAGAAATACTGCATTTAGAATTTGGGTTGTATGTGAAAATGGCTTTCAAAAAAATTAAAAAGCCTATCAATAGAAAAACCACCCTTCTCAAAAAAAATAATAATAATCTAAAACTTTTAAAAAACCGAATCTAAGAAATAAGAGACAGAATAATGAGGACAAGGTGATAACATT
The DNA here is from genome assembly GCF_052094955.1 of Ictidomys tridecemlineatus. Taxonomy (NCBI): domain Eukaryota; kingdom Metazoa; phylum Chordata; class Mammalia; order Rodentia; family Sciuridae; genus Ictidomys; species Ictidomys tridecemlineatus. The sequence goes on along the minus strand of NC_135478.1, from coordinate 161,675,623 downwards.
CAGAACCAAAAAAAAGATGGACACAAAATAAACAATAATATCAGAAGTGGAACATTGGACAATGAGTAAGAGAAAAAAGTCACTAGAAACAAATGACATGCTGTTTCTGAAGTATAGTCATCAAAGTGTGAGCTTTGTTCTCCTTACTTACATGGCTAACTCATATTTTAGCCTACTAACTAATGTTACTTCTTATTTATTTCTCCTAGATACTTTCCATAACAACCACACTGCTGCCCTATTTTATTTTTTTTATTTATTTATTTTTTTATTGGTTGTTCAAAACATTACAAAGCTCATGACATATCATCTTTCATACATTTGATTCAAGTGAGTTATGAACTCCAATTTTTACCCTAAATACAAATTGCAGAATCACATCAGTTACACATTCACAATTTTTACATAATGCCATATTAGTGACTATTGTGTTCTGCTGCCTTTCCTATCCCCTACTATCCCTCCTCCCCTCCCCTCCCATCTTCCCTCTCTACCTCATCCGCTGTTGTTCAATTCTCTCCCTTGTTTCCCCACCCCTTTCCTCTCACAACTTCTTATATGTAATTTTGTGTAACATTGAGGGTCTCCTACCATTTCCATATGCTTTCCCTTCTCTCTCCCTTTCTCTCCCCCCACTCGTCTCTGTTTAATGTTAATCTTTTCCTCATGCTCTTCCTCCCTGTTCTGTTCTTAGTTGCTCTCTTTATATCAAAGAAGACATTTGTCATTTGATTTTTAAGGATTGGCTAGCTTCACTTAGCATAATCTATTCTAATGCCATCCATTTCCCTGCAAATTCTATGATTTTGTCATTTTTTAGTGCTGCGTAATACTCCATTGTGTATAGATGCCACATTTTTTTATCCATTCATCTATTGAAGGGCATCTAGGTTGGTTCCACAATCTAGCTATTGTTAATTGTGCCGCTATGATCATTGATGTGGCAGTATCCCTATAGTACACTCTTTTAAGATCCTCAGGGAATAGTCCGAGGAGGGCGATAGCTGGGTCAAATGGTGGATCCATTCCCAGCTTTCCCAGGAATCTCCATACTGCTTTCCAAATTGGCCTCACCAATTTGCAGTCACACCAGCAGTGTACAAGTTTACCCTTTTCCCCACATCCTCGCCAGCACTTGTTGTTTGACTTCATAATGGCTGCCAATCTTACTGAAGTGAGATGGTATCTTAGGGTGGTTTTGATTTGCATTTCTCTGACTGCTAGAGATGGTGAGCATTTTTTCATGTGCTTGTTGATTGATTGTATGTCCTCCTCTGTGAAGTGTCTGTTCAGGTCCTTGGCCCATTTGTTGATTGTGTTATTTGTTATCTTATTGTCTAATTTTTTGAGTTCTTTGTATATTCTGGATATTAGTGCTTCTCTATTTTAGAATGGCACAAGGGTCTCATTTGGGCTCAACAGGATACAGAATAGGAAATTTTTTAAAAAGAAAAAAAAAGGTTCCATGGCCTAATGATAATTCTATCCTGACACTCACCTGAATGTTTCAAATGTGTTGCTTTCATTATAAATGTCTATAAGTGAATATAATGCATCAAACTCAAATTCACATCAATAAATAAGGACCAACAACATGATTTTTCTTTGGAAGTAGGAAGTAGGAAGGTCTGCTCAAAACCACCATGGGCACTAGACCCCAAAGGGACAAAGATGGAAGAGGATGGTCAAAAATGTTGAACTGAGAAATATAATGTAACAAGCAAACTTATGAGGCCATCCCAGGAACTGCTGTTGCTGTTATTCTTTATAAAAATATAAAAATTAGAAACACAGGCTTCAGCAGGAGGGAAGCCCATTAGGGCTCTGATTAGTCTGTCAAAAATAAAACCTGTTCAAACTATGGTTGGAAGATTTGGAAGGCTGCCCACAGCCCATCTATGGCAGCTGCAAGTCCACAGGGAGCTCAAGTGGCACTAGTGCAGACTCAGTACTAGATAAAGACACAAGCCAGATGAAAAGATTTATGCAATTTAAGATGAAAGCAACAATAAAAACCTCCTTTGAATGAGTGATTGGGGTCCTTTAAACTTAAAAGCACAAATCCATCTATACACACACATGGGCATGGACTTGTTGAAATGGCAACAAAGTCCAAGGAGGCAATATAAGTTAAATAAATAAATACTGCCAAGGGGCCACAGTACAATGAAGCTCGTGCTGTGTTACTCGGAGACTAAGGCAGATGGAGCACAGCACTATCCAGACTTAAGTGTCTGCTGCAAAGAAAGTCCAGGGATTATAATGAGCCTCTGATGAGTATTACAACACAGAAGGCTGGGATGTAATTTAGATTGTTCCGCACACATAATGCCTTGTTCTGATTTTGCATATTGCCCATGTAATAGAAGATGCTGTTTAAGATACAAGTGAATTTTTTTTTGATACCTGTGAAATTCATCAATGTGCAATGTCCTGAAGTTACTATGTATTTGTCAATGATAGCTTTCAAAATTACTCATGGAAGCATCAAATAATATAAAACAATTTTTAAGAATGCTGTAAGCAGGCACTTGCAATAAAATAAATGATCCCAACAATATAATTCTAATAAAGCATGAGAAGTTAGGGAAATGAAATAAAACCTTAACATATCACCCACTTATTATTAATATCATTTTGTATAAATAATTTTTAGATACTTGATCGGTGAACCAATGAGAGCCAGTGGCTTTTAAATACAATAGAACATAACACTGTGTAATATTCTACCAATTTGACATAAGACTCTTTAAATTAGTCAATATATTAAAAAATGTGATATTAGTCAGAAGTAGGTACATATAGAACAGAACAAAAAGAAAGTGGTACTCTGTCTACCAATTCTTTAAAAGTCATAGTCTTCAAAAGGTGGAGCCTAATACCTTTCTCTTTCAGAGGTGATTGGACTTAGTTACTTTCTGCTAGCAAACAGAATGTGATGCCATGACTTCTGAGGCTACACTTGAAATACTAGCTTCTTCCAGGTTCTTTTTCCTCTGGGACCACTACTTCTACACAAGTCAGCACACCCTGTCACTAGGACATCCAGTCTAGCCAGAGGCCCCTGTAAACAGAAACTGAGTCCAGCACCCACTCACCAGCCATGTGAGTATGCTGCATTCAAGGTAGATTTCCCAGCCTCAGTTAAGCCTTTTGATGACTATTAGGCCTGGGGTGAAATCTGAACTCCACCCTTCCAGGAGACCCTGAATCAGAACTGTGAAACTGAGCTGTTCCTAAATTTCTGACTCATAGGCACTGAGAGAGAGAGACAATAAATATTTTAAGCCACTAAGCCTGTGGGTAATTTGTTTTGGAGAATTAATTAATACAATATTAAACTCAGAAAAAAAGACCTAACACAAAGAAACTTGGTATATGAAAAGTCAATATTCACATTGGAAGGAAAGGAAATTGAATTAACAAATGATTCTAAAAAAGTTAATCACAATTTGGAGGGGGAGAAAATCAAAACTGAACATTTATTTAACTCATTATAATGAGAAAATAACTTTCAGTTAAGTTAAACATTAAAAGTAATAAATAAAAAGTAATAAAAGAATATGAAATAAAATAAAGGCAAACGGTCTTTTAAGGGTAGAAAGAGGTCTTTCAAAACATTTAACAAAAAACAGAAAACATTTTTAAAAACCTTATGAATTTAATTTTAAAAGTCAAAAAATGCCATAAATAAGGTTCAAAGAAAATCAGCATGAAAAAAAAATGCAGCATATATTAATAACAAAAACCTCAACATCTCTAAAATTATACAATCCTTAAATATTACTTTTTAAAAGAAAATCCTGAAAGAAAAGGGAGTAAAAGCAAGAAAAAGCATTCCATCAAGAAGTAAAATATGGAGATAATACATAAAAATATAAAGATGCTAAAACACACTAATAATAAAGTGAATGCGAATGCAAAGTATCATTTTGTTTGTTTTTGCCTATAAGACTGCAAAGATTTTAAAAACTGACAATACTCAGTGTGGGAAAATAGAACCTATCATGCTTTCCTGGGAATACAGATGGCTATGATCTTTACTGAATAGAACATGGCATTATGTACCAAAATGTTACATGAACAAATCTTATGATGCAAAGGGCACACTCCTAGGAATTTCTTTCACATTTTCAATGATATAATCAAAGATTTTCAACACATCGTTACTTATAACAGTGAAAGACTTAAAACAACCTAGCTATCCACAAATATGTAAATTAACTGGCATGCAAACAACAGAATAATTTGGAAATTATTAATTGTCATTAAAAAAGACAATTCATAGATGTATTGCTTGACAATTTGTCTTGAAAATAAGTTGGAAAACTGTCCATAGAATGTGAACCCATTTATTTATGTGAAATTTTATACACATCATCATCATCATCATCATCATAGTCATGAAAAGAGGATGATGAAAAATATGAACCAAAATGATAACACTGCAGTCAAAGCAATAGGGAATACACAGATATGAGTGGTAGGAACATAAAGCTAAGAGAATAATTCTATAAACTGGGCTTACTATTTCTGACCGCCATAAGTTTTCTTTTGAAAAGCAATTTACCTGCCACCCTATGTGGCTTAAGTCAATAGGATATGTTACATTCCTCAGCAAATAACCTGTTATCTACAAAAGAAATGCAAGCCTGAAATGCCAACAAAAACACCATAAGTTACCCTAAACAAGGGGTACTTTTGTGACTCTTACACAGACCAGATTCCAGAACTCAGGGAAATACGGATAATTCTACCTAACCATAAAATCTATAAGAACAAGTTACAATTAAAACCAGTCAGCATAGGCCAATGTGACCCAGAGTAGTCATGCACAATGGGAAGTTGAAAGTCTTATGTCATCCTGCTCTCAGTCAAAAGTCAGGACATGGATTTAGGTAGGATTCTGGAAACTTCCCTGAGACTCTAATAAAACTGGAGGTAAGAGATTGTCATCCTTTCCTCTCTGGGAAGACCCACTCTCTCCTTGAGAGTGTCCCCTTTTTCCTTTCCCTATCCCTTCTAACAGACTCATGGTGGCTACTCTGAGCAACATGCCTGAAATCTTTCTGGCACAGTCACAGGAACAGGTGAGAAAAGACTTCCCCATGGCAGGCCCTTCCTCTGTAACAAAAGGACTTCTACTTTCTTCTTTATATTTTTCCACACTACTTAAATCTTTAATAATGGATATGTATTACCTTTATATATTAAGGCAAAATCACTAAGATATTTTTGCTACAACAGATATTTTTAACATAAATTAACTCAGGCAAAAAATAATATCAGAAAGTGTGAAAATTTTGTTGGTTTAGATAGAATTCCCCAGCATGTGAAGGTTTTGATCCAATCATGAGCAAGTTTTCACACAATTAAAGAGAAAGTCCCTTTAGGCTTCAAGACTTCCATCATTAAGCTGAGGAAGCTGAGAGTGCAAATAAAAGAATGGAAAGAAAATTTTCTCCCCTGTGTTTAATAAAACAAAATTGACAAGTCAATATCTTGGAGCAGATTTTTAGCTTGGGTGATATTGGTCTGCTTAAGAAGTGAAGTGTTTTAAAGGACCTGCAACTCAAAGGAATTACACCAAGGTTTAAGGCTAAGATTGATGGTGATGTTGGGTGAGTGCAAGTAACAATGGAAATTTAACAGTGTAGTTGTTAACAATTGCTATTTTGTTAGTTCTACTTAGAAAACAGCACTTGGTTTCCAATGATCTGTTTCTAGCCCTATCTTCCTCATAGGCCTTTAATTTATTTTTACAAGATGATTTGATAGAATTAAACATTTTCAAGAATGCATATATGGCATTCATAATAGAGATGTGTCTATTATTCTAAATAAAATTCAAAAAAAAACCAGAAACATTCAAAAAGAAAGAGAGCAGGAAGGAAAGAAGGGAGGGAAGAGAAACAAGAAAAAGGGAAAAAAAATTTTATACTTCAATTTGCTTCAGTGATAGTTTCTAATAAGTAATATTAGACACAGTGCAAAACAACCTCATTAGTATCCTTAAATTATACATTTTATTATGTATTTCCTACACTTACACATACATTTCTTTTTAGAAATGGTGTTTGTCCCACAGACACTAAAAATCTAAACAAAATAGAAAATTAAATAGAAAATTAAACAGTAATTATGGGAAAGGGACTAACTCAATTAAATTTTGAACAAAGTATTTGATGATATAATCTAAGTAAGGAATCGGGGAGAAATGGACACAATTAAGGAAATAATTCTGAAAGTATTTTAAATACTAGTAGAATGGAGCAAATGAGTGAAGGTGTTGGTTGGGTTCTCACTAGGAAAAAGGAAAATATACAGGAAGAGTTCATGTAATGCTGGGGGGTAGGGGGTGGGGCCCTAAGCAAAACACCAAAGTAGCAATCAATATATCCAGTAACCAGTTCTTAGGTTCTAATACCATTTTCCTGATATAAGGAACCAGGACTCTTAAGTAAAAAGGTTGATTCTGGGGCTGGGACAGGGAAGATAATAACATAAGCCTTGACTATCTTATGTCACAAACAAATAAGCACTCAGGGAAAAAATGGAAACATAAAAGAACACAGGAGCTTGCTTGAAGGTGTTCCCAACTGGTTAGAGGTGGGAGAAGTTGATCACTTAAAGTCAGCAGTGACTACAAAGCATTGAAAAAGAGCCTTGAATTTGCCTATTCTCTGAATCTTAGCAATATTGAATAGGTGTTTTTCTTCAAAAGGAAAATTAAGTGAAAACTAATTTAATTGTGTATAATGAATATGATACAAATATTTTTGTAAGGTAAGTTGAATAAAATACAAAATAATATTGCAGCCAGGCACAGTAGCAAAAAACTATAATCCTAGTGACTCAGAAGGCTAAGGAAAGAAGGTGGCAAGTTTAGGCAGAATGCTCCTGGGTTCAAACACCAATACAACACCAATAAAAAAAATATAATAATAATGGGGAAAAATATTTTTTTAAAGTAAGTTCCCTTTGTGATCATTCTCAGATATTTCAGAAATTAACTTTGCTGGCAGGGGCAAAAAAAAAATCTTTTCAATTTATCAATTATTCTTCTACACTAATTTCCAAAGAATAAAAGTTTTTTCACTCTCCTTTAAGTAATATATATGCATCTCTAATTGTTACATGAATAAAACAGAAAGCTGGTGAATTTAAAGATAATGATAAAGTTTTATTATCATTAGTACTAGTATACAATGGGTGGACCCTTGTAGCCTCATTTAAAAACACCTGATGTTAAAATTAGCTGAAGTTAAAGGACAGGTTGGGAGAAGCACAGAAATCATGACCAACAACAAAATATAGGAATTGGCACCCCTTTCATTTTATTTGCTCCTTTCACATCAATAAACATTTATTAAAGAACTGTTAGATGTCAGACATCATACCAGTTTTTATACATATCTGTGGGTCTACATAGATACTGAACATTACATATTGTTCTCTTGAATTATTCTAACCTTGTAAATAAGGTTAGAGAGGTCATAAAAAAATGAAGAAAGTTTTTTTAAAGAAGAGAGGCAATCAGGGATGTTAGGAACAGATAAACTATACAGTACTCTATACTCTTGATTCTTATACCCTGAAAAAAATGATTCCATTATCCAAAATGCAGCCTCAAAGTCAACATGGTAGTCACCCAAAGTGCTCTCTCCTGAAAAGATACAAATAACTTCCTCCTGCTTGTAATATTTCAGTTACTCCCCAAATCCCTATAGCAAGTCAGATTTTACAAGTCTAATTATGTTGAGATCTCTAGTCTCATCATTTCTATCTACTCTTTCATTAGCACATCATCCAACAACCAAACCTAGGAACATGCAATTTCTAGAACTGCCACACTTACATTTGTCTCTGGACACTTATAAATGCTCTCCCTTACTAAATCTTTAGTATTCTTCCCACATTTCTTGTTTTTTTTTTATCAACTCTTACTCATTCTTCAGATTAAATAAAACTGGTAAGTCTCAATCTTTCAGGTTGAGAACTCTACAGCAAGTCCACTCTGATTCTCCAAGTCTGAATTAGATTCCCTTTGTATGTTTCCATAACATAGCATATCTTATTTTCTCATCTTTACCCTTTATTGACTGTGAATTCTGTTAGGGCAGAGATTCTCATTCACTAGCCATATTTCAATGCCTTGTAATTAAATACAAAATAAGGTTCAATGTTCAATATAGTTTTATTAAAGAAATTAATTAATCAGTTCTAATAATTACTAAAAATTTTATTATTTTGATAAGCTAACCTCATAATTTCCTCTCCATAGTCTCTCTACATAACATTCAGAATGTCATGAATATTGTAGATATATAAATTGAGGGAAAGGCATTGCCCAGCCACATGTAACAAATTTTTTGTGTGTGTAGTAACTGTGTTCATGCATGTGCATTGGTCTAAAATCTCCATCTCTTACCTGATGGATTTAATTCACAGTTGAGTATGTTGATGGAGAAAGTGTTTTTTAAAGAAATTACACACACACACACACACACACACACACACACATTAAGAAAGTTAATTTTTTGGTTTTTTTATTTATTTTTTCAGTAAATAAATGGCCCAGCACTCATTAAGACAATAAAATATTAGGAGGATCAAGTAATTTTTATAATGCATTCAACTATAAGATTTTTTTTTCAATTAACAATATAGTTTTACAAAGTGTTTAGTTTGTTTTTCCTTAAAAGTGATGTTTTTCAACCTCTGCTCCACAGTATCCTAAAGATTCCCGGGAAGCTCAAAGGCCAAGGGAGGCTGTGGGAAGCCACCTGTAAAGCTACTTGAGAGGTCTTTACTTGGTACTGAGCCATGGGGGACTTAAGTCTTCCTTTGGAGAAGCATCCTGGCTTTCCAGTGTGTATCAGACTGCGCAAGGTGTGAGATCTCTGCACCCCTCTACTAGTGGGACAGTTCTGGTAGCTCCAACTGGTAGCTCCAGAGTTGGACATAACCCATTGGGAACTGGACAGCCCACCCCCTACCTTATTTGGCAAAGAATATTCCATGAAAAACTCTGATGCTTATCCATATAAATAAAGCAAGTGTGGGCTCCATCTCTCTCTCTAATGTAGAAACTCGATCCCTAAGATGGAACAGCTGTCCATTCCTTGCTTTAAAAAAATTACTTTCTGTGTACTGTGTTTTTTTCGTCACTTTCTCTGTATAAGCTTTTATTCTGCTACCAGCCTACTTCATGCAGAGGAACCCCAATTCTGTCGCCTGCCCCGGACCCAGGTGAGATCTAGCATCTGAATAGGGACCATCTACGTGGAAGCAAGGTAACTTGTAAGTGTTTGGCCCTCTCTCTCAAGAAAAGTGTGCTTATGGTTTATAATATTGTGGACTTAAGTATTATGGATAGAATTATTGTAGGTTTGAATATTGTGAGTTTAGTATATTGTGGATTGGTATATTGAGAGTAAGAGGAGAAAGGAAAGATTTCTTTTATCATGGGATGTTAAGCACCCGAAATTCTTTGTCTTCAGAGAAAGATATTTATTTTGCAATTCTGAAGATGATAATAAAACAAAGGAGAAAAATACAAAAACAGCCCAGATGCTAACCTATAAACAGGAAAAATGTATCCCTGGGCACAGGCAGGCACGAGACCCAATGCAAACAGCCCTAATAGCAAATAGCAGTGCCCCTGCTACCCGTACCTTAGGAGCCAAACCATAACAGTGGCAGCAGTAAGGAGGGTAACTCTCAGAAAAGGCAGAACACAGGTGGCTGGTGAAGTTCTGGAGGCGAACAGCAGTCTGCAGTGACCAAAGTGATCAGTGCAAGGTCATAGAATTCCATTGGCTTTTGGCCTGGCAGCACCTGGGGCCAACATATCCACACTAGGCCTGGCGGGGTCTGGCCAGGACTACCAATATTCTAACTCAAGATGGATGGGCATAGAGGGCACTCAGGACAGGAAGACTACAGGGTGGGGAGCCTGGGGTTATGGGCAAAATTTCAGGTCACATGGAAAACACAGGAAAATAGCTCCAACCACAAAGCCATGATACGAGGCAGGTCCAAAGCTTTGAACCCTGATCCCTACACCTCAATCAGAGTCACTTTGCTTTTATCTGTTAATTTCTTTCTTTCTTTTTCTTTTCTTTTTTTCCCCCTTTCTTTTCTTGCAGTGCTAGTTTGGAACGTAGGGTCTCACAGTCTCACATGTTAGGCAAGTACTCTACCACTAAGCTCCATCCTCAGCCCCTTTTTTTCTTTTTAAAGAATGGAATTCCAAGCAAGATTCTCTTTACAGAAGGGTTTACTATGTTAAAATAAGAAAAGGAAAAGTTTAAAAGTCACTGCCTTAAAGAATCAAAGGTGGGGCTAGAGATGCGGCTCAGCTTCAGTGCGCTTACCTAGCATTTGCGATCCTCAGCACCACATAAAATAAACAAATAAAATAAAGGCATTCTGCAGTCCCACCAGCAATGTATGAATTGTACCTTTTTCTCCACATCCTCGACAACACTTATTGTTTGTCTTCAAAATAGCTGCCATTCTGACTGGAATGAGATATCTTAAGAGTAGTTCTGATTTGCATTTCTCTAACTGCTAGAGATGAAGAGCATTTTTTCATATATTTGGTAATTGATTGTATATTCTCTTCTGAGAAGTGTCTGTTCAGGTTCTTGGCCCATTTATTGATTGGGTTATTTATTTTTTTGGTGCTTAGCTTTTTGAATTCTTTATATACCCTAGAGATTAGTGCTCTATCTGATGTGTGAGGGGTAAAAATTTGCTCCCAAGATGTAGGGTCTCTATTCACCTCACAGATTGTTTCTTTTGCTGAGAAGAAACTTTTTAGTTTGAGTCCATCCCACTTATTGATTCTTGATTTTAATTCTTGCGCCACAGGAGTCTTATTAAGGAAGTTGGGGCCTAATCCCACATGATGAAGATTAGGGCCTACTTTTTCTTCTATTAGATGCAGAGTCTCTGGTTTAATTCCTAGGTCCTTGATCTACTTTGAGTTGAGTTTTGTGCATGGTGAGAAATAGGGGTTTAATTTCATTTTGTTGCATATGGATTTCCATTTTCCCAGCACCATTTGTTGAAGAGGCTATCTTTTCTCCAATGAGTGTTTTTGGCACCTTTGTCTAATATAAGATAATTGTAATTTTGTGGGTTAGTCTCTGTGTCCTCTATTCTGTACCATTTGTCTACCAAACTGTTTTGATGCCAGTGTATCATGCTGCAGCCAATATAGAAAGTAGTATTGAAATTCCTTGGAAAATCGAGAATGGAACCACCATTTGACCCAGCTATCCCTTCTCCTCGGTCTATACTCAAAGGATTTAAAAACAGCTTATTACAGGGACACAGCCACATCAATGTTTATAGCAGCACAATTCACAATGTGGAACCCACCTAGATGCCCTTCAGAAGATGAATGGATAAAAAATTGTGGCATATATACACAATGCAATATTACTCAGCAGTAAAAGAAAATAAAATCATGGCATTTACAGGTAAATGGATGGAGTTGGAAAAGACAATGCTACGTAAAGTTAGCCAATCCCCAAAAAACAAATGCCAAATGTTTTCTCTGATATAAGGAGGCTGATTCATAGTGGGGTAGAGAGGGGGAGCATGGGAGGAATAGATGAACTCTAGGTAGGACAGAGGGGTGGGAGGGGAAGGAAAGGAGGCTGGGGGTTAGCAAGGATGATGGAATGTGATGGACATCATTATCCAAAGTACATGAATGAGGACACGAATTGGTGTGAACATACTTTATATACAACCAGAGATATGAAAAAAATGTGCTGTATATGTGTAATAAGAATTGTAAAGCATTCTGCTGTCATTTATTTTTTAAAAACTCAATTAAAATTCTTAAAAATAAATAAATCTCATAACCCCCAAAAAATAAATAAAGGCATTCTGACCATCTACAACTACAAAAAAAAAAAAAAAACATTTTTTTAATAAAAAATTTTAAAAATATAGTCAAGGGTAGACTGAGGTTTTCATTATATAATTAAATCCTGAGTGTCTTTCAGATTTCTTGATTAGACTAAATTCATCTGTGTCAGATTTTTTGTCTTCCATTTGGGATAAAATGTGAAATACTATTTAAAGACAGAAATATTCTGGTACAGGGAAAAGTGCTTGGGTTTTGAGATGTATATTTATTCTCTGATGAATCTATTTTTAAATTTATTTATCTTATTATGTTTAATGGCATTATTTATGTACCAATCTTCAAGTTAATGATTCATAACCCAGAACACCAAAATAATCTAATTGAACAGCAGAACAACCTACTGAAAATGCCAGCTACTGCTGTTTTATATTCTACCTCACTTTAATAGTTTCTTCATAAAAAAAAAGATCATATTAAATGGAAGGATCCATTGAAATCACATTTAATTAACATTTAAGCTACCTTGCAATCAGGAAACAAAAAGGAACCGGGGTTACTGAAACAAGGGGTGCTTCATCATACAACTTTCAGAAGACCAGTGGGAAAAATTTCATCTACCTGTGAGCTCACTGAAGAGTGATGAGCTGAAATAGAAATCCCTCCAACAGAAATCTCTTGCCATCCTGTGCACAACAGCATGGAATTGTGGAATGATGCTCAACAGGAAGTAACAGAAACACCTGCAATTAAGTTCCTCCTCTGTAACTTAACCAGTTAGGTAAATCTGAAATCTTTAAAGCTGAACACATATAATTATGAAATCTACTGAGCTGAGAAGACACCAACCAATTTTCATCTCTTCTGGGAAATCTTACATGAGCCTTTCTCACCCACTCTGGCACTCACTAGCAATACCTTAATTTGGCACTCAATATTGTTACCATTTTATAGTTATGTCCATTCTCCCATTTTCATGTTTCAATCCTTCCTCAATATCCTAAAGTTCTTAGAATTCTGCTAAGCATTTGTAAATACTAAATAAATGTGCTTGTTTAATTACAGTTATGGTTTTTAATAACACACATTTAAAATGCTAATAGAAAGCCAGTTTGGTAATCATATACTCCTTGAATGTTAGCAACTAAAGTAAGAGAGAAAATGAGTGATCTGATTAGGCTATATTGAGAGCCTGCAATCCACCTGATAGTAGTATCTCCATGCATGTATCACTTCCAAAGAACCAAGTATCCATTCTTTTCTAGAGCTACATCTTTCTTCTTCCTCCCACAATATCATATTAAAAACCAAAAATTTGGGTTTAAGTCCTAACTATGCCAAAGAATAGGCAATTAACATCATCTACTTGATCAGGCTATCCCTAGGTTTTTTGCTCCAACTCTGAATGATTCTACAAATCTAATTTCAGCTACCTTCATTTGAGAATGGCCCCTCTTTCAGTTCTAAAATTGCCTGTCTTCCATGATGTGCCCCATCACCATCAATATCCCTGCAGCCACACTCTGGGACTATTTCTGACTTCTGCAGAAATGTTAACATACTCATAAAACTATGTTCACTTTCAATAATAACACTGTTAAGTTTCTTGTCTGATCTTTACTTAATACCTGTGTGTTCATTTAATAAAAACACATGTCAAGAGACTGGCTGGATAGTACAGAAAAAGCACACATTTGGAAAAGCTTCTAGTGTATTCCTACTTTTAGCAACAAGGATAAGTATGACTTCATTTGCAAATAAGCACCAATAATAAATAAAACTAAATTATTTTCATATTAGCCACCAAAAAGTTTATTGTTTTTATTGTTTTTTTAAATTTTAATTAGAAACTTATAAGCCTTGAGAATAATCCTTTAATTTCTCCCATTTTGTAAGAAACTTATATTTATTGTCTCATCAACATTAAATGATATTAGTGTCACAATAGTTATTACAGTAAATGGCTTAGAAGGAAAATCCAGTAACAATTTTGATAGGTTTTATCAAATATATGAGGCTAGACAAAATTATATGAGCCATACACAAATTTAAGCAATTTAAATTAGTATCTATCAGTTGTGAATAATAAAGTTTTTCAGAATCTAACATAGTTTTGTTCTGCAAAAAGACTTAGCATATTACTCAAAAATCTTTCCTGGGAAAAGATACAAATTCAAAAATACCAAATTTACCTCCTTATATCAAGCAAAAACTTTCATAATAAAATAAAAAATGAAAAGTCAATTTTAAAAGTGAGATGTGCCTAATAGACCCTCTAGAAAATACGTAAAACATTATCTTTCCTTGGCCAAAATAATATCAACATTGTGCTATATTTGGGGGCTTTAACTTCAATAAATATTAAATAATCACATAAAATTTTTGATTAATGGTACAGTGAAGTTTTGTTTCACTTTTTAATAAAGTTAGAATGATTCACCATTAACAAAATCAGTAAAAATTATTTTTTCTGAGGTTGGGGTTGTGGCTCAGCAGTAGAGCACTCGCGTAGCACATGAGGGGCCCTGGGTTCAATCCTCACTACTACATAAAAACAAATAAATAAAATAAAGGTATTGTGTCCAACTCCAACTAAAAACTAAATATTTTTTTAAAAAATTATTCTTCCTCAAGTTATGACCACATCTATAAAGAAATAAAGCATTAATTGGGAAAAAATAAACAATAAATAATAATTTCATGTAAAATCATGAAATTTTAAAAATCAGGCCAGCAAAGAATATTCATTTTGTGTTGTCTAAAATACTGTATCACTGTATTAAAGATAGCAAAATATTTTATTTCTAATCAATTCATTTAATCACTGCATTTACCTTGTTTGTATCTCCCATTTTAAAAGATACAAACTCGTGTTTAAGTAATTTTCCTGGGGTCACACAGTAAATAGCAGAGCTACATCCAGACTATTTAACCCAGTGACCTGTGTATGTAAGGACTATGCTAAATGCCTCCCAGTTATTCACCACTCCCAAAAAACATGGGGCAGAATAGGTTATTGACTTCATAAATGCTACTGCAGCATTTAGAAACAATTTAATTTTTCTGTGCTTGAAACCAAGAACTGACCAAAACAACAACAACAACAAAAAAAAAAAAAACCAGGTGTGTGTGTGCATGAATGTTGGAGAAAAAGGACAAGGCTGAGCCCCTTATATGAGCCAAGACCACCCTTAATAAATTCCAAGAAGGGGGGGAAAAGGGTACTAGACAGACAATTTAACCACTATGTAAAAAGTAAATATACAGGTGGTGCACACCTATAATCCCAGCAGTTTGGGAGGCTGAGGCAGGATCACAAGTTCAAAGCCAGCCTCAGCAACTCAGCAAGACCCTAAAGCAACTTAGACCCTGTCTCCAAATATAAAAAGGGGTTAGGGATGTGGCTCAGTGGTTAAGTGCACTTGGGTTTAATCCCTGAATACCAAAAAAAAAAAAAAAAAAAAGCTAAATAAATACTCAAAGTCTCATTCAAATGAGGGAGGAGTGGGAAAGGACTAGATTTACATGCAATATTAATTAATAGAAAAATGAAAAATATAATGAGCTATGTTTGAACTTAATGAGTAATGAAGCCCTTATTTTGGTACTGTCCTTGCAGCTCTTTCAATTGCCATTTAGAATTTGAAGTTCCAACACTGAAAAAAGAAAACTGAAAGACAGGTGCATTCCAAAACATCTTCCCTTTTGCAATTTTTCTTTTCCATTTATTACCTGAATCTTTAAACGCTCAAGGAGGAGTTAAACCAATTCAACTATATATATAAAATGTAAAATTGGAAATGCCAGAAAATCAACATGACCTTTCAAGTGTAACATTTCCCACAATCATTTAGCTAATACTAGAAAAACATTTTACAATGTTTAAAGCATAATCTCCACATGTAATATTTTCAGCAAATATAGAGCAAAGTACTTAAAAATCAACCACATATTTAAACTCAAACCACAATTAAGTTTAAACTACCACTTTTTCTGCAACAGTTAAACTACCTATTAAACATTCATAACCATATTAATGTGCTATACTTTTCAAATACAAAACTGATATAACCACACCACCATATCCCAGTCATCTCTTATAATAAACTGACCCTCAACTCGCTCATATTAATTTTACAACAAAATGTGCTGTCATGTTGGGGATGTAGCTCAGTGGCAGAGCACTTGCCTAGTACACAAGGTTCTGGATATCTGCTTGATGTCCAGAACTGACAAAAAAAAAAAAAAAAATGTGTGGTTGCATGTATGTTGGAGAAAAAGGACAAGTCTGAGAATAAAATGTCTTTAGCTCTTTTACCCTTCTATGAGCCAAGACCACCCTTAATCAATCCCAAGGTACTGCTTCAATAGCATAGTTTCTAACCAGCCAGATTCCTTAGTCAAAAATACTTTTAACAAAGATAAAAATTATATAGTCAATGATATTACCATAAAATTAAATCTTGTATAATAACAAATGTAGTTTTTATATGTTCAGATCTAATCATACATTTGATAAAAGCAACAGACATGCAAATCAATGCTACTAGATGTCAAACTTTCCCAAAGACATAATCTCTCCTTCAAATAAACTACCACTCTTAAATTTTTTTATTCTATAATGAAATAGCAATACTTGAGAATATATCTTTTTTTTTCTCCTTTGACTAAGTATTTCCAAAAGATGCTAAATAGAAAATACTTTCTCTCAGACTTCTCTTTTCTGCACCTTTCCCAGCAGGAGAAAAAAATTAGCAAAACAAACTAAATCATAGTTCACCTCTTCCCCTTTATCAAATGCTAAGAATACATATCCTGCTGTTTTTAATACCTACAAATCAGGAAGAAGAAAAACTCAAGGAAACAAAATGAGCAATTTAATACCTTGCTAAAGTAAAATTCTGTCCTTAAAACTGAGTATAGTTCCTATCAACTTTGTCTATTCCATTCATATTTCTTTCATGCAAAGAGGAAAGAGCAAGGTTAAAATATAAAGAGAAAAACAGTAAAACATCAACAAAGAAACTAATTACCTCAACTGTCATAGAGAAAAATCAATAAGATCCAGTGAATTCATATGTGCAGATAAATTTTTAGGGATTTTTTTTTTTTGAGGGGGGGAAACCCTTAGAATAAAATGTCTTTAGCTTTTTGTATACTTGACATTCTTCTCCATTGCCTGCCACAGTCTGGCTGGGCACAATTCACCAGCCACTTGTCAAGCAGAAAGGAACTTTATATTTAGAACACACGCGGCACCACAGGAGGTCTTCAGGAATTCCCTCAGACCCAACTGCCACCACCGGCTTCGAGCCTCTCCACCACCTCACCCCTGCTCTTGAGGCTGATTGGCTGGGTCGTGTGGGCAGAGCCAAAAGAGTCCCCCAATGAGCAGCTCCATGGTCTGAAAGGGGGGGGGGGACGGCCCAATGAGCATCACTACAGAGGAGCCAATCAGCTGGCAGCTGGAAGTTTGCTGGGGCCACTGTGAGCCAATCAGCTGGAATTTTGCTGGGGCCCCTTCGGCTCTGGCTCTCAACAATTGCATAGAGAAAGCTAGGAAAAGATGACCTCTGTGGCAGGGAGCAAACAGGGCTCAGTCTTACTTAACAGCAGCAAAACCAGAGGAAAGATGCTTTGGGGGAGGAGATGATCACATTGAGCATTCATAAAAAGAATGTTCATGAGCATTTTATCAGGAAAGGAATATATTGTCTCCCCTAAATATAAAACAGGCAGGATCAGCATGGCAAGAACAAAACAGGAGGATTAAAGGATCCCTGAGAATGGTTCACATTCCAAAGAAAGTAAGAATGAGACAAACTCAAGTAGGAAAAAGACAAAAACCCAACTAGACAAAAATAAGCTCTTTTATTCTGAGAGAAA
The DNA here is from genome assembly GCF_052094955.1 of Ictidomys tridecemlineatus. Taxonomy (NCBI): domain Eukaryota; kingdom Metazoa; phylum Chordata; class Mammalia; order Rodentia; family Sciuridae; genus Ictidomys; species Ictidomys tridecemlineatus. The sequence continues at coordinate 161,657,850 of NC_135478.1, read as the reverse complement.
CAGAATAAGATAAACCACCAAAAACAAAACATCTACACCCAGAAACCAAACTCACACACAGTCTCACAACAGGAGAAAAAAGGACAATATATTTTATAATCTTAAAAGAAAACCTGAGGCAGAAGGATTGCAGGTTCAAGGCTAGCTTCAGGAATTTAGTGAATTCCTAAGCAACTTAGTGAGACCCTGTCTAAAAAAATAGAGACAGCTGGGGAGGTAGCTCAGTGGCAAAGCATCCCTGAGTTCAGTTTCTAGTACCAAAAAGAGATAGAGAAAATAATTGAGAGTAAAATAGCCATCTTATTGGTCAGTTCTGCCCACAGAAGAGTCCTACTCCAGCTGTCATCCTAAAGGATAGAATCTCACTGTGGCTTTGACAGGCATTTCCCTATTGGTTAGTGATGCTGAGCATCTTTTCATGCGCTTATTGTCCATTTATATATGTTCTTTGGAGATAAAAGTCCTATGATCCTTTTTAATTTTTAATTTTTTGTTTTTGTTTTACAGAAATTTTTATATATTGTGGATATAAATCCCTTAGCAGATATATGAACTGCAGGGCTTTTTAAAAATAATTTTTCTAATCCTTAATTTCTCAGAATTGGTTATATATAATATTTTGAATGTGTTTCTTGTCTTTATTTTTGTAAAATATTCAAAATACCCCAAAAGAAGTACACAATAAAAAATAATATTCTGTCCCATCCCTAGTATCTAGCTACCAAGGTCCAATCCCCATTAATATTTTCCACTTTATCCCCTCCAGAGATACCCTATGTATACAAAAGAAAACACATATCTTAATTCAGTCTTCTCCAAAATAATAACCTACTAGGTTATTATTCTTCACCTTGATTCATTATTCTTCACCTTCCTTTTTGACGTAGTGTCTTGAAGATTACTTCATTTCAGTACATATTTAAACTGCCTAATTCTCTTTAGCAATTATTAAATATTCCACTGTGTATACCTTATTGATCCTATTCCCTAAGGATGGGCATTTGTTTCCAATTACAGTGTATCCTCCAGCTACAGAACAAGATGATTTTTCAAAAGGTAAACATAACTGCTACATTTTTCAAAAGAAAGATAAAAGTGTGTGTGTCAATGTGTCATTACAAAGACCTATCTCAATAAACTTTTGGAGAAAATTGTAAAGATTAAATTTTTATGATTTATTACACAGAAGAAAGTTGTATACTTTTATCTTCTGGGAATTCTAAACCTAAGAAGTAAAAATCAAGTTATATAGTTACCAAACCAAGCAGAAGTTCAACAAGGTTTTGAAAGTCACATAAGAATGATTGTTAGGGTTATGTGTATTTGCATGCTTGAGAAGGCCAGACCAAGCACATAGCAGTCCAATTCTCAGAGTCATTTAAGAGAGGTAAAGGGCTCTAATGGCAAATCAGGGACCTATAAAAAGTAGAGTTAAAGATGGATCTGGCAGGAGCCACCACCATCACCACCACTTGAGCAAAATAGAACCCTTTAATTTTAAATTTAAAAGGAGGCACAAAGGCTAGAGTTTGACCAACTATTCCAGTTGAATTCAGCAAAAACTGCTTAAGCACCAATTAAGTCCAAATCCTTGAGTTAAATGTGCTGGTGAGGGGCACAGAAAAGAGTAAGACACAGCTTCTACTTTATGAAGTTTCCAAGGATGGGCACAGATAGCAAGTTCAAAGCCAGCCTCAGCAATTTAGCAAGGCACTAAGCAACTCAGTGAGAGCCTATCTCTAATAAAATATAAAGTAGTGCTGGGGATGTGGCTCAGTGGTCAAGTGCCCCTGAGTTCAATCCCCAGTAACCACCCCCCACCAAAAAAAAAAAAAAAAACCCAAAGAAAAAAGAAGTTTCCAGTCTAACATATGAATAGACAAATCCACAAAAGAACTCTAATCCAGGCAAAATCAAGCAAATGACAAGAGAGATATACAAAGAATAAGACATGTAGAAATTTCATCAAGGAGATAGACTCTCTAGAATGACATATTAGAATATTACTCAGCAGAGGACCAAAAGGTTCTTGCTACCATCACTATTATTTCTAATCTTCTCCCATTCAACATACTACTTTTATACCCGTGGATGGGAAAAACTTGAAAAACACATTTTGCTGTAGCCTTTTATTAAAGGAGTAGATTTTTTTAACACAAAATAAAGATAAAAGATAAAATAATTTTTTAGCAAGAGAAGAAAGACTTGGAACAGGCATAATGTTAACATGGCATAAAACAAACTAATTCCACTTTTACTCAGCCTCAATTATATTGTCTAATAAATGATTTACAAATGACTTTCATATAAATTCTTAAATTAAGCTCAAAGCAATCCTATGTCAGGCAGAGGTTATCCTCTCAAGTAGCCAATCCCCCATAAGAGTCCCCAGTGATCCTTACCTTATACTCTTATGGTCTATGAATCCGAAAGAATACATTAAAAAACAAATATAGATAAATCATAAAAGGCACTATAGTTTCCATATTGGTACCTTGAATACTGCTCTGTGGAAGCCAACTCCCATAGCAAGAGGACAGCTTCATGAAAAACCTTTCATGGAAAGGAACCAACTTGCCAGCCACGTGAGCAGGTCATCTTGAAACTCAATCTCTTAGCTTCAGCCATGCTCTAAAAACTTCAGCTCTGAGAGCAACTTCACAAGATCCTGAAGTAGAACCCCCAAAATGCTGACCTATAGCAACTATGACATCACAAATGAATAATTTTTCATCCACTAATGCTGCAGGCTGGACGGCGGGGCCCGCGTGAGCCTTGGCTCCGCTTCTGCCCGCTGCTGTTTTCACCTGCTGCCTTCCTGCTGGGCGCTTTCGCGGGTCGCTGTCAGTGCACGCCGGCTTGCGATGCTGCAATCCGGCTGAGCACAAAAACACAAGCCAGATGGAACTGAAACAAAGTTTTATTTTGTGAGAGGCCGTGTGCGTCCCCCTAACAAGCCGGTCCACACACCCACACCCGTGTGTCCCTACCGGACCCGGGGGGCTCCACTTCCCCCGGAACACCCTCCTACCATCCTTCCCCAACCAATGGGAACTCTCCAGGAGTCTTGTAACTTGAGTCCCCAAATGGGCCTAAGTGAACAGTAGGAGCCCAATTTCCATATGAATGTAATACTTTGCAGTGGCTCCTAGCATCTGCCCCCTTCTGTTTAATTAAGCAATGGCAATGTGGCTAGGGACCGTGCCTGGTAGGTTGTCCAATTTAACATGTGGTTCTTACCCGTCATGGGAGAACTGACTTTTACACGTCAGTTTCCTGTCTTAGGTTGAATCCACTGTAATCAGATCAACCCGTCACTGACTACCGGTCTAGCATAGCCATGCTTGTGGATAGGCCTAAGCACCAGTGGGGGGGTGAGGTTCTTGCCTCACCTCTGTTGGCCCCCAAATTTAACTTTGGTGCCAGTGGGGGGGTGAGGTTCTTGCCTCACCTCTGTTGGCCCCCAAGTTTTAGACCATCACTAGTAGAAGGGAGGAAGATACAGAAATGCCACGACACCAAGCCAATTGACGGCTCCTTAGGAAGAACAGTAACACTGGTGACACAGCAGCTAAGATATTTCAGCACTACCATAATTCACTGTATCAACAAATAGAGCACAATGCATACAGGTGATACATAGTCCAGGCAAGTTGTGTAAGCAGTTCAAAGTGGAGGAGTCTATCAATATGTCCATTTCCTCCCAAAGTAAATTAAGTCCTTGATTGAGCAGTTCAAAGTGGAGGAGTCTGTCAATATGTCCATTTTCTCCCAAAGTAAATTAAGTCCTTGATTGAGGATACTTATTGAGTTATATTGATTGATGTATCAGTTTATATAGTTTACTGTGATAGCTATCATAGAAGTTGTAGTTTGGTTTTATCTTAGTCTTCACCGGCATTGGGATGGAGATGGGAATTCTGGCCATGGTGCTAAAGAGACATTATCTTGAACAGAATTGTTAAATATAATGAAAAGGAAAGGTGAAAGTAAACAAACAGATCTGTTAACCACCTTTAAAAGCAAAATTTATAACAGCTGTTTACCTAATTTAAATTAAACCATATAAGTCACGTGATTTTTTTTTTTTTTTTTTTTTTTTTTTTTTTTTGGATCCATTTATATCTATTTATACATGAGCGCTCCTTATAAATGAAATATGGACATACACACATACAGACATACAACACAAAACAGTGCATACATAACATAGAACATATAGGACAATAGTAAATAAAGGCCTTGTAGCTATACCTAGGTGAAATCTCCATTGCAATGTTTAAAAACTTTACAGTTAAAAAAAAATAAAACACAGTCAAAAAATAAAACTGATCAGAAAAACATTAACCTAGGTTTGTATGAGCTCAAAAAGAAAGAGAAAATAAATAAATAAATAAAATAGAACCTTATGATGTGGGAAAAATGTAATAATAAAATAGATATTGAAAAAGGCACCGTGGTAAATCACTGTTGTAGATGTAAGAATAGCCAAGCTGGAGCTCTGGATATCAGCTGTTATGGATTTGAGTCAAATCATCTTCTTTTTCTGTAGAAATTGTTTTAGTTAATCTCTCTGGAATCCAAATTGGTTGCTGTTCCTCCTGTGGAAAAACACAGACGGAGCCCCGACTCCAGACTATTACTGGGTCCGGACCTTTCCATTGTCCTGTTAGAATATCTTTCCAAAGTACCTTAGGCTTATGTACATTTTTCGGATACATATGTCTTTCCGCAGCACTAAGTCCTGATGAATCCAAATTTAGAAAGTTTAGAGTAAAAAGGGTTATTTTAAGTTTATCTTTGGGGGATATATACCCTTTTCCAATTCCTTCCTTTTGTTTTAATAAGTACATTTTAATAGTTTGATGAGCTCTTTCAACTATGCCTTGACCCTGTGGATTGTATGGGATTCCTGTTATATGAGTAATGCCAAATGATGAGCAAAATTGTTTAAAAGAGTTAGACGTATAACCAGGAGCGTTATCAGTTTTTAACTGTTTAGGAACACCCACAGTGGCAAAATTTTGTAAGCAATGAGCTATAACATCTTTAGTTTTTTCTCCGGCATGAAGGGAGCCCATTAAAAATCCAGAAGAAGTATCAACTGTAACATGTAAATATTTTAATTTTCCAAATTCTGGCAAGTGTGTAACGTCCATCTGCCAAATATGGTTAGGTATCAGTCCTCTAGGATTGACTCCAAGATTAACTTGTGGTAAAAATGTCACACAATTTTGACATTGTTTTATTATATGTCTGGCTTGTTCCTTAGTTATTTTAAAACGTTTTTGTAAGGTATTAGCATTGACATGGAACCTTTTATGAAAATTTATAGCTTCTTCTATTGTGGAGAAAATATGTATGTCATGTGTAGATTTATCTGCTAGTTCATTACCCAAACTAAGGGCTCCAGGCAACCCTGTATGTGCCCTGATATGTCCAATAAAGAATGGATCTTTTCTGTCCCAGATTAGAGTTTGTATAGCAGAAAACAAAGAGAAAACAGTAGAGGAAGGAGAAATCCTACCAGCATCTTCAAGGGATGCTATAGCATTAACTACATACTGGCTATCAGAGAATAAATTAAATACAGAATCTTTGAACATCATAAAAGCTTGTAATACTGCATTGAGCTCTACCTTTTGAGCTGATTGTTTGGGTACTAAAAATGTAAAAGTTTGATCAGGGGTAACTACCGCTGCTGTACCATTGTTTGACCCATCAGTGAATATATTTGGAGCATTCATGATAGGGTTTTTTTTTGTCATTTTAGGAAAAACTACAGGATGCTTAGACCAAAAGGACAACAAGGGATTAGATGGCAAGTGATTATCAAATGAGACACTAGATTTACACATGATTATTGCCCAAGTATTTAACTCATTAGCTAACTCATCAATTTGATCCATAGTATATGGAGTAATAATTTTATTGGGAGAAATCCCAAACACTCCCTTCGCTGCTTTTATCCCTTTGAGTATTAATTGTCCTACAGCCTCAGGATATCTAGTAAGAATAGTATTAGGGGAATACGATAAATGTATCCACAATAATGGACCTTCTTGCCAAAATACTCCTGTAGGAATATTTTTTGTTGGTAGTACAATAAATAATAAAGGCAAACTTATATCAATTCTATCCAAATGCATATTTTCCATATATGTTTCAATGATTTTTAATGCCTTTCTTGCTTCAGGCGTTAACATGCGGGGTGAATTTGGATCTGATGGACCTTTTAGGATATCAAATAAGGGTCCTAATTCTCCTGTTGGTATGCCTAGGTAAGGCCTTATCCAGTTTATGTCTCCCAATAATTTTTGAAAGTCATTAAGTGATTTGAGTTGATCTACTCGTATTTGAATTTTTGGTGGACGGACCATGGTTGAGGATAATAAAACTCCTAAATAATTAATTGGAAAATTTAATTGTACTTTATCTATTGCTATGTCTAGATTATAATTTTTTAGTAAGTTTGTAAGTGTGGCATAACATTCTAGCAATGTGTTCTTATCTTTATGTGCTAATAACACATCATCCATATAGTGAAATATTTGTAGTTCAGGATTTTGATTTCTAAGTGGCTGGATTGCTTTATTAACATAAATTTGACACATAGTCGGGCTGTTCGCCATCCCCTGGGGTAAAACTTTCCACTCATATCTCTGATCAGGACCTTCATGATTTAGTGCAGGGATAGTAAATGCAAAATGTGGACTATCCTCGGGATGAATTGGAATTGAAAAGAAACAATCCTTAATATCTATAGTTAACACATGCCAGGTTTTTGGTAAAGCAGACAATTGGGGAATCCCTGATTGAGCAGGTCCCATAATAACCATCTCATTATTAATGGCTCTTAAATCTTGTAATAATCTCCATTTACCAGATTTCTTTTTAATGACAAAAATGGGAGTATTATGGGGAGATACGGAAGGTTGTAAATGTCCTTCCGCTAATTGTTGTTTGACCAGATCGTGGGCTACTTGTATCTTTTCTTTAGTCAGGGGCCACTGAGGAACCCACACTGGTCTTTCTGATTTCCATGTAATTTTGATTGTCTCAGTGGCCCTTTTTGAAAACCCAATCCATGTTTATTTATTTCTTGATCTATTTGAATTGGTGCTATCATATCTTGATCTTGTTTCCTTAATCCTTTTTCTTTTCTAAAGCCTTGTTTAGCCCTACTAGTGGGCGCGTTAGAATTGACGTTATTTGTTAATGTCAATCCTAATTGATCTAGGACATCCCGTCCCCATAAATTTATGGGAAGATGGTCCAATACATAAGGCTGTATAGTTCCTTCACATCCTTCAGGATCCCTCCAATCTAATACCATAGCACTTCTATGGGGGTTAGTTGCCACTCCTAGGCCTCGAAGCGTTTGAGTGGCTTGTTGCAATGGCCAGTGCTTTGGCCATTCCTGACGAGATATGATGCTGAGGTCAGCACCTGTGTCCAGCAGCCCATTAAAATCATGTCCTTGAATATTTAATTTTAGCATTGGGCGAGAATCTAAATTTAAAGAAAGCATAGCCCAATCTACACCTGTGGAGCCTAATCCCTTGGAACCTCTTTCTACATTACAACTGGAAAATTCATCATGTAGGCTGGGTATTATTAATAACTGTGCTATTCTATCTCCTGATGAAATTACGGATATACCTCTTGGAGAACTGGCTATAATTTTTATTTCACCCTCATAATCGGGATCAATTACCCCAGGACTTATCATAAGTCCTTTTAGTGTAGAAGAACTGCGTCCTAATAATAAGCCTACTGTTCCTTGGGGAAGAGGTCCTTTTATTCCTGTGGGAATGATTTGAACTCCCATCTCTGGAGTTAATACTGCTCTGGCAGAGGCACAGATGTCCAACCCTGCGCTCCCTCTAGTTTGTCTGATGAGGGATCTGATGGATAGTGCGTCCTGGGCACTACCTTGATGGTGCTGCTGGGTTCCTCCATTGCCCCGTATATTTGTGGCTTTGGGCCCCGGGGCATTGGGCCCTCCAATTCGTTTTTTGACAACGGGGCCTGATACCTTTCTCCACGATATTGTGGGTAGACACTTGGTCTTTGTCCATTTTTTGATAACGGAATACCCTCTATGGTGGTTTGAGAACGGCATTCATTAGCCCAATGTCTCCCTCTATGGCATCGTGGGCAAATACCCGGGATTCTACTCCCTTTGATACCTAGCTTTGTTAAACCCTCCTCCTATGGGGCAATTTCTTTTAAAATGTCCTTTCTGATTGCAATTATAGCATGTTTTTGGTTTGGTATCTAAAGCCTGTTTTACTTCAGCTGCCATGACTTGTCCTTGTTCATCAATGTCGCTACATAATTTAATATATGTGTTTAAATCTCCATGTTTCCACGGTCTAATGACCTCTTTGCAGCAACGATTTGCTTGGTCATAAGCCAGTTGTTTTATAAATGGCATTGCCTGTTCTGTATTTTCAAATGTCTTAGAGGCTGTTTCAATAAGTCTAGCTACAAAGTCAGCGTAGGGCTCATTAACTCCTTGTGTTATCTTAGATAGTTGACCTTGTAAATCCCCTTGTCCCTTCAAAGTTTTCCATGCCTTAATTGCATTCATAGTGATCTGAGCGTATACGCCAGGATCATATCTAATCTGTTGCCTCTGACCCTCATAAGGTCCTTTCCCCAATAGCATTTGAGAATCTCTTTCAGGATAACCTGCTGCTGCATTTCGCCTAGCTGTCTCCCTGCAAAATTCCTCATTGGCAATTTTCCATAATAAATATTGTCCTCCATTTAGCACAGAGTGACACACGCTAGCCCAATCTTCTGGTGTTAAGTCCCAGCTGGTAATAGATTCGACCATTCTGACAGTAAAGGGAGCCGCAGGCCCGTAGGTTTGTACAGCTTCCTTTAATTGCTTTACTATTTTGAAATCTAAGGCACGGTAAACTCGTTCCCTTTCTTCTCCCCGCTCAACTACAGGGCATGCTAACTTTTGGGGTCCTGCCTCAGGATTCTGTTCATCACCTATGGAAACTGAGGGCTGCTCAGCTACAGGTGAAGCTGTTGGTTGAATTACGCCCTCTGGTGATGGAACGGAGTTAGTACTAGCCTCCCTATCTGAGGGTCGTTTTTTCCCTAAGCTTGCCTTCTTCAATTTTTCTTCTGTCTGACTAGCTTGAGGGACCTTTTGTTTTGCTTGACCTAATAAGTTTTCTGCCATAGCCTGGACCTCTAACAATTTACTTAACAGTCTTTCGGTTTGTTTTTTACTAGATTCTAATCTACTATAAAGGTAACGTAACCCAATAAGGTAGGATAGAAGAAAGCCAAAACAGAATGAAACAGAAACGGAGAGGAGAAAAATGATTATATCAATTTTTTCTTTCTCAGGGCCGAATAACTTAAAACCTTGAGCCAACCATTTTTCCCAATTCGCCTGAAAAAATTGTAAGGCTAGAGAGCCTGAAATAAAAGCAGAATAAATCAAAACAAAAATACCCATTCTGTCGCCTTTCCTTAGGGGCGAGCGATATCACTCACCTATAAATTTTGGGCGTTCCCCGTACAAGGGCCACCAAAATGCTGCAGGCTGGACGGCGGGGCCCGCGTGAGCCTTGGCTCCGCTTCTGCCCGCTGCTGTTTTCACCTGCTGCCTTCCTGCTGGGCGCTTTCGCGGGTCGCTGTCAGTGCACGCCGGCTTGCGATGCTGCAATCCGGCTGAGCACAAAAACACAAGCCAGATGGAACTGAAACAAAGTTTTATTTTGTGAGAGGCCGTGTGCGTCCCCCTAACAAGCCGGTCCACACACCCACACCCGTGTGTCCCTACCGGACCCGGGGGGCTCCACTTCCCCCGGAACACCCTCCTACCATCCTTCCCCAACCAATGGGAACTCTCCAGGAGTCTTGTAACTTGAGTCCCCAAATGGGCCTAAGTGAACAGTAGGAGCCCAATTTCCATATGAATGTAATACTTTGCAGTGGCTCCTAGCACACTAAGTTTCTCATATGCTACCAAGTAACGGGAAACTAATACATCCTAATTTTATATGAGGCTCAGAAAGGTTAGCTTACTACTATGATAAAGAGTGACTAGAGAAACTAGATCTAGAACACAGTCTTCAGACTTTGGGTTCAGTTTTGTCATTAAACAATACCACTTCTCAATTAAAGTATATCATAATACCAAAAGTATGAACATTCCTATACTATTATATAAATGATACTAATGTACCAGGCTTCCCATAGTACAGAAACATAGTACATATCCCTACGTGGAACCTACAAATAAGTAAATTTGTAGGGCTCTATGGTATGCTGCAGTTTTTACTAATTTCTATAAGATTGCTGATTTTAAATGTATATACCTTCAAAATAAATACCTGACCTTAGTATTTTAATACTGAACAATTACATTATTAACATTGAGAATGAATATTTTTTTCTTTTCTTTTTGCAGTGCTGGAAACTGAACCCAGAGCCTCACACGTTAGGCAAGCACACTATAACTGAGTTATACCCGCAGTCACTGAGAATATCTATATACCTTATAATCTTAATCATGGAAAACATTTACATGATCTTAAATAATTGGAATTAATACGCCAACTTAGAAATGCTCAAATGATGATTTGCATTTTAGCTATGTGTTGTGGTGTATACTTATAATCCCAGAAACTTAGGAGGCTGATGAAGGAGGATCACAAGTTCGAGGCCAGCTTCAGCAACCTAGCAAAACTCTGCCTCAAAATAAAAAAAATAGAACGGCTTGGGGGTGTAGCTCCATGGTAAAGCACCCCTGGATTCAATACCTAGTGCTGCAAACAAAAACAAAGTGAGGAGGAGGATTTGCTATTTGCTTTGGGTTTTCAACTGTTTAGCATTATAAAAATGTAGTAAAATATATGTAAAACTGTAGCTTAAACATCATCTCTGAGCCTTCAGGATCACAAAAAATAAAGAAGTCCCTCTTTTTTTAGTCATCTTATACTCTGCCTCTAGGGCTAGGGCATGTGTGAAGCACTGTGTTCAATTCTCAACCCCACATATAAATAAAGAAAATAAAGATCTATCAACAAGTAAAAAAATATTTTTTTAGAAAAAGAAACCTCATGATGGTAAAATATTAAATCCAAATCTATAAAATCTGTACTATCTTGCAGGAAAAGTTAGGCAGCTCTCATCCTACAGGCTCTTAGAAAATGCCACAAAGTTATTTCATTGTTTCCACAACATTTATACAATATGTTACTTCACACAAATCAGCTTTTGATGTGCAAGACTCAGCAAGACAGGCAGGATACATATACTACCATCCTATTTAAGGAAAGATGGGCTTAGAGAAATCTAAGTAGCTTAGAAGGACACATAGTTTTAAAAGGAATTGTAACAATTTAACCTACTTTTTTTTTTAAGCTATAAATCCCTACCATTTCATGTAAACAAACCATGCAGTGGTTCTCTACCCTGCCATTAGAAAACCTGGGAAGCTCTGAAAAATATTAGGGCCTCGACCCCATTCCCCAGATATTGTGATTAACTGTTCCAGTCTGTGTTAGCTATCTAATATACCGCAAGCCAGTGGTGAAAATTTCATACAAAGTTTGTATAAGAAAGGGAGAAAATGCTTGTATATCATCTATATGAAAGACAAAACATATTTATCCCCTAAGAACTCCCTCAAAGACAAGGATACCTTGCAATAAAATAAACCAAGCAGAACAAGAAAGAAAAATTAAAAAGAAAAAGAAAAAAAAAGCAAAATTTGTTGCTTTCATGGGACAACTAAGGAATATTTTATTACCTTGATCTTAGTCCCTGAAACTTAACACACCATACTTGAAGCTGTGGCTCAAACATCATCTCTGAGCCTTCAGGATCACAAAAAATTAAGAAGTCCCTTTTTTTTTTTTTTTTAAGTCATCTTATACTCTGCCTCTATAATGGCATACACATATCAAGGAACTTAGTCACTTCTTTATTTACATATCCATTCCTCTCTCTGCCCTAAGGGCTCTTTAGGGGCAGAATCCAGTCTTATTAATCCTTTCCATCTTATGTCTTTGCATTCAGAGCCTTTAACATAGCAGATACTCTGGGCTTGTTTTGTTTTTCAATGTTTGATATGGTTATGTTCCCTGTTAGTCTCCTAGTATATACTGCTGAAATTTTTTCAACCTTTAATGATGTAAAGTAGATTTTTTTACTTATTCAACTGGATTGGAGAATAATATATGCAAAAAGGCCAGATGTGATGGGAACAAAACAACAATGGAACTCTGGGCAGGAAAGAATTAAATGAAAAAGACATTTAAGGGTAGAGTCAGGTATGAATTTAAAAGCAGGGAAGAAGTAGGCAAATAAAGAGACAACCTGATTTTCACAACCTTATTTTCATTCACACACACACACACACACACACACACAAATGTGATAAGAATAGAGGCAACTCTTTTTTCAACATACCCCTTTCTATGAAGGGTCTTCCTCTCAGCATAACACAGTGTTTATACCTCTTTTTAAAAAAAAAAAAAAAAAAGTCAACAACTGTAGTTATCATTCTTCCCTCATTTATTCTCAAGCACATCTTAGAATCTGCTGAAGAACCTTTAGATATCTCAACTGATATCTTTACAAAGTGGTGATTTCATTTCTTTTGATTATAGACCTTTAAAAAAGACTGCTGGATCACATGGTAATTCTATTTTTAATTTCTCTGAACCCCCCAAACTGTTTCCATAATGGCTATACCATCTACAATCCCACCAACAACTGCACAAGGGTTCCCTTTTCTCTACATTCTCACCAATACTTGTTGTATCTTTTTTTTTTTTTTTTTTTTATAGTAGCCTTCCCAATGAATGTGAACATACGGAAACACCCTAAGTTTCTATCAACAGATAAATGGATAAAGAAACTGTAGTATAAGTATACAATGAAATATTATTCACTCTTAAAAATAAAAAGATCTTGCGATTTGTCACATATGGATGACATCAGAGGACATTATGCTAAGTGAAATAGGCCAGAAAAATATTAAATTATTTCAGTTACATGTAGGCTCTTTAAAAAATACGGAGACTGTGGAATGAGATTGATCAAGTTATGTTATGTGCATGTACAAATATGGCATAATGAATCTCATTATTTTATATAATTATAATGCACCCATAAAAGGAAAAATATGCAGAGTCAATAGAACAGTGGTAATGAGGAACAGGGGAAGAAAGGGAAGATGTGGGTCAAACAATATAAAGTAGAAGAAATTTAAGATGAACAAGTTTAGAGATTTAATGTGTAACTTAAGGAGAACAGTTAATGAAACTGTATTATAGTTGGGATCTTTGCTAAATGAGCAGATTTTAGCTGCTTTTGCCACAAAAAGAAACTGGGGTGGGGGTTAACTATGAGATGATGAACGCAAATATGCTTCACTATACTAACCATTTAAATATCTATATATATTCCCTAACATCAAGTTGTATACTTTAAATATATATTATTATTGAAAATGTATTAAATATCTTGACTAAAGAACAATGAAGTCATTATCTCCCAGAGAAGGGACCCAATCATGCCTACTCCCTATTCTCATGTCTGTCCCCTCTCTATCTTACCTTTTCTCCAATTCACTTCTTTACCCATGGCAGTTTAGTCCTGCCTCCACCATCCCCAAGAAATCAAAGACTTCTAACAGACATTTAAAATCTTCATCATACTTTATGATATACATTTACATTTTAACTGGGTTCTACTTCTTGAAATTCTGCCATTGGCCTGAAAAGCTTTTTCTCCTAGCTTCTCTGGCCACCCCTCTTCAGTATCTTTCTCTTTCTTGGCTTTTCCTTTAAGTTTCAATATTCTCTAAGACTTAATTTTAGCCTTTACTCTTTCTATGCAATTCCTCTCAACATTTCATCCTTACCCACGCCTTCAACTATTCTCCATGTTGTTAAGAATTTGGAAAAATGTACTTCCAGTCTCTGAAACTCTTATGATGTTCCAGACTCCTATATTCAGATGCCTTCTGGACACCTCCAACTCACCAGTGATACCCCTGCAAGCATGCTAAACATGTATCCAAAACTGAACACATCATCTTCTCCCTCATATTTGCTTTCTCTTCTGTTTTCCCTCTCACTACCCAGAAACCTGAGAGGCACTGTAGCATTCTCATTCTCCCATACCTTTTATATTTAATACCACAAAGAACAGCCAATTCTTCCGCCTCCTAAGTATTTTTTCCTAAACATTCTCACTTCTCTATCCTTACTACTTCCATCCTTGTCTGAGCTCTCAACCCCTCTTCTCCATACTAATGCATCATCCTCAATGGCTTCCCATCTTTCCAAGTCCCCATACCCACACTTGTCCACTCACAAGTTTTCGAGCACACTGCTTTCAATGATCTTTCATCTCATAATTCCTCAGTGACTCACAAGTACATATGGGCTAGAAAGTGCACACTGAATTTATCTAGTTCCATCTACTTTCATTCCTAATCTTGCTTTTCACCCACTAATGACACTGACTTACATATAGCTCCAAGAACACACCATGTCCTCATAGTGCCATACAACTGCTCATACTATTATCTCCTCCTGGAAATGCTGTCTGCTGGTTGTCAAGCTGCCTACTCCTTCTCAGCTTCCAAGTCTCAACTCAAACACAACCACTACTAAAACCCCTTCCTTGATATTCCCAACAGAGATCAAGAGTTCATGCTAGGTTTCCTTTGCATTTGTAGTACCTCCATTATAGCAAAATAGCACATTGTATTTGAATATAGACACTCATAGTTCCACTACACTACAATCCCCGTAGCTAAGGACAGTGACTTTTCATCTTTATATCCTCAGCACTATTTCAATGCATGCAGCATATAATTAAAAAATAAATAAAATAGTGAGGGGAAAGTTAATGAATAAACTCTAGGCCAACAAAAGGGCAAGAAAGTCAACTGTACCTAGCATATAGAAAAAAGAGAGAGAAAGTGGGAGAGATAAAGGAAGCACAAACATCTATTATTAAGTCTTATCCAAAAAACAGAAAAATAAGGTTATCTAGGCTTTAACAAGGTTACAAAGAAAAATAGTCATTATTGGACTAAGCAGGAAATAAGAAGCTAAGAGTTTCCAGTGGAACAGCTGGACAAAAATAGAGAGGCTAAGATGGTTCTTTCTGTGAGCCAAGCAATTCACAGAGCTAAGTCCCTGGACTTCTCTCAAAATTCACAAGCTTTCTCCTTTGTCATTATTCTACATATGCCTTTTCCAGGTCCCACTACCAAGTCCCAAGGACAACTGCCCTCCATTGAAGCCACAAGTCCTGGCTAGTATGTTAGTTTGGATATAAGGGTGGGCTCAGGAGTGGGGTCTTTGGTCTTGCATCCAGGACCTAGAGGAAAAATGAAACTACTTTTATTAAGAACCTATTTTGTAGCAGATATTTTACCACTTTTACCATCACTGAATCTCACTTTAATCATGAGTAACTATTCCATTTTTCAGAAAAAATATTTGTGTTCAAGGTCACATGGTTAAACAATGACAGGGCCAACCCTAAAATGGAGGAAAGTGAGCCTCCAGAATTTTTTTATGCCCCTCACTATCTCAAAATGGAGATGAATGTGTCCAGCCATTCTAGGTTAGAGCTCAAATTACATTTTTCTCCAAAACTTATTATTATATATATTAGAGTATACACTTACTATTGTTAACAGAATGGACACTTGATGAATGAAAAATAATAAGTAAAAGGTTTAGCGCTCTCACCTGTACATGTAAATGCTATTTGTTATTTCATTCCTATAACTACATCATTAACATATACACAATAGGCTTGAAATGAACCTTTGGAATACAACTGATTCCCAAGTGAAGCTTTTCTTCTAAGAATATTTTTGCTTCTACAAAAACTGAATGTAAAATCACCAAAGATAGAAATTATTTCACCTTGTTAACTTGTAAGAACAATGACACTAGAAGACACCTGTGGGAAATGTGCTTATCTGACCAGGTGCTCATTTTCAGTATGCTGTCATTTGAATAAAACATCATACTAAACCCTATAGACCAGAGCTTATAAAAGATATGCTACAAACTACAGCAGCAGAGCTGATATGCCCATAATCTACTGACAAAATGTACTCCTTAGCAAAATGAAACCAGATGTCTGGTGTGAAATCAGATGTCTATGAACTTGTCTTTCTCAGCTTCCAGAGCAGTATTAGATACACTAAATACACAGCTTAGCTGTATATTAAACCCACAACTTGGCAAAATCATGACAGTTTGGACATGAAGCGTCAGCATTTTTATTGTAATTCTTATAAACCAAAGACATTTCTGAAATAGAAATCCTAACTTTAAGCACTCAGCTAAATGCAGTAGTATGTCTTTCTCACTTTGGGAGCAGTGTCAGAGCATTTTAAACACATTATAGAAACCCTTTCCCTTCATTTTTCAAGCTGACACTTTCTAGGCAGGACTGAAGAATGATCTGATAGGGGGAAATGGAGCCACATCAGTTGACAGTCCTTGTCCCAGATATCTTAGGATCAGATATGGCAGGTGATCTGTGAAAATGCATACGCCCAGGAATGCATAGCACCTATAGGAAAGTAAGTACTAGACTGTCTTCCACTATCAAAAGAAAGATCATAAAAAATGAGGAGTGATCAGACAGAAAAACAGGGAGGAAAATTAACAGTGAATATCTACATGCCAGGCACTATTTTTTACACAGTCTTTTTTATTTACTCAGTATATTATTTTGACAGATGATAAATCAAAGAGCAGAGCAATTTTAACTACTCCATAGTGACATAGTTAATAAAATAAAGGCAAGGATTATAGCCCATATCTAAAAGACTATAGGGGCTGGAGAGGTAACTGAGTAGTAGAGCTCTTGCCTAGCAATGCATAAGGCTTGGTTTGATTCCTCAGCCACAAAAAAAGAAAAAAGAAAAAACAGCTTAGGAGCCAAAGCACAAGGATCATAAGTTCAAAGCCAGCCTCACCAACTTAGCAAGGTCCTAAGCAACTTAGTGAGACCCTGTCTCAAAATAAAAATATTAAAAATGGCTGGGGCTGGGGCTCAATGGTTAAGCACACCTGGGTTCAATACCTGGTACTGAAAAATAAAAAAAAGATTATAAAAGCCATGTTACTTCTACATGAGAATTTGAGGGAAAGCAAAGGATGATAGTAAATAGCCAAAATGGTGGAGGAAAATAAATTTATAATTTCATCAAAAAACAATATATACATGTATATACACATACATCTTATGTTTTATACATGTTCTACATGTATTAACATATAACTAAATTGTATGTATTTAACATATCATTGTGTGATAGATATATATAAGGAGCAAAAAGTTGAAGAAATAAATACCAAATTGTTTTTAAAAAGTAGTTATCTTGAGAGTGGGCTTATATGAGACTAACTTCCTGCCTTTCATATTCCTGCAAGATTTAATTCTAAACAACTTGGTTTTAACCTTATAAACTTCTACAACCAAAAAAAGACAAAGGACATTTCTTGTTTCAATAAAATGCAGTTAAATGTACAAAAATCCATGCACATAACAGTTTACTTCAGTATTTATTTTCCTACATGCATCATCGTTAACTCTCCATGTTTTCTAATATTAGGCCTTCTTATGTAAGAAGTAGTTAATTTCAATTCAAAAAGTTAACCCCAATTAATTTTTGTACTCATACAATATATTTATTACACTGGAAAATCACTAAAATACTATTCATTTTAGGACACAAATCATGGTAAGTTATCCTTGAAAGTCTATTACTGACTGGAATAAGACAGAATAATAATACTATTCTCCCACAACACTATATAGACTTGCAAATCATTAAGGTCCATAGTAGCGAGGCATGGTGGCACACACCTGTAATCCCAGCAGCTGGGGAGGCTAAGGTAGTAGGATCCTGAGTTCAGCAAAAAGGAAAACACTAAACAACTCAGTGAGACCCTGTCTCTAAATAAAATATAAAATAGGGCTGGGGATGTGGCTCAGTGGTCACGTATCCTTGAGTTCAATCCCCTGTACCAAAAAACAAAAGATCCATAGTATAGGAAAGTTTTTACACATAATTGTTTTACACGTAATTATTCAGAAAATCCACAGAACACTGGTGCAAGGGCCCATCCAAAATGACCATCTCCAACAGTCTCTCACCATCCCACTTTTATCAAAGTGTTCAGCACATGGAAAGAAAGAGCTAACAAGCATGGATTCAGTCAGTACCTGAATACTTCATCAATAAACAACCACATCCTGGTTTTTTATAAAATAAATTATGTGGTCACCTGCCACTTGGGCACAAATTGAAGGCAAGTAACCAAGAAGCCAACGGTAAGATAGTTATAGAGGGCATCTAGTTAAATAATTTAAAATGTTTATTTTTATGTGACATGTATGAGGCAAACGGGTTCACAACCATCTGAGAGAAGTTGTGTTTCATTGCCTCACACAGAAAACAGGAAATCAGTATACTAGTGAAGTGATGGAAAGGTCCCAGAGAAGAACCAATGAAAGAGAAGACCATGGAAATCACAGTGAACTTCCCAGGACTTCAATGTGCTGTTCAACAAATTTTCAAAAGTGAACAAAATGCTTGTAAGAGGGCATCAAAGTGAAAGTCAAGAGTAAAGGGCCCAGCCTGGTAATTTCTCTCCTCCACAAATTTCCTCTTCCATAGCCCTGAGAGCAGATCCCAAAAGAACTTGGACATTTGTGATATTGCCAATAACACTGTCTTTCAGGATCCTAAAGAATTTTTTTCAGTACTCCTCTTTTAAAACATAAAAATCTCCAGAGGGGGTTTCAATTAATTATCAATCAAGACCTTGGTTCTTTAAAACCCTGCAGTCCCAGAGATTAGTCAAAGCTCGCTAATAAGATATGGGCCCAAGACAGGAACCCTATAGGACCAACCTTCCAAGTTAAAATAGGTGAAGGGAAATGAATTTTCTGTCAGGCCATTTGACCAAGTTCAAGCTGTCAAACTTCTAGGCGACTCTACAAACTGCAAACCTGCCAAAAGTCTTGGGCTAGAGGCCTTTGACCTTTGAAGGTGGGTCTTCAGTTTCTGGTGAAAAGTAGACTTTGGACACAAGTTTGTTTTCTCTCTCTCTCTCTCTCTCTCTCCCAGGAGGAAGCCCTAGCTCCTTCCACCCCTGATTGATCCTTACTTACCCTTTCTCCCGCTCTTCCTCGGTGAGAAGGGGTAAGTGGTTATTTTGTGCCCTCGCCCAATTTGGTCAGAACCCTAAAAGTAAAAAAACGACAGAGACAGACACGTCCTTTAAAAATATTTTTGCTCGAACCTGAGGAACTCCCACCACCTGCCCAACACTACCAGGCAGCCTGTCCCCACAGCGCTCCCTCATGGACAGGGTTGAGGTCAAGGGTAGGCGTGCTCTGGGGCGACCCTGCCACTGGGACCACCGGTTTCATAACCGGGTAAGCCAGGAGGAGGAAAGACAAAAACCGGGACCGCGCGGGCCTCAGATAAACAAGCGCAGGCACACATGTTCTCGGTCGCCTTGCGGCCCAGCAGCTTTCCGCCTCCGAGCAGCGCCCACTCCGCGGGATGCCAACCCTAGGGAAGAGTCCCAGGCCCAGGGGACCACCAAGAGTGGCCCGATCACCCACCCCCCACCCGCCGAGGGGCGCCAGCCCTCCGCACCCACCGCGCCGCTGTACCCAGGGGAAGTCCCTGCGCGGGCTCCGCCCCCGCCGGCGGCAAGCCCCGCCCCGACCCCTAGCGCGAGGGCGGCGGCCCGAAGCTCCACCCCCGGCGGAAAAGCGGCCCTGGAGCACCGCCTGGGTGGAGCCTGAAACCTGGCCTGGATCTGCAACGGATCAGGAACAACACCCATTTGTCAAGCAATGACATGTATTAGAAACACTTATGTAAACTCAGCACCATACTGATGGCTTAGAGGGCAACAAAGAACGGAAAATCTAGGAAACCATCTAATCAATTCTTCTTGTTATTTTACAGGCCTGGAAACCAATACCTTATAGTTCCTTGAATGCACATCTATAGAGAACAAGCGCTTCACTCTCTTTCTCTCTCCTTTCTGGTGACTCCTTTTTATTCATGTACACACAGGAATACTATTCAGTTGTGCTGCCTCTAAGCAAAAAGAGTAATCCAGAATAGGTGAAATCACCTGTTAGAAAGTTTATACTTGAGTTTTCGTCATCAAATTTTCAAAAATACAAACTCTTAACTGGGTTCTCTGCTACAACCTACAAAGAAAGTGTAACAACTTATTTAATGGACATAATATAATCTCTTCTTTCATTCCTTCAATTATACCTTTATCATTTGCTTCTGTTTCCTCTGAATTCATCGTTTTCATATCGCTTAGTACTACCTGATGTTCAGGCACTCAGGATTCAAAATTAATTCTAAAGTTTTAAGAATCTACTCAAAGACTTAAAAGTCTTGATAACTACAACTCTAAGAGTCTCCTAAAGAGAACAAACTAGCTTTCTGGTGAAGGGCATATGTAACAGTTATATGTCACAGAAATAATTACTATATGGTAAACTATTTTCTGCCATGCTTAATGACTTCATTCCACAAGTACTTAGGTCACAGGACCACCCTCTTCCAATGGCAGTCAGTACCTATTTATTATCTGGACTGGGTTTTTTTGGTATTGTGAACCCAAATTAAACAGGTCCTAGTCACTAGGACCTGACAGTCTGTGATGGAATGTACAATAGAAAAACAAGCCAAGACAGGTGGATGTGGCTTTTATTATAGTGGAATGTGAATAAACATACAAAATGTTGCAAAGTTGATCTAACTTTGTCACTAAGATTCATCAGATATGATTAAGAAGCAGCAGAAGAGGCCTGGATTTTGGCTCAGAGGTAGAATGCTAGCCTATCATGTGTGAGGCACTGGGTTCAATCCTCAGCAGCACATAAAAATAAATAAGATAAAGGTATTGTGTCCAACTACAATTAAAATTAAAGAAGAAGAAGAGGAAGAAGAAGAAGAAGAAGAAGAAGAAGAAGAAGAAGAAGAAGAAGAAGAAGAAGAAGAAGAAGAAGAAGAAGAAGAAGAGGCAGTCTGAAAACCTGTATGATACTAACTATAAGACATCCTAGAAATGGAAAAACTGTAAAAACAATGAAAAGATCAGGGATCTGGGGAAGGAAGGAATGAACAGGAAGAACACAGGATTTTTAGGTCAGTACAACTATTCTGTAACATACCATAATGACGATGCCTGTTATTATACATTTGTCAGAACCCACAGAATGTACAGCATGAAGATGAACCTTGATGTAAACCCCGAAGTTTAAAAATGATGTTTCAGTGTAGGTTATCAATCACAAAAAGTATACTTCTCTGGTGCAGGAAGTTGATAGGGAGGCTAATAATGCCTGGTATCCAGGTATATATGGGAAATCTGTCCTTCCTGCTCCATTTTGCTCTGAAACTAAAACTACTCTTAAAAAAAAAAAAAAAGTTAAAGGAATTGAAGACAAGGGGCTGAGGCTGTGGCCCAGTAGTAGAGTGCTTGCCTAGCATGTGTGAGGCACTGGGTTCTATTCTCAGCACCACATATAAATAAATGAATAAAATAAAGGTCCAGACATCTAAAAAATATATATATATATATTTTTAAAAGGAACTGAAGACAAGATGTGAATATCCCATTTAGTTTAACTTATTCCAAGCTAAAACTCAAATTTTACAATTCATATTAACCATCACATTTCTGAAAGTTTTTCAAAGTTTTTACTATACCAACACCAAGGAAACTTATATTCTTATTTGAATTGATATGAAAACACTTGATATTTAATTTATATCCTTCATCAGGAACTTTGTGAGAAACTGAATATGAATTATACCATCTGGAAAAATGAAACTTTTAAATAGTTATTAATCCCAGCTTTAGGTATGCTTACAATGAATAGTATATAGCTCCTTTTATATAAATAACATAAATATGAGCCTAAAATAAAAATAAAACAAGCAATTATGGTTTCAAAATACATAAATATAGGGCTAGGGTTTTGACTCAGCGGTAGAGTGCTCACCTAGCACGTGTGAGGCCATAGGTTCAATCCTCAGCACCACATAAAAATAAATAAATAAAATTATTTTTAAAAAAACATAAATATAGGGCATAAAGGTGTTTTTTGGAAAAAAATGTAGATTTATAATATAGCTTTCATTTTTAGTACAAATAAAAAGAGTCTTCCAGTTTGGGATTTTTAAGCATATTTCCAATTAATAAAAACCAGGGCTGTAGAATTTCAGTTCTGGACTATGGGATGGGCTTGGGATATCTTGCGCCACAAAACAAGTAATCCAAACAACAAATAAGATGTTAAAGGGACACAGAAACCAACATCAAGGGGCTCCTTTGGCCAAAGGTGGAACAAATTTAAACATCAAAAAAAGTAATGTATGCAACTGTTTTAAACATAATATATAAAAATCCATGATATCTTAATGACACTCCAAAGGAGAGAGGCAAAAAAAAAAAAAAAAGGAGGAAAAAAGAAAGAAAATCATTGGACACTATTACAAGTAACTAACACAAACTTCTTATTCTAAAATTGTCAGTTGAAAGAAAATTATTAAAACTTATATTGCCTTTTCTGATTAAACAGTACTTCTGGAAATTAAACAGTTGTTGAGGGAAAATTTATTATTATTATTATTAAAGAAACAGTAGAATTGGAAAACCTCCATTTAACAATCCCACATGTAAAAAAATGATTTAAGAAATAATCATCAATGGATGAAACCATTAGGTTACTGGTTGATGAGAAACTTAACAATGGAAATCAAATTGTCACCACCTGAGCCTAATCAAATATTGCTACAAGTAGGACACCAGAAAATGTGTTTCCTGGTCTAATGTCATCTGAAGAGCTCCATATACTATGATGTGTTCTTGCCAGAAAAACAAAAAGGAAAACAAAAATGGAATCTAATCAACACTTAAAACTGACTTCATTGCCTCTCAGAGACTTTCAAGAAACATGAGATTTAGAAGAAGAACTTAAATAACACCCCAGAGACGTTAATGAAGAAATTTAGAATGTGAACACTCTATAAGATTACTGAC
Organism: Ictidomys tridecemlineatus; assembly: GCF_052094955.1. NCBI lineage: Eukaryota > Metazoa > Chordata > Mammalia > Rodentia > Sciuridae > Ictidomys > Ictidomys tridecemlineatus. The sequence goes on along the minus strand of NC_135478.1, from coordinate 161,634,724 downwards.
ACAGTTTTCTCTGTGCAACTAGTTGATAACAGGAGTGAAAAAAAAAAAGGAAAGGGGTCAGGAGAAGCTTCTGACCTGAGCATGATTCAAACATCAGAATTATAAAAAAGACCTATGACAACCATGGATGTGTGACTATGAACCAATATTAGACAATACCAAGGAAACATTGCTATTTCATCCAAATAATTTTATTGTACTTATGTAAAAATATCTATAATTTTTAAAAGGCATTCTGAAGTATATTGAAGTTAAATGACATACTCTGATATGTGCTTAAAATACTTCAAGAAAAACTTAAAAAGAGAGAAGAAAGATAAAACTATTGATGACAAAAAAAAAGATACGTTGAATGTAGAGGATGCAGGGGTTCTTTTTACTTTTCTCTCTCTGTATGTTTGAAATTTTTCATAATAAATATTTAAATATAAATGACTGCTTTAGGGCTGGGGCTGAGGCTCAGTGGTAGTGCACTTGCTGGCATGTATGGAAAACTGGGTTCAATTCTCAGCACCACGTATAAATTAAAAAAAATATTTTAAAGTCTATCAATAACTTAAAAATTTATTAAATAAATAAATAAAAATTAATGACTGCTTTAGCCAAGATTTCCTAGAAAACACAACTGAGACTTACAAATACTAACATTTTATTGGAGGGCAGGGCATATGCAAACCTAGAAAAGCAATAAGAGGAGAGAAGGGACAGAGGAAGGAGATACACAGTGATGTTTGTTTATAAGCTGGTTATAGCCTCACAGCTTACACCCTTGCTTGCTCAGTCACATGGATTGTCTCAAGAAGGCTGTATGATCCACTGTATAACAGTCATAGTCAGGAGGGCAAAGGGCAAGCATTTATTTGCTGGATTGCTTCTGCCTCCTTTCTATCTCTTCTATGAAAGAAATAAAGCACTTGAAGAAAAAGACTAGGGGGAGTGGCAGTGAAATGAAAATGAAGGCAAATAACTGTCTCATGATGTGACTGAGATTTATTTATTCTCACTATTTAGGTGACTCTCCAGTTTAGTAAAGACAACTTTTAATTTAACTTCTTGACTGGAATAATCATTCTGCTTAAGCTTTTTATCTCAAAAATAATTTATTCACAAATGTTATACATTGTATCCATGTAACACTGTACACCATAAACATTTACAATTAATGTGTCAATTAAAATATGGCAAAGTAAATAAATAATTTATTTAGGTGGTCTTTTTAAAAGTTATTTATTCTAATTTGTTATACATGACAGCAGAATGAATTTCAGCTCATAGGATACAAACAGCACAATTTTTCATATCTCTGGTTATACACAGAGTCACACCATTCATGTCTTTATACATGTAATAATGTTCATCTCATTCCACCATCTTTCCTTCCCCATACCCCATCCCTTTCCCTTGTACCCTTTTGCTCAGTCACACGGGTTGTCTCAAGAAGTCTTCCCTTCCTCCTGTGTTCCTCCCAACCCGGATTATGGATCAGCATCCACTTATCAGAGAGAACAAACATCCGGCCTTTGGTTTTATGGGGTTTGGCTTACTTCACTTAGCATAATATTCTCCAGCTCCATCCATTTACCTGCAAATGCCATGATTTTATTCTCTTTTAATGCTGAGTAATATTTCATTGTATGTATATACCCCAATTTCTTTATCCATTCATCTATTGAAGGACATCTAGTTTGGTTCCACAATTTAGCTATTGTGAACTGTGCTACCATAAACATTGATGTATCTGTGTCCCTGTAGTATGCTGACTTTAAGTCCTTTGGGTATAAACAGAGGAGTGGTATAGCTGGGTCAAATGGTGGTTCCATTCCCAGTTTTCTAAGGAATCTCCATACTGCTTTCCAGATTTGTTGTACCAATTTGCAGTCCCACCAGCAATGTAAGAGTGTGCCCTTCCCACCCCCCCACCTCCTTGCCAACATTTATTGTTGCTTTTATTCTTTTTTTAAAATTTTCTTATTGTTGTTGTACACAATAGCTTTATTTTATTTATTTTTATGTGGTGTTGAGGATCGAACCCAATGTCTTACACATGCTAGGCAAGTGCTCTACCACTGAGCCCCAGTCCTAGCCCCTGATTTTATGCTTAATAACTCCCATTCTGACTGGCACGAGAGGAAATCTTAGAGTAGTTTTGATTTGCATGTCTCTAATTACTACAGATGTTGAACATTTTTTCATATATTTGTTGATTGATATATATCTTCTTCTGAGAAGTGTCTGTTCAGTTCCTTAGCCCATTTATTGATTGGGTTGTTTGTTTTTGTGGAATTAAAGTTTTTTTTAATTCTTTGTACATCCTGGATATTAGTATTCTAACTGATATGCATGTGGTAAAAATTTGCTCCCATTCTGTAGGCTCTCTATTCACCTCACTGATTGTCTTTTGCTGAGAAGATTTTCAGTTTGAAACCATCTCATTTATTGATTCTTTATTTTATTTCTTGCACTTTGGGGGTCTTGCTAAGGAAGTAGGGGCCTAATCTGACATGATGAAGATTTGGGTCTACTTTTTCTTCTATTAGGCGCAGGGTCTCTGATCTAATTCCTAGGTTCTTGATCCACTTTGAGTTGTGTTTTGTGCATGGTGACAGATAAGGGTTTGAGTTCATTTTGCTACATATGGATTTCTAGTTTTCCCAGCACCATTTATTGTAGAGGCCATCTTGTCTCCAATAATATGTTTTTGGCACCTTTGTCTATAATGAGATAACTGTATTTATATGGGCTTATCTCTGTGTCCTCTATTTTGTACCATTGGTCTACAAGTCTATTTTCGTTCCAATATCATGCCATCTTTGTTACTATTGCTCTATAATCTATAATATATATATATATATACATATATATACATACACATATACACTATATATAATATATATATACTATAGTATAGTTTGCGGTCTACTATTGGGATGCCACCTGCTTCGATGTTCTTGCCAAGGATTGGGTTAGCTGTTCTGGGTCTCTGATTTTTTCCAGATGAATTTCATGATTGCTTTTTCTATTTCTAAGAGGAATGTCATTGGGATTTTGATTGGAATTGCATTAAATCTGCATAGTGCTTTTGGTAGTATGGTAATTTTGACAATATTCATTCTGCCTATCCAAGAACAAGAGAGATCTTTCCCTCTTCTAAGATATTCTTTAATTTCTTTCTTTAGTGTTCTGTAATTTTCATTGTAGAGGTCTTTCACCTCTTTGGTTGATTCCAAAGTTTTTGTTTTGTTTTATTGTTTTGAGGCTATGTAAATGGGGTAGTTTTCCTAGTTTCTCTTTCAGAGGATTTGTTACTGATGCACAGAAATGCATTTGATTTATTGGTTTTATATCCTGCTACTTTGCTGAATTCATTTCTTAGTTCTAGAAATTTTCTTATGGAATTTTTTGGATCCTTTAAATATAGAATCATGTTGTCAGCAAATAGCAATAGTTTGAATTCTTCTTTTCCTATCTGTATCCCTTTAATATCCTTCATCCATCTATTTGCTCTGGCTAGAGTTTCAAGGACTATGTTAAATAGAAGTGGTGAAAGAGGTCATCCTTGTCTTGTTCCAGTTTTTAGAGGGAATACTTTTAATTTTTTTTCCTTTTAGATTGATGTTGATCTTGGGCTTAGCATAGATAGCTTTTACAGTGCTGAAACATTTTCCTATTATCCCTAGTTTTTCTAGTGTTTTGAACAGAAAGTGGTGCTATATTTTGTCAAATGCTTTTTCAGCATCTATTGAGATAATCATATGATTCCTGTCTTTAAGTCTATTGATATGATAAATTACATTTATTGATTTTTGTATGTTGAACCAACTTTCAATTAAGAAAACCACAGTCACATAAATGACTACAGAAGCTAAAAGTAAGAGATGGCTTTACTCTGGAACCCTGCACTCTACATGTGCTCTTGTACATCTTTACATGGGCTATGTAAGTGAGACTTGACTGCAGGGGACCCAAGCCTATGGGAAGGTCTTTTGAACCTCCTGGAACAGTGAGATCATGAGAGGCTTGTGAGGAGCTGCAACAAAACGATTTCTCATTCACCTCCCTATGCATGGAGGTGACTGTTGTGACCCAGATTTCCACTACTTGCTATGTTCTGAAGATGTATAAGATTTTCTGCCTCATACTCTTTGGGATACAGCTGCTGGCTGTAAAAATACTTAGGTAAAGCATGGCATTCAAGCCTTAGCAACAGGATGTCCTGTTGTTCAAATTGCAGCCATCAGGCCCCCCTTTTTTTTCAGTGGCACTCAGTGCCAGGGACACCAGAATTGGTACCTTTGGCTACTCTTGCTTCTGTAAATACTAAATTTTCTGAATCTAAAAAATGGCATCTCATTTTTCCCTGTTGGCCAAAACTATCATTCTCGCCTTGGCCAACTCTAGGAAGAAAATTTTGACTTTTTTTTTTTAACCCTTTTCACTCTCTGCTCAGCCTACAGTATCAATAGTCAGTAGCCAGTAAACAAACTGATCAGAAGATGTGAAAGACTTAGATTCACATTTTTAGAAACAGTAACCCTTCTCTAAATGTGATAGAATAATTTTTGGTCAACAATCAAAGGAGTCTTCTTTCTCCTGCCTAGTTTCCTATTAATTGATAGGTTATTATTAAATGTCAGTTCAAGATTCAGACCTCCTAAAAAATAATGATCAGTCATAAAGGACTTTTTGTGAGGTTTTTCTTTGGTCAAGGGAGGGTGCTAGGGAGTCAACCCAGGGCCTCACACATGCACCTGTGCTCTACCATTCAGCTACACCCACATTCCCATTATAAGGGTCTTCCAAAAAATTTATTTTCTACTCATGATTAAGTATTATTCACATTAGGTTACAATAGTCTAGGAAAAAATAGAGAAGCATCAAAGAGTGAGCTCTACTCACAATTTTACAGGTGGGTGACCTGTCTATCTTTTTTCCACAAGATGACTAACAATGATGTCAACTAATGACAATTTTGCCTTTCTTATTTGGTACACTGAGAGTCAGGGTTCCTCTATTCTTTTATCTGTTCTAATAAAGTAGCAAATGGAAAATTAATGAGTGAGGAAAAACTATAAAGGTACCCCTCAAACTACTTTCGTGCCTCTGATTGATTGGACATGCCCCTAAATTAGGGGAGGTAGTTGATTCACCCTGTTTTGATGCAGCAGGGTTGGGTGGAAGTTCACTTCTTGGTTCTCCATTGGACCTCCCTGATACCAGGGAACAGAGGGAGGTAAGCAACTTGCCCAGACTCCTACACCTTGTCCTGTCTCATGGATGCCAGGTGGGTATAGAGGCTCAACAACTTGCTGGGCCCTGTTTACTTGAGGGTTGGGGGTGAGCAGAGGCTGACTAGTCACACATCCTTTTTAGTCTTGTTGATGCCAGGTGGGGATGGTGACTCAGCTTCCTGTTGGTCCCCAGTGACACTGGGCTGGGGAAGGCCTGATGAGAGGGGAACTGAAGCACAGCTGTGACAAGCCCAGCATGCTGCCACCTCATTAAGCCTCCTTGTGGTATAATCTCAGCTCATTGCTGAAGTTTGCTGACACTATCCTGGCCCGGAATCAGAGCAGTACCTGTTTCTGCCAGGCAGGAGATAGAAGATCAGCTCCTCACTCAGCCAGCCACTATCACCCTGTGGGGGAATCAGGGCTGCAGCTGTTTTCAGCCTGTCAAGTAGAAAATCAGCTTCCCGCTCAACCCTACTAAAACACGGAGGCAGAGAGGTGCCGTTTTCTATCTGTGTTTGATTGGAGCAGGACAGACACTGCCAAAAAGTTTTTTTTAGTATGTTATTGGCACTGTCTGGGATATATGGGAGGCAATAAGGAAATCCAGGGAACTCAGTACAGTGGCACTCCTCAGGTCCCCAGGTTCCTAAGTGGTCTCCCTTCTTCTTCTTTCAACCTTGTTTTCCTATACTTGTTTGTTGAGTTACACTTGGAGGTTTTCATTTGTAAGAAGACCTAAAAGGAATGGGACTACTTCAGTATGCCCAGAACCAAAAGTCCTCTTTGAAAATACTTTAATAGAGAAAATACAAGGAAGAAATTTTTTTTTACATAATATTTCAACATAAAATCAGAAACCTATCTAAAATCAGAATTTATCAAAAGCCTTATGTATTGGGCATCAAAGAGCACACCTATAATCCCAGATACTTGGGAGACTGAGGCAGGAGGATCACAAGTTCAGGCCAGCCTCACTAACTTAGTGAGACCATGTCTCATGACAAAAATATTTAAAAAATGGAAAGGACTAGGAATGTAACTCAGTGGTCTAGCGCCCCTGGGTTCAATCCCTAGTATTAGAAAAAAAAAATTTGCAGTATGTATCAATTTCCAAAATTGAAATGTTCTTAATTATGTGTGCTATAGCACTCAACTTCAAAATGCACTTTGATGCTCTCTTAAAAATTCAACCAATGTTAATGCAACATGAAAAATAAATTTTCTAATTATGAGATTTGTCACCAAACAAGGATAAAAATGATCAGGTAGGGAAATTCATGCTTTGTATATCTTAAATTTTTATTTATTTTTTGTTTGTTTATTTTGGGATAGGGTCTTGCCATGTTGCCCAGTTGTCCTCAAACTCATAGGTTCAAGCAGTTCTTCTGTCTCAGCCTTTCAACTAGCTGGGACTAGAAGCATACATGACACCCCATCTAGCTCAAATTTGTAATTTTAAGAATGATTAATTTTAAGTATTTGTATTGTTATCTTTCAGCTTTCAAATTGTTTTTATCTGATGTTTATTGTTATGATTTTCTCTTCTTTTAACTTTTTCTATTATTAAGTAGTTTTTTTTAACATATCACTGACATATATGCTATAGTCAAATGCATATATGTCTTTGTCTTTACAGAAAAATTCTGACATTTGTACTATTACTCTATCATTAAAAAATGATATACCACATATTATTTTGGACATTCATCATTATTTAAAAACAGGTAGCTATTTAAAAAACATAATAAATTATGATTTGGGGGATTATCATATTTTTATTGGAATTAGAAGACATCTGTGAGGGATTTAGAAATGCTATAAAAATACAGTGAATGCTGAGATCAATTATAATATTAACAGAGCTTTTTTTTTCTACTTCTTCTTTTTCAATGATGAATCCTTAATCAAAATGTTTCTCTCTCCAATTTGTATGTCCAAACTTACTGGGTCATTCCAGACTTACCAATACAGAGAAATCATGATATATGCTTAAATAGCCTGTAAATGTTTAGTCTATGGACAAAAGGGCTTAGATGAGAATTTGATAGCCATCTCAATAAACTTCAAGGGCTGTCTTGAACAAGACAGAATGCATTTATTCTGCAACTCAAGAGGAAATGAGACGCAATCACAGAGAAGAATATTTTGGGCACACACACACACATACACACACATACAACCTCTATCTAGAAATTAGACAATTTTGAAAAAAGAGAAGATGGTTTTAAGAAAAAGTGATTTGGGGGCTGGGGATGTGGCTCAAGCGGTGGCGCGCTCACCTGGCATGCATGCACCCTGGGTTTGATCCTCAGCACCACATACAAACAAAGATGTTGTGTCCGCTGAAAACTAAAAAGTAAATATTTAAAAAAATTCTCTCTCTCTCTCTCTCTCTCTCTCTCTCTCTCTCTCTCTCTCTCTCTCTCTCTCTCTCTCTTTAAAAAAAGAAAAAAAAAAAAGAAAAAGTGATTTCATGCCAAATCTGTAATGCCATCTATTTGGGAGGAGGCAGGAGGATTACAAGTTTGAGGCTAACCTGGGCTACTTGGCAAGACCCCATCTCAAGATAAAATAGGACTGAGGATGTAGCTCAGTAATAGAGTGTTGGCCTAGCATGTACAAGTGAAGCCAGAATTAGATAGGCAGTCAGTGTAGATAAGGTAAATCAAGGCAGGTCAGGTCAAGGAAGCCAATTTTGAGTGAGACTGGGAAGTTGGAGACTGTCCCCTGAGGGATCTTATCAAGAACCAGTCCCTGCTCCAACCTGTTGCAAAGGTAACCTGTCAGGAATTTCTGCTCCCTACAGGGAGCTATAAGGTTGTTAATGTGTCCCAGTCTACTCCATCCTGCCCCTCCCCCCTCAGCCCATCTGTTTTCTACCTTTTGGCCTTCCCACTGAGCATTCCTGAACCTAGTCACACAGGCAGGAAGGAGAAAGATAAGGGGGGGGGGGTGAACACAGGAGAACAAAGGAATCCTAGGACATATTAAAAGGGCAGAACACCTGGGATATCATGATACCAGCTATGGCCCCCTTCTTCCTCCAGGGAGAAGTCTATGTTACCCCTTTTTAAATACACCCTGCTTCATATGCTTGCCTCGGGGTATTTCTCTAATGTTCAAACTTCAACACGTGGGAAGCAGGACTGTCACCAATAACCAGTGGTATCACAAGGTCCTGGGTTCAATCCCCAGTACTACAAAAAAAAAAAAAAGAAAGAATGATTTCCTGTCAAAGGAACAAGCTAATAAACCATCTATTGGAGATATTATCAAAGAACTCTAAAGAGTTTATGATTCTGTCTCTATTGTTACATTTTGTTCTCTTAGTGAGGTACATAGAACATATATTAAAACTGCTCTTTATGGAAAAGAATAAAGTTCAAAGAGTATATTGGTTAGGATTCTCATCAATTATAAAGCAACTTGAGCCAGCCTATGCAAAAACTAAACCAACCAACCAAACAAACAAACAAAAACACTATAAAGAGTGAGTGTTATTTCCCAGAACCCAAGGGCAGTGGAGGCAGCTAGGCTACAGGATGGGACTAAAGCCATCATAACCTTATCTCTCTTGATTCTGTTTCAATCATACAACTGCTTTGTTCTCAATTTCTGAAGATGCATTTTATATTCTTCACAACCACATAATAGGTAGAAGATATTTACTCCACAGCTCCTGAGTTTACATCTCCATCACTTGGAAGACCCCTCCAGAATAATTGGGTGCCTCAATTTTTTGACACTTGGGAGCCATTTACTCATTTCACCTTATGAATTACACATCAACTGAGAAATGGCCACAGTAAAACTGGATTAGAGAATGTGGTTTGGACAGAAAAAGTAGTTTTCTACAACTTTCCTTTGAAATAACTTACCCAATCCAGGCAGACCATCCAGCAAATGCATTTCTTGCATCTCAAGAGCAGGCCTGACCTGATAAGCTTATCATGTAAGGAAGGCATCAGGAGGTGACCACACTCCATTTGCACACATGTAGAAGGAGAATAAAGCGTTTGGTCAGACATATGGAATGACTTTTTCTCAACTTACTAATGAAGTCCATCAACTCCCACGAGGATGAATTGCTTTAAAATGGAGAGAAAGACGTAATTCTTTTTCTCATAGATTAAGAAACTTATACAATGGGCTAAGATAGGAACTTGGCAATAGGAAAAGAATATCCTGCGCTGATTCTTATTTCTGGAGATAGAGATGCTAACTGACCCACTTTGAATCAGATGTTTGCCTTGGTCCAATTATGGCTTCATCAGGATGTTAAAAATGGAAATAACAGCATTGTCAGCAGAACATCATGGATATGACAGGCAATTCCTGCTAAAAGATGAATAAGCCCTACAAATATACTCAGGACATACATACTTCTTCCTTTACATTATATATTCCTACTAATAAGATTCAATTACCCATGTTCAAATGCATACACACACAAATACACACACACACACTCTCTCTCTCTCTCTCTCTCTCTCTCCCCCCCCTCCCTCACACACACCCTGCAATGAAAAAATATCCAAAGTAATAAACAGATAATCTATTACATTTTAAATTGATGCTATTTGGGGGCCAACACTCTCGAGCACAACTTCCAGGTGATGTTTGTTTCCTCCTAAACTAATTATAGTTTCCTTCCCATTTTCTTACATTTTCAGTATTACAAATTTTAATAAGTCTAACCACAAACTCCCAGTTCAAGTTTAATCAGATTTAATTCTTAATCACCTCCAATATATATAGTACAAAATACTTGGAGGAAATACCCACATAGAGAGGTAACGGTGGAAAGAAAAGTCTATAGAATGATCACTGATCTAGAATATAAGTCTTATTAAGCCAGATAATGGCAGATTGGAAAAGTAAAAGAACTAGTGATTAGTGTGGGCATAATTTTGGCTACTTCTGCAATTTTCTCAGTGATCCAATAGTGAACTTCTACTAATTTCTCCTTGGATTATGTCTGAAGATTTTCAAAGAATTGAATCTGAATTCTTTCCTGGAGAAAGTGAACTATAAACCCCTTTTACCAGGTTTAATTTGGGGTGGGGTGTTTCTTTTGTTGTGTTTGTTTTCACTTTTTCTGGCACATTAGTGCCTATAATGTCTGGTTAGCTGTCACATTCCTTTTGGACTCAATTTGTTAAAATCCAACATCTAAAATTTCGTTAACCCCCTTCTCTCATGGTGCACAAAACACAACTCAAAGTGGATCAAGGAAATAGGAATTAGATCAGAGACCCTGCGCCTAATAGAAGAAAAAGTAGGCCCAAATCTTCACCATGTCAGATTAGGACCCAACTTCCTTAACAAGACTCCTAAAGCACAAGAAATAAAATCAAGAATAAATAAATGGGTGGTTTCAAACTGAAAAGCTTCTTCTCAGCAAAAGAAACAATCGATGAGATAAGAGAGAGCCTACATTTTGGGAGCAAATTTTTGCCACACACATGTCAGATACAGCACTAATCTCTAGGATATATAAAGGACACAAAAAACTTAATACCAAAAAAACAAACAAACAAATTAATAAATAGGCTAAGGATCTGAACAACATTTCTCAGAAGAAGATATACAATCAATCAACAATATATGAAAAAATGTTCAACATCTCTAGTGATTAGAGACATGCAAATCAAAACTATTCTAATATTTCATCTCATGCCAGTCAGAATGGCAGTTATTAAGAATATATGGAACAATAAATGTTGGCAAAGAGGTAGGGGGAAAAGGGCACACTCTTACACTACTGGTGGGACTGCAAATTGGTACAACAAATCTGGAAAGCAGTATGAAGATTCCTTAGAAAACTGGGAATGGAACCACCATTTGACCCAGCTATCCCACTCCTCTGTCTGTACCCAAAGGACTTAAAATCAGCATATACAGGGACACAGGCACATCAATGTTTATGATACACAGTTCACAATAGGTAAATTGTGGAACCAAACTAGATGTCCTTCAATAGATGAATGGATAAAGAAACTGTGGCATATTACACAATGGAATATTACTCAGCATTAAAAGAGAATAAAATCATGGCATTTTCAGGCAAATGGATGGAGTTGGAGAATATTATGAAGTAAATCAATCCCGAAAACCAAAGACCAGATGTTCGTTCTCTCTGACAAGAAGATGCTGATCCATGGGAAAAATGGAGAAACTTTGACGGGGCAAAGTGGGGGATGGGTAGGGAGGGGGAGGGGGGCAGGAAAGAAGCAAAATCCAAGAAGCAAAAGAGTCAACTCTATAGGGAGACAGAGGATATAAAAAAAAAAACAAAACAGAAATCCTGGATATGCAGGAAACAATAAACCAAATTAAAAACTCAAATGAGAGTATTACCAGCAGAGTAGAACACTTAGAAGATAGAACTTCAGACAATGAAGACAGAGTTTTTCAACTTGAAAAGAACATAGACAGCTCAGTGAGAATGTTAAGAAATTATGAGCAGAACATCCAAGAATTATCAGATAACATAAAGAAAACAAACTTAAGAGTTATTGGGATACAAGAGGGTATAGAGGTCCAAACCAAAGTAATGAGCAATCTATTCAATGAAATAATACTATAAAACTTCCCAGACTTAAAGAATGAAAAAGAAATCCAAATACTAGAAGCCTACAGGACACCAAATATACAAAATCATAAGAGATCCACACCAAGACACATAATAATGAAGATGCCCAACATACAGAATAAGGAGAGAATCTTAAAAGCCACAAGAGAGAGGAAGCAGATTACATTTAGGGGTAAACCAATCAGGATAATGGCTGATCTTTCAACACAGACTCTGAAAGCTAGAAGATCCTGGAACAACATATTTCAAACGCTGAAAGAAAATGGGTTCCAACCAAGAATCATGTATCCAGCGAAATTAAGCTTCAGGATTGAAGATGAAATAAAAATCTTCCATGATAAACAAAAGTTAAGAGAATTTGCATTTAGAAAACCATCTATTCAAAACATCCTTGGAAAAACATTACAGGAAGAGGAAATGAAAAATAACAATGAAAACCAACGGCGGGAGGTAGTACAGTAAAGGAAAAACTAATCATAGAGGGGAAAAAAATCATGTTAAGTAACATACATAATCAAATATGGCTGGAAGTACAAACCATATCTCAATAGTAACCCTAAATGTTAATGGCTTAAATGCACCAATCAAAAGACATAGGCTAGAAGAATGGATTTTAAAAAAAGATCCAACAATACACTGCCTACAGGAGACTCCTCTGATAGGAAAAGACATACACAGACTGAAGGTGAAAGGTTGGGAAAAATCATACCTCTCATATGGACCCCGGAAGCAGCAGGGGTGTCCATACTTGTATCAAATAAAATAGACTTCAAGCCAAAGTTAATCAAAAGGGATAAACAAGGACACTACATACTGTTCAAGGGAACCATACACCAACAAGACTTGACGATCATTAATATATATGCGCCAAACAATGGTGCACCTACATTCATCAAACAAACTCTTCTCAAGTTCAAGAGTCAAATAGACCACAACACAATAATCATGGGAAATTTTAACACACCTCTCTCATCACTGGACAGATCTTCCAAACAAAAGTTGAATAAAGAAACCATAGAGCTCAATAATACAATTAATAACTTTGACTTAATTGATATATACAGAATATACCACCCAACATCAAGAGGATACACTTTCTTTTCAGCAGCACATGGATCCTTCTCAAAAATAGACTATATATTATGTCACAGGGCAAATCTTAGCAATTACAAAGGAGTAGAGATACTACCATGCATTTTATCTGATAATAATGGAATGAAATTGGAAATCAATAATAAAATAAGAAAGAAAAATTCCTACATCACATGGAGAAAAAACAATATGCTACTGAATGAACAAAGGGTTACAGAAGACATCAAAGAGGAAATTAAAAAATTCTTAGAGGTAAATGAAAACTCAGACACAACATATCAAAATCTCTGGGACACTATGAAAGCAGTACTAAGAGGAAAATTCATTTCATGGAGTTCATTCCTTAAAAGAAGGAAAAGCCAACAAATAAATGACCTCACACTACACCTTGAAACCTTAGAAAAAGAAGAACAAATCAGCAGCAAATACAGTAGAAGGCAAGAAATAATTAAAATCAGAGCTAAAATCAATGAAATTGAAACAAAAGAAAACAATTGAAAAAATTGACAAAACTAAAAGTTGGTTCTTTGAAAAAATCAATAAGATTGATAGATCACTAGCCACGCTAACAAAGAAAAGAGGAGAGAGAACCCAAATTACTAGCTTATGGGATGAAAAAGGCAACATCACAACATACAATTCAGAAATACAGAAGATAATTCGAAATTATTTTGAAACCCTATACTCTAATAAAATAGAGGATAGTGAATAGGGAGCCTACATCCTGGGAACAAATTTTTACCCCTCAAACATCAGATAGAGCTCTAATCTCTAGAGTATACAAAGAACTCAAAAAGTTAAACAACAAAAAAGCAAATAATCCAATCAACAAATGGGCCAAGGACTTGAACAGAAACTTCTCAGAAGAGGATATACAATCAATCAACAAATACATGAAAAAATGCTCAGCATCTCTAGCAGTCAGAGAAATGCAAATTAAAACTACTCTAAGATACCATCTCACTCCAGTGAGAATGGCAGCCATTACAAAGTCAAACAACAAAAAGTGCTGTCGAGGATGTGGGGAAAAAGGTACACTCATACACTGCTGGTGGGACTGCAAATTGGTGTAGCCAATTTGGAAAGCAGTATGGAGATTCCTTGGAAAGCTGGGAATGAACCATTTGACCCAGCTATTCCCCTTCTCGGACTATACCCAAAAGACCTAAGAAGAGCGTACTACAGGAACACAGCCACATCAATGTTTATAGCAGCACAATTCACAATAGCTAGAATGTGGAACCAACCTAGATGCCCTTTAACAGTTGAATGGATTAAAAAATGTGGCATTTATACACAATGGAATATTACTCAGCACTAAAAAATAATAAAATCATGGCATTTGCAGGCAAATGGATGGCATTAGAGCAGATTATACTAAGTGAAGTTAGCCAATCCCTAAAAAACAAATGCCGAATGTCTTCTCTGATATAAGGGGGGTGATTCAAAATGGGATAGGGAGGAAGAGCATGAGCATAAGACTACCACTAAATAGGGAAGAGAGGTGGGAGGGAAAAAGAGGGAGAAGGGGAGTTGCACGGAAGATGGAAGGAGAACCTCATCGTTATACAGAATACATATATGATGTTGTGATGAGAAAAAGAAAAAAAAAGTGTGTCACATTAGAGTGGATAGAGAGAAAGGATGGGAGAGGAGGGGAGGAGTAGGGAGGATAGGGATGCCAGCAGAATAGAATAGAGAATATAATTGATGTATGTACATTCCATGTATGTATTATATATCAAAATGCATTCTACTGTCACTTATGACTAAATAAATAAATAAAAATTCAAAAAAGAAAATAATTGCTTACTTAATTAAACTTCATTACTTTAAACTTTGCAAGTATGTCCTAAATACTACTATGCTAATATGGGGCAGACAAATTAATTACTAATTAAACTCATAGTTAAATGTAAAATTATATTAAAAATATTTTAATAATTTTCAGCATGTAATATAAAATATAACCTACTGATTTGAACTTTATCTCCTTTCATTGGCCTGATTAATTTCTGTAGAGAAAATTAATTTTTTAAATTAAGCAAAAATTTTTTTAAAAGGGAATAATTTGGACATTAAGTTCCAAATAAATAAATGTTGCTATTTTAATTTGACTTCTACACAACTAAGATTATATTCAAAAACTCAAAGTAAGCTAGGGATATAGTGGCAGAGAATGTACTTAACATGTACTTGGCCCTAGATTTGATCCCAGGACTCCTCTACCAAAAATAATATTCAAAGTAAACTGGATATATTATACCATGATTATCCTTCAGGATGAGTAACTAAAATTAAGAGGAATTTTAAATACACTGAGAACTCCTAGATTCCTGCAGACATGAATGAGGCTACTAGAATTCTATGAAGGTTGTTTCTATAATTCCATTAGCAATGGCTGCAACAGATAATATAGGATCACTGTTTAAATTTAAGAATATTTGTTTGAATACATTTGAAAACACGAAGTAATTCTTCTTAAGTTAATTGGCAAGCTGTTTTATGCTTGTATTATAGTCTTTGGCTTTTTTTTTTTTTTTTTGTAGTAATAAGACAGCATCTATCCTTCCAAAATTTTGTCCGTAAAAGAAATTAGCAATCATGTATGCATTCTTGAGGCAGCAATTATACAGTAAATGAAAACACAGACAAGCACTGGTGATAACAGATATGTTTTACTCTTTACTTTATGACAGAAAAGAGCCTGTAATTCAGCTTCCAAATATGAGAGGTAAAAGCACAACATATTGCCATGGTATTATAGAATGTTAGATCTGAAAGGACCCGTGATGTATTAATCGGTGACTGCTATATAACATCCCAAAACTCAGGGTCTTAAACCCTCAAATATTTATTTTTGCTGACAAAACTGTGTATTATCTGAGTTCCATGTGTTTCACATTCCTCACAAACCACAAGCAAAATAATATTAGCATTTTTAAAGTTGACACTTGTTCAAGGCTTATTCTATGCCAGACTGTGTTTAAAATATTTTAAAATATAATCTGCCTTACTCCTAAAAAAAAATACTATAAGCATCCTAATTTTACAAAGGAGGGTACCAAGAAGGAGCTTTCTCAGATTCATTAGCCTGGTGTATAATGTACCTGGAATCGCAAACAAAGGTCTGCCTGACACCAAATTCTATATTTATTTTTTATATATTTTAATCATCAATGGACCTTTATTTTATTTATTTATATGCGGTGCTGAGAATCAAACCCAGTGTCTCACACACGTGAGGCAAGTGCTCTATCACTGGGCCACAACCCCAGCCCCCAAGTTCTATGTTCTTAACCATTCTGCTATCTAGTACTTTATTAAATAGTCTACTCATTTTTAGGGAATTCTAACTGCTAAAAAGCACTTCTTTTACATGCAGTGAAATTTTTTTTTCTGTAATGGTTAGTCACTGATCTTAATTTGACTCTTACGTATATACAAGATAAAAAAATAATATTTCATAAATTGAGTGATATAGTAAAAATGCATGACAAACAGCGTGTGTTCAACAAAGATTAATCTAAATCATCCCCACAATAAGTGTAACAATCCCTGATAAAATATCCAAGCAGGCAAGGCCAGCATTAATTGCAGTCTCACTCAATTTGTACATACCCATTTATACAAAAAACAATCAGACAAGGATAAATACAATGTTTAAATCCAGATATACTGTGTCTATAACATTTCCTTTATCTACCAGCCCAGTTATTGTATGATAAAAGAAAATGATAATTAGAAGGGATTAGAAAGATAAGGGAACATTAAACCATGTTATTTAAAATTAATATGCACATACTTTATTAAGAAGTAAATAGGCCTAACCTAGTATTCACTTTCTTTTTTTTATTCTAACTTGTTATATATGACAGCAGACTATATTACAATTCATATTACACATATAGAGCACAATTTTTCATATCTCTGGTTGTATATAAATTATATTCACACCATTTGTGTCTTCATACATGTACTTAGCTTAATGATATCCATCTCATTCCACCATCTTTTTTACCCCTATGTCCCTTCCCATCCCCTCCCACCCCTTTGCCCTATTTGAAAGTTCTTGTAATTCAGTTCAAATGATTTTGCAGTTACTCTGTGGATTGGGATTCAGTCAGTGGTATTACTACTTCTAAGCAAAGTGTGTGAAAGAGAGAATTCACTAAAATTCAATAGTGAACTGTCAGGATATCTTCAAGACTCATAAATTCATGTGCACTGATTAAAGAACAAGAAAAAGTACATTGGAGACAAACCAGTTGCAGAAGTGACAGTGATAATAGCAACAGCTCTGTTTTACCACAGAAGGATGAGATAACAGAGAGAGAAACACAATGGACAGATTTGGAAACCTGTAGATAACAGAATGGAGCCTGAGGTTACCTAATCCAGAGGCTGCCAGTGAACTGGTATTTAAAAGGTCTGTCTGATGGCTCACCATGACCAGAATAAGAGTGGTGGGGAACTGACCAGGCAGTGTGAACAGGCTCCTGGACTAACTCTGAGAAGCCTGTATTTTGGAGCAAGACAGTGTATATAGGATTGGTTTCCCTACCCTGCAAGTAAAATTCTTGGGAGGCTCCAGAGGTCCAGAGTCCCAGCAGAGATTGGCATCTGTCTGGCTATAGGGGTATGTTAATGCAATCTCTCCAGAACAAATACCATCCAACAAAGCCAGTAAATCCTGTTTAGACCTAAGCCCCAGCCACTGGAGCTCCCTTCATAGAACTCTGTAGCAGCCCCACCCAGGAGTGCATTGATTTGATCTGTGCTAACAAAACTGCAATGGACCACACTAATTATTCCATATGACCTTACATGAGTGAGAAGGGAAGCTGAGAGCTATTTCAATCAGCTTCAGTTTTAGGCCACTACAACTGGCAGCTAAGTGAGCAACATAAAAAGAGGAGGGGGTTAACAACCCCCAGCCTTTGCTTTCCCTCTCACTGCATTGCCCAGGAAGAGAGAGAAAGGAGAGTTGGCATAAGCAGGGACCATCCATTGTTTTAACCACCTCAGTGGAGATCATTCTTTCATCTGTCAATTACGAATCATTTTTGCACACGTGTGTGTTGTTCTTGCTGTGTTGATTGGTTTGTAGATGTGTGTGTGTGTGTGTGTGTATAATATATACATATATTTCTTTTCCCCCCTAATTTTTAGCATTTTTTATGACAGTTATTTTTCCTTTCCTTTCCTTGTCTTTTGATAGCTAAGGTTTGGGGTTTATTTATTTTGCTTTATGTTATGTTTAGTGTTCTCTCTCTCTCTCTCTCTCTCTCTCTCTCTCTCTCTCTCTCTCTCTCTTTCTCTCTCTCATTTTGTACCAGGGATTGAACCCAGGGTGCTTAACCACCCAGCCATATCCCCAACTCTTTTAATTTTGTGATGGGGTCTCTCAACGTTGCTCAGGGCCTTGCTAAGTTGCTGAGGCTGGCTTTGAACTTATGAGCCTCCTTCCTCAGCTGCCAGAGCTATCAGGATTACAGGTGTGTGCCACCACACCTGACTCTCCTCCTTCTTTATAACTGGGACTTACTACATCTGTTCTGTTGTTCACATTTTGAACATACTAAAGTTTCTTCTACTTTCACATATCTTTTGGAACTATTTGTTTTATATTACTCCTGCCCCACCATTCATATCGTTGCATTTATTAGTGTTGTAGAATACATAGTTAACAGCTGCTGTTTACTTTAATGTCCGACCTAGTTCATGGTTATTTATGATTATTGCTATTGTCAGTTGCTGACCCAACATTCCTGTTTTTGTAGTAATCAGTGTTCCAGATATCATAGTAGGCACTGGGATTTTATTTTAATGCTGCATATTGTTTGCTTCAGTTGTTGCTATTGTTTATTTCCTCCCATTTCTCTGAGGTTCTAGCACTCTACAGGAACACTACAGTTCACAAGGTAGAGACTCTGCTGCTGAACTAACTTTAGCCAATAAATAACACACCTTTCTCCATGCACAAATTAGCCACACTCAAACTTCAGCTATACTTTAATACAAAGAATATAAGAAATAGAAACCCAAACTAACAATCAGGCCCCATGTAGGAATCACTAGGGGTGGGTCTTCAGATCCCACTCATGCACATCATCTCCTACAGGAAAAACAGAGAATTAACACAAAAATTGTGGATAATACACCTATAAGGGAGCCTCAATCTAGGTCACTCTAGGACACTTTGGCAAGAGAAGGTCATTCCCTAAAATTGCCCATACATAAGAATGGAAGAGAAATCCATTCCCAAATATGTGTAAGATCCAACAGAAGAATACAAGAAATGTGAAAAAACAAGGTAACATTACATCTCCTAAAGTTCCTAATTCACCAGAACTGACCCCAAAGATAATAAAGTAGATGAAATATCAGAAAAAGAATTGAAAAGAATGATTATAAAAATTATCAGTGAATTCCATCAGACCACAGAAAAACAACTAAATTAATTAAGGAAGTCAGTACAGGATAGGAATGAGAAATTCAATAAGGAGATAAAGATATTGAAAGAGAATCAAATAGAAATCTTGGAAATTAATGATAGAATAAATTTAGTCAAGTGTTCAGTCAAAAATCTCTCAAATTGACTAGACTTCCAGAATCTCAGGTCTGGAAGACAAAGTGGCCATCCTTGAACATTCAGAGAATATTAAAGAAACTAAATAACCATGACTGAAATATATAAGAACTCTGGAACATTAAGAAATTGAATTTTAAAATCACAGGAATTGATGAGGGTTGTGAAATGCAGGTGAATGGATTGGATAACCTCTTAAGGAAAATAATAACAGAAAGAAAATTTTCCAAACCTTAAGAATGAGATGAACATCCAGATATAGGAGGCATTTAGAACTCCAAAGTGACAATATCAAAAAAGAACCTCTTCACAGCACATAATAATATATGATTCTGTACAACATACAGAATAAGGACAAATTTTAAAAGCCTCAGTGAAAAACATAGGTCATATTTAAAGGCAAGCCAATCAGAATTTCTTTTGATTTCTGAGCACAAATTCTAAAAGCCAGGAGGGCTTGAAATAATATACTACAAACCCTGAAAGAAAATAACAGTCAACCAAGATTGCCATGTCCAGCAAAGCTGTCCTTCAGAATTAGAGAATAAATAAAAATCTTCCAAGATAAGCAGAAACTAAAAGAATGCATGACTACTAAGCTGGCACAACAGAAAATACTTTAAAAATACTCTATACAGAAAAAAGTTTTAAAACCCACAAAGCTCACAAATGAACAAATCTCATTGAAAGCATATTGCTAAGCACAGTGAAACAGGATCACATTAAACATTAGAAATAAATCAAAATTATAAGAATTAATAAACACCTCTACAGTAATATTGAATGTAAATGGTCTCAAATCTCCAATTAAAAGACATAAGCTGGCAGAATAAATACATTAAAAAAAAAACAAGAATCAACAATATATTGTTTGTAAGGGATTCACAGGCAATAATAGCCACAGACTGAAAGTGAAAGAATGGAAATTGATATCCCATGCAAACAGAACCTGAAAACAAGCAGGAATACCTATTCTCACATCTGACAAAGCAGACTTCAAACAAAAAATAATTAGAAGTGACAGAGAAGATCATTTTATACTGGCAAAGGAAACAAATGACCAGGAATATTTAATGATAGTAAATATTTATGCCCCAAACATTGGTACACCTAATTATCTAAAATATAACACTCCAAGACCCAATTTAATAAAATTAGAAATGAAAAAGATATCATCCAGTACAATAATGCTGGAGATTTAAACACACTTCTCTCACCATTAGATAGGTCTTTCATACATCAATTTAGTAAAGACTCTTTGGATCTGAAAAATACTATAAATCAAATGGACTTAACAAATATCTATAGAATATTTCATCCAACAGCTGAATATACTTTTTTCTCAGAGGCTTGTGGAACTTTCTTCAAAACAGATCATATTCTATGCCACAAAGCAACTTTTAGCAAATATTTAAAAATTAATATAATTCCTTGCATCTTATCAGATTATAATGAAAAGAAAATTAGAAATCAACATGATAAAAATCTTACATAGACTATGCAAACACTTGGAAATGGAACATACACTTTTGAATAGTGAATGGGTAATAAAAGAAATCAGGGAGATATTTAAAAATTCTTAGACTTAAATGAGAACAGTAATACAACATACCAGAACCTTTGGGGTACTATGAAGGCATTTCTAAAAGAAAAATTTAAGCTATGAGTGCCTACATAAGCAAATCAGGAAGATCCTATATAAGCAATCTTATGACGCATCTCAAAGCCTTTGCAAAAGAACAAACCAATCCCCAAGTCAGTAAAAGGAAAGAAATAATTAAGATCAGAGCCAAATTCAATGAAACTGAGAATTAAAAAACCAATATGAAGCATCAATTAAATAGCAAGTTGGTTCTTTGAAAAGTTAAACAAGTTTGGTTAGTCAAACTAACCAAAAGAAAAAAAGACCCAAATTAATAAAATTAAAAAGATATCACCAAAGACATGACAAAAGTCCAGGGGATCATTTTGAAAACATATTCCAATATTGGAAAACCTAGAAGAAATGGATACCTTTCTAGACATATGAGCTGCCAAAATTGAATCAAGATGACAGAAAACCTAAACTGACTAATAACTAGCAATGAGATAGAAGCAGCACTAAAAAGTCTTCCAACAAAGAAAATCCCAGGAACAGATGGATCCTCAGCTGAATTCTACTAGATTTTTAAAGAAGATCTAATGGCAATATTCCTAAAATTATTCCAAGAAATAGAAAGAGATGGAACACTTCCAAATTTATTCTATGAAACCAGTATTACCTTCATCCCCAAACCAGATAAGGACACATCAAGAAAAGAAAATTACAAACTAATATACCTTATAAAGTTAGAAATAAAAATCCTTAATAAAATACTAACAAATAATATTAACAACTTTTTTTAGTTGTAGATGGACACAATACCTTTATTTCCTTTTTATATGGTGCTAAGGATTGAACCCAGTGCCTCACACTTGCTAGGAAAGTACTCGACCACTGAGCTACAACCACAGCCCTATTTAACAACATACTAAGAAGACTATACATCATGACCAAGTTGATTTTATCCCAGGGATGCAAGAATGGTTTAACATTTACAAATCAATAAATGTAAATCATTACATAAATAGAACTAAGGAAGAAATTAGTCATCTCAACAGATGCAGAGAAAGTCTTCAACAAAATTGAAAAGACTAGGGACAGAAGGAACTTATTTCAACATCATAAAGGCTGTATATGACAAACCCA
Source organism: Ictidomys tridecemlineatus (assembly GCF_052094955.1). Taxonomy (NCBI): domain Eukaryota; kingdom Metazoa; phylum Chordata; class Mammalia; order Rodentia; family Sciuridae; genus Ictidomys; species Ictidomys tridecemlineatus. Next base: position 161,612,486 of record NC_135478.1, on the reverse strand, counting down.
AAGACAACATCATAGTAAACAGAGAAAAACTGAAAGCATTTCTTTGAAATGTGGAATAAGGCAAGGATGTCAACTGTTAGCGCTCCTATTAATATTACTAGAAAGTCTAGCCAGAGCTATTAGACAGGAGAAAGGAATAAAAGGAATAAAAATAGGAAAGGAATAAGTCAAAATACCACTGATGATCCTATACTTAAGATAAAAAAAAAAAACTCCATCAGAAGACTGCTAGTGCTAATAAAAAAAAATTAAGCAAAGTACTATGTTATATGTCAACATACAAAAATTAATAGCTTTTCTATATACTAATAATGAACCTTCAGATAAAGAAATCATGAAACAATTCCATTCATAATAGTCTCAAGATAAAAAGTTTTTAAAATCCTATGAACAAATCTAACAAAGAAGGTGAAAGACCTCTACATGAAAACTATAGAACATAGATGAAAGAAATTGAAGAAGACTTCAGAAGATAGAAGGACCTCCAGAGATCATAGATATGCAGATTTAATATTGTTAAAATGGCCATATCAGCAAAAGCAATATATAGATTCAATGCAATCCTCATAAAAATTTCAATAACTTTCTTCACAGAACTAGAAAAAAACAGTCGTAAAATTCATTTGGAAGATAGAAGACACAAAATAGCCAAAGTCAATCTAAGCCAAAAACAAAAAAACAAAAAACAAAAAACAAAACAATGCTGGAGGCATCACAACACCTGACTTCAAATTATACAATAGAGTTATACAGTAACAAAAACGGGATGATACTAGCATAAAAACAGACATTTAGAACAATAACATGGAATAGGAAACACAGAGAAAAACCCACTCAGGTACAGTCATCGGATCCTTGACAAAGATGCCAAAAACATATATTGAAGAAAACACAGCCGGGGAAAACTGGTTATCCATATGTAGAAGAATGAGACTAGAACTTTATTTCTCACCGTGCACTAAAGGCAATTCAAAATGGATCAAAGACCTAGGAATTAGAACAGAAAGTATACGAGATCTAGAAGAAAATATGTGGTCAGTACTCCAACACTTAGGCACAACAGCTTTCTCAATAGAACCCTAAAGCTCAGGAAAAATGCAAGAGTTAATAAATGGGACACCTTGAAATTTAAAATCTCCTGCACAGCAAAGGAAAAATTAGAAATGTGAAGAGACAACCTACAAAGTGGGAGAGAAATCTTTGCAAGCTATTCTTTTCTGACAGAGCATTATTATCTACAATACATAAAGAATTCAAAAAAACATATATACACAAAATAAATAACCTAATTAATAAATGGGCAAATGAACTAAACAGACCCTTCTCAACAGAAGAAATACAAATGGTCAACAAATATATGAAAAAATGTTCAACATCATTAGCAATTAGGGAAATGCAAATCAAAACTATGCTAAAATTTCATCTCACTCCATTTAGAATGGAAGCCATCAAGAAAACAAACAAGTGGCTTGGGAGGCTGAGGCAAGAGGATCTCGGATTCAAAACCAGCCCCAGCAACTTCGTGAGGCCCAAAGCAAGTCAAGGAGACCCTGTCTTAACATAAAATATTTAAAAAGGGCTAAGGATGTGGCTCAGTGGTTGGGCATCCCTGGGTTCAATTCCCATACCAAAAAAAGAAGAAAGAAAGAAAAAAGAATATAAATGATAATATAAAAAATGCTAAAGAGGATGTGAAGAAAAAAGAACACTTTTACATTGTTTGTGGAACTGTAAATTAGTACAACCACTATGGAAATTAGTATGGCAATTCCTCAAAATATTAGGCATGGAACTATCATATGACCCAACTATACCACTCCTCAGTATCTACCCTAAAGAATAAAGTCATCGAACTATAGTGATACATGCATACCCATGGTTAGGGCTGAACAATTCACAATAGCCAAACTATGGAACCAGCCTATGTGTCAATCAATGGAAGCAAATGTGGCATGTGTACATGATGGAGTTTTATTCAGTCATAAAGAACGATGAAATTATGTAATTTGCAGGAAAATGGATGTACTTTGAGAATGTTTTGCTAAGCAAAATAAGTCAAACTCAAAATGTTGAGGTTATATGTTTTCTCTCATATGGGGAAACTAGAGAGGAAAATGAAAAAGAAAGTTTGGGGTGGAGGTTGTATGAAAATCAAAGGAAGATCAGTATAATAGACCAGGGGAAAGAAGGAGGGGAGGGAAAGGCAACATACTGTGAAATAATATTGGCCAAATTATATTGTATTGTGTGCTTGTACAAGTATGTAACAACAAATCCCACCAATATGTACAATTATAATGCACCAATAAAAAAATATTAAAAAATGATACTATACAACTAATGACATTTTATATGTTCAGATGATTGCTATCCAACTTAAGAAAAAGTATTCCCTGATATTGTTTTCATTGAAAGATCATTGACTGATACTTAAAAATTGGCAAGGAAAATATGATGACGTCCAAGAGGCACATTAAATATGCTCAAGCTGGGTACAGTGACACAAGCTTGTAATCCCAGCAACTCTGGAGACTGAGGCAGGAGGATTACAAATTCAAAGCCAGTCTTAGCAACTTAGTGAGGCGCTAAGCAATTTAGCAAGACCCTGTCTCAAATTAAAAGATGAAAAGGGCTGAGGATGTGGCTCAGTGGTTAAGTGTTCCTGGGTTAAATCCCTGGTACCAAAAATAAATAAATACATAAAATAAGATGCTCAACATTACTAGTTATTGGAAAAATACAAATCAAAACCAAAATACAGCTGAGTACCGTGGCCCACACTTGTAAACCTAGCAGCTTGGGAGGCTAAAACAAGAGGATCATGAGTTCAAAGCCAGCCTCAATAATGGTGAGAAGCTAAGCAATCCAGTGAGAACTGTCTCTAAATAAAATACTGAAATTCAAAACATAGCTGGGATGTTGCTCAGTGGTTGAGTGCCTCTGAGTTCAATTCCTGGTATCCGCTACCCCTGCCCCCAATATATATATATAAAATACCACTTCACATCCATTAGAAAGGCTTTTTATTTTATTTTATTTGGTACTGGGGATTAAAACCAGGGATGCTTTACCACTGAGCTACATCTCAATTTTTTTTAATTTTTTTTTACTTTCAGGATTGTGCTAAATTGCTGAGGATACCTTGAACTTGTGATCCTCCTGCCTGCGCCTGCCACATCACTGGGATTCTGCCACACCAGGCAGGAAAGCTGTTGTTTTCAAAATGGAAAATAATAAGTGTTGGTGAGGATGTAAAGAAATTGGAATCAATGTGTGTTGCTGGTAGAAATGTAAAATGGTACACCCACTAAGGAAAACAATATGGCAGTTGAACAAAATACCATAGGATCCAGAAATTCTATTTCTAGGTAAATACCAAAAAGAATTAAATGCAAGGGCTTAAACTGGTTCCGTACTTGTATACCAGTGTTCATAGTTAGTATCATTCACTGATTGGGTTCAAAGAACATTGCCACAAAGTATTTTCAATTGAAGGAATTTCAGAAAATAGCAGAAGCAGTAAGGTTCCATTTACCTTGTCCTCAACCTTTTCCTGGAATAGCTCATAAAACCTAGAAAGCAGGGCTTGAGATTCTCAGGTGAGATGTGTTCTTCATATATCTAGAGGAAAGGAGCCAAAGACACAGGGATGCCAAGGAGAATCGGAACAGTTCTAAGTTTCTCCAGTCTGTTTCCGAAGCCAGAATTAGACAGGAAGTCAGTGTAGATAGGTAAATCGAGTCAAGTCAGATCAAGGAGGCTAATTTTGAATGAGTCCAGCAAGTTGGAGACTGTCCCCTAAGGGATTAAAATGTTAATTCCTTTAGAGCCTTTCTTCCACCCTTACCAAGAACCTGCCCCTGCTCCAACCTGCTTCCAAGGTAGCCTGTCCCAGGAATTTCCTCTCCCTACAGGGAGCTATAAAGTTGTCCTTGGCTACTCCATCCTGCCCTTCCCCATTCAGCCCATCTGTTTCCCAACTTTTGGCCTTCCCACTGAGCATTCCTGGGCCTTGTCACCTACTCAGGGTACTCAGGAAGGAGAGGGGGGGAAAAGGCAGGAGAACAAAGGAATCCTAGGACATATAAAAAGGGCAGAACACCTCCCCTCTTGGGATACTGGGATATCAGCTATGGTCCCCTTTTTCCTCATCTTACCCCTTTTTAAATGAACCCTGCTCCCTTCTTATGCTTGCCTTGGCGTGCTTCTCTAATGTTCAGACTTCAACATGTGGAGAAGCAGGACTCACAGGTAACCAGAGGTATCATTTCCATTAGTTCATATCTCCTTTGTCACTCCTATTGTTTAGCCTATTTCTTTGGGACCTTCAGTTCCTTGTGAAGGCTCTCAAGTCACATACAACTGATAACAAATAAATGTGTGTGCTTTTCTCTTATTAATCTTTTAGTAAAAGGGCCTCAGCCATGAACCTAGGATGAGTAAGGGAAATATATTTCTTTTCCCCTCTGTCATAAGAGCCAAAATATAGAAGCAACTGAAGAAGCATCAACAACAGATAAACTAAATATCATGTATTTGAAGGAGAGACTAGTCACTGACCTAACCAACTCTGTTTTGTTTCACTTTGACACCATTTGCCTCTTTAAACTTCTTTTTTGAACCACTTTCTTCTGCAATTCCTTGTATTCCCAGTCTGATTGATAAACATCTTTATAACAATGGACTGGAACTATAGCAAAGCCATGGCCAGCCTCACAGAATGGATCACCCCATTGAGATTGCCTGCTAAGTGGGAGTAATTACCACATCATGGAACCAAGGCTGCCCCCCGTGCAGATGCAATCATCTCATATTGGAAACCAAATTACCCTCCTAGTAATAATGACCTTCCCAGAGCTTCACAGAGAGATAATGATCAACCAGACCAGAGCCTGACAAGATGACCTACTCCTCCAGCTATACAAACCCCCACAGTCGTGCAAACCAAATCCTTACCTTTGTTCCCCTTTTCTATAAAACCTCTAAGTTTCTGTCAACCTCTAGAAGACAGATCTTTGGTAGCTGTACCCCTATATCTATTCTTCAAGGTATAACCACACTGATTAAAGCTCCTTTCCTGCCCTTCACCACTCCCTGTCTCTTTGATTGGCATATTGAAACAAGAGGGGACCTCTGTGGGACCTCTGGAGCAGGGGTCCTTCACCATAGAACACTGGTAACAAACTTATATTGGCATATTATTGAACACTTAAAAGGAATGAAATTCTGGGTTGAGGATGTGCCTCAGTGGTAGAGTGCTTGCCTAGCTTGTGAGAGGCCCTGAGTTCAATCTTCAGTTATACATATGAAAGGGTAAAGTTTCTAAGCTGGAAAGCTTGAATTAAAATGTAAAAGATTAGGTATTATTAAGTTCTTTTGTTACACCCAGATTCCTGAGATAGTTAAAACAACGCCCTACTGGCCATTTAGCCTAGGGCCCTGTGCAGTTCGTCAGGGGCCCGAACCAATCAGTTTGAATGTGTAACCTGCTTAGGAATGATCAATCACCCCTGCCCAACCTGTTCCCACCAATGAATGTGCCAATCACGTCTCAGAGTTGTTGCTTTATTTTCCCGCGCCTCATGATGATTTGTTCTGATGTATGCAAAGCCCACCGCCCTCTCCAGAAAGTGTACTTAAGCTCTGCTTGACCTCAGCTCTGGGCTCTGGGCTGCTCTCCCTTCTTGAGTGAGCACAGAGCCCCAGCGTGCTAGAACAGATCCCCCAATAAATTTACCCCCTGCAATTACATGAAGTGAGTCTCTTGTGTGGTCTCTCCCTCCGACGCTCCGCTGCACCCCAACACATACACATACACAGGAACAAAATTCTGACATATGGTAGATGACAGAATATGGATAAACCTTTATAAACAATATGGTAAGTAAAAATAAGGCAGAGAGAAAAAGACAAATATTTATATAAGATACCTGGAATGCCAACTTCGTAGAGATAGAGAATAGAATTGAGATTTCTAGGGACTAGGGAAGGAAGGTTGGGGAATTATTGTTTAATGGACACAGAGTTTTTGTTTCAGTGATGAAACAAGTTCTGAAAATGGATAGTGAGAATGTTGCACAACAATGTCAATGTACCAAATACAACTGAACTGTAAACTTATGAAAGTTTAGATGGTAAATTTTATGAGTTACCAAAATTTTTAAAAAAGAATCATTAGTTGGAAGTCACATAGGTTCCAAAGCTCTTTTAGAGCTATAAACACTCCAAATTGGCTTCCATTTAAAAATTCTCTCATCAATTAATCAATAGGCATTTATGGAGAGCTTTTCTGCTAAATATGGAATTAGGCAGAGCAGAAAATTCAAAATAATGTGACATTTTTCTCTGAAATTCATTATTTAGTTCTTCCTAAATTGAGATTAAGGAAAAATTTTTAAAATTTTTATACAGGTTTTGTTTTCTTTTGTTGGGAAGGGGTTGTTAATAGGTGTGCAGAGGGGAAAAAAAAATCTTCCTCATTACAAATAACTGTGTTTTATCACTGAACAAAGTTAAATAGGTTTTTTTGTCTTTTTTTTTTTTTTTAACAGTGGGACTTCATATAGCCTTTAATATGCTAATGTGTATTTTGAATCTCCACAACAGGATTTAGTAAGGGACATTCCTAAGCTTATTTGATCAAGAATTCTTTGTTCTCTTGGAGCCCAATTAATTAACATATCCTTTTGTACTATGCTCACAGAAGTAGAGTTACAGACCTACAAGCTATGTGGGGAATTCTCTTTATTCAGGGCTAACTGCTTTATACAGTCTGTAATTACGGTATAAATTTATAGTCTATCACAAAGTCTTCTAAATGTATAGGTGACTATTTTAAAGATTTTTTAGAATTTAAAATGTAGATTAAACTTTAAAGACCAAAAAGAGTGATTTTCAAAAATAATTTTGTACCTCAATTTTATATTTCTTTATCTGCTTTAGATAGCATTGAATATTCTGAGAAAAATAGACTTGCCAATGGAGATTATACAGAAAATTGTGATTCTGACTTATGATATGTAACTTTTGAACATTTTAGTAATAAAAAATACAAACAATTCTCATTTTTCTCTTTTTTAAACATTTTTAGTTATAGATGGACACCATACCTTTATTTTATTTATTTATTTGTATGACGTGCTAGACAAGCACTCTACCACTGAGCCATAACCCCCTAGCCCCTCATTCTTCTCTTGATAAAAGAATTCCTACCAAGTTGTGTCCCATCAATATAAATAAGGGTCTGTGATTTTCTCTCTGCCTGTGGATAATTGAATTTTTGAGGCTGATTCTTTAGTTTGTTTTTTAGACACTGGGTCTTGCTATGTTGCCCAGGTTTGCCTCAAACTCCAGACTGGGCTCAAGTAATTCTCCTGCCTCAGACTCCATAGTACTGGGGTTTCAGCCATGTGCTACCATGACCCTTTTTTGAAGATGATTCTTAATCCATACTTTTAAAAATTATTTATTCTGCAGTGCTTGAGATTGAACCCAGTGCTTTTGTGCATGCTAGGCAAGTACTCTACCATTGTATTATATTTAAAGCCCACAATTTTAAATATGTCTCTTATTTTCCCCATTATTAGACCTAGCTTTAACTCACAACTGTCAACATATATTCTCACATTGTCTACATATTTTCTAATTTTATATCAATTCTTCAAAATTAATTTATGTATAACGAGCATCTGGTTAGAGCTGAAAATACACCGAATCTGAGGCTAGTTCATGATTTTAATAATGGTTTCCATTATGTTTTCATTAGTAGTGAAGCCAGATTTACAGATAGGTAGTTAGTGTAGTTAGGTAAATCGGGTCTAAAGTCGAGTAAGATAAATATAATGGAGGCCATTATTGAGACTAGAGTCCAGGAAACCAGAGCAGCACTTGGGGAAATTGAAATGTTTGTTAATGTCCCCAAGGCCCAGAGCCCATCCTAAGGAAATGTTAATGAAGCAGCTCCCAGCAAATAGGGAGATGCTAATCCAAAAGCTGCTCCAGGCCCTTCCTGCCCAGATTACTCCTTCAGCCCACCCATTTCCCACCTTTTGGGCCTTCCCACCTGCATCTATCACTGCAAGATAACAGGAAAGGAGAGAAATGATAAAGTTGTCAAGATCAAATAGATGACTATTAGGCCCCCTATCTTTGCAATGGCATGAAATGTCTACTTCTCAGTGAAGGATGAAAGTGTAAATTCAGCATAGGAAAGAGAATTTAGATGTATGCATATACAATGCTTGGAGGTGCAAGTTACCTGAAATTGAGGCATTCTAAACCTTAGGATGTTGAAAAACAGCAACAAACATTTCACTCTGAGAATTCAAGGGTTAATTCCTACTGGATGACCATGGAGGCCTTCCAGGAGGACACATTTGGGCTGGATTCCGAGAGATAAAGAGGGTTCCTACAATTTTTTTCCAGAGGGAGCAAGAGAGACTAAGATGTGAAAGTTCAGGGAGTGTGTATCTAGGAATGTAATTTTGTAGAGTAAAGTATAGAGTCCATGAGGGACAGAGAAGTAAATGAGACTAGAAAAAACAGATTGAGGCCAGATCATTAATACTAACAAGTTTAGACTTTATTCTCTAAGTAATTGGGAGCTGAGGAAAGTTTTTGAACAGAGGGCATGATCTGTGTTTCAGAACAATTACTCTGGTGTGCCAATGGGGAATAGATGAGACTGAAATGAGGCAGGGAAGCTAATTAGGATGTTATAATTGTCAAGTGAAAAAATGATGAATAATTGATTGAATGAAAAGAAAGCAATAAATAGGAGAGAAATTTTTAAAAATTAACAGAACTTGGTGAGTTAATCAATTAGAATACATATGGATGCAAGAAATAGACTTCCTATTTAACAGGTTTAACATACAGAAGTTTATTTAATTCAAATAGCTGTAGGTAGGTGTCTGTTGGTGTTAGTGCAAAAACTTCACAATATTAGTGACAGCATTTCTCAGTTTTCTTTCATGCTATTGAGTAACTCATGTCTTCAGAACCTACTTTAGATGTGATTGGCCAGAGCTAGTCACATGGCAGTCTCCAGGGGCAATGAAGGCTGGTAAAATTCATATCGCTGGTTATCGATTATGGGTTTTGTTTCCCCACATGTTGAAACTTAAGCATATAAAGCAGGGTTTATTTTAAAAAGGGTAACATAGACTTCTCCTGGAAGGGAGAAGGGGGCCATAGCTGGTATCCTGGTATCCCAAAAAGCAAGGTGTTCTGCTCTTTTTATATGTCCTAGGCTTCCTTTGTTCTCTCACCTTCTTCCCCTTATCTTTCTCCCTCTTGCATTTGTGACAAGGCCCAGGAATGTTCAGAGGGACAGCCAAAGGTGGAAGAAGGTCAGGATAGTGCACCCAAGGACACATTAACAACCTTATAGCTCCCTGTAGGGAGGGGCAATTCCTGTGACAGGTTACCTTGGCAACGGGTGGAGCAAGGGGAGGTTCTTATCTGATAAGGGTGGAGGAAGGGCTCTGAAGGAATTAACATTTTAATCCCTAAAAACTTTGATTAAAAATGTTTGTTTTGCTTTCCTCTCATTAATTTATCTTTTGTTATAGGAGTATTCTAGGTAGTCCTCATGATGAATGAAAAAAAAGTGTCACATCTTTCTGTCCCTAAATTATTAATGTCATGGGTTGAACATGTTGATTATGAGATGTTTGGAAAATACTTATATGGGATTTTAGGCAAGAATTAGGATTATGAATTTAGAATTGAGAAAAGAAGAATAAAGACACTGCAGGGGAAAGAAAAGTAAATTTCATTAGTGGTTAATAACACAAAAGGGGCTAAGGATGTAGCTTGGTGGCACCATGCTTACTTAGTATGCATGTGGACTTGTGTTTGATCCCAAGCATCAAAAGAAAATAAATAAAATAGAGAATAGTTATAATGCTTAATTGACCATTTAACACAATTGTTTCCTTCCCATATTCAAATTTTAGTTCTACTTGGCAGGAGAGGAAGGAAAGCTAGAATCATTGAGGGGTAATGAATTTGGACTATAAGGGCCAATGAATACCCACAAATTAAGTTTGGAAACAGGCATTAGCATCACTTTGATTTCCCATTTGCCTTAGTAGCAAATTTATCAACACTTTGTCAATTGCACTGTGGATTGCAGTCTTCATTTGTTTTTGTTTTTTAAATAAGAAAACAATAAACAATAAGCATGGGGTTACTATATCCTCATTGGTTCTAATATATTTTTTTCCTATTTGTAGTATCATACTTTTCCCACTGCATTGTAATTTTCGTTTTCTCTCCCTCTCCAAATAGTGAGTTTTTGAAGGTAATGCACCATTTTTATTCATATGTGTATTTCAATTATGTGGTGTGAAAGTCAACAGTTAAGTAATTTATAACTATTAAATGAATTATAGCAACAGTACTATTAAGGGCACAGGTTCTAGAGCTTGGCTTGTTAGACCAGGATGCAAGAAAAGACCACTGACTCCAATTAAAACCAAATTGAAGCAAGCTTATTATTTCGACCAGCTGGGCTGCCTCTTCCACCAAAAAACTGCAGGAACAAGACAGCACTGAAGCTTTCTTGCAGCCCAGCTTTATGGCCCAGAAAGTTACACAAAGGGGGGGTTCCAGATAACAAATCTCTGAAGTGCATAACACAAAGCCTAGTTTACATTTTTGCTGGCCCTGACATCAGAATTTATGAAGGTTATTAGAGCCTCAGAGAGGGTTCGTTACCTGGCCGGGGAAGGTCAAGATTTATGAGGTGTCACTAAAGTTTCAGAGAGGGCTGCTATCTGGTCAGAGAGAGCCAGTCATGGGTGAGTTCAAGGCACAGGCAGGCATTCCAAGCAAGTTCAGAATTTGCAGTAATTTATAGTAAAGCCAAAATTAGCTTTTCATAGCTTTGTGGTGAGATGGCTCCCAATTTTAAGAGAAAATCAGTCTGGGTCTATCAGGCTAACCTGGGAGAAATCCTGAATCTACTGCTTATTAGCTTTGTGATGATAGGCAAATTACTAAACCTTTCTGTGCCTCTCTTTTCTCCTTATAACGTAAAGTAAGAAAAGTCATGTCTTAGTCATTTTAGAATATTATAAAAATACCATGGACTGAGTGGTTTAAACTCAAACAATCTCATGGTTCTAGAGACTAAGAAGTCCAAGATCAAGGTGGCAGCAGATTCAGTGCTTGTAAAGGCCTTTTGTTCTAGTTTCTAGACTGGCCCTTTCTTGCTGTATCCTTACCTGCTTAAGAGAGAGAGATAATTTCTTAAGTGTCTCTTCTTATTTTATTTATTTGTTTGTTTATTTGTTTATTTCCATTTTGCAGTAGGGAAATTAAACCCAGAGGCACTTTGCCACTGGGTTATATCCCCAGGCCTTTTATTATTTTGCATTTTGTGACACCATATTCCATACTGCTTTCTGATTTACTCCTCTTTGTTCTCTTTGTTATTTTACTTTTACATCGCTTGTTATTTTTGTAATGGAAATTTTGTAAGCTATAGATAAAATTTTATAAATCTATGTCAATTTTATAATCTATGGATAAAATTACCATGAGATTTTTTCAAAGGCAAATTACTCTCTTTGAGGGCAAGTACCTCATTGGTTAAGTTCTCCACCCATTTTATGCTTAACACACAGTAGAGATTAGTAAAAGTTTGTTAAAGGAAGAAATTGGTAAACAATACATTTTTATCTTCTGCAAAATCCAATTGAATTCTTTCTTATATTGCTTAATATTGAAATTCCTAGTTCAAAGTTAAAAGAAAAATAAAGTGCAGAAGCAACAGCCTTTTAAAGGCAGATCTGGAAAAGAAAGACTTCCTTTATTTCTAGAACTTATGAAAAAAAGATACTAGCTTACATCACTGCAATAACATAAATCATGTCTTATCTTGTTATTTATTTATTTATTTATTTATTTATTTATTTATTTATTTCTCCCTGAACTTCTAAAGATTGAACCCAGGGGCATTCCACCACTGAGCTATATCCCCAGCCCTTTTAATTTTTTATTTCAAGACAGGGACTTGCTAAATTGTGCAGGCTGGCCTTGAACTTGAGATCCTCCTGCCTCAATCTCCTAAGAAGCTGGGATTACAGGTGTACACCACTGCACCACTATACCTGGCTATATATTCATTCCTATAGTTCCCTGTTTCTGAGGGCAATGACTTCAATTTCATACCTTTATTCTGACTTTGACTTCCTATACTACCCACTCTTCAAGGCAATTTCAACATTGGAATAACTAGCAATAATAGCCTGTCCTCAGAGAAAGATTGATCCACTCACTGGAATAAGGTTAAAGGTTATTTCTGTTCAATTTTCTTGTTTTAGTGTGATTTATATAAAAGAAGAGTCAATGTTGAAGAACTGGCTATTTTAAAATCGATCACTCTATTGGTCTACTAAAAGGATTAGTGAAATAAATGTTTACAGAATCTTTACAGCATTAGATGTTTCAAGACCAAAATGCAAAATACATTTATTTAATTAACATAAAAGCTTCCACATAGTTTCATTCTGCTAGACTTCTATATGTTTATCCAAAAAGGACAGCAACAAAGGAAGAATATGTAAGCATTTTAATCATTTCTAACTTGCCATCTGTGACAACTCACCCTGCCGAAATCAAAAAGGATGGGATCACTTTTCCATTTCCTTAAGGTCACCAAGGACAGACAAGCTCAGGACATACTGTATTTGTCAGAAGCAGAAGAGATGACTGGTGAGGTGGCAGTGACAAATCTGTTCTAGGCTCAGCTCATTTTACTGAAGAATGTGTGTCCCCTTCTGACATTTATCAAAAGAAATTCAATTTTATAAAAAGAAGGATGTCAAATAATACTACATTGCTAACACTCATTCTGCAGCTGTCAGAAGAGTTGATGGGGGCAAAAAGGGAAAGGGTAGATGGAAGAGAAAAAGTTACAGTGGTAAGAAACAAACAGGGTGTAAGGTCAGGCTAATATACTTACCAGCTTGAATACATTTCTAATTAAATTGCCTTTTTTTGAGATCCACATTAGTTCCTTTTTCACATTTTGGAATATCCATTTTTCGTTGTCTTCAAATGTAAGACATGATACAGAATGGAGTGTTTGGGTTTTTTTTTTTTTTTTTTTTTTTTTGTCCATATTCTGTGGTTTGACTGTAGTTTCTCTGCATCAGGGAAGAAAGCTAATGAAACTGGTAAAACCCCAGAGCACCAAGAACAATGACATGCACCCTGTGGGCAAGCAATCAATATTTCTTATGGTGACGATGATGACTTTTCTCTGGCAGAAAAGGATGTTCTGGGTCAAAAAATAAAACCAAAAGTTGTGACAGGAATATTAGGAAAATAGAAGTCAGATTAAGATCAAAAGAAGGAACTCTTATCAGGAAACTAATGACAAAATTGACAAAATGCTGTAACAAAAAAATAGTGTTTGACCATCCTGCATGAAAATACTGGATTAAGGAACAAATTAAATCTCTTTCTCAATGAGGGGTTTCTGCAAGGATGTAAGCAATTAGAAAGTCTTCTAGAAAGTTGATTAACAGATTCAAAAAGACAGCACAGGGAAGTTATGCTTAACACTAGGAGGTGAAAACACCAAATGTTATGCAAATTGACTTTCCCAGAAATGATGGAAAATTTCAATCAGGACTGAAACACACTTTAAAAAAAAAATCTATGTTATCTACCTTCAACTAGTCATTAGATTTAGCAATAAGAGCCAAAGGAGGTTCTTATTAAGTAAATGCTACCAGTGCATATTCTAATCTCAGTCTCCAGAGAAGAGTATGGAGATGCTATAGAAAATTTAACCATGAAGTAGGATTTTGCTTCTTCACTATAAATCTTCAAATATCTGGAGGTATCCTGGGTAAGGGTGGCTGAGCAGGCAGCTAGTGAAATCTGAGAAAGATGCAGGAACTTGTTGAACCTGCTGGAAAGTACAGAAGACACCAACACTGCTGTGTTGGTTTTTGGCCATTCTATATCCTGTAGCCTGTGTGAGGTGCCTACATGGTGCCATCCAGGGTAGTCTTATTTATTACAGTGACTCTCTTAGGGTCTCCTTAAGATGCTAAAATTAGTCAAAGAAAAAAAAATACTTTGTACACTTTTTCCACAAATAGACACTCTGTTAAGTCCAAAGGCACTAAGCCAGGAATCCACTAAGAATTCTGAGCTCAACCTCCAAACTCATGCTTACTCTTGAGATTTTCAAATTCAAGATACTAAAAGTCATGCAGAAAATTCAAAAACTTTTCTGTTATCAATTATCTTTCATTGAACAAAGCAAAATCAAACTCAGTAACATATAAATCAGATCTTTCTGCTCCTTCTTGCAATATTTTGAAAAGAATCACTGTCATATCAGTGACTTCCTACATGGCATCATATAGTCATCCATGTAAGTTTTATTACCAGCACAGTTTTCAAGCTTTGAACATTTTCATGCAGCTGTCCATAAACACTTGCTTAAATTCTTTTGAATACAGAGCAGGGAATAAATAACAACAAAAGAAAAAGAAAAAGAATAGGGTAACATACAAATCTTAACCTCTTAGAAGTCAAAAACTTCCAAGATCATATTGTCAATAAGCTCAGCTTTGCATTACCTATGCTCTCTCACAAACTGAACTCTGCTGCTACAGCAGAACCACAACCATAGATGATGTGTAACATGTGGGTATAGGTAAGACTTTGGCCAATATCATTTTATTTATAATAATTGGTATCAGACTTTAGCCTTCAGATTCTAATTTGCTGACTACAGCTTCCTATTATCATTTCCCCCTTCCATTTCTTTTCTTTCATCCCTTATCAGTGTCCAAGCCTTGCACTCAAAATACAGCAAAGCTGTGGCAAACATTGTAAAGAAAGATTGCAAGGGAGACTTGAGATTCAGATAGAACTCTGGTGAATCATCAATGAAATATACACTGGGAAACACAGAAATTAACAGTCCATTCCCTATCCTGCTGCCTGGGTGATCTTTCTAAAATGCAAATTTGATCTTGCAACTCCCTAGCTTAAAATTCACCAGGGACTGAAAGCCCTGCTCTGTAACTTGTCACAATTGGCTTATCTATGGCTTTCCTTCTCCCTTTTCTCTTGCCATTGCTTCCTTCTCACATTATATGATGCAGCCACACAAAGAACTTGCAATTGCCAGAACAATATCTGCTTTCTTGGCTTTCAACCCATGTACTTGTTACCCACTCACCTTAAACATTCTTCTCTAGACATCTCTGGCTCTGCTCCTTGAGGGCTAAGATCCTAAGATACCCTCTGCATACCTAAAACGTACTATTCTCACTACAATCTATGAGTAATTACTGCTGCAGATCAATTTGAAGTTATTTTATTTTATTTAATTTATTTGTAGATGAACACAATACCTTTATTTTATTTATTTAATTTTATGTGGTACTAAGGATCTAACCCAGTGCCTCATACATGCAAAGCAAGCCCTCTGCCATTGAGCCACAATCCCAGCCCATATTTGAAGTTCTTGAAAGTTGAAACTGTGTGTGTGTGTGTGTGTGTGTGTGTGTGTAAGTGTAACAAGGAGTTAGAAATTAGAAATACTGACTTTCATTTGGATCTGCAAATGTAAAAAACTTGGCATCTCTACCTCCATTTTGCATGTTTCCTTTGCTCTAAGTCACCAATGGATTCCCGGAACAACAGGTCAGATCAATAAAAATCTTGCAATGCATTGAAACTATCCCCCAAGCAACAGTTACTTTCTTATCACCACCAACAAGTCCTTTCTTGACCAATTCTGAGATAATGATCAACCAGATTTCAGTTCCACCAACACTGCTTAACTATGTGTATTTCTAGTCCCCCTTTTCTATGCAATCTGGGAGCTCATGTTAGTACCTGGTATGATTTAGATATGAAGTGTCCCCAAAAGCTATGTGTGAGACAATGCAAGAAAGTTTAGAGGTGAAATAATTGAGTTATGAGAGCCTTGACCTAATCAATGCATTAATCTACTGATATGGATTAACTGGGTAGTAAGTGTAGGCAGGTAGGATATGGCTGGAGGAGGTGGGTCACTGGAGGCCTGGTGAGCAAAGGTCTCTATCTGCTTCCTGGTGCCTTGTCCTGAGTGGCTCCCCCGCTTCACCCCCAAATTCCCTTCCACCATGGTGTACGACCTCAATGGAGTCAATTTCCTGTGGATTGAGATCTCTGAAACCATGAATGCCAAATAAACTTTTCCTCCTCTAAAATTGTTCCTGTCAGCACTTTAGGTCACAGCAATGCAAAAGCTGACTAAAACACTACCCTATAAAAAAGAGTGTAAATGCTGGTCTCCTTCTCCATCCCAATATGGCCATATTGATTATAGTTCCTTTCTTTTTTTTTTCACCATTAACATTTTCCATTTGATTTTTGGGGCAAATGGCCAGATCTAATTTGTTAGGATCCCCAGTCAGGCCTCTGGCCTAGGACTTTGGTGACAAAAGCATAGTGCCTGGCACATTGAGAATAGTCCATAAGTGATTATCAAGTGAATTAATCAATTATATAATCTATTAAAATGATCCCATCAATCTGGGAGACTGAGATGGGGGATTGCATGATCCAGGCTAGCCCAGGCAATTTAGCAAGACCCTGCCACAAATGAAACTAATGAAAAAAGGGACTGGGTATATAGCTCAGAGGTAGAACACTCCTGGGTTCAGTCCCTAGTCATGAAAAAAAAAAATGTGGTCCCTCCACTTCCGTCGATAATCTCATTTGTTCCCAGCTAAAAATTATATCAAAATAGCTAATAGGGGGATTTTTTTTATTTATAATCAGTTAAGCCCAAAACTCAACATCAAACTTTGTGAAAGGAAAAATCATTTTCTTTCTACCCTTCATAGTTCTTAGTTGGAATCACTTGTAACCAAAGATGTAACTAAACAGAATCATAGCAAGATGTGTATTTTCTTAGTTTTGGGGTTTGCTACTATGACATAATACCACAAACTAGGTAATTTTAATGAACATAAATTTATTGGCTAATGGTTCTGGAGGATGGGAAGACCCAGATCCAAGGGCTGCCATCTAGCAAGGGCTGTCTTGCTACATAATTAAGAGCAGGATTTGTTACATAGATTTAAGTCAATAAATTGTGACTTCTTTACTGATTAACAGTCTCCTGTGATTTAGTCATTGTTCTCTTTCCAGTACTGAAAAGAGTCTTTTTAAATGTATAAAGGAGTAAGAGACCCTGTTTTCAGAGCTTCTCCAATGTTTGCTGTTTGTCAAAAAAAATCAGCCTGAAATAATATTTTAAGTTTGGATTATTTTGGGGAAATATCCAAATGGTTTATTGTCAAAAAAGTATACTTGGGGTGGAATATAATATAGTCATATTTTGCAGTCCAGGGTAATTGATGGGATTGTTCTGAATCCTATCTAAATAAAGAAAAAAATCTTTTAAACTCAATTTAAGTTTTTTTAAATTTTTCAGATTAAAATTGGGTTTATAACTTTACACTGTTGCAATTGTTGTTTTTTTTTCTTTTAATTTATTTTAGTTGTAGATGGACACAATATCTTTATTTTATTTGTTTTTATATCTATGTGGTCTCTGGGATCAAACCCAGGGCCTCATGCATGCTAAGCAAGTGCTCTACCACTGAGCCATACCCTTGGCTGTTGTTTTGTTTCTTTAGAGACAAACTTGGGGCATTGTCCATCAGTATTAATAAATCTACCTTCCATTTACCCCATCAGCAGGAATTTTTTCTAAAATAGTCATGTAACAGTCAGGTTTCATTTGAAAAGCAATTAAACATTTATAGAGTCTACTGGAGACATGAACAGGTGCTATAAAAAAGGTTGACAAGAAAAGACTGTAGAAAAAATTGTGATTTAGTGGGAAATTGTGTATTATCTATGTACATTGTATCCTTCTGGGTTATTAGGTTAACCAGGTTAAAGGTTATTAACCTTTCATAAATTTGTACTACTAGTAAATTGATAGTGACAAAGACTCTCCCCCAAGTCAAATTTCTCTGAATCCTCTTTTGACTAGGGCCTCTCCAGTGGTCCTTGGCCCACTTAATCTCAGCTTTAGTAAGAATTCTGCTGAGTCAATCTCCCACCCTTGGTAACTAATCACCCTAGATAGCTGGTCAAATTCCTCTTCCCTCACCCTATCCTATCAGCCTGGTCTATTAAGTCAATCTAACAAGCATGCCTCTAGCCTTGAAGTTTCCTATTAGTAATTTTTCATTCACTGAACCCCTCTCCGGTCCTTTGCTCTAAGTCCCCATTTTTTTCTTGCATTTGAAATGGAATTCAATTTTATGCTGATCTCTTTCCCTATTGCAATAGTTTCTGAATAAATTTGCCTTTACTATTTAACTACTATTTGGCTCTGGTTGTCTTTAACAATAACCAAATAACCAATAATCAAATAACCAATAATCAAATAACAATAACCAAATACATTCTGCTCTGTCTAGCAAAGTTAAACTAACTTTCTAACCCCTATTTAAAAAATGGTATTGCCCTCTTTTGCAATTCTATTATTTCCTCCATAGAAATTTGTGCCTTTTGACTTTCCTGTTAAACCAATTATCCTTTCTAACTGGTTCCCTCATTGAATGCATAAAATAAAAATTTCAACATATGCTAATTTTTATACCCACATGAATCATGATTTTACCTTTTATAGAAAATTCACACTTAATGGTTTTGGTGGTTCCACTAAGATGCCCAGTGGATTCACCTAACAGAACCAAGAAAACTTTATAGTCAGAGAAGTGCACTCATGGGCAAGTCAGGTTCGAGAGGGTCTTTCCTTGGGCTCACAGAGGTAGATCCAAAGGGCCAGTGGAATTTTGCTCCTCTCTCTGTTTCAAATTTTAATTTCCCCCTGTACTAATTTTCTGATTCTGTTTTGGTTTGGGTTGGCTTAAAGCTAATAATTTATTCCCCGTTGTGAGAATTTAGTTTTATGACCTGATTATTTGATGACTTCTGTAAAGGGATTCATGGTTTGCAGAGCTTTCTGCTGGCTAAGAGATGGCAGAGAATCTGGTGTGCTAGTCTTTTCTGTTTATTTTCTATTTGGAATTCTTGCAGAAACTAACTCAGAAATGTTTTAAGAATCAAGATCACATACATTTTGTGATAAATCTTTGGCAAATGAGACAAGGTTAATATAATTGGTTTAATAGAAAATTGCTGTCTTTTTTGATTTACCAGAATATAACAATAATGTAAATACAGGTTTTTAATTCTACTTTGGTATCTTTTCTGTAATTTTTTTTAACAGTACTAGGGACAAAGCCCAGGGGTTCTCTATCATTGGGCTATATCCCCAAACCCTTTTATTTATTTAAATTTTGAAATAGGGTCTTGCTAAGTTAATAAGGCTGGCCTTGAACTTGTAATCCTTCTGCCTCAGTCTCCCCAGTCATGGGATTACAGGTGTGCAACACCATGCCAAGCCCTTGGTCTCTTAAATAGGTTTACTGATCAAATAAACTTGCCTTACTATATGTCTAAGATTATTAAAAATGTAAACTTATGCTTACCCATATCAAATCATTATTCTGATAGACTTTATTTCAACAGAAATTATGCCTTGTCATATGTCATCTTTAAAGATAATTTCTAAAATCTATAGGTAACTTAAAACCTTGGACTGACACAAAGTGGATTTAATTAATAGATACTCATTAGATAGACAGTAAGGTAATATCCCAAGATGGTAGGATAGAACACTGAAATACTGATTACTAACTATAACTTCAGGTTTACATCCTTCTGCTTCTCATTTTTATGAGGCTATCTCTTTGAGGCTATAATGAATGTGCTCATTTCTGCCACTTTGAAAAGCATATTTGAATGATGTGGATAGCTGAGGAAAGCTGGGTTAGGAGTATTTACAAGCTCTGTGAGTCTGCTACAAAATGCTGATATACGACAGCGCACAATTATGCATCCCCCAGTTTTCTCTGTGAAACTGCCGTCAGTTACTTTGGCTAAAAGTTATAATGAATCTGTGGTTTAGACTATATTTAGGAACTATAGTTTCAGAGAAATACAGCTGTGTATTTCTATTTTTTTGAGGAAAATTAAAAATAATTTTGGTCTCCAGACCCATTTGTGTTCTTCAAGTTACTGAGGACGCCAAATAAATAAAACTTTCTGAGATTTCACAGACAGTGCCTGTAAAATTGCAAGGATTTGGCCTTTTCTCTTATAAAAAGAGAAGTCCTAGAAATAATTAGATTTATTTCATATTTTATTATTGATGTGTTACAGAGAAAGGTTGTCAAATCTGAAGAGAGGCTAGTTTAAATGTGCTTGAGAAAAATCTTATTACAAAACAGTCTCAGTGTTGTTTTGTCTGATATTAAGACAAGAGTACACTGTTTTCAATGGTTACAATTTCAGTTATTATTTCATATCAGTTTTATTGTGATGTAATTCACATGCCACACAACTTAACCACTTAAAGTGTACAATTTAATGGTTTACTATGTTCACGCAGTTATGCAAACATCATGACAGTCAATTTTAGAACATATTCATCACCTCAAAAAGAAATTCTGGGGGCTGGGGATGTGGCTCAAGCGGTAGCGCGCTTGCCTGGCATGCGTGCGGCCCGGGTTCGATCCTCAGCACCACATACCAACAAAGATGTTGTGTCCGCCGAGAACTAAAAAATAAATATTAAAAAAAATTCTCTCTCTCTCTCTCTCTCTCTCTCTCTCTCTCTCTCTCTCTCTCTCTCTCTCTCCTCTCTCCTCTTTCACTCTCTCTTTAAAAAAAAAAAAGAAATTCTGTAACCATTAACAATCATCTTTCCTGTTATTGAGCCAGATTTGCCTGTTTTGCACATTTAATATAAGTGAAATATGTGATTTATTTATTTATTTATTTTGGTACTGGGGATTGAACCCAGGGCACTCTACCAAAGAGCTACATCCATAGCCCTTTTTATTTTTTGAGACAGGGTCTAACTAATAGCTTAGCACCTTGCTAAATTGCTGAGGCTGGCCTCAAACTTGTGATTCTCCTGCCTCAGCCTCCCAAGTTGCTGAGATTACAGGAATAATCTCATATGTGATCCTTTGTTACTGATTGTTTTCTCTTAGCACAGCATTTCAAGATTCTATTTTGTGCTATGTATCAGTATTTTATTGCTTGTTATTATCAAATTTTATTCCATTGTATAAATATAACACATTTTATTTATCCATTTATCATTTGATGAGTATTTGGGTTGTTTCCTCTATTTTAACTATTAGGAATACTGGTATTATAGAAATTCACTTATTCAAGTTTTTGTGTGGGCATATGTTTTCATTTTTCTTGTGTATATATCAAGACATAGATTTGCTAGGTCATATGATGAGTCTCTGTTAACTATTTTTACAGCTACTCTGTTTAATTGAGGACTGCCTTCCAAAGTGGCTGCACCAATTTGCATTTCTATCAGCACAGTGAGATGGTTCCAGTTTCTCTACACATTTGCCAACACTTGTCCTTTTTATTATAGGCATACTAATGAGTATGAAATGGCATCATTTTATGACATCAATCACATTTTTATATGTGTATTTTGTTCTTGGAGGAATATTTATTCAAATCCTGTGCCCATTTTGTAATTATGTTACCTATCTTACTGTGTTATAAGAATTTATGTGATTGTGTGGTATTGGGGAATGAATCTAGAACCTTGTATATTCAAGGTAAGCACTCTAATGATGAACTACATCTCCAGGCCCTTTCTATTTTGAGACAGGGTCTTAGTAAATTGACAAGGATGGCCTTGAATTTACAATCCTCCTGCTTTAGGCTCCCATGAATTGGGATTATAGACATGCACCACTGTACCTGGTCAGACTTTATGTACTCTATGTACAAGTATCTTATTAAAAATGGGAGTTAAAAAATATATTCTCTCATTCTGTGGATTATCACTTTCTTGATGGAAATCTTTTGGAGTAAAAGTAGAGTAAAATGCAAATTATCTAAGTTTTCTTTTGTTATTTGAATTTTGTGTTTTGTTTTTTTCTTTGTGTGTGTGTGTGTATGCATGCCAGTGTGTGTGCATGCCCGTGTGTGTGTGTGTGTGTGTGTGTGTGTGTGTGCGTGCCCATGTGTATCTGTATGTTATATCTAAGAAGGCTTGGCCTATTCCAAAGGGATATAAATTTAATCCTTATGTTTTGTTCTAAGAGCTTTATTCCTTTAGTTCTTATATAGATCTGATCCATTGTTGATTAATTTTTATGTGTAGGATATGAGGAATAAGTCCAAATTTATTCTTTTGTATGTGGGAATCCAGTTTTAATATTTGAAAGTAATTTTCATTTTAATCAAATAAGACTATATATTTTTAAGAAACTAAGGTTATAGATTTCATGAAACCAATGCTCACAAGGCCCTATTGGGTACACTGGCCTGAAACTTGACTTATAGGGCTCCCAGTCTTCCAGGTTAGTACAAAAGTTCATTTCCTGGCAAGCCTAAGTATTATATAATATGTGGGGGACTTGAAGAATAAAGGAAGTCATCCAAATTTATAGGAATTGCAGTTAATATGTATTAATGAAGTCTTGCCCATTTTTGGCAGAGGTAGGGGAGTGATCTGGGGAATGAACCCAGAAGCACTCTATAGGATTATAGGTGTGCACAACCATACTTAGCTTCTTACCCTAGTTTTCTAGTCTATGGATAGCATTAATAGATTAAAAAACCTATTCTAAGATACTTTATAAAAATTCCCACATGCAAACTAAGAAAAAATATATAGTAATATACTATTCTTGCTGTGCTTATGTAAATTATCATGACAGATCTACTGACATGAATCTTATTTTGTGATCAAGAATAATCTTTCAAGATTATTCTTATCAAAAAAGGAAAAAATGTGTTTCAATGGAAACTACACATTATCTACATATAGTAAACCCCACAGTATCAGATTCTAGCCTTTTATAATCTTTGAGCTATTTTACAACTCTTTGTAAATGGATAGACATGCACATTCCATCTTGTCTGATTGGGTTTCAATTGACTTTCCTTCCTCCCTACAAGAAAAAAAAATCACATTTTTTTCCATTTACAATCCCATTCCTTTATTCCATAAAAAATGTGAATCTTTTGGCTTTCCTTTGGAACCAGCATAGCATCTATCTGGTTCCCTAATCAAATAAGTGAAGAAAAATTTTTAACACTTTTTTTTCAATCTGTAGGAGAGTCATGATTTTGCGCCCCCCCCCATAAATTACCTTTTCACAACACATTTTAGTGAAATGGAGATGAAATCAGGTAAGAGAAAAACGGATGCAAAAATACAAACATTTTGAATGTATCTCATTTGAACAATTTATAGACAATAAAGCAATGTTTCCAAGTGATTGACTTGCCAGAAGTGACAATGAGAGTGAGACAAAGTTGGGTAAACAGTAAAAAATAGAAAAAGAAATGAAAATGATAAATAGCAGGTGAATAAATGATTAATCTGTAATGGCCTCAAAACCCTAAATTTAAAAAAAAAATTGTTTATTTATTTAGGACCTTGCACATGCTATTCAAGAGATATCTGCAATTAAGCTACTTTTCCAGTCTTACCCTATCCCCCAACTTTTTTTTCCCCATTTTTATTTTGAGAAAAGTTCTTGCTAAATTTCCCAAGCTGGACTGCCATTTGCCATCCTTTTGCTTCAATCTCCTGAGTAGCTAGGATTATAGCCATGTCCCACCATACTCAGCTGGTACTATGTGTTCTTATCTAAGAGACGAGTAAAAACAATGAAAGTGGGCTGCTTTCCAGTGCAGGAAGGAGGTGGCAGCTAGGGTATATTCCTGATTTGACTTAAATACAAGTAACTTTAATTCAAACATTTCTTCTAAATATTTAATCAGTGAAATGCTTGCCCAAGAAAGTGATGATACACGTTCAAGAATATTTCCAGCACAGTGATAAATGTCTATATTTCCAGCCACTCTGGAGGCTGAGGAAAGATTGCAAGTTTGTTTATTTCTAGTACTATTGCAATAGAAAGCTTAAGAACCCTCTAAGTGTCCAATACAAGGAATTGCTGAATAAAATAGTATAAAGATTCATTTTTTTATTTAAAAATAAATACACACACAAAGAGAGTAAGTATCTTATAGGGATGAGACAATGAAAGTCTACTCCAGATTTTTTTTTGTCTTTTGTGTTTTATTTTATTTATAAAAAATTATTGCAATAATATAAGATAATCTTTTTTAAAAAATATTTATTCTTAAGGTTTAGGTAGACACAATATCTTCATTTTATATTTACGTGGTGCTAAGGATCAAACCCAGTGTCTCGTGCATGCTAGGCGAGCACTCTACCTCTGAGCCACAACCCCAGCCCAAGATAGTCTTATCTTTTAAATTTGATGAAGTATCATTTCTGCTCTTCCCTTATTTCAACCCTTTCATATAAACTAACTTATCTTTTCAATTTACCAATCACAGCTTACCAATGGAGGTGGGGAGGGATGTAGAACAGTATTCTGGATTTGACCTGCATGAGGCAGAGAATTTTCATTACTCACTAGTCACTAAAAAGATTTTCTACGGGATGCACACAATATCCAGACAAAGACTTAATAAAGATCTACACATCCTTTTAAACCAGTTATACCATTTATCTAACCAACTAATGAAGGCCTTATGGACTATGAAATATGGTGCATGTGTCTATCTATGTATAATCTTAAGTTTTTGGTTTTTGTTTTGTTCAGTAGCCTTGTTGTACGCCATAGAAAATTATCTGAAATAGAAATTAGGAGAGCATTCAGGAGCAGTGGTTCATGAAGTAATGTAGTAAGTCCAAAAGCAGGAGGACCACAAGTTTGAGGTCACCCTCAGCAACTGAGTGAAACTCTCAACAACTTGGCAAGACCCTGTCTCAAAATAAAAAATAAAAGGGATGGGGATATAGCTCAATGGTAAAGGTAAAGTGTCTCTGGGTTCAATTTCCCAGTACAAAAAAAAAAAAAAGAAAACAGAAAAGAAAATCAAGAAAGCAATCCAATTTATAACAGCATGAAAAATACGTAGGGGGCTGGAGTTGTAGCTCAGTGGTTGGGCACTTGCCTAACTTGTGCGAAGCACTGGGTTTGATTCTCAGCACCACATATGAATAAATAAATTAAATAAAACTCTATCAACAACTTAAAAATATTTTTAAGAAGTACTTAGGAAAAATTTTTGCTAAAGATGTGAAAGATCTCTACAATGAAAATTATAAAACATTGATGAAAAAAACTGGAAAAGACACAAAAAAAGTAAAAAGACACCCAGGTTCCTTATTGTTTTGCTTTTGAGAAGGGAGGTTGTTTTTTTTTTTTTTGGTGTAGGGTCTCAGTATGTTGACCAGGCTGGTCTCAAACTTCTGAGCTCATGTGATCCTTCCACTTAATTTTATTTGGAAATGACTAGATGACTTTTGACTAAAGTGTCCATTGAAGAATTGATAGATGATGTGTGGCTAAATAATCAGAATAGATATCATATAAATAATCACTTATAAATGAATGTAATTAAAACAAAATAATTCAAATAGGATTTGTATGGTTTATAAATCAATGTACTTCTGTGGACTTAATTGATTTCAAAATGTATATGTCTCCTTTTATTTTTTAAAAAAGAGTAATTTAAAGTAGTTTTTCATAGGTGTGCAACATATTATCCTTTTAAGAATTTAGATTTTAAGTTACATTAAAATGCTACAAGAAATGGATTTGACCAGGCAAACAAACCAATGTCATGGTCATTCTCCATAAATGCCATAGCAAATAATACTTAACATTTACCATATTTAGAACAATGAAATTACTTCTGTCAGATGTGCCTCCAAGCAACCCAGTTAGGTAAGTAATGATTATCCTGGTTTAACAGGGGATGATTTGCAGCATTGAGTGAGAAAACGATTGACTCCAAATTACCCCAGGAGTCAGAGTCAGTATGCCAATCAATATCCCTGAGGATAATTCCATAACATCTTCAGTGTTTACAAAGCCATACTTTGGAGTCTTTTATGTACTGAAAACAATTTTAGAGGAAAAAAATACATACATATAAACAGTGGAATGAGTTAGACATCATTACCCTAAGTACATGTATGAAGACACAAACAGTGTGAAAATACTTTGTGTACAACCAGTGACTTGAAAAATTGTGCTTTATAGGTGTAACATGAAATAATTGCATTCTTCCATCATGTATAATAAATTAGAATAAATAAGTAATTTAATAAAGAAAAGATATGTCTCAGCTTATTTAGGCTGCTATGACAAAGAATATATTGAGCAGCTTAAATAAGAAAGATCTATGTCTCACAATTCTGGAGGCTAGGAATTCTAAGACCAGGTTACCAGTGCATTGTTTAGTGAGTCTAATGAGGGCCTACTTCCCGATTCATAGATGGTGACTTCTACTGTGTCCCCACCTAGTGGAAGGGAAAAGTGAGCTGGAGGTATCTCTTTTATAAGGGCATTAACCACATTCATGAAGCTTCTACTCTCATGCCTGATCATATTCTAAGGGACCACCTCTAATACCATCATATTTGGGGTTAGAATGTCAAAATGCAAATTTTGGGAAGGACACATTTAGCCCATCACAAAATCCTTTATTGAGGCTATATGTAGAGACTAGATAACATATTAGTTCTCCACAGTTTCCATCCCAAATTTATTTGCTATTCACTAGACAGGCCTCCCAATTGCTTTCTATTTAACCCAACAAGAGAAAATAGGTGAATTGTAGAACAAAAACATAAAAGGAGATATTTTAAACTTCTTGACAGTGTGGTGCATAGCTTTGTCTTCTGTGGTCTAATTCTCTTCATACCACCTAGGATTGGACTCTGCACATAAAAACAACCTGTGGATATCTAGTAAGGGACTGAGAAGACTGAAATGGGTCATAAAGGAATATTGGAGATTCTATTTCCCAGGAGATCCCCAACAAATATTTATTTGCTTGGAATGAATTATTGGTGGGATGCCCTTGAGGCTAGAATATTAATAGGTAGCATTTTCAGGCTTATTAATTCTAGAGTAAATATTTTTTCCCCTTCATGGTTGGTTATAACATCTAAATAGTTAAATGCTACCTCATCTGATATGGTACTTGTCTACCACCCTCCCTTTTAGAGAAACTGATTTCCAAATAATTTCTCTTGTACATGCATTTTAAAGGTGTGTAATTAACTGGTAACAGGTTGTTAAGTAGCTGATGAGGTGTGAACCAGCCTCTAATTTGTTTTCTTTATTTACAACTTGCCTTGCACTTGAAGATGACAGCATGGTGTTTTTCATTCCCTGCTTACTTCACCAGATTAAAAAGTGATTTGTGAAGCCATTTTTAATTCCTCAAATTCCATTAAAAAGGAATATCCAAGGGAGTCTTAATCAAGACATAATAGACACTAAAATGTGATCACACAACAGCACTTCTAATGTGGCCCTATTTCAGCTGTAATGTTCAGGGTTTGCCTTCAGTTAACTGAACTCAGCCCTAACACTGACCTACAACTTCTAAAATAATGTCATTGCAGTTGGTACTGGGTTTATTGCAAATGTTTGCAGCTAACATATTTTATTGCTTTAGAATTTATCATATCACCCAAAGGGATAATTTGTCACAAAATTATTATTACTGTATTCTCACTAAAATTGTTTGCTTTCCCCTTCAAATTGCCTTGCCTTCTATTTAATAATAAATTTTTAAAGAATCAGATTGAGAAGAAATTAAAAGAAACATAGTGGAATGAGAATTTTTAAAAACACAAGACTAGAATACTGAAGACGCAGCTGAAACAAAAACAGCTAAATGTAGAATCCATATATAACCAAAAGGGATAATTTGGAACCAGGGAGAATATTGAGTTATTGGATGAGTTTGAAATGAAAAATGAAAATAGAACTCTGTCCTTGCATTTTAAAATAATATAACTAAAAGTTAAGCTATAGAAGTTAAGCCACAGAATATATAACAATGTCATGTCCAGAACTTTTCACAACCCCTGGCTAAACAGTTAACCATCACGCTACAAAGCACGGTTGTTAGGAAACTGGCAACATTTTTCTTTCAACCTATGAAAGCCTAAATCTGTATTTATATCTATCTGTTTTTTAATGAAGATATGCCTCAAAGCATCAACTCCAGAAGCCACTGTGGTGATCAGTTAAAAAGCGATAATAGAATACTTACTGAGCTCTTGATTTATGGCAGGCATTTTTTTAAGTGCTCTACGGCATTACCTCATGGAATCTTCATGATGACCCTATGAAGAGGACTATTAGGCTTCTCATTTTATGGACTAGGGAACTGAGGCCCAGATTTATAGTTAAAAGTAACTCCCCTAAGGTTACCTACTGCTTGGGAAATTAAGAACAAAATCTGCTGCCAACTCCAAAACCTCTCCATAAAGATAGGGGAGGAGAAAATAGTTTTGTTATTGAATAAGCACTAAGCTACAATGCGATACCCACCACAGGCACTCTACTAAGAGTTTGCAAAGACGAATCTCATCCTTTTATATAGCCAAACAGTTAACAACATTTCACATGTTTTCAAGATAAGCAATTAGTATTCAAGTAAGAGGACTTAACATTAATATATGTCACATAGCTCATCCTAATGTAACCTGGTATTGTAGTGTTAGCTAACTGAGGTGATCCAGGAAAAAAAAAAAAAAACCAGGCTTATCATATCTTAATGACAGGAGGTAGTTTTGAAACTCAGAGCATGGTATTTACCAAAGTTAGTTCCTACTTTCCCCCAGAAACTGGTAGGTAGGGCTACTAGTTCAAAGAGATAACCCCCAGGTCCCTGAGAAAGGCATTCCTGGGTCATAAAACTGACAGATCTGGTTTCAAAAGATTTATAACTTTAAAAAAATCTTTGTTTTATATATTTATTTTTATGTGATGCTGAGGATTAAACCCAGTGAATCACACATGCTAGGCAAGTGCTCTACCACTGAGCTACAACCCCAGCCCCTTTATACATTTTCAAGAAAGAGGAAAGTACTTAAATTTGGAAGTTTTCTTAAGCAAATGCTTTAAGAGAAAGAAGGAAGAGAGGTCTCCTTATTTTCAACAAGGAGAGTTAACCCTCTTATTTTTATTTTCTTTTTAAAATTTTCAGTGCTGGAGATTGAACCTAGGGCCTTGTGCATAATAAGCATACATTCTACCACTGAGATATACCCCTGATTCTTTAGCCTCTTATTATTAATTTGTATATATCCATATAATAGCTAATAAATGGTGAAGTTATAATTGAAGCCCAGATAGTCCTGCTATAAAGTCTTTTTAAAAAGCCATATAGTATACTAACTACCTTTGTAAGCTTCCTTCTTGGCTTACTGGAGGGAGGGGATGGACTGAGGGAATTCACATATCCACGCAACAAATATTTATTGAGTGCTTATGCATTTTGTTAGGCATTAAGGGTATGATTATGAATAAAATGCACAAGAGTTTTGCTATCATAGCACTCAGTGTTGGGTGGAGATGTTAGGGAGCTCATCAGCCATGAACAAGTGAGTGCAGAAAGGACAATGAAGGCTGTAACCTCCAGGGAGGACATCAGACATATCTATCAAAGAGAGTCTACAGGTCACAGGATAGGGAATCACAGGGAATTATCAGAACAGACAAACATCTGGAAAATGGGAACTGCTCTGCCAAACGTCCCTTAATCATATTTAATTATAACCCTTAAGGGAAGCATCACTTCAAGATCATGTCACACCTTCCTCTTGAGACTAGATCATCATGGCCCTCACAGAGGAAATTACTCAAAACTATACAAAAGGTAATAAATCACTTGGGGCTAGGGTGGGGGGATAGGAAACTAAGGCAAGAATGAAGGACCCCCAGCCTTTAAAAATCCAAGACTCTGTAAGACCCATACCTTTCTCTCTGGAGGCAGTCTGTGCAGAGACTATTTAGAGTATGTTATCTTCATTTCTTACTTTTCTAATAAACTCCTGTCTACTTTGTACAAATCATTTGAAAATTTTCCTGGGGGATCAGTTACTTTGTTTCTGCAGGCCCATCTCCTCTGCAACAGACTCATATTTAAAAAACAACACAGATTGAGGAAAATAAAAAGTACAGGTATTTTGAGAGCATATTATAGAGGGAATTTGAACTAGTTTAGGTGGTCTGGACAGCTATTTAAGTTAAAAACTGGAATTGGTTTTCTTGTTTGGTTTTGGGTTTTTTTTTGTTTTGTTTTTGTACTGGGGATTAAACCCAGGGGCACTTTACCACCAAGTTACATCCCCAGTCCTTTTTATTTTTTATTTTGAGACAGGGTCTCACTAAGTTGCTTAGGGCCTTGCTTAGTTGCCGAGGCTGGCTTTGAATTTGTAATCCTTCTGCCTCAGCCTCCCAAGCCACTGGAGTTATAGGATGTGCCACTATTGTCAGCAAAACTAGAGTTTTTATGGAGAGGAAAAGACGACAACAAAAGGTTGATTTCAGTTTGGAGTACTAAAGAGATTGGGAAAAATAAGATTTTTAAAACATGTATGCCATGTTCTTTGAAGGCTTATTCTCCCAGAGTGAAATGATTTTTTAAATTTTAATTTGATATATGACAGCAGAATATATTACAATTCATATTACACATATAGAACACAAGATTTCATATCTCTGGTTATACACAAAGTAGAGTCACACCATTCATGTCTTCATATACTTAGGGTAATGATATCCATCTCATTCCTCCATGGTGAAATAGTTTTTGATAGCATATATTGAAAGGACATTCGCAGAGTCCACACAAAGTCCAAGGACCACACCACATACCGGAACGTCACGAAAGAGATATGTTGTTGGTAACAGGAGGTACACTGACAAGGCTGTCCCTCCAAGGAAAATAGCAGCCTGTCAGCACTCACAGAGCAGCTTTAGAGCCAAGAGGAATCTCATAAGCTGCTTAGAAGTTTCATCTGGGGTGGGGTTGATAGCAGGCACATCTTCTTATGGGAAGTTAAGCAGCTTTGCCTCAGAATCAAAACTTTGGAACCTCCAGATAAAATGGCTCCTGACCTAAAATGGTGAATCTGATGCCAATATATATATAAAATATACATTTTAATTATCCTTGATTAACTAGACTATCTTACAACCTATAGGGAAAACAGTAGAAAACTAATAACAATGCAAATGTCTCTTGTCTATAGTAATGGGATGATTCTTTTTCACAAAAGAGCAAGTAAAAGCTAAGGCTGTAGCTCAATGGCAGAGCACTTGCTTAGCATGGCACTGGGTTCAATTCTTAGTGCCAAATAAAAATAAACAAAGGCATTCTGTCCAAGTACAATTACAAAAAAGTTATATATATATAATTTTTTATATATACTTTAAATATATATATATTTTATATATATTATATAAAATATATATATATTTAAAGTATAAGTTATCTTGTCTGGAAGAGTTAACAGTTTTTAGAAAATATATATTTTAATTATACATGGGCATAATGCATAATACCTTTATTTTACATATTTATTCTCATGTGGTGCTGAGGATCAAACCTGGTGCCTCACACATGTTAGGCAAGTGCTCCACCACTAAGTTACAATCCCAGCCCTGGTAGAGTTAAAACTGATTTCTAACTTTAAGATAATACCAAAAGATTACATTTTATTGACCTATAGAATATTAGCTAATTTATTTCTATCAAGTTCATTTCAGCATTTCTGGTAGCCTATTTTATATCTGTTATTTAAATATTTCTTTGAACTGGTTTTGTTAGAATACAATGCTGCATAGACATGTGCAAGGAAGATTGGGAAAGGAAATTTTGACCCTGTTCCTAGACTGCCCGCAGCTGACTATTACACCACACAGGGACCCAGGGATCATTTCTTGTGGTCAGAGAGCTCCTTGTCAATATGGAGAAAATGGATATAATATATGCTAGAAAAATTTCCAAGATGGTGAAATTGGCACAGGTATACTAAGCCATGGTGGGAAACTGCAGTGACTGCCCCAAATGCATACTACATGAGAAGGGAGGTTCCCAAACCAGACATAAAACCTGTCCTCTTATAAGACCCCAAGCCAGTTTCAAGGACTGCTCTACATACCTCAGAGTGTTACTTCCATTTCACTAAATAAACTTTTTATGGTTTTCTGTGTCTCTCAACTGAAATCAATCTTTTGGAAAGACAAAAACTGACAAAACCTCTGTGAAGTAACTGTTTTAATATATTATTAGTTTCCTTATTAATTAATGAGTTAAAGAGGCTATTTAATTTGTTTTTTTGATTTTATATTTGGTAAGAGCCATAAGTATACCTGTTAGCTGCCAGGCCTGCATTTTTAGGGGCAGGCTCTTATACTTTACAGGACTGGAGGGGCAATATGCCTTGGAAGTTGGATTTTTATGTGTTTTTTTTTGTTTGTTTGTTTTTTTGCTTTGTTTTGTTTTTCATTTTAATGGAGGCCCTTTGGAGAGACTTACAAGGAACCAAACAAAATCACCAAGTCACTCATTTTTTTTTTTTAGGTGACTTTAAGTTTACTATGCTTTTTATAATACTAAATTCTTGGGATGTGATACTGGTCAAATTTATAATTGTTATATTGTGTGCTTGTATACATGTGTAACCCCAAATCCCATCAGTATGTACAACTACAATACACCAGTAGAAATGTGGAAAAAAGAAAATAAAACACTTCTGACAAATAATACTAAATGCTCCAGCCAGAAGCATTAGTGTCTGCCATTTTTTTTTTAAATGTGATTTATGACCTCAACTGGGCATGCTCAGGGATATCCCCACAGTTGCATGTTTGATGATGAGTTTTTCCTATATGGATATATAAATTTCCTCAAAAAGCCCCTTTCTCTCTTTGCTCACAGGAACACTGCTTTGAAAACTATCCCCAGTTCTCTCCTCACTTGCTACAATAAACTCCCTCCACTATTTTATTTCCTAGTTGCACTTACTGGCTTTGCACTCACCAAGAGGCAAACTCATTGTGTTACATACTTTTTTGAAAATTATAGTCCAGCAATGTGATGTAATTTCTTTTATCAGATGTTCAGATAAGGCTTTTCTGGTTTGACAATAATAAAAACACAGTTGTAACCATGTTTCCATTTTTTCTCCTCTACACAGATGTAACACAAAATTGTCATCAATTTTTCAAACTCTCACTCCAAAAATCCTACTCCAAGAACTTTTATTAAACTTATTTGAATCCTAAATAAATAGCAACTTTAACAGAATTCCTGGGAAAAATGTGAAGCAAAATATATATATATATATGTATATACATATATATATATATATATATAAAATAGAGTATGCATAGAGAAGACTCTAAATTTCCATAAATCCCACTTAGATTTTTAGGTAGTTTTGAGAAAAATATTGACTATTATTTATCTCACATCTATTATTTCCTTTAAATCTCCAGGCACTTTTCCCTCATTTTGAATTTCAGTGCAAATTGGTTCATTGCCTGCTCTCCCCATCTTTTTCCCTTCTAGATCATTCTTCTAATCCCACCCCTCATGGTTTTCTTGAGTCACATTGTATTCTTTCTTACCACTGAACCACATCCCTTGCCTATTTATTTATTTCTGTTTTAAGACAGAGTTTCACTAAATTGCTTAGGGCCTAAGTTGCTAAGGCTGGTCTTGAATTTGTGACTCTCCTGACTCAACCTCCCTATCTCTGGGGTTATAGGTGGGCACCACCTTGCCACACATCACACTGTATTCTTGGGTTCCCTCCCACTAACATTTAAACAAAACAAGGCAAAATTTTAAACAGAGCACAGAAAGTCCAACCCACTTCTTCCATTCTAATTCATTGCTCATTGGAAGAGGAATGAAGTGATCTTATCTTGCTAGTTGGTATTGCTTGGTAAGTGGTGTCATTTTCTGGAATACATCTAGATTTAGGACAAATAGAGCTGCTATTAAGTATGTTAACACTTGGATCACTGTGAAGTTCTGGAATGAAGTGGATAAAAGTAAAACAGAATATATCTTTCTTCATCTGTTCAGGCCACTATTTTGGAGGCTGTGAATCCAAGATCAAGGTGCCAGCAGATTTGGTTTCTGGTGAAGACCTGTTTTATGGTCCATAGAAACCATTGTCTTCTGGCAGTGTCCTCACATGGTGGAAAGGGTCAGGGGTCTCTCTTAGGCTCCTTTTAGAGGACACTAATCCTATTCCACAACTATTTGCTCTCATGATCTAATAACTACCAAAGACCCTGTTTCCTAATTTCACCCCCTTGGGGGCTAGAATTTTAACATACAAAATTATGGGGTTACAAAACATTAAATATATAGCAACTATGAACTATTTACAATAAATCACAATGAAATAAAACATCAAAGAAGTTATAGGAAAGTAATAGAATAAGTAAGAATTTTAAAATATCTTGTATCAATCAGCAGTGCCGATCAATAATAATTAACCGTGGCAGTTAGAGATATTAACTTTAAAATAACATTGGAATATTAAATATTGCAATGTTATCTATTTAAAATGACTTTCCTTTAAAATTTGAATTTGATATCACCTCTATAGTTTAACATCTTTCACATAGCTTCCCGTATTTTAGATAAATAACAAACTTTAAAATCTTGAGGCACCCTATTCTTTCAGCTTTATCTTGTAGCCATTGCCCTTGCTCATGATTTGAAGAATGGAAGGATGAGGAGGAGGAGGGTAAAAGATACTTTGTCAGCATACAGCACTTGCAGATCCTGTCTCCTTCCAGGATAGCATTAGAATTGGCTAAGCCTATATATGCAGACATAAATTCCTTAAGTAACAAAATGCTTAATTTGCTTTTGAGGAGAAGCCTCCAGAATTCACTTAAAGATGCTTTGAAACTGGCTTTTCAAGAATGCATGTGCACAGAAGCAGCCAGCTCATCTTGTCCTTGATCTTTTGACATCACAAATTCAAAATCTTCTCTTAGAATGTGTCGGGCTCCCCTCCACCCCCTGCCCCCGCAAGAAGTGCACATCCTGTAAAGGGACATGGTGTCTATATACACTGGTATGAAAGAACCAAGACTTTCCCCTTCTCACTACCCAGTCAGTAAGCACAGTCTCCTTTTTCTCTTTTTATAAATTCTCCTGATACCAACTGATTTCTTGATGGTCAGCTCACAATTAAAGAATCCCATGCCTAGTATTGACTTCTAATACCTGGCTTTGAAATGAACCCTGTTTTCAAAGGATAATCATTTATTTATCTTTAATAAAAAGAAATTCACTTTGGACACACTTTAATATAAATTCATTAATTAGGCACCATCTAATTTCTTATTAATTTTTATAATTAATTCTTATTTTCTTATTAATTTCCAATTTCATAAGAGGCTTTGTTTCTGCCTCCACATGCCAGGCAACCGGGAGTGGAAGTCAAGGATACCACTCCCTACCAATCCCCACTATGGAGAAATTGCAGACAATGTGTGTGTGTGTGTGTGGTTGGGGAAGAATTATATGATGTGGGTGAGTCAAAAAACTGCTGTACCCCAACCTGATATGGCTTGCTAGAAAATGAATTCCACTATTAAGAATTTCTAATCTAGGGGTTGGGGTTGTGGCTCAGTGGTAGAGCGCTCGCCTATCACGTGTGAGGCCCTGGGTTTGATCCTTAGTGCCACATAAGAAATAAAATAAAGGTATTGTGTCCATCTACAACTAAAAAATGAATATTAAAAAAGAATTTCTAATCTACTAAAATAAAACCTGAAATAAGATTAAGACCTGAATTTGGGATATGGGGATTGGTGAGAAAAGATGGAAAAGGCTATAAGATTGGATGTTGTTCAGAGATAATAAACTTGGACAGGACATCAAAACAGGGGGATTGATGAACCCTAGAACCTGGGAAAGGAGAGGTGATTGGTGGTGTGTATGCAAAAAGAAGGCATACAGAGTACTCAAGATAAACTTAGTCCACTCTTTTTACCAGAGCCAGGAGTGCTCTGAACCTGGGGGAGAGAGGTTCTTTGAACATAATGGGGAAAAGCCTGTATCTGAAAGTATTTGCTGAGAAGGATGGTCCACAGACTTTCCCTGACTGCTCAAAATAGTTCAAGAACCTGTGAGGCTTAGCCCTTTTCTTGTTATTAGTACTTTCCATACTATGTTTTCCTTATCAATGATCTTTCTAAAAAACTTTTCCAATTTATTCTTTTGACAAAACTTTTATATCTTTGCAGATCTCTGATACTATTTTTAAATATATACTCCTCATGAAGTCTGTCCTATTTTTCAGGGACTTTGAAGGAATGGGCTACTTAGAGAAAAATATCTGTAGTATAAGGTACAACTAAAGACAAGACCCCTACTTCAGCTTAGAATATCATGGTGGATTTGCTGAGAGCATTTATGGTGCATTTAAAATCTGCAAAATATTTAACTAAGACACTCACCAGTTTTTGCCACCATGCCAGAGAAGAATGAAAAAGAAAAAAAATGAAGGTATTATAAGCATGATGGTGTGTTATGCTGCTGCCTTTTCTCTCAGGCTATTCAATACCAACCAACTTCAGTTCATCTTTTCCCAGGAAGGATTGTTTGTAAATTGCATTAGGATGATTCTGGATTCTCAGAAAGGCTGGTCTGTCTGGACTCCTAGAGGCAGCTAGAGAAGCTCTTGTTTTTAATGTCATGATAGTTTCTTATTTATTTAATATGTCGGTCAAAGTGGGAAATGGCTAGATATTTGG
The DNA here is from genome assembly GCF_052094955.1 of Ictidomys tridecemlineatus. Classification (NCBI taxonomy): domain Eukaryota; kingdom Metazoa; phylum Chordata; class Mammalia; order Rodentia; family Sciuridae; genus Ictidomys; species Ictidomys tridecemlineatus. Next base: position 161,575,731 of record NC_135478.1, on the reverse strand, counting down.
ACATACAGCAGTATACAGTAACATCTCTTTTTGTGTGAAGGACTTTAAAAGGGAGAGTACCTTGAAGTGCCTGATTTGGAGAAAGAGGTGTGTGTGTCTGTCATCAAGAGCTCTTAACTGTGTGCTTAACATTCTGCTGCAGATGTTTTTTAAGCATTCTACTCCATATTATTCCAGTTGTGTAGTTTCAGATTTTAATGGAAACAGTATAGTTCAAAATATATTCAAGTGCTCACTTCAGCAATACAAATACTAAAACTGAAATGATACAGAGATGATTAGCATGGCTCCTGTGCAAGGATGATATGCAAGTTTGTAAAGCATTCCACATTTGAAAAAATATTAAAAGTATTTTAGTGATTACAGAGCAGTCTAAATTCTATTTATCTCTACATTTTGGAAATGCTAGAAAAAAATAATTTATTCTCTACAAGACTGTTTCACACTCTGTCAAGAATGTTCAAGAAGAAAGAATACAGTTTCCATTTGTTTCTAAACAATCAAATAAGGGCTGTTCACTTATTTTGTTGTCAAATACAAAAAACCAAATATACTGTGCTTAAAAAAAAAGTCAATGCAATGCAAAGTGCTTTTAGGTCTAGCTACCATTTTTTACACTTTCCTAAACCCTTTCATACTTAATTTTTAATACCTATCCTAAGATATAAATCTTACTTGAGAATATAATAAATCTCCACTATTCAGGTTGTTTAGTCTATTGTTATTTTGCTTTATTTATTGGCAGGTGGCTACAATTTGAAGAAAGTTTAAGAATTTAAAACACTCTGAAAGAAAGGCAATTAAATTTCTCCTCTCTAGTATTTCATTAACTCCTTCAGGCTAACAGAATCCTATTTTCTAGATTACCTTTTTCTAGTAGACACCCCCCAGACCCCATAACAGAGGTTACAGTGACATTTCAGGGAATAAACTGAACACTGAGGATCACTGTTGAAAGTGTACAAAAATCAATCAAGAAATCACTCACTTAAGAGTAGTCAGGTTCAAATGACAAATTTGAGCCAAAGCCTACTGGTACGAAATCAGGAGATTGCTCTCTTTTGAGAAGGGTATGATTTTTTTTTTTTTCCCCAGAACAACTTGATATGGTGTATCAATTTACTTTATTATAAAAGTAGAATTGTTTATCTAAAGTTCCTGAGTATCAGGAAAGTTTTGTATCCTGCATTATTATTACAAAGTGATGTAAATATTATATTTCAAAGTTTTGAGTTTGCTGGGATTAAGTGGAGGGTAAGAGTGCTCAGAATAATTAGTTGTCACTTTTAACTAGCCGGACTGGGCTTAGTTGCAGTTTGGGGACTTTATGAATTTTCTGGACTGGAAATTAAAATTTTTGGAGTGGGGCTGGAGATGTAGCTCAGTAGAAATCATGTGTTTATCATATGCAGTACCTTGGGTTCAAATTCTAGCACCATATTTTTTAAAAAAGGAATTAAGAAGAAGAAGAAAAAGATAGAAGAATGTTGATAGAAAGGCCCAGCCACCTAGCTTAACAGACAAAATAATTAGAATAGTGAACCTTTGTTAGCTTGCTAATGACTACTCTCTTTCAAAACCATCAAAATCTTTCCCTTGGCCATCTCCATGAAAGTGTTCTGTCACTTGGGAGAAGTATCCATCTCCTTTAGAGAGAATCTCTCTAATAGAGAAGATAAGTAATTTTAAAAATCCTTTCCAAACAAGAGGATTTTATTGGGTTTTATTTTCTACAGTTTCCATTTCAAAAAATGATAACATTTTGGTGGTGTTTGTTTAAATATAAAATAATAATGTTGAATATATATATATATTTTTTTTTTCTAAAATCCCCTTCTCATCATCACATAAAACAGAAGATAAATACTTCTCTACCAACTGACATTAGAGTCTAAAATTGGCATTTAATATGTTCAAATTTTGGACTAAGGCAATAGGATCCTGTTCCAATGTAACTGAACTATTGGTACTTCTATAGTTCATTAGATTGTCCAAATCCTTAACATTGAAGATGGGAACCAAAATACATTTAAGGTTCAGAGCAGCCTTAGAGAAGGCAGCACTGAAATGAGTCCCAGGCAGTTATGGGAAGAGGGACTGGGGTGCCCTCCAAAAGAGAGGGAGAGCTTGTATCTCCTTTGATTTTACAGCTATGGCATTTATGCAATGCCTTGAAGGATTAACTGGGTTAAATGTGACAGGCTTTTCTAATTGTCCCTGGGGGCTCCAGAATATGTCATCTGAGATGGAATAAGAAGAGCTAGCTGATCTGAATTTACAAATTGCCAAAGATCTAGCTGGCTCTTTTCTGAGCTGTTGGATATGTCTAAGTCAGTTTTCTGGCAGCTATGTAGCATGAAAGGCTGACTACCATTTTTGCCAGCATATTTACTGTCTTCCTCTTAAAAGATTTCCAAACATCCTCTAGGGTAGAGAAATGACATAGTATACATCATAATGTAGAGATTTCGCTGTAGACTCTCCCCATAATTCTTTTTGGTTCCAGGGATTGAACCCAGTATCGCTTAACCACTGAGCCACATCCCCAGCCTTTTGTATCTTTTTATTTAGAGACAGGTCTTGCTGAGTTTGCTAAGTGCCTTGCAAAGTTGCTGAGGCTGGCTTTGAACTTGAGATCCTCCTTCCTCAGCCTCCCAAGTCACTAGGATTATAGCTATGTACTACCATGCTCGGCTTTTTCCCCATAATTCTTTTGCATTCTACTTTCATAATACACTTTGAAAAGTTTAAAACCATACTATTAAAATCAAATAATATTCTGACATTGATTTTTAGTTTTTAAGGTAATATATTCTCATACAACATAAATCTTGACTTTAAAATATTGAAAATCCATGTTTAACAGAAAAACAAAATTTTATAATAAAATAACAGCATCAAAAGGTTAAATAAGTTTTTGAAATAAGATCATGTACCAAATGAAAAAGTGGCTATTGTCAGGGAGAAAAACATGGGAGAATATTTTCAAAAGGGTCTCAAAGAACAATTTTTCTCAGCATATAATTTCTTGTATCAGTATTTAAATGATTAGTTTCTTTCCAGGAATATTTAAACTAAAAGTCATAATGGCCAATAATAACAATAAAAAGCCCAAATCCAAACCAAAGAAAATAGATAGCTTCAACATCTCATTTTCTGAGAACTGGCTGTGTACAAAACACTGTACTAAGAAAACTACACAGATTATCTGACTTTATGCTTATAACCATTAACTACTACTACTACTTCTTCATCACACCTTCATCATCATCTACTCTGGTAAAGATGTCTACATTTTCTTAAAGCCTGAGATTCTATATTTAAACTTGTTTCTGCTAGATAGAAGGAAAAATTCTTAGCAAGGGTGATTCATGTGAAATTAGTTACACAGTGTTTTTGAGTAGAAACGGTTCTAACATTTATGAACTTCATAGAATCACAAATACAAAAGAAATAATAAAATAAATTGGAATAAGCAAAATGAAAGAAAACAGCAAATTTAGCAAAACTCTAAGAAAGCATCAATAGAAAAGATCCAAAAAGAAAAATTTAACCAAATAACTGAATGTTTTAATCAACTTTTTTGTGGCTGTGACTAAAAAATCTGACAAGAACAATTTCAGAGGAGGAAAAGTTGATTTGGGGCTCAGAGTTTCAGAGGTCTTAGTCCACAGAAGGTCAACTCCATTGTTTTTGGCCAGAGATGAGGAAGAAATCCTTGTGGAAGGGTGTGGCAGAGGAAAGCAGCTCAGAACCTTGCACCAGGAAGCAGAGAGACTACTCTGCTCAACAAGAACAAAATATATTCCCCAAAGGCACACTCCCAGTGACCTACCTCCTCTAGCCACACCTACCTGCCTACAGTTACCATCCAATTAATCCCTATCAGGGGATTGTACTGATAAGGTTAAAGGCTCTTATAACCCAATCATTTCACCTCTAAACTTTCTTGCCTTGTCTTAGACATAAGCTTTTGGGGGATACCTTGCATCTAAAACACACACTAGGTTACTAGAAAGAAGACTATGAAAGCAACAGAGTGATCTGAAGTGATTATTTCAAATATCTCAAAGTTATTTCAGTGCAGGCATGTTTTCATTCACTAATTTAATCAGTGAACATTTATTATTAGGTCTGAGGATGTAAGGAAGGAAAGATACAATTTCCACCTTCTTTGAGCTTACTGGCCCTGGAAATATAGACACACAAGAAAACAACTGCTTTTAAAAAGCCAAATCAAACAGAAAAACTATTCCTGAGAAAGTCTGGGACGTTTTTAGAGAAGCAGCATCCAGGTAGCATCTGGGATAGAGGAAGTACCATATGCCAAGTCACTGAGGAATGTAACAGCAGGGTTAGAAACTAACGTGCAGCTATGTCGATGCAGTAGAAAGCAAGAGGCAAGAACTGTGGGAGCAAGAGGGGACGAGGCTGGATAAGAGATGATGCTTAATATGGCAACATGGGGCCAGATCATGAAGGGTCTTTATCATGCCAGGGAATTGAAATATTTAATCTGTGAATGGTAGAGAGCCATCAAGAATTTTGAATGGGAATATGACACAATCAGATTTATATTGAATAAATATCCTGAGTCCTTACACTCTGTTGGCAGTAGGATGACTATAGCTAACAATACAATTCAAAAAAATTCTGTATTTTAAATAGCTAGAAGAGATAATTTTGACTATTCTTACAGAAAATAAATGACAAAAATTTAAGCTATTGGATATACTAATTATCCTGATTCAATCATTACACAATACATACAGGTATCACACTATAACATCATACCCTATAAAGATGTACAATTATGATATGTCAACAAAGTTTTTGAAAAATAACCTGTGAAGGAGCTAGGGGTATGGCTCAGTGGTATATCATTTGCCTTGTATCTACAAGGCCTTAGATTTGGTGTCTAGTACACAAAAATCCTCTGGAAGATGGGTGGAATTGAAATAATCTTGGTCATAGATGATGAGACCCTTGTGAGCTACACCAATTGTGCTGGTAAGCTTGGAGATATCACTTTCCAGAGGAAGAGTCAACAGGTTTTAGCCATTGATTGGAGGGAAGAGAGGCACAGGGAGAAATTTATGATGTCACCAAAATTACTGGCCTGGGCACATGGGTATCTATTAGTATCATTCTTTGAAGTAGAAATAAATGAAAGGAGATATCTCTTTCACGTGTTCTCTATCTTATCAGACCTAACAGACCTATTTCTTCTTTTTTCTTTTGTGTATGTTTATATGTGCAACCCTGCTGAGTATCAAACCCCAGGTCTGACTTGAAAAGGTTAAATATGTGCTTTACCATTGAGCTACATTCCCAGACCCCCCCCCCGCACACACACATGCACGAATATTCCCTTGACTATTCTGAAAAATGTATAGATAATATAACCAACACACACATATATGTATATGTGTGTGTGTGTGTGTGTGTGTGTGTGTATACATTTAAAAACTTGAATACAATGGCTCAATATTAAGATAAAGTGTATATAAAAGGAAAGAAATTGTGGACAAAAAAAAATCTTTATCAATGAATTTTCAGGCATAACTAATGATGTAGGCAGATGTTTGGGCTTATATGTAAAGTCATTGTCAGTGACTCTACCATACATGCAAACCAACATGCCACCACGATAACATGCCATAAAATCTTGGAAGAGAGCTCATTTTGGTTGCAGTATTGGAGAAGGCTTCATGAAGCTGAAGACGTTTCAATGCAGCTTTCAAAGGAGGATAAGCATTTTGAAAGGTAGAACTAGAGGGAAAAGGATATTTCCATTATAGAGAAAAGCACAGAGAGAAAGGAAATACAAGGTGAACTTCAGCTTTGGCCATGGTGGAGGCTGCATAGAGTTGGTGTAGAAAGCTGCAGAATTAAGTAGTGGCTGGTGTGAAGTATGTGCTGAAAGTCTACCAAAGAGTTTAGGTTTTACTAATCCTAGTTGAATTTATAGCTAGTATTGGTGAATTATTTACATTAATCATCATTATGCACAATTTTGTTTTGCCATAAATATCAAACAGAACCCCTTTAGGGTAGCCCTGCCCAAATGTACAAACAAATGAGATTTTATTGTCCAAATTGATAAAGCTGCATTAAAGAGAATTTGAAAATAATGAGTAGATTTAAAAATAGCTTTTCAGGGGCTACAGTTGTAGCTCAGTGGTAGAGCACTTGCCCAGCATGTGTGAGGCACTGGGTTCCATCCTCAGGACCACATAAAAATAAATAAGATTGTTTATTTTATGTTGTCCTGAGGATGGAACCCAGTGCCTCACACGTGGAAAGCAAGTGTTCTGTCACTGAGCCACAACCCCAGCCCTAAGTTTAATAAAAAAAAAATAGTTTTTCACATAATGTTTTAAGTGAAAGGATCAAGTCTTTTGTGTTTTTCTTCTGGAAAATAATGTGGGAAGAGGGCATTTATGATCACTGCTGTCAGTGATAGCAAGAGAAGAGTAAAACTCATGTAGATGATAATGTCAGACTGAGAAGAAAATGAATTCCGCTAGACAATTTTCTAAGACACAGCCCATGTTAATATTCTATCTTTTAAGACACATAGACCAATGGTATAGAAGACACAAAGACAAACACACATCCGATTCTTGACGAAGGTGCCAAAAACATACATGGGCGAAAAGACAGCCTTTTTAACAAATGGTGTGGGAAAACTGGCTATCCACACGTAGAAGAATGAAACTAGATCCTTTTCTCTCACACTGCACAAAAGTCAGTTCAAAATGGATCAGAGACCTAGGTAGGAATTAGACCAGAAACTATGCAATTCTTTGAATAAAACATAGGGCCAACACTCCAGCATATATGCACAGGCAAAGAATTTCTCAGGGCGAATCTACTGAGTTAATAAATGGGATAGCACCAAATTAAAAAGCTTCTGCACAGCAAAGGAAAAATTAGGAATGTGAAGCAAGAACCTACAGAATGGGAGAAAATCTTTGCTTGATACTGAAAGAAGATTAAAAGAACTAAAAAAAACTTAACACATTCCCCCAAATCAAATAACCCAATTAATAAATGGGCAAAAAATTAAACAGACACTTCTCAAAAGAAGAAATACAAATGGGTAACACACATACATGAAAAAAATGTTCAACATCATTAGCATTTAAGGAAATGCAAATCAAAACTACACTGAGATTTCTTGTCTTACTCCAGTCAGAATGGCTGAACAATAATAAATGCTGGAGAAGATGTGGAGAAAAAAGAACACTTTATACTGTTGTGGGATTATAAATTAATACAACTTCTATGGAAATCAAAAGACTAGGCATGGAATCACCATAGAACCTAGCCATACCATCCCCTGGTATTTGTCCTAAAGAGTAGCATATGCATAACCATGTTTATGGCCACATAATTCACAATAGCCAAACTATGGAACCAACTAGGTATCCATCAATGCATGAATGGATAAAGAAAATGTAGTGTGTATTTAATATATCTATGTATATATATGTATGTATGTATATAAATGAAATTATTCCATTTTCAGGAAAATGGATAGAACTACAGACTATCCATTATGTTAAGCAAAAATAAGCCAGACTCAGAATGTCAATGGTCATATGTTTTCTCTCAGATGTAGAAACTAGAGAGGAAAAAGGAAAGGGGGGTTGGCAGGGATTTCATGAAAATCTAAGGGAGATCAGTAGAGAAAAGGGACCAGGGGATGGATGCAGGGGGATGGGGAAAGAGCTGGGAGTGATTTTGTCAAATTATATTATTATATTGAGTGCATGTATAAATATGCAACAATAAATCCCATCATTATGTACCATAATGCACCAATAAAAATTTTGAAAGAAAAATTCTATTCTTTTAATAACAGAAGTTTCCTTTTTAAAGTTTAAAGCTATATAGTATTTAAATAACACTGAGAAGTTTGTTAATTATCCTAGCTGAAAACAGAAGTTCCAAACAACATTCTTTTGAGAAAAATAATCTTTATTTTATTTCATTTTAGCCTGAAATGTCTCGGGGGTTTTCAAAGCCATTTATACCTTCTCATCAATTGTCCATTTGGTAAAGCAGCTAGCCTAGAGGATTCAGGAGTAGGACCGCATAAACTACTTCCACAAATTTTAAATCTCATAAATAACTGAGATACAGTTGATGGTTGCTAGGTTGCAGTCAAATTCCATTTCATTCTATCCCATTATAATGTAATTTAGGTTTGCTTGGTTGTTGTTTTTTGCTTCTTTTTAATCCAACAGGGAAAAGCTTCTGATGATTGAACTGCCATATTTAATAGTACCAATTCTAAGCCAATGATTTTGAGGTATTTCATGCCATTTCTTTTCATATCTTCAAACTAAAGAATGTATAGGATTCCCAAACTACCCACACCACTGATAAAAGAAAAAGAACGGAAGTGAGTATGGCCTGAAATTTGGTCCCAAAGTTACTCAGATTCAAGACATCTAGTGCAGAGGGCACTCAACTAAGTTAAATCAGTTTCTCAAGTTGAAATCTACCAGGTGTGAATTAAGAGTCAAAACTAAAATATTATAGCACCTTATCCTAGAGCCCAAGAAAACCAGGAGGGTTCCACATTTAGATGTCAACTCTCATTGTTGGTATCTAGAGTAAGAATCTGTAATCTACAGGAAGCAAACCATAGACTATAGCTGCTGGACTATATCCAGCCAGTCATCTGTTTTGTAAATAACATTTTGTTGGAACAAAGTCATTCTCATTCATTTTATAGCATCTATGGCTGTCTTTACCCTAAAAACAAGAGAATTAAGTAGCTACAAAAAAGACTGGTCTAAAATATCTACTGCCCAGCCTTCTGTATGCTGACCCTTGCTCTAGAATATTATACTGAGAAGCCTCCTTTAGCCTCAAAAGGAAAAAAATACTTCTGAAATGATATACACATGCACACACACATATGGGAATATATGTATAAATTCACGGAGTAGGAATTCTATGCATTTATCAGCCTTTGCTTTATCCCTATCCCAGAATTGAAAGCAGAGTGATAGGAAATGAAAAGATGTAAAATAGAAAATTCAGCATTAAAACCAAAGCCTCAGTATTTCTACCAGCAAGGGAAAGGGATTGAATAGTATTTCAAAGGAGTTATTGTCATGGATTCAGGAAGTGATATTAGAGAAAAGAGATGCATTATTACTGGGGTTGATCAAAAACTTGTAAATTCAGCTGGGCATGGTGGTGCACTCCTGTAATCTCGTGGGAGGGATTTGGGAGGCTGAGGCAGGAAGATGGCAAGTTGGAGGCCAGACTGGGCAACTTAGTGAGACTCTGTCTAAAAATAAAAAGTAAAAAAGGGTTGGGGATAGAACTCAGTTGTAGAACATCCCTGTGTTCTATCCCCAGTCTCACAAAAGAAGCAAATCTTGCAAGTCCAAAGTCGATCAAAGTTAAAGAAACACAGCACAGTGGTAGGAAAGAATTCACCTTCCTTTGAAAAAGTATGTTCACATACATACACATGTATTCACATACTCAGTTCTCCCCATCACAAAGCTACTGATCTCCTAGGCATAATGATACCACTTCTTCAAAGTAAAATACTGGAGGCAGAACGGGTATGCAAAGACAATCTTTTTTTTATTTTTTAATTCTAATTTGTTATATATGACAGCAGAATACATTACAATTCATATTATACATATAGAGCACAATTTTTCATATCTCTGGTTGTACACAAATTTCAAGTCACTGATTGTACATAAAAGTATTTTCACACCATTTGTGTCTTCATACATGTACTTAGGGTAATGATGTCCATCTCATTTCATCATCTTTTTTACCCCCATGCCCCCTCTCTTCCCCTCCCATCCCTTTGCCCTATCTAGAGTTTGTCTAATCCTCCCATGCCATGCTCCGCCCTCAACTCCATTATGAATCAGCATCCTTCAGAAAAAATATTCAGCCTTTGGTTTTTGAGGATTGGCTTACTTTGCTTAGCTTTATATTCTCCAACTCCAATCATTTACCTGCAAATACCATGATTTTATTCTCTTTTAATGCTGAATAGTGTTGTGTATGTGTTCCACATTTTTTTATCCATTCATCAACTGAAGAGCATCTAGGTTAGTTCCACAGTTTAGCTTTTGTGAATTGTGCTTCTATAAACATTGATGTGACTGTGTCCCTGTAGTATGCTATTTTTAAGTCCTCTGTGTACAGACATATATTTGTTGATTGAGGGGCAGGATAGCTGGGTCAAATGACGGTTCCATTCTAAGTGCCCAAAGAATCTCCATACTGCCTTCCACATTGGTTGCACCAATTTGCAGTCCCACAAGCAATGTATGAGTGTGCCTTTTCCTCCACATCCTTGTCAACACTTATTGTTGTTTGCATTCTTGATAGCTGCCATTCTGATTGGAGCGAGATGAAATCTTGGAGTAGTTTAGATTTGCATTCCTCTAATTGCTAGAGATGATGAGCATTTTTTCATATATTTGTTGATTGATTGTATATCCTCTTCTGACAACTGTCTGTTCAGTTCCTTGGCCCATTTATTGATTTTTTTTATTGGTGTTAAGGTTTTTGAGTGCTTTATATATCCTAGAGATTGGTGCTGTATCTGATGTGCTTGTGGTAAAGATGTGCTCTTTATTCACTTCACTGATTGTTTCTTCTACTGAGAGGAAAGTGTAAACAGTGTGAAGTGAAAGCAGTATTAAGTATGATAGGAAATGAAAGCTTTTTAGTTTGAATCCATTCCATTTATTGATTCTTTATTCTAATTCTTGTGCTATAGTAGTCTTATCAAGGAAGTCAAGGCCTAATCTGACATGACGGAGATTTGGACCTACTTTTTCTTCTAACAGGTGCAGTATTTCTGGTTTAATTCCTAGGTGCTTGAAACAATGGCCAGAGCAATTAGACAGATGAAAGAAATTAAAGGGATATGGATAAGTAAAGAAGAACTCAGATTAGCACTATTTGCTGACAATATGATTCTATACCTAGAAGACTCCAAAAATTCCACCAGAAAACTTCTAGAACTAGTAAATGAATTCAGCAAAGTAAAAGGATATAAAATCAACACTCATAAATCAAAGGCAGAACACTAAAGAAAGAAATTGAATCAGTATGTATTTCTAAAATGAAAGGACTTCACTAAAAAAGAAAGAATGCCATTATTGAGATCTAAAATTTAATAATAAAGTATGATCATAATTTTATTTTAAATTATGCACAACCAAAACCAAAAAACAATATATATATATAAATTATTAATTGAGTGCTGGGATTGTACCTTTATTTTTTTTTCATTTTTTAATAGTATTCATTAATAAGACAGTATGGAGTGGGCCAAGGTTTGTGACTCAGTGTTAGAGCACTTGCTTGGCATGCATGAGGCACTGGTTCAATCGTGGAAACACATAAAAATAAAGAACAAAAAAAGATAGTATGGAGTAATAGTGAATCTAAAAGATGAGGTTCTTTTTTCTAGTTTAAATAGTACTCTGTATGCCAATTGATTAACAATTATCATGTATTTTAATGAAATATAAGCACAACTTTTAAGAATAAAGGAAAAATGGAGAGAAAAAAAAAAAAGAAAGAAAGAAATTGAAGATCTTAGAAGATGAAAAGCAGAATTAATATTGTCAAAATGACCATACTACCAAAAGCACTATACAGATTTAGTGCAATTCCAATCAAAATCCCAATGACATTCCTCATAGAAATAGAAAAGGCAGTCATGAAATTCATCTGGAAAAATAAGAGAACCAGAATAGCTAACGCAATCCTAAACAAGAAGAATAAAGTAAGTAACATCACTATACCAGACCAAACTATACTACAGAGCAATAGTAACAAAAACAGGATGGTATTGGCACCAAAATAGACTTGTCCAGAATAGAGATGGTACAGAATAGAGAACACAGAGACAAACCCAAACAACTACAGTTATCTTATATTAGACAAAGGCACCAAAAACATATATTGGAGAAAAGATAGCCCCTTCAATAAATGGTGGTAAGAAAACTGGAAATCCATATGCAATAAAATAAAATTAAATCCCTATCTCTCACCATGCACAAAACTCAACTCAAAGTGGATCAAGGCAATCTTTATCTAGTAGTCAGTTGCTATTTGTCTGAAATGAGAGTAACTGAACAAAGTAAATATATTCACTGTTCCCTGGATCCCAGAGCATTTTCTTGGACCCCATTGCAGAGAGTGGGCTGTGCCCTACTCTCACTTACTCCATGATACATGTTACAGTAGTTTTCAGGCTATCGCTAGTTGCATTTTATTTATTTATTTTTAAGTATCTGGTTTTTTCGGTGTAGATGGACACAACACAATGCCTTTATTTTTATGTGGTGCTGAAGATCGAACCCGGGTCCCACCCGTGCTAGGCGAGTGCTCTACCGCTGAGCCACAATCCCAGCCCCTAGTTCCATTTTATAAAGCAATAGTTCACTATGGACTGTTTCACTTTGAGCACAAGCACCAAGGTAGAATTATCCCGTACGCTGTTTGTACAAGTAAACAATCACCATTTGCACAACCACCTTTAACAGAACCATAACATAAACTGATAAATTGTGCTAGTAAATAATGGCCACCTGTGAACTCATCAAATTAAAACAGTAGCACATGAATTCATGGGCATACGAGCCCTATAATCTGAAAAACCAAGCCCATGAGCTTATCAAACACACCAGATCATTGGATGAAGCAACCGCCTCACCTGAGACCCATAAAAGAGGAGCACCTCAAGACTGTTGTAGGCCCACACACCAATCTGTCATCAAACCCAGTGAACACGTCACAGATTCCAAAGGTGAGAAATATCTAACTCAGTTCCTGGGCTTCAGCTCAACTCCCTCTTGTCATGGGCCTGCTTGATGTGGCTCACTTTAAAACTGTCTGCCATCTGGACTCTGATCTAGAATAAGTTCTACGCTCTGACACTCTGAGCACTGAACAAGTTCTTTGTCTAGTCCAGCTGGTCAGTAATCTTATCTGACCACCTAGAGTGACTCTGCATTTATATCTGCTCTTAGTAAGGCTTCCTAGAACCCTGTGGTTATCTTCATTCTCTCTTAGCCTTTCTGGAACCTATATTTATCAATGTGTAAAATGTGATATGTGACTTATATGTTGTAGATATTAGCAATTAAGAGTGGAATAAAAGAAACCCACAGGATTGCCTGTCCTATGGCTACCAGGTAACATATGAATCCTTAGTGAATTGTAAAGATGATAGTGGTGTAGCTTGTGAATCATAATTATTATTTAATAAATTCTGATATTGTGGAAAGACACGAGTGTTTGGGCTACGTTAATGCATACCTTGCTCAAGACAATCATACTTTCAAAACACAACCTAAAAAAAGACAATCCAAAAGTGTCTGAAGACTTTCAGAATATCTTAGAGCTGTTTGTCAGTTGAAATGCAAGATCAAATGCTATTTGTCAGTGGAAAGATACAAATGATTCATTGATAAGCAAATTAACAAAATAAGAGCTGCTGAGTAGCTAACAACATGCCTTGAGGAAGAAATCAGGCGATAAGCTTAATTTCTTTATTTGGCATACTGACAAAAGGGAAGCAATAGATGTAATATATCCAGTCTTCAGTAAGCCTTTTGATACCATTTCACATGACATTTCTTTTCAACAAGCTGTTAATACATAGCTTGGATCACAGTGCTGTCAAGTGGCTGAAGAGTTGCAATCAAAGAGTAGCTATCAGTGACTTCTTGTCATCCTGAGGACATTTATCAAGGGGTGTCCATCCATAAGGGCTGGTTGTGGGCCAGAGTTATCCACAGGGTGATGGAAGGGAGAGCAAGTTCAATAAATTTGCTGATAACACCAATCTGGAACAGCTGCTTACACCTGGCAAGACAGGAATAGCTTTCAATGACCTTGATTAAGTCGGGCTGGTAGAGTGAGACAGAGCCAGGATGCCAGGCCAAGACACAGTGGATTATGCAGGAAGTCTTATAGTATGTTGCAGCAAAATTCGGCTGTGTTTTATTTTCATTTTTTTTCTGAAGCACTGTAATTAATTAACAACTCTCCACGATGCCAAGTGGTTTAGAGCTACTTTTATTACACTAGTTTCCTAATTTGCAAAATGGAGACTCAGAGCCTGTCTCAGAACATTCTTTTAAAATTTAAATAACCTCTGGAAAATGCTTGCCAGATAGACAGTGCTGAAGGTTAGTCTCCTTTCTCCTATTTTCTGACTCTGTTCTAGTAGGACCAATACTGAGAAGGGAAATCCCTGATAACAATATAGAAATTCAAAAGGAGAGGAAAAAAATCTTTCAAATAACAAAAGCATTCACATTAAACCTTAACCCACCCTCTGACCTACCAAAAGAATATACCTCAATAATATTTCACCCATCAAGTAGAATACCTTTGGAAGGATGTTTCAAAATTATACTTTTAGTTATAAGAATTTTAGGAAATTCACATTCAGCAATATGGAAGGCAGAGGATTGTTTCTTCTTTTTTTAAAAGATAGGTCCATGTTCACAGAGGGTCCTGCATGTTTTATTTGCTTTATGGATTGTCAGAAGGCATGGTTTTAAAAAATCAGCACTTGATAATAACTCCAGAGCAAATGTTTTTAACCCTTTTGGGGACTAAGTAAGTTCTTAGAGAAGAACAAAGGTGTAAAAGAGCCAGTGGAACATCTGGAATACGGGTTTATTCATAAGTCCTCATCTAAGTCTAGACAGAGTCAGAACAGGTCCCAAGTCCTGTTCCTCTTAATGTAACTGAACAGACCCTGGTGCTGGCATGGTGGAACAGCAGGCTAAATAATGAGAAAGCTGGCTGGCGTTCTTGGTCAGTCTCCTTAAACACGAACCAAAATACATCCTTAATTCTAAATATTCTGGCTTGAAGAAGACGAGGTGAAAAGTGTGCTCCAAATTCCCTAAACTCAACTGAAGAAAACAGAGAGCTAGTCAGAAAATTCAGCTGTTGGCATTTAACATTCCCCTCCCCTCATTCTTAGTTTATTACTTTTATTTCACTGGAAAAAGTTGACTAATCAAAAGAGAGTTTTGCCACATTCCCATTACTAAATACATCGACCTATCTGCATCCACTTCCAAAACTTTCCCATTTTTTTTCCTGTCTAAATCCAACTTATGCACTGATTTACTCTAAGCTCTGCTGTAAAAACTGCCTGCTCTGTTGGATCATTCTCATTGGCATACACATGTGTCCTTAACTCTTCAACCTAAAAAAAAAAAAAGGTCAAAAACCCTTCCGAGGTCCGGCTCTAGCTAACACAGCTAGGATTACATTCTTTACTGCCTGTATCTCAAAACTCCAAAAAGATACGTGTATATTTTTGTCTGCAATTCTCCATCGATGTCACTCTTGAATGGATTCTAATTACTTTTTGTTTCCTCTACTGGAATCAAATTCCTATTAGCAAGATACTAATAACCTCCATACTGATAAAAATGATGATCAAGTCTTGGTCCAGTCCTTGTTTTATTTTTATCCTGTCTGTAGATCACTTTCTCTATTATTTGAAACACTTCCTTCACTTGTCCCTGAACACCCTACCTTCTCTGGGGTTTTTTGGTACCTCCCTCACTGCTCTCCTCAGTCTCCTCTGCTTGATGTTCCTCTTGTTCTAATCTCTGAACATTGGAGTGTCCAAAGACTCTGGCCTCAGGTTTCTCCAATTTCTAGATCTACCTCCTGGGAATTTTTGTATGGTTTAATAACTACATAGACCACCTATTTACTAAAAACTTCCAAATATATATTAGCAGCTGAGACCTCACCCCTGAATTCCATACTCATCAACATAACTAACTTCCTTCTTGACATTTTCCCTTAAGTGTCTGACATTTACACATTTATCAATGTGTAAAATGTGATATGTGACTTATATGTTGTAGATATTAGTAATTAACATGTCAAGACCAGATCCTTGATCCACATTCTTCCTTCAATTGCTCCTTTCCCAGATTCCCATTACAATAAACCCAATTCTATTCTCCTACTTCACATCCCTAAACATAGAGTCAAACTTCACTCTTTATTTTTCCATTCTTCTGGCTCTACATTTTGAAATATATCTAGCTCTACTGTTCCTACTGTCATCATTACCTGATAGGATTTTATAGTAGTCTCCAAGTGGTCTTCTCTTCCACAAGTTTTTCTTTTTAACCCCTGTACCCACCTGTGAGAGTAGCCTAAGGAAGTCTTCTAAATCTCAAGTTAAATCATATAAAGCTTCTGCTCAAAACACTTCATTTACTCTCCATCTCATCCAGAACAAACTGCTGCCTTTTCCTGGATCCTCAAATTTTGTATACAAAATTTCCTGGGAATTTCTCTGGTTTCATCTCCCTCCAGACGTACCATCTTCTGTGCCTTCCCGTCACACCTTTTAGTACTTCTGCCCCAGAGTCCTTGGCCTTGCTTCTTTTGGTGCCAGGAACCCTTCCCATTCATAAATATGCATGGCTCTCTCATTTACTTCTCCATTCAAAGGTCACTTACTCAAATCTGCTATATGAAATTGCACAAACCTACCTCATCTCTTCAATCTTTAGCCTAAAGCAGGGGAGGGGGGGGGAGTAAACTGCTTTAGTCCTATTCTTAGCACTTATCACCATCTGATTTAATTAAGTTCATTAGTTGTCTGTCTCTTTCTACTAGGATATAAGCTCCATGAGAGCAGGATTATTATTATTATTATGTGTGTATGTGGTCTTTTAGTCACCACTTTGTCCTCAGCACTAAGAACAGTACTGTGCACAGAGTAGGAACTCAAAAATATTTGTTGCCTAAATACTGCCTGTTGAAAGAACTGAAAACTGCAATCTTCGCTTCAGGAGATTGAGCTAAAACTAAAATTACCTGGAATACTATAATATACAAACTTTATAAATGTGCACAATAAACATGAATTCTTGATCAAAAATGTTCTTTCATGTATTTTTTGTGTGTGGGGGAGAGAGGGGGGGTGGGGATTGAACTCAGGATCTTGTGCATGCCAGGTAAATGCTTTTCAACCGAGTTATATCTCCATCCCCTTGACCAAGAGTTTTTGTTATGGCCATTACTTATAAAGATAAAAATGGCTTCAGTAGTTGTTGTAGTCAGTTTTTTTTTTTTTTTTTTTTTGCTACTGTGACTAAAGGATCTAACGAGAACAATTGTAAAGGAAAAAAATTTTATTTGGAGGCTTACACATTCAGAGGTCTCAGTCCATAAAAAGCAGCTCCATTCCTGGGGATTTGAGGTGAGGCAGAAAGAAGTAGCTCATGTGATGATCAGAATTCAGAGACAGAAAGAATCTACTCTCTAAATACAAAATATATAGCCCATAGCCACACCTCCAATGAAAAGCCTCCTCCAGCCACGTCCCACCTGCCTTCAGTTTCCACCCAGTTAATTCCATCAAGGATTAATTCACCCCTTAGGTCAGTGTTATAACCCAATCATTTCTCCTCCAAACTTTCTTGCATTGTCTCACACAGGAGTTTTTGGGGGACACCACAACAATAGTGTATTAGTCCAGAGAAATAGAAACAACAGGATGTACATATGTAGAGATCTAAAGAATTAGCTCACATGATTGTAGAAGTGTGGTGAGTACAAACTCTGCAGTGTGGTCTAGCAAATTGGCGACTTGGGGAAGAGTCATTCCTTCTTTCTCAGAGATGGTTGGTCTTCGTTATCTTAAGGCCTTCAACTGATTAAATGAAGCCCTACCATATTATGGAGAATAAGCTACTCAAACCCCAACAATTTAAATGTTAACTTCATCCAAAAAACACCTTCACAGAAACACCCAGAATATTGTTTGACCAAATATCTGAGAACCATGTCTCAGCTTCATTGACATATAAATTAGCTACCACATAAGGTTATATAGATATATATATTTGGATTTATACCTCCCTTGTCTCTTCATTTATTCATAAGGTCTCTGGACACACTGGTTTCAGGAAAGAAGGTGATCAGTAAATGTGAGTTGATTTTCAAGTAATAAAGCCAAGGGAACATGCTGAATGCCAATTAAAATTACTCTCACCATTAAAGTCCTTTGTTATATTGGGGAAACACTGCTAAAGTCCTCATTCAATTGCTTTACTAAAATAGGTCCTATTTAATTATGTATGCCCTTTGAACATGCTGAGTTGAAAATAGAAGTTCTACCAATATCAACACTTCTACTGGAAGACCTTTACTATGGTATTTCAACAATGGCTATTTTTTATCAAGAAATACTTAACCAATTAATAAATTTGATACCCAAAAAACTCTGCTTTTAGTATAGATTCAGAAGGAACTATCAAAATAAGCAATCGGGGAAATATCAGCCCTAAGAATAGTCATCCTATCAGACTGGCATCAGTAGCTCTAATTTTATATGCCTATTTTTTCACTTGGATCCCTGATACATTGAAATTCGCATATGAGCTTAGGTCACCCTGCCATTTGAGATTTAAAAAAGAGTTGGCTTCAGTCTCTGTCATCTGTCCTGTGGGAAGTATCTCTCCCTGATATTTTCACAAAGTTTTTAGCGCTCGTGTTTCTATGGATATATCTGTTCCCACTCTGCTGACCTCTTATGTTCAATTTTGTCTGGTCCTCTGTATTAGTCAGGGTTCTCCAAACAGAGAGAACCAATAGGATAGATGGATGAGAGGGAATTTCTTCAGGAAACTGGCTCATGAAATTATGGAAGCTGAGAAGTTCCATGGTACACCATCTGCAAGTTGGAGAACCAGGGAAGGTGGTAGCTTCTAGTTCTGAAGGCCTCAGAACCAGGGGACCCAAAGGTGGACTCTTAGACTGAAGTCAAGGGTCTCAGAATCTGGACCTCTAAGGTTTTGTTCTATCCAGGTCCTCACCCAATTGGACTCTGCCTGCCCACAATGAATAGGTGGATCTTCTATATCAGTTCACTGATTCAAATGCCAGTTTCTTTGAGAAACACCCTTACAGATATATCCAGAATGAATGTTTTATCGCTTGAGTATCTTTTTATCTAGCCAAGGTGACACCTAAAATTAACAATTATAGCCCCAGTGTTAGTAGTTAGTCCCTACTTTTCATTGCTGTGACCTGAGATAATCAATTTCAAAGAAGCTGGATTTATTTTGGTTCATGGTATCAGAAGTTTCAATCCATGGTTGCTTTGCCCTATTGCCTGGGGCCTATAGGGAATTGCTGGAAGCACAGAGAAAAAGGAAGGAGCCAGGGTCCCAATATACCTTTCAAGAACATGCCCTCCAGTGATCTACTTCCTCCAATCAGGTCCCATCTTCTAGAGGTTCCACCTCCACCCAATAGCATCATCACCTGAGAACCAAGCCTTCAATACATAGGCCTTTGCATAACATTCCAGATTCAAACTATAACCACCCCCAACCTTCTCTCCTGCTTTTATCTCCATTTCACATATTATCTGTGCTGTGTACTGACCCAGATGTGAATTACAGATCCCTCTCCTTCTTGAGAAAATTACACAGATAAGGAATTTGAGTGCATAGCAGATTTTATTAATGATCTGGAGAAGGAGAGTGGTTAAATCACAGTTAAGGCAAACACATTAGAAACATATTCATACACACACACACACACACACACGCATATAATGGCTCTAGCCACCTGTCATGGCTTGTTTTCCTCATCTATATGTTTCTCTGTTCCCTTCATTGCTTGATCCCACCACATTTCTGTTATTTCTCATTCAGTGCAGTTCTGTCTTCTGCTCATACCTTCAGAGCCTCATCTTCCCTCTGGAAGAAATCTTTCAAAGTACAATCTTAAACCAATGGTGACAGTGCTGTCAGTTATTAAAAGTTTTCTCATCTGCTCTCTGAAAAGGTGACCTTGTAAGTTCTGATTACAAATCTCTCTTTCCCCCCTTTCTCTCTCTCTCTCTCTCTCTCTCTCTCTCTCTCTCTCTCTCTCTCTCTCTCTCTTTCTCTCTCTCTCTCTCATTTTCTCTTTCTCAGTATGAACCATCATGAACTAAAATCCTGAAGGACTTTTTGAAATTTTTGAAACTTCATCATTTCTTTGATTCCATGACAAGCATTCCTTTTTAAAGACTGAATGTCCTCTTTAAAATCTCACCACGAACTTCTTATACCTGTAAGGAGATCATTGTGTAAAGTCTTTGTACTATGAAGCAATTATAATGTCTCAGTAGATTTATAGATAGACCTGTATTTCCAAAAATATTACCTATTCTACTATCAAAAATTCTCTGCTTACATTATTTATATCATTCTATATTCAGAAAACTAGAAAGCAGAGTCTCGGTGTCTTACTGGAAAATTGCAGAGGTATCAAAAAATAAATGAAAGATGCTTACATTTGAACATCCCTCAGTAGCTGAGGACTATTTGGGTACCTTTGGCTACATTGCTAACAATTAGTTATTGGTATACTCAAAGACTTTAGTTTAATAGTTGCTCAAAATAACTCTTTTTTTTTTGGAGCAAAAAATAAATTTTAGGAAATGACATGGTAGAACATTTGTATCCAGATGGAGCTATCAGTTCTCAGAGAATTCATTTCCTTTATTTTGGAAAAATTTCCTCTAAGTGTTTACTGTGTGCCAAACACTGTTAAACTGAACATGAATTAAATAATTTAATCCTTCCCCAATTCCTAAGGTAGGCATTTTTATCTCCATTTCACATGTGAAAATACTGAGGTTCAAAGAAATTAAATAACTCATCCACAAAAATATTTAAAAAACAACTCATCCTCCCCAAGATAATAACTCATCCATGATCCCAGGATGTTGGCACACCCAGGTGTCTAAGATAGGACCCTGGCAAGGAACAGTTGGCACACTTAAACAGTGTAATTGAGGAGTATTTAATGAAGGAAGTATTTGTCAAGGTGTGGGCAGGAGTTAATGGCATCATCAAGGGACAGTAAAGCACATAAGGGCTAGCAAAAGTGGGCTCCGTATTTTTCATAGACCTCCAGATACCTTAGAGTTGCTGTAATTTTAGGTAAAGGAAAGCAAGCACTGCCAAGCTAGAGCCCAAAAGGAAAGGTATCGACAGAATAAATGGCTTGAGCCATTTCTCATCATACCTTCTGGTCTCTTGCTAATACCTCCCATTGACCAAACTCAACCTGAAGGACCCATGAAAATGATTCTCTCTGGGCAAAGAACAGGATGAAGAGGGTGGAGGGTGGGTCTGAAGGGAAAAGAGGCCATTCAGCACCCCCACGTGTTTCTGAATCCAGACCCTGAGTCCTTGACCACTGCATGTTACTCTTGCCTTGTAGATGTTTTAGTAATTTCCACAAGAGGAGTTATCCTGTATAAATATGATATGGTGGAAGGAGTACTAGAGACTTATGAAAATCAAATGCTGGAAAGTATGTAAAATGCCTGGCAGAGCATAAACTTAATAAATGTAAACCTCCTTTCCCTTCAGATTGTGCACCACGAGCTTCCCAACACAACATAAAACCTCTAAATTGTAATGTTTAGAGAAAGGCCAAACCTTGTCATTGAAGAAAAAGTCTTCCAACAGATTGTGCATGGTTTGGAATGTAAATCTGAATAATAACAGCTGATGAGAACAGACATCAGTAATCCTTAAACTCTCAATTTTCTGTGTCTTGCTGAAATAAAAGCACTAGGAGATCATATTGTGGTATGTACCCGTTTGGCACGCTTCTGAGTAGAGGTCTATAGAAGAAAGAAGGCTCCTAAAAATGCCCATATCCTTGTCCCCAGAACCTGTGAATATGTTACCTTATATGGTCAAAGGGTCTTTGCCAATGTACTGGGGAGATTGTCCTGGATTATAGAAAGAACCAGTCTACACACTGTATCTTATATGCAGAGAACGCGTCTCTGCTACAGAAAACCAGAGAGAGGGCAGCATAAAAGGGACTCCAACCCCTGGTGCTGGTTTTACAGATGAAGAAAGGGGGCCATCAGCCAGGGAATGTAGGCAGCTTCTAGAAAGTGAAAAAGGCAAGAGAATGAATTCTATCCTAGAACCTCCAGAAAGGATTGAAGCCCTGCTGATGACACCTTGAATGACACCTTTAGCCCAGGGACAAGAACAATTTAGAGGAGGGAAAGTTTGTACTGACACACAGTTTCAGAGTTTTGGTCCATTCTTGACTGAATCTATTTTTTTTAGGTTCAAGGTGAGGCAGAAAATCATGGTGGAAGAGTGTGGCAGTTAAACACTGCTCACCTCACGGTGGCTAGGAAACAGAGCAAAGGGAAGAGACCACAAAAGATGAACCCTTCCAGGGAATGCCTTTAGCTACCCCTCACCTGCCTATAGTTAGCACCCAATCAGCCCATTCAAACTTGGTTACAGTTCTCATAATCATTTCACCTCCACACACTCCTGTATTAACACAGGAGCTTTGGGGAGACACCTCATATGCGAACCATAACAGATACCTCTGTCAGATTTGTGACTCATGGAGCGAAAACATAATCAATTTGTGTTGTTTTAAGTTGCTGAAGTTGTGGTAGTTTGTTATGGCAGCAATAGAACACTAGCATAAGGCTCTTAATCTTTGTTTCAGGGTAAGAGGACATTTTGGTATATAAATTTCTGGATATATGATGATTGACAGTAAAGTGTTCATCAGGCTCCTGACATTAATCTTTCAGTATTGGATCTGTTCATGTTCTAGTTTAGAACCTGTAATCTATTGCATACCAGTGTTATTTGAGAATAGGTTGATGCCTTACATGTTATTTTTTAAGAATATTTCTGCCTCATCATTATAAAGTTCTGTTTTGGGTAGTAATAATAAAAATAGTTATGGGTAGAATAGTCCTTGAGAAATGGCCCTGACGTAGTAGTAGCCTAACACCTGGTCATATGAAAATAGAAGAATCAAAACATATTGAAAACCTTCAAGCCCATCAGTCAAGTCAAGAACCTTCAGTATGAAGTCAATAACTCCATTTCTGCACCCAAATGATTATTCTGATTGTATACAAAATTGCCTGGGATTCCTGATCAACCAATATTCACTATGGAAGTTATAAAATGCTGCTGTTTCTCCAATAGCACATGATCCTAACCACTGCTTTGTGCAGCCACATAGGAAATACAAACTGAGTCAGTTATTTAAGCCCAAAACACCTGTGCTGGAGGAGTATAAAAAATTAGGATGAGAGGGATATAGGGAAGATAGAAATTATCTGTGTATTTATATAAACTCTCCTCTTTATTATGTAAATGTACTGCAGCCTCAGACCCTCAAGTGTATTGAGAGGTAATAGCCACAAGAAGGATATTTCAGTGCTTTGGCAACTGCAAAATCTTCAAAGAACATTCACCCCACAGAAAAAACTCATTTCCAGATCCTTCCCTCTGTTTCGTAAGTGGCACCACCTAAGGAGAATGAGAATCTGCCTTTGTATTAAGCTTCCTTTGTTATTTTTGCTTCAGACATGATTTCTGAGTTTGAAGTCTCAGGACTTTAGATGAAAAGAATTTCAGAGTTAGATAAGGGGGGTTACTATGTGAGAATGTCTGTTTCCAATCTCACAGAGTGCCCACATGCCGAGTGGCTGATTAGACAAAGGCCAAAGAAAGAGAAGGAGAAAATCAGCTCCATCAGGATGGGGATTTAGAATTCACCATGGTTGACACCTATTTATTTTTTACTGGTAGTCAGTTTCCCAAGGGAGATAGGGGAAATGTGTCACCCTTAGTAGAACATTGCAACACTTCCATTAGGGCAGATGGCAGGAGCATCCTGCAGAGGCACAGACAGTGAAACCTACTGGCAACTGCTGATGCTCTCTGCAAAAGGATGTTACATTTATATTTCATTTCTTCACCTTTTCAAAATCTTTTCGTTTTAAGAATTCATTTTGGAACTCTGGCAGGTAATGTGAAGACTAGTTTCTATAAGCTAATGCTTAC
The DNA here is from genome assembly GCF_052094955.1 of Ictidomys tridecemlineatus. Taxonomy (NCBI): domain Eukaryota; kingdom Metazoa; phylum Chordata; class Mammalia; order Rodentia; family Sciuridae; genus Ictidomys; species Ictidomys tridecemlineatus. The sequence goes on along the minus strand of NC_135478.1, from coordinate 161,551,801 downwards.
GCTCAATATTTTAGTTATATATCCTAAGAATAGTTCTTATGATCATCTCTTTCAAAAATTTATTTACATAGGTCAATGCCTGTCAATGATTTTCTCACACTTTTGTCAAGTATACATTTTTATTCAACTCAATGTCTAATATCAAAAACGCTGACATTTTAAAACTCGAGTTTCTACCAAAGGTATAATTCTTTTAAAAAAAAATTCTGTTTAGCATTCCCCCAGCATATTAATTAGCATGTTCTTAGCTGCAAGCATCAAAATATTCAAAATGGTTTAAAGAATTAGGGTCAGTTATTTTCTCTCCCACCAGGAAATCCAGAAGGAGATAACTCCAGGTTGGTCAAGAGGTTGACTCAGACTCCCAGGTTCCTCCACACATTTGCCTTCTAAAGGCTCTAGACATCACTTCCTCACACAATCAAGTCCTTTCTCTGCATGTCCTCCCCTTATTTTGAAGGTAGGGAACTATTTCCCAGATGGTCCCAGAAGAAATGTCTCTCCTTTTTTTAAATTTATTTTTTTAGTTGTAGGTGGACATAATATCTTTATTGCAGTTTTTTTTTTTTAATGTGGTACTGAGGATCGAACCCAGTGCCTCTCGCGTGCCAGATGAGCGCTCTACCATTTGAGCCACAACTCCAGCTCCAGAAATGCCTCTTTTTAAATCTTTTGCCAAAAATGAATCCCTAAACTAACCTCAGGGGACGAAGCTGAGATGACTCTGTTTGGTTTAGGCTGATTGTGATTCATCTACTGGGCCTGGAGCAATCTTCTGGAGTATCTCATCCCTAACAGCAAAGCAACTATATTGGGGTTCTGTTAATAAGACAAAAAAGAGGAAGACTATTGACTAGGCAATCAACTATGCCTTCTGCATAGAGGGGAGAGGTTTGGGGACATGTATTAGAAGAAACAGCAGTGGTGGTTATAAAAATAGATTTCAGGTGTCAGAGATTCTGATTCCAGATGGGTTTCAGGAGCCCATGTTTTAACAAGTCCCAGAATGTCTAGGGTCTAGGTGAACTACCAACCACAGTTTGAGATATTGCCCAAGGGAAATAACAGCAGACATTCCTTGACAAAACAAAACAAAACTTCTGTTAACTCATCAGTATTTACTTCAGTCTTATTAACTGGAAATCTACATATGTGAATCTACTGTTAGGAAATAATCATTCTTAGGCCAAAAAAAAAAAAAAAAAAACGGTATCCCTAAGTGGGGTCATCAGATAATGTCCAACTGCACAAGTAGCTCACAACTTCTTTCAAGATACAGCAATCTGTATACAGGGTAAAGTTGGGAGTTCATAACCCACTTGAATCAAACTGTGAAAGATGATGTATTAAGAACTGTGTAATGTTTTGAACGACCAACAATAAAATAAAAAAATTAAAAAAAAAGATAAGTAAATAATAGCCTAGTGTTCTAGAGTCCCAACTCGGGATTCAAACTTTCCAAGTACAAATTCAATGTCGCTTATCTATTAGTCATGTGACCCTAAGTCATTTAATCTCCCTAGGGACCTATCTCATCTGTTAAACCGAAGATAAGAATACCTAAATCAGGACTGGGCTTAGTGATAGAGCACTTGCCTAGCATGTGTGAGACACTGGGATCAATTCTCAGCACCTCATATAAATAAATGAATAACATAAAGGTCCATCAACATCTAAATAACAAATTAAAGAATACTTGTATCAAAGTGGGTAGAAGAGAATGTGGTGGCAAATACCTGTAATCCCAGCCACTCAGGAGACTGAGACAGGATTACCAATTCAAGGCCAGCCTCAGGAAATTAATGAGGTCCTAAGCAATTTAGTGAGAACCTGTCTCATAAACAAACAAATAAACAAATAAATAAAAGGGCTGGGGAGGTAGCCCAGTGGCACAGCACCCTGGATTTAACTCCCAATACCCAAAGTGGATAGGGGATGGCAAAGGTGGGTAGGAGATAATTTAGATGATGCATATAAGGTACTTCACACAGAACTTGGATTAACTACTTACAGTAACAATAAAATTGCAGATAGGCCCATTATAATTTTTTAACCCCTCAAACATTTTTGTTGCTATCATATTATTGCAAGGTTGTTTTCTGTTCAATATTTAGTTTAGATCTCTGTTCAAAGTATCAGTTCCACAGAGAACTACCACATCTCACTATTTGAGGAGATAGCATTTGTTTACTTGTTTCTTTCTGTCGCAGCATTTACTTATCATCACTTTCATGGGGCAGGGCTGTCTTGTTCTTCCCTGTTGCCTATTTTCTGGATTCTGGAACAAGTTTTTTTCTGTGTATATATGTGTGTGTGTGTTGCTTAGTATTGAACCCAGGACCTTGCACATGCCATGCATGCACTCTACCACTGAGATACATGCCCAGTTCTATGCCTGCTTATTTAAATAACTATTTTCAGAAGTTTCTAAAAAAGATGCCTGTTCATGTAGCTACAACCTCAATTACTATACAGAACTAAATTTTAAAAAAATGTCAAAATGTGGTTGCTTTTATCAAAAATAATTGATTTAGTTAAAGTTGATGCAAACAATCTAAGTGAATTAATAACACATTAAGTAAAACTAAGAGCCAGTATTTAACCAAATAAATCTCCCTACTGACAGGTTGTTAAATCTAAAAATTGTGTAGGACTTTGAAAAAACTGAATGAAGTTGCTAACATGTCCTGGAACTATTATTATGGCCATTAGTTATAGTTGTGACTTGGTTCCCTAATCAAAAGTGTACCTATAGAAAAGTAAGTAGAATTGGGCCTTGGGTACTTCAAACCTTCAATGCCCCAGGATGACACAGAGAAATATCATAGAAGAGGCAATAAAAACATCATATACAGTACAAAAATAGTCATTGCCCTGGAGGTGAATTTGGTCTGATACAGAAGACAAAAGTTGGCACTAAAAGGCAAAACATTTCTTTGGTGTGTACCCATATGATTTAAGACCTGATATTTATTTATTAAGTCAGCAAATATATTAAACCCTGTGCTGAGTGATAGGGGCAAAAGAATGGGAATAAAGATGGATAAACTCCCTATCACAATTTGGGGTGGTATGAGCAGTTGTGATTACAGGTGAGTGCAACCACACCTAGCTCACCTCTGAACTTGCTTGCTTTGTCTCACACCATCCATAAGCTTTTGTGGGACACTTCATATTCAAAACCCATAACAATATCCTTCCCAATGTTTTTCTATGTGTTTACATATATGAATGTACGTGGCAGCTATTTTTAGTACCAGAACAAGAAAGTCAATTAATACAAAAAGAAAAAGAATTTGGGGAATAAAAAAGGAGTTGTCTGGCTCTCTAAATAAATTATCCAATAATTAAAGTTTATAAAAACCAATATGGGGTGATAGACAGGGTCAAGTGCATGCATTGGAAGGAAACTACCTAGGCTTTCGGGACAGGGGAGTGGTGGGTATCATGAAAAGAATTAGTAACATCTAAGCTGAAATCTCAAAATCTGATGTCAGACAGACTAGTTGTGAGAGATGAAAGAGGAAGAAGACTAGAAGCAGAGTGAAAGTGTGTGTTTAGGAGACCTGAATATGCCATCCCAAAATATGCCACTTTAGCATAAGAATTATTTTTTAAGTTGAAGGCAATTGAGAAACAGCTACAAGAAAAGTTACCTGCTCCCCACCATTTACCTAAAAGCAGGACACAACTTTATAAAAGCATCCCTCCTTTCTTTCCTACTAGGAAAGACAAAGGCTGGTCACCAAAAGCAGTATTAGACCCTTATCAACCTGAAGACAGCATCAGAGGGCCATACATAATAAAAATCCCACTCATATGCCTTTCCACCATCCCTAGAGACCCAAGGTCTTTTTCCTTTGTCTTGTAATTTCTCTAAAAGTTTATTTCTCTTTGTTGAAGATTCCATAGAACCCTGGATACAAAGTCACCTCTTTAAGAATTGCTTATGTCCTAGGCATCTCCCAAGTCTGCATGTATACATGTTCATCGGCTTCTGTTTGTTTTTCTTGTTTTTTGTTACAGGGATCTGTCCCAGTTACAAACTATAAAGGATAGAGAGAAAATTATTTTCCTCTCCTGGAGGGCCCAAAGGCCCAGAGGCAAGAGAAAACTTGTTTGCAGTTTATGTGGAGGATAATGCATGAAGAGACCATCATGAGAGGGACAGTAGTCATGCTGGAAAGATAAGGACTGGCCAGATAATAAAATCCTAGGAATATTAAGTAGTTTATTCTAAATTCAATGGGTCAGGTTACAGTATATATCAATTTATAAATGCCCAGAGCTTTGTGAAGTCAAAAACAATAGTACTGGAAAATTCTACGGAGGAAATTTTTACTCTTAACCAAAAATACAATAAATGCAAAGTAAAACTACTGGGGACTGAAGTACTGGGGATCAAACCCAGGGTCTCTTGCATGCTAGGCAAGTGCTTTACCACTGAGTTACATCCTAGCCTCCAGAGGGGTATTTTAAGTGATTAATAAATGAATGGGGAACAATACAGTGATCAGTCTCAAAACTTGTGAGGTCATCATGAAACATTCTCTCATCTGTAGATGGTGAGAATATCAATTAGAATAGTCCCTTTGGAAAGCTATTTGGAAATTTATGTTATATACTTGTCAAGTTGCCCATATTCATTGATCCATTTCTTGATCTTATGTTTTAAGATAATAATCCAAACCATGAAAAAGACTATATACCTGAACTTATCCGTTCCAATATTAATCTATTTCCATTATATTATGAAATAGTTAAATTGAAAGCTAATACTGCTAAATAACATGGAGCAATATTTATGATATAATATTTATAGCCATCTGATAAATAAGCCATTAATCGTGAGGAAATATTAAACTCAGATTAAAGGATATTTTACAACATAACTGCCTTAAATCTTCAAAAATATCAACATCATGAAATGTAAGAAAAGGCAAAGAAATTATTCACACTGAAGAAGGCTGCAGATGTTATCAATAGATGCACTAGGTGATCCCAGATTGGAACCCAGCCACTGGAAAAAAAAAATTTCTATAGTGAACATTATTGAGATAATTGGGAAAACTGGAATATGGACTGTAGACCATAGATTTGTATCAATGTTAAACTTCTTTGATTTGACCATGGTGATGTGGTTATATAAGAGAATATCTTTGTTATTTGGGAAATGCACACTGAAGTATTTAGTGATAAGGGAACATGATGAATGAAACTCAGAAAAAAATTTTATGTAGAAAAATAGGGAAAGAGTGAGAATGATAAAGCAAACAAGGAGCAAAATTTTAAAATTGGTAAATGGTGGAGCATGTATTGGAACTCTCAGGAAGGTAGAAATTATATTTAAAATTTACACACATATACCGTGGAGTGAAATATATCTGAGTCATAGCAATGACAGTGTTGAAGTGGTGGGGTTATAGTCACCTTTTTTTTCTGTCAGATTTTTGGTAGGTGATTATATTTATTTCATTTTCTCATCCAATATTTTATTTTCATAGATACACAAATTGCATGAAAGCATAATCTAAATCAGCTACCTTCTAATGATTACTGGGCTCTACCTCAGCTCCATAGTAGAATCAGATGTTACAAATCTACATAATGATCATCCAACCTCAGTTTTTGCTGGAAAACAAGCAAGAATGAAAGCCAAAAATTTGCCACTAAAAAGCACCATGTACATAGAACATCTTGATCAACTGAGGACAAAAATGACCCAACCTGTAAGCCAGTCACATAGGTTTAACACGGATGAGGTTCTCCCAACTTATTTAACTCAATAGCTATTTGCCTTTAGAAAATCCATTTTGTAATTTTTTGAAACCCCTAGTTTCAGTGTACTAAAAGCAAGTGAAATTATTATAATTACCCAAATGGTTAAAATTGACATTCCCTTTGAAAATAAAATTGGATATAGGTGTGCACAATAAAGTGAAGGTGCATTTAGATTTAAATATTGATTTAATTTTGAAAATTAGACACAATGCTTCTTACATTTGCTGTAACATCAAATTGGTAATGAGATCTGCTTAAACATGCTCACCTCTATATAAATAACTTTTAGCTAAAGTAGATATGTCTCCTTTCAGAATTATTGTTATGTATGTGCACCACCTATCTTATTATCTCTTTAAATCAACTCACATTTTCTTAAACAAATGTAATTTGTAAGGAAGCTTTAAATTACTACACAAATTGAAGAAAATTATTGCTTGTCATGAATAAAAGATACCACATAAATAAATACAAATGAAATCTAAATTGTGTTCTTAAATTCTAACTGGTTACTATTGTTCCCTAAATTTTTTGTCAAAAAGAGATAATATCAAGTGCAGGGAAGGTGTTTAAGACTTACTAACACCAGCCTGAGATTTTTATCTTGGTATAATCAGAAGGATTAAGAGAATGAAAAAGGAAATTGTTTTCTCATTGTGTTTCAACATGTACTTAATGCAGTTCTTCAGTACCACCTAAAGCCATCAGGATTACCAAACTTAGCTGAATCATAACTACCTTTTTTTCCTACAGAATTAATATTGCATGTCTTGCTCCCTTAGATCCATGTAGAAAATCAGTCTTATGGAAAAATTTAGGGGATAGGGATGAAAAATGAAATGTCTAGCGATGAAATGCTAACCTAGGTAACATCTTTGGAATGGTCCCAGCTGACCTGTTTTGCAATGTTTCTCCATGCTGTTTAGAATACGCATTCCTTGACCTGCCTCCTGCTCCCCTTAGTGAATTTCATTCTGCTCTCTAACATTTCTTTGACTCAACAGAGGCTCTAGGTACTCCAGGCTGGGCTATGATCATGGAAGTGGCCAGCAGAGAGTGAGATGGGCCCTAATGCCAAGGACAACAGCCCAGCAGGAACACCCATTGACCCTGAAGCTGAGAGCCAGGTAGCCCAGCCGGTCCCTCCCACCTCTAGCCAATGTTTCAAGCCAGCAACCAGGTACTTACAAAATGATAAAGACGGGAATCATAAAAGGCAACATGAAAGTGTGAATACCTTACTGTTCTGTAGAGGCGTTTTCTCAGAATTGGAGGTCATGTCGCCATTATCCTTCAGAAAGACTGAGCTGCTTCACTGGCTCCTGGGAAGCTTCCACAGCTGTTCCCTGAGGGGCATTATCCAGGGCTGCAGGTAACAATGATCCTGGGCATTTAAAATGCCCACAGCTGGCCTCGTCCTGGGACTGTTTTTTATTGATATGAGGTAGGGTCCTGCTGCAGAGGTTTTTTAAACATTTCCCCAAGTGACTATGAGACGCAGTCACAGAGTTGAGAACTAAGAAGACTAGTACACAGCAGACAATGTCACCACTGGAGCTTCAGGACAGGGTTAGGGAGGGTGACACAGGGTTAATTGCCAAGAGTTTTGGTGGCTTGGTTACACCAACTTTGTCATCAGTGTGTTGGAAAACAGGCAGCCTACGCTTCTGGGCCAGAAGTGCCCATGTCATAACTTATAAGATAATATTTTAAGGAAAGTCACTTAAAAAATCCTGTGTGAATTTTCACTTAGCTTAGTTTTCTATTTATTTTTTAGTTCTAGGTGGACAGAATATCTTTATTTTTTATTTTTATGTGGTGCTGAGAATCAAACCCAATACCTCAGGCATACTAGGAGAGTACTCTACCTATGAGCCACAACCCCAGCCCTTAGTTTTCTATTTATTAATGTTAAACATTTTGATTTTTTCAGTGCATATCTCATGAGCTGGAGTGGAGCAACTGGGTCAACCAGCTTGTTCCTTCTTTTCTTCATTTCTCACTTTGCCTCTTGTCTTTAAAGTTACATTTGTACATTTAAAAGAGGAGAGTAGGGGGCTGTGGTTGTGGCTCAGTGGTAGAGCACTCGCCTGTCACGCATGAGGCACTGGATTTGATCCTCAGCAACACATAATGTGATCATCATCATTATACAAAGTACATGTGTGAAGACTTGAATTAGGTGTCAACATACCTTATATACAGAGATATGAAAAATTGTGCTCTATATGTGTATGAAGAATTGTAATGCAAAAAAGTACATGTATAATGGTATAAATTGATATGAATATATATATATACATATATATATACAGAGATACGAAAAATTGTGCTCTATATGTGTAATAAGGATTTAATGCATTCCACTGTTGTCATGTATTTAAAAATAATAAAATCAATAAAAAATAAGATAAAGGTATTGTGTTCTCCTATCTCTCTCTCTCTCTCTCTCTCTCTCTCTCTCTCTCTCTCTCTCTCTCTCTCTCTCTCTCTCTATTTATATATATATATGAACGGGATCCACTTGAGCCTAGAAATGAACAACTCTCCAACTATGTTCTTCTGTGTGGCACGTCTCATTTTCAACCAAGTAGATACATAAAAGTTAAAGCTGTTACTAAAACAATGTTTATGAATAGAGTAGGACACATAGAACACTGAATCTAAATCGATTTCAAAACATTAATGTAATAAAACTTGGATCAGTTATTCAGAATCAAAGATAAAAATATCTTGCCTACTCTGTAAGAGAGCAATTACTTGATAAGGAAAGTCAACTGCATTTTTTTTTTTTTCAAAACCAGCAGAGCCATTGTGGTGTCATTTGTAATTCTGGCAGAATCAGCACATCCTCTCCTCCCACAGGTTAAAGCTCTATGTGCTGATTCTGAGTGACAGGAACAAATGTCATTCCAGCCACCATCTCAGCATGAGGAGGACTCCTGGGCATAAATCTGGTCCTCTCCCTTGCTGGGGTTTTGCAAAGCTTAATTAATGTTTGCAAAACACTTGGAGGACCTTATACAGAAATTACTATGTAATTGTGAAAGATTACTGTGAGGGGAAATGCTACTAAAATTTACTGGGAGAAGAGAATTTAATTGGTAAATCTTATTCTTTACTTTGAAAATTACACCAGACAGAAGTGAATTGACTTTCCAATGCCAAGGAAAAAGGGCGGGATCTAAGGAGAGTGGTCTATAAACTCAAGGTATTATTTAGTAAACTCATAGCTCGGTTTAATTTTGTTTAAATTCATAATAGTACAAACTTAACCAATTACTTTAAAGCCATTTATTACAGAGATTAAAATCTGCTGTTTATTTGATATCTGTCTCCTAAAAAGCTTAGTGATAAGGATCCTTAGTTTTCTGTGTAGTTCAATCAGAAAGCACACCCCAGCCACCATGATGGTAATTGGATTTACTTTGAATTCTTTCTTTCTCCACATAGTTCTGGGATCCCTTGTCAGCACTGCATGCATATTATCTTTGTGGGATTAGTTTTGGGGAAACTTCAGCAATATCAGTACTGTTTGGCATTTTATTAGTTTTTATGTTTTTCTGAAGCAGCATATTGGAGCTGAGCTTGTTTATCTAACATAATTTCATACTCATGCAATTTTTAGTGGTTTCCCCTCCCCAGTATATCTCCTGGTGCAATGTTAAGTTTAGTCATCTCATTTTAAGGCTAACACATTGAGTAGAATCATTATTCTAACTAACTCATAGAATCTAGTGTTTACAAACCCCAAATAAAGTCGATCAAATGGTTACAGTGTGGCTCAGGGCTTGAACCCCCAAGAATTGAGTCCTTGGCTCAGGGCTGAACTTGTTTACAGTTCCAAAGCAGCCCCTCTTATTTATGCAACCTGCAGGCACAGGCATGAGCCCTTACCCAGGAGGTGGAACTCCTATTTGACTATGGGGAGATTATCTGGATTGCTGCAGTAAGCCAGTGTTTGCCACTTTCTTTCCACATGAAAGGTTGTTCTTTCAAGACATTTCCAGTTAGTATAGGAGTTGTGGCCAGGTATGAAATCCAAGGATTTGTTCTGGGGGAAGCAAGGAGATAAGGTTCTTCAAAAACATGGGCTAGGGGTGGGCACAGTGGCACTTGCCTATAATGCCAGCAGCTTGGGAGGCTGAGGTAGGAGGATGGAGGTCAACTTAGTAAGGCCCTAAGCAACTCAATGAGACTGTCTCTAAATAAAGTACAAAAAAAGGGCTGGGGATGTGGGTCAATGGTTAAGTGCCCCTCGATTTGATTCCCAGTACCAAAAAGAAGAATATGGGATAGGATATCATGATGATCTTGTTGAAAGTTGCAATCTCAGTTATGTTTGAGCCTCAGGGGAGAGAGTAGGAACTAGAGACCCATAGCAATCACACTAGCATCATAAAAAAATGCTTTAGATTGGGATCCAGAGGACCCCAGAATGGATGGAAAGACAAAAGTAAGAACAGGGGTATGGGAAAGGCCAGAGGCAAGTTCTTCCAGTGGGAGCAAGTGATAGCAGGTAGTTTGCTTTTGACCTTGCTCTACAATGCTCATGTGACTAGATCTCATCCCTGATGATGGATCTTTACTTCTTTGAACATATTCTTTGGTACAAATAGCAGAAGGTCTCAGAAAGTTGAATTTAGAGCTCTGTGTCAAGAAAAGAAGCAATGGTAGAGGAACCATTCCCACCCTTTATGATCCTTTTACAAAAAGATTTTACTCTGCCAAGGACGAGCCTGTCCTTGCATTTTCCCAGCTACAACCACATCCACCCTTCCTCAATGACTCACTCTCTTTATGAAACCTTATTCTCTTCCTCTCTTTGAAACAATCTGCATTAGTAAATATTCTCCCTATTGCAATATCCTGAGTGAAAGCACTCCTTGTCAGGTGCATTTTGTTTTGCACAAGTCCAAACTCCTCAGCTTTTACAGAAGGTCCTTCATGTCCAACTCTGCACCTTCACAGTCTCTTCTTGCCTTTCCTGTAGTACAGAAGCCTCACAGTCTATTTGCATTTCACCATAAGTAGTGTAGGGACAGAATGATGTAGTGCCTTTCTTCACACATAACTGACACTTCTATAGCAATGGACAGGTTAATAAGAAGACGGCATAAAGAATTTATTTAAATCAGTGTATTGATGACCTGGGAGCCTTCAGAAATGAAGACCTAAAGACCCAGGGAAATTTTTTTTTTTTTTTTTTTTTTTTTGCATAGGATTGTGGAAGAATAGCCAGCCATGTGGAAACGCAATTGGACAAAGGAATGTGATCTAATGGAAATAGACTGAGGCAGAAAACTCAGCAAGTTCTGGCTGCTCAGGTGCTTCTTGGCCTCTCCATGTGGCACTCCTTCCTTTGGGATATGGCAGGATCCCTGTAGAATGAGGATCTCCAAAGGAGAAGAGAGAAAGTGGCCTTTCTTGGTTTAGTGGCTAGCTGGCTTGGGGGAAGAGGGGTTCTAATTTCTCTGACCAATCTTGGGGAAGAATAATTTTGATTACTAGGAGTCACTTTAGGAGAATATAGCACAGTAAATATGTAAACCATGTGCTATACTTTTATATGAATGGCAGTTTAGTAGGTTTGTTTATACAAGCATCACCACAAACACAAATCGTGCCTCGCACTGCCACATTATGATGTTATTTGAACTGTTTCCTCTGACTCTAACATTACTAGGTGGTAGGAATTCTTCGGTTCTATCACAATCTTATGGGACCACTGTTCTATATGTGGTCCATCATTCACCAAAACATTCGAATTCAGGACATGACTATATAGTTTTCCTTGGGCCTTTGGCCTTCAATTATGAGGCCTCTTATATCACATAAAATTTTGCTTAAATAAATTTGTTATGCATTTCTCATATTAATCTGTCTTTTGTTATAGGGGTGTTTAACCATGACCGTTATAATGTGGGAGAGGAATAAATATTACTCTTTCACCCCAACATTATATTATAAACCCCCTCCCCATTGACTTGCCTTGAAACAGGTAAAACCCAACTGGACTGTGAGCTACAGGACGCCTGGTGAACAGAAGAAAACCTGCTTGATTAATGGCTGGAGAGTGGACAGTTATGGTAATACCCACCTCTGTGCTGTTTACATGGAAATGAGCATTGCTGCTGTTCTCATTTGATTGATAGCACTCACCCTTTACAGATTGGGAGTGCTAATTAAATGTCAAAGGGAACTAAATTGCTAAGAGTGAATTGTCTCCTAATTAAAGGGAGAGAGCAATTGAATTAACTGATCTGGTAATTGTTCAAAGTGACCAAGCTGAGTCCTTTGAGTCACCCTTTCTTTCTTCACTGGGTTAGGCAGCTAAGAGGTAAGCATTTCAAAGTCAAATCAGGTGTGGCCAAGGAAACCTTGGATTCCCTGAATTCAAGGATCCCTCCTTCCTCTCTTGCCCCTCATTGTCTGCCCTTCTCTTTCCTTTCTTCTCTTTTACACTTGAGTTACTCTTTCCCAACTTTCCAACACTAACACCCAAGTTATTTTATAATTTATGCCATATCTATGTGCTTCTAATATTTAATGTGGTTTATACATAAAAAAGTAAACTTTATATGACTGCCTTAAACAATAACCAGTATCACTTGTCATGGGTCAAAAATTCACCTGAAAGAATAAAGAACAAGAAATTCTTGGCCTCTATCCTAGAGAAAACTCCACCCCTACAGAGCAGAATTCTGAAAGAGCTCTTCCTTGGACCCTGGTTGCCTCTGTAGGCTCTCCCTTTTGATTATCTGCTTGCTTAGTGTGAGTTCAAAAGATGTGTTTGAAATTATAATCTGGATCCTGAATAAACACCAGCTATCTCCAGGGTCCCTGTAATGCACTTGAGTGACATTGCTCCAGTTTCCACACGGAAAATGTTTTGTTACTTTGTTGGTCACTCTCTGTCAAATAGGAATTCCTAATTTTCACTTACATGCCACAAACAATTCTGAGTAACATCCTCCTGATTTTATTTTCCTTTAAACCACGACAGATGCTTGGTCCTAGGATCCTATGTCCCTTTCAAAATCATGCAAGTAGAATTTGGAACTGACATTTAGTAAGCACCCATTTTAAGGTAATTTGCAAGGTCTACCTCTATCAATCTCCTTAACAACCTTGAGAACAAGGGCTCCTCCTTGTGATGATCTCTATTTTACAGATGTGAAAATGTTGTGATCTCTATTTTTACAGATGTGAAATTTTTGTTAAAAATTATGGAGCTAGAGATTCAATTGCACAGTCATTCACTCCTACTCTGCTGCCTCTGTGAAACTGTTGGAGTTTCTTCAGCAGTTACATCATGGCTAAGTGTCACGGCAGCATGGCTGTGAGATTCCTACTTGCTATATTCCTAGTGATAAATTAAAATCAGCTATGCCTGTGACTCATTTCAGTTTGGGTTTTCAATGACCCTTATCATCCAGAGATGGTAGATAGGTTTCATCTGAATGCTGATGTTGAACGATAAGCAGAAGCTGCATGGAGCTCTGCTTTGGAAAGACTGTTTTGGGGTTTGACAGAAAAAGATGATTAATCAAAAATATCTCCCATGGGCTCTGAAGCAGGGAGTAATAGCATAAGCACCTAGCATTTTCCATGCTTGATGCCATCTTTTCTGGAATTCCTCATGTGTTCAGTTATTTCCTCCTTAACATTTACATGCTCTATGTTTTCTCTTTTTATTCATGGCTTAGCAGTGGTGTTTTGGTTTCATATTACTTCTTTGGCCACCTAAGTTTTAAAATTTGAATCCACTTGTGTGAAGGTGCTGGGCAAACTTATTTCTTTTCTTTACATAATCCAATGTTATCTTTATACCTAAGGTGATATAAACTAATACAAGTACTTCACAGAAACTGCCAGTAGGACTCTGCAACTGCATTAGATTTATAATACACTAAAAATAAATCTCACAAAACACTTAATAAAGTTTTACCAATTTTTGTGCTTATGATTGCTAATTCTAAAACTGCCTCTTCCCAAACAAATCTAATATTAAATGGACTACATAATCCACTTTCCATTACACAGATAAAATTTTCCCAAGTTGGAAGACTAGCTCGAGGGTTTGAAAACAACTTGTTTGTCTTAAGAATTTCACTGTTAAACTCATTGGCTAGAATTAAATAAAAGTGATTTTTTAAACTTATCTATGGTCTTTAAAGCCCCTCCTGTCATTTTTCTTCCTTTTAAAAATAAAGTGGGTCCCAGATATCAGTTTACAAGGGACTTCTAAAATAGTAACTGAGAAGGTCATGTTTTCTTCTTTTTTGAGAAGGTCATGTTTTCTAATATGCATACCAAAAACTTTTTAAAAATTCTTTTCCCCAAAATGACTTATTAAAAATGTAAGTATAGGATATGTTTGGCAGGAATGAAGTGAAAACATACACATAGTATTCTTAAAGTTAAAATTGTTGATTTATTGTGCTCTAGAATGAAAAAAGCAGAGTGATTTTTTTCCTACAAAAGAACACATTAGAACTGGGAATGGTGGAATGCACCTGTAATCCCAGCTACTGAGGGGACTGAGACAAAAGGATTGCAAGATCAAGGCCAGTCTGGAACTTTAGTCAGACCCTGTCTCAAAAGAAAATTTAAAAGAGCTGGGGATGTAACTCAGTGGTAGAGCACTTACCCAACATACACAGGCCCTGGGTTCAATCTCCAGTACTACAAATGAAAAAACAAAACAAAACCTCTTTCATGTAATTTAATGAATGAAGTTCTAACAACTATTTCATCCATGTGAGTGATCTTTAGCTAGAATATTCTGTGTTTAACATTTGCATAGTGATTCTCGGTAAAAAAAAAAAAAATATATATATATATATATATATATATATATATATATATATATGTTGGTTCTGGAAGCCAAATTTACCTGCTCCAAATCATAGTATTTTCTTTGAGACTTTTATTTTTCTCAAGTGCCCCAACTAAAGGCACATGAAATAAGAGCAAGCTCAAGTCATATGGCACTCTCCAGAGAATATTCATTTTAATTGCATTGATCTTACTTCATAAGGTTAAATACAATTGTTCCCCAAGTAATATATCATTTTTATTGAGGTTAATGTTGAGTCAAGATCTAATTTCAGCAGCTTCTTAAAGTTATTTGAACTGTTTCCTCCAGCCACAAGATGACACTTATTGTTCACTTGAAATTCCGATTCACAATGGTTTACTTCAGCCATTTATAGTTGTATATACTTCTAATAAATATTGTGATTCAAAAAAGGTGTACATGCTAGATAAGTAAAGAAACTTCAGGAGACTTCCATTTATGAATATGGCAAAATTTATAATATAAAAAAAAATCTTGTGGTTGTTTTGAAAGTTTTAAAAAACAGGGCTTTACATCCTTTGACACTCTTCCTACCAAGAAATGAAGTCTATACCTTCCCTCTTGGACTTAGGCAGGTGTGTGTGTGTGTGTGTGTGTGTGTGTGTGTGTGTGCGCGCGCGCATTACTGGAGATTGAACCCAGGGTCTTGTGCATAGGAGGCGAGCACTCTATCAACTGAGCTATACCCCCAGGCCTAGGCAGGCTTTGAAGGCTTCAAAAATAGAACTCAGCAGAAGTGACACTGAATGATCTATGATGCTGGGATACAAAGGACTCCCTGATAGAAAGAGTCTATGGAAGTTTCTGAGCAAACATTCCTGGTGGAGCAAGGCCAGCCCTTCGTATCATCCCCACAAATCCTCCAGCATGAATGAAGAAGCCCCCAGATGATTCAGCCCTGTGAATCACCCCCAGATATCCAGGACTTCTCAGCTGAGACCTCAACATCATGAAGCAAAGACAAGCCATCCTCACTGTGCTCTGTCTGAATTTATCACACCACAGAATCCATGAGCATGATGAAAAGTGGGTGTTTCATGTCTCTAAATTTTGAGATTGTTCATTATTTAGCTAATGGATAACTGAAACATTACTTGGTACCTGAAAAATGGGTGTTTTCATAATAAAACTTAAAACACGGCATTGATTTTAGGGCTAGGTGGCTGATAAAAGCTTGCTGGGCTTTGAGGAAAATGAGGTAAAGTATTGAAGGAAATTGAGAGAGATGTTATGAGAAGTTGAGAGAAAGAGGACCCTTGCATATCTTAGTGGAAAGTTTGGTAATACTGTCACCTGGGAGAATAATAGAAAATAAGGAGATACACTTAATGAACTCAATGATCTAGAAAAAGAGGGTTTTTTTCATTTTCTTTTCCTGTTTATTTGTTTGTTTTGGTGTTGGGGATTGGTACTGACATAGCAAGAACCTGCTCTGCCACTGAACAATACCATCAGGGCCTAGAAAAATAGATTTCTGTGCAGAATATTGAAAATATATCCTGGCTTCATCTCTGCTTCTAATAAAATGTGCAGGAGCAATGAACAAAAGAGTAGAGCTGAAACAAAACCAACAGGCACACATGAGTTTTTCTAGCTAGCAGAGTTCTCCACATAAGAAAAGACTTCAAGGGAAAGATCAAGTCCTAGTTGATATCTGGAAAATGTAATCTCAGGGGAAAGATGTTATCCAGAGGATGACTTATAAAATTTTGTTTTGACCTCACAAAATTTTAAGGTGGACCTCACAGACTCTGTTCAAAAAAGGATCTTAAGGTATGCCTTGCAGACATGCTCCATTAAATATCAGCATTGTAAGAGAAACAAGAACCAGCAAATTCAAGAGCCTTAAGGGGATTGTTACCTAGCAGCCTCAGAGGACACCCAACAGAGAGAAAGACTTCCTAGCAGAGATTTCTGTGTGTGACTAATGAAATGGAACATAAACGGATGCCCAGAAACTCACTGTTTTAGTTAGCTTTTTTGCTGCTGTGACCCAAAGAACTGACAAGAATAATTAGAAGAGGAAAAGTTTATCTGAGGGCTCATAGTTTCAGAGATCTCAATCAGATGTATAGATGGGCTATTTCTTTTAGAAACAGAAGGATGACGCAGGAGATAAAACCAAGACCTTGAAGATAGAGACTAGAGTCACTATGAAACATTTCTAGGAAGGCCCTGCTCAAGGCACTGATGCGTAGGCATGACTGATTTCAGAATTTCTATGGACCAGTTACTGACATGTGCTTTCTAGTTCCCTGGTTTTTTTCTTTTTTCTTTTTCTTTTTCTTTTTTTTTAGTTGTAGTTGGACACAATATCTTTATTTATTTATTTATTTATTTATTTTTATGTGGTGCTGAGGATCAAACCCAGCGCCTCACACATGCTAGGCGAGCGCTTTACCACTGAGCCACAACCCCAGCCCCAACCCCAGTTCCCTGTTTTCTAATAATGAGTGTCTCTTGCAGTTGATGCCTGTCCTGCCCTAGTGTGTTGGATATATTGTGGGGGAGATAATTTCCTTCTTTAGTTCATGGGTTTTCAGATCATATCTGAGGAATTACACCCCAGGAACCTCATCCACATCTGAACCTTATTTCGATTAAAAAAAATCCTGAACCTCAAACCTGAGTATAATATTGTAAAAGAATGGGACTTTTGTGGGTTCATGGTGCATATATTTTTGTATATGGAAGGGATGTAAATGCATGTGACCTATAAGACAACTGTAGCAGTTTTAAAAGTTGGCCATGAGTTCCTTAACATTCTTTTCAAATATATTTTTAGTTGTAGTTGGACACAATACCTTTATTTTATTTATTTTTATGTGGTACTGAGGATTGAACCCAGCACTTCCCACTTGCTAGGCAAGTGGTCTACCACTGAGCCACAACCCCAGCCCTTTAACACTCTTCATTAAAAAGTGAAGGCCTAGGGCTGGGATTGTGACTCAGTGGTAGAGCACTTGCCTAGCACACATGAGGCACTGGGTTCAATCCTCAGCACCACATAAAAATAAATAAATAAAGCAAAGCTATTATGTCCATCTGTAAGTAAAAAAAATAAAAATAAAAAAAGAGGTGAAATCCTATAGACTGAATGTTTGTGCCCCCCTCCCCCCCAAATCCATATGTTGAAACCTAATTCCAATAAGATGGTGTTTGGAGATGGGTCCTTTGAGAAGTAATTGGCTTCCTTTCCTCTACCCTCAAATACAGGAAAAGGTCATGGAAGCACCATTCAGTGAGAAAACAGGGCCTAAGGGTCGAGATGAAACCTACCTTTCTAACATCTTGATCCTGGGCTTCTAGTCTTCAGAGTTGTGCAAAATAAAATTGTGTTTGTGGGCGGGGAGTTAGCTCAGTGGTAGAGTGATTGCTTAGCAGGTGTGTGGCTGGGTTGATCTCCAACAATGAAAAAAGAAGGGGCAGTGGGAGAGAAAGGGAAAAGAACAAAAAGAAAGAAAGAAAAAGAAAAGAAAAAAAGAATCGCAACAACCACCCAGTCTATGGTCTTGCTGTAGTCGCCCTACCCAACTACCTCACTTTGGTTAGGAGCTGAAGCTGGATAAAGGTTTCCTTACCTAGGTCCTGGGACTTGCTTGGTTTGTGCTTCCTACTGAGGCCAAAGAAGAGAGTATTCAGGATTTCTCAACAGCTTGCCCCTCTATGGGGCAGAAAGGGAAGGGAGAGTGGTGAACATGAGTCATCAGCAATCAAACATCAAAAATGGGCAAGATTCTTTATTACAAGAGCACATTTAATAATGAAACCATTTAAATCAGGATTGAGATAAGGATGTCCTATACTTGAATACTTCAATTGAATCTATTTAACATTGAACTAAAGGTCCTAGAAAAGACAGACACTTCTTTATCAACCTCCTTTCTGTGCAAAAAATGTAAAGATTGCAATGGAAGAAAAAGCCTGAAAATTTGCAAGCAAGCACTATCAAAGTTTAGGTGGGTGAATTTGTCTTACCAATTATCTGTCATAAAGCTACGATAATTCAAAAGGCAAGTAAGAATATTCTGAGGGAATCAATAGAAAAGGACAAAGGATTTGAATAGGGAATTTACTAAAGTAGAAGCAAAATAAATAAAAATATAAAAAGATACTCATATTCAGTAAATAGGGAAATGGATAGAAAGACACATGAGATTTCGTATACACTAGTAAAAGCAGAATTCTTAACTCATTGATTTGCAAAAAAATTGTAAGTAGCACAAATGTCCATCACCAAGAAAATGGGTAAATAAATTAGGTTTTTTTTTTTTTGCAGTGGAATTATATTCAGTGCTTAAGTAAACAAGCTACATGCATCCTGATATATCAGGTAAATATCAAAAGAGTATTCAACAAAATAAGTTGTTGTTTAAGGATACCTACAAAATGACATCATTTATTTAAAAATTTACAACATAGGAAATAATTCTATATCTTATTTACAGATACAGACATATGTTATAAAAGGTATAAAATATTCACAGAAGTGATAAATGCCAAATTCATTTTTTTTTTATTGGTTGTTCAAAACATTACAAAGCTATTGACATATCATGTTTCATACATTAGATTCAAGTTGGTTAGGAACTCCCATTTTTACCCCAAATACAGATTGCAGAATCACATCTGTTACATATCCACATTTTTACATAATGCCCTATTAGTAACTGTTGTATTCTGCTCCGTTTCCTATCCTCTACTATCCCCCCTCCCCTCTCCTCCCATCTTGTCTCTCTACCCCATCTACTGTATTTCACTTCTCTCCTTGTTTATTTACCCATTCCCCTGGCAACCTCTTATGAGTGCTTTAGTATAACAATGAGCGTCTCCCTCCATTACCATGCAATTTCTCTTTTCTCTCCCTTTCCCTCCCACCTATTGTATCTGTTTAATGTTGATCTTTCCTTCCTGCTCTTCCTCCCTGCTCTGATCCTGGTTATTCTCATTATATCAAAGAAGACATTTGGTATTTGTTTTTTAGGGATTGGCTAGCTTCACTAAGCATAATCTGCTCTAGTGCCATCCATTTCCCTGCAAAATCCATGATTTTGTCATTTTTTAGTGCTGCGTAATATTCCATGGTGTATAAATGCCACATTTTTTTTATCCATTCATCTATTGAAGGGCATCTGGGTTGGTTCCACAGTCTAGCAATTGTGAATTGTGCCGCTATGAACATCGATGTGGCAGTATCCCTGTAATAAGCTCTTTTAAGGTCTTCAGGGAATAGTCCGAGAAGGGCAATAGCTGGGACAAATGGTGGTTCCATTCCCAGCTTTCCCAGGAATCTCCATACTGCTTTCCAAATTGGCTGCACTAGTTTGCAGTCCCACCAGCAATGTACAAGAGTACCCTTTTCCCCACATCCTCGCCAGCACTTGTTGTTGTTTGAGTTCATAATGGCTGCCAATCTTACTGGAGTGAGATGGTATCTTAGGATGGTTTTGATTTGCATTTCTCTGACTGCTAGAGAAGGTGAGCATTTTTTCATATATTTGTTGATTGATTGTATGTCCTCCTCTGAGAAGTGTCTGTTTAGGTCTTTGGCCCATTTGTTGATTGGGTTATTTGTTTTCTTATTGTTTAATTTTTTGAGTTCTTTGTATACTCTGGATATTAGGGCTCTATCTGAAGTGTGAGGAGTAAAAATTTGTTCCCATGATGTAGGCTCCCTATTTACCTCTCTTATTGTTTCTCTTGCTGAGAAAAAACTTTTCAGTTTAAGTAAGTCCCATTTATTGATTCTTGTTATTAACTCTTGTGCTATGAGTGTCCTGTTAAGGAATTTGGAGCCCGACCCCACAATATGTAGATCGGAGCCAACTTTTTCCTCTATCAGGCGCAGAGTCTCTGTTTTGATATCTAGCTCCTTGATCCACTTTGAGTTAACTTTTGTGCATGGCGAGAGGAGGGGATTCAGATTCATTTTGTTGCAAATGGATTTCCAGTTTTCCCAGCACCATTTGTTGAAGATGCTATCCTTCCTCCATTGCATGCTTTTAGCTCCTTTATCAAATATAAGATAGTTGTAGCTTTGTAGATTAGTCTCTGTGTCCTCTATTCTGTACCATTGGTCCACCCGCCTGTTTTGGTACCAGTACCATGCTGTTTTTGTTACTATTGCTCTGTAATATAGTTTGAAATCTGGTATCGCTATACCGCCTGATTCACGCTTCCTGCTTAGAATTGCTTTTGCTATTCTGGGCCTTTTATTTTTCCATATGAATTTCATGGTTGCTTTATCTATTTCTACAAGAAATGCCGTTGGGATTTTGATTGGGATTGCATTAAACCTATAGAGAACTTTTGGTAATATCGCCATTTTGATGATGTTAGTTCTGCCTATCCATGAACAGGGTATATTTTTCCATCTTCTAAGATCTTCTTCTACTTCCCTCTTTAGGGTTTTGTAGTTTTCATTGTATAGATCTTTCACCTCTTTTGTTAGGTTGATTCCCAAGTATTTTATTTTCTTTGAGGATATTGTGAATGGAGTGTTTTTCCTCATTTCCATTTCAGAAGTTTTGTCGCTGATATACAGAAATGCCTTTGATTTATGCGTGTTAATTTTATATCCTGCTACTTTGCTGAATTCATTTATTAGTTCTAGTAGTTTTTTTGTGGACCCTTTTGGTTCTTCTAGGTATAGAATCATATCATCTGCAAAAAGTGATAATTTAAGTTCTTCTTTTCCTATTTTTATGCCTTTAATTTCTTTCGTCTGTCTAATTGCTCTGGCCAGTGTTTCGAGAACTATATTGAATAGAAGTGGTGATAGAGGGCATCCCTGTCTTGTTCCAGATTTTAGGGGGAATGCCTCTAATTTTTCTCCATTGAGAATGATGCTAGCCTGAGGCTTGGCATAAATAGCTTTTACAATGTCGAGGTAAGATCCTGTTATCCCTAGTTTTTCTAATGTTTTGAACATAAAGGGATGCTGTACTTTGTCGAAAGCTTTTTCTGCGTCTAATGAGATGATCATATGGTTCTTATCTTTAAGTCGATTGATGTGGTGAATAACATTTATTGATTTCCGTATATTGAACCATCCTTGCATCCCAGGGATGAATCCTACTTGATCATGGTGTACAATTTTTTTGATGTGCCTTTGTATCCGATTCGCCAGAATTTTATTGAGAATTTTTGCATCTAGGTTCATCAGAGATATTGGTCTGTAGTTTTCTTTCTTTGAGGTGTCTTTGTCTGGTTTCGGAATCAGGGTGATGTTGGCCTCATAGAATGAATTTGGCAGAGCTCCCTCTTTTTCTATTTCCTGAAATAACTTGAAAAGTATTGGTATTAAATCTTCTTTAAAGGTTTTGTAAAACTCCGCTGTATACCCATCCGGTCCTGGGCTTTTCTTGGTTGGAAGTCTTTTGATTGCTTCTTCTATTTCATCTATTGATATTGGTCTGTTTAAGTTGTGGGTATCCTCCTGACTCAGTCTGGGCAAATCATATGACTTAAGGAATTTATCGATGTCTTCACTATCCTCTATTTTATTGGAATATAGGTTTTCAAAATAATTTCTAATTGTCTTCTGTATTTCTGTTGTGTCTGTTGTAATATTGCCTTTTTCATCCCGTATGTTAGTAATTTGAGTTCTCTCTCTTCTTCTCTTCGTTAGCATGGCTAGGGGTCTGTCAATCTTATTTATTTTTTCAAAGAACCAACTTTTAGTTTTGTTAATTTTTTCATTAGTTTCTTTTGTTTCAATTTCGTTGATTTCCGCTCTGATTTTAATTATTTCTTGCCTTCTGCTACATTTGCTGTTGTTTTGCTCTTCCTTTTCTAGGGCTTTGAGATGGAGTGTGAGCTCATTTATTTGTTGGTTTTTCCTTTTTTTGAGGTATGACCTCCAGGCGATGAATTTCCCTCTTAAAACTGCTTTCATTGTGTCCCATAGATTCCGATATGTTGTGTCTGTGTTTTCATTTATCTCTAAGAATTTTTTGATTTCCTTCTTTATGTCTTCTGTAACCCATTGATCATTCAGTAACATATTGTTCATTTTCCATGTGATGTAGGATTTTTCCTTCCTTCTTTTATCATTGATTTCCATTTTCATTGCATTATGATCAGATAAAATGCATGGTATTATCTCCACCCCTGTATATTTACTGAGGGATGCCCTATGACATAATATATGGTCTATTTTTGAGAAGGATCCATGTGCTGTTGAAAAAAAAGTATAGCCACTTGATGTTGGATGATATATTCTATATATGTCAGTTAAGTCTAGGTTGTTGATTGTGATATTGAGTTCTATAGTTTCTTTATTCAACTTTTGTTTGGAAGATCTGTCCAATGGTGAGAGAGGTGTGTTGAAGTCACCCATAATTATTGTATTGTGGTCTATTTGATTCTTGAACTTGATGAGAATTTCTTTCATGAACGTCACAGCCCCATTATTTGGTGCATAAATATTGATGATTGTTATGTCTTGTTGGTGAATGGTTCCTTTTAACAGTATATAATGACCTTCCTTATCACTTTTGATTAATTTAGTCTTGAAGTCGATTTTATTTGATATGAGGATGGCCACACCTGCCTGCTTGCGAGGTCCGTGTGCGTGGTATATTTTTTCCCAACCTTTCACCTTCAGCCTGTGTATGTCTTTTCCAATCAGATGTGTCTCCTGGAGGCAGCATATTGTTGGGTTTGTTTTTTTAATCCATGTTACCAGCCTATGTCGCTTTATTGGAGAGTTTAAGCCATTAACGTTTAGAGTTACTATTGATGTATGGTTTGTACTTCCAGCCATGTTTGATTATTTATCTTCTTTTAGTTTGTTTCTCCTAGCTTAGCTTTCCCCCCACCCTCTGGCTTTATAGAGGCACTTCCCACTGATGGTTTTGGTTATTGTTTTTCATTTCTTCCTCATGTAATGTTTTGCTCAAGACGCTTTGCAATGCTGGTTTTCTGGCTACGAATTCTTTTAGTTTTTGTTTATCCTGAAAGATTTTTATTTCATTGTCGTACCTGAAGCTTAATTTTGCTGGATACAAAATTCTTGGTTGGCAACCATTGTCTTTCAGTGTTTGAAATACGCTGTTCCAGGATCTTCTCGCTTTTAGCGTCTGTGATGAAAAATCCGTTGTTAACCTTATTGGTTTACCCCTAAATGTAATCTGCCTCTTTTCTCTTGTAGCTTTTAATATTTTCTCTTTGTTCTGTATGTTGGATATCTTCATAACAATGTGTCTTGGCGTTGGTCTACTGTGATTTTGTGTGCTCGATGTCCTGTATGCATCTACAATTTGTATATCTGTTTCCTTTTTTATTTCTGGAAAGTTTTCTGTAATTATTTCATTCAGCAGGTTACTCATTCCCTTGGTATTAATCTCTGTGCCTTCTTCTATCCCGATGACTCGTAAATTTGGTTTTTTTATATTATCCCAAATCTCTTGGATATTTTTCTCGTGATTTTTTACCAGCCTATCTGAGTTGGCTAGACTCCTTTCAAGATGATATATTTTGTCTTCATTATCTGACGTTCTGGCTTCTACTTGTTCCACTCTGTTGGTGATACTCTCGATTGAGTTTTTAATTTGGTTTATCGTTTCCTTCATTTCCAGAATTACATTTTGATTTTTTTTAATAATCTCTATTTCCTGATAAAGATGCTTAACTTCTTCTTTTATCTGTTTCTGTAATTCACTTTTAATGTGATCTTTAAGATTCTTTTCCATCTGTCTAAGGTGTTCCTTGAGTTCTTTATATGGCCATTTTTCTGATGACTCTAAGTCCTCCTGAATATTTAGGCTGTCCTTCATTGTTTGTACTCCTTTTCTTCCTTGCTTTTTTATGCTCATGTTACTTCTTGTTCTGTTTGACTGCTGAGTTACTGTTTACTCTTATAAATTTATTTGATGCTTGGGAGGAGAGATAATAGAAGGGAAGGGAAGAAGTCACTAAAGAGAATGAGTGTAGGCAGGTAGAGTTCAGGAAAGGGGAAGTAAGAAAATTGAAAAGAAATGAAAAGACAGAAGAAAAAAAGTGAAAAGAAAGAAAGAAAAGAACAAAAAATTAAGACTTTAAAACAAACAAAAAAAATTATAGTGATAATAAAAAATGAAAATTAAAGTTTAAAAAATAATAGTAACCATAATAGAACAAAAAGAATTTAAAAAATTGAAACCATTAATAAGAAAGTTAAAGAACAACAACTAATCAACATCAAAAAGTAAAAAAAAAAAAATAAAAATAAAAAAATAAAAAGATAAAAAAATAGAAAAATTAAAAAAAGTACTAATAATAATCATTGAAAAATAATAATAATAATAAATGCAGTCATAGAGCTCGGTTAACTTCTCTTCCAGTAGGTGGAGCTATGCCCACTGGGCCAGGCTTCTTTTCTTGATAGGTAGGAACCAATCACTGTGTCTCAGCTCTTCTTCTCAGACTGTGCGGGTCTCCAATCCTGAGTACTTAGAGCCTTCTCTTGTGGTTCCTCAATACAGGCCCCGCTCACCTGTGACGCTTACCACACTACTGGCTACACGCTGGGTCTGCTGCTCCTGGGAGCTCTGTTTTCATGGATGCCTGGCCACACCCTTTCTGTTTGCCTCCCTCAGACCCCAAGTTTGTATGGCTTGGGGCTGAGGGCCCCAGCGAACTTGTTTGCCCTCAGGTAGTGACTCCCCTGGTATCTGGTGCAAGGGACCTCTGTTGTCAGCACTGGTGGAAGCAATAGCTGTGAGTTCTGCTCTGCAGGTCCCATGTCCCTCCTGATTCCCTGGGTCCGGCTATGGTGCTCAGTTGGTTTTTACCTCTGTGAGTTCAGGTGGGACTAGTTATTTCAGTGGGATCGTTAGTGCTGAGACACGAGAAGCAGGCGAACCAGAGCTTGCATGCCGCTGATTCGTGCTCAGTGTGTGTTTTCTGAGAGGCCCAGGCTGCACGCCTTAGCTCCACGTCAGCTCAGCTTTGCCTAGTGATCCTGAGCAAGCAGGCTGTGGGCCGCGCTCGGGCGCCGCAGTTGTCCGCGGCCTTAGCAGCGACGCTGGGACCTCCGTCGCTCCTCGGCTAGGTGCCTGGGTCCAAGCGGCTGCCGCCGCAGCTCTCCAGCCCCTCCCTCCGGAGCGTGGGTCCCCTTGCAGGGGACTGCTAAGCAACTCCAGAACAGTTTTTGCCCAAAGGTGCAGCAGGGAACACGCAACCGCTGCGTTTGGAGTCGTGGTCCCACCTTCAGAGGATAGGACTCGGCACGCAGCCCAGTTCCCGTCTCTAGGTGCCGCAGCAGGACGATGTAGTCAGAGCCATTAAGACAGCATGCAGGAAGCAAATGGCGGCTCCCGCGGAGTGGATTTTCGGCCCCGAAACCACAGCCCAGCCAACAATCCCAATCCACTAACTCTCCTTGCATAGAAAATATTAAAAAAAAAAAAAAAAAAGGTGTTGTACTGAGCTTTCTTTGTCAGGTACTTACAATCCGCTGATGATTACGTATTCAGCTTCTCTGCCAGTAGCAAAGTGAAATAGCCCAAATTCAAAATAGTAGTGATTTTTGGATTAGATAGGGAGGGAAATGCTTTGAGGAAAAAGACACAGGGCGGCTTCCATTCAAAAATCTTTGTTTTGTTTCTTATAGAAATATCTGAATCTAGGGTCTGACAAAACTGGATACTCAGTACATGATGTATGTTATTTTGCTCCATATACTTTTCATAGGTTCAAAGTATTTCATATTAAAAAGGGATGGTTTGAGACAGCATTCTGAATTGGTTAAAAAGAAGTCACTTCTTGGGTCTGTGGTTGTGCTCAGTGGTAGAGCACTTGCCTAGCATGTGTGAGGTACTGGGTTTGATTCTCAATACCACACATATATAAATGAATACAATAAAGGTCCATCAACATCTAATTAATATATATATATATATATATATATATATATATACACATATATATGTCACTTCTTGAATATCTCCAACAATATTCTTAAGAGGTTCCCCCTCATCTACTCCTAAGATTCCATAGCTGTGCAAAATATCAAAAGATTTTTATGGTTATAAAATACTGATAATGATGGAACACAAGTATTCCTATAGACATATTCCTTTGCTAGCTAAACCAAAGGCACAAATGTTTATATTCACTCTCACAGTATTTAGAGAGCATTTACTAAACCACTTACTGTCATAGATTCTGGGCACAAAATGATAAATAAGATGTGGCTTTAACTTTAGACACCCAGAAGTCTGGCACCACACTTGCATAGGCAATTATTATATATCCATGGTAAATGTGAATGGAGGTTTATGCAGATCTAACTTGACTGATGTGGTTAAGGTTGAAGCTGGAAGGGAACAAACGAGAACATGAAGAGAGAGCCTACAGAAAGGGAGAAAATCTTTGTCACCTGCATCTTAGGTAGAGCATTAATCTCTAGATATATAAAGAACTCAAAAACCTTAACACCAAAAAACCAAATAGCCCAAGCAAAAAATGGGCAAAGGAACTGAACAGACACTTCACAGAAGAAGAAATGTGAATTCATGAAACAATGTTCAACATCTCTAGCAAGTAGAAAAATACAAATTAAAACTATACTGAGATTTCATCTCACTCCAGTCAGAATGGCAATTGTCAAGAATATAAGTGTTGGCGAGGATGTGGGGGTAAAGGCACACTATACATTGCTGGTGGGACTACAAATGGTGCCACCACTCTGGAAAGCAGTATGGAAATTCCTCACAAAACTTGGAATGGAATCACCATTTGACTCAGTTATCCTACTCCTTGGTTTATACTCAAAGGACTTAAAATCAGCATACTATAGTGACAGGGCCACATCAATGTTCATAGCAGCTTGATTCACAATAGCTAAGCTGTAGAAACCAACCTAGTGCCCTTCAATAGATGCATTGATAAAGAAAATGTCATACATATAAAAATGATATGTTACTCAGCTATAAAGAAGACTGAAATTATGGCATTTTGCCAGTAAATGGATGGAACTAGAGACTAGCATGTACTGAAGTAAGGCAATTCCAAAAAACCAAAGGCTGAATGTTTTCTCTGATATGCAGATGCTGACTCACAATGAGGGAGGGTAGGGAGGAGTGGAGGTTCACTGGATTGGACTGGGGAATAGGGGGAAGGAAAGGGGGGTAATCATGAGAAAAATAGTAGAAGGAATCTGATGTAACTTTTTTATGTTCATATATTAATATATGACAAGTGTAACTCCACATCATGTACAACCACAAGAATTTATAATCCATGTATGTATGATATGTCAAAATACATTCTACTGTTATGCATAACTAAAAACAACAAATAAACAAAATCATTAAAAAAAAAAAAAGATGGAGGTTGGTGTCCCCTGGGCTTGGCAGGAGTCCAAATCTGGCCTTGTTCTTGTCCATTTCTCGGGCATCTTGCACCAGGGTCCTCAGACTACAGTTAAGTGAACAATCATGGGCAGTGTCTGTCTTTCTTTCCTTCCTTTCTTCCTTTCCTTCTCTTTCTTTTTGGTACTGGGGCACTCAACCACTGAGCCACATTCTCAGCCCCTTTTCTATATTTTATTTAGAGACATGGTCTCGCTGAGTTGCTGAGACTGGCTTTGAACTTGCCATCCTTCTGCCTCAGCTTCCTAAGCATCTGGGATTGCAGGCATGCACCACTATGCCTGGCAGCAGTGCCTTTCTTCCCCACATTGGGGAAGCAGACATCTTAAACTGCTAGAGATGAAGGGACAGTTACCTCCCAGGGGATGCTTGTATCTCTTTTCTGTTTCCTCATGCAAATCTAGACTTAGCTGCTCATCTTTAAATGCTCCAGATGTGAGTCAGCCGTGAGTCACCCCCCTATTCTCCGCATTTCAGAGAATGTGTATGGAGCTCTTTGAATCCTCTTGAGTTCCTCTTACTCTGTGGGGAGGGAGAAGCACCCATCCCCTACCTATTGGTCATAAACTAACAAACTAGCATATACACAACACACCTAGATCCCTCTCTGGACCTTTTCAACTTACTTTTTTTTTGTACCTTCCAGCCAGCTTAATGTTGACAAAACTAATTTTACCATCTCTCAGTGTGACTTGCTTGTGTGAATGGTCTGGAACAGAGTTTGTCAAACTATGGGCCATAGACCAAATCTGGCCTGCCAGCTGTTTTGATTCATAAAGTTGTATTAAACACAGACATGCTCATTCATTTATATATTTTCTGTGACTGCTTTCACGCTCTCATGGCAGACTGAGTAGTTGAACTGCAACAGAGACTGTGTGGCTTGCAATTCTAAAATATTTACCACCTGACTCTTTACAGGGAAAGTTTGTTAACTCTTGGTTTAGAAATGCACTATTCAATATGGTAGCCTCTAACAATGTGGCTATTAAAGTTAAAATTAAATTTAAAATGAATTTCCTTGTCCCACTAGCCATAATTCCTATTTGCCTAATGTTGCCGGGTTGGGCAACAGATATATTTCCACCATTGCATAAAGTTCTATTGAATAGGGCTGACACAGAATATTGTGTTAATGTGTCAAGGCAGTTGTTACTAGTGGTATTTTTGTTGGCCTTTTGACTTTAACTGGAAATAAGAAAAAGTCCCATTTTAAATATACTATTACACTGTTGTTCGCGTAATTACACATTTAACCCTCTCTGTGCCCTTATGAAATAGGGCACCTATTTATAGTTGATGAAATGGAGGGCCAGTATGTAAGTTAATTCCCAAAGCTCTGACTGATATACAAGAACAACTTAGAGGAGGAGATGTGTATTTTGGTTCACAGTTTCAGAGGCTCAGTTCATGGTAAGTGCCCTCCATTGCTCTGAGCCTGAGGTGAGGCAGAACTTCATGATTGAAGGGCCGGTAAAGGAAAGCTGCTCAGTTCATAACAGCCAGGAAGAAGAGAGAAAGATGTTGAACAAAATATATACCCCAAAGGCATGCCCTAGTGACCTACTTCCTCCATCTGTACCCTACTGTCTACAGTTACCACCCAGTTAACCCATTCAAGTAGGTTAATCAACTGATTAGGTTATAGCTCTCATGATCTAAATTATTTTGCCTCTGAACATTATTGAATTATCTCATATATGAATTTTAGGGCACCCTACATATCCAAAACATAACAGCCAGGGAAGTTAAAAATAGGAAACATCATAGGATAACATTTTCCTTTCAGAAAGAGCACATTGGTGGCATTATGGAAAATAAATGTTAGGTGTGATACTGAAGGCATGATGACATTTAATACATTAATATAATAGTTTAGGTAATGGATAATGAATGTATAGTAATATCCTAGGGCTACCATTACAAAAAATATGTCAAACTGGGTGGCTTAAGACAACAGAAATTTATTCTTTCGTAATTCTGGTATAGCCATCCTGCCTTTGAAGAACAGGGAATAATCTTTCCTTGTTAGTAGTTTTCAGTATTATTTGGCTTATAGTAGCATCACTACAATTTCTTCCTCCATCATCACCCATTCTTCTCCCCTGTACATCTGTATATCTGTGTCCAAATTTCCCTCCTCTCCTAAAGACACCAGTCATTGGCTTAGGGCCAACCCTAATCCAGTATGACCTCATCTTAATTTGATTACATCTATAAAAACCCTGTTGCTAAATAAGATCACATTTCCAAGTACGAAACCCTAACCCATACTTCGGGGGACAAAATTCAATCCACTACAGAAGACAAGAACTAATTCAGAGGTAAGGTGATGGAGGGAAGAGGAAGGAGGGAAATTGGACACTTTAAAAATAAATTAGTTGTACTGTATGAGCTGTTCTGATGCTTTGAGATGCCTAAAATAATTTACAGGATTGAGGCTAAAGTGACCTACAACAGATAAAAACTAAAAGGAATAAAACCACTCTGGGGTGAGAAAAAGATGTTGTTTGAGGCCTGTGGGTCACCCAAGCACAGATTTTCATTCAGAAAATGTGTGGATAGAGTTACAGATTTAGGGATGAGGTTGGTCAAGAAGGGTGTTAACAGTGAGAGAAAGGAAAGAGGGGTGAATAAACCTTGGGACACACAGACATTTGATGGATGGTAGAGAAGAGCTGCCCAAGCAAGGAACAGGGAATGATAAACTGCATTAGTCAGCTTTGCATCACTATTGCAAAATACCTGAGAAAAATAGCCAGAGAAGAAGAAAAGTTTATTTTGGCTCAGGGTTTCAGAGGTTTTAATCCACAGTTACTTGGTGCAGTTGCTTTTAGAACTTTGGTAAGGGAAAACATCATGGTGGAATCACATGGCAGAGGAAAACTGCTCATCTCATGGTGAGAGAAAGGAAGGGGCTAGGGTCTCAATGAACCCTTCAAGGACACACCCACAATGACCTACTTCCTCTAACTAGTTCCCACATCCTCAAATTTCCACCACCTCTTAGTAGCTCCACCAGCTACAAGCCAGTAGGGGGTACAGTGCAGATCCCAACTATAACAGAAGCCAAGAAAGTTGACAAGAAAACCAAGGGGCAAAAATGTTATGGAAAATGAAGGGCAAAAGCATTTCTACCAGAAAGAAGTAGTTAACAGTGCCATGTGCTCTATTACTTCAACTAATAGAAGGAACAGAAATATTGATTGGACTTGGAAATTCTGATAAAATTGGCAAGACCACTGGGGTCAAGAGCAGTTTGGAGTGAATGGAGGGGCTAATGCAAGGGAACTATGTGGATAAAGTAAATGGAACCAAGCCATCAGGAAGCTTGTCTATGGAGGAAAGCAGTTTAAATACTAGCTATAAATTGATGTAAGAGCAAAGGTGATTTTTGTTTTGCTTTGTGTTACTTTTTTAATATGGGAAATATTTGAATTTATTTAAATGCTGAGAGGATGGGGACAGTAGATGGCAAAGATAGAAGGATCTGGAATGGGTGAGGATAAATGATGTAGCAAGCTCTCTGAGAAGGAAGGAGGGATTGTGAGTGCAGATTTTGACAGGAGGAGAGATACATTTTCCCACAGAAACGAAAGGAAAGCTAGATTGGGAACAGTGTCTGGTAAATTTAGGAGGATAGGGTAGAAATTTCAAGAAATTCTTACTTGATGGACTCTATTTTTTGTCATGTATAAGGTAAAGTCATCAACAATAATAAATTTAAATGAGTTGCAAGAAATACTTTTCTTCCTTATGTCACTGGTAGATTCTTTAATGTTTTATCATTTGAAATTGAAATTATTTTTATTATCACCCATAAAAGTAGGAAAGACTATATAACTCATTTTGGTATGATCCTGAATTTCATCACCCATTGTTTTCTCCAAGAGATTAGCCTCTGTCCTTCTTGCTTGTTTGAACCACTATTGCTCATACTGGTTTCCAGGAACTAAAGTGTAGGGAGATTCAGCTGGTTATGGTCATCCAAAAGTTTCTGAAAGGGTTGGACCTTAGCTAAGAATCTTATTTTATTACTGTTTCACATAAGTGATGATTTTATTTCTCATTGAATGACTTAGTAATATAACCCCACTAGAGTCACAGAAAAGTGGGTTCTGTCTTGCTCCAAACATTTATGAACAAATAAGATGAAAATATTAAAACTTACAAGGATTTGGTTGTGTGCTGTGGCACACACCTAGATGCTACGGCCTTAGGAGATTGAAGCAGGAGAATTGAAAGTCTGAGGCCAGCCTGGGCAACTTTGTGAGACCCTGTCTCATAATAAAAAATATAAAGGGATTTGGATATAGCTCAGTGGTAGACCACTCCTGGGGCTCAATCCCATTACCATAACAAAATAAAACAAAAAACTTTTGAGGTTTAGTTAATATAAGAGATGAAAAAATTGTGATATGAAATGTACTCAGTGTGATAAAATAGTAGTCCAAATAAATGAAAGGAATTTTTAAAGGAATGAATATAAAGTTTTGTATTTTGTTTTCAAAACAATAAATTTTCATAAGAATATGTGCCCAGCACACTTAAGAAGAGTCAGGAAAAGTTTACTTGTAGCACTGGATATACTATACTAAGCAAAACAGTGAGATGTGTAGGCAAGGATGGACAGAACAGAACCCAGAAACAAACACATGCACACATGGAAGTGCGATGTGGTGGTCCTCTCTTATCTATAGGGGAATACAATCTAAGAACCTCAATAGATCTCTGAAACTCTGGATAGTACTAATGATAGTACATATGATTTTTTTTTGCTATAATTCATACCTATGATAAAGTTTAATTCATAAACTGGGTCCAATTAGAATTTAAAAATAATTAATAGTAAAATTAAACAATTATGATAATATACTGCAATAAAAGTTATATGAATGTGGTCTATCTCAGAATACCTTTGGGGACTGAACTCAGGGGCACTCAACCACTGAGACACATCCCCAGCCCTATTTTGTATTTTATTTAGAGACAGGGTCTCATTGCTTAGCACTTCCCCATTGCTGAGGCTGGCTTTGAAGTCGTGATACTCCTGTCTTAGCCTCCGTAGCCACTGGGATTACAGGCATGCGACACAGCACCTGGCTCAAAATATCTTACAGTACTATCCATACCTATGTGATGGTATGATGTGAAGTGAATGATGTAGGCATTGTGGCAGCATGAGACTACTATATAAGATTTACTTGAACACCCATACCATATACCTATGACAATGAATCTGATGACCCAAATGGCTATAAATGAAAAGTAGGCATAGCATACACAGTGTGGATATCCAGGATGAAGGAATGACTCACTTTCTGAGTAAAATGGAGTGGGACAGTGGGAAATTTCTTTACTCGAAAAGGTACACAATTTAAACTTTTGAATTGTTTTAGTCTGGAATTTTCACATTTAATTTTTTTTTTTTAACTATAGTTGACTATAGGTAACTGAAACCTCAGAAAGCAAAACAATGGGCAAGAAGAACTGTTATTTATGATTGAACTAGCATTGCAGATCAACAAATAAAGGAAGAATTCTTCAGTAGATGGGGTCAATTGGTTATTTGGATTGAAAAATAAAAATATTTTTATGCAAATACATATATCCATACACAAAAATCAATTGCAGGTGAATCAAATATATCAATTTTAAAGGGAAGTGAATTTTTGAGCACTACAAAAGAGTAGATTTACCCCTGAGATATGGAAAAAATTTTTTATTTAAACAAAACCCCATAAACTCTTACAAAAAACTGATAAATCCAACTACACTGAAGTTAAAAATACTTGATTATCAAAAGCATCCTAAAGACAGTGGAAAATACAAGGCACAAACTAGAAGATATATGTAATACATTAACATGTCAGGTTAATATGAAAAATATGTAAAGGTATTATCAATAAGAAACAAATTTCAATTCAATAAAAGAAGCACAGAGGCATCTCTCAGGGAGGATACAAGAACAACCCATAAACAAATAAAATTATGTTTAGCTTTGTTAGTATTCAAGAAAAAACAATATCACAGTGAGGTACCATTTTATTCCCATTAGATTGGAAAAGCCAATTAGTCGTTCAATATTAAGCATAACAAGAATGTGGAACTGCAGACCTCTTAAGCACTATTGATGGGAATGCATATTGGTAAAATGATATTGAAGAACAAACAAATATTTTTCATTAAAGATGAACACATGTATACTCTGTGACTCTTTATGTATGCATACACCTTAGAGAAACTCTGGGACATATGCATAAGGAGGCAGGTGTAAGAACTGTCACATCGAATTTCAGAGGCACAAAACTAGAAACAACTCAAAATATTCACCACCATGGAAATAGATAAATGAAGCAGTGAATATTAATAAACTGTAGCAGTATATAGGATCATGGATGAATATTTTAAACAATGTGAAATAAAAAAGCAAGTCAGAGAAGATGGGAAACAATATGATTCTGTTTGTATGGAGTTTAAGAATTGGATAATGCATGAAATATATGGTTTAAGACTGTGTATTTTATGTAATAAAATAATAAGAAAATATGAGGTCATAATAAATACAAAATAAAAAATAATAGCATGTGGCTCACAGCTGGTTTGAAAGGTATTAGAAATGTCCCACTTGTCAAGCTGTGAGGACTCTGTTGTGTAATTATTTACTTTGATTATTTTATAACTGTATAAGAACATGCTATCAGATCTTTTGTATATGTTACAATTTAATAAATAAGTAAATAAAAATATACTTGTATATGAAATATATACTCCACAATTTAAAAAATCTAGAAGGGGCCCAGCGGCCCACCTGCCCAATAGATAGAACACCCCAGTTGGAGGAGGAGCCCAGCCTCCTACCTGCATGGTAGGCAGACCACGCGGCCCGGAGAGGGGGCACAGCCGCCCGCTGGCATGGCAGACAGACCACCCCAACTGGGGGAGGGGCCCAGCTGCCCGCCCGTGCAGTCACGTCACCGAGCTCTGGACAAACACCCCAACACCCCCACCTCATCAAACACCTTATGAGAAAAACTGATGGAACTCATCTTGGAAAATCCCAACAACCCTTAAAACTCACCAACCGGTGGGCGTGGCTACCAGGTGGGTTCTGCAGCGGATCAGGCACCTGGTTTACATCTCAGAGAATAAGAGTAGAGAGGCCACAGGTGGATGCTCAAGTCCTCTCACACTGACTACCACCACTATCCTGAACCCAGAGACTCAAGCTAGGAATAGACAATGCCACCAACTGGAAGAAAAGAAAAAAAGTTCTGAGAGACATTTTTTTTCCTTTCTTTTTTTCTCTTATCTCTCTCTTTTCATCCATTCATCCAGTCTCCTCTACCCTTCCCCCTATGGTCCTCACAACCTCAACATATGTGAAACCAAAAACTGTGCATGAAAAAGGTCTTTAACAACTGAATCACCAGAATAATATAATATAGAGCAATTGCATATGCCCCACCTCCCTCCCCCCTTTTTATTTCTTTTCTTTTTTCTCTTATTTTCTTTTTCCCACTCTCTTTTTTCTCTTTCTTTCCTTGTTATTTGTATTTTTCTCCCTCTTACTCCCTCTATCCCACTTGCAACCCCCTAAATTTTACTATTTATAAGTAGGGTAATCTTATAAATACAGATAGGAATTTGAATCTATGCATTCTTCCATAAATTACCCATCTATTGGTTAGAGCTTTCCAAAGTTACTAAGTTAGATTAACCCCACACTCTCACTCCTTTTCCCTTAAACATAACATCCTACACCTGAAATTCAGTTTTCTTCAAGCTACAAGAAACGTTATGCCTTTCATGAAACTAATGATTATATTTGTAAACGATAATTGAAACCAACATTTGTAGACATAGAGTCTAGCTATAAATGCAGTAATATGGAAAATGTGTGCTTAGATGATGTACTATTGATATTGAGAACTGTTAACATTGTCTATACAATGAGCAATATAAATATATAGGGGGAAAATAAATAACACAACAGTTTCACAAACCAGAAAGAAATGTGAGCAGTATGAACAGACAAGGAAAGAAAGGACCACAAGCAATGCAGGTCAACTCAACTTTAGAAGAGGTAATATCTGCAGCAGATTGAATGTCAGATAAAGAATTCAGGATATACATGCTTCAGATGATCTGGAGTCTCAAGGAAGACATTGGACAGCAAAATCAGACAATGAAAGATCACTTTGACAATGAATTACATAAATAAACCCAAGAAGCAAAAGATAACTATACAGGGAGATAGAGGTTATAAAAAACAAACAAACAGAAATCCTAGAAATGCAGGAAGCAATAAACCAAATTAAAAACTCAAATGAGAGTACTACCAGCAGAGTAGAACACTTAGAAGATAGAACATCAGACAATGAAGACAAAGTATTTCAACTTGAAAAGAACATAGACAGCTCAGCGAGACTGTTAAGAAACCATGAGCAGAACATCCAAGAAATATGCAATAACATAAAGAGACAGGAAGGGATACAGGAAGGTACAGAGGTCCAACCCAAAGGAATGAGCAATCTGTTCAACGAAATAATATGAGAAAACTTCCCAGACTTGAAGAATGAAACAGAATCCCAAATTCTAGAAGCCTACAGGACTCCGAATGTGCAAAATCATAAGAGATCCACACCTAGACACATTATAATGAAGATGCCCAACATACAGAATAATGAGAGAATTTTAAAAGCTACAAGAGAAAGGAAGCAGATTACATTTAGGGGTAAACCAATCAGGATAACAGCTGATCTTTCAACACAGACTCTGAAAGCCAGAAGATCCTGGAACAACATATTTCAAATGCTGAAAGAAAATGGGTTCCAACCAAGAATTGTGTTTCCAGCAAAATTAAGCTACCGGATGGAAGATGAAATTAAAACCTTCCATGATAAACAAAAGTTAAAAGAATTTGCAGCTAGAAAACCAGCTCTTCAAAACATCCTCTGCAAAACATTACAGGAAGAGGAAATGGAAAATAACAATGAAAACCAACAGCGGGAGGTAGTACAGTAAAGGAAAAACTAATCAAAGAGAAAAAACAAATCATGTTAAGTAACATAAATAACCAAATATGGCTGGAAGTACAAACCATATCTCAATAGTAACCCTAAATGTTAATGGCTTAAATGCACCAATCAAAAGACATAGGCTAGCAGACTGGATTAAAAAATAAAAAAAGATCCAACAACATGCTGCCTACAGGTGACTCCTCTGATAGGAAAAGACATACACAGACTGAAGGTGAAAGGTTGGGCAAAATCATACCACTAATATGGACCCACGCTAACAAAGAGAAGAAGAGAAAGAACCCAAATTACTAGCTTACGGGATGAAAAAGGCAACATCACAATAGACACTTCAGAAATACAGAAGATAATTAGAAATTATTTTGAAACCCTATACTCTAAAAAAATAGAGGATAGTGAAGGAATCGATAAATTCCTTAAGGCATATGAGCTACCTAGATTGAATCAGGATGATATAAACAACCTAAACAGACCAATGTCAATTGAGGAAATAGAAGAAGCCATCAAAAGACTACCTGCCATGGTCTGGCTGGGCACAATTCAGAAGCCACTTGTCAAAAGAAACAAACTTTATTTTTAGAACACACACACCGCACCACACAGCTCTTCACGAAAACCCTCAGAGTCCAACGGCCACCACCGGCTTCCCACAAGCCTCTCAACCTCCCCCTCTCCTCCTGCTCTTGAGGCCTATTGGCTGGGTCACATGGGCGAAGCCAAAAAAAAAA
Source organism: Ictidomys tridecemlineatus (assembly GCF_052094955.1). Lineage (NCBI taxonomy): Eukaryota > Metazoa > Chordata > Mammalia > Rodentia > Sciuridae > Ictidomys > Ictidomys tridecemlineatus. The sequence continues at coordinate 161,514,030 of NC_135478.1, read as the reverse complement.
AGTCCTCCAATGAGCAGCTCCGTGGTCTGAAAGGGCCGGGAAACAGCCCAATGAGCATCACCGCAGAGGACCCAATCAGTTGGCAGCTAGGAGTTTGCTGGGGCCACTGAGAGCCAATCATCAGCTGGCTGCTGGAAGTTTGCTGGCAGCTGGAAGTTTGCTGGGGCCCCTTCGGCTGTGGCTCTCAACTAACAACTAAGAAAAGCCCAGGACTGGATGGGTATACAGCAGAGTTTTACAAAACCTTTAAAGAAGAACTAATACCAATACTTTTCAAGCTATTCCAGGAAATAGAAAAAGAGGGAGAACTTCCAAATTCATTCTATGAGGCCAACATCACCCTGATTCCTAAACCAGACAAAGACACTTCAAAGAAAGAAAACTACAGACCAATATCTCTAATGAACATAGATGCAAAAATCCTCAATAAAATTCTGGCAAATCAGATATAGAAACCTATCAAAAAGATGGTGCATCATGATCAAGTAGGATTCATCCCTGGGATGCAAGGCTGGTTCAATATACAGAAATCAATAAATGTTATTCACCACATCAATAGACTTAAAGATAAGAACCATGTGATCACCTCGATAGATGCAGAAAAAACATTTGACAAAGTACAGCATACCTTTATGTTCAAAACTCTAGAAAAACTAGGGATAACAGGAACATACCTCAATATTGTAAAAGCTATCTATGCTAAGCCTCAGGCTAGCATCATTCTGAACGAAGAAAAATTGAAGGCATTCCCTCTAAAATCTGGAACAAGACAGGGATGCCCTCTCTCACCACTTCTATTCAACATAGTTTTCAAAATACTAGCCAGAGCAATTAGACACACGAAAGAAATTAAAGGCATAAAAATAGGAAAAGAAGAACTTAAATTATCACTATTTGCAGATGATATGATTCTATACCTAGCAGACCCAAAAGGGTCTACAGAGAAACTACTAGAGCTAATAAATGAATTCAGCAAAGTGGCAGGATGTAAAATCAACACACATAAATCAAAGGCATTTCTGTATATCAGTGACAAATCTTCTGAAATGGTAATGAGGACAACCACCCCATTCACAATATCCTCAAAAAAAATAAAATACTTGGGAATCAACCTAAGAAAAGAGGTGAAAGATTTATACAATGAAAACTACAAAACCCTAAAGAGAAATAGAAGAAGATCTTAGAAGATGGAAATATATATCCTGTTCATGGATAAGCAGAACTAACATCATCAAAATGGCAATATTACCAAAAGTTGTCTATAGGTTCAATGCAATGCCAATCAAAATCCCAATGGCATTTCTTGTAGAAATATATAAAGCAATCATGAAATTCATATGGAAAAATAAAAGACCCAGAATAGCAAAAGCAATTCTAAGCAGGAAGTGTGAATCAGGCAGTGCGATACTAGACTTCAAACTATACTACAGAGCAATAGTAACAAAAACAGCATGGTACTAGTACCAAAACAGGCGGGTGGACCAATGGTACAGAATAGAGGACACAGAAACCAATCCACAAAATTACAAGTATCTTATATTTGATAAAGGTGCTAAAAGCATGCAATGGAGGAAGGATAGCATCTTCAACAAATGGTGCTGGGAAAACTGGAAATCCATATGCAACAAAATGAAACTGAATCCCTTTCTCTGGCCATGCCCAAAAGTTAACTCAAAATGGATCAAAGAGCTTGATATCAAATCAGAGACTCTGGGTCTGATTGAAGAAAAAGTTGGCTCCAATCTACATATTGTGGGGTCGGGCTCCAAATTCCTTAATAGGACACCCATAGCACAAGAGTTAATAACAAGAATCAACAAATGGGACTTACTCAAACTAAAAAGTTTTTCCTCAGCAAGAGAAACAATAAAAGAGGTAAATAGGGAGCCTACATCCTGGGAACAAATTTTTACTCCTCACACTTCAGATAGAGCCCTAATATCCAAAGTATACAAAGAACTCAAAAAATTAAACAATAAGAAAACAAATAACCCAATCAACAAATGGGCCAAGGACATGAACAGACACTTCTCAGAGGAGGACATACAATCAATCAACAAGTACATGAAAAAATGCTCACCATCTCTAGCAGTCAGAGAAATGCAAATCAAAACCACCCTAAGATACCATCTCACTTCAGTAAGATTGGCAGCCATTATGAAGTCAAACAACAAGTGCTGGCGAGGATGTGGGGAAAAGGGTACACTTGTACATTGCTGGTGGGACTGCAAATTGGTGCGGCCAATTTGGAAAGCAGTATGGAGATTCCTTGGAAATCTGGGAATGGAACCACCATTTGACCCGCTATTCCCCTTCTCGGACTATTCCCTAAAGAACTTAAAAGAGCGTACTATAGGGATACTGCTACATAGATGCTCATAGCAGCACAATTCACAATAGCTAGACTGTGGAACCAATGTAGATGCCCTTCAATAGATGAATGGATTAAAAAAAATGTGGCATTTATACACAATGGAGTATTACTCTGCATTAAAAAATGACAAAATCTTGGAATTTGCAGGGAAATGGATGGCATTAGAGCAGATTATGCTAAGTGAAGCTAGCCAATCCCTAAAAAACAAATGCCAAATGTCTTCTTTGATATAAGGAGAACAACTAAGAACAGAGCAGGGAGGAAGAGCATGAGAAGAAGATTAACATTAAACAAGGACCAGAGGTGGGAGGGAAAGAGAGAGAGAAGGGAAATTGCATGGAAATGGAAGGAGACCCTCATTGTTATACAAAATTACATATAAGAGGAAGTGAGAGGAAAGGGGAAAAAAACCAAGGGGGAGAAATGAATTACAGTAGATGGGGTAGAGAGAGAAGATGGGAGGGGATGGGAGGGGAGGGGGGATAGTAGAGGATAGGAAAGGCAGCAGAATACAACAGACACTAGTATGGCAGTATGTAAAACAGTGGATGTGTAACCTATGTGATTCTGCAATCTGTATATGGGGTAAAAATGGGAGTTCATAACCCACTTGAATCAAATGTATGAAATATGATATGTCAAGAACTATGTAATGTTTTGAACAACCAATAATAAAAATTAAAAAAAGAATCTATAGAGTAAAATTGTATTGAGTAATTTGAGTGAATAAAGCATTGAAAGGAGTAAAAAAAAATAAAAATCTAAATGTGCAACATTTGTCCTAATGAATAGCTTATTTCTTAGCATACTGTCTTCAAGTTTCATTCATGTTGTAGTATGTCACAGGAACTCAAAAAATTAAACAATAAGAAGGAGGACCTTTCTTTTTTATACGTATATACACAACACTTATTTTATATATATTATATATATAGTCTACACATGGTTCCATTTATATGAAGTATCAAAAGTATTCCAACCCCTCGATGCAGAAAGTAGAATGGTGTTTGCCAGAGAGTTGTTGTTCAATGGGTATAGAGTTTCAGTTCTGCAAGATGAAAAGTTCTAGCATACAACATTGTGCTTCTAGTTAACAATAGTGTAATGCACACTTAAAATTTTTGTAAGAAGGAAGAATCATGTTATGTGTTTTGCCATAATAAAAATAAATACTAGATAAGTAAATAAATAAAAAATTATGGTTAGGGTATTCTAAGACATACATCAGATCATAAATAATAATCTTTCCCTAAATTGCTGTCAATTGTAGAGGATGCCTCAGATCCCCTCAGAGGACACCGTGGCAGAGAATGACTGCTGAAGCCTGTCTCAAGGTATTAAGTTGCTTTAGTCAGCTATTTCACTGCTGTAACTAAAAGATTTGACCAGATCAATTTTAAAGGAGAAAAAGTTTATTTGAGGGCTCACGGTTTGAGAGGTCTTCATCCATTGACAGCAGGCTCCACTCCTTGGGGATTGAGGTGAGTCAGAACTTCATGGCAGAGTATGTGGCAGAGGGAAGCAGCTCACATCATGATTAGGAAGAAGAAAGACTCCATGCTCCAGATACAAAATATAGACCCCATAGCCATGCCCCCAATGAACCAATTCTTTCAGCCATACCCCACCTGCCTCCAGTCACCACCCAATTAATCCCATCAGGGATCAATTTACTGATTAGGTTAAGGATATAACCTGATTATTTTTCCTCCAAACCTTCTTGCATTGTCTTACCTGTGAACTCTTGGGGGACACCTTATTTAAACTATAACATAAGTGATCTGAATCTATTATATATAGGATGTTGGAAGGAATTTTCAATATGATACAAAGCAGACTAAGCTCTCTTTAAATATATAAAGAATTTTATATAAATATAAATTTTATATAAAGAGAGAAACTTGGTGTTCCAAAGAACAAGGGTGTGAAGGCTAATGGAGCAAGTCTTTGGCTTCATCTAAATGCCCCAGAACTCCTTAGTGAAAGAATGTGATGTCTCATGGTGTGGGGGAGGAGTCGAGTCATAGTGGCTGGTGACCATCTGCTGGGTATATTATAGAAAGTTCTGAGACTCATTGACTCAATGACAACACTTATAAATTAAATTAACAAATTATTCTACATTATGCACCGTGTGTCAACAGGACTCCTTTTACTCATTCTCTGCTCTGTGATGAATATTAGCTGTGACTCAGGATTTGGGGGAAAATATTTCAACCTTCTTTAGAGATCTCTGTGAGAGATTCAGCATGGTGCCCTGTTACGGTGGCTTTCTAGTTTCTGTTGCTGGGGCCATGTAACCTCCTGCTTGGTAAACCAGGATCCTGCATCTGTGACTCTTAGAAATCCACTTCTAATGCCTGGTTGAAAGTCTTGATTGATTGAGCTTGGACCAGGTGTCCATGCCCACTCTGCATGGTCAGTGCCCAGTGGCATGTGGTGAAATATGGTTTAAAGGCTTGCCTAGATGGGTAGGAGTTAGTCTTAGAGGAATGGAACAGCTAATGAGCTAAGCAGAGACCCCAAATGTTTTTTAAAAAAATCTCTAACTCATGGAGTTGTTATAAGAATAAAGTGTAAGATAGATAAACATGTATCTTACATGTCTTATGACCCACCCATGGTCACCTTGTTAATGTTAGTTTCATCTCATATTCCACTCCTTTGTTTGTAAGCATCAGTTCTTTTTATGTGAATTAAAAAACAATATCTTTACTCCTTTGGTATTTTTTTATGCCCATTCTCATCATCTTTATTTTTTCTCATATTTTTTTATTGGTGCATTATAGTTGTACGTAATGATGGGATTTTTGTTACATACCTATACATGTATACAATATAACAATATAATATGACCAATATCACTCCCCATACTTTGATGTTTTTGTGAATATTGCTAATGTATGAGAAAGGACTTTGCAAACTTGAAGTAAAATATAAACATGTTACCACTATACTTGACTCTGGTCAAGTAACTGGAGGCATCTACAATTGGAATTCCCTGGTGCAGCAGATGCTTTGATCTCCACTACCATTGCTTTGGTCTCCTCCAGTTACCTGCCTTACCATGGTATGTTTGTCCATTTTCTAGGTATTGGAGATATGCTGTCTCTCTTGGTTACAGATCAAGTCCGAGTAAAGACAAAGTACTCATTTTCAGGTCTGAATTGGTCCAATTTCTAAAATTTGTTTTTTGCCCAATTTTCTTTGCCCTTATCTAGAGAACAAAATAAATCAATGGACAAAATGAAAGTTCAGCTACGTCTCACATATGGCCAGATGGCCCTACTCTGTTGATTTTGGCTTTTTCATCCCTATCAGCCACCAACTGACAAGCAATTGATTATATCTGCACAATTGTTTTGCTTTTTCAGCCACCTTAATGACTAAATTGGACCAATGGTATACTTGTAAGTCACTTCTCATTTAGTCATTATCCTATAGATAAGCAATGATGGGGCAGGAACTGTTAATTCAGCTGTGTGTGTCAGACATAGTCCAGACTCAGCAGCTTAGGAGCCCACGTAGTGCTGCTTGCTTAACTAACACTAATTCATATCACAGGACGAAGGCCAAAGTGTTATTTGCTAGCCTTTCAACCAAAAGAATATGCTGAATAAAATAAAGCTTGGAACCATAGACATATCTGCATTTTTTCCTATTCTTAATTAAATTTAGTAGTAATTTTATATTGGCATTATCGGAAATGAGTTAATGTATGTAAATGAATTTTCCTGATAAGTTCTACTTCCTTTTTCAATGCCATAAGAAAAATCAACCATTTTTTAATGGGTGTTTCTTTAAAAATAATATCACATGAATCTAAACAAAACAAAACAAAAGCACCTAGACACAACATACCCTTGACGTTTGTGAAGACTATTCCTAAGCTCTTTGCCTGCATTCAACATTGAAGCTATAGTGATGTTGTACAGATAACTAACTCCTGGGTCACATTTGTCCAAAATTTTAACTTTCACTAAAACTTCATTCTTTTTAATGGTTGTAGATAACATAGAAGCATACTTTGTAGTACTGAGTTATGTCATATGTGATTCTGAGTGCAGTAGCAGGTGGTTTAAAAAAGAACAGCACAGGCCCAGGAGCTGGAATGCTGGGATCAAATCTGCCTTTTTTAACAGCTGAGTGACATTGGGAAAATTACTTGGCTTCCTCACATCCCATTTTCCTAATTCGCAAAATAGAAATTGCCATGGTTTCACGTGTCCCCCAGAGGTCCGGGTGTTAAAGGCTTGCTCGCCAGGCTGGTAGCACTGGAAAGTCCTGTGGACCTTTAAGGGATGGGGCCTTGTGGGAGGTCCTTCAGTCACTGGGGACTTTGAAGGTGACAGGTAGTCCTCAGTCTCTGAATTTTTTGCTTTGCTTCCTGGTATGTGATAAAAGTGAATGGATTGCTCTGTCACATACTTCCACCTTGATAGGCCACCCTTACCCAAGGACAAAAGCAATGAGGTTGCCGTCTTGACCTGAAAACTCCAGAATTAGGAGCCAAAATAAACCTTCTCTTTTTGTAATTGGGTAACGGTAAATTCTCTTTTTGCCTTGGGTATTTCATGATGTAAAACTACTATGGAGATCATAACAAAACTTACCTCAAGGCATTATTGATAAGATTAAGTAAAAGAAAATTTTATCACAGTGCTTAGCAGAGAGTAATTGCCAGATAAATGTTCAATTTGAATGAATTACAATTATAAAGAACATAAAAGGTTAACCTGAGATAGGGATTTGGGGGAGGTGGGCTGTAGGCTCATACATAAGTGAGATGACTTAAAGTTCATGGAATTCACATTTGTATCTTATCAGTTTCAATTTATATCACAAACTTCTAAGATTATTATTAATAAGTCAAAATTTTGATTTTTGAAATGTGTTAATGTCAGAGGTCTATTTTAATTACATTTCTCTCTTAAACATCCCATTTGTTTAAAAAAATAAACCAGGCAATATACAGTTCCTTAAGTTGTAACATTGATTTGTAGTCAATTAATATAGAGCAAAGACACTTACAGGAGCATTTCAAATTTGCTCCCATAGAGTAATCAAAAAATAAGTAAGTAAATAAATAATTTAAAAGTGACATTGTTTAACACGTTATATCTTTGAAGTACATTTTTGGAAAATGTTAGGTAAATTTTTATATTTTACTTAAGCATCTGTCACTTCTCAGTGAAACTGTCACTGGGAATATCAAAACCATCCCAACAGGGTTAAAACTGGCCCAGAGGCTGAGAAATTTCCTTCATGACAAAATTTAATCAAGAGCTCTAAAGTCTAAGTTGGTGTGATTTTATACGACAAAGCCAATTATGGGCATATCTACTCTCTACTTACTGAGAGCTAATTTAAACTAACATCATTTCATATAATCTTCCTTGGGAACTAAATCCTTTGCTTCTTAGGTAAGTAAAACTCTTTCCCAACTTCAAAGGGAGTTTTACCTACCTTAGAAACTGGATCATGCTTCTAAGCATATTACCCTTATATGATCTCCCTTTTCTTTATATTTCTTTTTAGTACTTCATGTCTGAAAATTTTGATGGACTATATATTAATGGATAGGTGTAACATCCATGCTAATTTGCAGTAGTTTCTATCTCTATGGCTTCAACTGCTTAACTAGCTTTTAAGAAAAGTCTGGTTGGCATGCTCCTGAGAAAAAATACATTGCAATAGATCTAATCATATATTAATATGTATTTAAAAGACTAAGAAATGTGTTAGAAAATATGTAATCTAGATCATTGGCATGAAGGACACATATATTTTGTTTTTTGCTATATTGCCCTAGTAATATCCTTTATAAATACACATATGGGTCATGTAGAATTTTAAAGAAACTGGGCCATACAACTTCAGCAATTATTTCACATTTTAAAAAACTTGTATTTCCAGCGCTGGGGAGTCTGAAACAGGAGGATCACAAGTTCAAAGTCAGCCTCAACAACTTAGTGAGGTCCTAAGAGACTTAGTGAGCCTGTCTTGAAATAAAATACAAAAAAAGAAGAAGAAGAAGGAGGAGGAAGAGGAGGAGGAGGAGGAGGAGGAGGAGGAGGAGGAGGAGGAGGAGGAGGAGGAGGAGGAGGAGGAGGAGGAGGAGGAGGATATCTCAGTGGTTAAGTGTTCCTAGATTTACTCCCTGGTACCAACAAACTGAGGAACCATAATCCTTTGGTGTTTCCAACTTCTTTCAAATGAAAATGCTTCATCAGTCTTCCGAACTTCTCTGAAGAGTGAGCAGGAATTAGGCTTATCTCTTGGAAAGTCAAGAGTAATTTCACTGAATGGATTTATGTAAATTGATATTTCAGATGAAGATGTCTCAAGTAAAGGTCAAGATAAGGCCCCAAACTTAGTTTAGTTTCAAAGGGCAAATAGGAAGTCCAGACTCATTTGTTTTCATCAATATTTTGCTGCACCCACAGTATACCTGTCATAATCAAACAACCTGAGCAGAGAAGCCTGATCTCAGCTCCCTATTGCTGCTGGTACCTGACTCTAGAGTAGATATGTTCATATAGTGGACAACTTTGCTCCCCTCTTCACTGTCAGTCATCATTGTGTTCCAATTTGGGAAAGTAAAGCCAAGCTCAGTTATCTAAGTTGTATTTTAAATTAATGGAGATTATAAGATCGTAACTAAGATTTTGGCAGCAGTGACTACAACAGACTTATTAATGATGATCAATTATGACCAGGTGGACTTTCTGACAGCTGATTTTTACCTGAAAGTATATGTATAGGCTTTAATTAGATAAATAGAGCTAACAAGCTGACCTCACCATCTGCTGTCATTTCTCTTCCTGGGTAGAGTGTTTCATCCATTGCATATGAAATTTCATTCCTTTTCAGTGTGGGGTCCTGTAATTGCCCTGTGAAGTACTCACAGTTCAATTGTCAAGACAGCAGTGGCTGAGTACCTTTTTATTGCCTGTTATAGCTCCATAACCATGAAATAATTTTCTAAAACCAGTTGGTGAGGATCTAAACATTTCCGTTCTTGCTCTGAACCAAAGGGAATAAACAAGGCCACTTTTTCTTTTATCCAGTAAATAATAAGTGATCATCAAGGAATTCTGAGGCCTGCAATGTTTACTTTGCTATGATGGTTGGTGACAGCTGCAGTGACATGGTGTGATAATGACAGTGAGATAGGGAGAATGGTACAGCTGCAATACCTGACTCAGGGCCCCTTCAGAATTGAGGCTTTAGTGGTCAAGACTGTGAGCACCAATGGCTCACAGATGTGCCCTGGCTTCCCCACTGCCCTTAGAAATTGCTTTTGGCCAAAAAAAGCTGCTTCATTCCAGGTTACATCTCTCCTGCTTCAGTTCTGCTTTCTCCCCCAATAGCAGCCATCCAATGACGGATCAATGCAGGAGTAAAATGCCTGACCCTCATCACAAACTGAGACCCCTGTGAAAGGCCACTTCTGCTCCAGGCTCACAATGGGATCCGCTGAGTCTTCTTTGTCAAGGGCATCTCAGTCCAGCTTCTCCCTCTGCCTAAGCTTGTTTTCTTCACTCCTCACAAAGTTTTAAAGCTCCCCAGTAAAACTCCTATACATCAATCTCCTTCTCAAAGTATTTTCTAGACACCCAAGCTAAAACATGCAGCCATGTCCCAAGAGCTTGCTTACAAATATCAGACCTGGCTATTTTTGTGTCTTAAGACTGACTCTGAATTTCTGTATCTTCTCTATGGATTAGAGATGATTTTATTAAGCATTTCATTATGGATTCAGTATGGCAAAGGCTACTCTTTTCTATGGTATTCACTCTCTTAGCACCTGTGGTCATATCAGATGTGCCTAGAAAACTTATGTACTGAGTCAATGATTTCAGGGCTTAATTGATGCTTCTGTCCATATTTTTTCTATTTCTATAGATCATCCCTCTATTTTTTCTTTTCCCCTTGGTCATTTACTCTAACTGCTATCCTAAGCTATAGTTTTAGTCCCAAAAATTCTTTGAAAGTTTAGTTTTGGACAAGCTAAATTGTAATACTTTTAAGACATTCAGCTGGAGATATTGATTAGGTTGCTGGATAGAGAAATCTTGAACTCAGGAAAAATGTAAGTGTTAGCATAAAACTGCCGTAAGAAAGTATGGGGATGGGAAGAAGTCATTTAGGGAGGGATGGAAATCAAAAGAGAGGGGTTAGGCTGAGCTTGGGTATCAAATGCCAGAGGCCTGGGGGAGGATGCACAACCTGCAAAGAAGATTGAGAAGAAGCTACAAGTGAGAGAGGGAGAGGGAACTAGAGAGAGAGAGGGAGGGAAGGAGGGAGAGGGAGGGAGGGAGGCAGAGAGAGAGAGAGAGAGAGAGAGAGAGAGAGAGAGAGAGAGAGAGAGAGAGAGAATATGAATGGTATCCTGGAAGCTAGAGTGCTTCAAGAATGAGGAGGTTACATCCTTGGGATATTTTTAACAACAACTTTATAAATTTACAATTCCATTAAGGTCCTTTTTTTGAAGTGTATAATTCAGAGACCTGTGCCTCTCTCACCACTAATTCCAGAACATTTCATACACCTCCTCCCCAAATAGAAATCTCATATTCACCAGCAGTCATTCCCCATTCTATCTTCTTTCAGTTCCTGGCAACCTCTACTATATTTTATGTCCTCTAATGTAATTGTCCATAATGGACTGTCCACATAAATGGAATCTTACAATAAGTGGTCCTCTGTGACTACCTTCTTTCACTTAGTTTTCAAGATTCCTCATGTTGTGACATTATCAATAGTGTTTCACTCCTTATTATTACCAAATAATATTCCATCATATAAACACACCACATTTTGATTATTATTCATTCATTAATTAACATTTGGGTTCTTTCTACTCTTGACTATTATAAATAATGCTTCTATGAACATTCATGAATATATTTTTGTGTGGATGTATATTTTCAGCACTCTTGGGTATATACTTGGTAGAATTGCTGAGTCATACAGTAACTTTATGTTTAACCAATTAAGGAACTTTCAGACTTTTTTAAAAATTAGCTTTACTATTTAAATTCTTACCACCAGCAAGATATGCTGGTCCTGTTTTCCCACTTCCTTGTCAACACTTGTTATTGTTTGTCTTTTTTTATTATGCCTACCCTAGTCAGTGTGGAGTGGTATTTCATTGTGGTTTTGGTTTGCATTTCCCTGAGAACTGATGATGCTGGGAATTTTTCATGAGCTTATTGGCCACTGATAAATCTTTTTTGGAAAGAGGTCTATTTACATACTTTTTTGATATAAACAAAGGATACTGGGGTACAGGGGATTGAACCCAGGGGTGCTTTACCACTAAGTTACATCCTCAGTCCTTTTTTATTTTTTATTTTGAGACAAGGTCTTATTAAATTGTTGAGGGTCTTGATAAGTTGCTGAGTTGCTGGGATTATAGGTATATACCACCATGTCTGGCTCTTTGCTGATTTTTAATTGAGTTATTTGTCTTTTATTGTATAATTGTAAGATATATATATATATATATATATATATATATATATATATATATGTGTGTGTGTGTGTGTGTGTGTGTGTGTGTAATGTAAGTCCCTTACCAGATACAAGATTTGCAGACATTTTCTTTCATTTTGTGGGCTGTCTTTTCACCTTCTTAGTGGCACTACTTGAAGCATAGTTTTTAATTTTGGTGAAGTCCAACTTACCTATTTTTAATTTGTCACTGTGCTTCTGGTGTTATGGTCAACTGTGCTTCGAATGCTGCTGAGAGACAGAAGAACAGTGATTTCAGAGAAGTAATTACAGGTTTGGTGACAAGGAAGTTACATGTAATCTGGAAGAAGGTTTGAACGTGTTGTGTTTGGAATCCTGGTGGAGTAAATTGTGAGGAATTTAGGAGAATGTGAGAGTCAACTCCTAGTCCTGAGGTATATGAGGTTTAAGAGAAGAAAGCTTGCATTAGAGAAGTCTGTTATTTTTAAGGGAGACATTCTAAGGGGATAATAGCAGTTAGGTAAGACAAAGAAATCAAGGAATATCCAGGAAAGAGGTTAGAGACATAGGAAACTTTATGGATCAGTGTTTGGGAATCAGAGGAGGCATGGAAAAGGGTTGGGGCTCTCTAGTATTGGTAGATTAGGTCATTTTGAGGGAGACCTGGGATGAATTCTAATTTATCCTTTGTCTTCATATCAATAGAAATGAGCCCAAATCCTAAGGTGATGTAGCCAGCTAGAGACCTCTGGCTGCCTGGAAGAAAAGAGAAATAGGGTCTGAGAAACTAACGTGACTCCATTTTTGAGAAACCAGCCTCTACCTCAGAGCAAAGCCTGTCCGAGGAAGGGGGCATGACCCTTGTCCTTGGAAAAACCCACAGAGCATGCCTAAGCACATACCCACCCTGCTGAGTTGTTTGTCTACAAATAACAGGAGAGATCTGCAGCGCCAGGTGTCCCTGACTCATGTCAGGCTACGTGAGGACCCATAGCAACCCCTCTAGCAACCACCAATCAGCATGAGACAGGGAAATACCTGGGATGCCAGATGACTCTCCAGTAGTTTACGGTGGTTGATAACATGTTGGGAAACCATGTAGTTTAGCACATATACCCCTCCTGGCCTAAACCAATCAGTTCAAAGGAACCCCCCTCTTGTACTAGCCAATCACCCTTACCCAACTTGTTCCCGCCAGTGAATGTGCTAATCAACGTTAAGAGTTGTTGTTTGATTTTCCTGTGGTATAGAATGATTTGCTGTGTGATGTTGTGACGCATAGAGTATTCCCTCAAAACCTATAAAATCTCACTGAACAAAGGACCGAGACTTACTCCCTGGGACCGATGCGTCGGGAACAGTTGTGATTCCAGGCTTGAGCTTTCCATAAAGACTCTTACGTGATTGCATCGGATTCGGCTCCTGGAGGTCTACTGGGGTCCCACGAATCTGGCATAATAGGTCCATTACTCTTGGTTCATATAGTGGAAGACTAAATGCTGCCTTCAACCATACTACTCACAATTGAGGTTCCCCCAGATAGCAATGAGATGGGATTCTGGGTGATACTTTATTCATAAAACACAAAAATCTGTTACAAAGTTTTTGTGTCTACCTGAAAAGAAAGTTTCAGAAGAAATCCTTTGGACTAGGCAACAGAGAGTCAACAGCAGGTCAAAACCACATATCTTGATTGTAATAGTTCTAAATGTATGTTTTTGGTTTGGATGGTTTGAGATATGAGTTGGATCAGCCTAGTTTTTGCGGGGAGAACATAACCTTCAAAAGTATTTTTAAGGCATTATATATTCTTAAGTATTTTCAATACACACACATACCCTACAATTTATTAAAAATAGTCGTTAATGTATATGTGAAAGTATCTCAAGTGTCTGCTTTGATTTATCCTAAGACTGTTTACGGTGGCACAAAAATCCAACTGAAAAAACTTGCATCAAGTCTCTCATTGAAATTGCACGTGTGCAGGTCAGGCTAGTGTTCATTCTAAGCTGTTGTTACTATGGACTGAATTTGTTAGAAAGCCCTCCCTGCCCTCACTCCCCAACTCACCCACATAACAATCCAAAGGTTCTAGCGTGGGTAAGTGGCTCTGTTTCATGACCTCTACTTTTAGTGTGTGGCTTCCATCTCTAGGCCCAAGGTTGCTTTTGCGGTTCTTTGCAGTTCCAACTGGCAGTACGAAGAAAAAGTTGCTCATCTGCCTTCATTCAGGGAAAGCAGCTTGCTTGTTTTTATGTGAATTATCCTAGAATTTGCATACATCCTTTATGATCACCTACCACTGGCCTGAATTTAGTCACATGACAATCCCTAGGTAAAAAGGCTGAGAAATGTAGTCTCTGCCATGAATCCAGCTAAGACACAGGGGTTCTAGCACCAAATGAAAACTAAAGGTTTAGTAATCTCCGTTAAATCAGGGGACAGCTGGTGTGTGAAAATTTACAAGTGTTTTCAAGGTGAACTAAATCCTTGTTTCAGTGATGTACAGAAAGGAATGACCCACTGAATATGCAACCTCTTTCTGTGGGTTCCTTACAGATGAGACATTTGAGGCATTTGAGGCAAGGGTGTAGGAACTACCTGGGTTCATGATCCAAGTGTTGATATTTAGTGGTTCTGTAAAAAAAAAAAAAAGAACTCTTCTGTGCTTCATCTTCCTTCCTAGGATGATAGGGAGGAAAGTGGTTACAACAGTGCCTGGGTTATGGCAACCACTCAATTAACGTATATGTGTTAAGGTCTGTAAACAAGTAAAAAATAACACCTGGTATTTTGCCAGAGGAATGTTAGAGTTCGTAAACAAGTCTGGATGGTGCCTAGCAAAATGCCAGAGGGAGTGGTTTGAGAAGTAACAAAAGTGAGCCATTAAGTGTGGAGATTCCTTATTGGTTGACTGATGTATCTAGTTTATGCTAATTAAGATAAGCTGTACAAAATGTATAAATAGCTCTGTTGTCCTACAATAAACGGCTCCTATTCCTGCTGTATCAACGTACACAAGTTATTCGTCACCCCCCGGTTATTTTGCTGCAGCCGGACTGCGGCATATATGGACAGAGAAAATGCCTTTTAGCTAATAACTTGAATTAACAAAGTATCCTGAAATTGTTGTTAGTGTTGTTCTAATATAGGCAGTGCTTTTTTTCTTTCCTTTCTGGGGATTGAACCAAAGGCCTTGGACATGCCAAGTAAGTGCCCTATCTCTAAGCTGCACCTCCCAGCCCCTGGGAAATACTTTTCAGTGAGCAACCATGGCCTTATTTGACTTCATCTCTCTTTTATAACTTTTCCAACTTTATTTCTCTTTACTCACCCAAATATCCTTCCATTCACCATACCTTGCCACTTTCTGTCTTGGCTTGTTCTTTTTCTTTGCCTTCTAATATCTTCCTTATAATTGATAATCAGAACTCTCTCAAATGTTCATTTGAAATCCCCACCCAAGAAACTCTTCCACCCCACTGCTTCCTTACAAGGTCCAAGGATGAGGTCTATTTGAATAGAGGACTCAGAGGAGACTGTTCCATGTTTGGAAAAGGAGAAAGCCTGTCAGATTAGCTGTTTTGACCCTTCTTCCATTTCTTTGGCCCCATATTCACTTTCTTATAATCTGGGTATGTAATGTCTGAAACCGCAGCAGTTTAGTCATTTTGTACCAACACACCCAGAGGAAGAAGCATACACACCAAGGGTAGTGCAATAGAAATACAGAGAGAGCTGGGGTGCCTGTAAGCATTATTAGTCAACCGATTCAAAGCCAGCAGCCGTCTAACTCTTCATTCCTCTTGTGTTAGCCTTCGTCAGCTACGTACTGATAAATCTAACACTTCCACATATTTCTTGTGTCCTTTCTTCCTCAGAAGAAAGCTCTGTCCTATCTGAGTCCAGAGTTAATAATGCTGGAGACAGAAAATACTTCAAATTTACTTCTGCTTCACATCCCATCTCCTGACTCTAGCCTTACTCTATCAATACCTCTACTCTTTCTTGACCTGTCATGAGGTTGCCCAGCGCTCCACCTGAGGTTCCAGGATTGGATCCTCACTGAATCTGCTTCATCCCAGGGAGAGTTTAAGGCATGCCAATTGCTCTCCAACATAGGTCACTTCCACCTCTTACCTGTTCTTCTGTCTGAATAAGCTTCTGAGTCTGTTTTAGACTCAGTGCTTCCTCGGGCACGCCATTTCTTAGAACTGAGCTTCTTTATGTTTCCCGTCCTGACTGGTTAGAATTTACTGGGCATTTGCTGCCTCTGACCCTGGTTGGGACACCAGAACTCTGATCTCCTTAAGAAGATCCCACAGACACCACTAGAATTGAGTATTAGTCTCCTGAGCAACCACTGGCCCCAGGTCTCCCTGTAGAGCTCTTTTGCTGACTGTGGGGGAACCCCTGCCTTCTCACCTTGAGCTCAGAGAATTGGAGATGTCTATAAGATTTGGAATTTGTGCTTCAGTCATAATTGGAAATGTCTGTAAGATTTGGGATTTGTGCTTTTCTTTGTACAAACTGTGCTCAGCTGTTAGCTCTTACAGTTGATCTGTCACCCCAGCAGCAGGTTTGACCTGGTAGGTGGGTCCAGTCCTGTTTGCCTTGTTTCATTATAAGAAAATTGTCACATCTTAGCCACAAATCCTTTGGTATCTTGATAATAATTCTAGTTACTTGGGCTTTCTGATTTGTCCTTTTAACAATACCATTGACTCCCTGAGGGTTAGTGAGTTCTCCTTTTTAAATTTTAAAAAATGAACTCTGGAAGGGTATTTATGAGCATATAATAGGCTCATAATAATTGTTGAATGCACAGATAATGAGTCACGGAGGCCAGGGAAACCCACAGGTCAGAATAACAACAGTGCTTTCTTTTCATATTTCTGTCTTCTGAACAGCTTCAGGGAGTTTGGTGTGGTTGTAATTGATAAGGAAAAATGGGAATCTTTAATTCTTTCTGGTGCTGTCTTGTTGGATTAATGCCATGACTGAATGCCAGTAGTTACATGAAAAAAATAAATGTTATCTTAACATTTAAGCTAGTAATTTCAAATGTGACACCTGTGATCTGGACGCCACTCGTGGTAGAACATATCAAAGGGGCTTAATGTAAAATCCAACCTTGGTGGCCTTTGTGGTCATCTCTGCTATTCAGTGTCCACTCATGCCTGACAGGCGCCATTCCCCAGTTTTAATCCATGTGTCTAGTGCACCAGCTGTTTCTTGGCTCATTACATTTGATAGGGTTCTCAAGGTTGTGAGACTGTGAGACTAAGCCTCCCCGGCACTTTTTTTTTAAAAATTTTTTATTTTTTTTAGCTAGGTTGAGGAAAGAGACATTTTCATCTTCTCATTGCAGTTTTTAATGGAATGTCAACATTTTTTTCCTTGTTATATGTGAAGTGATGACTAGTCAGTGAAAAAGTGCTGGAGCGTGAAGAAAAGCATGAAAAAAGATGGTAGGAAGAAATGGAAAATTGCTATCTAGAGCCTAAGAAAATAAGCAGAGGGCTCACTTAGGACCAATTAACAAGGAAAGATATCTTCAGAGGTCGTCCTTGTGTGGGATCATAATTGTTTATCTGATTCACTGTCAGTTCCTTGGAGACAGAAATGTTTGAAAATTTGGCTCCTTTCTATTGCAGAAGGGTTTTGAAGCCACATCAAATGAGTGTCTTATAATTCCAAAGATTCCTGTGAAGCTATCTACCCAGGTGTTGAACTGGAGCTTCCCAAATGAACCTTACCGTCTGAAGAGGTCTACTGTGTGGGTAGTGGAAAAGCTAGGAGATTCCACCTTGTCTTTTTTTTTTTTCCCCATGTAGTTTCTGACTCTACAGAAAAGAGAAACAATTGAGTATTTTGACCAACAGGAAAATCAAAGGTATGTATATATTTATTTTCTCAGTGTTGGAAATGAAACCCAGGGCCAAGGCTCTCCACCACTGAACAACATCTCCAGGTCTCAAAGGCCTTGAAGAACATGAACAATAGTATTTTTGAGTGGAGAACATACAAATATAATAAAACAGGTAAAATAATAAATATATGTATTAAGAAGATGAAGGCATCAAGGATCATTATGGAAATTTACATCTACAGCAAAGAAACATTATGGTCATTTGTTGCCCTATGCTTTGATTCCTGACTTTCAATTCCCCTGAACATCAACCACTCACTTCCACAGCCACCTTTGGACTCCTCACCCAGAACTGCTTTAAAATGATAATATCCAGTATTTCACCTACGGCCCATCACTTCTTCCTTCCAATTATCACTCCTTTCACATCATCTCCTTGATCTTATTCAAACCTCCAGTCACATCCTTCCAAGTCTTTCAGAGCCTCACAAGTTTTAAACCCAGTTAAAGACAACTTTCATCTGCCTTCCCGGAAATTAAGCAGTGGCCACTGAATTCTTCTAGAGAAATTCAAAAAATTGCATTGATTGGTGTCATTAAAAAAATTCACCACTCCAATCTCAGTTGGCCCTCCACAATATTCAGGAATTCTTGTCTCATCTTTAGCGCCAAGAAATTTGGTCCTAACTTCACAATTCTCCT
The DNA here is from genome assembly GCF_052094955.1 of Ictidomys tridecemlineatus. Lineage (NCBI taxonomy): Eukaryota > Metazoa > Chordata > Mammalia > Rodentia > Sciuridae > Ictidomys > Ictidomys tridecemlineatus. The sequence goes on along the minus strand of NC_135478.1, from coordinate 161,495,602 downwards.
CAGGCCGACTTCAGTTCACTGACCTTACAATCAGCAAAGATTCTCTTCCTACTATAAGGATAAAATGGGGTCCCTGGGAGTGAACTCTTCAAACTTTCTTCACGTTCCTCAAATGATGTTGATCTGTATTCAGCACCTAGATCACCAGAGGAAGATGCATCCCTCCTCTCGATAAAGAACAATGCTTTTGCTTTCTCCTGTATTCCATTCCCATCTTCAGGAACATTTTCACCCACCTCACAGGCCAACTGTTTTTCTCCCAGACACATACTATTATTTCTATTGCAGTTAGATTTCTTAAATGTGCCCTTCTTGCTTCTCCACAACGCTGCCTTTAATCAGATCATCCTTACTGCAGACCCCCTAGAGTCCAGCTCCACTCTGTCAGACCTCATGTTAGGATAAATGCCTCAGCATTACCACAGCAACCTCCTTAGATTCCTTTCCAGTTCTTATCATGCCCTTATCATTTATTCCCCTATTTAGTTATTTACTTCTTTACACAAACTAACCATAGGAAAATTGAAAAATACACATGGGCAGGGTAGGGAGAGACAGAATGAACCAACTATAATTCCTCTACCCAGATTTAATAAACACTAACTTCTGGGCATATATTAACATTGTTGTAGGGCTGGGGTGTGGCTCAGTGGTAGAGTGCTTGCTTAGCATGTGTGAGGCACTGGGTTTGATTCTCAGTACCACATTAAAAAAAACTAATAAAATTATTTTTAAAAATTAAAAAAACAAAACAGTGTTGTAAATATCTTTTCATGTCATAAATATACATACACACCATAATTTTAATAGCTACTAAGCATTACATTGGGAAAGCCATTTAGAATATTTCAAATTTTCATTATCATAATCAGTGCTGCAATGATTATGCAGACATATTTTTGTACATATCTGATAAGAATGTTTTCTTGGAATAAATTTTTAGAAGTGAAATTTCTGGGTCAAAAAGAATTTTAGAGAGTGTTGCCCAAAGCCTCAATCTACAAACATGTTCATTCTCTGATAGAGGGCCAGATAAGAAAATTAACTGCCTTCCATGGAGAGCACTCAGCACATTCATAACATTCAGCTGAAGGTGCTTCTCTGCTCAGCTTCACTTACAGGTGGCAGTGAGTGGACAGCCGTGGCTGAGGCAGCCAGTGGGCATCATCAGGCATGGTATAGAAAGTCAAACCACTTTCAGCACCTCATCTAAAGCATGTTTGTCGTTGCCAGCCAGCCCCCGCCCTTGAAACCATCAGTTCCTTTTAGCACTATGTTCCTAATATTTGATGCATCTTACTTGAATAAATTTTCCGAATGACATACATCTCCCCACGAACTTTAAAGAATGATGGAATTTTCTTTAAAAGCCAGTGATGGGAATATGGAAGAAAAGAAAATTAGTGTCTGGAAGCCATTACCCACTCACCAGGTTTGATCAAGTACTTTTGACTTGAATTCTGCAGCAATCAAACACTCAAGGCTCAAAGTTCAAGAAGAGCTCCGGGCTCTTAGTCTAAAAAATCTGAAATCACAGCTGAGCATGAAAAAGTGGAGAGGAAGAACTAAAACAGGTTCAAAACTTACCAAATAATGTAAAATTACTAGTACTACAAATCTATATCCTGATAAGTACTTGAAGCTAAGGTGAAAACCAATCAACTTGTTCTGTAAAATATTTTGACTCTTGCAGAGAAAAATATTAAAAGTAGTTTCTACAAAATATCCCAACCTTCCCCCACCTCCTTTTTTTTTTTTTTTTTTTTGGTATTGAAGATCGAACTGTGGGTGCTCTACCACTGAGCTACACCCCCAACCTATTTAATTTTTATTATGAGATAGGATCTTGATAAGTTGCTCAAGTTGGTCTCAAACTTGTTTCAAAAATTTCAATTAACAGCATTGCAAATATCTTCTCAGCCTCCTTCCTCAGCCCCCTTCAGTAGCTGGTACGTACCACCATGCCTGATCAATTGTCTCATCTCATTCCATCAAGAGTAATAGATGCCTGGAAGCACTGGCCCTCTCCTACTCTAGGCTCCATTCAGACTTGGGCTTCTACCTCCACGTCCCCTTCCCCTACTTTCTAGCCTTTGAGATTTCATGAAACCATCTAATGGAAAAACTGGAGAACAGCCATCAGTCAAGTTTTAAATGTGCAAATAAAGACACTGGGAGAAAGATCCTCATCTGTTAACACTCATAGTTTAAAAACAGAGGACACTGTAACATCCTAAGAAGATGAAGAAAAGTTCTTCCCAACTTAAGATAACTGAGAATTTAAGACAACACATTTGTTCATTTCACATTGTTCTTTTTTTTTTTTTCCCCATTTCAGGAAAAACGTGTGGAAAGTTCATAATGCAACACTGGCATTGGGAAACATTGTACTGCATGCCAGCACATTTCCCAAACACAGCTCCAGGCACTGCCTGTTTCCAGTCTATTCTGAGACACACCTCTCCTCCTGTTCCCTCTGCAAGCCCTTAGCCTCTCCTGCTCTATGTTAGCCTTATTTCCCTACAGCTCTTTTTCCTGATGTTTTTTTCCATTGGCCCCACAGATCTCTGATTCCATTGTGGGTCAATACCCCTTTTGCTTTCCTCTTACTTCTATTTCTCCCAGACTTCTCTTTTAAGTTGCATGGTAGATGCCTTGATTATACCCTATTCTTCGGTGATCTCAGCATTACTGAGTTGGAGGCAAAGGAAGCGGAAAGAGCAGCCTACCCCTTCACTTCCACAAACACCCAGGAGATTGTCAGTGTCCCCAGTGCTGGCTGCTATCGGGTTCACCCTTTGCACTCCTTAGGCTATTCCTGCTTCTCCTTGCTCAGAATTTTCTTGCTTCTAGAAATGCTCTGACTTGAATATTCTCTGATAGAGGGCCAGATAAGAAAATTAACTGCATTCCATGGAGAGCACTCAGCACATTCATAACATTCAGCTGAAGGTGCTTCTCTGTTCAGCTTCACCTACAAGTGGCAGTGAGTGGGGGCCTACTTGCCCTTCCATTTCTATTACAACTTTATTTTTTTTTAAATTATGAAAGTAATGTAATTATTTGGCCAAAATTTTGGAAAATTGAGAATAAAGACAAATTATCACCATAATTTCCCTCCCTATGACAAATTACCAGTTTGTTTTTATGTTTTAAGTATGCAACTTTAAAAGCATATAAGTAACATAGTGTATGTATACTTTAAATCTTGCCTTTTTCCATTCCATGCAACTAACTTTTTTCTTGTTAACACTCTGTTTTTTTTTCTTTTTAAAGATATAATTTATATATATGCATTTTTATGGGGTTCATTATGGTAATTCAGTATATATATACATGTAAGTTGTAGTAATCAAATCAATAATATTTCTCATCTCTTCAACTGTTAATTGTTTTTTAAACATTTATTTATTTATTCTAATTTGTTGTATATGATAGCAGAATGCATTTCAATTCAAAGTACACATATAGAGCACAATTTTTCATGTCTCTGGTTGTACACAAAGTAGTCACACCATTCGTGTCTTTATACATGTACTTGTGGATAATGATGTCCATATCATTCCATCATCTTTCTTGTTACCAATCTTTAGAAACATTCTTAAACAGTCTTATACTCCATTCCATTGATTGGATGTGTCATATTTTATGTAACCATCTCAAAACTATTAACATTTCTCAGACTTGAAATTTTTGCCTGATTCTCCAAACACATCCCATTTTTGAAATATTTTCTTAGAATAGGTTTCTAATAATGGAATTATATGGCTCAAAGGACATAACCATTTTTTAGACTTTTGACCCATACTACTAAACTGTGATTTGAAAAGGTTATCCTAATTTAGTGCCACTGACTATGTCAATGAGTAGAACTTTTACCACATTCTTCTCATAATTGGGTGCTGTGATTTCACACATTTAGCTAATTTAATAAGCAACAAATGTTATTTCACTGTTGTTTTACTTTGATTAGGAGAATGGTTAGTTATTTTACCATATGCTTGTTTATGGTTCGTCTTTTGTAAATTATGTATTTATTTGTCTATTAACATATTTCCTCCTTCCTTTCCAATGCTATGCATCTTCATATTGTCTTAATTATTATTTTAAAAATCAAATTGAATGCATTTAAAAAAATTAAAATATTAACATTGTCACATTTTCCAAAAATATCCTTCCTGTCTTGTTTGCTCTTTTATTTTGGCTTTTTCTTTGACTTACAGAAGTTTTGACATTTAATCCAGCTAATTCTGCCAACTTTTAAAAAATTCTTGACCTAGGAAGATGCCTAATCAAGGGAATAAAAAGGAGAGAAAGAAAGTGAAAGAAGGCTGTCCTGCTATCTACGGTTGGCATTACTTACATTTGTTCTTGTCTTCAGACCTGGCCACCAGGTCAGCTGGATGAGTGGGTCAAAGGTTACAGCTGGCTCCCCTCACTTCCTCACCAGTGGAAGGTGGGATGAATGCCTGGGCGGAAGCTTAGCCATATCTTCATCTAAGTTTGGAAGAAGGAGTTGGGTAAGTTTGCATGATGAGGCAGGAGATGAAGGTAGTGTCCCCTACAGAAAGTGAGGGGTGGGAAAAGTGTGCTGGGTCATTCCAAATTTGTTTTCTTTAAAAATATGTTTTTAGTTGTAGATGGACATAATACCTTTATTTTATTTTTATGTGTGCTGAAACCCAGTACCTTCCACATGCAAGGCAAATACTCTACCACTGAGCTACAACCCCAGCCCCCAAATTTCTTTATGAGAGACTTGAGCCCTAGTAGCACTCACCATACATTTGTTACATTTTTCCTCTCTTGGAGGGAAATAACCTGGCACTGTTAAAAATTGTTCTGGAGTAATCACACTAAGACCTGAATGTGCTTTCATCATAGTGAGAAATATTGACACAAAAGGAACTTGTAAACTGGTAATACCTGCAGAGTCCTTCTAGAACTCTCTAAAAGTTGTTTCTATTGGTTGCTTAGTGTTGCTACTAAAGAACAAACCTAATGGGATTGAAACTGACTGCTGGTCTCACTGCCAATCATTTTTGCTCCAGGAGAGGTCTCACATGGGTGCAGAAAGTCCTCCACCTTTATTCCTCCAACTTGCCACATACACTTTCTTTTCAGTAGACACTGGTTTCAAAGTCTGTATGTGCTTCTCAAAGAGGCCCAGATCTAGATTTACTCTGTCACATAGAGGAGAAAAAAATAAATAAGAGAAGTAAAACCAGTAAAGTGGAATCTGAATGCTATATATTTTTTGCTTCAATCTCTTAAAATGTGTTATACTTGTACATGCATTTATTTCCATAAAGCCATTAAGAAAAACAGGAGGCCCCTCAACATCCCTACTCTCTGCCATTTTCATTTACCAAATATAATTATTTTCAATTTTTAATTTGTTTTGCAATGCTGGGGATCAAATCCATGGCCTTGCACATGCTACACAAATCTCTACCAATGAAGTACATCCCCTGCCCAATTTTTAAAGTCATTTTTTAATGTTTGTTCTTTATATCTGTAAATAAAAAGTATCTCATATTACTACTTTTTAGTTAAGTTGTAGGCATTATCTACTGACATCCTTTAATGGAAGATAATTTATTTTATTTTCCATATACACAAATTCATTCCTTCCTCTCATCTTTCCAATAAAATTATATAATAATTTGGGGCAAGATCAACATTTCCACGTCAATATCATATGCTTCTCATTCACATAGTATACTACAGTTACATTTACTTTCTCATATAAAATTTTTTTTTTCTCTTTGGGGTTAACTGCCTTCTTCACTTGTATAATTTACCCTCCTTGGAGACAGTTCACTTGGTGAGCAGAAAGTTGTACTTTCTGACTGTTCAGATCATTATCCTTACTTATAGGTGTCTGGCTCCCTCTCTAGTTATGAATCTCAATGTCAATTCTGGATAAATTAGGTTGTACATCTGTCCAAAATGCTCAGGAATGACAGTGGATATTAAATGGTTTTTGTTTTTGAATCTGGAAGCTTGCATTTGCTGGGCAAGTGCTCCACCACAGGGCTATACCCCAAATACCTCAAATGTTTTTCTAGCAATCTCTTCTCTGAGATGAAGTATTTTCAGAAGGGGCCTTTCTCCACCCTGGTCCCTGGCTCCCACAGGGGATTCAACTCAGGACTTGCACATTTTAGGCAAGTGCTATACCATGTGCTTAAAAAAAAAAAAAAAAAAAAGAAAAGAAAGAAAAAACAATTGAAGACAGCGTCTCACTGTGTTACCCAGTTTGGGCCAGGCATGGTGGCATGTGCCTATAAGCCCAGTAATTTGGGAGGCTAAGGCAGGAGGATCCTATGTTGAAAGCCTACCTTAGCAATTCAGCAAGGCCCTAAGCAATGTAGCAAGAACTGTCTCAAAGTAAAATATTTTAAAAGGGCGAAGGATGTGGCTCAGTGGTTAAGAGCCTCTGGGTTCAATCTCTGGTACCAAAAAAAAAAAAAAAAAAAAAAGTTACCCAGGTTGGTTTTTAACTTGAGATCCTCCTGCTTCAGCCTCTGGAGTAGCTAGGATTATAGGTACGCATCACTGTGCATGGCTGACTATTGCTTTTCACCTCTCCCTTTTATTTACTTTATCAGGGTACCAATTCTTTAGCCCAGGATTCTGTAAAATACTTAATTGCTTTATTAACATGTTCTCAAAGTTTAGGTACAGCAGCAAGTTTCTTTCTATATATTAAATTGGGTGGGGGGGAAGAAAGTAATATCATGATAGCCAATCTTGAAAAAATTGCCACAAAACTATGTTGCTAGTGCCCCCCAAATGGGTGCAACCCTTTTCAGAAATAACCTGTATTTATGTATAGAAGACCAGAATATGCCACCCCAAGATATGACTGTAGACCAAAATATCCCACCCTACAAAATGCCTCTCTGACATAAAGATTATTTTGAGCTGATTATTTTGAGAAACATCAGACATGGGAGATGTTCTGGAAATAGAAGATACCCTTTAGTACGAGAAATTCACATCAATGAGGGAAATCTCCATTTGTAAGGGGGTCTCCCTCACTGTGCCAGGAAGACAAAGATGGCTGAATCACAAGAGATTCTTATCAATTGAGAAGGTTGGAACTAAAACAGACACATTAAATTTTACTCTCATTTTTTCTGCTTTTTCTGGTCACCTCCTGATAGCTAGCCTCCTTTCTCAACCCCTTTTTCTTTGTTTTTAGTTGAAGGTGGTACTTAAGCCTGAATTCTAAACCACTTCTTTGAGGGTTGCTTATTTTTCTCTGGACATCTCCCACAGGTACATAAGGTACACGTTAAAAGACTTCTGTTTGTTTTCCTTGTTAGCCTACCTTTTGTTATGGTAGGCCTGCTAGGAACTGGAAAGATACAAGGAAAATGATTTTTTTTTCTCTTATACAAGAGAACGAGAACTACAAAGCCATCATTCTTTAAACAAAACATATTTTACCATATTTTTTGGGGGGTACTAGGGATTGAACTCAGGGGCACTCTCCCATTGAACCACATCCCCAGCCCTATTTTGTATTTTATTTAGAGACAGGGTCTCACTGAGTTGCTTAGCGCCTTGTTGTTGCTGGCTGGCTTTGAACTCTCGATCCTCTCAAGCCACTGGGTGCACCACTGCACCTGGCTTAACATAATTCTTATGTATTTGGTTTATTTTTTACAATTCAGTCTGAAATCCATTTTAAGGAAATAATGCAAAACATTGAAAAAGCTGTATGCAATGAGAAGGTCTCACTGGTGTCATTTGTAGTACTATAGTATTAGGCATCATAGAATGTTCATTAACAAAGAAATCATTAAATTGTGGAATAATCTTTATATGCATGTGATAATATGAAAATAATTGCTATAACTTTAAGCAAAAAAAATAAGGCAGTCTTTCTAGATTCACTGTGATTACAACTATGTAAAACATACATGTTGAGAAATGAAACTGAAGCCCATGAATGGGTTAAATTGCTCCTGGCTCTAGCAAGTCTGTTTTTCACTGTTAGTTTGACCTCTCTCCCCTGTATCATTCTCCAAAAGAATAACCAATGAAGTCAGCCCTGCTTGAATAAGTGAAAACATCAGAGAACATCACCAGCCATAGGACTCTCTGTCAGTGACTTACTTTCTTTTAAAAATTTTTTTTTAGTTGTTTATGGACCTTTATTTTAGTTATTCATATGCAGTGCTGAGAATCAAACCCAGGGCTTCAAACATGCTAGGCAAGTACTCTACCACTGAGTTACAATCCCAGCCCAGTAATCTTTCTTTAGGTTGACAGGTATGTCTGGAATGCCTGGTGACCTGTGAGCAATACTTAAACCATGTCAAAAGAATTAATTATTGCAAGCATGAATCACCATTCCAGTGCCCACCTGGCTGTGACTAAAATCAAACTCCCCATAAAACCCATATGTGCTTTTGTGGCTGTAACCCTGGCACAATGATATTTGGGAGAAAGTCCTCCATCTTCCACCTGCCATCTTGTTGTCACTTACGATCTTTCTTCTCCCATAAATCTGTTTCTTGAGTTACTGGCTTTATCAGGTAGCAGACCTTTCACAATTACAAATTCAGCAATCTAATGTACTTATTCCATTGTTTATTAGCATTATTCTATTCTTCCAGGAAATCTCTTGTTCAGGTGAATAATGACTATTCAGAATAGGAACTTCTCAAGGGACCCATCAACTCTTTAATAGAAAGCACCAAAGGATGGTTTATGTCCCAAGGTTCTTTGCATACCTTGACTCAAAATTCCTGCCTTGCTGTCTCCACCCATCCTACACAAGTGCACCTTGACCTTTAATCTTAATCAAAGCCTGCTCAAAGAAAGACCCACTGTAGACAAAACTCCAAAATTTCTATAAAATCTGATCTTGTCTTTGAGACAGGGCCAAAGCTCTGTGAGGACGGGGCTCTCTCATATGCTGAGCCATGGACACAGCCCTGTATCATCAACATTGTTGGTGATATTTGGGGAACAGGAACTCAACAATGCAGAAAAAGACAAAAGGGATATGTAAAAAATAACAGCCATGTTGAGATTGATAGTCAAATCTTCAAACCTTTTCTGGTTTCCTTATATATTGGTGGCAAGACATAATTCAATCATTAAATGAGAATTCGTTTTAGTAAAAGCCAGCTTTTAAAGTGTAAAGAGCAAATAAAGGCAAGATTATGTGATTTGCTATTCTTTTGTTGTCTTTTGTAGAACAATCACAATGCACACAGAAACCTTCTTAGGTGGGAAACTGACCTATTCATATCGTAATTATGCTTGTAGACTTGAAATACTTATGGGCTCAGTTATAATGAAAATACTCCAGAAACGCTTAAGTCATTTAGTTAATGCTGAGAAACAATCAGGAAGATGTTGACAATGGCCTTTAACTGGGTTTTGGTATTTAATGGGACAAAAGCTTTAGACAGTGCTTTGCTTAGCATTGAGTTACATGAATGTCATAAACCTAACACAGCACAGACACAACTCACAAAATTAAAAGCCAGTCTTTATTAACAGAAAACTTGTAGTCATTGGATTTAGTGACTGTCAAATACATTCTATAACATTTTATAAAAAAGAGGGAATAAAAGCAGGCATGCAAATAGAGCATGTCACAGCTGGCAAAGGCAGCACTAGGTCATTCCCTTGCCCAGTTCTACCTGTGTTGTGTCAAGTTTTCTAATGCAAAGAAACTCTGATGGCTTGACTGGTTAAATTGGCTTAGTTAGGCCAGTTAATGTTCAGCCACCCAGAAAAATGTAACCTTCTCTACGGGACAGTGACCCACACTGATTCTTTTCACCCTTTGTTCTTCATGGCATAAATGAGCCATAAAGAATAGAAGTGCATTAACCGGAGCCCAATAATACATAGCTGCTATTCTTGGTAAAGACGAACTGATGATAGGAATAAAGACAGTAATATGAAGATTAATCTGGTAGCTTTATTTAATATTTACCATCCAGCAGCAACCAATATGAACATCTGAGCTAAGGGAATCTCTTGAAATGTTCTGCTATATAGCTGCTTTAGAAATACACGCACATGATAAATTCAACTGTTCACTGCCAAAATTTTTTTTTTCTTAAAAAAAGTGGCTTCAAGAGCAAATAACACTGATTTATTCTGTGCCCAAGCACTAGTCAAGAAATCTATCAAATTACACAGGAAAAGGAAATCAAAGAAGCTTTGTTATCTTATGCATGTCATCTTATTTAAGTGGAAGGTTTTACTTCTTAAAGCAATAGAAATATGGAGCTTCCTACATTTATATATATGTATGTACATATATATACACACACACATATATATAAATATATGGATGTGATTACAAACACAAAGTGTTATCATCAAAAGCGAAAGCTAGTTCAAGAAATTTCCAATTGCAAAACTTGCAAGATACAAAGCTAAAATTGTTCCTTTCCTCAATTATGAATACTTTCACTAAACATAAATATTTTAACATATATTAATTTTTCTGACATTCAAAATTGTAAAGTCAATATGGCAGAATTATTGTTAAAAGCACATATGTACAAATATTCTTTTTCCATACATAAAGTATTTGGCATAATTATAACAATCATACTGTATCCACAACTGTTTGCTTTTATTTTTACCTTTTTTTTACACATAATGGTATCTCTTATTAAAATTAACCAGTTATGTACAAAAATACTTGAACATTTATGATAGAAAACCTCTATAACCAGCCTCAACAGCATATACCTGCTGAATGGTTTCATTAAGAGAATATAAAAAAGTGGTCACTGCCTTCCAGGTAAGCTATCAACAAAAACAAATAGGGTTAAACTAAAATGAGCTTCCCAACAAAAGAGGGAAAATATTTAACAGTATGATTTAAAATACAGTTTATATCTATTGTCAATTGAGTGTTATAAACAGTCAGTAAAAGAAAAAAAAACAAAGATACAAAATACATTACTACATACAAGGTGCATTTTCCACACTCCTACAACAGCGGCATCAGCTTATCTATCTAGATCTAAGATGCTATGTTGCAATATTCAAGCTAGAACATTCTATAATCATCCTCCTCTAACAAAAGGACCACAGGATCAGCTTAGAAGACAAGCTTCACTGGTATGAAGAGAGAGTTGTGAGGAATTTTTAATTTTATGCAGGATTGAAAGTTAATGCCCTTGCCTTTTGAAAGTCCTTTTGCCATTTAATCATGCTCATATATTTTCACAAAGGTGTTTTTCTTCATTTACGCTATTGATTTAATACTGTCCTATATTGATTCCTGAATTCTTGTTAATGGGACACAGTAATTTGTGCCTATTAATACTTGAACACTTGCTCTTCTGCAATGAAACATTTTAAATGGGACACTATCAAGTAAGGAAGCACAAAATTCAAGTAAACACTTCTCTTGGGGTCTTTTGCTTAATCTAGCTGATTGGAACTCTGAAAGCAAATTGCACCTTGAAAAGAAATACAGTAGATAACATGGTGTCAGGATACTAAAGGATTTAGCAACTGATTCACAAGGTGGAGTTTTAAGAATGCAGACAGCTGTCAAACATCAAAAACAACCTTAAAGAAACATTTTGTTTCAAGAACAAAATGACTTCTAGTCCCAATCCTTGCAACCCCTTAATATATTGTCTAACTAGCTTTAATCTTTCAATTCAAGGGTGTGCACTGAACATTCTGCTCAGGGAAAGAGCCAGAAACCTCACCTTATTTACAGAAGTCTTCTAAAGTAAGGACCATTGTGTGAGGATGTGCATTGACGGTAATAAGCTTTCTCGGAGTATCAAGTATTCAGTAAAAAGTATACAACATTATCACACATTGTACTGTTTGACAATATTGTATTGGTTTTAAGATTAAACTATATATATATAAAAAAAAGCGAACATAAAAAGATACAAAAAGAGTCTTTATCACTATTTACCACTAGGAGAAACGTTCCAGAGAGATTCAGCCATTACTTCATGTAACATCTGGGCTTTAGATCAGTAACTTTTAATATTGTGCAACATTATATTAATAAGCAAGTTTTAATTCCACTCATGTAAAGAAAGATCTGAGTAAGTTATTAAAGTGCCTACACTAAATGTCTTCTCATCATACGTCTTATTTTGTAAACGGCCAGGTATTCATCGCAGGTACATGGAAAAGTGACTTAGAGCTGAGAAACCTTCCGGGGCAGGGGCCTGGGCCTCGGGCCGGGCTCGGTCCTCCTGGTCCCGTTCTCCAGGTGGCTGGTGCGCGCTGTCAGCGGCTTGGGGGGCAAGGCCGGCGGCTCAGAAGTGACGGGAATGGAGAGGCTGTGAGGTAGCGGGACCGGGCGCCGCAGAGTCCGCTCGTACACGCTGTACGGAGGTGGGGTTTTGCTCTCTTTGCGCACGGGCTCCTCGGGTCCAGGCCCCGCGTAGCTGGACACCGACACCGGGGCCGCCTGTTCGTTCACCTGATTTTCAAAGCCTGAGGTTTCCGACGTGCTACACCGGCTGAGAGAGGAGATCCCGCTGCTGTAGCTGCCCGACAAGACCGGGGAGTTGGAGATCAGTCCTGGGGAGTGGTACTCCACCGGAGATGGGGTGAAAGACTGCACAGAGCCCTGCTCCCAAGGCAAGGAGAGGGGGAGACGGAAAAGAAAGAGGGGAGACGGCAGAGTCAGGGACACTGGTGGGTTGAACATCCCACCACCCACATACAAGTCCACACTTGGAAGCCCTGGCTTCCAGAACCGCAGCAGGTGGCTGTCTTTGCAGCCAACTTCAAGGAAGGGACCAAGTTAAACCCACCCTGATGCAATCTGACTACTTTCTGTTATAAAAAGAGGAATTTCGGTATCAAAGAGCAATGCTAGTATTCAGAAAAAAAAAAAAGATTATATGAAGATGTTAAGAGCCAGCTGCTCATCTCAAGCCAGAGTTCTTAGGAGACATCAAGACTTTTAAGACCTTAATCTTGGGCTTCTAGCTGTCAGAACTGTTCTGCCGTTTAAGCCCCACACTATAGTGTTTTGTTATGAGAACCCAAGCTGACTAATGCAAATACCCAGACTCAAACATGAGCGGTGGTCAAGCACAACGCTGAAAATTACACATCTGACACTTATCTGCCAGCCTCTCATGCATCCAGTTCACCTCAATGCCGGCTTGACTTCTTATCATTTTCAAACAGAGGATGAAAGATACCAGCCAGGGAATTTGTTGGCAAACCACTGTCCTATATCCAGCTTGAAAGAAAGGCAACTGGTGAAAGCAGCCTTGGGGACTCCATTTTGCTTTTCTAGCTCAGCAGGCCAGGAGTTCACAAGTGCAGGACACAGGGGCAGCTTGAGGACATGTAGGTAGGGCACTTCCCACTAGTCAAGAGGCCTTGCACTTGATTCTTCTGACTTTGCTCAGACTCCTGAGATGAAGCTGTAAACTGAGCCCTCAGATTCCAGCCTAAGCTGTGAGAAGTTCCATCTGCTACTTTTTTTAAAAACAAATTTAATTTTTTAATGTTAAATTTTTAATTTTAGTTATTAGTTGCTAATTTACTAATTTTTTAAAATAGGAAAATTTCACACAAAATCCTAGGTTTCTGATATTATATTAAAAAACTGGAAGTTCTGCAACAATGGCATGAATGCTTCAATTCATCACAATCCTCACTCCTCCACATGGCTTTCTACACAGCCTTCTTAACTCATTTCTGTCAGCAGTCTGGTCAATTTGGCATCTGAATCTGTTGCTCCCCAAGGTGGTAATCTAAGGACAGCAAATCCTAAGATATATTCCAAGAAGAGTTCCACTGGGAAATGTTCCTATGTACCTTGAAATCATATTAACATTCAAAGTCTTATAATAAAGAGACCTGAATAACTCTGTTTAGCCCAGTGTTTTCTAATTTTATTTGACCATAGAACAATTTTCCACTAATAACACAGGTCCAATATTCTATGGAACATACTTTGAGAAATGCTACGCTGGCCCAACTTTACCTTGGTCTCTCTTTTTCAACAAAATAATGCTGGTAAACACCAATCATTTCCTTTAATAGATAGTAAAATAAAGCATAGCTAATTAAATCCACATTCACTGTTGTCTTTGTCAAAAATTAGATCTCAAATTCAAAAGAAGGCAGGTAAGTTAAGTCTCCTCTAAAAGCTTAACTCCATTGTTTAACTGTTGAAAAAAAAAATCGAATTCTACCACTTAGGGCAGCACGATGCATTCTAATCATATTAAATTTAACAACTTGGTAGCAGTGTGCCCTCTAATGTAATCCAGGTGTTACAACACAAATGTTCAATCTATTTTTTCCTCTTTCAAGCCCCATTTACAAAGGCATGGCTTCAAGATTATCCATGGCCAGTAAAAATATATGCAGGTCTGTAGAGAACATATATCAGTTTGCTAACTAGAACTGTTTGATAGCTACTTGAACATTTTCAGGCCTTGGAATCTTTTTATTTTTTAGGAATTAATTCCTTAGACTACTTATTATCTTATTACTACTCTGCAAAATCAAGTTGAAAAACACATATGATAATTTCACAGCAACATGTGGAGCTCTTTGCCAGTAAGTACATGTAAAAATGTGGAAAAGCATGTTGCTTTCCTTTCCTCACATCAGGATGACAGGCAATGGCTTCCAAAGCAAATGCTGTCTGTGTACTCTATGATAACACTGCATTGCAGAAAGACAACAAAACTAGCAAACAATTTCCACTGATAAGCAAATTTATGTGTCAGAAATTCTGGGCAACACAAATGAAATCACACTTCTTTGTGATTTTTCTCCTTTTCTTTTTGTTTTGATTTCCAGAATCTCCATTTCTATATCAGCAACTCTCCTCGCAGCACAGATGCCTGGGATCACAACATGCCCCTATGTGTTTGTAGAGGCTAATTTGTCTTTTTCACATTAGCTAGAACCATCTCATCAACAAGAAGGACATGGAGCGTGCAAATCCTAAGTCGCTCAGGTACAAAATCGTCCTTTCAACACTTACTTCAACCTTTTATTTGTTTCTGGTGCTGCAGCTCTGAACACCAACCTCTCATATGTACTAACAAGACTTGCAGCCAGTCTGATTCAATTTGGATAGAGACTAAATATTATTCTTTATCTTCATGAGGGATTTGTATGTTTAGAGATGTTCAGCAGCCTGTATCTACACACCAATTTAAAACTCTGACCTTTAAACCTTTCTCAGTTTGTTTCCAGAAATTTTTTATCCACTTTATCATTTTGTTTTTCATGACTAAATATGTAATTCTAATGTGAATGACAATCTTGGTATAAAATATTAAAAAGAGAGTTGAACTTCACTTTGTCAAAAAAGGTGAGGCTGATGATAAAGGCAAAACACCCACAGTAGAATATTTAGGAGATCTTTGTTACTGATGTTTTTCAAGCGAGGTGTGTGTGTGTGTGTGTGTGTGTGTGTGTGTGTGTGTGTGTGTGTGTGCAAAGTACCTTAAAGCAACAGAATAGGCTGAAAATGTTCCTAAAAATTCATTGGGATCATATTTCTTTCCTAATTCCTTATACATACTGACTATAGTTTTTAAGTTCTCATTGCTACTATTTGGGGAGTGAGGCTAATAATCCAAAAACAAATAGGTGCATTCATGGAGAAGGCTCCCCAAGGGGAAAATCCAGAGTTTTTCTTACCCATCTTTCCCCTACCTCTTATTTGTATATCCTTGTCTGTGCAAATGAAAACACCTTTCAATTGTCTGGGATGAGTCTTACAGCATAAAGGAACCTGGGCTAGTCTCTAGCCTCAGTCTAAAGAAGGGTCTGTACCTTCAATGGAGACCGCCCAGCAGGTGAGGGGGATACTGATGTTGTGTGTCTTGCTGGCGAAGCTGTGAATGGAGAGAGATAACATTTTAATTAAGAAAAATCAGACAGCTGACCATATGCAAATACCCTCTGTGTTCAAGCCCATATAGATGATCCAGTGTATAAGGCCCTCCTAAGCAAGGCAGGGTAGGGATAGGGGAGAAGCGAAACGAGGCCCATCAAATTCTTCACAAAGGATAGCATTACTAAGACCTGAGCCAATTAGCGAAAAGTTGCCAGTGCACACATGATGCTTTGACCAAAGTGACAGGGCCCCAAATTGGTCCAAGGCCCTTTCTATTTCTCTAATGTCCAGATGCTTCTCCACTGCTTGATCCCTCTACCTGGTAAGGTGCTTTTAGGTGTGAGGTGCCAGGGAGCAGTCCTTGGGAGACAGCTGTGGGCTTTGGCCTGGGCTGCAATGGGAAGACCAAGGCCATCCAGGCAGCTTAGAATAGGTCCATGGGAATATATTTAATCAAACTCCTTTTACACAGCCCAACCCAATACTCCCCAAACAGACAAAAAGCCTTGGTCATTTCTCCCCCCCACACTGTTCTCGGGTCTTCCCTTTGTCCCATGGGTGGTGGTATTCAGTGGATTTTGTCATCATGGCCAGAAAAGTGATCTCCTTGCTCTTTAACTAGATTTTTAAGTCTTATACTTGGGACATAGCATGCGTGATGGCACTGCCCCCTCTGTGTGTGCCTGTGGATCATATCCAGTTCTCTAGATCGTGACTATGCTGGGTGAAAGCCGCATATGACACAGTCACCAGGGGGAGGGCAAGCCACACTTCCCAATTCCACACAGAGAAGTTGCAGTGAATTCAGGATATGTTGCTTTGTGATTAGCTGCCACTCTCCCAGTTGTCACAGTAAGGTTTGTAACTCCTAAGAAAACCACAGAAAAGCTGAAAGGAAGAAAGACAGACAGTTACAGAGGCCTACAACAGTGACCACGGATGATGACATCAGGACAGACCATGAGGGCAATCAGTGCAGAAGGGATGGCCGCCCTGCCAAGTTACCTGGGGAGAGGAAGGTCACTCTCCTAAAGGAACAGGAAGAGTGATCTATTGTCACATGGTGGGTGTAGTCCTCACTTGGCTGTGGCATGCTGTCAGACATGTCACCTTCTAATACAAGGGCTACTTCTCGTGGCTCATCAACTGTGGGTACTGATTACGGAAGAAATCATGCATATACAGAGAAGCCAATCCTGACTGGGAGCTATATTTATGTCATGACTGTGGCAGAAGTCAAGGTTTCCTGTTCCTCTTGACTCAGGCAGGTGGTGACATCTCCATGGTGGCCTTGGCACTCAGTGCAGGTTCACAGATCCTTCTCTGGAAAAGCATTTTCCCACAAAGGCTAAAAATGGTTCCATTAATATCCTTGTCTTCAGGTTGAAACTGGCCTAGGAACCTAACTACCATCAATATAATGATGATGATGATGATGATAATTATTATTATTAACATTTTTGTTAATATTATTAACATTATTTTTCCTTTAAAAAATGCCTTTAAAGTTCCTAACTGTAGGGACACAATCAGGTTTTGAACTGGAGACAGCCTGAATCTATGTGAATCACAAATGAAATACAAAAAAAAAAAAAAAAAATTGGCTGATGCGTCTTAATCTCCTATCATCACATTGACACAGTGATGCAGATGATCAATAAGCTTAAAGTAATTTCTTGTTTTGTTTAAAGGTCTCATGTGCCTTTCAAAAATTATAGGTAACTTGACTTTCAGCTTTGACAATTTTAGAACAAATTGGGTAGCATGTAGTTTATTTTTAAAAGGTAAAGTCAACTTTCTTAGTAAAAAAGAAACAGAACAAGATGCTAGAATACAGCAAATGAAATATGAAAGATCAGTGCAGAAAAATCTATGGAAAAAACAGTATCATATTTTCTCTTATTTTTAGGCCAACTATATTTGTAAAGTTCAAGTCACCTTTTGACATAGGTAGGTGCTGAGAAGACCCCCAAAGCCAGAATAAGCAGAGTCAGTAAAGTAGGACAGGACGCTTTTAAAAACAGCTCCAGCCCAGTGTGGTGGTGCAATGCCTATAATTCCAGAAGCTCAGGAGGCTGAAGCTTTGTCATGAGTTCAAAGACAGCCTCAGCAACTTAGTGAGGCCCTAAGCAACTCAGCCTCTCAATTAAAAAAAAAAAAAAAAATATATATATATATATATATA
This sequence comes from Ictidomys tridecemlineatus, assembly GCF_052094955.1. Lineage (NCBI taxonomy): Eukaryota > Metazoa > Chordata > Mammalia > Rodentia > Sciuridae > Ictidomys > Ictidomys tridecemlineatus. Next base: position 161,477,558 of record NC_135478.1, on the reverse strand, counting down.
GGAGCTGGGGATAGGGCTCAGTGGCTAAGCACCCCTGGGTTCAATCCCCAGTACCAAAAAACAAAAACAAAAACAAATAACAACCACCCAAACAAAAAAAACCCCAAAACAACATCAAAACTCCACATTCAAGTCTCCATTCAGGAGGAAAGTGGCCTCTTATTGCTGTACACTCATGAAAGAAATTTCTTCTCTTTTCTTTTTGGTGATGAGGATTGAATCCAGAGCCTTGCGTGTACTAAACATAACACCTACCACTGAACTACCCACCCCATCCCAGAAGTTTCTCAGAAACCACTACCAGAGGTTCTCAGAATCTAGTGAGCATGAGAATCACTTGAAAGGTGTGGTAAAAATACAGACACAAGGTCCTTTTCTCAGGAATCCTAAAATTCTGATTCAGTATGGCTGAGGTTAGGTCTCAGAATCTGCTTTGTGAGCTAGGATCCTAGGGAATGCATTGCTTTGCATCGACCTTTGAAAAACACTCCCCTTACATCCAGACTTAGAAAACAGCAGGTAATTATGAATGCCAGAAGCCCATCAAAATTGCTGTTAGTTAATTCCTATTTAGGGGCAATTGAAACCTTGGCATGAGTCCTGAATGACACTGAGGAGAGTGCCTGGGTTAGCAGAGGGTGATAGGAACCAGGTGGCTCAAGCAAAGGCTGGAGGAAACGTGAGTGGCCCAGCAGGTTAGAGGGTGGAAGATGGTGACTGGTGAGCACTGACAAATCTGCCTGAGGGCTTCATTAGAAATGGACCACTGTTGGACATGTAACAGAAGCCGGGGAAAGGGGAGAACTGTGCAGCTACCATGGCTTTCACCTCAGAAACAAACGCCCACCTTTCTTTGAGGAGTTGAGGATAAGTTGGAGTAGTGAGTAATAGTTAGTTTACAAAACTAATTGTTCAAATGCTTCAAATACCCACCAGTCTGTGTGGGTCTTGGAGGGACAGGGGGAGAGATAAGTTTCCCACTATCCGACATGTTCTTGGCTTCTTTCCCACTGTCCAGGCTCCAGCTGCTAGGGGTAGGATTCACAGCTGGAAGGGAATAACACAGCTAAAAACACATGGTCCAGCTTTGCTTTTCCAACACTTGAGATATTAGAATAAAGTCAGAATTATCCAGAATGCAAAAATCCAGAATTATTCAGAATGAAAAACAAACAAACAAAAAAAAAAAAAAAAAAAGAGGAAAACCTCCTGAATACCCAAACTCTGTTTAATTGGCTACCTGACAGAGTTGACATTTAATTGTAGGCTAGCATGTCTCTTTAATTCCCTAAGCTGTAAAACAGGACTACAAATCTCTATGCCAGAGTATAGAAACTTGTTGAGAATTACAAATGTGTTTAGATACTGGGAGACAGATGGAAGATATAGTCACTGGTCTATTTTAAAACTTGTTTTTTTAGTGGAAATTTATGGACATGTGGCACCCAAAAAGGGAGAAGGCAATGACATCCTAATATTTCAACAGTTTGTTTGGCAGAACTACTGGGAAAGCATGGCTGTACCACGCCACCTCATTGACCAATTCTTTGAAGAAAGAAGTCTTGTTCCCGAAATCAGTGGATTGCAGTGAAATATATCCTAAGGAAACCATTTGGAATACTGAGTGCCATTCTTATTTTGTGATCTATCTGCTCCATGCTTCACTGAGATGCAGGAATATAGAACAATCCTGCCAGGAACCAGGGCAGGACTGACAAGGTTGGTGACAGTCACTATGCAATGAAGTCCGCCTGGAGTTCCAGGAGCTCACTCCCTGTATAGATACTGCCATCTCCTGGACATGTTGAAAATTTCCACATTTTCCCACTGAATTACCACTTTCATTTAACGGAGTGGAATGACTCTTAAGATATTTTTTCTCTATTCCTTTTAAATTTGCTTTGTGGTTCTCTTTTGATAGAAGAGATGAGAAAAACAGCACACCCACCCAAGTTCTAGCAGCAAAGATCAATGCTTGACTCAAAATATTAAAGTTAAATTAGCATTTTAAAATTATTTTGGCTAAGGCCTCACTAATTTCCATCTTTTTTTGGAAAGTTTTAATGTTAATGTGTCAGTACCCAAATGACAATACAGTCTAGTTTTTAATGAGGGCAATTAAAGTGCACTTTACCGGGACGTTTCATTAGGGACTCTTGATTCATTGGCCTGTGGGACTGCTCCTATTTTTGAGGCCTGACCCTGAAGCGGCAAATTGGTGACTTGCTGCAAACCCCCACCCCCCACAGTTGAAGAAGTGACATTTAATCTGCTCTTCATCTTCTGCCCATGTTGCAAAACTAATGCTAATTGGCTGCTTATTCAGATGCATGTATTTGGTTCTCATTTGTGTGTGTCTGCACGTGTGTGTGACCTTGAGCAGGGCACACTCCGTTATGCACTGGATTGCAATTTTTAATAATATTTAATTGTACAAGACCCATATCCGAGTCACCACAAACAACAGATGAGCTGGCTGAATGGGCTTTGTAAGGGAGACAAAGGATAGGGACCACAGAATCAATCTGCCAAGTTGCTATTTTCATTGTGCTGAACAAGTAACCTAATTGGCAACTTTGTTTCAGGAAGAACAGGCTTCACATGGGGACTCAATGAAAGACAACAAAAGTCATTCAACAGAGGCATTTCTAAGTTGCTCAGATTCTGCTCTTAAATCTCACAAACAGTTGATGAAGAATGGATCATGAATACTGTCTTTCATTAGTTCCCTAAAGAGTATACTAGTCCTGATCATTAAGGACCTAGAGCCCTGCCTTCCACAGGACACACGGAAGACTGGAGAAAATGAGGACAAAACAAACCCTTATACATCCCAGGACTGAGGAGGGGGCTGGTAGATACCCACCTTTCTCAGGGGCAGAAAGATTTGGGTCACTTCGCGGCAAGGCCCCATCTCCAATGTGATTAAACAGCATTCTCTGGAAAGGGATAAGAGTCTGTTTTTATGATGCAATATACCGACAAGTGAGACCTTTTAGAAAATGACATGAATATCTCCTTATTGAAACTTTTTGTTCAAAGTATTTTTTTTATATGGTATGATGAGCCTAGGAACAAAGAATTCAATTATACTTAAGGTGAAAAGAGCCTTAGGTTTTGAGAAAAAGAATAGTGTTTTAGAAGTTTGTATTTCATTTTAAATATCAATGGTAAATAAATATTTATCAAAAAATATAGAAAAAAATATTAAATAGTGGTTGAGCTATGGTGTTCTTTGTAAATACAAATGCTAGACTGGCAATATGAAATTAAGGTAAGAAAGGAGAAACTGTAGCTCAAAAAATTCTCTAATGAATGGACGTTTTAACCCCTTCACATTTTATTCCAAATTAAGTTTAAAAACATATGAAATGGTTAATATTCTATATTTTTTAACCTATAAAATGCCAGTTTTACATGGTGACCTATTAAAAAAAAGTTCCAAGTCCTTAACTAGATGCACTATGGCAATATTATTAGTGTAATATTGGCAATATACACACTGCTTTGAATTTTACCCAAAGTAGAAAACTCAGGAGAGTAATCAGGGAAGGCTTTCAGAGTTTCCCATGCTGCCAACATACTTTCCTAGAGCAGATGGAACACACTGTGAAATCCCCTTGCAACATCAAGTGACAAAGGGAAATAAAACTGGTTAGCTGGTTCAGCCAAACGCACTCAGATATAATTTCTGCAAGACATCAGTGCTGCGCAGAGGAGGTATCCTGGGACTTTCGGGAAGATCACACAATCAGCAAAGATAAACCAATCAAGCCAAATCCCACTCGCTCTCATCCACTTCCAGATGCAGCTACAGACTTCTGCCAGGATGGTGTAGAAAAACAGAGAAATTAGCTGGAGTAGAAATAACTATTTTTCTCCGCTTCTAAATTACTCCCAAATAGTCTATAAAAATTCAGGGCTACATACAAATCTTCAACTTTGAAATCATTCTTTGATGTTCTAGAAGTGCCCAAAGGGCTGAACCCATGACCTCAACCTGCAGATTAAGAGAATCACTTTGAAGCCAAGTTTGGGGGAGGAGGGTTCAAGCTACATTCCCTTGTCCCTGTGAGGGTACTGGGAAAGCCAGAGGATGCAGCCACTTTGCCCTCAATGCCTTAAAGAAGAATGGCAAAGGCAAACAAATTGCTCCTGCACTCTTGGGGATTTCAGAATGGAATGGATTGCAGCTCTCTTACATAGGTAAGAGAAAAAAGAAAGAGTGAGGGACAATCCACAATAGCCAAATTATGGAATCAGCCGAGATGCCTGTCAATAGATGAATGGATTAAGAAAATGTGGTATATAACACAATGGAGTTTTACTCAGCCATAAAGAAGAATGAAATTGTGGCATTTAACAGTAAACAGATGGAACTAGAGAACATCATGCTAAGTGGAACAAGCATGACTCAGAAAACCAAGGGTTGATGTTTTCCTCTCATTTGTCAAAATTAGAACAAAATAAGGAAAAAAAAAGCATGGGGGGCATCTGATATCATAAAGATATAGGGAAGATCAGCGGAGTAGAAGAAGGAGATTGTGAGGGAGGAAGAAGGGGCAGGAAAAGGGAGGAAATGAGCAATGAATTTGACAAAATCATGTTATGTGCATATATAAATACACCACAGGGAATTTCAACTATATGTGTATGTGGAAAGCACCAACCAAGGATGGATAAATGGAAGAGCAAGGGGAGGGTCAGTGGAGTAAAAATAGAGGCAGGGGTCATGGGGAGAGGGGGAGAACTGGAGACTGAAATGGAGTAGGTCAGATTCCTTGCATATATGATTTTGTCAGGATGAACCTAGCTACCAGGAATAACAATAATGCTCTAATAAAAAATTAAAAAAAAAAAAGAAAAAAAAAGAAGAGTGCCAGGTAGCAGTATACTTTTTCTTGAGAGTCATCTGCTAACCTAAAAGGCTCCCCCGGATTTCTGTTATATACACATGCAAACACACACACAGGCGATCCATTCACCCACTCCCCCTTGGAATGTTTAATAAAGAAACAAAATGTTGGTTAAAGAGGAAAAAGGATTTCCCATTTTCCTTTTCACCTGTACTGCTATACAACCCATATAGCACTACCAGAAATACAAGGCTCAGACAGAATTCCTTACAAGGGGAATAAAACAAAGGGGGACTCTTCACCCAGCTGGCCTGTGGACTGACAATGCCCATTTGGTTGCTTTTGGAAGCTATGGTGTGCTTCTGAAGAGGTATGTAAGCAATTCCAGACTTTTCCCTATATTCTGGTTTCCTCACCCACAAAGAATACCTGAGATGGCTCCACAGGTGTTGGATAAATGGCACTGCAGGGTCTTTCTCTTGGGGACAGGCAAGAGTTTTCTCTGGAATGTTTGTGTTTGTCAGATAGCAAAGGAGAAGCTGGGAAGAGAAGGGAAGAATCATGTGTGGTGCCAGGTTGGACCTGTTTAGAGGCAAGAGCTTCGGTGGCAGTAGGCCACAGGTTTCTTTGGACACCCTTAGTCCCCCCCACATTCTGGCACTGACCTCTGGCACTCGATGGAGCAGAACTTGTCACATTAGGTGAAGCAGAGTGAGTAGAACTCAGGCTTGAGGTAGATGGACTTGGCTGGAAATACATGGGGAGCTGTTACATACTGTTTAGAGGCTTCAAATGACATGGACACATTAGAAACAAAACCATCAACATTTTTTTTTCCAAATTAGCAAAAAAAAAAAAAAAAACCCATCAAAAGGCCATTTAAAAATATACAAAAATCTTACAAACTCACTGATAAGTCCTATCTGAATTAATCAAGAATCTGAGATTTTCACTGACACCAAAGGTTTACCTGTGCACTCATTTCTGCTACTGTCAGTGACTGCATACCTATCAGCAGCACACACCCAAAGAGTCAGTAGAGTGACTTCCAGCCCAGGGCATGTACCTGGGCGAAGGTCTCTAAAAGGCACAGGGACTGCCTTCTCATTCTTTTAAAAAATGAATTCAAAGCATGAATTTGGAAATACATGTTGTATTCCTTTTCCAAAGAAGGTGGGGGGAACAATTCAGCTCGGTCCTACTAAACTATCCTAAATGCCGTATTAGTGATGTCTAAATAAAATGTTTCATTGCAAGACTTACGTTGGCTCTAAAATACTTAAAAACTATATTTTTTTTCTTATAAAAACTTTATTATAGCTGGGTGTGGTGGTACATGCCTGTAATCCCAGCGGCTTGGGAGGCTGAGGCAGGAAGATCGTGAATTCAAAGCCAGCCTTAGCAAAAGTGAGGCACTAAGCAACTCAGTGAGACCTTGTCTTTAAATAAAATACAAAATAGGGCTGGAGATGTAGCTCAGTGGTCGAGTGCCACTAAGTTCAATCCTGGTCCCCCTCCCAAAAAGAAACTTTATTATAGAAAATTTCTGATATGTATATAAGTAGAGAAAAAAATTTTAATGAACCCTAAAATCAGGTCTTTCTTAAAGAGCCACCTAGACATGCTGAGGGGCAGCTAGTGTGGCAACACACTTCAAGAAATTCAGGACGGGGGATGGTAGGTCTCAAAGCTAACCCTGGGTGGCTTGCCTGAGCTTTTCCATTGTTGTTCATGTCTTCTTAAAGTGATGGTAGTTTGGAAACATCTTTGCAGGCTCCAAAGACCAACAAAGCAATAAGAGCGTTTAAAGGTTTGTCCTTAAGTCAAGTTCTTGCTTGAAGGTCTGTTCATGAGCACAGCAGAATGAACAGACACTCTCATGATTGAGACAGAAAAGGAATAAACACGACCAGACAAAAAGCTAATAAAGTACCTGCATGTTAAAGACTTCATCAGAGCTTTCTGATTGCCCTGTAATATTGCTTACTTCAGCAGAAGCTTGTGAGGACAGTGAGGAGGAAGAATACCGGTTGACAGCTGGGTAACTTAATGGGCTGTTTCAGGGAAAAAAATAAAAATGGTCATTAACTTGGTTTCCAAATTGCACTTTATCACATGCTGGCAAGGTATAAAACCAAAAGGGGGGGGGGGAGAGTAGACATCCCATTTTGTTGTCTCCCGTTTGCCTCAATATAATCAAATGTTTGAGTTTGTTTATTTCTCATGCTGTTGCTGTTTTACCAGTGGCAGATGTCTGCAGCTGCCTTGTGGGTTAATTATTTCATTAAGAAAAAGCCCATTTGACAAATTATGCCATAGAGAGTGAGAGAACCATTCCAGATCATCTTGTGGGGATGCCAAATCGTAAGGTAATTCAAAATATGACTTACCTGCGCCTAGGAATTACCCTGGTACCATCTGGGCTCATGGAAGCTGGTGCTGAGTTCCTACACACCCGAGGACTTCCATTAGGAAAATGAACAGGACTGGCTTGGAAACAAGCAGAGAACTCCTAAAGATGTGGTAAAGGAAATATTGTATTACAGTGATGATATGGGCAAACTAACTGCCACGGTATTTTAATGTACTAGATACATGTCCTAAATGCCATGAAATCTTTACATAGGAAACCATTAAGGTAAATTCCAGAATTACTAAGCCTTCCCTCACATTGTTATTTACATGCTACATAAACATGGCAAATAGCAGCAGACAATGCATTTTAAATATTTAAAGGCTCCCCCGTTGGTGCTGCAGTTTGGCAGAAAAACCAAAAGATGTCACTATTGGATGCTTCATTGTTTGTCTCTTCAAAAAGAAAAAGCAAAAGCAAAGGGCAGTAGTCAGATTACTCCACTATGAACACTGAGCATACATACCTGTATCCCTAAGCTTGACTTCATCACAAAGAACTGATCAACCAGCTTTTTGTGAAGGGGTCTCATATCTTGGGGTACAAACTTCTCATGCACAGCCAAACCAAATTCCAGAATCTGGGCCTTGATAATAACATAAGGAAAAACCCACATCAATGACCATCTCTCACAGTGTATGCTACGGACCAAGCACTGTATGCATGCATTATTGCTAATCTTCTGGATCCCATAAGAGAGGAACAATTGTTACTTTATGAGTGAGAAAATAAGATCAGAAAAGTCTTGCATGTAGTCAAAGACAAATGGGGATTTGAACTTGGGTCTGTCTGATTCCAAAAACTTGTTTTTTCATAATTTTTTTTTCTGTGTATTTTAGATCTTGAAATATAAATCTCCTAACAGTTAGTTTGACACTTTCCTGCCCTTCCCAGCATGGGATAAGAGCTGCTCCCTTGTTAAGAGGGTCAACCGGGTCTCCTCCAGGAATCTCTTCTTTGGATGGCAGTCTCTCTTTCCTGTTATCCTCTTCTCTTCCATTAGGTTCTTCTGTGACCACCCCCAAATCCCTCCCACATTTTCAAACCCCATCAGGAAGGAAAAAAAAACAAGCAGAAATTCTGCAACTGTTGATATTCTTATTCTTATTCTCCTCCTTCTTCTTTTTAAAATTTGAACCAAGGATGCTTAACCACTGAGCCACATCCCCAGCCCTTTTTGTTTTTTATTTTGAGACGGACTCTGCTTACAGCCTTGCTAAGTTGCTGAGGCTGGCTTTGAAACTTTGATCCTCCTACCTCAGCCTTCCAAACCACTGGGACTATAGGCATGAGCCACCAGCCCAGGGATTCTTGTTTTTAAGATATTATTCTTGTTTGCTAATTACAATGCAACAAAGGAACAGGTTGTTCTTAAAAAGTTTTCCTGCTGTGAGGACCCAAAAGGAAATGGACATAAACATGTTTATCTCCTTTATTCAGCTAGAAAAGGGAATAGTGTATGATTCCTTTGATTTGAGTACCAGCTATCTTGAAAATTTAAAAATTCTATAGTGATCAGTACCACCAACTCCTTAGCTTGGGAGGAAAACAAATGATACTATACCACAAGGTTTTGTATCTTTCCAGCTCCTGAAGATTTTAGGTTGGAAGTTCAAAGCCAAACAAAACTGACCCTAATGAATAAGAGAATCTAGCAGCTTCCCTAAGCAACATCGAATGACAACGCCTACTCTGGATGCCCACCCTATCCAACACATTTGTAAAAGGGGAAAAACACCTTGAAATAAATATGAAGGACACCTTTGAAAGAAAGAGCTAGAGTGCGATAAAGGTGCAATTGACCTCTGTCCTGAGGGGATGGGAAGGATGAAGGAGATTAGTCTAGTTAGAGGAGCTGCCAGTCTTCTCCATTTTAAATGCTAGCTATTGAGTCACCTCCCTTTTCGTCAGATTCTCAATATTGCAAGTTGGGTCGTTCAGGAAGTAGACTCTGGCTTGGATATTAGGATGTTCGCTGGGGAGAATCTGTTGGTGGATCAGAAGCAGAACTTGTCGAAAAAAGAAATTAGGCTGCATGGCAAGCTGACCAGCTACTGCCTAAGCCCTGTGGAGCTTTACTGTGTCCTCCCATGTTGCCCCAATTGGCCAGGCTTATATTTTCCCCTTAATCTTGGAGGTGCACCATTTGGAAGATAGTGATGTGGGCCAGGTGGCTCTCTGAAGCTGAGGTAATCCTCAAAGGACCTGACAGCTGGATGTGTCTGTCAAGGGTCATGCTCCAGGAAGGAGCACAGGGCAGTGCCTCTTCATGGCAACAGATAGCTTATCTGAGCTACCTAGGAAGGATGGCACATTCTCTAGCTCAGGCCCCTAATCAATGGTCCCACAAACAGGGAGTCACATGACAAGTCATTTGTACCTCTTATCTACACAAGAGATCTTGTTTCCTAGGCTACAGTCTTCCCCAAAGGTCCTGGTACATAATTAGGCATGAGGTGGTGTAAATAAATACTCCCTGGTTATTTTTCCTGGGAAGATTCTTGGCCCTGAGCTACTGCTTTAACTCTGGGGAGACAAATTTAGTCAGGCTGAATACAGCAGACACAGCCTGAAGCAAAGCATTCACATGAGATCATGCTCAGGTAAAAATGTAGATTAAAAAAAAAAAATCAACCAAGGTTAAAGCCATCCCATACTCCTAGGAATTAGATGACCTAACCTGTTTAATTCTAATAGCTACATCCCACCCGGGGTCACACTGAGAACTTGATTTATTCTCTTTTTCACTGCAGATCAATGACAAGTAATTCCTCTTTCTTTTCCAGAAACTGTACAAGTATCTTCATCCATGGCCAGTTTTGTGGACTGAGCTCAGTGAGCATAAAATATGGACTAAAATCAGATACAACTTCATCACTTTCTAATCTAAAAGAACACGCTTTATTTATCACTTTGGTGTTATCAAGTGGGGAGAGATGCTTTTCCCCATTTTATCATACATGCTCCACTTTTCCTGGGGATAAAATGCCTTTATTTCCCATTTCACTTAGATTTCTAATCATGTCTCTCCTACCTCTGAGGTATTCAAACCATTTTTAGGCCAAAAGCTATAATCCTGGAAGAGCTTAATCTTGGAAGTACACAGCAGGCAACAGATTAGTCACTCCAGTTCTTTTAATTGATGGTACCAAATAAGTAAATGTGAACAATGTTTTTTTGGAGTAGAAAATGATGAGTTCTAGCCGGGCGTGGTGGTGTATGCCTATAATCCCAGATGCTTGGGAGAATCTGGGGTTCAAAGCCAGCCACAGTAACTGTAAGGTGTTAAGCAACTCAGAGAGACCCTGTCTCTAAATAAAATACAAAAATAGGGTTGAGGATGTGGCTGTCACAGTTCATTCATTGTTAAATTTGTTTTAGTATTCAGTGGTTGAGTGCCCCTGAGTTCAATCCCTGGTACCAAAAAAAAAGGGGGGGGGGCGGGGAGAGTTCTATTTAATTTTGAACATTCTATATCATCTATAGGCATAGTCTGTAAAGCACAATATTTGTTATAAAGCAATTTCTATTGATTGTCCACTTCCTAATTATAACATTTGCATAATAATCTCATTCATTCATGCACTCATTCATTTACTTTCAGGTAGCCTGAACTTATTTATGCACAAATTTTTGAGTGAGAAGTCAGCCAATAAGCCTACAGAAAGTCTTTTGGGGAAAGAACATTCAAAGAGACTGAGACTACATGAAGTGCTTGCTATTATGGGGTGCCATAGTTCATTCATTGTTAAATTTGTTTGTGTATTCAAGTGGGAAGAAAGAGTAGGAATTAGTTAGTTGGGATGCAGTACAGGTGTGCCTGTTAACTCCTGATCACCACTTTAGTAGACCACTGATTCAGAGAACAGTGTAGGCGGGCCTCTGGTAAGTAAGCACGTACCAGGCAAGATGGAGAGAAGGTGATTGGCTTCTGCCTCACTTACCTGCTCAAGCATCAGCTCTCTTAATCGTGCAATTTTCTCCCCATCTTCAGGATGACTTAAAATATATTCTTTGACAAAGAATGCCTAGGAGGAGAAGGGACAGTCTACTTCAGGACAGTTACCAAGGAAGTAAAAGACACAGTTGTTGTTTTTAAAGACCTGGCATCTTAAGAGAAATGACATGATTATAAACCACTTGGGGACAGATGGAATGATTCCTAGTGTGGGTGGCTGGTCAGAAGGGAACATAAGGAAAAGATTGTTAAAGGAAGATCAGAGATTGTACAGTAAGTACCTTTGGTAAAATAAACAAAAAGCAAACCCATGTCAATAAGATATAGGGCATTCTAGCCTAAAATAAATTGTTGCATGATTCAGCATGACCAAGATGGTGGCCTCATCCTTCAGGTGACTACGTATTTCTGTTTAAAACTAAAAGGGCAGAGGAAAAGTCCATTTAAAGGATTGTCTAAACAAGATCAGACTTTTCTACACCCAGGAACCTCTTTGCTCATACAAATTATTTTAGACAAACATTCATTAAGCAATCCTAAAATCTTTACTATTTTTATTCATATAAACACATCCTCAAAACATTACATGTTGGGGAAATGGAGTAAGTGGACATCACAAATGGCTATACATTTATGCTATTTCACAAAGGACTATATATGTGTCAATTGTAGCCATTTGTCTGTATGGTGATATGAATACATATTTTGAAAAGATTCATGACACCCTAAGAAATCAAAACTGAAAACTTTCTCTCAAACAACAATCCCTAATTCTCACCTCTTGGTACCTTGAAACCCCACCGTTAACTGCAGCATCTATGACTCCATTCAGGCACATGGTCAGGGGGTTAATATTTTGCATCTGTCTTGTTTGACATTGACTAATCAGTGTCTTCAGCTGCTGGTTCTTATTTTCCAAAACTTCAATTGCATTTTCCAGAGGACTCATTTCAACCTGATAAGCAAATGAGCATAAATATATATAATATTGACTTTTGAAACACTCAAGAAGTAAGGAGGAGAAAGAAAAAGGAAAGAAAAAGAAGAGAAAGAAGAAGGAGGAAGAAAAAAGTAGATTATCTATGTTCTGAATTACCAATACTTCTACCAGGAGCCATGCAGTAAAATAGAAAAGGACGTGAAAGTCAAGTTAACTGTTCATCAGTAAGGTCTGAAAAGGGCAGGTAATTATATTCATCGATTAGAATGTGGTTTGGATAATCATCATTCATTCATTCTAATTAGTACTGTAACAATGAATTCACTCCTTAAAATCCAAGCATCCCATGGTTCTCTTTTCTTCTGAAGGACTAAATATTGAGAGACCCCAAATATTACTATTACCTTTCTAGATGCTTATTTGATACAAAGCCCCATGGGAGACAATAAAGATCATTTGTAGATCCTCTGGTGTCAAAGGAGCTTTCAGCTCAGCTGGTGTTTTAGTCAGCTGAAACATTGCTGTGACCAAAAGACCCAACAAGAACAACTCAGAGGAGCAAGTTTGTTTTAGCTCACGGTTTCAAAGGTTCAGTCCATGATCAGCAGACTCCATAGCTCTGGGCCCAAGGTGAGGCAGAACATCAGGGTAGAAGGGTGTGGCAGAGGAAAGCAGCTCAGGACATGAGAGCCAGGAGAAGAGTGAGCTCTTCTCAAGAGGGACAAAATATACACCCAAATGCATACCCCGAATGACCTGCTTCTTCCAGCCACACCCTGCCTGCCTATAGTTGCTGCCCAGTTAATCCCTAGCAGTGGACTGATGCACAGATTAGGTTGAGGCTGTCATAACCTAATCATTTCACCTCTGAGCATTCTTGCATTCCCTCACACAGCTTTCGGGGGATACCTCATATCTAAATCACAATAGCTGAGAAGAGGGGACACAAGCCCAGACAGACTGGACTTCGTATGCACAGCACAAGACGGCATACAGTTGGGAGTTAAGAAAATGAGATGATCATCTACACTCAGCATTCATTTGTTGAGAGAGCCAAGTCGAATCAAATGACAAAGTGCTCTTCAAATGAACTATAGATTTAAAGGCATTAGTGTTTTCACAAAATCTTATAAGCTATCGGGATGTATGATTTAAAAAATAAAGATCTATAACTTCATATGAAACCTTTAATGCCACATTTCTGAATTTATAGTTTTTCAGATTTTCTCTTTTCTTTTCAGCAGTGCAAGAGATCAAACTCAGGGTCTTGCACATTAGGCAAGTGCTCTACCATTAAGTTATAGCCCCAGCTCCTTGAACTTTCAGATTTTAGAAAGGTAATATAGGGCATATAATTCAATAATCCCCATCAGGTTCTGGGCAGTTTCCTTTAATCAACTGAATAAATATTTCTGCAGTGAAGCTTATAAGCATTCACACAAAATGATAGTAAGTTAATAAATGGCCTTACATTGAAGAGCTTAGATACATAAGCAAATGACTTTTAAGTCAAACCGATGTAAACATCTTTGGTTCTCAGATTTGGGCATTGCAGACAAGGAATCTCAATTCATTTTGGCATATATTTACTGCAGACCTACTTCAACATATCTGTGTTCCTGATGGCCTTATATAATAGGAATTAAACCAGCAAGTCAGTAACTTTAATAGATGGTGGAACATTCCAGGCAGCAGGAACAAGAGAACAACACAAAGGCTCTTAAGAGTGGGCTGTGATCAGGGAACAAGTAGCCGAGTTTGATTTGTTCTGACAGAACATAAGATTACATATTCTAATAAAGTAGGCAGCTGATGTTTGAAAGGCTGTGTTTAGTAAGCTCTTTTTATCATTACCAGCATGCTGTGTGTTTGTGTATGTGTGTGTTTCAAGAGCTAGGACCACAGGTAAGACCTCACTGGATTTAATGCTCTGGGTTTGATGGATCTAACAGGGCTTTCTGAATCATTATCGCAGCATGGATGACCAAGAGCCCTTCTGTGGGTTGGTCCATGCCATTCAGTAGGAAACATAATAATAAGACTTTCTGACCACTGGGTTTGGCTCCTCTTTTCCATGGAGGGCACCGGGCCGTACCAGCTTTGGGGGATCCTTGATTCACACCAAACAAGAATACAACTGCAATGATGCAATCTGCTAAATTGAGTCCAATTAGTTTAGGGAGCTGTATTAATTTTTTTGTCACTGCAAAATGAAACTCCCATTAAATTCTTAGCTTAATTGAACATAATAAGCTGAGTTTTAATGCTGAGCAATTTGGGGTAGGACTAGCCATTCTGGAAAGACAATTTGGGCAGGGGCTGCTGTTATTCATTGACAGTGGCCCTGTTATCTAAATAAAGTATGGGTTAAATTATACTTTCACAGTTGGCACACTTTCTTTCAGATAGAGGACCAGATCCAGCCGTAACGGATACGCTAAGAGCAGGAGGGATGCTGGGAGAGTCAGGGCTGTGGCTGACTTCAGATGCTGTTAGCCTGAAGAGCAGTGAGATGGCAGTATGCTGGGTCTCATCCTCACTGTGGCTGCCTCCAGCTACTATCTCCTTGTTATTAACTTCTGGGGAGTGGAACCAAAGGTGTGTTTGACAATCAGCTTAGTGCTGTGTCTACCAGGTTCTATAATGGCATCTACTGATCTCTATCTGGTACTCCATGCAGGACAGCTGAGTTACTAATATCACACCATCCCCTCTACTGGAGACTGCCATAGTATAGACTTATGTGTGTCATACATGGTGCTGGGACTTTATATTAGCTTCATTTTGCCTATAAGGAAACCAAGGCTAGGAGAGATGAACACCACTGGCTTTGGAATCAGAAAAATCTGAGTTTGAGACTGTCCTGTTTTCAACATTTTGTTATGTAACTTCTGGGAAAAGCTTTTAGTCTCTTGTTAAAAATTGTGAAACCTGGGAAAAGAATACATTACTCTGATATAAGAATGCACAGCTTGAATATGATGATCCAGTAAGACATGGTAGGAAGCCTTCTTGACACTGGTCTGCCACACACTACACACTGAAGGTTACTTAGCTATCTAGAGCAATTAGGAGGGCTGAATTTCACTTCTTCTCACTCAAGGGCCCAAGTAGTTTTTTATAGGCTGCAGTCACAGCTGTTTTCAAGGAATTTGTCTGGCTGGATGGACTAGGACAAAGTTAATGTTCACCATCACAGCCTTAGTAACAGCAGTCAGGATCATAAATATTCACTAACTTACTATCAGTGAATCCAGGGACTTGGAGTCAAAAACAGAAGCAATTAATATCCAGCATGATTCCAGGTGAGCTACTGTGATGAGAAAGTACTTGAGAATAAGCTCGGGTGCTTACCACTTCACGCTTCTCCACTTCAAACCAGCGGGAGATGCCAGGTAAACTCTGCACCAAGTATAATGATGTTCTCTCCACCCAGAGGCTCTACAAAACAGAAAACAAATGAAGTCCCCCGTTGCCCTTCTTTCTAGGCACTGAGCTATGACTAACGTGATCAGGTTTTGCTTATTTGTCACCTTTTCTTTAGTCTTCGCTTGAGCACTCAAGAAACTTATCACAGTAAGATGCTGCTGAAGCTTATGCTAATAAATCCATTGTATGGTGCCTGAAACTTTTTTCTATGTAGAATAAATGAGCTCGTTCTTCAGAAAGCAAGCTTTAAAATATAAAAATAGGCCATCATGTTATATTCTTTGCTATTTCTCTAACGTGTGAATTCAAACTCTTTGTCCCTCAAGGTTTAGTCGTTTTCACCCGAAAGAAGGAACTGAAGGAGCTAGTCAACGCAAGACTACAATAACTGGTATCCTAAAGAAAAAAAAGAGCTTTAGGGATCACACAGCTTGATCTTTCCATTTTAAAAGTGAAGACACTTTAAACCTTAAGAGACAATGGACCTACTGAAAAGCAGCACACTATTCACCTGTAGAGCCGCACTGACCCCACCCCTAGAACCTGTCGCCACCTCTGCCTCCTCCTCCTCCGCTGGGTCCACCCAAAACATTGTAATTTAGACTGACCTTTGAGTTGGCCCAGCGCTCCCTCTGACCAGGACTAGCACCCTCAGGACACAGCTGCCTTTGGCACAAGCTGCTGTTGTGACGATTTTCTCTTTCATCAACCCATTTTCTACCTATGCCTCAATTTTCTTATTTAAACCAAGAGGATATGAAATGCCTGAAATTGTGCCATTTATTCAACAACAACAACAACAAAAAGGAAGGATTTGTTTATGCCCGTTGCGAATTATCGAAAGGAACACGGCAGCGTCACTGTGACAAGATTTCATAGCATTTGGGTGGTGACAGGGAGGTGAGCAGATAAATAAGATCTTGGAGGGAAGAGAAGAAACATGCAAGTTACAGTGAGGGATGCAGGTGTTCGTGCCATGCTGAGGAGGGGGATGGCAGCCCTCAGAGGAGGTGACGCGTGAGCTGAATTTTGAAGAGTGAGTAGGAGTTTGCCAGGAGGAGAGTGGGGGTAGCTGCACAGGCAGGAGGAAGCAGCCCGCACAGACGCCGAGTGGCTTGTGAAAGGGCACCGTGACAGAGAAGGAGAGAAGCTGGGTGTTGCTGGAACTGAGGGAGAGGGTGGGTGAGTGGGTTGTGGTAGATACAGGCTTGGGGGTGCCGTTTGGAGCCAATTCTGAGGGCTGAAAGCACAAAAATGAGGAGCCAGATTTACTGTCCCCCGCCCCAGAGGTGTTGCTGTATCGATGATAAATATATAAAGGGAAGGCCATGAGGAAACGTGGTGCAGTGGAGATAGTGATGGAGAGGGTGTTAGAAGATGTGGGTTCTAGTGCTGTGCCCAAAGGTAATTAGCATGGGACTAGGAGCAAGTCAGCTGTTTGGCTCCAGTGCATCTCTGACTTGTTATCACTGGAAGCAACTGCAAAGAGAACTACATCATAAACTAATTAGATCTTCAGTGGATTTTAGAGGCAAAAAGAGAAACAGAAGTATCTAGAAAGGACTAGAAAATGATCATGGATCTTCTCAGTAATATCACAGTGATGTTTTCCAGTGGTCTCCCTGCTTGCTACATAACCCACCAAACCTTCCTGCACAAAGAACTGTCCTTTATTCAGCTCTAATGGAACTCTGCAAAATAATCACAGTTTTCTTTTCTGATTTCTTAAAGGTGAATAATCCCTGGAGTGACTGTTGGGAGGACTGGGAACCAACATTTAGGTAGGGCTGACTGGTGAGACAACATTTAGGTAGGGCTGACTGGTGAGACAACATTAGGTAGACAGGTAAGTAGGTTTGTATGTACGTATGTATATATGTACTTAGTGGTACTGGGGATTGATCCCACTGCCTTGCATACACTAGGGCAAGTGCTCTAAGTTACATCTCCAGCCATTTTTATTTTACTTTGAGACAAGGTCTTGCTATCAGGCTGTCCTTGAACTTGTGATTCTCCTGCCTTAGCCTCTTAAGTTGCTGGGATTACAAGTATACACCTCTGTGTCTGGCTAACATTAGGTAATTCTGACTGAAAAGTATTAGGAGAATGCTTCCTAGCTCAAACAGAGAATATCTGTAATGAAAGATGCTAAGCCAATGAACTCCAATAATAAATTCACCTTGAAATTTTAGTGCAAAAACTGACTAACTGGGGATTTATCTGGTCTCACTGTGTCTCTGTTTTCAAAGAAAGGGAAGATTTTAATTTATGTGCCAAACAATCTGGACCCTTCTCCCCATGGGGTTGCAGAACTCTTACCCTTTTTGGCTGGGAGCAAGCTGAACTAGGAAGGCATATTGGAGCTACTGAGCAGACAACACAACACATGCCTTTACTTTGGGTTCTCTCAGAAATCCTAATTACACACCGTTCTAATGAGGAAAAACAACAAAGATGGCACAGAATTCACCCACTGTACTAGCAGTTTATCCGCCTGTTCTCTGTCTCAGGATCGCCTGTTTTCTGTCTCAACATCCCCCTTTCCTGAAATATTCTTTACTAATTTCATTCTTGTATCTGAGGATATCCTGAGGTTCCCTCAATGGGTTCAATGTGAATAGGCAAGAGGACTGAGTTCAACCATGAGTTCTCAAAGACAGGTCTAAGGACCACTGGCATTAGAACTGTAAGAAGAAAGTTGATTTCAGAACCTCTTCCCACAGCCAAGACAGAATTCCTGGGCTTGGGGGTCAAAATTCTTCTTGTAGGAAACAATCCCCATTAATCTGATACGTGGAAGGGTTGAAGAACCACTCTACTAAGGGATTTCTAGAGCCCCTTTTGGCTCTGTCACTATTCTGAGCATTTACCAGAAGAATCTTGCCCCAAGGAACTCATAGTCTGGAATAGAGTATGAGGAGAAAAATGTAATAAGAACAGCATGGTACCTTGAATTCATTCTCCTTATCTTTCGTGCCTTTGTGAAATGGTCTATCATAGCGGAATTTCCAGATATGATTCACTTTATAGAAACTTTTGATGTTGTCCGGAACACCCTCTCTCTGCAGGACCTCCTGGCTCTCTGGAATAGGGGTTACAGCGTATATCTGCAAATCTAGGATTAAAGAGTCAAGGAGAGAACCTGAACTTGGCAAACTTAAAAGAAGTCTGGCTCGAGCTGAGCTGTGTGGAGAGAAGAGGATTGTTAACAATCTGGTGTTTCCATTTAGGTTGAATTTATTTATAAAATTGCCAAAAAGATGTTAGAAACACACTTGAAGTCATATCTCAAACTATAGGCCTTGAACTAGTTCTAGGTAGGTGACTCTGACAAAGGGTCAGGTTTAAATTCCCGTGGCCTATGAATTGGTTGGTCTTACCAAGCTTATTACTGATTTGTATGTGTGTGTGTGTGTGTGTGTGTGTGTGTGTGTGTGTAGGGGGGATAGTTTGGATATTAGTTACTCAGATCACTCCTAATCCTTGTATGTGAGACACTATTTTGTGTGTGTGAATATGTGTGGAGATCAAATCTACTTGTACATAATAGGCAAATGCTCTAAAACTGAGCTATAGCCTCAGCTTTCGTTTTTAAAAAATTACATTTTCACGCCTGGGGCTACAGCTCAGTGGCAGAGTGCTTGCCTAACATGTGTGAGGCATTGAGTTCAATCCTTAGCACCACATAAAAATAAATAAATAAATAGATAGACAAATGAAATAATTATATTAAAAAAGAACTGTAAACCTTAAAAAGAAAATTGAATTTTGAGTCAGGGTCTTACCAAGCTTCCCAGGCTGGCTCACTTGAGAGCCTCCTGCTTCAGCCTCCCAAGTAGATGGGATTATAGGTGTATGCCACCAGGCCTGGTGAAGCACTTTTATCTTAGTTTGTACATGGCCCTTTAGAACTTATTGTTTGTTTATAGTATTAAGTAAACCCTTATGTTGCCATGACCAAATACAGAAACCAGAACACTGACAATGACTTACATTTACATGTGTGATGCTGTGACCATAATTATATTTTTCTATTCTCCTAAACCAGGTATTTAGATGTTTAGGTATAACTGACATTTTAAAAAACTCCATTAAAGGGTTCCCATATTTACTTGTATGTTTACTAACTCTTCTAATTCTAATAAAGCAAATTTTTTTTCATGTACTTTCTTCCTTCTCTTGCATTTTGGCTTCTGCTTTGAGATGGTATCCATAATTGTCACTTGGAGTTTTATATGTTCTTTAAGACCATCAGTTTCAGGCAAAGGCAGAGGAATTCAGGAAGAAGTATGGTGATGAACTGCCTTTGCCTATGACATCTGTGTGATTTAAGCTGACTTGCTTGTGTTTAGATGATGGATGTGTGAATTTCATGGTAACTACTAAAGGTGTCCCAGATGTCATAGCTAAGTCTCCTGAAGATGCTGAAGAGATCTCTTTTTCTCCCCTCCTTCATTCCAGAATAAGGAGTGAATGATTTGCATCTGCACCCCTGAACATACTGCTATCATCCTGAGCTGAAGTAGCTTCTACAAGATAAGTCAGAGGAAAATTATTCTAAGGGCAATCACTAAAAAGAGCTTTAAAAGCAAAGTTGAGATACAGAGGAGTTTTAATTAAAAGGGAAAAAGTTCTTCAATAGAATCTGTAAGGGATTTCTTTTCATCTGACACTATGATAATAAATAGAACAATTCCTGTTCAGAAGGATCTGGGCTAAAATTAAGAAGATGAGGAAGAGTAAGAACATGGCTATTGAGAAGGGCCCAGGGGCTAAACGCCCAGTGTGCAAATGCTGTGCTGCTAGCAGTCAGTGTGACCTGACTGGAGTGAGCCTTCCAGGTGTGGATACACTGAGCTTCTGCCTGGAAGATGGTCTCATCAGGCTGGTTGGCGTGCTGCATGGCGATGGCATGGGGGAACTCGTTCAGCATTCTCTGTTGGAAAGCTTCCAGCCTCTCGTAGTCATGCCCTCGACATACAAACTCCTTATTCTAGGGGGAATAAACCAAAAACAAAATTAGGACTATATAGGTGATGGCATTTATTACAGAGATAATATTAAAAATGCAGGGCAAAGATCATGCATTTCACTCTCTATTGCTCTTATGGGGACCCAATAGAATACCTCACTCTTCCCAGTTCACTTGTAGGAAGTGCAACGATGTGTCTGATTCTCAGAGTACCAAACAACAAAATGAAGCAATGGTGTTCCATCTAAAGGCTAATGTACACATGTGTTAAAGATGATTCTTATAAACCGGATGTCAAACTTATGCACATAAATTCACAATTTGGAGGAAAAAAAAAAGCAAATACAACAACTAAAAATGCATTCTTTTTAAAAGGCTTCTGAGGTCAGCCTTAACACTTCCACTGAACACAGCCTTCCGGAGGAAGGAAGATTGAGCCCATCTGTATTCCAGCTTTCAAAAGGGCTGGCAAAGAAACTTCCCTGTCATAACCAGCTCAGCTCAGATGCCTGTAGCCAGGAATCGTCTTAACTGCCTGAAACTAGGATTTTGGAGTTTCAGGATCCTGCTAAATATTAAACATATTTTTGACAGATTTTTAAAAAATATATAATATGTCTTTTGTGGGTCAGAACTCTGTCTCATTTGGGTGGGAATATTGAAGGTTATTCTTGAGGTCAGCCAGAGAGGTAGAAAGATAGGCAAGTTTTTGAAAGGTATCTTAATGGGCTGGTTAGATACGAGGGAACCCTTTCTGACAGTTTCATGATCATGAAACTAAAATGTTGAGTATAGTTATTGACCAGGCACACCACACTTATTTACTCTGTACAAGCTTGAGAGATAGTCACCCACCCCTACTCCATTCTATAATCTGGGAACAAACTCATAGGCTTTAAGCACTTTGTCCATGTGCATAGTACTTAGACTCAGGTCTGAGTCCGAGGGCTGAGCTCTGCAAACTCCAAACATGGTCTGATATGCTCAGGAAAACCTCCCAGGAGCTACCAGTGAGAGCCCAGATCCTAAAGAAGAAGAGAGCAGTTTGAGCCTGGGAGCTAAGGTCCCAGGTTTTTAGTGCTTTTCAGCTCCCTGAAGTTCCTATTATTATATAAAATGTCCAAAGAAGACTTCTAGGTCACAGTGAGAGAGTCAGAAACTTGCTGTAGAGAGCTGTGGCACAGGTTCTGAGAACCTACCTCAGTTTCCTACAAATCTCTAAATTAATGGTGATCCTTTGAAAAAACACAAGGCAAACTATCTAGAAATTAGGACCCTAAATGATCCTAAATTTCTAGATACAAATTATACCTTTTGATGCAAATGAAAGTTGTACCTTCTAATGCTGTATTTTAATAATTTTACTAAAAGATAATACATTTTCTTGATAAAGTAGGAGATAACACAACCCCTTCCTAAAGGATTGCCAAAATAACATCTGAATACTTCCAAACTTAAATAGTTTAAAACAATGCTTATATATAATAATACTTTATAAAATCAGAGAAGTTACTCTAAGTGAATAAGCTTTCAGTAGTGCTAGGAAGCTATTTTGAAAGAAAAACTTTGGCTCTGATATTTGAAATGAAATAAAAAGAAATTAAGCATTTTCCTTCAACAATATTCTGTTTTTAAAAGTCATAGCTTTATTAAGATAAAATTCACATACTACTATATCAGAATATTTTCCATCATCCCCAAAAGAAACCCCATGCCCAATCTCACACATGTCCTTTTAGTTACTTACTTTCCTCCAGCCCTGGAAACCCCAAACTACTTTCTGTTTTTAGGGATTTATCTATTATGGAATTACACAATGTGGCCTTTTGTGACTGGCTTCTTTCATTTCACAGACTATTTTCAAACTTCTCCCTCATCATGGCATGGAATTGTACTTCATTCCTTTTTTTTTTTTTTTTTGGTGGTGGTGCTGGGGATTGAACCCAGGGCTCTGTGCATGCGAGGTACTACCAACTGAGCTATGTCCCCAGCCCCCACAATTCATTGCTCTTTGTTGCTGGTTTACTTTACCATTTATTAACTAAGAGAAATTTGAGCTGGTTCTACTTTTTTGCTATTATGAATAATACTGCCATAAACACCCAGGTACAGATCTTTGTGTGAAAGCATGTTTTCAGTTTTCCTTAGTAAATACCTACAAGCAGATCTGCTGGTTCATGTTGGTCAAGAACTAACTTTGCATGAGAAGAAAACCTACTTAGATCATAAAATTGTATAAAGGTATTTATTGAATTTTAAAAAATTATCTTGAAATTGATTAAATAATAAAAAAATTAAAGCTGATGTTTATTTTTAAATAGAAAAAAAAGATTAGAATCTGAACTCTCTCTCTCTCTCTCTCATACACACACACACACACACACACACACACACACACACACACACACACACACACAGTGAGGCCCTGCAGTGCCCTTTAGAAACCAATAGAGGGTAACCCTTCTCTTTCATTTTGAAGGAAATCCCAATTATGTCCAGAAAAGCTGTTTTCAGAAGACTGATGATATAGAGATTGATTTATTGTAACTGACTTTTACGCAAGATTTACTGCATCAGCCAGTGAAGTTTTCCAATTTCCTAAACTCTTTTTATAATTATGGCTTCTCAACTACTTTTAAAAGGTCTACACTTTTACGATAATTGCACAAAATATATAGATGTATGGGTACCTCACTGTGCACTTGCTAGCAAAACTCAGAGTTTGATCAGGGCTTCATTATGACTTTAGGGGGCCTTAGGTACTTTGCCTTCACAGGCTTCTTGCTTCATAAAAAATATTCAAAATTATATTATGACTGGTTTAGTAAAGAGACACTAACATTATCTAATGCATAATATATAATACATAGTATATTACAACATTTTCTTCAACTTAAATGTCCATTTTCCCCCTTCTGATATTTAAAAGATATTAAAAGTTGTATGGATAGCAGGGTGTAGTGGCACATGCCTCTACTCTGAGCTACTCAGGCTAAGACAGAAGGACCACAAATTCAAGGCTAGCATAGGCAATTTAGTGACACCTTGTCTCAAAATCAAGGGCTGGAGATATATTTCAGTGTCAAAGTGACTCTGGGTTCAACCCCCAGTAGCACACACACACACCTCCAGAACCTTGTGGAGAGTATGTTTCCAGAATCTACCTTTAACAGTTGATGTAAAACTGATGTACACAGCCTGTAGCACCCAACCCCGTGTGGTATTCCATTTCCCCACCTCCACCTGTTTTTCTCTAATGCCAACTGTAAGAAAATTACAAACTGGGAGTCTGTGAAAATCAACCTGTGAATATCACAGGAGGGAAACTAAATTACCAAAGACTCCTTGTAAGATAAACTTAGAGATAGATTGTTGATTCTTGGGAAATTATTCAAAACAAGGCATTCTAGCTTAAATATGGTGTCTGCAAACTAAAAAATAAAAAAAAACCTCATGATGTCATTATCAGTCATAAAAAGTCATTAATATTTTAGTTTTCCTGATTGAAGTTATTTGTATGAGTAGTTTATACTTATATAAACAGTTTATTACTTACTCTCAAGAAAAATGGAAATTTTTTCCCATAAAATCCGACTCTGAAGAATTCTGGTTCCAGACGCTGCTGGTCCATAATTTTGTCATATAGAGAGGCTTCCATCATCTAGGAAGATATCAGAGAGGTTATAAGTATTATAACCAATCTTTCAGTCCTACCAATTAATAGAAGAGGATATTTCTTCTGTGTAAAGGAAAACTTCATTTTAATTCAGTTGAAGAAAAGAAGATTGACTCCTTTTTTTATGCTTTAAGGCAAGGATCAGCAAACAATCTAGAAGCATCCAGAGAGCAAATATTTTAGGCTTTGCAGGCCATGTAGTCTCTGTCACAACTAATCAACCCTGCTAGGCCCACAGGCTATAGTTTGGTGACCCTTGTTTAAAGGGAACAGGTATATTATTACATGTTATCAACAGAGCAAATTATCTCTATGCATGTAATCTATTGAGGGAATATTTTCTTCAAAATTAAGTTACATAAAAAATTAGAAGCAAAACCCTTCTGGAGCATTCTCATGCCAGATATACTCACCTGTGGATTTGTCTCCATCTTGTACCTGGTAATGCATTTGGAAGGTGCAAACTTGCACAGGTTGGGACAGGGGTAAACCAACCAACCAAACCAAAGGAGACCCATAGTACAAAGTGCCGTCTGGACTAAAAGCTCTTAAGTACGTGTCTTTGAAAATGTGCAAACTATGGAGCATATAAAGCTTATAGTTTCCCTTTTAAGGTATGATTATCATCTCCAGGGTTTCTGGAGAAAGACTAATACTGCACTTGAAGACTTCCCCCCACCTTCAGTAACAACACCCCAAAGAGCAGTTGGTATGAAGTGTAATGCTTTGGGTTTATAAAAATCTTAATGTCTATGGCACCCAAGGGCTCTCACGGGTAAACATTGTAACCTCGCTTCTGTTACAGGGACAGGATGCCAAGAGAAGAACAGAAACGTTTTTATATAAAACTGCAGTGCCTGCCAGAGTCAGCACGATGAACTGATGTTAAAATAAGAATTTTTTCATGCTAGGAGAAATATCAATGAACTGCTGATATGAAATACTATGCCAAGAGTATGGATCTAGTTCCTGCCAGGTGAAAAAGTAACTTATGGTATAAGGAATTTTGAAAGCTATTAAAGATATATGTTATCACCACTTAAATGGTTACCTAAGATTAAAAGGTGATATCATGGTCTTTTTTTTAATATATAAAAGCTGATGATCCTATTTTAGAAATCTAAAAAAAAACTTTAGCATTCATTAAATATTATAAAGTGACACAAAATGTTCATGATGCCCAAGAATAAGGACTTGGAGGACAAGAAGTACTTGTATGAACCTAAAACCAAAGGTGATACAAAACAACTGGCTCAGGAACAAAGACATTAAAGTCTTTTGGGGGTACTAAAACCTGATTTAAGTTCAGTGAAATTGTATTTTCTGAAACTAAAGAGAGGAGACACACAATGTGGCCCTAAATTTATTTTAAAATGGGCTAGCTAGTCATTTCTACTATTTTGCTTTGCAGATTATGAAACTAAGAATGGTATATAGTTAGAGATATGTGTACAACTGGAAAGTTCTTCAAACAGTATGGAGATTTTCCACAATAAACTTAAAATATTAATCCTAGATTAAATTGTGTATTTCCGATGCATTTTAGAAACAGATGGAGGAGTCACTTTTGGTATATTAACAAAAGCATTACACAGATCAATTTGCTATTTCTCTGCATTACACAGATGAGTACGCTTCAGAGAAAACACTTATAAAAGGTTCCTGCAAGGTATATCAAGATGATCACAAAGCTGATTTCATAGAACTACAGTGGAAAGTTAATCAAAAAGGGTGCATCTTGATTAGGACGCACCCAGGTAGCTTACCCTCATCTTGCTCAGATTTCTGTAATCATAGTAACTCTCATACTGTTCTGCGATCTTCCGGCACAAGATGATGCCATTCTCCCAGCACTGTGGATAAATGAATGATGTAAATGTAACCCAAACGTATTATATAACTTTGCATCCAAAGGTCAGGATATGACTGTGTTCATATCATGAAGTCTTACTCCTTAATCTTTATAATACACCTTGAATAGTATCTCTGAAATTTTAAATATGAAAACACTATGTAATTAACATGCAGATTACTTAAAAGCTTTAGAAAGTTGGAAATGATACCACACCACTAGAGTCATTAACATATGGTGCAGGAACAATATTTTCTGGTGTTGTTCAGAATCATCATCTTGAAATGACTGCAGTTCCACAATGGCCAAGTAGATGGATACGCACAGGCCCTCAGTGCTGAGGAGGGAAGGATTACAGACCCTAAGGTCCAGTTATCTGGGCTGGTACCTCGATTCCTTGCTGGGCTAACTTGCATTTGCAAATTGTATGGGTCCAACCCAGCTGGGTATTCTCAATAGAAATGCAAAAAGTCATTGTTTTATAGGCATCAACATACTTTCTGCAAAGAGCCAGGCAGTCAATATTTTTGGCTTTGAGGACCATATAGTCTTTGCCACAACCATTTATCCGTTATAGCATGAAAACCTCCATAGACATGAATGAATATGGCTGTGTTCTAATAAGAATTAGAACACAAAAGTAAATTTCACTTATTTTTCACATGCTATGAAATATTCATCTTTCAATTTCTTTCAAGCACTTAAAAATGTGAAAGCTATTTGTAACTTGTAGGCTGTATAGAAAAAGGAGGTAAGCCATTTGACCTGAGGGTCACAGTTTGCAAACTCTGATCTGGCACAAACTCCTGGAAATGGTCCAATATAGGAAGCCAAGAAATTTTATAACAGCTTATCATATAGGTAAAAAATTTATAACAGGAGGGTACAAAGCCATTTCTTTTGCTACTAACATAATGCTATGACAGCATAGTCATATAAATAATAGAGGAGGATATGAAAGAAGCAATTTCCTTGCATCTCATTTTTAGGCATACCCAAATTTGTTCTGTACGAGAATGACAGCCACTAGTTGTGTTTTAATTTTTTCGGTTTAATTTTTGCAATTCAGAAGAGATATTTAAATCCAAGATATACCACTGAAACATCCAATGGTTCTGATCAAATAAACAGTGGTGGTCAGATTCACAATTGTTTGAAAAAGAGAACTGTGAGTCCTTAAAGAAGGAGAGGAAGTGATGTGGGGCAAAGTACTTAATTGTAGTAAGTGTTTTCAAAGCCCCAGGCATCTCTAAATATGAGGGATGCCATAAACTTCTTTAGCAAATCTAGTTTTCTATATTTTAAACAAAAAAGTGGAATAGGGCAGAATATATGCCAATATGGACAGCACATGAAGGTTGATAATGGTTTTTCAGAAAATAAAATAGCTAAGTGTTACGGTCTGAATGTTTGTGTTTCCTCCTAATTCACATGTTGAAATCTTACCTTCCAAGGTGATGATATTAGGAGGAGGGTCCTTTGGGAGGTGAATATGTCACCAAGGTGGAACTCTCATGAATGGCATCAGTGCCCTTAAAAGGGGGCACCAGAGAGCTGGCTTGAATTTCTTCTGTTCATTAGCCATCCAGTCTATGAACTATGACTGGGTATCGAAACCTCAAGATGAGTTTATCAAAGTGTAATGCAAAGTTTGTACACATGGGAAACTTCTGGAGTCCTCCTTAAAAAAAAACACAGATTCTGCAGCCCCATGCTACTTAATCAGAAAGTCTAGGGCAGCGCCTGGGGGTCTGCATTTTAACAAGTTCTAATGCACATTAAAGTGTGAGGATTCCTGATCAAGGAGGTAAGCATCCGTACACTAGAAATAAAAGGAAAAGGGATGCCAATAGTCACCTCAGGCGAGACCATGGGTCAGGCAGGGCTACTTACTTTGCCTCTGTCAAAGTTCTGAATGATGGTAAGGTGCAGGTGCTCCTTGCGCTGCCATTCTGTTTGCATGGGGTAGGTCAGGAATTCTCTGAGGGGCCGATCTGACCACTCCAGCAGCTCATCATACAACAGTAGAGTGTAGGCAGCCTCTGCAAGTCAAGTGGGGAGGCAGGAACTTAGCTGTGACCCCAAATCATCCCCCTCCAAATGGGGTCAGGAAAAAATGTTCTTTAAATTTTGTGAGATAGTAGAAAAGTGTCCAGAATATATGCAACAGCAGTTTAATGAATGGTGAGTTCCCTTGGATAACGGAATTATCAGGACCTGTTCAGTGGCTAGTGTTCTCCATTTCTCTTATTGTCCCCCTGCCCACAACCATATGCTAGGGTCATAATACACACGCTCAAAGATTTCTTGTCATAGTTGGTTCCAAGACATAGCAGGGTGGGGGACATACTTTTGTTTGCTAGGACAGTTCATGGGGATCATTGAGACCTTTGAAAGGGTGTGCTTAAGAAACAACAAAAACCAACAAAAAGAAAGGCATCTGGAATTTTCTGGTTAACAAAGAGTTGAAAAACAGAAACTGCTTTCAGGGGAGGAGACATTCAGGATGTAGCCAGAATCTAGAAGGGCAAAGAAGCCAGTGAGAAGCTTAGTGAAGTAAAAAGACAAAACAAAACAAAACAAAAAAACAAACCTAACAACAGAGAAGGAAGAATTGGAAAAAGTGGAAAAGTTAAATGAGGCGTGTGTGTGTGTGTGTGTGTGTGTGTGTGTGTGTGTGTGTGTGTGTGTGTAAGAGAGAGTGCGTGAGCAAGCATAATGTCTTGGTCTGTGTGATAAGACCCCAATAGTTGGCCCCACAAATTTCAGTAAAAGGCTACTGAAATCATTACATGCTTGGTATGATTGAATTTCAAGTAGGGAAAACAATAACAACAACAATAACAAAAAGGGTGTTTTTTCTATACACACATAAACAGAGTCTCAGCATGGTTAATGGATAGGTCATGTGTTTTATAGAATACTTGCCATATTGCGGATCTCTTCTTTTCCTGAACCACATATAGGGTCAAAAAGATCAAGAATAGGAACCAGAATTCACTATCATTAATGAAATATTATAATAGTTTTTCCTTTAATATTATAATAGGCAACTTATTTTTTAAATTGAATAAAATGGACAAACACTATGTTACTAATCCATTTAAACACTACTCCATCTGTCTCTCAAAAGTGTTAATATTAGCTTCTAACACAATATCAACACATGACAAACCATTTCTTAATTTATTTGTCTTAAGGCAACTATACATAAAGTTCTGAAGTAACATTTTAAGTTCTGGAGTCCTCCTTAAAAATTTTTAAAGAGGCCATCTCCATGTTAAAAAAAAAAAACAGTGTAATTTGAAAGGCCTGCAGCCCTATCATTTACTCTTGTCTCTTCAGTACAGAAATCCCAGGAGATACAAGCTCTGGCCTTTTTTTTTTTTCCTCTTCAATTACCCTTAGGTGAGCTCAAACAATCTCCTGGCTTCATTTTATTATTATTATTATTATTATTATTATTATTATTATTTGCAACAATGTTTAGAACTCTTTAGCAGTCTCCTATCTTTTCCCTTCAGTTTGTGTACTTTTAACAATACGATCTTCCTTCATTGCAAATAGTCATGTTGCTTCCCTGATGAAAAGCAGTCCATGACTCTCACTAGCTAAAATAATAAATAAATTTAGGCTTCTTAAGGGAGAAGACTGCTCAAGATCTGGCTGCAGCCAATCTCTCTGCTCCATCATTGCTCCAGAGTTTCTTCAAGCCTCTCCCCCTTAGCTGGCAGAACAACTCCTAATTTATTTTAATGTTGGACCTTAGGACTTATTTTTGCTTCTTTCAAATTTCTTTGGTGACACCCACTGCACCATAGTACTCAGAATAGCCTTCCCACAGCTGTTCACAGAGAGTGACTTAAAGGACCATGAAGGTCGAATTCATAAGACAAAATAGATTGTTGGATGCCAAGGGCAGGAAGAGTGGAGAAATAGTGTTTAATGGGTACAGAGTTTCATTTAGGAAGATGAAAAAGTTCTGGAGAGAGATGGTGGTGATGCTTGCATGACATTGCTGCTGAACCACACATTTAAAAATGGTTAAAATGGCATATTTTATGCTGTGTGTGTTTCACCACAATTAAAAAACAAAGAAAGAGCAATAAATATCTTCAGCCCCTATAATTGCTTTCCCAATCTTGCTTGTCTTTGGAAGGTCCAGGAATACTTGGAGTGTCAGGTGTGGGTGAGTTGCCCCTGGAAAAGTCTGGAAAAACAAGGAGGCATGTGCAAGTTGCCAGGAGAAGCTGACATATGACTGAACAGGGGCATGAGAAAGGTGTGAAGACAAATGACAAGTCCTTCAGAACCTGATTTGGGGAAATGATGATACATAGCTAAGAGAAATGGTGTGGGGAGAGTAAGCTGTAGAAAATTTCTTACTAAACAGAAGCATATGTACTTTGAGGTGCAAACAACATGATCAAACCATGAAGATGATTTTGAAAAAGCTGATAAACTGTGAATGTTTTCATGCATTGTTATATGTTTATTCTGCATACTTATTTATTTATTTAGTTGTGGGTGGACATAATACCTTTATTTTATTTATTTACAGGTGGTGCTGAGGATTGAACCCAGGACCTCACACATGCTAGGCAAACACTCTACCGCTGAGCCACAACCCCGGCCCTATTCTGCATCTTTAGAAGACAACATGTGTTGAAGAGGAATGAATTTCCAGCAGATGATCTTTTAAAAAGTGTTCACGATTTTAAACAAAATCTATCACTACACAATTAAATGTGGGTTATTCCATTATTCTGAGAAGTGTCCAGTGAGGACACAAATATGCAAAAATAAGCAACACAGAAGAGTACAGATGCATAAGGAACAGGAGGTAGCACTGTGAAAGTTTTGAAAAGGGCTAAACCAGAAATGCCTTTGATTTACTTAAACAGAAAGAAAAGCTTTCCCATCAATTTCACTTTCTCCAAGGACACACAAAAACGAGCACATAAGAAAGAAGAACAAAATGTTAAACGGGGAAAGTACTTATTACTTATGACTTTGGGGAACATACAACTGCAAGTTCAGTAAATAAGGAAAAAAGACATATTCTGAAATATCTGATAAATTTGGACTTTATTTCAAAGAACCAAAATATATCCATTTCATATCTAGAATAGCTTGTCCTCAGTTCCCTCTCTCATTTCTTATTTTATGGACTTGAAAATAAAATTGGTTTCTATGTTGTTTCCTTAGTGATTCAAGACCTATCAATACTGAAGGACAATCTTCCTACCAGGGGTTAAAATTTAATTAATGGTTCATTAGTGATACACTTATTTAAATCTTACATTGCTACTATTTTAAAAAGTTAGAAGACTAAGGAGAAGAGCACATCGTCTCTGTCCTCAGAGAACTCACCCCTTATCTGGGTATTACCTGTCTGTATACCCACACACATACATATATATTTTAAATGTAATATATAATTGATAAGAAAAACAATGTGATAAGGGTGCCCATGGAAATTTAAAAAAAAATACAATGTGGGGAAAAAAATAGAAATGGAAACATCAGCTTGTCCTATGGGTGAAAGCTGGTGGACTGGATTCATTGAGCAAAAGAGAAAGAAGAGAAATCCAGTGAGGATGGGAGGGGTTTGGGGGGGGTGGAGACTTCAAGGAGGGGATACAGGAGCTGGGGCCATTTGATGAAAGGAAGGTATGTACAAGGGGAAAGATGAGGCTGAACAGACAAAGGGTAGTCCCATTACGGTAGACCTTGAATGAAGGACTTGAACTTTACTTTGTAGAATAATAAACTGACAGCAGACTCACATCTAGAGAAGGGGTTAAGAATTTTTTTCTTAAAGGGACAGACAGAAAATACTTAGGCTTGTGGGGCAGGAGGTCTTCAACTCAACCACTCGAGTCTGCCACTGTAGCACAAAAGCAGCCATAGACAATACAACAATAAGTGGGCATGGCTGAGTTCTAACAAAACTTTCTTTAAAGAAACAGGTGTTTGGTTTCCAAGTTGTAGTGTGCTGTTCCTGGCTCTCAAGCATAACATTGGTAACTGTTGAGGGGGTAGGGGCAAGAATGATGAGGTCTAATAGAGGCAGTGAAAGTGGAAACAATGAAGAAAGCGAGAGAAATGAGAAAATTTTGAAAAAATAGAATCAATAGAACCTTATGAAAGACTACTTTGAGGGAGTAGTCAAGGATAACATCAAGGTTCACAGATTGAGTAAAGAGTGATGCTATCAATTGAAGCACGGGAACCACAGCTAAAGGCAGGTTAAAATTCTGGGGACCACTACAGAAAAAATTCCTTTATTCATTTAAGGCTGGGTGGGGGCCTGATTCAAGAGTCCTTTGGAAGAAAAGTGCAGCAAAAAGCCAAGATTCGTAGTTCCTGACTCCAAAAAAAAGGTCTGGTTAAGACACAGTGAGCATATTCCACTGTCTCTTTTTCAGGGATTACAATTAAATGTTCCTGACAGAATATATAATACAACCATTGGAGGATTCTGAAATCCAAACTAAGAGCAGGTAGACTGAGGAGGAAAACCAAAACTCCAAGAATGAACACGATGAGTTGAGTTCAGCTTTTATCTTTTGACTCCCATGTCTGACTTACATTTCCTTCTTTCCTGGCACAGCCAATGGGAAGAAAGAGAGAGCTACCTTCTAGTCAGAGAACTAGGAAGGGGACATCCTGTGAGCCTGCAGACTCTTCTGGTCTCCCTCTAAGGAAGACTTAGGAACAAAGCTGCAAACCGTGGTGGCAGCAGCAGCAGCAGCAGCAGCAGTGGGAGCGATGGCAGTGGCAGCAGTATCTTCCACAGGCTTTTTAAAAATTTTAAATGTTTTTCTATTGGTTCTTTTTAGTTATACATGACAACAGAATGTAATATGGCATAATGATAAAAGCATGGAATATAATTTGTTCTGATTCAGTCCCCAGTACTTCCCTTTTCCCTCCCTTCCTCCCAACCTCTTGTTTTCCCTGTACTTTATTGATCTTTCGGCTATTTAATTTTTTGTTTGTTTTTAATTAGTTCCTTGTGGATATACACAATGGTGAGATTCGTGGTGTATATTCATATGTGTACATAGGAAAGTGAGATCATGGCTTTTTTTTTTTTTAAATTTCACTGCTTGGGCCTCAGCAGATGAACTGTAGGGAGGACATCAAAGTATGAAGAGGATCTAACCCTGGCTCTTATAATCACAATCTTAGGAAAGGGAGTTCCCGGGAGTTGGGAAGAATGGGGAGGATACAGAGATGGAGAATTTGAGAAAGAGATATTCTAGTTTCTGTAGGAAGTCTTGGGCTCAAGTCCAAGGTGCACATTTGTAGAATGGGTCATGAGAGACATGACTAAGACTCTGAGACATGAACAATGGTGTGGACCATTGCTTAGGTTCCAGAATTCCTTGTTGGGAGGTACCCATGAAGGAAAAACCAGAATGGTAATGCAAGAATTTTGAAAACAAAACTTAACACTAGAATCACAAGTTTCAAAAGGGGGTTCAGGACTTGAGGTTTGAACCCAACTGGATTGATTGTTAAAATAAGAAAAAAATGTCAAAATTCTCCAGAAGATTTTAAGAGAACCCAGAGTTTCAAAACATAATATTCAAAAGGTCCAGGATATAATCCAAAATTACTTGACATTCAAAAAACCAGGAAGCTAAACAACTCTCAAAGGGAAAAGGCAATTAACAGATGCCAACCCCAAGATGACTCACATATTGGAACCATAGGCAAAGCCTATGAAGCAGCTATTATAACCACGCTCCATGTAGTAAATAGGAACACTTCTGAATAACTGAAAGGAAATTGAAAGCTATGAAACACAAATAATCAAATGGAAATTTTAGAATGGAATAATACAATAACACAAACAAAAAGTTCACTGGAAAGGCTCAACCATTGAATGGAGATGACAGGAGAGAATCAGGGGACTTGAAACTGAATCAACAGAAATCATCCAATATGAAACTAAAGTTGGGGAAAGAAATGGACAGAGACCTAAGAACTTATCAGAAAAAAGGCCTAATATTCATGCCATTGGAATCCCAAAAGAGAAATGAAGGATTGGTGTAGCAATGCATTTGGGAAAATAATGCCAGAAAACTTCCCAAATTTGGTGATGGAAATAAGGTATGGATCTAAAAAGCTCAGCAAACTCAAATAAGTTCATATATAACATAATTAAGCCACTGAAAACTGCAGAGAAATGTTTAGAAGCAACCACAAAACAGGTATGCATTAGAATAGGTGAATAATTTGAATGACTACATATTTATCATCAGAAACCATGGAAGTCAGAAGACAGTGGAGCAGTATTTTTAAAGTACTGGCACAAAAGAATTATTCACTTAGCATTTTACACTAGCAGACATATCTTTCAGTGACAAAGGTATGCCATACTTTGAATGTGGAATGTCCCCCAAAGGTCTATGTGTTAAAGACATGGTCCCCAGCTTACTGCCATTGGGAAGAGGTGGAAACTTTAAGAGGTGAGGCCTACTGGGAGGTTTTAGGTCATTGGGAGTGTGTCCTTGAAAAGGATAGTGGGAATACTTCCTTCTTCTCTCACATTCTGGCCATGAGATGCATGGTTTGTTTTGTCACATGCTTCCCACCATCATGTGCTGCCTTGCCACAGGTCTAAAAGCAATAAGGCCAACCAACCATGGCTTGAAACCTCCATAAGTGTGAGCCCCAACCTTTCCTCTTTATAAGATGACCACTGCATGTATGTTGTTACAGTAAGGGAAAGCTGACTAACACAATGTATAATGAAGACATTCCCAAATGAAGGAAAATGAAGAGAATTCTTCATCATTAGATCAGCCTTAAAAGAAAAATCAAACTATTCAAGTTTAATGGAAATAATAACAGGGAAATCAAGAACTTCATAAATGGGGAAAGAGTTACAGAAAAGGCCAATATCTGAGCAAATATAAAACATCATTTTAAAATTCTTTTGAGATAGGTATGAATGTTGAAGGCAACACCAATGCATTATTTGCTACAGTTTTGAATGAAGGTAGATGTAATTCATATGACAAGTATAACACCAAATAGGGAGAATATTGGGATCTCCATGGTTATAAAGTTCCCATATTTAGCTTGAAGTGGCAAAACACTGTTAGTAGATTGTAAAATGTTAGGTATGTATTTTGTAATCCTAAGATCAACCTCTAAAAAGTTATACAGAGAGAAATAGTCAAAAAATAGAGTACTTAGAAACATACACCTAATTAAAATATATTTTAAATTTAAAGTAGAAATGCCTGAGTCCTCAGCTCTAATTACAAAAAGCAGAGGAGTTATCATGTTTAATACATCAGTATCTAGCCCACTTCCCCAAACCTGAGCCAAAGACAGAATTACCTGTAAAGTTCTGTGCTTTGAGATGCAGATCATAAAGTTTGTGAATATAGCGTATATACATCTCTTCCTTGTTCAGTTCAGTCTTATAGAAGTTCTGTAAAAAAGAGAGTACAGGCTTGGATAGTTCTTCAACAGTTATACCTATAATTATTTTCCATTTTCTTTGTGAAGTCAAGAGAGTTTGTCTTGTGGAAGAGAACTGATGCATTTTTCCAGGTAAATATATTTTTAAAAATGAAATAAGGAGCTCAGTGATAGATTTTTAATTAAACACGACCCATGTTAAACATTATCAATTGCTGGATAAGCTGTCAGTAACTCTTAGGTTATAATCATTCATTCACACTTCTTTTGTTACTTGTTATTATTTTTTTGTTAGTTTAACAGTCATCTAGACGATCATCTATTTATCTAAATATATTAAAAATATAAAATAGATTAACATGCTTATTCACTTCGCTGGTTGATATTCAAAGGACAGTTCTTTAATTTTAAAAATATATTTTTCTCTAAAAAGTCTCTGAGACATATAGGTAAGGATTAGTAGAAACCGTGGAGAAGCATCCTCCTACCCCAAGAATTATGTAAAAAGAGGGTAAATAAAAATGTTCTTTGTTGTTAAGGTATTATTCTGCATTTCTTACCTGTGTTAGAGTTTGAATGTTCCCAGTTTATGTATGAAACATAAAGGGACAGATATTTTTATTTCTAGTTGCTATTATGGGGCATACTTATTGAAAATATTCTATTCATTTATATTAAAACATCTGGGTGTTACTAAACTGCTCTAAAATGTTATAACAATTGTTACCGAAAACTCATTTTAAAAGATTTTTTTTTTTTTTGCAGTTATAGATGGACAGCATGCCTTTGTTTGTTTTTTATGTGGTGCTATGGATTGAACCCAGTGTCTCACACATGCTAGGCAAGCACTCTACCACTGAGCTACGGCCCCAGCCCACCAAAAACTCATTTTTTTTTTTACTTAGCTAGACACATATGCTGGTATTTTAAAGGTATATTTATAAGCATCCATATCTACTTCCTTACCACACTAGAAAGTGCATTAGTCCTCAATGAACTTAGTAATCACAAGAAAGAATGTATATGAATTTGGATTCTAGGAAACACATTATATTTGAGTCTCCAAATGAGGTTCTTTCCTTGAGTAGATCAGTGTATATCATGAAATTTCTATTTAAGATGCTCAAAACTGCTGGTGTTACTTATTGTTGCTGCTTTGACTAATGCTACTTGGTACAAAGTTGAGGGAAAATAAGCAGTGACAGGAGGAGAAATCTGTCGACACTAAGTAGCAACAAGTTTTTCAGGGGGAAAGGGCCAGGAATTCTGACCATTTCTGAAGCTGATTAGCTAGACAGGGCTTTGCTGATGGACTTTTAAACTAGCCAATGTGACTGCTTAAATTGGACTTGAAATCTGATGGCCCTCTATTGGATATACCTTCTGCCCACTATCTTACTGGTGTCCATTCTCCAAGATGAGGACTCTTCTCACTGGAGACACTGAAATTAAGTTCAAGACTTCAACAAAAAGCATTGTTTTCTTTTTTCCAATTCATACCATTATCCTCCTTCTTTCCTTTTGTTTCCTGTAGACTCCTGGCATTCTTTGAAAAGCTAAGTAAATAATACTATTCAAATCTCTCTCATTATAACCAAAATCATTTTAATTAGCAAGAATTGTTGTACCATAAACACAGCCTAACAACCCCACAGCAGGTTTCTACATTATTAAAGGCTGATTTGCTCTAATAGCTTTCTGGTAAGAAGCTGTTTTCTTTGAGAACAAAAATAAGTGATAACTCTATAAATGAATAGTTCTTAAGAAAAAAAAAAGATCTCTCTAGTCAGCAGATGAGAATATTTCACATATGTCTGGCAAAACTTGTGACACAGGAACAAAACAATAATTACATTTCCTAGTATTAGTCATGTCAAATATTATGCATTTTTGCCGATTTCACAGTAGAGTTTAACTCTGATCTTATAAGGGAAGCCAGAGCTCTCCTGAAGGGGATTTGGATCTGATCGTTCCAAAGACTTAAGAAAAATCTCTCAAAGGAAGTAAGTGGTTGAAGAGAACCATATTGCTGCAAGAAAACATCAAGAACTTTCCATATGGAGAAGAAGCTAAAAAGATTAGCTTCAAAGTGATATATCTGGTCCTGTAATAAGCGTTCTTGTCCTGGACTGAAATTGCAATAGCTCTTAAAATGTTGACATTTTCTCTAAGGACTATTCTTGATTATGGAAAGCTATCAGTATAAACTCTCATCTCATGTGATTAGTGATGGGGCCTCTGGTTTTATTAAATCTCTGGTTTATTCCTACTAGAAGACTAGAGTAAGCCCAAGGAAATGATCTCTTCTTTTTTATATCAGTTGAGGTTGAAGAACCAAGGGACAGCATTAATTTGGCCACTTCCAACTGGAAGGCACCTGTGAAAGGGGATGAAGACAACGCAAGAGGATTCCTTTGGGAAAGGTGAGGTTTCTGAGGAGACTTTGTGCCTGAAGTTGCCCTATAGTCAGGTTTAGGGAGACAGACTGAAGTTTACTGAGCTCTTGGCTGTTCTCCCGAACACTGATATACAAGCAGGACATGAGAAAAACAGGCTGAGGTTTTCAACCTGATGAAAGACTGACAAAAGCTGGCAGGAAAGTAGGGAGATATGATGGTGGACTTAACAGGAATAACTGTTCAAGATTGGAAGTGACAGCAAGGGCTGACACCGTGAGTCTGGGCTGATGATCTGGAGGTCACTGTTGGGTCTGATGACAAAAATTATGGGAGAAAGTGTACAACACATGGATCAGATGTAGCCTGAAAGAGGATGCTCAGGTCTCGCTATTTTTAGGAGCTGATATTGGAGGTGGAGACGTAGCAATTAAATTTAAAATGAGAAGGAAGAGGTGGATGTGGTAAAAGAGGACAAAGCCATCAACTCAGAGATGAAGAACAGTATAGCAAAATATTAGGGAAGTATAGAAAGACAGTCACAAGAAAGTGAAGCTTCTGAGCTTTGAAGAGGGACTATGAGAGAAACAAAACAAAATTTAAAAGACTGAAACCAATGAACTAAGATCAAATCAAAGAGGGGATAAAAGAAAACTTGAAGGCAAACAGAGAACAGCACAGTTTTTTTTAAGGGGTCCAGAGGACCAGAGGAAGAGTGAGAATGGCTGTATAAGTACTTAGAAGAGATGTTTCATCTATTTTGCAAAATGTAAGAAAAACAATCCATGAAATTCACAAATTTGGAAGTGGAAGCAGTCATTCTTCTTATATTTCACATCAGATTGAAGGAAATTATCAAAATCATTAATTTACCCTGTATTAAAATATGAAAAATAAACATCTAAATGTGTGGTCATTTTTGTGCTCCGTGGTGAGAATCATTTGGTGGGTAACAGTTTATGTCAATTTTGGTTTGCTCAGGACAATTGGTTTAGACAGTTATCCTTACATCATATTTAATTTCACTCTCAAAAATGTCCTGCCTGGGTGATACACTATATGGTCCTATGGTTAGGATGCAAATCTTAACAATAGTGCTATCATCAATTGAATTTGCAAAGATGCTAGAAGTTGAAAATCAGTGGGTGAAAAAGAAAATTGTCACTAGTT
The DNA here is from genome assembly GCF_052094955.1 of Ictidomys tridecemlineatus. Lineage (NCBI taxonomy): Eukaryota > Metazoa > Chordata > Mammalia > Rodentia > Sciuridae > Ictidomys > Ictidomys tridecemlineatus. The sequence continues at coordinate 161,438,449 of NC_135478.1, read as the reverse complement.
CACAAAAGAAGAGATCAGTAATGTTTATTAAAATATAGAATGATTATAATTCTGGTGAAAGGAAAAAAGACACAGAAGCAAAAGGACCTCAATCTGGGGATACTGTGCCTTTTCCCAGGAGGGCAGGACGAGACTGGAGGAGGGCGAACAACGCAATAAGGGCTGTGTTCTCTGAGATCTCATGAGGTCTGCACTAGGGCTGAGGGCATGCACCTGGCACATTCTGCAATGTTCAGAGCTGAAGATTTTCTGAGCTTTCATGCAATCTGCAACTTGCCATGAAGCTGAGAAACATTTCTAAACTCTTCTCAGAAACATCCAAGGGGAAAAAAATTACACTGCAGATTAAGAACAAACAAACAAAAAAACCCCAGTATTTCCATAAAGAAAACAAATGTTAGGATAAAAGGAGGAAAAGGAGAACGGGTTACTAACCAGCAGGCTAACTGTACAGCCGATCTTTTTGCCATCTACCTCTCCCATTTTCATGCAGTCCCTAAAAACAAAAAGCAACAGTCAGAACTTCCTTCTTAGGAGGACATACGTGAAACCTCTATCATCTTACTACTTGCTATTTTTCTATAAATCTAAAATTATGCAAACAACAACAAAAATCCCAACTTACTTCTTAGGGGCAAAAAATGGTTTGTTACTTTATCCCCCACCCTCAGACCCCCACCAAAATGTCAGAAACCAGAGGCAATTGTGTGAGCTCAGAGAAAGGCTCCGGGGACTAAGGGTCTCTGGTGAAGCTGGGAAGCCAGAGACTCCTGAGCAACAGTTTCTGCTGAGAGTTCACTTCAGCATCAAGGTCTTGCTCCCTCTCCATGGAAAGGGGCTCAGGAAATAAGTGTGAAGTTACTTTGAACACCTTCTAAAGTGGGAGGAGAAGCAGCTGGCAAGCCTGGACACCGGCAAGAGAGTGAGGGTTTTGTTCTTATTTGAAAACAAGATCACTGTGCATGTAAATGAGATGAACTCCTTTGCAAGTCTAGATAGTACAAAAATCAAGGAATTAAAGCTAGGAAAGGTAACAGTGGAGTTTTACCCTTGCCAGCCCCACCATTTTAAAAAGAGAGAGCCTTATGGTACATAATACCCTCTTCCCTCTAAAAAGGAAAGAGTCCTCTTCACCCTAAAGCAAAGGAACCACAGAGGATTTTCTAGTAGTTGAGCTGAAATTTTCTACTGGTTGAGACAAAAAAAATTACTTTTTATTATTGTTATTATTATTTTGAGAACTGTCAGGGATGACTTTGAGAGCCCTCTCAACTCTCCAAGACTTTGAAAGATCAAAAACCAAAAACAAACCCCAAAGTGCTCAGATTAAAAACTCTGAACTACCTGGTTAAGAGTCCAAGGTGTGATTATCAGTTCCTTGAGTAATCAACTCAAGTGGAACCCTGACTGTGTTCTGGCTATTTGCTATTCTGGCATGCAGCATTTCTGGAGAACGTGGGATGTGGCTTACCTGTAATCTAGCAACCTCTCCATTAGACGAGTTACAGTGGCAATTAATGAAACGCCACTTTCCCTCCATGTTTCCCGCTCTATTTTCTTTAGTAGACTGGAAAAGAAAGAACCCGGGGCATTTTCAACATTTATTTTTATCAGTCACCATGACAACCATTTTACTTTCATCAGTACCTTAAATGCCTTAGCAACCACTGCAACATTTCACAAGTAGCACAATTTGCAAACAATGTCTTACCTAGGATAGGGACCAAATAGTGGAATTCTAATCCAGGAAGCATTGACAAAGCAAATTGATTTTCAGATTATCCAAGTTATAAAATATGAACACATGCACATAATCAGATTTTCAAGAATATACAAAAGCACCTCACATCTCAAAGACATTTTTTTTCCTAGCTTCTCTTTTATACTAACAGAGGCTTGTGCCTCACCACATCAAATAACACTGCAAGAGGTGAAAACAGGAGTACCTCCAAGTTTACTTTTAAGTAAGAGCTTGCTTTATTCACATAAAAATGTTTTCCTACCTCTCAGTGGAATGCATCCTCATCCAAGCAATTCTACCGCAACGCAACTGCTACAGGAAAATCCTTGTACAGGCGGGATGACGTTTTGCGTTTTTTCCTTTCACTTAACATTTGCCCACTCAATACATATTGTACTATCTGTGCACTCACTCAACAGTTTCATTCATTTTGTCATTAATCACAGAGGATTTTCTAAGTGGTTGTTACAGCAGATTGATGACAAGTACTGAACCACGTCTCTCCTCCTACATCTCCCCTCGTCCTAAACACCTTGGAGCACAGGCACTATGTAAACACAAAATAATAACAATCATAATAATGAGGATCTGTTTTACTTTCACTCCGCCTCTTGGCAAATTAACATTGGGCTTTGCAAGGGCTTAGTGACTGAACTTCCCCCAAAGACAAAAAAAGCAAAAAACAAAAAACAAAAAATCAAAACCCATGAGCACAGCAATATGAGGATATCCTCCCCTAGCCCTCAGAATTTAATGATCATAATTTCTTGTCTAAAATCTTGTTTCCTTTCCCTTTCATCATGGTTTTAGGAATAAGACTGAAAGAAAATATTTCTTTCAATACAATACTTTCAGTACAATCTAAGCATATCATATATGCACTTAGTGGAAAAATAAATACTAAGGAAAAAAGCTATCTCATCAAGGCTTTCTTTGCAGCTATGTTCTCCTCAGTTTTCCTCTTTTTCTTGCTATTTCTGTCTTAGGGCCCAGTTTTCTGTCTTGTTTCCTCATCTGTTACCTCTATACTCCCAATAATTTGCCTTCCTAATTTTTAAAAATTTTTTTTTAGTTGTTGTTGGACACATGCCTTTATTTTATTTTTACGTAGTGCTGAGGATTGAACCCAGTGCCTTGCATGTACTAGGTGAGCGCTCTACTACTGAGCCCCAACTCCAGCCCCTGCCTTCCTAATTTATTCTAAACTATTTTATAGATTAAAGGTGGGTGGGATAGAGATTGCATATGGAAGAGATGAAGCTCATTCTGGCAAATCTTCCAGGGGGAAGGTCCCTTAATTTGTTTAAATGCATTTTCTTTTAAAAACCTGTGAACAGCACCTGTTTCAAACTCAAATGGCAAGCTGGTATTGAACCAAGTCCTGAAATGAAAACCTGCCTACCAAAGCAACACAGGATGATGTAGAAATTTCTCCAAGTGACAGCCTACACCTCATATACTTCAGAGGCTAAAAAACAAAGAACTCAAGTTAAGTAATAATTCTAAAAATACATGGAGACTGCTCTCATGAGTTTTATTAATTTGCGCAGCCTACTGAGACAGTATGGAGTCAGAGCCACATAATCCTCTTATAAGAAGAGGCAAAGTTGTACACAGTCTATTTTCTTGACTGACTCAAGACAAAAAATGTTAGGACTGGGTCTGGAACCCAATTCACCTGTGTTTTCACCCAGGCTTGTTCCTTTTGTTGAGAAGCTTGCCAGTTCCCAGTATACCTGATAGGAACTGATAAGGAGAAGTCATCAGCAGCAAGAGAAAATCTTTCTAGATAATTTATGCCAGACTGGGTGTCTTCATTTGGTCTATAATCATGCTCATGTGCTCAAACGGAGTACATAGGGACCCCATCTGATCACAGAGAGAGGCAATTCTCATTGCTAATTGATAAGGCTGCTTATAATCAATGCCTCTCTATGACATTGGAGATCTGGATAAAACACTGGTATTGCCATATGACACTACTCACCAGGCTCTGGGGGTAAAGAGGTGGTGGAATCTGATTCTCAATCTGCTTCCCTCTGTATCATAACAGGATCGTGCTGAGACTATCACTCTGAATTATATACTAGTATCTGTGCATACTCTTCTTAAACGACCCAAAGAGAAGAGTAAAAGATCTAAGGTATGATGTTACACAGTTAATTTTCTGTCTCCAAACAGCAATTAAATATGTGATCATAAAATAAAGATCTTTGAAATAATTTGAAGTCTTATTGAATTAGAGCAGAAGAAAGAACTGAGATGGATGTTACTTGTTTGGGGGAAGCCCTTTAATTTTCCCCAAGTAAATTAGGCCTACTGTATGCTCTGATAGCACAGTCACTGCTGCATTCCAGCTCTACACAAATAAAGCCCAATAAGTGAATCAGGTGGATCCAGAGAAAGCAGAATTTGGTTCTGATATTCTCTTTTAGATATTTAACATTGCAGTATCTGCTTCACAATTTCAGTGCTAACAAAAATTATAAACCCCACTAACTTCAAAAAGTTGTAGTATGAGTACATGGAGATAATGTTGAGAGGCCAGGAAAGATGAAATGAGTTCTAAGGTACTATGCAAATGTAAAGTTCTACTCTGCAGGGACTACTTTGGCAGGTATTACACTTTAGGAAATAATGAGCTACTTTCCACCTTTTCAGCTTCCGAACAAAATTTAAGATATTTTGGATATAAATTACAGAGAACTGAGAATCTGTACCATAATGGCGTGTGTTCCTAATTCATAATGTGTGCAGTGACTCACTGTGATCATGCTAACTCACTGTGATTTCTATCACCAAAACCACATTTTATTGTTTCTTGAAACATAGTTGAGATTCTCACTTTCTTATCTGAGTCCAGGCAGTAATGATATTTAAGTATCACTTCAGATTTGACTTATTTTCAATATGCTGATCACAAAAGCATGAAAGAAAAATATTTATAGCAGTCTTTCTAGTAATATCCTAAAAATCAACAAAAGAATAAAAATCTCCATTGAATGAATCAGGATTCTTAAAATAGTCCTAATTACAGAGGCTTAATATTTTAATTATTGGTTTGCTTCTAATGTCAAAGTACTATCGTCTATTTCAAAGTCATATTTATATACAAGCAATCCAAACTGCATGCTATCAGGTCTTTATTAAAGTAGATAAGAGGCAATATAGAACTATGCATGTATTTATTAATCTTGTGAGCTTATTATAAATAATTAATCACAAATCTCAAGAGATTCATTTTACTGAGTGCTTTTTCATTTTAGTTCTTTGTTCAAACCAAAGACTAGTAACTGAAATGAGAGCAGTTTTCAAAAGCAATTTATTATATTGGATGAGGTTTTAATCAGAATTCTTACTAAACTCCAGCTGTCATGAAAGACAGACGCTTTATACACAAGAATGAACAAGGGATTGGTGAATAATTATTAAAAGTTCTGGTTTAATTACAGTATCAGAAGAAAATGGTGTTCAGGGCTCAGTACAAAGAATGCATTTTATCACCCACCACCACCACATGAAATCTCTATACCCTTTCTTGGCTTTTCTGTTCAATATAATTTTCCTGAAAGCTTCAAGAATGATTTTGAATCAGGCAAGCTGAAATCTACCCAGTCTATCAGTCACTTATAATATTTTTCAAACCTATATATTAGTATTTCCACCATTGTAAAGTAATAATCCTAATGTGAATTACAGAATCTTATATTTGGTCATCAATACCAAAATACTATTCTTGAATTTTAGCTGACAGTTGGCTTAAGGACAATTAAAAGTATATTTCATAACTGAAAATCTAATGCTGAACTATTTTGACACTTTTCTGAAAGGACTGAAAAATTTTTGCAAGATCAATGAGCTAATTCTTTCTTCAAAAAAGAAAGATCTTGTAAGTATACCAGGTTCAAAAATGACTAAGATCTACAGAAAGCCATACAGAGAACAGGTACCAGAAGAGAAAACCCAAAGCCCCGAACCATTCTCACGTGTCCTCTCTAGCCAGTTCAACACAGTGGATGAACACTCCGTACAAGCATTTCATTCCTGTGACTCTTACCAGGTAATACTGGTAGGGACAACCACAAAGTCTCTTTATAGCACTCCATTATTTCTCTATCCTCCATACAAATCCTAAACATATAATTTATTAAAAATGATTTGCTTCCGTAATATTGTGATAAGAAACATCAAGGAAGCACTAAATAATCATGAGTGAATAATCAGTATAAATGGATTAAACGAGGTTCTAAAGAACAAATGCAAAATAGGTTATTTTTCCAATAGCAAATCAGCCAAGGATATCAGGCTTTGGAAATCACTGAACAGACATGTTACAATCATACCCCTTTGTCCCTCTCCCACTCATAGCCCTACTTAAAATCATTATCTTGAAGCAATGTTTTTTCTTCTTCTTTTTTTTTAATTATTAGGCATGAAAAGAGTGAGATTTGTTATGTAACACATATGACCTGCCCTAATCAGAGATTAAAATAAGGAGACATGTCTAATCATCAACATAATAAGATCCATTTTCCAGAGTTAGGCAATTATCCTTTATTTCACACTTCACAAAGACAAAGCAGTCCTATGAGACCCAAGCTGTCTTTGCAACTCTCAGCTACGCCAGTGTGGAGCAGCTCAGGACTGACACCAAATCCCCCGAATAGAATCGACTTGAGATAAAACATTACTCACATACTGTTGAAGAGCTCCCGGTACGTTTCATCACCTTTGCCTTCTGACATCAGGCTATCCAGTTTGTCAATTAGCTTTGCTTCCACCTGAAACATACTCAAATATTACTCTTCTTTCTTCCTGTTCACAAGCATTTCTAGGCAAATTAAAGCATACTTATTTATCCCAGGGAAAAAGCCATACTGTATTTTGTGAAAGTGACATTATCAGCCATGGTTAATAGCAGACATCCCCTTGGAATTCTATGGGACTAATTTGGATGGAATTAACTTCAAACTCCCTGCTGGATGGCTCTGCCTACTGCCAAAGACATCTATCTATCTGTGATTCAAACACGAATGCTTGCAGCCCAATTTAAATGTTTGAATTCTTTTTTAGGGACTGTAAAAACTGGCAGTCCTATTTCTTTTCTCTTTACATCACTATATATAAGGACATCAGCAAACTAACATGCCCACATACATGAATTTAAATCTTTGATGTGTTTTATATCTATTTTCTTTCCTAAAACAGTTGAGGTTGCACTAAATCTTTGCTGAAGTTGAGAACTTGTCCTATCCATGTACAGATGGTAGACCCATGGAAATACTCTAAGTCAGCAATAAGCAGCAGGGGAGAGAAAGGACTGTAGTCAAAACATTTATATTTTCAAGGATGTAAATTCTTTGTAACTTGAATATCAGGAAGAAAAAAAATATCCTTTGATCTATCTGAGGCATGAGAAGAGATAGAAAACGAAAAACCTCTCTATGGCCAGAGAGAACTGAAACAATTAGGGATTGTGAGGGCTATTTGACTTGGTAAGTGTGCTGAGCCCAATTATTTCTTTAAACCAAATTTCAAGAAATAAATACAAGGGGGAAGGCAACTGGTCCCCCCCCTCCGCCCCCGCACCACCACCAAGCATGACTTCTTCTTCTGTGTGTGATACTGGGATTGAACCCAGGTTCATTCTACCACTGAGCTACATTCCCAGTCTTAAAAAAAAAAAAATAGGTTCTTGCTAAATTGCCAAGACTGGCCTTAAACTTTCTCAACCTCCTGAGTAGCTGGGATTACAGGTGTGCATCATCATACCTGGCAAACACAACTTTTCAAAATCTTTCACTTTCCAAACTTTATTGAAAATAAATGTATATAACAATACGCATGAAATACCCAAGCTTTTGCTAATTGAACCACTTTTTGCAATTGCCTTTTGCAATCAGACAGCTCATACAGTTGATAATGACATCTAAGATTTGAGGAAGATTTCATTTAGAAAAGATTTCATTTAGAACAAGGGACACATCCTATGAGCAAACAGGGTAGTGCGTTGATTGTGTGAACAGACAGTAGACTCACTGTCTCCAGCTTAAGGGACTTGGCATGGCAAAAGCAGCTGATCCCTTATAAGATCTGGTGTTCAAATCAGAATGTCTGTCTTCCCCAAGCTAGAGAACACTATTAGAATCTATGTCAATGAGAAATGATAGGTTCATCCCCTTGGGATTTTCTTTGCAAGAATTCCCCCTGCTTTTTTTTTCTTTAAATTAATTCTCAATGCTTCAAGCTAAGAGCAATAAAACATACTGTGAATCCAATGCTCAAAGCTAAGCCATTCACCAAATACAATGTGCAGACCACTGAGCTCAATGACTTTAAGATTCATTAACTCTCTGATTCCTCTATTCTGTGTCCAACTGGGAGCAGATAAAGTCTCTGTAAGTTCTTAAATATAGAACTGGGAAATCAAAGACTTTTTAACTGAAAGGGCTTCCCTAGAGGCTCAGAGGAACACAAGACCAAAGAGAAGTGTCCAGGCCATGTGGTATGGGAGAGGACAGACCAGCCAAATGAAGGTGTGCTGGCCCCAGCCTTTATTTCCCAGCTCAGGGTTGAATCTGGAATCAGAGATGCTAGAGGGTAAGTGAAATTGTTTCAAGGAACACTTCTGCCTACCTGCTTAAAGTTGCCACTCCGCCTCTGCTCCCAGTCCATCATATCATGAAAAATAGGAATCATGACATTCCGGAGATCTGGCTGGGGTATCAAGGTCACTTCTAGGAAGGGGCCAATCAGGGCAGGGATGAAGTGCAGTTTGTGTTCTCCTAAATTGAATACGATATATAAGTTTTAGCATATTTAGTCTTAATAATGTATCAGAAAATTAATATTATAAAATGTGGTTTAAAACTATCGCTATAAGAATTTTCAATTATATATTATAGTTATCTCCAAGAAAAAAAATCCCATCATAAGATACAATTAAAATTATACAAATCATGAGGAATTGACTACATATGTTGTTACACATTCATACATTAAAATTTTGATGCAGTTATTAAAAATGAGCCTGAAGAAGGATAACCCAGGTGAAGTTTTTCAATATAATTAAGTCAAGAAACAAGATACAATGTGGTAGGTATGGGAACATCTTTCACTTAGAAAAATGTAAGTCTAGAAAATTATACCCTCCTATGGTTAACAATAGTCATTATCTCTGGGTGGTGAGACTCTAAGTGGGTTTAATATACAAAAAAAGGTAATTCTTAGTATTATAAAATTTCCTTGTTTTTTTTTACATAATAAATACACAGCCTCAATAAAAATCTAAATGGTAGCCCCCCCACAGTATAACTATTTTCTGAAAAGAATAAAATGTAACAATAATTAACTCAAAATTGTGTGTTATGAAGTCTTAAAATGTGTGGTACTGATAAATCAGAGGAAAAGAAGGCAGGAGATGGCATGGACACAGATGATTTCATGAAGCAAGTGGGTGTGAAATCCATGACTCTAATCTTCTACGTTAAAAGTCACAGAGAAGTTTCTAGTTTTATAATCCAAACGCTGCATACCATGATAAATACACTCTTTCTCAAGAACTAACTTTGAGCAGCAGAGTCAAAAGCATACAATACTGAGTATCCTGTTAGAATCCTTAGAACAATTTAGGAAATTAAGCCTAAGATGGGTGGCTTCAAGAAAGAAGGTAATTTCTTCTTTAGGGGAAAATCAGGAAACCTTTTCTGATTAATTTTCCCAATGGCATACATTCTTTCTCTCTCTCTCTCTCTTTTTTGGTGTGTGTGGGGGGCTGTGCCAGGAATTGAACTCAGGGGTACTCAACCACTGGGCCACATCTCCAGCCCTATTTTGTATTCTATTTAGAGATAGAGTCTCACTGAGTTGCTTAGCACCTCGATGTTGCTGAGGCTGGCTTTGAACTCATGATTCTCTTGCCTCAGCCTCCTGAGAGACTGGATGACAGGTGTGTGCCACTGACACCTGGTTATCCATTTTTTCTTATATCCTCAGACTATAGGTACTCTATCATGATGAAACTTTCCTTCAGGGACATCATTGCATGAAAGAAACACCACTGCATGTAGGTGAATATTTTAGAAGACAGGAGGAACCATGTTATAACATCACACGTGCTACTGACATGAGAGATGAGATTTAGAGAAAGTTCTCTATAATCTGTGACCCCAAGAGGTCATGGAATCCCCACCTCTCCCTACATCTTAACTAACCTGGACAATGCATTAAATCAATCAAAGCAAAGATCTGAATTTTTACTGATCTAAATTATTATAAACAAAAGGGGAGAGAGAGTTGTAATGGGTTCCTCTTTCCTGTGCATTGTTTTATAAGTGAAACATTGGTTTAATAATTTGCAAAGAGTTTGAAAAGAGCTTGGAAAACTTGGGGAATGTCAAGATCTTAAACATGTACTTTCCTTAACATTATGTGTGTGTTACATTCTTCCATTTCATTGATCCATTCTTTCATTAATCTGTTTCATTCAGTGGCTCAAGAAATAGGAATGTCTAAGTGTAATTTGAGTACACTATTACATGCAGATATGTGAAACACAAAGAAATTTTGGGCTGTCATAGAGATAGAAATCTAATATCAAGAAAGGGGTGTAGGGCTGGGGTTGTGGCTCAGTGGTAGAGCCCTTGCCTAGCATATGTGAGGCACTGGGTTTTAACCATATGGGATTGGAAAAAAAAAAAAAAGAAACTAGAACTCATGTTCCAAGATGATGGATTAGAGGCATCTAACACTTGCCTGCTTCTCAAAACAACGGAGTATAGCCTTGTTGAGCAAGCTGACGATGGGGGAGTGCTGGAATGCAACAGTAGAGAGAGGTAGAGAGAAGTAGAGAGAGAGAGAGAGAGAGAGAGAGAGAGACTTGGATAGCAGCAGATTGGGAGAAACAGAGCACTCCAGCACTGATGGCAGCATGTCAGGGTAGGACGAGTACCCCTTGGCAGGCATAGAGGTAAAAGAGGGAGAGCTCCAGTTAGCTCCACTAGTGCAGGATCCAGCACCCTCCTGGCATGTAATCTAAGCAGACAAGAGCTGTGGACTCTGCATTGGGAACAGGCCCCGGAGAACTGTCTGTACTTCCCAGAATATTTTCATAGTGTTGTCTTGAGAAGGGTCCTATTTTCTAAGTTTATACTGCTGTGGGAGTCAAAGGCCCCTTCATTTTTCTATCTCCTGGATCCTGAGGCAATACCACAGCACTGACTTAGCAGGCAGCCACCTCAAATGTCAGTTTGGCCCAGGGGAGAGATGGACACAAACCAGCTGAGAATTCTGTGTGGTAGGAAAATTCCCCTCTGATGCAGAGGGGAATGGAAGGTACTTCCTTTTAAATTGGTAGTTTGGGAATCCAATGATCACAGCCCAGGGGAGTGAATCATGTGTCATTTCACGTGGGGGTCAAGAATGGAAGCACCAGAATCATGGGTGGTGGGCGGATTGCCCCATTTCCTCTCCTCCTAGCAGAGCTCCTTTGTGACCCCCTTGCCTCTCTCTGCCCCCTGGGCCATCAAGGATCTGCAGTAGAGCTGGCGTTAGTCTCGCTCCAGAGAGTATCTTTGGGGGCGTCCACACTAGGCTAGCTTGTTGGTCAGCTGCAGTGCCAGTGTTAGTCCAGCCCTTGAAGTATATAGTTCAGATAGAATCTCTGCCAGGCGAGTTATACACCCTATCCTAGCCCATCGACCTGATGTAGCACCGGCATTTCTGTGCCCTTGAAATGTGCAGTCCAAAAATCTCCAGTGAGAATCTATACCTGGGAGGTCTGCTTTCAGCACTAACTCCTTACGGCCAGCAGAGGGGCTGAGAGGAATTCCAACTAGCTTCAGCTACAAACCACTCCTGCTACTCATTAGGCAAAAATCAAAACAAAAAGACTAGGTGGGTGACTAACACATCGTTTCTGCTTTCTCTGAGGGGTGCAGTCTAAGAAGACTCAGAGAAGCTTCTCCCCTCCTTCTCCCCCCTCCCGGCCTTTACCTGTTTTCCTTGTCTCCTCTTTTTAACATTTACTTTTTTAAAAAATATTTATTATTTTTTTAACTACTTACTTATCTATTGTGGTGCTGAGGATTGTACCCAGGGCCTCATAGTAGGCAAGTACTCTACCATTGAGTAATACTCTTATCCCTAATATTTTTAAATTTTTATTTCATTCCATATTACTTTTCCCTTATCAGTACATAGTAAATGTTGGGGTTGTTGTTAATTTAATTTAATTTTTTTGTTTGCCCCGTTTGCCCCCAACCCTTCCTTGTGCTAGGGATTGAGACCAGGACTTTAAGCATGTTGGATAGGTGCTTGCTGCTGAACAATATTTCTAAGGCTAGCTGACTGAAACTGTACCTAGCTCCAGCCATGATCTAGTCCTGCTCAAACCCTCGGGCAAAAATTCCCTAGTCAGTAATCCCTCCCAAGTAGGCAAGGTAAGGAGGAATCTGACTGCACTCACTCCCACAGCAACAAAAGAAAGAAAAAAATAAAACTTGTGGCTATGACATCTATACAGTGCTCAGCATTGGTTGCTTCCACATTCTATTAGATTTCACTTTGATAACAAGATTGAAGGTGTCACAAAGTGGGAGATACAACTCTCATCCCTGAATCTCACCATGAAATACCAGGATAAAAGTGTCAGGTCCTTTACCATGATGAGAATACCTAGTACCAGGAGTCTTTTCAAGCAACAGAACCAATATCAACAGTACCTGAGGAAACCTCTATCACCTAATAGGGGTTTCCACTCCTTTTGTAGGAGTAACCCTAATAGATGCACCCCACTTACTCTCTTGTCTATGTCATACCTACCTGAACTACTGAGGGGACCCCCTACTCTTGTGAGACTTCTAGAGAAAGAAGTTCCTTCAGCCTCTGACACAGTAGGCATTATGTGAAAAACCACTAATCACAGCCGTAGAAATGACAAGGAGATTATATTATTTAGTCCAATTAAAATTAAACTGGATATTGAACAACAAACTGATACCCCAAGACATAGTGTCAGAAGAAGACAGCTTATTAAGAAGGCTTCACCAAAAAAGAGAAAAAAATATGCATCTCAACAGATGTACAGCTCTCAACATAAAAGCATATGAAATATGAAAAAACAAGGCAAACAATACTTCCTAAAGTTCATAACTTCATAGTAACTTGTTACAGAGATATCAAAGTAGATGAAATTACAAAGAATTCAAAAGAAAGATTTTTTAAATGCTGAATGAAATAAATAGTTGAATGAAATAAGGAAAATAATGCAATATATAAGTGAACAATTGAAAGAGAACCAAAGAGAAATCTTGGAAATAAAAACCTCACAAATTAGATAAAAACCTCAGTTGAAAGCCTGAGCAACAGACTAGATAGAGCAGACAGAAAAAAATGACATGAAAGCTTGAAGGCTACTCTGCCAAAATCTTATATTCAGACAACAATTAAAAAAGAATGAAAGGAATAAAAAAAAAAGAAAGAAGAGAGGGAAAAATCTAAGATCTCTGGGATACCATTAAAAGATCAAGTATTTACATAAATGGCATACAAGAAGGAGAAGAGCTATATACTGAAGAAACAGATAAATTATTCTGTGAAATAATAGAAGAAAAATTTCCCAAGTCTTGGAAAAGACATGAACATGTAGGTTCAGGAGACATTTAGAACCCTAAACAGACATGGCCTGAGAAAACCTCTCCATGCCAGATTATAGTTAAATTGCCAAAATTACAGGACAAAGAAAGAATATTAAAAGTTGCAAGAGAGAGGCAACAAATCATATTTAAAGGCAAACCCATTAGAATAAGCAGATTTGTCAGCAGAAAGTCTAAAGGATAGAAGGGCATGGAATTATGTATTTCAAGCCCTGGAAGAAAATAAATGCCAACCAAAATTACTATAGCCAGCAAGGTTATCCTTCAGAATTGATGAAGAAATAAAGACCTCTGAAGAAAAGCACAAACTTAGGCAGTTCATGACCATCAGACCCACATTACAGAAGATACTTAGTGGAATCCTACATTCAGAAGTGTATTCAGAAGAGAAAGAAAAATACAATCATGAGAGCACAGGAAAGAATAAATCTCACTTCAAGAATGGACAAACAAGTAGAAAGGAATTAAATATTATCAATATAGTAAAGTATAAGATGAATAAGAGGAAGAAATAGACATAAAATATTCAAAACAACATGAAGAAAATCAACACAAGAAAGGAACAACTATATACCTTTCAATAATACCCCTGAATGTAAATGGTTTCCATTCACCAAAAGAAAGATGCAGACTGGTTGAATGGATTAAAAAAGAAGAGTCAACAATATGCTGCCTACAAGAAATTAAAAAAAAAAGAATGGAAAATTATATTTCAAGCAAATGAAATCTGAAAGCAAGCAGGAGTAACTACACTTACATCTGATAAAACTGACTTTCAAAATCAGAAGAGACAAAGAAAGTTACCACAAATTTTGAACAAGGAAACAATCAAGAAGATAAAATAATTATAAACACATATGGACCAAATGTCAGGAGCGATTGAGCACTACCTCACATAAAGGAAAAGATAGCCATATTACAATATGATTATACTAGTTGACTTCAGTACCCCGCTATTACCAATAGCTACATCATCCAGACCTCCCCCACACAAAATCAACTAGTAAACATCAGAATTAAATTACACTTAGACCAAATGGACTTGATCTACATAATATTCTATCCAGCAGCTGCAGAATAAACATTTTTTCATTAACACATGGAATTTTTACCAAAATTCCAAAAAAAACCCTCTGAAATAATTTCTTGGTATTATTAGATCACAATGGAATGAAACTAAAAATCAGTAAGAGATACCACTGAAATTAAAAAACACGTAGAGATTGAATGACACCCTTTTTAATGGGTTCTTTCAAGACAAGAGGGGATTTTTTTTTAAGAAATTGGAGAAATTTAAAAATTCCTACAATCAAATCAAAATGCAAATACAACAAAGAGACCCTGAATAGGCAAGTCAATCCTGAGCAAAATTAATGAGGCTTGAAGGCTTCATGATTTCTGATTTCAAAATGTACTATGGAGCAGTATTAATAAAAACAGCATGGTATTTGGTATAAAAAGACATGAGGACCAATAGAACATAATACAGGATACAGAAACAAACTTGACACAGGTGCCAAAAACATACATTGGAGAATAAAAAACAGCCTCTTCCACAAACAGTGCTGGGAAAACCATATATTCATACATTAAAGATTGAAACTAGACCCCTATCTCTTGTCCCGTACAAAAGTAAACTTAAAATGGATCAAAGACCTTAATGTAAAATCTGAAATTTTGTAACTGCTAGAAGAAAACACAAAAGAAACACTCTAAGAAATTGGCACAGGCAACAATTTCCCAATCAGGTCTACAATAGCTCAGGAAACAAAAGTCAACAATTGAAAAATGTGATTACATCAAATCAAAAAGCTTTTGCATAACAAAGAAAATAATCAACAGAGTGAAGAGAGAACCTACAGAGTGGGAGAAAATCTGTTATCTATTCATGTGACAGAGGATTAATATCCAGAATATATGAAGAACAAAAAAACCCCAAACAAAACAAAAAACATAAAAAAAGCAAGTAATCCAATAAAAAATAGTCAAATGATCTGAACTGACACTTGGAAAAAAGATATGAAAATGGTCAATAAATATATGCAAAATGCTCAATATCTTTTGTCAATAGAGAAATGCAGAACAAAACTACATTGAGCTTTCATCTCACCCAAGTCAGATCAGCTATTATCAAAAACAAAAAACAAAAACATGCTGGTGAGGATGTGGAGAAAAAGGAATCCTTACATACTTTGGTGAGGATGTAAATTAGTATAACCACTATAGAAAATATGGAAGTACCTCCCAAAACAACAAAAAACAAAACTAAACTAAAAATAGCAAAAGATGGAACTACTATATGTATAGATATATTTAAAGGAAATGAAGTTAACATGCAGAAGAGATATCTGTATACCTATGCTTATTGTGGCAGTATTCATAATAGTTAAGATGCAACCAGCTTAGGTGTCTGCCAACAGGTGAACAGATAAAGAAAAGGTAGTATCTTTCTATCTATCTATCTATCTATCTATCTATCTATCTATCTATCTATCTATCTATCTATCTATCTATCCATCTATCCATCTATCTATCTCTCTCTCTACCTACCTACCTACCTACCTATGTGTGTATTATTCAGCCATAAAAAAAGAATGAAATCATGACATTTGCAGGAAAATGGATGGAACTAGAGAACATTATCTTAAGTGAAAGAAGCCACACGTAGAAAGATAACCACTGCGTATCTTCCCTTAAATGTGAAAACTTAAAAAAGAAGGAAGAAAATGATGGTATGAAAGTAAAATAGGGACTATTAGGCAATGGGAAAGGGCCTGGAGGGAGGAAGTAGAAGGGAGAGTGGACATGATCAAGGCATGGTCTATGCATATATGGAAATATTCCAGTGAAACCTATTAAGTTGTATAATTAATATATGTTAATATTTTTTTAAAATAAAGAGAGAGAGAAAGAGAGAGAGAGAGAGAGAGAGAGAGAGAGAGAGAGAGAGAGAGAGAGAGAGAGAGACAAAGGATAAAAGAGGGGGGGGGGGAAGATGGCACAATTCATCCTATCTGGGAAAACTGAAGAAGGCTGCTTAGAGGAAGTTGAGCACACCAGGGCCAGGACAAGAGGAGTTGCCAACAAGAGAGACGGGGCAGAGGCAGGCAGGGGAACATGGGAAAGTGGTGAAGTGAACTACAAAAGCATTAGAGGTGGTGACTTATTTCTAATAGCTGCTGACACTGGAAAGCACTTACATGTGGCGGGCAGGGCTCGGGCTGCTTTGCATACAATTTCATTTATTCCTCATAACAACTCCAGGCAGTAGGAACTACCATCTCCCACTTACAGAGAAGGAAACTCTAAAATCTGGGAAGTTAAACAACTTGCCCAAAGTTCCTCAGCTAGTGATCAGGGTGGCCAGCATTTGAACCTAAGCAGGCTGGCTCTAGTTTGAATTAGTAACCACTATCTTGTGGATTCAACACAGGCCTTTAGTTTTGGCAGAAGAGTAATGAAGGAAAATATGACCATGAATTAAAGAGTAAAAAGAAACAGAAAAGGTGAGCTGGTAGGAATTGCCTATTTTTCCTCATAAAGTTGTCTGAGGGCAAAGGCAAGAAAGGAACTAAGCCAGAATCTGAGTGGGAGGGAAGAGGTAGTCAGACATGCCATCTGGCCAGCATCCTGCCCTTTGGGGAAATGGTTCATCTGTCATTCTATGGGCTGGGAATGTGGGGTAGGGAGTACACACTCTGCCATCCTGTCTCAGAAAGGCATATAACCTGGGTCTTGTCCAAAGTCACAGGTTAACAAATCCCGGACCTAGGGATTTGTTCATGAAGGACACATCACCCAGTAGGGCAAATTTGTGACCCTGAAAGACTTCTCTATGGGGCTTTTAGGAAATAGAAAAATTGTTTTGTTTTAAAAAGCCAACAAAAGCCACTTTCCCCTGAATGGAGACAGCCTGCTTGAGAAGTAACACAGCGCATGGAACAAAGGACAGCTAGGAAATGGTGAGCCCCAGTGTTCTCTCTAGAAAACTATCTAGCCTGAAGCCAGATCTACCTGTAGGCTTTCCAGCTATACAGTACCATGTACTTCTTCAACACAAGTTTAACTGGGGGCATTTGGGGCTTTGTCTTTGTCAAATGCGATCAGAAGAGCTCTGACACACTAGCACAATGTCATCACCCAATCCTTTTGTCAAAACCCTTCTGAGCAGCATCTTGTCCACTCGTAGGGATCAATATGGCAACAGGAAAAAATGGGAGGCTCTGTGCCTTTCTGAGTTTTAATTCCCTCTGAAAGGATGCCCTTGACAGAGGCCACAGGTCTGAACTACCTCTTATCTTGCAGATACCTAGAGGGCTTTGTATCAGCTTCCTAATGATAGTTATTGATGCTGTCTCAGGACTCTCAGACACCTGCCTTGACTCAGGAAAGGATATCCTCACCCCTGCTACATATCCTGAGTGTCCTATGGGCCAAGACCTCATGATCTGCACTAGCAACATGCCTGCCCTCTTATTTAGTTATTACAGACATAGCATCCTGGGGCATCTGCTATATCCCCCATTATTGGGATTGGGTACTCCACAGAGATTTCAGGGAGTTGCTTCTCTACCACAATTGGGAAGTTTATGGATTTTACCTTGGGTTTAGTTTCAGAACGAATTAAAGACAAGAGGCTTTGGACAGCTCACAGACCTCTGCCAATCTGAAAGTCCCTTTACTTTTATATCACCGAAGTCACACAGTCCCTTCCTCATTCGAGGTTTCATCAAAAGTAATTTCATTGTACTTCACCCTCTCTAAATTATTTATCCATACCAATTATATGTGAGGAAGAAACCTGGCTGGTTATTCCTTGTGTGTTCCTAATTTGAATTTTGACTCAGGCAATCTCTTGTCTTTCTCAAAAGACTGCTTTATTTCCTCATTAAAGCAAGAACACCTCGAAATCAACTTCCTTATTAATCTAACTTTGTATACTTTCCTCCAAAAAAAGAAAAAAAAGTTGAATCCTTTCAAGATCAACCTACTCAATGAAATAGCAATTCATCATTCTCCCTATTTATACCCCGCTCTTCAAACATACATTTCAAGCCGGCAACTAGCAGCTAGCATTTGCAAATTCTTTCCTCAGTTATTTTGTCACGGCAGAAAGCAGAAGCGCCCTTAACTCAATCACTCTCATTGCCATTTGCAAAAGCTTAAACTCACTGTTTATTCAAGATGTCCTATTAAGTAGAAAAGAAAAAAGAAAAAAAGAGGGAAGGATATTCCTGTCAGGGCAGAGGCTGGTAAATCCTGAAATTATAGGTCTTACCTCTGGCCCACTATTGTGCCCCAGGAAATGGCTGCAGGGTCTTGAAGTCTAGCCACAAAGAGCCATCACACTGAAGGAACCAAGTGCATCAGGACAAAGGCCACTGTTATGGCGTGGATGTAAGGTATCCCCCCAAAGCTCATGTGTAAAACAATACAGAAGCATTCAGAGGTGAAATGATTGGGTTACGAGAGCTTTCACCCCATCAGTGGATTATTCCCCTGATAGGAATTAACCAAGTGGTAACTGAAGGTGGGTGGGGTGTGGTTGGATGAGGTGGGTCATTGGGAGCGTGCCTTTGTGGTATACATTTGGTGAGCTGAGCTTAGCCTCTGTGCTTCCTGATCTTTGCTTCCCTCCTTCACATTCATCTGCCATGATATTCTGCCTCATCTTGAGCCCCGAGGAATGGAGCCAGTATGGACTGAGACCTCTGAAACCCAAATAATCTTTTCCTCCCCTAAAATTGTTCTGATTACTCGTTTAGTCACAGCAGTGACAAATCTGACTAAAACAGACATCTTAGCATTTGACCAGTTATCCCAGAAGACCTCTCTGCTGCTTTAACACTGGATAAGACACTAAAGCTCTGCATAGTTTTTGGGTGTGTGTGTGTGGAAAGGAGAATGAAAAAGAGAAGAAATACAAAATAAATTGAAATTCCTGCCAGTTCAGTTAGTTCTCCCAGGCCTGAGTGGGCAGAATGTGATTCAAAGCTACTACGTTAGTTTTAAATCTTTCTCAAGTCTGGTGTTCTTTGCCCTCTCTAATGAAGATCATAATTAGTAGGCCATGAACTTTATTTACCACTGTTTGCTTCAGTATTTTTTAATCTCTTCTTTTAAAAAAGTTCTATGTTTATAGACATTTTACAACCCAATTTTCTTCTTTTCAAAAATATCAATGTTGGGGCTCAGTGGCAGAGCACTTGCCTAGCATATGTGAGGCACTGGGTTCAATCTTAAGTACCACATAAAAAGTAAACACACAAATAAAATAAAGCCATGCTGTCCATCTACAACTACAAAAAAAATAATTAAAAACAAATATCGATGTACACTAAATTACAGAGAATAGAAAGACAAATCCCCATAAACCCATCAATTGGCTTCAATATCAAGATTTTTGTTAGTTTTATTTCATTTAACATCCCACATATTTTTTTTCCTAGAGCATTTTAAAGCAAATCTGAGAGATCATTCTACTTGTGTAATATCAATAAATATTGTTAACTGGACATTTTAAGATTGCAGAATCACAGTGTCTCTATCATGCCTAACAAAACAAACAACATTTGTTAATTTAAAACCCAGTCTATGTTAAAATTTGCCTGACCATCATAAAAGACATCATCTATAATGATTTTATTTCAAACACAATCCAAACAAGGCCCATACAATACATTCTGTAGTCTTATATAAGAATAAGGTCATGGAACAGTCACACCTACATTTAAATTATTGTGCAGAAATGCACAAGAATAGTCTTATTTGCTGAAAACACACTTTGGGAACACAGAATCTGTGCAAACCTGAACAGGCACCACAACCATTGAAAATTTAATTCCTCCTGAAACAGCAAAGCAAAAATTTGAGCTTTGTATAGCAATAGCAAACTAAATTTCCTTTAAATGATTTCTTTTTAAACTATAGATTTAGTCTATTTCCCCATCTCAAGTTGTCTGCCACATGGTCTTGTTTTGAAGTATTTAGGGCACCTGCTTCTTGGGCTGTTGGAGTTTTATATTTATGCACACAGAACAGCCTGCTAGGGAAGTATTGATTTTTCTACAGCAGTTACAAGATGCTGTGTTTGCAAATGTGGAACAAAGAGCTCACTTTATATTTAGTAGGAATGTGAGTTCATTTAAAAATAGAGAAAAAACTTAACCTTGCAGTAAGATGAGGGCCAAAGGTGGGACACAGTAGTGAAGTCTAACCTCTCTGCAGACTATTCATACTAGTACAAATACCAACAGATAAATTTTTTTTGGGGGGGGGAAATGTGTATTTTCCCCTTCTCTTGACAGAGTTTTTATAATCCTTCAAGTTAGAAAAATGAAAATGCTGAGAAATAGCATAGTTAGGAAAAGGTGTTCACTTATCACTAGTTGGTCTTTATTCTTTAAAAATAAGTTATTAAACCCAAACCACAATGTGATATCACCTCATACCCATGAGGATGTTGACTATGAACAACAACCACCTTAGAAAGCAGCCAAGTGTTGGTGAGGAAGGAACCCTTATGCTCTGTTGGTGGGAATGTAAAATGATGCAGCAGTTATGGAAAATGATATGGTAGATGGTTGAGTTAAAAATAGAATGATGATCACATGATCCAGCAATTCTACTTCTGGGCATATGCCTGAAACAATTGAAGGCAGAGTCTCAAGGAGATACCTGTAGACCCATGTTCATAGCAGCCTTATTCACTATGGCCAAAAGGTTGAAGCAATCATGTATCCAAAGATGGATGAATGAATAAAGAGAATGCAGCACATTCATACAATAGAATAGTACTCAACCTTAAAAGGGAAGGAAATTCGGACACACATTACAACATGAAAGAAACTTGAGGGATTCTGCTAAGTGAAACAAAAGTCACAAAAAGACAAATACTGTATTATTCCACTTAAAGTACTAAGAATAGTCAAATTCAGAGCTAGAAAGTAAAATGGGCTGGGGAGGAAGGGGACCCAAGAGTCATTGTTGAATGTGTATAGAGTTTCAGTTTAGCCAAGCAAAAAGAGTTCTGTAAATGGGTGGTGGTTGGAGGTGATTGTGTTATAATGGGAGTGTCCTTAATACCATGGAATGAACTAGGAAATGGTTAAGATGGCAAATTTTATATGTATTTTACTACAATTAAAAATACTTAAAAAATTATTTCAATCATGTGATAGGATAATGTTGTTGTGTCGAATGCTCCAGATGCAATGGAGACAAGGAGCATAATTCAAAGTTTCAATGAAGGGCAAAAGCCTTTCTGTCCCCCAAGAACCACTGCTGTCTCCTAAGGGGGGGAAAAATTCCTGCCTTGTTTACCTGTGGGGTACCACTGGTTGTCTATACACAAGAAACCTTCTGGTTTTCTTCCTATGTCCCCATCGAGGCCTCATATTCTTGGGCTGAAGTATAAAAAAACAGAACCTTTTGATTCACCCCCATAAAGTAAAAAATGGGCACTTTTGACCCTGACTGCTCAAAAGCTCCAAGACTGAGATGAAAGAGGAAGAGAAGGTGCAGCTTGTGTTGCCTGCTTTTGTTGGCTTAATAAATAATTAAAGGGTCCAAATATTCAGGAAGAAATTTAAACTTTCTGTAAGTAAATAGTCATAAAAAACATTCAATACTACAGATAACTTGTTATACAAGTTTAGAACTACAAAATATTTCAAGCACACCCAACTGAGTTTGTCTACTAGTTTGGTGGCTACGGTTAAAAACAACAACTGGAAATTTTAAGTAGTTCCAGGTCTCACAGGTTGAAAAGTTGCTCACAGGTTATTTTCTAGGGGATGTAATGACCAGATTTGAACATCCTTCAGCTTTCTATTTATGTCTGCCAGTACTGGGGACTGATTCAAGTGGCACTTTATCACTGAGTCACATCCCTAGTCCTTTTTGTTTTTCATTTTAAGAAAGGGTTTCACTAAGTTTTCCAGGTTCATCTTGAATTTGCAATCTCCTGCCTCAGTTTCCTGAGTTGCTGGGAATATAGGTGTGTGCCACCACATCTGCTCCACTTTATATTTAAGAGCACTTTAGGGAAAAAGCCAAGTCATTGCCAGCATATGTAAGAATTCAACACATCTAAGCTAAACACCAAAGACAAAAATCTGATTTTAAAATATTGCTCAGTAAAATTGTATTTCCAAATTAGATCAACCAGCAAAAGCCTTTCAGGTGGTAAAAAGTGTATTTCGTCAGACCAGACATTTCCTGTACTCAACTTATTTTCTAAAAGTAAATGTTCTTTGTATCTATTAAAAAGTACTGAAATTGTTAATTTATTAACTCATACAAACTTACTAGCTTTTGTTTTTGTTTTTTTTTAAATATTCATTTTGTAGTTGTAGTTGGACACAATACCTTTATTTCACTTATTTATTTTTATGTGGTGCTGAGGATCGAACCCAGGGTCTTGCACGTGGTAGGCGAGCGCTCTACTGCTGAGCCACAACCCTAGCCCCCGGAACTTACTAGCTTTACTAAAAGACAGTAACTTTATCAGGATTTCTTCTGGTTCCACATATAATGGAAAAAAGTTTAAAATGCAAGTTTTTAACAGTTGTAGACCCCTCTTTCCTGTTTCCCAAATAACTTGCACATAGTCAATACTTTATGAGTTACTGGTCTATAAAATTAAAACATGAAAATGTATAAATTCTTCAGCATTCAAATATTAAATATGACATTCTTATAGGCATATAAATTATATCTCATATATTTTTGTTATAACTAACATACCATAACTAGTTTATTTTGATATTCCTAAGTAATATAAGCCAATCTGAAGCTTATAAAATTGTCTAAATAGTTCACTGAATATTTAATTTTTCTTATCATTTTGCAAAAATGTATGCTGGAAAAGGGGGTTTTAATATTTTTGAACACATTCAAATTCTATCTGTTTTATACTAGCAACTTTAAAATTCACTTCATGTTTTGGAAGCTTCAGAAAAGTTAGGACACAACTTGGGAAATAATACAGAAACCAAGGAATGACATGAAAATATATACTCACCCTACTCTTGAACTATATCATGCTGGGGATTCAAAGGTGTATATAATGAACATTCTCTAAGAGAGTGCTAGACTGTGAGAGAGCTAGTCGTTAGAGCTCTAACAACAGAGAAAGGGAATAATTGTGTATAAAGCAGGGCGGTTCTAGTCAAGTGTGTAAGAGATACTTGGAAAACTTGCTAACACTAAGATTTTTGGGTGGTCTCCCAAAGATTCTATCTCAGTAGGTCGTGGTGGAACCAGACAATTTGTATTTCTTATAAGTTTTCAGGTGAGACTGATGCTGCTGGTCCACTTTTGAGTAGCGATGTTCTAAAGATACTGCATGATGAACTCTATGTGCTTAAGAGACTTTCTACCATCTCTAGATTTCTCAGAAAAACAGAGAATAATTTAACATAAAAAATGGAGGCAGAAATATTTTTGTTTTGGAACAAAGACAAAATAGAGAAAAAAAAATTTGTATGCCTGCTTAATTTTGCAGACCAAGGGACATAAGCCTCAGTGCATAGCTATCGTGGCCCAGACAAAAGATTTATGTGGAAATCATTACACACAGTAATGCTCAGATTTATACAAAAGAGAAAGCCTTCCATGTTTCCTAATATTTTAGTAACAAACCAAATATGTCTTATATTTATCTTGTAATTGGCTAGGAAAAGAGCTAAATAATCATGACTCTCTTTAAACACCTCAGTGCCTCAGTGCAAAATACTTTGGAAATTAGCTTGCTAAATTAATGCTAATTGTAATATGGATTTATAAGGTCCATGATCTGCTTTTGAAAAAACAAGGACACAATCAACCAAATATGAAGACTAAGAGGAGCATTCTTCAAGTAACACAAACATTTAATGCTAATTTTGAACTGAATCTAAAGACAGATCATGATTTATTCTGGCTGGCCTTTCATAGTTGGAGGCTATTTTGAAGATGATAACTTCCTTTTTCGTATTATTTATCTGTTCGTTCGTTCGTTTGTTCATTCATTCATTCATTCATTCATTCATTCATTCATTCATTCATTCATTCATTTTACTGAAATCACCACCAAGCACTGAACACAGGGCTCAATTATATATAATGAGGCACCCTCAAACTGCTATGTGTATTTGAGGGACAAACATATTCTAGTCAAAAATCACTCTGTAATAATTCAAGCAAAATGATAATGGTTCTATTTTCACTTACAGAAAGCAAATTCTGCCATTTCCAAATTGTTATTGGATGAGCCCAAGAAAGAAGGTATGCTCAGATCATTATATATTCAATTTAAATAGGTCAATCATTTTAATAAATCACAAGGAGGGATTAAAATGCAATAATAGTTAATGAATACTAGAAACTTATATAGTTAACATACCAAATTAAATGTTATAAATCTGGAGAATGATGCCAATGACTTTTAAATCAATTTGTTTCCAAAATATTACTCTTTTTTGTGCAACCAGATCTATGCCATCAATTTGCTGGAATAATATGCTCTATCTGCTGTGGCAGATTTAACAAAATTGGATCTAACAGTCTCTTAGCAACCACAGATGCTTTTAAAGTCCTTTGGCTATACTCTTTATGACACAGGTCAATGGTCTGAAGGGTTTTAGAGTGATGATGTTTAAGTCAATGTTTCATGAAATTTAATCTAAATTTATGATGATTCATAGCCTCAATTTAGACTTCTAGAGATTTTGAGTAGTTATAGTCTCCAATTACCCTCTAGCTCATTGCTAGAAATAATGGGTATGTAATGCTGGAGTAATGCTAGATTCTAAAATTTACCATTAATTAATAATGAAACACATAAAGGAAAGGTGATTTTTCAGACACCAATTTAAAGAATTAGTTGTAACTTTACTCACTGTCAAAATGCCAATGGACTTCCTATAGATATTCTTATTGATTTCGACACTTGATTTCAAATGCTGTCATTAGTAAATTTCCTTCTTCATTTGTATACTTGAAAGTACAATGATAAGCTGTGCAATGGTAGAGGTTTCTCTTTTCATCACTTACCTAGGTTCTGCCACATGCTGAAAATCTCACAACCCATTGTCACCCGCATGTCACCATACCTGAAATAGAAAAAAGCAATCCTGACACAGAACCTCCAGAACAAAGAAGTATTTGTGTTTCTGTAGAATACAATCTATCATTCTCAATTAAAAGGCAAGACATTTTTAATTAAACATGTCTAATGTACATGTCTTTATGTCTCTAAATCAATTCTTTACACAAATATTTCAGTAAAATGAATCTGTTTCATATTTTTTGATGCTATAATAATTTTGAATCCTGAAAGACATGGGATAAAAATGTATAAATAAGTTCAAAAATTGCTTATTGCCCTTTTGGTTACTGCTATCGCACTAGTGATTTCTAGTTATGGACCTTTTGGTTCGTGAGCCATTTGGAACAAGCACCTTCTAGAAGTTAACATTCCCACCTGAACACACCGTGGTACTTACTTTTCTAACACCTTTTTCTTTTTGGAAGGTGTGAACATCTCCAACTGCAGACACAACTGGTTTATAAAAATGACTGCAAGGTAAAAGTAGGAATCCCAGATCTAAAATAAGAGCAAGATATTTAAATACTATTGTTATAAAAATCTTTTTAGGTGAAGTGACACAATATCTTGGATTTACTTCAGAAGTGGCAAATGGTTGGAGGTAGAGTTGAAATAAGATTCAACTTGATAACAGTTAAGCGTGGAAATGAATATATGGAGGCTTATGATACTATTCTCTATTCTTTATAAATCTATGCTTTAAATTTTCTATAAAAAGAAGTAAACACATAAATAATGTCTACTTAGATATTGCTTCAAAGCTATATCCCAAGTTCCATAAGCTCTTGAGTAGGTGCTAAATGGAAGATGTTTTGTTTCTCTTATTTCTGTATCTCCTGTGAGACAGAGATATAAGATGGGTTACTTTATTCCTATATGAATTCAGTCTTGGAACTACTTTTAATGTAGAACTTTAAAAAATGCATATGCTTCTTTGGATATGCTAATTGCTTTCAATTCAGGCAATACTTAAAAATTCCCTGCCCAGAAAATCTTTTGAGTCTATATTTTCTTATACCAAATACGGAATAAGAAATAGATCAGAGTATAATTTCCTGAAATAAACATTAAAAATGTGTAGAACTTCTAATGAAAAAAAACTATGTCTTAATTGATGCCATGTAAAATTATAGACAATGAGCTATAAGAAATATGGGAAAGACTATCTGTAATATGTAAAGAGTTCTGACAAATAAAAAAGAATATGATAAAGCCACAAGCTGAGCACAATAATACACATCTGCAATTCCAGATACTTTGGGAGTCTGAGGTGGGAGGATCTTAAGTATGATCCCAGCTTGGGAAATACAGTGAAACCCCATCTCCAAACAAACCAACCCAGGGAAAACAATAAACAAAAGTCAAGAACAGAAAATTCACAAAATATGAACTTCAATCAATAACTAGTAACTAGTGAATAACTAATAACTAGTAAGAAATTGCGAATTAAAGCAAAAAAGATGGTCCCCTTATCTAACTGTTGGAAAAAGCTGCCTCTTCTAGTGTTGGGTAGACTTAGGAAAATAGGTAATCAAATACAACTGACTCAACCTTTAACTTAACAATTCCACTAATAAGTATTTATCCAAAGAAACAATTAAGAACATATGCCAGATTTGGAATGTATCCAAAAAGGGTAGTTGTATAAGAATGAAATAGAAGATAAAAATATCGAAAACTAGAACTCTGATTTTGAAATTTTGACATACTATTATGAGAAATGATTTAAAGAAATATGCAATTATTCAAATCCCATTGGTTTTTATTGTATTTGTGCTTTTTTGATAGTTTTTAATTATCCATTAAGGGAAATTTTATTAAATGCTTATTTATGAAAAATGCTATTCAAAAAGGATAAGACACAGAGATGCTTAAACAGAACCACACTGAGAAGAGAATCCACCATCGAAAATTCCTATCTTTGTTTGTCATTTGAAAAAAATAGGAATCAAGAATTTTTAGGCACCTAGGTCTATCACTTCATATTATAGTATACAGAGAGCTCTGCCTGAAAAAAAGTTTTTAGAAATATTTCTTATTTTTTCATTGATTAGTTGTAAAACATAGGAAGCTAGAGGAGTAAGGAAATCAAGCATTTACTTCGTAATTTTTTCCTCATATAAACTACTTTAAAAAATTCTTGAAAACATTATGTTCTAATTCTTCTTTGTTATGCAACTAAATCATACAGAAAAGAGCAAGAATTATTACGTATACCAACAATAAAGATCTATCTTCTTTTAAGTACTATTGATCTCCATCAAGCTGATACTCATTATTATAGCTCTGCTTGTGTGCAAATAAAATGAAAGTGTTCTAATACTATTTACAGTTAAAATTAATATAGGGCAAGGAAATATATTAGTTAATCTTACTAAAATGCAATACAAATCTTTTAGCCCAAGTGAGACAGTCATCTAAATGGATACTTACTTTATAATCAAAGTTTTCATTTAAGAAGTTCTTGCGAAGTGCATCTGAGAGGTATAGAACTGTTGTAATAATCACACTAGTGAGAAAAAGAATAAATTATAAGTTGAAAACTTAATTTTAGTAAAAATCAATTAGTACATAAGAATAAAAAGTAACTAAGATAAAAGAAAAGCTCCTTCAGTAAACATGTGGGTGTCAGATAATTCACAAAAGAGACATCAGGCAGAAGGAAAAAATATCTCTCACTGAAGTTAGTTTCCTTGTAAAGCAATACACAAGAAGATTCAGGAATTCCAAACAGAAACACATTAATATCACAATGTCTTATAATATTTTTGTTAATTTTTGAACAAGGCAAAATGACTTAATGGAAACCTAACATTCCTTTTGATTATCATGAAAGAAATGGAACCTAAAAATGAAATGATAAAATATATGATGAATTTATTAGATGACTTTTTTTTTTTTTTTTGCTGTGCCCCATTTAAAGTTTAAGAGGTTATACAAGAATTATAAAAGGCAGTTTCACTCTCAGGGCAATAAGACTTCCAATAATTATAAAATTGTCTGTAATCCAGGACTAAACTGTGTAAAGCTGATAATATTCGAGCTACTCAGAGAAAGGAGTATTTCTAGTACAGGAGAAATCGAAGAAAGCCTAACCTAGGGGTCATATACAGCATATGTATCTTGCTGGGAGATTAATACAGGATTTGGTGAATTGTCTTGCCTAGTTCTAAAGTTCCATAATTTGTTCAAAATCTGCACATTTTTACAGCCAAAAAAGTATTTATTCAAAATTGAATTGTGTTTTCAACAGGTTAATTAAATGTTAGATACAGCATTATACTGAAATAATATAAATTAAGGAAAAACACAGAAATGGTGGATATTTAAAACTTCTTTGGCTTCTTCTGAGATGCATACACAACACAGTATTATGATGTGATAAGGCCCAAATTCTCATTATAGCATTTAGAATCAAAGGAGATGGCTACAAGACCCTAGGTAGAATGAAACAAAATGGCACCCCACCAAGTTTACACCTTGGTACTCATATAGATTAGAAGAATATTTACTAATAATATTTATAGTCTTTGAAAGACATGAATGTTCATTATTATCTGCTAGAAAATTTATTATTTGATCTTTTTCTTTCTGTACTTGGGATTAAACCAAAGGGCATTTAACCACTGAGTCACATCCCCAGCCCCTTTTTATGTTTTATTTAGAGACAGGGTCTTGATAACTTGCTTGAGCCCTTGCTAAGTTGCTGAGGCTGGCTTTGAACTTACTATCTTCCTGCCTCAGCCTCCTGAGCTTCTGGGATTGCAGGTATGCCACCAAGCCTGGCTCACTATTAGATCTTTCTTGTTGGTATGGAAACATTATAATAAGCTAAGGGGTTGGATGGTTGAATGTGGAAGTTCAATTTAAAGAAAGGGAAAGAGGAGTAAATCACCATTTCTAGGCATATGCTCAACCATGAACAGACACTGTCTTACCTAGATGTCATTTATACCTCTGAATGAATCTTGGTATGAGAGATAATAAAGAAAAATCTATGAGACTAAGAAACCATTTCTGTGGTTTCTTCAGCCCCCAAAGTGGCAGCTATTACCAGTAAATTTCATATTAAAGAGACAAATTGCCTGCAAATTTGTGAAATTTGTGAAAGTGACAATTTTTCATAGACACTGGCAACACCAATAATGAAACTGAAGAAATGCTGATGCTGTTGGTCCCCAACTCAGCCTTTGAAGAACAAGGCTCTAGAGAGGCCTAAATCAGAAAAAATATTCCAACAAATTCTGCTTCAGCATTCTCCTGACTTCTAGAATTTTAGCAGAGTCTTATGGCTCTTTAATGCAGCATGCAGTCCTTATTTCTAGACTCTTATTGGGGCATCTTTATCATTGAGCACAAAGGGGCTTAGGCTTATAAGATTTTCATGAGTTTTGGAAAATATTGAGACCTGAAAAATGTTATGGAACCAAATTGTGAAATAAAAACTAAAAAAGGGGGGTTTAATTACATGTCCATAGACTATATTGATGAGTTTCATTAATTTAACATTTATGCAATTTTTACTATGTTAAAAATTACAGGTCACCTTTTAATATTTCATAAGAATCCTCAAATTTGCATAAGTGCTAAGAAATCATAGCCAATCAAAATTAAGTGATTGCCTCCTAGGCCAAAATTTAAGAGATAAATGTAAAAAATGATTTTAATATTTTTCTTCAGCAAAAATATCTACTGTGGCATGTAGTTTAATAGGCATCCAAAAGTAAGACTTCTCAGGGCTAGAAAGATCTTAAAAATGACTCTACTTCAAAAGATTCTCATTTATGCCTATAATTTTCAGCCCAAGTTCCAGAGGTAGCTTCCAGAGCTTTCCATGGTAACTCAGTATGGAAATACTGCTTCCTAGCAGCCAGGTCTCTAAGCCAGTTGCAAGTATTCATACAGCTTTCCTCCTTCATTGTGCTGAGTAACTGTGGAGTCAGGTGAGGGAAGTTTTTTTTAATTGACTTTTTCTAATAAATCTAGAACCATGTGGCTCCTCTGGTTTTATTTATTTTTTTACTCATGACTCAGTTTCTGTATATGGGATTATTTCAAATCTTGGTGGTCCAACTCAACAGCCAAGAATAGTTTGCAATCTGCTCCCACAAATGATCAAATGACTGATTTCTGCCACAGAAACACAGGCACAAGAATCACTTCTGAGAACCACAATTTGTGGATGCAGAATGATAAAATCTATACAGGAAAGAGGAATTGATACACAGGAAATAAGTTACTGCTTCAAGATTTTCCAGTTGTCATCTCATTCTGTGATTCAGGAATTATCTTCAATCATCCACTCCCACCTTCCCTGGAGAAAACTCATCTCCTATAATTTATCCTTTTGAAAGCTATTGCATCCTGGTAATCTCAAGCCCAAGCCCATTGCCAAAAATCATATATAGACTTAGAGAAACACCTTATGGATGAAGTGCGTATTAGCAATGTTGATGTTTACACAGTAAAAACCTAAGAAAACCTAAATCTAGAATATGGCTTCATTACAATCTGGCACTTTAATTGACGGCAACAGCAATCAACACAGACACTGAGGGCAGAGGAAAATCTTGGACAGTCACCAAGGGAATTCATGGGAGACAGCAGTTCTCAAACTGCGGCATGCGTGAGAAAGTTGCAAAGAAACTTCAGGGTCTCACGCCACCTCTGAGCAGTGGGTTTACGATGGGGTCTGGCCAGGTGATTCTGATGCCTGTGGTCATCCTTTCCCATTTAGAGGAATGGTATACAGACAGAAGATACAGAAGGATCAGAATGTAGAGAACAAAGACATCTGGGGAATTTGGCCTTGTTTCCCACTATACTGCCATGGGCCTAGGCTAATAATTGTTGGTTGGATGACTGAAGCCTCCTCACTACATTTGAATCTATGGTTTATTATACTGATTTACCAGATTAGGTAATCTTAAAGTGTGAACTCTGTAAAATGTTTAATATATCAGATATTTTAAAGGACACACTGAAATTAGGCAAAGCTTATGAGAGGAGGGCACAGCCTCAGGCAAAGCTGGGAAGGAGGAAACTAGTGACTTTGTTTCCAATCCATGAATCCAATCCATGAAGCATGCAGTGTGGAAGAGGCAAAGAGAATTAGGAAAGACTGTAGTGATCTGCAAACTCCACTAGGAGGCACTGGTAGACAATCAGTCACGTGGCAACAGTCTTTATTTGGACATACCAGGCCAAAGCCTTAAGAAAGCCTTTCCTTTAGGTTTCCATTCTCTCTACTTCACTGGGAGATGCAATGTGCATGGAATTCATGCCAAAGTGTTTGTAATAACTATTTATGTTAGATATAATTCTCACTGTATTACATAGTTTTGATAAAGATCAATATCTTATTCTTCCCTCTCTCACTTATAAGGTTTATTACACTTAAAGAATAACTATCCTTAGGAAAAACAAAAATGAAGCAACATCCAGTGTCAGTGGATGGCCAATGAATTATCTATTCCACCGTTCAACTTTTCAGAGTCCCTATCACATCCTTTGCCTTCCACCCTGTAACTATGGACAATGCTCCTTGTTTGAGCACAGCTTTCCTTGTGTGTACCAGGTAAGTTTTCTTTGTGTGCTACTCTAAGTGTGGAAAGCTTCCTTCATTGAGAAAGTCTTATTGAAGGAAGCAATGTCAGCTGAACTTGACTGCGTGCTTGCACAGTGGATTTATTTTTAGGTATGAGAACACTGTGGACAGAGACACACAGCAATACTACTGTACTCCCCTCATTAACCCAAAGGTGTTTCTGTATTAACTGGGCCATTCCTATTAGTAAATCTAAATGCTACAATATCCCCTATTTTAAAAAAAGAATTCTGGTCCTCATGTATCCTTCCAGATATAGCTTCATTTATTCCTTTTTATAGCAAAGTTCTTCTAAAGAGCTGCCTATAATTACTGCTATCAGCTTCTCAACTCTTGAATTCACTCTAATCAGGCTTTCATCTCCACCATGCCACTGAAATAGCACTCGTCAAGGTCACCAGTATTTATTTACATTGCCAAATCCCAAGGTTAGCTGTTGGACCACATCACCCCCAACCTCCCAACAGCTCTAGATGTTGGTACGCTCCAGGGCTCACACCTAAGTCATTTCCTTTTCTGTCTACACTTTCCTCCTGTGTGCTCTCATTCAGTTCCATGGCTTCAAATCCTAGCCATATGCTGATGACCCTCAAAGTACATCTTCAGCTGCAATCTCTCCCCTGAGCTCCACCCAAGCACACGTTAGCTTTCTCTTCTACATCTCTACCTGGATATCTAACAACATCTTGAACTTAGGTTCAATGTAGAATTCTTCACCTCATTCATCACCTTACCTACTCCTCTTTCATATTTTTCACCTAAGAGAATGGCACCACAATTTGTCCTTTTGCTCTGGCCAAACAAATTCCAAGGACATGTTTTCTTTCTCCCGTGCACATCAATTCATCTGCAAGTTCCACCATCCTTATGGTTGAAATCAACCTTCTCACTACAGTCCTTGCTAATCACATGGCCTGCTGAGAGCCATAGCCAAGTAGGAATGACGCATGGCAATTTCCTTGTCAGCCTACCCAATGTTGCTTAGAGGGAGGACTCTCTATTGTGGAAATGGGCTTGCCTTGGACCCAGGTCATTTGCAGTGACATTGCATGAATGTTTGAGAAAGGTGACCCTGCTCAAGGACCAGGGTGGATCCAGGTTTAGGGAGGATCCTGCTGGATTAGGGTGGTTCAGGTTTAAGGTGGATCCTGCTGGGAATAGGGTGTATCCTGCTGCCTCAAGCGCCCACTCCTTGAGTTCCTGTTGAGTTCTCCTGGGATTCAGAGGGTATTTGGGATGCGGAGCCTGGTGGAGGTGTGGATTTTCCCCAGAACGTGTGTGTAGAGTGCCGGGGTGAGAGTTCGGGAATAAAGAATTGCTGTTTGAATCTACAAGGCTGTGAGTGGCTCGTGATTTTGCGCCCAGCCAGACTGCGGCAATGGTCAAACTACCATTTTTTCTTAACTGGATGGCTGCAGCAAGCTCATATCTGTTGCTTTCTGGTTTCTCCTGTGCTGACAGTTCTCTGTACCTACCAATATCTGGGCCCTGTCTTCTCCTTTCAATTGCAGTGGATACCTCCCCATACTAACAGTCTTTCAGTTCTTGGAGTGAGCCTCGTTCCCTCTGACCACAGGGTCTTTTCTATATACAATTCCTACACATTCTTCCTTCACTGTTTGCCTGCTACCTCTTCCTTTAGCTTTCAGCTCAAGTTTCACTTCTTCATGAATGTCCCTTCCCTTCCAGTCCAGAACAAAGTTCCTTTCATAAATACACTCAGAGACATATGCTTTTTAGCTTTACAGTGTTTATTTTACACATTGGGCACTGGGGCAGGGGAACCTGCTGCATAGATGGGTCAGTGAATGAATGGATGACCTCCGCTAAGAATCCATGATTTAACAAATTATTTATTTGCTAGATACACCTGTTGGAAACCCAAATTGGTT
Source organism: Ictidomys tridecemlineatus (assembly GCF_052094955.1). Lineage (NCBI taxonomy): Eukaryota > Metazoa > Chordata > Mammalia > Rodentia > Sciuridae > Ictidomys > Ictidomys tridecemlineatus. The sequence continues at coordinate 161,404,464 of NC_135478.1, read as the reverse complement.
CATGTAAGACATGTTTGAGGCCAACCTGCATATAAGACAAAACAAAGTGAGGATCTGAAATTGGATGCGAAGGGTGAGAAAGTTTTTACTGTCCTTAGCAGGCAAGTGTGTTGCAAGATTTATCTCCTTGAAAATATGCATGAAGCTGTGACTTTATTTTTGTACTTCATTTCACAATGTGGACGGGAAGGGGGTGGAGAGACACAGCTCTCAAAGTGTCCTGTATTTTTGGTATTCATGTTCCTTATGTTCCTTCTTTTTCAGATTGAGTGGTTATCCTCAACCAAAACATCTACTAAGAATTTAACAGTGGGCACAAAGTAGCTTTGCAGCATGCAAGAAAGAGAAAATGTCTTGTCCTTATGGAATTTAGACTGGACACACTTCCTGTGCTATACAATTTTAGATATTTAGGTGGAAATAAACAAAAACAATAGAATTCACCAGGTGTTTGGTCTCAGGACTTCACATAAAGCAGGAAACCTATAAGATTTGGGACAACACAGCTGTGGATGAAAATTAAAGGCATTTACTTGAAAACATGGGGAAAAGGGGCCAACACCTGAGGGATGAGTCATTCAGATGAGTTTAAGGAAAGGGCAACTGACTTCCCAGCTAGCTGCTATCGGTTGGCCACATTCTAAGCACACAAATGGGTTAATAAAATCGGAAGTTTGCATTTGAATGTCTCTCTCAGAAGCACTGATCAAATGTTTGTCTAAGAAAGTTAATTCTGTGGGAAAAAAAGGTAGTCAGCTTCAAAGATGTAGATCTAGTTCCTGCAACTTGCTTCTACTCAGTTTAGCAAAGAGGAATTTGTTTCCTTTCCAGCATATGCTCTTTAACATATTTAAAATATTTTAGCATATTTCAGAAATATGTATTTTCTATCAATATTATGTATAGGTTAATAGTTTTCACAAAAAAGACATATTTGAGGGCTTATTTCTGCACTATATTGCATTTACAGAGCAAGGCTAAGTCTTACATAGTTTCATAATTTGAATGGGGAATGGTTTGTACAGTTAAATGAGGAGAGCAGATTCTGGTAGAAGAGTACATGGTTTGTTCTACCTTGGCAGGTGCCTAATTCACGGAGTCCTTTCATGGCCAGCAATCTGCCCTCAGCATTCACTTAGTGGCAACATAATGGAACTGTTGCACTGAGCCAAGGCTTTTTGTCTTTTTTTTTTTTTTTTTTTAGCAAAAGCAAAAGACTTTTGGGGTTTGTTATGGGGAAAGTTCTTGTTGCACATCTTTATAAACTGAGTAGGGATTTTTAGGTGGGGCAGACAGAGACAGTATTTAATATCAAAAAGTCATATTCTTGTCATGATTTTCAGCAAGCTCAAGTAAAGCCTGTGTACCTAAGGAAGAAAATGTTAAATGTACTTTCACTTTGAATTTCTGCTACTGGAAATTCTAATTTAAACCAAAACGTTCTTTGGCACATGGAGCAGAACAACCAAATGCTGATTTTATGTGATGGTGACACTGGCTACCTGAATCACTTCCCATCTGCTTCCCTGGATCACTTCATAGTCCTCTACAAGTTCCAGAATGTTTGATCTTTATTAGCAAGTCCAGATGTATGAGCAAAAGCTCCAACTTCAATCTGTAGCATCCAGACATTCAGAGGAATTGATATTGATTCTACTCACAGATATCAAAACTAAAATAAATGCTAAATTCTGAGGAGAGCTGTTTCACTACTCTCAATTAGTCTTCAAAATGGAAAAGCTGCTTTACTTATGTAAAATATAATATGCCATATTATACTATTTGTTACTTCACAAAGTTTTTAACACATCATGTTAACACCTCCAAATCTATAAATGTGTACTGCAGCAGAAGCCATATGAAGCATATCTAATCAAAACTGAACCCTGTGTTCTGGGGCTCTCAGCACCATTGTACCTGGGCATCTGGGGAAGACATATGGTGACCTTGGCCTATGGATAGATGTGTTGAGAATCCAACCTTCATCCTGAGGATGAGGGAGTTGGCATTTGGAAAAGAGGAAAAAGGAGAAGCAGGCAAGCCTGGGCTTGGAAAGTAGGAATGTTAATGAAATAGAGTAAATAATGAGTTTGGAAGTGAAGACCAGGTTAGTTTTCTTTCTCCTGAGACTAGGAAGACAGGAAGCTGAGATAGCATATGAACTCATGACACTGTGTTCTATGGAAACGGTGCCTAACATTTTCTCACTGTACCCTAATCTCCTGTTCTAGCTCCTATTCGTTCAAATAATGACCTCAGATCATTTTATGCTTTTGCTGGATATACCTTGTATCAGGTAATTTTATCAACTCTTAGGGACTCAAATATTAACTTTACACTGATAATTTCCCAAATGTCTGTAACTAGTTCTGAACTTTCCTCAGAGCACTATTTTCAGTTCCTTAATGGCCACATTGCTTGGATAAATAAAATGAATTCCAATCTTCATATGTCTAAAGTAAGGATCATGTCTCATTTCTGGAGATCAGCAGATAGTAGATGCTTAATGTATTTTGTTGGGGGTAAAAAGAACTAAGAAGGATGAGAAATGACTCAAATGTCCAGCAATAGGGAACTAGCTAAATAAACTATGGTATATCCATTCAATTGGATATTATTCAGTCAGAAATGAAAAAAAAACATAAAAGAATGAGAGGCTTTTTTATCTCCTGCGATTTATAAGTATAAGAGCAAGTCCAGAGCAATATAATGCTGTCTGCTTGACTATGTATAAAGGAACTGTGGAAAAACTTTAAGAAACAGATAAGAATGCTTGCTACAGGCAGGCTGTTCTAGGGGGTAGAAAAGATCCAGTAGGTAAGGAATGGGATTTCTCAATGCATACTCTGTAATATTATTTGATTTTTGAATGATATTAATACATTCAAAACAAAATAATAACTCAAGAAAAATTGTAATAATAATAAAAAAGAACCCTAGGATTTAGAGAATTAAAACTGGAAATAAAATAAAAAGGCCATTCTTTACTCTCCTTTTCCTCTATACATTGACCCCCAATTATCATGAACTAAAATGTCTTACTTGTTAGCAACCAAGCGCATGACAGTCCAGTCCTTTGGAAACATCTCTGGGCGTATCAATATTCGGAACACAGTAAATATCTGCAGCAGGAAATCCTTGGATAAGGAGAAAATACAACATTTTACTGATTGAGCATAACTGTCAATACACACAGAGAGACAGACAATACTGCTGTTATCATTTCTAAAGCAATGACAGAGAAGAAGGGCACCTTTCTTTCATAATATACTCAGGAGCAGGAATATCACTTTCCCACTTTCAGCACCCAAAGCCATGGGCCTGCCACTCTGCCCAAACACTGTCTTCTGTTTTTCTGCTTGGGCACAGTAGAAATGACTTTTCATTTGTCTTTACAAGCTCTAAAACTCTAGGTTCTAGAAACTACTTGGAAAATTAGCAGGCAAATATATTCTGTTTCTTCTATTATAGCATCTTAAACATCAGAACTTTTCAACCCAAGGAACAGTAAGCTGTACCGGTTCAGTTAAGTAAGCACTGAAATTTAAAGTTATGTTCATCAAAAAGCCTCTTATACAAAAACCTATTTTTTTAGACAGTGTTCTCAAGATGCAGTTTTAAGAGAATGTGTGCAGGTTATAGAGTCTGAGTGAATTTTCCTGAGTGTGCTATGCAGATTAAATTCAAATAAAACATGTGCTAAGTTAAGCCCAGTGACTGGATGAATTTGGACATTGTCCTCATAGAGACCCCAAGCCATAGAGTAGTGGCATTACTGGCATCTTACTCTGAATCTGACCACCTGACACTGCCCCTCCCCATTTCTTCTTTCTCTTTTTATTTATTTAAAATTTTTCTGTTTAAATTGACAGACAATATTGTATATTTTCATCATGTACATGATGCAGATGGTTAAATCTAGCTAATTAAAAATGGATGACCTCAGGTAGTATCATTTTTGTGGTGAGAACACATAACACTCTTGACAAGAAGCTATCCTTAGATGTGGACACGTCACTCCTTTAAACATTGCAAAAGTGGGGGCCCCAAATGCTTCAGCACATGAAACTTCCAAGGGGAACAGGGAAGTAACGCGGTGTAGGGAGTGAAATGGAGCCCTCCATACTCAAAGAGGAGCTGGCTCAGCTAGCTTTGATTTAGATTTGTTAACCAGAAAACATAAAAGATTTTTTTTGTAACCTTAAGTGATTTTAGAAAAATATATTCCTCTAACAATCTAATTGAAGGCAACAGCATGGTGTTGCTTACCAAACAAAAAGTGACTCAAAACAGAAGATTTTTATTTATCAAACCAACAACACATTATGTTAAATATATAAGCTGCTTAGATATCAGATTACAATTGTCACTCAAATCAACAGAAGATAGAAAGAATCTAAAAACTGAGAACCATGTGTTAGCTTTTCTTTTTTTTCCTCCACATTCTAACAGCTTCGATCAAGCCCATAAATATTGTGACAAGAATTTATTTTAGCTTCTTTGGCATCAACACACATATGTTGATATGTAGTATGCGCCATGTGGAAACATTCCCACTAGGTCATCTGCTTTTAAATGGCCACACAGATCCTGCCCATGTCTCAAAAATGAATGGAAGCAGTGCTTCCAAAACATGTTTCACTGCAGGTCAGATAATTTTGTGGGCTGGGGGAAAATCTTAGTGGGTGAGTGAGTGCTTAGCATGCACAAGGCCTAGGTTTCATACTTAGTGTCCCCCCAGATTTTTTGGAGGGGAAACACTTCACATTCTAGCCTTCCCTTGAGATAGTAGATTATTAGCATAATATAATTATGAACGACCCTTCTAAAAGCATTTCTCAAAGTTGTTCTAATGGTTTTTCAGTTGCTTCTTTTTGAGTTTCTCAGACATCAATACATATAATCACTCCAAAAAAATGAGTTTGCATTTGTCTTTCAAAGGTTTCCTATTTTGTTGTTTGTTTAAACAGATATTAAAGAAGAGTGAATGTAGGGAATCATTTGTTTTTCCTAGTCTACAATTAGGAGTTCAAATAAATTCTAAAATATAGAAGTTTCATCCTCTCACCTCACAACTTAACAGCACTGGACTCTGGCAGCACCCTTGGTTGTGATGGTTGTATGTGTGTGTGGTTGTTGTGTGTGTGTGTGTGTGTGTGTGTGTGTGTGTGTGTGTGTGCATGAGCTACTGTGATGTCAGTAGCAAAGTCGGGTATAAGGGTTGGCTAAAGGAGATAAGACACTTATCCTACAGGCTAGCAACCTCAGTTGTTCTTGCGTAGGGCTGGGGACAAAGGAAAGGCTATTCCTGACACAGGAGGTGGGAACAGACAACTTGTTTCCGTGCCATCCCATTTTAATATTCCCATTTACCTCTCAGAATAAAAGACAGCATGCGACATCATACCCATGCCTATATATTGACATAAATCTTTATTTCTCCTAAGAAAACTTTTCAGTGTCTTGAGTAGCTTTCTAAGGTACCCACTTAAATGTTATTTACATTTATGGAACCAAAAACAACCATTAGAAGAAGAAGGGGCGAGAAAACATTAAACTGAGAATCAAAAAAATCTAGATTTGAATTCTAGCTTAACTCCTGTGGCAATTTTTTTTTTAATAACTGAGCTTTCATTCTTGGAAAATGTGAGGGCTTTAGGGTTAGTATGATTACCTATCTATTCCTACCTATTCATACAGTACCGTCTAATTTTTCTTATTTCTCAACTGTAGGCTAATGTTTTGTCTGACCTCACTGAGATGACACAAACACTGCCCATTGTGGTACTCACATACAATTTAGTCCAGAGAGGGTTTGTCAACTCCCAAGCAACAGATTTCATTTCATAATAAGTTCCAAAATTTTAAAGCACTGAGACCTGAATGCTAGATTCCACAGCACCTCCTTCTTCCTGTCCCCAGTACAGTGCTATTTCCTTTCTGTCCTCTTAAGTACTTTCCAGCTCCAGTCATTTCACTAAATATGTGGTTTTGCATAGACAGACACAATTATTTTGTTCATCTGACTAAGCTACAGATTCTTTTTATAGATTAATAAAAAGAACACTTCCATGTCTATAATATTCCAATTTGGACAGCACACAGAAATGTGTTTCATATGTCACCATTTAAAAATTGGCAGATCTGGAGCAGCTTCTTTTTTCCTGCTTATTTATTTTACATAGCACAACATGGCAATTTAATTATATTATTGTCATTCTTTAAATCAGGGTTCAAAAGGAAAAAAAGAAAAACTTTGGAGAATTACTTTTTTGGTAACAGAAGAGATTCAAAGAAGACAGTTTATATTAAAATATTCCCAAACAACACAAAGGTCTGTGTTGAAATAAAAACGAAAGCAGTAGTTGTTGCTATGATTTTAGGAATGATCACTGACATTTATTCATTTATAAATCCTGGGTGCTTTATTATGTGCCTGGCACCATGTTAGATGCTGGGGACACTTGGTTAAAGTGTGATATACTATTTTATTTATTCATACATCAAGTATTTATGGAGTGCCTGTGACATGCCACACCACACACCACAGCAACTAAATGCTTTCTTTGCTTTGTGGCGTTCACATTTGGTGGGAGAGATGAATGTTAATCTAATAAACACACATATGTGTGCATGCTCCATGAAAGAGGGTACATCCGAGGGCCAGATATTCCATGCAATAGGAGAATGCAAGAGAAGGGATAGTAAATGGGTTTGAAGCCGGGTGCAGTGGCATACACCTGTAATCCCAATGGCTCAGGAAGCTGAGGCAGGAGGATCATGAGTTCAAAGCCAGCCTCAGCAATGTGGAGGTGCTTAGCAACTCAGTGAGACCCTGTCTTTAAATAAAATACAGTGGACAAGCACCCCTGAGTTAAATCCCTCTGTAACACCCCCCCAAAAAAGAAATGGGGTTGAGAGATAAATAAAGCAGGATAAAGAGAGGACAAATAAATAAAAGACAAGTAAACAGGGAGAGATGAAAGATAAAATAAAATTTCATAACTTTTCTATGGTAAGGAGTTTGGAATTTGCTCTAAGGGCAATGTGGAGACATTGAAGGTTTTTATGCAAAAATGTAGAGGGTAAACTTTTGTGTTTTAGAAAGATTTTATGACTGTATACATGACATTAATAATATTAACAATAGCACAAGACAGAAATTAGGACCATGAAACCAAAGAGGCAAGACACAGAGAAGACATGAGTTAAAACATCCAGAAAATAAAACACCAGTAGGCAGGCAGACAGATAAAGAACAATGAATAGGACAGACCTTTCTAGAAACACTGTTCCTTCACTTATGATTTAGACCATCATTAGGTATTATTTTTAAAATTCATCATAAATTTACAATGTGTAATATCCTTGACATGGGGTTTGAATTCAATTAAAGGGTGCTAATAATCCTTATCACATTAAAATTTACATCCTTAAAGTGGAATCTCTAAGTATATTATGCAAAATAACTCCCCAAATGTCTTTAATCTTTGAGAATGACATAACTATTTCTCTGTAATCAATATATTCAAATAAAGACAATAAGTCAAAATAATTACATGGAAAAAGATGGCTTATCGAAGCAGGCAGAAATCTATTCAGAGGGCTCAATCATTCAACAAAGATTTAAAGTTCCAGACTCTGTGCTTAAGACACAAAAACATGGTCCCTGCTCTTAAGGAACCCACAGTCACTGAAAACAAAATAAATGGCAAATAATCAGGATGCTGTTAAGTGTTAAGAGAGGGGTGGACTACAGTCTCTGGAGGCTTCATCATGAAAGTAAAATCTGAACTGGATTTTGTAGCATGAGTGGAAATCAGGGAAGAGATGGATAGGATATACATTTCATAAACGAAATAGTAGGGGAATAGGCATTTCATATGTAAAGAACAAAAGGAATCAGAGGTATCGGGAATTATAAACATGCTTTGTTAGGAATATATAAGTAGTTTTAAGTGGCTGGAGTAGAAGTTCTTTGAAAGGAAATAGAGGATAATATGTTGGAAGGTAGATTCAAGATAGAGACAATGTGATAAGGAGACTTTGTTCTCTAGGTAACAGGAAATGCTCAGTTTTAAGGCTGGATCAAAGTTTGATCAGATACATTTTTTTTTTAAAGCTAGTGGGCCAGCGAGCTTTAGGATGGCAAAGGAATGTTATAATAGTGCTGTACTTTTTATAATCTCATGCTTACACCAAGATTCCCATGGTTCTACGTGAAAAGTCATAATCAACAAAAGAAGAGGAGTGAAACTGCTGTATATACATGAAATACCAAAAATTTGGACAAAACTTTAGTCCTCAGCATGAGGGGGGTGAATAATAAGATATTACTGACTACAGGAAGAGGAAAAAAATACTTAATTGCTAACCCAGTCTTTGCTTTTTGTTCGTGTTAGAATTATGTAATATACAGAAGGAAAAAAATTAAACAATTCAGAGTGCCAGCCCTCAGGTCTTCTCCCACGCACCTGCATTCTGACTGTGTGACTCACACCACTCACGCACAGGTACCTGAGGGCCAAGAAGAAGCAGTGGCCTATGCCAAAACCCAGAAATCACGTAAATAGTAACCCTATGGGCTTCCAGGTTCTTTAAGCATGAATGGAGTTAAAGCACTATTAGTCTTAGTAGATACTAGAGAACTACACACTTTCAAAATTCATTGATTTAGAGAATTTTTGGGAAATGCTAAGACAAATCTTTCTTTGAAATGATAAGAAAAAAGTAAAAAAAGCAGTGATGCTAGGAATAAAAACCAAAAATATTCATTTGAAAATTTTAATATGTAATTTGTAAGAATCAATTAAAATTTAAAATATGTATATACTATGACCCAATAATTCTACTTCCAGGAATTAATACTACAGTAATAACGATATAGGCCCATAGAGATGTGTGTATATATGTGTGTGTGTGTGTGTGTGTGTGTGTGTATTTACTGCAAGATCCTCTCTGGTTGCAAATATCAGAAACATTTTAAATGTTCATCACAAGAATGATTAAGTTGTCGGCTGGGTTGTGTCTCAGTGGTAGAGCACTTGCCTAGGGTTCGATCCTTGGCACCACATAAAAATAAGTAAAAAAAAGTTATTCTGTACATCTATAACTGGAAAAAATGGCTAAATTGTGTAGAATCTAAATAATGAGGTTCAGAAGAATGACATACTGGGATACATACTATCCATGAGATAATGCTGTGCCAGAAAAAAAAAAAAAGGACAGCACAAGAAGAATGAAATGATCTCACTTTTTAAAAACGTATGGACACAGCGTAGAACGTAGTCTAGGAGGATACACATCATCTATGGCTAGCTCTGGGAATTAGGGAACATTTTGCAGGAAGAAAGAGGACAAGGTGTGGTTTGAGTATGTCCCCCAGAAGTTCATTTGTTGGAACCTTAATCCTAGTGGGAGGTGTATGGGTCAGAGGCAGGGCCCTCATGAATGGATGAATGCCTTTCTCTCATGACTGAGTTCTTGCTCATGCATGACTGGCTGAATTCTAAGAACAAGTTGTTATAAGTCAAGTCCATCCCTTGTGTTCTTTCTTCTTTGCAAATATTCACTTGCCTGTCTGCTTTCCACCATGAGTTGAGGTAGAATGAGACCCTTGAGAGAAGCCAAGCAGATGCCGGCACCATGCCCTTGGACTTTCCAGCCCTAAGAACTGTGAATGTAAGATACATGTCTTTTCTCTAAAAATTCTCCAGTGTCAGGCATTCTATTATAGCAATAGAAAATGAACTAGGACAGGACATATACTGTGATTTTCACTTTTTGAAAAACAGTATAGAGTTATGTGGGATTTTTAGTGTCTAATCCCAATATCAGTTACACTTTTCACTAACTAGTACTTTATTAATTCGTATCTTAACTTATTGATAGTTTCTTTATTCATTTAATTTCTAACCTATATGTAGACACAAACTTGCCTCCACCCCCCAAAAAACCCTCCCCCTCTCATTTTGGTCTTTTTACTTCCACTCTATGACTAGAATTATTAATCTTAAAAAATCGACAAATAAAATTTTGTGCATTTTGATAGCAAAGATTTTGGTTTAGAAAAGTGCAGTAAAGCTCAGGGAAGAGCTGAGTTCAGCTGCCTAAGCAAAGAGGTTGTAAGTTACTAGAATTCCCATCTCTCTCAATGACTTGGGAATAAGAATAACTGCATCAATCCATCTTCCAATGCGGGGGGAACGAAATGTGATACTACAACTAAACACTTGCAGACAGTGTTTAGCAGCATGTCTGGCTGATGATTGTGGGGGTGGGGTGGAGAGGTGTTCTTTAACTGTTAGTCATTATTCTTGTTGTTTAAACATAGCACGTTCGTTTGTATTGACTTAGATAACCTTTATAGCAGATTGCTTAATTAGCCTTAATATTACTTATATGTAACCAACAATACTCAAGAAGTGTTTGCTGAATCAAGTAATTGGCATCTGTAATACAGTAAGGGGGACTGGCCAGGGGCGCAGTGATGCACACCTGCAATCCCAACTATTCGGGAGGCTGAGGCAGGCAGATTGAAGTTCAAGGTCAGCCTGGGCAAATTAGTGAGATCTTGTTTCAAAATAAATAAAAAGGTCTTAGGATGTAACTCAGTGGTATAGTGTTCCTGGGTTCAGTACCCAGTACTACAAAAAGAGCAATATCAACAAAGTTAGGGACTCCCTCATGGGGTTCCTTTGAGAAGTAAATGAGTAAATATTAATCAACTGCTTAGAACAGTGCCTGGTATACATTAAATTCTATGCAAAATGTTACTATTCCTTAGTTCCTCTACTGCAACATAAAAATTTTAAAAAGAGTATAAAATTTTTTGGTTTTCAGGAGACTGGGGTTATGGTTCAGTAGTAGAGTGCTTGTTGGCATGTGTGAGTCCCTGGGTTTGATACTCAGTACCACATATAAACAAACAAAGTAAAAAAACCATTGGCATCTAAAAAATATTTAAAAATTTTTCTTGGTTTTCTAAACCATTCAGCTATATAATCTGACTTGAACTATTTGTAATCTTTATTTATTCTTCCTCTTGAGTGAACATTTTGTTATTGAAGATCCTGATGGAGGTGTTATACTATAAAATACAATAAATGCATTATCTTATCTTTCTGAAGTTGCAAAAATTCTGGTTTCCAAAATGCATTTGGTACTAAACTTTAGGTAGGGAATTATGGATTAATGTTATTATCTTTAAAACAATGTAATATAGCTTTGAGAAATATAATAGCTAAGGCTATTCAGCTTTGCAGAAAACTGAGAACAGAAAAAAACTTATTAAAAGGTGGTGTCTTTTAATATGTGGATTAAAATCTGATGACTCATTAGCCTTTAGCAAAGTAAATAAATGACCTCGAGCTGGCATTTACTCCAGTTATCTCCTTTCTAGTCCCATACAGGTAAAGGACTAATTCTTTCCCCTCCTGCTGCCTTGTCAAGGACCTCCCCTTTGTGAGAGGTGTGGCAGCCCTCTCTCCTTTACGTTTAGCTTCTCCCTCTCCAATGGCTCTAATCATTGATATTTAATCATGTTTAAGTCTCCTCCACTATCCATACTGCTCTAACACCCAAAGTTATACATAAAGAGTCCCTTTAACATATTCTTCTTGGAATATTACACACTTCTGTTCCTTTATATCTTTTTCTTTTTTTTTTTATTCCTCAATTGCATGGTAGCATGGCTTCACCACTGAAATTGCTCATCAGCTTTCCCAATAATATTAATGATGTTACTTAACCTCTTTGAAGGAACAGGTACTAGTCACCACTCCCTTATCTTTAATGCTTAGGATTCCACGTAAGTCCTTCTGAGTCTAGTTTCCTTGGATGTCTCATGATGTCAATTACTATTCACAGGCTGACAGTTGCCCAATCTGCCTCTGCATCCCACCTCTCTCCTGAACTTCAGACACTGTCTACTAAACACCTCCAGCTGGATGTCCCTCAGGTGACCAAACTCAGACAACTCAGAATTTACCTTTGCTCCCACACCTCAACATCTACTCCTTCTATGTCCCCCAATCAATGAATGGACCAACATTTAGACTATTGTTAAAGAGTCTTGGAGTTATCTTCAGCTCCTTCATTTCTTTCACCTTTTAAAATATAGTTAGTTATCAAGTCCTGCCAATTCAACTTCCTGAATGTCTCCAGAATTTACTACCATGAGGTTCTTTATTTCAGGCCACAGTCTCTTCTAGCTGAAATTACTACACCAAATTACTAGCTTAGATTACTACATCTTTATAGGGTTCTGCCTCCTATTTTCATCTTAGTTAATCCACTTCCAGACAGATACTTCTACTAGACAAATGTGGTCATGTCTTTCCCTTATTAAAACCCTCAACAGCTACCAAATATCCTCAAAATAAAGTCGACATCCATTAACAAAGACTTATGTCTTAACAATTCTCTTTCTCAAACTCTATATTCTATTGAACAATCAATAAGCCAATTTCCCTCCTTCCCTTGCTCACTGTCTCCCTCACTTCCTCTAAGGATTGAAGGAAAGGCCACATGTGTGCTAGGCAAGTGCTTTAAAACTGAGATACATCCCTGGTCCTTTTTAAACTTTATGATTTTGACACAGGTTCTCACTAAGGTGGCCAGGTTGACCTAAAATTTGAGATTCTCTTGCATCAGCCTCCTGAGTAGCTGGGATTACAGGCATAGGTCACCATACCTGGCTTCAACAAATATTTCTTCAATATTTATATGTGTTAGGCTTCAACAAATATTTCTTCAATATTTATATGTGTTAGGCTTCAACAAATATTTCTTCAATATTTATATGTGTTGAGGAATGAATCAGACAAAGCTTCAGATATAAGCTTCTTATAACCTAGTAGCTGGGTGGGTTGGAAAAATACATAAAATCATAAACAAAAATATTCAAGATTATAAGAAGTGTCAGAGCACTGAGGTGACATTTTATTTATTTATTTATTTTGCAGTGTTGGAGAGCCTACTCAGGGCCTTGTGTATGCTAGGCAAACACTCTACCACTGAACTACATCTTCAGCCCAAGGTGATAATTGATAGCACACGCCTACTAATCTCTAGGTTCTCAATTGAGACATTCCTTGGGAAATTTTCCTGCTGCCTCGAGTCTATTGGCAGCAACTCCCAGATGCTCCAGAACACCATGTCCTTGCCTTATCCATCACCTGTAGGGTATCCATGTCCACTATTATCTGATTCCCTCAACTGGAAGATATCTTGTGCTGGATTACAACCCCAGTGCCTGCTCAGTGCTTTCCATGCCTAGGATTCTCAGCCTGTATTTCCTGAATGACAGACTAAGTATTTAGTATCATTAAATAACTCTGTTGTCTGAAGACCAGCTAATTTTGAAGAGGGAAATACATGTCTTTTGAAAAAGTATGCTGGCCGACTGAAATAAAGCCCACATATAACACTTCACTGATTATTTCCATTTGCTTTATTATCAGTGAGAACACTAGAGCATAAAACTCAATACCTTGATTAAATTAATCATATCTTTCAATCCATGCTTCTTGGCTATTTTTAATTCCCAGGCTCTTTAAAAATATGTAGTCTTTTTATGAGAAATTTTGAAATATGAAGTCACAGACATCTTACGTTAAATCTAATTATTCTTCAACTGTATTAAATAGTCTCTGATGAAAGTTAACTTCATGATTACCTTCCTTTTGATGTACCCACGGTGGTGTAAGTTCTAAGACCTTTTATCTATTTTTAATTCTAAACTCAAGACTGAGTGAAAAAATGAAAAACACCATGGCATATGACAATCAGGTGATGCTGTGTAGACTGTATCTGCAAAAAACAATTGTTTTGCATGACTTGGCTTATGAACTATCAATTGCTCCAAGGTAAGAGAAAGAGTCTTCTGACATCACGCAGTATCTTCTAGGCACTTAAAAGTTAATAAGTAGAAAGGGAAAGTACTAGGGAATGATATGGATTAAAGTATGTTATGTGTGTGTACAAATATGGCATGATGAATTCCACTCTTATGTATAAATATAATTCACTAATAAAAAAGTCAGTAAGTGACCCCTTTACACTATCCAAATAACTACCAATATTTCTCTAAGGCACTGTGATAGACCTCCCATCAATCAAACATTATAGAGTAATTGCATTGACCTATAATTCTCCATCAACCAGCATTTAAGCAATTCTTTCATATGTAAGTATGAAAACTTACATATGCAGGTATCTGGAAAACTAAAGAGATGAAAGAGAAATAAAAGCAAATAAGGGCAGATGACAGGTCATTCCTCTGACTACAATCAACTTCTAAGATTTTAGTGATATCATAAAGGAAGCATTATTGTTCCTCCAATACTAGATGTTTTTTGGCATACATTAGATTTTTATAACTTGGCATTGCTACTTTCTATTTAATGTCAGCCTGTCAGACTAGCATAGCATTTTGATTAGATTAAAGCTGATAAAGTATATCAAATAGAACTCTCCTTCTCTAGTCAGAAAGTTGCAACTAAAACTTCTCAATATGGTTCTATAGGGATGAAATCAGTTGCTGTGTTTATATAATCTCCTTTATTTTCTATTTATTTATTCATTTATATATATTTTATTCTAATTTGTTATATATGACAGCAGAATGCATCATAATTTATATTACACATATAGAGCACAATTTTTCATCTCTAGTTGTATACAAAGCATATTTACACCATTTGTGGCTTCATATATGTACTGAGGATAATGATGTCCATCTCATTTCACAAACGTTTTTACCCCCACGTCCCCTCCCTTCCCTTCCTATCTCTTTGCCCTTTCTAGAGTTGGATAAAGAAATGTGGTATACATACACAATGGAATATTACTCAGTTATAAAAGAGAATAAAATCATGGCATTTACAGGTAAATGGATAGAGTTGGAGAATATAATGCTAAGTGAATTTAGCGAATCCCCAAAAAACAAATGCTGAATGTTTTCTCTGATATAAGGAGGCTGATTCATAGTGGGATTGGAAGGGGAAGCATGGGAGGATTAGATGATATTCCCTATTTTCTACAAAGGTGATATTTTAGGTACACTTAACTAGAATTAGTCTATTTGCTTTGTCTTCTTAGATCTGTTATTTTATTTCTAGTTTACTGAACTTGGAAGAAAGGTGTTTCAAATACTATGTCCTCCAAAAATCAGGGTTCATTACTTTGCTTGAGTAATACAAATCTTACAGTGCCAATGTAGCCAAGTGGATTTGTGAACAAGGCCAAGAAAAAAAAACCAGTTTAGAATTTAATGGAAAGAGGTAAAGCAATTGTCAAGAAGCTATCTGAAGAGTGATAAGACCATGAAAAACTAAAAATATACATAAAAGAAAAAATTTAAAATCACTTACCCTTAATTCTTCTTTTGTATTGAAACTATCAAGAAGTTGTTGATAATGTCTGTCAGTCATTTGTCGTAATAGGGACAGGAGACAGGCAACAAATTCCCCCTATTAAAAAAAAAAAAAGGTATTTTTAAGGAAGGACATAAAAGAACACCAGTGATTTACTCTGAACTTCCCTCAAGGAGAATATTTTTTAAAAATTCATTATGATCCATATTCACTATATGAACTCTTCTTAATGTAAATTTGTACATTGCCTGTAATATCACAGCCAAAATCTCTCCCTGAGGTAATTACCATTTACTTCATACTATGATTGTTTTTGTGTGTGTGTGTTTTTTTTTAACTTGGGCAGAAGTTTTTCACTTCAGGACTAATTCCATGCACTTGAGGGAAAGTTATAAGGCCCATGATGATTTACTGAGCACTTAAAATACCTCCATTCATTATATTATTTGAGACTTACATCAACTGGGGTATAATATTATTTAAAGAAGGCAAACTGCAGATTCAAATGGACTAAAAGACTTGCTCCAAATCACAAAGCTAGAAAGTGGCCAAGTTGGAGTTATCCGCAGATTGTTTTACTCCAAAGCTCTTTAACTAACTTCATGCTCTATTTTTGAATTCACATGACCTCCTCCAACTCATCAGAGTTGGCTTACTGACTGACAGGGTGCAGAGAAAGAAATGCATTGCATAATGATGATTTCAATCTCCCTTTTGAAAACAGTTCTAATAGCCATTCTTTATGCTTGGGTTCCATGTGATTTATTCCTACAAAGTCCAATTCTCAAAAATTAAAAATAAAAATGTATGCAGAGAATCCTTAGATTAGAAAACCTATATAAAGTTGCTATCACTTGCATTTTTAAATGCATTTCTAATTTAACATTCTTTTGTTTTCAGTACAAACATTTTTGCTTAGCAAATCATTCATCTATTTTTAAATAGAGTAATACCATTTAAAACAATATGAACACAGCAGGAAAAGCAATCTGTGGCAGCTAACTGAATATTTACAGAAGTATTGTTTAGTTGGAATTTGTATCTTTTTGAATTTACATGGAAAAGGACTAAAGGCTCACATGTAAAATTGGAGATTAAACGCCCTGAGAAGTAGGATTTTCCAACAGAGTCAGCTGAGCTAGCACAGTCAAATGAATCTTTACCAGCTGCCATCGGAAGCCTGAGGATACAACTTCATGGCCATGGGAAGGTAACCCAGAACTCAAGTTGGTTCTTTGCATGTGGACAGCCATTTGCAATATATAGATATGAAAAAATGGTTTCACTTGTACATTAGTTAGGGTAAATATTTAAGAAACTAATTAGTATGGCCCAATAGAAATATCCTACAAACTCAACATATTATCTTGTTAATAAACCAAGGAACCTTTGATATTTCACATGAGATGAAAAAGTTGAAGAAACAACTTTTGATAATTTAGTGCTTGTGAATGAAGAAACAACCCAAGGCTAGAAAAATAACACTTAGGAAAGAACTGAGTGAACAATACCAAGAGTTCATATAGGACTCGAAATAGAACTAATTGTCTGCAAATTGTGAGATGAAACTTCATTGAATGGACAGTGCAAAAGAAAAGATCATTAAACTTACACATAAGGTCACAGAAATTCTCCAAAGTAAAGCATATACAGAAAAAAAAAAAAAAACCAAAAAGCAACTGGAGAAGCAAAACAAATAAAAAGAAAAAAAAATCCCAGTGAATTATAGAAACAACTTCAAGTAGCAGAATCTATCTATCTATCTATCTATCTATCTATCTATCTATCTATCTATCTATCTATCTATCTATCTATTTATCTATCTATGTAATTTGTGGCCCCAAAGAGGAATAGGGCAGAAAAAAACGATTAATGATGTAAGGGGAAAAAATCCTTTATATTCTTGAAAAACCAGAAACTATGTATTAAAAAAATTTCTACTAACTTCAAGCAAAAGAAATATCAAGGAAATTACACTGAAGTATATCATAATTTAATTGCTTATAGTCAGTGATAAGGAGAAAATTTTAACACCGGTCAGAGAAAAAAGATAAATTTTATACAGAGAAACAAAGATAAGGATGAGAGAAGATTTCTCTTGGGAACAATACAAGCTAAAATACAGTACAGCAACATTTTTAGAGTAATCAATGAGAGAATAACAGCTATCAACCAAGATTTATTATCCATTTCAAAAATGAAGAAAAAATACTTTTCAAACCTACCAAAGCTTATTCATGGTTTCTATTCAGGTTCTAGGTAGTATAATAAATCAAGAAAAAGAAATCAAAGAATACAGGTTTTAAAGAAATTTTTTAAAAACCTGTCTCAATTTACAGACAATATACTTGTATACATAGAAAATGCTATGGAATCTACAAAGAGCTGCTAGAATTTGTTGAGGTTGATGAGGTAGCTGAGTGGTAGAACACTTGCCTAGCATACCTGAGATCACAGGTTCAATCAATAGCCCCCCCCAAAAAAAGAAAAAGAAGAAAAAAGAAGTTTTTAATGTTCCAGGATATAAGTGTGAAAATATCAACTTCACTTCTATATACTAGAAATGAGGAATATAAAATTAAAATTTAAAATAACACCCTTTATAATACCTTTAAAAATATGAAATTAATTAGTGGTCTATATAACACAAGAGGTATAAGCTTTGCATATCGAAGGATATAAAACCCTGATGCAAGAAATTAAAGAACACCTAAATAAAAAGGAGAGAGATCTTATATTCATGGATTGAGAGGGATTCAGTATTATTAAGATATTAATACTTCCCACATTGACATGGGAACAATATAAGCAATTGTATTATTCAATGCAATTCCAATCAATATTTCAGCAGATTTTACTGAGAATAGAAATTGACAAGCTAATTTAAATAGATATATGGAAACGCAAAGGATCTAGAATAATCAAAACAGCTTTGAAAAAGAACAAAGTTGTAGGGTTTATACTATCTGATTTTAAGACTTATTATAAAACATGGTAATCAAGAGAATATATTACAGGTGCTAAATAAATAAATGAAACAATAGTCAAACCTATGAATAACCCAAATGTCTACCAACAAGCAAATAAACAAACACACTGTAGTCTATTCATACAATGGAATACTACTCATCAATAATAAGTAATGACTACTGACACACAAAGCAACAGAGATAAAACTCAAATAATGTCACTGTATGAAATAGGCTAAAACAACACCTTTACCTCCTGTCAAGAAAAAACAACCCCCTGAAACCAACAATAACTATATGTCATATGATTCTAGTTATATTAAAATTCTGGAGAATGGAAACATATGTATAGTGCCAGATAATTTAATATAAAACTCGGGCAAATAGTTGCTGGGGGATGGAACAGGATGGAGGATCGAGACAGAACAAATAGAGAGGGCAAAAGGAAACTTGTGAGCAATGGTCCCATTCATTATCGTGACAACCGTGATGGACCATGGGTATACACATGTCAAAACACACCAAACTGTATATTTTAAACATGTGCAACTTATTATATGACAATTATTAACTCAATAAAAACTTCACTATGATTTATACGGTATAGAAGTTACTATGCTTTGATTGCATTGTTGAGTTTATTCCTTATTAATCTTGTTGGGTGGACAACTTCACTTTAAAGATACAATAAGTATTTGTTCAGGTTCAAAAGTTTACTCCAGCTTTCACAGCAAGCTGGCCTAGCCAAGATGTGAACCAACTATCTGTGGCTCTAGAAGTCAGCCCCCCATGGCTTTCCGTCCAAATTCCCAGACTAATCTGATTTTATAGAGAAAATTTTATAGTGATTTTATAGAGAGCTTGGGGATTTAAATAGAACTAAGTACAACAATCTGTCTGTTGATAACTAATATTGATACTTTTCAATTTATTATGTCTCAATTTAAAAATGCAAATCTAATTGGTAGAAACCCAGTTTTTCATCGTTTCTCTCTATCCTCAACAAACTATCCTTAATATATCTACTACATCCATATTCTTTTTTACTTAACACAACATTCTGTGAATATTGAAATAATCCAAAGCTTGAAAAACTACATATTATTTGTAATAATATCAGTAATAATGAGGAAAAAATTCAAGAGTGAATAGACTTTCATTAGGCCTTTATAATCAATGTACATAGATAAACACCTCTTTGAATTCAGGTTATTAACTATGTATTTGTTATATCTGGCTGAGGCCCACTGCAAATAACTTACCATTCTGAAATATAATCCCTGGCACACTTATGGCACATTATCAACCCCAACATCTATTTATATTTATTCACTTAATCAATTTAGGAACTTGAAGCACATTCAACCCTGGTGAGACGATTAAATGTTTAATATTTTACTGATATATCTTTTGACTACAATGTAATTTTTTTTATTTTTAAGATATTTTAGGAGTGTGTCTATATGAAAACCTTAATTCACAATTTGTTTTAAAAAATATGTAAAAAGTAAAAACAAACAAACAAACAAATAACACCAGTCAAAATTCACTTAGTTTAGTGTGGGGAACTTCTTAACAAATTGCCTTTAAAACTCTGTGGTCTTCAGTGGCTTGTGCCAATTTTATGTACACATGGCGCATAATGGGCATTTCTATAAAAAGCTTCAAGAGTATTGAATGTGTCAAGAAACCTTCCATTAAATATATGCATACTTTTTTCCAGATATTTTAATAGAATTCTCTTGTACCCCTTTCCTTTTATAATCATAAGCATGAAAACTTTAGATAAGCATACAGAGTACCTGTCTGAGATGTGGTCTATGCTGAGCTGAGTCACCCGCACTTGGAAGTGGTACTTAACAGAATTATGTGCAAAGAAGCATTTATAAACTGTAAGGAACTCTGGAGTCCAATTAGTTGAGGGTGTGAGGCAAATGGCCGTTATGCTACTTTATAAAATCTGCTTCTATGTACAATTAGAGTTTTGAAAGGAACCGATTATAATGTGCTTTTTTTTTTCTTTCTCTAGCCAGAGAGAACATTTTAAAGTTTAAAGAACAGTTGGTAGAAGAACAAAAAGTACAATCCTTTTAAATGGTAAAAATAAGACTACTGTTATTGGGAATTATGATACAACAGAAGCCTGTCCTCATGCTGGGGTTGCTGGGAGGCAGGGTCACAAGCATGGTACTTAACAGAGCATGGAGAAACTCATCATGACATGCTTTTGGGAACTGCTTTTGCCCACAGTGTATCCACCCAGCATGGGTAAAACATGCTCAAAAGACTGAAAGGTGCTCAATATGGAGCTGCCACATAAAGACTCCCAGTTTAGAAAGCCTGTTCCCTTGCAGGAAAATGATAAGGAACTTAGATCTTCTGTGCCCAGAGTGAACTGACTTTGTGAATGATCAGAGCACATATCTCGCCACAGAATTAGTTATAATCACAACAGATTATAGTCTGCATCAATGATAACATTAGTGTGACTCCTAGTGTTTCCACAGTAACTAATGTTTAAAGTTTATTCTGAGACCAGATACCGCTTAAACATGTTTACAGACTTGATGAAATCCTGTCATTAACTTTGGGATAAAGAAAATTATTTTCTCTGTTTTAAAGACAAACAGAGGCTTAGAGACATTCTTTGTAACTCAACCCACTCAGTGAAACAGTAAATCAAACTGGGTCTGCCTGAGTCCTCCAAAAAAAAAAATGTCTTAAAGCATAAAACCAGAATCATAGATGGCAAAGTTGCCAAATAATTTGGATTGTTTCCTAGAAAATTTCATCCCACATTTCTTCAAGAGTTAAGCTTTTCACACAGCAAAGAGCACCCCAGAGTTGTGTGGGAACGACTCTCTTTATGTGATTTTCCTAAAATGGAGTACACAGGATGGTCACTCTGTCTGCTCCACCCCCTACATCACCGGCAAGGCTGACTCACTGCCCTCTTCAAGTCTGTTGCTTCTCACTGGTTACTGCGCTGTGATGGTCTAAAGATCAAGAATACCCTGTAGAGATGAGGTGAGCACTGTAGCTTGTGACCACAGGAACGACTTAACCCTGTCGAGCATGTGCTACAATTCTCTTTGCTGTGCAACGACAATTTCATGTAAGAGCTTTATTTCCAGGAAGCAGTTACATTATTACCATCAAAACTATAATGAAGACTTCCCTTCTTCTGAGGTAAAAGGGTGGTAGGTATACTTCTCGCTACTGTTCCTGCTAAACACAATTAAAAACCTGGATAGTATAATATATAAAACAAACAGAAGAAGATCCAAAAGCTGGAGAAAGTAGACAGTCTAGCCAGAAAACTTGGGACCCAAGGAAGGTCACGGTGCTCTATTCTATTGGCCTTGTTCACCCCAGACTTGATTACAGAAGCAGGCCTTCCTGAAACACCAACAGTTGAGTGGTGGCAGTGGCCGGGGTGGGGGTGGGGGGACCCTAAGAGAAGCCTGCTCTGTAACAAAAGGACCAGAAAAGGGGGACCCTGACAAGATAATAGTTTAAGTAATAACCACTCTATTCCAGCAGAACACTACAAAAATTGATGGCTTTACCCACATTTATACCTTGAAGGCCAGGTGGGGGCCTAGATTCTCACTCTCATGAGTAATAAGAAGCCCCAATATCTCTCCCAGAGCTGTGGCAGACAAAGTCCAACTGGGAGCAGGTACTTTCATCCCCAGTGGGAAGTGTCGTGGAGGTGGGGAGTCTGGACTTCCATCACTGCCTCCCAGGAACAATCCCACTTTTCTCTCCCCATTGGGTGGTGCCAGAGGAAGACTCCTGGAGAGTGAGGACATTCACCCCTGCCCAGGAATAACAGGGGCATTCTCACAATGGTGTCAGTGGATGTGGGAGACCAACCTTACAGGTGACTGAGTCACACTCCCCGGGCGGGGTGCTGAGGCACTAAGTCACAGAAATGTGGCAGAGATTTCCCCACCCTTCTTGGGTTCAAGGGTCAGTGTCTGTGCATGGGTGTGTCTTGCTACTGTCCCATGGGTGAAACTACGCTCACCTGTTCCTTTGTAATATAACCCCTTGCCTTGTTTAGGATAGAATCTTCCATGGAAGTGCCTTGTGTGTGTCCCCTCCTCTTACTGTGCCTTTGGGTGTGCCTACCCAGGTGTCCGTCAACCTGCTGACAGTGGACATCATGAAGATAGACTCAGTCCCCTGAAACCTGACCCCTTGCCTCATTTGAATAGCTTCTCCTCAATAAAAGGGGTCAGCTGTGCTCACTCTCTTTCTGCGGACCCTTAAGGTCAGAGGAGCCGTCACAGCAACCCCTAAGAAAAAGGTATTTGTGTCTCTTGTGTGGTTATTTTGCGCAGCCCAGTTAGTCAGTTCAACTAGAGTGACCCCTGAACCTTTTAGTCTCGAGAACAGAAACCCGGCAAGTAGAGATTATGGGTAGGGCCAGAACTTTCCATAGCTATCCAACAGTAACAATATCCCTCTTCCCTCAGGTGTAGTGGAGGCCAAGTGGGAGATCTGGGCTTCTATCTCCATCTGGCCATAATAAGTTGGCATCCTCTTCTTTCCCAGCTGAGTGATACTGCATAAATCCAGCAAAAACAGAAGGCTTACATAAGATCCAGAACATTATAACACAGAAATGTTCAGATTTCACATGAAAATCATTATACCAAGCGTCAAGAAGAATTCAAACTGAATGAAAAAAAGACTGTCAACAGATGTCAACATTGAGATGATGGTGGTGTTAAAATGGTTCAACACAATTTGCACAAAAATTAACTTAAAATGGTTCATGGCATTAGATGCTAACTATAAAATTATAAAATTTTTAGGAAAAAACTAGGTGGTAAACTTCAGGATACAGAACTAGACTTCTTAGACTTGACACCAAATGCAGGACCCATAAAAGGAAAAATTAATAAACTACACTTCACTAAAACTAAACATATTTGCTTTTGCAAACCCCGATAAGAGAATGAAAAAATAACTACAGAGTGGGAGAAAACATCTACAAACTATGTACTGAAAAATGAACTACATAATATAGAGAGTATATAAAGAACTATCAAAAACTCAACAGTAAAAAGCAATTCCATAAGAAAATGGGAAAATATGAAGAAATATTTTACTGAAGTGGATATATAGATGGCAAATAAGCATATGAAAAGAATATTTGTGTTGTTAGTTATTAGAGAAATGCAAATGAAAACCACAATATCACTCTACATCTATCAGAAAGTACTCCTGCTCCTGAAAAAAAATTAAGTGACAATACCAAATGCTAATGAGGGTGTTAAGAACCTATTCATAAATGGGAATATAAAATGGCATAGCAACTGTGGAAAAAAGTTTGGCAGTTTCTTAAAAAAAAAAAAACAAACAAAACTAAACACCCAGCTACCATATGGGTTAACAGTTACACACCCCTGGGAATTTATACTACAGAAAATAAGACCTATGTTCACATAAAACTTACACAATGCATATAACAGCTTTATGGTAATAGCCAAAATCTGGAAACAACCCTGGTGACCTTTAGTGGGTGAATGGTTAAGCACCATGTTCTATTATACCATGGAATGACACTCAGCAATTAAAAAGCAATTAGTGAGGTTTGGGAATGTAGCTCAATGGCAGAGTGCTTTTCTAGCACATGCAAGGTACTGGGCTTGATCCTCAGCACCACATAAAAATAAATAAAATAAAGGTATGCTGTCCATCTACAACTACCAAAAAAAAAAAAACCCACAAAACACAAAAACAAACAAAGAAACCAGCAACTAGTGATACAGCTACCTGGATGAATCTTCAGAAAATTATGTTGAGTTAAAAAAAAAAAGTCGCAAAGGTTAACATGCTATAAATTTCTGTTTATATAACATTCTTGAAATGACAAAATTACAGAAATAGAGAACAGAGTTGTGTTGCCAGGGGTTAAGGAAGAGGTTGAGGTGAAAAGGAAGTGGGTTTAGCTATAAAATGTCAACACAAGAAATACTCAGGGTGATGGAAATAGTCTGCATCTTAATTGTATTAATTTCAATAGTTTGGTTGTGATGTTATTCTAGATTTCTGTAAGAGGTTACCATTGGGAAAACTAAGTATAAGCCACATGGGATAGCTTTATATTATTTCTTAACTGCATGTGATTGTATACTTATTAAAAAAAGTTTGATCTATAAAAGATGAAAGAAACCCCAAATTGAGAATAAAATCCCCAAACCTTTAAACTCATAATTTAAAACAAAACCCCCAAATCTTTAAACTCCATTGTCAGTAAGCAACAGTAACACGCTGTGAGCATTTATTGTGCACCAGGTAATATGGTAAGTATATGCAACAAACTCTAGAAGTCAGGCCCCATTTTACAGGTAAAATGCCTCAGGCCAATGAGAAACTGTTATTTTATTCTTCTTTTAAAGAAGCAGTGTGGTGAGTATACTAATTAGAAAGTTTTTCATACTACTTCCAACTCTACTTTATTAATAGAAAGAATTTAACTTTACTTCCTCAAAATGGAATTTAGTTTACTCAGGTAAATCTTATGATGGAAGCAAGAAGAAAGCAACACAAGACAGCCATCATGAAACAGCCAACCTTTATGGGAAAACTGCTACAGAATTCTTATTATTTTAAGTAAAAATAAAAATTGTTTGCACCAGGACCTAGGCAAACATTTTTAAGACAGCAGTTCCACAGCACATTATAGGTAAAACTGATGGAAAAGGTTGACACTGTTGTAAATAATTTATACATGAAAACTACAGCATCTAATGCCATTTCTGCAAATGATACCATTTGCTTGAGAGAATATTCTTTTTTTCCCCCCTGACACATCTTATTTTATTCAGATAGCAATCTGATCATATATGGTCCAAGAAAACTCAAACAAAAAATCAAATATAATCAGATGTTAAAGATTGGTCTTCAAATGTTGTAGCCAACTATGCCACGCTTGCCTATGATCTCTCTTATATAAAATAGCATTCACACTTCAGTGGCCACCAAACCATTAAGCACAGCTACCTTAACTGTGAGCTGTTTGAAGCTACCAGTTTGAGCACTCTTGACTATTCTTTTCAGGCTCTGAATAGCTGTAGGGATCTCATCAGGGGTTGGAGGAACAAGCTCAACCTTGGAATGATGCCAAAATATGGCCAGTTGCGGCTTTGAGTAAGCCACAGCAGCATTCACCAGCTCTGGGGCCATTTCCACGAGGTTACACACAAACTGGGCCAGGGTAGAAGGTGTGTTGCCCGGAAAGGCTGGCTGAATGTCTGAGAATATTCTTAATAAAGACTAAAGATAGTTTTTAGTAGTTGAATAGAAATATGTGTGTGCAAGGGCTAAGGATAGCTTAGTGGTACAGAGCTTGCCTGGTATGCATAAGGCTCCTAGCACTGCTGAAAGAGAAAAAAAGTATGTGTATACACACATTTAAATATATGTATATGTGTGTGCACTGGTGTGTGTGTGTGTGTATGTGTATATAAACTGTCAGTTATATTATTTCTTAATAGTTTATATGAATTGCATTATTTACATTAGACTCATAAGATAGTGGAGCTTGAAGGCCCTTTAGAATTTACCAAGTCATATCTTATCATACCATAGCTGAGAGGAACTGAAGTCTAGCAGAGTAAAGACCCTGGCTAGACACAGTGAAAAATCTAGAATTTGACTCCAGGGACCCTGACTTTCATGGCCTTATTTCACTATTTTGGGTTCCTCAGGTAATTTGATAGATGAAAAGAGAATGAAAAGTTACCAAGTTAACTGGGGATATAAAACTGTAGATTAAATTGGGCAAAATGAAAACTAATATCAAAGTTGACTTTCTGAAATTAGAAACTGCTTGTTGTAAGATCTTTTAACCACAAGATTCATACGACAGTTTTCTTATTAAATGAAGGAGAACTCACATACATTTGAAATGCTCACACATACTCTTGCAAGGTTGGATTTTCTGGATTCTTATAGCAACCCACCCTCAAAATGACTGAAGCTTTAAGAAGTCAAATTAGGCCCTGTTCCAAGTGCCATTTGCTTTAATCTTACAGTCACATCCTGGAACTGGAGCCGCATTGTGGAGCCGGATGGCTGGGGTCGGCTGGTGATCTCCAGGATGGTCCTCAGCAGGATGTCCAGCAGGCTGGCCACTATCACATCTATTTCCTCCAACACAGATTTTTCCTAAGGAGAAAAAAATCTTCAGGAAATTGTGGCTTAATAGGTATATTATTCCCTCTTTAATTGCAAAGGGGAAAAAGGTCTATGTCCAAATACAGAATTGAAGACTCAGAGAACTCAAAAGCATGAGAGATCTGGACCTCACATAAGTGAATGACCTTACAGAAAACCAAGGCCCAGAGAAGTTACAGCTTACTCAAGGGTACACCACCTGGCCATGCAATGGATACCTGAAATACGAATGAAAAGTTGGGGTGAGGCCATAGGAAGCACAATAGGCTAATTGAGACTGTCAGCTATGCCCTAACAGGCATGTACCTCAAGCAAATCAGTCTGCCTCTCTAGGCCTGCTTCCTCACTGAAAGTCCCCTCTGGTTCTTAGAGTCTATAATTCCGTGATTCCCAATTGTGCTTACATTTACTCTTCTCAGCACTAGAGCCATACAGGTAATTCTCCAAAACTCTGGTTGATATGCAAATGACTATTCCTATAAAACATGATTTTTAAAAATCCTACATGTAAATATTAGGAAACGGTGATCAGTCTAGACAAACATCCTTAGCTACTATGGAGCTAGGGTCAGCTGTGGCAAGAACTGCTTTCCTGAAGCACAGTTAATACTACCCAAGCCCAAGGATTTGAGAGACAAATTCAAATTGCTCTGCACTGACTGTACATAGTGGATTTAGGCTCTTATTAAACTTGCACAAGACAGAACTCTGTGTACAAAGGCTCCTTACCAAGGAGCTCACTCTAAAGAATACTATTAGGAAGTGTGAGTTCTAAGAGCCTTTTGGCTATGATTTTTATGATGAACTTTCCTACACCTGCAATAAAGCTACCAAGGTTTCCCTCCAGTGAGTAGGTTTCTGCTCTGAAATCCTTATCAGCTAGGTCCAAAACCTGACTTCAACTTCCAAGTCGAAATAAAGAAGGAGAAATAACCTCCACTACTGCTGACATTTATTTTTGGTTTTGTGTAGTGAAAAATCTGGCTTACTTTTTAACTGCAGCAATTATAATTTGGAAAAACATTCCAACTATGTATTGTACAGAAGGAATTTTTTTCTTCTTTTTTGGGTGGTGCTGGGGATTGAACCCAGGGCCTTGTACATGCAAGGCAAGCACTCTACCAACTAAGCTATATCCCAGCCCCAGAGGGAGTTTTAAATCAGAATGTATGGCTTTTCCTTGTTGCCACTGTTCTACCCAGTTTCCGATCACCTCTGGGGCCTGGATCACTGAGGTGGGTGAAAGTGAACTGTTCCTTTCCATGCATGGCCCTCTTCTCACAGTTTTACATGCAGAGTTTCTAGCCTTTTACTCTCAAATACCAACTCTGTTCCTACATGACTGGGGCCCTCGCTCCACTGCTCCCCTAGGGACCCATCCCAGTTCTTCAGAGCTGATCATAACAGTGACAAAAATGGGAAAACTGTAGCATAGAGGTAATAGGCAGGCAGAGAAACAGGCATCTCAGCACTGGCTGCCAAAATTCTGCTTTGTACAACCTGTTACCAATGAGAACAATGCTTAATTAACAGTTGCAGAGTGACAGAACTGGAACAGGACATCCTTCCTATGTGCATTTCACACCAGATCCCTGAGCCATTAACAGAAATACTCTGGGTTTGTCTGATTTATAAGCAAGCATGCTGTTTTTCTTATTTTGTACCACATTCTCTAACCCAATGCACTGTGTCAAGAGTCAAGCACCGTGACAAGAATCCCCAAAGGCATAACAATTTAGATGACTATGTTGGGGGCAAAGAATTGCAAGTTACCCCTAGTCCCCTGGGGTTGTCCTTTGCTTCCACAATTTCCATGGGACCAGACCTAAGAGCCAAAGCCAAGCCCTGAGCATCACGATGTGGCCTTTCACAGAATGGACCCCAAGAACTCCTTTGCAAGTAGTAATTTATTCTTGCCACAGAGTGTTCATCACATCAAGATTAAAGACACATGTGGGAGGCTTTGAACTTTCTAATTTTTCTCACTTGGTATTCAGTTCTTTCTTGAAACCCAAGTTTAAGAACCCAGGTTAGCTGGGGTTACAGCAATCCCACAAGGGTAAAAAAAATTCCTTCCGAGAAAAACCAAAAAACAACAACAACAACAACAACAACAACAAAAACCAACAACAACCCAGTCCAGCTGCAAATGAAAGTGAGTCTCAGAGGGTTCCTCTGTAGCACGGTTTCTTTGAAGATATTTAAAATTTTATTTCCAGAGGCTCTTTGATGGGAACTACATACTATGACCTGTATTTACTTACTGAGCTGTTTTTCTTGATGAGGCAAAATACGTTGCTAAGGATACGCGCACACATGATCAAGTCCTTCTGTTCTTGCAAGTGAATGTGGAGGTGATGTAACACGACAGGCAGGAGAATGTATCGGGAATCTGGGGAGAGCAGAATCATTAGTGTCACATCTGTTAAAGTCCCACGCAAAACGCAGTGAATCCTTATCTACTTTTTAATTCCGTTTTAATTGTTAAATTATTAACACGTGTAGTTATAAGGGCACCAGCTCTACATGATTCACACTGAAAAACAGTAGCTTTATTTCCCCAATACAATTCTGGCACTCAAGAGACCTCTGCCTCGTAGTTGAGACAGGTTTTCTTTTTTTCCACATGTTCATTTTACCCCCCAAATCTCTAAATTGAATGCTTTTCTTGCTCTTTCCTGAAATTTCAGTGAGATGGACAGTCCACTGACTTCTTACTATGGTAGATGATGATTCAGCCTTTTTACTCCCTTCCCTTCTCCACAGCCTTTCAAAATACTAGTTATATCACAATTTCTGGTTAAGTAAACATTATGGTTTTGCTCCCATTCTGATTTCCAATCCTTTATATGTGATTGGATTATTTGGTTTCTATCCCTCTTTGAAAGCTTCTGGAAAATTATCTTTATTCATGAAAATACA
The DNA here is from genome assembly GCF_052094955.1 of Ictidomys tridecemlineatus. Lineage (NCBI taxonomy): Eukaryota > Metazoa > Chordata > Mammalia > Rodentia > Sciuridae > Ictidomys > Ictidomys tridecemlineatus. The sequence continues at coordinate 161,375,000 of NC_135478.1, read as the reverse complement.
ACATTTCATAGTAAGTGTCTTACCTTGGCCCTTTCAATTTATAAACTCATATCCTTCAGTTTGGAAACTTGTCTTATATTATTTCTAGAATTATTTTCTTCCCTCTATTTTTTCTATACTCTGAGACTCCAAATTTATATTTTGAATCTCTATTCTATCTTCTACTTTCCTTGAATATTCTTCCATCTTTTTGTTCAATTTCTTGGGCAACTTCCTTATTTTATCTTCCAACTCTCATTTTTCTTATTTATACTATCATATATTTCATTTCCAAGAGCTTTCTTAATCCCTGGTCCAGTGTAATGGGTTTGTGTGGTCACAGAGGTCCCTGGGCTGGGAAGGGTCCCATATTTGATTTCATGCTAATGCTGGGTTGCTTCCATCTTGAAATTTTTCATAATTTTAAAACCATAGGTTTTGCATTTTCATTATGCAACCATTACTGTTTACTCCCCTGACTCTTTATCAGCTTCCTGTTCATGTTTCATGTATGTGCAGTTCTTCTGGGATATACAATTCCCTTTGGGAATGTCAGAGATAATTTTGGAGTGTTTTGGAGGTCTCCCTGAATTATCTTTTTTCTTTCAAGTTATTGTTTTCTACTTTTTAATTTGTAACCTCTGCCTTCAAATTAAGAGTTGTTTTTTTTTTTTAACCAATATCTGGAAATCTTTCATTGTTCATTTATGTTTACAAGTGAAAAACTAAAAGGCTAACAAAACAAACAGCAAACAAACAAAATTATTTCTTGAGTGCCGAGTTAAGTTTATGGACTGGTGAAGTTTTACTGCTGGATTGAAGTCTTCCAGATGTTGTTCATCTGGGAAATCCCCAAAATTCAGTATCTGATGTTAGGCCAGTCAGTTGCTTTAGAGAGAAATTGGCAGTTCCCTCTCCGGGGAGCAGGAACCTATCTTAAAGTTAGTTTAAAACCCAGAAAGGAAGTAGAGAGTAGAGGTCTGTCTGTTTAAATATAAATCTTTGATTATTTCAAAATTTAGCTGTGCCTGAGGCTCCTAAATCCAGGCCATATCTCATTCACTTTATTTAGAGTGTAAATTTTCAATTTTTAAAATAAAATAATGGTAGTGATTGGTGCAGGAAAAGGTAAAATGGTACCTATTCCTTAAAAAGATTTTTTTTTTTTATTGGTTGTTCAAAACATTACAAAGCTCTTGACATATCATGTTTCATACATTAGATTCAAGTTGGTTATGAACTCCCATTTTTACCCCAAAAACAGATTGCAGAATCACATCTGTTACACATCCACATTTTTACATAATGCCCTATTAGTAACAGTTGTATTCTGCTACCTTTCCTATCCTCTACTATCCCCCCTCCCCTCCCCTCCCATCTTCTCTCTCTACCCCATCTACTGTATTTCATTTCTCTCCTTGTTTTCATATGCCTAGTACTCTTAATCTTCAAAGGTTCCTAACAGTCGCAATTCTTGGTCCTTCCTAAAGCCTGCCTGAATCAGATGTTAAGTGACTTTGAGGGAGGCTACCTCCACTGATAGGTGTCTAAGCCAGGATTCAAACTCTGTCAACTAGCCCCTAGCCCCAAAGCTGGAGTTTCTAGCATTGTACTGCCCTGTCTCCTCCCATCTCCATTCTCTCTTCATCTGTGTATGGGAATGGAAATGAAAACAGAGCCTTGTCCCCCCCCCCTCCTTTTATTTTTAACCTGCTGCTGAGATTGTGGGCATTGGTGACTCAATTTTTTTTTCACCTGTGTTTTTCTGTGTATGATCACAAAAGTGCAATAAGTACTGATTTTGTGGTTGCAAACACATTTTATTGGGCAGGTGAATCCATAATTATGGGATCTCCTGCTCTGGTTTTCTAAAAGATGTTATCTGTATGACAATTCAGATGGACTGCCCTTGGTTTATAGAAATCCATGTGGGTCTTTCAAATAGTTGCATAAATTATAATTTCACTGACTCACTCAAGAATGAATGGGGAGTCTAAGTGACTCCACATTTATTTATTAAACAAATTGCATATGTAGTTAAAAACCTTCCTACAAGGAAAATTCCAAGTCCAGATGGCTTCATTGGTAAATTTTATGAAACATTTATGGAAGAAGTCATACCAAATCTATGCAAATTTTCCCAGAAAACAGAATGCAGACTATAATTCATTTTACTAGGCTAGCACTACCCTGATGCCCAAATCAGCCAAAACCATTACAAAATAAGAAAACTACAGACTGACAATCTTCATGGACATGGACTTAAAAATTCTTACAAAATCTGAGCAAAACAAATATAGTAAATATACTCTACTAGAATATATTCTCAAGAAAGTGCAAAGTTCTTTTAATACTTGAAAATCAATCAATGTGCTTCACCATATTGGTGATAAATAAAGAAAAAACTTTTGACAAAATTTAGTAACAGTCATGACAAAAATCTTCAGGAGGCTAGGAACAGAAGGTTATTTCCTCAAATCGATAAAGGGCACTAATGAAATGTCTACCTTTAGCTATCATAATACTTAGTAGTGAAAAATTGTATAATTTCTCCCTAACAACAAAAAACAAGGGAAGGATACCCAATTTTACCAGTTCACTTCAGCACTGTATGTCTAAGTCTGGCCAATGTCACAAGCTAATTTTAAAAATAGAAAAGAAAGGAAGAAAAATACTTATAGATTAAAAGGAAAAGTAAATTCTCTTTAATCATAAAATACATAATTATCAATATGGTAGAATGCTATGGAATCTAAAAAAAGTTACTGAATTCTTAAGGAAATTTAGTGATGACTCAAAATACAAGTTTAATGTGTATATATCAATTATATTTCCAAATAATGGTAATAATAAGAAATTAAAATTAAATAGCAATATGATATATTTTTGGTACTGGGGATTGAATCCAGGGTGCTTAAACATAGAGCTATATCCCCAGTCCTTTTTATTTTATTTTTTCAATTTGAGAAAGGGTCTACCTAAGATGCTGAGGTTGGCCTGGAACTTGTAATCCTCCTGACTCAGTCTTCAAATTGCTGGGATTACAGGTATGTACCACCATGCCCAGCTAGCAATGCAATTTTTAACAGCATACATGAACTACAAAGAAATAAATTCAACAAAATACATCAGTGTCACTGAACACTTTTTTCTTTAAGAAGTGTCAGGCAGGGCTGGGGATGTGGCTCAAGTGGTAGCGCGCTCGCCTGGCATGCGTGCGGCCCGGGTTCGATCCTCAGCACCACATACCAACAAAGATGTTGTGTCCGCCGAGAACTAAAAAAAATAAATAAATATTAAAAAAAAATTCTCTCTCTATCTCTCTCTCTCTCCTCTCTCACTCTCTCTTTAAAAAAAAAAAAAAGAAGTGTCAGCCAAGTCAATGGAGAAATGGTAAGTTTTCAACAAATGGTACTGGCACAACTGAATACCCAGTTAAAAAGCTGAACCTCTATCCTTACCTCATACTAAATATAAAAATTAAATTGGGATGTATCATGGACCTAAATGTACAGCTAAAAGTATAAATCCCCTAGAACAAAACACAGGATCTATCTCTTAGCTAGGCATAGATTTCTTAAACAGGTATAAAAAGCTACAAACTATCAAAAAAGGGTAAATGATGACTGGAATTCAACAAAATTTAAAATTCTACTTTACTTGCACCATGGACTCTGTTCAAGGTTCCTATCTGATGCCTTCTTTCTATTCATGGACCCTAGAATCAGAATGAGATTTTAATTCTAGCTGTGACAAATATTAATTGTGTGATCTTGGGCCATTCCCTTGACTTCTCTGTGCCTCAATCTTTTCATCTGTAAAATGGGGATAACAATGGTACCTTCTCTTGGGATTGTCTAAAAGATGATATGAGCTAACGGTACTTGGAACATAGTGAGTACTATATAAGTGGTAATTAAGACACACGGACAAACCCACACAAAAACAGTCATCTGATCCATGTTTTTTAGCCCCCCCCCAAAAAAAAATTAGAGAAAAGACAGTGTCTTTAACAATAATGGTGCTGGGAAAATTGGATATCCATATGTAGGAGAACAAAACTAGATCCCTATCTCTCACCCTGCACAAAATTCAACTCTAAGTGGATCAAAGATCTACAAATCAAAGACTAGAAACTTTGCAACTGCCAGAAGAAAATACAAGGTCAATCCTGCAACATATTGGCATAGGCAACAACTTCTTCAATGACCCCTTATGCTCAGTAAATAATACCAAGAATTAATAAATGAGATGGCATCAAATTCAAAAGCTTCTTCACAACACAGGAAACAACCAACAAAGTGAAGAGACTACTTATAGATGGGAGAACATTTTGCCAGCTATTCTTCTGACAGAGGATTAATATTCAGAGTATATAAAAAACTCAAAAACTTAGCATTAAAAATGCAATAACACAATCAATAAAGAGGCAAATAAGCTAATCAGAGATTTCTCAAAAGAAACAAAAATGGTCAACAAATAAACAAAAAAAATGTTCAACATCTTTAGCAATCAGGAAAAGGCAAATAAAAAAATCACAGAGATTTCTTCTCATTTAGAATGACAGTCATTAGGAATACAAATAATAACAAATACTAGCAAGAATGCAGGGAAAAAGGAACCCTTATACACTGTTGATGGGGTTGTAAATTAGTTCAACCCCTATGGTAATCAATACAGAAGGTCCTCAAAAGAGTAGGCATGGAACCACCATATGACCCAGCTATGCAACTCTTTGATGTTTACCCAAAAGAATTAAAGTCATCATACCAGGCTCCTAGAGTGACAAATGCATACCCATGTTTATAACAGCAAAACTCACAATAGCAAAGTTATAGAACCAGCCTAAAAAATATGGTAGACGTACACAATGAAGTTCTATTCGGCTTTTAAAGAAGAATAAAATTATATCATTTTCAGGAAAATACATAGAACTGGTAGGCATTATGTTATGCAAAATAAATCAGATTCAGAAAGTCAAGGGCCATACATTTTTTTTCCTCACATGTAGAAGCTAGAGAAAAAAGGGGGAAAAAAGGATTTCCTGAAAATAGAAGGGAGACCATTATAGTAGAAGAAAGGGGTCAAAGGGAAAGAGGAGGAAAGAGAAAAGAGAGGTAATGAGGAATGAAATTTACCGATTATGTTACATCCATGGGTAAAAGAATATGCGATTCTATATACTAATTAAAATCATAAGGACTACAAATAAGGTATAAACAACTGGGAAAGTGCCTTTATCAGTTTTTGACTGATTTATTATGTTTTTTGGTTCATTTTAGGAGTTAGGTTTGGAGTCTCATATTTCTTTTTATGCTGAAAGTAGGCTATTCAAAAAAGGACATTTGGAATTAGATTTACCACAAAAACCCAGTGACATAAGGGCCAAGCATTCATACTTTTATTAAAATCCAAACTTGTAAAATCATTCATTGAAGCCTCCTTTAAACAGTGACTCTCATCAGTAACTTCACTTACTTACAAAGCAATTGCTGGACAAAAAGAACCAGGAAAAAGAGACTGAAAGCTGCAGAGCCACGAATTACTGTCTGGTGATGTTTAATTAGAAAGGAAGCTAACGCTTATTTGATCTGTTCCTGCAGCTAGTTGAATTTGATTTCTAAAAATTCAATTGGCAGCCAACTGTTAAGAAAATATCTTCTGCAAGAACACAGACAAATAATTTGTATATAGTGTATTAAGAAAGAAATATGTGAATATCTAGCCTGCAGGTTTGCTTTTTCTTCATCACTAGGGTAATGTCAGTTGGGAAATAATAGAATCAGCAGGTAAATGCTAAATAAGCTGACTGGCTGAAATGCTAATTCTTACCTTTAAAAGTTAACATTTGGACCCATCAAGTAGGATCCTCTCAAATAACTAAAAAAAAAAAAAAAAATAGAAAGAAAAAAAATCCCCTGTAGTTGAACATACACTAATCTTCCACACATTTATCAAAACAATCTGTCATGCAGATTCTGCCCTTTAAAGTGTCACTACATTCATTCCATGTCCCAGGTAAAGATCACTATATTGTCTCCCCAGAATGGATAAGGGAATGTCTCCTTTACTTTTTGCTTTGCCTGTAGTACATAAAGCCAGCTCCCCACTGTAACTCCCCAAGGGCATGGGATTAGTAGGTAGAGAAATATTGATAGGAGTTTTCCTTTAGTTTCATTGTGAGGAAGTGTACCTTTGCCTCCTCTATCAACAAGCTTTGTTGCCTGAGAGTCCCATGTGGAACAGAGAGTTACCTATCCCTTTGCACAAACTGGGCCCTAGGTAGGGGCTGGGTGTCAGCAGGACACCAAGGCAGCTGCTGTGTGGCTGCCTCAGGAGGGAGGGTAAGGGAGCATTCAATACCATACAACTTTGCAAACAGCAGAGCTGCTAACTACAGAGAAGCACCAGAACAACACAAGCCTGAACTCAGATCAAAGCCACTGGGACATAAACTGCCAAAGTCAGAGATAGTGCAAACCTGAGAAAAGACCTCCCTATGGCTAGAGTACAGACAGCACACACTCAGAATGTGAAGCACTGCAGATTTAGACTATGTTGGGATAAAAAGGAAAACAAGAGTGCAGCTCTAAGGATGATCTGTGTCTCTAGCTTATAGATCTCACCCACTGGCTTCAATTGAACCGTGAATGCAAAATTGATGCTATGTGCACTATTACTTATGTCAACTGTGCCCTCTACTGGCTTGGAACTCCTACCTCTACCCCCAGTATTCTCAAGCTCATTCCTAGCTCAGAAGTTGCTTTTCCAATAAGATTTCCTTTTTCTTCTCCATCTCTTTTAATATGGATCATTTCTTCAGTATTTTTAACTGTATTTTAACTTAAAAAAATAGATAAATAATAAACAAGAATTGTTTTGGGCAATCTAGAAGCAAAACACAGTATGCTGAGAGTGCTAATGGGGTGGACAGTGCAGAAAAGAGATCTCTTGAGAAAAGGAAAGTTTAACTGAGTCCTGAAGGGTAGTTGGAGATAAACAAGGGACAGAAGGAGCTGGAAAAAGTGGATTCCAGATAGAGCAAGGAGACAAGGACATAAGTAGAGGTATGTGCCAGGGGCAGATCATAAGCCTAGAAATCAGTTCTGAAGCATGCCCCCCAAACGGAAAAAAACAAGTGGGTTGAGAGTGAGGAGCTGGGTCTGGTGATGTTTCCAATGGTCACATTGGCTACATAGTAGATAGGAAGAAGGAGCTACGGGAAGTGAGTGTAGAAGGATGGAGGCAGTTCAAGCCAGGGACAGTCTGGACTAGAGATGGGCAAGCAGGGTAGGAAGAAGGGACCTGATGTGAGAGATACTATGGAGGCACCCAGGAAGCCTAGGGTTTGGGTGCAGATAAAGGGAAAATGGGACAAGGAAGTTTCAAGAATGACTCTGAGGTTTCTAGGTGGATGGTGTTGCCATCTACAGAAACACAGTGACATAAGCTTAGAAAGAAAAATCCTGAGGCTTCCATTTTAGACACACCAAGTTTGAAAAGCCTATGGAGACATCCATATGGAGATGCTGAGAGGACAGCTGGATATTTAGGTTTGGAGCTCAGAGGTGAGATCTGGCCTAGAAGTACAAATCTGAGAACTCTGTTAGCCCATGGTTTTAAACAAATGGCATTTTCAGTTGCAAAAGACATCTAATCATTTGCAGCGCAATAAAACCAACACTAAACTGCACGTGAACTACAGTTCTAAGAAATGCAAGTTACTAATGGATGGGAGACCATCAATGGCAGCATGATATTATTTTTGAAGTTATCAAATTAAAAGATAAACCTAATCAAACATCCCTTAAACATGCTTTAAAAATAATCTCATACTCTACTTTATCCCCTCTCACCCTTTCCTTATCTTCTATTGCAGCCTTGTTTCAAATCTATAAAATTGGGCATAGTGACTAGGGGGAATTTCTAGCAAAAAGCAACACACACACACACACACACACACACACACACACACACACACACACACACAAATATATTTCATCACTTTCTCAACAAAATCCCTACCATAAAACATTCGATTTTTTAGTCTCAAGACAAAAGTAAGCAGCCCCAGCATACTTCTCACCAATGGCAAATGCTACATGCATTAGGTTTTTATACTTATTTCTATTTTCTGCACTGGGTTTTGCTTAACAAGTTGCTCAATAATGCCCAATCAGAAGTATATATGAGTTTTTCTTAGCAAGAAAAAGCTCAGCAGTGACTGCAGATCTCTGATAAAAAAAAAAATCATTATGTACCAAGTAATGAGGACAAATGCAAAGTAAATGTCAAACCCACAGCTCTAGCAGAATCTGACCTTGCAGAGCCTAGATTTTGCCTCTGACCTGTGACTACTATGCCCTAAAATACCTGTTTCTTCTCCCAGCATCCACACTTCCTTCTTCCTTCCAATCTCTATGCATCAAATATACCCTTCAGACCCTTTTATTCCTGGCCTTCAAGAAACAAAAAGATAAAATGTGGGCAAAAAAGAGAAAAATGAGTCACCAATTTTTAATGCCTAAAATAAAATTGCCTGGACCCCAGGTGATTTAGATACTGAATACCAACTACTCAGATTCCAAATGTTAGCTATGTCCTTCAGTTTGGGTCAGATGTCCTAGGGGTCTAACCTTAGTACTGCTACTGAGGGATGATTCAGTCTTTCTGACTGCTTTGCCCAACCATGAAGTTGCTCAATGACCCTTAACTCCATCTGGCTTGTATCTTCCCATGACAATATTTCATTTTCTATTTTTGGTGTTAACTTTAGTATGTGTCCTTCTTTCATCTTTCCTTTGTGTTAATTTCTAATCTAAACTCAACTGGGAATATTCTCTAGTCATGCAGATGGGATGCCCATATATTTGGTTAAACACCAAATATGTGTCTGTTAGGGTGTTTCTGGAGGAGATCAATATTGGAATTGGTAGGTTGGGTAAAGCAGAGTTGTCCTCCTCAATGGAATTGAGCCCCATCCAATCTGCTGAAGGCCTATAGAACAAAAGGCTGCTCTGCCTGGCTGAATTTGAGCTAAGGCATTGATTTTCTCCTGCCTTCGGACTTGGACTCAGACTAGAACTTACACTATTGATTTTCTGGTTTCTCAGACCTTTGGTCTTGGACTGGAGCAATATCATTAGTTTCCTGTTTACCAAGATTTTGGAATTCCTCAGCTTCCATAATCATGTGAACCAGTTTATTATAATAGATCACTTTCTATTCGTACACATATCAGAGTGGTTCTGGTTCTCTGAAGAAGCATGCCTAATATTGGATTCTATACAAAATTAACTTTTAGAACTTCTTAGATCTCTCTTAGTGGCTTGTACATCAAAGGTCATTTTCTTCAAAATGTATTAAAATTTATTTTCTTAAAACGTAGGCTAATTGTGCTCTCTACTACTTTCTCTGGATAATATAAGCCCATAAGAAAATGAGGTCACTTTCTCAGATTCTTATTTTTAGCTGTATATGGATTCAGTTGATTCCTTATAATGTCTTTATCCCTATTTTATTTTACCCCTCATTTAGGATTTATAAAAGTAATCATGAAATCATCATTTGTAATGTCTATCTGATCAGGATGTGTATACTCACACAACTATAGCCCTTCTGTGTTTCATTTCTTTTGTTTTCAATAAAGAAACATGATCTTATATTTCTGGTTTTTACCTTCTTATATGGAGCTTAACCATCACACTGCTTTTTGTTTGTTTTTAGTTTGAAGTCCATTTTTCTACTTTTTAAAATATTTTATTTTATTGTTCTAATTAGTTATACATGACAGTAGAATGCATTTTGGCACATTATACATAAATGGAGTATAACTTCTCAGTCTCCTGGTTGTGATGTAGAGTTACACAGGTCATGTAACCATATACGCATATAGGGTCATAATGTCCAATTCATTCTATTATCCTTCCTCTCCCCATACCCCCTCACCTCCTTTCACTCCCTTCTGTCTAATCCAAAGTACTTCTATTCTTTCTTACTCCCCCACACCCTTATGGTGAAATAGCATCTGATTATCAGAGAAAACATTGAGCCTTTGGTTCTTTAGGATCGGCTTATTTTGCTTAGCATGATATTTTCCAGCTCCATCCATTTACCAGCAAATGCCATAATTTCATTCTTTAAGGCTGAGTAATATTCCATTGTGTATATATTCCAAATTTTCTTTATTAATTCATCTGTTGAAGGGCACCTAGTTTGGTTTCATAGTTTAGTCATTATGAATTGAGCTGCTATACATTGATGCATCACACTGCTTTTTGAATCTGTCTCTTCTACACATGTGTGGTAAGCAGAATGCAACCCCCTAAATGTGTCCATATCCTAATTTTCTGGACCCTATGAACTGTGTAATGATTGAAGAAACTTTGCAGATACAATTGAATTAAGGACCTTGAGATGAGGAATTATCCTGGACATACATAGGGGCCAATGCAAACTCAGGGATCATCATACATGAAAGAGCCAAAAGAGATCTGGAGACGCTGTGCAGTTGACCTTGAAGAGGAAAGAAGTGGACCATGAGCCAAATAATATGCAAGTGGTCTTTAAAACTATAAGAAAAGAAAATGAATGGTTCCTTAGATCCTCCCAAAAGAATTACTGTCTGGCAATCCTGAGTTTTGCCCAATGAGAACCAGACTTCTATTCTACGTTAATAAGAAGATAAGAAAATTTTGTTGTTCAAAACCACTAAGTTTGTGGTTGCTGTTATAGTGTGTTATAGCTCAAATGTGAAGTGTCCCCATAAAGCTCACGTGTGAGACAATGAAAAAGGTTTAGAGGAAAAATGACGGGGTCATGATAATCTTAACCCCACTAAAATCCAATCAATGAATTAATCCCCTGATGGGATTAATTGGATGGTGGCTGAAGGCAGGTGAGGTGTGTCTGAAGAAGGTGGGAATGAAGGTGTGGCTTTGGGTATATATTTTGTATCTGGTGAGCGAAGCCTCTCTCTCTGCCTTCTGATGAACATGAGAGTTGCTTCCCTCCTGTAAACTCTTCTGCCATGTTGTTCTGCCACACCTCAAACCCCAAGGAATGGAACTAGCTGTCCATGGATTGAGACCTCTGAAACCATGAGCCTGCAAATAAACGTTTTCTTCTCTACAGTTGTTCTGGCCAGGTCTTTTAGTCACAGCAGTGAAAAGGCGGACTGAAACACAATGGCAATGGGAAACTATCTTAGCACAACTATCTCCAAAATATGAGTCTTTTTATACCTGTTCATCTCTTTAGAGTAAAAGAAAAAAAAAATGTACCTATTTCTCGTTATTTGGATATAGTCCCTTTGGGGAAACTAGGGCAGCTAATCCCAAATTCTTTCTAAAAAAATGTTTCCTCTATCCTAGGAATGTGTTGTACTCTGCTTTAGAAGTCAAAAGTGTTAGGCTTTATCTTTCACCCATTATTTGGAGTGGGCTTACCCCGGGAGTTCTTGCACTATGGTTCTTTGCATCCCTACCGTGCCCTAATTACTCAGTTTTATATTGCCCCTCTTCTTCCACCTCCACTTGAATAGTCTTCTAACCACCATCCAAGACAACACATCCTTTTTCTTCACAACATTAGTAGGGTCAGCTTTTTTCACTGCACATTTTATTTTCCTTATAAAAATCTCCTCTTTCAACTGGAAAAAAGAAAAATATGCTCATCTATCCCTAAGATTCAAGGTTACTGACATAGAAAGCCTTTCCAGGTTTCCCAAACACTACTGCATAGACCCACGTGATTTAAACAAGGGAGTTTGAGCCCTGGAAGGCCTTCGGGTCACTTGCTGTTTTTCTCCATGAAGACAGGCTTCCTTCTGATGTGCTGTGCCCTTCTAGTTATACACGGCAGTCTGTTTCTTCAGCGATGAGTTAGTGAACATCATCAAGTCAAGCCCTGCCCTGCAGGGGCAAATGAAAGCTTTTCCTCTCATGTTGACTGTGAGCTGCTTTTGCTTCTCCGTCATCATCCTCCAAGGGGAGCATCCTATACATTCCCTGCCCCCTTGTCCTTTTCCATGCCACCATATCACAATCACTGACCTCACAACCTTGACCCAGAGCCTCTCCTTCAGGGCTCGGCTCAGACCTTGCAGAATCTACATATCCTGCATCATAAGTCCTTTTGCCCTTCACTGGGCAATAAATAAATACTCTCATCAACTTCCACAAAGATTCAGTATTTTTATTCCTGGAAGGTAGCAGTTTCTTGTCTTAACAATCTATCTAGTCTTGCTTTCTATACTGCCTTCAGGGTATAGGAACAGGAAACAGGGCCATAAACAGAGCAAATCTCACAGAAACATAAATGAGCAAAATTCCCCCAAATAAGTTCCTTACACTTTAAAACTGTCTTGATTACCTGAATGACTCTTGATGAGAGTTTAACCTAACAAAAACTTATCTGGTCAGTTTGGGAGAAATATGGCAGAAATCAACAATTCCTCAGAGACAGCAGATGAGTCTACTCTGCACTCATCTACCCAACCCTGGAGGAGTCCCAGATCCTTGCAATAGAATCCCAAGGCCTCTGAGAAGCAGTTTGAAAAACACTACAAGAAATATCTTTTCTCTAGGGTGAGGTTGTTTTGTTTTCTTTTTCTTTTTCTTTTTTTTAAGTGGAGAAATCAGAAGTCCATCAATGGGAAAAAACAATAAATTAAATATGATATATTATTTCAGTATAACATGATACAACAGTGATATAAAAGTATACTACTAAAATCATAAAAAGCACTCCAAAGAATTATATACAACATGAATGTTATCTTTACAGGACAAAAAGATTAAAAAAAATCAGGAAAGAAAAAACGGATACAATCTGTTTTTGTAATTATGTAATAAAGATCTAGAATATAGGAACCAGAATCTCTGATATTCTAGAAATTTGTATAAAGAAAGTGAGAGTACACATAGGAGACCTTGAGTACACCTATGATAAATTTCTTTCTTTGTTTTTAATATTTATTTATTTGAGGATGAACATACAGTATATTTATTTATATTTATGGGATGTTGAGGATCAAAGCCTGTGCCTCATACATGTGAGGCAAGTTTTACCACCGAGCAACAGCCCAGCCCATCTTTCTCTTTTTTTTTGAAGTATTTTTTAGTTGTAGATGAACACAATATCTTTATTTATTTATCTTTATGTGGTGCTAAGGATCCAACCCAGCCCCTCACATGTGCTAGGCAAGTGCTCTATCACTGAGCCATAACCCCAGCCTCTGATAAGTTTTTCTTGATAAAAGTCCTAAATCAGATATCTGACGTTAAGATATTTTATGATTTATTCATATTGTGCTCTATTCTTGTTTGTCAGTTCATTACATTTTATGATAAAATAATGTAAAAAAGTTTCTTTGTTTAGTATATTGGAAATCCTATTTCAAAAGAATTATATATGCATACATATATGTATTCATAAGGAGAAATGATTCTTAGAATCTATAAAAAGATTTTTTACTTAATGAAACTGATGAAAACTTCTTTAAGTAAAGTAACACGAAGTGGGGATTTACTCTTGTTTACTTTAGGAAAAAAATGAGAAGAAATCAAGAAGCAATGGGATTATGTAACAGAAATTATGACAAAATCAATTTAGTAACATTACTTGCTATTGAGATAAAATAAAAAATGACAGCACATAAAACTTCTATATAGTTTTAGTCAGGACAAAAATCAATTGAAAACTATGACCAATAAGAGATAAAACAAGGATCATATGGGTGCTTATGAGAACCTCTGAAGGAAATGTTACATTTTTACTGACATTAAAAACAATCTAGAAAAAAAATGTTCCAAAAAAAATCACGTTACATTACAAGTAGTTATGATTAGAACAAAACATTTAACCATTAGTTTGCATTCTTTCTTCCCTTTTTTTTTTTTTTTTTTTTTGAGACAGGATCTTGCTGTTGTTGCCAAGGCTGGTCTCAACTCTGGGGCTTAGGTGATCCTCTACTCACAACCTCCTGAGTATCTGGGACTATAGGCATACACCACTGTGTCTCGTTCATTCTTTCTAGAAATAATGTTTTATAAGTCATGCTTTTATATTTGACCACTAAATAAATTTGCCATACAAATTACAACGTTTTGAGAAAGTCATTTTCAATTTTTTAAAAAACATTTTCTGCTGACCACAAACTAGGTATATAATGGTCTTCTGGAAACATAATTTTATCTGGAACTCAGCCTACCTGGATTGGTATAAAGCTGGCTTTCCACAGTTTTGCCAATGCACTGCAGCTTAATGGCCTGCAGGGAATCATCCACGTGCATGATGGTGGGCAGGCTACCCAGGGTGTCCTGCACCAAGTTGGCCACTTCCCGAACATCGAAGAGCTTCAGCAGCTCTGAGTACACTGCTGGGAAGGAACTCAGAAACACAGCCTTGAAGAAAAGAGAAATTTAAATCAATTTCCTGATAAATCATGAGAATTGTGACAGTATTTTAAAATGGAAGAAACATGAATACAAAATATTTCTGTTACCAAAACTAAAAAGGCAAAAATTTGAAAAGATCTGTGACAGAAGAAAGTTTTCAGGAATATGTAAAGAAACAAAATAATAAAAACTAAGAGAATCTAAAAATCACATTAGCAAAATGATTGTCAACCCCCCCCCCCCAATCAGTAAAAGAGAATCAGAAGAGAATGAATGCATTACTAAGACCTGGATTTCGGTCACTTGGGTTTCATTCTGTTTTGGCAAAGCTTTCTGAAATGGTCATTTTAATCTCATTTATCTCTAAGAGGCTGAACGTATCGATTCCCTAAAACATTCAATTTATGATTTAAGAGAAAACACAGGGCAGGGCAGAAAGCTCAGGTTAAATAAAGTACTAACTTGTTTTCTAATCAACACTGTGACTTTGGAAAGTCATTTTAGTTTTACCACTTTTAAAATAAAAAAGACCATTGAACAATATCTTGCATCACTTCATGATCTATTATAAACCAAAAAGTGTATGTAAAGACTAAGAACAATTATTTTTTGGTCAATAAAGGATGCTTATGATCATTTTATATGGAAAAAATGGATGCCAATGTCAACTCCTGAGAGACATAACTTAAAAAATCGGGCTATGACTGAACATCAAAACAAACTCAGCTCTTGTAAATTCCATAAACAGAGGGCAATGAAAGGAGCTGTCAATCAGCCTCAACTGCAGTCACTGAGGGAAGCGGGTACAGGTTTCCACTATATTGAGCCTATAGAGCTCACTGGCTGCCCAGCCAGGGAAAGTCAACGCCATGGAAACTGAGTGCTGTCTACATGTGCTGATGATTCAAATTCAAAGAGCTAACGATTATGCTCTTGACTCTTAAAAATTATAATTTACTTCTTACTTAAAGTCAATAACTTGGTAATCTCTGTTAAAGACTATATTTATATAACTTTCAATGTACTCTGCAAAGAGCTGAGTCATATGAATGAAGTAAAATACAAGTGAAATGAAATAAAATGAGCCTAGTTTTTGGATTACTAAAACGTCAAATAAGTTGATTTTCTTCATGTATCCTTTAATGTATCCCTTAATTCTTTATTTACATCTTTTTTACTTTAAAAAAGTACCTGATACATATGTAATAAGACTATTAAAAAGGATAAAGAAACAAAGATTTTATGACAAGGACAGAAAGAAGTAATAGGGAAAGCTAAGAGTTTTTACTGAAAATAAAAATAAAAGTACAATTTAGTTTTGACCTTCCTGGTGGCCAAGACAAATAGGGAAAAATAATCAGCAGGAATTTACAGCAATATCTTGGGCCTTTAAACCTTCTGTCATTCCTTTTCTTTTCCAGGGGATCCTGGAGCAGGGGTCTGTCTGTGGAATGGGAAACCAAAAACCATTGCTATTCCAGTGAATTGGCCCTTAGTACTGCCCAAGGCAGAGGTACCCAGGAAAGTGTCATTGCAGAGCTGGGCTGTGGCCATGACATTAAATGAACCTCCTTACTAGGACCAGAACAGACAGATGTGGGGCTGCTGTCCACTGATCCAAGCTGAGAGATTGCTGGGATGGCTCTTCTGTCTCAAAGGAGTAGGCTTTCCCCTGAGTTGTAGCCATGAAAGAAATGCAAAACTGATCAAGAAATCTGGATTTCTCCCTTCAAAGCAGCCTGATAGAAAAGCCAAGGCCACGAATATCCTTGGTTCTGGATGTAGTAGAGAGAATTCAAAGAAGACCCCCAATGACCTTTGTTCCCACTGTTCTTACAATTATATTATGCTATAAGGCAAATGGGATTTTGCAGATGTAATGAAGGTTACTAATCAGTTGGCCTTAAAATATCGATTATATAGATGTACCTAACCTAATCACAAACCTTTAAAACAGAGTTTACTCTGGCTGGTAGCAGAAGCAATCAGAGAGATTCAAAGGATGAGAAGGATTCAGCATATGTTTGCTGGCTTTGAAGATGGAGAAGGCACATGCTGAAGAATGCCAGTGGTTCTAGAAGCCAAGAGTATCTCCCATGCCCCAGCTCACAGCCATCAAGGGAAGCCGACCTCAATCTTGCAAACACAAGGAAAGATTTCTGCCAACAGCCTAAAAAAAATCCTGAGAGCATATTCTTTTCCTAAGGCGCCAGATAAGACATCAAAGCCAATTCTTTGATTTTAGCTTTGGGAGACCTTCAGCAAAAAACTCAATGAACTCTGCCCAGACATCCAATCTTCAGAATTGTGACCCCATAAAAGAGCATTAATTAAAGTCATTAAGCTGTGGTCATTTGTTGTTCAACAACAGAAAAGGGTCACACTGAATCAATCAGATGAGTGACACCCTGCTTTTGTGAAGAAAGGTGTGAGATCACAAGGAAATCTGATATGGAAAGAAGTATGGCCTTCCCCTTCCTCCCAAAATATAGAAGGCCATGCACTCATTAAAAAACTCACCACTCTAGGGTGTTGGGGTGGTGGCTCAGCGGTAGAGTGCTGGCCTAGCATGTGTGAGGTACTGGATTAGATTCTCAGCACCGCATATAAATAAATAAAATAAAGGTCCATTGACAACTAAAAAATATTTTTTAAAAACCCCTCACCAATCTATCATTTTATATGAGCTTTTTCTTAGCATCAAACTAAAAAGAAAATTATTACATCAAAATTTAGGGGTAAAGGATACTGTACAAAACAATAAAGAATGACTTCAGAAAAACTGATAAAGATATTCAGAAGCTTTGCACATATTTTGTATATTATCTCTTGATTAGGAAAAAAATCAAATAGGATTATATTTTGGGAGTTGGCTTTATGTCTTATCAGGCAGTTAAGGGAAAAAATCAAATATGATTATATATTTATTTATTTATTTGGTAGCAGGGATTGAACCCAGGGCACTTAACTACTGAGCCACATCCTCAGCCCTTTTAAAAATATTTTATTAGAGACTGTGTCTCACTAAGCTGCTGAGGCTGGCTTTGAACTCGTGAGCCTCCTGCTTCAACCTCCTGAGTTGCTGGGATTACAGGCATGTATCATCGCGCACAGTTCAAATACGATTCTTGAAAGGTGCCAAAGTTGTTTCTCAAACTTGGTCGTGGATAGAATGTCAATAACCAAGAGCAATAGAAGTCAGTGTGTTACAAAAATAAAAGCAGAACTACTCTCCCTGCAGTACCACAGTGGCCGGAGTCACCTTATGGGGATGGTTAGGGTTCAAAAGAAATACAACTAAGGTAAAGAAATATTTCTATAGCTTTAAAGAGGGTTAGAAATCTCTAGAATGTCTAGGAAGTGAGAACCCATGAATTAAAGTTACTCTTAAGAGTAAGAAAATATTTTTCAGGTTCAAATTAGGCAAACTTTGTCTCTGAAACCAGTAAAGAGAAATCTTAGGATGAAAACTCAAGTTACGAATAGCTTTTGTAGAAACGGAAACATGATGGGAACATGTGGTTAGCCTGCTGGATTATGCTTCTCAAATATCGACTACTTCAAGTAGGGTTTGGCTACTGGGCATTTGATATTGAGGTCTCTGGCAAGTTCCTGAAGTGCAGTGATTGTGCTGTTGACTAGAGAGGCCAAGATGACATTTAAAAAAGCCTGTGTTGTATCCTTGCCCAGATGGAAGATGAGTCCATCACTGTACAGAAGAGAATGTGACAAGAATAGCAATAAACAGTCAGAAAAAGCACAGCTCTATTATCACAGGACTGGTACACTTCTGCTGTTTTTGCTATCATATACTATGCCTTCCAAATGCCCCATGTCACCAAATTGTGTCAAAACCATTAAGGATCTAGTCTGATCTCATCTCCCTTGATATGTGCTCAAGGATTAAAAGTCTCTGGTCTCCAGAGTATGAACAGAGCTTGCTTCTTCTGACAGATTTGAAACCAAGTCATTAGAAATAGAAGTACATAAGAAGGATTGAGAAAGAATAGAGAAAGATATTCAGAATTATCTCTTGAAACAGGTACAAGGCCATGCTATTTGGAAAGTAGATGGATCCTGTTCTAAAACAAAAAGCAATATGTTAGGCTACACCTGGTAAGAGAACCTGGCAGCATGAACTCAGCTCTGGTCTTACACGATCAGTCCCAGGATGATTACAGTCAAGTTAAATAAAACAAAACAAAACAACATGCAGTTTAGTGAAGTCTAATGATTCTCAATAGATGAAAATGCAGTACCACACTTGGGGGAAAGAACTGCAATAGATTGGCTCTCTTACAATTCCTCCCCTGAGGCTGATGGTGATGTGCCTGACCAGCAGGATGCATCGTGGTAACTGAAACAAGGAGCAGGCAACCAACAGCCCCTCTAAGCAGAGGGAAGGGCTGGGAAAGGCAATCTAGGGAAAGCTGGTGCTCAGAGCTGGGGATGCTTAAGTCTATTCACAATGATGATCAGACTACAAATATGAACTGTGGAGCTGTGGATTTCTGGTGGGGAATTTCAGTTATGCTGCTGTGTAAAACAACAACAACAACAAAACAAAAAAAGAAAACCCAGATCACATTCACAGTTTTCCTCCATTCAGCAGAGAAGGAAACAAATTACCTGTGACTGAGATAATGCTCCAGATCCTTTGCTCTCTTGTGAAAGAAAGAAACGGACGGACATAAGGAGCTCCTGAATGCAGCAGCGGAATTCCTCTTCATTTTGCCCACCAGTGGCAAGGGAAAAGAGCCTTCGGGATTGAACTATGTATTTAAAAATGTATTCTTGTGCCTGAAAAGGAAAAGTTTAAAAAGTTAGCTTCAAAGGAGAGCAAGATTATTTATGTAACCATGACACAGCATAAAAAGCATGGTACAGTATTAGACTTTTCAACTACTGATTTAAACACCAAGGTCCTGTGAGATTTTTAAATGTATTTACTTGAAGTGGGTAAGAGCCATTTTTTGCTAATGCCTAATAAATGTACAGAAAATTTAAAATGTTTTATAATTCTGAATGAATGCTGAATTCATGAATGCTGAATATTTTTGATCCTCAGATGGCTTTTTAGATTTGGTCCATGAAGAGATACCTGATTTTCAAAAGTGATTTTGAAACTTAGTGAGGCCCTAAGCAACTTAGACCCTGTCTCAAAATAAAAATAAAAAGGGCTGGGGATGTGGTTCAGGGGTTAAACAGCCTGGGTTCAATTCCTGATAACAAAAAAAGTGATTTTGCTTTGGTAGGTACTCTTGTCACTTGGCATTTTACCTTCAAGCAGACCAAAATGAAAAATTCATAATGATTACAATGCTTCTTTCAAAAAAATGAATACTTTACCTGTAATACATAGGATGATACTCAACAGAAGACTACCAGGGCGGGGCCTAGACCACTGAGAATTTGTATTGTCCTTGAACATTAATCAGATATTAGTATCTCCAAATACAAAGGAACATATAAGGCCCAGAGACAGGAACAGCATCAACCATGAGACCCAGTAAAGCCTCAGGTTTCCTTATTTTGATCCTTGCTCAACAACCCTATTCTCTCTTAAAATTTAAGATGCATGATTCTCTGACGGTCTCTGTCAGGTGGATAGAAACCAGAGCCAGGAACTTCTAAGCTTAACTGCTCATGTGCAGTCTTCTTTCATAGGCCCTTTCCCCCTGACACTCAGGAATTTGACTTCAAGTTTCCAGGAGGCCAGAGAGGCAAGGATTCAATCCTGAGCAGGTTCCAGTGGACAAGCCTGGCAAAGTCCCTTTTGAATTTCATCAGCTCTGGAGCAGCATAAGCTGATTAAGATCCTTGAATTGGAATGTCAGTAACATATCATCACCAATTACTGTCTGTGTAGAGGAGACCAATTAGTCTAAGCATCACCGTGCCACAGCTTTGTTAGAATATGTTATCTGTTTTCAACAGCATGCTATTACCTTCAGCACCTCCTGGATATGCTCTTGCCGCTCTGCTTCTGTTATCCTGTCCACATACCACTTGAGAACTTTGATGAGATCTCTAAAATACAGGGAGAAATGTGCACAAAGTAGAGTTGGTTGCACTTTCAATGAAATGCCAATAAACCTGAAATGTGCATCATGAGGAATCTTCTTTCCCTGTGAGGTTCATAGTTTTCTGTCAATTTGCTATATAATATCTTACTAAGCCTGTAGATCAATGTCACTACCCCTTTTTGAAGCTAAAGAGAGAAAATGTGCTGTCTCCCCTTGAAATTCCCCTTAATCTGAACATATTCCATTGCCCACCCTATTTCTGGCAATGCTCTCTCAAAGGAGTGAACACAAATACTGGAGAAAAGGATTCTGGCCAAGCAAGTGGCTGGAAGTAGGGATGTTGTAGTCAACCCTGAACAACTGCTAGCTGGGATTTCTTCCCCACTGATCACATGAGCAGATAGATGGATTACCTTTCAGCTGCAGGCAAAAGGGAGTAAAAGCAATACCTGAAACTCCAAGCTACACCCCCATGGATTTCTCAGGCCATGAAAAAAAATAATAAGTCTTATTGCCAAAGTGCACCTTAGAAAACCTTTCTAGAGGAGCAAAGTAGATTTAGCTTTAAGAAACAAAAAATTTCTTATTCCCACATCCCCTGCCTTCCCCTCCTTTCACTTCCCTCTACCTAATCTAAGGTAACGCTATTCTTTTTTTTTTTTTTGTATTATAACTCTTTTTTTTTTTAGAGAGAGAGAGAGAGAGAGAGAGAGAGAGAGAGAGAGAGAGAGAGAGAGAGAGAGAGAATTTTTTAATATTTATTTTATTTGTTTTTAGTTTTTGGCAGACACAACATCCTTGTTTGTATGTGGTGCTGAGGATCGAACCCGGGCCGCACGCATGCCAGGAGAGCCCACTACAGCTTGAGCCACATCCCCAGCCCATATTACAATTCTTAATACACATATATACCATAATTTTTGTATCTGTTTGTATATAAAGTATGTTGATAAGAAAGATAGTAGAATGAAACAGACATTATTACTTTATGTATGTATGTGACTGTATGACCAAGTGATTCTACCATATGTATAATCAGAAAAATGAGAAATTATATCCCTTCTATGTATGATATATGAGAATATATAAGTGCATTCTACTGTCATGTATAACTAATTAAAATAAATAAAATTTTTTTAAAAAAAGAAACAAAAATTTTAAAAAGCAAATCAACAACCTAGGACACTTAAGATTACATTCTTGCCACATTCAACTTTGGTCAGTTCTTAATTTCTTGAAACAATTCACACAACCATGATAAAAAAATGTATACTAAGAGTTTTCTAGCTGGATTCGTTTAGATAATCCTAATTTTGCTGGCAATATTCAAAGCATCGTAATCAAGAGCCTCTTGAAAATATGCCTTTTTTCTGAACTCCATTAGGACTGATGGGATATTGATCTTGATCACATTAATGCCAGAGAGCCACTTCACAGTCAGTTGGTGCTTTTCAGCCTTGACTTCCATAATGAACACAGGTGTGTGTCTTGTATTTTCCTCATAGCCAACTCAGTGGTCAGGGAGAACTCCATGATGCCAGCATGGTCAAGCATGTTTCTTTTGGGGACACTCTTTTGAAGGTACGTGGGCTGCCTCTGGAGCTACAGTGTCTTGGGCTGTAGGAGGTGGGTAATGTGTGGGTCTTTTCTTTTCATATGGCTGTGGATGCCTTTTAGCAC
The DNA here is from genome assembly GCF_052094955.1 of Ictidomys tridecemlineatus. Lineage (NCBI taxonomy): Eukaryota > Metazoa > Chordata > Mammalia > Rodentia > Sciuridae > Ictidomys > Ictidomys tridecemlineatus. The sequence continues at coordinate 161,352,916 of NC_135478.1, read as the reverse complement.
TACCTTCTTGGCCTTCAAAGTCTTTCTTTTGGCTTTGTTCTGGGAGGGGAAACAGCTTCCTTTTTAACCTTTGTTGCCATTTTAGAGAAAAGATCACACAAGAATTTTTGTATTGGTCAGAAAAGAATATCCGGACATGCTAGGAGGTAGATGCTGCAGGAAGTGCTATTTTAAAGATGTCAGCAAATTCCCAACCACCTACAGCTTGAGAAGATTGCATAGGCCTTATCTGTCTCGTTAGGACTGGTTATCTTGCTTTTCTGGCCAACTTGAAATATTAGAAATTATACTCTTGTCTTCTATCTTCCTATGACAATTTCAGTGAGAAGCCCTGACCTCCTCATACTGGGATCCAAATTGTTAGGTTGAGCAGGCCACCTTAGCAGTAAATCACCCTGATAGAGGGTAAAGTCTTACAAAAATATCTTAGTTTACTAAAATTTTAGAGACCTACTTTAAGTAAAACATGTCATTGTCAGAAATACTCAAGCTGATCAAATACTTATGTGATTACTTACTACCTTTATATGTCACTTAGATTGGGAGGCAGGTAAAAATCTGCTCCCAGGATCTCTGAGCTCACCTCTGGGAACTGGTGAATTGTGTATGTACGTGCCCACAGGTGCTGAAGGTTTAATGTAGAAATGTAGACAGCAAAGCAATGACAGCATTGGAGTGAGGAAACAGAACTTCAGGGTTATATTTAAACAGGGCCCAAAACTAGAAAGGTGTTATTTATAGGATTGAAAGAGAGAAGCGGTTGCCTTCTGGCAATTGTCAACTAAGCTGCCTGGGAGAAGGCACCAGCTAAGCACTATTCATTCACGCTAAGCCTTACTTGCATCACCCAAGTTGGTGGGAAATGAGGAACAGTTAAAATGGCAGCGGCCATCAAAGGGTAGATTCCAGAAACTAAATGACTTGAGGCCAGAGACCAAGTCTTCACATTATCAGAACAAAATAAAAGCTCTAGTATGAAGTAGGTGCTCAGTAGATATTAACAACTGAATGAATGAATGCTTTCAAGCAGGTACTAAGGCAAAGATTTTTTCCTGATGGTATCTCTTTCTTCAAGATAATCTTCAGGGGCAGTGATGCACGCCTGTAATCCCAACAACTCAGGAGGCTGAGGCAGGAAGATTAGCAAAGCCTTGGATTTAGGGATACCCTGTCTCTAAATAAAAAATAAAAAGGGCTGGGTATGTGGCTCAAGGGTTAAGTGACCCTGGATTCAATCCTAGTACCAAAAAAAAAAAAAAAAAAGATACACATAATCATCAGGGAATACAATAATTAAATGAAGCCTTAAAATGAAATAACCAGACATTTTTGACTAAAGAACATCAAGTTAAATAGAGATAAGATGAAAATACTTTATATTTTTGGTCTCAGAGATAGAATTCAGGAAGTTCTTTTTTTTTCTCCTGTTTTCAACCAAAATCAGTCCTAGCCATTAAAGAAGGGTGTGTGAGGAAGAAAGATATTGTCTCAAGAGGCACTTCAGTTGCTGTGCTTCATTTCTTCCTGCACCACCTTTAAATGTTCCTATACAGCTGCTTCTGCTTAGACAAGCTCAAAAGGAACTGCTTCTAAACGAATTACAAGATAAACGGCTTTACCTGTACGCAAGGGCCCCAGCAAAATGACTCTCAATGTAAGTGTCCATTACAGGTTTAAAGTGGTGAAATTTGCTATCTTGCAGCAAATTTATTATGTGAACCTAAAAAAAAAAAAAAAAGAGCTTTTTAAAACCAAATGCAGATTGAGTTTTTTTTGTTCCGTTAAAAATAAACACATTATCAACTGCATATCTCTAAAACAGCCTCATGAAAGTCAAGATTGAGAGATACAATCATTACAATATAATTGAGTGAATTTAAACTTACCAAAGAATCAAACACTTTAGACCCATATTTCTGGGAATTTTCATCTAAAATTCCAAATAGGGTATCCAGTGTATCTTGCAGAAACTGTTGGATAAAGAAGTAGTAAATGAATGAATAAAATACTATTTGTGCTTCCCCTCCAAATGTTCTTTATTCTGTAAGTTTTCAAGATGGGTAATGAAATAACATGTACCTTTACTATCTCTGAGCCATCGATTTCTTTTAATTTGGAGAGACAGCCTGTGATCTTGTCTGGATGGGTTCTCCATTTCAAAAGATCAAGCATATCACCTTTTCAAATAAAAAAGGAAGATTAATTGCCTTTATAGAGAATAGTGATAAAAGTTGAGTTCTTAAACATGTTGCTTGCCCCTCCTAGCCATTTAAGTTGCAGGCATCTCCAGGATAGCATTTATTTCAGTGTATTCTAATTATTCCTCCCTGCTCCTACTTAACCCTTTAGTTTTCAGGTTGGATGCTGCTTCATCCAAGAAGCCTTTTCTGGGATCCCTAGCTATCCATCTCTTCTATGTGCTCCACCTAACAGTAACTCCTATCTTACCATCACAGTTGTTTGTTAATGCCCCAAACTGACTATAAACATCAGTATAAAATAGAGCTAAGCTTGGCCCTATGGTACTCCCAATAGCAAGAACAGAGTAGGTATCTGACTGACAAATGTTTGTTGAATAATTTGTGCCTCTTCCTAGTAAGATGAGAATATCTTGGGGGCTGAGAACCTCCTTTATTTACGTTTGTACCTGCAAACATGAACACTCCGCTTAGCACCCAACTTTGCCTAGATCAAAGGTCTTCTTGATGGACAAAGTGACCCAAACCCTGCAGGACTTAAAGGTCACTGCACAATAATGACAAGCCCAGTGTTCTCAGACATGAGAGTGCCAGTTCCTAGATTTCATAGGCTATCTTCTGCCCTGGATTCTGGGTAAGCACAGTGCCCTGCTCTGCAACTGCCTTCCCTTCTGAAACTACCTGTGGGCCCTGAGCCCTGCAAGCCCAGCAGGGATGGCTTCCAGGCTCAGCAGGGTAGAGAGAGAAGCCTGGAGGGATTTTCCAGGTGGAATAGTGAGAAATTCACTTCAAAGTACTTGTTTCAGAAGAAACCCAAATGGGACTTGCTGAGAGACAAAAAGACTAACAAGGAATCAAAACTTCCTAAACCTCACAAAAATCAAGAAAGTAGTTGAGAAGGAAAATACAGATTGAACAGAAATGTGAAAAAGCACAAGAATCTTAACAGGAAAGAGAAACAATTTCACCAAAGACAGATGAGAGAAAATCTTCATAAAAGATTTTAGTAAGAAATTTACTACAAGTGGAGCATCTCTAATCTGAAAATTCAAAATCCCAAAATACTACAAAATTCAAAACTTTTTGAGCACCAACATGATGCCATAAGTGGAAATCCACTTAAGTTGTGGGTCACTTAAGTTGTGACCTCCTGTGATAGATCATAGCCAAAATGCTGGACCATTAAAAATATTGTCTATAATTAGCATTAGCTTATGTATATAAGGTGTATATGAAACTTAAATAAATTCTATGTTTGGACTTGGGTCTCATCTCCAAGATATCTTATGCATATGTAAATATTTTATAATATAAAAAATCCTAATATCTGAAATAATTCTAGTCCCAAGCATATCAGACAAGGAATACTCAACCTGTACTAAATAGGAATGTGTATCTACAACAGTGAAAAGGAGAAGGATAATTTAAAATAGGAAAAAGAAGAAATATTTGAAATACTAATTTTGAAATAGATTTATGATGTCTTCTAACCAAAAAAATCATGAAAATGTTTAATATTACTTTCTAACTCAGATATCCTGAGGATATTATTGAAACCTTTTAAAAATGGATTGGCTTTATTTAGAATATCAGATAGTTCCACAGTGAGACGCACAATGAATTACAGAGACAGGGCTCTATTATTCTCCTAGTTTGCTTCTTTCTTCTTCCTCCTTTCTTCTTCTCCCATCTAATTTCAGGATGCCTCCCATTCCTAATATCTTCTCTCTTAAAAACTCCTATTACATTTCCCCTGCCATTCACTCCTCACTTCCCACCCCATCCCATCCTACTCTCACTCCTTCCCCTGGCTCTCTTTCCCTTCCCCTTCAAGTGAAGCAGTTGCTGTGTAGTTCAGGGCTCTGTCCAATGCAACAAGGTGGCTCTGCTGGTCATACAGTGGCATCCCCAGAGGCAGTAAACCTGAGGTTTACTTAATGCCTTCTAATCACTGAGGACCAGGAGCCTCATGAACAGAGCTTGACAACCAACTATAGTGGTTCAGACAATCCCATTGGGACTGCTCTTAAAGGAGCACATGAAAGCACACAGCAGTTATATCTATATGAACACAATTGTGTATTCAAGTACTCAAAGTTGAGGCAAACTGTCACCTCCTAGGTTTGTTTTAATCATATGAAGATAAGTTAGCTACACATGAGAAACAATGATCTGAAAATATGAATTTCATATATTCCATTTAAGGAGCATTTACTAAGTATACTATAAGAGCTATAAAATATGAGGATGACATGACCCCACTCCTGCTTAAAATCTCTACTTCTGGCAATCACTGATTTCCAGCACAATGTCCTGGCCTTGGCACATTATCCATGCACAATACTGGGTAATACACAGAGAGTGCAGATAGACCTTAATGAATTCTGAAATGCAAATCTGCTCTAAGAAAATGCTTCTAGGGACTGAATCACTTGTTAAATGTCCAATTGTAGTAGAAATGTGATGTGTATATTTTTTTGAGTGAAGCAAAATGAATACATATCAATTTAATTCCAATTTGGAACTGGATTACTTCTACACAGAGATGTGTGTCCAGCATGAAAATTTTAGAAAGATCAACTGACTTCCTTCTCCCTTCTCATCTCTTAAAGCATGCTATTCATTTCCTGGCTCATTTTGAGCTGTCTTACATTGACAAGGTTAATCAAAGTCAAAATGATAATCAGCCTCCAAAAATGAGCCAGACATTGCATGGAATTCTATTCCAGCTTCTGTATAGTGAGATGTTTAATAGAATGGTTTCATGAATAGTTTATTTTATAAATTTACTTGGAAATGTTTTCTTCTTTTGCAAAGGAGCAACTTCTAATTTTTAGCACTTGGTTCTCCCTTTCTTATGTTCTTAATTCTGCCTAACATCCTAAATCCTTGAACTAGAACAAATTCAGGATGCAAGGTCAAATATTTTGATGTCAGTGACTCTACTGTTAGGTTTATCTGTATGGAGGGCAGAATAATGCCCCCCCCAAAGATATCCATATCCAAATTCCTAGAAATTCGACTGTTTACCTTACAGAGCAAGAGAGACTTTACAGATGTGATTAAAAGTCTTATAATAGGGAAATTATATTGGATTTTCTGGTCCAATGTAATCACCAGGGTCCTATAAACATGGAAGAGGGTAAGAGAAAAATTTGAAGATGCTACTACTGGCTTTAGAAGATGGGGGAAGGCCCAAGAGCTAATAATTGCAGGCAGCCTCTGGAAGCTAAAGGTAAGAAAAAGTATTCTCCTCTATCGTGTCCAAACACTTTAATTTTAGCTTAGAAAAACTGATTTTAGATACCTGATCTCTAAAACTGTAGGGTGATATATCTGTGTTTGTTTTAAGCCAACAGGTTTGTGGCAATTGTTATAGCAGCAATGGAACAGTTAACTAACGTGGTCCTAAAATGTTTACAAGGGATTAGTTAAATGTGAATATGAGCTCTATAACATGTAGGATAAATACAATTTTTTTATTCATTAGGATGAATTTTTTTATATTCATCCTAATCCATGTAGGATGAACATAAATTTTGTCTAAGAGAGTCAGCAACAGGTTGATTTTGTCATCTATATAATCTCCACAGGAGTAGATTGGCTCCATAACAAATACCTGAGGTTTACTTAATGCCTTTTAATCACTGAGTTTTGTCAATGGATATTTATTTATTTATTTTAATTGGGGATATGACAGCAGGATTTGCATTTTGTTTCATTGTACACAACTGCAGCACAATTTTACATTTCTATGGTTGCATACATTGTAGCATATGTACGGTCCTACATGGACCTAGGGTAATGATGTCCATCTCATTCCACCATCTTTCCTGCCCCCATACCGGCTCCCTGTTCTCCCTCTCCTTTTCCCAAAGTTCCTCCATTTTTCGAATGCCTACCCTGTTCCTCAATGGAGGTTTTATTTAAGTAAACATCATTTACCACTAAATGCTGATGAAGTCCAGGACAACTTAACTTGGTGTCTTATCAAAATGCAGGCTGAAATTGAGTGGTCAATATACTACTATATTTTGCTTCTTTCCTGATACTATGTTCTAAGAGAAGAACTATGCTTACTTCTACAAAGGATGTTCCATGACACCACAGACAGAAGTAATAACACCTAACAAATGTTCAGGCACAGTGATGTTCTATGAGACACAATATCTTATTATGAAGTGATTCTCCTCAGTATAATGAATCTAACTTATTAATATAGCATTCAGGGTACGAGCTAAGAGCCTTATATGGCAACCATGAAAAACTGAAAAAAAATGTTTAATTTACTTCTTTCATTACAGACGATGTTTTCATAACAATTTGCCAAGGAGAAAAGCTTGCTTTATTAATCATAACTTGCTAAACAATCACTGACATAAAAAGTAATGCCAGAGCAGAAAAGCAATATCCATCTAATTAAACAAAAAACAGGCTTTATTCTAAAGCCTACAATTAGCACTCTTTATGGAGCTATAAAACAAGACATTAAGGTGGTGGTATTTTTTTTTTTTGTCTCTTTTAAAAATGCAGCTGGGTTTTAATGATTTGTTTGAGGAGTTGTGTACTTGATTTTCAACACCGAGATAATTTTGAAATCCTTAAATGTCACGTATTCAACAGATCATTGGGTCACCCCTGTTTCCATTTTATTGGAAATCCTAAACAGATCAACAATTTTTCTAGTGCAAAGTTCTTAAATGTAACTGTAGTACATGCTGAATATTCTTATCAAAATTCATACATGCACTTAGGTACAAAGGCTTTCAAATAACACTGCATCATACATTACCATTTTGTGTGAGTTTTGTGGAACAGAGAAAAGATGTTATCCAAAAAGACTCTTTTGTTGCCTTCATGGCTTGATTATTATTCCCAAGGAAAATGCCCTTGGAAAACGGAAGCTTGAGGTAGCGGGTAGTATCCTGAAGGTTTGTGTTTTCTTCACACTGTTAAAACATTTAAACAAAAAAAAAAAAAAAAAAGAGAGGAAAGAAACTTCATTAAGAATTATTGAGCAAAATTTCCATTCCTACCCATTTATGAACAAGGAAATAGTCCAAAAAAAATTATAAGCAGAATTTGGCTTTTAAGTAAAATGCAACAAAAATGTGTAAAAAGAATTAAGTACAAATTATGGACTCAGATCCATCTGAATTTAAATCCTAGTGCTGTCATTTCCAATGTGAGAGACCTTATCAAGTTACTTAACCGCTCAAGAGTTTCTGTTGTCTTTCTCTAAAACCTCATTATCTTGTCAGAAGAATTAGATTACATAAAGCCTTTAACACAGTCCCTGATACACTGGAAATGCTCAAGAAATCATATTTGCAGTGACCAGAGGATTTTTAAAAAGAATGCTTAAATTTTTCCAACATCTCAGCTGAGTCAGCTGTTAAAACTGTACTTTGAAAACCTGCAATTAAAGAAAAGGTATTTCAGATAATCTAATAGTCCCACTATGCAAAGGAAACCTCTTCTTCACAAAAAATGTTGGCTAACAAATGTAAAAGAAATTACAGATTCAGAAAATATAATATCATATCCCTACTGTAATTATTTCTTCAGTTAAGGACTGCTGTTTACTGCTAAAGTCAGCAGGAGAATCGTTGATGAGGACCTGAATGCTCATGTGATGCCAACACATAGATTACTTCCTATTAGCAAGAGGACAAACACAACTGCATGGGGTGGGGGGGGGCAGGCTGTGATCACACCAAGGCAGGCAACACAGGGACACACATCATCTACAATGCATTGTCACCAAAGATGTTTAACCTGGCACCAGAGGAAACACAGGAATGGAGCGACATGCTGAACAACGCTATAGAAAAGCATCAAGACAAACCCGAAGAGTAGTGCCTTCTGCAATAGGCGTGGCCCATCTCTTCAAGTCAGTGTTGTCAACAAAGGGATTGTTCTAGATTAATCAACACTTCAGAGACAGCCTGATATAACAGATGGTCCTGGATTTGAACAAGCATGCTGCATTGCCCAAATATTTTTGTGGGTATTTGAAAGTTAAGTTCTAAGTGAGATAAAAATTTAGTGACTGAAAAAACCATTAATTGTTTTTAAAAAGTACATTAAAATAAATATATATGCTCTGTTATCATTTATTTTAAAAGTCTATGTAGCTAGAAGGGTACACACTAAGGGGTTAATGGTTAACATAATCTTAATAATGAGAGTATGGTGTTTTTATCTAATTTTGGTTTATTTGTATGCTGCTTTTTTAATGACAAATTAAAATTTTGAGAAAAAAAAATGCTGTAGCTGGGTACTGTGGTGCACGCCTGTAATACCAGTGGCTGGGGAGGCTGAGATAGGCTGAGATAGTGCAAGTTTAAAGCCAGCCTCAGCAATAGCAAGGTGCTAAGTAACTCAGTGGGACCCTGTCTCTAATAAAAATACAAAATTTGGCTAGGGATATGGCTCAGGGGTTGAGTGCCCCTGAGTTCAATCCCTGGTACCCATCAAAAAAAAAAAAAAAAGTTTTAACAGACATATACCTGTTTGAGCTTAGTCTCTTTGGGGCATAAATTAATTTCTTCCTTCCTTCCTTCCTTCCTTCCTTCCTTCCTTCCTTCCTTCCTTCCTTCCTTCCTTTTTCCCCCTTCCTTTCCCTTCCCTTCCTTTTTTTTTAAAAAATATCTATTTTCCAGTTGTAGTTGGACATAATGTCTTTATTTTATTTATTTATTTTTATGTGATGCTGAGGATCAAACTCAGGGCCTTGCATGTGTGGGGTATAAATTTCAAAACTCATGTGAACCCTATTTATTTAAATTGCTTCAAGTATTTTCCTGGTAACAGGCAGGAGTTTAATCACAGAAACCCTTGTGCTTGAGACTTTTGTATGATTCACAAAGTGTATTTTTTAAAAAATTCTTATTTTCAATAAGTCTTTAGGAAGAATTTACAGAAACAAAATTAGAATATTATGAGATATTCTTACTAGCAGATCTGCCTCATAACAGGAGTATCAATACAAACATAATAAACAACATTCGTAATTCTCTTCTAATGTTACAACTCCAAATACTTCCTTTTATTACTGTGGGTTACTTAGCATAGACAGACAACTGCATAAAATGCACACATATATTTTAAAGGATAATTAGAAGGTGAACACTTCAAATGCTTTCTTCAGAAAAAGTGCTTGGGGCAAAGCAAAGTTCTGGAACCCTATATCACTGCCCCCCACCACCTACTCTTGTTCCTGGTGTCAGGGCCATCATAGCAAGTCATAGCACCCTAAATTTACTCTATTCCCCAACTGGATCTGGTCTATAGAGTTAGAAGCATGCTCTTGTTTCCCATCCTCAGCCTGATTTGTCTTCCATAGATCTAACCACCACTTCTTATGGTGACTAAAGTCTAATGACAAACTGAACTCAGATAGGCTACCCAGCAATTTCCAGGCTACCACCCTAGGAACTGCAGCCTGCCCTAGTCTGATATGCTCCATCTGTCCACAGAAATTCTGACCCTACACGTATTTCTTATTCTCCCCACTCCCTCATCTAATCTTTTTACTTCCCTCCTCCTTCTTCCTGGGGAGCTAAGCATCTGAGCCTAGGACATGACACCTTGACAGCTTCTTGCAGCTAAACTCTAACATCCTCACTCAAGTACAAAACACAATAATAAGTATGGTCAACACAAAAGAAATTTTAAGATCTTCCACCAAACCACTGGGGTGTGTGTGTATGTGTGTGTGTATGTGTGTGTATTTGTGTGTGTGTATGTGTGTGTATTTGTGTGTGTGTGTGTGTGTGTGTGTATGACCATGCAGAGAGATGGGGGAGGGTAAATAGAGAATTTTATCTATCAACTCAATAAAGAAAAACATATAGCCACTCTTTGGACAGGTTTTAATCAATTTCTGAAATGTTTAAGAAATTTCTTTTTTTTAAAAGAGAGAGAGAGAGAGAGAGAGAGAGAGAGAGAGAGAGAGAATTTTTTTTAATATTTATTTTTTAGTTATCGGCGGACACAACATCTTTTGTTTTGTATGTGGTGCTGAGAATCGAACCCGGGCCACACACATGCCAGGCAAGCGCGCTACCACTTGAGCCATATCCCCAGCCCCCAGAAATTTCTATAGCATATCTTATTTTTCTTTGAGGTTTTCAGCATCCATGCTTAACATATAATACAAGCACTAGACTTAACAACTCAGAGAGCTACAGTTTATGAGAACACATTGTATGTCAGGCACTGCTAAGCACTTGTGTCTCTTTTCTTCTCATAACAACCTTATGAAACAGGATATTACAAACCTGAGGAGCTTATGTGTTTTACCTAATGTCACAAGAGTAGTCCTTGTCAGATTCAGGTTTTGTATTCACAACTACTATAAAATATTGCCTCTTTCTAAGGTTGTTTTAAATGCATTTTGAATTCAAATATAATGCATTTAAAATTTATTGTTTTGTAAATAAAATATGAAACATTTTGTATGTTTTTAAACTTTTTTAAAGAAAGTTTAAAACACGTTCACTTACCAAAAAAAGGAATATATGTGAGAGACACCTGGGAAAGAGCTCTGAGTTGTAATGTAGAAGTGAAATGATTTCAAAAGAGAAAAGGCCATGAGTCTTTCGGGGAAATGGCTGGTCTACATGCTGAAACCACTCAGAGAAAAAAAAAGGAATCATGTGACTTGGATGGAATGGATAAGAGGGGCAGATAGGAGATGAGACATGACACTGGAGCATGAGATTTCTAAGAATGAGCAAGAGGTCAGTCCTTTGAGGGCCAGGACTCTAGAAAGGAAATAGGGTTCGAGAACAGTAAAGAATAGAAACAGGGTTCCACAAGGTAGGCCTATAGGGCAGGGGCAGGTGATAGCAAGGGTTTCAGCCAAAAAGGTTACCTAGACTCCTAACAGGAAGTGCACAGTTTACTAGCAGAAGCCAGCGAATGAAAATAGTCAGTGGTGAATGCCCCAGACATGGTTCATCTAGGTGGGAGAAGGAGGAAACAAATGGGAATGAATAATCTCCCAGTTAGGTGAAAGACTGAGTCAATAAAGCCACAGAAATGACTCTGAAAGTGTGGTTAGCACTGCTGGTTCTTTATTTGGAAATATTCAACCCTGAAAATAGGATCAGTACTGGGGAGGCTGCACCAAACTGTAGCTCTGAGATTGTTCTACGTCATGCAAGTGAGAGATGATTTTGTCATCATGGTGAAATCCAGTTATACTCCCAAACTGGATGAGTGGTAAAATACGGATCATCTGTATTCTGGGGAACACCTGTATATGGACTGTTTTGGCTTTGGCAAAGGGATTTTTTTTCCCATCAAACCCAGGGTTCTCTTACAGGAGAAAAAACACAGCTAAAGCGTTGCTAGGTTGTGGTAGCTGTGTGATGGTAGTTGGTTGAGGGAAGAATGAATCAAGCAGTTCTTTTCAGGCAAAACAAGGCCTTCTGAGGTTGCTATCGGATTGGGTGAACAAAACTATGTCACTGTCAGAGTACTAGATAGTTCTCTGTGTTTGCTTTGATAATCTGGAATCTGTGCAGTCATCTTAAAATGGCTAGGAGTTGATTTATTACAAAGAAGAGGAAGGAGATGAGAACCAGCTATTCTACCATACATGGTTCTGAAATCAGATCTGACCAGAATCTTACAGATCTGATCAGAATCTTATAGAAGTATCAAAATGCAGGCTCTGTAGTAGCAGAGGTAGCTTCAACCAAGGGATTACATATCTTGTTCACAGATACTTTTTTTATTTTTCATAATAGAAATCAGTACAAATAGCAGTGAATGGTACATCATATGCTAGGCTACTTGGGACTCCTGTCTTAGGCACATGAAAGACACCATGGTGGTCAGTCATGAATAGTGTTCGGGAACACGATATGTGCCATTTTGTAAGATATGTGATTTAATGAATTCCTACTATTAGCCAGTCCTTCAATTCAGCATTACTAATGTAACAAGGAAATGGACACGGCCCCTGTCCTTGAGGGCATTATTACCTATCTAACCTTGGTGCTTGTTTGTTAGAACTGATTTCAGAGCGCTGAAGACCACTGGAAGGGAAAGAAGGGAAGGGAAAGAAGTATTTCTAGGAAGGACTACCTGACTTCAGTCCTAGAGAATAAGAGGGTCACCCCACAGTCAAGGGAGAAAAGACAAGGGAGGAAAGAAGCAATACAAGGAAAGGCTCTGGGGAATAAAGTACATGTACGAGGTCATGGGTACATGACAGTTAAATGGAATGTGAGATCCTGGGACACAAAAATGACATTAGTGACTGGTACAATGGCATACGCCTATAATCCCAGCAGCTTGGGAGGCTGAGGCAGGAGAATCGTGAGTTCCAAGCCAACCTCAGCAAAAGCAAGGTGCTAAGCAACTCAGTGAGACCCTGTCTCTAAATAAGAAAATACAAAATAGAGCTGGGATGTGGCTCAGTGGTTGAGTGCCTCTGAGTTCAATCCCTGATACCCACCCCCAAAATAAATTACATTAGTGGAAAAATTGTGAAATCCAAGTAAATCTTGTGTTAATAGTGTCTTAGCAAGATTAGTTTTTTTTAAAGAGAGAGATAATTTTTTAATATTTATTTTTTAGTTTTTGGTGGACACAACATCTTTATTTTACTTTTATGTGGTGCTGAGGATCGAACCCAGCGCCCCGTGCAATGCCAGGAGAACATGCTACTGCTTGAGCCACATCCCCAGCCCCAAGATTAATTTAGTTTTGATTGATATGTTACAGTTTATATAGGAGGTCAACATAAGGATACTTGGGTGACAGCTACATGGGAATATTTGCAACTCCTCTGTAAGCCTAAATGAATCTTAAAAATAACTTTTAAAAATGTACAGGCATAGCTGGACAAATTTATGCAGTATAGTATGGCTAGAACATAAAATTGTTCAAACATAGAAAAGCCTTGGGACTATCAAGACCTCTTAAATAAGAAAACCCCAAGATAATTCTGATAGTCACCTCTGGTTAAAATTCCCTGAATTGAAGCAATACCATGCAACTGGCTGTTTAGTTATGGAGGATGAGCGTGACAAGACAAGGAAATTTTGCAGGTTTCTATTCATGGCAGGAGTGGATGGAGGTGAGATTAAAAGCTCAATTTTGGACATGCTGAATTTGAGGTATCTTTGGAAAAAAACAACTAAAGATGTTCAGTAGGCTGATAAAAGTTGTGGACCAGAAAATCAGATTTGGCTGTCATCAGCATAGAAATGTAGTAAGTTAATCCATGGAAGTGGATGAGGAGATCCAAGACAGAAGGCAGTGGAAGGTTAATCCATGACAACAACATTTTAGGTGTAAAGAGAGAAATCCCCAAAGAGGAAGAAGGATGGAACTCAGAAAAGCAATGCCAGACAGATGACAGAATGTGGGATTTTCAAGAAGTATAATCAACATTGTCACATGCTACTACAGGGAAGTCAAGTAAAGGAAAAAAAAAACACTTTTAATTCTTTTGGTATAGTGACTTTAGCTCCTGGGTGGACATTCATGACCTGGAGGTGAAAAACTTTACTTGAATGGTGGAAACACTGAATGTGATTAACTGGGACAAAGGAAGTAGAGAACGGGAGAGAAGACTGGTTTCTAATGTAGGCTGGATGTCATGATGGAAAGGGAAGAAGGAGTGTGGTAGCTATTTTTTTAAATGTTTTTTAAAGAAAAATGCTGAAGCATGTTTCTGCTCTGAGTGAAGAGTGCCAAATAGAAGAAATAGTTATGGATGCAGGAGGAAGAGGGAGGCCATTGGGAGGGTCAGCATCCTAGAAAACATAGGAGGGAGGAAAATCCTGAGGGCAGAAAGTAGAAGAATTGGCCTTGGAGAGAAGTAGCCTTGCCTCATCCCTTGAGACAGGAAGCAGGAAGAAAAGGAAGGATGCAGATAAGTTTGCAGGTGGCAGAGGGGAGAGCACAGGAAGTTAAGGAAGTTCCTGTCTGGTGGCTTCTGTTTTCTCTATTAAGTAGACAGGAAGTAGTAGGGTAGGGAAATTGTAAAATCTTGCCAGTAGTTCTGCGGGGATTGAGAGGGAGGTAATTAGTCTGCCTGAATGTTGGTGGTCCTGATCTACACTGGTCAGGCTGATGCTAACCTATAACCACGATAATTTCCTCTAATAATACCCAACTTTGCCTGGAGCAGGGTAAAGGAGGGGGCAAGGAGAAGGCAAAGTTGACAGACTGACCCAGGACTGGTCTTTATTTCCCATGTGGGCACAGCAGAACTAAGGAAGAAGAAATACCCCAAATAAGAAAAGAAAGTAAGTAAAGGCAGGAGCGATCTGTTGGAGGAGACTAAGACTGGAAAATAGATAGAAGTAGAAAAGGGGGAGTTTGAAAGGTTATGGTTAGGATATTGTGAGTTTAGAAGGTTTGATATGGGATGATTCTGGATCATTTATTTTATCCATCCCCCATCCTCCCACCTACCTACCCACATATTTATCTATCTGTCCTATCAATTACCAAGTATTTATTTAGCACTCATGTGGCATATCCTGCTGGGTGGGAATGAAGGGACCAAAGAATAACCACACTGAAGTTAAATGCAAATGAAGGTCCAGCAGGATAGGTAGAAAGTCACAGTGCAATATGGAAGGAGCCTTATAGAGGGTAGGCAAGTTCTTCATAAGAGGTGGAAAGCCAGTCAGTATTTCTGAAAGGGGTGAGGAGACAGCTGACCTCCAGGCACTGGACACAAGGCTTCAGAGACGAGCTTTTCACCCCAACAGGTACCTGGGAAGCCCTCTCAGCAGACATGAGCCAGGTTACACTACAGGGAGATCATTTTTGGAAGACAGAAGTAGTAGTGGTTAGCATGAAAGGAGTTTTCAGGATGGGTTTCATATAATTACAGCCCTAAGTGCTAGGACCTATTAAGGTATCTTGGCCTTTTAAATTTTTTCCCCTTAGCTTCTGTGTTCAGTTAGATACACTTTTATAATAAACTTACTTTAAAAAATTTGCAGGTGTTTTAAAATTTATCTCACTGTGTATAGAGAAACAAGAGTTCAGTGATCAATTCTACCCTCAAGCTTAGGGTGAATACATAGCTTTCTGGCTGATCTAAGATTGACTGATCATTGTTCCAAGACAATCTCTCGGAATTGTTTGAGCAGCATGTGGAATAAGTGAGGTAACAAATCCTTCAGTCTACCTAAAATTCCAGACTCCCTTCATCTTCTAATTTTATTTATGAATGCAAATACACTGGTGTTCAGGATAAATAAGGAGCACCAGTTTCCAAATGCATTAGAGAAGTTCATCTCAAAGATAATGACCAGTGGAAAGAGGTGGTGTTGGAATACCTGGACCAGCTGGGAAATACAATATGGCATAAGAAACTAAAAATGTGTAGGAACAAATATATGGACTTAAGGATTTATGGACACATTTTAGGTAGCAAGGGTGAAATAAATTAACCTGCAAAGGACTTTTATAATCTATATCATCACATTAAACTAATCCTCTCCCCACAGGAAATAGTATTATCCCCTATTTGGGACTTCTCACCTGACCCTTTTCCTATTCAGATGTCTTGGATTAGAAAGCCACAATAAATCCTGCTAGAGGAATCAGATTCTCTACTAAGCAAAACCCTAGCTTTGTTGAGTTGGGCCATGTTAACCAAGATGATGTCAGATAATCAGCAATATGAATTTATTAAACCCCAATTTCTTAAAGGCAGGTAGTGTAATTAATTTTAATTATTTAGTTTTAATAGTCTTGAGGGTGTTTTAGAATTTACTTTAGTTACTAAGAACCCTCCAACAGAATCAGGCAGAATGAGGACTCCAGTGTGCAGCTTCTGTCTTCCTGTCGTCCTCCTAGATCCTCACATCATTATCCTTAAGAGACATAAGTTTTGGAAAATACAATTTCCCATCTTCATTACTTTGGTCTCTTTCTTATTTTCCAGCAGTAGCTGGACAGAGGAAGCCAAAAATATCCCCATAAACTTGAGGGAGACAACAATCCTGACAAAATGCAGTGAGATGAAAAAACTTAGGAAGATTAAATGCTATAATTAGCAAATTTAGTAACTCCAGAGGGGAGTTTTGGACCTACCCATCAACCACTGGGAATATTGCTGATGTTCTGAGGGCTGCAAAGAGAACTCTGGAAGGACTAAATCTCTCATGATGACTGATAAGAGTTATTTCCCTGATTCTTCTGGAGCTACACCATTTAAATGTTTATAGATTTTACAGTTTATTTGCACTGAAAATCATTGCAAACATGTAATCATTTAGGTTAAGATGAAAGGGAGAAAGGTGTCCCTATCATAGTCATCTCAACATCACTTATTAAGTGAGTTACTTTTCCAGCCGTTGATTTGAAATCCACTCCCCCCATCCCCTACTCCATGTCACTTTCTTTTTAAGTAATACATTTAAGGTTGCAATTATCAGCAGACTGGGAGCCTTCCTGCCATGGCAGGATAAGAATTATGCTTCTAATATGGTTTTATAATCACAAACTACAAATGGCCTTAAGCTGAAACTGAACTTGTTGGCTCAGTTTTATGAGAAAGAAAACCACAGCATCAACCTGGCTGGAAACAAAAGTTGTTATACTTGGCAAGAATTTCACAAATCTTTGAATAAGCAATACTAAATAACCCTGTTCATAAGCAAACTCTGAAACTTGGGGGTTTGATTGTAAAGCTAATGCTTTGGGATGGGTCTATACAATGAAGGTCTGCCCCAAAATGACACATCATCATCCTGAGCTTACCCTCTAGTTGAGGATAATCACTGGGAATACCTGCACTGTAAATTGTTCAAACTCAAATAAAATCGCCTCTATGGATCAGAATTCTGAGTACTTAGTCAAAATTTATGCAAGGGCCTGAGCTCATTCAAAGCTATTTAGAGGAAAGTTTTGGCCCCATGGAAAAGACACCAGAGAGGCCTCTGATAAAGGAGTCGACTGGGCCTGTGGGAGTCAACGTCAGTTGGATTCATAACTGCTCACATGGAGAAGTGAGCTCTGCTACCTGTCCTCTGGCATCTGACGCACTGGGTCTCTCTAGGCAGTAACTGAGAGTCTGGGTATTATTCACTCATTTACAGAAATCAATTAGGACTCGACTGCAAAACTAGCATGTATCAAAGAAGCATGCTCCAACCCACAGGTGACTGTCCATACATGATATATGATACAAAAGCGATTCACTCTTCTATTACCCCAGTTTTAATTATCTCAGTCCTGACTATTCTGAGTCAAGACTTAAGGTTAAGATAGCTATGATATTTACATCTTTCAGAAAAGAGTTGATGAATACTCTGCCTGTCATACTACTATCTCTTATAAGGGAGCTTCTGGCCTACAGGTGAGAAAAATAGATCGTTCCAGGTGTCTAGTACATTCTTCTGTTTGCCTTACTGGTTACTCTACAATATGTTTTATTTATATTTAAACATTGTTAGCTCCTTTTCTATTTATTTATTTGTTTATTTATTGGTTCTTTTTATATATGACAGTAGAATACATTTTGATATAATGATACAAACATGGATTATATCTTATTCTAGTTAGGACCCCATTCTTGTGCATATACATGAATGGATTCACTGTGATGTTTTCATATATGTGCATAGGAAAATTATGTCTGATTCATTCTACTGTTTTTCCTTTTCCTATCTCCCTCCCTTCACTCCATTTCCCACTGTCTACTGAACTTCTATTCTTCCCCTCTTTTGTGCTTTAGCTTGCACATATTAGAGGAAACATTTGACTTTTGGGATTGGCTTATTTCACTTAGCATAATAGGTTTCCATTTACTGGCAAATGTCATAAAGTCATTCTTGTTCATGTGCTAATTTCTTTAGATAACTTTATTAAATAAAGAGAATGTAAGCACCAGAAATGGAGGGATTTGACTGTCTTGGTTATATTCTCTGTACCTGTCTTGATTATATTCTGGCTGGAATTTTTCCTC
Source organism: Ictidomys tridecemlineatus (assembly GCF_052094955.1). Taxonomy (NCBI): domain Eukaryota; kingdom Metazoa; phylum Chordata; class Mammalia; order Rodentia; family Sciuridae; genus Ictidomys; species Ictidomys tridecemlineatus. The sequence continues at coordinate 161,334,760 of NC_135478.1, read as the reverse complement.
AATGAACATGTTGAACAAATAGCAAAGAAGTGAATTATTAAAGAAACAGACACACACATATACATGCACATAACAATAGGAATGACCAGATGTGCTGTTCATCACTACTTATTTTATCAGCAGTTATCTAAAGGTAAGGAAAATTTTTGTTTGTGATCATATTATTCATTCAACAAATCTTCACTGCACATCTGCTGCATGGCAGAATCCTCTGGCATAGCTGCTGCTTTAGAGAGGCTCAAAAACTTACTGGGATAAGATAGGGGATCATCAGATAAATGTGGGGCAGTGTGCTGAGTAAAATGGTAAGAGATGCATGCAGAAACTTAGGGAGGTCAGGGGAGGGTGCTTGATCAGCCGGAAACATGGGGAGTACAGCCAGGAAGCTGGTAACAGTTCCTGAAGAAGGGTGTGGGTAAGGTGAGCACCTGAGGATGCACAAGAGAAAATCAGGGAGAGAGGCATGACTCCAGGAGTCCTTAAAGGAAGAGCAGACAGAACTGGCAGGGAGGGTATGAGGATATAAGGAACTAGAAAGGGCTGGATGTAGCTGCAGCATGAAGGGACAAGAAGTAGTGAGGGGTGAAGCAGTGGAGGTAGAGGCCTGGCACACCCTGAGAAGCCCAGGATTTATTCTTGTAGCAATGAGATTTTGCATGACTCCTAGATTAAGAGGCATGACTTTGTTGGATCTGTATTTTAGATAGGTCACCTTTAATATCCGGATAGAACCTGGAGTAGGGGGAGATAAAACCCAGATCAGCAGGACCAGACAGCACAGGTGAGAACTGATGAGAGCCTAGACTATCACAGGGTTATAAAAATGGAGGGATGTGAATGAGAAAATTTCCTGTATATTTTAAAAATACATTTTTATTTTATATTTCCTTGTTGCAAGTATTCTTATCATTTCTTTGGGTTCCTCATTTTCTGTATTTTCTTTTGGAGGCCTACAATAAATAGCACACTTTGTTTGAAACATTTTTACAGTAATTCTGGATTTAAGATAAAAAGTGCAACAGCTGTGATAGCAAAGTGCAGACAAAAAGAAAAGAAAAAAATGTAATTCTGACTATGCTAAGTTCACCGCTGGCAACATACAGATACATAAAAAATGTATTTAAAATTTTAAAAAAGTATTTAAAATTTTATTTGTGAGGTTTATTTAATCTTATCAAAGCAATGAAAAGACGTTAAGATCAGCATTTACTCAAATCAGATTTACTCAAATACTTATCTCTAAATTAAGATGAAAAATAAATGATCTTTAAACTATGTTTTAGAATATGACATAGTATATAGAAAAATACCTTCAAATAATACTTTCAAAGGCATTCTCCCTGCCAGCAATCTTACACAATAACATTCTTTTCAGTGAATTTTTTTCTCTTTTTCAAACTGGCAAGAGAGTGAGTTAGTAAATGCTCCATTTTCCACAGCCATGACCAATAAGTGATGAACGGTACCTTGTGCACAATGAGCTCATGGGTGCCATCTGGAAGGGTCCTGCCATCTTCCTGCATCAGGGGCACAAAGGAGAAACCAAACAACTTCTTCTCTCCTTTCTCCTTTGCTAGAAAGAAAAAAGAAAGAATCACTTGCTTATTCAAGTGCATGTTTACACATGTGTGTTTAAGAAGTAAGAACATTAAGAGATGTAACTGTCCCCACTCTTACCCCTCAACACACAGAGAACTGCATTTATGGTAGGAAATATACCTAAAGTATCCATCCTCTAACCCCATATTCCTGTTCCCAAATATCCAAAGTTTCATTCCTTGTCTAAATTTCTTCATAGGACTCACTATCTGAAATCATGCTTTAAATTCTGTGGATTGCTTGTTTCTTCTCACATCACCCCTAAGCACCACCAAAGGCAGGTGTTATGGTTTAGATGTGGTGTCCCCCAAAAGCTATGTGTAAGACAATGCAAGGTTTGGAGGAGAAATGATTGAGTTATAGCTTTAACCTAATCGGTGGATTAATCCCTGATGGATTAATTGAGTGGTAACTAGAGACAGGTTGGGTGTGGCTGGAGGAAGTGATTCATTGGGGGTGTGGCTGTGGGGTATATATTTGTATCTGGAGAGTGGAGTCTCTCTTGGCTTTATGATCATGATATGAGCTGCTTCCCTCTGCTACATTCTTCCACCATGATGTTCTGCCTCACCTCAAGCCCCAAGGAATGGAGCCAGCCTTCTATGGACTAAGACCTCTGAAACTGTGAGCCCCCCAATAAACCTTTTCTCCTCTACAATTGTGCTGGTGGGGTCCTTTATTCACAGCAGTAAAAATGCCAACTAAAACAGGAGAATTCTTATCTGTTTTATTTTATATTCTCAGAGTGCCAAGAACATAGTAGGCTCTCAATAAATAAATGTTTAATTAAAAAAATGAATGAATATGGAATTAAAGATTTTGCTTACTACCCATGGAAAGGAAACTTTCCATCTCTGCCTTGCTCCATGATAGACCTTTCTTCCCTGTATCCATACATGTGAGGATGGTGTGATGCAGGTGAAAACTACTTCCTTGGAATAGGGATGATCCACTGAAAGGCAATATGAATTGCAAACTATAATTTAATACGGGCTTATTGTAGTATTATTCAGAAAGTTGGAAATGAGGCAATGAGATTTTCTGATACCTAATTAAGAAGTACAATGGCTAGAAATTCTGAGGCTCCTTAGCTACTATTTATAGATAAGGAAATTGAGATCCCAGATGTTAGGTAACTTGCTCTAGATCTTTTAAAAGTACCATTCCAGTTCTTCCATCATGCTTTTTTCTCCAAAAAGGGAGAAACTGTTAACAGAACCTTGCTTGTTTAACTTGACTCTCCTTGTACTTAGCCAGTGCAGGGAAGAGCTCTCCAGGGCTTGTGACCTGTTTGGGGCTGGATGGTTATTGTTTCCCATACAAGTGTAGCAGCAGAGTGTTACATTTTAATAGGAAAGTTCTGCCCTGAAAGATCATAAGATCTGGACTAGAAGAGTTAGATACGGTGATCCTGAAGATTACACAAGAGGGTTAGCAACAGCTTCCCTTTCAACTGCTTCTGGCATTCAACCTCAGGGAGTGGACCTCATGCAGAGAACAGTAGTTTAAGTTGCCTGGCATTGGCCCTGAACATGAAGACATTCCTGAAAGTGTGGTTTCTTTTAGGTGGGTCCTTTTGAAAAAAAAAAAAAAAGGCGGGGGGGAAGGTTCTTAAATCCTTAAAATTATTAATTTCAACTCTAGAGAGAAACTGGGAAAACAAAGTTAAATAAAATTTGAGCAAAGACCTTTGGGATTCAGAGGAGAAGACCTTTATGATTCAGAGGAGAAGACTTATTTAGAAAAATTTCCTAATTTATTTTTTGGTATGGTTTGTGTTAGTTAGAAGCAATTTCCTAATTTTATTTTATTTTCTATAGTTTTGGTAAGGTTTATGGTATTCAACTCAGAAAAATAAAGTAACTAAAGATTCCATAATAAATAAAATTAGCAAAAATAAGAAGCAATACAATCGCTTTCCCAAATTTGCCCTCCATTATAAAATAAAATAGATATTAAACAAAGTTTAATGTACATGACAATTTTTCCTGAGCCATTAGATCAGGATTAATAACTTAATGGAATGCTACATACAGTCTGCATAGCATCACCCCCTTTTACTAATAAAATACACTAAATTTGTGCATTCTACCTCTAAACTTCCAATTTATTCTTTCTAGTACCATACTCCAATAGTTCTGCCTCCTGGAACCTTCAATTCACAAAGCTTGCCCTCGGTCCCCTCCTGTCTCAGTCTCCATTTTAATGGTCCACCATTCCAGTTACCTCCTTCCATATATCCTTGGCTTTCTTATTCCTCCACATTTCCATGGTAACACTCAAGCTGGTTAAATCCGACTTTGAGTTTCTTCTATGCCAAACTAACCTAATTTCACTTTAATGAATGCACACTAACCACAAAGGGGTCCTTAGCTGGGCAAGCCTCCACTCACCTAATCCACTTCCTAGACAACTGTCTTACCTGCTCTCCCTTCTCAAGCCTCCAACACCTTGGCTACCCTCCTCACTGTCACCTGATGTGGAGAGAGCTCCCACATACTACAGAACCTATTAACCCACTGCCTCTGTGCTCCCCTGTAATACTGTCGAGTATCCACACTCCTGCTCCTTGAACATGAACCCTACTCTCCTTATCCCAAGGGCACTGTTCCTATAGTTGTACCTTCTGTCTTCAGTATCACCTTTCTTCCTTTTGACTGAATTATTTACACCAAATAAACAGGCATTAAAAACTTCATCTTAAAAAATACCCTCATATGACCAACTATTTCATTATAGTTCCTAACCCATGTCTCTGATCTATTTTCTTTTCTCTTTCTCTTTCCTCTTCCCTTTTTTCCTTTAAAAAAAATTTTTTTAGTTGTAGATGAACACAATACCTTTATTTTATTTGTTTATGTTTATGTGGTGCCAGGATTGAACCCAGTGCCTCATGCATGCTAGGCAAGCCTCTACCACTGAGCTACAACCCCAAACCCCTCTTCTTTCTTTTCTCCATTTCCTTTCTTTCATAACCTTTATTTATTTTTAATTTTTTTTTGGGGGGGTACCAGGGTTTGAATGCAGGGGCACTTAACCACTGAGCAACATCCCAAACACTTTTTTGTATATATATATATATATATATATATATATTTTATTTTGAAACAGGGTATTGCTAAGTTGATTAGGAGCTCACTAAACTGTTGAGGCTGGCTTTGAACTTGGAAGCCTCCAGCCTCAGCCTCTGGAGCCACTGGGATTATAGCACGTGCTACTGTACCTGGCAGCCTTTGTTTTTTAAAAAGCAGTTTCGGGTTCACAGCAACACTGAGAGGAAAATATAAAGATGTCCCACGTACCTACCCTGCCCCAACTCCTGCATCGCCTTCAGTGGTACCAACATCCCCTGTCAGAGTGGTACAACTTCTTCAGCTGATGACTTGACATTGACACATCTCTATTACCCAAAGCCCAGTGTGCACATTAGGGTTCACTTGTGGTGTCATACAGTCTATGGGCTTGTACAAATGTACAACGACATGCATCTGTTGTTATAATTTCATCCAGAAATGTCACCACCCCCAAATGCCCTGTGTTCTGCTTACTCATCCCTCCCTCCCCTAGCCCTTGGCAACCACTGAGCTTTATACTCTCTCCATAGCTTTGCCTTTCCCAGACTGTCATGTGGTTGAAATTATACGGTATATAACCTTTTCAGATTGGTTTCTTTCACTTTGTAATAGGCATTTAAGTTTCCTCCATGTCTTTTCACGGCTTGATAATCTATTTCTTTCTAAGTGGACCTAGATTCCATTGTCTGTATGTACCACCGTTTATCCATTTACCTACTGAAGAACAGCTGGGCTCTTTCCAAGTTTGGGCAATTATGATAAAGCTGCTATAAATGTCTGTGCGGATTTTTGTGCAGGCATAAGTTTTCAGCTCCTTTAGGTAAATACCAAAGGAGCATGTGATTGTTGAATTTGTATGATATGAATATGTCTAATTTAGTAAGAAACTACCAAACTGTCTTTCAAAATGACTGGTATCATTTTGTATTCCCGCCACCAGTGAAAGAGAGTTTCTGTTGTTCCAGACACCTGCCAGCATTTGGTCTTGTCTGTGTTCTGGATTTTAGCTATTCTAAAGGGGTGTGATGCTATATAACTGTTGTTCAAATTTGTATTTTTCTGATATATGTATGATATGTGATGTGATGCATGCTTTCATTTGCTTATTTGTCATCTGTATACTTTCTCTGGTGGGGTGTTTGTTAATGTTTTTATGCCCAAATTTTAACTGGCTATATGTTTTCTTATTATTGGATTTTAGGAGTTCTTTGTATATTTTTAATGTAGTCCTTTATCAAATGTCTTTTGCAAAAATTGTCTACCAATATGTGCTTGTCTTTTATATCTATTCACAGTGTCTTTAATAGATCAGAAAAATTTTAATTTTAATGAAGTCCAGCTTATCAATTCTTTCTTTTATATATCATGACTTTGGTATTAAATGTAAAAAGTCATTGTCAAACCCAAGATCATCTAGATTTTCTGTTATCTGCCAGAAGTTCTATAGTTTTATGTTTTACATTTATATCTATGATCCATTTTGATTTAATTTTTGTAAAGGATGGAAGGTCTCTCTCTAGATTTCTTTCTTGAAATTGCCAAATATCCACTTATCCCAGAGCCATTTGTTGAAAAGACTATCTTCTTATTATATTACCTCTGATTCTTCATCAAAGATCAGTTAACTTATGTGAGATTAATTCTGGGCTCTTTCTTCTGTTCCTTTGGTCTATCAATTTATTCCTTCACAATATCATACTGTCTTGATTACGTGGTTTTACAGTAGTTCTTAAACTCAGACAATGTCAATCCACTAACTTTGTTCTTCTCTAATACTGTGTTGGCTATTTAGGTCTCTTGCTTTTCCTTTTCCATATAAATTTTAGGATCAGTTCTCTCTCTCTCTCTCTCTCTCTCTCTCTCTCGCTCTCTCTCTCTCTCTCTCTCTCTCTCTCTCTCGCTCTCTCTCACCGTGACAACATTCAGTTAGGAAGAACTGACATCTTCACAATATTGAGTTTTCCTAACCATGAACATATCTCTTGGATTCTTTACAGCAAAACTTTTCAAAAGACTTGTCTATATTTATAGCTTTCTCTTCCTTTTCTCTATCTCACTCTTGAACTCACATCCATCACCACAAATACACTAAAATCACCTGCCAAATTCAATGTTAAATCAAATGATAATTTCTCTGTCTTTACCTTATTTATTACTGGCTCCTGACATATCTGATCAATTCTCTCTTGAAAAACTAGTTTCATTTAGCCTTCTGGATGCTATTTATCCTTGATTATCCTTCAACCTCCTGGCTCTTCTTATTGTGACTTAATGGCTCCTTCCCTTTCTCCCAGCTATAAATGTGGGTGAGTGCTCTAGAGAGCCATCCATGGACTTCTCTCTGCTATCTGATCATATTACTCAGGAATCTCATTTGGACTCATGGCTTTTAAAAAAATGTCAAAATTAATGGTGTGCTGGAGCTGGATTGTACTAGATCATAAGAGTTGAGAATAGGCATCTCTCTCCAACTCCACATTTGATGAAATCATTTTGGTAGCTTAAAATTAGCCATGGTTGGAGCACTTATGTCATGGAAATCAACAAATGTTACAAATCAGGGCTATTCATGCCCTGAGTTCTGGTCTTTAAATAGTTATAGCAGAATACTGAACTATATGTTCTCATTCCCAAGTTTAAGTTTCCAACCTGGATCTCATTCAATTTCCTGACATTTTGAATATTTAATAAATATCAAACGTCTAAAATGAAATGTTTGATTTTTGTTCCCCAAACAGTTTCCTCTTGTTGTCTTCCCCATGTCATTAAATGAATAATTCATTCTCAGGTCAAAATCCTCAGATCATTTTTGACTTTTCTCCTTCTTTCACATCTAATTCGTCAATAATCTCTAGAAAAAGAACCAAACCAGTACCATAATGTGACTAATTTAATCTCTTAGTTAAAAAAACTATGAAAGCCTCCCAAATGGTCTTCCTGTTCCCAATTGGTCTGTCTACAATCTATCATCCATACAGAAGCCAAACCCTCTAATGGCTCTCCTTCTCATTCCAATAAAATCCACGGAGTCTTTGTGATGATGTAAGAGACAATAGTAGATCTGGTTTCCTTGCTTTTTCCTCCCTGTTCTCTTGCTGTTCCTTAAAAATATTAAGCATGTTAGGTGTGGTGGTACACACCTGTAATCCCAGCGGCATGGGAGGCTGAGGCAGGAGAATTGCGAGTTCAAAGCCAGCCTTAGCAAATGTGAGGTGCTAAGCAACTCAGTGAGACCCTGTTTCTAAATAAAATACAAAAAGGGCAAGGGATGGGGCTCAGTGGTTGAGTGTCCCTGAATTCAATCCCCAGTACCTGACCCTCCCCAACAAAAAAGAAAATGCCAAATATGTTTCAAGCTTCTGTCTTTTGTATTTACCATTCTCTCTCTCTCTGGAATATTCTTTCCCCAGATACCTCAATAGCTCAAGCCTTTACCACTTCTACCTTGTTGCTGACACACCTCATTATCAGAGAGGTATTCCCTTGACCACTTTATGTAAAGTAGCAACATAGTACTATCACTTTCTAGCCCCCAAACTCAATTTAGCCTTCTTTACTACACCCACCACTCAGTATCCATATATCATGTTTATTTCTATACATATAGATCTATGATAAAGTTTAGTTTTTTTAATTAGATACAGCAAGATTTAGAAAAATAACTTACTATAGATTTTAGCAAACTTAGAATATGATTTTTCCCTCCTGAGAACTTTTAACTTTTCACTTAAGGGAAGTATTTTATATCTTCTGCTTGGCATATCTAAAATGCCAGCATCAGTATTCTTGAATTTTGGGGCCATTTATGTAAAATAAAGGTGACTGAACACAAGCACTGTGACCAAAACAGTCAATATGATAACTGAGACAGCCATTAAGTGACTTATAGGTGGGTATTATATACCATATGAATACACTGGACAAAGGGATGATTCACAACTCAGGTGGGATAAGATGGGATGGTGCCAGATATCATCCTGCTACTTAGAATGGCAAGCAATTTAAGACTTATGAATCATTTATGGAATTTTCCATTTCACATTTTTGAACTGAGGTTGACTCTGGATAACTGAAATCAAGAACCACTAAAACTGTGGTTATGGGGAGACTAATGTATCATGTATTTATTTCCTCATCTACCCTCTCTGGAATGAAAGCTCTATGAGAGGGAAATCTTGTATTCATAGATACATCTCCAGCACCCAGTCAAGTGCTCAGGTATACTATAGGTATTCAATAAATATTCATTTCATGAATAAATGATATTTTGAACAAGCAAAAATATTGATGTCCATGTGGTAAAATAATTTCAGTGAATATGTGTAGTTTATGGGATTATGGGAATTTTTTCTTCTTTATGCTTTGCTATTTCTTTTGAATTTTAATAATGAACATTAAAACATCTCAAATGTGTGAGCAATGTTTAAAGTACAGGATGAGAGGGCAGAGATTTAACAGATTTTACTGAAAACAGCCTTTGTTCTGCTTTCCAAGTCATGAATTACAATAATTTTCTCCAAATGCTCTCCCCGTTTCCCTGCTGTTTCACCTTTATTTTCCTCTATCCTTTCCTTGCTTTAAAGCTCAAAGCTCATATTAGGTCCAAGTGAGAATTGATAACAAAGGCTGGTGGAAGGAACAGTTTTTCTATCACTCTAAGTCCTTTATGTTTTCCCATTTCAAGTCCTTTATGTAAAACTCTTCTGGGAATTTGAAAGACCACTGAGACTCTGCTAGCCATGTTCCTGTATTCTAAAACAAAATTTAATTTATAGAGCTTTCTGCACCAATTATGAAATATGCCATAGTCATGGCCACAGATGTAGTCCTCTCCTGAAGAAGAGAACTGGTTGAATTATAGTGTCCCTCAGGGGAAGTCGCCATGTATCTCTTGATGGTGCCCTGAGACTGCAGAGGCACAGAATGGAAAGGAGCCTGCCACTTTTCTAATCCTGTGATTCTCCTATACCTCTCACCTGCTATATGCCTCTCAAAGCAAGATTTACCAGAACCTTCTCCTGTCACAATGTATATTCTAGGGGGTGTCTACAATACATTTCAGGGACACAGGGAATATCAAAGATTACTGGTCAGAGCTCAGTGGGGGTATGGAGGATGCTTGAGAGTGTGGTAATGAATATAAGAGAATTAAAATAGAGATACCAGGAAATGACAACTTCATGGACAGTAATGTCCACATGAATAAATCTGGTAAAATTTCTGTCTTGAGTTGTTTAAATCTGTAAATAAGGCTATTACTTTGTATTATCTGAAAGACCTTTTCCGGCTGACATTATTTGATCCTCATTTCGACATCATCTGACACTGAACAGGGATGCAGATATACACAAATGAGACATCAATTCAAGTCTAACAGGCTTACCAGTGGATGAACATGCACAGAAGATTCTGAGTAAGCTCTGCCGTTCTGACCAGGAGCTGGATCAGTTCTTGGTGCTACCAGTCTGGTCAGGGCTGCTGAAGACCAGAACCTACCCAAGTTTTAATGCTGTCTCCCTTTCTATCTAATCTTTCTAGACCATGGTGAGCTTTTTATAAAAGCAATCAATTTAAAGAGAATCTGCAGATTTCCTGCAGTTTTTTCCCCCTCTTCTCTCATTTCTTCTCTGTTTCCATAAAGGTTTTTGGCTTTGCAAATAGTGAGTCCAATTCCCTCTCAGGGTTCCCACTCACCTTCTTTCCTCCCTCCAGAAATCTCATTTGTCACTCTTTCTGCAGATCAGCCCCCTATCATCACTACAGCTAAATGACTATACTATACACATATCAACACAATACAGCCACAGAACCAACCCCAGCAAACACTTACTGGAACAATGCCGAAACTCAAAGCGGATGTGTGCGCCCCTGAACTTATCCACAGGAATAGGCAGTTTCAGCAGTTCAGACCACCTGGGACTGTTGTTATGATAAAGCACAAAGGAGTGGTATTCACTAGCTGGAGGCTCTCCAGAGCCAAAGGAGATAAAATCCTAACAAAGGAAACATGCAGGTTAAAGACAGCTTCATCCAAAGAATGAGTCTCTTCAAAGTGGCACCACAATCAGTGCTCTTTCTGCCTGGGCTCCCCAAACAGCACCCCATGTGAAATCACCTCCCCATTCTTTGCCACGTCATTTCTGTACTTGCTGCTGCCCAGTAAGGTGTGTCGGTTTAATTTGATGCTGGTCTTCCAGGGCATGCTGTGCCCAGGTGATGTATGAGAGATGGACAACTGCAGGACCCACTGGAAGTACGAATATGAGGCAAAGTCCCCAGACTGCTGAAGCCAAAAGCCCATTCATGGTCCCAGCAGGTACTCACTGGGCTCAGCAGCCAACACTAAAAGCAACAGGGCAATATACTTCCTCAATAAGAAGAGCCTCAGGAAAAATGCTTCTTCCATGAAGGAGCCTATTATTATCACCCCAAATGGCAAGTAGTACCCCAGTCTTCATGTCCAATTATGGTAAAAAAAAAATTTGTAAGATTAAATATGACTCCCCCCAACTTTTTTTTAGCCAATTGCCAAAGATCAAGTGTTTCATACAAAACCATGGCAGATGAAAGGGGGAATAATTAAATAGCATAAATAAATATTACACTTAAGGAATAACTGTTATGAAGAAAATATTTGACACAATAAAATAAAAGCCTTTTTGCTTTTCTATTTCATTTTTGAGAGGCATCCTAATGAGTTTTTAAAAAGAAAACTTGGGCTGGGGTTGTGGCTCAGCAGTAGAGAGCTTTCCTAGCATGTGTGAGATCCGGGTTCCATCCTCAGCACCACAAAAAATGAACAAAATAAAGATATTGTGCCCACGTATAACACACACACACACACACACACACATATATATATATATAACTATACAGGGTGGAGAAGACAATACTGCAAATCAGAAATTAACTGATCACATTAAAGATGAAGCCAAAGCAATTATGTAGAATAATTTTACCAAAAAAATATCCAGTATTAACGTACCTTTAAGGTCTGGCCACTACTATCTACAATGAACATCGTAACTTCCACATTTCTGGCCACACTCTTCCCTCCTTTCTCAAATTCTCCCCTTTCTATGGTGATATATAAATCATTCCTCATTTCACCTATTAGGAAATGAAAAATAAAATCACGTTTTATATATATATATTTGGAAGTGTAATAGTGTTTTATCAGGAAAAACTTTAGTTTATAAAATTTACTGTCATACATATAAAGATACAAATGTACTTTAAAAGAAGGGTCCCACCCTCACTGCCAGTGCTGAAGAAGAATAAAAGCCAACTTCTGCTAGTCTGAACTCACAATACTACAAATGTGCATTTAAGAGATGAATACCAAGACTGAGGAGGAAGGTGGTGTCCAGTCTCACCATTTGTCAATATTTCCCTCATTTCATTTACGAGGTGTGATTACAAAATGACAGCCTAGCAGAGGTGGCTCACAGAAACCAGTATTATTACTTTTTAGTAACGGCACTTTAGAGTAGAAGAATTACCTAAATGGAATAAAATGATAGGACTGCAAAGAGTATAGTTACAATTTAAATCTTTTCCAAAATTCACAGACAAAATGATCTCACTGCTGGAAGAATCCAGATTAGCACTTTATGAGCACAGATGTAGAATAATTCACTCACACAAATTCAATTTAATATTTCATGCCATCAAGCTATAAAACAAATGAGTAAGGCCCTAGATTCAAACTGACATTTTCTAGGCACACATGAACCATCTATATTTTCTCCATTTGTGATTTATAGAACTTGAATGTCTTTTAACCCCACCCTTTTCTTATGATTATAAGAAAAAATAACATTGTGCCAACTAGCAAACTTATGCAAATGGTCTAAAAGCATGCTTTTTTTTTTTTTTTACTTCTCCTGTAAGAATTAAGTGGCATGGGTGGATAGAAATAAGAAATACATAAATGAAGCACTACTACTTGAAAGTTTTTGAAGATCAATGTTGGTGAGATGGCAAGGCCAAACTTATTTATTATAACTTTCAAATGTTTGAAAGATTAAAAGTAACACTCTTTGAGAAAAACCTTCCATTAGGAGGCAGAAAATCACCAGAAAGAAAAATAACCACATAAATGTCTGCAACTGTAAGAGTTATAAAAGTTTCTGATCAAAGTGTGTTTAACAAAGTACCCCAGCTCTCCAATCCCAGTGTCCTAGTCACCATCTTCCATGAAAACCAGCTTTTATGATAGCATCGTTCCCAAATGACCTGGGCTGACTAGGAAACAGATGGGCATAAAACAAATGAATTGAGTAAGTTCCAATAAGTATTAAACCTGAACCACCCTCTGCAAAGAGTATATAAAACGCACGCTAGTGGAAACAACTGATACAGAAATCTCTGGCTTATGAATTTCCACATTCTCATACAGCTTATAGAACCAACTTGGGAAAGTGATAAATTTATAAGTCCAGGACAAAACCAACACATTTCATGAGTCAGACATCATTAGGTACATGTATGGCTGCACATATGGTGCAATGTACATCATGTACAACCAGAAAAATGTAAAGTTGTGCTGCAATTATGTACAGTGAATCAAAAGGCATTCTGCTGTCATACATACCTATTTAAAATAAATAAATTAATAAAAATATTATATATGCTTTGAAAGTTTTGTTTTAACTTTTTCCATGTTTTTAATGTTTTAATGAATGGTCCAGTCACTTTTGAAAGTTTGCTAGATTTTTTTTTATAACCCATTTCATTTTATTACTATTGAGATGTTCCTCGGTATTCGTGAGAGATTGTTTAACGGTCCTCTGGTCCACACCAAAATTCATGGATGCTCAAGTTCCTTCTATAAAATGGTGCAGTATTTGCATATATCCTACACACATCTTTCCAGGTACTTTAAATCATGTCTATATTACTTATGAAATCTAATACAATGTAAATGCTATGTAAACAGTTGTTATATTGTATTATTTAAGGAGTCATGATAAGAAAAATTCTATGTGTTCAATGCAGACACAATTATTTTTCTGAATGTTTCTGATTCATCGCTGGTTGAATCTGTGAATGTGGAATCTGTGGATACAAGGGCGTGTGTGTGTGTGTGTGTGTGTGTGTATTTAAAAAACATACACAAACACACCTTAAGGTTATTTTTTAAAAATTCTACTAGAGAACGAAGAGCAAACTTGCAAATTTTGTCATCCGAATCAAGCTACTTAGGCCAATAAAAAAGAACTTTGGTGTGCTAACTGACTGCACACATACCAGTCAGTAAGGTGCTTGGAAGGACATTCTTGACATCAGTTTACCATTAACAGATGTGGCAGGTTAAAAAAAAAAAAAAAAACAATAAAATTATTTTGGTCCTTGAAGTAGGTGATGCATCTCACAAGCAAAGTACAAACCAGACGCTGATTAATGGGAAGCATAGCTATAGGGACTTTTACCTAAGGAATTTCTCATAATGAATAATTAGCTTGTCTAACTACACAGGGATTGGTTGTCCTGCAAAAGAAGGACTAGAGTTTTCTTGGGAGAGTGTTTTCCTCACTCCTCTGCTAGAAGGCCACATCCACTTTGACTTCAGCAAAAGCAAGAGGGATGAGGGAGGTCTGCAAGGTACCCTGTTTTCTCACGTCTGTAGGCTAGACCCAAAGGAGGGAAGGCAGGGAGATGACTGCCAGTGTCCCACAATTTTTCTTCCAATTATTCATTCAACAACTATTTCTCGAGCACCTCCTTTGTGCCAGATGTACTATTCTAACCGGTGAATAAAGCAAACATTGCAGATTCTAGTAAAGGTAGGTCTTTAATAAACTAGTAAAATACACAACACACTGAACAATGTGGCTAAATTTGTGAGAGAAGGGGTAGGGGATGTCAAATAGGGGCAGAGAAGGAGTTATAATTCAACATGCTAATGAGAAGGATCTTCATGAAACATCAGAGACCAAAGTAAGCCATGCCATGGTCTAACACAGGAGCAAGGTGATAAATGACACTAGAATCTCATGCCAATCCACAAAGTCTATTTAGCTTCTAACTTAGCTGAATTCTCCTGTATCTTCATTACAAAGGAGATTCTGAACTCAAGCATGCCTAAAGGCTGTAGGGTCACAGGATAATCAGAATAAAGAGATTTAAGTTCTACTCTCTTTGCTACTACTATATTGTGACATTAGTCTACACAGGACAATACAAAGCTCTGGAAATCATGTCTTTCCATTATCAAAATGAGAGTGAACTAATAGCAAAGGTACAGACAAGACAGTGGAGGGACACTTGTCCTTGGAAAGGACAAGGTGACTTTCTTATGCTATGCTTTCTCTGACTTACAAAAGAGCTTCCAGAATAGAAGACATCCATAGATTAGGATACCTTGTACAGATGCTTTAATATTCTATTCCTCAAATGTCACCATTCCTGTAAGCCCTCTTATCTTCTGTAAATCTTTTAGACTGAACCAAGATTTCTTTGAAAAGAAAGCACATGACAAGAAGAATATTTCTCCTGGGAGACATTCTATATATGCTTCTCTCCAGGAATTCTGCGGCTTGCTATGTTCCAATACTGCAAGGTGCCACATTCTGCCAAAATATGCAAAAGGATAAAGCTGAAACAAGTGCTAATTAAAACTGATGCACTTGAAGAGCTCTGGAGTAAACTAATAAGCCCAAGTGGTGTTAGGAAAGCATCTTGGGTAATTAGGAGAGAAACCATAAAGTGAGTATAAAATGGAGTCATGGCACCAGTGTGAAAAGCTATTTTCCCGACAATGTTTATTAACACCTCACACCTCTCAAATTTATTACTCTGTAAATTTGATGTACATGACACTCTCCTCTCATTAGCAGGCCCACTAGTTGGGAAACCTGTATACAAGTGAAGGCTTCTCAAAATATTGCAGACAAGATGAAGATAAGGCCACAGCAATGGGAACAAAGTCGAAAGACTTCAGTGACTTCAGTCCAAAGGGTTGATTAATAGCTTGACCTAAGCAGGCACAAGGTTTCCACTAATAGAAGCAAACCCTGAGAGTTGAACATCAAGGTTCAGATTTGATTTTGGATTTTTAAATTAGGGTACATGACTGGTAAAGTTTATGCAAATA
The DNA here is from genome assembly GCF_052094955.1 of Ictidomys tridecemlineatus. Lineage (NCBI taxonomy): Eukaryota > Metazoa > Chordata > Mammalia > Rodentia > Sciuridae > Ictidomys > Ictidomys tridecemlineatus. Next base: position 161,318,989 of record NC_135478.1, on the reverse strand, counting down.
TTCCAAAATAAAAAACAAGAACAAAAACAAAAACAAAAAAAACCTCTGCAATCTGAAACACTTCTGGTACTAATCACTTCAGATGAGGGAGCGACTCAGCCAGTAGTGGGAGTCCTGCTAGTAAGAGCAGCAGCAGCAGCAGCATAACTTCAGGGAGGACCAGCTGTGGGTCAGGTATTTTGTGAAGCACTAGAAGTAGAACCTCTCCTTAAATGCTCACATCCACTTTATAAAAAGGCACTATTATTTCCATTTTAGAGATGAGAAAACTGAAGCATAGACGTAAAGAAATGTGTCCAAAGTATTATTAGAACCCCACTTTATCCAGGAAAAAAATGCAATTCACCAGAGTGAGAATAGCTATCAGGTAAGATGAAACAATCTGCCTTGTCTCTCACTACAAGTGACTCCAGCAAGGAAGGTGTAAGCCCTATATTATTGTGCATTGATCAAAAAGTCATGAAATACTGATTTCAGTTCTAGGAACCCTCTTTATAGAACAGAAACGGCAAATGATAACATACAGGCTACAGACAATATGAAGAAAGGACTTAAAGTTCTAAGCAAAAAACCTCAAACCAGTGGATAGAAGAGGGAGGGAGAATGGCCCAATGTGAAAAAGGTCATTTTGAGAAGAGATCTGATAATGTGTTTTTTTAAAATTTTTCCTTCATTTTTTTACCTTTATTTATTTTTATGTGGTGCTGAGGATTGAAACCAGTGCTTCACATATGCCAGGCAAGCACTCTGCCACTGAGATACAACCCCAGCTTCTGACGATGTGTTCTTGGTCATCATAAATTTTCAATGAACTGGGCTGGGGATGTAGCTCAAGCGGTAGCGTGCTTGCCTGGCATGTGCGGGGCACTGGATTCGATCCTCAGCACCACATACAAATAAAGATGTGTCCACCGAAAACTAAAAAAAAAAAAAACATATTAAAAAATTCTCTCTCTCAAAAAAAAAAATACTAAAAAAAAAAAAAAAATTCAATGAACCAGAAAACCACTTTGAGGAACCCTGAAGAGAAAATTCCGCATCAAATACATTGGCTGTAGGGTCCTTCACGTGGGTGGCAGGTACACAAATGTTCCAAGGATTGGGAACCTATGGATATGTTACCTTATGTAACCTAATTTAAGTAAAGTAAATCCTTGAAACCTATGAATATGTTAATTTACAAATAAGGGACTTTACAGACATGATTAAATTAAGGATCTTGAGGATACGGAGATTTTCTTGGATTGCTGGGGTGGGTCCAATATAATCACAAAGGTCCTTAAAAGATGCAGGCAGAAGAATCGGTTAGAGAAAGGGTTGTGATGAGGAAACAGAAGTTGAAATGATGATGTGCAGATAGACTCCAGAAGCTGGAAATGGCAAGGAAGGAGATTCTCCCCAAAGCCATCAGAAGAAATGCAGCCCTGCTAACACCTTGATTTTTCCTCCATGAGACTAGAATGAACTCTGACCTCCAGAATGGTAATAAACATTAGTGTTGTTTTAAGCCATCTCATTTGTGGTGATGATTTCTTATAAGAAACTAATATAATGTGCCCTCTAGAGCTAAGCTTGTGTCACTTCATGACACCTTCAAGGAGGAGGAAGGAGGAGGATTCACAGGTAACTGGAGACTAAAGCAGACCACACACAAGAAAAATGTCAGGATGGGATGGAAAATTAACTAATGTGAAGCATAGCTTAACATTTCTCACAGATTCAGTTGAGTAAAACCTATCGAAGTTATTTTTCTACTTTCTGTCTGTTGTTCTCCTTTTTGTTTTGCTATGCTTCCAGGAAAGTTGTAGAGGGTAGTGGTCTTTTTTGGAGAGGGTATCTTCAAATTTTTGCTTATGAATATCCAATATACAAGGGTAACTCACAGAACAGCACCTGTGCCAGGTGTTTTAGAACAGTTCTGCAGAGAGGCAGGTGCAGGGACAGGTAATCATTCCCCATGGCCTATCTCACTCTGGGACAATGCATGAAGAGCTTGAAGGACCATTGTGGGAAAGCTCTACATCCTTGAGTGATGAAGCTCTTGGCTTCTTAATTTGAGAGGTGCCATCCCCTCCCCTAGTCTGATCCGAAGCTGAGAGACAAACTCAGGGTGATGTGGTAGAAGCTCCATCTCTCTCTGGTCATTGTGGCATTCACTGCTTGCAAAGTCACCATTTCTTTGCATGATTAGGGGTTCGTGTCCGAGCTATATGTTTATATAAACAAACACACACACACACACACACACACCCTATATGATATAGAGGCTCACTGAGTTGGGCTGGGAGGGTGATGAACTTTGGTTAGATTTAGGATATACTTTTAAGGAAAATTAAATCATACCATAATAGTTCCAATCTACTTTCTCCATAGAAGGGTCACCTCTGGATTAATTCCATCTGCTGATGTGCATTTCTCTATCAGTAAGCAGTAAATCATAATATTTATATTAAAAAAAGCACAGTAGCTTGCTTTCTTAACCATGATGCAGACACATTTATAACACTCTTGACTGGAGCCCTGTAAATCATTATCTAGTCAAATTACTTACAAAACAAATTTAAATAAATCTTGAGATCAATATCCACTTCCCTTATCACTCCACCATTTTACTTAAAAAAACCCAAAAACAATGAATTAGAAGCTTCAAAGACCAACTAAGAGCACCAGAAGGAATTTATCACAGGTCCCCTAACAATGAGTGACAGTTTAACAAACTCCTGTGTGGAGCAAGTCTCCAGGGAAATGGGGTGCAGGCAGGGAAGATGAAGTAGTGAGATCATGATGGTGAAATCATAAACTTAAGAGTAAGAATGGGTGTTTAAGGTGGAAGAAGGGCAGTTAGATCTTCCATGACCTTTGAGACACATCTGTTATATTTGCTCCAAAATGTCTGGTGGATGGAAACTCAGACCTTCCTGATACTCAGGAATGGCCCAGGCCTGATCTGCACAGTCTGTTAAGACATTTAATGGCCAGGCTGTCCAATACAATAAATGCTGCCACATGTGTGGCAACTGAACACTTAAAATGTGACTTGGCTGCAAGGAGATTTTTTAACAGCAGCAAGACTGAGGTTCAAAAACATTCAAAATATTTTATATGGATTACCTATTGAGATGATAATATTTTGAGTGTAAAGGTTTAAATAACATGTACTGTTAAAATTAATTTCACCTCTTCTTTTCTGGGTTTTTAAAGTAGCTGCTAGCAAATTTTAAATTATATTTGTGGTTTGCTTTTTATTTCTATAGGAGAGCATGATTTTAAATATTTTTGCTGCTCTCCCTCTCTTAGGCTTAGAGACCAAAGCACAAAACTCCCCTCAGAATAATTATCTGGATTATTGGTAATAGTGATAAAGCTTCTCTGAAAATACCTTCTCTTAATTGGAAATAATATCCTAAGAAATAAAGTGTGGAGTGACTGACCCTTAACTCAGAGAATGATCATTGTCTTGATGGTTCCAAAGCACAAAGGCAGGCAGTTTCTTCACACCAGATGATATCTTAGAGATCCACCTGTGCAAAAGCAAGGTCAAGGGGAGAGTTTCTGTCTTCATGTTTTCTCATTTCAAAAAGAGCTGGGCACTGATTGTGTTGTGCCATCCTTCAAACAGTTCTCTGTGTGTTCCTGTCTACTTCAAGAGCACAGATCATTCTGTTCAGCAGAGAGGCAGTGGCTGTGTTGATGAAGTTGGTCCTTTTGGAATGAGCGTGTGCTTCACCTGTCTTGACCCCTATCAGACCACTACAGATGCAAATTAACTCTGAAAGCAAGTCTAGAAAATGGAAAAAGAAAATCATGCTTTCAGACTATCCATGTCACACTGTGATCAGAAATGTTGTTCACAAACAATTTCGAAGCACTCAGCTCAATTTTTCACTAAGTCACTGGTGAGAATTAATTGACCATTCTGAAAATAACCACAGAAGACAGAACTACATGTTTCCCAATGTAAAAAAAAAAAAAATTCAGTCACTTTTAGAGCTCCTTTCAGCTGTTTGAATAAATAACTACATCTCTCCTTTCTTCATCTAATTTGGAAAGATTAAGAAGTCAACAATAAAAAGGAGAAAAGAAAGAGAAGGAAGTGTATCAAATTACCTTCTAGTCCCACAGTGCAGACTTGTGTCTGGGAAGGGCTGTTCCCCTGGACAGTGTGAACCTTCCACTACAAGACAGAGCCAGAAAGGGACAGAAGCATGCCTTATACCCCCAGAAAGACCATTGCCATCACTAAAGCCAGACAAAAGCTGCATAAGCATAGCACCTCCCAGACAATTCAGCCAGTGAAGTGTCATCTTGCTTTATATTTTTCCATTTCTCAATGATACTGCCCAGAGACCAAGATGAGGAATTCAGCTGGCTGTATTCTGCTCTGAAATATGTTTTTTATATTAGATTTGCCCATCAATTTGCTTCCCAGTGGGATGAATTTTTTTTTGCTTTTTTGTTGAAGAGGAAATACCAGTTATTTATAGCAACTGAAGGAAATAATGAACGGTTGCAAGAGCCACTGAATAGCATGCCACCAAGTAAACAGATCTATAAACAGTCATTTTCAACAACAGTAGGATGAGATGCTCAAGCAGAATAGGTCTCTAAGCTAGGTCAGGTCATTTCAGGAAGACTTCCAAACTGTTCTCTCAGCTCTCTCTGCATGAACGAATTTCTATCAAGAGATCACAAAATGGTGCAATGGGCAAGGCTGGTCATTTGGGGTTTTTATTCACAACAATCACAAGACATTTAAATCATAGTCCAGAGGATCTAATTTTTAAAAAGGTTGTCCACAGCTTTATATTGTTCCATTTGGTCTATTTTTTTTCCCTTTTCTTGGTTGTGGAGGGTGGGGTAGGAAGCAATGAGAAATACTAATACTCAATATGCTATCTTTCATCTCCTAACTTGCAGGTCAAAGGGCAGAAGATTTTTGTTTCTATGCAAGACCAAACACAAGGTAGAACCTTCCCATCATAAAATTTGGAGGCTGATGAAAATTCATTTTTTGGTTTGTAAAACAAGGATGTGACATGTTAAATTTTTTTTAATTAAAGTAAGCCATAATAACCTGCACAGCTTACTCCCATTCTAAGGTAAAATTCGGAGACCTTAGAGATGGATGCTAAAGAAGAAGATGACAAAGACAAAAAGGAAAAAAGAAAGAAAGTGAGAGGGCTAGACACACAAAGGGACAGATAAACCAAAGCTCAGTGAGGATAATCCCACCTGTTAGTCTTCTATTCCTAGGGACAATGAGAAATTTCTAGAATTTTAGCATCTTGGATTCACAACTAAATGGCATTTCAACGTTTCTGGTTTGTTCTAAGCTTTTACATTTCCAAGGATTTTAACAGGCTATTCTCTCATTAAATCCAGATCTTCACAGAACTTGAAAAATTAAAATTTGGGCTGGGGTTGCAGCTCAGTGGTAGAGCGCTTGCCTCTCATGCTTGAGGCACTGGGTTTGATCCTCAGCACCACATAAATAATAAATAAACAAACAAACAAATAAATACAGACATTATGTCCATCTACAACTAAAAATAAATATATTAAAAAATTAAAAAGTTTTTCGAGTTTAGGTTTTCTTTTAACATTGGAGGTGGAGCATTGGTACCTGCACAGGCTCAGTACCAGAGCTGGGTTTGCTGCTAGCACAGAGGCAAACAATGGGAGATGTGGCCTGGAGTCACTGGCTTGAAGACCCTGCTTAGATGTCACCTCTCTATGAAATCTTCCATAAGGTTCCTTCAACAGGAGGAAGGTTCTATGCCTCCTCTGTGCTCCCTCTAACCCCTTCCAGATCTCCCTGTGTCTTCTGCCTGGGCATGAGCAGGTCACCCCTGAGGGCCTGAGCAGGTCTCAAGCTCCCCAGCTATACCTTCTCCAAGCTATGATCACACTCTCTTGGATAATCCCCAACAGCCTCCGCATTGATCTCCCTGTTTCTTTCCTGCCCTCCCACTTTCCTTCCAGGTACAACCTTCACGTAGAGACTATAATAATCTGGTCAGAATGTATACCAGTTAGGCACACCCCTGCTCAAAGTCTTCCAGTTGTTCCTTTCATCATTCTGAATAACAGTCAAAGTGTTTAGTGTGATCTCCAAGACCCCACATGATTTTCTGTCCTCCTTATTCTGTCTCCCATCACCATGACTCCCTTCTGGCCACGATGGTTTTCTTGCAGTTCTTCAGATATGCCAGGCATTCTCCTGCCTCAGGGCCTTTGCATTTGTTTCTTCTGCCTGGAATGCTTCTCTCTGCATGGCATCCTCTTTTCTTTCAGTTCTTTACTCTTTGTGTCATCACATAAATTCTTACCTATCTAAAGTTTCCATCTCTCATCCCAGCCTGACTATCATTTCAGATATTCCTAAGCCCTTTACTTACCTGAGTATTTAGTATCTTTAAACACATATATTTTACTTACACATTAATTATGATTTTTTATTAGAAAATAAGTTCCATGAGAAAAGGGATTTCTTTTTCTGTTTGTTCATTATTGTATTTCCAATAGCTGGAAGAATACCTCGGCCCATAGAAGGTACCCAAAACAAAACAAAACAAAACAAAAAACTGTAGAATGAATGAATTCATCCTTTAATTTGGGGATCCTGGCATAAAACTGATCCTCAATCAATGCCTGTTGCCTGCACTGACCACGTTTGCTAAATACAACAGGTTTTCTCATCAGCAGGTATACTATTCTTGCCCATCTCATCAGTTTGTATGTAAAATACTCAGAGAACTGTAAGTTGCCATAAGATTATGAAGGGGCATGCTTTCAAAAACTTGTTTTGGTTGAGAGATACAGACCAACTTACTGCAAAATTCCATCAGTTTCAATGAACTTTGCATTGATTTCACAATGTGAACCCTTTTAACCTCTGCCTTTTCATTTAGAAAACAAACACTTGTGGAGTCTTTTTTGGGTCTAAGAAAGACATGAATCATATACACAAACTGATCTAGAAAACGTAAAAAAGACATATGGTATTTGTACATGGATGCTTATTTACATATATAGATATATATTTACAATGGGAAAAAAATTCTGCAGGAGAGGACAACTGCTGCCCAGTAACAGTTCTTATCAAAACCTATACAAAGACATTAGATTGGGTAGAGAGAGGTGATGGGAGGGAAGGGGAGGGGGGGTATAGGAAGGGCAGCAGAATAAAATAGACACTAGTATTGCTGTATGTATATACGTGACGGTATAACCAATGTGATTCTGCAACCTGTACACTTGGAAAAATGAGAATTCATACCCCATTTGATTCACATGTATGATGTATGATATGTCAAGATCATGGTATTGTCATGAGCAACTAATAAAAAAAATAAAAATAAAAATAAAATAAAATGTATCAACCGACAGAACAATTTTGGCTTTTGGAATGATACTAAGAAACATGATATACCAGTCATAGAGGTACATTTTAAGGCGTCTCAGCAGGGGGATTATGGTACAAGAAAAACAATGGAATTACAGCTTCAGATGTATGTCAGATGTTCTAAATATATAAAATCTGTGTCTTTTCCTTTTTCTCAAAAAAAAAAAAAAAACAAACAAACAAAAAAAAAAAAAACAACAACCTATACAGAGTCTGGCACTGTGGCACATGCCTGTAATCCCAGAGGCTTGGGAGGCTGAAACAAGAGGATCGCACGTTCAAAGCCAGCCTCAGCAATGGCGGAGTACTAAGCAACTCAGTGAGGCCCTGTGTCTAAATAAAATACAAAATAGGGCTGGGGCTGTGGCTCCAGTGGTCAAGTGCCTCTGAGTTCAATCCCTGGTAGCAAAAAAAAGAAAAACAAAACAAAACAAAAACCTATAAGGATATCCTCCCAGCATATTCACTGACATTTTCCACTAAGGGGTAAAATATTTTCTGGATACTATCCCCATTTTTATCATTATCATGGTCATAATGAAATGTAGCCATGGCCAACACTAGTTACCCACCTTAAGATAATCAAGATGTACAAATACTTTGAAAAAAAAAACTTATTATCACACACTTCATTTTATTCTTCAGCATGGCCCACATGAACTCCTCAAAATTGACAATTTGAAAAATTTCTCAAATGTCAAAAACAAAGACAACGTGCCCATGCGTGATCATTTTGATGTACCCTACCCACATAACCTACCAGGCATGATAATATTAGAAAAACCCAACTTCCTTGTTATGGATACTCCATGAGAAAAGACGGATGAGTACTCTCTTCTGATTTGTTCAATGTCTCCGTGCAATAGTTGGAGGGAAACGGCTAACCCTGAAACAAATGAGAGATATCAAGTTAGAACCAGAATAGAAATAGCATAAATAGAAGCCCATGTACTTCAATAGGCCCATTTTTATGGCAGCACAGTTTTAAACTATGGGTTAATATTCACACAGATCAACAGAAACTAGATAACACTTCTCCATCATCAAACTCTTGAGTTTTCTCACCTATAAGGAGGCTCATAGGAAGCCTGGTTCCAGCCCCCACACCCTCTCCCTAGCCCCACCTAAGGAAACACATCTTTGTACCAACAATCATCCTAGCAATACGGTGGCCACCTGACCCCAGAAGACAGCATGTCAATAGTAGAGTTTTCGCTTTTTTTGCTCAACTCTATAAGGGCTATGAATAATGACTTATCAAATATTAGAAGCATGAACAATAAATCATAAGGCATTAATTCAGGGATTTAAAGGATACTGATGACGATTTTTCCTGAAACTTAAGAAACAAAGATAATTATAACAAAACTAAGGTTACATTCTTGTCATTATTCACAGTAGAAACTCGGGATGGCACTTATTTTCTCCTGAGGAGAATTGGCAAGATGTAGGACACCTTGATAAACAAAGGAAATTTAGTCTCTAAAGTAGAAAAATTATCTGTTTTTTTTTAACCCCAATTACAGTGACATTATCACAGTAGGATATACAGAAGATGAGTGACACTTTCTTCATACATAATTTCCCCAATTCTCTGGCAAGAAGTACAAAAAAGAAATTAATGTCATGTCTTTGTGAATGTTTGTATGTATTTCAAAGACAGGTAGTGTCTTTCAGCTTTCTCAGTCCCCTTTCCTTTGTCCATAATTGTTTTAAAACAAGAAAGACAGAAAGTTTCCTCACCTACATTAGTAATAGAATATGAAACTTGTCAAAGGTAACTCACTTTCAAAAATTTTGTCATCATTAACCTGAATGTAATTTAAAAATGAAGTTGGGTGATAGATTCAAGAAAATGGTAAATTTGCTCCCTTGAGATCTTCAATCTATACTGTTATTTATCACTGCTTTTCCCCTTGATGATGCCCATACTATGTCAGGTTCCACTCTGACCCATAACTAACAGCACGAGAATGCTCTCTAGAGCTAAAGGCATAAGAAGGACCAAAAGTATACCGCAATGACAAAGAAATGCTAAACTTATTTGCCATGCATCTAGATTAGGATCTTTTTTTTTTTTTTTACTCTAATAATACCAGCAAATAAGAATGGCAAAAGCGGTGTTTTGTTGGTTGATTTGCTTGCTTTTCAAGATGGGCAAAAGAAAAAGGAAAGAGGGACTGGGGCACCACCACAATGTTGTCTTCGCCCTTTCCCACAGGCATCTAACAGAGTTTTGTTTCAGGGGGGTGCTATGAGAATTAAATTAAATCTGGCAGGTACTCACAACTTTAAATCTGCACCCATTTTGACCAAACTATCCCTGTCTACCCCTCCATTCACTTGAGTTGGGCAACTAAGGCAACTGAACCCTTCAAGGAGAGTCTGTCCTTCCACAGCCAGGTGGAATGAAGTGGGTCTAGATGATCTGGTGGATGCAATTCTCTGTACAGCTTAGGGATACTTTATGTGGCCCTACTGGTTCCATTTACAACCTAGAGGCAAGAGAATGAAGACATAATAACTTGGGTTCCTGCCCAGCTGTCATAGCAGCTACTTCTTTCTGACTCACACCCTCTACTATCCCACTCATTGAGTGGCTCCTCTGTTCTCCTCCCACTTCCATCCTTTTGCCTGCAAATACTCACCCCCACCATCACCATCATCACTACCATCATCAGAAGCTGGTATCTGATAAACACCAGTGTATGACACACATGGTAAATAATAATAGTTCTTCTTGCCAGGGAAAGAACTGTTCAAAAGTCATGGTGTACTACCTATGTGATGCTTTCAAGTGCAGAATAAGATGAATTTAACTCAATTTTTTAGATCCTGTGATTTTTTTTTTTTTTTTTGGTAAGTGAAGATCATTTTACTGGGCTTTCTCATGGAAGGATTGGCTTGGAAATACTTGTAACACTCTGAGGTATGTAGAAGGAAAGAAAGAAAGAAAGAATAAGAAGAAATACTCAATAGAAGTGAGAAAGCAAAGACATTACGCTCTTCAGTTCAGAGGTTAGACCCAGGAAAGCTGATAAGCATTCTTGTTTGGCTCCATAAGAGCCAGCATTCATTCAACCTGTAGTGACTTCTTTTACATAACTCTTTTTCCGGAGGAGTTAAGACAATGACAAAAGAAAAACATTTAGGGGCTTCGGGGATGTAGCTCAGTGATACAGTGTTTGCCTCCAATGTACAAGGTCCTGGGTTTGAGGACCAGCATCAAAACACACACACACACACACACACACACACACACACACACAAGCATTTAGTTAGAGATAACAGGAATCCTGAAGAAAATTAAAGAAGATACAAAAAGAGAAAACAAAAATGAACGCTTTAGGAAAAGACCTGGATGGACAGAGAGCAATAAAGGACAGAGAAATATATCAATACTCCCTAGACATCAAAAGCCGTAGAGAGGAGCTGGACTTGTGGCTCAGTAGTAGAGTGCTTGCCTGGCATGTGTGAGGCCCCGGGTTTGATCCTCAGCATGACAAAAAAAAATAATAATAATAATAATAAAATAATAAATAAATATCCGTTGACAACTAAAAAATATTTTTTAAAAAAGCCATAGAGAGGGGAGAATACAAAAAACAGTGAGGACCCACTGAGGAGGAAGTGGATAGAGGGTAGTGGATAAAGGGAAGGGAATGCCAAAGTGTTGAGAAAATAGTCAAAATACTGTGGAACAAAGAAAACTAGAAACTTATAAGAGTTTGATGTATCCTATAAAATGTTCAACCCGAATATTTAGAAAAATCTAGATATTGATTGTAATTATTTCTCTTGTCTACCTCAGAAATAAAAATTGTGGTGGTAGTGGTGGTGGTGGTGGTGTGTGTGGGGGGGTGCCATTTGGAGTTCCAGAATGAAAAACTTATAGTCAAGGATTGGAAAGGTCAACTGGATGGAGGGATTGACCACAATATACTTGCTCTGCCCAAATCATCTTCTCTTTCCATAAAGAAACTATAATACTTAACTAAAAAACGTGAAGAAAGCCTGTACTTTCAATAAGAGAAAAAAACAAACAAAAACTAAGCCATGGTACTGGTGGTGAGTCCACAGGATCTGCCCACAATGAGCCATTGCTTTCTATTTATTTTTCAATCAGGGAAATTCCTGATCCTATTTTTACAGTGGTCCTTAATTATCATGACCACAATCAAGAGGTTGGATAAATGAGTCACCACAACAAGAAAAAATAACATATTAAAACTAAGAAACTACTCATCCTTGCAAAGAAGGGAGCAAATATTTAGACATTCTTTCTAACAAAGTTGAACTCATATATAGAAGACAGAAAGCAAGGAAAAGAATAATGGTTGCCAGGGGCTAGGCAGAGTGGGGTAGGGAGAATGAGGTAGATGGGAAGATCTGGTCACAGGGTACACAATTTTAGTTAGAGTCAGTAAGTTCTGGGGACCTACAGCATGGTCACTAGAGTTAATAATGTATTCTATATTTGAAAATTGCTAAGGGAGATTTTAAATGTTGTCTCCACATACACGCCCAGATACATGTTGATTATATTCATTTAAACATTTCACAATGTATACGTAAGTTAAAAGATCACATTGTATATCATAAACACATAATTTTCATGTGTCAATTATACCTTAATAAAGACAGAAGGAAAAAAAAAGACCTATATTTGTATATTTCAATTCCATGAAGATTAGCCCTATCCTTTTGGGTCTAGTCATTTATGACACAGGGCATGTTCATAAAAGAGTATCTTTCTTTCCATTTTCTTCCTCGTCATCCTACTTCACTGGCTTGGAGATTCCTGCTATCTCTGGGGGTGGTGCAACTTTCAAAATTTTATTCATACACTTTACCTCGTTCCTGCCATAATTTAAAACATTATGACCAACAGTAATGTGATTAGAGAGGAAATAGAAGGTGCTATGTAAGAATATACACCATAGGGTTCTTGCTCCTAAGGAACTGACAATCTAATAATGAAAGTAAGACACACACACCACACACAAAAAACAGAGCATAAGGCAAAATGGCTTAAGTGTATAGAAGGAATATAAAAATAAGGTAAAAATTTGTTACTGAAAAAATTTGAAAGTTGATGGCACAATTTTTATAGAGATTTATAATAACCTGTAAAACAAGCTAAGGAACCAGGTTAATTCTTTAATTTTTAAACTATGTAAGTAATGTTTGCATCACTTTTTCTGACACTTGATTTTAGTACTCAAAATGAACTTGGTATGGAAGAAATGTTCCCCTTATTAGAAGAAATGTAATCATTAAACTGAACTTTCACATCAATCTAGATGTTTAAGGCTCAATTATAAAATTTGATAGCTAATTTTAAACAAAAGCATAGTCATTAATTTATCTGTTGTCTGCCACAAAACAGCAAATTATTCAAGATTAAGTTCAACATATAGAGCAGTTGTGAAGTATAAAAAAAAAAAAAAAAGGTTTGGTACCTGTTACACCGAATGTGGTTGATAGTTTGGTAGCTCTAGTTTTATAAGAATTAAAACTAACTCTCCAAGATGGTTCCTTTTAAATTCATAAAATTCTTTATTTTTGTATAAAAAATGGCAAACACAGCAGGATTTATTAGCAGCCAAGATTAATTTTAGACTACATCAGCCATTTTGCCACTAATGAACCAAATAACATGTAGCTCTGATGTATAGCAATGCAAAAATGGAAAGCCAGGACAAATATATGATATTATTAATTGATGCAGTTTCAGAAGTACATCACACGCGGCAAGAGCCTGTCTCGATGTTAACTTCTCTGAGCTTTAGTTCCCATGTCTGTAGAGTGAAGACAACAATAACACCAATTCCATAAAACACCTGGGCTATGCCTGGCACAAAGGAAGTACTCAAGGAAGTTAGATGCAGTTGCTGCAAGAACCCACTGCCACTGCTATTGTCAAACTGCACCAATTGTTCTCTTCTTATCCCTCCCTACCATGATCATCAATAAATTAGCTTCTATAAAAAATGGCCAAAGTTACCTAAGTTCCATACATCAAAAAATCAACAACATTCTTTTAAATAGACTTGCTCTCTTACCACTAGATAAAGTCAACTATTACAATCTAGTTCTATCGATCAAGACGGATGCTATGGCATGAAAGGTTTGACAAAGCTGTAACTGACCAATACCGGTAGGCAATGTACAAAAAAAATAGACAGGTATTGTGCCCAGGTATTAAAAAGTCAAAGCTCCAAAGAAGTAATAAACTCAGAATCCTTGAGTAGGAGAGATTATCTTACTAACTTAATTTCTGTTATTCAATTGTTAGGATTTTTCTTTGTTTCATTCCCCCCGACCCCACTTCAGTTCTATCCTCTAAAGGGACTGGGTTTTCTAGGTTTTAGTACAAACAACTGACATAATGACTCTATTTAATCAACAGCATGATTCTCCTCTTGAACAAGTCTGGAGAACTTGGATCTTTGCAACTCCAATGATGAGATATTTTTAAATGGTTGCTGTTTACCAACAATGTGTAAATAGATTTATCATCACATTTACCATTCTCTTTACACACTCTTACTTCTTATCTTTCTGTCCTTCTAGGTTCAGTTCTTTTTCCTGATGGTCATTTCTGACCAGTCTTCTCAGTGAGTGTGAGTAGTAAATTCTCTAGGTCTTTATCCACAATTGTGTTTCATTCTGAGTTTTGTTTTTATTATTATTATTATTTTACAGTGCTGGGGATGGAACCCAATGCCTAGCACATGCTAGCCAAGTGCTCGATCACTGAGCTCCATCCCCAGTGCCCCTAGTTCCTCATTCTCAGTTTTAAATATTAGTTTGGCTTGTATACAACTCAAAGTTGACCATTTGTCCCCAGCAATTTTAGGAGAGAATTCCAAGGCATTCTGACCTCTGTAAGTGATGCTGAGACTATGACTTCTGTGTAGGTAATCAGTATTATCTCTCTGGGTTCTAGTTTTGATTTTGCTGTTTGATTGTTCTACAGTTTATCTAGGAATGACTTCAATTGCATTCATCCTGTTTTGTGACCTTTTTCTCCTTCTCTTCCTCCTCCATTTTTTTTGGGGGAGGGGGACCTGGGGATTGAACCCACGGGCAGTTAACCATTGAGCAACATCCCCATTTTTCACATCTTATTTAGAGACTGGGTCTTGCCAAAATATTTAGGGCCTTGCCAAATTGTTGAGGCTGGCTTTGAATTTGCGATCCTCCTGCCTCAGCCTCTGGAGTCACTGGGATTACAGGTGTGTGCTACCACACCCAGCTATGACTTTTGCTTCTCAATGAGCATGTGCATTTTCTGCAAAATCAAATTCTGCAAACTTTTCAAATATCTCAGCTTTCACGTGTACTCTGTTTGCTCTTCCTGGAATTCATATTAGATGCATTTTTATCTTTTCATTCAATTCTTCATATCTCTTACAGGTTTATTCAGTTTTTTTTGATTATCCCCCTTTGTGTAGCTCTCTGGCTAATATATTAAGCTATAATTTCAGCTTATTGATTTATTTTTCAACAGTGTTAATTTCTTACATAAGCAGTTCTTTCATTTAAAAAAAATGTAATGACAAAAAAGATGTCTAAAGCCCTCTTTAATTCTTTAGGACCAACAGAATTTAAGTGCCAAGAGGACAGGGATTATAATTTTCTTTGATACACACCTGTGCCTGGAGCGATGCCAGGCAAACATGCTCAACTGACATCTTTGGTGCACTGATTTTAAAATCTCTCTCTCTCTCTTTTTTTTTTTTTTTGTTATGAATCTCTTTTGCTTCCTTAGTCTTTACTTGAAAGCTATTACCTCAAATTCTAGGAAGTCGTGATCCCTCTTCTTCTCTGCCTCACAGTTGATGATTTCAGGGTTGATTATCATTACTAGTATGGTTTATTATGACTCATCTTTTGCTGGGTGTCATTTTTTCACTCGAATCCCATGCACCACAAGTGTGGAAGTGACAATCAATTTTCTATTCCTTATCACATTTTGTTTGTAATTTAAATAGCATTTTCATCTGTTTGTAGTAAAAGGGGACGTTACAACAGTCAGATCCACCTGTTTTGAAAAGCTGATTTATTTTAATATCCTTGAAATCCCTATTGTTTTCTAATAACACAAGGGTTCATGAAGAAAGAATAATAGTATGCCTTTAGTGGACAACTGAATGGTAATTGTAACTGGTAAATTAATTAACTAACCAAGAAATTACTCTAATTATGTAGGTATTTAAAAACCACCAAGGTTACCAAAATTTAACTCAAAAACTTTGCTCCAAAATCTTTATAAATGTACTAAATTAAGGCATAGAATAAAATTATAATAATGACTAAAATATTGAATTGAGAAATGTAAAAATGTACGTAATACTGTATAATTGTTTTTTTTCTTTTCATTTTCCTGAGTTACCACACAAGTGTGATAAATAAATCTTCAATTAAATAAGGATTAATATTTATTATCAATCCTTTATTTCCTCAATTAGAAGTTTCAAGATGTTTGATGAGTAACTGAAATGATCCTTTTTCATTTAAAGCATTTAGAAAAATATGCTATGCTAAGAAAAAGCAAAAAAAAAATTGCTTCGTATTACTTTTTCTCAAAATAAATACAGTTAAATGAAGAGCACTGAATTAGGCTATTCATTCCAACTCAGCCAAGATACTCGAAAGCTTTAAAAAAACTCTTTTCAAAAAATAGGCCTAGCTGAACGATTTTGGTAGTGACACAGAAAAAGAGGTGGCAGAATACTTATTACAGATAATTTTAATAGTTAAGATGAAAAATAATAAGGGATTAAACTTAATATCATAAAGTATTACAGAAGACAGAACTAATCTCAGAAGGTTACCTTGAACCCACAGAGATCACAGAAATGAACCAATATATAAAACAAGAATTGTCCCCCTCCCTTAATTCTCCCTTTCCTACTTGTAAGTCTATAATTCTGAATCTTCAGGCCCCTTATCTTCTAAATTCCTTTGATATTCTCTGTTCTAGGTTGCGTTATTTTTCTTCAAAAATGAACATCCAAGCCTTCTTTTCTTTTGGTACCTTACAGAAACAGCCATAAAAAAAGTTCATATGCTCCCTTCATAATCCTACTTCTAAGGCATTATTTTAAAGATATATTCCAAAATACAAGAGTCATTCCTCACATTATTACTTAGCAAATGCGAAAAACTTGAAAGTACTCACGAGTCTAACAATAAGGATTAGACAAGTGCATTAGGGCCTTAGACCTCAAAGCCAGGAAAATTTATTAGGATTTCAAATCCTTAGGATTTGAAAATTTATTTTCATCTTCCATTTTACTCTTTGATTTGGCACTCATAAACAACAGAAACAAACTTGAGAAATATATCTCATATCTGAGGGTATACATATTATTGTTGTTATTTATTCATCAAACAAGATACTTATCAAGTGTCCTAGTCATTAATCGTTGAACATTTAAAAATTTAACTAGATAAAATAATTTTAAAGTAGAGCAAGTATATGTTAAATAGTTCAAATTGTACAAAAAGTCCTGTTATTGAAGGAAACATACTCCAGAATTAATCAATATACATAACTTCTTGTGTACCCTGCCAGAATTTTCTTCCTTTATATTGTGGTAACTGTTGTTAAAAAAAAAAAAACAAAAAAACGGGCATTTATTTGGAAGATCTATCCATTGGTGAAAAAAGTGTGTTAAAGTCACCCAGAATTATTGCGTTGTGGTCTATTTGGCTCTTGAACTTGAGAAGAGTCTTATTGATGAATGTAGATGCTTCATTGTTAGGGATATATATATATATATATATATATTTATAACTGTTATGTCTTGTTGATGTATGGTTCCCTTAAGCAGTATGAAATGTCAATCTTTACCCTTTTTGATTAACTTTGTCTTAAAGTCTACTTTATTTGATATGAGGATGGAAAACCCTGCTTGCTTACATAGACCATGTGAATGGTATATTTTAGCCCAACCTTTCACCTTCAGTCTGTGGACGTCTTTTCCTATGAAATGGGTCTCTTGAACGCAGCATATTGTTGGGTCTTTTTTTTTAAAATCCTAACTACCAGTCTGTCTTTTGATTGGTGAGTTTAGGCCATTAGCATTTAGAGTAATTATTGAGACATGATTTGTATTACTGGTCATTTTTGTTTTATTTTTGGTATTTAGCTTGACTTGGTTTCTCCTTTGGTTGGCTTTTTCTTTATTGTAGTTCTTCCCATTGCAGATTTTCATTGTTGTTTTTCATTTCCTCCTCGTGGAATATTTTGCCAAGAATGTTCTATAATAAGACTTTCTTGCTGTAAATTCTTTTAGCTTTTGTTTATTTTTATTTCATTGTCAAATTTGAAGCTTAATTTTGCCTGATACAGAAATCAATAATACAGTCAGTAACTTAGACTTAACTGACATGTATAGAGTATATTATCCATCAATGAGCCAACACACTTTCTTCTCAGCAGCACATGGATACTTCTCAAAAATAGACCATATTTTATGATACAAAGCAAACTGTAGCAAATATAAAAAAGCAAAATACTACCCTACATTCTGTCAGATCACAATAAAATAAAATCAGAAATCAATGATAAAATAAAGGTACTCCAACATCTGGAGACTAAATAATATGCTATTGAATGAACAATGGGTTGCAAAAGATATCAAAGAGGAGCTTAAAAAAAATTCTTAGAAGTGAATGAGAACACAGATACAACATATCAAAATCTCTGAGACAATATGAAGGTAGTTCTAAGTGGAAAGTTCATTGCATGGAGTTTATTCCTTCAAAGAAGAAAAAGTCAACAAATAAATGACCTAACATTACATCTCAAATCCCTAGAAAGAGAAGAATAAATCAACCCCAAAAGCAGTAGGAGACAGGAAATAAATAAAATCAGAGCTGAGATTAACGAAA
The DNA here is from genome assembly GCF_052094955.1 of Ictidomys tridecemlineatus. NCBI lineage: Eukaryota > Metazoa > Chordata > Mammalia > Rodentia > Sciuridae > Ictidomys > Ictidomys tridecemlineatus. The sequence continues at coordinate 161,300,676 of NC_135478.1, read as the reverse complement.
TTAAAACAAAATAAATAACTGAAAAAAATTGACAAAACAAAAAGTTGGTTCTTTGAAATAGTAAATAAAATTGATAAACCAATAACCATGCTAATGAAGAGAAAGAGAGAGGAAACTCAAATTACTGACATCCGTGATGAAAAAAGGAAATATTACTATAGACACTACAGAAATATACAAGATAATTAGAAATCATTTTGAAAATTTGTACTCTAATAAAATAAAAAATTTTGAAGTTTTCAAAAAATTTCTAGAGGCATATGATATTCCCAAACTAAATCAGGATGATATACACAATTTAAACAGATAAATTTCAAGCAAGGAAATAGAGGACACCATCAGAAGCCCACCAACCAAGAAAAGCCCAGGACCAGATGGATACACAACTGAGTTCCACAAGACCTTTAAAGAAGGTCTAACACCAATATTTCTCAAACTATTTCATGATACAGAAAAAGAGGGAACACTTCCAAACATATTCTATGAGGCCAATATCACCAAAGACACATCAAAGAAAGAAAACTTCAGACCAATATAAATGCAAAAATTCTCAAAAAAATCCTGTCAAATCAAATAAAAAAAAAATCAAAAAGATAGTGCACCATGATCAAGTAGGGTTCATCCCAGGGATACAAGGTTGGTTCAACATACAGAAATCAATAAATGAAATTCATCACATCAATAGACTCAAAGATAAAAATCATATGATCATCTCAACAGATGCTGAGAAATCATTTGATAAATTACAGCATCCCTTCATATTTAAAACGGTAGAAAAACTAGGGATAACAGGAACATACCTCAACATTGTAAGGGCGATCTATGTTAAGCCCCAGGCCAACATCATTCTAAATAGAGAAAAACTGAAAGCATTCCCTCTAAAAACTGGAATAAGACTGGTAAACCTATGGTACAGATTAGAGGACACAGAGTCTAACCCACATAAGTACAGTTATCTTATATTACACAAAGGTGCCAAAAACATACATTGGAGAAAAGATAGCCTCTTCAACAAATGGTGTTAGTAAAACTAGAAATCCACATGCAACAAAATGAAATTAAACCTCTATCTCTCACCATGCACAAAACTCAACACAAAGTAGATCAAGTACCTAGGAATTAAACCAGAGACCTTGCACTTAATAGAAGAAAAAGTAGGCCCAAATCTCCCTCATGTTGGGTTAGGCCCCAACTTTCTTAATAAGACTCCTATAGCATAAGAATTAAAAACAAGAATCAATAAATGGGATAGATTCAAACTAAGGAAAAAAAACCTTCTTCTTAGCAAAAGAAACAACCAGTGAGGTAAATAGACAGCCTACAAAATGGGAGCAAATCTTTACCACAAGCACATCAGATGGAGCACTAATCTGTAAAATATATAAAGCACTCAAAAATCTTAACACCAAAAAAAAAAAAACAAAAACAAATAACCCAATTAACAAATGGGCCAAGGACCTGAACAGACACTTCTCAGAAGAGGAAATACAATCAATCAACATATGAAAAAAATTCATCGTCTCTATCAATTAGAAAAATGCAAATCAAAACTACTTTAAGATTTCATCTCACTCCAGTCAGAATGGCAGCTATCAAGAATGCAAACAACAATAAGTGCTGGTGAGGATGTGGGGGAAAAGGCACACTCATACATTGCTGGTAGACCTGAAAATTGGTACAACCAATATGAAAAGCAGTATGGAGATTCCTTGGAAAACTTGTAATGGAACCAACATTATACCCAGCTATCCCACTCCTCAGTTTATAACCAAAGGACTTAAGTACAGCATACCTCAGGGACACAGCCATATCAATGTTTATAGTGGCATAGTTCACGATAGCTAAATTGTGGAACCAACACAGATGCCCTTCAGTTGATGAATGGATAGGGAAACTTTGATATATATATATATATATATATATATATATATATATACAATGGAACATTACTCAGCATTAAAAGAGAATAAAATCATGGCATCTGCAGGTAAATGGATGGAATTGGAGAATATAATGCTAAGTGAAGTAAGCCAATCCCCAAACCAAAGGTTGAATGTTTTCTTTGATATGAGGATGCTGACTCATAATGGCGATGGTGGGGGAAGCATGGGAGGAAAGGAGAAACTTCAGATAGGGCAAAGGGGAAGACAGGGGAAAGGAGGGGGCAAGGGAGTAGGAATGATGGTGGAATGTTAGACATCATTACCCTAAGTACATGTATGAAGAAACAAATGGTGTGAAAATACTTTATGTACAATCAGTGACTTGAAAAATTGTGTTCTATATGTGTAATATGAAATAAACTGCATTCTGCCATCATGTATAACAAATTAGAATAAATAAATAATTTTTAAAAAGAAAGAAAACAGGGGCTGGGGCTGTAGCTCAGTGCCAGAGTGCTTGCTAGCATGTGTGAGGCACTGGTTTGATCCTCAGTACCACATAAAAAGTAAATTAATATGGGGCTGGGGATGTGGCCCAAGTGGTAGCACACTCACCTGGCCTGCACGGGGTGCTGGGTTCAATCCTCAGCACCACATAAAAATAAAATAAAGATGTTGTGTCCACCGAAAACTAAAAAATAAATATTAAAAAATTCTCTCTTAAAAAATGTAAATTAGGGCTGGGGATGTGGCTCAAGCGGTAGCGCGCTTGCCTGGCATGCGTGTGGCCTGGGTTCGATCCTCAGCACCACATACCAACAAAGATGTTGTGTCCGCCGAGAACTAAAAAATAAATATTAAAAAAATTCTCTCTCTCTCTCTCTCTCCTCTCTCTCACTCTCTCTTAAAAAAATGTAAATTAATAAACATAGATATTGTGTGTCCCTCTATAACTAAAATAAAATAAAATAAAGCAGAAACAGATGTAAAAATAATAAAAGATAATTGGCTATGGAAGGCATTTCTAAAAAAATAATATTTAAGATTTGAAAGAGAAAATAAGGTAAATGAAAAATGGAGATAGAGTGCTCCTTGTAGAGGGATGATCATACGTAAAAGTCCCACAATAAGAAAGAGCATAGGGTTATGAAGAAACAAGAAGCCCAGTGTATCTGAAGCCAGTACAGTCAGGGGTAGCCAGAGGTGATACAGGATAGACAGGCAGCAGTTATGAAGGCTGTGATAAAGTACACTTATGCTTTAGAAACATATGTAATGAGAACCTGGTGTGGAATTCTTAATAAAGAGAACATGAAAAAATTGCCATTTTAGAAAAGTACACTTGATCTTGCCTGAAAAATGGTACTGGGAAGAAAAAGAGCAGGACTGATGAGCCCAGCTAATGGCTACTGCAGCTGTGAAAGCAAGAAATAACAGAGGCTAATGCTAACATGGTTGCAATAGAGATGGGGAAAAGTAGGAAACAAGCAAAAAACACTGTATCTTGAAGTATAAGAAGTAATAAGTCACGATATTATGTTAGATGTAGGGGGATAAGGGAAATGAGGATGATGGACAGCTTCTGATTGTCTGATCTCAGAGACTACAGAAGATGGGGCTCTGTACTGAGATCAATTAAAAAGAGAAGGGAAGAAGAAATAGCCACTGATAACTGTCTTTTATACAATCCATGAACAGCTTTAATGCTACTCTTTGTTTTTCATAAAGATTTGGCTTATTTTCTGGTAATAAATACTTGCTTTCAGTCTGGAAGAACTTCTTTTAATATTTCTTATGAGAAAGGTATGCTAGCAACAAATTCTTTTGTCTGGAAATGTCTTTACTGTGCTTTGAATGTTGAAATAAAATTTAAGATTCTTGGTTAGCAGTTTTTACTTTTTTCTTTCAGACTTTTAATCTGTCCTCCCACTACCTTCTCACCTCTACTGTTTCATATGAGAAGTCAAGAGACAATCTTACTGTGCTTCCCTCAGACATAAGGAATTGTTTTTCTCTTGCTGCTTTCAACGAGATTTTGTTTTTTCTTTCATCATTTTCACAAAGATGTGCTTGGGTGTGTGTCTCTTTCTGTTCCTCATGTCAGAGTTGTTGAGCTTCTTGGATTTGTGATGTTTTTATCAAATCTGGAAAGTTATGTATCTATTTTTATGTATCTATATTTATGTATGTATGTTATATATCTATATTTATTCCTATATAAAAATACATATAATATATACATATTTATATAAGTATATATAAACATATAAATATAATATACATTAAATACAAATATTAAATATTATACAAAGATATATATAAAGATAAAGATACATACATAGATATATAATATATAAAATATATATTATATATATATATATATATATAATTGTGACTTTCTATCTCTACTCTTCCAATACTACTATTGTGCATATGTTGGTTTTTTTTGTTCTATTTTTTAAATTTTATTTTTAGATATAGATGGACATGATACCTTTATTTTATTTATTTATTTTTATGTGGTGCTTAGAATCAAACCCAGAGCCTCACACATGCCAGGTGAGTGCTCTACCACTGAGTCACAACCCCAGACCATATGTTTGTTCTTAATGGTATTCCTGAGAATCTGTTCATTTTTCTTTGTTCTTTCCCCACAAGTCTCCATATTTTCCAAGACCTTCCTTCAGTGTGAATTTCCACATGCTGTTTCAAATTAGATTAGTTCCTTTCAGGAGAATTTCAGTTTAACTCTATAGGGACTGCCTCTCTGTGGGCAAATCTCTGAGCCACCATTCCAGAGCTGGAGCATCTATAAAAGACCACTTCTGTGGAGTGACATCACTGATTTATAAATAAGGTGCTGGGTTAGAGCAGTGTCTGAGTTCTGGTTGCTATAATGTAGTACCATACAGACTAGATAACTTACAAACAACATAAATATATTTCTCACAGTTTTGAAGAGTGGAAGTCTGAGGCCAAGTGCTGACATGGTTGGGTTCTGGGGAGGATCCAGGTAGTAGTCTGTCTTCTGACAATATCCTCATATGGTGGGAAGAGGGCAAAAGAGCTCCCTGGGATGTATTTTACAAGGATATTAATGATAGTCATGAGAGCTCCTTACTGATGGTTTAATTACCTCCCAGAGGTTCTAACTCCTATTTCCATGATATTGGGAGTTAAAATGTTAACACATGAATTTTGAGGAGGGATGCAAACATTTAATCCACTATAGGTAGTAACCTCTGGAACTGTCGCTTGCTTCTCCCAAATAAAAGTCTCTACCCTATTAGCAAACCAGGGTAACAGCAATCAGTGCCCCAATATTCTTAGCCTTCTGCATCTGAGGCAGACCCTCTGCACTATGAGTGGGAATTGGATAGAAGAAGGGAGTCTCCAACCTCTCAGCCACACTTTCAGGAATTCAGTCTGCATCTCCAAGTTGGGGGGATGAGAGAGGGTAGTGGCCTGTCCTTTCCTGGTGAGATATTATATTCCTTGACTGGGAGCTAAGAGAAAGGGGAACCCCATCTCTTTGGCTTGGATTGGAACTTCCATCATGCTGAGCTCAAGCAGGCAAAAAGGAGGAAGTGGGTTGTGGTATAGCTGCACTTATAGAATGTAGTCATCATTCTTGAATGCAGGTTTCTTCATCGGCTCTAAGCTCTTAGGAAAATCTCTAGATGCTAATCCCCCTTTAAATATAATTTTCATCAGTTATTGTTGTTTCAACTTGGAGCAGGTTGCTGTAGCTTCTCACATCACCATTCTGTAGCAAACTCTACAAATACTACCTATGGACAGTACTTCCACACTTTATATGTGTTTGGAAGGTAAGGGTTAAGAGCAAAATTTAATTGGTAGGTTTTTAAAGCTTGTCCTACAAAATCACCAATATCCTGAGCTCAGCAAAACTTCTTAAAGATGGTGTTATTAGATTATTTCAGAAAACCACCTTCAATAAAATCTATTCATTTCCGAAATACCTACAACTTCGATATTATTAAAGCAAGAATTTTTTTACCTCTATTCACCCCTAAGTACTTGACTTAGAAAATTAATCATTTAAATTTTTGCTACAGGCACTGGAATGCTATAAGTTAAAACTGTAATTTAAGGTAATGGACTTTTTAAATAAATACACTAGCAGCTACATATCTTTTTTGAGTTCAACTCTGAGCCAGAGAAAACTTTCAAAGATACACCCTGCAGTAAAATTCTGGCTGGATCTGGCAAGGTGTTTACATTGGGAAGTCAGAGCCCTGGGTCTCTGGAGCATAGAAACAAAAGGAGGGCGAATGTTTAAAGGCATGATGTGAAGTGAGACAACACTGTCAGAAATGAGTCAATGAGCAAACTTCAGAGCATCTGGAAGAAACTAGAGTGAAGAAATGAGCCAGGTTAGGTAATAAAATCAAGATGGCAACATGGGAACAGTGAGCAATAATATGCTGATCATGGGAAAAAGGAAGCCTACTTGCACAGTCTTGATCCAGCAGGACCAGATGACCAAATTTACAGCTGTCCCCTTTAATATTGTCATCTTGCAGATCCAGACATCTATGTTTTAAATATTGCTCCTGTCCAAATATGAAGATGCAATTCCTCTTTCACATGTACTTTACAAGTCATTTTAAAATGAAAATAAAGAATAAGAGAGAAGAAAGAGAGCAACTGAAAAGTGAAGAGGAAAAGAATATTCTTCCATTCTTCTTTCTCAATAGGTCCATCTTAATTTCTGACTTTCAGCCTATATTACTAAATTTGTGAGTATGGCTATTTCTCCCTTAAAGTAAATAAACTCTTAAAAATACAATTTTGATATTATTGAGGATAATTCAAAGGGTCTGACAATAGGATCACCTTCTGATCATTACCTCCCTGACATCTTTCATCTTTGAATTGGATAACTCTGTTGGGATGCCTTACCTCTTGGTATGTAAAAAAAAAAAAATAGCATGAACAAATAATCTTGTGATTATAATTACCAGTCCACAGATCTCCTAGTTCCAAATTTCACAGTTTTGGGAAGGCTTTCATGTTTTTGTCAAAGAAGTGGTTAGACCACAACTAAGAGTCATAATGAAAATAAGACCAGAGAAATACATGAATCATTGAGTGTAAAATTAAGGGATGTTAAGAGACATATGAAATTTATTCATTTTCACTGAGTTCTACTTACAAAAGAGTTGAGAGCTAGAGAGAAGCCCATCTACGTTTGGTGGCAGCTATAATTTCAGGGGTGGATGAGACCATTCAGAGGCTTTTTAACATTTCCCTTTTGATTAATGGAGATTTTTCACCTTACACTTTTATCTTCATTCTGATTTAGGATCTCAACATTTCAAGGGTATATAATGGGATTATGTCAAGGTTAAAAAGGTTTTGTGTATTTGTTCATTTTTACTGTAAATATTAATTATCTACATGTATTTCTTTTTTCATGACCTCAAGTACCTAGGAATCCACTGGTGGAAAGCCATTTCATAAGTATGTGTGCGCATGTGCATGCAAGAGAGAGAGAGAGAGAGAGAGTGTGTGTGTGTGTGTGTGTGTGTGTGTGTGTGTGTGTGTAGCATACTGATGGGACTTAGAACATGTTACCCTAAAATATGGCACACTATTTTTAGGAACATCATATATGCAGGAAAGTTACTCTTACATTCCCTGCTCTTCTCCCCTAAAATAGGTCATCAAAATTTTATGTTAGAGATGCTCTCCTTATACCCATAGGAAAACAGTATCTTTGTCTCAGAAAATGAAAAGTCTGGTAGAGAAGAACCTGAATAAACTGGGCTTACTACATTTCCTCCAATTTATTACTATAATAAAATATTCCCATCATATATTATATGGAATTATATTACAAAATATAATTTTATCATATTTCTCCATGACTTCCCATTGTATGACAAATTAGTACTGAAAAACAGTAAAGTCTAACTGTTTCTTCTAAGGAAAGCTTCCTTGTCATGCAAAACTTACATTAAATACATCTGTATGCTCTTCTCTTACTAATTTGTCTTTTGTGATAGGAAAGTCAGTCATGAACTCAGGATGGGTGAGGAGATGATATATTCCCTGTATTAGAAAAGCATATATGGCTCTAATCACTAATTTAAAAAGAATTTATTGGAATACTTCCATATTCACATATATATTATCTTGTTGAAATACTTCTATATGTGTGTGTATATATATATAGGTGTGTGTGTGTATGTATATATATATGTGTGTGTGTGTGTGTGTGTGTGTATATATATATATATATATAACCTTCTAAAGAGTATTCCTACTGATTATATAAAAATCAGAAAAATGTAATTTAAAAAATACCATTAAACTCTAAACATTTCTTCTATTTGTTAACAATGAGGTCAATTTTTGTTTTTAAGATTACTGGTGGCCTTAAAGAATAGATAAGAGTCTAATTTAGTATCATATTTTGAACTATATTTTTTTCTTCAGTCAAGAGATATGGTTTAGAAGAAAAGAATTAGACAGATATGACAACTACATGCAATATAGTCCGGGTTTTCTTTTATTATTAAAATTGTCAAAATTTAATAAGGTCTGTACAACATTATATCAATGTTAACTTCTGGATTTTGATCATCATACTCTCTAGCTATGTTACCATGTTCTGAAATAAAAGAGGCAATTTGTAAGAGAGGACATTTGTTCTCAAGCAGTTCAGAAAAATAAATGTGAATATACAAGTAGAATAGGTATGTGAACATGTTTATATATATATAAACACACGGATATATATACACATACAAATCAGTAGTACTGATGTAATCTTTAAGAATTATACAAACTCAATAATATTAATTTAAGTGTGTTTATGGTGGGGGTATATTTGGAGATAAAGGAAAAATAATAAAATATTAATCTTTAGGAAATTAGTAATTCTTTGCATTATTCTTGCTACTTTTATATAATTAGAATAAGTTGACTATTTTAAAAACTTGCAAAGAATTAAAAATTAATGATTAGGAAAATCCAAAAATCAGTAAAACAATAACATACTATAAATCTAACCAATAGGTGGTGCCAATAAGTACTACTTTTATTTTAATGCTATTAGAAAGCAAAATTTCTAAAGGCAATGTTAAAAAATTAGGGGCAATGATAAAATCTTTAAGAGTTATATCATTTTTGTAACACTGAATTAAGTGATTACACTGATGTGTAGACAGGTTGCATTTGAACAACCTAACACTCCAAAAATCATCAGCCAAATAAATAATAACATGCACTTTCTGCAGAGCTAAACTGTTCTCCCTATGTACAGTTCAATTGTCAGGAAGATAACTATGTACACACAGTTCATGAAAGCAAAAAGAAGGTTCTGTAAGTTTATCTGATTAGCAAATATGATTTCTTTTAGTCAAAATTGCATGTATATTCAGATCCTTGGCCCATTTGTTGATTGAGTTATTTGTTTTATTGGTGCTTAGCTTTTTGAGTTCTTTATATACCCCAGAGATTAGTGCTCTATCTGATGTGTGAGGGGTAAAGACACTTCTAAGAAGAGGATATACAATCAATCAACAAAAATATGAAAAAATGCTCATCATCTCTAGCAATAAGAGAAATGCAAGTCAAAACTACTCTGAAGATTTCATCTCACTCCAGTCAGAATGGCAGCTATTATGAAAACAAACAATAAGTGTTGGCGAGGATGTGGGGAAAAAGGTACACTCATATATTGCTGGTGGGACTGCAAATTGGTGCAGCCAATATGAAAAGCAGTATGGAGATTCATTGGAAATCTGGGAATGAAACCACCATTTGACCCAGCTATGCCTCTCCTTGGACTATACCCAAAGGATTTAAAAACAGCATACTACAAGGACACGGACACAGACACATCAATGTTTATAGCAACATAATTCACAATAGCTAAACTGTGGAGCCAACCTAGATGTCCTACAGTGGAGGAATGTATAAAAAAATGTGGCATATATACACAATGGAATTTTACTCAGCAATAAAAGATAATAAAATCATGGCATTTGCAGGTAAATGGGTGGCATTGGAGATGATAATGCTAAGTGATTAGCTAATCCCCAGAAAACAAATGCCAAATGTTTTCTCTGATATAAGGAGACTGAGTCATAAAGGGGGTAAGGAAGGGGAACATGGGACGAATAGATGAATTCTAGATGGGGAAGAGAGGAGGAAGGGAAAGGGAGGAGGCAGGGGATTAGCAAAGATTGTGAAATGTGATGGTTATTATTATCCAAAGTGCATGTATGAAGACAAGAATTGGGTGTCAACCTACTTTATAAACAGAGATATGAGAAATTGTAGTATATATGTGTAATAAGAATTGTAATGCAAAAAGTACACGTATAAAGACATGAATTGGCATGAACATACTTTACACAAAGATATGAAAAATTGTGCTCTATATGTATAATAAGGATTGTAATACATTCTGCTGTCGTGTATTTAAAAAAATAAATAAAAAAGAAACTGTATAAACTCTAAAATAATAATTCATGAAGATATGATAAAAATATTTTAAAGTTTCTCTTGGGATATGAACAATGATTTTTATATACTTTGTCTCAAGCCTAAGAACTGAATTTGCCCCAGTTAATTATATTGGCTTAGTCACATTCCTAGAATTCAATCACTATCAGAGGTGACACTGTAATAAACATTTGTTCTATAAACCTAAACCAGGCTCATTTTAACAAATGCTTCTAGAATTTCAGATTCTCAAAATATTGCTGTTGGATTTTCAAATCCCACATAGCAGACCTGTGAAATTTCAAATAACTCAGCCTAACTGAATCAAACTGAAGAGATATATTAATTATTTTTTACCTTTAAGAATTCCCTGGATCACTTGCAATTTCATCCCTATATCTAAACTCAACAAAAAGAGTGGTTAATGTACCTTTACAACATAAGTCTTAGGTTAGAGGGAAAAACCCCATTTTAATCGATGAATCCTTTCATCTATTAAACAGACAAGATTACAACTCTAATAAGAGATATGGAGGATACCAATGAAGCATAAAGGGCCTGGAAATTAGCTGGCAGAATTTGTTTCAAAGTAATTTCAAAGTTCTTCTTTTCTTCTTTTTTTAGTACCAAACCAAAGAATAGCAGAGGAAAAGCAGGAAAAAAACCAGCACTTTTTGAGTGAACTCAATTCTCTTGAAAATGTTTGTGCTGCTTCCATTTAATCAATTCTTTGTTCCAAGAAGAAAAAAGTGGGAAGTCAACAATATCCAGCCACTGTGATAACCGAACATTAGGCGCCCCAAGTTCCCACTTCAATTTCTTGTACTCTTGCTTCCTCTCCTATTTTAAAGGAAGTCATTAGAGTGCCTCCCTTTCGATAATGAAGCAATATGGATCCAGAACACCCACCTGGGCTTGTAACTCCCTTTCCCCAAGAAGGAAACAGATAAAGGTGCCAAGAACGATGACCCACCAAGAATGAAGAACAGAAATTCTGGTAGGAAGAATACAATCCTTTTTTAAAGGTTCATTTTGAGCTTTCTTTCTCTGGAGCAGTATTATAGAATGAGAAGGTTTAGGGCGAGGTGTGCCTAAGCTTAGGGCTTCAAAGAGTGAGAAGGGATCAGGTAGAGACCAGAGGAGTTTGTGTAGGGCTGGCTGGGACTCAGGCTTGACTGGAGAAGGATGGAGAAGGGCTGAGGTCATAAGAACAGGAGAGGAGGGCTCTGTAGCAGAAGCAAGGTAAAATGAGCACATATTTGGTTGCCAAGGACTCTAATTGTCATGGCAGACAGCAAAAAAATCATCATCACCACACCAAAAGGAAGGGAAAGTATTCTATGAGGCCATTATATGCTATGATGATGATTTTTTTTACTGCTTTTCCCAAAGACAGCAACACAGTTTTCATTATAGTATAATGTTTAACAGAAAAATGAAGAATCAGGGGATAAAGCGGTTGGAGTCTCAGTTCCTGGTAAAGTCAATATTGCTGACAAAGCACATAGAACATGGGGAGTACTTTCCAAGGAGAAATGGCCCCAAGGAAGTAGAATATGCTGCTCATCCCTCCTGGAGTAATTTATGTAATCAGAAGGACAATAAACAATGAAAGGATCCCAGAAGGAGATATTAGCAATCAAATCTGTAGAGAGGAGATGTTAGAAACAAAGTGTAGGAGGAGTTGGTTTAATAATCCAACTTATCAAAAATCCAACTAATATTCTAAAAGCTTTCCTTAAGGAGATGAAATTGCTTCAATTTCTTATATTCCTGCATCTTCTACTATTTCCTATACCTTTTTTAAAAACAATGAAACAAGGTAACTTAAGAGGAAAGGGTAAAATATTCCAGATGATAGCTCAAAGTGAGACAAATAATGACAGCTAAAAGTGAATACATATACTTACTATGTATAAAGTTCTATGGTAAGTACTTTGCATACATTTTTCTTTTTTTAATCCTTCTATAATCTCTAGAAGATGATATTCTTATTATTCCAGTGAAACTGATTCATACCTTCCATATCTTGCTTGCATTGGCAAAACATTAAAAAAAAACCACACTATACTCTCAAAGAGATGATTCCTGTCTTTAAGCAGAGAGAATCTGTAGTTTGGTTTAATTGGAACCCTGACCCCTAAGAGAAGCCTTACAGGATACATTATCAGTGGCCTTAGGAATCTGTCTGGGATTCAATTAAAGCTCATCATCAAGATCTTCACTATGATCCATGAGGCAACTGGGAATCACCTCAGAGTTTGGACAATGACCTATTCAGGCAACCCAACAACAGATGAGTCTTGTTCTGCGTGGGGCATATTCAAAAAGGGTAAGGATTGGGGGACCAAGAAGAAGTTAAGAAAGAAATATACTGCAGTTGTCCTGGTTAGTGAAGAGGACATCTTTGCTGGACACAGTGGTACACCCCTGTAATCCTAGTGGCTCAGGAAGTTGAGGCAGGAGGATTGTGAGTTCGAAGCCAGCCTCAGCAAAAGCAAAGTGCTAAGCAACTCAGTAAGACCTTGTCTCTGAATAAAACACAAAATAGGACTGGGGATGTGGCTCAGTGGTAGAGTGCCTCTGAGTTCAGTCACAAGTACCCCACTTCCTCACAAAAAGAGGACATCTATGATGGCAGGGAACAGGAAAGTCAGGAAACAGGGGAAAATTCAGAAGGTGACAGTTTTGTAATTATTTATTCACATATAAGGCAAGTGCAAGCAAATAGAGAGTAATAGGACTTATGGGGGGGAGAGAATTAGCTCTCTAAAAGCTACAGTCCCCCATCTACAGTCAGTAGACAGAAAGAAAGGAGCAAGAAATAATGAACTTATTTGTGAGGCATGAGATAAATTAGAGAAAAATGTTATCATGTAAACCAGGCCTGGGACAACACTGTCCCATAAAAATATCATGAGTTATGGGTGAAATTTAAAACTTTGTACTTACCACATTAAAAAATGTAAAAAGAAACACAATTTTAATAGTATGTTTTATTTAGCCCAATATATATACCATTTTAACAAGTTATCAATATAAAAACAGGATACTGTACATTCTATTAATAATGTGAAGTCTTCAAAGTCTGACATCTAGCTTATAATACTTCTCCTGGCACTGCATTCAGCTAGTATGAATACTGCCTGGTAGCCACATGTGAGTGGTGGCTAGTGCCCACTGAACTGGAAGCACAGGTCTGCTTAATATTTAATGATAAAATAGTGGTCAGAGGTATCAAGAAACACTGAAAGGTTCAGAGTAGAATGATTGGATTTGGTGGAAGTCCACAGATTTGGTAAGGTAAGGTTTAAAATAGTAGCACATTTCCTATTTTATGGAGGATGCACTGAAGTGAAACCATTTGGTCCACACACAGTCAGCACTCCCATAATTCTTTATTGGGGAGAAGAGAAGACAAGCATGGGGAGCAGATTCTAAAATAAACTTATTACTCATGGAAGACACTTCTACTGTCTCCTCTTAGTCTTTTAGAGGCTTGCCCTCAGCATCCAGAAGCTCTAAGCCTCTTGTTTTTTTAGTGGTAGAAACTGGGGTTGGCCAAAGCAAATGACCATCTATATCAAATATAACCTATTACCTCCCCAACTCTTGGGAGAAGGAGGCCAACTCTTCATCTGACCTCACCATTCCTTTCAGCCTGAAATGCTGCCACATGTGTGAGCTGTGGATCCTTATGGTTCTCAAGAAATTGAACCACAAAGGCTTCTGGCTACAGTTACTTTCTCTTTGTGGGATACATTGGCCTAGAGAGATGTGCATGAGTCTGAAAAGAAAAGCTGGTCTGAATTTAAACTGGTTCTCCTAATTACTAGTAAAGTTGGACTATCACACAAATATCTATTTATATTCAAGAGCTTTAAAAATTACTTCTAAAAACAATGCATTCCATTTAAATAATGGCTTGTTTAATTTGAGGTTTCTTTATATCATCTGAAACACACAAATGCATATTATTTTGCATCAATGTCTGATTGAAGGGTGAATAGGCACAAACAATATTCACCAAGTTTTTGCTAATAATCACATGTAAAGGAGTCACTATATATGCTATATAATCTACTTACACCATGTAATGTCACATAGTCTATGATGTATAACTACTGTAATACAAGTCTGCATGCCATATATTACATATAACTTACAGTGGCATATAGAACATGAGCTGCTCTCTGAATAAGCATACGTACATTTTATCTATGTGACACCACAGTCATCATCACTTTGTCAGCCCACTTCAATATGTAAACCTGTATGGTGGTTACCCAGTACAATAATGCTGCTTACAGCAGATTACAGCAATGAGGCATCCTGTAATTGGACCTTCCTGTCAGACTTCTGTTTATCAAACCTACAGTCATGAACCCAGACATACTATCATTTAGGTTTTAGTAGTAAGTAAAAATTTATAGGTCTCAAGACTTGGCACCATTGAACAAATTCAGATCTGTAACTTTGTTTTGAGCCAGAATGAAATACATTTTTTTTCTGAAAATTTATACTTATAGGCCTATCACACACAGTACAGGGAGATGTACCACGGTGCTTACTGAGCATTTATAAAATTAGGAAGACAAAGAGAAAAAAACCAAGGGGTTGACCATTTCCTTTTGACCTAAACAAAAGGCCTAAATAAAAAGTGTAGGAGCAAGTTAGCCAGTTCCATGTACTCACCTGCATTGGAGCCAGTCAAATTATAGCGTGCATTCAGCTTCTTGATAATGTTCTCATGGATTTGGTACCACTCACTCTCTGTATTACACCTATGAAAATAATCACTTGGTTAAACTTTACTGAAACATGGATTAAACAACGATCTTGAATGCACACCTGCTCTTTTTATTATGAACACTACAAGGTACTTCCCTAAATCTCCTTAGAATTCCTCAAAATTTGCTGTAAACAACTGATGGTTTTAGTATGGCTAAGCTAAGATGAGAAGTAATGCCCATGCCTGGTGAGGCACGGCCACCTACCTCATCAAAGCAACAGCTGGGATGAACTCACAGATTAAAAGTGGCCCCCAAAGAGAAAAAATGCTGGAGAATAATGTATACAGTGGAAGATAGAAGAAGCCATCCCACCTATCCAATTGTGAAACATCAATTGCCACTTAGTACATTGGCTTCCACTTTCCTTATTTCAACCCAGTGGGGAAGGAAGAAAGAAGGGTTACTATCCTATTAGATAGTTAAGTGACTCTAGAGCATATGCTCTTTAACAATAACACCAAAAAACTCCATATAAAATCAAAAGCCCCCTTTTAGTCTCAGACAAGGTATCTGTTAATGTTCTTAAGAGTGCCAGATAGACTAGGGGCTTGGTCACCTTAACATTTAGAAATGTCTTACAAATTGTTTCTAACAAGCACTTCCTGGAGTGTTTTACTAAATTCCCGGTTCCTCTCTATTGTGTAGTGACTGTTTTGACTGGTTAGTATTCTCTTGAAATGGCCTCATGATTTGCTGAATTGTCATTTTTAAGGGATTTCTCTTCTAGGAAGAATTACCCAAAGCCTTATTTGATGCTTAAGAAAAAAATCAGAAAATAAAATACCACGAAGACCAGCACTATTTATTTTCATGAGAGTGAATGTCTGCCATAGGCAGAGCCAGGATTCATGAGTCTCCTTCATCTGACTGCATAATCAAGGGTGATGCATGTAACTGTCAGCCCTCAGTGTTCCCTGTGGCATGATAAACATGGCCCTTACAACCCACACCTGGAAAGACTATTCTAAGAAGAGACTGTGTTTTCAAAGAATTTCAATTTTCCTAAAAAGCAACAGCACATACCACCATCATCATATTACTATATAGTAGTATGAAGTAACATCTGGAAGAACACAACCTGATACACTGAGAGCTCTAGTTCTAGTATTGGACCGTCTTGATTTCAAATCTGGTTCTCATTCTTATTAGCTGCATGACATTGAGCAAGTCATTTAACTGTCCCCTTATGAGAAAAACTGAGATTACAGCATCTGCTTCACAGTTTGTTTTGAGGAAAAAAATGACAAAACAGGCTTAACATGCTGACCAGAGTCCCTGGTAAAGCACACAGTAAAGGTTGGCCGTTACTGATCATTTTTATTTCAAATAAATGATGTTTTAAAACTCACAGCAGAATCTGGAAATATTACTTATAGATTTCTTCCTTTTTATTTGTTCTTTCTAGTTATACATGACAACAGAATTTATTTGGACATAATTATAAAAGCGTGGAATATAATTTGTTCTAATTCATTCCCTAGTACTTCCCCTTTCCCTTTCTTCCTCCTATCCCCTCCCCCATTCCCTAACCTCTACTCTATTAATCCTTCTGCTGTTTACTTATGGTTTTTTTAAAACCATCTGTGGATGTACACATGATGAGATTCACTGTGGTATATTCATGTATGCACATAGGAAACATAGGTCAGATTCATTTCACTGTCTTTCCCTATCCCATCCCTTCTCCCTCTCCCTTCAATCCCCTTTGTCTACTCCACTGATCTTTATTGTAATCTTTTTTATTTTGGATTAGCTTCCAAATATCAGAGAAAACACTGAATCTTTGACTTTTGGGGACTGGTTTATTTCACTGAAGTATGAGAATCTCCAATTTCATCCATTTACCAGCAAATGCCATAAAGTCATACTTCTTTATGGCTGAACAATACTCTATTGTGTATATATACCAAATTTTCTTCATCCATTCATCTGTTGAAAGGTACTTAGGTTGGCTCCATAGCTTAGCTATTGTGAATTGTGCTACTATAAACACTAATGTGGCTGCAGTACTGTAGAATGCTAATTTAAAATCCATTGGATATATACCAAGGAGTGGAATAGCTGGGTCATATGGTGGCTTCATTCCTAGTTTTTTGAGGAATCTATGTATTGCTTTCCAGCCTGGTTGCATCAGTTTGTAGTCCCATCAAAAAGTATGGAGAGACAGAAGGTAGTTACTACAGATTTAAGTCCAGCCATTAAAAATGAGGGTTGACTTGTGACAAAGAGAGTAACAAGTTATGCTACCCACTAGCTTAAAAAGTTTTCAAGTTTAAAATCAAGGTCACAGGTTTTATCCCTCTTAAGAAGGGATAAAGAGAATTTCCAGTCCCAAACCACAGGATGTAGATAAGTCTTTGTCAATTACTTGCTACAGAGGTCACCACTTGGTGGAGAGTAGATAAATCCATGAAACACTGCTGTAGTGGGTAAAAAAATAAGCAATTGAAGTATGTGTCCCATAGAGGGCGGGCTGGTTGTGACCACCATATATGAAAAAAAACTGTTGGCATATGTTAGATCTAGCAACACAAACTCTGGAATAAAAGACAAAAGCAAGGTTGCTTGTGGAGGTAGCCAGGATTTGGCCCTCAAAACAGGAATGCAGATACCCCAGGGGGCTGGCTCTGACCATGTCTTTCTACTTCAGCTCTCAATTCTCAGATGTGTGGGGAGGTAAACAGGGTAGGCTGACTCAAACCATGTGCATTTAAGAAATCATTTATCTTAGAATTCAGATTATGTTAAGTAATTTTCTTAGCAGAGCATTATGGGTTGTACTGTGTCCCCCTCCAAAAAGATAATGTTGATATCCTAACTTCAAGTACCTCAGAATGTGACCTTATTTGGAAAGAGGATCTTTACAGAAGTTATCAGGTGATAATGAGGTCACTGGTGTGAGCCTCAATCCAGTACAATTGTCTTTATAAAAGGAAAAAACTAGACACAGAGACAGCCACGCACATAGGGAGAATGCTGTGTAAAGATGAAGGGAGAGCTCAGGATGACAATAACTACAAGCCATAGAACATCAAAGGTCACTAACAACCAACCTGAAGCTAGGAAAGAGGCATGGAAATGATTCTCCCTCACGGCCCCCAGAAGGAACCAACTCTGCCAACATGTTATCTCAGACTACTAGCCTCCAGGACTAGGAGACAATAAATTTTTGTTGTTTAAGACACACTTTCGTAGTACTTTTCTACCGCAGGCCAGTTTAATATATGGAGTAGGAGCTTCCCTGTCTTAGTTCTCATTCATTTTTATTACAAAGTGTAGCATTTCCACTTTCTAAGAATGAATTAATTAATTATGAAAGATATACCAGGTATGCAAATTCAGTGGAAGTATGCTACACAGTACATGGTCTACCCAATCAATAAACCATCTGTATTCATTGGTTTTTGATTTCATATTTCTTCTGACTAAGAGTGACTTGTGGGCTAATTTGCAGCAAGTCAACAGATTGCTGGGAGTTTGAAAAATGACTCAAGCTTAACCCATGTGGTGTTCTGCACTTCCACACATAAAGTATTATCCAGGTAAGATGCAGATGCACCCCTGTGCCCACCCAGGCTCCACCATGTTCAGGCTTCTTACATGTACACTTTCAGGACAAGGTCATCCTTCGTCTCTCCTGTTAGCAGATCTGCGATGCTAAGAACCGCACAACCAAAGGGTCGCCGGTACTGGACGCTGCAGGCATTCTTTTTTTCTCCTGCTCCCATTCGACCTATCCAATTAAAGAGCAAACATGACTCATGGAAATATTTGATTAGATGCATCCAAATCAGAGACACACAGAACCACCAAGCAGGTCATACAAAACATAATTGGGTGATGGAAAGGGCATAGGATGGGGGCAAAAGAAGATTTCACTTTGCTTCAGGATTGCCTACTCCAGTCACCTTCCTCTCTGACTTTGGGCAAGCAGCATGAACTCTGAGCTTCAGCTGCCATCCATAAAACTATAAAAATTAGAGCTGATCCCATGTTTGGGAACCACTTTCCTTCTCTTATGATTCATGAAGAGATCCCAGAAGGACCACTTTATTAAAGGCAATCATGGTGCCTATGACATTTTCCACTTTCTAAAAAATTCCTTATTCACAAAACCATTTCAAAAAATTCACATCTGAAAAAAAGCAGTTGGAGAGACTCTGAATATAACAAGTAAGCACAGGTGACCAAATGAGCATGCCCCTGCCTCACTGTGCAGGCTGTGGATAACTTGGTTCATTACTGACATACCCTGGGACTGTGTTGACTATTACAAGCCTGAAAATTGTCATTTATTTGAAAATATGTTATCATTATTTTAATTTATTATTCATATTTAATTCCCATGATTATTTTAAAGACCCAAAGCATAAGGTATACTGAAGCTGAAATATAAGAAGTTAATATGGGGGAAAAAAAAGAAAAAATGCAAATTTGTCTCTAGATGCTGGTCAGCAGATCCATAAGTAGTTTCTATCTGAGCAAAATTCTATAGCATATCAAGATGTCTCTAGCTTTTCCAAAATCCAATGTTTTATATATATATATAAAACCCAAAAGGATGGTAGTATCCAGTTGGGTTTTTACTCATCACTACTAAAGAAAAATGGAAAACTATATGTGCAATATGTCACTTTCAGGGAAATGATTACAAATAAAATCCTGAAAACCTCTTATTTTATGGTTAGAATCAAAACTTAAAAAATGGACAACAGAAATCAATCACTTTTTAGATATGCAAAATGTAAGACTTTCAAATGTCATGTTTTCATGACCTTAAGCTATAGTCTGAAGCTAAATTTAAATATACACAATTTTAATATAATTTCTGCCTACAAGTCAAACATCTTGTAATGTCATATTTAAATTGGTTGATTTAATTCTAAAGCATTTGTGCTTTGAAATAGTGCAATCTTGATCAATATCATGATTTAAAATACAAATTTTATTTCACTTACTCATTCCTTCGTACATGCAAGATGACAAAGTAATTAGGAGATTTCTGAGAAAAGTGCTTCAAAGTTATTTAATATTAGAAAAGAAACTCATTAATTAAAAAAAATAGAAACTGAACATGAATATTCCTAAGGAATCTTCTAGCTCTGGCTTCCTACAATTTATACAAGGGCATAGCACACCTACCAGTCCTTTTTAAAACATCCCCTTCCTCTAGTACTGTGCTAAAGAAAAAACTATGGAGGAGGATTGAGAAATAAGGGGGGTGGGAGAAGGTCTGTTCTCAGAACTACTTGAGAAGGTGCTCTAGGGAGGCTTGCAATCTCTGCCACAGTGAAGCTTTGCTCCCTCCAAAGCTGCTTCTTCTCAAGTCTTCGACATGCAGTATTCAGTGTCCTTTCAGGACACTGTGGCACAACAGCTTTGCACACTGAGGCTTTGATCTAACTATTACACCAATGAGATGATACAGTGTCAGCCCTGGGGTTCCCAACTCCAGGATTAATAAGAATTCACAAGAAGGAAGATAGGAGGAATTGGGGAAGATAAAATATTCAGAGTCCAGCCAAAAGCCAAAAGGGGAAACAGAGAGGTTCAAAGAACTTCACTTAGGATGGGCAGGGGGATATAAAACAATTAATTGCTCTTTTTTCCTTCCTCTTCTTTCCAAATCAAAGGCTGGGCATAATTTTCCAGCATTGAGGTGTTATTGCTCCAACTTTCCAATGAGGGACAGCATGTCCTTTTTCCAATAAAGCAGGTACAAGGGACATTCTATAAAAAGAAGTATCTGTCCCTGAAAGATAACAATCTTCCACTCCTCAATTTTACTAAATCGAAAGAGGATGGCAGACAAAGTCATAACCTTTCTTAGAGCATTTTACCCTAACTTCATTCCTCCTCAGTTTCAAGCACTAAAAATTTCTTGCAAGTTCCTTTCAACAATTCCAGAGATTTATCTTTAGCAAACCTAGAGGCAGGCAGGTAGGTAATTTCTGGATCAACATTCATTTTGAATGGTGTCATGACCATAAAATCTTAGTAAAAAATGCAAGCACTAATCAAACACCAGGTATTTAAAAGGCAGCCCTATGACAGGAAACACTTTTGAGGTGGTTGCCTTAGCAATGAAGCTGTAAGAGGGAGACCATGGGCTTGAAGGGCACACACTCAGCAGCATGTTTTTATTTTTTCAATCAAATCGTGTAGATATTATCTAGAAAGTTCCAAAAGCAAAAGTGATTTACTTTTACTCTCAGTGCTTCAGATTATATTCAAGTTTTAGCAGTTTTACATAAAGATATCCCAAACTACATTTTAACAACTGGCATTACAATTTTGAAGTCATATCTATATATATAAATATATATATATATATATGTATATATATATATATATAAATTATACAAGAAACTGTATCATATCATTCTCCAACAGAGGTTTTAATCTCAAAAGTACATAGCAACATAGATTGCAACCTTTCCAAAATTTTAGAAGGTACTTTACAATTTTTCTCACATACTCATTTATTAAAGGAAAAATTAAAATGCAACACAGTTTAGTTTTTGAAATCATTCCTACTATCTTTCAAATACAAAAAATAATTTAAAATGAAAACAAATATTCTGAACACATTTTTACAAGATATATAGAGAAATCTATGTTGGAACGAAAGGTTTTTTATAGTCTCTCTCAATGCACAATGTGGTTGTTGCATGCGTAACCTAAAAGACTATAAAATTAAAGGTCATTTAGCATGTCTGTATGGCAAGCTATTACTGCACTGCAGAAGTATTTCCCTGCAAGTAAGGGAGCACAGTTAGTGAAGAATTGGGAACACATTTCCAGCATCGGCTGGTCAGCCTTATTAGAAACACTGCAGAAGCTGCACCA
This sequence comes from Ictidomys tridecemlineatus, assembly GCF_052094955.1. Classification (NCBI taxonomy): domain Eukaryota; kingdom Metazoa; phylum Chordata; class Mammalia; order Rodentia; family Sciuridae; genus Ictidomys; species Ictidomys tridecemlineatus. The sequence goes on along the minus strand of NC_135478.1, from coordinate 161,278,670 downwards.
TTCCTTATTTCACCCAGCTGCTCTGACCCAAAAGGTGGAAATATGTGGGAAAATAGAATACCAAAGTGTGTTTTGCAAGATATTAATAAATGCTACATTATATCCATGCTTTCACAGTCAAATCAGATTTGGGGGAAGCTGGGTCAACAAAGTTAGAGAACCATATTGATTTCTCCCTGTAGGACTTCTCAGACCCATTAATGAGCTATGACATTATAGCAGTTCAAATAATACAGTATTCAGCATCCCTTAAACCTCTTTTTGTAGAATCTTCTGTAATAATGCTTTATAACATTCTGCACTTAGGAAAGTGATAGCTGGTGTGAAGCTTTCCTCAACTTGTAGGAAACTCAGGTCCTAAAAGTTTACTTCATGCTATAAGAAATTAAAATTTAAAAGGACAAATACAAAATATTTGAATCAGATGTGTTTAGGAGATTCAAGAAAACAAAAGGGAATACAACAAATTCCTTAACAATTTACATAGAAAAAGATTAATATCTATTCATGGTAGGTGAGAAGGTTGTAATGTGAGGTTGGGGAGGCCAGAGAACAAATCCCGATTTCTGTGCTTCTGGATTTCACATTTCATTCCAGAGAGCAAAACAAACACACAAACTCACAAACACACAAGCACATGGAGACCTCTCAGCTATTTGCCTGTAAAACAGTGACAAGTGCAGTACCTACCAATTCGGATGATGTGCACGGTGATATAGATGTCCTTTCTTAGCTCGCTGCTACCCAAATCCTACCAAAAAATAAAGTTGGGTTATTTTAGAATTCATAATCTGCACCAGCACTTAAAGATTATAGTGCATTATTTTCACAAGAGCAGAAAGACAAAGATCAACATAAATATTCTTATTGGAATGTTTAGAGCAGAAGCACATGATTCAAATTCTGACATGATTCAAATTCTGTTCTAAAAATATCACTACAATCAACTTTGAGTCAACTGCTGTTAAGAGATGTTTAAAAGGAAAGACCATTGTTCATTCAGGCTCTCTCTCACATTTATGAAGCACATATTAAACACCAGGTGCCATGCTCAGCCCTATTGCTACTGAACTTTGGCAATCATATCAGAGCACCAAAACACACCAACAGAAAAATTAAAGGAGTCAATAATACCCTAAAGGAAGTACAGTAATTGTGAATGACAGTATTCACAATTTTGGCCATTAATGCAATGTATGTGTCACTTACAAAGTTTAAATCAATTCACTATGTTCTTTCACAATCTTTTATTTCTCCTAAATAATCTGAAGCACAGCTGGAAGAAGATACCTCGTTAACAAAAGAAGATTCACTTACCACAAAGAGAGAGCAATGTCGTTCTGGTTTATCTGGGGCTTTGGGAAGCCCATTTCTATTCAGTCTCAAGAAAAATCTCTCACTATAAGGGAAATAAAGGAATGCTTTGAAAATTATTTAATATTTATTCCTTTTCCAATTGCTATGCATTCTAAGAGTTAAGCTCAACATTTGTTAAGTTATTCATGTAATGTCAAAATTACCTATATAAATTCGGAGAGTACTGAAGACAATAAATATTTCCTTCACTTCTTATAAAATGGCAAAGTAGTAATTGCAAAAGAAAACATAAACAGGCAAAACAACTTTTAAAGCTGTAAGATAGGTTTCCCTATCAATGATACCATTGTTAGTATTCCAAAAAGTAGAAATAAATGCACAAAACCAAAAAATATAGCCTCATACTTCATGTGTTAGTACCTATCAAGATCATCTTCATGTTTTACATCATATTACTTCACTAAAATTAAGGGCAAGTAGCTTTATATTTTATGTTCTTCTAAGTCTATATAACTCAAAACACAAACAGAACTCCCCAAAAATGAAACTTGAATTTTATTTGATCTTTAAACCAAAAGATCTCAAACTTCATTGAACATGCATTTGAAAATACAGTGCCACCCAGATTTAATGCAAATACAAACATTGTTGTTGATCAGCTACTAATTCTAGACAATGATCACTTGTAGACACCATTTAGATTCAAGATCATGTATGACACTATTTATTTATGTTCAAAAAAAATAAAATGATTATCAACCCAAGGAAAATTAACCTACCAGCTACCATGAGCTTCAAATTCTAACTGAATTTCAATATCCTGGTGCCTATGATAGAATCAAAATGCTGGCTGCCTCAGGCAGAGAACACAAAGCCAATACCCATGGAATGTGTAATTATCACATGGTGGTGCAACCTTGGGCAGGCAGCTTCTGCCTAGGGAGCAAGCAGGGAAATGGAGTGCTGGACATCAATTAAAGGTCCAGAACCTACCAAGTCTCTGTTATTCATCACTAGATCCTTGGTTTAAACAAAGGATGTGCCATCCAAATTCACAGAAGGAGAAAAAAAATGATAACCATAAACGGATCTCTAAGGAAGCATATAGATTTGAATTTATGGCCACTATGGAAAACTTATTGTCTTTTGTGATCTAAATTCACAGAGATAATATTTAACAGATCCAACTGCCTGGCTAACCTCATCTTTTTCTTATATTATGCCTATTTCTGACCTCTCATATAAAAAAGGGCAACCAATACACACTTCTATGGGGCCATTTCCATTTCTATTACCTAAGCTTTTTTTCCACAGAGCAGGTAGCTGATAAGGCATAAATGGAGAGAATACAAATTACCATGAGGAGCTTCAACTAAAGTCAAAGTTCCTATATAATATTATTTTGAAATGGACCCTGGGAATGACAGATACAATTGAGGGTGTGGAGTTGAATTAGTCTTATCCAACTGTCATTTACTATAATTTAAAAAAAAAGACTTCATCCTCTCTTCACAGTAGAAGAAAATTCAGTATTATTTCAAATTTAATATAAGATAAAAGAAAATATGCAAAAATGTATCTTAAGATAAAGAAATTGTATTTCCAACAGTCTAAAGTCATATTATTAGGTAATACTTCTGAGAATTCACCATTTGACAGGCACTCTGCTAAGGACTTCACATGAATTAACTCCTTCTATATTTACCTCATTCTTAGGAAGCAGATACTATTATGATAACCATTTTAAAGAAAGGAAAACTAAGATAATAAATAGCTTTGCCCAAGATCACAGAGCTGGTGTGTGACTGAGTAGAGATTCTATTTCATGTGTAAAGTGAAAACCCTCACACTTCATCTGAATATCATTGGTAAATTATATCTCTGCTCTACACAACCATTGAGCCGATATTTCCAGAATACTGAGATAAAAGCATTGTCATTTATCTACCTGGGATACCCACATGATTTAGTCAAGCTTGGTCTTAAAAGTTCAGGAAATTTCCCCCTGACCTGGACTAAATAGAAAGAAAGAAGTATCAATACTGACTGAGTAGGCTTCAAAGCAGTCTTTGGTAGGTTTTTTTTCTTAATGTTTTTTTTGTTGTTGTTGAAAGACTCTATTTTAATCATTTATTTATATGTGGTGCTGAGAATCGAACCCAGTACCTCACACATGTGAGGCAAGCTCTCTACCACTGAGCCACAAGTCCAGCCCAGTAGGTATTTTTGATTTTGAGACAGGGACTCACTAAGTTGCTTAGGGCCTTAGTAAGTTGCTGAGGTTGGCCTTGAACTTGTGATCTCCTATCTCAGCCACCAAAGCATGTAGCAGCACACTTGACTTTGGTAGGTTTTTTTTTTTTTTTCAATGAAAAAATGACTTGATAAATAAATTATTCTACTAAACAAAGGTGAAACTCCAAAAAGAGTTTAAGAATTTGATTTTACTTTTAGTCAAAACTACTAAGGTTTAAAGCTGGCATTTGTATTTTCTAATTATAAAACACAAGCAATGTGAACATTTCCCCCTCTTCTGTATCATGAACAGTATGTCCTAACTTTACTTTTTTTTTTTGAATTGTGTTTCTGCATGATACATTTAAACACTTATTCCCATTGAAACACTGGCAACAAATACCACATTACCTTCTGATAGGTCAATCCAAATGATGAATGCCAAGATTAATATATAAAAATCTATCAGGCATTTTAGACATTAAGTTTCAACTAAATATAAAATTTAAAACTAAGTGTAAAATATACACATATTCCATATACATGAGCTTTATCGATATTCTGGTAAAAATGTTTTCTTATGTATTCTATTTCAGAAAGAGATCCTTTTTGCTCTATAACAATTTTAATTTCACTTGTCTAGATAGAATCCTAATTATGAAAGTATTCTACTATATCATATCTTATTTCATAAAGAATATCAATATATACTAAGCTAATGACGTATGCCTTAGCTTAAACATGACTTCAGAGGGAGATAAAAAATAGATTGAAGATGAGTGCAGTGGAGGTAGTTATGTGCAAATTGTTTAAAAACAGTCTTATTTAAAAAGAATATCTCTGTGGTCAATTAATTTTTTAAAATTTATTTGGTGACATGATGCTGCTATACAAACTCACTTTCTTTCATCTTTATTGATATAGCAGGTAATCAATCAGCAAATGATTTTGGAGAGTGGGGAAAAGCCTACAGTTAGGCATTTTAGAATCTCTGGGTTATAATCACCTTCCATCATTCATATATTTGAGAAATACCAGGATGTCTACCTTCAAGGCCACGATAAAAATTGAACAAAGTTAATGATATTTCATTCAGACACATCTTCTAAAATTCTCTCAACTATGTCACATGAAGTTTTGTGGCTACACACAAATGTACTTTCGATGCTCTATCTTAAGTCTGCTTATTAAGTTGTTTGTTTTAAAAAAAAATTAACAAATCTACTTTTCCTAAACTTAAAAAGTGTCCTATTATAAGATAAATATACCTGAATTACATTGTTCATGCTTCTTTCCTAACTTTAAGAGATTTGAGTGTTTCTTTCCTAGTCATTGACCATCTTCAGTTTCTACCCAATGATTTGGTATTCCTTGATAAGACTAAACAAATATACAATTTTAGGGAAAAAACATAACATTGTCAAAATAACTGAAAAGCTTTAACTCTCCCAAATGTTCCTTCTCTTTTTCATAATATCATTTTCTTTACTGTTAAGGAAATCTCCAAAATTTCCCCCAAAGTCATTTCAACCAATGCTATCCCACCACCAGATGTGAGATTCACCACATCAGTTTCATGGCACTTCTAAATTCTAGATCATGCCATTCAATCCTGTCCCAATGTAGATTTTATATCTTCATTATATTAAACATATAATAATAAATAAATCTACAGTGACTAAGGTTTTCTAATGACTCCCTCTTCTTAAAGATTAAGGAAATTGAATACTTGTAGAAAACCTGAGAAAAGAGAATTGATATTATCAGTACAGAAAAGATCATTATTGGCCTCATATACTGCCTCATGTTCTTCTAGAGTAAATTTCACTACAGGAAGCAATTTAGTGTCCACCTGTGTTTCATTATACATCATGATACTATAAATCAACAATAAATAATTCTTTCTCTGGAAATAAAGACTAACAAATCATAATTATTATTTATAACCTACCTTCTTCTGACAAGGATTTGAGAAAACCAAGATAATGTAATAAGAACAGAAATAAGTGTCCCCAACATAGCTCCTAGAGAAAAATAATAAAAGCAAATATGTACCTTCTGGTGCCAGACCCTGTAACTTTGGCTTTATGTGGATCTTCTCATTTAATTCTCACAACTACCCTAATGGGGTAGAACCTATCATGCTGCTTGCCTGACAAATGAGAAAGCTGGGTTTGAGATAACAGGTAAGTTGGCCAAAGTTGTATGGCCAGGCAAGGATGGAGGCAGGATACTAATATCCAGAGTCCAGCTCGAGTGTCTTGGCTCTGAACAACATGCAATCCTGTCTTTGAAAGAACAGCACTTCAGAAACAGAAAAAGAGCAATACTAATTATGCCACATAAAATATTCTCCATAAAAATTAAAAAGTAATTACAAATGCATGAAGCCAAAAGAAAAAAAAAATAAGCCACAACATGTGTGTGTTTATGAAGTTTATGCCTGCACAGCCAAACCACTGAAATTCTGATGTCCTGAAAAAGACCTCTAATAATGAAGAGTGTGTTTCAAATAGCACAATTTGGTAGAAATGGTTTTAGCCACGTTACATGTACTATAGGAAGCAGGGTGAGGATCTGAGGACTCCAATGGCTTCTCCTCTGTTTCTCAGCACATCTCAACCCCTCAGAAGCAGGCACCCTTCTGTTGCAAAAGCTTTACCTAGGGTCCTAAAGGACCCCAGGCCAGACAGATCTGGGAAGGTTCTTGTAACCTTCTGCATAATAACATCAAGTGGCTCCCCGATGGGGTGTCCTACTATAATCTGTTGCCTTCAGAAGGTAATGCAATTAAAAGATACTAGTGGCCAATATCAGAGATTTTGATATTTCAATCGAAATGTATTTATATATTCTAAAGATTTTTAAATTTTATATTTCATATGAAAATTTTTGTATCTCTCTGCATGGATTCATGTTTATTTCTACAACTCACCTAAGAAGCAAAACTATTTAGTGATTTTAATGTATGTAAAAGTTACACAACATGTACTTTATCCAAAATATACGACTAGGTAATAACGTGGGTTGAACCCTGTGGTATGAAAGATATGAAGCTACAAAAATGACAAAGACAGTTTCTCAAATAATTTTTAAAAGTTAAATCATTGGAGGGGCTGGGGCTGTAGCTCAGTGGTAGAGCGCCCGCCTTGCAAGTGTGAGGCACTGGATTCAATCCTCAGCACCATATAAAAATAAATAAAGATATTATGTCCAACTACAACTAAAAAAATATTTTTTTTAAAAAAAATTAAATCATTGGAATAGATTTATGATCTCCAAAAGCAATTAAAAAGGGAGAAAACATTAAAATGGTCAATTGGAGAGAAAACCTAACTGTCATGATATTTTTTACTCATACAAATCAATTTTGCAACAAAATATCCATGTAGTAACTTTGAAAAAACAAAGCCAATATCTTAAATTAATTATGCTGTATGTGAGAATAACAACCAATACCTCTTCTATACCGAGAAAGTGAGAGAGAAGACACACTAGAAACCAAGGAGGAAACAATGAGAGCAATAAGATGGACAATAAGATGGGAAGAGGTAAGAAGACGGCTGGACAGTGTGAATTCTAGAGTTTATCTAGAAGGCAACAGAGTATGCATGAACTCAATGGCTTCTATTTCCTGGCTCTCCTACATTTTCTCAAATGCTTTCTGATTGACTAACAGAGCAAGATGCTCCCAACAATCTGTTGTAAGAGACCAAAATATGCTACCCCAAAATATGTCTCCCTGGCATAAGGATTGTTGAGCAATTAAGAAGAAGCAGATTTGGGAAATCTCTCTGCTCTCCCTCTATTTGCCTAGAAGGAGGAGACAGATGTATGCAATATCCAGCCTCCCACTTCTACCAGGAGGAACCATGTTCACCAATGAAGACAATTTTAGACCCTTACGGGCCTGGAGATGGCACAATGGGTATCTTCATTAACAACTTTTGCTAACTATTCTTTGCATTTATTTGCCTTCTGACAAGCTGCTGCTCTTAGAAACTTTATCTTTTCTTTTTAAATTTGTTCTAATGAGTTATACATGACAGCAGAATGTACTTTGGTTAATTGTATACAAATGGAACACAACTTTTCATTTCTCTGGTTGTACATGATGTAGAGTCACACCATTCCTGCAGTCATATATGTACCTAAGGTAAGAGACTTTATCTTTTCCTTTCTTTATCAGTATACTGTTCTTTATTGAAGATGCTATGTTAGCTGAAATTCACAGCCACCTATTTCAGAATTACTCATTCCCTGGGTGTCTTCCATGTATACACAAAATGCACATGCCAATAAACTCTGTTTTTCTTTTGTGAATCTTTCTTTTTTGTTACAGGGGTTAATTCCAACTAAGAAGATATATAGGTTCTAAAAAAATAATTACCTTTCCTCCCTAACAGTGTGAAGAGAGCTGTAATTGTGTTCTTTCCTAGCACAAATGACAAAAGACAACTTGAAATAGAAAAATCTAAGCTACACTATGAACTGTTGAAGTAACTTCCCCAGAAACTGATGCTACTTAGATCAGGCAGGACACCATGAGAAGTGGGTGGAGGGTGGGCTGGCAGCCCTGGGTGGCCACATGGGCTTTAGTGCTCACTATGGATGAAGGATAAAAGGATGTTATATGCAAAGAGAATGATCAGTAGCAAACTGGACTGGTGTCCTTATCCAAGGACTCCTAACCCAGTTATCAGAACATTCTCCTGAGAAGCTGTACAAAGCTGAGGCACTACCAGGTGATCCTGATTTATCAGGTCCAGGTACATTAAAGGACCCTGTTCAAGCTTAAAAACTAAGGTCCTAACCAGTCAGAATCGTTGATTTTCTTTTAAGACAGTCATATATATCAGAAAACAGGCAACAAAACCCAGCTACCTTAGGGTCAAAGACTTTTCCTCCGTCTTTCTCCCAATCACATGAACAACATAAATGACAGAGTTTTTCCTTGGCAATAAATGAAAGCAACATCTCAAGCAAGTCTTTCTAGAGGCTATTAATATGCTTTCTAATTTTAAAACTAAAGCAACATTAGGGCCATGAGCTCTTTGACTAAAGGGAAATGGAAAGAGGAAGACCCCGAATGCCAATGTTTCCATAGTCGTTTATTTAAGGAGGAAAGAGATGTGCTTTCTGTTTTAAAGATTAACATCCAAGCCCAGCTTCACTTTACAAATGCATGAGTCTGGAAGAACTAAGCATGTAATAATGGGATAGCTTTGCTGGAACAGCAAAGGACTTGACTTCTGCTGAGTGACACAAGAGGAGATAAATGTCTAAGCTACAGTCAAGTTCATTGCCAATTTTCAATATCAAGTCCTTTTCTTTCTTACTACTCAGGGTGATTATTAACCACTTTTTGCTATTTTTCATTTCAGATGATAAAGACATTCAAAGAATTTTGTGTTTAGGAAGGTAAGAGTCAATGATAAAAGGCATGCAAAACTCCATAAAATTATAAATAAATGATTTTCACATCTGCTGCTTCTCATTACAAACAATTTCCAGACTTATTGATTGAAACATTAAAGAAATAATCTTGATTAGATGTTGATTTAGGAAAGGCAACAATGAATCTAAATTCAAAAGACATGGGACCCTAGAAATCTCAAAGTTCACTTTGAGTAAAATCCTTAGAAAGAAGAATATGTTATAACTAAATGACTTAGGAAAATATTTGCTTGCATTTCTCTCCAGAAAAGTTTAACTGGAAAACAAGTTTCTCAGAGAAGGAACCAGAAGTAGGGGTGATAGTATCTAGGTCAACAGAAACAGAGACTGTGAAATAAGAAGGGGTAGGCAAAAAGTCTCATATTTATTCTTCTGGGAATTTACATAATTTGATCACTGTAAACATTGTATCTCTGACACTTTATGAGGAAGGAATCACTCTGATCTATATTCAGCAATTATTCTGACTTTTCTAACAATGACTCTTTGTTAGGAAAGCATGTGTAATAAAGAATGTTGAAAGTAAAGTAAACCCAAGCTCTTCATAATTTCTTTGGGTTGAAGTATGGAATTTTTTTTAAGGCAAAGAAGCCTTCATGAAAACAGAATAGGTAATAAAAATCCATGCAATTCAAGTCCTACAAAACAATAAGTGTAATAAATCTTCAATGCATTTATTATCTCAAAAGGATGTTCTTTTTTTAATAAAAATAAGTCAGAATCAAATTTCCCTTTCAGCAGCTTACCTGTAAGATTCTTCATATTCACTACAATTTTTTAAAATGAAACTAAATCATCATTAAATGGCATTTATTAATTAGATGCCACATGTCATAGGCTTTTTGAAAGTCAGAAGCTTTCTTAATCAGAAAGCTACAAAGCCTCTGTATTGATAGACAAATGTTAATATGCATAAGAACAGGTACACTAATATCTGCTGAGGTCTGCAATTTACATAAGTTTAAAAAGGAACATTATACTGAACTTAACCTACCCACTGAAAAGGTTAATCATTGTTTTAGACATTGGAATTACTTTTATAAAATAAAATTTGTATGTTGGATACTTTAGAAAACAAAGTTATAGAAATTCTGGCCTTAAAAATGTTTCTCAACATTTGAACATAAGTAGAATATAAGATTTGTGAGGCAGGACTAACTTTTCTCATTTTATTAAATGATGAGCACCCCAAATGAGTGGCCTGGAAGAGGAGAGAAACAATTATTTGCTAAATAAATGAATGAATGAACTGACCTCAATAATTCCACAGGAATACTGTGAATTTATGTTTAACTGGAGAAGAAGGAAGAAGGAGAAGGAGAAGGAGAAGGAGAAGAAGAAGAAGAAGAAGGAGCTGTAGCCTCTGTTCAACTTGTAGTCCAAAATTTCTAAATGGAAATGAGATGGAAAAGATGCTATGCATTTATCTGACAATTTTTATGTACTTTTTAGCATGACAGTGTTTGTAAATGATGGTTCCCTAGAGACAGGTCTGAGAGCAGAGTTCTGATTAACATAGTGTAACATGAAACAACTCTATAATGTTTCTGATGCACTCAACACCTTGAATTCTCTCGCTTATTAAGAAGCACATCCCCCCTGGAGTGGAAGGATGATAGCGAAGATTAAGACGCTAATGGCATCAACTCTTAATGCTTCCCCTCAACAGCAACTCAAGACTTGAAAGCTTCCTTTAACTGCATCAACCCCATGTGTCAGCCACTCTGCAAGGTACTGAGAACACAAAGATGATGAGAAGATACAGCCGCATCATTAATAATTTCTTTGTTGATGTTGAATCATCCTGCAACATAAATGGCACGGAATACCAAAGAAGTCCTTGCCAGGTGGTTTCTTTGAGTAATGACAGTTTATCCCTCAGGGAACTTGGGAAAACTTAATATACTGAATTCCCTCTAAGCAATAATCACAGGGTAGAGGAAGAAACAGAATCCTAGCAAAAAGAACACTAATCAGGCCATATTTTAAATGCCCTTCCAGTAACCTTCTAAAATACTTCCATGTTAAGGTAAAAAAGGAAAAAGTCACCCAAATAATTGCTTAGAACTCAAGAGAAAGAGAAGGCCAGTTTGTATGGCTTTTTGGTTTTCTGCAATTTTGAATTTCTAGCCACTTGTTATAATAATGTGATTCACAATTTCAAAAATAATTGGAATTGTATGGCTCTTAAAATGTAACATAAAAAAATAAGCGAGTTCTACCCTGAGTGTTCTCAGTACGAATAAAAGTGTTTCTTGGCTATTTTGTTTTCATTTAGATTCACCTCCTGGCTGATTTCTTTAAAATCTCTCCCATTAAGGACATCACTAAGTCTCTAAAGCAATTATTTGTTTGTTTGTTTTCATGGGACACAGAAGTGTGACCAAAGGGGGAGTAAAGAACAAATATGATTAACTCTGAAGTGACAACAATCCCAATTTTCATGCACCTGCCAAAACAATCAAATGATGGAGAAGAGGGAGGGTGGGGAGCAGCAGTGCCTTTCAACAAGAGGCCCAAGGGAAGGGCACCACGGGTTGCTGACAGGCAGACACCCCCAGTGAGATCTGTGCCAGCATGTCTAGACACAGCAGGAAACACTCTGGGCAGTATGGGTGGCTGATACTGCCACGATTCACGGAGGTCTCTGAATGCCTTCTCAATCTATTTTTGCTCTTGGGGCTGTGCTCCTTGCATGTCTAGCCAGTTGAACTTTTCCCCTACATTGTTGCTTTGCTTTGGACAGCTTACAATTTTAGTTTTATAAAATGAAACTAGAAAAAGGGAACCATGCATACAATTTTTCAATGTTCAAAATAATATATGTTCCTAATTTATATAAAAATATAGATGCCAAACTTGTATGATCATGCCATGGTGAGCTGTAAATGATGTATGAACCAAGAAACACAAGTGCAGTGCACAGAGAATTCAAAAATATTATCTGCTCTCTTGACTGTCTTATGTACTAACATGTAAACACAAAAATATTAGCCTTTTTTTTTTTTTTTCCTACTCTCGGCCAAATAACTAGTTTCCTTAACAGCTCCCTTCTGTATGCTCTTGAAAAATTTCCCCAGGAACTGAGTCTTTTCAAAAGTACAGTTCTTTCATTTTCTTTTAAAAATGAAAAGGCTCTTAGATCTTGTCAGCCCCCAAAGAGAACTACTAGAAGCTACAAATGTAATTTCTTAGATTCTCTTCAACATATCACGGGATTCCCAGTTTTCTCATTCTTTTGGACACGTGGTGTTTCAATCCTCAGCCCTACCTCCTGCTTCTGATCCGCACTGCCTGAACACTCCTAGCAAAGCTAACTTGGAAGCCAGGTTCCCTACAGATTTCAGAGATCTCTTAATGGTGCTCACTCAATGCACCCGGGGATTCTGTTACTCATCACAAACTCACTATCACATTCTTTCTTCCTTTTTTTTTTTTTTTTTTTTACATTGGAGTATTATTTTTTAACATTTTATTTATTTATTTTGAATTGACAAAAATTGTAGCTGGGCATGGTGGTATACTCCTACTCTGGAGGAGGATTACAAATTTGAGGCTAGCCTCAGCAATTTAGCAAGATCTCAAAATTTAAAAATAAAATAATATAAAAAGGTCTGGGAATGTAGCTCAGCGGGAAAGAACCCCTGGGTTTAATTCCTAATACAAAAGAACAAATTGTATGTATTTATATTATACAACATGATATTTTAAAATATGTACATATTATGGAATGCCTAAATCAAGCTAATTAACATATGCATTACCTCAAATACTTTCCCACCCCATGGTGAGGACACTTAAAACCTACACTCTCAGCAGTTTTCAAGAATGCATTGCTATTAATTATAGTCACCTTATTATACAATAGATCTCTTGAACTTATTTCTCCTATCTAACAAATTCTATGTCCTTTAACCAACATCTCCCCAAGCCCCCACCAAGTCTATGGTAATAACTATTCTACTCTCTCTATTTTATAGTTTGACTCTTTTATACTCCACATATAAGTCAGATAATTTGATATTTTTCTTTCTGTGTTTGTCTTATTCACTGATACTGTCCTTTAGGTTCATCCATATTGGGCCAAAGACATGATTTCCTGCTTAAGGCTGAACAAGCACTCCACTGTATTTGTATATATCACCTTTTCTTTATTCACTTATTGGTTGACCCTTAGGTAATTTTCACCTCTTGGTTATTTTGATAGTGTTGCAATGAACACGCCAGAGCAGATGTCTCTTTGACTGATTTCTTTTCCTTTGAGTCCACACCCGGTAGTGGGAGTGCTGGATCCCTATCACACCCTTGCCCTCAGTCTGCCTACCTTCCTCCTGCAAGTCACTTCCAGTCCTTTGCTGTCGGATGGCAGCCAATCTTGTTTAGAATTTTACCCACAAAAGAGTAAGGCAACAAACACAAAATACCTCTATTCCATCTCAGCATTTTATGCCTATTTCACTGACCCACCTCCCACATTAATCAAAGAAGCATCCTTCATCTTTTTTAAAGTAGATTCCTGGCACTTGCTCTGAGAGTCACCTTTGGATCTCCAGCTGGGCCTTGCACTGTGAACACAGGACAGTTACTCCTACGCACTCATGTAATGAGTGAATAAACAAATGAATGGGAAGAGGTAACAACATTCTTCTAACTGGAATTTTCTCACCTTTGGAGGATGAACTTATACTGATTTAGAGCTCTGATTTTGCTCTCATCTGTAAGTTAAAGTTTATGCTTTAAAGGCAATACTGACCTTCCTATACCAGTAAGAAAGAGGCACTTTACCATGGAGCTACATCTCCAGCCTATTTTGTTTGTTTTTGTTTTCATTTTCTATTTTGAGACAGGGTCTTGCTAAGTTGTTTAGGTGGACTTTGAACTTGCAGTCCTTTTGCCTCAGCCTCCTGAGTTACTGGGATTACAGGTGTGCGCCTCTGCGCCTAGGTAGAAAAACACTCCTTTTAAGTTCTGTCAAATATGTTATCAAAGGTAATCATTGTGGGTTCACTTGGATGCAGGTATGTTTTCTAGACAGAATGGTATTGGGATCATCTATGGGACTAGACTACATCAATAAAGTAGTCTTCCACCTAATATTCCATTTTACTAGTTTACTAGGAGGGCTCTCTAAATTTTACACTACTGTAATATCTTACATAAAAAATCAACAATTCCTTGAAGACATGATTTCTTTAAGAATTCAAGGGCAACCATCACATATTTCTAGTTATGTTAAAGTATACCTCCTGTTCTGGTTTTTTAAAATCTTCATCATTATAGCTAAGATTTACTAACTAATTACCAGGTGTGCAAGCATCACACTCAGAGTTTAGTACTAAAGTAATTCTAGGGGGAATGTACTACTATTATCCTCACTTAGCAGATGAGTTAACAGCCACAATATACATGAGTTAACTTGCCCAAGATGATATAGTTACTAAATGGCACAGCCAGGATTTCAACCCAGGTGATATAATCAGAGGGTGGCCACGTACATACTATAAAATGGTTTCAAGATGCAGGAAGATAAGCATCTTCCAGGAGAGAAATTCACACATGAATCCATATAAAAAATCTGTATTCTCACCAATTGTATCACTATTTATCTTTTCTTTAAATAATAGAATTGTTATGATATACTGAATAAAATGTAATTGTAGGCATATAAATTTATATAGAAATGTATTTCCAGGAAAATGAGAATTTAACTGAATAATGATACAAAATATACCTAACTACAGGAAAGTATGTTAATAAGGTATCAACAGAAAGTTAACTTCGTCTATAATTAATTACAAGGATAAGGCTTTTTCCAGAGGTACTATCTTGCTGCTAATTTCTCAAATAAAAGCCCATGCCAGCAGCTCACATGCATGAGTAGCCCTATAGTAAGGTGAATGCCAATTGGTGGCACTCAGGTCCTATTAAATATGGTCTCAGATGAGAAGGAAATAAAATAATGAATTAGTTACCAAGATAAATGTACAATTTTAATTAATGAAGCCTTAGAATACATCAATAAATAAAGTAATGAATGTTCTAGGGGAGTTAGTCAACCACTGAACTATGTCATTTTCACCGGCCCATATAATTTACAGTCAGTTGTCTATTAACTGCCATGTCAAAGAAAGATAAGCATTAATATACAGATCTATAGCTCCATAATCTATGGACAGCATAAACACTATGGCAATTTCTATTGCCATGCATTCTAAGAGCCAATTTTAAATACAACCTAAAGGAGATACTGTAAAATATAATACCAAGTTGTTCACTTTCTCTGTATAATGAAAAAATGTATGTTCCCAGTCCAATAGCTCAGTTAAGACACAGCACACCTTTCCCTTTCTTCCTTTCTCTGGTCCATGGATAATCCTCCCATCTGCAAATTCAAGTCTGTTTCCTGAAGCCCCTCTCCTAAGGAACCTTGACCATCCGTGATTTCACCTCTTCCGGAATGTGACCTCTTCCTCATCACTGGATTCTTTCTGTCAATTCTTAAAGAGTTCAAGTTCAACTACTCTAGTTTCTTAAAAGACAAAACAACAAACTCTCCACAAATCTCTTACTATACAATGGTGAGTAAAAATTGGCTAAGCAAAAAACAAATTACAATTTTATAATTTGTAGCATATTCTAAATATTATAGATAATGAGATGAGTGAAGAGATTAAGAATACTTATTCCTGCACAGACTTCCCTGTTAAAATATCAGCTCCACCACATGCCAACTGTAGGACTTTTAGCAAGGTATTAATCTTTGTGCCTCAGTCTTCCCAGCTATAAAATTTGATATATTTGTAGTACCTGCCTACCTTATAAGGTATTTTACACCAACTAAAAAATTAATATTTTTAAAAGAGCTTAGAACAGTGCCTGGCACATAAGAAACATTATACAAAGGCTATAGAATGTCTAAAATAAAATTACAGAGAACTGGTTCCCTGCCTTTCCTGGCTATACCTTTGCAGACTGGTAAAATCAAATTTTGACCAGATAAATATTCACTAGAAACATTTCACTCATGTGAAACTTCATTCTGGAAAACTAATTTTTTTTAACTAACAATTAACTTTTATAGAAAGAACTTGAGCCCTGATTGTACAAAGCTCAAATAAACAGATTTTTTTTTTTTTTATTGGTGCTGGGGTTTGAACCCCGGGCTTTATACATGCAAGGCAAGCACTCTACCAACTGAGATATATCCTCAGCCCCAGAAGTGAGTTATTTTTAATGATCATCGAATAGCTGGCCCACTCTGGCCCATGGCTAATCTCTGTCTCCAGACTCTAGTCTATTTCCTAAAGCCCCTATCTTATGGGACCTTCATCCTTGGCCTTCTGAGCTGGTGATGCTACACAAACAGCTGGGGGAAGGAAAGTGGAAAAGAGGTCTGCAGCAGGCATGCGCCAGCAGGATGCTGTGAGACTATACCTGACTTTACTCATACTTCATACAAGAGGTATCCATACCATGCAGCAGCGGCCTAACAATCTAGGCCAACTTCAGGCAGAGCCAGTAACTGTTTGAAGATAAAATTAGCACCAATTTTCCAACTATGGCCTGGCTTTGATGATGATTTAAGGGTTGTTGTTTATTTAATTTTATCTATCTATCTATCTATCTATTCTATTTTCCTGGTACCTGAGGAGATATTATATGCTTCACAATTTTGTGGTTTTTACACATTGCTCCTTTTGTATATTTGACACTTGAAAGAATGGAATCTAAGATTTTGATCACAGTCGGGTAGCAAGAGCTGATGCTACTTTTCTTTCTTGTTTGTTTGTTTATTATCTGTGGTATTGAGAATCCAACCTAGGGCCTTAAGCATGCCAGACAAGTACTATATGGCCGAGCTACACCTCCAGCCCTACTTTGCTTTTCTTGAAATATTTTGAGGACTCAATTTTAAGAACCAATTTCTAGAGCATGGACTATTCCTAAGGGCTTATATTGATTCCAGTATTGCCATTATCATTAGTTTATAATAATTTCTTATTAAGACTATGACTCTCATTCTGGTCAATAAAATCCTGTCCAACTATGGAAAATTTCAGACAAACACTAAAGCATTTAAGGAATAATTCTGAAGAGGCCTACAATGTACAGGTTAAGATGACAGGGCTCTGGGACCAGACTACAAGATTTGTGGCTCTGTTTTACCTCTTGCCACTTACAGAACATTAGGCACATTACCTAATCACTCTGTGCATTAGTTGCCTCACCTTTAAAACTGATGCTTATAACAGTATATTTAGAGCACTTAAAACAAAGTTGGACAGATGGCTGTTTGCTTCTTAAAGGAGGGAGGTTTAAAAAACCAAAGTCTTAACTAGTTGTCTGCCTCATAAGAGAAATAAACATCCTCCTTTCCTTCTCCCTCCTTTACAGGTCTTGCAAATGTTGGCCCCTCCATCTGTACTTAGATGAGGTAACTTCCTGTGATTAATGGTCAGGGCAATGCCATAAAGATCTCACTTAGATTGCATTTTATTTTTGTAAACTGAAACAATAATGACGCTATATAACAACAGAAGCATTCACTTAACTATACCATTTTTTTTTTTGTCCACTGTTTTCATTGTTTGGAATTAGATTCTGAACTATCAGAAAACAAGAAATCAAATGACTCCCATTTCTTCAACAAATAAAATACAAGGAACTTATGAGGGAGCGGAAGAGGGAAGCAATAGGGAAAATGTGACTTATAAGATTTAATCAACCAGTTGCAATGTATGGATCTGATTTGGTTCTTGATTTGAATAATTTGTGAACAATATTTATGAGTCAACAGGGGAAATATAAATACTGACAGGAATCAGATATTTGATGATATCAAGATAATATTGAGTTTTTAGGTGGCAATTTCTTTCAGAGTTCCCTTTTTTAGAGATATACCCTGAAATACTTATATATAAAAATAGTAAGAGGGTTAGGAATTTGCCTCAGAATCATCTGGGGGCAAAGAGGAGGCTTGGTCAGGGATATAATTAAGAATAGCCCTGAGCTGATAACTGTTGAAGCTGGTGGTGGGTATATCAGCGTGCCTCATACTGTCCTACCTTTTTAATGTATAATTCTAAAATAAAAAGTTGAAAAGAGAAAGACATGATTTAAAAATACCCACATAAGAAGAAATCTAACAGTACCCTAAAATCACATCTTACATGTATAACACTTTCTTCTGAGATGATGCAGACATTTTATATTCATTATCTCTGTGAGGCACACTGAAGGAAGCAAGGATCCTTATCAGTTCTAGGATGGAGGGAAAGGTAGGGGTGCATAAAGAGGTCAGGACTATGGAGGTGCCATCAACTCCAGGGACAGGAATCAAGCCCTGTCTTGAGAATGTGCACCCTGTACCTCTTCACAAGGGGACTGTGCCCTGGTGTGGTTGGCAGTTGGAATCAAACTTACTCCTGACAAGATTTGGAACTCAGCCTGAGAGATAACAATCAGTGACTGTCAGAGGCCTTAGAAATGTGGATAAGCTAAATTGGAGATGGTTTCCAATACAGAGTAAGCTTATGTTTTGATTCTGATTCATTCTTTTGCCAAACACTTGTACAGTGATTGTGAGTTTAAGAGGTGAGAGCCACAGGTGAACCAACTCCGTGAGCAGAGGCAAAGAGGACTTCAGGCTTCATTTCTCCTGGGGTCTTCAAAGGTCAGGTGGGATATTAGAGACAGGGGAAGAGAGGAAGGAGGTAGGGGAGCACCAAAGACCAAGCACATTACAGACCAGGAAAAGGGGCCCACTCCTGGTCTGAACTTGGGGACCACAAAGACAATATTTTGGGAGTTATTTTCACCAAGTAAAAAGGAGAGCTCTGGAAATCAATGAATATATAGAATGTTTTAGAAAACTTGAAAATGTCTATAACCAGACAAAACTCAGGAATAAGTTAATAGTAACCCTAAATTAATATAATCTGACATCAATGCAATTAGAACATTAGTGGCAAAAGAGAATTTATGTTTCTCAAAGACTTCAGCTTCAAGGAATGAATGAGCAAGAGTGCCATCGTTGTTCCTTTTAAGTTTGTACAGTTTGTTAAAAATATTAAAGAAACCATATTATATGCAAACAATGTTACAAAGATTTTGTCAAACTCTACTCATAAACCATATATACTTCAGCAGAGATGATTTATCTCCAAATAATCTGTCACATGTTTTTTAAAAAGTGCTGAATTATAACTTGGATCAGTCTTTCAAACCCTTAACTTCCCTTTTTAATGTGCTGATTTGTGAAGGGAGAAAGGTCTTCTAACACTCTGATTCATTTCCTCCAGCAGTGTATAAGGTAGATTTTTAGGTGGTATTGCCATTGTTATTTCCACACCTCATAAATTCTGTCCTTACCGAACCAAAACATCACCTTCTAAATTCTACGGACACTATCCATTGTCATGAAATAAAATGTACACTTACCAGTAAAAAATGACTAACAGAAATTAATTCACCAAAGATTTTATGACTATAAATGTATTTTAAAAACCCTGATATATACTTCCTAGAAAAAGAAACCAATTTTATGAGAAAAGAAATATTCCACAATTATTTTATGTTTATGAAACAATGTGCAGGGCTCAGAATTCTTTAAAATTACCAGTACTATTTTCATAAGTAATTTTTAAAGCATGGTACAATGAAGATAACTCTGTGTGATTTGAGAGACTTAATTTTAATTCTTGATTTAAATGTAAAAATTTTAACTTAAAAGATGGTATGCTATATGCTTCACTATGATTTTTTTTTCGAAAAATTAAAAATTTGCATTGTTGATGTACTTCAGTGGTTGAACATTTGTCTAGTATGCACAAAGCCTTGGGTTCAATCTCTAACACCGAAAAAAAAAAAAAGTTAAAATTAACATTTTCCAAAGGAGCACTACAACAGGTAAGACTCAGATAACTGAGAAAAAAGTATGAAAACTCATCATCATTTCATAATTCTGAAACTTTACTGAAAAGATTTATGAGTATTTAACTATCTCTTGATATCAACTGATCCAAACAGGATAAGAATAATATAATTGTTTACAGAAAACTGAAAGAAAAAAATGTGCTGACCTTGATAAGCAAACCAATTTCAGACTGTAAAGAAACTTCCTTCCTTGTATTTCCAATGCAAAACAAACAAAACAAATAACAGACTTGAAACCTAGGCCATGCTTCCATTTGATGTCAATTATTACAATTCTATAGCCTGTATAGAGTTCTACAGATGAGAAAATTGAGACTGACAGAGTAAAAGTGTACAAAAGTCACAGAACTTAAAATGTGCCAATCACAAATTTCTACCATCCTAACATTATCTCCATAGATAGTATCTCCATATGTAGTTACCTGATTGGTCGATTCTCTTTACTGTCAAAGAGGGAGAAGATGACCTCCAGCTCCTCTCCCAGGTTGGAACACATAAGGCTCTTCATCTGGACAAAGAGATGGTGACTGCTGGCCTGCACTGGGGTGTCCTTCTTCCGATGTCGATGTTCCATCTGAATGACAACACCCCACCACCCCAGCAAAAAACATGATTAGAATGGACCAAAGAAAATAGTGGCACTCAACAAATTAATTAATTATAGCATGGTAATGATGTATCAGGCTAAATTTTCTTTTTTTTTTTTTTTAATTTTAGGATTCGGTTCTAATTTAAATTTCAAATTTCTGCCAATTTCTAAAATGAGAAACTATGAAGTTTATATTGTAGCTCATGAAGGCAATTTTGCTTTAAGACTTAAAATTATCAATGTTAAAATCACATCAACTCATAGAGGAGATTCAGAAGGAAGTTCAACGGATTCTGCAGCTCCCCTATCAACTCCCAGGGTGAGAATAAACTATCATTCATCTTTTAAAAAACAGATTATATTATATTTCACTAACCATTGCACACTGATGGTAGCTGAGCAACGTAGCTATGACTTCTCATTTCTCAAAACTAAAAGTCCTTCTATAAATTACACTAAATTGCAAAACTGTAGTTTTGTGAGACAGTGTATGCAATGATATTCTATCACTAAAGCAAGAACATGTTTCTAACTTGCTGAGAACCTACAGGGAAACAGATTTAGGAAAGCCAGCAAGGTATCTAAAGGAAAGAAATGTTATCTTTGTCACAGCTGGAGGCAGGACCAGAACTGAGAGCTCTGGGATTAAGGGAAGAGAGGATCCAAGGGTAAGAAGAACATGGGAAGATCACTCATTCAACATATATCCGTTAAGTCTCTGATATGTGCCAAGCAATGGGAATGCAATGGTGAGTAAAAAAAGAAACGATCTATGCCTTCATAGAGATATCCACTGGGGGAAACAGACATCAGCACAACTGTGTACCCCCACCCTCTGTAAAACTGAAATTGAATGAGTGAAGGACAAGGCCTGTATTACCAGGGAAGGTGGGGAGGTGGGGTGACCTTAGTCTGAGCAGTCAAAGAAGGCTTTCTGGAAAAGTGACACTGAGGCTGAGAGCTAAAGATGGAGTAGAAATAATAAACTCTCTAGGACAGGACTCCACATGCTGCTTATAACAAGGAACCCAGTTGCTTCTCCTCTTGATATTTTGGAGGCTGATACTTCAGTACTTTTATAAAATACAGTAAAAGTACCATGGCAATGTCAAAATGGTGAAAAAAAATTCTAATTATTTGCTTGCCAGTCTTATGCTTGGCCCAATTTTCAATAGTTCAGAGTCCAGCTGGCTCTTGAACGGCACTTTGAGTGACAATGATTTAGGAGAAAACCATAGGAAAAACACATGGAGGGGCATGTGTAGTAACAGAACAGGTGCTAAAAAAGTGGAGGTTTATCACTTTCATATCACAGACTACTAATGAAGTCATCTCTTCTGAATCGCTTGACAATGAAAAAAAAAAGCCTCAGAGATATTTAACTCCATGGTAACTAAGCCACAGCCTTTGTTGGAGGTTAAAGAATATAACCCCATTTTTACCTTAGCCATCTTTTTAAAGCTTCTAAGTAGAGTTCAGTAATTAATGAACAACACACCAATTTTCAAGCCAAAATGCCATCTTTATAATTTCCACCTGTAAATCACATAGTGGCATAAATTACCAGATTTTTTTTTCATGTTCCGAACTTTTATTTTCAACCACTTGAAAAGCAAAGGTTAAAATAAAAATGGGATCAACTAAATGCACCTGTAATCACTTTCCACTCAACAGATACACTGGGCACCTCTTGGTAACAATGCAGAGCAAAGAGTAAATACTTTTTTTTAAGTGGGCCTCAGCATTGTGGTATGTGTTGACCATAATTATTAGAAAAAAAAGCTATTTGGAAAAGAGTATTCTAACTTTAGAGGGGAAAAAACATAATTCTGTCTTGTTTTCTATGAATTTTCTCTACTTTGTACTTTTAAAATTCTTTTTTACTATGGCAAAAGAAGCATCATATATTCATAAAACTACATCTCTTTAACTCACAAAGACTGTTTTCCCTAAAATTGCTAACTGATTTGCTAAGTTACTTAAAAAGCTCAACGTACATAGACTTCAAAGGGAAACATAGCACAGGCTGCTCTGATTAAATGTCTACGATATGGCAGAGCTAGAGAACCAGATGTAAAAAACTTGCAAGAAAAGCACTGACCTCAAGGAGGTGTCTGCTTTTGACTACAAAAAGCACAGTTTCTAGCATCCATCACAACCTTCACTAAGAACCAATGGGAAAATAAGCTCCCTTACTCATGCAAGGAATCCAATATATCTAGATCAGTGGTTCTCAACCTTGGCTGCACTTTAGAGTCACCAAGAGAGTTATTAAAAAGTACTTATACCGAGGTCCTATCCCAGAACAATTAAATTAGAATTTCTGGGGGATGGGGGTCCAGAGAGTGGTAGTTTTAAAAGCTCCCCAGGTGACTCTAATGGGCAATGAGGGTTGAGAATCACTGATCAGGATCATATGAAAAGAGATGCAAATCAGAGCAGACTGACAAATGTCACATCCTCTGAACAAGGACTGCCTTGGTTTTGCATATATGCTAGTCTGATTCCACCCTTTGTACATGTGGCACAACCCTCCAGTCTGCCACACCCTGGCATTGAAAGCTCTCCTCTCTCTCCCTTCAACCTTCAACCTGGAACTCCCTTCTAGGACTAGGATGAATTTGGGCTTAAGTAGGTTATGATTACCTGCTTATCTCTTGATAATTCACTACTTTGAGGAAGTGCTAAAAATATCTTTGTGAAAATATTACTGCAATAACAAAATTTACAAGGCATATTCACATTTCAAAAGTAGTTACAAAAAATAGCAGTGATAATATAAAGAGTAGTAATTGTGTAGCTATAACACACAAAAAATCCATCTTGAAATAATTTATGGTTAAAATGTATGTGCCAGTTACTTTACATGTGATTACAGTTTATCTAGACCTCGGATTAAGAGAAAAATATATTCATCCCAAAGATTTACAAACTGACTGAACTTTTTAATCTTCATATAATACATTAATCATTAGATGAATTGTCCATATCAGGATTTCTTAACCTCAGTGCTAATAACAATTTTGGCTAAATATCTCTTTATTTCCATATTTTTATTGGTGCATTATAGTTGTACATAATGATGGAACTGTTGTTACATATTTGAATATACACACAACAATATAATTTAGGCAATAGCATTCCCCATGATTTCTGATTACCCTCCCCTACTCCTTGCCCCCTTTCCTCTATTCTACTGATCTCCCTTCAATTTTCATGAGACCCCCTAGCCCCCCCTTCTTTTTTCTCTTCCTTTCTAGCTTCCATGAGTGAAAACACACAATTCTTAACCTTATGAGTTTAGTTTGGCTGAATATGTATTGTGGGGGCTATCCTAGGTTTTGTGGAATGTTTCATGATTTTTTCCTGGACTCTGGCCTCTCTCCACCTCCACTTCTGTGTGATAACCCCCAAATGCCTTCAGACAATGTCAAGTGTACTGGGAGGTGGGGTGTAAATCTCCCTCTGAGAACCATAATTTTCCATTTGTAAAGCTCTGGTCTAACCCACTAAGGATTAAGCAAAAAGATAACATGATCCTATAAAACCATAAAAGGTTCCTATGAAGATACTCTGCGGGCCAAAAAAACAGACAATCAGCTAATTAGCTTCTCTATTTATAGCAGGATTGAGATCTGGCCTTTGGCACTAGACAAGACTTTCTGAGTGGACATATGTTAACACTGTGAGGCTTAGCACTTTTACTGCTTAGATGAGCACAATTAGGTGAGAAAGATCTGCTAACAGGCTAGCAAAAACCTAAAGCAAGACAATTTTTCCTCCTGATGCAATATGAATTTAGTGACATGAAAAAAAAACTGTTTTATAAATATGACCCTAAAGAAAACATCTTCTGTTGAACATTTTACCTCCATGTCGTGGTACTTGGTCCAAGTGACAACAAGCAACAGCAACAGCAAGGACTGTGCCTCCCAGTTCTCCTTGGTGAGTCAACAGACACTTTCATATTGTGAAGAAAAAAGACCAGGACTGCAGAGACTGATTATTGCTAAGTCAATGTACACCTTAAAGAAGACAGCATGTTCTCCTAAAGTTTATAATCACTGGGTTTTTCTCAGGCTATAGGTCTTTGCTTTAGAAATAGTAAAATGCAATGCTACATTTTTTAAGAAACAGTAAAATGTTATGGAGGAGAAATTAAGGTTTCAAGTGAAATTATGTTTTATTCTCCTCATCTGTACAACAAAGACTTTGGGCTAGAATCTATATACTAAAATATCCCCTCTTTTCTTTCTCACCAATGGCAGATATGACTAATCAATCAAAGCCTAGATGAGATCCCAGAATTTTATCACCACTACACTCCAGGCAGCCACCACCAGTAAACTGCAATGTTAAGAGAGGTGAAATCAATTTGTCACCCATGTATAAGGTTAAGTAAAAAGAACTGAGGCAAAATTGCATATACAGAAAATAAAACTAGGGGGAGAAAGTGTTTGTGTCAGACATTATTGTTGCTTGTCAAGTATCTGACATCCTCAGCTAAAGCTGGGGGTGGGATTATGCTCTGCCAGTGAGATGTAAAGGTCAGTGCTGAATGGAACTTTCAGGAAGGCTCATGAACATAAATGAATCAATGGAGAGGAAACTTTGTCCTCTGAATGCCTGGAGTTCAGATGTAATGGCTATGACTCTTGCAGCTCTACTGTGCTTTGAAGAGTCCTTGGGAAGCCACCTATGGTATGACATCTACTGAATCTCTTTTTATATCATGAAGCTGCAAACCAATTCAGAATTTCCTGTTTATAGATTTGCACATTTTGAGAATTAAATTTCTATTGTGTCTAAGCTTCTATTATTTACTTCATTCCAAAGAGCCAACTCTAATCTAATATTGAGTACAGATTATATCACTTATTCTTACCATGCTGCCTCCCTAATGAAGATGAGATAAAAGAATAAAAACCAATTACCTATAGAGGTAATTTTGCAAATATAAGGAAAGCCATTTTACATGTTTTTTTAATTCAGTAATGAACAAGAAAAGAATTATTTTCCCACTTAATACATGAAGAAACTGAGGCCCAGAGACAAAATAACAAGTCCAAGACCAGAGAGCTCATAAAGACTGCAAATCTAGATATTTGAAGCCACAATCCATAGTCTGTTCATCATATCATAATGATCTCCAAAACAATGACTGAGTGTTTATTAAATACAAACCACTGGACAAAATTAACTTGAGCATAAGACCAGGGACAGAAGACACTATGTACAACCTAAAGCAACTTAAAATTGAAAGAAAGATTATTTTTAAAAGTGAGAAAATACACAGCGCAATGGTTTAACAAACTAACTAATCAGATGTCACATCAGAAGATGTGACTGACAAGTGAAATACAGAAATTATATTTGCTATATAGGCTAAGAAGTAGTGATAACTTTAATTTGAGTTAAACTACCACTATCTTCGTGCCCCCATGCACCATACATTCTGCTCAGCACAGATGCTGTAAAGGCCTATAGCATGCAACAGTGCTCACAAGAAGTTCACCACACAGTAAAGGGATCCTCTATAAAACCAGAATGTATTCCAACAACAAGCCAAAGAATAGATAATCTAAACATATGGGTGATGAAGAAAAACACTTAAACGGATAAAACTATGTCTGACTTCACAAGTCAGATTCAAACTCTGATGGACTTATGATTTTTCCCACATTTTTCATATATTGATAACCATCCAGTTTTAGACGATCCCACTATTTTCAGAAAAAGACTGTAAGCTTGAAAAGCTACCTCCAAAGAAGCAGGATCTTCCTAAATAGGAAGGATAGGCACTCCTCCTAGAAATATTATGGTAATGATATTACAGTAAAAGGTAATTGCCCACAAAAGCTCTTCCCAACCACCTCCTACTCTGATTCGGGGTTTTAAAGAGAGCTTAATTAATATCAATAAATTAGGTAAATTCTATACAAGTATTTACGAATATAAGGCTAAATTCAAGGCTGATTAGATCAGATTTGGAAAACCTAGGTTTTGGCACCTAGGCTTTCGGTCTGGGGATGGGTTTAAAATCAGCAAGTGAAGACCAAGGAGGACACGCTTTCTGTTATCAATGTGTATCACAACAACAGGGACAGGAAGGCAGGTTAATATACTGATGGACAATGAATGGTTGGATACCATTAGTTGGGACACTGGAAACACAACAGGTATGAATGTGTGACTTGTAACCATTTCACTACAGTAGGCAAAAAGTATAAAGATTTGCAAAAGGATGTAAAACCTTGCATTTACTTTCTAGTGCTTGGGAGTTGGGGGCTCAGTGGAGAACATCATATCACTCTGAGAAAGGGAAAATGTCTTAGTACTATCCTCAGGGCAGGGTCACCTCAGCCCTCCATTCTTTTATTCTCTTCAAATTAAACCTGAACATCCTGTTCTTACAAAATCAAGTAGGTTTAAAAAGAGCCGTGGAAACCACAAAATCAGCAGTGTGGTGTGAGTCAACATTTCTTATACCTACCAATCGGTAGAGCTCAGTAATACTGATGTCCTCTGGATCCACCATTGCATACTCTTTCCGAGGCACCAGGTCTAGTCCTAGTTGTCTAGAAAAAAAAAATTGCAAAACGTTTGGAGAAAAGTCACTTCTATGCAATGTATTTAATTACTTTTACTACATCACCTTAAAATTTAGATGTATCACCTACTATCCTTTTCTCACTCATAGCTGTACCCTGTATGACTTATTACTACAACTGGGGTAGACAAGTTGCAAGGCTGGAAACTGAGCTTAACCTGAGAAGAAGTGGATAACAAAGACAGGCAAATCAAGGAGGCAAGGGTTGGCATTTAGTGGAATGTTCCTGCCACTCAGGGCTTTCAGCACCTATAAACTATCACCAGAAAAGCCCTTCTATACTGGAGTAGGGTGGAAACTAGAGCTAGGAATAATTTGGTTCTGGAAATTGAATTTGAGGAGAGGGAAAGTTGGTGTTTAGGATTTGGCGTAGTACCAAGTATAGAGTTAACACATTTCTAAGGCGAGTCAGGTCACTGGTGCCTGGAATTAATTCAGAGCAAGTTCTGGAGTAAGACATTTTGAAGAAACTCAGTAAATGCAGGAAACAGAAATTGAGGCAGCACTGTTCTAGGCCTAGAGTGGTGGAATGGTTTGTTTAAACTTCAGAGTCAGGTGTCATTGTGATCGACATGTGGTTTGCGATGCTGAGAAGTATTCTAAGGTTATATCCAGTCTCAGAGGGACCATGCATGGTAATTGATTTGGGCTGTCTTAGCCTGAACAGAGGAATGCGAGTACAAGCCTGTTCAAGCCAGTTTCCCTCCAGTGACCTTGTAACACTCTGCTCCCCAGAGCACCTACTGCACAACACTGATGCCAAAGTCACATTCTTCCATTCACCGGCTTAACCATCCATTACCATCCTACTGGCTTCAACATGCCTTTGCAATACCCTATAGATCAAGAACAAGAAGCCCTCTGACCACTAGACTCCTCTCAATTACCACACTCCAGGTCTCATGCTTATTGGAAGATAATTTATTTGGCATCCCTTTTACAATATCACTCTTTCCACTACGGGAGCTTTGTAACATTGCACCTCCAATTACAGAATGCAGCTTTCTTACTTTTGTATACTAAAAAAAAAAAAAATCCATGCCCTTCTCAAAATTTCATTAAAGCTTCATAAGCAAAATTTATTAATTTACCACCTGCTGCAGACCAAATACTGCCCAGCCACCCAGAGAGATATTAGTTCTTAAAACTAGAACAGTATCCCTTCCTTGAGAGCAGAAAGCTACCTTTCAAACTCTAAAAACATTTTCTAAATTTCCCTTATTTGAATTATTCCTTAAGAAACTCAAATGACACACTCATTCTTCTGGTTGAACTTTCAAATCACAAGCACAGTGATTTATTTTCAACATTTCCTCCTATGCCATATCTCACCAGGGATTTTCATAGGGTCCATTCCCCAATGCCTCCAAAGAGAGACTCACTATATATTATATATACTAAAGTAAGACAGGATTTGATATCAGGAATACATTGCTGATGAAAGATTATCCAGCAAAGAGAAGAGAGCATACAACCACATAAGAACCATGGTGAGAGAAGCTTTGCTGCCCACCTTCTCTCCAGGAAGAGGCAGGAACATAAGGCAGTTATCTGAACATTTCCCCTTCTGATACATACTTGACTGGTCTGCAGGCAGACACCTGATCTAAGAACAAAGAATCCATGGGCTGGCCAGCAGCTTCTGAGAGGCTTGTATAAAGTACCCAGTCCAAACAGAAGGATTAGCTGTCAATGGTATTCCTTCTTTGTGAATTTGAACTTGGAAATTCAGATAGAATTAGCCATTTCATGTGAGGGAGAAAAGATATGTGAAGGGCATCTGATTATCACTGCAGAATGAGTAAAGATTAGCTCCAGATGTGGGCTCCAGAACTTCCTGAACTTTCAGGCCTAGAATCATTATTCTGTAAGCTCTTTTCTCCCATAAAACTTGATTTTTCAATTTTTCTTGGCTAACTGGAGTCCCAGCTGTGTGAAAAAAACAAAAGAATCTTGTTTGTTTTTATTTGGTTTTATCAACTTCTAGTTTATCTCCTTAGATAATCCAGGCACTGTTTGAGGTTTCTTAGCTCACAAAATAGACTCAGGGCAGTGTTCTACAATGCACACAGAGAAATCAGGCAAGGTAGGGGGAGACAACATGGAGACAGACCCCACAGGATACAGGAAGCCAGAATCTAAGCATGGAGAAATGGTCAGACTTAATGTCAATGCAGCCACTATCCTACTCTGTGTTATATGAAGAAAGGAGGAACTAATTCTCCCTCCCATATAATCTTAGAGACATCAGATCTCAAAGGACATCAAAGCCCTCTATAGGAGACAGAAACATGTACCACTATTTTACTGACCCCACTAGGAACCAGATGGATTATGATCTCCTCCACCCAGGCTCCCCACTCCAGAGGGCTTCGCTTCAACAGTTTGATAGACAACTTGAGATTAGACATATTCTTTATTTATGTTCATCCAGAGATTTAAGTATTGACAGATAATTTCCAGGACAATCTGATATAGTTTAATAGGCAAAAAAATTATCCTCGTTTGCTTTCCACAATGCACTTCAATAGGAAAACAAGTTTATACTTAAAGTAACAAGGAAAATGCATAATATGTGTGCTACAAATTATGTTTAATAAGTGGACAATGAAATTCAAAGAAAACAGAATAAGAGCTCAGAAAATTCATGAATTTAAAGATGATCTTAATAAATGTATCATTCATTTTCATGCAACAGGGTTTTACCAATTTACCATAAATTAGCCCAACAAATGTTCAAACCACCAGCTAGAACTCATGTAAGTCAAAAACTAAGTCATGAATCAGTCACTCCACGCCTATACCTGCTTTATTTCTCAGGGAAATGAATGTTCTAGAGATAAATAGATAAGGCTATGCTAGTCACTGAGTGGCACAGCACATTAAAAAAGATGTCATACATGCTCTGGGTGAGTGGCAGGATTCAAATCTGTCATTCCTGTAGTATTTAACATCTTGGTGGGAATCACACTTGGCTTCTGATAAAGTGACTTCCTAAGGGTAGGGGAAACATTCTACTTTCCAATTTTCTTTTTGTTGCTGTTGTTTGCATTTTG
Organism: Ictidomys tridecemlineatus; assembly: GCF_052094955.1. Classification (NCBI taxonomy): domain Eukaryota; kingdom Metazoa; phylum Chordata; class Mammalia; order Rodentia; family Sciuridae; genus Ictidomys; species Ictidomys tridecemlineatus. The sequence goes on along the minus strand of NC_135478.1, from coordinate 161,248,471 downwards.
TCCACTGTTCAAAATGTCCTGACATTTTCTCTCTCTTTTTTTATTCTTTCTTTTTTTATTCTGTTGCCCTAAGATCCTGTGAAGGTCCAAACAGTAAATGAGAGCTTGGGGAAAGGAAAGAAAGGGAGGCTATGGCCTTGTAGGATATTATGAAACCATTTTGGTGCCTTAAACCTAGGCCATATGCAATCCTAGGATCGTAGGCAAGATTGGCTTGTTTGCATTTCTAATTCTTATATTGCCAGTCATACTTAGTGCTATATCAGTTTTGGCCAGAGCTTTTATTGATTAGACTTACTATTTAAGTTCTTGATTGTTATTTTAAATTAGTCCCACATTTTTATTTAAAGGTAAATCTCCATCAAAAACAGCTTTTTACTCTTCTCCCAAGCAGCTCCTCCTGAGTAGCTGACATGTATGCACAGGAACCATCACAACAGTAATGAAAGGTCCCCGTGGTGCACCTGGCCTAAGCCGTTCAAAAGAAGCTGCTAACATCACTGTCTCCCTTCAGATTACACTGGCAACCCACAGCATGATATGGAGAGGTGCACAATAAGAACAAGTACACATGCCAAACCTAAAGCCTACTGGAAGATAAGGTCCATTTTAGTCAGAGGCAATATTTAATTAACCCATATGAACATTTCATTTTATATGAATACATGCATACTATCACACCACACAAGACACTAGAGAGCAAACAATGCCTTGGTGTGGACACCAGACCTAAAGAATGTGGCTCTTGGCTCCATCAATGACAGTCCTCATAAAGCCGGTGAAAAGGTCAAAGCTGATGTGATTTCTTCCCACACCTAGTACCCCCTAATGGTCAGTACTCACTCATTGCCCCAGTCAAGGCGGGCAGTAATGTGTCGCTTCACATCCTTCATCCTGTCATGGGTAAGATGGCCAACCAGCACCTGGCGCCGCAGATCCAGGATTTCATTCATGATGTGCCACAGCCGGTGGAAGAGATCACCTTCATTTCTCTAAGAAATATGCAAAGAAGAGAACTGGTAGTCAGTCCCATGCTGAGTTGTAACCAAATAGGAAGGGGCAGGGGGTGAGTCTTGGTTACGCTCTATATGCTTGCTGAATCCTGAACAGATTCACCATCAAAACACTCATTTCCTTCGTTGTTCTAAAGTGCAAGTATGATTCTACCTGCTTTCATCCAAGTTTCAACAATGCTGCTCTCCTGTCCAAGAATACAACATTCTCCTATTCCTCAACACAACCACAGTGCTCCTGTTTCCAGTATGCCTCCACACCTTCATGTGCTCCTGTCTTTACCTCTGTCCAAACTCACTACTATCCTTCGAGGCTCAGCAGGACATCCACTTCTGTGAGGCAGTCTTTCCTGATAACTCTTGCTCACATTCTTTTCTCTCCCCTCAGTGTTATGGCTGTATACAACTAAAGTCGATGAAATAGAAAACATCGTAATCCAATTATATCTTATATTATGACTTTAACAATTCATTAGATCTTCCCCCACCCTTTTTTTTTTGTACTAGGGATTTAACCCAGGACTGCTTTATCACTGATCTACATCCCCAGCACTTTTTTGTTTTAAGATAGGGTCTTACTAAATTGCTTAGGGCCTTGGTAAGTTGCTGAGGCTGGCCTTGAACTTGTGATCCTCCTGCCTCAGGCTCCCAAGTCACTGGGATTATAGGTAAGTGACATCACACCCAGCTAGATATTACTTCAGAAGTTAGGTGCACAGAGGACTCTCAAGCTCATTCATGATAATTCACTGATAAATTTTCAGTCATTATCTGCTCAGTATTTACTACTTTTAAAAAGTGGTGCTTTTAAATTTTTTATACAATCACATAGAATCATGATAACCTCCTATGAAAATCATTAAGCTCTGTGGCTTAGTGAAAAAAGATGGGTTAAACTCCTGACTTCAAATCCTGGTCTTGCCACTTAACTAGTTTCATAAACTTTGAGTATGAAGTTCTGTCATCTTTAAAATAGGGAAGTACTATCTTTATACAAGATTGTTTTATAGATTACAGGTAACATATATGAAGATAGCAGCATAGCCATGGTCAAAGAGCACCAATTTAGAGCCCAATGACCTTCTAATTTTAGCATTTATTGGCTAAAAAACCCTCAGTGATTCATTAACTTCTTTGTGTTGTTTTCTCGTTTATTAACAGGTATCGTACTACCCACCTAAAAGGTTGTTGTCAGGATTAACGAGTTAGTATATTAAAACTCTGAAAACAATGCCTGGCCCCAAATAAATACCATTTCAGTAATTTGCCATTACTAATACTGCTACTGTTTGGGGGCTTTGTTCATAATAGGCTCTTTACAAATACTGTTTCTTTAACAAAACCAAAATATAGATCTCTTGTCTCACAGATATCAGAATACATTTTTTTTGTGGGGAGATGGAGTACTGGAGATTCAACTCAGGGCACTTGACTACTGAGCCACATTCCCAGCCCTATTCTGTATTTTATTTAGAGACAGGATTTCACTGAATTGCTTAGTGCTTCATTTTTGCTAAGGCTGGCTTTGAACATGTGATTCTTCTGCCTCAGCCTCCTGAGCTACTGGGACTACAAGTGTGCACCACTGTACCCAGCCCAGAGTAAATCTATGTAAGGATTCACTTCTTACCTTCCTTAATGAGAAGCTGCATTTTAATTTTCACAAAAATCATTAGAAGGTCACACAAAAAGTGGTGGTTATCAATTACCTGAAGTCCTCTCACGCGACAAGCTGCAGGAGATGTCAGGTTCCCGTGATGGGTAAAGACACTGGGTGATAACCCATTTTTTTAATTTTAAAAAGTAGTGAAGTGTTTTATACCTTATTGATACTTGGTGTCTTGAGGAGTTTTCATGTGCTGTGCAGGTCAGACAAATGTGCAGAGGACAGAAAACATTCTCTAGGATGCATCCCTGATCCTCTGGGAAATAAATAATCTTGCTCTCAACTCCTAAAGCACTCTATGGAGCCTGACTTCTATTACTTTTTGCTCATGTGATACACTCCCGTACAAGCAAGAGTACTATGACACAATACTCTTATAATTAGCAGCCCAGTGTCTGTGTCCTCCACGTGGCTTTTAGAGCTCAACCACAGGGGCTGTGCCTGTCTTTTGTAACCCCTGCAGGAGAATGAATGGGGACTTTGATTTACAGGTATTATTTTTTTTTTGTGGACCTCAAGAGACAGATTCTGTTTAGGTCTTACAAAAGAATAAGCTGGGAATATCAAACATTTGATGAAATCAGTAGTGGGAAGGAAAAGTCCACTGAGTAAAACAATTCCATGAGGAAGTATAAAAAGAAATCAAATCTCATGCACAAAGGAGAGAGCCAGCACTCTCTTGAACTGACTGTCACACTGAAAGGCCACATGCCTGCACTTGGAGATGCGGTCTGCAGTCGTTCTGTAAGATGAACTTGTTTTTCTGTGATGTTACGTTCTGTACTTCAATTTAAGATAATGTAAAGATGAGAAGAAAGCGGTATCCTTTGTAAACATTAAAGCCAGCTGGTCAGCTTTCCCTTTAAGGGGTGGAAGAGACATTGTCATGCTACAGGCTTGGCCACCTGATTTTACTACCACTGTAAAAATAAGTGTACATATCTGATTGCACATCTCGTCAAAAAATGATAGTTCATAAAAATTGGATGTGTGAAACTGGATAATGATGAAGACTATTCAGAAATAAAAATGCTTTGATTCAGTGTTAAATGAAAAAGTATGGTAATATATCAAACATTTGGAATAAAACAGTATCTAAAAATTCCTGCTATATTTTAGAAATGTAGCAAACAGGTTTTTACAGCAGCAGACCTAGATTTAGATTCAGGCTTTACCACTCAATGTGGGACTCTGGATAAATCATCTTTGATAAGATTTGAGAATAAAAGTTACCTGGCAGAGCCCCAGGGAAGATAAATGTAAAATAGCTCAGGGCCCGAACCAAAGTACTCAGTAAAGGATGAGCACTGTATTTCTCCTAAACTTTCTGTGGTTACATTACTAATATTTTGTTAAGTGTTATTTTAAAAGACATAATTTAGGCCTTTACCAATATTATTTAGAAGAGTAACAAGCACTGCTCAAACATTTACCATGTGCTTTTATTCTAAGCATTTGGCATACATTATATAATATTTACAATTTACAAAAAAATACTGCCCTCATCAAACACCTTTCAGTGAAGAAGCAGGTACTTTGAAATCACTGGAAGAGAAAATGGACAGTATCCAAAATACACTCAAGCATAATGAAACTTGAACCAAACCCTAGGCACAGAACATTTACATCAGAAAGAGAGAACCAAAAGGTCCAAAGTGGCCAAGTTAGCCTCATTCTCAATGCCAAAACTGATATTTCAGGATTGAAATTTACATTTGTTCCTCATATAATCCACTACCATTTTAGTAGCCAGGGAAACTGTTAGATAATTATCTCTCTTTCCCATTACTCAGGACACCAGAAGAAGAGATTACTTCCAGAGTTTACAACACATAGATTTTTCAAGCCTACCAAGTCTGTCCCCAAAATAGATGCCTCCAACCTCAAAAGCAGGTAAAAATAGCTAGATAAGACAGAATCAAAAGGAAATTCAACTTTGTTCCCTACTAGAAGCTACATAAAAGGAAAAGTCTGGGTGTTGCAGCTCAACTAATGGACAGCACTTACACTGTCATTATTTTTATAACTCTCTTAAGTTGGGTATTTGGGATGCAGTGGTTCAAACTTTTCAAACAATGTGTCACACAAAATGCTAATTCAAATGAAATAATGCCTGGATTTAATATTGTTCCCAGCCTACATTTTTAAAAATTAATAAAAGAAAGATTTGCATTTCATTAGCACTATCTTGGTACACAGCCCTCCCTGTGCATCAGCTATCTTGACTTCATGTTTACAAGGACCACACTCTGGCAGTTCATCTAAGATGTAAGCTTTGTCTTGTGGATTTTCCCAGTGAGTTCTAAAGCCACCAGCTCCAGAATGGTGTGGCCAGAAAACTCCAGGACCAAAGGATTTTGGTTAGTGACTTTTCAAGATATTCTTCTCTCAATGAAACACCCTATTCATTTTAGATGTAATAGACAATATAAACTATCTTTCTGTGCTTATGCCCCTTACTAATTTGGATTTTTCTCTCAGGCGACTTAAAATAATTTTGTCAGAATAAGCGCACGTTTGGATTTTGAACACATTCCTTCAAATGATTAAATTGTTCTAGAAATTTTTTTGAAAATACAAGGAGAAATCTTATTACTCTTCCTCAAAACTTCATCACCCTCTGACTTTAGCATACATAATAGTTTGCATACATAGTACCAGGTTCACATCAAAACTCTAGCTCAGCTACTTTCTAATGAGAGTAGTTCCCTTTATCTGCAGTTTCAATTCCCAGAGTTTCATTTATCCACAAGTGACTGAGTTCTCAAAATATTAAATGCAAAATTCTACAAACAAACAATTCATAAATTTTAAATAAATTTTATTATAGTATCTTATAGCTGTTCAATTTTATTTGTTATTGTTGTTATTCTCTTACTGTGCCTAATTTGTAAAATTAAACTTTATCACCGATATTTATCAGAGATAAATATTATAGATATTTATTTTGGAAAAAAATATAGCATAGTATATATTTGGGGTTCTGTATTATACAGTTTGAAGCTCCACAGGGGTCTGGGATTATATCCCTGGCAGATAAGAAAGGGACTACTGAATATGGAGTACTTCACTCTCTGGGCCTCATTTTTCCCTTCCATAAGCTAGAAATGATCACAGTTATTATTTCCTTGATTAAACATAAGGAATAAATGAAATACTGTACATGGAGTAGTTCCAGAGGAATCTGTTGTATAACAAGCACTCAATAATGTAATCATATATACCTTAAAACACTGAGGATTTTTTTTTTTTTGTTGTTGTTGTTCAAGAAACATTCCCTTCCTTAGTATATTTAGAATATTCTCACTGACTCTGGATAAGAAGTTGTCATTTATAGTATACTTGAATTATAGAATTAAAATATGATAAACTACCAACTCCCACTAAAACTGAATTACAAATAAACTTATTTGTCCTTGAGAACTCAAAATATTCAGGAAGTCTAATAGTAGATCCACGTAAACCATCCTATTTGGTTAGATGTCAGAAAAGTCACCTGTTTTATCCTGCGATTTTGAAAAATAATGTATGAGACCCATGCTCAGTGCACACAGAGATTACGAGGCTATGTCTTCTAAGATCTATATCCTGGTTTCCTGAGAAGTCCTAGAGACTTACAACAGGTGCTCAAATGCCAGCCAATGTTTATTCATGTTCAGATACTGCTTAAGAAAACTCTCTGCCCGAATAGCCACTACACTAAAAAAAGAACTTACCACGTAGAGTTGTTTCCACATGGTTCCCCAGTCTCTTAATGTTGATGTCATTTCTGTGATAACGGAGTCTTCAGTGGGAATAACCATTTCAAATTGTCTGTGAAATTAGAAAAGAAAAGGCCTATATGGAAATACCATGGACAACAATTTGGTTTTAAGTACTCTAAAACATAAATTAGGAAGGAGAGCCATCAACTTATTTTGGGTCCTGAAGACAGTAACTGGGACTTGATTATGAGTTTGTGTGAGGACAGTCATGGGGCAATGCGATACCCAAGGGAAACAGCCAGTTCATCCAGATTAAGTGTGATCCCTGCAGTAGAGAAGGAATCACAGAAGAGTTCTACTCTGGTGACAGGGTGACCAATAGACCAATAGACTCTTTTAACCTCTCCTAGCCCCAAATCCACATGAGGTCACCAGACGTTACATAGTCTGAGGTGAACTTTGCCTTCCAAGTGCTGACTCCATGGGATACCAAGAGAGTAAAAGAAACACTACTGAGCCATCAGGATGTGAACACTCAAATGAACAACCTTATAAACTGGACACTGGGACCCTGAGTGAACACACAGTGGAGGTTATTAACCCTTCATTTTTATTATATGTGAACCAGACCACGAAAAATCATTAGCACTATTAGTAATGTTATCATGCAGCATTAAATTTAAAGGCTTTTAACACTTCCTAGATATTTAAAAATTCACTCGAAATGTTAATCTCTATAATTAGGGTAATGCAGTCTTTCCATTTCTTCTCTAAAAGTCAGAAACTATAAAAATATTCATACCAACATTTAATAGGTATGTGTCTTTGTCCTGAAGTTAAGAAATGTAAGGAGATAAGAAAAAAAAAAGGGAAGATTTAATTTGTCTTTTTTATTCTGTCTTTGTCATGTAATGATCTCCTTTTCTGCATCTCTAGCTTCTTTTTCTAATCCTTTCAATGCTGGTTAAAATGGTTACGTGGTTATTACCACTGCATCTCAAAGAACACTACTGGCTATGTTGATGGAGACTGTTTTCTTTATTTCATTACATTTTCTCAAGGACAACATCTAATATGTAAAAGGTAACAGCTTCTTAGACACTGAACCAGGTCATCTCCATGATCAAGGGAAAATTACTTCTTAGTATGAGGCTCATAACTGCTCTGTCGTTCCTTTTTCGATGGTATGTCCAAAGTGTGTATAACTGTCTTTTATAAAATCTTCTTAATGGAAGTATAGGAACTAAAAGTTTGCCTTGATTCCTTCACCAGAGCTCCATCTCCTCATTTCATATGGCTGCTAATACCTACCCCGTGAATATTTTCCTTCATTCTAGAGTTTCACATAGCTGAAAATGCAAAACTGGAATTTAAAATTAGAATTAAAAGCAAATATTGATATATGACGTGTGACAAATATAGAACCTTTTATTAAGGCTATATATGACATTTTCCAGGGGTAGTACATCATTCATTTTGCTTTTGAAGCAACTGTTGCAATTTAAATGATGACTATTTGGAGACGGAGAGATTATAAAATGATCCTACACAAGGTCAGGGATGGAACAACGAATTTCCAAGAAAACCTGACATCCTGCTCAACATTTTAAAAGTGACATGACCTCAGCAAGAACAAACCAGAAGTGGCCTCACACACAAACTATCACCTAAAGGTCCCCATCAGTCCTCCATTGCTCTGAAAACTCAGAAAAGACTATAAAGACAATTCAATCTGTGGGAAGTCAATGAGAGAGCTGTCCAAACAAAATGCAAGTTTTTAAGCACAAAATTGCCATTTGGGCAAGGCAGCTTTTTCCTATTAAATACACAAAAACCAAAACTAAAATTCAAATAATCTATCATAAGCAGTTGCTCTGAAATTACATTTTTTTTCATTTATTCTGAAATGTACTTTGCAGCAACTTCATCCCAGTGGGACATCAGGTTGAAAATCTGCTTCCAACAAGATAGGTACCTTCAAATTCCCACAGAGATTCTTCTCTGGGAAACTAATCATCTGGCAATACATGTTCTCAAATGTTTTCAGACCAATGTTTTTCTTCCAATAACAGTCCCAGAACCATGGGTCTGACCAACTCCAATAATTCTTTTTTAGAAAATGAAGTCTGTTCTATTTATAAGTTCTTCTGCTGCCCCATGCCTATCATGCCTGGTGTCAGGTAGATACCTCATAGCAAGTCTTAAACTTGCACAACCAAATTTTGAGATAACTTTACCAGCATTTAAGCTTTCTTGAGGCATATGGAAGGGGGCAAGATATACAACATTGCAAAAAAAAAAAAAAAAAAGAAGAAGAAGTAAATCCTTACTTTAAAACTATGTCCCACTCCAATGCCCTTTGAGGGGTGGATGCTGACTAAGTGGAGTAATGACTGACATCCCTTTTATCCCCTGCTCTATTTTTCTCTTCCTTGATCAGTGTCTGATGGAGGCTGGGTGGGTCTTGGGGCCAATGCAGCAAGAAAGAACTCAGAGGAAAGAACTGCAGAGTCTTGTCCAGATAAGCACTTTAAGGGCTAGGATAGACCCCAGAGTTTCAACAATGCCCATTCCAGATAACTAGGGCAGAGAGATCAGGACAAAGAAGCAGTATGCAGCTGAAAAGCTTTCTGTCCTGAGCTCTGGTTTACTTGAACAGGGCTGGACAGTTTCAAGCCAGGGGTGGTAGACTTCAAAAAGACTGGTAACTTTGCTTGATAATTGTGGGGGGTATAGCTACACATTTCTGAAGGATATGTATTTATTAAAAGATTTCTATCAGCAGTGGTAAGTATTTGTATTAGAATTATAGTTTCAATCTACTATTTTTAAAAAGTTACTATTTCCTACTAATAATACTTGGTTAAAGTAGCTGACACATATAAGCTATATGGTGTAATAGTCTCCTAGATGAACTTTTATCCATACAGGAAATATTTATACCGTAGAATCTCTTTCACTGAACAAAAATTTAATACTGTACCTTTATAGAGGGTGAATATAAAAATCACCATTTGAATAACATACTTTTCTGGTAAAACTAAAATTTGAAGATATTATTTACTCTGGTTTAAGAGTTCAAATACCAGATTGCTATTATAACTATTTGAGGAAGAATGTAATTTCTATGGTTGAATCTGTACTCTGGTTATAAAATTAAAATTATACAATGACCCAATAAAGATTCCCTGTGATAATGGCTCTAAATGTTTTATGTCCAAATCCATCTTACAATGAGTCTGTTCATTAACTTTATTTATTTATATATTTTAGTTGTAGTTGGACAAAATACCTTTATTTTACTTACTTATTTTTATGAGGTGCTGAAGATTGAACCCACTATTTTTTTATTTTGAGATAACTTTACTCTTGCTTGAGTGGTATTATTCTGACAGACGCTACCAATCATTTTAGGAACTGATTGAAAAAATGTTAAATATATAAGAAATCGTATATAATCAGTGAGCTCAATCAAACTGAGTGTCATATAAATATTATTCTCTAAAGGAGCTTTGTGGAATGCTAACACTAAGACTATGGTATTATGCTCATTTAGAGAAAGATAGACTTGGCTTCTTAAAATCGGTGGTAAATTGAGGAAATTCTTGGGTTTTAAGAAGACATGACTCAACATTTTATAGATCTAACTGCCATGCTTCCTTAAATAACAGGAAACCAAAATAACCAACTCCTCTGCTTAAGATTGAGCTGGTTCCAAGATATGCCAACAACGAGAGACCTCAGTCTCTTAGATCCCATCATCGTCCTGAAGGAGCAGATGGGTTCTTTAATTCCCTCCTTAGTCAGCGTCTCTTCATCAAACAGCACCAACAATATCATGACCTTGTACAGCTCATTTTTCAAGCTTGCATGAATTATAAAATTCCAAAATAGGTAATTACAGCTTTGTAAAAATCCTCCAACTACTAAAACAAACAAACAAACAAAAAAAACCCCTTATTTCTTACCCTTTGTTCTTTACACAGGCATTTTTCAAGTGAACATAGCTGGAAGGAAATATACCCTGGAAGAGAAAACACGAAGGTTAGGGTGCTCACTGATTCTTACGGCAGGGTGGGTTCACAATACAAATGTAAAAGGCACAGTCACACAGTAGGAAAATATTAGGAGTTAAGGAAAAACATCTCTCCCACATGCCACAGGCTGAAATCCCTTGTGGCACAGGCCCACTCCTTTAACTCTCTATTACCAACTCCTTAAAAACCTCAAATATTCTCTAAAATCGGAAAAAAAAATCAAATCTCACATGACAAATGTAATCATGTAATCAAATGTAAAATAGAAAGCAAAACAATTTCAGGAATACTAAAATAAAAACCATGCTATAGTGAATAGATGTTTAAAAATATTCCATGCATGAGTGATTATGTCAAAAGGAACCCCATTATTATGTTTAGCTATAATGTACTAATAAAAACATAAAAGTAAAATATAATAAATAAAATACAACATAGTTTTAATAGATGTTTGTTTGTTTTAGTTGTTCTTTTCTTTACCCCCAAACACTCATGGTTTTATTTAACCATATATACTAAAAAGAAAAAAAAAAACACTGTGAATTTGGAGAATATCTGTACTGTGTGTTATGGAAGATCTTTGATGGCAGCACAGCAGCAATTAATCACTATGCTGCCATTCTGATGGCACAAAAATTAAACAAAAGAAGCCACGCTCGCTCACATAAAGCTTTTTATTATAGAGAAATGATAGGGCAAGGAAATTGTTCCTCTGTTCTAAATGGGAAATCGAAAGAAACAACAACAAAATGAACATCAATTTTATTTTCTGTTAAGTGACAATGTCCTCTGAAGAATTTATCATGTATAATCAAATGACAAACTCAATTAAATATTTATGAAAACAAATGTCATTTGAATATGTTATCACTCCTGTGCACCCAAATATAAAATAAAACTTAATAAGCAAACTCTATATATTCAACTGTAGTAAATAGGGATATAGATTCTTTAAATTATTTTTTTTCTGCAAAACTTAAATTTACTTCAATATGATATGATTAACAAATGGAGTAAATGTAATTAATAAGGAAAAGTTAGAATTGAGGTTTGTTAGATATGACTAAAGTAACTTCAGAAGTCATAATAAATTTTTCCCAAACATGCTCTAGATGAATAATTAAATACTGAGGCTATATTTGCATGTGCCTTGCAAATGTCCAAAAACTACTTTAAATGAGGGCTAAAGTATTAAAAATTAATTTGCATACTCTTTTGTCCTTAGGCTCTCCTTTTAGACTAATCTAAAATAATACAATGAAGTAATTAAACATAGTTGGAAAAGCCACATTTAAGCAAAAAGACAAAAGAGTATAGTTATCTTATGCTGTGTTTTGAGAATGAGAAATGAAACACTTTCTCATTAACAACTTTAGTATAGCTAGAATTAAACCAAAAAATGAATATGACATATAAGAAATATTAGAGACTGTGGGAAGTATGAGTGAAAGCTGGGGAGATTGAAATAAGGTAGAAAAATGTAGATATTAGTAAGGATTAGTGTCAAAATCACAAAGTATCCCAGTGAAAGATAAAACAAAAATCACATACTTCCTACTATAATTCCCGAGGATTTATATAAGTATATAAAGGATAATGAATCTTAGTTTCTGTCTGGAATAGTAAGAAAGGTGGACATTTTTATAATATGATTTTCCAGGTTTCAGTTCCCTAAGCCAAGGAGACTCTTAATGTGCCACTATAATGAATCTGTTTCTCCACACCAGTGTTTACAAATGATACCACAAAAGACTTAAAATTAAATGCCTCTATTCCATATTTCTTTTGGAACTATATCCCCCCTGCCTGAATTTTAATTTAGTTCTTTGAGAAACTAACACTTCAAAAAGATTTTGTTTATATATAATGAGCTTATTAAGGTCTGCTCAGTACAATTTTCAAGAGCTATATAGGATTATCATTTGAGTAGCATATCTTAACTGTAATCCAAGTTCAAAGGAATTTCAAGAATTATAAAAATCTGTATTACCATTTTGCATTTTAACTAAGAATACAAACTATAATTTCAATTGTATAGGAAGATAATTTAAATAGTTGTCTTTTTGTAAAATCCTATAATTACGGTTAGAAATTACAGTTTTTACCTTGATATTTGGGTTTTTTAAGGCAAATCCTCTGTACCAGCCTGTGGAGAAATAATCATAGTCATATTTTGATGGACCATTGTAACATTTTAAAGATAAAAAATAATTACAAATTAATCTGTTCTTTGCTGATGAAATTTTACCCTACATGTAAATACTTTATAAATAAACATGGTGGCAGTCAGAATTAGGTTAGATAATAGCTCAAGTGACCCATACTTTAAGTGTTTTAATAACAAACTGTTAAAAATTATACCACAACTTTAAGTAACAAACAGAAACATGCATAAGGAAAACAAACACTTTGGAATCAGTACTGGGTTTAAATTCTCACTTTACAAATTACTAGCTTTTTAATCTTGGGCAAGTTACTTGATGTACCTGAGTACCAATTCTCCCCATTTTATAAAATGTCACCCTATGTATAAGGGAACTTCAAGAACGTGCACATGACATAATACATTTCTAAATTTTTCTTGCCTATCTAAAAAGCACAGACTCTACCACCAAATAATAGTGCCAGACTAGCAGTCATGCAGTGAATTTGCATACCCTTAAACTCCATGTCTTGGATTAGGATTAGTTTCATAGCAGAAGAGGAAAACCAGGTCTCACCACTCCCAGAATGAACTAGCGTACTTCAGCAACACCATGTCTATTCAATGAGCTCACTGTGATTTTTATTCTGTAGTTTGCTTATTATTTAAGCTCCAAGCAATTCTGAATCAATTTTACAGTACTACAGAGGAACATACCTTTTTGTAATTGAAAACAAATGTAAAGTATATGTATGAATATATGTGATTAACATATAACCCAATTTAAAAGTATTATTTTCAGACTGCATCACTTTCAAGTGCAAAAATTATCTGCCCTCTTTGTAAGAAAATATTTTGCTATGCATTGGTTGATTAATTGAATTTCTAAAAGCAAATATTTGAGATTTGTATTTAAATATTTTGTTCCTCATAATGCATTTTCTATAAGGACATGCAGTATTATAAAATATCATTTTTAAAAACAGTCTGAAGAAAGCAGAATGAATTGAAAGAGTAAATACCTCGGGATTTACAAGATTCTCATAAGGACAGATTAAAAAATATATATCAATCAGTAAATAATTATCCTAACAGAAACCAAAACTTTTTGAGAATTGCAAACATGTCATAGAGAGTTCTCTGTCCAATTATACCACAGAGAAAACTTTTCATGTACCAGTACAAAATAAATTTTGTCTTCACCTGTATACAAAATAAAAATGGACAACATGCATCTAGTAATGACATAGAAAACTTTATCAATTACAGTGAACAGAACAAACACCTATGTATCATCACCATTTAATGCCAGGCTCTACCTAAATTTGTTAGTGGGAATACAATTTAAACCATGAACAAAATTGATGAGATAAAATAGTATCATACTATAAATTCCTAGTAAGGAAAGCCTCTAGGGGAAAAAAAAGGTTAGTTTTGGTTATTCTGATGATGGTCTAAAATATATAGTAATTTTGTTAACAAGGAAAAAAGAAGAGGTAGTCATTTCATCTGGGATCTCGTGAGTACTGGAGTTCAGGGATGTTTCATAGAAAAGAAATGGAAACATGTGAGAATATATTAGGTACCTTTAATATAAAGGTACATAAATTAATAATAATAATACAAGATCATATAGTCTACTAACATTTCAATGTATTGAATGATTTTACTCCCAATTTGGGAAGAGGAAAGATTGACAAATTAGAGCTGACTTGGCCTGGACAGGAGTCTTCCTGAGGGATCTGGTTAACCAGCCTCAGGTAAGCCATTTCCGGGCTGGACTTCTGTTTCTTTCTTTTGCAAAGGCAGGAGGGGATGTGCTAGACTCTTGAGATTCTGAGAAAAGCCTCCTTGTTTGGCACTGAGTCATGAACTCCCACAAACAGAGTAGCTTCTATTGCTTTCTATTTTGCCATATATTGACTACAAGGAAATAATACTAGGAAAAAACATAATCACCTTTAAAAATACCAAATGTTGCTATTCCATAAGCCAAATATTCAATGCACAAGAAACAAGTTTTGCCAAAAACAGTTGTCTGTTAACTACTGGAAAATTTCCAGAAATTAACAGAGGAAAAAACAAATTTGTAAACTTCATGTGACCTCAAACAATCATCATCAGCCACTCACCATCACACTTCTCCAGGATCTGAACTGTGTCCCCAATTTCCAATGACAGGCCATATGGGACAGTTCCTCGAAAACTGGCAATAACTGTAAGAAATGACATAGAATATATGAAGGCAATCATGTCACTTACAGCCAGTTATACTGCTTACAATTAAATGTTATTGACTAGAAAAAATGAATGTGAACAGGAAGTCACTTTAATAGCTAGAAGCTGCTGTCATTTTACTTTTATATAATTTTACAGAAAATCATTGCTTATATAGTTTGCCAAGTTCTTAGTGAAATAAACATTAGAAACATGCATTTCAAAGTAGAATCTACTATTATAGTATACAAAACATCAAGTCTATTGCCCAATTACGTATAAGCAAAGGTATTTCTTAAAGAGGTCTGTGAGGGCTTGTGTCTCTAGAGCACTGCTATATTCCCTGGTCAATCCAGGTACCTGACATTTTAGTTGAAAATACATGTAATAAATAAATACATTTTTTTTACTCATTATTAAGCTTGGTTTTCCTTTCTTCTACACTTTTTGAAGCAGATGTCCTTTCCCTAGACTATAAACCCTTCAAGAGACGGGACTGCATCTATTTGCTACCATGTCCCCAAGGACCTTGTCAAGGTTGTGGCTTAAAAGCAGTCTTCCTGTGGTAGCAATCAATGGTGACATTTTATTTAATAATGACTGAGCCCTCCCCTAGGACTAAAGACACAGCCACCACAATCCCCACATGCCTTAGCTCTCATATCATTTGGAATGGGAGGTCACCATTAGTTATAGATTAATGGTTTAGATTGTTCTCAGGAAAAATATGCGGGGCGGGGGGGAGGGGGAGGGGTGGTACTAGAATACATGCTACCTACAGACAGGATATGCATGGATTAGTCATCCCCAGACAACAACTTCAGGAATTATAGAAAGAATGATGTTCAGTGATTCTCTCTTGGACAGTAAAAGCTCAAGTCATAAAGATGGATGGAGAAATAAGGAAAATATATCTCAGCACACAAATAGAGACAGGACATCTACTATGAAACACTATGGACACTGAAATCAACTTGTAATTCACAGCAGACAAAAAGGATTTTTTTAAAAGACAAAAAAAAATTAAGTAATTTTTAGAATTTTGTTTTGGGTAGCAGGGTTTAGATAAAACCCCAGTCCTCAAAGCAAGTTTCTGTGACTGTTGGGAATGTATTTGAAATGTATTTGAAGGAACACCTGAATCTATCAAAAATCAAAACATCCCAATAAGTAATGGGCTTTTAGAGAAGTCTCAAGCCCTTTCATGATCTCAAAACAAAATTAACAGTGGAGATCAAAACACGGGACAGAAAAACGCAACCCAAAGTACCATAAGATGGATGAAAATAACCACGTAGGAACCAATTTAGAACATTTCAGACAAGCACTAATTTATGATGTCATTTTCTAACTATAACCATAAATACCACATTGCCTCATATCAGTGTGCAAGATGTTTGCTCGAAAAATAATCAAAAGAGTCTATGCATCTTGAACGATTACTCAATGTAACTTTCAGAAAACTTCTTATAAGAGATCACCAACTGGACAGTAGATTGATCAGTTTAAAAGACTTCAAAATAAACTTGTACCCAGAATTGTCTTTCTAAACTCATAGAAACTTTCTATGTCTTTCTCAACCAGCTGGTTCAACATGGGGCAAGGTGAATGCTGCTCTGAGACATCTAGTGCATGGACTTCCCAACCCAGTTTTAAATGCAGCTCTTACCACACATAGAATCCCTTGTACACCCAAGGAATACCTCTCCTGCTGCTGGTTGCCCTGCCCCTCGCCGCTCACCACCTTGAACTTGTGAATTTCATTTCTTCACCTTCCCATCATGCCTCAACCTACTGGGTCCAGACTACATTATGTTATGAAACTGCTGTGAAGTATCCAGACCCCTCACAGTGGTCACATTCACATTGCCTTTCAGTGCACTGTGTTCCATAAGTCGTCTACTGCTTGTCCCACATCCTCTAGCCTTCTCTAGACCACCTTTCTTAGCCCATCTTTTAAATGCTGGTGTTATCCATGGTTCTATCCTCAAGGTGCTACAGTAGAAAGGATGGGATAGAGGAAAACAGCATTGAGAGTGGCATTATGACACGTGGGTTCAAGCCCCAATTTCACCTCTTATTAGCTATGTGACCTTGGTCAAGGTACCAACCTTTCCGAATCTCCATAGGGTTATTGGGCAAATTCAGGCAATAATGAAGGTACTGTTAAAAGGTAGTAGGGAATTACATAAGACATCTATCTGAAATAATTTACTATATTACCTTGTATAATTCAGTTTAAAAACACCTCAGTTGTTAATAGTTTTTCCCTTTATCCATATACATTCTCCCTAGATGGAAAGAGTTCCAAGACTTTCAACATTCTCTCGAGTTTGATATATTTCCAACTTTCTAGTCTGAGCTGTGCCCCAAGCTATTGACAAACTTCAATGAGTGCATCTCTATTCAGATGTTTAAATATCTAAACATAAAACATAGTGTGCCTCCAACTGAATTCATTGTCTCCAATATTCCAGCAACCAAATCTGAGCTATTTCTCTCTCCAAGCATCCACTTTAAAATATTAATCTACTCAGCCATAAATGAGAATGACTTTATGACATTTGCCGGAAAATGGACAGATCTAGAAACTATCATGCCAAGTGAAATTAGCCAATCCCCCCAAAATCAATATTCTCTCTGATATGTGGATGTTAACACACAACAAGGTCAGGGAGGGGAAGAATACAAGTCCAATGGATTAGACAAAGGGGAATGAAGGCAAGAGAGGGGTGGAGAATAGGAAAGACAGTGGAATGAATCAGACTTAACTTCCCTACATTCAGATGCCTTCAAACCAAAGTTATCTTCTACTCTTCTCTGTTGAATGATGGCACCAACCACTGATTACAAATCAGAAACCCATGGGCCATCCACATACACCCTGATCCACATCCCCCACCCATTACCATGTCATAATGATCTTGTCTTCTAAATATCTCAGGAAATCGCCTTTGTCAAATACTTTGTCTCTACTCCCACCCACACCCAGGCCTTGTTATCACCTCCTTCCTGGCCCTCTCCATCAATCTCCTAATGAGTCTATGCCCACTTCCTCTCCAACTCATTTATCACACAAGATTCCAGAGGTATTTTTGAAAATGTACATTGGATGATGTCATCCTCCTCCTAAATTTATCAGAGCTCTAAGAATAATATAAAAATTACTACCTTAGCCTTGTAAGGCCCTGCCCTTCCCTTAGGTCTCATCCTGTACATCTCAACCCTGATTCTATAGTCCAGTCACAGTGACCTTCTGTAAATATATTCTTGCTATATTCACTCTGAAAGGACTTTGTGCATGACACTCCTCTTACAAGGAATATTATTCCCTTACCTCCTTACCAATGAACCCACATTCATCCTTCAGATACCAGCTCAGTGATATCTTTCTCAGGGAATCTTTCCTTGATGCACAGCCTTTCACCCCAACTTACATGTACTCACAGCACCACATTCTATTTAATCATACCTTTTATTTTTGCAAGTTTTGGAATGATGGCTTTTACAATAGACTGTCAGCTCCATGGGTGAAGGATTGTGTTGACTTCAACTTGTAATTGTATACCCAGTTCAGCGCAGAGTATGACACATAGTCTGAGCTCAGCAAATAATTGCCAAGTAAATGAAAGACAGTGTGACCATTACTTTTACATATTTTCTCTGAAGCAGTCAAATTCCTATGTTACAGGGAACACTATTTTAAGAGGGTGCTTCAAATTCTGAGAACCAAACCATATTACCTATGAAAACTCATTCTGTCACAAGAGCTATTTAAAGGTAGAATGAGAGTTTTCCTCAGTTATAACCACGTATTAATTCATTTTTCATCCAAGCAGTCTAAAAGAGTGAATTATGATTTTATTCATCAGTTTTTATTATTTAATTACTATTAAAGATAAGCTAATAAGTTCTTTAATCTCATTAGCCTTCAGATGCTTCCTTTGTAAAACAAAGGAGCAAGACCAAAGGCACTGAAAGACCCTTTCAACCATGACATTCTGAGTCTGGAAGAAGCCTTAAGATATGTTTATGGCATAAGATGTATTTAAGAACTCTGTCCTAACCCAGCCTATTTTGTCACTGTGATCAAATGGGCATCTGTTCCAATCTGCAATAGTCGTCTGAGAAAGCCAAAGGAACAGATATCCCTCAGCATTTCATTCAGGAGCCTACCAAGTGCTATCCTTCTGCCTTTCCAGGTTCACTTTTGCCCTACCCCTCTACACACTGCCCTATGCCCCAATTCTCATCAAGCTCTTACCTGGAGCCCCAGTGCCTTTATACATATTATTCCTTCTTGGGGGCTTGCCTTCCCCAACCTTTCTATACTAGGCACTGAAAAGTAGCCTCAATTTAAGGCTTAGCTCCAATGTTAGGCCTTTAGAAGATTTCCTGAAGGAAATCTTGGATCCCATGGAATCAATTACTCTTTCAGGTATGCTCCCAAGGCACACTGACCACACCTCAAGCATGAATGTTTGAGTACACAAATGCAGTAAAGCATCCACAAGGAAAGGAATAAACGGATGGATGACACCACAGAAAAATGGTACCCACGTTTTAATGGATTCAGACAACCTCACAGACATCCGTCATAATATCTAAGTAGTAAATACTAAACCACAGATCATATTGGAGAACTCTTTCAGGGTATAGTTCAAGGTATGACTTTGATTTACTTCTGAAATGGCAAGCCACTCTGAGTCTTTGAGTTAGACAAGTAACTCCAGCTTTCTATGCACTAACGAATGCTACACTAGCAAAGATATTTAGGCTTGAGATTATAAAAGGGAAAACTGAAAGAAGAAAGAAGTTCGGGGCCAAAAAAAGAATAAGGATTTGAAAACATGGCTGGTTCATGTTTGTTACTGGTAGCATGTACTGTATCACAAACTAAACATAATTTAGTTTAGCAAAGACTCAAAGACAACATATGCCTTGATAGTTTCAATTGGCATTTCCATCAAATGCACTTAAAACATATGTTATTTTTAGATTTAATTTTGGAAACAACTTTCCAACAAAACCTCATTAACTTTTTCCAAATGTTTTTGTATAAAATGAAAGTCTATAGTTGAAAATTCTTTTTTGCTGCCAGCTACTCTCCTCCTACTTGTCTACACATTGCATACTTCCTAGGGCAGGTTTTTCCCCAATAATATTGGGGTTGCTAAACTTAACTCATCGTGTTGGTCCCTTGATTTCACTTTTTTTTGTTTAATTTCTTAGAAGTGGAACAGCTTCTTATGAATTGAACTTTACAGGCTACAGGAAAAGATCACAGAAAATGAACCTTGTCAGAGCTGGAAATACAAAGACCCAGGAGTGTTGTTTTAGTCAAAAGGTCCCTGAGAGAATAATTTTAAACAACACATAAAAAACTACTGTGCGATGTTATAGTCATCTCTCCCCATTTACTACTATGTATAATTTATTTGGATTAAAATAAATTATACATAGTAGTATACTATACTACTGTTTATATGCTTATACTATGTTCAAGCTTATGTTCAAGTCCTTACAAAGCCTATGCACAGAGAAAGCACGAAATTATAGCATAACCGTGCTGAAAAGGATGTCAGCACCAGCTGCCTACTCTCACAATGTCATTCTTTCAATAACGTTATCAGTTCAGTCCCTACTGACAGTTTATTAAAACTTTTTAAGTTTTAATACCTGTGAGAAACATTCTCAAATACAACTACTCAATATTTTCTATGAGGAGGGTACAAGGAAAGTGAAAGGCCGTTATGGAACAGGGGCTCATTTCTTAGTGTCAATGGTGTTGTTTGTTTATGTTAAGAACAGACACAAGTTTTCAAAGCCTTTGAACTTAATAGGAGGAATTTAATCACAGAGTTCCAAGACTTTTAAAAATTGAAAATTGAGAAAATTAAAGACTTTTCTAAAGTCAACCATGTAGCTCTAAATTGCAGGCAGTAACACATTCTTCATCATCAGTGTCAAAATAATATTTAGAATGATTCTCCTTGACACAATTCAATTCAAGCCCAGCAAATGCTGCCCTTGGCCTTTACAGGTTGACAATCTAAGATGAATGGAACAAAGAACAGGAAAAAAAAAAAATAATGAAAAAAGTTTTGTCCCTGGTGGCCCAAAGTAAGGAAACTCATCTCACTATGACAGAATTTTGGCTTTATCTTTCTGGTAAGAGGATCTCCAACTCATGAACAAGTTGTGGCCTACAAGGTCACCTAGCAGTGCTGATACAGACACAGGATGTGATGTTGCTATCCTCAAGTTCTGAGGTTACCCTACAGAACCCAATACAGGACAAAGGGAAACTAGTGGTGTTTACAACAAAAACAAACTACTGACTGCACCAGAAATCAGATAGAAAACTTTACATCAGATAACTGTAAGAACTTTAAACTCTTTAAGGCTGGTGTTCAAGATATAGTGCTGACATTGCAGACGACTCACAGGAATTCTGAAGCACTTCAGAGGACACTTCAAAATGGTTCTTTTTCTACATCCATGTTTGTTTCCCATGGTCCATTTGGCTCTTGACTGTCAGGACTAGAACTATGTTTAGGTTAATTTGCTCTTGTGGGATCACTTGGGGAACTCACAAAGGAAGAAAGAGATAGAATTCCTGAAGAAACTGGATAAAAGCTGAAGGAAATAGAGAAAAGGGAAAGGGATTAAGAGCTAAATTCTTTCCTGAAGTGGTCAACTGTGAAGACAAGGGAAAGGGGCCAACTCTTCAGCTCATGCACAAAACCCCTGTAAAGAAAGGTAAAACGTGTCGGGGAAGCCAAAGTGATGATCTATCACAGGCACTCCTGGGTTTTTTTTGTTTTTGTTTTTGTTTTTTTTTAATAGTTGCCTGGGCCAGGGCTTGAGGGAAGATAGGTTGGAACTCATCTGGAGATGTCTACTAGTAACATCACTTTGGAAATACAGGGTAGCACTTTCTCCCTTATCCTTTCCTATCTTTCTGCTTCAAAAGATGACGTTAGGTGCAAGGTCAATGCCAACCACTGGGGAATCCTAGCTGGCTAGTAGGGTGACAGCATGACTGTGGATGGGGGCTGGTGGTCCGGAGAGAATGGGGAAAAAAATCAAAGGAAATGTGGGAAGAAGAGATGGAAGAATACTGATGCTTAAAATGAACCCTGGAGGGGAGCGGGGGACAGAGAAATGCAGCCTGTACTCCATCTTTTATTCTTAAAAACCTGCCATATATTTGGATCTGCAGTGGACTGTGTCCACACAGCTCATGTAACTTGCAGGCATGCCTGAGAGGCACGGGTGTATGCACACTGACAAAGAGGAGTCCATTCTTATGCCACAGTTCCCATGGTTAGCCTTTGAGACATGAGACTCAACTCCTGGCTGGTCTTTGTGACCTTGAAAAATCAGAAGCAGATTGAGAGCTTGTGTGTAGGTTCCAGCAGGGGAGCGCAGCTACTGGTATACCCTTGACCAAAGAATGGTCCTCCTCTATCGGGGAAGGTCATCCTCTTTGACCAAGCAGTTTCAGGAGGGACACACATAGAGCAGTGAGGGAGGAAGGGGATACCTGCCTAGTCAGCCAGATCAGCGGAATCAATCCTGGTGATCAATGATTTTGCAGCCAGATAGCCCTCATATCCCAGAAGCATACTGAAAAAACTTATGCTAATATGTTACAAGTATCACCTAAAGACCTATTGCTATCCTAGATAATTAACAGGTTTTAATACCATGGGTTGCAGAATTCCATCTTATTTGAACCACTGCCATTTGGACTCAAGGCAAAGCATGGCTTCGGTGCTGTGATGTACCACCCAGATGCTTCTCTAGAAATGCATGGCTTAACACGATTGGGAATGCTGAGTAGGCCATTCTCACTGCCATTCCTATTCTAGAAAGGCCTCAGCTGAAGAGTGCTGCTTTGTCCAAGGTCCACACCCCTTTCCAAGACAGCTGCATCTAATGAAGATCAAACCCTCACACTATAACTTGCTGCAACTCTGAAGAGTCCTTCTAATTTAGGTGACATGGGGATAGGTCAACTTCTCACTTTGCCTACTCCTGTTTCCTTCCTCTCTCCCTTCCATGGACTGAGCCCCAAGAACACTTCCTGAAATACCCTACATCCTACTCTCCTGGTCAGGGTTTGCTTTCTAGGGGGTTCAACCTGATACAAGCTTTAGAGCTCTTCCAACTCAGAATTTACTTTTTTTTAATTTTCAAGTCATATTTTTTTTAAGAGAGAAGAAAAATGAAATTTGTCCTAAGGATTTGCTTTTTTTTTTTTTTTTCCTCTGATGGTACCAGGGATTGAACCCAGGGACACTTAACCGTGGAGCCACATCACCAGCTCTTTTTATTTTTTATTATGAAACAGGGTCCTACTAAGTTGCTTAGGGCCTTGCAAAGTTGCTGAGGCTGGCTTTGAACTCGAGATTCCCCTGCCTCTGCCTCCTGAGTCACTAGGATTACAGATGTGCATCAATGTGCCCAGCTAGGTTTTGCTAAATTCACTATGTGTTAGTTCTAATCTCCTATGATACACGCATTTCAGTTCCTATTTTAGAGACAGAGAAAAAAAACAAAAACAACACAAAGAGTCAAATAAGCAAAATAATTGAACAATACCAGAAGGGAATTATACCAAATGAAGATCTCTTCCATGACATTGTCACTGTGGCAATAAATGAAGCAGTTTCATTCCCCCACAGTCATAAGCACATTCTTCACCTTGGTTTTTGTGTCACAAATGCAAAAGCACTTTTCCTAAGTGGCTATGAGAACTGAAGGTCAAAAAATAAAACTTTAATTATTCCATCTACCTATCAGTACTTTTAGAAACAACTTAAAATGACAGAAAAGGTTATAGTTTTGGCCAACTTCCAGCCACGTGGAGCATCTTGGAAGAGAAAGCTCAGACAATTATCTCAAAAGCATCCTAGCACACAGGAAAGGGGCACAGTGTTAAGCAGAGAGATGAAGCCCTAGCATTTAGCCCAACTATTTATGAACCCTGTGGTCCTTGGTTCCACCATTTGCTATTCCAGGATGCCACCAGCTGCCTGACCTAACTCCCAGAATGTCACGAGAATCAAATGAATGTACGAGGACATGATTTGTATATCTATAAATGTAAGTAAATGTGGGATATTATTTTTTCATCTTTGCTAAATGAAAATTTGGAGGCTGGATCTGAATCTGCCATGTATTCAAAAGCCAAAATGAGGCCTCCAATTATAAAAGTACTTTAAAGACTTTCTCTCTTTTGTTATTATACCTTCCTGGAGATCAACATTAATGAGTTAAAGTTAGATTAAGGCTTAAGGTTCTCAAAAGAGAAAAAGCTGATATGATTGCTCTTTCTGATAAAAAAGAAAGAAAGAAAGAAAGAAAGAAAGAAAGAAAGAAAGAAAAGTGGAGAACAAAAAAGCAAAAAGTGTTCAGTAATGATAAGTAATGAATTTATAAGGATTTCCCAAAATGCTAGAGTAGAGATAGGAGGGGAAGAAATTCAGTTTTTCATATCACCTTTCTGAAAAAGTATGTTATTTATTTTAGGGACAACAGACAATACCAGGACGGAAAAGATCACAATACAGTTTTCATGTCACAAAGCAGGGTGAAGTTATAGAAAACATTGTTTCCTTTCCCCCAAATCCAAGTGAAAACTTATCAATAATAAGCAAAATACCATTTCCCAATCAAATGTATCAAATCTACCACTGAATACTTGGTCATACACACACATTCCATCTAAGGGGATCATATTTTAGGTTCTTACTAAGCCAATTACCAATTGCTCCAATACACTCTTCTAATCTCATCTTTACCAATATTTTCATTGGTCACATTGAAACTCTTCCATGTGTCTTTCTGCAAGTGATATAAAGGTTTCTCTTTCCTTTTAGGATTCAAGCCTCCTGCTGCCCCATAAAACAACTCAGTATCCTGCTTAGGGAAGGCTTACTCTGTCCCCCACTCCACCACACCTCTCCTACTTACATCCCTTAACATTTACTACACTTACCACCTCTGGTTTTGAACTCTTTATGTCCCAGCACCTAACACAGTGCATGATACCTAGTGAATATTCAGGAAAATCAATGAAAGATACAATGAAATAAAATCACCAATGTGTGATTTACTCATGTATTCAACTAGATTTCTGTATCTTCTGATTCCTACAAACTATAATTCAAAGTATACAAATAGGCTACTCTTCTGCTTCTTGGATTCTGTCACTTAATCATTTCAATTTAGCACTTCCTTTGCATGCATTTACTAATTTTTATCCATTGAATCCTTCCTACTATCTGTTGAAACCTTGTTATTCAATGCATCTTCAGAGTAGAGACTAGTACTCTGGGCAGAGATCCTAGAAATGAGGAACTACTAATTGTTCAGCAAATACCATTAAAATGAATCAGAAGACAGAGACCCAGCTCACATAAACACTGCCTTGAGATGGTATCATGCCCTTTCCCACCAAAAAGCATCCCCAAACCACATTTCCCACATGTGCTGAAATCCATGATTTCTAAATTTCATTACTGGTGTCACCAACCTTGAATCTCGATTAAGCTGGTATTTGTTGGGTTTCTCCATGGTAAAGTGACTAGTTATTCCTTTGTAATTAATAAAAAGGGAGATACTCTGAAACTGTGAAAATATACTTAGCATACTTCATAGCATCCAGTGAGGATTTTTATAGGATCCTTACCTGTAATCTTAGCCATTTCTAACTTTGTTGTTTTTGCACAAAGCTCTTCAAACACAATAGCATCATTTCAATTGCATTCAAAACAATGGGGGTCCTTTGTTTTGAGTGGATCCTTTCTGAAGTAGGCATGATATAATGACTTAAGTCTAATTTCTTAAATACAAAGCAAAAAATAATTAAAATTAAAGCATAAAATATAAAGCAAGGTATTTTTGCAATAACCTACTCGATATATTATATAAAATTTCATTTGTTTCCAAAAAATTAAAAATTAATATTTTTTCCCAATTCATATTCATTCTCTCTCTCTCTCTCTCTCTCTCTCTCTCTCTCTCTCTCTCTCTCTCTCTCTCCTCTCTCTCTCTCTCTCTTTGTTGTTCCTGAGAATTAAACTGGGGGCTCTGTGCCACTGAACTACAAACCCCACCCTTTCTATTTAATGTTTCATTTTAAGACAGTGTCTCACTAAGTGGCTGAGGTTGGCCTCTAACTCGCAATCCTTCTGCCTCAACCTCTTAAGTCACAAGATTACACGAATGCACCACCATGCCTGCACCCAATTTTCTAACCCTTTAGATACTACTTCCTTAACTAATTAATCTGTATATGTGTCTTTGAAAGTTAGCTTTTAAACTGCTTCAGTCAACAACATCAAGGGAAATTTATGGGTTTTGTCATTAACTACGGTTATGGTGTAGATATGAAGTGGTCCTCAAAAGCTCATGGGTGAGAGAATGCAAGAAAATTTAGAGGTGAAATGATTGGGTTATGAGAGCCTTAATCTAATCAGTGCACAAATTCACTTACAGGGATTAACTGAGTGGTAATTGTAGGCAGGTAGGGTGTGGCTGGAAGCAAGTCTCTGGGGGTGTGCCTTTGGGGCTTATCCTTTATCCTTGTGGAGAGGAGCTAGCTCTCTGCTCCCTGATTGCTATGTACTGAGCTGCTTTCCTCCACCACATCTTTCTGCCATGGTGTTCTGCCTTATCTCAGGCCAAGAGCAACAAAGTCAGCCATCCATGGACTGAGACCTCTGAAATTGTGAGCAACAAGTGAACTTTTCTTCCTTTATCATTGTTCTTGTCAGGTCTTTCAGTCATAGCGATGAAGAAGTTGACTAAAACAACTATAATCATTTACAGGTTTGAATTAAACCTTTCTATCTTCACTACAATTCATGATTTATAAGGGAATCTTGGCACAGATCTTCATTTCTTCATTTCTTCTATTTCATGGCAGGCCTCTACCCTTCCAAATAATTCCAAACAATAGTACTTGATTTTAATGAAGATCTTACACCTTTCTGATGTTCACAGCAGCTACCAAAAATTAATTCTTTTGCATATTATATTAGAACTCGTTGTTAAAATCTTATACTGAGAACAAACTACCGTGAGTCTCAATCTTACAAAAGATTTGCATTTCAGAGATTTCATAAAGTTGGCTATTTAGAATCAATTACTGAATTCTCAAGCTACCTAAAAGATTACTTAATTGCTACAGCAGGTGAAATAAGAAGTCCACTTGCAGTGGGAATTACAGAATGGGAGGAAGGGAAGTTGCATTATGTGGGGTACAGCACTGGAGAGTTCTTGTCAAATGTGAAGAGACAATGGGCTGAGCTAATTCCTCCCCACTACCACATTGCTCATTCTGGTCTGATCCCAGAAGAAGCCACCACACTAATTTTGACAAAAGCTGGTGATCCACCCACACTGCCCAGATTATGAAATCACTCTGTCCTATCACTCTGTCCTTCTTCCATCACTTCCCTTTCCCCATAGGTACACAGTCACACTAGGAACAACAGTCTCTTTCAACTACACTTTTTTTGTACCCCATATCCAGTGTATACACGGGAGTCATCTGAGCAAAGGGAGCTCAGTAAGGTCTCTGGGAATTTGAGGGGAGCCCAGGCCAACTATTCTGTACCTTGGCAAATTAGTGGAACTTGTAAGGCCTTACAGGAATAATTGCATCACTGTATATAGGGTAACTTGTGAACCTCGTTTTCATGTGGCTTAATATTATCCAGGAAATTAATAGACCCTTGCAATTTCCACTTTATAAATTCTCTATGAAACCTTTTTGCTTCCTGTCAATGACTATTTTTAAAGTGAAAAGATATTAAGGGGAAAAAATGCTGCTAGTTTGTTTTGGAAATTTTAATGAGAAGTTGAGGCAAAACTCATGAAACTATAATAACCAAATCAGGGAACTAGGATAAAAATGAACATTACCAACTCAGCATTTATCAATTATAAATGAACTTTTAAATCTTTCCTCAGGGTTTTTATAGGGCACCAAGTTCCCCTGAGAACCATGCCCTCTGTTCTCCTCCTCTTCCAGTTTTATAAACTAATGAAGCAGTTGCTTCCCATGACTTTCTTCTCACTGTAAATTTGAACTAACTATTGATCCCAGATGTTGTCTACAATAATTGAAATGTGGATGGCCTTTGTTTGCAACAAAGCCACATTATTTAAATGAAACTTTTACAAATTAACTCTTCTCTCCATTTTCTTCACAGAAATGAACATTTTTGTGCTTGGCTGGGGTTAAAATCTTTATAAATGCTTATCCTTTCCCCCTCTGTTATGAAACTCGCCAAACAAATTAGATAACTGTTCCAAAATATCTTCAAAAACAAACAACACGTCTGGTGTTAAGGCCAAAAACAGTCACTTATTTCACAATATGTTAGTTAGGAACAATCCATCTACTGCAGTTCTCTGGTTCTGATGATAATTCGTGTTTGTTTTTATTTTTCTGACCAACAGAGTGGAGTGGCTTGCTCCATCCATTAATTAAATTTGACAATGTGATGCCCCTGGGGCTCAGGTACAAAGTGAGCACCTAAGTACTCCAACAAATGTAGAGAGAAATAAATGCCTGTCTAGACATGACAAGAGTTGTAAAAACTAAACAGAAAA
Source organism: Ictidomys tridecemlineatus (assembly GCF_052094955.1). Lineage (NCBI taxonomy): Eukaryota > Metazoa > Chordata > Mammalia > Rodentia > Sciuridae > Ictidomys > Ictidomys tridecemlineatus. Next base: position 161,220,056 of record NC_135478.1, on the reverse strand, counting down.
TTTTACTACTTGAAAGAATCTCAAATTTCCAAAAGTATATTCAACATACAAAAATTAAATTGAGAGTGGGATGTATTCTTCCACAGGTGTGTGGGAATTTACTGATATGTCCTATTAATAAAGGAAGAACTGGGACATCACCTTCGTAAGCATGCCTGGAAGGTATATTTATATAAGAGTATAGATTAAAGTATATTTAAGATATGGCTTTTTCTCCTTTAAGTAGTGACTGTCACTAAAAGTCTCTTATTTTATACCCTCAGGTAACAGTTATATGTTAGTTATGCCTTATAAGCATTGACAACTTACTACAAGTTTCACTATAAATAATAAAGGTTAATGCAGTGAATTCTTAAAATTGAACAGCAATCTATATAAATATTTAACCATGTCTAAATATATATTAATCAAAATACTGACTATAAGCTATCAAACCACAAAATAATATGTTTTAAAATTCTGAGTTTATCATCTACTTGTAAAATGTAAATAAATAAATACTTTTGTTGCCTTTCTCAACTCTAGTCCCTACAGCTGAGTGAAATATTAGTCAATGATGAAAGTACTTCTTGAACATTTTTAATCACTGAGTTTTAAAATCATTTTAGTATGCTAATATTTGCTCATTTTTAATGGTTCTTATGAATCCAAAATAGCACATTTGCCTGCTAGAGTCTACAATTTTAAATAATTCTGCATTTCACTGTGAGTTCTTCCTAAAAAGTCATATGATGCAGGAAATTCCAATATATAATTGAGGCTGCAGAAAAAAAAATAACAATTATTTTTTGGGAAAAGTTTGCTGTGCTGTGTTTGAAGTTCTATAATAGTTATATAAAAGCATTAAAGTGTTTTAAGTCATCTCCCCACACCCAGCCTAGATCTGACAAACACAGTAAGCAAACAGTACAGAGTTGCCAAGATCTCATCAGAATAGATGAGTTAAAAGCTATTACTTTCCTTTTTTTTTTGCACAAGATTGAACCTTTCTTTACTTCCTGATGCAAGTGTAGAAATAATAGATCATTCTGTCAACTTCCCAAAGACTACTTGGGTCCTGCTACTCAGAGTGTATAAATCTTGAACCCTCAAGGTGAACAAAACCAGCTTCATATATTCCCTAGCAATGCCAGGTCCATTTGTTTCTTCAAACAGAATAATACAAACATCTCAGTAGGCACCCCTGGTACCCTTTATTCAGTCAGCAGCTCAAATCTATACTGGCCTTGTAAAAAAAATAATTTCTGAATTTACGTCTGATTTTGGAAAATTTTTAAACATCAATTATTTCTTGAAGACCAGTCTTTGGCTTATGAAGATGTCATGTCAGACCCCCAAACCTGGGAGTTGTGTAGGAGCCCATGGCACAGAACACAGGCTAAAAATAATTTTGCTTTCTATTCCAAAGAGTCACTTGTACTCCACAAGTAAAAGATTTCTAAAGAAATTTAACAAGTGAACAAAATCTGGATAATGGAGTGATGAGGCTAGAATATAACAGGGTGTGCTTGACGCTAAACCCAGTGGCCTGACTTTGAACTTTCCAGGTCCTATCACCATCAAAGCCCTGTTAAAAACATGATCTAATCCTAAATGTGACTTGGGATTTCTCAAAATAACTCCTAAAATTTCCTCTATAATTATCCAAGTATTTGTATTGTGTTGCCCAAGGAGAAATGGAAAAGTCGTAAGAATGACATGACCTCCAGAGATAAGGTCTTTACGACTTCACAATCTACAGGTATGGCTTTTTAAAAGGTAGACTGGCTCACATGATCAAGAAGAAAATCACTCCCTCCAGTTTTCTCTCCATTCCACACTTGTGCTATTCAATAGGAAACTGCTGAACTTAACTTAATCAAGTTCAACATTAGGAAATGGGGAGGGTGGTGTTAAATTTACTACTCCACATTTGATTCTGTAGCTGGACAATATGTTTCACTGTTATCATTTGTATTTTTCATTCCCAGTAATTTCTTATGCTTCTCACTGAGGCAACGGCATTGTTTCAGGGGGACAGCAAAACAAAGCAGACAATGCAGTCTTATATCCCAAACAGGCTTGCTCAGTTCCTAGTCATTAGCTGTGCAAGTCAAGGCGTCCAGTTGCCAAGGCTTTCATTAGCAAGGGTATGGCAGTGCTGGGAGATGGTTTTCTAAATTCCTAAAGCTTCCCTTTGAATATCAAGAATTAGAAGCCATTGAGAATTTTTTTAAAAAATGACATCCTCATAGGAAGGAGAAAAACTCTCCCAGACTAGAAATGGAGAAGAAGAGGGAGAAAGAATAAGAGGGTGAAAAGAGAACAGAAGAATAAAAAGGTGAGCATAGAGGTGTATACAAACATGGGGCTTGTTCAGTATCATACTGGGTTCAAGACCCAAGAATAGAGACGGAGGTTCAACAGACATTTCCAGGTGGGTCTGGCAGTTTTAAAGAAAAGGGTTCTGTGCTCCTTGCTCTGCAGTACGTTGGAAGGAACGGCAAGGACAAGGGTGGTGAAAGTGGGGTGGAAATGGCCGCCTGGTACAGTTAGTAAGTTGAGTCTGAGTTAGGTAATCTCTCTCCCCAAAGACAGACACACTCTTCCCCTTGAGAGGACAGTAGAAGGCAGTAGAGAATACAGAACCAACAGTCCTGACAGCCGCAGAGTCTGGAGTCCAAAGCCCGGGCTGGACAGAATCTGCAGCTGAGCTCTGAAGGGTCAACAACCCCAGCTAGAGGTAAGATGAAGGTCAAATGAGGATGGGAGATGCCCTCCCATGTTTTATCCATGCTAGGAACCAAACACCAGAGGGCACATTGGAGGACAAGGGCTGATCCCCACAGCCATTATAATTCTTCTAAATTATTTTGGTCCAGAAATCAGCACCTTTAGATTTAAGCATAAAAAACAATTACTAAACTGCTACTAACGAGTATCATGAGCTTTAGCACACAGATATTGCCAACTCTGTTTTGTTTGTTCGGACATTTACTTGTAAGTTCTTGGTCATGTTCTGTGTGAGTGAAGTGCATCCTAGAGATATGAAATCGTATGTGCACACGCATGTGTTTGAGGGCAGGTACCTCTTCTCAAAGGGCCTATTCCTAGGTGAAGGAAAGAACAGGACCCCCCCCTCCCAAAAAAAGAAAGTAAAATCAGTATCTTTTTATCCTTTGAACAGCCTGTAAAAGAAAGAAGTAGTGCATGCATCTCACACACAGCTCTCATACATGAGTGGAATAAATACTCCCAGGGCTATGTGATGTACAGGAGAAAGTATAATATCTTCCAGCAGGAAAATTAGGGCAATCCACCCTGTGAGTCCAAGTGCCAGCTTAAGCATTTTATATCATCCACAGAGGAGCCCATCATTTCTATAAATTCCCCCATGTCTACTCTGTAAGCTAATTTCTCCCATCTTTCAATGGCTTTTTTAACATCTACATCTTTTAATTTACTTACTGCATTGAAAGTTCTAGTGTAATATTTCCTCAGAAGACTTTTAAATCATTCCCATCTATAAAACATATCTATACAAAAAAAGGATCAAGGTTCTGTCTATGAATGTCCCCCAGAATTCTGCTCCTGCTTCCCCAGATTAAATAAGCCACCTGATCCCCACCACCAACAGCAACAGCACAATATCATGTTAAAGATATACTAAATCTACTTTTTATAAAATATATATTTGATTATTTATCCTTATAATTAATATCAAAGTTGTAAGCTGAGAAAGATCACTAGCCTTTAGCTGGCATATACACATTTCCTCCATACCTGCCCAGGTCCCCACAAGAGATGCAGTAATCTGTACTTAGCACCATATTTAATCACTCACTCTTCTTTTTCCCTTTATTTTCTTCAATATTGAGCATGAGATCCAGGGCTTCATACATGCTAGGAAAGTGCTACACTGCTGAACTACATTCTCAAACCTTTGAAATTTTTTTTAAAATTTTTATTGTTGGTTGTTCAAAACATTACATAGTTCTTGACATATCATATTTCACACTTTGATTCAAGTGGGTTATGAACTCCCATTTTCACCCTGTATACAGATTGCAGCATCACATCGGTACACATCCACTGTTTTACATATTGCTATACTAGTGTCTGTTGTATTCTGCTGCCTTTCCTATCCTCTACTATCCCCCCTCCCCTCCCCTCCCATCATCTCTATCTACCCCCTCTACTGTAATTCATTTCTCCCCCTTGTTTTTCCCCCTTTCCCCTCACTTCCTCTTATATGTAATTTTGTATAACCATGAGGGTCTCCTTCCATTTCCATGCAATTTCCTTTCTCTCTCCCTTTCCCTCCCACCTCTCACCCCTGTTTAATGTTAATCTTCTTCTCATGCTCTTCCTCCCAACTCTGTTCTTAGTTACTTTCCTTATATCAAAGAAGACATTTGGCATTTGTTTTTTAGGGATTGGCTAGCTTCACTTAGCATAATCTGCTCTAATGCCATCCATTTCCCTGCAAATTCTATGATTTTTGTCATTTTTTGATGCAGAGTAATACTCCATTGTGTATAAATGCCACATTTTTTTTTATCCATTTGTGACAGGGTCTCATGAGGTGGCCCTGGTGTCCTTAAATTTGCAATCCTTTGCCTCAGCCTTCTGAATAACTGGGATTATAGGCATGTGTCACCATGCCCAGCTTAAACATGTATCATAGACAGACTATTTCTTTATGTGTGTGTGTGCCTGTGTGTGTGTGTGTGTGTGTGTGTGTGTGTGTGTGTGTGTGTGTATGCTGTAGGTGGACACATATCTTTTTATTTTTATGTGGTGCTGAGGATCAAACCCAGTACCTTACACATGCCAGGCACTATCACTGAGCCACAACCCCACCCCCAACAGAATATTTCTTTATGTGCTGATTCAGGAGTATTTCTACAATTATTTCTCACAGCAATCACTGCAGTAGGAATTATCTTTATTTTACTGATGAGGAAGCTGGACTGAAAGTAATTTGCCTAAGATCACAAAGATTAAAAGTGACCCACAGAGAGTTCAAACCCCAGTCAGTTGACAGACACTGCTCCTTGAGATGGGAGAAGGCACCCGAATAGACAGGAAAAGCATGGCACAGACTTGCCTATTCTTTATTAAACACATGATCCTGGGCAAGCTAGTTGCTTTGCTGTGCTTCACCATTCACCAACTATAAAACTGGAGTAAGAGGATGTGGTAATAGAATGTGTAGAGTTACTGGGGATAGACGGAGACCCATGGAGGAGATGGAAGGTGTTCAGCGTAGTAACTGGAACATCTGGACAGCAAACATACATGAGCTGTCATCTTTGTGCCAAAATAACTAGAAAAGAGGTATTTGAAGGTTCCCAACACAAAGAAAAGTTATTGCTCTGATCTGACCATTAAACATTGTACACATATATCTAACTATCACACTGTACCAATAAATATATAGTTATTGTGTCAATTAAAAAGAAATGTTTCCCTGATGAAATGCTTATTTCCTCAATTTTTATCCTTAATGATGGATTGGCTGTAATTTCTCATTAAGCCACAGGCTAGACAAATGCTTTCCCACTACACTATTCTCACAGTCCTTTTAAAACTTATTTTGATTCAGGATCTCACTAAGTTGGCCACACTGGCCTTGAACTTGTGATCCTCCTGTCTGAGACTCCCAAGTTGCTAGTATTATATGCATGTACCACTAAGCCTGGCTTAGTCTTTTAAATACCTGGAATTACAGGTGTACACCACCCTACCAGCAGTATATTCAACTTTTTACTTAATATCTCTACTAAACTGAACTCCTAAGACCTCCCTTTTCCATCCTACTACAATCTTCAAACCCAAATTTGTTCCACAATCAGGCAGGCTTCCACCCCAGTAAGTGAGCACTGGATCCTTTCACTCACTCAGGCCACAAACCTAGAAAATAATCCCTTCCTCCTTTCTCTTACATCCTTTAACCAACTCAACAATTTCTGTCCTCTGCTTCTTAAGTATATCTAGAGTCATGTCATTTCTGACCCCTAAACCAATGCCAACATGGCCAAACCACCAGCCTCGCTAATAAAGATTACAATGCTGTCTCCTGAAGCTCTTCCTGCTTCAGAAACCTTGACCTTCAATTCTCCATGTAGTAGTCAGAGTAATTCTCCTAAACTCAATAAAGATACAGGAATATCTTTGCTCAAAATAGCCCAATTCCTTACTCCCCTGAACATTGTCAAACATTGATTATTTTCATGTTTGAGCTCTCATTAATGTTACTTCTGAGACCTACAATTCTTAGTCATGTCTAATGTATAATTATCAAAATAATACAAAACCTTTCTGAACTAAATGCTTTACCTTTTTATTAGAAGCTACAAAACTTTGCAGGAAAAAACAACTCCTTCCTTATTACTATGCTTACTGAATATGCTCACAAAATAACTAAATTTCCAAGTTGAGAAACTTGGTTTGCATAACACAGCTGGTCACTGAGAAAGCACTAATCAACAGAGATGCTGGAGATCAACCTAAAGTATTTAGTGATGTTGATGACAGTACAGATGTCTTCTAAATGCTGACAAGCCAGATCAGCAGAATTCTCCACCTACCATAGGGCAGCACCATACTGGGTGCTAGGTTCCAGTGATGTTCTGTTTTTTAAGTTCACCATTTCTACCTTATAGTCACCGAGACCTCTAAGTTCATATGGAGCTTCCAGTCAAACTCCATGCATGTGAAGTCACTGCAAGCTCAGAGACACCTTGGATAAGGACAAGGAATAAAATAGTTATTAATAGTTTCTAATCTATACTGTGGAGAGTAGGTACATAATGGTCGCCTGGGCTACTTTGGCAGAGAGACCTATGAAATTTCTTTGACTTACAGTCTTAATCAAAGTGCTCAGTTATCAGAGTGGCCAAGGAGAAGCTAGGCTGCTCCATCAATACAATGCACCCCTTTGTTGGCCACCCCAAGGATGGCCTTTGACTCAACCCTTCTGGTCCTCCTTCCTGCACCAGCATGATCAGGTTCAAACCAATTCAGTCACATCTTCCCATATAAAACCCTTCAATAATTTCTCAAGACTGTCAAGATGAAGTCCTCATCCTCTGTGGCCTGGCCCAGCTGCTTGCTTTGCTTTAGTCCTCCTCTCTTAATATCCTTTACTTTTTAATGGCAAAACCTCATCCTTGTAGTTTCTTTCTAATTAGGATATTGTTTCTCAACTGCTAGTTGCGCACATGGAGCTTTCAGCTAGAAACTGTCTTTGGACCCACTCACTATTTCATCCTAGATTCAACTAAGGAGGTGTCACCTCTACCAGGAAAGCTTCCCTGCCTACTCTTACGTGGACATACTATTATCCCACTAAACTGAAGGCTCAGTTAAGTGCCCTGCTCTAATATTCCCAGAATACGCAATGCAAACCCCTCCCACTGCACTCATGTCTGTATTTGTATTTGTGCACACATCAGTCTCAACACTGAACTTTAACACACAGTGTATAATCTAACACATAAGAGGTGGTAAGGGCCCATATAATAAAGACACAGTTACTGCTTCTATACTGGCATCCTTCAAACAAGGAACAAAGTTCAGCAAACAAGGACCCATCAGCTACATACAACCTGCCACCTGGTTTTGTAATGCTTTGAGCCAAGAACATTTTTTTGGGGGGGGGCGTACCAGGGATTGAACACAAGGGCACTTGGCCACTAAGCCACTTCCCTAGCCCTATTTTGTATTTTATTTAGAGACAGGGTCTCACTGAGTTGCTTAGGGCCTCACTAAATTTCTTTGGCTGGCTTTGAACTCATAGTCCTCCTGTCTCAGTCTCCAGAGCTGCTGGGATTACAGACGTGCACCACTACATCTGGCTCCCAAGAATTTTTTTTTTATATTTGTAAATGCTTAAACAAAAGTTAAAAGAAAAGAAATATTGCATAGTATATGAAAATTACAAGAAATTCAAATTTCAGTGTCCATAAACAAAGTTTTATCAAACAATAATTACATTCTTTGCTTTATATGTGGACTATGCCCACTTTAACACTATAATGGCTAAGTAGATGGAACAAAGATCACGTGGCTCCCAAAGCCTAAAACATTTACTATCCAGTCAGTTATGAGAAAAGCTTTCCACTCTTTCTCTAGACTTTATTTGTTTGCCTACCACTATCCTAGTCATCTCCATTCCAGAGCACTTTGAACTTGTATGAGATACAACAGAAGTTCCAACTAAGTGAGTCCACAAATACACAGTGTCTGAGAACCAGACATCAGTGTTGAGCTGGAACAGAGATACTGCTCAGAGACTACTCCCTGGCACTTTATAATCTGAGGCAACTATTAACTAAATTAAAAAGCAGTTTGCAACAAATTGCTAGGCAAGTGATAGAAACGGACTCAGTTCATGTGCTTGCTATTATGGTCAAAGAAGATGATCAAATATACTTAAAATAAGCTAAGAATTTGGGCTAGGCCAATGAGCTTGTATTGTAGGGGGCCATAAAACATGATACTCAAGACATCAGTGGAAAAAAAAATTGTCCCAATTCCTATCAACAATTATTTCCTAATCACTGATCTGAGTACCAGGCAGAGATACTGAGACAAAGCGGGCAAATCATAGTTCTTTCTCTCTGAATCCACAGCCTCCAACAGTCACAATTCAGATTGACAGAGAAAAATAAAGGTGGTTACAGAGTAGTGCAGAAAGTGGGATAACCGACAGATCTTAGAGAGGAGCGCAGAGCCTCCACAATGAAGACAACACTGGACTTGAGTTTCTAGTGACAAGAAGGATGGCAAAAGAAAAGGCAAAAAAAAAAAAAATAAAATAGAATAGTAAGCCATTTAGGGAGCCACAGGCAGCTGAGTATCATTAGAGCATGAATTGCAGGTCCCATAGGAATGAGAGGGCAATGCAAGTGGCAAATTGACTCTTAAAGATATACTTGAGAATAAGAACATCTTTAATAAGTTCAAAGCTTATTCCTTTGATGGCTGAGGCCCCAACAGGTAACAGCAACCATAGAAAGGATTTCCAGCCAAGCGTGGAGGTGCATGCCTATAACCCCATCGGCTCAGGAGGCTAAGGCAGGAGAATGGTGAGTTCAATGCCAGCCCCAGGGGCTGGAGTCCTGGCTCAGTGGTAGAGTGCCTACCTAGTGCATGTGAGGCACTGGGTTCGATGTATCATAATATCATAAACAAATAAATAAAATGAAGGTACTGTGGCCATCTACAACTAAAAAAAAAAAAAAAAAAAAAAAGGAAAAAGAAACCGAAAAAGCCAGCCTCAGCAAAAGTGAGGTGCTAGGCAACTCAGTAAGACTCTGTCTCTAAATAAAATACAAAACAGGGCTGGGGATGTGGCTCCGTGGTCAAGTGCCCCTGAGCTCAATCTGTAGTACTCCTCCCCCAGAAAAAAGGGGTTCCAATATTGTCCTAAAACTTTATGAAAACATGTTTCCTTTCCAAAAGTGGAGGCCACAGGTTTTGCATCAAAGGCCCAAATCATATCTGTTTGAAAACCACTACACCAGTGTTCCTAACAGAACTTTGTTATCTCCTTAGCCTGAGCTCAGCACTTAAGATTACCTAGCACAAGTGATGGGCTGGATTATAACTGACTGATAATACCTTAAAATGATCTGACTAATCTCTTCAAAAATCATTACAGGGCTTAAATCACGTGGGAGAAATGTCAACCCAAAGGAAATCTTTTGGGAAGAACCTGGATCAAGTGAAATGGAAACTCCAAGAAGAGTGAGAACACCTCCAGAGAACAGCAGCACTCTGTTTTCTGGCACAGTCAGCTGCACTGAGCCCCACACACAGGTTGCTGATGTCTCAGTTGAGCTACAAAAAACACTCTAATTGCCTCCCTGGGTTCCCTTTGTCCATTTCTTTCTCAGCACTGGATGTCACACATTTTACACTGAACCCTCCAATAGCTCAATCCTGCTCATGTGGTTGTGATTTATTTTGAGAGCTCTAATTGTTTAAACATAATAATGCTGGGCTAGTATTTTCCTACTGAGTACCTGAAATGTAAATCAGATATCAAGCAAGGCTGGCCCTGCAGTTTTAGGTTGCAAGGAAGGTACATTCTGCTTTTTCCCTCTTCTGTCTTAACACTGGGCTCCTTCCAGCTGCCCTTGGAGAACCTCTCACTGTGTTGGCAGCACACAGCTATGAAATGTGCCCACTCATCCCTTCATTCAGTGTCCCATCACTGGGATGCACTGAATCCAAAACATGCCTGAGAAATGAATCACTGTGAATGTATAATACAAAAAGGCCAAATAGCCACCCCCAAGTAACATAATAATTTCTACTACAACTTCTGTGTATAGGATGCATATCTCCCCTGCACTCCAGCCCATCTGATTCTCTTGGTGACTGGAGGAAGACTCAACCTCCTGAGTAGTTGGAACTACAGGCATGGATCACTGCACCTGGCTAGGAAGAGCATTTTGAACTTCTTATATAGCATAGAATGGCTTCTTTCATGGGTAGGTCCTAGACATGAAGCTGCTTTGTAAAAATGAAAATCCTAAGTAGATTCAAGGGATAAAAAAGAATGGGAGAAAACAATTCATAAAATATCACCACTGATTTTTCATCCCAAGATGGTGGTGTTTGCAACATTTTTTTTTTTCAAAGTCAAAGTGACACAGGATGATAACGGTTATTAACCATTCAACTTCCATGCTAATTTGAATGACAGAACTTGTCACTTTAGTTAGATAATCTGAAATGTCAGCCAGCAGTCACTCTTGAACTTACATGAAAATTCATTAGTTTCACCAGACAGCTGTGTTAATGGAGATGGTAATTGCACTCACTGGGTGGTTTGCTTATGTTAACAGAAAGAGATACTAATATGAACCAATCTGATCCCACTTAGTCCTTGGGAGTATAAGAATACATGGCTGAAATGAAACATTATCATTATTCATTCTTTTTCTAAATATTCAGGACAATTAAACAGCTATAATACTTCAGAAAAGATATATAGGGTCTAAGTTACAGCAAACCTAATTTTCTGGTTCAGGATTTGAAGAATTTGCTTTCTTAACAGAAGCAAAACAGTTTTAGGAGTAACCATTAAATCTGCAAGTAAAACTTCACTACTGTCAATCAAGAACTGGGCTACTAGCAAGTCATATCTCTTATTCAAATGCTGACTTCAGATTTGAACTGTACAACACAAGGAACCAGATTCTTGATTTGTAGAAAGCAGAAAAAAATGACCGTTAAGCCTAATCTGGGGTTTGGGAGTACAATAGCAAGCTTTCTAAGAACCTGCTTTTTAAGAAGAACACACATCAAGAATGAGAAAAGGACCAGACAGGAATTCATGTTCAGTTTGAACAATGAATGCTCAAACCCCAGACATGATCAAATGTACAAATAAAATCACTGTCCTAGGTCTGGCACAAAGGACCCACCTATTTTTATGCTGCCTCAATTAATGCAGCTAAATAATGGATTAATATTTTCCAAGTGAACAAACATTGTCAAACAGGAACAAGGTACTGTAGCTACTGGTGCAGTTCACTGTTATTTTTTCTAATCATTATACTCATTGCCAAGAGTTTGAGGGGGCACACCCCACACACATTTTATCTCCTCTGCAATTGGACGTATTAGACAACTTTAGCAGAGCTGGTGAGAAAAAGATCTTTCATCTTTGGGAACTTTGAGTTCTCAGATGCATGAAAAGCTAGAGTCACCCAGACAGAGATTGCAAGGGATAAAGAAAACTCTGAAGATACAAAGAACTCCTGAATCCAACAGCTGAGGCAGCAAGAACCAGCTCCTTGGATTTCCAACTTATGAATTTTTCTTTCTTTTACTAGTTTGAATCTGTGGGGGATTGCCATTTGTAACTAGAAGTATTGACCATATTCTATGAAAAACGGGTTGGGATCCAAGGAAGAACAAGAGATGAAGTCTTTTAAGACAGAAGTCACTCATCTTCATTCTCCTATGACTTGTAGTTCATCATGGTGAACCCACACCCATCCATCCTCTTCATTTAGTGCCGTCAAACTAGAATAGAGCAGAGGGCATTTTACAACCAGTAGGAGTGATACACAGCCATGGCCTTTACCTGCCAAAGGCCAAAGGATCAGAAACACCAGCAACCGGGAAGAAAAAGCAGGGATGACACTGGACTTCAGGATGCTGGAAGAGGGAATGGTTCAGATCTCCAGCAAATAAAGGTGGCTTCCCCCGCCCCCATGATTCATTGCTGACCCACTTGAGACATCCTTCATGTAGCTGTTCCACTCCCCTTCTTATTTACAGGGCTTCTGAGCACCATTCTCTTATTAACATTTTTAAGGTAACACAACACAGGGTTGTTGTTGTTTTGTTTTGTTTTGTTTTCTTTAGGAAATTTAATTCTACCCTCTTACTCTTTTTTCTTTTTTTCTTCCCTCCCTCCCTCATTCTTTCTGTCCCGCCTCATAAAAGCTTTATATTGTTAAAGATCAGTCACATCTTCCTCACAAACTTCTCAGAAAGCAAGCCAGGCCCCGCCTCGCTGCAGGCAGGTTCCTAACCTTTAAACAGGTACCCCCTACCACACTCTCTCTTGAGATACAATTTATGAACTGACTTCTTTCCAAAGACAATTTGCTATGTGTTTTTCATCACTTCAAGTCTCTTCAAATTAATCTCATTGCTACAGGATGATTGCTTGCTCCACTCCAGAACACTCGTAAAACTATTAAATGAACCCCTGAAAAACAGAGAGTTCTAAGGGAAATGCTGACCAATCAAAATTAACTCGAGGTGAACATGTCATTAAAACATCTGACAAAATACCAAAAGATACACATGGTACATTACAAAGTCGAATCTGTCAAATCAAAGGAGATTGCTCTCTGAGAGTCAAATTAAAAAGCCTGTCTACCAAAAAAAGCAGCCAGTGGGTTTGCATGACAAGGCTGGCCATTATCTCCATAGGAACAAGCTGGAAAAATACAAGCACAAATGCTGCAGCCACTGCAGTCGACTACACAAAATTCACCCAAATATTTAATCTTCTCATGAGACCCTTAAAGTAGGTCATAGCAAGCTCAGAAAATGTTGACAGCAAGAAAAGTATGATGGGTGACAAAATGAACATCATCTTGGAGGAAAAGTCAGTATTTTGGTATTCTGAGCAAACATCAGCTGCATTAAAATTATGAAGTAGTTAGGAACAGAGGGTACAGAAACACCTGCTCACACACAGCCAGGAAAAGAAGTCCTGCACCATCCTCCATCAAATGCTGATGAATAATTAGGCTTAAGGTGCTGGTGCTTTTCTTAAGTTAGAAATCCCAAGAAGATCAATCTATACCCTACATATAATTAAGAAGTTACTTATGCAAATAAGCAAGGAAATTCTTTTAACAATCTTTCACACATACCACAGGGATGTCTCACATGAACCCTGTCCTTCACTACCATTTCGAGAACTGCTTGCTTTATTTTTCAAAGGAGCCTGTGGCATTTTGGTATTCATTGGAAGGCATCAAAGAAGGACATGTCTTATTGTGCATTCCTCTCTTTACCACATCGTGCTGCAGTCAGATTCTTGGACATGATGTGAACACCATATAAACCAGAAAGCAAGGGTATTGCTGACGGTAGACCAGATGTCATTTCCAGCCACGCCACTGTCATCCTACATTGCTCATTTTATTGTCTGCCTCCCCTGACACTCCACACAGCCTCAAAAAAAGGGACTGAGAGAGAACTGAAAACAAGTGCATTGCCTCTTGTTCACAGCTGCAAATGAACTTTTAAGTATTAGTTGCATAATTTTCACTAATATATTTTGCTTTCCATGGAGAGAAAAAAAATATGCTCTAAGGGGGAATAAAAAAGATATTTAAAAAAATATATTCCCAGGGGAGAGGAAAATGGAGGTATAAAAGGACTCCTTTAGGTAGCTCACAAATGTGAATAAAATTATATGTTACTTCTAACTTCATTCATCAAATACATCTGGTTATTTTAGCAGCAATAAATCTGAGTAAGCAAACAATCCAATAAGATAAATTTTTACTTTTTCACCAATTTTTATATTGCATGTTTCTGAAAAGCTCAACATAAAGCAAATAATTCCAAATGAAATATAATATACTGTCAGACAGATACACATAATTCAAAACTAGGCCAAACCTCTTCATCATTCTAGACTAGGAAAAATGGAATAACAAGAGCAAATATAAAAATGATAATCTTTCTTTATTCCTATTAGTAACAGATGAGACATCTTTGCCAACACTTGACTTTGTTAGTCTTAATTTCAGACATAATAGAGTGTGTGTGTGTGTGTGTGTGTGTGTGTGTGTAGTATCTCACTGTGATTTCAATTTAAATTTGTTTAACAGCTAACGATGTTGAGGATCATCCCTTTTGCTTATTTGGAATCCATAGATTTTTTAATAAGTCTCTTTCAAATAAAGAATGATTTCTCTTATTATTACCTACTTCTTTAGACATGAAGAAGAGAAAGGATGAAAAGCATAAAACTTGAACTTGTAAGGGGATTTTTGAGTACACCTAATTCTACACTGCAAAACAAAATAACCAAAAACATCCAACAAACAACAACAAAAAAACCCTGAACCTCTTCAGAAAGGATTAAAGTCCGTTATTCTGATGGTACATGCTACATCTGCACTAAAGGATCCACCAATACTTTTCAACATATGCCTTACATTTCTTTCTGAAGTCAATTTGCAATGGTTTTTCACCTTCATTCAAAGCTCAAATTAGTAAGGCTGCAGTTATCTTTTTTTTTTTTTTTAAATCTGTACTGGGAACCAAACCCAGGGGCTTGCACATGTCAGGCAAGCACTCTATCTCTCAGCCACATCCCTAGAGCCGAGCTTATCTTCCTTGATAAGTCAAGTTATGACTGCCTGATCAACTTTCACAGTCACAGAACTATGGAAACAGTTCTGCTAAGGACAGGAATGGGGAAAGCCAGCAAGCCAGCACTAATTTTCCAATCCGCATACTCTTGTCCCAAGTAACACAGTCCTTGGAAATCTGAACTACCACTTCCCTGTTGAGGAATCATAATCTTCTTTATGCTTTAAAAAAATGTCTTAAGAGAACTAGGAAGCTCAATGTAAAACCTATATCAGCATCAATGTTTCCATGTTAAATATAGCGCTCAGTCTGAAGCAATCCCTAGGAATAGTAAGTGTCAAATGACAGCATCTTAACTTACAAATCCTGCAAGAAAGGAGAGCATTTTCAATGGGCTCATCTATTATACTTTTGATTGGGTTTTGGCTGTCAGCTCCCTCTCAAATCTCCATTTTAATTTAAAGGGCCAAATATTTTCACTTGCATATACATATGTGAAAGAGAGATTGTGTGTGTGTGTGTGTGTGTGTGTGTGTGTGTACATGCGTGCGCGCATGTATGTATGTGTGTTGGGGGACAGAATAGTAGAAAAAACAGAAGATATGGAAAATAGACCACTTGACCAGCCAAGGTAAGAGAAGGTTTATAATGGACTGGGTCACAATAATGGATTCAAGCAGAATTCACTTCTTCAAATGGCTAATGAAAAATTTTAAGTGTCATTCTAAGGGAAATAAATGAGGAAAAAAAACTAAATGCCATATTTTGAAAAGTGGCAGATGGAAGAAAGGAATAAAACTGTAGCATGCCTCTGAATCCTGCCCTGAACTCTGCCTAACACGTGGAAATAAGGAAATGAGTGAGCTAATTAAACTCTGCACATTCTCATTTAAATTAACTGAGCTGGAGAGAAAGTGAACTGGATTAGAAAGTTCCAAAGAAGAAAAAAGATCTTTGAGGCTAGAATCTGTATTTACCAAGGTATCCTGGCCATATTATAAGATACTAAAGTTGGGTCAAGCAAAATCACCCATGGCTGCATGGAGTGGGCAGGGTCCTAGGGTATTTTTAAAAATTTTAGAAGAGAAAGCAGATCCAGATGGCATAACCAGCCATTCCAGTGTGCCCTGGACTAAGTAAGGGGGATTTCTATGATGTGAAGCTTTCAAGATTAAATCAGGAAAGGTCCCAGAAATACCAAGATGATATGTCACCTAGATCCAGGTCCCCCAGCAAAGACTACTCAGTTTTAGCTGAGTTATCCCATCTCACAACCTTGGATTAAGAGTACTGTACTGAAGCAACAGCTGCCCTCAATGTACAGGTGGGGATTAGAGACAAATCAGTCCCCCCAAAGGCAGAAACAGCACCAAGTTAATTCACTTCTACTTGATCAGAGCAAACATACAATGTGGAGCATGAGTGAGCTAAAATGAGGATGATTGTAAAAACATACTAAAACAAAGCAGAAAATTTAAAACCTAGCATGCAAAAGACAAATGTGGAACTACAACTAGAAGAAACATTGCCTAGGAAATAGAATATGACTTTTAATGAGTGTGTCACATTCTATCAAACGATATAGGACAAAAAAACTCCCCCAAACTGAATGGCAAGATAAGACCAAAATAAAAAAAGGAACTGTAGAAATCAGGAAATGCCACACACACAAAAAGCAAAGATATTACACAGTTAATAAATGAACTGGAAATAGCAAGGGGCAGGGGAGATGAAAATCTCATCAATGGCACAGAGATATAATCATACTCAGTGCCAGGGGAAAAGACAAGGAAATTAAGTGAGGTAGTGAGAAGGTGGAAAAATCCTGGAAATCAAATGTTAAGATGCTTGCTGTTCCTGAACCAGCATGTGTGCACATGTGTACACACACCCACAAAAATGAGAAAAGTGTTCACTGTCAAAAAATACACCCACTCTCAAAAATCACTGACACTCATTTTAAAAGCTCTCCAAAATATAAGAAGTGAATCTGTAGATCAAAGGGCAACTCCTATGCCAGGGAAAAACTGATATACACTTAAACTGAAATAAAGCTATAGCACTGTTATGTTACTGAACATAAGAATAAAAAGTTTTTCAGGAATTAAGCATACAAAGCAAGTCATCTATTAGAAGGAGAAAGGAAAAACAATTGGGCTGACTAGAGAATTCTTCACAATACCATTCAATGCCAGAAGACAGTGGGGTCATGTTTTAAAAGAGGAAACAAGTGTGACCCAAGAATATTAAATCCAGCTAAATTACAGTTCCAGTATAAAAGCAAACAGCCAGCACTTGAAAATGTTTAAAACCTCAGGAAACAGAATCCATGAGTCTTCTCCAAGAGTAAACAAACCAAAAAAAGTACTTGACAATAAAATACGCATAAACAACAGAAGAATCAAATAACTCAGACATGGAAAAGCTGTGGCAAAATGATCCATGGTGAGCAGAGAATCTATTTAAATACAGGACTAAGACTAAACAACCCGGGGATTGTGATTGCAGATCAGAGAATGAATGTTGTGAAACCTGAAAAAAAGAAAAAAATAATACAATTAATGTAAGGGTAGATGGGTGGAAGCACAACTGTGTTAATCTTCTCTTGTTTCATAATGTGGAAAATATCTAATATCTAAATATTTGTTTTTACATTTTTAAGTTGAAGTACACCCACCATAAGTACATATAGTTTAATAGTTCTCTGACATATATATATACACTCTCATTTAAACACCCCAATTAGGTTCCAGAATATTACTGCCATCATCCCAAAGAGCTCCCTTTTACCCCTTCCAGTCAGTCTTCTTCCTATTCATCTTAGAAGCAATCAATGTTCTGATATCTATTGCCACCGTGAGTTTTGCTTGTTCTTGAACAACATGTGAATGGATTGATAAAATATATACAATCATTCCTTGGTATCTGTGGTACCAAAATATGATGATGCTCAAGTTCCTTATATAAAATGGCCCAGTATTTACATATAAATTATGCATATCCTGTAGTAAACTTTAAATCATCGCTATGTTACTTATAAGATATAATGTAATATAAATGCTATGTTATATTATTTAGGAAATAACAGCAAAAAAGTCTGAATTCATTCAATACCAATGCAATTTTTTTTCTTTGTTTAGTATTTTCCATCCATAGGGGTTGAATTCACAGATGCCAAAGCCACAGATACAAAGAGCTAACTCTATTCTCTTGCTTTTCTTCTTCTGCTCAATATAATGATGTGAAACTCATTCATATCATTGTATATATTAAAGTTTCCTTTTTATTGCTTTTTTTTTGCTAAGATACTATTCCATTGTAGGAATATACAAATTTGTGTAAAAATTATTTATACATGTTCATGATTACAATATATCTGAAGAAAACACTACTGCACAAATATATTTTGTGAGCACAGGTTTTCATTTCTTTTGGGTAAATGCCAATAGAACTATTGAGTCATGAGATAAGGGTGCATTTAATTTTGTAAGAAAGCGTTCCCATGGGGTCCATATCATTTTTACATTCTTACCAAGAATACAGAGAAGCTCCAGTTGTTCCACATTCTCATATAAACTGCATATTTTTATTATTTTCAATTTCAGTCATTCTAAAGTGTGTAAAGGTAATACATAATGGCACCAATTGCCTATGAGTTCCTCTGAACTCTTCTCTTTGCATTTGAGACATTTTAGAAACTAATGGTTTCATGATGACATTTTATCAGAAGTTCAAAACTTTCTTCAGTTTCCTTTTAAATGTAATGCTTTAAATTTTAAAATAGCATGCATACCATGTTCCTAGTCTTACACAATTATTCATGCTAGTCTACCTATATATTCATGCATTCTTCTATTTTTATATATGAAGAGACTGATATTCCTCAAATAATAAAATTTTATTCTGCCAGGCAAGATTTGAAGATGATTTGTAACTATCTTCTTTGTATTTTTCCTTGGATTTTATAAAATAAGCATGTCTCATATTTAAGAAAAATAGTAAGGTCTCTTGTTGTTCAGTAGGGGTGAGAATCCGAAGTAGCTATATGAATATACATAGAGAAAAGAAAATGGAGATGACCTCAGGGTTCTTTAAAAAAAAATAATTATGAGGCATATTGATGGGGTTATTTATATATCCACCTATCTATCTATAATTTATTTATTTTTCAGTACCAGGGATTGAACTCAGTGCCACATGCATGCTAGGCAAGTGCTCTACCACTGAACTAATTCAGCACTTCAGAGGTCATTTCTATTCTGTGAACTTTGAGTCCAAAAAAACTTCGTAGGATTGTAAAAGGAAAGACAGTGGAATGAATCTGATATAACTTTCCTATGTACATATAAAAAACATCCAGTGAATCCCACCATTAAGTACATCCACAAGAATAGAGTCCTAACTAGAATAAGAAATATCCGATGCTGTATAATTATATCAAAATGGATTCTACTGTCATGTATAACTAAAAAGATCCAATAAAAAAAGAAATAAGATAAAGAAAACTTTGTAGGAAGGAGTAATGGAAGAGGCTGAAAAGTAACAACTCTGCCACATAATTAGAAAAGAAACAAAAAACAATATAAGTCCAAATAGAAGTTAAATAATCCTCAGAGAAGTCGATCTCTGTTTGGTTCAAGCAAAAGATAACCTTTGGCACCAGCTAGAGCTAACTGCAATCCCTGCTCTTAGTCACCAACCCCATGTTTTGTAGTTGTTCTGAGGATGTTCACCAAAGGCTGCTCCTTTTGCTTTTGAAAGGTGTTCTAGTCCCTTCCGAGCACAAAGAGTAACAGGAAAGGGACTTTCAAGAGGCAGGCAGAGCAGAGAAACCATGTTCACATTCCTATACCATGATATATCATTTCACATTGGGTGACTCTCTAAGGTTCCCCAGAATCATCATCCATATACACTTCAGATGCATTCCTTGCTTGCGTATAAGTAGTGTCAACACTGTCTCCAATCTTACATTATTATTTCAATTGAAAGGTCTACTGATTACCTATACTGGAAGGAACTCTGCCCAATCACTACTATAAAGTTGAATTATCAAACACTTACTATGCAATACAGAAAATGCATAAGTCTAGTTACAAACTGTTATTCTTTCCACTTTCCCCCCCTTAAATAATTGCCTGCTTGAATTCTTCCAGTTTTCTATCCTTGAAGTAATGCTGAAAAGATGCATGTAGGAAAAGCCTTCTCTTTCTGAAGGATTTCCAGGATCCCCAATTGCCCTGGAGCCATGTCAATCCAGGCCTGTGGGATAGATTAGATCCACAGACATCTTTTTGGCCTGTACTGTGTTTTAAAACAATTACAATTATTGGTAACATTTGAGAATAAGGAGTTTTTCACAAATTTAATTTTCAGCTCCCTCCCCCGCCAAAAAAAAATCAGAAAATCTTATTACTTCAGGTCCTTATTTCCCATGTTAATAGCTTGACTGGAATTAAATAACAGCTGATCCCTTTAGATAAGGACTATAGTCTCCAGGGCTGGGAATTTTAGCTCAGCTGTAGAGAGCTTGCCTAGCATGCCCCAGGAATTGCAGGGAAGATACACACACACAGAGTTGTGTGTGTGTGTGTGTGTGTGTGTGTGTGTGTGTGTGTGTGTTTGTGTGTATGGGGGTGGAGAGATGGGTGTGTTGGGAGAAATTGAGACTGACTCCAATTATCTCTGTTACTTACAGTCAGTCCTATCTACTTATGCTTGGTCCCAGTTAGCATATGACCTTCAGCCCCTACCATATATCATATATATTCTATTGTAATTACCTTATTCATACTGATGTCTTCATTAATAAAATGTGAGTGATTTAGAGCACAGACTTATGACTTATCTTGCATGTAACCTATTATAAATATATACCAACCTAATTTTAAGTGAGGTATAAAACCAATGTTAAATAACAAAAAGTTATTTATTAAAAAGTTTAAAATTGAATGGAAATTCTCCAATAGGATTCTCAGGTAATATAAATTCAATTTTCCATTTTTATATTATTAAATTTTATCTTCTAATGATTAGAATTCTAAATGGAAAGGTCTCCATATTCAAGGGATACAAACAGGAGAAATTATACAACACACACTCTGTACTTTTGTATTAAACTGTCCAGGAAGTGATAAATTAAGTAAATTTTGCTCCATGCAAAGGAAATATATTAGGTGACATTAAAAAAGTGTTGTAGAAGAAAACTGAACCATATGAAAAACTAATCAAGGAGCTTCATTAAATAAAAGGAGTGCATGCAATATTACTCCTTTAAAAATATGTACACAATTATACATGCATGCATTAAATATGTACACATGTGTATCGTGTAGTCTAGAAATATGTGTTTAGACATTACCTATACTTTGATTTTTAAAGTAGTTATTTCTAAGAGGTGGACTTAGAAACGTGAAAAGAAAAGTAATAACTGCTTCTATCAATGATAACATCAGCTCAGGCTGAGATGCAGCCTCAAGTTGAAACTGTAACTTGAGACATATTAACTTTATTCCTTGGGTTTAACAAGGAAATACTGATGAAAACTTCTGATAAAAATCAATCTAGAATCTCAAGTACCCATCTATTATGACAGGAAGGTCACAGAATGCCCAATTATTATAATTATTTTTAGGAGAGGTGAGACCCTGAGGTGTTGCTGTCAGAGTTCATAAGAATATAAAATTACAGATGTTAAAAATATATATTTCTTCTGACCTCAAGGAAATAGGGGAGAGAAGGAAATGAGGTCATAGTATGTTTCCACACTGGCAAACACTTTTCATCAAATTATAGCGTCAAGCAGATTTTAAGTATTGAAATATGCTATAGTCCAATATATATAAATACAGGACAAATTTTATATAAAGGCAAGGTCTTTGACAAGTTCACCATACCATGGATAAAGAAAAATTTCAAAAATGATGCAAGTTAATTATTACAAATCATGCAACTACTATGTAACAATAAACCTGGGCATAAAATCCACATCATCTACCTTATCACTTTGCTTCTTGTTCCATTTCACCATGGGGAAACACAGAACTAGAAAGACATTTTAGTTATGTTTCTATTCTGCTATTAACTTTCAGTTTGTCAAAGACTCTTCCCATTTCCTGAGTTTCCTTTCCTTAGCAACAAAATGAAGTTCCAGACCTACAGGATTTCCATGACCCTCCTAGACGTTATACTCTGATCGAAGGCAAAGAGAAGGCATTGGCCTAGGCCCCAGGCTGCCCTGTGTACACCTCATAACCCTCTTCAGGAGAACAGATCCACACCCCTATGGGCTCACAGGGAGACAGTGGCCATTGACACCCCAGTCCTTGAATGGAATGAAAAAAGCAGCCAGGTGCAAAGTGATAAAGAGTTATGATCTCTGAGGATATTTATCCACTTATTAGATCACTGGAGCCCAGAGAAATCAGTGCTCAGGAAATGAAAACGCTATGCTCCAAACCCATGTCTGATTTGTCTTAGGTCAGGAGACCATGTCAAAAGTGTAAAAGAGGATATTGGACCACAGACAGGTCAAGAACCCACCAATCAGTATTGGCCGAGTCTCACAAGATAGAGTCACAACTTGTAATATATAGTTATAAGTAAGTATTGAGGAAACTGGAAAACCATTATGTGCTGAGTAGAAATTCCAAAATACCACAGGACAAAAATTAAAGCAAATACAGCAGTGGAAAAGTGGTATATAGTTGGCAAAGCACAACCCATACAAAATTAAACCCTTGCTATCTTGCTATCAGACAGCTACCTGCCTGACCATCATCTTTGGATAATAACACCCCTGTTAACTCACTCTACATACCTCAGGATTGACACTAAGCACCTTAGGCACAAAGAAGGAAATAACAGACAATGTTACCCAACAATGGTTTAGAGAGAATTTCAGTTGTCTTGACTAAAACTATGTCAATAAATGTCTACTAAATGTTTTACTAAAATAAAGTAAAATCGAGTTATCACTTGATTTTTCCTCCGTGGAAGGAACTACCATCTACCCTTGTGAGTATGTGTCCTTCCAGAAGGAAATAAAATCATTAATATGTGTTTATGCAAAAAAATATATAATAAAAATTAAATGTCCATTTTCTAAAAATATCAAATCAATAGTCTAATCATTTCCTCTAGAAGTTACAAACTTCATTTGTAAAGCATGATATTCAATACTTCTACTCTCAAGAAACTGCCACAAATGAATTCTTACCCACACAGATGGGTCCTTAAAAAGAGGAACTTATTTGTCTTTAGTATGCCATGATGCACCAATAACATAAAAACTTATCAACATTATAATGTAGATAACAAAGACATTGCCTAAAATGTTAAAGACAAGCCTAACATTTCTATTAACAAGGCACCCAGGAAGCCCTGAATGGAGAGAATGAGATGTCACAAAATCATGAATGTTTAATGAAAAGGCAGATAAGGCATTCTCACAGAACTTAGTGAAGTGAAAGAAGAAAATAATCAAAAGAGCAGAGTTTATTTCCAATTATAAGAATCAGTAGATGCAACCATCAGGGAGAAAAAAAAGGCAACCCCCCCCCACCTCTTTTTTTTTTTTAAGAGTAGGAAAAAGGATAGAGGTGGATTTGAGAATATTTGACATCAGTTTGGCTTACCCACAGTATTCGAATGCCCCCACATATCAAGCTAATTCTGAGCTCCCAGAAGTTGTAATGAAGGCTCTTAGCTTCCATTCTAAAGTCAGAATCTTAGGGAACACTAAGGAGGCTACATTATTTTGCATTTGAGTCACGGATACTCAGTTTTAAAAAAGAAAAAAGAAAAAGACTTTCTGAACATCTCTCAACTGCTTAACTAGAATAATAATGACTAATAAAAATAATACATTGTAGCTGGGCCAAGTAGCATACACCTCTAATCCCAGCAATTCAGGAGGCTCAGGTAGGAGGATTGCAAGTTTGAGATCAGCCTAAGCAGTTTAGTGGGATGTTCAGAAACTTAGTAAGATCCTGTCTCATAATAAAAAATAAAAAGGACTGGATACATAGTGCAGTGGTAAATCACCCTGAGTTCAGTTCCCAGGACCCTTACCCCCCAAAAAATAAACTGTAGCTGCAGCTACACTTAGATAGCACTAGCATTGTCTTAAATACCTTCCATATGTCCTGTCAGTTCATCTTCCTAATGACACTGTTGCACTATTATCAATCTCATTTTGCAGATAAGGAAACTAAAGCACAAAGAAGCTAGATCCTTTCGCCAAGATCATACAGTAGGTAAGTGGGAAAACCAGGATTAGAACCCAGGAAGTTTGCTCCAGAGTTTGTACTCTTAAATATTGCCTTACACCCCTGCTTCCCATGCCTGGTGAGGCTCCCATGGGCCTTATTTAGTAGCATGGGTGAAGACTGAATATTGAGCTACAAACAGCAGTAGCTGAAGAGTCAGAGGACATGGATTCCACCAAAAGTATGCATGTCCTCAAGCACCTCTTTCTACGTCCTTGTGCTTTAGAATCATCATTGCATCAAAAGTGGTCTGTATTGAACAATCTTAAATATTTTTACATAATGCTCATCAAGATGAATGAGTTTGCTTTTCTACTTAGTTTTTTATTTTTTATCTAGGCCAAACGTCTCCACCTACTGTAGACTCATAAATACAAGTATGTACTTATCATCTCCATTTGACATCTAACAGGTACCTGAATCCGAACCCCACCCCTGTCTTTCCTACCCCAATAAACAGCACTCTCATCTACCAGCTGTTTGGATCTAAGATCTTGTTTTCTTTTATCTACCCTATATCTGATCCTTCAGCAAACCCACTGGGTAAGTTCTTCAGAAGAAAAACTCCTATCCTTTCCAAACCTCCTAAGGCCCCAGGAGAGCTGGTTCCCAGTTCCTCCTCACCCTACCCTTGTGAGGTCTCTTCCAACCATTTTCCCTCCTTCATTGCATAGGCCACTCTGGCCTCTTTGTGGTTCTTACATCACAGCAAACACATACTCACTTTTTAGTTTTCACACTTGCCTCTGTTTAGAACACTCGCTTCAGACACATGGGTGACTTGTCTTCTCAACTTCTTAAAGGTCTCGGCTCAAATGTCACCTTACGTGGAAATCTTACAACTGTGCTACTCACCACACCATCATCCTTTCATTAAAATGTTAGCTCCACAGTTCCCTGCTGGGAACTCACAGCCTGCAAGTTTCTGGCACACATTAGATCCCAATAAAGAGCTGTTAAATACGTGAATAAAGCAGCAAATAGTCATAACAATGTGTGGTTATGATAAATCATTTGCCACTAAATACTCTCTGGCTGAGAACAAGGATCAAGTTTTTTCATCCACGCAGTTAAAACTTAGCACTTGCCTTAAAAGGCAATAATTGCTCAATAATTATTTATCAAACAAATAAGGACTCCCCCCCCACCTTGAAGAACATGAACTTCTTTCTACAATTTTAAGAACCAGTACGTTCAAATGATGTATCTCTACATCGTCTGATGTGTGATAGACTGCTGAAAACATTTTGTTCAAGAGAGAACCATTGACTGAAAAAGTCCTCACAGACAACAAAAGCAAAGCCATAGCAAATGCTACCATTTAAAAGATGAAGGAATATATGTTAATTGCCATTTGCAGAAAACCAAAAAAGTATCTTAAAATTCATGCCTCATAATGTGAATTTAAAAAAAAATAAATAACAGTACTTTTTCTGTGGAGTAGAAAGAAGGCAAGTTCCCCTCTGCTATCATGTATAAATTCCATATGCCATGGAACTACTGCTTAGAGAAATCATTGTTCAACCCCCTACCATTTGAATAATATTTAAACAGAAAAACTTGTCAACTCAAAACCCACTTATCATATGTGCTCGTTTTTTTTTTATTGGATATACTTGGCATCTGCTGAATTTTGAGTGGAACAAACAGAATACATATAGCAAGATGATAGATTAAAATCTAAGCATATCAATGATCACATTAAATACAAATGGGTCTAAATACCATAATTAAAAGGCAGAGGTTATCATACTGGATGAGAAAAGCAAGACCTAATTATGTGATAAGTATAAGAAAAGCACTTCACATACAAAGTTAGTTTAAACATGCTAACACTCTCCAAGAGAAGGCTGAAGATGTTATGTTGATATTAGACAAAGTAGATTCCAGAGAACAGATTATAAGCATGATCAAAGAAGATCATTATATACCAGTAAAAGTGTCAATTAATCAAAAGGTCCTAACAATCCAAAACATATGTACCTAACAACAGAACTTTAAAATACATCTAATTATAGCTCTGTAATGTCAGATGTTCTGGAAAGTGTATGGTGTTTGAAGGCTTCAATCCAAAGATAAGCAGATTGGCAGTACAGCTCAGTGGTATAGTATGTGCTTAGCATAACTAAAGCCCTGGGGTGGGGGGATGGGGGGATAATTAGGCCAGAGAGGATAATTAGCCTTATCCTCACTATGACTGATTTTGTCACAAAGGCAAGAGATGAACCTCCCAGTGTTGCATTTATTCACCCACATCACATGGGTACTGAAACTAGGTAGCTATTTTAAGGGTTTAAGAGAACCTGTCTGAACATCTAGCCTGTTGTCTGAGGTTAAGCCTATACTCAGAACTGATTGTGTGCCTCTCCTTTAGTATACTCATCACAGTTTTCCTTCTAAAACAAGGGAGTCAGTCTTACAAAATTTAGCATTTTCCCCCAGAATTTAAAGAGGTCTCTCCTAAAAGACTTTAAAATTCTTTGGATCAGCCTTGTTTTGTTTAAATTTTAAAGGAGGTGTCTAAGTGAGATAAACAGTAGAAGCTATTGCCACCCAATGGTAAGGTCTCTGAGCTCATTTTCTGGTTTTAAATGAATAGTACACAAATCAAAACAACCTTAAATAGGCTATTTAATTGTCCAACAACCTGTTCAGTTCTGTCTTTACTCTACCTACAGTACACTGATCCAGAAATAATTTTGGTTATTGGATTTTAATTGTTCTTCTACATTGTTAAACAATTGTTTAGGTAGAAAGATTAAAGGCAGTCATTGATGTGAATGACTTTCAACAGTAGTCAGAATAGTATGTTTTAAAACAAAAGCCCTAGGTTGCAATTCACTGGAGGGCAGGAGCCTTAATAAAAGAAAGATCTCTAGTTTGCAATGTATACTTTCTCTTTCACCATTAACTTTCCCAGTAAAAAAACTGCCAATATCAACTATGTGGGGTTTTTTTGTTTTGTTACTGATTTAAAACTATCCATAAGTTTTCATGTTGTCCAGACAATTTTAAGTTGACAATTATTACTAAAGTCCAAATTCTGAAGCTGGAATATCTAGGGGCTATTTTGTTTAACTTAGCATTTCAAAGTTAGCAATTTCTGATTATCACATTATATAGGTGAATTAACTGTGAAAATTCCTCATGACCTGGCAACACAGTTCTAAGAGCAAAATATGGTCATAAAACAAAACAAAACATATTAGACCCATGTGAATTAACACTATACAATATTGCTATACTGTCTAATAACTTGCTTACATATAAACAAGTGAAAAAGTAAAAAAAAAAAAGTGATATTTTTAAGATTTAGGAAGTAAGGGCAAATAGAAAGCAAAATCAGGGTGGGTGGGAATTGTAAAGAACGTTTCATGAATGAGCTAGGATTGATCTCAGCTTTGGGGCTGAAAGGTTTTAAACCCTCAGACAGGATGAGGTAGCACATTTCAACAGAAAGATTTATTACTACGATGGAGGGTATGTTAAATGGCACCAGACTACAAATGCCTTAACATTTCTAAATGCACTTTAGATGGAGAATTATCAAGGACATTAAATTTCGGGTTCTTTGTAAATGACTTCTTTTATAGAAGAAAAGAAAAGGAAGAAAGATTGAAGGAGTTATGAGAATATGTAGGCTTAATAACTTCTGATACTAATTTCTGAAATAAGATATCTAAAAATGATTGTAATCATTTTTAGAGAAGCCATTAATAGGTCAGGAAAAGATCAGAGAGAAGAATGACATTTTCTAATAATAGGAAAATTTAATTTGTTCTTGGCTGCAAATATTTTTTTTCAATAAAAACTTGGAGATATGAAGATAAGAACCTTTGTAGCTGCTTAGATGATACTATATTATTATATGAAATGATTTTGTACTACTATGAAACATATTCTAGCATTTTAAAAGATAAAAAATACTGTTAAATCTTCCCAAGACATGCCAATTTTTTTAATTAAAAAGGTATAGCTAAATAATAAAAAATAGATATCTTTCTAGTTATTTATTTGTTCTAATTTGTTATACATGATGGCAGAATGCAATCCATTTCATTTTACACATATAGAGCACAATTTTTCAAGTCACTGATTGTATACAAAGTATTTTCACACCATTCGTATCTTCATACATGTACTTAAGGTAATGATGTCTAACTCACTCCACCATCATTCCTACCCCTTTGCCCCCCCTTCCCCTCCCACCCCTTAGCCCTATCTAAAGTTCCTCCATTCCTCCCATGCTGCCCCTCCATCGTCACTATGAGTCAGCACCCACATATCAAAGAAAACACTGGGCCTTTGGTTTTTTGGGATTGGCTTACTTCACTTAGCATTATATTCTCCAACTCCATCCATTTACCGGCACATGCTGTGATTTCATTCTCTATTGCTGAATAATGTTCCGTTGTGTATATATACCAAAGTTTCCTTATCCATTCATCTACTGAAGGGCATCTGGGTTGGTTCCACAATTTAGCTATTGTGAATTGTGCCGCTATAAACATTGATATGGCTGTGTCCCTCTAGTATGCTGTTTTTAAGTCCTTTGGATATAAACCAAGGAGTGGCATAGCCGAGTCAAACGGTGGATACATTCCTAGATTTCAAAGGACTCTCCATACTGCTTTCCAGATTGGCTGCACCAATTTACAGTCCCACCAGCAGTGTATGAGTGTGCCTTTTCCCCCACATCCTCACCAGCACTTATTGTTGTTTGTATTCTTCATAGCTGCCATTCTGACTGGAGTGAGATGAAATCTTAGAGAATTTTTTATTTGCATTTCTCTAATTGCTACAGATGTTCAACTCTTTTTCATGTGTTTGTTGATTGATTATATATCATCTTCTGAGAAGTGTCTATTCAGTTCATTGGCCCGTTTACTGATAGGGTCATTTTTTTTTCTTTTGGTGTTTAGATTTTTGATTTCTTATATATCCCAGAGATAAGTGCTCTATTTGATGTGCATGTGGAAAAATTTGCTCCCAAAATGAAAGCTCTGTATTCATCTCACTGATTGTTTCTTTTGCTGATAAGAAGCTTTTGTTGAGTTTGAATCCATCCCATTAATTGATTCTTGGTTTTAATTCTTGCATTACAGGAGTTTTATTAAGAAAGTTGGGGCCTAATCCAACATGATGGAGATTTGAGCCTACTTTTTCTTTCATTGGGTACAAGGTCTCTGGTTTAATTCCTAGGTCCTTGATCCACTTTGAGTTGAGTTTTGTGCATGCTGAGAGATAGAAGTTTGATTTCATTTTGTTACATGTGGATTTCTAGTTTTCTTAGCATCATTTGTTGAAGAGGCTATTTTTCTCTAATGTACATTTTTGGCACCTTTGTCTAATATAAGATAATTATAGTTATGTGGGTTTGTCTCTGTACCATTGGTCTATAGGTCTGTTTTGGTGCTAATACCATACTGTTTTTGTCATCTATTTTTTAAAAAAAATTTCTGAGATGTTGATGCATCTTTATTCATTTATTTATATGTTGTGCTGAGAACTGAACCCAGTGCCTCTCACATGCTAGGCAAGCTCTGTACCACTGAGCCACAACCCCATCCCCTAAAAAGATATCTGCTTTTTATAGATCTATATAAGGAAAAATATATATAGCTATATGTACAAATATTGCTACCTTTAATATCTAAATCCGAATGTTATTCTTATAGAAAACCTTATAAACACAAGTAATGTTGTATTTGGTAGAAGTTTAGACTTTCAATGAAGATTCTTTCCTATTTCCTTTACTTCTCTCCACCATGGGCATATATTGTATCATATGGATTTCTTTGAAATTCATTATCAAGTTATGTTATCTCAGTGAAGGATTCCCATGTTTTTGTTGAGTCCATTTCCAACATACCCATTTACCATCAGTATATTTTATTGAACTGCTAAAGACCCAGCCCTGAACTACAATACAAAAAAATTTGGTGCTTCCTCCTCACTCAACTGTAATAATACCAGAAGCAGCTGGGATTATATATACATCCACCCTCCCCCCTTCGTTCTTTTTAATATAGCTCTGCATTTCTTTCACATTCCTCTCCACTATTATTACTAAGCTCTTAATTCTTCCTTTCACATTCTCATTTTAAAGTTTTTTAAACTAAGGCCCAAAGAAATTTTCAAAACTTATATTAAATATAAAGTCAGTCTGTTTTAAAACCAAGTGAGAAATCACCCATATGATTCCCATTTTTTGTTCTGCTTTCTAATTCACCAAATTCACAGGAGTTTAAAAAAAATAGAAAAGTAGAAAACCAGTTAAATGCTACACTTCCCCCTTCCTACTGTTTATTCATTTCAATTATTATTATTTCAAAGAGCTCATACACAATGTAACTGAATTATCTTAACCATTCAAAACCTGGAACTAATAAAAGTTCTAATTCCTACAGCCCAGCCATCATTCAAGGAAAGGTTACGACAGGCCATAAACCTTGCTAATTATAGAACAATATTTGGCCACATTCAAGACCCTGGGGTGCTGTTTATACCCTACTCCTCAGATCAGGTTCAAGGGTTTGAAGTTCAAGGGAAGGACAAGCGAGGCGCCACAATCAGACTCTACTGCTACAGATCATGCCACAAGACAAAACACAAGGCAAGAGAAGAACACCTTTGCCCATCTCATTTTTATGACTTAGTGTATATGTGATTCTCTAAAAGAAATTTTTCTACTAGGAAAAAAAAAATCATTCCATTAATTTCCTCCCATTGTGACCTCTGTTTCTCAAAAGTTCAAGAGGTAACTGATTCGTCCGAGAAAGAAAAATGCCACTAACTTGTATATCCCAACAAGGCATCATCTGGCTTAATTACAAAGTGTTACAAAGCATAATAATAATAAAGGGCTCTTTCCAAACACCTGACAATACTCAACTTATAAAACAGGAGGCTTTGTTTTGAGGGATTGTTTAAAATTGTGCATATTTTTGCACTTATTTGTATGCATTCGATTACTAGATCTTACAAACCATCTATCAGAAACTTGTGAGAGAAAAGTCTATATGGCATTATGTAAAAACGTGGATGTGTAACCGATGTGATTCTGAAATCTGTATATGGGGTAAAAATGGGAGTTCATAACCCACTTGAATCAAATGTATGAAATATGATATGTCAAGAGCTTTGTAATGTTTTGAACAACCAATTTAAAAAAAGAAAAGAAAAGAAAAGTCTAAGGGAAAGGCGTTGTCAGAAACGTCACCATCTCCACACCATGGGCTATTTATTTGGGCTGAGACTTGACCCAAGCCCACAGTGGAAGAGTAGAGAAGAGCTAGCTGCCAAATGACGATGGGAGCTGCTCCAGTTGCTGCAGAGGCCAACAACAGATGTCCATGAAATCACCCTCTGAGCTCCTCCAGCTCCCACTGTGTGATGTCTCAGGACATTTCTCATGAAGCACTCTTCTGAGGAAAGCCAGACAAAATAACAGGATAATGTATTTGGAACTCACAGAAAACAAGTACCCCTACTTCAGAACTGGGTCACAAAATAATGACTTGTTCAGCACTGGGCTTGGGACTGGAAAACCATATATTGCTTGGATAAAAGTTATTTAATCCTGCTTTCCAATTTCCAAATGAGGAAACCTATCATTATATACCTTTGTGAATCTCCACATATTCCTACCACAAATGACTCCAATTTCCAAAGAAAAGAACCTCCCTTATCCATTAAAATCCTGACCATGTTGCCAAAACCAAAACAAAAATCATGACTATATTAACTGATTTCCAACTTAAAACCTGAGATCCCTGGTGTTCCCCTTTTTAAAAACTAGGTTCTAAACTGATAATTATAAAAAATATTCTATAAAATTATAAAATATAACTATGTATTTTCTAGATTATAGGGAGGAAAAGATTTTTCATCTAATGTTGAATTCATTAATCTTCAGTCTTAAATCCTTTTAATTAAGCATAAGTCATTCACTAAGTTATTTATATATGTTAAATTTATTTAGAACTTGTCTTCAAAAAAAATCTTAATTTATGAATAATGATAAAATATATTGGACTCTATTTTCAAAGCCTTCATACTTATTCCAAAAGGGGATGAAGTAATATAAGATACACTTAATTCAGGAAATTAAAATAAATTTAACTTGTTAAATTTAAAAATAATATCTAAATTAAAGTAATATGAAGAAAAGAAAAATAAAGGTATGACTGAGATGATGTCAGGAGTAGGTCTGACATCCCAAATATACTCCATGCATTTCTACATACTGCCAAAGATGAGACAGAGAATTGGCTTTAACTTTGTCCTAAGGAAAGGTAAAGAGAAAAATAAAATATAAGCACTGCAAGAACCTCAGTGTTCCTAACACAAATACAAAGGGCTAGCTAGCAAAGGAGCAACAATGATACGTGATACTGAGAGCAGAGAAATATTCCCTCCTATCCTGAATCAAACTGAGCTCAGCTCAGTTTGGAAGGACAGGAAGTTTGGAAGCTCTGGTTGGAAGGACAGGAAGGCAGCAGGTAGGAAAGGGACAGGGCAGGTGAGATTAGGTGAGATCTCAGCTCCTTGACCCCTTTTTAAGAGAAATAGCTCTTCTTACTTTTACATAACTGGCTTCTTAGTAAGATGTTATTTGAAAAAGAAAAAGGATTCTATGCTTTTCTTCTATTCATTCATTCACTTATTCATTTTTTTTTTTTTAAGTACTCAGACTCAACTCGGTGCTTCCCACATACTAAGCAAGTTACCTACCATAATCTACATCCTCAGCCCTCTATGGACGTGTTTTCAGTAACTGGACAACTGTTGATATAGCTGGGTCCAAAAGGTAAGTCACAAGAGAACATATTAGAATTTCTTTGTATAAAGAAGTATGTTAAATATATATTACATACATACATTATGTAAATTTTTAAAATGATAAGATTAAACATATCAAAGACAAATTAAGCTCTAATGCTTATTGTTATGAATTCTCACCTATCCATTCTTCACATCATATGGTAATGGCAATGTGAGGCTTTCAAGAAGAGGGGGGAACTCTATCCCAAGGGAACAGTTCAGATCAGGTTTTCACTTTCAGTATACTGTGAAAGATTGTAGTGCACCTGGGCCTAGCTAAGTGGATTTATAAACAAGATTATCTCCATTTAACTGAAATCATTTACAAAATGGGTAAACGGCTTAAAAAGATCCCTGCAAAGAAAACATGGATTAAGGATAGCAGCAATAATGTAAGCAGATGCAAACAAACAGGAAATGGTAAAACTGACACTTTATAGCTTTACTTGAATCAGCCATAAGTTGTTGGTGAAAACTGAAAATCTGATCAAATGTAGATTGCAAAAATAGGTAATAAATAGGTACTGGAAAAATAGGTAATAAATTTACACACAACACTGAAATAATCAAGAAATCTATTTGAAATAGCCATTGTAATTCATAAATAATTAAGTACTAACTGTATCTTTGCATAGATACCAGCTATTAAAAATCAAATATCAAAATAAACTACTTAAGTTAAAATTCATTAAGCTACAAACTTTAAAAAGGTTGCAATTTATTATACATAAATTACAGTAACAAATAGGTACTGGAAAAATAGGTAATAAATTTACACACAACACTGAAATAATCAAGAAATCCATTTGAAATAGCCATTGTAATTCATAAATAATTAAGTACTAACTGTATCTTTGCATAGATACCAGCTATTAAAAATCAAATATCAAAATAAACTACTTAAGTTAAAATTCATTAAGCTACAAACTTTAAAAAGGTTGCAATTTATTATACATAAATTACAGTAACAAATAAACTTAAGATAATAAATTACACATGGAAAACAATCTTTGAATTGCTGAATTCTCAAAGAATCAAGTTAAGCTTAAAAATAATGAGGCATATTTAATCACACTGCACTCTTAAAAATAGATGATATAATTAAGACTTCATATCACTAGTAAAAAATTAAATAATAGAAAGTTTATTGTAACTTTATCTTGTCCTATTAAAATATCTGTTTTTGTAGTACTTTGTATTTATACTATATATTCTAATTAAGAATTATAGTATAGATACAAATATAGTATGTAGAATTTGTATCTATAGTATATAGATACAAATTGTAAATAAAAACACATTGGGAGTGCAGATTCAAATTTTTCGTCATTGGAATTTCACTAATAAAAGAAATTATATGAATTGTATAAAGCAGAAATATTTGGATAGATACTTGGGGAGCGAGCATTCCTACAGCAGTGACAAGCAACATATCTCTGCTTCTCTTCTCTGCCTTTTTACAATTCCTTTATCTTTATCCCTACCATCGTAAATGTATTTTTATAAACTACACGGTCTAGGTAATTATGCATTTTAATAAATCCTTAAAGCCTCTGTTATAAGTAATAGCAAATATTGCCTCCTCTACTCCGAGAAGGTTCCAACTGCACTATGAAGCAATGGCATAATACAATATGCCTAAATTATTTTCTTAATACAAATCACCTTAGCATAATTCACATTAAATTTAATTTGTGACCTTTCATCTAAACCATGCTGCTTGATGAGACTCTCTGGTATATCTTTTCAGCCCTTTCAAATGCCTACTCTCCTGAATAGGGTTTCCATAGACTAAATTTGTCACCTGCTCCCCGTTTTATTAACCCAATCATGAACATGTTAAATATGGAGTCCCTTGAGCAAAAGTCTAGGGTAACAATTCTCAGAGCCTCATTCAAGCAAGAACCCTGATTATGGGTTTGTTTGTTATCTTCTGGGAGAGCAAGAAAATAATGAAATGAGTCAGAGAGCCAGATAGAAGACAGGGAGGGAGGGAGGGAAAAATCCTTGAGTGGGTTTTATGGATGATCATGCTGCAAAGAGCAAAGCCTCTTTCCTCTTCCTACGTCTCCAAGGATCATATTGTCCTGGAAATTTGTCTTCTAGGAACTAGGAAGGGAAGGCAGGGAGCTACAGTTCAGGAGGGAAAAGCTATTGCCAAGTCATAGGTCAGAGCTCTGGAGGAAAAACTAATTTGAATGAATGATTAAATTCCACTCTAAACACATCTGGGGCTTCCTAGTCTGGGTTAGCCTAAATTTTAGAAGATTTTAGGAGGGCAACCTTGCTTCATTCATTCAGGATATCCAGAGGAAAACGAAACAACAAAAATGCTTTTAAAATATAGCTAATAATTTTGCATTCATAGAATATACACCGCAGAATTTCAGAATATTAAAAAATGTAATGAATATAAAATCAAGGCAGAATTTAGAAATCTACTCTTTCACTTGTCAAATAAAACCATGATAATAATAATTATCTCTATATTTCCCTTCATTTTCATTTAACAGCAGAAGTGATATACAATTATTTTACCAACCCATGATACGATCAAAGAGAATTCTGGATACTCAGTCCCTACTATCTCCTCCGTGAAGTCTCTCCAGTAAAGCTAACAGGAATAGGTGACTGATACAATAATATTTTCATTAATATAAAAATCAATGTAAGATTTTTGATAAATACATCAAAACAAAAAATAATAAAATCCAGGGAATGTGGAAATTGATAAGCAGTTAGCACATACTTTCCAATAGTGATGTCTAAAACTTTGATAAACCTGCCTTTTTCAATAGCACATACTAACCACTCTCACTATACAAATATAATCACTTCACTACTCTCAAAGTCTATGCCAACTCAGAACAAGAAGAAAGATGATACGTTTAAAGACACTAAAAATATTTTAATACATAAGAGAAAAACACAGAAAACTTTAGGATAATGAAAATTATTAAGATTATATGTAAGTTGGTAGCTAGAGCTCCACAATCATTCAAAAAGGGCACAAACTTGTCACAAGTGCCTATGAAGTACCTTACAGTTAGCAGGGAAAAAGCACCCTCCAGAAAGGGCTGCCAGTTCCTACAGAAACTGGATTGATTTCACTCTCAGCACCTTGAGAGAAAAAGAATGGATATGCTTTCATTCTTGCTTGTTAAGCCTTTTTAAGATCAAAAGCAAAATCTAATGAGAATGGCTGAGTTAATCCATTTTGGGAAATGCAAATCAAAATTACAATGAGACATCATCTCACATCCATTAGGATGTCTATTATAAAAAAAAAAAAACTAAAAATAAATGTTGGTAAGGATATGGAGAAATTGGAAGCACAGTGCAGTGTTGATGGGAATGTAACATGCTATAAACCACTGTGGAAAAGAGTACGGTTGCTCCTCAAAAAACTGAAAATAAAATTATCATATGATCCAGCAACTCCACTTCTGGGTGTGAAACCCAAAGAATTGAAAGCAGGGTCTCAAAAAAAAAAAAAAAAAGGTATTTGTACATGCATGTTCATAGCTGCATTATTCATAATAACTAAAAAATGGAAGTGATCCAGATGTCCATCAACAGATGAATGAACAGGTAAAATGTAGTATATACATACAATCAAATATTTTTCAGATTTCAAAAGGAAGAAGCTTCTGCCAGGCACGGTGGTGCATGCCTGCAATCTCAGGAACATAGAAGGCTGAAGCAGGAAGATTTCAAGTTTGAGGCTAGCCTTTGTAAGACCATCAGCTACTTATAATACCCTGCCTCAAAATAAGAAATAAAAAGGACTAGGGATGTCACTCAGTGGAAAAGTGCCCCTGGGTTCATTATCCATTATTCCCTGCCCCCCCAAAAGGAAGAAAGTTCTTAGGTATGCTACAACATAGATGAAACTTGAGAACATTCTCCTAAGTGAATTAAGTCAGTCATGAAAAGACACATACTGTATGATTCCACTTATGGAAGGTACTTCAAATAGCCAAAATCATGGAGGCAGAAAGTCTCCAAGGGTGCTTGCCAGGGACTGAGGGTAAGGGGAAATGGAGTTGTTGTTGTTTAATGGGTGTAGCATTTCAATGTTACAAGATGAATGGGGTCACGGTATGGTGGTAATGTCTACATTTAATGCCACTGAGCTGGACCCTTAAAAATACTTCGTATGCTCAATTTTATATTATATGCCTTTTCCTACAACACAAACATTAGAAAAAAGAGATGCATCTGAGGTACAACTCTTAATCCCTAATGTTCTATTTGACCACCTTTTCATTTTTTACATTCCTTTATTTCAAATAAATGAAAACTTTCCCTGTACAAAATGGAGAAGACGAGATTTAAAAAACTGCTCCCTACCTCCCCCATCTGTGGGTACCTTTCCCACAAAGTGATGATTATCACACATGGGTAAATCAGCATTTCCAGTAATTACTGCTTGGGATGGATCTGAGGCTATAGCCCAACATACAGAAGAGACTACCGTGCAGACTTTGGAAGACAGCTGCATCCTGCCCTGGCTGGACCGCTCACTGCTCCCGAACTGCAGTGGTGAGCCATAGGGCCAGGCAATCCTCATGAATTAAACCACACAGACACAAATAATCTGGAAGTGAAGATGGCCACACTCTAAAAAACCATCTCAGAGTACCAGGCTTTGGTTCTCAAGGTAGTTCAAGACAGAGGCCAGGAACAAGAAGCCAATCAGGCCTTCCTTCAAGGGGGACAAGCCTCAGGCCTGCAACACCCCAGCCTTTCAGTCACCTGCTTTGTACCATTCCATCTGTTGTGATTTAGATGTGAGATGTTTCCCCCAAACTCTTATGTTGATGCAGGAATGTTTGTAGGTCAAGTGACTGGATTGTGAGAGCCGTAACCTCATAAGTTCATCCTAGTCTGAAGGGACTTAGTGAGTGGTAACCTTACTGGAGAGGGGAGGCTCATGACTGGAGGAGGTGGGTCACTGGGGGTGTGCCCTGGACAGGTGGATTTTCACTGTGCTGCATCCTCTCCATTTCCTGCCCCCTGCCATGAGCTAAGCATCTTTCCTCCAGTAGGCCCTTCCCCTACAACATTTTGCCTCACCTTGGTCCCAGAGCAATAGATGGAGAGACCTCTAAAACTGTGAGCCCCAAATAAACTTTTCCAACTCTAAATGTTCTTGTCTTAATTTTGGTCACATTACCACAAAAACTAATATGTCATCCAGCCATTGAATACAGAACAGCACACACAGCAAATAACTCATCAGCTTCCTCTGGCCACTTAACAAAAAAAAAAAAAAAAAAAAAAAAAAAAAAAAAGCATTATACAAGAAGTTACCAAATTTTTGCCTTAAAAAGAATTATAACAGTAACTGATTCATAGCAGCCTTTCCGGAATTCTATTTTGTGAAACAATATTCTGGGAAGATGTTAATAATGTTCTACACAAAAAAAGGTGTACATGATTTTTTTTTTTTTTTTTAACTGTCAACAGGTTCCTCTGCTGGAGAAGTTCCCAGTGTCTTTGTTATGGAAATCTCACTGGGAATCTCCCAAAGGAGAATAAAGTAATGGTGGTAGTGGTGATGGAAATGTTTACTGAGTGCTGAAATACCAGGTCAGTATTATCTCATTTTTCAGACATTTTATGAATCCTCAAAACAGATTTATACAGTAGGTACAACTGCACAATGTACAGATGAGGAAACTACAGGAAAGGGTGCTAAAACAGTAGGTAATAGCACAGCAGGAAGGTGAGCCCAGATCTGACTCCAAAGTATGCTTTTTCATTCATTCATTCAATCATCCATTCATTCAGTGGGGTGGTAAATATTTACTTTGTAGAGGACATTTCTACCTAATATGTATAGTGGCCTAGTAATAAAACTGATGTTTATGTCCACCATCTTTCCTCCAAACAAGTTGATAATTTAAAAACTTTCAGACCTACATGATTTGAAAGAAAAGTGCAATGACTATCCATTCCTCTTGTCTATGAAAATCACTTTGTGTAAAGCAAAACAGGTTTCAAAAGAGGAAGAGAATATAAGGCAAGTCATGGAAGTAGGGGAAAACAACCTAAACATTCAAAAGACAATTGAAGATGACCATTTTATCTCAAGTACAAATAATGCTAATTTCTTAAATCTTATATCCCAAAGTAAAGACAGCGTGTTAACATATTTAGCTAGTACTTTATATAACATCTCTTGATGAATATATTGTAAATGACCATCAAGACATGGCAATGTATCTTTAGCTCTGCTGTATCTCCAGCACCAGAACACCAATACAATCAGTGAGAGCTGAGAGTGAACTTTTGCAAATGCATCCATGAATAGGAGATAGTCTGTGATTTTTTACTGTGTCCTTCTCCATAGCACTACAGGTTTCATTATCTTTATGTCATATGAATAGTTAGCAATGACTATGAACCAGACACAGTCCCCTTCCCAGGCCCACCCAAGGGTCAGAGAAGTTGTCAGCAGAAAACTAATTAAGATAGAGTCCATCTAAGAGAGGCAAAGCACACGGAATCCCCCAATTTGAGATAAACAACACTGGGGAAGACATCCCCAATACCTTCTACTGTATCCAACCACAAACATAAAAAATTACCACTGTGATATCAAAGCCATGTTTTAAGAGGAGGCTCAAGACAAAAGCCCAGGGGATCAAGAAGGCTGAGCTGCACTTGCTATACACTAGCCTTTCTTTTACAGCCTTCTATCAATCTTGTGTCTTATATAAATGCAGTAATAAAAATGAAAAACATTTACTAATGAGATTCCTAAGATTTCTCCATGCTTCAAATTCTACTATATGCTTTTCATGTCTTATTTGTACTCTCTCAAGGATATACTAGACAACAAGTACAGATACTGCTCACGTTTTCTAATTTTGCCTGGGCAGGCTTAAGAGAGATAAAATGTGAGCATGATTTGGATAGGGTGATGGTAGAGGACATCCGTCATAGGACATTTGAGGATCCCCAAAATCTTTTTCTTTCTTTTCTTAGGAGGCAGAGGCCATCCCATACTGTGAATCCTTCCTCCCCAGGTCTCCCTGGCAGCTAGTGTGCAGTCTGATGAGCCCAGGTTCCATCCTTCAGATGTGAGTTTCGATTTGAAAATGAACAATGTGACAAAACCTGCCAAGCCCTAGGCATCTGTTTTGCTGATCCAGGTGACAGCAGAAATGTGGGGCCTGGGAGGTAGACATGGCAGCAGCTTCGTGGCTCACAGCAGAGCCAATGTGGCTGTGTAATGGAGGTGGCAGCAGCTCTCTTGTCAGGCTAGTCCTGTGGGGGTGGTTCTAGGAAATGTTCACAGAAATTTAGCCTACAGCATGTTTCTGCATCTTTTCAAAGAGTCTATAAACCAGCTAATATCCCATAATAAATCCCACTTTAAGCTAGGGTGAAATCTATTGTCTGCATCAAATAACCCTGGCAGATAAGAACTCTCTAGAAAAGAAAGGTTTTGAAATTGCTAAAGATTCCAGCTGGTCAAGCAAAAAAATTTTCTAAAGCCAGTTCCTCACTGCTCACCACCCCTCCATCTGTACAGGAGTCTGCAGGGACCCTAAAACAATCTCTGTTTTGTTTATGGTAATTTCAGTCCAACAATGCAGTACATATTTTCCTCCTGGTTCCAATAGCAAGTGGGAAACGTGGGCTTTGTCATGTTAGACTAGGTCCTGACAAATGAGAGCTTTTGCTAACTACAAAAGCGGGGCTATGATGGGCTGAACTCTGCCTCCTCAAAATTCATGTTTAAATCTTAACCCCCAGAACCTCAGAATATAACTCCATTTGGAGGTAAAGCCTTTATATAAGTGATCAAGTTGAAATGAGGCCATTATAGGAAATTCTAATCCATCCCGACGAGTGGTCTTATGAGAAGAGCAAATTTGGATACATAAGAGACACAAAGGGCACGCCAGCAGGAGAATCATGTGAAGGCAGAGACCAAAGCAAGTCATCTGTAAGACAATTGCAAAGGCCTTTGGAACTTGCTGACACCTGAAACTTGGACTCTTGATCTCCAGAACTGTGAGAAGATGAGTTTCTGTTGTGTAAGCCCCAAGTCTGTGGTATTTTGTTATGGCAGCCTGAGAACACTGAATGGGCAGCATTGTAGCTACTCACTGGACAGGGATGGACAAAGTGGGCTCAAAACCATTCTGCCAGTTACTGCATGGGTGCTGGGGTCACTAGATCAACTTTGAACTTATCTGTGACGTCTTTCCTGTCTAGCCACATTTCCTGCAATGTACACCATGCCTTTTCTCATACCAGGTGTCTGTGTATGCCATTCCTCAGCCTGAAATGTCTTTCCCACATTATTCATAAGGTCAATTTTTTCTCAGCATACAAGTCCTAAATCTTCCTCCATTCTTCTCCCTCTTCCTGGCTAATGTTATTCTCTCTCAGTGCTTCTCCTTCAAATTGCTTACCACCATTTTAATTATTATTTTTCCTTCATTGATATTTTACTTTATTACCCAGTAAAACATTAACTCCATGAGAGAGAATATAATGTCTACTTTGGTCATTAATAAATAACTAAAATCTAGAATAGTACCTGGCTCCCAATAAGTTCTCAAAAAAATAACTGATGAATAAAAAATTCTAGCCCACTCAGTGTTACTTGGCTGACTGTAGAAATGCCCTAAGAAGTTTATTATTTCCAGACTTCAGCCCTGAGATTATGATTTCGTTGGCCCTGTATGATAGCAGTTTAACAAGTTCCCCCAGATGGTCTCATATATTGCTGGCATTATAGCCACTAGACAAGATGACTTCCAAGGTCCATTTCCACACAAGTTCATCTCTATGATACTTTTGTGTCATGACAGTTTTTTCCCCTCAAGTTCAGACAAGCAATTCTAAGATAAAACACTATTGGTGGAATTAAGGGACAGCCACTGATATCAATCACCATGTGATAGGTCAGGTATCCAAGCTCTGAATAAGCATCAAGGGAGAGCTGAGATAAAACATCAAGATGATAAAACATCAAGACTCCAGAATTGAGCTCCTGCCCAAAGACATATCAAACATACACACTGACACACACAACTGAGACTTAAAGCAAATGCCCCAAAATATTAACTCTGGTTGTGAGGGTTGATTTTAGGTATCAACTTTATCAACTTGTCTCATTTAAGAGGTCTTCAGCTACCCAGTAAAGCATTATTTTGGGGTATGTCTATTAGAATGTTTTTAAAAAAGACTATTTAAACCAGTGGTCTGTGTAGGGATATCCAACCTCCAGAACTGTGGGTGGGCACCATCCCACTAGCTGTGAGCCCAGATGGAACAAAAACACAGAGGGAAGGTAATTTTGTACATCATGCTCACACATGCACATTTTCTGTCTCTCTTCTGAAGCCGGGACACCCGTCTTCTTCTCCTATCCTTTGGATATCAGACCTTCAGGATCTCTGGCCTTTGGATTCCTTGTACCAGTGGCCTTTCAGGTCTAGTCTTGGGGTCTAGTCTTGGACTGGAAGTTATGCTATTGGCTTCCCTGGTTCTGAGGCCTTAAAACCTGGACTAAGTCACACAAATCAACTTCCCTAGTTCCCTCAGCCTTCACAATCACATAAGCAACTCCCCTAATAAATACCCTCTCCAATCTCTCTCTTGGTCTCTCAATGGAAACGAACACACACACACACACACACACACACACACACACACACACACACAGTTGGTTCTGCCTCTCTGGAGAACCCTGACTAATTATACTGGTTATCTCCAAGCAGTGAGTTCATAGAAATTTCATATCACTTTTTATCTTTTATAAAACTGCTACACAATGAACATTATTACATTTATAATCAAAAAGAACAATCATGTTTACTTAGGGAAAAAATAAAATTTCTATTCCTACATATGAACTGGATACTAACACGATACCAAAGAAATAAATCCCCATCCCCCAACATCTGACTGAGGAGGGACTGGTTGGAAAGACCATCTGAGTGGTGCTTCTGGCCAGAGCAACTAAAGGCATCCTAGGATAGGCAAGAGATAGTAGCTAGGGAGGTGTTCTCACAGGA
Organism: Ictidomys tridecemlineatus; assembly: GCF_052094955.1. Taxonomy (NCBI): domain Eukaryota; kingdom Metazoa; phylum Chordata; class Mammalia; order Rodentia; family Sciuridae; genus Ictidomys; species Ictidomys tridecemlineatus. The sequence continues at coordinate 161,177,062 of NC_135478.1, read as the reverse complement.
GTACGAAGTCAGCCAAGTCTTGAAGGGTTATAAAATATACTGAGAGGAAATAAAGTCTTTCACATTCTCACTAGTGATAACCAGAGGGCTAAAAGGGAAAAAAATAAAAATAGTGTAAATGACACGGTGAAGTACTGGGATTGCTGCCTGTTTTGAAACAGTATTACTTGTAGGAAACAGGCAGCAATGAGTTTCCTGCCAGCTCTTCTAGAACTGATAGCTTTGACTCACTTCCAGTACCTATGGGGAACAGGAAAACTCCCCAGAGCAGAATGACTGAACAAAACATGCCTTCAAAGGCTACCACTTAAATCCCTAGGGAACTCTTACATGCTTACCATGTTAACTGCCCTGGAAAATGGCAGCAGACACCTATCAGCATGAACTCTGGCTGTTTGTTGCCACTAGCAACAAACATTAGCATTTTCGGTGAAAGATACTGAACAACTTAGACTGCAGTGCAACTACATCCAATCTTGGCCCATTAATCATTTCACTTAGAGTATTCGTCTCGGAGCAGGTATGTAATTATACACAAAGCCAAGAAAATTATGCATGCCCCACTCAATAAGGGAAAGGAAAAATGAACTGAAGAAAATAAATTATGCTCCAAATGTCTTGATTCCAACATAACTTGTTATTCATGTTAATTTTCTTGCTACTGAGGAGTTGTGCAAAGAGGACTGGTCTGTGGTAGCCACAACTAGTGGCATCACTAGTTAAACAGTTAAGAATTTGACTTTGGTCCAAGCATATCCTTCTGGGTCAGTTTCTTCAACTGTAAAATGTGAATAGTACCTTTAATCCTGGTTGGTTCCATGAAAAGATGAAACATTAGAGCACCTTGTAAAGACCTTGACAGTTATATTCTTCTAGATTGCTTTGAGTCAAATAGGAAGGTAGTATGACATGGTGGGTAACTAGAAACACACTAGCTTTGGGTGTGAATTCCAGCTTCATTCCTCCCAGGTATGTGAATGTGGTCAAGTTGTTTAATCTCTCTAAACACCAAACTTTCCGCACTAGTGATATAAATAATATCACTTCTTAAGTCTTTCATCAAAAGTTAACAAGAGAATCCACATAGTATGCTTAGCAGTTCCTGACATGCTCCAAATGCATGTAAATTATTATTGGAATTATGATCTGCCTTAAGCAATGAGCAGCCTATAAGGCCACCTAAAGAGCAATACCCCTTCTCTGATCTCCTCTGTGACTAAAGGGAGATTCACCTTTCTAGAGACAGGAATGGGGTCTCATTCATCTCTGCAGCCCCCAGAACTTCTCATGTGTTCTGCACATAGTGGACACTCACAAAGTGATTGAAGTCGTGTTTCTAAGAACTTTCTTGTGAATTCAGAGAGCCTGCAGATGGAAGCAGTATTTCAGCCTCCTTTGATTGTCACAAAGTGATTCACCAGAGAATCAGTACTTTAATGAGTTAACATGAAAGTATCCAACTGAAACATTTAAAAACAACAAAAAAGAGAAATATTAATGAATGATCTCATTAGGATGATTTTCCAACTTCTATCTCTTAATTCTTCACTCCTCCACAAAATGTGCCTGCCTCAGAGCAGAGAGTGTGCCTGACATTTAAATGCACTCTTGACTACCTTCAATAACACAACTGGCTATTCTGAGCACCCACGTGATTATCTGTTGCCTGACATTAGCATTGCCACACAATGAAAGAAGCAAGCAAACTTCTGTCATCGGGTGGATGATGGCTCAATACTTTCATCCTGAGAATGAGTTATCTTTGGCCTTCATAGGCTAAATACCTTTATAACATTCACACATTTCTCACCTTATCATTTAACCATTGATTCACTAAAGATACAATTCTTGCCTTCTGGAGACTCTCAGCCTAATGAGAGAAGCAGCATGTTATCTTCATTAAAAGGTAGTTCTCTACAGCAAGAACAACTTAACTGAATCTCAGCTGTACCTCTCACTGGAAGATGGAGAGCAAGTTGCTTTATCTGTAAAAATGGGGAAAGGAGCACCCACCTGCCTCATTGGGTTGTTGTGAGGACTGAAAGGGATGATACATCATACAAGACAAACCATCTTACTGTCACTGTTGTTCTGTTAGGTGGTGGATGTGCAGAGAGAGATGACACGGTGAAGTACTGAAGAGGAGATACCTACCCATAAACTGTTGCTTGAAGAACACAACATCAAAGGGTGGAAACAAAGATGGCAAGGCATATATTTAGTCAAGGGCAAAGAGCCTGCAGTCACAAAGCAAAGTGAGGGTTGGGGACACAAGTTGGGGAAAGGAAGGCAGACATTTTTTAAATATATTTTTTAGATGTTGATGGATCTTTATTTTATTCATTTATTTATACGTGGTACTGAGAATCGAACCCAGGGTCTCACACATGCTAGGCAAGTGCTCTACCACTGACCCACACCCCCAGCCCTGAAGGTAGATATTTTTGACATGAATATATTTTTATGTAGCTGTAAACTGGTCTACTAAAGAATCTGAAGCAGCTGAAGATGAGAATCACAAGTAAACAAGTTATTTTAGTGACCTTGTGGAAGATGGGTCAGAAATTGCAAGAAAGACAGTAAAATTAGATGGGAAGCAAACTCTAGTACAAAGTCAAACTAAGGTAATGGCAGGAGAGACAAAGACACCTAATTAAATAGTTATTTCAGAAGTAGACTTAAGTAGCTGGAAACCTTTCAGAAATCAGGGCAAGAGGAGGAAGGAGGGATAGGATGTTTTTACCCTGTCAGGGAGAAGCAAGCACATCAACGATGATGTCATTAGCTAATGGTACTTATAGGAAGTGATGTACTTCTGGAGGTAAAGATAAGGAGTTAAGTTTTAATCACGTTGAATTTTGGAACCAATACAATAAAAACTTGACAGGATTCAAGAATAGTTGAATATATAGATTCCTAAGGCAAAGATTTGAGGTCATGGGATACTGTAGTAGCAATATTATAAAAATGAGCGACTAAATAGTAAAATTTTAAATAAAAACAAATCAAGGTCATGGGACATGTTCATAGTAGGAAGTAAACAAGAAGAAATATCTAAACATTAGAGGAAGGGGGGGAAGTCTTAGGCACATTAGCCCAACCCTGATTAGACCCTCTGATTCCCTGGAGCTTCAGGAATTTGTTCAGGTGACAAGAATTGTTGGTAACAAGTAGATGGCTGTTGTTGTAGGGGCAATAGGTGAGAAGTAATTGCCACCTTATACGAAGTTCAAAAAGTGTGGGCCACTGTGGGAAGCCATTCTGACACGTGATTGGCGGCTCCCATTAAGGGTCTGAGGCGTTCTGGCTGTGTTGGAACTTTTCTGGCCCTTTCCTGATGAGAGAACCGGTCCGTGTGGGGGTGTGCCTGACCACTGACCCCGGGAGCCCAATCACTGACCCTGACCTTGGAGTGCGGTCCCCCCTCAACCTTCATTGGATGGAATTCTCCCCTGAATTTCTTGTTCCCCAATAAAAAGCTATTCCCAGGTGTGTTCACTCTCTCTCTCTCTCCTGCTAGCCCTGAGTAATCTTTGCTCCCCTGCTGGGCGGTTAGAGGAGGGAACCAGAGAGGGGAGCCATCTTGGACCTGGCAATAGAAATAAGGTAACTGAGTCTGTGTGTTTTATTTCTAAGGTAACTGAGTCTGTGTGTTTTATTTCAATCTCTTCTAGCTAACTTTTATGCCAAGAACCTCATTAATGAAACCATTGCGCTGGCCGCATGGTGGAGGCCACAGTCTAGCTATTGTGAATTGTGCTGCTATGAATATTGATGTGGCAGTATCCCTGTAATACACTCTTTTAAGGTCTTCAGGGAATAGTCCGAGAAGGGCAATAGCTGGGTCAAATGGTGGTTCCATTCCCAGCTTTCCCAGGAATCTCCATACTGCTTTCCAAATTGGCCGCAACAATTTGCAGTCCCACCAGCAATGTACAAGAGTATCCTTTTCCTCACATCCTCGCCAGCACTTGTTGTTGTTTGACTTCACAATGGCTGCCAATCTTACTGGAGTGAGATGGTATCTTAGGGTGGTTTTGATTTGCATTTCTCTGACTGCTAGAGATGGTGAGCATTTTTTCATGTACTTGTTGATTGACTGTATATCCTCCTCTGAGAAGTGTCTGTTCAGGTCCTTGGCCCATTTGTTGATTGGGTTATTTGTTATCTTATTGTCTAATTTTTTGAGTTCTTTGTATACTCTGGATATTAGGGCTCAATTACATATAAGAGGTTGTAAGGGGAATGGGAAAATAAACAAGGAGAGAAATGAATTACAGTAGATGGGGTAGAGGAGAAGATGGGAGGGGAGGGGAGGGGGGATAGTAGAGAATAGGAAAGGTAGCAGAATACAACAGTTACTAATAGGGCATTATGTAAAAATGTGGATGTGTAACCGATGTGATTCTACAATCTGTATTTGGGGTAAAAATGGGAGTTCATAACCCACTTGAATCTAATGTATGAAATATGATATGTCAAGAGCTTTGTAATGTTTTGAACAACCGATTAAAAAAAAAAGTGTGGGCCATTCAGTAGCAACCTCCCCCTACCTTGAAGCAAATCCAAACCCACAGCAAGGAAAAGGGGCAGGTGGAAGATGGCTCACTGTATTGAATTGCTTGTGACCAGATTAGCATTGTTTTGAATTGCATGACAGAAGGAAAAAACAATTTGTTCTACAAAACCATCTTGTTTTTAAAATGATAGCATTGATTATAATATAATTTTACCTTTACCACAGCCCACAACAGAGTTCTCCTCTAAAGACATCTGGCACTTTTGTTGATATCTGCTGCTGCCAATGAATGTGACAACAATTATACAGCTTTTTTCTCCTGCACTTAACAACTAAGTGAGTCTATTGTATCTTCCTGTTGATTAGCAGTTTTAAGCACACTGAAGTCAGGAACTTCTTCCCCTTGTATCTGTCACAGCATCTGCACTAAATATATCAAAGACTCAATGGTGACTGAAGGAGAGGGAAATAGAGAAGAGGAGGATTCCCTCCGAATCATTAAGATTGATAGTTCAAAATTTAACTGACCCTGATTTAACTTGTACACCTGAAATATCCCACCACTTGAATACATAAATGTAAAAAAATCAAGAGTTAAAAAATTCCTTATTTTTCCAACTGAAATTATTCTGTTGCAATAGGAATGCCATATACATTGTAAAAGTACTATGTACTCAGAGCAGTCTTCAGTCTTCTCAAAGGAATGTTAAGCATAATCCTCTTGACTATTTTCTAACCTTTGAATTTATTTTTATCCACAATTACCTGCCAAATTCTTATCTTCCTGCTGACATGTCATTGCCTTTAGAGGAAAAAAATCAGAAGTCCAGTAGCTTCAGAAAAAAGTACCAGGAGTTAATATGTAATACTGACAGATATAAAGCTATTAGGAAGTTACCATCTGACCCTTGTCAGAGGAGGGATGGAGCCTTACCTCATATTCCTCATTAAAAAGATTAGAAAACCCAGATTACGCCTCTCTTAACATGTTTACGATTTTAGAGGAGTTTTGGGTTTTTTTGGGTTTTTTTGACCCTCACAGGTTATAGTAAAATAACATCCCTCTTGACCTTGCTGGACTCATTTTACTGTTAACTAACATGGAAATTAATTCCTAAAGCATAACCTGCTTCAACACCATAGCTACTGGGAATTCAAAACATCTTGTTTTCTTTCTCAGAGGCTCAACAAAAGAGCTTCCGCTTCCTTTTCCAAAGCTCCAATAAAGCATGATATTTCTATGTACTCATAAACTGCAAAGAGCTCATAGATTTATCACCTCTTTAGCAATTCTCATGCGTAATAAAACCTATCCATAACCAGAGTATCAGCTCATAAAATAAAATGACAATAACAAGTTAGCCAACAATATTTCTATTTCATGGAATCTTCACTAAATAACCATAAAAAAAGTTATACTAGGCCTTGGGAATCTGAGATTCCTTATCTATAACCTTATGGTCAGGTGTGCTGTATGATTTAGAATTTTTTCCAGGTTTGGAAAATTAATTTGGTTAAATATAATGGAACATTAGCCTTCCCAGGCAGATGTGGGTTAGTATGCAGGCAGGGTTAATATTTTTGCAATGACATGTGTGAGTATTATGTCACCACTTAAATTAGGTTTTAATGTCAAATGAGTTACAGAAAGACAAAGATTTAAGGTATTTGGGGATTTGGGGATGACAAATAAATAAAATATCACCCATATCAAGGAACTCATAGCCAAACAGGAAGAAAGTATTTCTTTATCCCTGTGTGTCAGTTGTTACATCATTATCTATAAGCTCCAAATTTACCATGATCTGTGATGCTGGGCTGACCCTCTGAAAACCTCATTTCAGCTCCACCAACTGCTGTCCTGGACATGCCACAGGGACTGTTAGTGGGAGATGGCACCGCAGAGGAGGGAGAAGGGACTTCTTTCTGTCAGTGGGTTGCAGGGTTATCCAAGCAGTGCCCCTTGATCTGTACAGTAACAGTTCCCTAGAGCACTTGAATCTGTTGGTCAGTATTCCCAGCCTCACACTGCCCCAGCTGCCACACTTAGGTCTCAGCGCTGGGTGAGATGGCCACCCCTCCTTAAGGACTTGGATCTCAAGCCACAGGGACCTTCTGAATTCAGCTATACCTGCAGAGCAACATCGCCTCCTCAGAGATGTGTTTCAGTCCATAGGGCCTTTCTCGAACTTTCAACGTTTTTATAATTCAACCTTTTCCCTGCAGTTGCAAAACACTTGATACTTTAGGGTTCTCTTCTTGCCCTGCCTGTTTCCTAGGTATCACCTTTCAACCTAGTCAACCATTCTTAGTATTAACATATCTCTGTTCAAATAACCAGTATAGTTTCTGACCCCGATCATTATGTGTAATAGGCTAAAATAAATATAAGAACACAGATTATAGAATGAAATATTATAACAATGGGACCAGGGAAAGATATGAAGAGCTAATAGTTGAACCAGAACCGTACAAAATAAGAACATACCCAGTAAAAATGGAAGGGAGGGACATTCTAGTAGAATATAGCAACAAGAAAATGCAGAGCCTGCCCAAGAAAGGGATTTTTGCAGAGAAGAGGAGATGAGACTGGAGAAGGGATGCTTTTGCAGAGCTAAGAAATGTTTTCTGCAGATAGCTATCAGAGACCCATATGCAGTGCCCTGTTCTGAACATGACAGCACTGAGAGAGGTGGAAGAAACAGCATAGAGAGGAATGCAGGTAAAGGGGAGACATGGACACCGGGTACAAAGCTTAACGACTAAGACAAAGTCTTATGAAGATTAATATAACTTAGAAAGAAATTCAGATACAACTCACTAAATATAGTATAATTAAAAACAACCTAGTTCCCAAATTTGAGGTCATATTTGTTTGCAATAAACAATGGAATTTTAATCCATCCCAGAAAGTGATATGACAGTTTTAATTTCTGAACCAAAAGTTTTAATTTAAAAGTACTTGCACCTAAATGCAGTCGTCCTCCCCACCCCCCGTCAAATGCCATGATGAAACCCATTTATAATCGTAAAAATACAAGTAGGGCTACATTTGGTTCTGACTTTTAAAAAGGAGAAAGTTCCCTGGAGAAATGAATAGTGCAACAAGGCAGAAACTCTTCCAGCTCAAGAGAAGTGCCAAAATAACGTAGTCATTACTGATTTCTCATCTCCATTTGCTGTGGACTCTTATGGCACCAGAAATTTTAATACCATTATCATCTACTCATGTCCTTGCAATATGTGTTATTTATCTTCTCTCTTAAGTTGGAGCATAAAGAATTATTTTGACAAAGGGAAGTACTACATTTAATAATTTTCCCATATTCTCTTAGAATTCGTTACACTGAATAAAAACTCCTGAAATATCTGTTGATTACTATGCTAAAAATAAAGTATTTTCAGCTATCCACTTAAGGAACTCTCTAATAAATACTACCCTACAACTACAGTATTCTGTTAGAACTGTTCCTAATAATTTCAGGGTGAACAGTACGACTGTACTTTGATATCCTCTGGAAATAACTAAGTTGTTTACAGTAGATACACAATAAATATCTGCTAATTTGAGTTGACTGAGGAAGAGATTTGAGGGTCTTTAAAAGTCATATTATTCATTAATATGGGGACTGGACAATTAGAGTTAATAAGACAAACTGGATTTGGCAAAGATGGTTAAATTTTTTGAAATCCATTTTTTTGTATTAAGTGGGTTACTTAAAAAACAGCTGAGGAAGACTTAGGACACTTTGGCACACTTTACAGATTATTTAATGATCAAAGACATCTGGGTTTTTGATTATTTATGGAATTCCACCCCAAGGCTCACTTGATATTTTCAAATACATTTTGTAATATTTGGACGTTCTCCAGGTGGCTGGTTTAATTCACATTTCCCCAAACACTCCTCTTATTGGCAAGTTTGATTACTATTCCTTCATAGTTACAAATGAGTACTAGAATCTATGTAAAGCATGTTCAGGGTTTTATGAAACAAAATGGAATAGATACAAGAAAATCATTTTTCATTTAAAATAAGCTTAGAACCATTCAGTTTCTCACAAGTCTCATTTTCAGAATATAATATAGGTAAGAATCAAACACTGCAAAAGGCCTTATTTTTAAGCAAAGAATACATTTAATTAAGAAATGACTAAATATACTATTTCTTAAAGATTAACAAGTACAGGCATTATTTCCAAAAGCATAAAACAAAGACTATCATAAAGTTGGGAGATTCTTTTCTCCAAGAAATGTAGTAAACACAGATGGCAAGGTGTGCACAATCATCAGGGTAGACATGTTTGATTGAATTCAATGGGAAGTTCAAATGGGAAAGAGGGAGAGAAAAGCCAGGAAGCAGCAGCTGAAAGCCAATCACTATTCAATTCATAGGGTTAACATTCACCAACAGTCAGAAGTTCAAATCCCTGACGCAGTACAGTGTTCTGAAGAAAGTAATTCTGGAGATAAATCCTCTCCCTCACCCTATTATACGGTGATCACATATATCAGTAAATTAAGTTAACCAAAAGAAAGAAAAATGCTATGAAAGTCAGCCAAATATAATATTCTAGATAGTTACTGGGAAACAATCCATACAGGTGCTTTCTGAATATTAAAGAAAAACAGAGTAGAATTTACATGTACATGATATGGAAAGATAAGCCTCATAAAAGGAAACCAAATTGGAACATTGTTCATTTTATACTTTTTGTACAATAACATTATTTTGTATATTTATAGAAAAGAGCATTTTTAAAAATGCATTGTTTATATAACAGAGAGTTATGAATTGGTTCTAGTGTGTGCTTCAAGAGTGATGGAATGAGTACTAAGAAAAAGTCTTTCACTAATAAATCACTCATAAGTATTCCATAATGAGTTGCAGTACTCTGCATTATAAAGTCATGTTTTAAACCATGGTGTGTAACAAATTACTGTACCTTTAAAGATCACCTATAATTTATTTATATGGTGTGGGGGATTTAACATGCCAATTACTTATCTGCATTATCATGACAACATTGTAGGCTGAATGTTGATACTAAAGAGCAATGAATAATACTTATAATTTACTATGCAATGCTCTCAAATTTTTGTAAAATGTTATTCATTTGAATGCCTTTGGGAAATAAAAATTATAATGAGCAAATTCAAAGTATAAAAGGTAGCTAAGAAATGTCAAAGCAATCCCAGAAAGAGAACAATATGAACTGACTCCTTTGTGGTCATTTTTTATTAAAACTCCAAGCCTGAGTTAAATTGTATTGTATTTATTGAACACATATGATGCACTGACTCGAGATGAATTTATCATATTTTTCTTAACGTCCAAGGATTACAAGGTATATGAATATGTTTGAAGATGCTTAATTAGTTGATATCTAAGACTCAGCTTTCCTTAAAAACACACACAAAGAAATCCCCTTGGTCTCACTACATCCTGTCTTCTTCAAGTGTCCTGCCCCCAGCTACATCCAATACTTCCAGCAGAACTTTAAGATTTTCTTACATGAAATACAAGCAGTCTACAATTCTCCAGATTAATACTTTTTCCTATTAACTCCCTACTACTTTGGTTACTAAGAGCAAACTATTATTAAGTCACAGTATTTGGGGTGAAACTTTACTAATATTACAACTAAAATGGGGCACATGAAGAGATGATGATTGGGAGATAAGAAGTATAAAGAGGCAGGATCACTACTCATTATCATGGAAAGTGATCTGAAATTATTTCCGGTAGAAGGGAGCAAAATGTGGTTTAAAAACAAAAATGCTCCAAGCATCTCTCCAAAGGACAAGATGGCTAAACAGTGTCTACCTTCAGCCACTGGGAAGGAAGCAGAGGCATCAGAAACATCCAGGGAAAGGAATGGAGGTGAGCTCATGCATGCACATAACTACCTGCTGAGCCTGGGTCTCTGTTCTAAACACTCGTCATGACTATCATTACATTACAAAGCACCATATAATGCGTTAGCAAATAGGAAGAAAGGTAAAGCAAAACAATTTCTAAAAATTATACAAATAAAATAAATTCCTAAACATACATTATAAAACTGCATATGGAGAAATTGAAAGAGACTCAACTAACTTGCTTTGGTGTATAAACAAGAACCCAGAAGTTTTATCTGGTTAAAAGTTCAATCTCAAAAAAAAAAAAGCCCAAATAATCCATTTTTTAAAATGGGTGAATGACCACAATAGACATGTCTCAAAAGAGTATACATAAATGGCCAACAAGTATATGAAAAAAAAATGTTCAACATCATTAATCATCAGGGAAATGCAAAGCAAAACCACAATGAGTTATCATCTCATCCCACTTAGCATGGTTCTGATCAAAGAGACAAAACCCAGCAAGTGTTGGCAAAGATTCTGAGAAAATGAAATTCTCATACCCGGTTATGGGGGGAACGTAAATTAGTACAGCCAGTTTCCTCAAACTAGCAATAGAATTACCATACGATCCAGCAATCCTGCTACTACTGGGATAACCCAAAAGACATGAAATTAGTCTGCCAAAGAGACATCTACACTCATGTGTTTCTTGCAGCACTATTTATAACAATCAGGAGATGCAATCTACCTAGGTACCTATCAATAGATGAATGATAAAGAAAATGTGGTATATAGACACACTGGAATATTATTCAGCCATAAATAAGAATAAAATTCTGACATTTGTAGCAACATTGATGGAACTGGATGGTATTATATTAAGAGAAGTCACACACATAAAAACAAATACCATGTTTTCTGGCTTATATATGGAAGATCAAGTTGATCTCAAAACAGTAGAGAATTTTGAGTCTACTAGAGCTGGGGATGAGTATAAGGGAGGGGGGATGTAGTGATGATGGTTAATGGGTTTAAGGATAAAGCTAGAGAGGAAGAATAACTTCTAAGGTGCTACAGCACATTAGGATAACTATAGTTGGCAACCATTGATTGAATCAGAATACCTATTAGGATTTTTAATGTTCCCAATTCAAATATATAAATACTGAGGATACGCTAATTGCACTGGTCTGTAAAAATCATACTTGTGTAGAAATGACACACTGTGTCTCATAAATATGTAGAATTACTATGTGTCAATTTTTAAAAATATTAATAAAATAGAAATTCAATCAGAATCAACTGGGTTACCTGCAAGTAAATCCCCCTACTCCACAATAAAACCAAACCAAACACTCAAGTAATCCTTGGGCCACTGGTAAAAACATAACATCTAGTATAAAAGCCACTAAAAATCCTGCTGTACCCCACTTAAAAATTATACTGCAAGTAAATTACGCTTTTAAATTTTGATCAAAATGTATACCAGGGCACTGACAAACCAGTCAAAAAAAAGAGGGACCTAGAGACATTACCCTATAAGGAATACTCTTCAGAGTTGACAAAATTATGTGGCCATGGTTAAGCGCTAATCTACAGCTCTGTACTTTAGTCTCCCAACTTGAAAAACAAATTATGAAAGTACCTACCTCATATGGCTATTGTGAGGATTAAATAAATCAGAACAAAGAGTGATCCATAACCATTATTGATCTTAGCAAGGGCTGCCTATTATGTGTAACAGCATCTTCACTGTTTTCTATAGCCTCCAGAGGGCAGACATAGGAGCAATGGGCAGAAGTTAAACACTGTGGCTAAAAATTACCGGTAAATGCTACTTTTCCATCTCAGATTCCTTGTCTTCATTTTTGATCTAACATACCTGAAGTGATTTATGACAGATTAGCCTTTAAATTCCTATGCTTTCTTAATTATCTAAATTAGCTTCTATCAGAGGAATTAATGTTAGAGCACTTTTTTTTAAAGACTTTTTTTTTAAAAGAATCAATACTTTAATTTACCTAATAGGTTAATATGGATTACTAGACTTTCTTAAAAGTAAAGCTATAAGATAAATTACAGGATGCCTGGTTAAATATAAATTTTAAATAAGCAACCAATAAGTTTTTAGTAAAAATATGCCCTCAATATTGCCTAAAACATATTTATACTAAAACAGAAATAACTCTTTATCTGAAATTAAAATTTAGCTGAATGTCCTTTAATTTTACTTTCTAAATCTAGCAACCCTAGCAGAGTAATGTTAACAAAACTCAACATCATGAAAAGAAAAGGAAAAAAAAACCAACAACAACTTTTGAGCTTCTTTCTTCATTTAGAATGTTTTCTTGTATCAATAGAGAAATGTTAAAGATCTGCCAATTTTTGTTTAAACAACATTTCAGAAATTTTTCCTCCCTGACACATCATTTAGTCATGTCTCAGATTTCCTGTGCCAGCTCAAGTTGCTCAAGAAGGAGTGATGATCAGCTATGTATTTGTGACAAGGGGTAAGGACATCACTTCCCATTTGGCTAAAGGCAGACAGGCCTTATGGTAGACTTTCTTTTTCACCTCAGTGAGCAGTGGAAGACACAGTTCCTCTGTTCCAGAGGAGAGTTATACAACCAGTAGATCCAACGGTGTGAGAGTACCACTGTCGAGGACGACAGCCTTTGTCATTCTCCTTGGATTCTACAAATATATTCTGCCACCACCTGAGTGCTAGCCATTACATGGAGACAATAGGATATTTCAATCTTTCAACCATATTTTACATTTATGTCATTTAAAACTTGTGCTGTGTGATTTGTTGGGTGTGAGGAATGAGAAAGAAGAATGAAAAATGCTCCAGCTTTTCAACAATGTAAAAAAAAATTTTTTTAAAGGACACAAAGAACCTAATGTTAAGGTATATTTCTGGAAGATCTGCCAGTAGCCCAGAGAGGCCAGGGACAGGAGACTGACATCCGAGGAGACAGAAGGGTAAAGCCAGTGACGAAAACACCGAGACATAAAAGCGGGGTGGTGCAAAAAGGCCCACAAAAGAAGAACCGAAACAGGAAGGAGGAACCGTCAGAGAGGAATCCAAGTCTTCTGGACAATTCAAGGAAGTGGTGAGGTTTGGAGGAGCCACACAGAATGTGGGCAAGCTGCATTACAGGACTCTGTGTCCATATGACACTCGCTATTTCACTGTAAAACAAAACAATCCATGTGAAACTATTCTGAACACTACAAAATCTTTAGGATAGGTGGGTTGTCATGGACATGAATCAGGTTGGCTTGAATCCAGGGCGCAGGGTGAGGGGAGAGTCCTCTAGGGAAGTCTGAATTGGAAAATGCGGATGAACGTATTCTGTCCCACAGAAAAGACGGAGTAGAAAAAGCAAGAACACAGAAGAATCACCTTCTAGTGGGATTGTTCTAGAAGGACCCCTTTTTAAGGGAAGTCATGGTATTTTCAGGGTCTTTGCAATTTATTTTTATCCCTTTATTTTTTAATCAGCCATCCCAAATGTTTTATAGATAATAAAAATAAATAAGTATTTGTAACTCTAGTCCCTAATGCAGCATTCCATACTCAGCTGATGAGTTAATAAATGTTAATTAAATTAAGTAATTAATTTGTAGCTGTTCTCATTAGGGGAACAAAAATAAAGATGGTAAATCAATTTGGGGCTTAAGAGTAAAAAGGGAAAAATACTGAAGTATGATAAGCCACATGTCAAGACCAAAAAAAAAAAAAAAAAAAAGAGGATCACAGAGTAATGGGGCAGTGCAACAAGGCTCTGTCAAGGGACAGAACAGGGCTGTAGCCTGCTCTGCCTCTTTTTAGCTATGTGACAAACTGGGCAAGTGGTTAACCCTCTCCAGGTCTCAGAAACCTCGCAAGACAAATGGATATCTTGGGAACATTGACTGCAGAGCACCTGGGAATCTTGAGGTTATACACACAGAAGTCTTCGCATAGCGCCTGACGACAAATAAGCATTCAACCAATGGTAGGAGTAGTAGTAATAGGAATAAAGATAAAATGAAGCATGAAGCATGAGAACCATCTTTTAAAGAACCTCCATCAGGCTAATGGAACTGTGCTTAATGAGATCTCAATTACAAAATATTTTACCCCCAAACACCCATAAATTGTGGTAATGCAAGTAGAGAAAATAAAAGCCACTACCTCGCCTGTTATTTGTGGTTCTGAATGATTGAGAACAGGCTGGGTAGGGAGTGGGTAATTCCACAGGAAAGCCACGGGAAAGGAAGAATGGCTGGACATAGGGTGGTGGTTTCTGCGGTACAAATTGACATTTTTCCTTCTAATGGGGGATGATAGAATTGGAAACCCTGAGGCAGGCTGGGATTTCCCATCTAATCAAACAACATAATTGTTGCTTGCTCCAAAATTCATTTTTCTTTCTGTAAGAAAGTACAAAGAACATGTTATTAAATAAGACCCTTGATGAATAGAGATGGGGAGGCATTGATGGATAGTAGGGACCTCACTTTCTCTCCTCACATCACATTTTCTCCACTTAAGGCTTACAGTTTCCTACCTGGGGAAAAACAAGGGAAAGGAGAGAGCAATACTAACTACCACAGCATTTGCTCAGAGATTTTATATCAAAAGCAACTGAGACTGGTAGTGTTTTTCATGCACCTGAAAAATATGTTTTTTTATAAACATGGTAAAATCCAATCCATGTGTTTTAGTTAGAAACACATTTTGAATTGATAAAATATTATTTACCATGAAATGTGTTAAAATAAAACACTATTACTTTTAATTTGTTGTAGAGATGGGCAATTTAAGGTCCATTGGGTCTGTGTTGTGAACAAATTAAGCACACTTGAAATCAGCACTAATTATAATTAGTATTAATTATACTTCCCAAATAAATGTTCTCAAAAAATATTTTTCCACAGTGGTTCATAACACTAATCTTATTAATCAGTCCTTTCTCCCATCAATTTTACTAAGGTAAAATGAACTTACTGCAACTTAGGCAGAATTATTAGGAATTAGTAATTAATAGAAGTTTATACTAATATGATTTTAACCTTGTTTGAAATGGTTTCATTCTACATGTGAACAGCACCATAATTGCCTTGGGTGTGCACATCTGTTATCTCCATTTGTTTTTTATTTACAAGTACCAGAGATTGGGCAATTTCCTCCTGGCTTTTATGTAAGTTGATTATGGATGCAAGGTTAGAATCAGAAATTTATAATTAGTAACATATTGTATGACTTGGTTACTACTAACTAATGAATTAACCATCATCTCCTACTAGTTTAACTTTACATATTAAAGTTAAATCCTTACTCACAGAAATCAAATTTCTGGCAACATCACAGATTCTTTCTAGAGTAAACTTTATGGAGAAATGTAAAGGTAAAGGCTATCAAGCATCCTAACAGCTTTGGGGTGGGGGTGGGGGAGTTCCAGTCCCCAGGTCAGGTCCTTAAGTCCTATATAGAACATACATTTGTGTGTACATATATGCTTACTAGGGATTGAACCCTCTGAGCTACATCCTAGCCCTTTTGATTTTTTATTTTGAGACAGGGTCTCCCTAAGTTGCTGAGACTGGCCTCAAACTTGCCATACTCCTGCTTCAACCTCCAGAGTCACTGCAATTACAAGCTTGTGCCTTCATTCCCAGCTGTATGAACTTATTTATCTTTACCTAAACACAGTTATTCAAAGAACCTATTCACTGCAGCATAAAGTGAATTTATTTACTGCAGCATAAAGTGAGCAAGGTGGAACACAGAACTACTGATAGGGACATTAAAGGTATGAGTAATAACTATATGTAACACAGAATATTATTAGATAATCATATCAACGACCCTGGTTTCTATGGTAAATTAGATCACTCTTTCATAAGTAATTGCCTTTTCCCTCCCCACCTTTATAGAAGAAGTACATTCCCCTGTTCCACTTAATGTTAAGTTCAATAAATGACTTACTTTAACCAAAGGACAGAATCAGATGTGATTCAAGTTGAAACTTAAAACATGCACAGCCGGACTGGCCCTATAGTACTTGAGCCATCACATAAGAAAAGTTTACCTAGTTTGGTGCCTCATCCTATTGGGACCTTGAATAAACATTTCTGGAATAGACCAAAGCCTAATCCAGAGTGAAAACCTGAACCCAGACAGACCTGCAACACAAAGGATAGCCCAGCTAATCTGCATCATGGAGAATAATAATGAACCCAAATTATTTTAAGGCACTGAATTCTGGGATCATTTGATATACAGCACTAGAAAACTAGTACAACAATAAAGAAAGGTTGAAAAGATGTTCAAATGGCCTTTGTTTAAAACAGTTACATATCTGTTAGAAGCTATTAAAATATTTTAAAGTTTAGCATCCAACCAGTGTAAGTTTCAACAGAATGAAAAATTTATTTATATGGAAAGCAAAGCAAAGCCACTATTTAACAGTGTGATACATGACTCTTGTGTGTCCAGAAAAAGAGAACAGGCGCTTTCTTTAAATAAAGTCTGCTTAGCTATGCTGAACAGTTGTACCAAACTCTGAGCTAATAAACTTTCATTTGAGGTTTCACACTGCTGACTAGCAATAAGAAAGTCACATGGTGCTGTGGGCTGAGAAAATGTTTACTATACTTCCCAGAAATGAACCAATGCAGGAAATTCTAAGACCTGCATAAAGAAAATGAAAGAAAATTCCTTGTTTTCTTAGAAAACCCCTCTTCAAGTTTGCACAAAGTAACAGACGATGAGATTTAATGTCAAATCACAAGAACATTACTTGCTACCTTATTGTTATCATCTACTAAGTTTTTCCCATTTGGTAGGCTTTGTGCTGGGGATTTTACCATTATCACTTTAAGTTAAATCACAGAACCATCAAAGAGGTAAGTAGTACCATGTGTACTTCACACAATGGAAAAACTAGAATTCAAAGAGTGTAAATAACTTAGCCAAGCTAGGAAGTGGTGGAGTGGGATTTGGAACCAGGGCTGTCTAACATCAAACTAGTGCCTTTACCCATAGCATATACCATGATATTCATTTTAACATCAGAAAGTCATGAAGATCCTATTGCACTGCTAATCTCTCCTCCACAAAATGAGGAACAGATCTTAACAGGGTAAAGTCTGGAGTAAAACCTCATAGGTTCTTTTCTGCCCCCAAATGCTTCCTTGAATTCAACTGTCAGGACATTCAGAGAGGAATTTAAAAATTCCCTTTGGAATTTGGGAAACAAGATTAGAGACTTAAAACCCAAAGATGATAAAAAAAAAAAAAATTGATGGTGACAAACAGTAGTTGTACCAGCTTGGAGAATAACAGTGACAAAAATATTTTAAGCCACTAAATTATGGGATTATTTGTTATACAGCAACAGATAACAGTTACAACAAGAAGGAAAGGGTAAAGAGATGTTCAAGTACTGCCGTGTAAAAAAACACAGGGGTCAAAGTGGCCTGGATAGGGCAATTGAAGCAAAGAGAATAATGACTGCAGTGGATTCAAAGATGTTCCATAAATATAAATTCATGAGTTAATAATGATATGACAAATTTTAATTGCTTCTTACTGGAGATTGCTAGGGCACAGATTTATTACTCCCAAAAGTAATAAATAAGGAAAAAGAATCAAGCATTTACCTTGCCTTGCCTGCACAAACTATTTTAAGGTACTCAAGCTGTAGAAAGAGAGGTTCTCCTTTATAGAATCCCACCCAATAAATGTATGAAAAATGACAATAAGAAAATCAGTTTTCTAATTCCTATGAGAAATAGTGATCATCAATGAATCCTAAATCCATCATGGTAAAAGTTGATGGGGATCTTCATGACAGGATCAGGCTGACAGCACTGAACCTCCTGGTGTAGGTGTTTCAATAGTGTCATTGACAGAGCAACAGCCAGAGAACATGCCCTCATTGAAGGGAGGTCAAAGTACGCAAGGCTGCCTACTTCAAAAGCAGGAAAAAAAACAAGCTGGAATCTAATAAAGTCTCTAATCTAATATTCAATTTAAAGTGTAACACACACTGTGAGAAAATAATCAGCCAAATTCACAGGGTAGTCCATCCAATCTTACATAGGAGCCATTTCATCAACAAATCAATGGCAGGAAAAAAAAAAAAAACAGAAGCAGGGGTCAGAATAACAGTAATAGAAGATTTAAGAGGCTGAATAACTAATGTACTGTGTGTACTTTGACTAGATCCTGAATTGAGGGAGAGGGAACAGTTGCAAAACCAAATCCTAGAAACCACCAGAAACATTTTAACATGACTGGCAGTTACATGATATTAATTCCTAAAATGGTTCATTATGTTAGGTGTGATGATGGAATGTTACTTAGGTTGGAAAATAATTTTTTCCAGTTAGAAATACATACGGATCTGTTTTAAGGTAAAAGGATACAATAGTTAATAGTACTTAAAAGTACTCCACAAAAAGAAAAACAGGTTAAGACAGGACTGGGCGAGATAAACAAGGCTGGCAAAATATGAATAATTCTTGAAATTCATAAAATATAACTTTTATGTATAATTGTGTACAAATTTCCACAGTAAGGCAAAAACAGAAATCCAGAAAAACTAACCCACCATAGGTCATGCTTTTAGAGATCATTAGCAATGCCTCAGTTAGTGCCTTCCTGCCTGCCTCTCTCTTCTTTTTGTCTTTATTTTTTAGAATTATAATTTTCTATTGAACAACTAAGTTCAGGAGAAATTTCATTTTATATAACATGATAGTCAATGAAAGAGAACAATTTAAAAAATATCAGAACTGAGAACATCAAAATTCACAAATTCAATCAATATTTTCTTAGCCCCTACCTCCTCCTTGCCATCAAAACCCAGAGCTATGGGGATACATCAGTGTGTACGACACAGGTCCCTCTTGTTAAAACAGTGGTTGTTAAAATCTGGCAATGTCAGCTTCCCATCAGGGTCAGAAATAAGGATGTGGTAACAGAGGCAATTTTCCAAATTGACTCTGGCATGCAAAATGTCAATAAAACCCAACTCTGAAATCACATCTAATTGATCTTGACAGGGTTTTTGCTGAGCCAAGGCCATCCTGCCCAAGCACACTAAATGTTAACTCTGCAGCACATACAGGCGAATTAAAGAGTAGCCAAAGATTAGAAGGGGTTGGTCACAATTTCCTCAGTCATCAGGGAGAGGAAAGCAAAAGTACCCAGGAGAGCTGGAACATATATTCCATCAAAAACAACGAACCTCTCACTGCTCCAAAGGGGAAAAAAGAAACAATCTAAAGGATTTTAATTTATAAAACTGCATGCTGAAACCTGGGCAAAGCAGAGGAAATGTCAAAAACAAAACAAAAACAAAAACAAAAACAAAAAAAAAACCCAGCACTTTGGGCTGTCCCTTCTGTGGTGCAGACAGGGCAGCTCCCTACACCATGGCCGTGGTCAACTATTTCATCTTGTAAAGTTCCAAGATGTCAGTTTAGATGATGTTCACACAGTTGCCTAGGAAGTAGGTTATAGAGTAAAGTTTTACTGCATGGTCATTTTTCAAGTTTAAACATCCAGAAATGTTACCAATCATGGCAGATCAGAGCTAGGACAAACTCCAAGATGATACACAGATTTACAAAGGCTTTTTAAACATGATTTTTCAGTTGCTGAAATAGTCCTTCATTATTCTTTGAAAGATTAAACGTTTATGAATCAGAAATGTATATCCTAAATATTTAATGGGTTTTTCTCACCTCTCTTTTTTGAAAAACATATGCTTATTTGAACATATATACACAATAACTAGAAATACCAGGATTTTAGTTAGAAATTTCTGGGGCTGGGGATGTGGCTCAGGCGGTAACACGCTCACCTGGCATGTGCAGGGCGCTGGGTTTGATCCTCAGCACCACATAAACATAAAAAATAAAGATGTTGTGTCCACCGAAAACTGAAAAATAAATATTAAAAAATTCTCTCTCTTCTCTCTCTATCTTTAAAAAAGAAAAAAGAAATTTCTATCCATGCATTTTATTAGTCCATTTCAGAAAAATCTGAGGCTAGGAACTTTATTAAGAAAAGGAGCTCACTTAGTTCATAGTTCTGGAGGCTTAAGGGCATAGAATCTGCATCAGTTCAGCTCTGGTGAGGACATCATGGCAGCACACAATGGTGAGAATGCACGTAAGAGGGAGAGATCACAGACTATGACAGGAAATCAGAGAGAGAAGGTCCCACTAGAACTATATTAATCTCTTCCAATGACTCACCCCCAGTGACCTAACAACCTCTCTGTAGGTCCCACTTCTTAAAGATCCCACCACCTCTTAACATAGTCACGCTTAAAACAACGTCCCAAAACAAGAACCACTGGAAGAAACACTCAAGCCATAAACAAACCAGGGCATATAAGACGGTCTTCCTATTCAATAATGACAGTATTATAATTAAAGCAGTCAGAATATCATCTTAATTTTTCTCTTCATACTTTGTGAAAGAACATGTGATTTAAATATGTGCTCAATCACTTAGTTTTAAGTCCTCTAGCAAGCTCCCACTGATTCAGTTTCCTCACAGAACTGTGTGAACTAAGGCAGGGTGGCTTGATGGTTAACACCAAATATTCTAGAGGGGGACTACCTTAGATTATATTCTAGCTCTGCCACTTAGTTGCTTTGTGACATAGGAAGTTTTCTTAACTTCTGTGTGCCTCAGTTCCCTTCATTATAAAACGGGCATAGCAGTATTATCCACCACATAGTGACTAAAAGGATTCAGTAAGTAATACCTTTAAAGAGCTTACAATGATACCTAGCAAGTAGTAAGTATATATGCTTCCTATTATATGTTGTCAAAAATAGATACACTGGATTTCAAAGACTTGATTTTTAAAAAGACTACAAAATATCCTATTAATTATTTTTATGTTGAATACCTGTTAAAGAACAATATTTGGATACACTAGTTAAGTAAAATATTAGAATGAACATATTTATTTAACTATAAAAAAGTTAAAAGTTATGTGAGAATCACCAGTTAATTTCTATAAAGATCCATTACATTTTCTCCGTTCCAGGGCTATAAATTAGGTTTCTTAAATGAAGGAACATTTTTGCTATATTTAATCAATACCATAACCTTTACTCATTTATTATGCCCATGACTTGCCAATGCTGACCTCCTATTCCACATCATTCATAAATAAATAAATAAATCGCCAGCAAGCACCCATAAGTTTTATTTTTATAAATATTTTAGTAACAGTTTTTCACTGAATGACCTTTCAAGTGTCTGAAGCTTAAAACTAATGACTTTAACTTACAACTCTTCCCAAAGGAGGTAAGAATCAAAGACAAAGTATGGTTCTGTGTTAAATGCATTGCACTAACACAAATCTTTGAAAACTGACATTAGGTTTTGCTGCCAGAGATTTCCAGATCAGGATTTATACAATCAAATGAAAAACTAAAATGTTTTTTTTCTTAAGATCCTTCTCCTACACATTCTGAGTGAGTCTTTCAAGGATGGGTCCCTGGACCCTATATTTTAACTTCCGGTCTCAGGTTGAAGATAGTATGAATCAATCATTCAAGTAAATGCATAATTATCATGGATGGTAACTGCTATAAAAGAAACTTGGTATTATTGGAGTATCCAACAAGACAAAAATCTAAAATATAGGATATAGAAATCTGATCTTTGCCAGCTTGGTTGATCCTAATTGTATTTCAAGAGCAAGAATCTTATGTTTTTAGGCCTGGGGACACAACTCAGTGATACAACACTTACTTAACATTTGAAAAACTCTAGGTTTGACTCCCCAGCATTATCAAAAAACAAACAACAAAAAAAGTCATATACTTTAAACAATTAAAGGAGGTGGTGCACATCTGTAGTCCCAGCCAGTCAGGAGGGTGAAGCAGGAGGATCCCAAATCCAAGGTCAGTCTTGCAAGTTAGTTCTCTATCTCAAAATAAAAAGTAAAAAGGGCTGGGCAACTAGCTCAAGGTAAAGTACCCCAGGGTTCAATGCCCAGTACAGAGAGGAAAAAAAAAATCTATAGAATATGCAATTTTGAATTATTTCAATCTTATAACTTTTATTTCAAACTTATAACTTTTTATTCTTTTATTTCTAAGTTAAAGCACTATGAAAGTTAAATTAAAAAATTAATTCATCTTTAACACCCCCAAAGTATCTGTTTAGACAAATCATTCTGGTCTATTTCAGAAATAATCCAGGCATCTGAATATGTAACCACATTTTATATATCTAAAAAAATAAGATTCTCTGACCTCTTTAAATCTGAAAACAGTTGCATTAAAGGCAAACTGGTTAAATTTAAGGAAGCTTAAATATATAAGTTCATCTGAAAGGGTGGACAGACTAGTTTTCATGCAAAAACTCGAGTGACAATTTTGAGGTCATAA
Organism: Ictidomys tridecemlineatus; assembly: GCF_052094955.1. Classification (NCBI taxonomy): domain Eukaryota; kingdom Metazoa; phylum Chordata; class Mammalia; order Rodentia; family Sciuridae; genus Ictidomys; species Ictidomys tridecemlineatus. The sequence continues at coordinate 161,154,273 of NC_135478.1, read as the reverse complement.
ACTATATTCTGAGCACACTATAAATATAGTGCCTGGAGCAAAGAATCACAATAAATGTGCTTTCAAGGAATAGACAAATTGTGACAACTGAGACAGGTTTTCAGAATTAGAGCCCTTTTAAGCCCTCACTTCATAGATAAAGCAATTGAATCCAGGGTAATAATGCTATTTGACCCAAAGTGCTAGCAGTAGTAAGGTAGGTGCCAGAATTTCAGTCATCGGATTCCTAGCCAGGCCTGGATTATCCACTTCGTCAGGACCACACTCATCAAAGGTCTGTTCACTAATGACCAATGGCACTACAATTGACAGAACTTGAGAGACATCACTCAACTAAAGAAAGATAACTATTTTTTTAGTTATAAAATGAAGAAAGGACCCACCAGGGATTTTGTACTCGGGTCTAAATTTTCTATTTGCATTGCTTCACAGACTTAATATTGCTTGAACCCAAATTTCCAGCCAACAAATTCATAGACATTAAGATACAAAAATCCACAAGAGTCCCAGCCTCTCCTCTTAAAAACAAAAAGAGGTAATGTGGGATTTACAGGGTATACATACCTGATATTTGAGCATCAAGACCAAGAAGAATTAGCTTGGCTTGGGCAGGGGCAGGTAAGGCAGAAAGAAGAAAAGATATCTGAGCACATTTAGACCTTCTTGGACTTCTAGGAGATTGGCAGACCAGCCCTAAGTGCATGCAGAGGACCTGTCTGATTCTAGAAACAGGTATACTACACAAATCTATATGTTCCTGAATTGGAAACAGGCTTCTAGAATCTTCAAGGCTCCCTCATAGAACAGATGCTCTTGCTGCCTGTGCATTGCCAAGAGAGACTGAATCACATTGATGAATGGTTACAACTTCCCACACGCTCAGCACTGTATCTCCATGCTGAAACAGCAAGCAAGGTTCAATCTGAAAATAATTTAAGACACCCAGCCATTCCACAATCCTGAAAAGCAGAGGAGCTCGGGTCTTTTTTCACCTGGAGCATGTTCTACCCACCAAAGTCCCCAGCTAACATGTACTCCCGAAATTCGAAGTGACTGGCAGACACAGAATCTTTCCTGTACCTTCTAAAGGTATCAAGAGCTGAAAAGCATACAACTCATAAAGCCTATTCCATTAAATTCGATATGTATTCCTGAGTTCAGAGGCCAATCTGGTCAGTCTCTTCTTTTACTGTCTTTTGACCATGTTAGCAACCCACACTGCTTTTTATACTAAATGCTATGCTCCGTATCCAAGATATCCAAATGTGTACACATAAGTTCTCTGACAGTGAACCACCAGGCTTTGTGTTCTAGTGGGACCCCAGTGTTAACAGAGCCACTTCCAGCCCTGTTTTCAATATCTGCACCTCTACTGAGACTAGTTGTCTTAACTTCAATACGAGATACAAGGGATTGTCATGAACTATGTCTTGGCCTGATACCCAAGGTAAATATTCGCATCCTGTCTACTGTTCATCCATCATGAAGTCCATTTACTACATTGGTTTGGTCATCTGCAAAAACATAAATGAACACTTAGGGAGTTCCTCCCAAGTACTAACAGTTATCATACTGGGTGTTACATTCAATTTTTTAATCTCCTCAACAATTTTGTGAGACAATGGTACCAATATTTTCTAGCACATGAAGATGTTAGTCAATCAGCACACTTTCCAAGTATTAGGAAACCTTAGCTAACAGAAGTTATGAGCTTTCTCTACCAAGGTGGGAAGTACCCAGGTTCCTGCTTCTCCTGGGGCCTGCATGAGGGCTTTGGGCCTGCAGCATCAAGTCTCTTCAAAGCAATGTCTAAAGGAACTCAAGTGAAAAACAGTTTCTCCGAAGGCTACTGCAGTGTGAAACAGCTAAAGATGACCCTGCCTCAAAGAGATCGTGATTTGCATTAAACTTCTCTTCTTTTTCTTTTTTAACATGCCCAACAGGCAGCAGCAGATCAGAAAGCCATAATCACTATTCCAGTTTTGAAATTGCACTGTCCTCCTTTCCTAGGAAGATGGAATGAAAAGCACTGGCAGCAGGCTCTGGGCACCAGTAAATTACACCCACACACACCTCAGGATGTCAGCGAGGTTTCATTTTGCTCGCAGTGGGCACTTGGGAGAAGTGGGAACAGAATACTGAAATCTCTACTCGTCTAGAGACTAGTGTTGTGCAGAATCAAACTGCAGTTTATCAACAGAGAATTTGCCTTTCTTAGTCTCTCACAGATGGGCATCATCATGGAAGATTTGGGGGCATGCAGAGATAATTATATCAGAAGGCAGAAAAGAAAAGGAAGCCAACCATGGTTGAGCTGTGTTGCTGCATTCTTAAATAGGTGGACAGTCACACTGTCACTTGAAAGGATACAGTGGGCACAATATTACCCAGGAGTTGTGCCATGGTCACTTGAAAAACATTACATGGCTCCCATCTCTCCTGCCCTCACCTGTCACCCCCTCTACCTCCCATTTCCCACAAATCACTATAGTTGATGCTCTCTGGGCAATTAACTTTTTTGAAAGTGTCATTTAAGATGGTCTACAAATCATTAATGTAACTCTTTGTGAAGATAATCTACTCCAGATAGTGGAAATTAAATTTAAAGCTATATTATACTTAAAGGGGGAATAAACAATTATATTGATACTACCACAGTGGATCGACTTCATGTGGACCAACAATCCTAAGAAACAGAATTTATACAGGAATGTTTTAAAACACCCCTAGAATAGAGCTGACAGTCAGCAAAGATACCGTTCCTTTTAAATGAGAAATGCTGTATAAGCAAAACTACCTAGGAAACTCTTATTACTGCAATATATCACTTTGAGAGAAGTACAAAAAAAAAGAAAAGAGCAAGTTTTATCCCAATTCTTAAAGAACATAATGTCCTATCCCATCTAATATAAATTTAGATTTTCAAAGCTTGCCTTTAAAAAATCCTGTTAAAATTTTGGGATAAAAATTGATCCACAAGGAATAAATTCTTATAAGAACATTACTGACTCTCTGATATATAAGGAAAAACAATAGAAAAAAATCTGAAGTAGTTATTTTTGAAACTTAAGAACAGCAAATTTAGTTCTCATCTTGGAAAATATATTGAACCTCGATATTATTATCTAAAACAATTTGACTTATCTATGAGAAGTAGAAAAAAGTACTGAAATAACAGCAACTGGTGAGCAAATACTTATAATAAAATATATGTTGACAGGTTCTTTCAAAAGCACATTCTTTGTGTTATCTTTTTCTCAAAAATAAATTTATCTTTCATTTAATCCCCCTAAAATAAAATACTTTACTTCAATAACATTGCTCTGTCACAGGTTAAATTGATAGTCATCACAAGGAAAAAAAAAACCTGCAATGATAATCAGATCAAGGCTCAGGGATGAGCTGGAGTGATTTTCGTTTATGACATGGTGACAAGGTATACAGCACAGCTGAAAGGGGACTAGAAGAAATAAAGCTGGATTTCAGCAAATTCATTCCTTCCCAAATAATGGTTTGATCAAATGAAGATAGTCTTAGGTCAAACACCTTCCAAAGATTTTGAGTTTACACCTGGGGAATCTCTAGTCATTATCAGTACTACAAGTTGGGAAAGGACAGACATTTTTCAAATTATAATAGCTTAGTTGTAGCTAACTTGAAAGACAGAAACATGACAACTATCTACTAAAATAGTACGTATAGCTAGGGATAAAAAATGATGGAATCAGCCCAAAGAACATTTGGAAACTGAAAGATGACCAAAGCTTAACTGTATATTTTAATTATATCATAGTGAATATTTTTTTGTAAAGTGAAAAAATAATTTCCAATCTTAAAAAAAAAAACATTCTTCTACTTTATTTCCCATTGATTAGTCCTTCAATGGTATAAGGCTAATATTAGACTTCTTTATTCTATATGGACAGGTGATGTCAACAAAAGACACCACAACTGAATTGAAAGGGTAATGATGAAGCACTGAGGAATAAATATTTGCAGGTACTTAAAGGAAAATAAGAGGCTTACAAGAGAAGATGCAGAGAAAGGTAAAGGATTTCAATTGTTAAAAGAAATATTTAGTTTATACGTTTTTAAAAGGAAAAAGGGTTCACAGGATACAAAACGAAGTCAAAACTCAAAATTTTAATCTATTAAGAGGAACGTATGTAACCAAGTGACCTGTAATATTTTTTAAGTAATTTGGCTTTATGAATCCTGTGGACAGGGAGTTCAACAAAAATTTCATAGGAGTCTTCATTCCTTGAATTGTTGTAGTAATAACTCCATCAACAAATGGCTTCATGTTTCTAATCCATGCATGCCAACTTCACATGCTTTTATTAAGTTCATTAAAGCACAGTGAGACTAAATAAAAGCAGCACGTTTTTTAAAACAAACCATGAAATGCAAGTGCTTCCCAAATTACTTTTAGAACGCTGAATAAGTCAGTTTCACGAATGTAGATGTATCCAGTAATTTTTTAAAAAAAGAAAATAACAACAAAAAAGAGTATAATAAGGTCTCTCTAAAGTAAGTTCTTAATTATAAGATTTTGTGTGTGTGTGTGAGAGAGAGAGGTGAGGGGCAGACAGACTTTTAGGCCATTCTTCAACTTATTGTGCATCATGCACTAATTGTGTTGTTGTTCTCTTAACAGAATATGTGTAGGGGTTAAGATCAAGTTTCATACATCTTTTTGTCACAATACAAAGTACTGTCTTATACACAGGTGGTGCTCAATAAATGTCTATTCAGCCAAAAAGAATTCTGATGCCTGTGACTTCCACCCACTAGTCAGGGCAGTGTTAAATATCTATGAGGGACTCCAAAATGAGTGAGATTTGGTGCTGGCCAGACCCAAAGACAAAAGTGTGGCTGATCAGTAAAGGCCCCAGTGAGACTATAAAGTAAGTCACAAGCCTAGACATCAAAGAGAGAGGAACCTAGAACATTGTGGCCACAGATCATGGCACTGTGGAACACAGGAACAAAAAGTCATTGGGTGGCAGAGAAGCAGGCAGTCTACATGAGATAAGCTCAGAGGCAGGGCTCAGAGGCAGAACTTCAGTCAAGGGACTGAGCAGCAGGAAGTGATCAATCTATGGATTTGATCCTAATGCAGAATAAATGGATGCATAACAGACAGCACACAGAGACATGGCATGGGAATGGCATGTGAGACCTGGTTACCATCATGAAGCCAACTCATGGTTGGAAGGAAAAGAAGCTGAGTCAACAGAACCTGAGCAATCAAGTGGAAGAGGCCAAGAGATAGAAGAGCAGAGGTACAGGTACTAAGACTCAAACCATAAAATTAAAGAGGATTACATTTTCTCCATTGGGAAAAGGATTGGTTCCAGATCCCAAGGAAGGTGTGAATACAGAAGAGTTTAAAAAGCTTTAGATACAAGGATGAAAAGGGTTCAAGTTGCTCCGTGGGCCTCTGACACTGCCCTTCTGTAGGCTAAGCATGTTTTGAATGATATTTTTATAGCAAGGTGCTTAATCATGCATACCTTAGCTATTCTGGTCACTAATGTTTGTAATGACCACACAGGTTTCGTATGGACAAAACTTTCCAAAAGTCATTTCTGTGCCTACGAGAACAGCTCATTAACAACTTCCCCATCATTAGGTTGAGATGCAGGAGTTAATGTGGAACATCAGAGTAACTCCCAATTCTAACCCAGTTTAGGATGCCAGAGGTTAAACCATGGGAAACAATTCCAAGGTGGAATCCAAAGTATTCTGCTGTGCATTTCAACATCAGAAATAGTTATACAACTAGGGATTTTAAAATGTTATATACAAATATCATACTCTTTTAGGAAACATATTCTTCTCTTCAGCCTGGTATCTCAAATGTTTCCATACTGCACAATTATGTAGCCTAAGTGTGAATAAGTACCAAAATGAAAAGCCATAAGCACCAAAGGATACAAATTTAAGACAGTACACATCTCTGCTCAAATTCTATAAAGTATCCACTTTTTAAGAAAATTATATTTTATTTATATATAATTAAATTATATATTACATTACTAGAAAATAATTTCTCTTACATGTATATGTAAAATAAAAAACCAAACAGATAAATACTAGACTCAACATATACCGGATTTTAAATAATCTAAAAAATACGTTTACTACATAGAAAAAATATGGAAGAAATTTCAATTATTAAAGTGTTTTACCTCCATGTATAAGCCAGAAAGGCAAATCAATGAGACTTTACAGAAATCTCAGCAGAGGTCAGCCCTGGTAACCATATCCATAATAAGACCCACCATACACTGGCCTCTATTTTATAGTAGCCCCTTATTCTCTTCAAGAGGGGAAAAATAGTTTATTGTGCTCCTTAAGCTGACTGAGAATTATTAATTTATTTATTTGTTTACTCATCTAATATCCATTCCCAGTACTTCACTTTAAGTCCCATGAGGACAGAGAAGGTGACAGTTCTGTTCTGCACCCAGCAACTATCATAGCACATGACTGGCATTCAAGAAAACTGACAGTTTGGTTGGCTGGATTCATGAATAAACAATGTTTTCTTTTAGGGTAACAGACCATATACACACACATCATTCAAAACAGAATGTGCTTTCCAATTAACCCAATATATCCCCCCACCCTAAATAAAAGATAACCAAAAACAATAAAAACAAAACAAAACAAAAAATTCAATCAACCAAGCATGAAGTTGGCCCAGAAATACCATAATATGTATAAAAAAAGAAAGATAATAGATGCAATTAGGTAACCAACTAGATGAACAAAACAGAGGATAAAAATATTCACTATCTCATTTTTACAAGTTTATTTGGTGGAATTTGAACCCATTAACACATTAGCAATGACATAACTGCAGGTAGGCTATATCAAATTAAAAATCAATGAAAAAAATAATGAACAGGTTTTGTTTTTGTAGATTCATTGCACAAATTAAACACTGATACATATTTGCACAACAAGGACTCAAACAGTATTCTACTCTCTTAATGTTTGAGGTTATTATAATTTTATAGTCATATCTTTATTTTTAGACTCCATGAAATACTTTAACAAAAATAAATTCTGGCAATAAAAATGAGCTGTGCTTTAAACCTACATATGCCAACTATCATACCTCCTTCCAACTGCACACAAGTAATGTTATATTATGCATGAAAGATTTTATATACTTTTCATATAGTTACAATTCAGATATTAATAACCATGTAAAATAATTGTTGAAATCAGATAATGCCATGGAACAATTACACACCAATCTACCCAATGATAAATCAGTTGGTTATACTTCTTTGCTTTTTCTTTTTTTTCTTGGTGGTGGTGGTGCTGGGGATTGAACCCAGAGCCTTGTGCATACAAGGCAAGCACTCTATCAGTTGGGAGATTGTTCTTTGGGGACCTCTGGCACTCCTGTGAGAGTCCAGGGGGAACAGATATGAATTTGGATGCTGAGTTAATACATTTTAGCAGCCTTTCCACTGTCTTTGGGAAGAAATCAATGAATTCTCCAGCTGATGAAGCTGATGAAGAGGGGGGAAGAGCATGGATGCTCCTGGTTTGTTTGTTTGTTTTAACCTATGCCTGAAAATAAACTGTATCCTTGCCATTAAGCGGGCCTGGAAACTGTTCCTTTTCTCAAAATCAGCCCAAGGGCTTCACCCACATCTCCACGACTAAGAAAAGCCTTCCCCAACTTTCCACAGAACACAGATGGCTGTGCCCTTAGCTCCCACTAGACATCCAGGACTGCATAAATCAAGGTGCACCGCCCACTGCCATCTCCTCCACCAGACTCAGCTCAGTGAATTGAGAACGATACTACATTCACTCCCATATCCCAGGACTGGGCCTTGGAAACACTCAAATGTTTACCAATGGCAAAGCTGTGGCCAGAAATTGTAAAAAAAAAATAAATAAATAAAAGTGGTATATTTTTTTAAAAAAAGGTGTATGTGTGTGTGTATGTGTGTGTGTGGCTATATAGTTAAATATACAGATATATGGAAGTACATATAGATATCATCCAGAAGTCATATGAACTATGGGAAAGAATTATATTTCTTCCTTTAAGAATGGTTTATAACCCAAACTCTGAGCTTTAAATTCAGACTTAAATAACCAAGTGCACAGCCAACACTGAGAAGTTTCTAGGGAACAGGAATCATCTGCTGTTAGAGTCTCCTAGGAATTGAATCTGAGGTTGTTCTGTGGAAAGATGTGGGAGGGTGACATATATAGTGAGAAGATTTTCACTTTTGGCACCACTTTTAAAAATGAGAATCATTATGGTCAACAACCCACCAAAAAAATATCATCTACCCAGAATTAACAAGCAATTTCATCACAGGCAGACACCCATCAGTATAAATTCTGCTCCATTACCCCAGTGTAAGGTCATGATGATTTACTATTTTATTTCACATGCTAGTTAAGAAACTCATCCATAATATATCACTCAAAATGTTTTCTGAATCAAGACAATGGTGACCCTGCCTATGCCACAGCTTGGGTCCCCAGAGGGGTGAAATATATGCTATAAAGAAGAAAGGCTTGATTTTTACAACGGTTGCTTAGCATCAAGTCCTTCTATGTCACAAGACAAATGAGACCAATAAAAGAGCTTATTACCAAGGCTACCAATCAGACCTAGAAAAGTCATGACCAAGTGCCAACTTCCTGAAGCAATTCTCTCGGTTTAATTTGATGTTTATTGTTGTTATGATTGTTCATATAATGAAATCCCTCAGAACCCTCCCTTCTGGTATTTTTAAACTCTAATACTTCACTTTTCAAACCTAACTGTTTTACCTTTTTACTACTGTTCTTGTGGTGGGTTTTTTTTTTTTCTATTTCTTTCTTTCTTTTTTTTTTTTTTGCTTTAATTTTGTTGTTGTTGTTTGATTTGGTTTTTCCCAACCCCTATCTTTTACCCGTCCTTTCAATGCTAATGGTTGGGGGTCTTTCTTGGGATTCATTGGCCCCTTTCTCCTCTTGACATGGCCTTCTTGGTAGCATGCTCCTTGAGGTTAACCATCTGTCTCCTACTGCCAGGCTGAGATGTTTGAGGGCAGGAAACATGGCAGACCACAACACCTACGTAATATCAGGTCTCAATAAATCCATGATCAGTAAGCAAGTGACTGAGAAGTTGACAACTAAGAAGAAAGAGAAAGAAACTCTGAATGCTGAAAGAAGGCATAGCATAGTCATGAAGAGGTAAGATTCCAAAGCAAATCGCCAGAGTTCAAATTCCAGTCCTGCCATTTTCTAGTTGTGAGGCCTTGGGAAAGATACATGGATGAACTGAATTGTCTTAAAATTTGTATGTGGAAATCCTAACCCCTATTGTGATGATATTATGAGGTGGGACTTCTCAAAGGCAATTAGGCCAGGAAAATATAGTCCTCATGCATGGGTGAGTGCTCCTACAAAAAGAAGCTTCAAAGCTGGAGTTGTAGCTCAATGATAGAGCACTTGCCTAGCATGTGCAAGGCACTGGGTTCAATTCTCAGCACCATGTGTAAATAAATAACAATAAAGGCCCATGGACAACTAAAATAAAAAATATTAAAGAAAAAGAAAAAAGAAGCTTCATGCAGAGAAAAGGTGCCATCTACCAACCAGGATGTGGGCCCTCATCAGACACTGAATCTACCAATGTCTTATTCTTGGACTTCGTAACCTCCAGAATGTTTGTTGTTTAAGCCAGATGTTCTATAGTATTTCTATGAGAGCTACTTGAATAGAATGGACTATGACAAGTTGGATGACTATGCTATTGAGTGTCATGAGGAATAACACACCTTATATATGCCAAACACTAAGAAAAGTACCTTAAATTTTCTGAACACTTAATTTCAGTGACAGAAATTAATATTTACACAATGAATTAGCCCTTTCAAAATCCTGTTTACACTAATAAAACTTTCTAACTTATTAATAAAACAAGTTTAAAATAGCTTTAAAGAGACTTTCTTATTAAAAGAAAGCAAATCCACAAATGCCTAGGCCCGTCTCTGGTTTTGTTGATTTGTACACACATCTGAGTTTATCTGATACTACACAGAATTCACTTAAAGCACCTGCAAAATTAACTCAAGTAATGTGAAATAGTTTCACTCTTAAATATATGAACTACACTTATTTTCTTAAGTTATAGAAAAATAGTACATTGATTGGGGTTGTATTGTTGCTGCTGCTGTTTTGGTTTTGGTTTTAATTATTGCATCAAAATTCCCAAACTTGGGAAAGCAAATGGAAAGTTAGATCAAGGTGGAACTTTTTTGAAAATAAGGTTCAGAGGTACTTCAAAGTAAGTGGGAACTTGAGCCCAGAGAAGAAGTCATAACCACAAGTCCAACCACCTCCCTCCTCCCTTTGTAGTTCCGCCTCAGGTTCCTGAAAGCCAGGGTTAAGCCACAATGTCTGGTTTCTAGGCAAGGACCCTGATTTACTCATAGGAATCAGAGTTGCAGTCTATTTGATCCCGACCTATAAAATCAAAGGTTCACTCTTGAGGTAGGGCAGATTGACAAACAATGATCTATGTAGGATCTTTTAAAATTATAAACCAATAAGTGCCCTTTGAGAGAAGTCCTAAGCAATATTTCCTCTTTTCTGCAATCTGGTCCCTGTCCTGCTCAACAAGGACAAGACACAGGGCTACCTTCTGGGGGACCCCTCCCAGCTAGAACTACATCTCCAAAGGACCAGTAAGTCCAAGTCATCCATCCCATTCTCAACTCTCTTCTCCCTGTTGAGGACCCAGAGTTCGCCTACCCACAGACTCTGTAGAGAAATTCATTCGGATTTTTTTCCCCTTACAATTGCAGTCATTAGTGAACAGGGGTTAGGCAGGTCAGTGGTTTCTCAATCTTATAATAGTATTTCCACAACAGATGTGTTATGGCTACTGTGTGTTCTGGAATATGAATCATAAACATGGCAATTATTACTGATTTAATTTTAAATGCACCAATGAAATAGAAAGCCTCATTAACCAGCTTGCCTGCTCCATTAGCAAACTAATCATGAGAATAGATCCCTCTAAGGGGAAACAGGGAAAATCCCAACTCAGGACCTTCACAGTCTCTGAGAGCATAATTGTAAGCATGGCTCTTGAACCTGAGCTCTCTGAGTGCAAGGGAAATGCCAAAACTCAAAATTATCCTTGGCTACTCCCATGTTCCACTCCTTTACTCCCATCCTTCTGTAGTGAACAAATAGCACAATTAGAAGTTCAAAACATCACATTTTAGAAGAAAAATACCCAAATGATCTACTATGTTTTGAATTTGTTCTAAGGAATATAGAAAGAACATAAAAAGTATAAGGCAGAAGTTTCAAAACATTCATAATCTGAATGGAGAAAAAAGACTTAAAAATAGGTAGAAAAGGGCCAGGGTTGTGGCTCAGTGGTAGAGCACTTTCCTAGCATGCATGAGGCACTGGGTTAGATCCCTGGCACCACATAAAAATAAACAAATAAAATAAAGGTATTGTATCCATCTACAACTAAAAAAACATTTTTTAAAAAAGAGGTAGAAAAATAAAAAGTAATGTATAACAAACCCAAAGCTGAATGGTGATAGCATGATCTTAAGTAGTAAATGGCTCAAGCAAGGGTCAGAAGAGTGATGTGGAAGATGGTGGGTTAAAGAATAACTACTGACTCAAAGCAACAGTTTAGATTATCCCCTAAAAACTATTAGCTTAATATGCTGCTGGGAGTGTTAAAAAAAAAAAAGCAGGAAAATATTAACCACTATCAGAAACTTGTCAGAGTACATTGAAAGCATTATTCTATTTTTACATCCAAGTAGCAACAACTCCTAGTCACCATTACCCCAGAAGTTGATTTGAAACATGTTTAAGTTAAATCACAGGCAACAGGATGCTAAGATATATTCCCTTATTAATCAACTTCTATTTATTTTCACTCTTTCTCTAAATAAGTCATGGGAAATTATAATGAAGAACCAAGGAATACATTCAGGGAAACAAATTTTTTTAAAAAATGTGAAAATCCAAAATTCTTTTAAAATAAGTACATTAAAAAAAAAAAAAGTAGACGCCATGAGAGGAAACTGGGTAATAAGAAAGGAGACCTCTATCTACTCTTTTTATAACTTCTTAATAGTTTTATAACTTTTAAAATGAAAATCAAATTAAGAATCACGAGAGTAAAATCAAAATGCAAGCATTATAACTATATGAGTTAAGTTGACTGTGATTAAGTTTCGAATTTGATTCTAAACTTCCTTGATGCAAGAACATAAAGCTACCAGATGCTAAAAGAAATTTCTTAGAAGCTTTACTCTCACACAAAGGGTTGGGATGGCGCAAATGCACAATGGACTGCAGCAGATTCTGTTTGGCAGTTCCTTAAGCTTTCAGCAAGGGAACAGAGTCTAGCATTCCACTACAGCTTGCTGGAGGTAACCACAGAATCTAAAAGAATCTGGTCCCTGGAGGTGTAAATGAATACAAGTCCTTTAGGCATAGTAAACTAAATGCCTCTTTCTCTTAGGCAGGTTCTCATAAAAGCTGTTTGTCAGAAAGGTCGAGGGTTTATATTCCCATCTTCCTCCAAGAACTAGGATTCTAAACTGCTAGTGAGAATAGCTCTAAACAGACCACAGGCTAGCAAGGCAGCACCTTGTTAGTAAAGGTGCAAAATTCAGCCAGGCCTTTCTGAACAAAGCATGCACACAGAGATGGTATGCAGAGGAAGGCTACACAAGGCATCTTTTTAGCATGCAGCACAGACTCTGCTCAGACACTCAGGCATGTATTTGATAGCTCATGCAGGAATCTACATCATGGTGGATGGCACAAATACTTTGACCCTCCTAAATTTTCAAAATGGGAGTTACCACTTTCCTAACCTAGTCAATGTTAACTTCATAAATATTCCCAGAAACATTCAAAACTTAGTAGCATGGTTTCCTGATGAGGCCTTTGATGTCACTACCCAAAGAGCTCAATGAATTGGCTGATTACATCGCCATTATTTAAGGTTTGCCAAATGAATGCATAGAATGACTGCCAAAGGCAGTAAAGATTTGCATATAGATTTATAAGGTGGACAGGTTAAGTTTTGTCTTGACTTTATTTTTCCACCTTGAGTTTGTAAGAATGAGAGAAGATATATAAATGCAAAATCACAGTGAAATTACTTAAATCTGAAAGAAAAATAAAACAGAAGAGTAGCTTAGCACTCCAGCAATGTTCTGTTTAATAAATTACTTGGCAGCATTTGACCAAATCTATGAAGTAATTTTAAGTACCATGTTTGGCCATAGATCATTTCCATAAAAGTCTAATAAGCATACTAAATTTTTGAGAGATTGATTTAATTAAACTTATATTCAACAGGTATTTAGTGACCATTTATTACATATGAAGCATTACACTCAGCTCTCCTAAGTCCATTTATATAAGGTCATACCTCCAAATAGCCAATCTAATGAGGGAAAAGGAGGAGGGACAGATATATATGATGTATACAAGTAGCCACTGTTAATTGTGCTCCCCAAAAATTCTTATATTGAAGGCCTAGGCCTAACCCAACAGCATCTTAGAATATGACTAATTAGAGACGGGATCTTCAAAGAGGCTAAAGAGGTTAAAGCTCAGTTGGCAGAGTGCTTGCCTAGCATACACAGGGCCCTGGGTTCAATCTCCAGCACCACCACCACCAAAAAAAAAAAAAAAGTTATGCAGGTGGGCCCCCAATCTTTCTCTTCTTAGAATCTGGTGTCCTTCTAAGAAGAGAAAGAGATACCAGGTAGGCAGGTACATGAAGAAAAGGTCATGTGAAGACATAGAGAAGGCACCTGTGTACAAATCAAAGCAAGAGGTCTCAAGAGAAATCCAAGACTGTGGACACCTTGAACTTGAACTTCCAGCCTCCAGAACAGAGGGAAAATAAATTCCTGTCTTACAAGCCACCTAGTCCATGATATTTTTTTATGGCAAACCTAGGAGACTAATGAAGCAATTTTGGAGAACTAGTAATCCACACCATAAGAGGAATATCATGTTTTATTTAACTAGAGAAACCAGGAGACTATATGGCAGAAGATCCTGGGATGGGCCCTGGAGGATGGGTGAAATTCTGAAAAATGAGGACATAGGAGTAGGGAAAAAAAAATCATTATAGGCATGAACCAAGATCTCCAGATGGCAAGTATTTGGAAAGCCCCAAGTTGCCCTAGTTGGTGATGTTCTGATTTTCTGTGATCAAGGAAGGTGGACTCTATTAAAGCCCAAAGCCATGGGCACTGAATGCCAACATGAAGATTAATCCTGAATTTGATATAAGCGAGAGCTCACAGAAAAAAGAAATTCTCAATTATCCAGACTTTATGCACTACAAGAATAACTATTTCAGAATACGAAAAAGTGCCTTATAGAGGGCAATGAAGAGACTAAAATTTCTTAGCTTTTCTTTAAAAAAAGAAACACATGCATACATATAGACACCAAAAAAATTCTAAATATAAGTTTATTATAATATGTTAAGATCAGTGTAACATAAACATTTCTGAGATTACATACTCAGATATAAATTGAAAGATCTTCACAGGAAGCTAGACCAAACTCTGAAGAGCTTGCAAAAATAGATGTCACTCTAAATAAGGATACCAACCGGAATTCTAAATTCATATTCATTACGTAATCTGTTAGGTGTCACACACAACACTGGAGTGATACAATCCTTCTAGGAACTGGATAAAATGTGACTGGTATAAACAATACCCTCATTTTAGCCCATTTTGCCTTTAAACTTGATAATACACGTCAAGGAGAAATTCATCCTGCCTCTGAATTGAAATTTCTACCCCAATTAATAGACAAGGCAGCATAATATTTTATACCATTAATTATACCATTTATTATCAAGACTGAGGAAGCTGTTAGATCACCCTTCTGGCAACCTGACATTTATTTATATTGCCTTAATTTGCAGACCTCAGTGAAACTTAGATAATTAAAAAGGTATTTAAAACTTAAATCATTAAAAGAACACTGGCCAAACACAGTAAGTTTCCACAGACATCAAAATAAACTAAAATCCCATTTCAGGATCTGACCTTTAATTACATCCTTTTCTATTTATCGAAGACAAATGTCAAAATACCCACATGACTGCATTTCAGTGCCAGTGGAAATCCAACAATTGCTAAGGAAACCACGAAACGGATGTTGTAATCCTTCTCCTTGGGGATGTGATCTAGTAGAATGCAGGGGATTTTAATTTGCAGTAAATAAATCCAGACCCCTTTTTTCTGCACATTGTTAAGAACCAGGGATATAAAGGTGACTAATCACGTCTAGTGTCTGGCCTAATTTTATTTGTTGGGGGTGAAGGGGAACAGTCATGAAGAAATGAGGAAAAAAAAATGCTCCTATCCTAAGCCAATTTCAAATAATTGATATAAGAGATAAGTGCCTTTGCCCCTCTCAAAGGATTTCTCTCAAAATGAGGCACTTCATTCCCTTAGGAGAAGAGAGACTAACTCCCTGCACACATGGTGACATCCCAAGGGCAGAGCCAGGAAGACAGGATTTCGATAGTGTGGAAAAAGCACATGGACTAACCATGAGAACCTCCAAAGTGGTCTCTCTTGCCGACCAGCCAATTCACTTCCCCAAGCAACAAACAAGGAAGTGAAAAACAAAGGACCTTCTCCCCAGTGTCTAAAGGCCTTCACCTACTACACTTCTTATCTCCAATCTGAGGGGCAGGGAGAACACTAGCCTACTTGATTGCTCTGCAGGCCCCAAATGAGACACACAGAAAGAAAAAATATCTGGGAAGCTCAAAGTATATAGCAAACAAGACTGGTCTTTCGAAGAAAATTCCACAGAAAGTCAGGCAAATCACCTCTCACATAAATGCAACCAGCTTCTGTAGTAGAAAGTTTGGGGCCACCTGGTCTCCCAAGGTAAAACCACTGAAGTAAAAATAAGAACGTATTGATTTTCTAAGACTATTGTGCCTCAGCAGAAAAGCAAAGGAATTCACATTTTGGGAAAGTTTGGAGGGAGATTGGCTGTTGGATAAATGGTGCATATTTGTGAGTGACCAGGCTATATTCTATACGTGACACTACTTTTTGTTGTTGTTGTCAAACTGCAGTGAAATCATCTTTGAACACAGCATTGTATCCAAAAGCAAAGGCACAAATTCCCAGAGAAGCTAAAGGATTGCCAAATATGAACAGGAGCCTCCAAGTCTCCTAATATTGCTTTTTTTTTTTTCACTAAAATGTATTTTATTCAAAGTTAAAAAAAAAAGAAAAGAAAAAAAATCAATACTGGAAAATCTGTTCTTACAACATTGTTAACACTTGCAAAACTCAATTATGATTAAAATAAAAACCCATGGAAATAAGTACTTCATATGCACCGGCTAACCACTGACCTATATCATTCAGTGGATTGAATCCAGTTTGATTTAGTTTTAGGTCTATACCTACCCATTCAACCTAGAGTCCTAGTCTTCAAAGACATGACTAGATATGCTAAGAAACTAAGCTTATTATAATAGAAAACACATAAGTGTTATTATTCCTGCATCAGTGCCCCAACATTGGGGAGGATCCACATGCCATATGGAATCTTTTTTTAAAATTTGCTCTTTTTAGATATATGTGACAGTGGAGTGTATTTTGACATATTATACATACACAGAGTATAACTTATTTTAATTAAGATCCCATTCTTGTGGCTGTACAAGATGTGCAGCTGCAGGTGGTTTCTTTATATATGAATACAGGAAAGTCTAAATAGGATCTTAAGGCCACATTCATCAGTAGGCTGAGGCATGGTCAAGGGCAAATCTGGCACATATCATGCACAGTGGGGATCATCCAGGAATTTCTGTGCCAGGAACATGGTGGCCCTGTTTTCAGGGGAGAACTCATCTCTGCTGGAAGTGACTTCCTGCCCGCAGGACTCTCCACCCCAATCATGGACCATCCTGAGGACCTTCACTCTTTCAGACACTCCAGCACAAACCTAGTATCCACTTCTCAGACAGTGTTCAGCTGGAGAGGGTACCTCACCTGCTTCAAAAAGAGCCTGGCCCACAGGGGCAATGCAACTGACCTCCCCAAATGTGCTGAAACTCACTCCCTGCTGGCACCTTTTCCACACAAAAGGTACCTGTATCCCAGAAAGAATTCTCAAATCTTTCTTTTTAGTCTCTAGCTACTAGTCTACCCTTCTTTTGCCTTCTCATCAGAGGCCTCTGAATCTCACTGTATTTTGTCCCTTAAGGGAACCTCTCGGGAACTTCTCCATCTCTCTTTTTCCTATGCAAAAAAAAGTCATTTTCTACCCAGAGAGTTTCCACCTCAAGTCTCAGGCCCCTCACTTAGTACTTCACACTGTCTTCAAAGACATGACAGATTGTCATTTTGAGAGAGCTGAACTATTGCTAAGCAAATTATACATTTTCCCCAAGTAGAACCCTTAAAAGGTAGGGTAGATTTTTAATAGGGGAAAAAATTATACTACTGCATGATCAGTAAAAAGGAGCATGCAAATAAAAAACAACAACAAATTAGGTCAGAGGCAATAGTGAAAGGAGCCATTATTAGGGAATTCCTGAGGCAAAGTGGGGCGTTGGCCAGTTCTAGCAGTTTAAAAGCTAAAGAGATGGCTCTGTTCCTGAGTTCTTAAATACCAAGACCAGTGTCTAAGACCAAGGAAAGTCTCTAGTACCCAAGAACAATGGCAGAACTGAGACCCTGGTGAAACAGCAGGATTGAGAAGGAAGAGGGGAAGTGCACAAGTCTAGGGCTGCTGACAGGTTAGCTGCCCACAGCAGACTGTTTCAGCTTCACAAAGGACGAAAAAGAAATTATGATTATTAGAGCAAGTAAGGAAAAGAACAATCATCATCATCTTGGAAAACTGGTTTCTCTATATTTTACTCCCATAACAGATAAGCTTTAATAATACCATTAGCTTCTTTTCAAAAGCATTTATAAAGGATTAAAAATATTCATATCAGGGTCTAGTCAAAAGCACAATATCACTTTCCTTTGCTCCTACCCCATAGCCAGCTTCCTCACTGGAGTTCCTTTTTCTTAAAACTACTGCTGGTTTCTTTCTTTCTTTTTTGAAGATTTATTTTTTTAGTTGTAGATGGACATAATACCCTTATTTTCTTTTTATGTGGTGCTGAGGATCGAACCCAGTGCCTCATGCATGCTAAGCAAGCGCTCCACCTCCGAACCACAACCCCAGCCCAAAACTACTGCTGGTTTCTAAGTCCAGGGGCCCCAAAATTCTGTTACCATCCCCCATGCAGAAGCCAAATCCTGAAAACTCAATCTACTTTACTCTGATGAAAACCTGAACAAAGAAGCCATCCTGCTTCCTGGCCAAATTGTGCCCACACAGTCACTTCCCTGTGATAGCACTGGAAAACCAAAATCATGGCTCACCTAGTAATGTAGGTAATCTGAATATTCATCATGTTTCATTATATAATACAAAAACATCACAAAATCTCATCAGAAAAGTTTTAAATTATTGGTATAGGTTTACAGCAATAGATGCAGATTTTTCAAAATTTACTTTTTGTATAAAAGTTCAAATGTTATCATTGGGAATAAATGTTGTCAGTTATTTACCTTAAAGTGATACATTCACATTGTTCACTTCCAAGAAACATCAGCCAAGTACCAGAGTCTGAAAACCATAGTGTGGTAGTCATTTTCTAAGAAAAATGGTATTCCATGAAAAAAGTGGTAAGTTCTCTTTTTCTACTCAAACAATTATGGAAGTGTTTTGCTTCAAGAAACCAACATTCTTCAGTACACAGCAGAAGAGCTTTATATATGCTTCCCACTTTGTCACACAGATAATAAAAAGATATGAACCTGAAAGCTGAGTATTGTACGCTTCATCAAGGACATTCTTAAGCAAAACTTTTCTTCCTACAAGTACTCAGAGGTGAAAAATATAATGACTACATTTTGGTACCATGCCCTTGATTCATGCTAATATACCAGAAGTTGTATCTGATCAATACAAATGTCAAACCCAGCGAAAAATGCAAATAACATCTTTAGAATTGTCTTGAAAATAGTTTTGTCTTTACAGACCTTCAAAAAGGCTTCAGGGACTTCTAGATTCCATTTTGAGAGCCCCTATACTAAACCATTAAAAGCCACTCCCACAAGTTCAGGGGTGCATGCCTGTAATCCCAGCAGCTTGGGAGGCTGAGGCAGGAAGATCACAAGTTCAAGGCCAATCTCAGCAACTTAGTGGGTCCCTAAGCAACTTAATGAGACCCTGTCTCAAAATTTAAAAATGAATATAAAAAGTGGTAGGTATGTAGCTCAGTGGTAAAAACACCCCTATGTTTAATCCCCAATATAAAAAACAAACAAAAAAATCCACTCCTAACACGTCTCGTGTGTCCAGTCTATGTATACCATAGACAATTTTTATCTCAAAATGATGCCAGAGTCATCTATCTAAAACACAAGCTCAGCTTTTCAACCCGCCTGGCCCCTGCAAAATCCTTCTGGTCTTCTCCACCAACAACAAAACAAGTGCAATTCCTACACTGACATGACATTAAAGTTGCCCTCAGCTTTCTTACTTCACTTCCCCACTCCTTCATTCACACGCCTGTCTAATGAAACAGAACATGGGTTCTCCCAGCTAGGCATTTGTCCCTATAATTCCCACTGCCCAGAATGCATCTAACAATATTGGTTTGTTGCTTGCACCTGTGGTTCTCACACCTGGCTGCATATAACAAACACATGGAAACCTTAAAAAAAAAAAAAAAACTATTCTTAAACTTCTACCTCCAGAGATACTTTACTTAAATGGGGCCAGGCCTAGGAATAGCCATTTTTCAGATCTCTTAAGAACATTAATTTGCAACCTAACAGTTCTATCTCAAGTGCCACTGCCTATAGGAGAGCCTTTTGTATCCTTCCAGAAAGACAGATGCACTCTTTCTTTGGGCACCTGCAACCTATTGTTGTTACCTCCTCCATGGCACATTTCATTTCTGCCTTGCAGTCTAACTATTGTTCTGTTTATCTCTTTGCAACAAAGCTGCAAATTCCTTGGAGACAGCACATTGGCCTCACTCTACACCAACATGGTGCTGAACAAAGGGCCCTGCCCAGAAACAGATCCAACATATGTCTTTTATTTATCAATTGTGTCCAAAGATGCACCACATAAAAGTTGTTACCCAAACTATCTTAAAGAGTGCCATTCACTTCATACATTTGCAATACTGTGTAACTAACAGTTACACAATATTTTTCTAGTTCCAGAACTTTTTGTAAATTGCATACCTATTGGCAGCCTACAAAACTGTCTTTTGTGGATGGATTTACCTATTCCAGATATTTGATACACATGGAATTATATAACATCTGGCCTTTAGTGTCTGGCCTATTTCACTCAGGGTAATGTACTGGGTTCATTCAAAATATAGAATATACCAGTGCCTCATTCCTTCTTATGTATGGAGAAAAATCTATTTTGTTTTTCATTTACCTCCTGATGAACATATAAATACTTAATTTTACTCAAAATGCTCTCTTGTCATAAACACCAAAGAAAAGTATGTACCTGTCCCAACCCCTCCCTCAAAGAAAATGTGTCACAAACGAGAAAAATCTAGGAACAGCCAGTGACTGCAAACATAGCTTTGTACCTGGCAGTGAGGCTGAGCCCTGACCACAATTCTATGACATATTCACAACTACAGCAACTAAGAGCCTCCTCTTAGACCAATTAAAGGATTTCCATGTATATTTCTAAAACAACAAAGAGAACAGAAAACTTGAAAGAATACACGGTAAATTTTCTATAATGCTGGTTTTGAAAACAAATTTGTTCTGATGAAACTGATATTAAAGAGAACCCTGGGAGCCTAACACCAATTTTTTGTGTGTTTAGCATGGCTTTCTCCCAAAGAAACGCTAGGTAACCACATTCAACTAACCCAAGCCTTGTAGAAGCACATAAAACACAAACGTGCACATACTTTAAAACACTGACCAAGGACCTCCCTTGACTGCCTCTGCCTGAAGCCACTGATACTGGGTGTTAATGGCCATTCTCAAAGTTCGCAGACCTCTTCTACTGCTTCACAACTCAAAAGGCAGCCCTCTAATCTCCACCTTCACAAGCAAATTAATTATCTTTTTAAGTTAAAATGCTAAGTTTACTGTAGTATGTACGTATTTAATTTTTTAAGATGTGCAAAAACATGACGTTGTTTTTCACTAGGTTCCTACCTTTTCTAATTCCACTTTCCTCATAAGTCCTGTGGTTTTCATTGTGTAACTCTGTACAGCATGGTGATTTTTTGAGGAATGCAGAAGTCAGTCATGTTGCAGTAGAACTGATTTACAGCTTTTATTTCAAAATAGAAACTTGGGTCCAAGACCATACTTCATGACCTGCTTCTTCCTTGAGACAATCCTGGGCCTCCAAACAAAGACGTCACTGGATTTTCTAAGAGCCTCTCAAGATGCAATTCTCTTTAAACCTTTTCCTCTCATGTCATTGTAAGTAAGAAGGACCTTCTCCTCCCGACCAAGAGGAATTCATGTAAAATTCTCTACACAAAATACAGAGCTATTGTGTAAGGAAACTCGTGGTGCTTATCAAACCATCCTCATTTTCCACAAAAAAAAAAAAAAAAACATCTTGTGAAGATCTCTGATTCATTAAAGAATAACATCATGTGACCAGAGCTCGTCACTTTAGCTCCCTGTTTCCAGAAATGAGAGAAGAAATCATTTCTCTAAAACTCTTCAGAGCTTACTTAGGCTATTTTCAATTTTCTCTCTTTTATATTTTAGAGACTTTATAGGAATTATTGAGTAATTGACTGTCACACTTAACAAGACTTAATTGGACCGCTTCAAATGAAAATCATTCAGAGAGAGAGGCAAGCTGATGATGAGAGTGAGGAGGTGAGGTTTCAGATGAACTTGGCAAGAAGGTAAACATTTGGGCCAAATGCAGGGCCAAAATAAAATTCGCACTTCATATAAAAACGTAGTAACAAATATTCAATGGCTTATAAATAACTGTTATCTATCTTCTTTCTCTACTGGAACAACATCTATGTGAATAACAAGAGACGGGGAGGGGACCAGAGCTAGTCACTTTGGCTCCCTGTTTCCAGCCATTATTGGCAGTAAAAACACCCTCAGACTATAGCCAAGTCATTATGTCATTCCATCAAGGACTCGGAGCAGCAGAAGAGATATGATGTTCTTAGAGGAAGCAGAAATCACACTGCAAGACAAGAAGTCAAAAAACAAACCAGAAAGGGGGAAGGGAGGGAAAGGGAGGAAAGAAGAAAGAGAAGTCAAGGGAAGGGGAAGGGGAAAGATAGGGAACTGGAGGAACTGCAGAATCCCAGAGGCTTTGCTAGAAACCTCCACTTCACCCTACCCAGCTCAGAGTTTTTAAGCTTCTGTCCTCACCCCTTCTGGAAGTATACCACCACTGGCCAGGCAGTAGGTGGAAGAGTTCGGGAAAGGACAGAAATGCCTGAGGATAGGACAACCCAGAAAAGAGTAGTACCTGCCCTTCCAAGAATAAATAAACCATCACTGTCTTGGGACCTCAAAATGTTTTTAGGATCTACAGTGTCTTTGGCACTCAGAGGCCTCAGGCACATGGAGGCTAGTCCAAGAAGTAACGCTTACTGAAATGATGGTTCTACAGCAACAGATGCAGCAAATCCAAGCAACTGCGTACTACATGAAGTTTGGAAACGATGGCCCTTTCACTAAGAAGCAGTAAGGAGTGGTGGTTTAGTCTTGGTTCTGAAGTCGGACAACCTGGATTCATATCCCAGATCTTTACATCGGTGGCCTTGAGGAAATCATGATCTTTCTCAGTTTCCTCAACTACAAAAGAGAGATTATAATGGTACCTGCCTCATGGAGCTGCTGAAAGGATTTATAAAGGTACTGGCACAGTGCCTGACATATAAGTGCTCATATATATGGTTAGGTTGCTCTTTGTATTAGCTATGTCTAGAGTATCACAATTAATTCCTAACGGGTCCCTTTGCCTCAAGCCCTATGCACAAATATTACCATTATTTAACAAATAACATTTGGAGTCGAATGTTAATAAAATTTAATTGTGGAAGTGTTTTGTGTCTATTGGATCACATATCATTTTTGGAATTTTTGGGTAAAACTATTTAGTAGGGATATTTAAAAAATTTATGACAATGACACGAAAAGGAAATTTGGTCACAAATTTCACAAATTTTTGGTAAGGTTTATCTCCTGTCTGAATCAGTGATCTAAACAAAAGACAAAAAATATTTCTTAGTATTTATATACTAGACACCCCTATGTTCTAACATCCCCTATGTTCTATAAATACTATAAATACTAACATCCCCTATATTCCTATTAGCCACATTAGGACTAAAAGGATACATCTAGAGAAGAACATATTTGGAAAGCACTTCTAGATTAAATAAATCTGCCTTGATATATCATCTTTAAAATATTCACACTCATGACATACTATATGATATATGAGTGCAGATACATAAATGAAATACATCTATTAAATAATATCTTGGAAGTCAGATTTCATGATCTTGAGGGTGTCCTCAAATTTTCTTTGCTAACTTTAGGAGAATTCTACATTTGGAGAGTTTTTTAGATGTCTGAAGGCTTGAAATATAGAGATATCAAAGTTATATCACTATAGCCATTTGAGTGTAGGGAGACTGAAAAGTACATTTTATTTTTTTTTACTCTTCAGTAACAGAGAATTCCAACTAGTAGCCTGACATCAAGAAAATTCACTCTCTGATCTCAGCATAAATGAGACATTAACTAGAAGCTCTCACTTATTGAGCATCTACTATGTGCCTACTACATGCTAGACCATTTATATTTTTTGATCTCAAATAAAACTGCAAGATTACATAACTCCCCAACAACATATGTGGAGAAAATGGCAGAGCTGAGATCTGAACCTAAGTCAGCCTGACCCCAAATCTCATGCCCTTTTTGTCTCTTTTCCAGTTTATGTGGAGAGTCTCTGATTCACAGGAGTACTCTTCTTTCTGGGGACAATAGCAGGATTCTATCCTGTCACTGGGTCCCATAAATCCCCATGTGTTCTGATGAACATGCTCTTAGAGCTTCTTAAGAAGATCCACAACTTCTCTCCAACAAAAAATTGTTGAACACAGCTTCAGACAAATCCATACAGGCAAAGGTTCTTTCCTGTCTGCTTCAAGTTCTCACAACCAGCGACCTCTTGGCATTATGTGCAATTCCTTTGAACTAGCAGAGCCTTTCTTTAGGCTTGCCACCTCTGCAGGCTCATCATCCTTGCCCAGGAACTTTTCACCCATTCTAACGTGAAAGAAAAGAGAAACACACTGAGTGCTTTTACATTTTAAAAATCAGATTGTCAACAGAGAAAAGAACTCTAAGCAGGATGGCTCATACAGTCATAGACAGATATTTCAGGCCCCCTCTCTGGTTTGTGGCCTTCATTCCTCTATGTCACACTTGGTTTTGAGCCCAATGATGCAATGAAACTACTCTCACCAAAGTCACTGATGACTGTCTTGGTGCAAAATTATAGTTGGATCTCATACTTAACACAGAAAACGATCCCTTCTATTTGAATAGAGCATAAAAGTTCTCTTCTACTACTACCCTTTGTTCAGTTTCTCCGTCCACTTCTAGTTTGGGGTTTACATTTACTCCTAAATTAAAAGTTAAAAATAAAAATGATGCCAACAATATTATATTTCTCCCACTTAATTTTCCCTTGAATTCTGCTTTATGTGATATCAACACTGTCATACTTGATTCTCACTTGCCAGTACTAACAGATCTTACCCTGTCTTTTTAATTTTAACTTTGAGGGATCAGTAGGTTTTAATTGTTAAAAAAAAAAAAAACACTTAACATAAAACTTATCACCTCAGCCATTTTTAAGTGTACTGTTTAGTACTGTTAAGTGTATTGAAACTGTTAGGAAAGAAATCTTCAGAATATTTTAATCTTGCAAAACTGAAACTCTAGGCCTATTAAACCATTCCTATTTCCCCCTCCTCAAAGCCTCTGGCCATCACCATTCCCCTTTCTGTTTCTATGAATCTGACTACTTTAGAGGCGAGTCATTATGTTTTAAAACTCTTTCAGAAACATTATTTAGTTGGGATTTTTAAAAACCCAATCTGAGTGTTGACTCTTTGAGATAATAAATATGCTTGTATTTATTTTTATCATTTTATCTTTTCATGTGTTTCTGTGCCATGTACTTTATTTTCCATTTTGTTATAGAGAATAGGCTTTGTCTGCTTTTATTTTAATATTTTAGAAATGGAAATGTTTTTATTTTACTTGTAGCTATGTTGTAAGTTACCAAATGTTGTGAGCAGATAATAAATCATTGCTTTGAACTATGTGAAACCTAGACAGTTGAGACCTGATTTTGGGAACACTGCGGTGCCAGGATATAAGGGGAACTCCCATTTGCATGATAACTCCCACTGACAGCAAAGTTCCAAGTTCCATGCTTATGGTGGAATTCACTAGTTCAATAGCCTTGATCTCAAAACCCAGCTGTCCAGAGGTAGAAGAGATGGACATAACCTGTCAAGCCCCAACCATGTTTGTTTTTTTTCTCAACTTCATCCTGTTTCCCTCAAGAAGTTTTTCCACACTAAAACCCTTTAGTGTCTATACCTATAAAATAAACTCACAGGTTTTCATTCATTCCCTTTGTTAAACCCAGTCTCCATCAGAGCTGTATCATCCCACCAGGCCCCTGCTTTTCATTTAATTCCATGTCTTTATTTCTTAAAGTTTTAATACCTGTAATATTTCTAATCCTACTCACTGCCCTATTTTGGGGAAACTGAGTAAATGTCATATGGGTCATGATAACCAAATATACACTAAAACTACATTTCTCTAGTTATGAAGTCTAGAAAGAGATCATTTCCAAACCTTTGACTCAAAGTCAAAAACAGAAAATAATTTTCTAAATTATGCCATCCATGTATTAACTACTTAAGAAAATTTCCACTACCTACCTATGGAACACCCATGGTAAATTTTATGTTCTAGATCCCCTATGGCCTTGAACTGTCTTTCTACTATGTTTTACTATCAGAACTCAAGGCAGGCCAACTGATTTCCATTTTCCCCAAAATCAGCTATAATAAGGAAGGAAACCCTGCTTTTAAGCCTAAAGAATATGTTCTAAAGCCTAACAGAAGGAGTCTATCTAGTCAGAAAAAAAATCTAGCTAGAAGGAACAGAAGGGTCATGTATGGTTATATGGCACCCCAATTAGATTGTCCTGGCACTAGATGTAATCTAAAGTTTATCATGAGAACAGGGTATTCTTTTCCCAAATATGGAGAGACGATTTTAAGTGAAATCATAAGCCAATATTCTAACTTATTCTTATACAAAAAACTAAACATAAAATGAGGGAAAAATGGTTAAGGAAAATGTAACTCTGTCACTTATGTTTGCATAAGAAATTAACTGACTAGAGTATTCCACCCACCACCTCACAGACATACTAAAGGATACCCCACCCAGACAAGGACAAAATCCCACCTCTATTTCTCCATCCTCAGGTGTACCAAAGGGAAAGGTATGCCTTAGAAACAGCAATAAATGAACCCTAGCCACTCACCAGCCATGTGACACGAAATCTCACCTCTTAGTTTACACTAGGATAATATCATCAACTACTTCATAAGGCCGCTTTAAAGTAAAATAAAATCATATGTTATCAAACATCTAGTCCAGTACTTGGTCCACAGCAGGTACTCATTAAACAGTGGTTAAAAAAACATACTTAACCAAATGTCATTTTTAATTCAAAGTCTGTTTTTTTTCATTAAAGAATACATTTCCTGTTATATTTCATATATAACTCACTTTCTTTTTCTTCTTCTCCATTACTTTCCTAACTATATATAACATGCTTCACCTTTTAAATACAGGCTGTATTTGAATCTCTTAATGTGCTAAGAAGTAATAAGAAATATATAACACTTAGATGAGGCATTCATACCAAAAATGAGTTTGCTTTCCTATGTATGAAAAACAACTTTTCTTAAGGAAGATTCACATGTGAGAGAGTACTGGGCATGGCCCTACATCACTGAGCTGAGGCCTCACTACAAAAACAAGCCCGAGATTCTGCAGCTTTACCAAATTTGAAATTCCAAACAAAAATGAATTATATATTTTAAAAGTGATGTCCCTCATGAAGGGACAGGTCAGTTCACTCTCAGGTAATTATAATATCAACTACTTGGTAAGATATCTTTATGAATTAAATTACAGTATGTGTAGGAAATCATGATTTACAGACAAAGCTTCTCCCATGAGGATGATCCAAAATCTTCTCTATCATGTCATTTAAAGTCATTATCTTGCCTCTCAAAAATCCAAGCTAGTTATTTTTAAAATACCATTGTTAGTTAATCTTGCGTTCTGAAACGCAAGGTCGTCCTGTCTGTGTGGTTGTTTCCACCAATCTCTAGACAAAGCTCAATTGTACTTCTTAGTAGGTTAGTTCCCAGTGAATGTAGGAAGTGTATCTGATAATGCTTAGTATGGAATCACTTCAGTTATGATTTATACCAAAGAAGTGCATGCAGAAAAGCAATCAACTCTAAGAAATAGGCATAGATTCATGATAAAACTGGAGCACCAGGGACAGAGTCACCAAAGTTAAAATTCCTGCTTCTCAAAATATGTCACCTTCATCAAGTTAATTTACTCTATAGGCCTTGGTTTCCCTTATCTAGAAAATGGGTAGATAAGAATGCCTAGTAACAGATCTGCTATGAAGCTCAAACGAGACAGGTGATCCATATTTACCAAACATGGCACTGCATTCTACATGTTCTCAATAAACGGCAGGCTCATCAGCACAATTCTTATCAGTACAGAATTATCAATAAATTAACAATTTTCTTTCTTCTTCAAAACTAATGGAAATATTAGCTGTATCTAATCATCATAAAAATTCACCAAAAAAAAAAAAATAACAATGAGATGGTAAAGGAGAGATGGTCTCCAGGACCATGCTATTTATACTATTTAGTCGTCACAACAGCCCAGTATTATCACCACCATATTAGAGATGAAGCTAAAGACTAGATAAATACCCACAGCTAAAATGGGTTAGAGTTGGGAGTTCAACACTTCCCCCATACTTCCAATTCCCCTAGTGTCTGACACTAACAATCTCTCACTAAATGTCTGAAGATAAAAACATTTAAAAACAACAACAAAGCAAACCACCACTACTACATCACTAATATGTATATGCATTTGTCTTTATAAAGAAAGCCTAAGGAGCTAGGGTTGTAGCTCAGTGGTAGAGCATTTGCCTCGCATGCTGAGGTCCTGGGTTCAATCCTCAGCACCACATAAAAGTAAACAAATAAAAATAAAGTTATTTTGTCCATCTACAACTAAAAAAAAAAGAAATTTAAGAAAAAAGAAAGTCTAAGCTTATGGTTCATTTATTTAAAACAATATTCAGTTAGACAAACAGCACCATAAACATATAATTTAGACAGTCCCTTGATATATCTTGACAAGGGAAGATTCTAGCACTGTCCTCCTTCAATCCTATAAGATTCTGACTGCTGTACCCAGATGACCTTCTCAGTGTTAAATTACTATCACCTTAAAAACTGGTCTCTCTTATCAGTGCTGGCAAAAAATGTAAAATAGTCACTGTAGAAAGCAGTTTGGCAGGTTCTTATAAAACTAAACATGTGCTTATGACCTAGTCGCCATAGTCTTAGGCATTTATCCCAGAGAAATGAAAACTCATGTGCACAAAAATCTTTATACAAATGTTCGTCACAGTTTGTTTCTAATAAAATAAATTTAACAAACAAATGTGTAAATAAAACTGCAAACAACCCAAAAGTTCTTCACTGATTGAATGATTAAACAAACTCCAGTACAATCACACTATGCAATGCTACTGGGTAATGCAAAGGAATGAACTATTGATAACAGCTGAATGGACATCAAGGCATTATGCTTAATGGAAAAAAAAGCCAATCTAAAAAAGTTATGCACAGTGTGATTCCATTTGTGTAGTATTCTTAAAATAACAAAATTACAGAAATGGAGAACGGACAAGTATTTATCAGGAGCCAGGGAGTAGCAGAGGGAAAAGTTCACCTAAAAAGCAGAAACATAAGGAAGGTCCACTGTAGTGGTGAAACCCACCAATCTATAGATAGGATTAAACTTCATAGAATTAGACACACACACACACATACACACACACACACACACACACGTATGCACAAACTGAAAACTGAACAAAGAACACAGTCTAATTTAACAGTAACATACCAACATTAACGTCCTGGTTTTGATATTGTACTAGAACTGTGTAAAATGTCATCACTGGGGAAGCTGGGACTCTTCACATATGAGTAATTTCCTATGAGTCTATAATTATAATTATTCCAAATGTAAAAGTGAAAAATAAAAAGGATCTCAAGCAAATTTTTACCTCACTTATAGAAACCTATAAACAGTCTAGACAATGTTCATCATTTTATGGTGGTGTGATTTCCATGAGGTTATTCAAACTACCAGCAAAAACTACCAACACACTGGAGACTAGAATCCATGTCAAATAACACAAATAAAGAAGCAAATGCCTCCCCATATCTACAGCTTTGGGTTTTCAGTAAAGTCATTCCCCCAGCATCAAGTGCTTGGAAATCTTCAGCATTAGACTTGGAAACACTTAACTCTGCCTGGAAAGGTCAGGAGAGGCTTTTCCCACCAAGGGAAATTTGAGCAGAAATGAAAGTTGAGTAAGAAGTCACCTGGCAGACCTGGAAGGAAAGAGCCTGGGACAGCATTCCAGGTTTAGAGTGATCCAAGGATGGGGGCAGGGAAAGTGAAGATGACACAAGTCACCTGTGGGAGAGAGGAAAGAAGAGGCTGGGCAGGAACCAAGCACCAGGTTAAAGGCCTGTAGTGCCACCCCACAGGCGGTGAGTCTCAAAGCTGCAGCATACACACCCCCCGTGTTCCACCAATGACAAAGGGTCACTCAGCCCTTGTACATTGAGATACCTATATTACACTTCTCTTCCTCATATGAATGCCTTTTGGTGGTTAAAATATAAACAAGATACCACGGGCCAGGCCTGATGGGGCATGCCTGTAATGCCAGCAATTTGGGAGGTTAAGGTAGGAGGACTGAAAGTTCAAACCCAACCTCAGCAATTTAGTAAGGCCCTAAGCAACTTAGGAAGGCCTTGTCTAAAAAATAAAATAAAAAAAAAAAATCATGGTATCATGGTTATAACCATTTTCCCAGTAAATATAAAATATGATGCTTTGTTTTCTAAGCAGATGGTGGGCCGGAGAGGGGGGTTAAAATTAAACTAGGACTGAATGCTATCACTAGTCTAAGTAATACACATACAATAAACATAGTAATAATGTGATAAAAGAATCTCATATTACATGCTCCAAACATATGTTTTGATCAATCTGCCCTTTCTCAAAGCTAATTTGTACTCACAAAATAAGCTTAAATTGGTAAATGTGGAGAAAAATTAAATGTTTAGGGGGTGAGTAAAAATAAAGCATCTTACCAAAGGAAACCAACAATTTTTTATTTAAATTTAACAACCTTGTTCACAGTGAAAGTAAAATATTAATGACATTGCAAAGCTGAATTTACATGGGCTATAATTCACAATCTTGGGAATTCACTCTTTATTTTATGTAAAGTCATTACATCGGTAGAAGTTACCAAAAATAAATCCATTTGTCTTCCAGTATTTTAGACAATAGAGCCATCTCTCCCAGTGCCAACTTAACTTTGAAATACGCAGACTTAGAATAGTGAAAACCTAAACAATATCAAGAAAATGGCAGGCCACGCGCCATAAATATGTCCTAACACTAACAAATGTGATTTTGCTTCTTGTAGTATTTGAGATGTCACTGACTCTCTGAAATAATCTAAAGCTCTCAGCATGAGATGCATGCTGCGTGGTGGATGAGATCAATTCTCCTCTCAGCACTTGCGATTGTTTTAAAATGTGCTGTGGCCCATGACCAATCAGTCACTGCAACAACTAGAGCACCCAAACCCAAGTATGTACAGCCAGCCATATGATCCCCTGTCTACCTGGGGCAGGCTGGGTGGCAAGCAATTCCTACAGGAAACAGGGATGTCAATTCAACAAACATCAGGCTGGGTCATTCATCCACTTGAGGCTCTGAAGGAAAAAAATCAAGTACCTTTACATATAATAGGCTAAGGGCTCCTTGAGGCTGATAACTGTCTTATTCCCTCTTGTAACCTCAGCCCCTGAGATAACAGATAAATACTTTTTTTTTTACTAAATGAATGAATGATAGAATGAATGCATGCTTCTATACAAGGTACAAGAAATAGATAAAATGTGATACATACATTATTTATTTATTCACTGATTTTTGTTGCAACATTCATTAGGTGCTTATGAGGAGTCAAGTATGACAGCAGCTGACAAGGAGACAAAAAGAGTCACACAGCATAGACCCTGCCCTTAAAGAGGCAATAGGAGAGACAGATGTGAAGCCCAATGACACAAAAAGGAGGGAGGGAAATGAACAAAGGAGGGTGTGTAACAAACTTCATGGCTTCAACTGATCTACTGGCGTAGGGACTAGGGACAAGGAGGAGACAACTTTTAAATTCTATCCCTGGAAAGAAGCCATTGGTCCTATGGGGAAAACACGCAGGGTCTGGAGGCAGATGTCCAAGTCAGACAAAAGAGGCCCTTCCTATGATCATTATCACTGTGAGCCTGAGCAGCTTTCAAAATCTCATTTCAGGCCAATTTACTGGTGTCTCTGTTGAGGGCTAAGATAAAAGGGATGTGAGGAGGGGAGGAAAGGGTGGCCATCCTCAGACCACATGGACTACCACAGTGGCTGGTTCTCACTTTGATAAGATCTCCTAAAGCCATGTAAACTGGCCCCCTACTTTGCAGCTGAAGGTCATTTTCTCTGTGGTCTGTTAGTCTTAACTAGAGGGATTCCTGAAGAGGCTTACACACCACACGGTTTCAAAGGCATACTTTTGCTTGAATTAAAAAGATTCAGCACAGTTACAGAAGCACAGATTGCCATTCCAAAAGGATTTCTAGGTATCATGAACAAAAGAATGGAACATAACCAGGAAGAACCTGGGAGAAAAACAGGACATTTGGTCATCCCTGCCTTGTGGCAGCTCACACAAAGGATGCGGTGTTAAAAATAGAATCAACAAACATTCACGCAGAGCTGGTATCTGGAAACAGCATAGAGATTGATGGCATCCCTGCCCTGAAAGGACCTTACAGGAGGAAGCTATGGAGAACAGGCAGGCATACACACAGCAAGGCAGTCAGACAACCGCTTTCATGGGGGGATAAAAAGCCTTCAGTCTTGTTGGTGCACCTACGTTCCCAAATCCTTGGTTACAAAGCAGGAGGGAGCAGGGGACCCACAGAGAAAAATTCTTAAAGAATGAACAAAATATTATTTGGCTTTAGGGAAATTTACTCCTGGTTTATTCTTCCCCTGGGGCACTTGGCCCACAGCTTGACAGACCCACACTCCCTGCAGGATTCATTAAATAAGGAGGCCCCCAGAGAACTCTGCTCTCTGTCCAGAGTTTTACTCCTGAATTTCACTTGAGAGTACATGGAAGTGAAATATTAGATTCAGTATTTTGGTTCCTTAGAATTTAGTATCATAAATTCTAGGATCACCAAATCTCTTAAATTCCAGAAGAATTATCTCCTTCTCTATTATAATACCCGCCCTGGGACTTTCAAATCTTCACTGCAACCTAAATCCCAGGACAGGAATGTAAGACACACTGCTTCTCTCAGGTGTTTTAAGGGCACCTGTTACTGTTAATTGTACAATTAACAGTAGTAATTTGTGTACCTGTGAGAGTCACTGATTTCCTCAAATGCAGTTCTTTCTAGACAGACTGAAACCAAAATAGAACCCAAAAATGACTGAGGCAGAATTTATCTGTCTACTTCAAAAATATTTTTGTCATGAATCTTCTTAAACATCTTCAAGTAATCTAAATTTTCCTATTTAATCTTGAATTTATGCTTTCAGATTTTATACCTCCTTGCCTAAATGAAAAAGAATAAGTATAAAAACAACTGTTTTGATGTATTCTTAAAAAGAATAAAGACTGTATGCCAAAAAGCACTGTATACAGGCTGATAGTTATTAAATGGCCCAGTGTTTCTCAAAACTGTAAGTCATCCCTCATTAATGCTTCATGAAATCACCCACCCAATGGAGTGGAATGGAATGGAATGGCATAGGATGGGAAAGAAAAACTAGAGTGTAACTCCCGTTTTTCAGGTTAACTGTTATTTTTGATGTAACTTGTATCATGCTGTGAGGTCAGGTTGATCAAAGAGATATTATGAAAAAAACGTAAATACACTATTCATAGTACTTTGAATTCTACTCCATTCCAATGCTTTAGAATCATTTCTATTGTAATCAGACTAAGTCCCAGACTCTATCACTTAGACACAAAGAAGACAAATTGTGTTGGGCCTTTACTATAACAATAGCATTACTCCTCCCAGAGACACAGAAAGGCAGCAGTGACCACAGCAGCTAGAGAGGGGGTAAATGCTCCAACCAGAACCATCAAGACCCTAAATCTCTTGAAGTAATCTTCTTTACAGACACCAGACTTCAACATGAAGAGTTGACCAAATGAACTGCAGAGTGTGAAGAGAGTGTTCTTACTAATGTTTATAGATAAATTTACAAAATTTTGTTGGGCTGAGGATATAGCTCAGTGGTAGAGCACTTGCCTAGCATGTATGTGAGGCCCTGGGTTCAAACCCCAGTATCACATACATACATACATACATACATACATACACACACACACACACACACACACACACACACACACGCACACACACACACAAATAAATAAAATTATAATGATAAAATACCTAAGACCACAAAAATCAATTCTAGAATGATAGCTATATCAAGGTGAGTTTCAAAAACTCTCATGTGTGTTAACCTATTTAATAAGAAAA
Source organism: Ictidomys tridecemlineatus (assembly GCF_052094955.1). Classification (NCBI taxonomy): domain Eukaryota; kingdom Metazoa; phylum Chordata; class Mammalia; order Rodentia; family Sciuridae; genus Ictidomys; species Ictidomys tridecemlineatus. The sequence goes on along the minus strand of NC_135478.1, from coordinate 161,120,096 downwards.
ATCCTCTCCCGTGATAAGCAAGTCCTATTCCTCGAAGTAGAAGTAATGATTTAAAAAAAAAATATTTACTTCAGTAATTTTCTTAATATTCACTTTGACTGCTGTAAAATTTATCTCAATCTTAAAACACAAATGAAATAAATAAAAATCTGCTTAACCAATGTAGTCCTTCGTATATAATTTATACTCTTTTTAAATCCTTGGTCAGTTCAATTTTGCCTTAACTAAGACATAATCTGCTTTAAATAAGACATAATTATTGCAATTGGGGCTCTTTAAATTAATTCATTTAAATACTTAATTGAAAGTGGGTGTATTTTTCAAGCAAATATAATTCAAGTTTGTTTTTTGTTGTGAAAATTGACAGTCACTTAAAAATAGCTAAATTCATGGAAGTAAATAGCCTCTTATTAATATATTTATTCTTTATTTTTTTTATTTTTCATGCTTTTTGTCAAACCCAGAAAATCTATCTATAAAGATACAAAGGTAACTATAAAGTATCTTTTTATACTTTCTGGATACAGAAAGTACTACACATCTAGTAGGTACTGAAGGAAAATAATGTTTTGGGAATGGAAAGATTTCATGAGACATGTTAAATTTATTCCAATACACAATTATAGTCTAATTTATTTATTAAATTTTATTCCCTAAAGCAAGTTCTTATTAGCTATATAACCCATCTCCTTTAATCAACAGAAGGCCATCAATCCAAGCGTTCAGTATTACATCCCCTCAATTGACATCCTGCTGCCTTGATTAAGTAGCCTGCAGATGATTATAAAGGAATTAAAGCACATCTAGACTAGAAATTCAACCATCAGAAACTTAAATTACAAAAGGAAAAAAAAACAGATCAAATAGTTTTTTCTCTCTTTTCTAAAGGTTACATAATATCCCAATCATTATTTCACCAAAAGAAAATTTAATTACTGCAAATTACCCCAATATGTAATGATGAAAACCTAATTTTTTTCTTTCCCTATGGAATATCTGGAAGGCCAGTGGGAATAGCAAATAATAAGAAAACCATCCATCCTTCTTGATTCCCTTCCACACATATCCTAATTCCAAGACACCTGCCACAAATTAATAATCTGTCTCTAGCAAAAGGAGAAAGCCAAGCATTAGACAACCATCAAAAACTAATAAGATTTTTCTCTTCGAATCTTCTATGCCAGATTAAAAGGGGAGTTCTTTCTAGTGATTCCAAAGATGCCAGTGTAAATTAAACATACTCTCAGAAGTTTTCATCTCACTACAGTTTAGAACCCAAATCAAGAGCTTGCAAAACTTCAAAGCTCTGAAGAAATTCACAACAAAAAGAATGAAACTTGTTTCTTTTATGTCTAATAAGTATTTTAATATAAAAAGAAATATAGAAACATTATAAAATATAGCAACACATAAAAAGTCATTATCTGCTTATAGATTTTTCTCTGTGTGGCTTATTTAACAGCTGCATTCCCAGACTGGCTTGTAAATCAGTCAGCTTAAAATCATGCCACAATTCCCAATTCCACTGACACATACAATGCATTTAAAAAACACAAAATAATCTTTATTAGCCTAATCCAGATATTTATGAAAAGATAAATCTGCAATGAAATGCTATAGTTCATTCATTCACTTATACGTCTGGAGCTCTTTTCCTATGCCAAGCCCTTTGCTAGAGCGTGAGGAGATGACTAAGAATCATCTCTGCCTTCACAGCTCGTAATCAGGTGGAAGACAAAAGACTCCATAAAATAACTAGATTTCAAGGTCAAATGTTGTAAAAAAAAATCAAAATGATATAAGTAAAATAGTAGACAAGAGGAGGCAGAAATCACCACACTGTAGGTAATCAGGCAGGTTGTTTTGATGGAGAACAAACTTAAACTGAGTCTTAAAGGATGAATAGAATTTTGAAAAACAGAGACCGATGGCTAAGTTGAAAAATGAGAAGAGCACAAGTGCTGACATTTCCCAGAAGGCTAGTATGTATGTCAGCACTGTGTTGTGAGCCTTTATTTATGGTAGCCTGCCATTTCTTCTCAATGAGGAAACACAGTGGGATTCAGCTATTGGATTTGGTAGAGAAGCAGAAGGCAGGGAAGATGGGTTGAATGAGCATGTATGGGACTTCCAATATTGAGTCACAAATTCCAGACCTTACCAAAGGGAAAAATGGAAAATGACCAACTATGTTTCGGAATGTCAAAAAAAAAAAAAAAGAAAGAAAGAAAAGGAAAAAGAGAGCAAGAAGGTATACTGGGTCACAATATTGCTATGGATAAATGGTATAGATAACAGCCAAGTACATTTAAAATTTTTTATGATTGCTTATGTGGTGTTGTATGCTATATTTCATTCAAAATACTAAGATATGGAAGAGTTCTAAAGGTCATTTATTTCACCTGGGATTCAAATTGAATAAATCCTTCTTATCTCCCAGCAAGATCCCCTGACCATCTCAACACCTACACAACAGGCAACTTCACACTGAGCCCCTGCTGTGTCAAGCCCTCTGACAAGTGGAGGTTATATTTCTCAGCAGCTTGAGAGCTTAGAAGAATTTCTTTGAGCTAAAATCTTCCTTATAGCTTGGTCCTTTGATCCGAGAAATGGAGGAATACCAAAGAACATTTTTCATCTATTCTAAGACATGCTCCCTTCACATACCAACAACTAGAGAATCAGAGGGGGATTTACAAATGATTGTATGTTTTAATTTTAATTGGCAGCAATTTTTATTAGAGGAAAAGAAAATAATAATTCATTTTATAACCAGTGGTATCTTAGATACAATAAAACAAAGTACGATAATAATTTTACATGGCTTGGCCTAATCCCTCATCAATGCTAATCTCTCTTCCAGTTTGATAAACTTTCTCAAAAGTAGAGATAGCAAGCCAAAATGGTGGCACATGCCTATAATCCCAGCAATTCAGCAGGCTGAGGCCAGAAGGGTTACAAGTTCAAATCAGTATCAGCAATGTAGAGAGGCCCTAAAGAACTTAGTGAGACTGTCTTAAAATAAAAAAGGGATAGGGATGTGGCTAAGTGTTTGAGCACCTCTAGATTCTATCCCTGGAACCAAAAAAAAAAAAAAAGTAGGGATACAAAACAGGTCCTAAGGCAGACACTCTGGTCCAGCAATAGTCTTCATTTACCAATTCTGTGACCTGGAACTGTTATCACATGTCTCTGTATTTCAGTTTCCTAATCTCCCAACAATACCTAACTCATAGAAGCTCTGTGTGTTTGTTACATGAGGATGTGTGTGTGTGTGTGTATATGTGTGTGTGTATACATATATATAACATATATCCTTTGCGCAATATTAGGCACACCTTCAGCATTGTGTCAAGTGCTAACCATCTTCATCATCACCAGCTACGAGATTAAATAACTGCCTCTATAATCATCATCCTTACGACAGAATTTCTAAGGCCTTTGCCCATTTCAGGGTCCACTCCAATTTGTCAACATCTTCCTAAACAATGTGTTGTCAGAAACAAACACAATATTCTGTGTGTGGCTGGGCATGTATATGGCTGTAGAAGACAATTACTGCCCTGACTCTTGATACCAAATATAGAGCAGGGGTTACAGTCTCTTAGATAGAAATGGTTCATTATGCAACAGTTTCATCAAGAGTAAAATTTTTAAAATGCAAAGGACAACTTGTGGACTAGACACAGTTTAGGAAAGGGGCGAGATCTCAACCTAACCTTAGAAAATGTGAGAAAAGGATTTTATTTCACCTTACCTAAAATGAGAAAGGGAATGGGAAATGTATCAAATTAACAAATTCAGTGGCAGCCTGATGCTTCTGTAACCAGGTGTGACAAAATAGTAAGTGCCTTAATGTAGTAGCAGTGATAGTAAGAAGTGTTTCTGAAAGAAAAAAAATATATATATTCAAGGAGACACAACTAAATTCCAGGATGCACTTGAAAGACAGTAAAGCCCTTTAGTTTAGAGAAACAGGGAGATGGGAGAAGATGATTCAAAGAGAGCAAGAGAATGGAGGTCTGAGCAAGACATCACTCGACGCCAGACCACAGGTCTCCAAAAAGACTGATGTTAGTTAAGAAATGAGTAGGCGAACCAAGGGACTGTGAGGGACTCCAACACAGCTATGAATTTGCCAAACTGGAGTTTATAAGGAAGTAAAATAATATCTCTAGAATTTTAGTTATCATCCAGCTCAATTTCCTTGTGGTTAAGATGAGGAAAAAGAGGCCCCAGTACCAAATGAGCCAAGGCTAGATATCACAGCTCCCAAGTCCAGATTAGTTACTCTTCTCTCCCAAAAGTTTGTGAAATGGTCCAAGAATAGAACCTAACATAGGCCAGGCATGGTGGTACACTCCTATAATCCCAGTAGCTTGTGGGGGCTGAGGCAAAAGGATAGGGAGTTCAAAGCCAGCCTCCACAAAAGTGAGGCACTAAGCAATTCAGTGAGACCCTATCTCTAAATAAAATTCAAAATAGGGCTGGAGATGTGGCTTAGTGGTCGAGTGCCCCTGAGTTCAATCCTAGTACCACCCCCCCACCCCACCCCATCCCCCCCCAAATAAACCTAACACAACTGGAATTTTCCCAAGAAAAACTAAGGGCTGAGCAATCCGGGTACTAATGAAGGACAGAAGTGAAGAAATTAATTACAATAACAAACCAATATAAGGCTCTATGTTCCCCCTAGAATAGGAAACTCTGAAGTGTAGAAATGTTGATGACCCTGACCCCCACCTGTAGGACACCATCTTCCTACAGCAGCAACTGCAGACCACACCCGCAGCCAATAAACTTGCTGTGTTTCTCTTTAGCAGTTTCAAATGATCCACCCCAAAAAATACATTTCCAAAAAATACATTTTTTAATTTTTAATTGATATATAATAATTGCACATATTTATGGGGTGCCATGTGATATTTCAATACATGCATACACTGTATAATGCTCAAATCAGAATAAACCTACCTCCTCGAAAATTTATCATTTCCTGATGGTAAAAACATTCAAGATCTTCTAGTTTTTTTTTTTTAATTAAACAGTACCTTACTATTATGGCTAGTCCTACTTTGCAATCGAATATCTGAAGTTCCTTCTCCTAACTGTAACTTGGTATCTGTTAACCTTTCCATATCTGTCCCTCACTCTCACTCTCCTCAGCTTCCTGTAACCAATATTCCACTCTCAACTTCTATGAGAGCAAACTTTTTAGATTCCAGGTATGACCAAGATCATGTGGTACTTGTCTTTCTGTGACTGGCTTACTTAATTAACGTAATGACCGCAAGTTCCATCCATGTTGCTGCAAATGACAGGATTTCACCCTTCTGTACAACTGAATAATATTCCATTGGACATATACCACTTATTCTTTTTACACCCATCAGTTGATGGACACTTAGGTTGCTTTAATTTCTGGGCTACTGGGAACAACGATTGCATAGCATGCAGATGTCTCTTTGAGAGAGTGATTTCCTTTGATATATATATATATACACAGTTGTGGGCTTATTGGATCATATAGGAGTTCTACTTTTCATTTTTTTTTTTTTTTAATATTTATTTTTAGTTCTCGGCGGACACAACATCTTTGTTGGTATGTGGTGCTGAGGATCGAACCCGGGCCGCACGCATGCCAGGCGAGCGTGCTACCGCTTGAGCCACATCTCCAGCCCCTACTTTTCATTTTTTGAAGAACCCCCATACTATCTTCCAAAATGGCCGCATTGTTTACATTCCCACCAACAGTGCACAAAGATTCCCTTTTCTCCACATCCTCAAGAGCACTTATCTTTTAAATAACAGCCATTCTAACTGGAGTGAGGTGCTGCCTTTTTGTGGTTTTAATTTGCATTTCCCTGATGATAGCCATGTTGAACCATTTTTTGTTATACCTATGGCCATTTGCATATCTTCCTTTGAAAATTAACCATTGTCTGTTTTATTTAATCATTTCTGGAGTTCTTTGGGGGGGGTACGGGGAGTGTGTAAATTTGTTGTTGTTACCAAGTTGTTTGCCAAGTTGAGTTCTATATATATATATATACACACACACACACACACACACACACACACACACACACACTCTGATTTTTAACCCCTTGTCTCAGTACAGTTTGGAAATATTTTCAAATATTCTTTAGGTTGTCTCTTCACTTGTTAAAAGTTTCCTTTGCCATGCAAAAGCTCTTTAGTTTGAGGAAATCCCATTTATTTATTTTTACTTCTGTTTCCAGATCTTTTAGTGTCTTGTCCAAAAATAACCTTGCCCATTCCAATGTCCTTAAGTGTTTCCCCATGTATAACATACTTTTTGAGATTTTTTTGAGCATCAGCTGATACTTTGAGCATCAGCTGCTGGGTTGTTGGTATCATTTGTTACAATTAATATTCTTGGATTTTTCTGGCCAGTCAATTGTTTCATGGAAATAAAATATATTCAGTATTTTAAATGGTAGTGAATTCTCAAAAGATGTATAGAAATGGTCTTGGTAGCAGAATACAATAGTCACTAATATGGCAGTATGTAAAAATGTGGATGTGTAACCAATGCAATTCTGCAATCTGTATTTGGGGTAAAAATGGGAGTTCATAACCCACTTGAATCTAATGTATGAAATATGATATGTCAAGAGATTTGTAATGTTGTGAACAACCAATAAAAAAAAGAAAGAAATGGTCTTGAGGCTTTATCTAATCCCCACTCTTCACCCCCAAAAAACATTCTTCAAAATAAACCCAAAGAAAAATTCATCTTACCTGATGCAATAAAAATAATACAGAGATAAACACACATGAAAACATTTCTTTGCCTTGTTTTCTGTCTCTCCATAGTAGCTCTGCACAAACCTCTGAGAAACAAAGAAGGCTTTGCAAGAATTCCTTTTAAGCCCTGTTGGCAACTTTCCAAGGCACAGAGCCACATGAGGCAAATGGTGATGTATTTTCAGAACCTGCATTAATACCTGACCTTGAACAGCCATAGCACATCTGCACACCTGGTTAGCATGAGGCTCTACAGCTGGTGAAGAAATCTATTTCTTCCTAAATGCCCTGTCATCCTCCAAAACCCCTAGAGTCTACACATGACTACTCCCAACTGCCCTGAATGGCACAGCCAGAACTACCAGGCCCAGCATCTCTATTACCCTCTTCTCAGAGGAAGCATCCCACATCATCAATCACCAACATACTGGATTGCAGACCAGACACAGACACAGCAGCTTTATGTGCAAAATTCTAAGGTCTCAGAGTTCTTTATATTCAACTCTTTGAAAAATCCACAGTCCCAGCATAATCCTTTTCCATCACAGATATCATTAAATATCAAAACACTGCTCAACAAATTACCATCTATGATGGTGAGTTTCATATGTCAGCTTGGCTCAGCTATGGTACACAACTGTTCAATCAAACAGTAATCTAGATGTTGCTATGAAGGCATTTTGTACACGTGGTTAACATCTACAATTAGCAGACTCTATGTAAAGGCAACCATTCTCCATAATGCCGGTGGGCTTCATTCAAATAGTAGAAAGGCCTTCAAGACAAACACTGAGGTTTCTCAGAAGAAATTCTGCACCAGTTCCTACATACACATACACATCCATACAAACACGTATATACATATCTATACATGCATGCATGTGTGTGTATATATATATATATATACATATATATATATATATATTTGTATATACACACATACATACACACACATGCAAATGATGTAATCCATACATATTGTAATCTCCTGCCAGTTCCGTTTCTCTGGAGAACCCTGACTATGGACACACAACCTAATTCCATCTCTGCATCACTAGAGACCTCTTTAAATTGTGGTTGCAAAATCAAATGCTAAAGGAAGCCTAGGAAGTAATGTTGCCCCAGTGAGTGGCTGTTAAACAATCAATGTCATTGAACAGGCTGCCTCGGTGTCCAGGATACATGAGGGAGCACTGGGAACTACAGTAAACTGGGGACACTTTCACCTACACAGGACAGTGGTTGTTGCCAGCTTGCAAGTGCCACTAGATGTTTCAGTGCCACTAGATTCTGTTCCATTTATTCAAGGGAAGCCGGAAAATCATGCTTTTAAAATGTAACCCCTTCCTGCTCCCCTCATTCTTCAATGTTGGCAACTAAGTGAAATTTAAAGCATCTAGTAATCAAATTCTATGGAGATCAAAATTAACAGGATGAGAGGAGGGAGCAGGCTCTGTGGGCTACACGAGTATTCTCAGTCCTCACTCAGCCCTGTGAAATAGGCACTGTTATTATACCCCTTTTGTAGATGAAAAAACTGTGGCTTAGAAAGGTAAAGAACTTGGGCAAGGTCACTTAGTAATACTAACCCCGGTAGAATACAGGGCCACAGACAACACTGCATGCGTTTGTCTAATGTCCTGATATTGAAGAGTGTGAAGGTCTTAATTCTCATGGTCATATGTTATAATAGGCTTGTGAAGGCAGTCGAAGAAAACTGTGACACAAAACTAAAGATGTGTTAAAGGCTTCACCCACAGAGGAGCTAATAGTTCAACTGAAGCCTCTCTCAACTCAGGTCTGCCCCTACCTGAGGAAAGCTAATCACTAATGCATTTATAATGAGTGGCCTTGCTAGGGTTTTGTTTCGTATTATTTCCTATGTTTCAAGTTAAACATTATAGACATTGAAAATAATATGAAGAATCCCAGAGTGCTAGACATTAAAATAATATGAAGAATCCCAGAGTGCCGCGCATTCAGTTTTAAAATTTAATGCTGGAAATACAATAGAAAGTTCATCCATATTCTTTACCACTATAGAAGTAACCAGGATCCTGAATTTGGTGTATATCCTTCACATGCATGTGCTCTTTTACTTCAAACATGCTCAGTGTGGTTTTGAAATTAAAGTGGTACACAGGTATATACCCTTGGACAACTTGCTTTTGTTTACTCAGTATTATGCATTTGACATTTGTTTACACTAACTGCATATTTCTCCACTGTGTAGAAATGAAGCAGGGTGTATATCCATTTAGCCTGCGTTATGCACAAGGCAGCAGTAGCAGAGCATGTGCGACCTGCATCTTCTTGAAGATAATGGTAAGGCTTTCTCTATGGGCAGATGGAAAGGGCTAACTAACATCATTTTATGGTGTTTATGTAAAATACTAACTAAACTTAGGGAGGTGGATAAGTTAGAGAGGTGAAGAGATTCTTTGAATAATTTTCACAACTTTTCTGTAATTGTAAAACTAGTTCAAAATAAAAAGGTTTAAAAAAATGGAAAAAGGAAAAGAATGTCACCATTGGACCAAAGTAATTCCCACAGGATTGCAAAGCTTTGGGCTAAATCCCAGGCACAGACTAGAACTGCACAGTAGTAGAAACAGGAAAAGGCTGGCTTGGCGGTGGAGGTGGGGGGTGGGTGCCCCAAATCCCATAAATGTCACAATACCACAACATAGTCAAGTGAACTTGGCTGTTTTGAATGCCTTAAATAGCTGAGCTTACATATGGTCAAGTATGATTAAGTAAAATCCAAGCAATCCAATTCTTTGAATATCTATAAACCAAGACAGGAAGAAGTTATTTAAATTAAAAAGACAACAGAGATCCATTAGAGTCCAAAGGTCTCTCAAGCTACAGCACTTCTCCACCCAGTAGATGTGATTGCTTGACTTTTTCATAAATTCAAATTTAATTTACTTCCTTAATTATATGCATTTGGGAGCACATGTAAAAGTATGAGACCTCCTAGGCTGGGCAGGGGGGATGTCCTTGAATTCAAACACCTTTTCTTTGTTCTCCCTTTCCTACCAATCAGTCAGATGACCTGCATTAGGAGAAAACCATGTTTACATAAAGTCTCCAGAGAACAGGACTGAGAAGAGCTATAGGAGCCAATTCCAAGCCCAGCCATCTCCTCTAGGAAGCCTGCCAGGGCTAACCTCATCTGAGCCACATCACTCATCTCCTCCTCTCTCCCTTTGGACTTTTATATACTCCCTTTGGCCTCAATCACTTAGCGCTTGTGGATTTTTGATTGGGATCATCTGTAAGCCCCTGTTATGTTTTCTCTTTGTAACAGATTGTAAGCTTCTCAAAGCATCATGTCAATCCATCAGCAAGTGCAGTTGCCAGAATATACTGGAAAGAAGCTGAAATGCAAAGGAGGGTGAGGCCTAGTTTCTAGTAATATCTCTGTAATCACAACCCAAGGACATTACATTTGTTTTGTAACTCAATTTTCTTATCTTCCTTCAATTTCTAAGATAGTTTCCTCCTATTACATTCTGTTGGTAAATTGTCCACTCATTTCACCTTCCTCTACTGACAGTTCATTACATACAAGATGGGTGGGCGCAGGGAGATATAATCCTTGCCATTAAGCAACATCTGATCCTTTTCTTTTTCGGTGCTTCTCACAACTAAGAATACCACTCTCAACAAAGCATTACTTCGTAAATGATGGTTAAAGTAATAGAGCAATAAGCCCAGGACTTACAGAATAAAGAGCCAAAGCAGATCCTGTATCTGAAGTGTGTTTTCTCCATCTAACTGCCTCAACTGTGGCCCACACTCAGGAACAGTTTGACATTTTAGTACCGTATGGTTCAGCGAGGATGCAAAGGCCACAATAAAGATTGCCAGGCCATTTGGCATTTCCCACATTTGCCCAGGCGGATGGCACAAGGCTCCCAGCTCCCAGCTGTAGTCTGAGTCAGGGATAAGAGGACCAGAGTTTCTCCAGGATGCCAGGTCAACAAGGAGCCAGGGCAGCATAATATAATAAGCTAATATTCATTTACCCAGATTTCTGGCACAGCTGAGAAAATACCAAAGGGTAACTTTGAAAGCAACTGTCTTTCTACCAGAGGTATCACATAATCATACCCTATACCAAAATGCCATGTATCCAAAGAACAGTGAAGTAGGCTCAGTCTGTCTAGGATGCATGGGAACATCAAGGAACCTACCTGAACTACTGGCACAAAGCAAGCAGAGAGGGGTGACAAGAGGGATCAGATCCCAAGAATGTGCCTGGATTTCATCATTAGACATTCTTTTTCCTACTGGGTTGCAAAACACCTCTAACTTGTTAAAATTTTTAAAGTACTACACTTTAGAGTTAAAACCCAGAAATTTTCTTGTGCTTCCATAGAACACCTAGTTATTTAATGAAGCAATATCTATGTAAAAAGGAGGTCAGTTAAAGGTGGTTCCAAGACAAGGGCTGTGTACCTTGGAGAGGTACAAAGGCACTAGGTGTTGGAGAAAAGAAGCAGCAAAGATTAGATGAGCCACACAGAAAGGAGTTTGGATCAAGGGCAATTTGCCTCTAGGTCTGGAATGAGGCTACTTTTTAAGCATAAGTTTTGAATTAGGCTGAGATCACTGAATTACATCCCTAAGCAATGCCTGGCTTCAACAGGCCATGTCTCATTACTCCACACTCTGAAATCACTCTTAACATATGAAAATACACACACTCATAAACTCCCCTATTAGAACGATGATTGGCTTAGCTCACATAAAACTGAGCCACATGCAAACATATGTTGTTCAGGAAGAGGGCCTCAGGGCGTGTGATACTGCAAGGTTATGTATTCAGAGATACAACAGAAGCCTTTCCAGTTTATGGCACTAAAGCTGGCTATTCAGAGGAAGAGAAATCCAGACGGGCTTACCATTCCTCACTTAATAACATTTAATCTGTATAAAAACCTAACAGGATCATTAAGCAGGATTTTTATATTTCCTTCAGGCTCACCTAATTTCATCCTTTCTCAAGTAAGCTTTGCATTCCACTAGACATACATGCACTCAGGGAATGGTTTTTGAAGCCTGATTTGCATGGAAATGCTATTTTCATCTGACTTTTCCTCTAAAGTCCAAGTCACAGCATCCATTCCTGAGAAGGAAAAAAAGGTGGAGGAGAGAGGGTGGGTGGAGGCGAGTATAAGATCAAATGTGTAAAACTACATTTATTTTCAACTTATTATTCAGTGTCATCTAACTTCTCTTAAACTGCAAACTTTTAGAATTTGCTCAAATGTTTATTTGTGATGTGGGAAATGAGAGAAACAGAATGGAAGAGAATAATGTTTAGCAGGATAAAAAGCCTCCCATAACTGCAAATCCATACAATAAAACCAAGTGTCCAACATCTAAAACCACAACTTGACAGTATTTATCAACTGCTTACAGCAAAGGCTAGTTTTTGTAGCAGGAACCAAGGTGACTTGACAGAGAGACTCAGCTTTGGAAAGTGGCTGGACCTTGAATGTTTACCAGAAAGACTTCTTAAAGTCAGCGTTTTTCATTTTTTAATATATTTTTTATTTTTGACATTATAATCATACATTTTGGGAGGTACAGGGTGACATTTCAATACACACATGAAATGTGTTGTGATTAGACCAGAGTAATGGCATATCACCTCAGACATTTATCAGTTCTTTGTGTTGGGAACGTGCCAGCATCCTCCCTCCAATAGCAATGAGGGTAGAGCCTGATGGGGGTAATAACTTCTGATGTTCTACAGCACAGTAGGAGAACTATGGCTGACAAAAATTAACTGCATATTTCAAAATAGCTAGCAGAGAGGATTTGAAATGTTTCCAAAAGAATGAAATGATAACATGTCTGAGGTGATAGATATGCCAATTACCCTGATCTAATCAGTACACATTGTATACGTGCATTGAAATGACATCTTGTATCCCAGAGATAGGTATAATTACTATGTGCCAATTAAAAATAAAATACATATTTTAAAATCCTCTTTTTAGTTATTTCAAAACATTCAATTAATTGGTGTTAACCATACTTATCCTTCTGTGCTATAGAACATTAGAAATTACTCCTATCCAACTGCACCCCTGTACCCATTAACCATATCCCCTTCCCCACCCTGAATCAGTTTTCTTCTACAGCTGGCACGGAGGAGTTTCAGTCTCCAACGCAAAGCTACACATGTCCCCACGGCCTGGGCATCCTTAGGGATTGACTGAGACTTTCTTTAATACACTGGCAAAACTTCATTCTGTTCTTCCTGGTCACCCTAATTTCAGAATTGGAAAAAAAATAAATAAAAGGCACAAATTCCAGAATCACAAAAGCTGTTTTGTTGTCAGTACAACTGAAAAACTTTGGCACAGAAAGAACGTTTGACAATCAGAGTTCTGGTTCTGGGATATCCCTGATCCCATCTAATTTCCTCATTAATTTCAAGTGGTTACAAATTTGTGATAATTTAGGTAAATTTAACAGTACCCAAAATTTAATTCTAGTTTCTCTAAAGACACACCTATGATTGGGAAAACAGGGATACAAATAAAAATGATTTTTAAAAAATGTTCAATAGATTTCTTAAAAGCCTTTAGTACTTTATAAACATATCTAACTACAAATGACATATAATTCTGACGTATATATAAATATATAAGTCTTGCTTTACTAAAGCAAGACTATTTAGTAATACATGGTAGCAACAGTTATTGTTATACTGCATATAGCTGTTAAAAGTATTTGAAAGCAACATGGTACTTGTTTTAATTATGTGAATATAGATATTGATGTATGTTGTCTTATTCCTAGTTTAGACTATCCTCAATTTGAATTTGGTGTTATCATTAGAAACTTACATAGATAAGCAATAAATTCTGGTTTTCTACACACTATAATCCACATAAATCCAACAGCTTTTTTATTAAAACTCTTTTGCAAAAGGTAAGTAAAACATGTTTGGGGGGTTTTCAAAGACATATGATCCTAAGTCTCATTAGCACCAGAATAAACCATTGTTGTAATCCTCCAGAACCATATCATAAGCATAGGTGTATCAGTCCATACATGCCACCTTAAATTTTGCCCCCAATCCATTTTTTCTATAACATTTACCTTTTGGCTTACCAAAGAGTCAACATTTTTTTTTTTTTGAGAGCGAGAGAGAGACGAGAGAGAGAGAGAGAGAGAGAGAGAGAGAGAGAGAGAGAGAGAGAGAGAATTTTTTAATATTTATTTTTCAGTTTTCGGTGGTCATAACATCTTTATTTTATTTTTATGTGGTGCTGAGGATCGAACCCAGTGCCTCGTGCATGCCCGGCAAGCGCATTACTGCTTGAGCCATATCCCCAGCCCAGGTCAACATTTTTATAGTTATGAGATATACTGACTAAAAACATTTGAAATGTTTCTTCCCTTTTGCCCAATATCTCTAGATATCCTCCAGATATACTCTCAAAAGTATTTTGACAAGTGAAGAGCTTGCCTACTTCAGTGTAAAATCTATCATAGCACATCAGAAAGTTCTGGCAACAACCTTAAAAAAAAAATAAGGGCATTATTGGGGAGGCAAGCCCTGAGTCTCAAAACCTCTGTACTACATTCAAATAATTGAAGACACAGGTAAAAAATCCACCCTTAACTACATAGGAACCGTTCCCAGGAGAAAAAGCAGATTTTGATAAAGAGAAGCCTCCATCAGGAGTAGGCTTGAAAGCCTCAATTTAATTACTTCTCCATCTCCTCATTATACCACCTGACTCACTATTCCCCACCTCATTTCACAGCCTCCACCAGCTCTGCCCTGGGGCCTCACATTATCCCTTTGCACACACATGCCCTTCCTCTCACTCTCATCCCCACTCCCAGGGCTTGATGTTCTCTGCTTTCTGTCTTGCTTTCACAGCATCTAGCTTTCTAGTAAACTGTTGCTGACTCCACATCTTTCTCTGAAAGTTTATGTAGACAGTAATTGTACTGGAGAGAGGGAAAAGCTAAAGGAAGTTGTCTCCTTTCAGATGTGTAAACCATAGATAAAAATAACACAGTCCAGATTCTAGTAACTTCTGCTGGACCTTTCAAAGGCCACAACTTGGCTCTCTAGAGTACAGAGGAGGAACATAGCAGTAAAGCTCTCAGAAAAATAGCTAAGAGCCAGGACTATTACAGAGCAAACTAATATGTAAGGGGTCTTAATTTTTTTGCCCTAGATTCTCTTTTAGCAATAGTCTGCTGAGGCCTCAGAATAATATTATTTAAAAAAAAAACATACTAAAAATGTAGTATGACCTATCATAGGACCACAAAGGAAAATAATTAAATTGAAGCATAGCTATCAAAATATTAAGACAAAATTATGAAATATAGTTGAGATTCTTCATCAACACACTAAAACTCAGAACTAGTGGCATATTTCAAAAGTACCATAATTTCAAATGCTAAATACTCCCATGATTTGCTGTCTTCACCCATAATTAAAGAATCTAGGTTTCAATCAGTGGTTAGTAAAAATGAAGATTCCCCCTCCCCCATCCACCCATAAAGACCCTAGAATTCTATCCATGGGCCTCTTGCTTAAGAACCCCTATCAAGGATAGTCGAGGCATGGTGGAACACACCTATAATCCCAGCAACTTGGGATCACAAATTCAAAGCCAGCCTCAGCAATTTAGTGAGACCCTAGGCAACTTAGTGAGACCCTAGGCAACTTAGTGAGACCCTAAGCAACGTAGCGAGACTGTGTCTGTAAATAAAAAATAAAAAGGGCTAGGGATGTGGCTCAGTGGTTAAGTGGCCCTGACTTCCATCCCCCGTACAAAAACAAAAAATTTAAAAAGAGCGCCTATCAAGAGCCAGGCACAGTGGTGCATGCCTATAATCCCAGTGATCCAGGAGGGTGAGGAGGATTTCAAGTTGGAAGCCAGCCTCAGCAACTCAAAATAAAAAATTCAAAAAGAACTGGGTATGTAGCTCAGTGGTAAAATATCCCTGGGTTCAATCTCTAGTACCAAAAAAGATGCCCTAACATAGTTAGTGTTCCCAGATCTTAAAATGATTCAGTTTCTTAAAGGAATTACTCTAAGTTCACCATCATTACAAATCCAGTGTGAAATCCAATTCAGCGAAAATGGAGGACCAATTATTGAACCAAATGCACAGCATTAACTCCAATTTTTGTGGATACAGGCTCCTTCGTTCAATAGGAAGACAAGAAACCCTCTCAAGACCAGACCCGGGTACGTCTTATACTAAAGATATATAAATCCATTCATTGGCACAGACCCATGAGTTACTATGTTTCCTTCTTTAGAGATTACTTTGATTTAATAAATCTCAACCCTGATCACATAAAAGCCTTATGGGTAGGGTGGCAGGGGACAAACATGACATTAAATATAACCACTGAATATTGTACATTTCAAAAAGATGAAAGTTTTCACCATGAAGAAATGACAAATGAGAATACAAGTATACTTAACCTTATTTAAACAATGCACAACATATACATGTATCAAACATACACAGTAACCCAGTAGTATTTATAGCTTTTATGATTTTAGATATTAGTTAAAAATAAATTTATGTATTGATTTTAAGACAAGTAAAATTGTCCTATTTTAAAGTGTGTGGAGAGACAGAATATCTCAGAACAGAATAAGAAATGTAAAGGATTTCATGTTATCAGTACATGAATATTGTGCTAGGGTTGAAGCTGTTTGATAAGTGAAATGTTATATAAATGTGAAATATCTGCCCCTAGATGTTATGCATTTGTGGAACCCATGACTATTTATGTAAGCAATGTTGAACTGGATTTTAATCTTATACAGAAACACTCCAATCAGCCAACTCAGAAAACTCCCCGTTATTATCAGTTTTCAATATTTTATTATATAAAGACATTTAAACAGAGCCAAGCATCATTCTAAACAAGCCTATAATATATTAATTAATACTCACATTTCAAGACAAGCCTATAATATATTGGTTAATACTCACATTTTACAGATGAGGAAACTGAGGCACTAAGGTTGAATGACTGGGTCAAGGTCTACAGCATCTAAGCTGCAGGTTGGTTCAGCCCAGGCAGTTTGGTTATAGTCTCAACTATGCTCTATTACTTTATTTTGTCTGTTCCACATCTCACTCTTTAAGGCATGTGGATTTATAGAAACTCCCCATGGAACTTTTTCATGAGAGTCAACAGGGACTTGAGGTTCATTAATGTTTATAAAGTAAAAGATGGTGCAGCTGCAAGGCCATCCCAGGCTCTAGAAGAGGATGTCACTGCCATCCCTTCGTCATTATAGTTTCTTAGCTGCCCACTTGAATATACCACCATTTCTATGCTCAAGCAAAGAGCCCGTAGGCTAATATAAGCCAGCACTATGGGGGAAAAAATGCAAGACAATCACGTTTTCAGCAACTGGGCCTTTCAGAGCACAGATTCAGAGCTCACATGGTAACTTTTCTGTTACCACGCCAACATGAGTCTGATAACCCCTCTGTGTAAGAGAATACAGGATCCTTACAACATCTCTGTAGGAAAGAAAGAAACCACTTATAAATATATTTAAAAGAAAAGAAGGAAAGAACGACATTATAAGGAACACACAATGTATCCTTATTTTGTGGGAAAAAAAAGACTGCCAAAGAAGAGGTCAACCATTCTATCATGGATAAGAGAACACAAGTTCACATAAGCTAAGACAAGAAAATTCATTCCTTATCAGAAGACATTATCTCTACTATGCCCACTTCCTTGACTCAGTACAAATAGAAGCATAATCTTAGAGAAATAAGTAACTTGCCTAAGATTTGCACCTAGTTCTGACTCCAATATTCTTGCTTTCAAATAAAAGACCCTAAGAGTACCTAAGACCCCAAGATCACCTTCCTAACCTAGTCATCTTGCTAAGTTTCCAATGCAACTGTAGAGAATACTGTTTTGCTAAAGATGGAAAATTTATCACAATTCAAATTACCCAGTGCTTAGGTAATTCATGGGTAGTATGAGTGATTCTTCCTCCATGAATGAGTCCTTCTCTTGTCCACAAACCGTTCTAGACTCCAAGTCAGTTGCTCTCAGAACTCTGCCCCTCATCCTTGGAGATGAGCTTGTCCCTATCTCCTCATAGCAACCTGCACCATGTTATTTCCTTTAGTAAGAGAAACAAAGCCCACCAATTCTACAGCATGTTCAGTCATGCTCCCCCTCACAAACATGCACCCTAGTTCCCATTCACAGAGCTTCCTCCAGGCAGCTTGTCAGCCTCTGCTCACCTCACCACTGCCACCTCTTTCTCTTAGTTTGTCAGATAGTTCATTTGTCCTCTGTTCCTAAACTACTTCCAGCTTTAAGCACCAGAGTCATTTAATAAACACCATCCTCAATCTCCCCAGGAATTTCCAAGTCCCAACATGCATGCAATCAGAGTCTCTTCTCAGGGCTTCCATATGTTCGAACAACATGCCCTACCCATTTTGGGGGGAAACATTAGTAAGTCTGGGTTAATCAAGAGGCACTATGCAGCCTCAGTTAAAATGGCGATGCTAAAGACAGGAAGGTCTGTCCATTGAATTTTTCAGGTACAAAGCAGAGGGTGGGAATAGCATTTCCTTATCTCCCACTAAACACAACACATATAAAATAAGTGTCTTTCAATGACAGGGGAGTAACTTACTCCTGTATACTTTTATTACACCTTGGAGCCAGTTGCTTAGGAGACAGGATGCAACACACATCTGAAGCTTTTTACAACAGAGAAGATTTATGTTTGCAGCAAGGACAGCTTAGGTGTTAAAGGCTGGGGCTTTGACATCTGAACCCAAGTTGGTGGTCCATCTTCAGTTGCTGCAATAGCCTCCTACAGCCTTGGATTCCTCACAACAATAACACTACTTCACAGGAGTGTCAGGAGGAAATAAAATATTACTAATGCACATTAGGTATGTCAGACAGTACCTAACAAAAAGACAAACGTGCAAAATATAGTAGCCATTATTTAGTAGTATTAGGAAACATGAAGATAACTTAATGGCAGATGCACTGCATCACAAATGTCATGCCACTACGGTAAGAAAGGCAGTGGCAGAAGTATTTTAGAGCAATATCACTGGGTCTGGAATTCATGGCCAACATACATCAGAGTCATTGCACTACAGCAGAGCAACCCTTCCCAAATTCCATTTTGACACTAAGATAAAATCTGGCAAACATGAAGTTCTGTAATGATAGGTCTCTAATTACTTTTCTTATAGAAAGTACTGTTGTTTTTGTTTCTTCAAACAACAGTCTTTTTTCAGTAATGAGGAAAGTTCAACAAGAAGTAGACATGTGGGAGGGAACTATGCTTTAGAATGATTTTTATGACACAACCACCTACAAAAAGCTGATTATCCAAAAAGAACCTGTGTATGACTTTAGAGTCAGTGTGATGAAAAGGAATAGTCACTTACAAATATAGAATGTTGAACCAGGACTTCAACTAGAGCACCAAACCACTGCTGATTAAAAAAAATAACTAAATAAAACCACATCACTTGATGTCTAGTTGCTTTTGAGACAGAAAAACTAAAATCCATTAAAAGGTACAAATGAATAATGAATGCTATTTTCTCAAATGCTCTATTTATAAAGCAATTTTTTTACATAAAGGCTCAACTTTAATTTTGGAAAAACTAAAGAAAAACAACTCTTCAATTTACTATGTAATAAGCTCAGAAAATGGACAATAAAATCCTTCCATGATAGAAAGTAACAGCATTTAACTCTTCTACAATATAACTGACAGTTTCAACACAGCTGTCTGCTGAGCACTTCAATATGAACCAACAGACTAATATTCCAGATTTGTTACAGATTTTCCATCAAATAAAGTAGTCACAGTGATGATAATTGGGTCTATGTGCTCTACAGCAAGATATAGCTCCCTGGTGTGATGGGATATAAGTTACAGAGACTAAAGGAAAAGCAACCTCTACAATTCCTAGTGAGAAGGTTGTGTTTGGTCAATTCAGCTAAAAACACACACATGGGGCACATAAAATTCAAATATCCCTACTGCAGATTTTAAATTGCAAAATCAGTCTCATGTACCATTCAAAATGTATTGAAGTCTGATTTTCTTTTTCTTTTCTTTTTTTTTTTTTTTTGTACCAGGGATTGAACTCAAGGCACTTGATCACTGAGCCACATTCTCAACCCTTTTTTGTATTTTATTTTGAAACAGGGTCTCACTGAGATGCTTAGGCCTCGCTAAATTGCTGAGGCTGGCTTTGAAGTCACAGTTCTCCTGCCTTAGCCTCCCGAGCCACTGTGATTACAGGCATGTGCCACCAATTCTTAAGAGTGTATTTATAGTTCACTTTAGCCAAGCTAAAGGATATATCGTTTTAAGTAGCAAAAGTCAATATTTTTGCAAACTTAAATGCTATAAGAGTAAATTATACTCTGTTACTTATAAGAATTTAAATAATTTTCATGTTTCACCATTCCAAAAACAAGTAATAAAGAAGATCAATCAGTAATCACATAGGATGTCAATATCACTTTCGGTGGTAAAGACTACAGTTTGCAACGGTAGATGGAAAATACTAAATTGCAGTCTTTATACTTCAATATTATTTTACAATAAGTTGTTTTTACCATTATAGGATGTAGCACAATAAATTTGTAGACTTATGCTTTTGTTCCCAACATGTACTGACTTGCTGAGTTTCTAGTTATTTCTCCTAACAAAGAAAAAACAGTATAAATTAATCAAATGAGACCATTTTAAAACTACATTTAATTACAAAAAAAGGAAGGAAAAAAATCCTAAAAAGTGCAGAACTAATTTTTTTAAAAGTCAGCACAACTTTTGCATAAAAGCAAGTGAAATTAAACGTAGCTCAGCTTCTACCAGTCACCAAATTCTTATTTGTTCCAGACTTAAGTTTAAAGTTTCTGAGAAGGGAAGAAGTTTGTACACTGAGAAATAACTTAAAATTTAACAAATATGATAGTTACTTGGGATTTATACTACAAAATGAATAGAATGTTATCAACGTATCAATTTAAGTTGTTAGCTGAATAAAACTTAGCTCTGAATCAGTTCATGACAGTATCTTTGGATTCTAGCATGTATGCTTCTTCATCCATTCAGCTATGTTATGGGTTAATCTGGTGGACCATTCTGGGAACCAACTCATTATTTATAACACTATTCCAACTAGAAAATTAATTGCCAGTTCCAATACAGAATGTGGGATGTGTGTGAAGGACACATTATCCTAGCAAAACAAAAGTATCATCCTCCAATTTCTACCAGCCATAGCTATTGAAAAAGCCAGCAATGTGTGCAAGAAATCATACTAGGTACTATGAAAGACTAAAAGCAGAAATATTTTAGTGACATCAGTATCTAAATTAAGAACTAGCAATAATAAAAAAAATGGACTACTGTAATAGAGGTGGAAAAACTTTCTGTAGAAATATTTTAATCATATAGCATATTTTTAATATTTTAATGAAAAGAATAACCTTTAAATGACACCATATGTAAAGAAAGTCTAGGATTGAGAATGATGATAATCACTAATCAAGAGGCTGCTGCTTTCAAAGCTAAGAGCAACACCTCTGCACTCCTATGTTTTTGCACCTGATTTCTGAAATACTGATTAAGGTTAAATTCTATAATGATGTTCTAATGTCCTTCTGGGTGTAA
This sequence comes from Ictidomys tridecemlineatus, assembly GCF_052094955.1. NCBI lineage: Eukaryota > Metazoa > Chordata > Mammalia > Rodentia > Sciuridae > Ictidomys > Ictidomys tridecemlineatus. The sequence continues at coordinate 161,098,605 of NC_135478.1, read as the reverse complement.
ATAGTAAAAAGTATTAGACAATTTCCCCTTGTGTGAATAAAGATGGCAGTCGATACATAAAGCACTGTCTACAACATAGGAAGACTTCTGTTTTCTGTTGCACAGACTAAAACAAACACCAATACTTTATCAATGAGATAAAGAATATCCCAAGAACGAACACTGACTCAGGATGAACAAGTACATAAAGAATAGATAGCTCACATAGCCCCTGGTATCAGGACTCCTCCTAAAGTATTTCCCATAATGTCAATATCCTCTCTACTGACCTCCTAAGAACAAGATCCTTCACTACTACTTCATGCCAGGCCAGAGGCATGCAATAGCAGAAAGCGTACTTAAGGACTATTGGAGCTGGTGCAATACCTTGCTATACTTCAGATTTAAAACAGGTACAGAGAAGAGGATGGATGAGACAGTATCATGACATTTACACAGCACTGTTAAGTTTCCCAAACACTTTAGTGTATAGCTTGAGAGTCTCTTATCCAAAATGCTTGGAACCAGAAGATTTTCAGATTTCAGAGATTTTCAGATTTTAAAATACTGGCATACATTGTATTGGCTGAGCATCTTGAATCTGAAAATTCAAATCGAAAGTGCTCCGAATCTGAAACTTTCTGAGTATCTCCAATGACTTTGATAAGCAAAGTTTGTCAAATAGTAATGACTTTGACATTATTATTCCAACTTAACAATGAAGAAAGTGATAAGAAAATTGATAAAGCTCACAGAAGCTAAACTGGTAGATCAGCAATAACATTTTTTGATTTTACATGACACTGTCTCCCCATCAAAATGACCTCTCTTACCTAACTACTTTTAAATGCCATCACAAAACATATATGCAATAAGTGAAAACTCCTTTTATGTATCCCTTTCACAAATAATAATAATATTTTTAAAGTCTATACCTTGAATCCTAAAAATTTCCTGAGAACATCTTTAAGGATTAACTTAATATGTCTCAGATTAACCAGAGAATACTATGAATTTGAACTCTAAGTCCTCCCCATTTTTGTCATTCCTCCTGAATAAAGGCATCATGTTGAGTAGTATTAAGCCAATGTAAAAGAATAATTTTACATGGGAGGTAACACAGTTTGCATTTATCTTGGTATCAGACAAACAGAAATCACTACTTATTCTCATAATCCATCTTAATTAAAAAAAAAATGTTTGTTGGGTAACGTTCCATTTAACCAGTATCATGATAATGCTATAATGGCCAATGAGGGGGTTTGACAAGACTTCTTCTCCTGTCCGCATATTGTTAGACAGTGTAAATTCCATAGTTCAAAAAGATGGGTAAAAGCATGCATAGTTAAGAGTGACTCTTATATGGAACCTTATTAGTTTCAAACAAGTACTTCTGGATTTTGGACAACTGCCCCATCAGGACTTTTCCAGAGGCAGCCTGCACTCCAGACTATCACAGTGCAATTGAACTTTCTGTGATATGGTAAGGCCCAACATCTGCACCATCTACTGTAGTAGCCATCTGGCACATGTGACTTCTGAGCACTTATAATGTGTATAGGGCAATGCAGAAATTAAACTTTTAATTTTATTTAAATTTAATTAGATTTAAATGTAATTTAAACATAAGGAGCCACATGTGGACAGCAAAGCTTTAATTTAAATAAGGACATCAGTCCACAGGGGAATCATAGCCCAGTTAGATTTCATAGGGCTCACAACCTTGAGACTACTAAATATAATAAAAAGAACATGGGCTTTGTAGGCTGACAAACTGGGGTGTCTTACCTAAGCAGTTCAACCTGGCCTCTTACTTTATTAAGCCTCACCTTCTATATCTCTGTAAAGGGAATCTCAGTGCAAACCTCAGGATGGCGGAAAGGACCTCCCCTCACTGTGGCTAACACATAAGACATTCAGTAAACAACAGTTTCTCACCCCCACATCCTCCCCTATGCTTTCCAATCCAAAAGAACTATACATGTAGAATTTACCAGACACCTAAGGAATACAGTTTCATAAACAATCTCTAAAAATATTTGAAATTCTAGAGGTAATAAAAAGTTCACACTTGGGCTTGTATTTTAATTTGATAAAAAAAATTTAGGGTATCAAAGAATTATAAACTATATTCGTTGTTTTTTAACATTTGGCTGATACAACTATATTAATGGGTTATAAAGCTAAAACACGCTTCTGTCTTAGCTCACAAAGCATGATGGACTATAATAGAAACTATAAAAACCACAGAAGATTGTTTAAATTAATACTTTATATGTCATCTTGGAAAGTAGCAGATTTGAACACTCCCTCCACTCTTGTTTAAGGGATGAGCTAGTCAGTATTGTTTTAGTCTAATGATCAATAAATGTTTGCTTAATCACAAAATTGATGGAATTCAAGAGTAATTACTTACCTTCTTAATTACATACCTAACTACAGAGACTATTAAAAGACTATACACACATATACAAATTATTAGATGTATTTATCTAGTGTTATTTACAGAGAAAGTAGACATCCACCTTAATATCCTATAACATTAATATTATATATAGATATAGGTAAGCAAGCATTCCATAATACATTTACATTATATATGTATGTAAGAAATGGTACAATAATTCAATGAATGTCATGTTTAAAGTAAGAAAAATTTATAATAAAGAAATAAAATCTTGAAATTGTATAGTTTGGTTTTAATTTTTAAATTTTTTAAAAATTGAATTATTTATTTTGTTATACATGATGGCAGAATGCAATTCATTTCATATTACACATATAGAACACAATTTTTCAAATCACTGATTGTACACAACTTATTTTCATTTCATTTGTGTCTTTATACATGTACTTAGGGTAATGATGTCTCATTCCACCATCATTCCTACCCCCTTTCCCTCTCTAAAGTTCCTCCATTCCTCCCATGCTTCCCACCCCACCCCGCCCTGCCATCCCCATTATGAGTCAGCATCTTCATATCCAAGAAAACATTTGGCCTTTTGTTTTTTGGGATTGCCTTATTTCACTTAGCATTATATTCTCCAACTCCATCCATGTACCTACAAATGCCATGATTTTATTCTCTATTGCTGAGTAATATTCTATTGTGTATATATACCAAAGTTTCAGGATCCATTCATCTACTGAAGGGCATCTGGGTTGGTTCCACAATTTAGCTATGCTATAAACATTGATGTGGCTGTGTCCCTGTAGTATACTGTTTTTAAGTCCTTTGGGTATAAATCGAGGAGTGGAATAGGGTAGGAACTGAACAGACACTTCTCAGAAGAGGACACACAATCAATTAACAAACATATGAAAAAATGTTCAACATCTCTAGTAATTAGAGAAATGCAAATCAAAACAACTCTGAGATTTCATTTCACTCCAGTCAGAATAGCAGCTATCAAGAATACAAACAACAATAAGTATTGGCAAGAATGTAGGGGAAAAGCCACACTCATACATTGCTGTTGGGACTTCAAATTGGTGCAACTACTCTGGAAAGCAGTATGGAGATTCCTTGGAAAACCTGGAATGGAAAGACCATTTGATCCGGCTACCCTACTCCTCAGTTTAATTTTTAAAATTTAAAACTACATACGGGAAAAGTTTTGAAAAAAACGGTTACACCTTTGTTCGATTTTTCTTGTGCTTCTCTTTTATAGTATTTGCAACTCCTAAATAAAATGAATTATACAGTTTTGACCTAATTTGCAAGACTTTTAGTTTCAGAAAATGTTTGCCAAGTTACCAGCTATATTTCCATATATGGACAATACTTAGGGCATGCATTTATATTCCAAAAGAATACTTGAACAGTCAGTGAAAACATTTGGATCCCCTTTATTCATAAATAAGAAATATCCCTTTTATTAAAACTAACAGTATCAAACACTGAAAAATTTAAAGAAACTATCACTTTTAACATACTCAGAAAAATTCAAAGGGTTGCTCAATAAAAGTCTTCAGAAATCTTTTATAACAAATGGAGGAAAACTATTTTTTAAATGGCTTTTCAACTGTTCAGTTATAAACTGACATTTCTCAATCTCCTGACAACACTGAAAAAACATCTATTTTCATAAATATTTTAAATATTTCTTATCCATTCTCAATTACTATTACTACAGTGTAAGGATTACACTTGATAAGATTCAGCCCAGTTTTACTAAGTTACTATAACTGGAAGAAATGGCCTGCTCTGTGTTGGTTCTGTGGAGGATATAAAAGAAGACAAAGAGGGAGTTGGCCGAAAATGTATCCCTGTGAATATAACCAAGTTCCTTCGGTATATTCTATCTATTGGTATATTGCCACAAGCATGCCCTGCTAGAAGTATGGTACCTTCTCTTGGAATGATGGTCCAGCAACTTATAAGTCTACACCATACCACAAATTACACACCCCCATCACCACAGCCCCATCCCTTGACTAGGGCTGTCTTTTCTTCTTCCCCTTCCCACCCCCCATTATCCCTATTTGAGTATTTAGCAGGTAGCCTTCCATACCCATCCCTTAGCCCTTCTCATTTCTAGTCAGTCAGTCTGTGTCTGTCTGTTTGACTCTCTCTCTCTCTCTGCTGCATTTCCACCACTACCTTCATCACATCACTCACTACCTTTCTCAAACACATACATGACCCAACCAAAATCCTGGGTCTGACAACTAAGGTGCTCCATCATTTGATCCAACATAAGTTTCTGACTATTTCTTTCCTGCTTTACTAAACAATCGCATGAATTCCAGATCAATGATCCTACTTCCTCCTATTAAAACATGTCCTGTACTTCTGGATTTCTGTTCTCTTGTTTCCCTGACAATGATGTCCTGCATCTGTCAGTCTTACCCATGTACTCAGACATCTCGCTCACATAGTTGGCCCTCTGTATTTGCAGGCCCACATCCATGAATTTAACCATAGATGGAAAAGACTGGAGGGAAAAGAACCGAGTGTGAACTGTATATGTACAGAAATTTTTTACTTGTTGTTGTTCCATAAACAATACAGTACAACTGCTATTTACATAGTATTTTCACTGTCTTAGGTATCAAAATTTAATTTAAAGCACTAGAAGTAATTTAAAACACTTTATCCCACTGTTTTAGATGTGGAGCACCCACTTGAGCAACAAATATACCACTAATGGCAATTTGTAAATAATTGTTGTGTTTGTAGAGTTCTATTCTTTTGACCACAATAATAGTGAATTATTAGAGTTTGAAATATTTTTAAATTCACTGTGAAAATAGCATAAACTTTACTACAAAAGTTACTTTTACTAAATGTTTGAACAAAATTTTATGTGCATAACTGCTATGCAACATAAGAAATACATTCCTGAAATTTCTAGAACTAGGTTATTACATGGAATGCACTATATCTGCAATTATCAGTGTTCTAAAAGAGCTGTCCTATATATAAGGCCCTGGGATAACGTACACCACATAGTAATGTGTAGTGCCCTGCACTGACAAACTTGAACACATTGCTACTTGTTGACAAGTTCTGACCTGTTTCCATACTCAAAAAAAAAAAAAAAAAAAAAAACCCTAGAGAAAACACATTCTGAATGCTTGAGGAAAATAAGGAATTTGTTCAAATATTCCAGCCCAGTACATATTTTTGAAGTATTGATGCCTGATATAAACAATCTATGCTAATCTGAAGAAACTAAGAATGAATTTGAAATACTTTAGTATAATTGAGTTTAAAACATTTTTACGCATCTTTATGTTCTTAAGTTATCGCATGCTATCTTCCTTAAGAAATCACTGGTCGAGCAATGAAGATTTGGGTATATTTATAGCCAAAAAATGCAATGTTAAGAAATCATTTCTAGGAGGTAAAAAGTATTATATATTCTTGCATTAATAATGAATGAGAAGACAATATTGAAGACAAAGGTTTTAAATTTTATCCTCTAGTAAATATGAATCAAAAGTTGTGTGTGAAATTTGATGTTTGAAGAATGTTTGAAAGTGGATAAAATGATTATCAGATATTATGGACACAATTCACTGAAATAATTTTAAGAGGGAAGCCCATAAGATTTGGTTGTAAATTCTTAACACTGTGTAGAATAGTAGGATATTGCTATAACTTTGACTTATATTGTGGAAAACATATTCAAGAAGGAAACAACTATGATCTTTTGCTTGGAAGGAAACTAGTTCTACAAATGCTCAAAGTGGTAAAGAATCTAAAATTACACTCCAAAATTACACTCTTTTTTTTTTTTTAAAACCTATTCACTGGTTGTGACTTGTCAGTACACATGTGAAATATCGTATTTCAAGCCACTGGCACTGAGACTACATAAGTTCCTTTGAAACCAACAACACTATCAAAAAAAAAAAAAAAAACAAGCAGGAGGGCTATACAGTTACCAATTTGATATGAATAATGAAGTTCTCATTGTAAAGCGATTATACATGTCTTTGTTAGAATAAACTACAGTACAATGTAAGCATTTTGCAAACTTCAACAATAGAAAAAGGCTAATGTGCCTCAACTAAAGGTAGTAGGTATCTGCAACAATTTCAATGGTGGGATAAATAAACATGACTGGTTCATTTCTGAATATTCCACTTCTATGAGAACTAAAAATTGATATTGGCCTTTATTCACTTACTAAACATAATTGATATATTTAGTAAATGCATAAATTATTCACAAATCTGTGAAGAAAGATAAGAAGGATCTCATTAATGTGTTGGATTTCAAAAGAGATCAGCTTAGCCTACCTAAAATGATGCATTGAGAACCCATGGGGAAGGAAGCAACTGTAACACTCCTGGACCTAGTACTATATAAGATGGTATCAGATTTGACATGAGAAGGCATATCATTCTCAAACAGCAAGAGCAACAACAATACCAGAACAAACCATGCCATGTGAACCAAAAACATATTGTCAAAAAATGTATTATAACCCTTTGTTTGAAGTGTTTTGCTTCTTTCCTCCAAAAATGAATTGTTGAACAGGTCATGAAAGGCACTTCTTTACATATTGTGTAATGTATGAAAGGATATCGTATTTGCTCAATATCCTACTTATAGTATATCTTATATATGTAAAAGATATTATACTGTTCCCATGTCCTCCTTACAGGACAATCTGTATTTTTGTTCTTAATGATAATAAAGGATATATACACTCTATATTATAATTTCCAAACTATTTTAATGTATCTGAGTCAATTTCATTAAAATCTTCACAGAATTGAAAATGTGGGCTTAATGGGTTAATGCATATGGGAGAATACATGTACATGATATGCAATTACTATACCATGTTTTTTAAAGTTTTTTTCATATTTTATTGGTACATTATAGTTGGACATAATGGTGGGATTTGTTGTTACATATCTGTCCACACACACAATATGACTATATATAATTTGGCCAATGTCATTCCCCAGTATTTTCCCTTTCCCTCCTAAACCATGGTTTATAAGGGACTTGAGCACCTTCAGATTTTGTTATATAAGGGGTGTCCTGGAACCAACCCCCCTTGGAAGCCAACTGTACACAACATCCCCCCCCCAGAAGATTTCATCTTCCCAATCACAATTCCCTCCTTCCACTTTCTGCAAGATAAAATGTCAATTTGTTGTAATTGTGTACAAATTCTCTCCTTGGTCAGGCTGTAAACTTCTACACAATTGAGCATATCATACTTATTAGTATCCATCTGTCCACCTCAGTGCACTGCAGTCCAAGCAAATGCTCCATAAATATCCAACTCTGTGACTCAGCTCATCTGCAAACGTAGGTTCTAATTGTGCCTCTCTCAAAAAGGCTTTTGTGAATATCGAATGAGACACTAAAAGGATCTCTACAAATAGAGTTGGTAGGATAATATAACCAGGAAAGCAAAAGTACTTTCACTGGCTGTACCAGAGAACCAAACAAGCAACAGCTATGATATTGAGCTCCAAGGGTTTCAGAAAGCCACCGGGAATGTAAAAGCAGCAAAGACCACTCCAGAGACACCTGTAGCCCCATCTACTTGGGGAGGTAGAGGTGGAAATATCACTTGAGCCCAGGAGTTCAAGACTAGCCTGGGCAATATAGCAAGATGATATCATCATTATCATTATCATTATCATTATCATCATCATCATCATCGAAAGAAAGAGAGGGAGGAAGGGAGGGGGAAAGAAAGAAGAAAGGGAAGGAAGAAAGGAAAGAAGGGAGGGAGGGAGACTGTGACCACTCCAGGTTTCCAGGGGATTAGAGGTGAAGTTTTCCCAGGAAAGTGGCACTTGAGAAGAGCCCCAAGGGAGGAGCCAGAGGAGCAGTAGTGACAAAGAAAGTCTACAGTCTACGGAGCCTGCTCTGAAAAGTATCTTAGTATCTATAATAAATCATCAGGGATGTGCACGTGGCAATCAGAGGTTACACAGAAATCTCTGAACAGCACTGGGTGGTCTTCTTAAAGAGGCATCACTGTTTCCCCAGCCAGAGGTCAGTGGCCACTGCAGGAAAGAAAACAGAATGTTCTTCCAGCAGGGAACAACAATTAATTTGCTAAACTTTAACCTTCTATACACTTATCTTTCTAGAGGACTTTACTTGTGCTTGGCTATAGCCTCTATTAAACATCCTATCACTGCACTCATCAGTTTGTATCTCACCACTTTTTCCTGAGACTGCAGGCTTAGCAAATATTTTCACAAGCTAACAAGGACTCTGGGCTCTGTGAGGCAGGACTTGGGGCCTACCATCAGGATCACCCTGTGCTCCTTTACCTTTTACTCAGGTAAATGTAGACATTTAACTAATATTTGCAAGGGGATGGGCAGAAAGAATTATAAACTCCAATGAGTCTTCATATTTTCATAATTAAGCTAACCTGAAAGTCGACCTGTGCAGAAACATTTTAAAAACAACAAATCTCCTACAACTTCCTTTTCTATTAGGAGATCTAACTGGTGATAAGTAGTCTTCAACTACTCGTTAAAGAACATATTTCCTATTAACTACAGAAGTTCAGTATAAATGAACAGAAAAAAATATGAACTGGTAAACTTGTTGTGCTGGTCTTAAAAACTGAGCAAGACAGATTTCTACTGCAGAATCCAAGTAGGAAAATTTCACACTCTACCATATAACCCAGTTGTTAACAGCACCAAACAAGACCCACAGTAACAGAAAAGAAAGATAAAAAGATAAATACATCTTTCATGTCTGTCATGGAAAACCCAATAGAAGGCTATATTTCTTATAAATTCTAATTAGACCAGAAAGGATAATCAGAAGATTTTCTTTGATCCTGTGATCTATCTTTATCGTACTATCAACTTGTGAAACACAAAAGCAGCTTACTAGTTCGGCATCCCAATTTCAAACAGAAAGTCTTTTAGGGGTAATAAATAAATAAATAAATAGATAAGTGAAATCCTCTGCTACTGTCTAGAGTGGTTGGGCTAATTTACGTGATGTAAGGGATGCTTTATTTATGAAAGGAAGGTAGGGGTAGATTACACTCTCCCGGGGATAACCTGAGCTCTGGAACAGTCTCTCTAGACCACTTAAGTAATATCAATAGTTCACTTATGACATTTACCCAACTTGGCATAACAATTACTTTGTCACAAAGGTCCTCTAAAGATTTTGTTTCCTTTTTTCCTTTCTCCCACAGTGACTCTAAGAAAAGGATGACAAAAATCCAGCATCCTAAGCATCCTAACTAAAGAATATTCTAAACTCACAGCTGCTAAAGCCCATCCAGACTGGCTTCAACTTTCCAAGATTTTAGGATCCAGAGGACAGAAATGAGGGTATGTTATTAGAATTAAGGTTGTTAAAATAGCTAGTGAAAAAAGGTATCAGTCCTTATTATGGCTTACACACATATATACACATTATTTTTAAAAATGTGTAGTTAGGTCATTTTCTTAAACATCACAATTTTTATTTTGTATGTTCCCAACAAGTAAGTAATTCCAAAGGGTGTGAAACCTCATTTATCTGGCATCAAGAGAGCAGAGCTCTGGAGGAGTGGTTTCCTGAATAACAAACACTCTGCCATTCAATTGCCTAGAATGGAAATGTTGTCTCTGTCTGCCAGCACTCCTCCCCCCAGGGGCCGCCCCTCCTCCACTCTGCAGAGCTGGGGCAGGGCTGTCACTGTGGTATCCCACCTTGCCTCAGGAAATATGGACCCAGATTGGCCCAATCTTGATCATCATCCCCCTTGGATACAGTGGTACATCTAGAAGCAGGCATGTGACCCAAGCAGGACTTAGAATTTTGTGTGTGGACATTGAAAAGAAGATGGTCTCTCTCCTTTTTCCTACCTAAAAGCCCCAATCATGTGAGTTGAAGCAAAAGCAACAGAGTCATAAGAGAGTCCCTTTAACCTCTTGGTTTCTGCTTTGCCCCAAAATCAGCTCTGCCCCTGCACCACTGGTTATATGAGCCAACATTTTCAAGATGGGTTTTCATCACTAGCAACTAAAAGAATACTGGTTCATAAAAATGTCCAAAGTTCATCTGAGTATTCGACCTAGTGTTCAGGGAAACCTTCCCAAAATAATTGCATGCATCTCTACCATAGTTTAAAAAGAAAGAAAGAAAAACACAGCCATAGTAAACACAATTTAACCTTTTCTTACTGATCTAGTCACCTATACCAAAACATATGATGTTCTCAAGCATTATTGAATTATCCAAGGATGCCTGACTCCATTAAAGAGGTAAACACTGCTTTGTAACATTTCTTTGTTCATTATGTTGTCAGCAACATAACACTCCCTGAGTAGGAAGGTCAGATGGCAATTTCTCCTCCCTTGTAGCTGCTGCTGTACCTACTGCCACATCCTATAACAACAGGTAGCTGTTTTCTAAATGAAAATAATCATTCGCCAAAAAGAAGTAAGTTAAGAAATCCCAAGCTAGTTATTGTAAATGACTAATCACATCATGTTCTTGTCACACAAAGAAGAGAGCTTCACTCAAGTTATAAGACAAATAAACAAAAAGAATGGGGTGGGGGTTGCCACTCCAGTGTGGCTTAACTCGCCAGGCATTCTGCTCTTCTCCCACCCTCCTCATTCTTCTCCCAACATGCTCCACTCTTATCCCTGCCCTGGCAATGGAGTCCCTTGTTGCACGCATCCATTAACGGCCACCCTCTTCACTGGGCTGTGAATCCCCTTTCTCACAGCTAATTGACTTAATTTCTCACTTCCCAAATATAACTTCCTGGAAGAGAATCTGGCCCAGGGCTTCTTTTTGAGCTAGACCAAAATCGTGCCAGTGTCAGCTGATGGATGGCTGTCTCTGGGTTGTGTGCCCACTCCTGGCACAATTAGTGACAGCCAAAGAGAGGACCCATTGATTTACTTATTCATTATTTATTTATCTTACTTTCAGCAAACATTTGCACAGAGCTTAGTACAGGCAAGGCAGATACTTTCTAAGTACTTTACAAATATTCATTATATAGTTCAATAAACATGATGAACCAAAGAAGTAAGTATACTTATTATCCCACTCTCATCATATTAGGATTTTCCTGCACATCTTTAGTGGTTACACAGCATATGCAATGCTCTTTAAATATATACTTTTGTTACTGTTTTAAAAATCTACATAGAGCCATATTAATGAAATACATGCATAATAAAGCTTTGAAAAACCGAATAAATAAAACTAATCTTTCTTGTTATTTTCCTGTCTTGCCTGAATTATTTACTCACTCTGTGCCAGAAATTAGTATACTAAGTGTGCCCTACTTCATTTATACATGCACACATGCACAGAATCTACATGACATTCAACAGATTGATATCCTTTCTCTCAACAATCTGAGGAGTCACCAGAGAGCCTGTCTCGTGCTCAGTGCTTACACATAGCTTTAAAACTCTTTCTGGAGCATTAAATATCCCGGCCATTATGCTTTAATGTCCATCAGCCATCCTGAGGTGGAACTGTCTCTTTTTACAGATGAGGAAGCTGAGATCCAAACATTTAGCAAGTGACAAAATATTAACCCTGGTCTGAGTTCCACTACACACTATTCAGAAACTTTCACTTAATAGTGATAAACATATTATTATAACCACATGGGATACAGAACTATCCACTAAGAAATAAAAATTCTGTATCTTTCTAAATACTAACATCAGCAGAAACTGTTAATATTAAGCAGAATATCAACATGGGCTTCAGTCTGTGCCTAGAAACAAACAAACAAACAAACAAACAAAAATGACAATTCATGTCTACAAAGGGCACATATAGTGGGTTATAAAATCTAAGATAAGAACTATTATTCCATTCTGTTCTCTTGACATGTAAATAGAAAGTCATTTCAATTTCTTAAAGTGATATAAAATGGAAAAACCAAGTATGTATCTTTCTCTGAGAAAATGAATTAACCGTAAGGGTACATTCTGTTAGAAGCAGATCAAGGTAAATGAGAACATCCAGGAACCACTTAATGACACAAGTTGATCAAAGAAAGCTGGTGCTTACACATGCTTTTCACACTTCTCACCTGGTGCCTAGGCTTGGAATACCTTGAACACCCCCAGTCCTCCTTCAGGAACCATCTCCCTCTGGTATCTGCTGTACTGTCACAATCCTAGGAGCACCCCTGCTGCCACTGAGGAGTAAGTAAGTGCCAAACTTCCTTGCCATTTCTGTCATATCTCTTCTGTTTTGTCAAGAGGAGAATCACATGCTGCCTTCTTTTCCTTCTACTTCTAAACACCATATCTATAAGAAGCAAAGAGAGTCAAGAGCTCTTTGTTTTGGGTAGTTATTTGTTTTTAGTTATACACAACAGAATATAACTTGACGTCATCCACACATGGAGTATAACTGCCTATTCTCGTAGGTGAACATGATGTGGCATTATCTTGGGAAATTAAAAGGCATGTTTTAGGGACAAGATAAATGAGTTAATGGAACTATGCCATGGAAAAAAAAGCAGGAAAAAAAAAAAAAACAGTGCCAGGAACAAGTATTTTGTTTTTCTTTTCATAAATCGCTTTTTAAAGGCACGATTGGCATTAAAAAGCTAGACATATTTAATATAAACAACTCGATGAGTTTAGTAAGTGTACACACATAAAATATTGACTACCCAAAATTTTCTTCTTAATCCTTTCTTTTTTTCCACATTAGATGGGTAACGTGCCAATGTCGTAACAAGGTTTACTGGAAGGCATATCACACACAACGGCATAAAAAACCAATCATCAGGTTTATGAATCAAAAAGGATCTCTTCCTAACTCTTTCCATATTACTATTTTTGTGTGTGTACGAATGTGTGTGTGTGTGTGTGTGTGTGTGTGTGTGTGTGTGTTGATTTAAGGAATCTCTCTGGAAAACTTATACATTTACTTGGGTCATATCTTGTTACTGGAGGTGTCTTCAGATCCTACAGTGTCCTTTAAATCAAATCCTTTAAGAGTAGACTTGACTTTAAATTTAAAGTTCAGTTCCCTCAAGAGAATAAGATGTAGCAATCCAGCTAAACCCCTTAAAGTTTAAAAAAAAAAAAAAAGAAAGAAAGAAAGAAAGAAAAGAAAAATTTGACCTCGTCGGGCTGTAAGAATTTCCTTTGTTTTCAAGAATGGCAGTTTCATAGAAACATACGTTAAATGTTTAAAGTAACTTCTTTTAAAGTAATTGCTTGGAAGAAGAAATTCTGACAACTGCATCTGTTTTAAATTCTCATTACTTTATTGAAATCCAATGTATATTTGATAGGGAAGGACAGAGGAAAAGCCATGGCATAGTTTATAATTTCCAAAGTTCCCTTTGGACACGTCTCCAATAATTTGCAACTACAAAGCTTTCGTCATTAGTAGACAGAATTCCATTGGGTCAATGGCATATAGGGCTGGACCAGAGTCCCAGGATCTCAATTAAGAGATGTTATTTTTCAGGGAACAAAACTACAGCACATGGATCAACCTCTTGTCTCCCTTTTCCAAGTTCTTCCAAGGAATTTTAAAAAATTGGTGTTGATGCCAGAAGAAGAGCAAACATCCTCCATCTGCAAGTGGAACAGAAAAACAGAAGCAGGTGGTCAAGCAGCTAAGCTGGCAAAGCTTCTGGCCAGGGGCCGGACGGCCTGGATTCAGACTTGGCTGCAGTCACTCATGACTCTCCAGTGCACAGCTGTATAGAAGCCAGTCCTACCTTGACAAGAAATGTTTGTGAAAGACAAGGCATGAGAACACTCACTTTATTATAGAATCCACAAATTCCATAACAGACATTAGGAAATCAGCTCATTAACTTAAAATGTTTTCAGCAAAAGGAGAAGCAAGAAAGACATTTAACAGGAGGGGGTCACATATACTCAAGGAATTTATTTTAAGTTGTCAATAACAAAAACTGCAATCTCACATTCTTATGTGAATAGCCATCTTTTCTACTTTCTTTTCAATGCCTGTGAGTCTTTGTACCGTTTCTTTAAGCATTGGTTCATGTCTGAGTAAAATTTAAGTAATTCAATTGACCACTCTGTGCCTACTATTGCCTCAGTTAAAAGAAAAATGTTCTCTTAAGATCTTATTTAGTCTTTTAATTTAAAACTTTGAATTATTGAATACCTTAACGAGTTTTATAAAATTAAGACTCCTTGACTTTCTCCTATGCCAGCAGAAAACCTACCAGCTCTTTCTCACTCTCCATCTCTAAATAACAATTATCCTATCTATTACCTTAGATAAATGTATATTTATCTGTGTAAAAATACATTTACTGTGTAAAAACGCAGTAATGATCACAATTACATCTAAATCAAAATTTGAAAACCATATTACTTTTTAGGATCATTAAATCCACCACATATCACATTTTCCAGTATAAAATACTATTTCCCATGAGTATTTAAAATATTTTCTCAGTTTGAACTAAAATTTATCAGGTACTAAACTAACTAGTAAAATATATACATATATATATATGTATGTGTGTGTGTATATATATATAAACTATGTATATACACATATATACACACATATATACAAATATAAATATATATATATATATATGTATATAAAGTTATCAGTCAAGGTTCTTTTTGGATTGTTTGTTTGTTTGTTTTATTTTTGTTTTTGTTTTGTTTTGTTTTTTGCTGTACTAGGGTTCAAACCCAGGACCTCACACATGCCAGGAAAGTTGCTGTAGCACTGAGCCACATCCCCAGCCCCTCGATCAACTTTTAAACTGCCTTTAAACTTTGTTGTAAAATGATCTAGAAGTGAGTTTTGAAAACTCGTTAAAGTATTCAATAATTCAAAGTGCCTTCCATTTGGCCTACACGGAAGGAGAACTAGATATTTTCTACCTTATGTCCATCACTCCCATGCATGTTCATCTAGATCTCAAAGTCCAAGTCTCAAAGTCACTCACCTCAGGTGACCTGCTATCACACTTGCAAAAAGCTCCTTTAAAAACATGGTTAAACAGTACAGGGAGATAAGGTAAACCCTGACCATCGCTGAAGAACACTTTTTAATTCTATTTATAACTATATTTGTAAATCACTGAAGGGGAAAATCAGGTACATCTGTTGTCCCAGTTTGGGTCAGAAATCCATGAAAAATTGCAATTCAAGCATGGCAGACCTCAAACGAAAACATCAGCACCCTGTGTGGTCTTTGGTAAGAAAGTACACATACACTTGTATTCTCACTTTTACTCCAAAGTTAGTTTTCTAACTGGTACCAACACAGCTTGATGGATGAAATTTTAAGCACAAAATTTAAAGTGTCATTTAGAACAAGATAATTTAAATCTCTGGAAGATTCAATTAAGAATTACAAGAATTTTACAAATACTTGATTTTTTTAAAGAAAGAATTTAGTATGGGACAAGGTATTATAAAAATTTTTTCTGTGGTTGACTTGCAAAATATCTGAAAAATAGCATGCCAATAGCTAAGGGAGGCAGAAGTAGGAGATGAACATCAATTATGCATTTATGGACTATCCCAGAACTTTGGTGTCAATCCCTATTCTCCTGTAGCCTTTGATGAGAATTTTAGCCTCTATTCCAAAGTCGAATCAGGTCTGAAAGAAACAAGAACTTGAATTTTTCAAATGCAAAAACTAATGATCATAACTGATAAGAGAGGGGACAAATCACCTACAGGCTCATTCATAGCCTAAATCAGAGAGATGACCAGCACTGGGTGGGGCTCACCTACAACAAGCATGCAATAGAAGCTATTAGTTTGAACAGTTGAGTAACTCAGCTATGATACCATAAATTCCATGAGCAGTTTTTCCTGAAACCAAGTTTCTTGGGCCTCTGATTTATACATGACCACTATAAATTCACTTGCTACCATCTCCATTTCCATAAGCAAAGCAGAGGCAGAAAATTATGAGGAGGAAAGAAACTGCAAAAATAGCCAAGAAAATTATAAGTGATGGTCTGAAAACAAATAGGAGAGAAGAAAAGGCAAAAAAAAAAAATTAAAAGCACGCACAGACACAAAGAAGGAAATAAATTTAGGATTATTTACCATAGGTGCAAACTTATACTTATCACAGTAGCTTCAGAGCCACACCATATTGCAGAACAAGCATTGTCTTCATAATGATGGCCTTGCTTAACTACACAAAAGATTAAGCTACATTCACAATAGTCCAAGAGGGTAGGATATTAAACATCTTTTACAAAAATGTTCTTAAGTAAAAAATTAATTAGGGTATTAAAAGAAGACTTTCAGTATCCAGAAAACATGATGATATGCTCAAGTAATCCAAGAAATCCTGAAGTAAAATGTCTCTCCATAAATAATTATCAAGATACACAAAATACTGTCACCCAGGGCCACAGCATACTCAGAACTAGTACCATATGTGCTTTAAAGAAAAGTTTTAAAAAGCCTTTCTACCACAGTAATCCAGTCAGATATTTTACCTTATAACCACTTCTATTCATTTAAAATGTAATTTAGCAACATGAAAAATTTCTAGTCATAGTAACAAAAAAAAAAAAAAAAGCTAAACTGACATGAACATGGTTCAGAACCACTTTCACTAAACACCCACAGCTTACTTTCAAAAGCCTGGTAAATATATTCTAGTCTAAATGTTAAAAAAGCTTTCACAGACAGTTCTGACCCTCCTTCAAAGCACAGATATTTCAGAATCATGCTTCAATGGCTTAAGCTCTGCATTTTCCTATCTCATTGGCAAGGCTGAATGGTTCACTTCTGATATTAATTTTCCTCTTAAATGAAAAAAATAATTAACCTATTTCCCATAAAGAAATAACTAATGAAAAGAAAAATGATGAAAATGAATAGTAATAAGAATTTTGACCATGTCATATTTTATTTCACTAAGTATAATCCATGTAAACAAGTATTTTGCCTTGTTTTATATTTAACTTTTTTCTTTTATCTTTACTATATTTAATCCATGGAGGGGGGAATCACATAATGATACACAGATGTAAGTTATAAAGCATAATAACACAATGGAACACACCAAATGGACCACAGGATTTGGTAGCTAGAACTTGACCAAAATCCTGCATCTACCTAAGTACCATCATCCCCTAGTCCATCCCCCTGATCCTCTAAGGTGTCTTCTTCACATACACATTGAATTTTTCTCTATATTATTATAATTGGAAAAGACATTTCTAATATTTCAAGGATTCTTTTAGCACCCTTATTATAGTTGTCTAGGGCTGCCAAAACAAACTGCCACAGACTGGTCAGCTTGCACAAAAGAAATTCACTTTCTCACAGTTCTGGAAGACTAAAAGTTCAAGAATGAGGTGCTAGCAAAACTGGTTTGCTCTGAGGCCTCTCTTTAACTAACAGATGGCCGCCCTCTTCGCTGTGTCCTCACTTGGTCATCCCTCTGTATACACACACCCCCCTCATATCTTGTTGTAAGTCAAATTTCATCTCAAAAGAACACCAATCAGACTGGATTAGGGCCCACCCTAAATGTCTCTTTTTAACTTAGTCACCTGTTCAAAGGCCTCTATCTACATGTAGTTCTATTCTAAAGTACTGCGTTAAGACTTCCATATATGAAAGCGGGGTGGGGGACATAACACTGTCCAAATGAAATTTAAAGCAAATATTCCAGTAACTTTTCTGTGCTATGCATCTTGGGATTCTTTTTTAAAAAAAAATTTTATTCTAATTTGTTATATATGACAGCAGAATGCATTACAACTCATGTTACACATATAGAGCAAAATTTTCATATCTCTGGTTATATACAAAGTATATTCATACCATTCATGTCTTCATACATGGACTTAGGGTAATGATGTCAATCTCATTCCACCATGCATCTTGGGATTCTTCAGAGTAATTTAAGGAAATATCTTCCACCCAGAAGCCAAACATCCCACTTAGCTAGAGAAAATACCTTCAAAAATACTTCTGAAATAAGAAAAGTGAGACACCTTCTTCTTGATGGCCGAATTTAATGCACCAGCCTCTCTGTGAAGGTCTGGATTTCTCTAGGAAGGGATTTTTGACCAGATCTCTCAGAGGGTGTGTCTTCTTCTCCTAACGGAAAGTGAACCACCAGAAGCATATGACCTCAGTCAAAAACCAGGTAACCCATCTTCCATGTAAAGAGAACCAGTGAATTTTTGAAACTCAATGCCAGTGTTAGAAACAGAGGTAAAAATCTAGGCAACTGTTCCCTTCAAAACCAGGCAACACTATTACTTAAAATTACAGAAATTCAAGTTTTCCAGTATTCATCTTCTGCAAGAGAGATTAATTCTTGACCAATCTGTCATTAAATAGAAAAACCATAACCCTAAATGGTATATGATCCTGTTACAATAAAAATACATCAAATACATAAGTAAAAATTTTAAAAGACAGGAAGGCAATGCCTTAAAGAATAATAATAGGTTATTTCTGGCATAAGGATTTTAGAGAGATTTTGGTACTTTTTCCCTGCTTTTTTGGTATTTCCAATTTTAAAACTATAAGGCATTAAACTTTATTTTCTGCTATATGATGCACATGTAAAAATGACACTCTGTTATAAAGAAAGATCTCATTAGTATACCAGACCCCAGAGGACAGTCTCATATCTGAACAAACTAATCAACAAGCATACATGTGACAATCAGTGTGATCACATGGACATTTATCATTTCCCTGATGTCAAACACATCTGGCATGTCAACAGCTCAAAGGCCAACCAATGAATACCCAGAATCCAATGTAATCCCTCTGACATTCTATAGGTTTGCCTGATAAGTGTCAGATTTTACAGACATTCTGTCCAAACACCAGAAAGGAAACAAAGTAGAACAAAGCAGGACTTCCTTCATGCACTCTGTGACAAAGAAATAGCAAAAGGAGATGACTCCCAGCCCCCTCCCCAATTTATAATTGCTTTTCCATGTCTGAACACAACTGTTTCAACTAGAGGGAAGGGGAAATGTCACTTCCGGACAATAGCCCTTGTTGTACCAGATTATTTTCCATTGTCTCTTTCTAAAGGCTTAGTGGCAAGTCAGCTGTTTTGTAGGCAGCAGGCCCTCTTATCCTGGTTCCCTAAGGAATCATTTCCTAAAGAGATTAATAACAGAGCCAAACAGAAGAGGCTTTGAAGCCTGTACTGCTCTTTTTAAGGCAGTCAGCAGCTAGTTTGAAAGGGTTCCACTGGGATCGAGTCTGGTTTCCAAATAGTTGTTTGTTAGGCAATATTTAGGAATCACCTGCTCCCAAAGGGTAGCGTATACTCAATGTGCCATCAAGAACTGCAAGAGACCACGGTCATGGCTATACCAGCTGAGGGAAAGCTTGGAAATGCCCAAGGCAGGAGCTGCCCCAGCAAAAACCCACAGTCAGACATTTTCACTGGCCATTCCAAGTGGAAAATGGCCTTTGAGAAAGGCTACCTAAGCAGCATTATGTCCAGTTGTGCACTGACTAAAATAGATAAGGCAAGAAAGCAAGGAGTCTGTGCAGCCTGACACCTGTGGGGTGCTGACAGGGCCAGGGGTGGGGGGGCAGTGGGGAAGACTAGGCCTCCTGCCACAGCCCTAGGCACGTGATCCATAAAGAGCCTCAGAGAGGACCCCTGTGGCCTTCCCTTGCAGGTTTTTTCCATCCTCCTCATCTCTCCCCACCATCCTCCTCTGCACCAATTCTATCCAGTTTCTCCATCTTCATCTTGGCTCTGCAATAGCCCGCCAGGTATGATCTGCACCATAGCCTGGACCATGCCCACCCACTCCGAGCCTTGACTAGCTGATGACCTCTGAACTTCCAGTTGACTGTAAGAGTCCATGGCATCCCATCAGACAAGGCCATACAACCTGAGAAGGTACCTATCACTAAAAACAGAAATTGTTCCACACGCCCCATTTGGAAAAGACCGCCATCTTCCTCAAGACACACTCTACCTTTACTGGCTTGAGCTGTGTGTTACCAAGAGCTTTCGTGGTTCAGAAACTCATTGAACTTGCTGCTCAAATTTAAGGGGCAGCTTCTGATGACCTATGACAAAAAGGAGTGGTGTGGGGGTGTCATCTTGCATAAAACCACAAGATCCCTTCATATTACTTTTATCTAGGAAAAGGACCAAAAACTCCTTATCACCACAAGAACCACCCCCAACACACACAAACACAAATGCACACTAATATGGGGAATAAATGCAGGCTTTTAAATAATAATATTTAAAATGACTATTTTAATTAACAGTTCTCACCACCATCATAGGATAGTGAAAGGTACAATTTCCAACACCTCTCCTTCACTCTGACCTCAAATGGTTCCAGGGAATCCACCCTGGATTTAGGTTTTAGGGCTTCCTCTCACTTACATTTTGCATTCCCAGAATACTAGTTCCTCATCGTCACCATATGATGCTTTATCTCACTGCTTTCTAAATTATTTTTGTTTGCAAGCCTATTAAAAGATTTATGACAACTATGTTTTCCCTTGTACATTTTTAAGTTGACATCTTAATAATATTTTTCATTGCAATTTTAAACAGTGAAAAACGATCTATATTTCCAAGGCACTGAATAATAACACTTGAAAATTAAACTATAACATGATTCTCTAAAATGTATCCACCTGAATCAAGACATCAACTTGCTTTTTACCATTACACATGAAAGAAAGAACCTGAAATAGCGTGGGTGAAAAGACTTTATTTTCCTTTATTCCTTATATTTATCCTTGAATTATTTCCACTGCACTATCCTCACAGATTTTTATCTTTATATAAAGTATTTTTTATGTTTGAACATTTTATTAGTCATTATATCATGTATTTTTGTAAAATAAGTACAAAGATAATTGGGCCATTAAAATTTTTTTATTTGGCATTAATGATGGAAAGACATAATAAGAAGTAAGTTTACTATAGATGCATAACAATGAAAATTGTTACATGTATATAAATATCATGGTCACAGGAAACAAAAAATTACACATAAATATAAATATTTTATGATCAAAAGAAATTTTTAAAATACAAATGTTAACTTTTAAGTTTCTTAAGACCATAAGATTCAAATTACTTGTGTATCAGGGCTGATTTATATTTGTTGTCAGTTTTATATAATGGATAAAAACATAAATATTAAATATTCTATAACTATTAAGAATAAAAATAAGCTGCTTTAAAAATTCAGCTCATAATGAGACAGATGAGGTCCTTTTGTAATTAAATTAGGTATGTATAGAGGAATATTTCTAAAAGAGGCATCAATTTTATTCTTATCTGACCCATCCCCTTTTTTAATCTAAAAGCTGAGAAAACTTGTTCATGCAAGTAACTACATGGAAATTTAAGTTTGCTTTAATAATTTTCCTCTATAGTTTGAATTCCTTCTGGGATGTATGCCAAAAAAAATCTCAGAGTGATCTATCACCAAAATTATTTTTAATGATCAACTGACAACTCAATTAAGTCCTCTTTCAATTTTGTGGAAAATAAAGAATTGGATGCCACATGAATTGCAAAAGTATTTGTTATCCTGTCATTAGAATCATTAATTTTCATCAACACCAACACTACCATTTCAATCACTCCTTTGTTCAGAGCACAGGTGTTTTTTCACCCCAGGGTCTCAAACAGCACCCTGATAATATTAAGAAAACAACTGAGACTGGCCTTTCTCTTGGCAAGGGGGAGGGTGAGTGTCTATTAGAACAGAAGACTACAGGGAACAAAGAGTATATGAAAGTTGAGATCTAAAAATAGCATTCCTGAAATCTACCAATACCCCTTATTATCACATCCAGGACATATCCTTTAGAAAGTTTCTGGGTCCATGAATTCCTGTCTGAAGATCTCCATTTGATCTAAACTCTCCATTTGGTCTGAACTCTGAAAAATATGTAGGGCTGAGAGATTTGCTCTTCCCTCCAACAGAAATGTAATTCTGTCTGCCTTACCTCTCATAATGTCTTCCCATCATTAATGCCAAATAAAAAAATTTTAATGGCCCAATTCTTGGCATGAAAAAATGTACTGAAAAAAATACCATAAATATAATGTCCTTATTTGGCTTCTCTGGAATCAAAACAGTAAAACCTATATTTTGCACAAACCTGCCAATTAATTTATTTTAATTACAGCAAATTTTACCCTCCAGAGTCTTCTAACCACCAAGTCCTGCTCAGTAACAATATGGGAACTGACTCATTATACTAAGCTGTCTCCTGAGTAACTACTTCTCTTTCAACCAAGTGCATTTGTTCTGAGAGCACTCTATTCAGTGTTGAGATTGCACACAAGACAAAAAAAATAATAATATAAAAGAAACGAGTTTAATGGTGGTTGTTTGTGTTTGTTCTTGAATGAAATCATTACACAGATGTTGGTCATCTGGGCGTGAGCAATCCCACATAACATTTTCAAGAGCTTGGCTGTGTTTGTCCTTTTCTGACCTAAATTGCCCTAGGTTACAGGGACAGTGAGTTGCAATGAGAGTAGGAAAGAAAATAACTCTCCTGCCAACCAACTTCTAATTCTAGTCATCACTGTCCAACAACCAAGCTCCAGGGCATTCAATCACTGAACAGTAGCTGAGGACAGACGTTGGAAATCTATGTGATCCTTGCAGAGCGGTGCCTGTCCCTCTGTTACAGACATCAGTCTAGGTTGAGGAATTTATTAAAAGAGTGAATGCTCAGGAATCAGAGAGTCCTGGGCTCAAAGCTCATTAGCCTCCATACCTATGTGTCCATAGATAGCTCTTCTGAAATTCAGGGATGATAGTAAATGCACCTACCTGAAGAGGTCATTGTGAAGACTAGTCCGGCTAATAATGGATTTGAAAGCACTTAGCCCAATAACAAAATATTCACTGAATAGGAGCTGTTGTTAAAATACCCTTACACATTTGCAAACCAATTTCTTTGGCAATCAACTCACACAGATACTTAAATGTAAAAGGGAATGCTGATTTTTTTCACATAAATTTGAAAAAAGCCCTTTTATAATGTTAATTTAAAAAAAAAAAAAGATGCTCTTAAGAGGAGCTCCAGCTTTTTATCCATATAGTATTAGGTTCACCTGAAGGAAAGGACACCCACTTTGCAGAAATGCTGTTCTTCTGTTAGGCAGACACCATGGTGGTCTCTTGGGCATTAGCTGTCATTGGCTTGGCATAAGCTGCATGTGGGAGGCAAGTAACAACACACTCTCAGACTAACATCCCCCCGAGACTCATAGCAATAGTACAATGACTGTGCGACCTTGATTAATCTAATAAACAAAGTGGATTAAGTATGGAGCATCAGTATACAGAGTCTCAAATGCTTATTGACAACAGTAGCACACTCTCCTTCTCTGAGAGCTTGCTGAAAGATGACTCTACTCTCATTTTCTTGCATCACAGTGATGGATTAAATGCAGTTCAGTGTTATAGCAGCCCATGCAATAGGAGTAGTAGTGTTCCTGCTTCTGAGATAAGAAGCAGTGGCCCTGTCACCCATTTTGTACTTCTAAAGTGAGGCTTACGGTACAACTCTCCTCTTATTTAATTTTTAGTGGTTTTCACTCATTTTATAATTTAAATGAATGGAGAGTTTCTTCAGAAGAGAATCAAGAAGGAAAGAAAAGAAGACTTTAGTAGGTTGATAGGGAGCTGTAAGACATAAAGAAAATCATCAGGACTGGGAGTACAGCTCAGTGATAGAGCACATGCTTAGCTTTTGCAAGTCCCTGGGTTAATCCACAGCACTGAAAAAGCAGAAGGAAAAGAAAAGAGAAAACAAATCAGTAACAGTGTTTCTATCGCCCAGCCATACTTGTGCAAAAGACTCACTTCATATAACTCTGCACCTTTTTCCCAGCTGCCCACCCCTACCACTTAGCTCAGAACAGAAATACCCATCAGGAAAGAAGAGCATCACAAGGAAAACAGCTCTTGAAAATAAACTGTGTCCTTAGATCCCTCCTCAAGTACCAGACACACACTAACACAATGAGTTCCAGTCCTACAAAGCAGCTGCCTAATCTATGATGACAGGACATTACTTGGTTTCTGGTAGCAGCTAGTCACATGGAAATGACTGGTTTTGCATGCCTTTTAAAAAAATGATCCCTAGCCAGGCACAATGGCACATGCCTTTAATCCCAGCTACTTGTGAGGCTGAGGCAGAAGGATTACAAATTTGAGGCCAGCCTGGACAACTGAGCAAGACCCTGTCTCAATATAAAAAATAAAAAGGACTGGGGATGTAGCTCAGTGGTAAAGCACCTGCCTACCATGCATGAGGCCCTTGGTTCACTCCCTGAAAGCAGAAAACAAAAAAAATTTTTTTTCAACCCTCAGCCATCACACCTCCCTTCATCCTTCTCTTTCATAGTCTACTCAGAAGCACAGAAGAGGAGCTCAAAGACAGAATACATGTGAACAGGAAGCTGCCAAACTAGAAGATTTTGTATAGATCCCAATATGCTAAATGATCCACAGGAAAGGAGGATAATATCCATCATAAAGATGATCTTAAAGACACAGAAATTTCAGACATAAAATGCAACTATGATAGTAGAAAGAATGAAAGTTTCTAAAAACTGTGCTTGAGTCTAGCCAACTCCTCAAAAGTGATCATAAAGAGCACTCCGAACATTAGAATGTTTACTTAGGATGCTTATTTATTTAATGGGAAGAGAGATGGAAATGACCACTGGGAAAAGTCTCCTGAGTTCTCTAGAAGCACTGCCTTATAGATATCAAATAATACACTGCTAATATAGCATCCTTTGTTAGTAAGTTTCAGTGCTTTTATCTCCCATCCATATCTGTGCAAAAGACTCACTTCATATAACTCTGTACCAATACAAAGAGGTTTTTTTAGACCTAGATATTAGAACACAAAAACTGCAAGGCAAATTAAACACATTTAGCACTCCAAGAAACTCTCCAAAGAGAACACAACTACTTCAATTGAAAGTTTTTCTAGAATTGGTATGTGATTTTTGACATAAAAGGTCACCTCAAAACCTTTCTTCTACCCTTACAAAACTCAACTCAATTAGAAGTGCAGAAATAAAAATGGTAGTTCCATCAACAAGGTTTAGGAGATTATGATGGCTTTATTTAAAACCCCTCAAAATCAAGAACAGACCAGTGAAACAGGCACCTCAATCTCGTGATGAATATTAAACTTAGGCTCATATCATTTTATCATAAACACTTTTCAAATTAGAGTCTTCATAGTGTATGCACTTCTGACATGTTGTTAGTAAACTGTCAAGTTGTCAATCCTGCTTCGAAAGGGGACAGCCTCGGAAGGGGGTGCAGGCAACATCAGTTTCTTGTTCTTCAGTAAATCCCACAGTCTAAAATAGAACATGACTGGAAAACAAAATTCCAAAGTAAAAACTAAAATTTGATAGCTTCAAAGTCAACCACAGAGCAGTTGTCAGTACCATGTACCCTGAGTTCATTATTTAGAAAACTGACTCTAAAAGAGAAACGGCAGCCGCTAAGCACAAGGGTGGGCAGCTGCAGAACCCAGACAAGGAAGGAGCCAGCAGCACACCTCGACCCGGAACTCCCAGAAGGCTGCAAAGCTATCCTATAAAACTCTGCCTTCCCGAGTCATGCAATAAACCTCAGAGGATCAAAGAGTTCAGGGAAACAGAGGCGCAGCACCCCTCATACACAAAAATACCCTCTTCCATCCACAACCAACCTTTTGACCCACAAGCTCACACACCACATTCTGGGATCTGTCAGGCAGATCAGACTGAAATGCTGTTCTTCCAGGTCTGAAAAAAAAAAGTGTGCATTGAATCTGCAGCCATGGAGTTAAAGGCACTGACTTTTCCTTGGAAAATCTTCTCAGAGAAGAATGGGCCCATATGAAAGCACAAGCCCTAGAGAGTCATTCCTGGAGCTTCATCAATTCCATGATGACAGCTTGAGTTTCCCATTTGCATGAAGCACTATCCCAATGACAGCTTCCTTGGGGTCCCCACACTGCCACCCAGCATTTCGTAGCTAGGAACTGCTCTACCACCTTAGTGGGAAGGTTGGTAAGAGGACTGCTTTATGTATTAAAGTGTAGAGAGTAGATTCCCAAATCATAACTGTCTGTCCCTGTAGGAAGCATCTTCCACAGTGACATGGTAGTCATTCTCCTGAAGTTGATAAAAACGGCTTGCTATTAATAGTCACTTTTATGTGTGTGTGTGGTGCTGAGGATTGAACCCAGGGCCTTGTGCATGCAAGGCAAGCACTGTACCAGCTGAGCTATATCCCCAGTTAATAGTTACATTTTTAAGAGTAAAGTACAGAGCTATTTCTTAGTCAAAAAGGGAAGTATCCACATGATGGTTTGCATATGACTCTTCTTCTTGGGCAAGTGAATATTAGCAAGACTGGATACACTAAATGATAACTCCAAATGCTGCTAATTTTGCTCATCTGGTATACTGACATCACTTTACAGACTAACAAAATGTTGGCAATAATATCCACTGTTGACAAGGGAGTCAGAAACAAGAACAATAGTGGGAGTACAAAATGGCACTGCTTTTTGGGAAAAAATTATATATCATCATCTACAAAAATGGTAAATGCACATCCCATTTTACTGGCCAATCCCATGTCGAAGTCTATTTCCTACAGAAATATTCACCCATGTGTTACTAGAATACAATATAAAGGTGAAAATCTTTGAGAACGTAGTTTAGAATAGCATGCTATTAGAAACCAGAAGAGAAACTCTAAATGATGATATATTTCTATGTGGAATAGTATGCAACTATTTTAAAAAGGGTAATTCAAAAGCAGGATCACAGAGTTTAAATGGATAAACAATAGACGAACTTATATCTTAGGGAATAAAGAAAAATGTTTGTAATGAGCCTTCTGTACTAGGGAGTCTACAAGAGAGCCCAAGGGTTCACAATGACATGAAGAGGGAAAAGAATTTGAAGTACTAGGGCACAGAGTCAGGAACCTCAATTGTTACCTTATCACTAACCTTTTGCACCTTCTGAATTTTAGACCATGTGTTGTCAATGTAACATTTAAGAGTGTGCATTCTGGAATCAAGCACTCTGCCTTCAAAGACCAATTTTATATACTTTAGACAAGTCACTTGATCTCTGTATCTCAGTTTCTTTCTTTTTTTACAACAATTTTTATTTATTGCTTCTTCTTACTTATACATGACAGCAGAATCCATTTTGATATAATTATACAAGCATGGAACATATCTTATTGTAGTTAGAACCCCATTCTTATAGATGTACATGATGGTGGGATTCACCATGATGTTTCCATATAGGTACATACAAAAATTATGTCAGATTCATTCCACTGTCTTTCCTTTTCCTATCCTCCTTCCCATTCCTCCATTCCCCATTGTCTAATCTTGCACCTCAGTACCTTGAGCCAAAAACTGGAATCAACACTGCCAATTCCAGAGAATTATGATATGTGTCAAGGATTCAAAACAGTGGCTGTTGCACAGTAATCCTCACATTTAAGTATTATAGTTATTATTATTTTATATGTAATTTTTCAAATTAAGAACTAAACTTCAAATGTACTTATAGAAAGCTCTCTCCATGTATAATGTTTTTAAAAAGTAAATTATAGAACATAAATAATGTGCTAACATTTTTAAAAATACATACAACACCAGAACAGAAAAGAATCTGAGTCACCCCCAAAGCATTAGCAATGATAATTTATAAGAAGGAGCATGGTTGGGCTGGGGATATGGCTCAAGCGGTAGCGCGCTCACCTGGCATGCGTGTGACCCAGGTTCCATCCTCAGCACCACATACAAAACAAAGATGTTGTGTCCGCCGAAAACTAAAAAATAAATATTAAAATTCTCTCTCTCTCTCTCTCTCTCTCTCTCTCTCTCTCTCTCTCTCTCTCTCTCTCTCCCCCTCCCCATTCTCTCTTTAAAAAAAAATGTAAAAAAAAAAAGAAGCAGCATGGTAGAAAGAGATGAAGGAATACTTCAGTTTGCTACTTATATTCCTCTCTACTGTTTGAACTTCTAATCAAAAGCATGAATACATTGGATTGTGTCAGAAAGACAAAATTTAGAGTTCGCAGAGCCCCAAAGCCTCTTTTCACTAAGGAAACTAGAAATAAATAAATAACACGCCATTCCCCTGTTGGAGAGATAGAGGAAGCAGGTCTAACTAAAATTTCAGCTTCACCACTATAAACTCTACATGCAAAGGCATAGTTAGGCCTGGGGACATTTGACTCACTTTTAAGGCACAGCATACTAGACCAAGAAGAGTAAATTCAGAATACAAGGAGAACACAATGGTGCCCACTGAAGTTGTGCAACAAGGTGGCCATGAAACACACAATACCCTTGTTCACATGAGAATTTTCTGGGCCCTGGTACAGCTGGGTGGGCTCCAGCAACCATTTGCTCCATTCATACACTATACAAACTATACAACTGTACAGAGGGTACAGCTAAAAATCCCCTATGCTAAGTTTAGGTGGCAAACATGCAGGCCTCTGGCATTGCTGTTAATCTTATAAATCAGAAGGTCACCTCTTCAGAGACTCCATAGAAAGGAGGCAGCCAGCTCATCTTCCAGTCCAGTCTTTCAAAATAACCAGCCAACTGCCAATAAAATAAGGAAGGGAAGGAGAGATGAGAAAGGAAGAGACCTGGTTCTTTAATGGAAGAACCTCTGCTTAGAAACAGGAGGAAGGCAACAAAGTATTAACTCTTAACAAAGGCACCATCAACAGAAAGTATTACCTAGAATTTTATAAGGTTGAATATCAATAAAACACAGAAACCAGAAAAGGTAAAGAAATTTCAGGAAAGTATACTAATGGGAAAAGCATTCCACTCTTTACTAACAACCTAAAAGTGGTGTGACCTAGGCTTTTACACTTCAGCTGAAAACAGTAGGCATGCTCTCTACCTTGTCACCTGATGGCATTGTAACTCCCAGGATTTAAACTTTGATTACTCCAAGAAAATGCCATGACCATATGGGACAAGGCAGTTGCTCTTTTTGAGGGCCAAACAGCACTCCTGGCTTTGTCCAGTAAATATCAGCACAGCTTCACAATTACTCTATCCATCCAAAACAACACATTTCCAAACACCCTTTGGAGTAGGGGTGAAGGGTGGGTAGGTGGTTCAATCATATTGAGAAGTACTGATTTCAACTGGAGTAAGGTAATTTATTATGATACTGCTGTGGGAGTAAGCCACGTGCAGTTCCCTGGCTATTCTGTTGGCACCTGTAGGCTTCTTTGCCTTTGCATATGCTGTTTCCTGATCCAGAAAGGTCATATCCCATTTCTTCTACCTAGTTATCTTCTACAATACCTTCTCAACTCTATTCAAAAATCATTCACAATCTCTAGGACACACGAGCTCACATGGGTCTGATTGGTCCTTTCTCTGTGCAGACTTTTACCATAACCAATCCCCTCTCTCAGGAACATAATCAATGACCTCTCTGTCTTCTCCATACAGATTTGAGCTCCTTGGAATTCACTGTTCATCTCCCTACTCAAAGCATACATATACCCACTGCACACACACATACTGAATGACTTGCTAAGCCTCATGAGACTGCAAAATCCTCCATTCACCATAGAGACCGGAGGCCAGCACAGAGCCTAGCCCCAAGAGGAGGTCCTACATCAGTGAACACTGCATGGGCGTAGCTGCGCCGTGACCATAACTTGCTAATACAGCTGGGAAGGTCTGAGTCTTCCCAAAAGCTCCTCTCTACACAATCAGTGGGCACCTCCTGTGGGTGCAGCCTTGAGAGCAGCAGTAGTCTCCTCCTAACCCTCATACAGGAGCGCCACATAGGCACATACTAGTGTAGTCCTTTGACTAACTCAACTAATTCTAGGTTTAATAACACATTCTCCAACATGTATTTCAGTTTTATTCTTTTTCCTTTTTGGACAAATAGCAAAAGTTATTATCTTTTTTTCGGCTAGTTCCAAGTAGCGTGGCACTGACCCTCTGCCCAGTACCCTGGAGGTCAACTGGTAACTCCTGACAGTGGGCCCCGTTCCTATAGACACATACCTTGTACAAGAGCATTCAGATGTGTGAGCAGGTCCTCCCCAAGGAAATTGAGAAAGAAGCCTTTCTGCACCTTTACAGTCATCAGCAACAGCATCTGTGTGAACCACATAATCCCCCACAGAGCTTTAGAATAGAGCTAATAGATGATATCATGACCAGTTGTTCTAATGGATGCCAACTTCCATACTGAACTCAAGGTCTTCCATAACAATTCCTTATGCCTATAAAACACTTGATCATTTACATGGCTTCATAAATGATCTCAGCTGATCATGATAGTTCCACTGTAGATAAACTACATAAGTAGTATAGTACCTGTTTACAGAAAAGGAAACTAAAGCTAGAATCCTTCCCATGCTTAAAAAAAAAACTCATATGAGCTAATAAAAATGATTATAAAAATCAATAGGAAACCAGTAATATTGAATCTGAGAATATCCAGTACACACTGCACCTGTAGTGCACAGGCCACTACTGGTGTCAGGAATGAAGCATAAAAGTATGAGATGCACACTGATGTTCTCACTTGAAGATGTCAATGGCCAAGGATCTTGTTGGAGCCACTTCTTCTACTTCTTCTTCTTTTTTTTTTTAGTATTTTTTAGTTGTCAATAGACTTTTATTTAATTTATTTATATGTGGTGCTGAGAATAGAACCCAGTGCTTCACACACACATGCTAGGCAAGCGCTCTACCACTGAGCCACAACCCCAGCCCCTGGAGCCACTTCTTGATGTGGACACCTATATATACAAATCTCGTGGCAGCCTGCCAAGTTCTACAGATATGGAAAACAGGTACCTAGAACAAACTGAGACAGTCCTTCTGATGAACAGCAGGGCTGGGCTGTCTTAACCTGTCACATTTAACTTGAGCTCCAACAGTCACTTCATTTTCCACGCCTTAACTGTCTTGTCAAAAAAAAAAAAAAAAAGAACAAACTACTCCATCTTCCTTGTAAGAGGCTAAAAGGATCAAATAGGATAGGTGAGAAAGCATTCCAAATAGTAAAATGCCCCACAGAACAGGAGTAGAATATTATCATTCTACACACAGGAAAATGACGACTTAAGCATTCAAGTCTTATTTTCTCTATCAGGCCTGACAACTTTACAAGGTAATCAGAAGCATGTCACCATCAAGTAAGTCATTTAGGACAAAGGTCACTTGAAATAAAAGATATATTCAGGTTAACACGAAAACTGCACAATGTTGTCATTGTCAGTTCTTCCTCGTGTTGCCACAGACCATCCCTAATGGACCAGCAGATCTCTCCTTCCATGTGTTCTGGTTTCACAACCTGCTCCTTCTGGCATGATAATGCACAGTCCTAAACTGCCTTTCCTAAGTGACATCCAGTCTTACAGATCACCTGAAAAATAACGAATTTTGCCACCCCTGCCTGCAATGGAGGGACCATCTCACTTTCACACTAAAGGCAGGTGGCCAGAGCCCCAGAACCCTGTTCTGCTGAGTCTCTCAGTCCACACTAACTTCTGATGAACCTGCTATCATGTAGGCTGAGATATCATTGGGGTTCTGAAACGGGAGCAAATAGTCAAGGGCCCAGTCCAGCACACAAGTTTCAAAATCACAGATGTCCAACCAATATCAGTAGCCATCTTAACCAGTGCACAGCAGTGGAGTTGCCTGGTCTCAAAAGAGGATGCATGTGCTGCAAAACTCATAGTGAATTCTGTCAGTCACTTAGCTTTATGAAAATGGATACCCACTAGTCCCACACCACCACCGACAACCCAAAACAAAACAAACAAGTAACAAAAGCATGACTGGGTGGTTAAGGCACTATACTTAGAACATGGTAGCAAATCACAAGTTCCACTACTCATTAGACTTGTGATCTCAGGCAGGTTCTATCACATTTCTATACCTTAATTTCTCATTTGTAAAATGGGGATAAGAACAGTTGTCAGGAGCATCAAATGAAACAATAGATGCACAAGCTTGGCATAGTGCCTGGCACACAGTAAGCAGGAATTTTGGTTTACTACTATTACAAAAATGAGGTACTGCTCTAATAGTTTATATCATCACAAAATATGGTGGCATGAACAATTTGAAATCAAATTAACTTCAGTTCCATGTTAAAGATGTAAGTTCAAGAATCTTTCCATTGTGCTTAAGGAGACACCCACAGACAAAGTACAGCATTTGGACATAATGTTCACTAAATATGCTGTGATAGTCTTCCTCTTGAAAATGTTAAAAACAAATAAATGTCATCTCCCCTTTCAGAGAACTACAGGAACTCTGTAGAAAGGCAACAAAATTTCAGGGACCTAAAGAAGAAGTTGTTTATACATTAGACAAACAAAAGTCATCCAGTAAATATGCATGGTTATCAGAAATATATAACAGAGGAAGGAAGAGGTGATCCCTAAACAGTTTTGTACAAACCTTGTTTTTCTCATTTTAAAAAGCAGTTAATACTGCTGCCTAGAGAAAACAACCAAACACAGAAATATTTTCAAAACTCAGGCATGAGAAAAACTAGTATTTTCTTCCAAATCCTGCTTAAAGCATGCAATCACCCAAATTATAAGTATGCCAAAACATACAGAAATTACAAAACTCAATACCAAAATAATTCATGTGTTACAACCATAATTAACTTCAATAGCTAGAAAATTATTATCCTCATAAGAAAATCCTGACTAATAGCTTAAAACACTGTCCTTCTGAGTTAATCCAGAAGGGAAGAAATGAAGAAAATTCAGAGTTCAGTCATTTTGATGTCCACATACTAAAAAGACTATCTCCACCAATTACCCACATGCAAATAATTTTAAATGTCTTTGTGCAACAGTCACATTAGCTTGGCTTGTAAGGTCTTTCTTCTACCTTGCCTCTTTTTCATAGAGGTTTCTATGGAAGAAATCGAAGGAATGTTTTATTTTTCTGCTTCTGTCTGCCCCCTCACACACACACACCCCACTTTTTGTAAGCCTTTGTCTGATCTACTCCAAAGAACTGAAGCCAGAAAGGAAAGAGCAAGGGAAGGTAGAAAACAGAGAGTTTGACTTTGCTCTCAGAAGCCACCATTTCTCAGGTAGAAAATAAGAATGTCATGCCATGATGACATTTTGCCTTGTGTCACAATGATTAATAGTCCTAATTTTTTCCAATTAAAGGAGTAAAGGCAACCAGTCAGTGGAATCTGACCAATCTTGCACGGTGGTATGGCCAGTGAGAGCTATAATTTGGATGCAGAATGAAATCTAAAATGATTCTTTTCCTTCTGACAGCCCAGTGTAATATATTTCCATCCCTGAGCTTTTTTTATTACAATAAAAAAGAAGCCTTTCATAAAAATAAGTTATTTCCAAATCTGACCCCACTAACCAATGTTTTCTCAGAAGTCATACAATATAACCCCAAAATAGAGTACAGCATTTAATTTGTTTGTTTGAATAAGTTAATGATACCTGCAATGCCTTACTAGGGACAGAAAGACAGGGGGAAAGAGTGGGTTTTATGTGGCATTTATCAAATATCAAAATTCACAGAATCAAACACATGGAGAACTCTCCAAGAGCTTCGAGGTAACTGCAAATGTAGTAAGCTGGTAGAAGAGACCAGCACAAACAGTATCTCATAAATTCAACTCAGTTACTTGAACACTAATCAAAACTTTTGTGATATAAAATATTCCAGACATTCCATGACATCTGGTCAGACGCCCAAGGAAATCTCTAACTTACAATGAATTTTAAAATTTGAAAGAAACTTGGAAATCACATCATCCAACTTTCATTTTATGGATGAGGCCCTAAGAAAAAAAATGCTTTGCCTGAATTCATACAGTTATTATGAAAGAACCAAAATTAGAACCCTAGGCTCTTACTTTCATTAGATAAACTCCTTTTAACTTTTTCAAATGGGCACTTTACAGAATGATGGCATCAAAAAAAAAAAAAAAAACCTGTTTTCCAGACACGAACAGCTTTATTAAATCCATGGTACAAATTGTGCCACATTGAACATGTGTTATAGAAAAAGCAATAATTCCATGGCAATTCATACCTCCAAAATAGATTTCTCAACCCCTACTTAAAGCAGAAAGATGTCAGCCCATCAGCAGGACACAGTCAGTAACCTCAAAGCTTCCCGTAACAGAATTTAAGATTTTACACCAGTCTCATTGAAGGTATTCTGACAAGTCAGTGGTTTTCAAACTCTGATTTTTGCATTTTTTAAATAAATTATTATATATAACTTCAATATATAAAACCCACAAAAGTAGCACTTTATCCTAATAAATGTATTTTGTACTTTCAATTTTATATATGCTCAGCAATGAGTCACTGAGAACAATGATGAGGGTTCCAGTAAGTCCATGTCACACTGTTATGTAAATCAGAAAGAAAGTAGCCCTTTTCACAGCTAAGACATCCTCAAATCTAGCCATCATGTGCTGAGTATAACCTCTAATACCATACACATGGCATAACAGATCATTTCTTTTTTTATATATTTATTTTTTAGTTGTAGTTGGACACAATATTTTTATTTATTTATTTATTATGTGGTGCTGAGGATGGAACCCAGGGCCTCACACATGCTAGGTAAGCACTCTACTGCTGAGCCACAACCCCAGCCCATGACAGATCATTTCTAATAAAATACTTTAATGCATAAGGCTGTTTTAATGAACACAGAAATGAAAAATGGAAAGCTATAAATAACAACTGGAGCCCATTTCTTCAGCATGCTATATACTTCTGTGTTTTGTTTTGGTTACACAGTCAAATGAAAATGCTGTTTGTCACCAATGGCTAACTACATAGTTGGTAGGAGTATTGTTTCCGTCTTTTGATAACAATTTGCCTTGCAACCTCCGGATACTCTTTGTCCTGAAAAAAAGAAAAAAATGGTAGGAAGTTTTTGTTGCAAAACTGAATCACCTGAAGAGATTGGAAAAGCACCCCAAACTTGCAGGAAGCACTAAAAGTATCTAAGATTTAGTATTACCCAAGGACTGTCTGCAAGTGATGATGACCAGAGCATAGGACAATAGCAGATGTGCCTCAGCATCTCCTAGCATTCAAGTAGAGTCCAACAGTCATATGCTGTTGTAGAGACTTCACTTATAAATATTCTACTAAAAATTTAGACCTGTACACACTGACTCAAAAAAAAATTATACCTTCATTAAAAAAGCATTATAAACTACAACATCTATAGCAAATATTATACAAGAAGCAGAAGAAGATAGAGAAGTTAAAAAAAAATAAGATATTCCAGTCCTGTCTTCATTAATCTCAGTGGTTACCAGTAAATTACTGAATGAAATGGCACTGGGTAGCCTTTTTGGTTTTGTTCTCTATGTGGATTTTTTAATGACAATTTTGTAGGGTTATAGAATGAATAAAACTATGATACATGTTTCAGATTTTATATAGATACTCTGATGCACTTTTGACAAATTTTATCACTTCTCTTAACAAATATGTCTTCCTCTGGTTAACATTTTGGAATGTGGGGACATGCCCTGCCCTGCTGAGCCAATCCTCATCTATTTCAACAAACCTTGGTTCTTATATTCTGGACAAGCTGGTAATAATCTTAACAAGTAAATATGATACACTGAGTGCAGAATTTTCTCCCTCCTCTAGGAAACCCTTCATTCATTGATTCAACACTTACTGAGCCTGTGTTTCTCTCTAGGGAGATCAAAGCTGAATACCACAGCATCTCTGGCCTCAAGCACTTCACTAGTCTATAGTAAAGGTAGTTTCCAAACAGTGAAACTCTCTTGTGCCCTGAGACAGACAGCTGCAGGGCACAGATGTGAAGCTAAGGAGAGCAGTTTTTATTTATACCAAGGGGCCAGAAACAGAAAATCTTGAAAAGACATTGCAGCTAGGTTTACCAAGTAAAGAAGGGCAAAAGGGAATGGTCATCCCAAGCAGAATTCCAGCAAATGCAAAGGCAGGTTTATGGTCCTGAAGCAGTCTGGCACCTCTGAGGAGAGGTCAGCAGGCCCCTAGGATGGAGGACAGGGATTAAAGAGGAAGAACTGGTCAACACAGGACGGGATTGCAGGCAGATGCTAGTTTAGGAAGGACCCTGTGTGCCATGAAATGCCTCTGGACTCCAGATCCTGACTGCAAAGGAAACACTAAAGGCTGGCTGGCTGGCTTGCTGCTTGCTTTCCTCTCCAGGAGAACCACTTTAACAATTTGCTTTTTTAAAACTCACTTGTGGTTTACATACAAAAGCACATAGTAGAGGAGACTGGAGAAAGATGACAAATTTCAACAGTAATTGAAACAAAAGAGATATTTCTCCAGCACACCAAGGAACACACAAGCTCCTTGGCCATGCAGGACAGGGCTTCCCTTGAGTTGCCATGGGGCACAGGGAGAATCCCAGGTCCATGTGGAGCAAGAACTTACAACATCAGAATACAAGCTCAGAGGTTATGATTTCCAGTTCCTCCAGTCAATGTTGGCCCTCCCCCCATCTAGCTCTCATCATGCCACTCAGATATGTCACTGCAGACTTGGTTTTCACTTTAGGGTTCCTCTCTGCTCCTGTTCAGATTTAGCTAGGCTTATCCTCATTTATGGATCCACACTTTTATTCCCTTCTAGTCACTCAGCAGTATCTGGTCCTTGGCTCTCTCATTTCCCTATGCACCTCACTGGCTGCATTTCCATTTCCTGATCCCCCGAGTGGCCCCTCTAGCCTGCTCCATACTGCTACAGAGTACAGTGAATCTGACCATGACTAAAAGACCAAAACTAGAACAAAAAGACACAGGAGGGACTTATTTCACAGAATAGTGGTATTAATACCAGCATGTTAGACAAAATGTAAAATATGGTTGGCAATTTCCTTACCATTGTCCACAGAGCCCCCAGAGTCTAAGACTATTTCTCCAGATTCTGTTCCTAGGTCTTGGGTATAATATGAAGGAGTATGGTGCCACAAGTAGGCCCCCAGCTTCTGCCTCCTTTGTGTGTCTAACTGTCAGCCTTCCTCAGTACGTTCCCCTTGAACAAAAAAAAAAAAAATGATTTGCAGGAGGGCTTGAGAGTATATGTATGGCACCAAGCAACAGGCTTAGCTCCTGGCAAGTATTCATATTAAGTTAGTCTTTCCTCTACTGCCCACTTATAAAGCTTTCTGTCACTTAAAAATATACTATAGGTTTTATTTATAGCTAAAAAAAAATCTTAAAGAAGAATCATCAATATTGAATCCCTCTTTCTTCCACTGCCCAATCTTAGAAGGAAATCACAAAAAATATGACAAACTATTGTCTAAGATACTTAGCATGGGTCAGGTGACAGGAATTAGGTGGGGGGAGGGGCAGAAATTACCCAGAAGGAAGAGGAAAAAGACTTTCCAATTATTCACTGCCAGTTCCACTCAGGTGGGGATACTGGACAATCACAGCAGCTGGTGACTCAGGCCTTTGGGGAGTATCTTAAAATGCAACTTCTATTCTTTTGTGTATATTCTGAGTTCTCCAGGATATGAGACACTCCCTTCTCAGAGCTGTTTCCTCCGGCATACATGTGAATAATATCACCATCCCAAGTCCTTATCTTCGTTTTAAAGCTAGAGAGGAAAATATCTGTCTTAATCTTCACACTGACTTCCCTGTGATGCATGTATGCACTACTTTAATAAATGAATACTAAACAATTAATGAACATAACACCTACCTTGAAAAAATGTTGAACAAACGAAATGAGATAAAACTATGAAACATTCTAGAGCTCCTCTGCTTGCCCAGGGATCCAGTCCTATACCTCTTTGGATGCCCATCATACTAGGACAATGCCTTATACACAATAGGTATGTCTCATAAAAAAAAAGAGTTTTCCCACTAAAGTGTCATAAAAGTTGACTGCATGTTTGTCACTAAGAGAAAAACAAATGCAATAAGTGAACACTTAGAAGGATATCCTAACTACTCTCAGGGAACTCACACTTAAGGATATAAAAAAATGGAAAAGAAAATTCCCCTTAAATTTTCTTTATTCTCCTCAAGGAGTTGGCATTCAACAGTCAGGTCGTTCATGGAAAGTACACCTAAAGTGATGCTCCCAACTAAAGTTCAAAACAATAAAACCTCATCTACCTGATTTAAATGCAACCTAGGTGGTTAAACTTGTCATTTCAGGTTTTTGTAAATAATTGCAGCAGGGAGAAAAAAAGCGTTTAAAGATCCAACTTCTGTTGCTTGCTTTAAAGGCACCCAAAGTGACCTGATAACTTAAAGACAATGTGGGAAACTTTGCAAAAAAAAAAAAAAACAGCTATTATTCAAGTAAGCGTAAGTCTAGAATTACTAGGAGATGACCATCTTCAAAGAGTGTCTCAGTTAAATCTCTGCTTCTTGGGACAGGCCAGAGAAATTAAATCTTAGACCATGGAAAGGGACTATATTGATTACATGGATTACACTGATATAAAAAGGTTTCTGCTTTTGTTTTCTTTGTTCTTCTTACTACAGTGTCTAAAATTGTGCTAACCTAGATTATTAGTCATCATGAAATGTCATAACAAAATACCACCAGCTAGGTGGCTTCAACAACAGAAATATATTCCCTCACAATTCTGGAGGATGGAAGACCCAATCAAGGTCTAGCAAGGGTGGTTCCTGGTGAGGGCTCTCTCTCTGAGTAGCATACCATAACCTTCTTGCTGTATGCTCAAATGATCTTTCCTGGGTGCTGCACAAGAAGAGAAATCGAGTTCTCTAGTGTCTCTTCTTGTAAGGACACTAATCCTATCTGATTGGGGCCCCACCATTATGACCTCAATTGCATCCTTTCTCCAAATATGGCCACACTTGGGCATATGTATATAAATTTGTGGGGAATACGCTTAGTCTATAATATGCATAGTAAGAAATCATTCCTCAGAAGTGCCAAATAAAAACTCTTCAAGTTATTGAATCTCTATGTTGAAAGGTTTCTCTTGAATAAATTATCCCAGGGCCCACTGTCCCTCAGGATCGAGTTTACAGAAACATGCAAAATGAGCAGGGACACTAACATCAGCCTTCTAAGCAAATACTTCATGGAGAGAACAACATTTTTATCTTAGGTAAATTCATTTGAAGCTATTTTTCAAAGACGGATTAGGGCTCTTGTTTCAAACACTTATGCCCCAAGGCCACCTGAAAGCACAGCTTCACAGTGGCTACTGGGGAATGAACAGGGCAGCGACATTATAAGTAAGCAAACTGGCATAGCAAGAAAAGTCACTTAGAAACTCTGGAATCGAGTTCTTCCTGGATATATAAGATAAGTTAAATTCAGGCTGTCCAGACTCAACTTTCAACAACAGTCTAACCTTGAATCCTGAGAGAAAACCCTATACAAGAAATAGTGCTTGACTTATAAGAGTTTAATTTTTCCCATTATAAAAGAAATTCATGTTAATTTTGGAAATTATTAAAAAAATACAAAGGGGAAAAAAGATCAACTCCTCAATTATAACCATTGGTTGTAAAAACATGGCAACATGTTGTAATTTGTGCCCAATTCTTCACTCACTTCTCATAAGTATTTTCCCATTTTTTAAATTTTAATATTATATATATATATATATATATATATATATATATATATATATCCTCTTCTAATTGGGGACCAAACCCATAAATATTTAGTGTTTTTAATTTTGACAAACTACTGATAGGAGTATTAAAGCAAATTCTGAATATAGTTAATACACAGTTCTCTTTTAAAAAAAATGGGAGAAAGGGAAAATATTTACTGTATGTGCAATGTTGTAGAATTCCTCATCTTATTCTTAGTATTTTCATGCAGACTTCTGGAGAAAACTTCAGAGATTTCTCCTATCTTCATTCTTTATAGAACAGCTTCTTCAGGTTTGGGAGATTTTCCTCTTTCTTCAAAAGCCAAGCTAAACCTGGAGCCTATTATTACCCAAGCTTCACAAATTTCCTAACCAATGTTGGCTGTCTCAGGAAAACAGAGAGTAGGCCCTCTGCTCTCCCCAGGACAGAGAATAATGTTGTATCCAGGACCTCAGGTGAGGCTATCTTTAGTTGCTTCACATACATGCACCCCCTTGTGCACAAACCTGTCTACCTCTGGTTGCCAATCCATTCTGGAGAAAAAAAGGATATAGAACCAAATCTCTACATTTCTGCTTAAACATTTCAAGGAGATATTTTTAGGTTAATGTCCAATTAAGAATTCAATAAAACTGAACAATAAATTGCTTAGTTAACAAAAGTGTTTCATTTCTCGGTAGAAATATTTAGCAAATTCACCTAGGAAGACTTTCAAACTTCTTATTCAGAGGATTCTCGCCAACCACCTTCTCTCTGTGGCATGCTCACAGGAGATCTAAGTCCAGGAGGAGATCAAACTCACCTCTTAGTAGTTTCCAAAAGCCTCCTATAGAAATGTCATGTTTGCTTTCTCTGCCTCACCAGCTAATAAAAAGCTAAGCCCATGTTTTAGTTCATTACTACATGACAGATACCTCTTTCCAGGTTTAGTTTCTTTCCTCCTTAGGGATGTAAATGTAATGCAATCTGGGGATGGAGTCTCTCTGCAGTGCAAAGGATTGGGCCAAAAATAAAGGTGTGGGTTTGATCCCACTTTCAGGTCTTCATTCAAAGACTGGCAGATGCACACAGCACCAAGTCAAATTTCCTAGTTAACATATACCATGTACCACAGTGTGGGGACACTTTTGATAAATTCGTCTCTTATCCTATACTTTTTTCTCTGCCCACAACAGATAGCGAGGAAAAAAAAAATCCAGTAAGTTTTGTTACTGCAGCACTCAAGGGCACTCATAGACTCATTTTTCTTAGGAAGACCACAGTATACTTATCCAAGATAAAATGGCATCCTCTTCAGTCTCCTTTTTATCCACTTAGCCACGTACCTTTCTGTCCCAGTTGTTTTTGGAAATGGTCATCTCAATAAAAGTAAAAAGATGGGATGCAAATAGAAGGATCAAAGATGCCTCAGACAGTAAAGGACACTCTGGCAATACAAGTTGAACGTATTGATCCAACCTCTGAACTATGGATGAGGGTGATGGGTCTTCCTGCAATGTTTCCAGTCATCAAGGCCATTCTGCTTAATAAGGGAAAGCAGAGAAAAACCACCAATTGGTTTTCCTTCCTTTTTCTCACAACTTTATTGAGGTATATTTAACAAATAAAAGTCATATATATTTAAGGTGTACAACATGATGTTTTGATATATATACATTTTTAAATGATTACAAGCAAACTAATTAACACATCTAACACCTCACATAGTTACATTTCAAACTCTGCTGCCAGAACACTTTGATTTACTCTTAGCAAATCCAAATATATAATACGCTATTATTAAATACAGTTACCAGAGTAGACCACCAGTTGATTTTCTTAATACAGTTCTACAACCCAGGGGGAAATACCTCCCAAATTTTGGCAATAGGCTTTGTACCAAACTTAATTTTTATTTACTTATTTATTATTTTATATTATTTCCTGTATGATGCTGGGGATTGAACTCAGGGTGGTATGCATGCTAAGCAAGCACTCAATCACAGGGCTACATCGCCAGTCCCAGACTTAATTTTTAATAGTATTTATGTTTGCCTCTTTCTGTGCATTTATTGGTTGTTTCAGTGTGTAGTTATGAAAGGGTATGTTAGGGAATGGAAGTTTAAAGTCACTTCAAGCTGGAATCCCTTACTTCAAATCACATGTTTTTCATGGTTAGAAAAGTATAATTTTTAAAAATTCTTGTATTTAACCCTGTGGAACCCTGTGGTTACCGCCCCCCACAAAATATATATATATATATATATAAACACACACACACACACACACACACACACACGTCTCACACATACAAACACATCTACTGCTTTAGATATTTAAGCATTTTTTCCACTTGTGGATTTGTGTAGGTACTTACATATTATTTGGGGGATTCATAAATCTTGTGTATTAAATTATTATTGTGCATTCTGTTTTTCAACATCCTTTTGTGGAAATCTCACAAATGCGCATGATCTGGCATGAAATATTTGTTTGGGAGAAAACTGTCACAGAAATAGAAATAACTAACACTGCCTCAGCCAGGCAATGCACTAGTGGGACACAAGAAAACAGCATAAAATTTAGTTTACTACCAACACTATACAGACAGCTAACATTTCTCAGTTTTGTAGAGTTCTCTGTATCCTTATTAATACAAGGCTTGGAGATGACTGCTGTTTGGAAATTTGTAGTCTGTCACCTTAAAACTTGGAATGGACAGACAGACTACATAATCAAAAAGTCAGAACAATTAGCTAGGTCTCAAGTAGGCCCATTGTTTTAGTCATCACACACAAACCAAACGATTAATCATGGTCTTCAGCCTAGAGCTTTTCTTCTTTGCTCCAGATCCAGATCCACTTCCTATCAGATGTTGCCTCCTCTAAGTTTTCAGGTGTCTCAAATTCAATGGGGTCAAACAAAACTCTTAATCTTACCCTATAACCTGTC
Organism: Ictidomys tridecemlineatus; assembly: GCF_052094955.1. Taxonomy (NCBI): domain Eukaryota; kingdom Metazoa; phylum Chordata; class Mammalia; order Rodentia; family Sciuridae; genus Ictidomys; species Ictidomys tridecemlineatus. Next base: position 161,055,593 of record NC_135478.1, on the reverse strand, counting down.
CTGCCTAGACAAGACATCTCATTTACTGAATGAATAGCACATGCATTCACCTAGGTGCCCAAGCAGAGAACTACATGTTTTGAACCCCAAAATTCACATAGTGAAATCCTAATGATGGTAATTGGTGACGGTGCCTTTAGGATGCACTTACGTCATGAGCAGAGAGCCTTCCTGATGAGATTAGTGCAGTTATAAAATGAAATAGGAGAATGGCCAGGCACAGTGGCACATGCCTGTAATCCCAGCAGCTCAGGAGGCTGAGGCAGGAGGATAAAGAGTTCAAAGCCAGCCTCAGCAAAAGCCAGATGCTAAGCAACTCAGTGAGATCTTGTCTTTAAATAAAATACAAACTGGGACTGGGGATGTGGCTCAGTGGTCAAGTACCCCTGAGTTCAATCCCTGGTACTGCCGCCCCCCCACCAAAAAAAAAAGAGACAGGAAAGAGTTCGCTTCCCCTCCTGCCTAACCCCTTCCCTCCACATGGGAATACAAGAAGATGTCCATCAGCAAAGCAGGAAGTAAGTCAGCCTGCATCTTGATCTTGGACTTTCTGGGCTTCTGGCACTGTGAAAAAATAAATTTCTGTTGTTTAAATTACCCAGTCTAAGGGCTGGGAATGTTTTTCAGCAGTAGAGCACTTGCCTACCATGTGCAAAGCCCCCGGTTCAATCCCCAGTACTGAAAAGAAAAAGAAAAAAATATTACTGGAAATTATGCAATCTATGATACTTTTTGTGATAGTCTCCTGAGCCAATGAGAACATCATCCTAAACTTTTCTCCAATTCCTCATAACCAAGAACCAAGCCCTATTGTTTTCATTTCTTAAATCCCTCTCTCAAATCCATCCGTATTTCATCATATCAAGGACTGCTAACCTGGCTCAGGAATTTAACATTTCTTACCTCTGATTGTAGTAACTCGTTACTCATTTTTATGCCATCCCTCTTCTTCATAAGAAATAATATGTATGTTTACGGTTTAATAATACTCAGATTTCCAGTATTTCCAAATATTTTAAATGAGAACTTACTGATAATGTTATAATGCAAGAATTATTCTCATTTGTTCATTGACCAAATGCTATATATATGATACATATTTTCTATGGTTTCAATCCTAGTCTGTCTGTATTTTGATTTTTTTTGTCACTTAACACTAGGAACCTGGAACATATTACAGAAATAGTTTTATTTATAAAATATCCTATTGTATAATACTCTGACAACCTGGTCATAACCTAAATCCATTAAACTACTGTATGGTCCTTTATGTTGTTTTACAGAAAACATGGCAAGGGACAACTTTGTGTTTTCCTCTTATTTTTTTTTCCATGTAAACACTGAGGACAGGGATTAGCAGTTAAAACTTCCATAATGGCTATTGTACAGGCAATGCAACATAGTAGCTTAGGGAGTGGGGTCTGCAAAGACTTGATGGATTCCAATTATTTTCTATATGACCTTAGATAGTTGCTTAACCCTTCCATGATTCAGTTTCCTGTGAAATATGAGTGGTAATTTAATCTACCTCATGGTGTGTCATGATGACTAAATGACAGCACAAGACAAGCTCTTAGAACTGTGCCTGGCATGCAGTAAGTGCTCCATAAATGCTATTTTGTACATTACATATAAACATATTTTATATATTTTTGTTATTTATAATATAAAAATTACAGTTTGCAAAAAGGATCACATTTATTTCCAATACAATCAGCATTGTACTGCATATTAGTTTTATTGCAACCAAGACACCAAAAGGTATTGAAACTTTTTTTGTGTGATTTTTATTTAATTAGTATATTCAGTGATATCTTAGAACACATTTTTTTTTAATGCCAGAGAGGATAACAGTTGTTTCTTAAGTTTAAATTGCTTAAATGGAAATAGGCTTGGAGAACTGTACTGCTTTATTCTTTTGTCCTACCATCCTCTGGCCAAATATACTTACCAGTTCAGTTTAAAAAAAAAAAAGTTATACTAGCCACCTTGTTGGTCTAAAAATAATCAGCAAAATAAAAAAGGCACAAAGAATGATGGGTAGTGGTCCTATAATTGGCTATATGACTCCAAAGATACTTTGCATGAATTCTTCTGTTACAGTGATCCAAGAGAATTGTCAAATGCAATAGTAAAAAACAGACCAAAATGGTCACTATGCAGTTAATTCCAATGGTGGGCAAAAAGAACTTAGTAGCAAAACACACATGAACTTAGAGAGACAACTTATACAATATATGTAATGGCTTTGAATATTCAATCCACCTTTAATGAGAAATATTATATAAAAAAAGACCTTCATTGAAGAAAAAAATATAAGTAAATTCTAAGTCAAAATAAATACAAATAAGTGACTGTTAAAAACAGAAGGAGAAAAAAAAAACTACCCATCAACACTGTGCCAACAACATGAAAGGAACTTAACAAAAATCTAAGGAGTCTGACTTCAAACCTTCCAGTTTCACACATGTAGCATTTAGAGCAGAGTTTTCAAACAACGGGTCAGGACCCTTCAATGTCACTGAGTCAGTTAATGATCAACATCTTTTTTGAGTGAAAAATAATAGATCACACAGGGTATGAACAAATATGGTTTTGGTTGTATTGTGGGGTGGTATTAGATAGTGTTTATGTATAAGCTGGGCCAGGAAATTAAATGTATTCCTTTTAGAGATGATAGTCAAACAAGATTAAAAACTGCTGATCTAGAATGAACTCTCTGAAATTATTTCCTCATCTCATACAAGGAAGTTGTCCTTCTGTTTCAGAGGGTAAACTCGAAAAAAAAAATTTTCACACTTTTTCAACCATGAAACACATTAATATTATATTTATCAGCATTTTGTTTGAATTTCCTTAGTGTTAATGTTTCTCTGACACATGTACTCATAGCATAAAGGTCAAAAATAATTCTAAAAGTGTTATATCCTCTTAGTAATGAGAACAGCTAACGACAGAAAAACCTAAACTTGTTGAAATTTTATAATCTCTTTTGTGGCACCTACCATAACAGATTCTGAAGGGAAAAAAAAAAAAGACCAGAGAGGAAGGGCATCAACTTTATGTTACCATGGCGACCTTGTGAAAGAATCATCACTTAGGAGAATGACCGAAAGAGGGAAACATTTTTATAGGCTATTCCCACAGGAGGGTGGAATCATCAGCTGCCACCAGATCTGCACAGCCCTTCAATGGTACTTTACTTGGAGGTATAAATCATTCCTCTTCTCTTCCCACTGGAAGTTCAGAATCCTGTGTCAGGCTCTAAATGTCACAAACAATCCCAAGCAGCACACCACTATTTAGATCCTGTATAATCTAACTACAACACGGTACCACAAACAGGAATCCTTAGCTGAAAAACTGAAAAGTAAGACTGAAGGTGTAAGCCCATCAGACTCTCTCTAAGGAGCTACCATTAAAGCAACCTTCTGAAGGAAGATTCTGAAGATCCTGAATAGAAAAGAGGAGGTACCTATCTCCTTTTCCTAAAACAGAAGGGATTTTAAAAAGGAATGTGATTCCTACTCAGATAAGTTTAAACACACACACACACACACACACTCACACTCACACACACATGCTTGCAGAGAAAGACAGGACAAGAATATTTGTAAGGACTCAATGACATTAGGACTCTTAATACTTTATTTTTAAAAAGACTCTCATGACTGTCAGATTAGCTTGCTCTTAATTTTGTTTCCTGTAAGGCTCATGGATTTATTGCTGATTTTGTTTTCCAACCTACATTCTCTTGCCAAGCTTAACCAGGCTCACATATGTAAAACATCTGGCTAGGTGTGAGAGGGTGTGGGCTGCAGCTCAGGAAGACTCACTGGCTCACCTACAAACACTACGCAAAAAAAAATGCCTATTAGACAAATGAGCACAAACATATCTGCAATGGTTTTAACCTTCTCTGTGAAGAATCCTCACCACATTAAGGGAGGTAGGAGCTTGACAGATGAGGACATGCAAGAGGCAGATAGTGATCGTGAGGAAATTTTTGAGTGGGAGATCAAAAATGCTTTAGTCACTGCCCATGGAACTACTACTGGAGAGAGAGAATTGAACAGATTGAGAAAGTGAACAACAGTCACCTTGGTTCTGATAGCTTGCCAGGTAGCATTCACTTACCTCTGATCTTAGTTTAAAACCATGTGGCACATGTCACAACAAAAGTTTCTCACTCATAACAATCTCTACACAATGGACATGTTTTTCTAACCAAAGAACACATTTGGTTGGAAGTAATCCACAGAATTAGAACTGGGAAGGACCTTAGGTAGAACAGACCTAAGGGCTAGGACTCAGAAAGATTAAGCAACTTATCTAAGGTCACATAGCTGACAACAGAATCTAGACAGGAACAGAAACTAATTAGAGTTACCCAATAAAACATGCCTACCATTGTGCTTACTAATTTGCTTTTTTTTTTTCCCCCAGAACTGGAGATGAACATAAGACCTCACAAATGCTAGGGAAAGTGCTCTATCAGTAAACTATATCTCCAATCCTTGCTAATAAGTTTTTAAAAAGAGAACATTCCCTGTCTTTCAGTACTATAGTTTTATCACTATGTCTTGCCCTAGAATCATAACACTCAGGAATATGACTGACCATACACTATTTGAAGTGTATGGTCATTTACGTGGAGGAAATAGTAGACATGTATCAAATTTGAAAAAGAATTTCTGATAAATCTTACTATGATTATAAAATTAATTTTATTTATATTTTTAATATATTACTTGAAATTTAATCAAAAATTATAGACATAAGTATCCCATACATAGAAGATGGTACATAAATATCAGTGAAAAAACAGTTTGCATAGATTTACTTCAGATATTCTAAGTTACTAAGATTGACTTATTTCAAAGAATGAAGAAACTGAATTACTACTATACCTGGTATCAGCCAAACATCTGAGCCCATAAAAAATCTTTACTATTTATAAGAACTAAATGAGAGAAATGCACACACCAACCAAGGTTTAAAAAAAAAATAACTTGCAGTATAAGCAGCTACAAATAGTACTCTCCATGGTGAGAAATAAAGTCCACACATCATAAGTATCCTAGCAAAATTTTCACCACACACACACACACCTAACAGATGGATTCTAAAAAACAGCTCAGCATTCCACAAGCCAAATGCTCAAAATGTAATATTAAAAGATAATTAACATTCCTGTACATATGATACTGCATAAAGGAGAACGATAGCAATAATTTTGGGTAGAAGAACCCTCTTTTCTCTTGCCCCTTATCTCAATCCTCACTCAACCTCCTTTTCCCAAATATGTATGCTCAGGCCCTTCTACCTCCCCTACTCTGCAACCAAATCACAACCAAAACCCAGTAGTCTGTGGCAGCCCAAAACAGTTGACTGATAATATCCGGTATGCAATTCCAAGAAATCCCAGAGTGGTTTTTAAGCCTCTGCCCACAGCATGTAAAGAAAGGCAAGAGATGAACTAATCGATACCAGCAGCCCAGCTGTGACCTGGCACATAAAGAAATCAAGAAAATAAATCCCGCTCATAATCTGTATAATTTAACACTTGGAAGAAAGCAACATCTGGGATCAGCTCCAAGCAGGATAGTATTGCCTGGATGGGTCTGTACTTCCTGCACTGTGTTAAGGTCCATTATGAGGTGATATCCTCTGGTTCATCACCAGTTCACCCAAGGCAATGTCTTCTCCCTAGCAAGGGTTAACACCGCCCCCCCCCCCAATGAGGAGAGTAAGGAGAAGGAAAACAACCACCAACATCTACTTCTCCCCAGTAGAGAGCTTGGCAAAGGTTCCCTTTACACTTTGAAGAGAGGGAAAGCTGGAAGCCTTTCTCAAAGGTGGGTCCAGGACAAACTATTGTCTTGCTAACTGGTCACAGTCCAGAAAGAAACCCAATGTAAAAAAATATGGGGATGCTTAAACAGTCCTTTCAGTGAACTCCAAAGACCTATCCCCAGGTGAAGCTGGGCGGGGGGGGGGGGGGGGGGGGGGGGGAGGGGTGATGCAGGAATCCCCGGTAACTATGACTTCCTGCAAAGGCTTTGTAGATTTTTTTTAATTTCAGGAAACTGAATTTCAAACAAAATCAGATATCACACATATCTAAATCACTGTCCCAAATAAAAATAAGTACGTCAATGGACAGGACGGGGCATTATAGGAAATAAAAGATTGTTAGTAAAATCCATAATGTTCTCTCTGTGTGTTAGACCTTCTGGGAGATTATAATTGCATTTGGTTGCTTCAGGCTTGCCAGGGAGTCTGGCTTAATAGTCTCAACCCTAAAAGGAGTAACTGTCAAGGGGCGACCCAGCTGATATCAAACAACAAAAACGGGAACTGTAATCTGCCTGAAAAGGGAGGAGGGAAAGGAAGGGAGACTCCTGTATTCATCAGTCAACATTAATGTCCTTTGTTGTTCACCTTTGCACAGAAAAGCGAGCACTACCCTGTTCCTTTTTCTCTCAACACCAGTGTCAGCAGAGTCCTTTCCTAAAACCTGTCTCCCTGCCTCGAAGATCCAGGCGTTCTGACCCTCCTCCCCATTATCACTCTACAGCCATCCTCCACGGCCACCCCCGCTGCGCTTGCCCTGAGTGGAGAAGGTGGTCAGAAGTGAAAACACTGCCGAAATATCGGTTCCCCTCCAAAAACCAAACAGCCGAGAGGCACAGATGTTGAAATTTGCCAATCCCCCGACCCCAAACACACACCCCAAACATCGGGGGGAACGAAGGAGGCTCGGACCGGGCTCGGTCTGTCAGAGCGGGTCTTTAGAGGACTATGCCACATTCCGCACTTCGGGAATGCTAACCCCATCCTGAGGGATTTCTGCGCTTCCCTACTGTTGAGGGACGTTCTCGCCGCGGGATTGTCGTCTCCCTCACCGCCCTGGGAAATCGTTGAGGCCCATTGCCGTCGCTCTGCCGCTTTGGGCAAGAAGGGTATGGAAGGAGAAGAACCCTGTTGGCCTCCTCTTCCAACTTGACACACAACGCGCCCCGTCGCCACTCCAAACTCTGCAGGCAGAGCCCCGAGCGGGCGGGCGGGCCGCGCGCTTCCCCAGCCGTCCCGGCGCTTGGGGTCCGGTTCAGGGCACGCCAAGCCAGCGGTGGGATGAGAAACCCCGGCGCGTACCCACTTCGTCCGGAGCTCCCTCCGCAAAGCCCCAAACCCACCGCACGATGCCAGGATTAGGCATTTCCAGCCCGGCGGAGCTGGAGGGGCGCGAGGGCAAGGACGAGAAATGCGCACCAGCTCCGGCCAAAGCCCAATAAAAGTTCGCCCGGCGGAGACTCACCCACGCCGTATTTCTCGTGCTCCGTAGGTATCCACATGGCTAAAGGGGGGCTCCGGGGTTTCCAGGCTTTGTAATCCCCGCGCCCCTCAACCAGCTCACAACAATGCACAGCTCGCGAGTAGCGGCTGCAAGCGCAGGAGCCCGGCAGCCCCGCGCGGGCTGCGGGCGCTGGGCAGGGTCTGTGCTAGCAGCTCTCAAGCCTGGCGTTGACACCGCGCCACCGAGGCTGCGCCGCCCGCCGCTCTCCCGGCAGCAGCTGCTCACAGTCTCCCGACGCGCTCCCGGGGACCCGGCGGCGCAGTCATTGTTCTGATTCACTGAACTAAGCGAACACGCCGGGGCACTCTCCGGCGCACCCCCGCCCGTCAGTGCCTCTACCAGCCCACTCTTCCCAGGGCCCCCGCAGCACGCCGGGACTTGTAGTTCTCTGTCTCTCCATCACGGATGGGGGCGTGGTAGTAGCGGTAAGGGGAGGGGATTAGAGTCCGCTCGCCACATCCTATTGGTCCAGGCCGTGACAGCGCGGCGTAGGCGTGGAGGAAACGGCGCGTGGAGGAGGCGTTCACCTCCAGTCACATTTCTATTGGTACCGACCCGCCCCTGTCCGGCTCCGCCCGGTGGCCCTCCCTTTTTTGCTAAGCTGAGAAATGGCTGCCCCCAAGACCCAGGGGGCTGTTGCCGGACTGGAGGAACAAGATCGTGAGAACTGCAGTGGAGTCGCAGGTGTAGACTGTGAAGGTGAGTATGGTGCCCTCAGGTGCAGGCGATTTGTTTTCCTCTCTTCATCCCCCGACTGCAGCTTACTGCCAATAGGACCCTGGGAGCCCTTCAGCTCTGAGACCACCTGGGCGCGAGGAGACCACTGGCAGAACCTATTGGGATGAGGGGCGGGGTCCAAGACGGCTATTTGGCAGATCGATCCCGGGAGGGCGTAGAAAACGGGATGAAATGACATTCCTCGCAATTTGGGAAGCGCTGTGGGCATTTGTCTTCCGGTTTGGAGCTCCCAGCTTTGCACTTGCCAGTGGGGGGGGGGGGTGTGGACCAGCTCCGATTCGCGCGTGTGATTATAATTCTGGGATTAGCAGCTCCTTTTCCTCGCGAGCACTGTTGGATTTGGCCTCCTCGGAGTTGTGTTTTATTTGGTTTGGGAAGGGTTTCCAGTTGCTGACTGGTCACTGCTCTCCACTACATATTAGTTGCCAACTGGATGCCAACTGGACCATATTAGTAGTCTGTTGACTGCTCTGTGCATTCTCCCATATTGAATGTGGAGCCTAGGAAATCTTCTTGGGACGTGGAAGATTTGCACCTGTGACTTCAGAGAACACTTAAAGAGGGTTATGAAAACCATCACAGCTACTTGGTCTCTACCCCACTCTATGTTGACCTCTGACCTACTAGTAGTGACCATAAATCAAACTCTGAAAGCTGCAGGTAGATGATGTATGGGACTCCTTTTAAGTCTTTCCCTGTCCCACCCCTTTTTTTGCCTTGGTGTATAACTTAATGTAACAGATTGTCTTTCTCTAATGGATATGATTTGGGACTTAAATTTGGTTCTCAGTCTTTGTTGAGGTTTTCCGCCTTCTTTGTGTTTTACCTTCACAGCAAAGTTAACATTTAGTATAAAGTTTTTATCTCAACAGCGCAGAGATTTAAGTGCAGATTCTTCCCAACTCCCATCGGTGGAATTCTAATTTCAGTACTTATCAATTGATAGTCTTGTGAGTTAAATATAAACTTACCCCACTCCTTTTTCATTGGTTGACCATATGTTCAGCTCTTATCTAATACTAACAGACTATTAGGATTTCCATATTCTTCAAAGTTCCAGAAGGCCGCTAGTTTAAGAAGTAAAGATGGAATCTTTAATCAAATTAAACTCTGAATTCAGCTCATGGATATGCCTTCCAAAATCATACAATTCTCAAAAATCATTGATTATCTTAAAATTATGAATGTTGCCAGGCCCAAGGGTATATGTCTGTAATCCCAGCAGCTAGAGAGTCTGAGACACAAGGATGGCAAGTTGAACACCAGCAACTTAGCTAAACCCTGTCTCAAAATAAAAAAATAAAAAGAACTGGAGATATGACTCAGTGGTTAAGTGCCCCTGGGTTCAATCTCTGGTACCAAAAAAAGAAATATATATATTTATAGATGTGTATAATTTTTATAAAAATATGTTTCATTTTAAACATTTCAATTCATTCAGAGGTGTGTGAAGAAAAGTTCTTCCACCATACAGCCTCATTACCAAAGTTATTAGCTGTAACAGTTTGATGCATAGATTTTTTTTGACATTTTCTTGTATGACATTTATATGGTTTCAATTTTTTTTAAATAGGAATAATTTTAGTAAATTCAAAGATCTGCAACTTGCTTCTTTCTCTTATTATCTATCATAAAACTCTTCCATATCAGTATATTTTTTGTTTCTGTTTTTTTTAAGAACTGCACTCAGATTCCATAATATGGATGTTTTATACTTTAACCATTCCCATGTTAACAAACATAGAGGTGGCTTTACTTTTTCAATATTGTTGCAGTGAATATCTTTATATACATAGACCCTTCTCTAGTGGCTATTTATTTTGTCAGGAATTGTTGAATCCAAGGTTACTTTTGAATTTTTAAAATTTTGATAGATGCCAGATTTCCCTCTTAAAAGTTATTCAGCATAATATTTTCGCCAGTAATATACAAATCCTCACTAACTGTGAGGAAATCATTAATCTATGGCTGATACTTAAATGATTATTGGATTGAATTAAGTAACTAAATAGAAAGCTTAATTTTAAGCTTCAACTCGTTCTCATCGGAAGTATTGAATAGCAATGAATTTGCAGTGTTGGTAACATAAAAGAATTCCTTACCCTGGTTCAGAACTACCCAGTCTTCTCATTGACTTGTAGCAGTCAATAGGAGAGCTTATTGGTTGGTTTCTATGTCATTCTTATAAGGTAAAGTTTTTATTAAGCTTTCCCCTTAATAATGTATGTGTCATTCTGTGACTTTATCAAAATTCTTTTCAAAGCCAGCAAGGTGTGATGCAAATTTTAAGTGAAATAATTATATTAGAAGTATATTTATTACTTTGGTTAGTCAGCCACTTAGGTTATCAAGTATATCTTTCTCTGTAAAATCGTATATTTTTTTAATTTCTTGAAAACTGCCACCTTTAAGAGGTTTCCCTCTAGCTCTAATTAAAATCTCAATCTTTATATTTGATATCCTGGGATAGAGGGACCTAAGAATTTTTTAATAGAAATCCTTGCAGTTCTACAAAATTCTTCTAGAATGAGTCGCAGAGTGATGTGTAGACAGATACAGCTGGTAACTTCACTGAGACCATTTTGTTGCCTGGCTTCCTACAGCTCCGTCTGTCTCCAGGAAGGGCCCTAAATTGATTGGATCTCAGACCAAGTCTTTTACAACAGTGATTTCCATACATTTGAACAGAATTCAGATTTCATATTGTTCCCCAAATTTCCAGATAATAAATTGATGCTGGGAACTTAGCTGGGGACTTGCCTAGCATGTACAAGGCCCTGGGTTCAATCCCTAGCACCACAAAACAAAATAATAATAATAATAAATAGGTAAAACATCTCTCACACTTGGGCGTACATTGCTGATATTTGTTCTTTTCCTGTTTCTAGTAAGAAGTCAATAAGAATATATCTATGGTTTAGTATTGACAATAGTTTTAGGAGTATTTTATGACTGGGATGATTTCTTCTGAAATTGTTAACTAGTACCTCTATTTGCAATATTCTGACAAAAATCTTTTCTCTCTCCAAATATATGCCCAATAAATGATGATTATGGTAATATTTGGATTTATATTGTTTGTCTTTTGGAGGCGTTAATATCTCATTTGTGATGTCTCTGGAAGAAGTGGGGGAGTGTAGCACTTAGAGTCAAATCTGAGCTAAAAACATCTTTGATTTCTGTCTTGCCCTCAGATTCTGAATTCTGTTAGTTACCAAGTCTTACTTTCCTGTACTTGAACTGTATTTTGAATCTGTCCCTTTGCTTCATTTCTACAAGCACTATTCTGTTTCTCACCCTTACCATCACAGCTAACTTAACCTATGTCCCCCTCACCTCTAGGATTATGCTTTTGAGAACCAAACTTTGTTTTGGTTTGCCCAATCCTGTTCTTGGCACATTGTCAATGTTTAATAAATGTTCAATCAGAACAGTATTCTAGTCTGGACAGTTGAAAAACCTTCCCCTTGATCTAAGTCTTAATTTTATCTCCCTTAATCTGTATTCTAAAACAAGTATATTCATGAGTCTTGAAATCTTCATTAACTCAGCAACATTTATAACTAACTCCATATTGTCTGTGTGACATTTCATCTACTTTTCTAGCCTCACCTTCAGTCACCTGCTTCCTTTCCCATATGTCTGTTATCTATTTACCATATCAAAATAGTTATTTGTTGACAACTTTTTCTATTGCACTGGACTGTGAACTTCTTGAAGACAAGAGTTGTCTTATTCTACTTTTATTTATCCAGTGTTTATCATAGGTTCATGTAATAAACATTCCATAACAGCTTAATGTTTATAATCTGTTTGAAATTTATTTAAAGTATTTAGAATGGCAACTATTTTAAGCAGAGGAATTAAAATAAAAACTAGTAGATATTTTATGCTTGTGAAACATGCATACCAATTAGAAGTACAAAGTATATCAGGAAAACGATTTTCTGTCATAACTAATCATAGTTAGCATTTCCATATAGTTCTTCATTGTTTTTCAAAAGTAAAGTTTTAGTGTTTATATAATGATTGCATTTTTAAAGGATGCTTTAGGTCTGGACTTTATAACCTGCAACCCATAAACAAATGACTCACCACATGAAACCTTGAAATCTGTCTTCCATCATCTGTATAGCTGTTACCCAGTATCTATAGGCTCTCATCCTATTTCCATTTATCAGCATTGTCCATTCTCATATATTTGGCATGACAATGGAAACCAGACTAGACCCTATTTTGGAAAACATATAAATTTCAATTCTGATATTTAATAGCTGCTTAACATAGATTTATTGTATATGCTATCACATTAATGAAAATATTTAGTATATATTGTGTACTACATGTTCTACCTTGCAGAATTACTGTGATTATTTTATTGAGTTATGTATTTAGTAAAGTCCAGAATATTTGCTATAATAAAGCTGGACCTCATTAAACATTTGTTGCTTTCTTCATAAAGATATGCCCAATTGAACTATAAAACTGCCTGCGCTCTGATGCTCTATTCACTTAAGGAACAATCTAAATTGTGTAACCCAGGGGAAACTTAGGAATGTGCTGGTGATAACTGCTTATGCTGCCAATGCTCTCTTGGAATTTGGGGGCTGTTAGAGGATCTTTTAGTGCTGTGTACTGGTATTCCAACTATGTGTTCTGAAAGCCCTTTATATTATCTTCTTTATCATTCCTCACCCCTACATAGTGCTGCCACCTTCCCACTCCCACACATTCACTGAGTCTTCAAGAGGGTAACCTTGTATACTGGGAAGGCCTTGCAATTAATAAACCAAAGAATGTAACAGAAGAAAGAGAAATGCAGAAACCTAGTCTTCTAATTCTTGTTTGGTATAAATTTGAAAGGGAACTTAATACAAAACATTCTTTGACTTTCCTATAATAAATGCACAGGACCCATCTTATATAGGATACTAAGAGAGAAGCCATTATAAAAAGGGATCTTATAATAATGATGCTGATGATAATAGCTAACATCTGTTAAGTACTAACTCTACCAGGTACTGTTTCAAATGCTTCCACCCCTGAGGTATTATTATCCCTTTTATTTATAAATGAGAAAACTGATTCAAAGAGTGACTTTGTACAAGATCACTTACTGAGAGAGAACTTTTATCCTATGCACTAGTATAATGATTTGTAATAGTAACTAACTTCCGTTCAATGAAGTCTGAAATAGACTTTCTTGAACATAAATGTGTTTTAAAACTAATGTTACTATCACAAGGCAGTATGATACAGTGAAAAAATTCAAAGGCCAATCTGTGATGAAATCCTAGTTACTTACCAGTCACAGGTCAGCTAACATCTGAACCTTAATTTCTCTTCTATAATAAGAGTAATATCATATCTGTGTGCTGAAATGACTCAGGAACATAGTAGATATAGTAGCTTGGTCTTCAATAAATTGTGACTAGTGTTTCAGTTATAAGTATATGCACATATTTGGCATGTATGTCAGAGGTGATACAAATGATGATTTTGATATACCTTTTGCACTCATGATCAGATTTCATTTGAAGCATGTGTGGGTACTTTTATCAGATAATGAATTTACATGTACTTCTCATGTTGACACAGACCTATTGTTCATACAATCAAGTAGCATTGCCCTTCACAACACATGTGCATATACTTTCATCTTGAAGAAAAACAACTGGATTGGTGATGTTTATCAGGTTCATGTAATAGAGATAATACTTTCTTCTAAACATCAATTATGGTGTGTAGAATCAGGCAATGTACATTAACTGTCATCACCAACAGCTGAATCTTTAAATACTCTTATTAGCTTTTCTTAGAAATTTTGACACAGAATTAGGGTTCATGTTGCTATGACTTACTAATAAATATATCGGACTGATTGAATTGCCATTTCACTGACAATACCCAAGACTTGCCACCTTTAGCTGAAACAAGTGTGTTCTACTGACCTACTTGATCCAAAGATGAGCAGGGGAGCTTTTTTCAAAAGTTGTGATGAATATGACTGATGTGTCTTCTGTTTCTGTTTACATCTCAACTTAATATTCATTGTGACCAAGAGCATTCATTTGTGAGAGAGTCAACTGGGGTTGTATTGTTGTTCTTAGCCCTAGAAACCAAGAAAAATTTTCTAAAGCTAAGTAGGATTTAATGGGAGAAGGGGGAATCAACAATTGAAAAGTGATAGAATATTTTAAGTAATACCAAGTAGGATTCTGTGAGGCTTTCTCTGCAGGTAGTGTATTTTAAATAATAAATATATTAACTAAATAAAACATATGGAAAGAAAAACTGGAATAGGAGTCAGAAGACTTGAATCCCAAACCCTGATTTTCTATTTGTATTAGTGTAAACTTGAGAAAAATTATGTAACCTCTCTGAGCCTTAATATCATCAGGAAAATAGTGCTGGTATCATTACACAGTTGAGTAAGGTGATGTGTTAGTCAACTTTTTTGTTGATATGACAAAGTATCTGATAAAAATCAACTTAAAGGACACAAGTTTATTTTGGCTCATGGTTTCAGAGGTTTCAGTCAATGGTCAGCTGACTTCATTGCTTTCAGACCTATGGTGAAGTGGAAACATGGTGGAAGAGGAAAGAAAAGTGCTGACATCCATAGCAGCCAGGAAAAGACAGAGAGAGAGAGAGAGAGAGAGAGAGAGAGAGAGAGAGAGAGAGAGAGAGAGAGAGAGAGAGAGAGAGGAAGGAGCCAGAAACAAGATACAATCCCCAGGGCCATGCCCCCAAAAAACTTTCCCTTCAACTAGGTTCAGCTTTTACAGTTTCCACCATCTTCCAATAGTCCATCTCCCGATAGTACATTCAGATTATGAATTCATCAGTGGAAATCCACTGAGAGGATTTGAAAGCTCTATCCTTATCATTTCCTAAAAGTCTAACCTCTGTACATTGCTAAAGTGGGGACCAAGCCTTCAACATATGCTCCTTTGGGGGTTATTTCAGATCCAAACCATAACAGTTGGTGTAAGTGACAGCATTCTTGATGTGATGAAAAATAGGGATGAATAATGCTACTGATGAAGGTCTATTACAAGAGGCAATGGTGGGTAGAAGTACAGGCTTTGAAATGAGACAAACTGGAATCAAAAGGGACTATTAATTAAAAGCTCTGTTACCTTGAGCAAATCATATGATCTGATTATTATCATAGCTGCTCCTGTTGCTACTACTACCAAAGTCTGGATATAATTTTAAAGTGATATAGACTAATCAAAGAACATAAAAAGTATTTGGGAGACCGAGGCAGAAGAATTGAGAGTTAATGAGTAACATAGTGAGACTTTTGAGACTCCGAGACTCCATCTCAAAAGACAGAAAAAAATACATTAGAGCTAGAATCAAGACAAGTCCCTGGTTATATATGCAAACCCCTTAAAGCCAAGGACTATCATATACATTTTTACTTCATCCTCAGGGACAGTGTCATATTGTGATGGCATTTACTATTGATTGGTACCTGTGGACCAACGCTGTGTGAGGTGCTCTAAGGGACACAAATGAAAAATAATCCTGGCTTTATCAACGGGGACATTTCATTGTAGTTGACAAGGCTTGGAATTCCTGTCTTACCGGAGTTAATTGGAGAGAATCATGTTTCCTTATCATACTTGAAAGAAGTAGATCCATTAGAATCTTCCATTAGAATTATCCATTAGAATTATCTGAGGACCTTAGCATACCAAGGATTTTAAATGTGCTTATTTTTTAAAGAAATGAAATTCACATTCTATCTCCTGGTTTCTCTAACACTGCCCTTATTTCCTGTTTTTTCGTAACTGAAACATGAACCTTCCCCTCCCTGAAATTAATGACAGAGACCTTGCCCTTAAAAAAGAAAAAAATAATAATAATGTTTTTATCCAAATACTTATATTTGCTCGTTTACCATTACAGACCTCAGAATTGTAATTGTGGTTATTTATTTAACATAGCCTTCAGTTGTGTAACAACTTGCTATTCACCAGTAATAGCCAATTAGAAAAGAAAATATCTTGTACACAGCTAATTGTAATTACCATTATAAAGCAATTATTAGCAGAAACTGTTGTTGAACTGTAACATAATATAAATCAAGCTATCTTTGCTAAAGCACAACTAATTTCCTCAAATGGAGCGGGAAAGAGAAAGGAAAAGGTGGGAGAGTTGGAAAGCACCATTAGAATTTCTTACAAATTGGTTTATGAATAACTTTTGAAAGCTTTGTAAGTCTGCACCCACTCATAGTAGAAAGTAATGGATGTAAATGGAGTAAATGGATGGCGTTGGAGAAAATAATGCTAAGTGAAGTTAGCCAATCCCAAAAAAACAAATGCCAAATGTTTTCTCTGATATAAGATGACTGACCCATAATGGGATAGGGAGGGGGAGCATGGGAGGAATAGATGAACTCTAGATAGGGCAGAGAGGTAGGAGGGGAAGGGAGGGGGCAGGGAGTTAGCAATGATGGTGAAATGTGATAGACATCATTATCCAAAGTACATGTATGAAGACATGAATTGGTGTGAATATACTGTATATACAAACAAATATGAAAAATTGTGCTCTATATGTGTAATAAGAATTGCAATGCATTCCCCTGTCATGTATTTAAAAAATAAAATCAATTAAATATTTTTTAAAAAGAAAATAATGCTGATAGCCAACTGGGACATAGAGTTTTTTAGCAACAGTTATCATAGAAAATATGGTTTATTGAAAAGTTTAGTGGACAAGGAATAAGAAGGCCTGCGTTTTAATACTATTTCTGCTTCTAACTGACTAATTTTAGATAAGCCCTTCGTACTTCTGGTTAAGATTTCCTGATTATAAATGAGAGAATTAGATTGTACTAACACCCTTTCAGCTACATCTTCCCAGTATCAATAAAAGAAAGAAAAACTGAATTTATAGTTAGGAAGCCCACATTATACATACCCAAAGGTCTATAAAAAGGAAAAAACAAGTCTAGGTTATTTCCTTGAGAATTAGTTGCACATGTGTGGGTCATTAATCACGTATACCAAGTTAGAAAATTAGCTGAGAACCACTACCAGTTTATGACCTAGGGCCCATCACTCCAAAATCATGAGGATGCATCCCATCTCACCCCATCCCACTCCTTTCCAATTATTATAAACAGTGCAGATCTGAGAACTATTGATAGAACTGAGACTCAATGCAATCAGACCTTCTTATCCACTATGTGCAAGCTTATGTATTCTTGATGCTATCGAATAAAAGGATAAAAATAGTTTTGGTCTTTCCATCACAGATCTTATGGCCTAAAAATCATGAGAGGTACAGAAGTAACTGTATTACAGAGTAGAAGATGCTAAGGAATGTCAGAGTTATGTAGAGTTGAACCAGGAAGAGATTATTACCCATTGGTACTGGGCTTTGAGGCTAATAAGAATGAATTTGTATAAACAATGAAAAAGCATTATAGACCTAGGCAACGACAGAAAAATGAAGGACATGTACAGAAAGTATCAAGTCTATTTATTCTAGGTAGAACTAACATCATCAAAATGGCGATATTACCAAAAGTTCTCTATAAGTTCAATGCAATGCCAATCAAAATCCCAATGGAACTTCTTGTAGAAATAGATAAAAGAATCATGAAATTCATATGGAATAATAAAAGACCCAGAATAGCAAAAACAATGCTAAGCAAGAAGAGTGAATCAGGCGGTATAGCGATACCAGACTTCAAACTATACTACAGAGCAATAGTAACAAAAACAGCATGGTACTGGTACCAAAACAGGCGGGTGGACCAATGGTACAGAATAGAGGACACAGAAACCAATCCACAAAACTACAACTATCTTATATTTGATAAAGGGGCTAAAAGCATGCAATGGAGGAAGGATAGCATCTTCAACAAATGGTGCTGGGAAAACTGGAAATCCATTTGCATCAAAATGAATCTGAACCCCTATCTCTCGCCATGCACAAAAGTTAACTCAAAATGGATTAAGGAGCTTGATATTAAATCAGAGACATGGCATCTGATAGAAGAAAAAGTTGGTTATGATCTACATACTGTGGGATCGGGCCCCAAATTCCTCAATAGGACACCCATAGCGCAAGAGTTAATAACTAGAATCAACAAATGGGACTTACTCAAACTAAAAAGTTTTTTCTCAGCAAAAGAAACAATAAGAGAGATAAACAGGGAGCCTACATCCTGGGAACAAATCTTTAATCCACACACTTCAGATAGAGCCCTAATAACCAGAATATACAAAGAACTCAAAAAATTAGACAATAAGATAACAAATAACCCAATCAATAAATGGGCCAAGGACCTGAACAGACAGTTCTCAGAGGAGGACATACAATCAATCAATAAGTACATGAAAAAATGCTCACCATCGCTAGCAGTTAGAGAAATGCAAATCAAAACTACCCTAAGATACCACCTCACTCCAGTAAGATTGGCAGCCATTAGGAAGTCAAACAACAATAAGTGCTGGAGAGGATGCGGGGAAAAGGGCACTCTTGTTCATTGCTGGTGGGACTGCAAATTGGTGCAGCCAATTTGGAAAGCAGTATGGAGATTTCTTGGAAAGCTGGGAATGGAACCACCATTTGACCCAGCTATTCCCCTTCTCGGTCTATTCCCTAAAGACCTAATAAGAGCATGTTACAGAGACACTGCTACAACGATGTTCATAGCAGCACAATTCACTATAGCAAGATTATGGAATCAGCCTAGATGCCCTTCAATAGATGAATGGATAAAAAAAATGTGGCATTTATACACAATGGAGTATTACTCTGCATTAAGGAACGACAAAATCATAGAATTTGGAGGGAAATGGATGGCATTAGAGCAGATTATGCTAAGTGAAGCTAGTCAATCGTTAAAAAACAAATACCAAATGACCCCTTTGATATAAGGGGAGTAACCAAGGACAGGGCAAGGACGAAGAGCTTGAGAAGAAGATTTACATTAAACAGGGATGAGAAAAGGGGAGGGGAGGGGAGGGGAGGGGAGGGGGGATAGTAGAGAATAGGACAGACAGCAGAATACATCAGACACTAGAAAGGCAATATGTCAATCAATGGAAGGGTAACTGATGTGAAACAGCAATCTGTATACGGGGTAAAGTTGGGAGTTCATAACCAACTTGAATCAAACTGTGAAAGATGATGTATTAAGAACTGTGTAATGTTTTGAATGACCAACAATAAAAAAAAAAAAAAAAAAAGTCTATTTATTCTACTTAGAGAAAATGATATATAGATTATATATAAGTGGGGGCACTGGAAAAGTATAGAAATGAAAATTGAAGCTAAGTCATATAGTTTCATATGTTGGAACTTGATTTCTGCAGGATATGAAGCTTACTATAATTCATTGCATAATCGATTCACCCTGCTTCCTCAGTCCAAAAGTTGGTTTATAACCTTTCATCACCTAATCCTAACATGGTATAACACTGTTCCTCACACCACTTAAAAGGTAAACAGAAGCGGTATATTGATCAGTGGCATGTAGATGGGTATTTGTCTTCTCACACTCCAGGAGCTGGGAACCTAGAATTCTCAGCGCACAGGTATAGTCAGTGAATTTCCAAAAGCCAACTCACATAGTTTGTTCAGAGTGCTGCAGTACTAACAATAAACATATCTTCTATGACTAGCACTGAAGACAGCACATCTGATAACAAAACCAATGATAAGTGGTACGGAATCTTCAGATGCAGAAAATTGGATTTTCTAAGTCCATACTTCGCAACACTGTAGTAAATTTTCTCAAATGTAATATTTCTAACTATAATGCACAAATCAGTAACAACTAATGTGTTAACTTTTTTCTAGACTCGAAAAATATTCACTAAACCATTACAAATGATGTTCATTGACTTAAGACTGTTCTATTTTGACGAATATTTATGAGTATTTCGTGCATCCTAATCTTGCTCAAAGACAGTTTAGTACTAAATTCTTTTTAAGTAATACTAGCACAATTTTTAAAAACGGACATAAAAATCTGCAACAACTATGAGGTAAAATAAGCAAACGTTTGTGGGAAGGGAAATAACAATATCAAAGCTAAATTATGTACACGAACTTGGAAAGGGAAAGATGCATTAGCATTCATGAATACTAGCTGATACAAGTCATAATGAAGACCCACACTAAACTTTAATAGTATGCCCTTTGTTTTGTTTTTTAGATCTTTTTTAATCAACAAAAACTATATTCATTCATCATGTTTAACATGATGTTTTGATGTATACTTTGGAATGGCTAAACCAGGCTAATTCGATATCTGTTATCTCACAGACTCTTTTTTATTTTATGGTGACAATAATTTAAAATCTATTCTCTTAGCCATTTAATATAATAATGATATTTTTTTTATTAATCATAGTGCCAGCATTCTACAGTAGATATAAATTCATTCATCCTGTCTAAAATTTTGTATCCTTTGACCAACATCTACACACCCCCTATCCTCTGGCCCCCAGCATTTGGCAACCACCCTGTTTCCAGAGTTTGACTTTTTCAGGTTTCATACTAATGAGATCGTTATACTCAAAGTTCTAGTAATCGGGGCCTGGGTTGCGGCTCAGTACTAGAGCGCTTGCCTAGCATGTGTGAGGCTAGGCAATTCTAAGCACCGCATATAAATAAATAAAATAAAGGTCTATTGACAACTAAAAAAAAATTAAAAGAAAATTTTTAAAAAGTTCTAGTAATCGAAACAGCATTCCACTGGGGGAAGGGAATCAGACATACAGATCAATGTAATGAATGGAGAATCCATATATAAATCTACTCATTTATAATCAACTTGTAACAAGAATCTAGAGGCTGCTTTTGCTAAAAACACTTACTCTTCACTTGTGACTATAAATGTAGAACACTTGGCATCTCTGCATCTGTCTCTTCTGCTCTGAGCCTCACACCTTGGATTCCAAGAACAAGTCTGATAGATAAACATCTGTGATGAGCAAAACTCTTCATCAGGCAACAACCTGACCATCTCAAGATAATGATCAGCCAAGCCACAGTTTTGCCAAGACTACTTGACTGTGAATACTTCTGGTTCTCTCGTCTATATAATCTGAGGGCTCACATTACTATCCCTGAAGGCAGGGCAAGAAATTCTGGTACACTTAGTCTTCCTAGAATAAGTATACTGGTTAAAGTTCCTTTCCTGCTTCTCACCGTTACTTTTTCCACTGGTTTTGGAGCAAGTGGTTAGGCCTGATTTGTTGGGATCCCCAGAGTTGATCCTCTGGCCTAGGACTCTGATAACAAACTGATCTTTGACAAAGGTATGAAGAAAACACAATGGGGAAAGACAGTCTCTTCAATAAATGATCCTGAAAAAACTGGTACATGCAAAAAAAAAAAAAAAACAACCAGAGATTTGACACTTATCCATATAAAAACATCAACCATCAACCCAAAATAAATGAAGGACTTAAACACAAGACCTGAAAATATAAATCCTTGAGTGGGGGGTGTGGATAGGGGGGGTGGAAATAAAAAGGATAAAGGATAAAAGCATCTTCTTTTTTTTATTGAAAGTTTCTTGATACTGGTCTAGGAAAAGGTGTTTTAAAGCAACAAAAGTTAAAAGTCAAAAACTATATGGAAAAATGCTGTAAATATCACTTATCAGGGAAATGCAAGTTAAAACCATAAAGAAATATCCTGTTATGTCTGTTAGGGTGGCTATTATCAAAAAGACAAAAGATAACAAGTGTTGGAAAGAATGTGGAGAAAAGGGAGCACTTAGTAATGTAAATTGGCACAGTCATTATGGAAAATAGATGGAGGATCCTCAAAAAATTAAAAATAGAACTACCATGTGACCTAATAGTTTTACTTCTGGGTATAATACCAGGGTAAATAAATACCAGTGTGTAAAAGACATACCTGTACTCTTATGTTCTCAGCAATGTTATTCACAATAGTCAAGATATGGAATTAACCCAAATGCACATCAAAGAATGAATGGATTAAGAAAATGTGCTCTATCTAGGATAGAGCATTAGTCTCCAGGATATATAAAAAACTCAGAAAACACACACACACACACACACAAAAAAAAAACAATAAATGGGCAAAGGAACTGAACAGATACTTCACAGAAGAAATATGAATGGTCAACAAATATATGAGAAAAGGTTCAATATCTCCAATGCAAATCCAAACTAATATTTCCAGTCAGAATGGAAGTTATCAAGAATTCAAATAACAACAAATGTTGGCGAGGATGTGGGGGAAAAGGTACACTCATACATAGTTAGTGGGACTACAGATTGGTGGAACCACTCTGGAAAGTAGTATGGAGATTCCTCAGAAAACTTGAAATGGACCTGCCATTTTACTCAGTTATCCCACTCGCTCCTCCATTTATACCCAAAGGACTTAAAATCAGCATACTACAGTGACCCAGCCACATCAATGTTTATAGCAGCTTAATTCACAATAGCCAAATTATGGAACCAATCTAGATGACCTTCAAAAGATGAATGGATAAAGAAAATGTGGTACATATACACAATGGAATATTACTCAGCCTTAAGGAAGAATGAAATTATGGCATTTTCAGGTAAATGGATGGAGCTGGAGACTATCATGCTAAGTGAAATAAGCCATTCCCCAAAAAAACAAAGGCCAAATGTTTTCTCTGACATGCAGATGCTAATTCACAATAAGTGGTGGTGGCCAGGTGGGGGACCTATGGAAAAATATATACTTTGGATTAGGCATCAGGGAATGAAGGGAAAGGAGGGGGTAAGGGGGTAGGAAGGATAGTAAAATGAATTGGACATTATTACCCTATGTGCTTATATGATTACATGACTTGTGTAATTCTATATCATGTACAACCAGAAGATTAAGAAGTTATACTCCATTTTATGTATGATGTGTCAAAATGCATCCCACTACCATGTGTAACTAATTACACCATGTGTAACTAATTACACATAGAAAAAAGTATTGTTTTTTTCTATTTATGTGAATAATAGCTTTGGAATTTTGATATGGATTACATTGACTCTGTAGATCACTTTCTGTAGTATGGACATGTTAACAGTCTTAATTACTCCAATTCATGGATATGGAAAATATTGCCATTTATATGAGCTTTTAGTTTCTTTCATCAGTGTTTTATAGTTTTCAGTTTACAAATGATGTTCTTTCTCTTTGGTCAGATTTATTCTTAAGCATTTTTTGTACTATTTTAAATGAGATTTTTTTTCAGACAGTAAATTCTATATATAGAAATGATAAGATTTTCTTGCATTGAATTGTATTCTGCTACTTTACGAAATTCATTTATCAGTTCTGAAAGTTGTTGTTAATTTGATGGCATCCTTAAGGGTTTGTTTTGTTTTGTTTTTGTTTGGGTACTGGGGATTGAACTCAGGGGCACTTGACCACTGAGCCACATCTCCAACCCTATTTTGTATTTTTTTTTATTTAGAGACAGGGTCTCACTGGGTTGCTTAGTGCCTTGCTTTTGCTGAGGCTGGCTTTGAACACGAAATCCTCCTCTCGCAGCCTCTGGAGCAGTTAGGATTACAGGCGTGTGCCACCAAACCCAGAATCTTTAGGGGTTTTCTGTATATACACATCATGTTATCTGCAAAAAGTCTTCCTTTTCAGTTTGGATGAATTTTTTTCTATTTCTTGCACATTTGCCCTACTAGAACTTCCAGTACTATGTTGAACAATGATGTCTAGAATGGGCAACCTTGTCTTGTGCCTGATTTAGAGAAAAAGCTTTCAACTTTTCACCATTGAGTAACTGAAGGTTTGTCGTATATAGCATGTTACTGTGTTTCTAACATTCTTTCTACGTGTAATTTGTTGAGATTTTTATCATAAAAAGGATGCTCAATTTTGTCAAGTGCTTTTTCTGCATTTGTTAGGATGATCATATGGGTTTTATCCTTCATTCTGTTAATGTGATGTGTCACATTTATAGATTCACATGAGTTAAACCATTCTTGTATCTGTGAAATAAATTGCAGTTGGTCAAGATAAATGATTTTTTTAATGTGCTGTTGAATTTTGCTTACTAATATTTTGTTGAGAATTTTTGCATCTGTGTTTATCAGGAATATTGGCCTTTAATTTTCTTTTCTTATAGTGTCATTATTTAGTTTTGGTATCAGAATAATGCAGGTTTCATGATGTGAATTTGGAAGTGTTCCCTTCTCTTCAGTTTTTTTAGAAGAGTTTGAAAAATGTTATTATTAGTTCTTCTTTAAATATTGGCCAGATGCAGCAGTGGAATCAGGAGTTTTGGGCTTTTCTTTGATAGAAAATTTTTTATTACTAATTCAACTTCCTCATATACTATTGGTCTATTCCAATTATCTTTGTAATTCACATTGGGTAGGTTACATGTGTCTAGAATTTTATCCATTTCTTCTAGAGTTTCCAATTTGCTGGCATATAGTTGTTTACAGGGGTCTCTTATAATCCTTTATATTTCTGTGTTATCAGTTCTAATGTTCATTTCTAATTTTATGTATTTGAGACTTTACTCTTTTTTTTTTTTGACATGGCCTAGCTAAAAGTTGGTCAATTTGGTGTTCTCTTTTGCCCCCCAAAAGCAATTCCTAGTTAATCCTTTTCTATTGTTCTTCTAGTTGTTGCTGTGGAACTGAGTTCACCAAATTTGCCATAGGAACATGCACAAGCATGACTCCCAGCTAGTCTGTGGCTGGGCAGCACTATTCTGAGTCTCCAGCTGAGTGGGGTTAAGTCCCAGATTCAGAACCATTTCAAAATATTATGTCGGTCTGAGGTTTGGCAAGACTGCCTATGGGATTCAGATGGATGTGTCTCCCTCTGCATCCTTGTTCAAGCAAGACTAATCTAGGATCATAGCCAAGAGGGGCTAGAACCACATCAAAGGCACTTTTATTCATAGATGGCTGTGAAATTGTTTTTGCTATGGGGAGGGTATAATATTTGCAGAAGACCTCTTCTTATTCTGCCATCTTTTCAACCTAGAACTCACTGTGTAGAATTTTTAAACTAGGAATTATGGATAACCTTAGTCATTAGGAAGGCTTTCTAAAGCAATTGGGGTTAACTCTTCATTGTCACATCCAAAAGGAGAGGGCTATGACCTTCTTAATAAAGTCAGGTGATAGATAACTAACTCAGTCCTATAAGGAAGTTCCTGAGATTAGAAAAATGTGTTGGGACAGAGCTGATTTCATATAAAGATTCTCTCCCTCTCTCTCTTTATTTTTTCAATTGTTGATAGAATATCTTTCTTTATTTTTATGTAGTGCTGAGGATCAAACCCAGTGCCTCACACGTATTTTACATGAAAGATAAAGTATATCCAACCATGTAAATTGACATGTTCTTACAGCCTCAGTGAATTAAGCTAAAACCTTCAAGTAATGGACCGAAAGGAAATGCATTTCTTTGCTATCATGCTTTTAAAATGTTTTCACAGAAGTTTATGGGTTTTTTGTTCACCATGTGATTGAAGTAGGTAGGGTTAACATAATTTTAGTATGTTATTTATGTTTTTAGGGACAGTATTCCAGGAATACATAGAACTATCAGGCAGAAAAATATTAAACAGTTTTACATGAAGAGAATTTCTTGATCAAACAGTTTGCAAATACTGTAAGAGCTTTCTTACTTTAGAAATTTATTCTAATTTTTGTGACTGTCAAAAGAGAAATATTCTGTGAGTTTCCCAAATATTTGACTATCACTACCTTTTCCTTAAAGCCTATTAACATTTCACAGGATTGCTAGTATTCCATGGAATTTAATTTGGGAAATGTTAAACAGGATCTTCTCCTTATTAAGAATTTAGACATCCCAAACAGTTACCCATCTATAAATATCTCCAAGAAAAGATCATTCACCCTGTTTCTATAATAACTATTGTTGCTTACCTTTACAGCTTTCCTGTTTTACCTCATGCCTTTGATGGGAAGAAAATAAATGTAGGAGACTAAACACAAGGTGAACACACAGGAAATAGTATTTTTTTTTCTGCCTCTAACAGATGCAACATCCTTTAAAGAGTATCTTTTCCCATTATATCCAGGATGTCAGAGTTGTTTGAAATACCCAAGATTTTATTGAAATAAATATTTGTATAAACAAAGCTGACCACTTTAGTATAACATAAGAACATTTGCTCTTCAAATCAATGTCCATTTTTCTTTTCTTTTTGTCTCTCCCTGCCCCCCCCCCTTTTCTTATGCTAGGAATTGAACCCAGGAAGCTAATAAGCATGTGCTCTATCACTTAAGTTATACCCTCAGCCCTGTTTCTTTATTTTAATGTTACTTCCTTAGTACATTTAAATTAGAATTTGACTATTATATGATAAAAAAGGAGTTTTCTAAGTAAGCAGTTTTTGACCACAGTTCCATAGCACTCAAGCCTGTACTTTTTAAGTCAGGTAACCGTAGCTATTTAATACATTATTTAACAGGATAAAATTTTAATTTGCATTCTTCTATCAGCTTTCATTGACTTCAAGAATGTAGGTTAGTTGCAATTTTTTTGTTTGTATATGACACCAATGTCAGAGATGTCAGTTTTTCTATTATTGTTTATTAATTAAATGATGAATTCACTTTGATGTGAAATCCACAGCTAGTGTGATATAGAGGAATATTTTAGTGAAAGGTTGTTTAAAACAGCTTCAAAATGATTCATGGGACCCATTGTTATTCACTTCTAGTTGGCAATATTCAGATCCAACTGGAAAATTTCCATTTCTTCAAGATTCTTACTTACATTAAAAGTGGTTTCCTAGTAGACTGATTTAAGCAAGGCTTATAAATTAGACAGCTGGATCGCTCACTTTTGTCTTATCACCTTTGCCTGAAAATGTGTTTGCACTACAGTTTGTGGCAATAAATGAATGAATCAGATTCTGAATACATCTTATTTATAAATATCAAGAATAATCACAACTTTATCAATATTAGCAGATCTTGAATCCTGCTATGAGATTCATTTAGACTTGTGGAAATCCAAACACATTTTCATATGTTTATGTGCTGTATATGATTTTTTAAATTTATGTTCTTCATAATTTATACTTCATAAACATTGTGGCTGTCATTTTAAATATATATCTCTTTTGGGTAAAGTCATACTTTATATCTTAACATAAATGTCACCTTTTATGTATAGTCATTCCTGAACTGCAGGCTGTAGTACTTACATATTTTTTTGTAAACTATGAAGTTAATATTTACCTGGAAAAATCAGTTAACTGCTTATAGAGAGACACATTTTCATATTAATAGTTCAGTTGTACATACTGTATTTGTTTCCTAGGTTTGCTTGTAACAAATTACCACAAATGCATCTTAGTATATAGGAAATTTATTCTGACAGGTCTTAAGGCCAGAAATACAAAATCAAGACATAAACAGGGTCATATTCTGTCCAAAGGCTCTAGAGGAGACTCCTTCCTTACCTTTTCTTGGTTCTGTTGGCACCTGGTGTTCTTGCAAAAAAAAAGAGCAAGTTGCCAGCCAGGGACATTTCAGAATCTCTTCTAAAAGCTGCAGTCTCTGTAGAGATGTAGTGGAAGATAAAATTGAACAAAATACTATGTTGTTGTTGTTTTTTAAAAAACAAACTTTTATTGTTATTGATGGACCTTTATTTATTTATTTATTTGTTTATATAACCCAGTGCTTCACACATGGTAGGCAAGCATTCTACCACTTAGCCACAACCCCAGCCCAGAACAAAATATTATGTTTGATAATGAACTTATAAGAAATTACCTAGTGTTCTCTGCCCTTACTTACCCGATTTTGGATTTCTAATAGACTTGGGTCTTTATTCTCTCCAAAAGCAGTAAATAGAATCTCACCAGTAAAAAATAAGAGAGCTCAGAAACAATTATCCCTAAGACAAAAAGGACATCTTTGATATTCTGGAATTTAAGTTTCAGCAAGCATTTAAAAAGCATTAATTATGTGTTTGGCACTGAAGGCACAAAAAAACAGGAAGACAAAATTCTTATCTTGAAGGAACCACTTTTCTAGTATAGAAAAATAATGCAGAAATGCGATAAAAAAAGTCACACTGAAGCAGCAAGATTAACTTATCTTGATTTTCCTTCCTATTATTAATCTATCTGGGGGATTAGGGTAGATTTCATGAAGAGATGATGCATAGGTAGAAGCCTTTGCCAGGTGGCCAAAAGAAGTAGCCCTTCCTGACAGAGGAAGCTGTATGAGAAAAAGTTGGGGGATATCCTACACCTGCATTTTACCAGTGCTTAAACAAATCTATGGAGTTAGAGACAAGGCTGGAAAATAGAGTAAGGGCTGTATTACATAGCACCTTGGCCAGAGGGTTTTCCTCTGCATAATAAGGAGTTTTTAGGTGAGTGAGTCAGATTTGCTGAGTAGAAACTGCCTTTGTATTAGTCCTAATATGGGAATGGATATAGAAGTAGGGCAGGCTGTTAGGAGACTAGTTAATAGAACATATTCCTTATGCAGTTCTACCTGATGCCAAGCTGAATAAATCTTTCTAAAATGTATAAACTATCATATAAACTTCCAGCTCAATATCCAGCCATGATTTCTCTGTAGTATATGAACAAGCCCAAAATGAAAGTATATCTCATTCAGGACACCCTAAATTGGTCCCACTAATTACTCCTTCTCAGCCACAAAAATAGCTGAGGCTTTTCTTTTTCTCCCTTACTTATAACCGTACCTAAAGTGTGAGTCCCACATTAGAACAATCTAAAAGGGACAGATCAAAGAGTTAAGTCTGTTCATTGAGTGCACACTTAACTCTGTTGTGTGAAAATCTGCACTTTTAATTTTTAAGTCATGTTTTTCTTATTTCCAAGGAATGTCTCCGCTAATATCGCTTCTGTGATTATAAATGGCCATGATACTCCTGCAATTTTATATTTCTGTTTTCATTTATATTAAGTGTTTCCAGATTTTATACAAATCTAAGAGTTTTCAAACAAGACCTTATGTCTTTTGGGATTTGGGTAGCGGTCCAATGGTATGTATTAAAAATTTATGTGTGTGTGTACATGTATACTCACAGTTTTTTAAAATTCTTTTAAATAGTTGATGTGTTAGTTGGAATAGTTTAGTATGATAAACCAGAAAGGGGAAATGCTGGTTTGTCATAATTTATAAGTCAGGGTCATCCTTATCCAAATTTCAAAAGTATCTGATCTTTTTAATGATAAATTGCATGTTTTGTGATAGCTCTGAAATCTCTGATGAGCACTATCTGGCCCTGATGCTAGATAGCAATTTTTCAGATTTTTTATCTTTCTTTCTCTCTATACTTCTATTCCCCCACCCCATTTTGAGAACTTACTATAATAGATTACTTCATTGCCTATGAAAGTTTTTCATTATTTTTCTTCAACATGAATGATGTCTCCTTTCATTTATGAAAGTAAAAAAGCATACCATTGTGGTACTATTTTAAATTGATTACTGGAATCAAGACAACTGTAGGACTTTGATAATTCAAAGAATCTCTCAGTTGATCAATATACAGCTTAGGTATTCCTTCCTACTTGCAAGTGTATTTGCTTCAAATAGGTTATTTTAAGAGGAAAAAATAATCTAGTCTGTTACTTTAAAAACTAGACAAAAGACTAGTTTCCATTTCATTAGGAAAGAAAAAATGACATCAATTTACAGTATTCTGATTTCTCCAATTAGCTCCATTGGTGAAAACAACAGTATTATTCAGGGACTGCCACAAAAAAATATTTGTTTCTTAACTAAAAGTTTCAAACCCTTTTTTCTCATAGTGAAATATTTTGGAGACTGGAAAGATTATTTTTTTAATATTCATTGTTTTAGTTGTATTTGGACACAATACTTTATTTATTTTTATCTGGTGCTGAGGATGGAACACAGGGCCTCACACATGGTAGGTGACTCTACTGCTGAGCCACAACTCCAGCTCTGGAAAGATGATTTTAAAAGTGGATAATAAAATCTAGGAATTTAAGACCGGGATTAAAAAGGGAAATTACATGGAAATGGAAGGAGACCCTCATGGTTATACAAAACTACATACAAGAGGAAGTGAGGGGAAAGGGAAAAAAATAAAAAACAAGGGGGAGAAATGAATTACAGTAGATGGGGTAGAGAGAGAAGATGGGGGGGGTAGTAGAGGATAGGAAAGGCAGCAGAACACAACAGACACTAGTATGGCAATATGTAAAACAGTGGATGCGTAACCGATGTGATTCTGCAATCTGTATATGGGGTAAAAATGGGAGTTCATAACCCACTTGAATCAAAGTGTGAAATATGATATGTCAAGAACTATGTAATGTTTTGAACAACCAACAATAAAATTTTTTTTTAAAAAAAAAGATTGGGATTAGAAGTTGGTATAATTGGGATTAAACTCTCAGGAAAAGATAAACAAGGTAAATTGCAAAAAATAAATAAATAAATAAAGTGTCAACTAGACAGCAGAAGAAACCTTGTGAAATGAAATAAAATGTGTCTGTTTGGAGAGTTATTTAAAAAATAGTCTTATCTGCAATAATTTGTAATTTGCAGATTAATAAATTCATGTAAGGATAATTCCCTGAATTTTCAAGTGTTCCTCTCCAGTAACCTAATATGAGTTGATGTACCTCTTTGAATTAATTTGAAAGCCAGATTACAAATAGGTACTAAAATTCAAGACTACTCAGATTATTGGAAGTATACATGTATATATACACAAATAGTAGCACACATTAGCATCTGATGATAATCTATTCATAGAAAGGGATGGGCAAGGTTCAAACTGCTCTCTGGAATGTCCTTTACTCAAGATACTTTTGAGCCCTAAATCTGGATAGCAGGTTAATAGCTGTTTATTTTAGAGCAATTACATATCAAATGTTTTATTCGGTATCTTAAGTCAAGAATCTAATGATGGAAGTTTTTTAATGTCACCAACATCACTGCATTGAAGTTTTTTCTGTGGTCAGTGGAGTACCTTCTACTCTTCAGACAGATGGCTGGTGATTCTAAAAACCTAAGATAATCTGAATGATTCACTCCCATTATCTCTGAATATTTTGAAAAAGTATATCACCTTCTGCTTACTCCAACCTTAATTCATATTATCTTTCTACCTGTAATATCTTTTCCTTGCCTTTGTACCTCACGAACTTATGTTCATTTCTGTGAAACATTCTTACTAACTCCATGCCTCTATTTTAAAAGTAAGCATCTATTCAGCATTTTCTTGCCTTGCTTTCTGTTCTTAATACTTCATTTCTATTATCAGTTTCTGATTTCAGTTTCCATATTGGAATTGTGACTATGATACACTTGGCTCTTATATTTTATGTTCAGAGACCCAGAAAGTGATGGCTTGCTTTAGCACCTGGCATTTGTAGGGAATTAGACTGTATTTCCAGTGCTGAACCTCAGGCACCCCTAGTTTCATCTCTTTCTCCTTTTCTCTTAGCCACTAGAGGATACTACCCTTGCAAAGCCTATGCTACACCATCTACACCATGCTACACTATACCTCCACCTTCTTCTCTTCATTGTTAGCTAGTCATATTTTTCAAAGCATTGTCCCATGTTGGATCTCATTTTATTACCTCAGGTACATTTAGGAGATGAGAAAATTAAGAAGCAAAAAATGTAGGTCACCTAGGTTGGTTCCATAGCTTAGCTATTGTGAATTGAGCTGCTATAAACATTGATATGTCCGAGTCACTGTAGTATTCTGATTTTAAGTCCTTGGGTATAAATCGAAGAGTGGATAACTGGGTCAAATGGTGGTTCCATTCCAAGTTTTCTAGGGAATCTCCATACTGCTTTCCAGACTGGTTGCACCAATTTGCAGTTCCACCAGCAACGTATGAATACTTTTTCCCCCACATCCTCGCCAACATTTATTGTTATTTGTATTCTTCACAACTGCTATTCTGACTGGAATGAGATGAAATGTTACTTTTTATTTGCATTTCTCTACTTGTTAAAGATGTTGAACATTTTTTCATATTTTTGTTAATTGATTGTATTTCGTTTCTGTGAAGTATCTGTTCAGTTCCTTTACCCATTTATTGATTGGGTTATTTATTTATTTATTTATTTGTTTGTTTGTTTGTTTATTTATTTATTTATTTATTTGTGTGTGAGTGTGTGTGTGTGTGTGTGTGTGAAGTTTTTTAAGTTCTTATATATCCTGGAGATTAGTGCTCTCTCTGATGTGCAAGTGGTAAAGATTTACTCCCATTCTATAAGCTCTCTCTTCATGTTATTGTTTTATTTGCTGAGAAGAAGCTTTTTCGTTTGTATTTGTCACATTTACTGATTGTTGATTTTACATCTTGCACTTTAGGAGTCTTGTACGGAAGTCATGTCCAAAGCTGACATGATGAAGAATTGGGTCTACTTTTTCTTCTATTAGGCACAGGGTCTTTGTTCTAATGCCTAAGTCTTTGATCCACTTTGAATTGAGTGTTTGTCCAGAGTGATAGGAATTCATTTTCATTTTACTACATATGTTGTTTTCCCAGCACCATTTGTTGAAGAGGCTATCTTTTCTCTAACATATGTTTGTGGTGCCTTTGTCTAATATGAGATATCAATATTTATGGATATGTCTCTGTGTCTTCTATTATGTTCCATTGGTCTTCATGTCTGTTTTTGTGCCAGTACCATGCCATTTTGTTACTATAGCTCTGTAGTATAATTTATGACCTGGTATTATGATGTCTCCTAATTCACTTTTCTCACTGAGGATTGTTTTGGCTCTTCTGGATCTCTTATTTTTCCAAATGAATTTTATGACTGCTTTTTCTATTTCTATAAGGAATGACATTGGGATTTTAATTGGAATCACATTGAATCTGTATAGCACTTTGCGTAGTCTGGCCATTTTGACAATATTGATTTTGCCTATCCAAGAGCATGGGAGATCTTTCCATCTTTTAAGGTCTTCTTCAATTTTCTTCTTTAGTATTCTGTAGTTTTCATTGTAGAGTTTTTTCACCTCTTTTTTAGATTTATTCTCAAGTTTGTTTGTTTTTTTGTTGGCTATTGTGATTAGGATATTTAGGATAATTTTCCTGATTTTGCTTTCAGTTGAATCGTCATTCAGTTGATTTATAGGTGTTAATTTTACATCCTGCTACATTGGTGAATTCATTTATGAGCTTTCTGGTAGAGTTTTTTGGATCTTTTAAATATATTTGAACCATGTTGTCAGCAAATAGGGATACTGTGAACTCGTCTTTTCCTATTTTTATCCCTTAATTTCTTCCTTTTGTCTAATTGCTCTGGCTAGGGTTCCAAGGACTATGCTGAATTGGAGTGTTAAAAGATGGCATCCTTATCTTGTTCCAGTTTTGAGAGGGAATGCTTTAAACTTTTCTCCATTTAGAATGATATTGGTCTTGGTAAGTTTAGTATATATAGCTTTTACAACATTGAGGTATGTTCTCTCTATTCCTAGTCTTTCTAGTGTTTTGAGCATGAATGTATGCTGAAATTTTTCAAATGCTTTTTCTGCATCTGTTGAGATAATCATGTGATTCTTGTCTTTTAAGTTTATTGATAATTAAATTTATTGATTTCCCTATGTTGAAATATCCTTGCATCCTCTAAATGAATTCCTCTTTATCATGGTGTACTATCTAATGTGATTTTGATGTGATTTGCCATATTAAGAATTTTGGCATCTGTGTTCATCAAGGATATTGGTCTGAAGTTTTCTTTCCTTGATGTGTCTTTGTCTGGTTTTGGTATCAGGGTGATTCTAGCTCTATAGAATGAGTTTGGTAGGGTTCCCTCCTTTTCTATTTTCATGGAATAATGTGAGGAGGATTGGTATTAGTTCTTTAAAGGTCTGGTAGAACTCACCTGAGAATCTATCTGGCCCTGGGCTTTTCATAATTAATAAGCTTTTGATAGCATCTTCAATTTCATTGCTTGAAATTTATCTGTTTAAATTTTTAATATTCTTCTGATTCAATTTGGGTAGGTATATGCCTCTAGAAATTTGTCAGTGTCTTCATGATTTTCTATTTTATTGGAGTATAGATTTTCAAAGTAGTTTCTGATTATCATTTATATGTCAGTAGTATCTGTGCAAATAAGATATTTCCTGTGACTGAGTGAATTATTAAAACCAAACTGAAATATATTGATATTTATATTTCCAAATTTTTCACTTATGTTTCCCCTTCTAGGTTCTCTACTTATATAATCTATTGAGATTTGAAGTATTTTTTTTCATTGAAATTTTTAATCATAATATACTTCTGTTCACCAAGATGGACCCAATGACATTTTGTATACCATATTTTTACTTTTTTAAAATTAAAATAAAGAAATTAGTAGACATGTATTTAAATATACACAAAGATTGAAAAAAATTAAAACTGCTATTTTCCCTAACCAGTTTTTCTCTTTAATATCATATATATTTATGTTTATAAAAAATAGGTACATATATATATAGTTGTTTTTATTGCCTCTTTCTGTTAAAATATCTGAATATTTGTGTTTAAGGTGTCATTTAATTACCTAGTTATATTAAGTAGCTAGATTAAAATTTTATAATTTATAATCCTATGATTAGTTGATATGCTTCTTTGTTTGTTTGGTTGGGTTTTTTTTTTTTTTTTTTTTTTTTTTGGTGTTGTGGACCAAATACAGGCTTGGCACATGGTAAGCACATGCTCTACCACAAGGCTATACCCTAGCTAGTTATGTTTCTTAAACCACTAACCTATACTTTCTATTTATAATCTTGATATATGCATTAAACATAATTTTACATAACTTAGTAGTTAAAAGCTTCATAATATATAATTATTGATATGATTAGGAAAAATTTACATGGCAATTATGAACAATTTTCAAAAATGAACTATAGAGTTTTCACCTTCAATGACATAGAAAGAGTAACACAAATCCTGTTATTTTATTTCTACTTTGATTACCTACCTGCTATCACAGAAGAGCTCAAATTTTGAATTAATGTTTGTTTACAACATCCAAAACAATTTTTTTCTCGTATCTCCTCTTCTTTTTTAGCCCACTTTTCGGAAACATATTCCTCTTCCTAGCTTTTTAATTTGATAGTAACTACTCTTATCCTGGTCATTTTGGCTCATGGTCCTTCAAGCGTCCTTTCCTCCCTTTGCTTATTCCTTCACCCTCACCCCCAGACAGTGACAACAATCAATACATACACTGCTTTGGGATCCATAGGCTCCAAGAACCAGAGCAGCTGGATGAAGGTGACAAAGACCTCTCACTAAAGTTACCACCACCTGTTTCTTACTATGGCTCTCATACAGGGTGAAAGTGTAGAGGTACAAGGAGACAAGAGGAGAAGGAAGAGCAGATAGAGTGAAGGCGGTGAGAAAGAACATAGCCTTTCAATGGTTGTATCCTCTTAGATCGTCTTCTAGCATCCTCTTCTAGCCACAAGGGAAAAGCTCAGTTCCCTAGTTGAGTGTATTAATTTGTTAGTGCTGCTGTTGCAAAGTAACATAATCCAGGTGGCTAAACCAACAAGTTTATTGTCTCAAAGTTCTGGAAGCTGTCATCTGATATAGGTATGGGCAGAGTTGGTTCCTTTTGAGGGCTATGAGGGAAAAATCTGCTCCAAGCCTTTTTCCCATCTTCTATGGTTTGCTAATGATTTTTGGCCTTCCCTGGTTTGTAGGTAATCCTCCCAATCTCTGCCACCACCTTAGCATGATATTCTCCCTTTGTATATGTCCCTGTGTCCAAATCCTCCCACCCTTTGTATAAGGTTGCTATTTATATTGGATTATGATTTTTAATGACGTCATTTTAACTTGAATTCCTGTGTAAAGACCTGGTTGCCCAATAAGATCATATTTAGAGGTACAGTGGCTTGAGACTTCACACTATCTTTGTAGGGGGACACAATTCAACCCATAACACTGGATATCTTATAAAAACGAATATCAGAACTTCAAAACTGAAATACTTGCTTTCTTTCCTTGATAAATATGCTCCCACAGTTGAAGGAGGGGAAAGTGTTCTCTTGTCCTTCTTTGTTTCTTATCTTTTTATCAAATGACTTCCAAGTGGCTCTCAAATATGCACTAGTCCATGAACTTTATTGGTATCATAACAGAAATATATGGTAATGTCTGTTTCAAAGTGCTTAGTAGGAAATTTGATATTAAAATAGCATACTAAAGGGAGAAGTAAAACACTGAGAAGAGAGACGTTTGAGGACCTAAGAGATTCAACCCTGGAGGAGAAGGAAGTTGGGCCTCATTTGAATTAGATAATGCATAGAAGGCAAAGGGCATTACAAATGAGGGGAGCTGCATTCTGAAAGCAGTCTGGTATCTGCATAGAGCATTAGTGTGTATAAAAGAGACAGATACTGAAGATACTGAAGCAGACTTACATGAAGGCAGGGATTTATCTATCTTGTTCCTCATGGTGTCTTTCCAAATGCTTGGCACATAGTAAGTTCTGAGCAAATATGAATTTGATGAATGGCTTAGAAAGGCACATGCCTGTAATCCCAGTGGTTTGGGATGCTGAGGCAGGAGAATCGCACGTTCGTGGCAACCTAGCAAGATCCTGTCTCAAAATAAAGAAGGGTTAGGAATGGATCAGTGGTTAAGTGCCCCCAGTTCAGTCCCTCACACCGAAAAAAGAGAAGGGCATATATAACAAACTAAATTGGTTAGCTAGTATGGAGTGAGGTTAAAATAGGTGCAGAAAAGATTGAATTCAAAAGAGCAGGGTGCGTGAGCAAATTGTATCCGGAATATTAATCAGTCTGAGAGGAGTAATAGAGATAAGGTGAATTCAAGCTGGGAGAGTAAGAAGTCTAGGAAATAATCTTGGAAGTTTTGGAAATAATATTGATATGAGGCAAAGAAGCCTGAAGTGGAAAGTAGAAGAGGTACAAATTCAGAGAGACACCTGTTCAGTGGGAGGATCTCATAAAAATAGAAGGGAGGGGGTAGGGTTGTAACTCAGTGGTAGAGCACTTGCCTAGCACATGTGAGGCACTGGGTTCAATCCTCAGCACCACCTAAGTATAAATAAATAAAATAAAGGCATTGTGCCATCTATAACTAAAAGTATTTTTAAAAATAGGAGGGAGATCAATACAACAAAGTAAAGAGAATAGAGGGAGAGAGGAAGGAAGGGAAAGGAGAGATATTGGGGAATTGTATTGGCCAAATTATACTGTTATATTGTATGCACATACAAATATGTAACAACAAATTCCACCATTGCATACAACTGTTGAATAAAAAATATGGAGAAAATAGAAACACCTGTTTAATCATTGAGCACCTGTCATTTAATAGGACTCTAGGAATGTTTTTTAAGTTTATTATAATTAAGAATTACAGATCCTTTGAGGCTATAAGGTGACAATACTTTGTGCAACCTGGAAGGAAAGAGCCTCAAATTGTGCTTTATACTTTTTGAGTACTCATTTGGATCATCGAACAAATAAAGATGATAAATAATGTATAGCCCAATTTCTAGCTTAGAAGACAAGGTAATGATTTATCTTTTATGAAAAGTGTGAGGTTGAGAATCTACGCCCTCTGAGGAAAATAAGACAATCCACCTGCATTAGATGTGACTATAGTACATTACTATTATTCTTGATATCTACCTCTTGGTCATGACTATAGAAAGAGATTTGCACATCTGCTGCTGTTAAAGCCATGAGAGTGGATGTGGCTCTGAAGAGATGTGTGGATTTTGTGTTTGGTTGAATTTTTATTTTTTCATAAGGATCAAAACAAAAGCACAAAAATCTCGAGAAACTCACATAGTTAAGAGTCTGAAAAAAAAAAGTTCTAAAACAAGAGTGAAAAACCTTTAGAATACAGAAGCAACCAAAGTAAGAGAAATTTTGAAAATAGAAATACTTTTATTATTTTTCCTATTATACTGTATTTTATAAACAATCAATAAAGTTATATAACACCAAAGAGTATAAAGAAAAACTGAAAAAAAACTATTATAAATTTATTTTTCAGAATTTGCCCTACGAAACAATCTAAAATGACATCTTCCAAAGTTATTGGTGATCCTGTTTTTGTCACTTACTTCCCTGTGGTTGATTCTCTTGTCTGTTTTCTAGCCTGGACTGTCAACTCCAAATTATACATGTCTAGTATTTTCTCACTCCTGGGTAATACTAGCTGTGATCCAAAACCTGTTGTCAAAATAATCACAGATCAAAGGTTCTGACCTGCGTAAGTCCTGGTAAAGCTTTGTTTGGAGTGCCCATGAAGTAATCTTATGATGAGAGAATGGACTGAGGCAGGGAGAACAGCTAATCTTTTAACTAATAAATACAGAGATCCAATTAACTGAGTAAGCAATAAAATATTGGCCTTACTGCTTCAAATTGAAGGTTCACACTTAAACTGTGTTTGTAACTGTGACTCACTACTATGTTAAATGAGCCATCCTATCCCTTTCATGGAATTAGACGAAGTGGCCTGCTTAGCCACAAAGCTACCAATAGTTGAATTCAAAGAGCCTAGAAAAGAGGAACCTGGACAATGTGTTCAGGCACATGTGTCGCAAAAGGAGAAAGAAGGTAGGGTTGTGACTATTTTGTTCTTTTTAAACCTTTAATTCTCTTTTGAGATAGATAAACAAAGAAATAGAAAGGATAAAAACTTCTCCCCAGTTGTCCCAAATGGTGGAAATACTGGTGGAAAACTGTTACTGTGAGTTAG
The DNA here is from genome assembly GCF_052094955.1 of Ictidomys tridecemlineatus. NCBI lineage: Eukaryota > Metazoa > Chordata > Mammalia > Rodentia > Sciuridae > Ictidomys > Ictidomys tridecemlineatus. The sequence goes on along the minus strand of NC_135478.1, from coordinate 161,016,756 downwards.
AAGGCAAATAATTCTCTCAGCAGCAAACATTGATTCTCTATCCAAAGCCTCCTGCATTTGCTACCAGCCTCCACATCTCCAACTGCTATTATAACATCAGTTCTGAAGATTGAAAATCTGGTCCCTCACTATTTTCTTTTACAGCAGATCTTAACTTTTCTGCCTGTTTTTCTAGCTTATACTTAATTTCTATTCACTTTTATTTCTCACTGATCTTACATTGCCTATATACTTTTTTTTTTTGCATTTCCTGTTTCTTCCACTCTTTCATCCAGATAAACCCTGCTGTGCTCTAAGAACCAAATAGAGGAAGAATCCCTACTTGAAGTTTTCCTCTGCCTCTCAGACTCACAGTGGATTTTCTCGTTCTCTTCATTTGCCCCATGTACATAAGCTAAATTTAATGATTTAAACTGTAATTTTAGATGTCTCAGATCCCCAGGAGTCCCACTGAGGATTAGGGACAATCAGAACAGATGGCTCGCTTGGCCTCCCCCCCACTCTCTTTAACTCTTTTATATGTTTTACATAATAGTATTGGTTGTGAGATAATTTGGAAAAGAGTTCCATTGCTTAAAAAGTTTAGAAATGTTGCTCTCTAATAACATAGCAAATTCATGTCACTCAGTGAAATATTTTTACTTCAGTTTGTTTTATGTGTTTATGATTTGTCTCATAAATTATACTTGGAAGCTACTTGAAATTAGCTTATCTTTCTTTTCTCCATTTTGTTCAACTCAAGACTGATCAAAGGGGGTGCATTGCATTAAGTGATTCACTTTTTAACTCATTTTGCCAATGATCAGGTAGAATTTATACTGAGGTTTTAAGTGACATAGTGCCTAAGTAATATCTCTCATTTTTAAAGACAGCTAATAACCGAGGGTAGTGCAAAACAAAACAAAACAAAAAAAAAATGTACTAATAAAGATTTTATGTATCAGCAGGAAGTCAGTAGAATAATTTTTTGAGGGATGGAAGGCTTTCCAATACTCCTCAAATCATACCACTTAAATTAGCTGTTAATTTGTGAGATTGGCGGGTTTGTGACATACAGCTAATTCTCAATCCCATTTGTGCCTTTATGCACAGCAAAGACCCATTATTTATGTTTTTCTTATCTCATCATTTAAGAAATGTATTGCTAATGAGAGGTTCATTGATATGTCCATTTTCTCTGGATTATAGCTACATTTGAGATGCAAGAGGCTAGCTTATTGCAATTAAGGAACAGAAGGACAAAGCCAATGGTTGGAATACTGAACTGAGAATAAAGTGCCTTTGTTACCACAGTGCCCTTCTGTTTTTTAAGCATTTCCTTTAAAGAATGAATGAATAGAGCAAGATAGCATGGTAATATGTTCCTGTATATAGTACAAGCATAGAGCTGTGGTTTGCTTGAGTCACTGAGAAAGAAGAAAAACTTTTAAAAAATTCTTTTCTGGAAAAAATTCTTTTCTGCATGTGGTCATAGTGTCTTTAGGACAAAAATAATTTAGTCCAATTCCTGAAATCTGTGAGTACAAAATGAACAAACTTAGAATCTGGGATCCTGCAGTGTTCTTTACCAATGATACCCTTGTACCTGAGACAAGGAATTTGATACCTCCCTGCTTCTGCTTCCTTATCTGAAAGAAGTAATGAAGTGCATTCATCAAATGAAAGAGTGAGTAGGCCTTTGTATATAAATGAAATGACATAATACCGCCAAAGTCCTGGCTATGAGATCCAGTAAAAAGACACTAAGGAGGCTTAGCAGCTCAGGCTTTATGAAATCAGTGAGTGAGTGAACAAAGAAATACATGAATGAAATAGTATTTCCTAAACACCTAGAAAGGGTACCTCGGGAACTGGCTAACTACTAGAGGTAGAACAATGAATAAAACGTGATTTTTATCCTTAAGAAATCACAGAAGAAGCAGGCCTATAAGCAGAAAAATAACAAGATAGTGTCTTATAAATAGAGTTGCGAGGCAATTATGTTTGACACAGGATGGTGTTGGAAAAGGTGAATATGATTGTAAAGTTTTCAAAGAGAAGGCTCTGGCAGAAGTTTCAAAATGGGTTGTTTTAAAGGCTATATTGCTAGGCAGTTAGCATCCAATTTTCAGAGATAATAAATATTGGTTTTTTGTTGTACAGATATAATAATGTAAGAATTTTGCTTCTATGTTTTTCTTCTAAAATAAAAAAGACGGAATTTGACCAAAAAAAAAAAAATGTAGGGAAACTTCCATGGAGACTAGTATTATTTGCTAAAGTTGGGTCTAAAATTCAAATATACTTTCTTCTAAACCATACTTAAATAATGACATATATAATTACATATATAATTTGTGTCATTTGTCATGTGCCACCTAAACCAATTTCTTCCTAATACTACTTGCTCCTCAACCCTTTTAAATCTACCTCTCAAGATACCCCTTCTTCCCTGGCTCTTCCTAGTTTTATTGAAAAATTGAGAGCAGGCAATATGCCTGTCCTCCCTTCCTCAGTCATCAGAGCTGTTGTATTTCATACCTACTTGAGCCCTTTATCCCCATATTATGCAAAGCTGAATCCAGTTGGTCAAATAGCTCATCCTTTTCATGTAGCCTCTAGTCTTGGGGTCATCGTGCTTATCTGTACTTACTGAAATCCCACAGTGTGGTTTCTGCCACTTTTCCTTCTTGTCTTTTTAAAAAGATTTTGTTTTTGTTTTCATTCATGAATTTTAAAGAGATCATTATATCTGCCAAAGATAAAGAGATCTATATGTAGCTATATCTTATTGTTAAAAGAGAATTTAAGCCTTAATTTAGATGAATACCAGCAAATATACAATACAACTTTGCTTTATTTTCTCAGAAATGTTTATGTTCTTTTATATCATCATCATAATCATCATCATTATTCAATTCTCCTTGTTCATATACTTGTGTGAAGATGATTTCTTTCCAGTTGGTACCCATAGCAACACTGGATAATGCTAATGAAACTGTGACATCTGAAGCTGTCCCACAGAGCATCTCTGTGAAAATAACCATGAAACAGTTGCATTTCTTATTTTCTTTCCTGAAAAGAGATTGGTATTTAGAACATTTCCAATAATGAAGACATAACTTCCTAAACTAACTGAAATATGAATCACTAATTTAGAGAAGCTTTTTAGAAGGCAATAAATAATATTTGGGATACCATCTTCTTCCCAACATTCACATCCCAGACTAATGTTCAAAATATGGTTCCCAGCAACAGTAGCAGCATCTAGGAACTTGTTAGAAATGCTCATTCACATGCCACACCACAAACCAACTGAGTCAACAACTCAAGTCCTCCAGGTGATTCAGATGCACTAAAGTTGTAGAACCCCTGGTGTACAAAACGGACAGTGCCACAATAGGCAACAGTGTCATATATCATTGTGTGTATGTTCTTGGGTTTTGCTAACATGATTAGAAGTTATTTTATTGTTGGCTTTTTAATACTTTAAACTGTTTTTATATCTTTATACTATGAATAAATTAGCTGAATATGAATTTGTGTTAAGATAAAATATGGTATTGGAGAGTGTCTGATTGATTCTAACTACTAAAAAAATATTTCCTCATCCTTACTTGTCTATCACTAACATGCATTAAAAAAGGCCAGATTATTGCCAGTAAGTCTAAAATAGGACATAATTTCAACTGTAAAAGTATGTGGGTTTTCTTTTTTCCTTGATTGTTTCTTAAGTGGGAAGCCAATATATATATTTTGATTCAGAGATGCTAACAAGTATCCACTTTTTTGAAAGAAGTGTTTTAAATAGTGCTTTTTTTTTTTTTACTTGTGGTTAGTAATTCATCTTTTTTATCTTAAACATATCAGAAATGTTCAGTAAAAACAAAGGTCTTTTGAAGGTCAAGACTTAGAGAACAAATATAGGAATGAGATATAATAGAGAATTTCAAAAAGGACAAGTTAACCCAGCAAAGTTTTAAGAGACAAGTAGGCCCCAGGACATGAAGATCCAGACACAAATTTGAGCTGAAGAGAGTGAGTCTATAAATTATGGTTTTAAAAGTGCTGGTCATCCCCAAAACTGAAGCACCTGTTTCAAGACATTGGAGTAGAGCAGAAGGTGGTGATCTGACTGCAGGCTCTCCATTGTAATAAAGAGCTAAACAGAATTCAGAAATCAAAGATAAGTAAGATTCATCTTACCTATCTGTGGTAAGTCCAAGAAAACATTAACAACAGAGTGAATCAGATCACCTATTTAAGCCTGGTATGTTAAGCATTGGCATTTGCTCTTTCCTGGTGATCATCAGTGCCTGTTATGGTTTGGATAACTTGTACTCCAATAAAATAGAAAATCTTGAAGGCATCAATAAATTTGTAGAAGCATATAATTTGCCCAAATTGAATCAGGATGATATACACAATTTAAATAGATCAATTTCAAGTGAAGAAATAGAAGACACCATCAAAAGTCTACAAACCAAGAAAAACTCAGGACTGGATGGATACACAGCCGAGTTCTACAAGACCTTTAAAGAAGTGCTAATATCAATACTCTTCAATTTATTTCAGGAAACAAAAAAAGAGGCAGCACTTCCAAAATCATTCTGTGAGGCCAGTATCACCCTGATACCAAAACCAGGCAAAAACACATCATAAAAAGAAAACTTCAGACCAACATAGATGCAAAAATTCTCAATAAAATTCTAGCAAATCGAATACAAAAACATATCAAAATGATCGTGCACCATGATCAACTGGGATTCATCCAAGGGATGCAAGATTGGTTCAACATATGGAAATCAATAAATGTAATTCATCACATCAATAGACTTAAAGATAAGAATTATATGATCATCTCAATAGATGCAGAAAAAGCATTTGACAAAATACAGCACCCCTTTATTTTCAAAACATTAGAAAATTAGGGATAATAGGAGCATATCTCAACATCATAAGTGCTATATATGCTAAGCCCTAGGCCAACATCATTCTAAATGGAGCAAAATTGAAGGCATTCCTCAAAAATTCATGTGTTGAAAGTTTGGTCCCAACTGCAAGAATGTGCAGAGGTGGAGCTTTGGGGAAGAGATTGGATCATGAAGGTACTGACCTCATCAGTGGTTTGAGTCATTGGATTAATAATTCAGTGACATTAGTGGGCAGTGATGGAAAGTTTAGGAAGTGGGGTCTACTTAGAGGTCGCTGGGGTGTGCCCTAGAAGAGTATTTTTTTTTCCTCTCTCTCCCCCTCCTCCTCCTCCTCCTTCATGCCCTTCAGCCATGATGCTCTTGCCTTGCCTCAGGCCAAAAGCAATGGAATTGGCCAACCATGAACTGAAACCCTGAACCAAAATAAATCTTTTCTTTCTTTAAGTTGTTTATGTCAAATATTTTGGTTACAACAACAAAAAGCTGACTAACACACTGCTCTGATTCAGATCTCCAATATATCTCACCTAGACTTCCGTGATTGCTTCCTTATTGGGGTCAAATTCATTTCTTTCTCTCTTTTTTTTTTTTTTTTGAGTTCTATATAGACAGAATGCCTTTATTTTATTTTAATGTGGTGCTAAGGATCGAACCCAGTGCTTCACACACGCTAGGCAAGCACTCTGCCACTGTGCTACAGCCCCAGCCCAGATTACTGAATATTAATAATAATCTTAGTTCCCTGCATATGCCAACCCTGTTTACCCACCATGTTGCTTCCACCCTTTTTAAATTTAGTTTAATTTTATTTTTTTTACTGGGGTTGAACCCAGACACATTTTACCACTGGGCTACATCCCCATCCCTTTTATGTCTTGGTTCAGACAATTCTTACACCTCATTAGCAGATTTAGATGCTCTCCTAATCTTGAATTTCTTATGGACCTTGCACATACTTTAGTTATAACAAATACTATATATTGTAACTGGTAAACGGGTAGTAGTAGTGTCTCTATTTGTGTCCTGAGATAACAAGATTGATGTCTTCATATCTCTAGTCCTTTTTCCTCACTTGATGTCTAACATACCATAGGTTTTCCATAAGTATTTTTTGAATGAATGAAAATTTTTTATATGTGGTTGCCCTGGCAGACATCATGGATTTTCTCAAATAATTTCTTTATTTGAAATATTTTTGTCCTTTTCTCTCAGCTGTCAACAACTTTGAAATTCAACTATTGCTGTGCCCCACATGTATCTCTTAAGTGTCTTACATACAGAAATAACAATTTTTTTTCTGTCAGAAAGAAGACTATATCTACCTTTGAAGAAGGGTATGTTAGCCATTTAAGAAAATCTCCCAGGAAGTCTATTAATGAAGTTTAAAGCTAGAAGATGAAATAGAGTGTTTCTGTGCTTGTTTGAAAGATTTAGTACCATAATTTTTAGATTGAATTGTTTAGATCATGTAGGAAATCTGCTCTCTTCATTATTTTTACATTTCCACACCCTTCCAAAATTCAAAGTACTGGGGAAGTGTGGTTAGAATTGGGAAATACAAAACAATTCTAGGTGCATTTTATGAAGCAATGAATAGATTATAATGACTTTTAATGTGTCTGGTAACATCTCAGAAAACACACCGTGTTTTATAAGGAGCTTACCAGATTTCTGAAGATTATTATGTTGAGTAGTTATTTTTCAAAGAGATTATATACTTCACCCACTACAAACAACATGTTTTGATGACTGTCAGCATAACACATTTTTACTTACTGACTTCATCCCAAATATTCCTAAATTGCTCTTTTTGTTGTTTTTGCTTTCAGTTATTCTTGCTTCTCCTTGTGAGATGACCATTCATTAACCAAGCAAATATTACCCAGCATGTTCTATGTGCTGGGCATAAGTGGTAGTTGTTAGAACCAGAAGAATAAATAAAACAGATAAACTCTCTGCCTTACATCAAACTTAAAAACTAATGAGAGAAATAGACTTTAAGAACATTTCAGCTTCTCTCCATATCCTAATTGTGATAGAAAGAAGTAGGTATAAAATGGATATATTTGACAATCTAAGGCATGAACTCAGCTTGTTAGGATTTGCCAGGTAAAAGAAATGAGAGAAGTGGGATCCAAAATGGGATTAGTCTAATAAATACCAGGTATTCGACTGCATCTAATAATGGTCACTTTTAATTAATACTGTCTTCATATTGATGTTGGAATGATAGGGAATGGTGAGAATCCTGATAAATAGGAATATGCCCACACAAAGGAAGCAACCATCCAGATCCAGATCATTAAATAGGAATGTAATCATGATTTCTAGCTCCTTTTGTAAAAACTAGAAATTTTTTAATGCCTAGTCTTTCCACTTTGATTTGATAACTAAATGAAATTAAATAATATGCACAGCAAATAAAATGTATCAGCAAAGTGGATTTGTCACAAAGTTGCCAGTTTGTGGACTCTTTGAGTCTCCCAGGAGGTGGGTGAATGAGCTTTAGCATCTAATTTGAATACAGAGAACACTTTTTTGCTTATTTTCTACTTAGGATTACCAGATTCAGCTAATGAAAATAAAGAATGGGGCCCAAGTATATTTGAATTTCAGATAAAAATATTTTTAGCATATATCTCAAGTACGGCATATGATATATTTGTACTAGGTAATGCCATGCAATATCTGGGGCATAGTTATACTTTTTAAAACTATTTATTGTTTACTTAAAATTCAAATTTAACTGGACATCTATATTTTACCTGGCTATCCTCTTCCCAGTATTATTCAGTTATTTTGAAGTTAAGTTTGCCAAATAAGTGGCTATAAGTAGATGAAGTATTCAATCACTTTTCCTATTGTTATTAGTAATTAATTTTAAATAATTAATGTACTTTTATTGAGGATTGCTGTGTGCCAATTTAGGCAAACCTTCAAACAGAAGTTGAAAAAAATATATGTGGCCATCTGTGGGGAAACCTTATTTAGCCTTTATATATAAGTTTCTGAAACGTTTCATATTTCATGATTTTGGCTCAAAAAATATTGTCTGGTTCAAATGAATACTTTTATCTATATATTTATCCCCAGCATACTAACTTAACCTCTGTATCTTTTTTTAAAAATATATCTTTATAAATGTACTCCTTTCCATGTTAGAAAGCTTATTTGGTTTTTAATCTTTGAAAAACTAAAGTTTTTAATACTTCATTTCAAATACTCTTCTCCCTCATATCCATGTTCTTTTTGTAATTTGTATTTTTTTGAGGTTCTCTTATACTTCCCTTGCTGATATTAGCCATCTGTATTAATGAGATAATAAACCAGGCGTGCTACTAAGGAATTGATTCATTAAATGCTGGATTTAATTAGAAAGACATTTAACATGCCAACAGATGTTCTGATTTTGTTTCCTTATCCCCAGAAATAATAAAACAAAATACAGTGAATTTTTGGCGCAAATAAAACTAAGTCAAGGTTTGTTACTCTCTTATATATTACAAAAGGCTGATAGAATTTTTCTTTTCAGTATATTCCAAGTATTAGAAAGAAAATTCATTTCCTCTTTAAAACACTTATCTAACTCTAATTGGCCCAAGAGCAAAAATATAGGAATAGATTTTAGGACAACAAAGAGTGGCATGAGCTTCAAATCTCTTGAAAGAAAACTAAGTCACAAATGCATTCCAAAGATTTTTTTCCAGTACTTTGATAGGGAATAAATTTTTTCATAGTATTTCATATTTTAAAAAATTCACTTAAAAATATTAATTCCAGAGACACAATCTAGTCTTTTTTTTTTTAATTGTTTGCTTTTCATGCTTTGTTTTATTGCTTTCTTTGCACTTTGTTTGCACTTTTACTTACAAGAAAGAGAAGGGGGGGGCAGAGGCTGTGTAGTTTTAGTGGAGATTTTTGATATCCAAAGCTTTATTAGAGAATTCGGAAGGGAAAGTTAGGAATGTGTTAATGCATGCACAAAAGTAACAGCTCAAACAAACTGAACTATTTTCACTTTAAAGTTTTCAACCTCCAGCATTTCCTTTCTAGAAAAGAAATAAAAGGACTCTTAACAGTCTTCCAGCTATCCAATTAATAGACAATGTGAAGTAAGCAATCTCTGAATTACAGGTACATTAGAAAAAACTATTGTGAAACAGTTTACCAAACGCATAAGTTTTCTGTTAAATAAACTTAAATATAAAAGCTGCTTGAGCACCAAAAAGACAAAAAGAAAGAAGATAAAAGTAATTCCTTCTCATTCTCCAGCTTAGCTTTCTTTGTTTTGTTAGTTCCTTTTAAAACACACACACACACACACACACACACACACACACACTTACTTGAAAAACTACAGCTCATATTATAAACATTTTTTATACAACCTATTTAATTCAGCAGTATTTCTGACATACATGATTTCTGTAATTCATGTAATCTTTTTACTTTTGATTACTGGATCATTTCCATTTTTTTCTATCATTATGTTAACTCCAAGAGATATTCTTAAATAAACCCCTCAGTCTTGCTTTTATAGGGCAGTTATTTCTAGGAAGGGTTCAGTCTTAAATTTTCAAATTACATTTCAGAGTGTAAGGAATTTATCAGTTTCCTAAAACTAGGACAAAGGGGATAAAATCAGGAGGGGAGGCCAATCTGAGAGCATAGGTCACAGAAACAGTTGTACCTGCTGTGGCCTCTCTACCATCTTTTCTGACTTCTAAAATAAATAGTCATAACATACTGATTGCACCTTTCATCTGAGACTTATTTCTGACAAATTTAAAATATTTTTTAGTCTTAGCAGTTCTTTTATGACTTGGTAAAGTTGTTCGTGTCAATCACAGCCAATCACAAAATATGTGCGAGAGAGAGGTTAGAATTTGTGGTGATAGGTCACATAACCTTTATTTAATTTCTATTAGATCTTGCCTCATTAGGTTCTCCTCTTTCTGGGTTTGCTCAGGTAACATGGGAAGATCTCAGTAACAAAAGCATCAGCCATCAGTAACTTCATAAATGTTAAAAAGAAACCATTCTAGTACTGGGTTGCTCTTTGAGTTTCCTACTTGGCTTCCCTTATATTGTAAGTTATTTAGTGATTTTAGCCTCAACCAGTTGCTTGATACAGGATGAAGCTTCAAACTTTCATCTTTTCCTTCAAAACTAGTAATGCTGTACATGCAGATCATTTGTGCCTCCTATTTGTAAAGTCTGTCTACCTAACAGATTTGATTTTTGGTATATAAAAAAATGAAAAGATACAAAATATAAATTTGCTACATCCCACCAAGAACAAACAAATGACATTTCATTTGCCGAGCTATAATCTACTTTTGGTTGTGGGATTTTTTGTTGTTGTTGTTGTTGTTGTTTCAGATTAAGGAAAGTGATTACTTCATCTGGGCCTTTGTTGATAACTGTTTCTTACTTTTCTAGGAGAAACAAATAAAATAATAACTCTCCTATTGATGGTGGGGGTAACCTTATTTTATAGTGATAATCTTTAACCTGATTTATCTTCATGCATCTTTCCTAAATATTACCATATGTAATATTTCATCCCATAACTATACATTCTTTAACCTTCAGGGTCTCTTTAGAATTGTGTCTGAGGTTATTCATAATCTTCTCCCTGTTAAAAGACATCAGTGCTCATTTGTTTAATCCTGTTGAATATCAAAGCCTCTAGTCAAAGCTCTTATGTCATTTTGCATGCTTTCATTTGAATATCTGTAATAGAATTTTTTTTGAAAGCAAGGTGACCTGAACTACCATTTGTTACAAATAAATTCATTTGTTTGGTTTTTAAGTAATACCCTTTGATATAATAAGTATCTTGGAATTCTATTAAGTTTTTAAAGCAACTTTGCTAAAGGTTTAGAGTATTTTCCTTTGTTAAACATTTATTCTTCTGTTCAGTATCTCTAGTATATGAGTACCAAGGGTGTACTCATTTTCTTTAGAAATTGGTGTTCCCTAACTCATTACTTTGTTTCTTTACAGTGAGTTCTTTACACTGCTCCCAGCCTGCCTGCATTTAATAGCTCTTCTCCTTCCTACAGTCTGCCCTTTTAGTTTTCAGCCTCAGTAGATTCCATCTCCATATTCTGTGTTCTGAAACACTGAGACATTTTTAAATTCAGGTAAACCAGAAAAAAAGATAATTGAGCCATAAGGCTGCTTGCCCAGATTTATGGATCTAAAAATGATCAAACCGGGAATTTTGTTTCAGTTAAAAATATGGTTACTTGATGATGATGAATGATACTGTCTAACTTAACAAGGACTTAGCTATTCAGTGCTTGTAATAATAATAACAATAATAGAACAGAGCAATAATAATTACTAATAATTTATTTAAGTAACAGCATTCTCACTGCCAAGACAGGGAGGGAGAAGCCAAAGTTAGTCTCTATCATAATTGAGACGTTTGAATGTTAGCTCACGGAGAGTGAAACCTGTGTTCTAAACTAGGACTTAATGAATTCCAGTCCTCTTGACTTTTAACTGGCTATGTAACCATAATGTCAAAGAAAAGGCCACTCTACTCAATATTTGAAACAGAAAGCTGGATTTATTGTTGATGGACTGTAGAAACCTGTATTTGTAAAGGCACAGCCTTTTTGACTAAAGACAGACTGTTGATTTAAGACTGCTGATCTTACTTAGGGTTTTGAAAATTGTAGAAATAAGGGACTGACAGATTCTCAGAAGCAGGAATGCATGGGGATTGATGAACCTTTCAATGTAGTCACTGAATGAGGTTATTGCCAGTTGACCAATCTTCATAAGTGTGCTAATGGAATTGAACTGTCAGTGACCCATTTGGATGAGTTTATGACTGTTTATGATTATTACAGCCTCACAGAACAAAACTACCTTCCAGGGCTAAGGATGGGGCTCAGTGGTAGTGCTTGCCTTGCATGTATGAGGGCATAGTTTGATACTCAGCTACACACACACAGAAAAAAAAAGGAAAAAGAAACAAAGCTTTCTTCACTGAACATCTCTGATAACTAAATCACAGATTATGTAAATTTCCTAGCATAATGCCTAGTAGAAACAAGCTGTTTTCTTCATGAGTCTGTCCTTGAAGAGCATAAAGCTATGAGAGAATAAAGTCCAACTCTGAAAGCCCCAGCTTTTAGAGCCTAGGTCTTCAAACTGGATAGTATGACCCCTCAGATTTGTCTCAAAACCAGTGTTTTACAATACATGCCTTTCATGTGCACTTGTGTGTCAGCATCTCATATAATATTTATCGGGCCTTTAAATAGATTTCACTGGCTTTCTAGACAGTAGATTTTTTTGTGGGTTCAGTTTAATTTCTAAGGTTTATTACCATCACAGATCTCTTTGCGAACCTGGTGAAAATTGTGAATACTTTCCTCTGACAATGTATTCTTGCATATACACAATTTTTTAAATAAGATTTCTTGAGTTTTTAGACTTCATAAAGGTTCAGGCTCTGATCTTCAGAACTACCTCTGATCAAAAAGATATATTATCTCGCAGAATCTTCACCTCTGGAAGCATAGGTTTCAGTTGTAGGACATTGGACAATACCTATAAAAAGTCATTTATGATAGAAAATATAAAATCTGTTTTGCAACTGAGGACAAAGGTTGAAATGGATTGTGGGTCTAGAAGCCACAATGACCCTTTCTAGGCAAAAATATGTAGACAAAGACAGTGGGTTTTGCATCACTTGGGGATCCTCCTCTGAGCCAACCCAAAATTAGATTAATTTAGATCTGGCACAGGGTAATTCTGGCCGAATCACTTGTTGAGAAAACTGAATTACTTCAGAAAGTCCAAACATTGTTGTGATATAGCAGGTTCTCCCTGACCAGTTACCTACTTTCTTCTTCAGTCTTGTTTAGGCATCTGTTCCTTTTGTGCCTCATAAATCTTGTGAAACAATTTAGGAATTTTTCAAGATCTTATGGTATCTCTAAGCCAGTGGTTCTTACACTGCATCAAGATTCATCTGGTGAGCTTGTTAGAATGCAGACTTCTAGGCCCATCCCAGAGCTTCTGATGCTGTCATGTGGACTGGAACCTCATAATTTGCATTTTTAATGAGTTCCCTAGGGATGTTGATGCTGCAGGTCTGGGAACCACATTTTGGAAACTACCACTAGAGGTCAAGATACATGATTGATCCTATAGACCCACTTACCAATGATAACAAACACTAGATTGTTTAGCTATATTAGCTACTCAACTCAGTAATTTAATTCATGTTTAATAATTATTTATAATCATTCTAGTTAAAAGGGGGAGTTAATCTTGATTTATGCCTAATAATTGAAGTATTGCAGAAATGTCTTTAAGCTTGAGAGAAAAGGACAAAATAAAGTTTTAAACAATTTAATTTTTAATTCAATCAGTCTTGAATAAAACTTTCCTTAGTGAAATAACAAATTGTTTCTTCTCAGTTGTAGCCTGCTTCTTGCTTGAGAAGAGGTTACTTCCCTACTCAGGAATAGGTCTCACTTGTAATAGATCTCTTTTCAGGCTGTTTATGAGAATAGAAGCTTCAAAGGCTGAAGAGATTGTTGACCATCTTCTCTGACTCTTCGTATTAGAATGGAAGAAAGTAATCAGGTTTATCCTCAAAGTCAACTATTATGATATTTGGCTCCTCCTAATGCCCATACTTACCTTTAACTACTTCATAACTTAAGATGAAAGTGATTCACATTAAAATGTCTATACCCTTTAACCTAGAAATTCTAATATTTTCTAATCTTTAATCTCAAGAAAAATATCTTTATAATAACAAGAAATGTATACAACCTAAATGTCTAATGTGGATAATTGCTAAAATAAATTAACTTCCAAAGTTAGAATACTAAAGATTTTGTCAGTAATTTTATAGAAAGATATTTAATGGTGTAGAAAGTTCTTGTTGGCATATTAAGTGGAGGAAAACAGTAAGTAACCCAAAAGCATTTTTTTTAATTTTTAAAATAAAAACACATGTTGAGATACACATGAAGAAAAATCATGCTAATAATGCTTATTTCTGATTGATGGGATAGAATATGGGTAGTTTTTCCCTTCATTTTGCTTAAAAGTTCCACAGTGAACTGTATATTCATTTTTGTGTTCAGAAATTTTTGTATTAAAATGCTATTTAGGCTCAGTCAAAATACTTTAATAAGAATTTTAATCAAAGTATATTACATCAGTCAAACAAGAAGTACAGAGGTGCCTGGCACATTTAGCACATACCTATAATCCCAGCTACTCAGAAGGCCGAGGCAGGGGGATTGCAAGTTTGACATCAGCCTCAGCAACTTAACAAATTAAAAGAGCTGTGAATGTGGTTCAGTGTGTAGAGTGCCTGAGATTTAATCCCCGGTCCCAAAAAACAAAAAAGTGCAGAGAATAATTGAGAGCTATTTTTTTTATTTTTTATAGCACATTAGTGCTATACCTGATGCTCATACCTCCTCCCCAAGGCAGATCACAGAAACTTTATTCTTCCTCAACCTTTTTTCTTTTTTTCACAGAAACTTTATTCTTCCTCAACCTTTTTTCTTTTTTTCACAGAAACTTTATTCTTTCTCCACCTTTTTTCTTTTAAAAAAAAATATTTATTTTTTAGTTGTAGTTGGACACAATACCTTTATTTCACTTATTTATTTTTATGTAGTGCTGAGGATCAAACCCAGGGTCTTGCCCATGCGAGGTGAGCGCTCCACTGCTGACCCACAACCCCAGCCCCCCCCCCCCCACACACACCTTTTTTCTTAGAAGTGGCTATAAAGAAATAATCTGACTTTCCCTTGCCTGATAAGAGGTCATAAGAACTCCGTCATTCCAGAGGAATATTGCCCTAAACCCTGGAGGAGTGCTATTAGAATTACATCAGACCATTTTTTGCCCTTTCATATTTTGACATATTTCATATTCTTCAATCATTCCTATTGATGTTTTCATAAAAACCCAAAAGCATCTGGACATGATGCTGCATGTCTGTATATCCAGTTAGTCCAGAGTCTGAGGCAGGAGGATTACAAGTTTGAGGCCAGCGTGGGCAACTTTGTGAGACCCTGTCTAAAATAAAAAATTTAAAGGGCTGAGGACATAACGGTTGTAGAATGCCCCTGGTTCAATCCACAGTACTGCCAAAGGGGAGGGGAAAAAAGGAGCAAAGTCTAGTAGCTTCTGGATAGCTAAGCATGTGGTGGCTCTTGGGGAGTGGCATGCCCTAACAAAGACATACCACATACCTTGCCCTGTGCATTTTTTCTTCCATGTCCTTTATAACATGCTTTATAATGAACTTGTAAATGTTTCCTTGAGTTTCATAAGCCACTCAAACAAGTGAAAAGAGCCCAAAGAAAAGGTTATAAGAACCACAGTTTATAACCATTCACCCAAAATCACAAGTAAAACAACCTGAGCTTTGTGACTGGCATCTGAAGGGCATTCTTGGTACTGAGCCCTCAACCTCTGGGATCTGATACTATCTCCAGGTAGATGATGTCAGAACTGAATTGGACTAGGAAACACCTACCTGGTATCCACTGCAGAACTGATTGCTTTCTTGCTGGTGATTGTGGTGTGAGAATAAAGAGAAAAACAACAATTTTTGTTGTTATTGTTATTTTTCTGAAACACAAAGATAGGGAGGTTAAAGAAAGAAGCTTCTGGAGGTAGATATTGCTCTCTCTGCTTGTTTACCTTTAAGAAGGACAATAGAAGCTGTGAGTAGTCTTGTCATCTTAATGTAGAGAGGTAGCTTTGCTTCCTCTGTTTACTTTTTAAATCTTAAGATTGCTATATATATAGTTGCTGCCTGGCCAGTGGGTCACTAATAATTGTCCAGGATTATCATAAGATATAAAATCACAAACCCAAAATGAAGACTTTTTTTGCACAATGAGGTAAAAAGCCATGACAGCTTTTGAAATTTCAGATAAGCTATCTGAAGACATTACCAGTATATCATAACAATAAACTGACATTTGAAAATAATTATAAAATTTAGCTGTGTGAAACACTGACAATGTTATTGAAAGCTCTAAAATTTTAGTCCCAAAACAAGTGCTTCACCAAAGGCTAACAGGGTTGACATAGTATTTTCCCCTCATTTTCAAGGTATCCTTGGCTATTAATAGTTCTAGGTATTCTCTCACACCATTATTGTCATATAAATGTTAAATTTTAAAGAAATCATTCTTTAAAATTCTGAATAATCCCTGAATATAATATATGTGTGTGTGTGTGTGTGTGTGTGTGTGTGTGTGTGTGTGGTCTTCTTTGATAAATGTAGGAATTATTTCTTTGATATTCATAAACTTTCTGCTCTTCATTCTTTTATGAAGTGTAGCTTATTCATCTCCGTGGTTTTTACTGAACAGTGAGGTCCCAAGTCATTTTAACAGTGTCTTCTCCCTGGTTGTGAATCACTGGTTTAAACACAGCTGAAAGGACAACTGGCAGTGAAATCAAGAGCAAAGCACTTTTCTGCTCTGAAAAATTATTTGACTACTACTTTGCCTCTTACTAAATTTTTAAATACATTGGATATATTGAATAAAATTGTTGATCCTTTATGTTATTTTGTACAACCCAAATAACTTTCTTTACATTTTTTTTGTTTTTGTTTTTGTTTTTGGTGGCCATATCCATATTCAATGTTCAGTAGAGGGCTGGGATATGGGAAACTTAATACCTGTTGATGCTACTCTCACCTTTATCAGTTGTAAGCCGTTAACATTTCCCTATAACTTTAACTTTAGGATCCCCCTGAAAATAAACACATTCTGTTTGAAAGGTCTTTATGTTTCAAATGCTTTAAGCTTCATAGACTCAAGTTGAATATAAGAAGAGGCTAGGGAATAAAGAAATGAGAAAAGACAATGAACTGTGTTTTTAATAATTGTTAACATTCGATTCACTTTTGTAGACTCACTCTCTCATACACGCTCTCTCTCACTGCCCCTCTCTCTCTGATTATTGTCTTCTAAAAGTTCCCTTCATTTAATTGCCTTTTTAGTTCTTTTTTTCAATTAACATGTCTCTCAATTTAATGGCCATGAGAGGCCTGGAAGAGGACTAGGAAGTTTGAAACATCAAACCTGAGAGGCAAGAGGCATAGAGGGAAGCAAGGTTTTCTCCACTGTTGACATTTTCTCATTCCACAAATGGGACCTGAGCCCACTGCACTCTTCAAGTGGTGGCAGGCTGCCCCAGTGGAGACATTTCCCAAGACTTCCCTGAATGTTCCTAGAATGCTTCCTGAATTTTCAAGTAACAAGGACTCATCCTTTCTTTTCGTAGGACCAACTAAGCCCTATGTAAGGCTCATTCAAATAAGTCTGAAAGATTTTGAATTTTTCATAGACCAGTAGACCAGTGGTGCTTTTTTAAAAAAGTATACCCAAAAGAGATTTTTTTTTCATTTTTATTTTTTTTAAGAATCACATTTAGATCAAACTAACACATATAATACCAAAACCATGGATAGGTTACTGTTTTGCCAATACATATGATCTCTTCTTGCATTTTTTATTTTTATTTACTCTTGATTTATTATTACTGTGTATATTTTATATTAATAGTTGATTAGGTTTCATTGATTACCTCTTAATAAATTCAAATAAATAGTCACTAGAGCATTTTATTTTAATGCAGATTTATCAAGGAGTTTCTTCACTTTTAAAACTTTTCTCTTTGATATCGTTGTGGTTTTCCATGACTCAACACCCCAAATCTTGCAGACTGTAAATCTCAAGTGAGAATTTTATTATCTTTCTCCATTTAGTATTTTTATCTCACTGCATGGCAGTTATATATCGGGCTTGGGGGAGAATCATTAGAATCATTCCACTGAAGTCAATTATAAAGCATATTTCTGATTATTTTGCAGAAAAGAACTAGAACTGCCTCAGAAAGGGATAAAACCTCCATGTTGACTAGGTTGTAACTTGATGCAACAATAGTTAACTAGTCATTTGGCATAGCGGGCACTGACATATGAAGAATGCTTATTGTTAACACTTCCCTAAGGAGGATGTCTCTATAAAATAAAACTTTTGAGTTATAGCTTTCTGTTTCTAACATGGAGTAATCCTCATTCTCTCCTCCCAGCTTCTCTTAAGATCAAAGCTTTGTGGAAATCTAGAATCTAAGCTGTATTATCAGAAGTGGCCAGTAGGTGCCCTCACCTGTCCCATTGTATTCTACCAAAAAATGCTTGGTTATATACAGATGCTTCTGTTCCAATACCATATATGTATTCCTGAAAAACTTTGCATTTTACAAAATCACACAATAAAAATAACAGAGCTTGTCGGTGGAATAGGGTTAGAGACAGATTACTTGAATCCAGTGGAACTTTCTAAGCAGAACAATCATAATAAGCGTAACATGGTTAATTCAGTAATGCATTTGCATCCAGAATCATAGAAAAATTGATTCTTCTCATTTTCTTTCAAACTTGGTTTTGGGAGGCATGTGCTTTTAATGAAGATCAGTTTCATCAAAATTAACCCAGCATATATAGATCTCTATCATTTAGGGGTTTGGGAATTTTTTGTTGGTGCTGGTTGGTTGATTGGTTGGTGAGATTAAACCCAGGGGATGCTTCACCACTGAGCTACAGCCCCAGCCCAGCCCAGCCCTTTTTTATTTTTTATTTATTTTACTACTTTATTTTGAGAAAGGGTCTCACTAAGTTGCTAAGACCCTCAAACTTGCAGTCCTCCTGCCTTAGCATCCTGAGGTCTGGCATTATAGGTGTGTACCACCACACCTGGCCAATTAGATGTTTTTTTGAAAAAACAAGAGAAAATACCTTTGCAGGTTTCTAAGTCTGCATTCTCTGCTTTCTTAAATAGCTTACTAGTGAGGAAGATAGCAGTTCTTGAAGTCCAACTTGCTTTAAGGAAGGACTTACCTAGAATTTTCCTAAAAAATAGGAGTTTTGTTAGAGATATTTTTCATGTGTTGCTCAGGCTTTCTTTTAATAATGAGAAATTTGCCGCTGGGTACTTCAAACTATGATTGTGCTATTAAAAAAATAATAATACATGTGAACCAATATAACTTTTATGTTCCACTAACATTTATTCTTTAGTTTATCAAATGAATATGAGCTAACTCACATTAAAAGAACATATATTGTATCAGTAAAGACTGTAATTTTGTTATATGTTGCAGTCTATTTTTCTAGTCAATTTACTATCTACAAAATATAATTTTTTCATCATCAAATATTCTTTCTTCTAAAACCTATGGAGAATGTGATATTTTCCCCAAAAGTGGATACTGTTTTTTCACTCTTACCCCACAACATGTTTTATCTTTTTATATTTATACTAATTTATGAAGTTGTAGAATTGATCATAACAGGTTTCATTAGAACAGTGGTTTGTGGATTCTCATGAAACATGTCTTGGTAATCATAGAGAAAATTACATAAGAATCTTTGTTTTAAAAAAAAATCAGCATTTTTTTAAAGCTCCTGAGTTGATTATATGTACTGTCACAGTTGAGAGCCACTGTCAGAAAAATAAAAATAACTAAAGATATTTATTAGGGTATAATTTCTAGTATAGTTGCATTTAGGCATTTCAGTGAACCCAGTGCTAGTCAGGTTAAGTGTGGCAAAATTCAGTACTTATTATTTGAGTAATTTGCAGTGTGTTTCATTTAGCCTACTGGACTACTTATTCTTTTAGAGATTAGATTTACAATATTTTTAAACTTATTTTTGTAATTGTGATGTCAAACATAAGAAATTTAATACTGTGTCTGATATGGTAGGACTAAATCTGTTGTATTGTTTTATTATCCATCATTATTCTACCCCCTCATCTTTCTTCTTAGAAGTCAAGTGGTTTTTCTGATATGGTCAGAGAGTTGTAAAAGATTATTATCAAGACAATAGCATTTTTTATGATATCAAACTTGTAGATTAAAGATCTCCATTTATCATGGAGATTGGATTTATGGTACTAAGCTTATAGATTAGAATATCTCCATGTAAGATACTAAACTTCACCAAATACAGAGTATTGTCAATATGAATAAGTTAGAGAATTATTTTTTTAATGTCTAAACATGACTAAATCTCAGGTGTTTAAGAAGCTTTTAATGACTCCTCACTATATGTTTTTATAAAGACAGTCAAAATCCTAATAGGTTCAAGTAAAACATGAAGAAAAAGGACTTGTTAAATGCCTTAACCTAAAGCCAAAACACTTGTACTAGCAGTCTGATCTGTGACTAAAACTGAGGAAATGAGTCCTGTGATTTGGTGTCTTACTTGCTGTGTTACAGGGCTCCGGACTTTCGGAAAACTGAGGCAACACAAAGGCATCCCCTTCAAACCACAATTCTTGCAATCAAGTCAGATTTCAGACATGTCTTTTTCAGAGTAACAGGCAATGAGTTTATTGAAGGGGTAGGAAAAGGAAAAGGAGACTCTCTGAAGTGAGAAAGTGAATCTTCTCAAAGAGGAGAGGGACATCTTCCATTTCCTTCCAGTTTTATTGAGAATCCCAGAGAAGTTTTCAGAGAGTCCTGCCCAAGTCCACCTCTTGACTTTTAACTGACAGCAAGATGACTTTCAAGTCCCCACTGTCAGGACAACTCTAGGTCATTTTGGTCTATACTAACCTATTTTAATTAGATTCTTAACCATAAATTCGTACAGATTTTATAGTTAGGAGGAATTATCCTTATCTCCCTGAGTTTCAGGATCTGGTCTGTTAAAAGAATCACAAAAGTCTCCCCTTTCAGGGTAACATGGGTTCCTCTTCTTGACAGTATTGAGGGCCTGCATTTCTCCTGCAGATATTAACTAGTTTACTGCAAAACATGATAGATCCTGTCCACTTAAACCAGATAGGGCTGCAGGTAAATTGCTTCTGGGAAAAGGAAGTATGTGGGGGTTAGCATACTGGGTTCATTTTATAGAATTATTCCCTTAACCTCATGTTGGTACCACTCGCATCTTTCTCCCCTTGTGATCTGAATATAGGCTGTCTGAAATTTTTACTTTTGTTCTTTACTCTCCTTTGATGCTTCTGACATTTTAGTTGGGTGACATGTGTTGAGGAACATGACCAGCCTCCCTTGGGAAAAGATGTAGATTCCTTGAAGGTAGTCCAGCTCAATCCTTAGTACCTAGCACAGCCTTTTGTCTGAAAATGGGCAGGAAGGGAGCATTTCTTTGTAGGAAAACAAAATTATGGTAATACAATAAATATCAGCTAAGACTTTACCTAACTTTTATCCTCAAATCTTTCAAAGCCATGCTATGACAAAGCTGCTTTATTGCCGAGAAGGCTTTTATAAGGTCTTTTATTATTCCAGCAATTAAAATCCTTAAGATAGGGCTGGGCTGTGCCTCAGTGGTAGAGCACTTGCCTAGCATGTGTGAAGCACTGGGTTCAATTCTCAGCACCACATATAAATAAATTAATAAAGCTCCATCAACAGTTTAATTTTTTTTAAATCCTGTAAGATATAATCTCAGCTAATTTATCCAGTGCTGAATATTACAATACTATCATAATCAGACTCCACTGTCTTAATTATAGTCTGTCCTCTAAAGAAGTTAGATTAAATTAGTAATTGCTAACTTGAACATCTCAACAACAGATCAAAAAAGAATTGGCACAGATTTCCTTAATTTTAGGTATTGGTATGATATTTGCTATTTAAGATGGCCAAAATGTTTGCCAAAAGAGTAGAGAATATATTTTATGATTTTTGTCTAAATTAATAATCCTTTCAAGATAGATAGTGACTTGACTTTCTTCTACATTATTCATATGTTTAGGACATAAACCAAAGTAAGAAGTGTATTTGTTGAGTTGTCATCAAAACAGTACTTTTCACTGAGTAGAAAGGCAAATTATAATTTTTTCAAGGAACTTATGGATATGAGGTGTGTGTGTGTGTGTGTATGTGTGTGTGTGTGTGTGTCTTGTTTGAGAAAGTTTAAGAAATTCACATGTTCCAACCTATGTAGATACACTATGAAATTTCCACTGGGTACTGATTATTTATAAAGCATGAGGCACATCAGTTACCAATCAGATCTTTCTGAGTCAGAATTTACCTTCCCTTCCTTTCTTTTTCTCTAGAGGAATAAATGACAGCAGTTACAAGTCACCTTGTGGCCCCATTCTTCACAGAGAGCCTTTTGTTGGTCCTTGTCTTTCATTACACTGACCCTCATTAGGATCACCAGTATTGATGGCAGTAAGGTATTCTGGTTAAATTTACCATTAACTAATGTTCAGATTTTGCCGCAGTCTGGCTGGGCACAATTCACAAGCCACTTGTCAAGCAGGAACAAACTTTATTTTTAGCACCCACACTGCTCCTCAGGAGCTCTCCAGGAATTCCCCAAGAGCCCAACCGCCACCTCCAGCACTTCCAGCCAGCACCTCAACTGGCACTCTTCCCACTCTTGAGGCTGATTGGCTGGGTCGCGTGGGCGGAACCAAAAGAGTCCCCCACTGAGCAGCTCCGTGGTCTGAAAGGGCAGGGAAACAGCCCAATGAGCATCCCCAAAGAGGAGCCAATCAGCTAGAAGTTTGCTGGGGCCCACTTTGGCTGTGGCTGTCGACATCATTTTAATGACTTTTTAATTTCAAGCTTTACAACATAAAAATCATTCTGCATTCTACTGGAGAAAGAGATAAATTGAGGATTTAGTTCCCATTTGTATCCATTACTTCTTTTTTTAATATATAATTTTTATTGTTGGTTGTTCAAAACATTACATAGTTCTTGACATATCATATTTCACACATTTGATTCAAATGGGTTATGAACTCCCATTTTTAAGTGATTGCAGAATCACTTAAAATGAAATATATATCCAACCTTGAATTCTATTTAAAGCCCTAGCATTCCTATTCCTGGCCTTATCGAAATAATCACTCATAGTAGTCCTAACTTAAAACTGCTGAAGTATCTTTAAAAAGTGTAGAGTAGGAGCAGTAGAGGAATATCTTTGATACAAAAGAGTATCTAATGTAATGATATAGAGTATGGGCCTTCATCCTTCATTTTCTTTTAGAATCTACTTCATTGGCAATAAGAATCAAAGAAAATATTTCTAGAGAACTAAATATATTTAACCAGGTATGTTTTAAAGCATATTTTTAACAGAATGTTGTCTGAATTAAATCTACAAATAAATCAACAGTTATCATAATTAATAAGGAAAGCTTGATTTCTATCAATTTACTTTATCTTCCTAGGACTTACTTCCTTCTAAAATGTTCTGGACTTATAACATTTCAAATAGCTACCACTTCCATAATATTGTTAACTGTTGCATTATTAAAACAGACATGACTAATTTCTCTTCATAGTATGGATTAAGGTAAGAAGGTATCATGTATAAACCAGAAACATAGGTAATCTATAACCAAGAAATAAAACCAATGTACCATTTAGTTTTCCACTTTTTTCCAAAGTTGGCTGAGAAAGGAAATCGAATATAACATTTTCACCATTATTTTGAAGCTAAGTAATACTGCACTGAAGAGAAGCAGCAGCCAAAATTTGGAGTTCTGCGTTGCTTTGTTAGTCTAATAAGGGAAAGGAGCTTGATCACTATGGTCTAAGTAGTCAGCCACGAAATCCACTTGTAATGTGAATGGGAAATCAAGCCATTTCTACAAGATGGTCAGCTTCTATATTAAGTGGTTTGCTTCTGAGCCCATTTTTTCAATAGCACCTAAGTTCACTGAAATTTTTCTAAACAAAAAGAATAAATCCATTTCCCAGCTCATTTGGGGAAAATTCAATGGATGGACAGTGCTTTGTGGATGTATAAGAACGAAATATAGGTATTTCTAGAAAGGTTGAATGTGTCAACACCTTCAGTGTTATAGTAGGATAGTTGTCACATGTTGTCATACAGCATCTGACTCATTTTTGCTATTGTTAACACTTGCATATTAACTGAATAAACTTGCTTCATTATAAACTGTCATATAATAAAAGATGGCACATAATTTCACAACCAAAACAGTTTCCTGTATAGAAAGAGAATGTGAAAAGGAAAATCTATGGGGAGCAAAAGAGTTCTCTTTCCAGCTTCTACATGGAAAAGAATATTGCCTTTTCTAAGTACATCTTTAGCACAGACAGATACAATAATCTAACCCTGGGTTATAGTCTTCCCCGAATATATATCACCATAAATAAGGACCTTTTCCTTTTTTTAGTAAGTTATAGAAAATCAATTATAGCAAGTTTTAGTAGTAAATTGCTATTTATATAAAGATAATGTTTCACTTCCCAAAACAATAGTTTGTTTAAAGAGTTAACTTTAATGTCAACAATTATTATATCAGGCATTGTGATAACCAGATTTTAAAAACTACTTTACAGAGTGATTTATTTGTAGTTACTGTATCATTATACCTTATATAATTATTGCATATTTTGTCTTCAGGCTGGTCTCTTGCTCTGGATGCAAAGTGAAATATTTTAGGCCCTACTGTAGGACTGTGATTATTTTAGTAAGTTATTTAGTGGCTTGAAATCCTAACATAAGGACACTGTTCACTTAACATCATAAATAAAAATGATAGGAAAAATGATAGTATGTAATATATAGAAATAGGAAGGGCTGGAGGTGTAGTGATAGAGGGATTGCCTGGCATGTGTGAGGCCCTGAGTTCATTCTCCGGCACTACCAAAAAAAAAGAAATAGGAGTCATCATTTTTAAACTTTTTTGATGTCCCCAGAACCCCTTAAGAATCTATTCAGTCAAAAGACTTTCTTCCCACAAAATTCCATCTACACATAATGTTTAATACAGTTTCACATTGAAATCCACAAACGCAGAGTTTATTAATTGCCTAAATGGCCTAACATAGTTGTAGTCACATGTGACTAAATTAGTTAAAATTAAATAAAATTGAATTTCAGCTCCCACTTTCATTGTTCACATTTTAAGGGCTTAGAAGTCACCATTGTGGCTAATGGTTACCATTATCAGAGCAGATACAGAACACTTTCTTCATCACTGAAGGTTCTATTGGACAACACTAGATTAGCTGCTTGTAAAGTTTCCTTTCAGGAATCTTACCATTATGTGTATTTATGTATATGTATTTTTTGTAAAGCTGCATCATTTGAAAAATCCAGAGCATATAACATATGTTCTAAGAAAGTCCTTCTAGACACAGAATACAAATGTGTTGCTAAAACATAAGTATAATGACTATAACTAAGACAGCTAGCTAACCTCAACTAGGCCTTCAGTGCTGTTTTTATCTTGTATGGCACTTAAATTCTCCTCAATGGTAATTCTAAAAATTTTCCACATTTATTTTAGCCCTGGTCATTAGAAAGAGTGGAGCCTCCTTACCTGGTGCTGAGAAAATAGAGGCTATCATTTTAGATTCCTTCAGTTATCCTTCTCTATCAAAAATACTGTTTATTCCTTTATGTTTCTTATGATGTGCTACAGAAATAGCAAGATGATCAAGGAGATGCAAAGTTTTTGAATTTCACCAATGTAATTAGCACTAAATGTAAATATAGTTGGAAAGTGGGCTTATTCTTTTTTAGAATCCTAGGCTCTGTCATGTGATTTTATTCTTTACATCTGTATTGGAACCCTGGAATATGTGTTTTTGATTAATCCATAGGAATTTATTGTATATCTGAGAGCACATGATAGCCAACTCTCTCCGTCCTTAAATATATAGTCATACTCATTAGTAGTTATAATAGGAAGTAACCTTGTATTGAGCTTGTGTGCTTGGCACCCTGTCCTTTATGTTAATTTCTTCATTTAATCCTATGACAATTCTTCCAAGGGGGTATTACAATTAATCCATTTTATATTGTGAAAGCAGTGTAAGTAAGAGAGGTTTAAGTAACTTGGTCATGCTTAGTTAATAGGAGTCAATGGACCATGATTCCTTTCATCTTGACTTAATTCACTTGGCTCTTTCCTTTTTTTTTTTCCCCTTAAATTGTGATTTAAAAACACATGATGTGAAGTCACCCCCTTAACAAATTTTTAAATGTACAGTAATGTTAACTATATGTACATTGCTATACAGCAGATTACCAGAAATTTTCATGTTGCGTAATGGAAATTTTTTACCCACTGAACAACAACTACCTGTTTACCCCTCTTCTCTGCCTCTGGCAACCACCATTCTACTTTCTGCTTGAATGATCTTTATTACTTTAGATACCACATGTAAGTATAATCGTGTAATATTTGCTCTTCTGTTACTAGCTTATTTTACTTATCATCTTGCCCTCAAATTTCATCCACATAATGGAATATGACAGGATTTCCTCCTTTTTTTAAGACTGAATGAACAATATTCATTATATTTATATGTCATATTTTATTTATTCATTCATTTGTTTTTACCTCTTAGTTTTTGTGAATAATGCTTAATTAGGAATGCAAATATGTCTTTGAGACCTCGTCTTCGCTTATTTTGGATAAATAAGCAGAAATGAGATAACTGGATCATGTGATAATTCTATTTTTAATATTTCTGCACATCTTTACTAACATTTATTATTTTTATTATTTTTTTCGGGGTTTATTAACAGGTGTAAGATAGTATCTTATTGTAGTTTTGATTTCTTTTTCCTTAATTAATGATGTTGAGCATCTCTTTATATTACAAATATGGGTGGGTATTTGTATATTTTCCTTGGAAAAAGTCTATTTAGTTGTTTGCCTAATTTTTAATCTGCTTATTTGTTGTTTTGTAATTGAGTTGTAGGAGTTTCTTATAGATGTTGACTATTCATCCCTTGTCATTGATTCTGTTCAGTGCAAATGGGATTTCAGAGCACAGCACTTGAGTTCCTATTGTCAGTTTTGCTCAAAACAGCAGGATATTTGAATGGTACATTTCCATGGCCACCACACCTACTGAATCAGGATCTATGTCTTAAACAAAATCACCAGGTGACTCATGGACACATTAAACTTTGAGAAGCATTGTCCTAGAGTAATAATTAGATATTTTAAGGATACTTCCCTAGATTCAGTAAACTGTCAATAATCAGCATAGGATCACCTCAAAAACCCAACTTCCTTGGGATGATATTTTTTTGTGGTTCATTTGAATAACTTACTATTCAAAGTAAGAACTAGAATAGATTATTTTATTTGCAACACATATGTGAAGTCGTTTGGGGGCCAAAGCAGAATATCTAAGATACTTTGCTTGTTTGTTGAAAGGAGCTAGATGTAGCTTACTTCTTTCTACCTTTTATGGTTCCAGGTCCCTGAAGCAAAGTATTATATCTTTCTGCATCCATTATTTTTTTTGCCATGCAGTAAAATGTAAATATAATATTCACAACAGCTGGAAATTACAATCTGTCAGGCAAATGTAAGTGAATTATATTTACTTGCCCAAAACTTAGTGTTTTAGGGACACTCTTTAGGACAGATTAGAATTTCCTCAATCTAAAGGAAGGTCTTGAAATCAGAGTTTTGTTGTTCCTATTGTTTTTGTTGTTGTTGTTTTGCAGTTCTGGGGATCAAAGTATGTAGCAAGTACTTTACTACTGGGCTACGTCCCCAGTGTGAATTTGGTATTTTTTAAAAAGCTCTTCAGTGTACAAAACCCAGATCCAATCCATAGCACAAAAAAATAAAGAAAGAAATTCTCTGGATGATGAAACTCAAACAGATTTGGAAACACTGCTTTATATTAAAATATATTTTCAACCGGGCAAGGTGTTGCACACCTGTAATCCTAGCAGCTTGGGAGGCTGAGGCAGGAGAATCATGAGTTTAAAGCCAGCCTCAGCAATAAGTGAAGCACTAAGCAACTCAGTGAAACCCTTCTCTAAATTTAAAAAAAATAGGGCTGGGGATGTGGCTTAGTGGTCAAGTGCCCCTGAATAGTTCAATTCCCAGTACCTAAGGGGATATATACATATTTTTTTTCTTTTTTCCAGGATTCAATTCTATTCCATATAAACATCCTCTGATGAAGTGGGTGTAACTTACTCTGTATCCCAAATGACACTTGTTCCTTTTTTACTGGAATATCTTTACATGAAGAGTAAAAAATGGAATTTAAAAATTCCTAATAAAATGTAACACTCAATAATATTTTTTATTATCTTTGAATTTGATATAACTGTGTATTATTATTGTTTAATTTCTGATGGGCCTGTTATACCAAGGCCCACAGCACTAAAGATCTAGCTATAAATATAAGAGGACTACCTTTAATGCCAAACAGAGAAAGTTCTCCTAAAGACAGGCACAGATGTTTCCCAAAATAGGACTTTCCTAGAAACTAAGTTAACATTAGAACTCTAGTTGAAAGTACTTCTGGTCCATTATTCATTCTTTCCTGTCTTCATTTAACAAACATATGTTAAATGCCAGTTTTGTTCCAGCAGCCCCTGTAGTCTACACAAGACATGAAAATAAATAAGTCACTTACATTGAGTTCACAGACTAGCACAGTGGCAGAAATATGTGTAAGTAATTTATTCCTGCAGAGATATTTGCTTTTATTGGGCCTAGAGAGATGGAGTGGGCCAGTCCTGGAGGAGAACCTGGAAAAGCAGAACCCGGCAAACAAAAAGGATGGTACAAATACATCACATCAGACACCAGTCTCTGCTCCTGTTGTCCACCACCAATAGGGGAATATTTTACTTCTGAGCAGATCAATTCAACACATCCCAAACATACTCATTATTACCCTTCTCTCCCATAAAACCAAATCTGCTTCTCTACATTTAATCCTGGATTGCTGACTGGCAGTCTCATGTGTACCAGAAACATAGGAGGCTCCCTGTTCTCCTATTCCTTCCAGATGGAGTTCTGGGTACCCCTCACCCCTACTTCAGCTAAAGCAATTTAGGTTTCGTCTATTGACAGACTGGACTTCTGTGTTAGGTTCTTTTTAAAGAAGAATTCTTTTTTATTTTTTTTGGTTGCTGGGATCAAAAACACAGGGCCTTGTGTGAGCTAAATACACAATCTAGCACTGAGCTACGCCCTTACCCTAAAGAAGGAGGCTTTAAATCGCTATTTTTTAGTCTTGCTTCAAAAATTCCAATTTTTTCCCTTCTGACCACTGCTAATATTGCTGATTCACTCTTAAACATCCACAATAGCCTCCCTACTGGTCTCTACATCTTGAAATTTACCTCTTTCCAGTTTGTTCACCTCATACCTGTTTAAAACATAGACGTGGCTCTACTTCTTATAAGAAAAGATCTAAATTCCTTGGTGTTATCCATAGGTTAAAAGTGCTAACACTTAACACTACTTGGATTCCGATTTTTTTTTCTCTCTCCACTTTATAGCTATCTAGCACAGATCACTGAGATTCTCAGTGCCTCTCAGTTCCCTCATTTGTAAAATACAGATCAAATTGAAATCTTCTTCATTAGGGTTATGGTGAGAGGTAATTAAGTTAATAGATACATGTAAATTACTTAACAATGCCAGACACAAAATAAACAATGATGGGTCATGGTGGGCATAAGATGTTCATTCAGTGTACTTGCAAGTAAATAAAGACTACGGGGGCTCACCTTACCTTCCAAGGATTATCAATCTGAGGGCAAGAAAGGGGAACAAATAGATAAACATTATATGATTAGAGCTATTATAATTTTGAGCAAGGTGCTAATGGTTAGAGAGAGGAGAAAACAAATCTGTTGTCTAAAAATGTTCTATTAAAACTTCTATTTTCAGGAAAACATAGTCATTCAAGTTCCCAAATACAACTTAATACTACCAAACCACAACTTTATCATACATGAAATCTGCATATTGGTGATTTTGTTTCTCTATGTCTTTGACAAGAAAGGTGGTTCTAGTATACTTGAACATTTCAGTCCATTTTCCTAAGAATAATTTTAAAAAAGGAAAACTGGTCATTACACATTCAAAAGGGAAGAAAAATGAATCACAGAATAGTAGAGTTTACAGTAAAGCCTTGGGAAAAAGTAAAAACAATGATAAAGATGAACTGTACTCCAGTGATTATTTTGAAAAACATGGGCTACTGGGATTTGTTCAAGAAGTGCTAGTGGAGGTGGTATCAGGGAGACTGCAGGACATTGGCAGAATGCATATAAATTCAGAGTAGTTCTAAATATGTATAAAATCAAAACAGCATTGAAAGTACTTATTTAAGAAGAAAGGTAAGGAAATACTTTTGGTACTGGGAGCAGAAAAATGTAGTGTTTGAGTTTAGTCTGAACTTAACTATGTTTATGCCACTTACCTACATTATTACTTTAGGAAAGTATTTATCTTTTTTACTCTCAGTTCTGGAACATGGGATTAGAGTAACACTGCCAAATAAAATAGGATTAATTGAGAAAATGCCCTAAAGCACTTTGCTGGTAATTTACAAACAGCAAGAACTCAACAAACATTAGTTCCTGGACTGGGGTTGTGGCTCAGTGGTAGAGCACTCACCTAGCACAGGTGAGGCCCTGGGTTCGATCCTCAGCACCACATTAAATAAATAAATAAAGATATTGTATCCAAATACAACTAAAATATAAATATTTTTTTAAAAAAAACATTAGTTCCTGCTTGGTGGTAACAATTATTTATCATAGGCTTGTGCTCTACAGTCAAACAAAATGACAACTATCTTAATCAAATTTGGAGAGAAGGAAGTAATGTAGTAGTACTTGTAATTTCCTATTTGGTAGGTATTATTTACTAATGTTGACTTTATTTAGAATGTGCTGTCTTTTGTCATTCTATTAGTATAAAATATTATCATAGAGTTTCATAGGTATATTACATATCTCTAATATTAAGATGGGGGAATTAAACATAAGTAATATACTTAACAAATATATATGTACATAAAAGTAACATATGCATAAAAATACATGAAAATTTAGCCTAAACTAAAGAGTATAGCCTAAAAAACTGCAGAATTTCATGATTCCATTACCTAATTTAATAAATGTAAATTGCTAATAATCTATTGCATTAACAGTACTTATAAAGTGCTTGTGTATTTTAAATACTTCCCCTACTGTTATATGGGAGTATTTAAGATAACAAAAATATAATAAAAAAAATTTGTGAACAAAAATAAACAGTTTGGTTTAGCAAATAGGGGCAGAGTATATATGAATAATATACTAGAGGTCATCTCCTATAGGACACCTTCCCTTTCCAGCTTAGTTGTACTCTCCATTCTTCTGCTCCATATTTTAATTTTAATTTATTTTACTTTTAATTTATTTGTACCTTCAATCAAATTATGAGCACTTTAAATTGGATAGTAAGGATCATGTCAAGCAACATTGAAACAAAGAGACTGGCATTCAGGAAATACTCAGTTGATTTTTGTTAAGTGGGTAAATTAAAGTGCCCCTCTTTTATTAGTTATCTAATTCTTAGGCCATGGTCAGCAGTCTACCTTGAATGATTCAATTATTCAACTAAGAATGCTTTGAATAAAGTGCTGGGCTTGTGGCTTAGTGGTGGAGCACCGTCTAGCCGTCTAGCATGTGTGAGGCACTGGGTTCAATTCTCAGCACCACATAAAAATAAACAAAATAAAGATCCATCAACAAAAATTTTTAAAAATGCTTTGAATAATAAGAATACAGTAACATAAAAATAAGAAATAGAATGTAACAGGAGAATTAATATTAACTTAATTCTAAAGACTATTGTCTACCAAAGAGCTATCTTTTTTTCTTAAGAAGGTTCCCCACCCTTCTGCAAACGTTAAAGGTTTTACCCTAGTTTCCTTATACTAGTTTTCTGGTTACTAACTATTCACTAGCCTGAATAAAGTGAAGGTGCAGGCTTCCACTCAGGCAGACTAAAGAGAGATCCTGATGCAACATAACTGCTTATAGTTTGAGGTCCTGAAATTGTAGACACAAAACTTATACACTTTAATTCATAAATATACTATAAGGTGATGTTTAGGAAAAGGAATAGTACAGATAAGAGAAATATTTATCATTTATGTCTAGTAATTGAGCATTCATCTCTTTATTCACAGAAGCCTCAATTCTGATACCAAAATGTATAAAAATCAAATGAAAGATATAAACAGAAAATCACCACTTGGGCCACCCACCTATATAAGAACTATCTTCTCTATATGTGACAGATAATCAGAAATAGGAAAGAGTTTGCCTCTGTGACAGAGAGTAGCCTAAAAGACTGGCCTGACATCATCTGTAGTCTCAGTATATACCATTTACTTCCTTTTGTGTGATAACTCTTAGTCATAGGTCACAACTGAACCTTAGAATCTTGTAACCTTCCTGCTTGCAAGTACCCCAGAAGTTCTGCCACTGACCAGTGTCCAAGAAGAAGTCTCGAACAGCTGCCCTGACAAATGGGTTTCTCTGATTCAAGCAAGCAAATGGGGAGTTTGAGCTGCTTTTGCATTATTCCCTACCTCAGGGTTACAAAAGTATTTAAAATGATAATAAAATATCTACTCTCTATCACTATATGTTTTTCTTTTTGGAGATACATGAATATCTTTAGGATCCTTTTAATGCAGAAGGTGAGAAATCATTCACAATCATTCAAATCATCCCTTATATCCATTCAGCACTGTATGTTTTAGTACATTTTAGTGCTGCCTGGTCAGGAAGCAGAGAAGGAACAGAGAAAGGGAGGAGAGTTACATGAATAAAGATCTAAAATATTGGTTTCACGTTTTAAAAATTTTTTTATTTCTTCTTTTTTTTTTTTAATCTCTTCCAGAAAGTAACAGTAAGGATTGTATCTTGGAGCCGCTTTCCCTGCCAGAAAATCCAGGTGGCACCACCACTTTAGACGGTTCTGCATCTGTGCCTTGTATTTTCTGTGAAGAGCATTTTCCTGTGGCTGAACAAGACAAACTTTTGAAGCACATGATTATTGAGCATAAACTTGTCATTGCTGATGTTAAGCTGGTTGTTGATTTCCAAAGGTAAATTTGGTTTTGTTTATAAAATAATTCACTGTTCATTAGGGAAATGGTATAAACTATGAACTAATTCCTATGCAAATATGAAAGTACATATTCATTTTCAGGTTTCTCCTTAGACTCTTTTAGAAATTGTACTCTCTTTCTTGAGTGTGTGATTTGTGTTTGAGAATGTCAGGTACTAGTGCATTTCCTACTAATTCTGGAAATCGGTCAGTTTTCCAAATGAGTAAATAATATTTTCTTTGCCACATTTCATGAGATTGTTGACACTGTTGATGTCTGTCAGATCGACATTCTTTTCATGTTTGAGGCCATAGGCGTTCTCTAGGTGAATGGGTCCATATAGGAAGTCAAGAAAAAAGACTTGGCAATGGGCTACCCAAAAGTTAATGTTTGAAAACAGGGAGACTTGGAACCTTTCAAGTCTACAGGGTCTTGTCCAAACAAATCTCAGTTTAAACTAAGTTCTATGCTCAGGTTGTAAACCAGGATCGAGGAAAAAAATGGAATCATTCAACAAGCCAAAGGGAAGATATAAGAGTGACAGCTATGGAAATCAGTGACAGATTCTAAGAGACAAAGGATAATGAAGATGAAAAAGTAGATAGAGAGGAGCATGCTAATATTGGGCATGTCGGAAATATTCTTTTTCTATGAAGATTGACCTACACAGCCAGGGCTCAAAGTGAGCTATGCTCCAACTGAGAAACACCTGAATTATCATACTAGCAGATAAGTAATATAGGCAATATCCCTTTTTCCCCAATTTATACTTTCTGATAGTAGTTGTTCAAGAGAAATACCTTCTCTTAAGCAACTATAATGGAGTGGTAGTTATGCACATTTCATGATTGATTGAAATTTGGCAAACATAATTCATAGAGGCAACATCATGGTAGTTATTAACTTATATAGTTACTCCATGTCTATAATTTAATATATATGGTAAGGTCTCATTTTGAGATATTCTCTTCTGATTTCACTAAAAAATATTAGAGTAGCCCAGACATTGTAATATCCTTGCATCTTAACTATAAAAATTTCTCTCTCAGATAATATATGTCATTACTAGAAAGCAGCTTCTTTCTTATGATGGGTATTCCAAAACCACAAACTGTATTATTAAGGTAGACTGTGATACAAGGCAGGCCTTGATACAGGCTTCAAGACTTCCTAACCTGTGACTTCCAGTAAGTTACTTTAAGCATCATTCTGCCAGCTCTTATAAGTTGTTGAATCGTATATAAAACAGAGTATGTATTCCACTTGCTAGTGCCTGTAACAATGTGTACCTGATAACTGAAAGCCAAGTTTTCATTTGTATTTTTATTACTGAAGATATATTTGAAATCTTAATTTTCTATAAATGTAGCTTGCATTTTCAATAGGCATTTATTCTGGTCTAAAAATCTGATAATTATTTGTAAAATATAACTTTTGAGATGTCATCCAGGGTTCTAAATAATCTAAAATTCTAGAAAGTTGGAATAGCTAGCATACCCACAAGGGTAATATTAACTATTCTCTAACCCTGATCTCTGTCCTCAATATCCTTCCCAACTGCCTAGCACCCATATTGAGTGTCTGGCATGTGCCTCCTGCGTATGTATTGCCCTTTATATCCATTCAGCACTGTATGTTTTAGTACATTTTAGTGCTGCCTGGTCAGGAAGCAGAGAAGGAACAGAGAAAGGGAGGAGAGTTACACGAATAATATACATCAGCAACTGGTAAATAGAATAATTTCTTCTTCACTTTCAGAGGAGACACTGTGCTTCTCATTCTCATTTTTATTTTTCAATTGGTTGGGGGTAGTATGTGTGCACACTCGAATGAGTGTGTGTATTTGTTAATTCTTGGTGTAGTCTGGTAGTTTTCTCGTTTATGATACCTAATTATAGTATGTGGGCAACTCTGTTGATTTTGTTTTAGACACCTTTGTAGGCTAGACATGTTCCAATTTTCTCTTATAAACCATTGATAGGACTATTAAACGAGTAAAACTTATATTACTCAGCTTTTCTTTGTTATGAAACTATTTTTTATTCTTTTTCTATGTAAGCACAAAGTATCTCTAATGAATTGCAGAAAAATATGATCATTTACCAGTGATAATTGAGAGGTGTTAAGATTTTCCTATCACTTCTGCCTTTAAAACCTGAGTATCTGAATCAGAATTTATCTTTTCACCTTTGTGCTATGTATGATAGTTAAGTAGCTGTATTTGTACTAATCAGTCTCTCATTCTTATCATTGATACTAATCTTATTATTCATCTATAAACAGAAAAACCAAATTACTTACTAAGTCTCAGGGCTTAGGAATCAGTAATTAAATGTTAGAATTAATTACTCCCTAAATTTAGTTATATAATAAAATTGATGATTTTTAATTGAAGAAAAACATGCATATCTGATGTAAGTGCTTTCTAAACTGCATAGTTAATATGTATTTTAAATTTGGGAACCTAGATCTTTCTTATCAGCTGTCCTCCTAATTAAATAAAATTATTACAGTAAGTAAAACTGAGATCAATTCAAATGGATTGGAGTAGATTGAGTAAGCTCTGTTGCTTTAAAATACATTTTAACATATCCATTCTCCTTTAAATTATAATATCTACTATTTAGTGAAACTAAAAATTTCTTTCGAAAACAAATCTTTACTATGATCAGAGATAAGTTCAAATCTTCTCATATTATGTGTGTGGATTATTCCTAACTTTAGAAAAGAAGCTAAAGAGGTAAGGTGGGGAGGAGAGAACAGTGAGATGTTCAGTAGCATAAATGAATTTATCCAGAACTTCTAGGAAAAAGTTGCTTCTTCCAAGTACAATAAGTAATAAAGATGATATATAATAGATACAAGATGGGGATATAGCTCAGTTGGTAGAGTCCTTGCCTCACATGCACAAGGCCTTGGGTTCAATCCCCAGCACCACACACACACACACACACACACACACACACACACACACATACATATATGTGTGTGTGTGTGTGTATAAACAAGAAGTAAACTGTCAAGTTTTCACATTAAATATATTTAACATTTTCTTTATTGAAACAAATTAACAATATAAACTTTCTAGGGAAAAAAGAATCATAAACATTTTCCCTTTGAATGTATTTAACAATTATTTACTGAGCTATTTTCTAGCTTTTTCAGTAGATTAAAATTGCTCCAAACGATATATGTTAACTTCTTAATTATTGCCACCTTCTGTATTAAATTTCACTCATTTTGTACTACTTAATTGACAACCATATCTCAAATCTTTATACCTTTATCAATAAGTATATCAGTAATGGTGGAGGGACTATTTTTTTCTGAGTCAATTTTGAGACATGATTTGAAGTTCTTTTGAAAGGAGAAAAGTATTTGCTGACTTATATTCATGGCTTTATAGTAAAGTATAAAAATTCTTTTATAGCAGTCATCCCAATAAAGTGTTGATACCATGTTATTTCACAGTAGCCTTTACAGATTGAGTAGCTACAATTCTAACTCTGAATAAACCAGAGAAGTAAAAAAAAAGAAGTACTAAATGATCCCTTAACTTTAAAAAATATCTTCTAGTGGGTGGGGAAAAAAATCACAAGAAGCATGTATTTATTTAAGGCCTGCTATCACTAAGCTATATCTCAATTGAATGCAATTTATCTGAGTGCCTGTACTAATCACAAGGAAATATATATATAGACACCTCTTAATTCTAAGCAAAAATAACCATTATTACATTTAACTAGTATTTTTCTTGCCTCAAATTTAGGCGTAGGTCAAATATATGTTGTAGTTGAGGTCTATTTATATATGATATCCCAATAAGGTTTGATTCATAATTTTATATATTTAGATTGTATAATGGTTTATATGTGGCTTTTGTAACAAACATTGTCTCCCAAGAAAAGACACTCATTGATAATTTTTTCCTATTGAACTAGCCTATTACCTGATTTATCCCCTGCCTGCCTTGAGAAGACAACTAACAATATTTCAGATTCTACTGACAGTACCTGAAAAACATTATTTCTAAAATTGATAACTGCCAGGCATGTGCCTGTAATCCCAGTGACTCAGGAGACTGAGGCAGGAAAATCACAAGTTCAAAGCCAGTCTTAGCAACTTAATGAGACTCTGTCTCAAAAAAGACTGGAAGGATAGTCAAGTGCCCTTGAGTTCAATCCCAAAAATGAATAAAAACAAACAAGTAAATAAAATTGATGACTACTTGTTCATGGAGCAATAAAATAACTTTGAACCTATTTGAAGACTGCCAGACTATATCATAATAGCTTCACTCTCTTTATCCCTTTGGAAGCCCTCATTAACTTGTGGTCTGTGTGGGTGTGTACATTTCTTAAGGGTGGAACACATTACTCAAGGGTACTCCACCAATGAGCTACATCCCTAGCTCTATTTATTTATTTATTTATTTATTTGTTCATTCATTCATTCATTCATTTTCATTTTTGAGACAAGGTCTTGCTAAGTTTCCAAGGTTAGCTAGACTTGAACTCGAGATTCCAGCCTTCTAAGTCACTGGGATTACAGGTGTGAGTTACCATGCCCAGCCCCTCGCTAAATATTTCAAAGGGTTTGCTAGGCAGAATATACCCAGGATTTTAAGTCCATTGATGTTAGTAATTGCTTCCCTGTGTCTATCACCTTGAAGTAAACTCTGACACAAAATAGATGGTATATATGTGATCCTTCTCTTCAGAGTCCATGGAGACAGTATCAAAACTTGGAAATCCTTAGAGACTGAGACCCATTGACTTTTGGAATTAGGTCATTGTTACCTCTGTAATAGCGTTACTTTTCACTTGTCCCTAGTCAAGTAGTTCTAAATCAACAGCCACACACAGCTGGCATCAGCTTTTTGTCCTTAGACCTGAAGTTAGGTGCAGTTTATGCTGAACACCACTACTGTCTAGTATGCTTTTGGGAAAGAGAAGTTTCCTTTTGCCTTCAGACTTCATGTCTCTAGTTCTGTTTCTCTCTTGTCAAAAAGTATTATACGGAACTTCCTTGTCTTCTGAAGGAAAAAAATAATAATTTCATTACAACTGTACGGGCTTTTTCCCACCCTGTCTTCCCTTTTCTGCAGTTCTTATGCAGATTGATCTCCATGTGCCACAAGAGGCACTGTTCTCCAGAAGACCAAGTTTGACTTTGGAGTCAGAACAAGTTCATATCCCAAAGTTCATATTCCAATTCTTACATGCTAATTGTGACCTTAGACAGACAAGGACTCAGCAAATGGTGGCTTCCATTTCAATTATCATTGTTGTCTTCACATGACATCATTATTTTACTCTTTTGTCACCCTAGCCACTTCTGTGATCTTTCTCACTATTTATTAAACTATTTTTTTCTCAGTAGATGTTTGCTGCAATGTTCCTTTTTTTTTTTTTAATATAGGTTCTTTCATTCTTGCCCAAGCTGGTCTCAAACTCATGAACTCAAGTGATCCTCTCACCTCAGCCTCCACTCCCAAATAGCTTGGACTATAGGCACATACCACCATGCCCACTTTTTCATTTTTTTTCCTTTTGTTGAGGGTGAAATATTTTTTGTTTTAGGCACCATTATTCCTCTGAGATAAACATAAATTCTTCACTACTATTTTTTCTCTTAATAAATATCACATGTTAAACATTCAGGATTTTGGATACTTTTAACTTGTTTTATTTAGTTGCCAACAACTGATATTGCAAATGAGTAATGTGAGCTTTGGGAAAATGAAATACCTTAAATTTAGGTTCATATCCCTGAATGCAAAGTCCCTGTTCCTTTCATATCATATTAATACATCAACTATGAAGTTTTGACCACTTTCTTCACTTAAAAAGCAAGCTGCTTCTAGATGAATATCTGTTCAGACAGACTAGAAATGGTATTGATATTTCATTAATAAATAAATCAATGATAATTCAAAGGGCACTTTGATCTCTAGGATCCACCACATTCTTATTGGTCATCTGCCTCACAGTGTTTCACACTTTCCTAGGTCTATATATTCAAGGAGTGACTGCTGCCTCCTATAATTGGCTATAGACTCAAAATAGAACTACTGTTTTATAGGGCTGACCATTATTGTCAGTTTCATTTAGAGGGCGTCACACAGATAGTGACATTCGAGGCTGATGTATCTTTCTTTGGTATATTCTAATGGTGACCATAAGGGAACTCTAGAGAGAATGTTGTCCTCTATGTCAGCACCTGGTCTACCATATATGAATTTTATTGGTCATTAAAGTAGATATCTGCATATTTCAATTTGGAAGAACAATGTAACATCTCTAATATAGGTTCTACTATGTTCATTTATCCCTGTCAACCCTTTGTAATAAAAGATACGCCGAGAAGAAAATAAGTAAAGGTCAAGGAATGTCATTATTATTCTCTTAAGCCTTTTCTTTCTCCTTTTTTGCTTCTCATGGGAGAAAAGAACTAAAGTAGCTGTGTAGAATACTGAGAAATGAAAGGTGCTGAAGCTGGCATAGGAAATAATGTTAAGAGCTTCTGTTAGATAAATTTGCCTTTTTGTCTGTTCTGAGACTGCTATTATGGAAGCCAATGAGAACTACAGAGCAACAGTGCATCATTTATAGTATTTGTGGTTTGAGGCTGAGCTGGAGCCTAAGATCAGCATTTTTTTTTATCTCTTAGGATGAAGCTCAGTACTGTTCCATATGGGAATATTTCTCCTCTTACTTATCCATCAGGGTTACTAATGTGGTTTTATGTGAGAAGAAAGAAGTAAAATATGGATCTATTCTTATACATTAGTCATTCATTTCTTTCCTTTTATAATTAAATACTTATTTACATTTTATGTCAGCTTATATCTTGATTCTCTCTTTTTCTCAGATCTTTCTCCAGCATGATTTTTTTTCTAATATAGTAATGCCTTATCTCTAGAGAACCATGGAATTGTAGAAGTAATGTTAAGAAAAAGGGAGGAAAGAATAAAAATGAGAAATATGTCAAGTAGGAGGCTACTTAGAAAACTTAACAAGAATCTTCAAATACTCTCATACTACTTTAAAACATTTGTTGTGGGCCTACTATATGAAAAACACTGGTAGGTATATATGAAGTCATTTTTAAATGTCCAAATTCCTATTGTTTCTATGTACTGTTTTTTATACCATTAAAACTATTTTAGGGGCTAGGGTTCTGGCTCACCAGTTGAGTACTCACCTAGCACATGCAAGGCCCTGGGTTCGATCCTTAGCACCACATAAAAATAAATAAATAAAGGTACTGTGTCCAACTACAACTAAAAAATAAATATTAAAAAGAAACGATTTCAAGACCACATACCTTTTACTGGTCTTTGGTTCTTTGGTTTAAGTTACTGCTTTTATCCATCGCTGCATAATCTGATAAATCATCAACTATAGAGTCAACCCTTACCAACTCCTTTCTCCCCAAGAAGACCACATTCTCTTATTGGTACCATTTGGCAAATATAATTGCAATTGTTAGTATATATATTGTTAAGTAAATGAAAAGAAACATAGCTTGTTGAATCCTGTCATCTTATTTACCTCTTTCATCAGATATATAGGTCTGTGAGTTATGAGTTGCATTTAAATTCAACCTGTATACTGCTTCTAAATCTGCTCATTAGATATAAGAATTGTAAGCTCAGCTATTTTTCCAAAGGCTAAATTTGACTCTTTCAAACATGATGTGGACATATGGAATTTTTCTCTTGTTATATAGATTTTGAACGTAGACTGATTTTTCATTTTATTATTCTTATGACCTCTGTTCTTTTATAAGATAAACACTCAAATTTCTATTTATTGCATAATGTGTCAGAAGCCTATTTATTTGTTGCATTTTAAATACATATAAACTCATATATTATTTTAGAAAATTTCATTATCATGTTAAAGTAACTCAGTTTAACTGTCCTATATATCTGTTTATTGAATTTAGGGATAAAGTTTAATCGTTTTTATGCTTTTACAGGGTAATTTAATTTCATTAAGTATTTATTTCATGTTTCTACAATGCTTCACTGCTTTTGTGTTCACAAATTTTCTAGCAGTATTCTAGCAGTATTTGTTGTGTTGGGATAAAATGAAATGTTCTTATATAATCCTATTATTCTACGAAAGTAGCATATTGAGTCTTCTCACCAACCCTTTTTTAAATTATTATTCTAAGGTACATTTTATATTGGAAGAAAAGGTTCACTGAACAGCCCATCACAGATTTTTGTAGTGTTATAAGAATCAATTCCACAGCTCCACTTGGTAAGTATACATTTGGTACCATATTTTCAGTGCATTCCAAAAATTTTGAAGGAATAATCTTACTATCTCAAATTATAATTGCTCTCCCTTTTATGATGACTGAAGTTAAATTGCTATGTTTATTTTGCCTAAATTGGAATAAAGCTAAAACAGATTCTGTACTAGATCCTACTGTATGTGCACCCAGGCATGCACAGTCATACACATGCATGCAAACATTTTTAAAGAAATAAATTCTTCTAGAAAAAAACTTGGAAATACCTATTTTCTCATTTACTTTCCTTATCTCTCAACAGAAGAACAAGACAATTATTTTTTGTTGTGTGATGTTTTGCCAGAAGATAGAATTCTGAGAGAAGAGCTTCAGAAGCAGAGACTGGTAAGAATTGTTTTAAAGGGCAAATAGTGTATTAGAAATATATACAAAATCATTTTTGTTATTGTTCCTTTTTTCTACTTTTTATTATGGAAAATCAAACTACTCAAAAGAGGAGACCTATACATGAAAGTCTTAACAGAGAAAAAATATATATACACCTGACTAAAAATGTAAGCATTTCATCTTAAAAATACAGAGAGAATTTTTGGCTTTGTTTGCTTCCTGGATTATCTCTAAAATAACAGATCTTGCATGTTTT
This sequence comes from Ictidomys tridecemlineatus, assembly GCF_052094955.1. NCBI lineage: Eukaryota > Metazoa > Chordata > Mammalia > Rodentia > Sciuridae > Ictidomys > Ictidomys tridecemlineatus. The sequence continues at coordinate 160,974,981 of NC_135478.1, read as the reverse complement.
AGTGTAATTTTAGCTGCCTGACACATGCTAGGGTTCAGTAGTCGTGGAAAAATGCCCTCAGCTAAAATTGAGTTGAATTGATTAACCTTTTTTTCTCCTTTGCACTAGAATGTGCTCCACACTGGCATTTCTTTTATTCTTTCATATGAATTAAGCAAATGATTTAATCTAACATAGTAGCTATTCTCACTTTCATCCTTAATCATAAGCAAGCTAATTTGAAAACCTCAGTATCTTTAATCTTTAAAAAATGTAACAATACACTCCAGGTATAAAATTTTTCATTTTAATAAGTTAATCATAAATTAATTTTGAGTTATTAATTTTGTTTAAAAGTACTCAGTTTTCTGTTATTTTTATTTAATCTTCAGATTGACTTACTCTTCTTTATCAGTCTGTTATAAATCTTGTATTCTAGACTTGGCTAGGAACATTATGAAAAGAAGTTTGATTTAAATGCTTGTGCTATAAACCCAGGAGACCTAGGAGGAAAATAAATCCCATAATATCATAGACATATAATTTGAAAAAGTCTCTTGAAGCACATTTTATTTTATAAGCAGCCCAAATGATTATTTCTCCCGATAAAGGAGATATGATATTACGGGGCTTTGGCTTACATGCCAGAAAAATTGTGCTTTCCCTGTATGATAAATCCAGTGAAGAGAAAGGACTTGCTGAGTTTCTCTTATCACCCTATTATAATATCTTATTTGATCTACAAAACAATGGTGATTGTACTGTCACATTTTATTAATTTTGTTTGTTCTCACTTTTATGATTTTTAATACCAATGAGTTTTCTCACTTAAGCTCATTTCATGATCTTAGTAATTCCAAGGATTTCTTTGTAAGAACTCACACTCTACTACTTAAACTGTTGCTGTTCTTCAGCATGCAGAATCTTTACTATGTCTGTAAATAGTCTTGGGTCCTTAGAGATGTCTACAAAATTTAGATAATCTTGTTTACTTACTTTATAATCTGACAGCATAATAGGTTTGATGAAAGTAAGCATTATAGCAGTTGAAAGAACAAAATATGAATGAAAATGTAATCAATTCATTCATTCTCATTGAATTCCTTCTTGATGATTATACAAAGAAGTAGAAGGCATAGTTTATATTGCAAGACTGTACAATCTGTTAGAGAAGAAAGCCAAATATGTATTCTTGGTAACAGAGATAATAGCATATCTTGTAGAGCTTGTGAAGATAAAGTGAAAACAATGCATGTAATAGACTTAGAATAATACCTGGCACATAGAAAGCACTCAATAAATATTAGATTACAATAAATAATAATAATAATGTGTCTTGGAATTTGGAGAGTTGGAGAATTGTAGAAAAGTGAGAAAAGGCATACAGATTTGAATGTTCCAGGTATTTTTGGGAAAAATGAATAAAGCTACTCTTACTGAACTAGAAAAAATTTTATGGGGAGGAGTATGAGACAGACTTAAAGAGGTAATCTTGAGTTTAAATTGCAGAAACTCTTTTAGTGCCAGGAAAGTTGACTTTGTAGTAATCAAGACCCACTGATGTGTCCTTATTGCCTATCAGAGTGACATGAAGAAAAGATAGTAAATGTAGCTATGTAAAAAATCCACATAAAGCTGTCAAATTTTAGGAAAAAGCATATACCAACTTGGAGACATGAAAAGAAGCTAACATTTACTTAGTGCTAGTCATATTCCATGCCTTGCCTTAGGTCTTTGCTTCACAATAGTCCTCTGCAGTAGCTATTAAATGCCATTCTATTGATGAGAAAACTGTGTCCAAAGATTGGCTGGCCCAGGACCACTTAGTATAAGAAGGAGAGCTGTCTTTAAAACAAATATGTCTGTTACTGCCCTTTTTGGCCATGCCATGCCAGGCTAGTATTTATTTAGTCATCTTCTTGCATGCCTAGTACTATTTGACTCTAAGATTCACTGTGTCCTGGGTGCTTATGATCTGACAGGTCTGCACAGGGAAAGAGAGGATTCAGGCCTGAATTGGAGATTGGGAAAGCAAAGGAGCTAACAGTGGCCTGCCATTGACTTGCCAAGCAGCAGGAAAATGGACTGAATTTGCAGCTAGTCTATTTTATATTATGTAGTGTAGAAGCATGAAGGTGGTTTGGGTAATCCTTCTTTTGGAGTTGTCAGTGACTACAGGATCTTTCTCTTTTATGTATATAAGGAATTCTACAAATCAGTAATAAAAAGAAGTCTAAATGGTCAAATGAGACAACATTCTACGAAATTACAATTTATTTTTTTCTTCTGTCAAGTTAACAAGATTTGAAAATAATACTAAATGATTGCAAGAATGTTAAGAAATAAGCACTTCTTCAGCTGCTATTAAGAATGTAAACTGGACTGGGGTTGTGGCTCAGCATAGAGCACTCACCTCACACATGTGAGACCCTGGGTTCTATCCTCAGAACCACATAAAAATAAATAAACAAAATAAAGGTATTGTGTCCATGTATAACTAAAAAATATTTTTAAAAAAGAATGCAAACTGGCATATCATTCCTGAAAGGTATTTTTTTTATCATATATTGGAATTCTTTTTTGTTTGTTTGTTTGTTTTTATTAGAAAGTGGATACTGGAATTCCTGGAGATGTTTATGTCCATGGTCCATATTCTCTAACAATTTATCCCAGGAGAATCACACACCCAGAGATTTATAAAGCCACTTGCTTTATCATAGCTTGGTTATTTTCCCTTATGTTGCTATTAGTCAGAATTTTAGTTTAGCTTCTGGGATATGTAATTTAAACCAACCAGATTGTTTTATTGTTGCTATATGGACATATAATCTGGTCTATATTTGAGTAAACTCAGCTCAACATCAATAGGATAACAACTCAAGTCTATGAGAGAAAATCTTCAAACTAGAGTTTATCTATGCCATTTACTCTCCTAAACTACCTCAATGATTACTTGTACACAAATCATTTTTTAATATTTATTCTCTAAATTGAAACTCTTAAGTAAAGCATTTACTTTAGTACTATTGCATGGTTTGCTTTTAATTAAAAAATAACCTTATAACCTCTTTGAGAACAGGAACTAGTCTTTAAACATCCTTCCAAGGCCTTCACTATACTCCTAAATTCATGTTGGTATTTTTCCCAGAACTTCTTGTTTAAAAAAAAGAAAAAAGAAAAAAAATCCCTGTTTCAATAAGAGTGGCTAGAGATAAAGAGTCCAAATGATTCACTGAAAGTTGCAGTGGCAGATTTAAGGTCAGAATGATATTTCTTTTTCCACTTTTGTTGAGACCTCACCAACTTCTTAGCATTTGTAAGATTTGTGTATGTTCCCAGTTTTCTTTTTTGAAAAGTTTGATTTCCACTTGATGCTTTCTTAAAGTTTTTTTAACTATATTCTGAAAGGAACCACTAAATTAGGAAAAATTTTTGAGGATTTGAATAATTTGTACACTTTCTTCCCTTAGCTTCCTTCTTAAAAACTTGTCCTTGATATTTGTGCAATAGTCTTATTTCTCATCTGTCTAGTTTAATTACATACAATGGTTCTTTTATCCATTTTTTTCTTAAATATTTAAATGCTTCCCAATGACTTATCTCCCATTCATAACAACCATTGCTATGCTGATGGCTTAAATTCTGGTGCTTGTGAAGAATAGGCAATCAGAGCATATATCTTGATTAAGTCCACATAGAGCTTTCATCTTGGCTCACTTCTGAACCCCAAGTCTAAATTTCTTTATTTTAAACTTTTCAATATGAATTTCTAGCCAGCACTTATATTTTATAAGCCTAGGCACTGAACTTACTTTTTTCCTGTAGAAAAAATTGTTGTTTACCTGTTCTCCTTTACTTACATAGTAATACCACCATTCTCCTAGTCACTTGGTTTGGAAATTTCTAGAATCATCTTTAACTCATTCCTTTTTCTCACCTCTACACGTAAGTCATATGTAAAGTCCTATCAATTCCACCCAAGTCCCATATCCATATCCTTTGCAATCCTGGCACCTTTTATTTTCCTCTCTCTGTCTGTCTCTCTCTCTCTGTCTCTCTCTGTCTCTCTCTGTCTCTCTGTCTCTCTCTGTCTCTCTCTGTCTCTCTCTCTCTCTTAAGTTGTTGATAGACCTTTATTTTTTTTTATTTGCATTGCTGAGAATCGAACCCAGTGCTTCACACATGTCAGGCAAGTGCACTACCACTGAGCCACAGCCCCAGCTCCTTTGTCTCTTCACTCACTTTCTCAATTAGCTGACATGGCCTGCAGAATGTAACGTTAAAAATAAGTAGGAGATCAGTTTACTTCCTTCTTCAAAAACTTATAGAATTCTTCATCATTCACATATTCTTAAGCTTTTCCAGGCTCAAGCTGCATTTCCAGTGCCTTCTTCCTTCTTTCTTTCAACTGTACAGTGTTCAGTTCATTTATTAATTCAACATATATTTATTTTACACCAGACATTGTTCTAAATGCTATTGATATAACAGAGGATGAAAGAAACAATGGTCCCTGCCCTTGTGGATTTTGTACTCTAGTGAAAATAATACTTGTCTCACATTTACTCTTGTGTATTAAGTGCTTTAAGGACTTTGCTTCATCAACCAATAATGCCAGCACCCTCTCTTCCTGGGTAGATACATGTCTTAAGGCACAATGTCAAATGTCACATTTTTAAAAGAAATGTTTCCCTGATGCCACCTGTCAGAATTAATATCTTTTTCAAAGCTCTAATACCACACAATTTTATTTGGCTTTTCAATTACAGTTAGTTGTTTAAAAACCTGCCTTCTTTACTGAATTAATGTTTCTTAAGGATTAGGACTGTCATATTCACTTTTGTATCTTCTCTGGGTCTTTCTCATGAAGTATTAACTTAAATTTAATCCTGAACTATTGGCTTGGGATTTCTATGTATAGTCAGATCTCTCTGATTTTAAAGAAAGATATAAAATAGCAAAGGCAGACATCCTTAATCGCTGGGTTACATTTTTCACCTAAGAATTAAAAAAATAATAATAACTTCTTTTTCCACCTGCCTACAGAAGAAAACAAGGCATTCATAAGCTTTCAGTAGGAAGACATAACTAAATTGGGAAAAGGGAAAACATCTATGTAACTGTATAGAAGAGGAGAAATGTATTTAAATCACTATTGTAAATGTCAGCTTCAGACAACATTCATGACAACTATAAACATTTTATGAAAATTTTAGCCTATATGGCAATTTGATCCTCTGGAGTGAAACTTTTTTGAAAATTTTTAATTCTATTTCATATGTCTCACCTCCCCCTGCCCACAATAAAGCAACAACAAAATGAAATTACCTGTCTCCCACTGAAAAGATTTTTCTTTCTCATGCCACTTTTCTTTATTGATTTTAGAGACTTTTTGTAAAGAATCAAATTATTGTGTATAGATCACCTCAAAGTAAAATATCAATTTACAATTATACCTTTTTATATAATTTCTAACTTTCTAACATAATACAAGTTCTAATACTGCAACTAGAATAAATGTTCCCCAAACATATTTCCCATTGAATATAACATTGTCATTAATGCTCCAACAGAGATCATTAGTTTAAATGACCATTTAGTGATTTTAAACTTAAGATTAACTGATGTTTTCATTGAGAAACAAATATAAACACAACCTGAAAAATTATTAATCTGAACCCTAAAATTTACCACTTTGCACTTTCTCAACAGTAACTTAAAATTTACATGACATTTTGTATATACATTGACTGTGAAATCAATAAGGCAGTTGGAGAAACAAAGTCAAAGATATTAAGAGAAAAGTACGCAGTCACACTTACATACTATAGACAGGAAAGCAACTCCCATTTTTCAAACCAAAGCACCATTCTCTTTCTGATTATACCAGGATTCTTTTTCAAATTCGTTCTTCCTTCCTAAGCAAATGTGACATTTTGTAAACTGACATTTGTTAGAATTAAAAATTGCTAAATAGGACATAAATACATAAATAAATAAATAATGTTTTGTATGTTTTAAATAAAATCTGATTTTTTTTCTTAGTCAATAGTAGGTAGGACTTTCTTATTCCCCTAGACCTAAGCTTCTTTTAAAACTTGAAGATAATATGTTTTCAGAGTTTCCTCTGTCTTTAGGGAGCCATAATACTTACTATACCTGACCCTGAGTTTATGCAGGAAAATACTTTCTCGGTCAGGTAGTAATACACTGGGACATGCCATCTTTAGTTGAAAAGATGGATATTTGTGCAGTCTTTCATAGCTACCAATTCATTTTCTTAACTTCTTCTCTTCTTGCTAAGCTAGATTATATTCTATCTTTAATAAAAATTAAAAACTGGATTTTCATGTGATTCAGTTCAGTTTTCTTTTCATTTTATACTTCCACCCTTCTTTTTTCATTGTGATGATATAAATGGTTAAATTTGTGTCATTGTTTTTCTGTCTTGGTTCTTTTTATATATATAAAAGGAAAAAAATATATATATATATTCTGTCTGTTCTGTCTCTTCCTTACTCTTTAAAGCTACCCCATTAAGACTCAAAGTAGAAGAAAATACTGTCTTTCCATCCTTTGTAGGAAGCAGATGGTTATTGCCTTTATCACTGCAGAAAGGGTGGGAGGTACTGATGTCTTTCAAGAAGGTGAGATATTAGTCAGATCAGATCTCATGGATTTGGAGGAGTATAATCACCCAGTTAAGATATCTCTTCGTGGCCGGTAGGCATATAGCTCAGTGATAGAGCACTTGCCCAGCATGTGTGAGACCCTAGATTCATTCCCTTGCACCCCAAAGGAAGAAGAAGGGAGGGGGGAGAAATTTCTCTCTGGATATTTTGTTTTACTGTCTTTAGTCATTTATTCATGAGCAGTCTTTTCTCATTAATTTATTAAGATCCTTGATACAGTGACAATGTTAACTTTCTATCATCTCATAAACTGCTGAAAAAAGAGGGATTTTATCAATTGTTTTTTTTTAAGAAAGTATTATGCCATTGATGATCCTTATTTTGGTACAGTTATTCCTGTCTCTCTGTGTATTTTGTTTATTAAGAACATTTTGTGAGTATGTTGCTAACAAATTCAAGTTCTCAGGTTATCAAATTCAAGGAAATATATCAGTTTTTTCCTTTTAAGTATTAAAGGTGCTGTTTAGCATCTTTTAATACTTTAAAGCGAATTCTTTTGCAAGGGAATGATAAATTTTTACTTAATTCCTGGTCAGAGGGCTGAATTATTTAAGTTGCAGGTAGTTCCACTTTGAAGCCCAGGCCTGGGATGTGGCTCAAGTAGTAATGTGCTCGCCTGGCATGCGTGAGGCACTGGGTTCAATCCTCAGCACCACATAAAAGAAAACAAAGATATTGTGTCCACCTAAAACTAAAAAATAAATATTAAAGAAAAAAAAGAAAGTAGTTGAAGCTGGATATCATTATCTATACAAAATTTATTCTTGTTTCTATTTTACTTTGTTAACCAAACTTGTCCCTTAATCCTTAAACTAGTGGAAATTTACTGAGCTTTTTATATTTTGATTCCAGACATTGAATGTTACATCAGATAGAATAAAGGGTATGATAGGGAAAATAAGCTTTTATGGTAACACTGAGTATGATTAAAATGAAAATACCATCTTACTGTCAAAAGAAAAAAGAAATGGCAGAAAGAACAAGAGGAGATGGTATTATTAGCCTGCCTCGGTTTGAGACAATTTGAAGACTGTTTCAATAATTTATATAATGTTCTGTTATTCAAATCATAACTCTAGTAATCAAAATTTTCCAATACTTTCAAATTTATTTAGTATAGAAATCCAGACTCTCTACCAAGGTCTCAGGAACTGGTATGGTATATGACTCTGTGATCTACTTTCTCACCTACTCTCCTCTTGAGCTTCAGCCACACTGGCCATGTCTCTGTTCCTCAGACACACAGAGCTCTTGCCTTTGTACTTCCTTTTGCTCTGCTTGAATGCTGTTGTCCAGAATCTCATGGCTTTTCTCAAGGGGAAGGGAAGAGATTTTGGAGAAGGTGCTATCTGAGGTGAGTCTCTAAAATGATAACTGCAGGCAAACAAGTGGTTTGGAAGTGGTCAAAGAAGGTGAAGACATTTAGAGTGATTCAAAAGGTTAACTGAAATGATTTAGGGGAAACATATGGATTCTGTGAATAATTAACTTTAGCTACAATGTTGAGGTGCTTGAAAATTATATCAACTGTTGATTAGAAACATTTTTGTCAGTAGGTGAGAAAGATTTAAATCTATTTTGAATTCAAGATTATGACCAAATAGAAGTCATAAGTTGTAATGCCCCAATACTAAACTTGTCAACCTTTGGGAATTTTTTTGCTGAATAAATAGTGTTTTAGGGTATCCCAATCAATGTTTTCACCTAAATGTTATTTTAAGTTCACTGATTCCTTTGTGTACTGGGGGATAAAAAATGGAGAATGGACTGCAAACAGACATCTCTGGCCCCTGTTTCACCAGTGGTAGCTGAAGTGCCACTCTCCATGCAGGGATAGTTCCTCAAAAGAATGCAAACTCTGAATGTCTGAGCAAAGGCTCATCTGCATTCCATTTATGAGAGGCTTGCCATTTGGCATGCAGCCTGGGTTTTGGCATTGTAAGTCAGTCACTTCAGAAGAAAGCTAGTACTTTGTGATTCATTTGTATCAATAGTACAGATGTTTTTCTGCATCTGATTAACGAAATTTTAAATTTCTGTTACTTTCTAAATTCCCATTATGTTGAACATCCATTTTGTTTTCTATCATGAACTCTTATTGACCGCTAAATCTTGAGAAAATCCTAAACTCTAAACTGTTGCAGAATTGATCCTTCTTCAAGGCTTTTCCTCCTCTGACATTCCCCAATGCTCATGTTTTTTATCCCATTTCTTGAGAGGCTTTTTTATAATCCCAGCATGTAAACAAAATGTAAATGCACTTTGGACTTTTACTATTCCCTACACATATTAGGGGAACACAGTGACCAAGAAGTGCTGCTGTAGGTCTCATCTGCCCTTCGTTCCAACTGTCATTCCATCAGCTTGTGGCCACACGTACCTTGCCTTTTAAAAGAGCAGGCCTTCATGGTCAGACATTTCAAATATTTAATTCTTCAATATTTGCATCCTTTAAACCAAATATTTGTTTATAGCTTTTTTGAATACTCTAAGAAAAGTACATAATAGTACATGCTTGACAAACAAGCTACAGTTTCTTCAGCCTCTTTACATCCTGTTCCTATACCACAGAATACTACTGCATATTAGATACCTTCTAGGGAAAGCACTCAAGAGTAATATATTACCTCTCAGCATTCTTGCCCCTCCACCCCCAGTAGTAGCACACCTCTGCTGTGTATCAGTGCAGGTTTTTTGTCTTCTCCCAGCAACCAATAGCTTGGCTTTGTATGCTGAAATGGTCCCAGGAAGCCAGCTGGATTTTGTGCCTATTCACCATTAAAGGGTTCTTGTTCATATCTCTTTGCTGTTCCCCAAGTCTTTTACCTGAAAACTTGGAGGAAACCTGTAGAAAAATTGAGCCTTGTGTTTATAACCTCCAGGAATTCAACCTTTTAGAGTTATTTAATTTCAGATATTTTTCTCCCTCTTCTTCCCATGCTCTGCCAAATGTGAAATAGTTCATATACATCCCTGTCTTTCCTCAGAGACTCTTACCACCTTTTGAAATTGTTTGTCTGGTTGCCTTGTGACTTCTGTTCTTTGGACTCAAAATAAGTTGTGATTTTTTTCCCCCATTATCCTGTACTTTCTTCTCTTGGGATTTTCTTCTTCCTAACCAGAAATGGGGTGCCTTCTCCCCCTGCTTTATTTTAATTAGTATCTTAGTGATTAAGCACTACTTTGGTTAAGGTGGATGTTTGCCCTCCTTTCGTAGAGTTCAAAAAGACACACACACACACACACACACATACACACACACACATACACACACACACACACACACACATTCATTTGTTAAATGAGGACTAGCTTAAGAGACAATTGACCCTACCAATTTGTTGTCTTAGATAAATTCCAAAACGTGGTGGTAGTGGTGTTATTTAATCTTGACTTCTTAACTAACTTATCTATGAAAATCTTATCAATAAATTGCTACATTTAGTTACCTCCTACATTCTGCCAGAAGTTTGACTTTAGAGTACTGTATGTGCTAGCAAAGTATGTCATTCATTGCCTCATATTCTTTGGAAAGTATTCTGACACCCACCCAATCAGGAAGGCATCTGGTAACACCTTACTTAAAATTTAATACTTTTTTAAAAAATTGTGACCATGAAATGTGAAGCACAACTTTGAAAGCCAGTAGTTGCTATTGGGAGGGTGGGGTGAGGATTAGAAATTATTTTTTAATGAACTCTTTGGTCTGCTATATGGCTAGCCTCTAAACATTTTTGAGTAAGAATTAAATTATTTTCCATTCACATTCCAGTTTGCCTTTGGGAATTAGAAGAGGAAATTTCTTTACTCATCTGTGTTGGTCAACTTTCCTGAGATAATCAACTTATTAAGAGAAAGGTTTACTTTGTTTATGGTTTCTAAGGTTCTACTATATAATCAGTTAGACCCATTGCTTTTAGGCTTACAGCAAAGTAGCAGATCATGACTAGAGTGCATGGCAAAGCAAAACCACTCACATAACAGCTAGGAAGCAAAAGAGAGGAAGAAGAGACTAAGATCCCATAGTTCCCCTTCAAGGGCACACCACCAATAACCAAAAAACCTCCTAGTAGGCTCTACTTCTTGAGGTTTCTACCAACTCCCAATAATGCCAAACTGTAACCAAGCCTTTAACACATGGACCTTTGAAAAATATTACAGATCCAAACTATAGCTTTACCCTCTGTAGATTCATGCCTGAGATCCGTAAAGCAAAAGCCACATTACCAAGAGAAAAGCATATATATTTATTTGATGAAAGTTCCACTTGAAACAAGAACCTTTTTTTTATTGTTGGTTGTTCAAAACATTACATAGTTCTTGACATATCATATTTCACACTTTGATTCAAGTGGGTTATGAACTCCCATTTTTACCCCGTATACAGATTGCAGAATCACATCAGTTACACTTCCATTGATTTACATATTGCCATACTAGTGTCTGTTGTATTCTGCTGCCTTTCCTATCCTCTACTATCCCCCCTCCCCTCCCCTCCCCTCCCCTCTTCTCTCTCTACCCCCTCTACTGTAATTCATTTCTCCCCCTTGTATTATTTTTCCCTTTCCCCTCACTTGGAGACCCAAATAAACAAGGAAACCTGTGTATTTTATTATTAAATCTGAAGAAGAAATGTGTAGGTATAGAGTAGTATTAGACAAAGGGGATATGATCTGGTGTTAAAAAGCTAGGGGGCACATAGCAAGGCCTGTTTGTTCAGAGTCTTCTCACTGTCCCTTGGTCTTCAGAGATAAGGATGTTCCTTTCCTCCAGAAATAGGAAGGACACCTCTCAAAGAAGGTTTTATAATCTGCTTCAGGAAAGGAGGGTGAGGGTGAACTTCCTACCTCTGCTGTTTTCTCAGAGGCCAAGGAGCTATATGTTGATATAGCACCATCTAAACCCCATCAAAGATTGTGAAGTTTTTACAAGACAGTCAACCCAAATACTTGCTGATGATCTTCTGACGTCTCTGACCCTGTATCCATGGGAGGGCTCAGAAATATAGCATTTCAAAGTACCTAAGTGAAGAAAAGATGAAGCCAAGATTAGGACTATAGGGATGAAGGGAAATTTCCCCACTGCCCTCTGAATTTATTCCACTGTTCACTGGAAAAAACTGACTTTCAATTAAGTAGAAGAAAAAGCATGTAAATTTATTAGTATGCAAAAAGGGGAAAATCTCACATTGATAACCTGTTTATCCAGCATGACTCAGAAATTTAAAATACCCCTTTTACAGGAGGGGAAAAATGAGGAATGTAGACAATTTTTAGGAGAGTAGTAAGTGATTTGGGGGGAACTCAAATGAGGTAGAAGAACACACAGTGGCCTGAGACAAAGTCCATTGGTACTGCAGAATATCCAATGGATTGTAAATGATCCTCTGAAGCCAAAACAGAGGACATTGGTATGTGATAAAAATTTGTCCATATGTGGACGGACTGCGACTGGGGATGTGGCTCAAGCAGTAGTGTGCTCGCCTGGCATGCATGCAGCCCGGGTTCGATCCTCAGCACCACATACAAAAAAAAAAAAAAAAAAGATGTTATGTCCGCCGAAAACTAAAAAATAAATATTAAAAAATTCTCTCTCTCTCTCTCTCTCTCTCTCTCTCTCTCTCTCTCTCTCTCTCAAAAAAAAAAAAAATTGTCCATATGTGGAAAGACTTCAGTCTTACTTCTGTGATAGGAGCTCAGGGAAGAAGGTAGAGGTAAATGTTTCTTCTTTGGCAGTTCTGGAGTTTAGCCAAATAAATCAACTTTGTAGAAAGCCTCTCCCTGCATTTGAAATCGAGAAAATAAGATAAGGTTATAGACATCTTGATTCTGAACCTGCTTTGAAGGCATTTTAATTTTCTTTTAGATCTCATTGCTCAGCATGCAAAAAAAAATGCCATATTTGGAGAACATTGTTCTCTGAGTCCCCAGTAATAACCAACCATTATTTACCAAAACCATGTTTAGAGAAGAAAGCTTGAGAAAGTTTGTTTTTCTAGGTAGCCTGAAACTGTCAGCGTCCAATCAAAAGAGAGCAAATATTTGTAATGCATCATGACAACTCTTAAACCTTTGTACTATTTTACTGTTTTGAGATGTACATTGGCATAAGGGTTAACTTATTTGAAGAACCAATGTGAAAAACAACCCTATGTTTGGTCTGTTTATACTAGTACATCATCCACTATATTACATAGTGTACTGTTCTCACATACCTACAGTGAATTCTAACACAAGCTACTAAGAGGTCAGACTTCATAGGTTAAGGGCACAATCCTCTATAAGACTGTCCTTACTTCAGATACCAACTATAAGGTGAGAGATCCCCTGGCCACCTTCACCTGTGACCAGCCCACTGTAAATTCATTGATTCTCATTACTCCCTCAGGTTTAATAGTTTGCTATCATGCTTCCCAGAACTCAGGAGAACACTGCCTTTATGACTCTCGTGTTAATCTATGATAGGAGAAGAGGTCTCTGGAAAGGATCTGAATTTAGCTAAGGGCCAGCAAGGTCCTTGGCTTTCGAGACAGAAAAGAATTTCAGCACATATCAGACAAAGGCTTAGACACAGGTTTATTTAGGAAAGCAGGTACATATTGAAGGGAGAAAGTGGGCCATCTTGAGAGTGAGAGATGCATTTTGATGGTTCCTGGCTCCTTTTATAAAGGAAACTTGATGAGGGGTGAGTATGGAAAAGTATATAAGAATGATATCACTTCTGATGGATGACAAGACAATTTTCTGTGGTCTGGTCATTCTCAGGATCCTTAGGCTGATGTAGTTTCCATTATCTGATCAATAGAAAGTCCTCTAAATTACAGGTTTCTAAAATATAGAATCTCTCTTTGCCTAATCTATTTATTGAGGGTTTAATTAACAGTGCACAAGGGAGATTTTCAGATCTCCCAAGAATTTGGGAGTGTCAGGTCTGAGAGACTGACTTAGGGAATGACAGGCCTAGAAAAATACACAGAACTTCTAAAACAATATATATTGCTTGTCTTTCCTTATGTTGCCTCTCTACCTATTTTTTTTTTAATTTCTTCTTTCCTATCTTCAGTGATAGCAGTGGAATACAAATCAAAACAAGCCAAAGAAAAACACATAGAACAAAGTGTGGGAATTTCCCCAATTCAGAGTTTTCATTGTCCCTAGGCTCGTGTTATTCTGCCAGCACATTAATATGTGATAGTACTAAGACTTTTGCCAACCAAGGAATCATACAGGAGCTTTGGTGTTTAGAGTTTTTACTGAGATTTCACTGAGTAAATGTGATTGATTGATTAGATCATTAACCACAACCCAGAGGTTAGGGTGATATCTTGTGGCTCAAAACCCTAACCTGATTAGTATTTCTGGCTGGCCAGTCCCCATCCTGAGTTATTTCTTTAGCATATGCTTGCCTAGCACATGTGAGGCACTGAGTTCGATCCTCATAACCATAAAAAATAAATGAATAAAATAAAGGTATTATGTTCATCTACAACTAAAAATATTAAAATAAAAAAGAAAGAAAAGAATAAAAGCCTCCCATCAATAACAAAGACATTCCAATCACTCAGGAAAGTCCACGGGTTTAGAAGTTTCCTAAGAAAAACAGGACAATGACCAGCCTAATTCTCTATTATGCAAACCCTCCACTTGGTGTATTTTCCTTTACTTAAAAATAATAAGAAGAACCAAATTTGGGGTCTACTATTAGGTTTAATTTTTTTTGTGTTTATGTATAGATAAATATATTTTTATTTATTCTTTTCTGTTTATGAGCCCATCCTACCCTTTTTTTTTCCTTTTCCTTCCTTTACTCCTATTTCCATCCCTACATTGTTTTATATTAGCCAGAAACACTTACTAGAACAGGAGAAGTTCATGGGTTAAGGGCACAATCCTCTACAAGACTGAAAAAAATATCAAATACCTGGGAGATAATCCATGGCTCTAGAAGTAGAAGTAGGAGAAATAGAAGAGTCCGTGGCATTCCTGTAGAGCCTTTAGGCCACTGCCATAACTTGGAGAGAAGTGTTCTATGTTAGAAGAGTGCCCCAAGTTCCTGGACCGAGAATTCCTAACAGATTCTGCCATGCTCCTTCCCTTGGGCTAGGTTGGGAAGGAATCTTAGAATTGGCTATTTTTTCTCTTGACTAACAGGGACTTTAAGGCTGTTTTGCTAAAAGCACTGACTCTGCTTGGGCCTGCAGATATCCAGTACGCAACTGAAAGGAGGATAAAAGCTTGGCATCTCTGCTTTCATTTTACACCTGTCTTCTTTGATACTTTAAGCAGGTAATTCTTTCCCTCCAAGATGGAAGGCATCAAGGTAAAAATAACTAAGATATTTTCAAGACTCAGAGGGACACCATAATCAACTGACAGCTTTTACACTGTCCTGTTCCAGATCAACAAGTTGCACCTAAAAGTATCCAGCCATTGCTTAAAAACTCAAGGAACATGCTGTCTTGCTTTCCTGACCTGTTCTTTTCTCTGAGTCATTCTCTCCTCTGGTCACCTTGTATTCCAAAAATCACAGGTCTGATTGATAAACATGTTGTGAGGAGCTCACACAAGAGCAACTTTCTTATTGCTGCCATCAGGGCTCTGCTCAGCATCCTGAGATAATGACTGACAACAGTTTAACAAAGACTGCTCAACTGTGTAGACTTCTGAACTCACTTCCCTGTATAATCTGGGAGTTCGTGTCAGTAACCTTGACTCAGGATGGAAGACAGAGCTGAGGATGTTTGATTCCCCCTTATCTATAGCTATGTTGAATAAATTCTTCTCTTGCCTTTCACCATTACTTTTTCCATTTGGTTTTGTGGTGAGTAGCTGGATCTGATTTGTTGGGACTGCACAAAATCAGGTACACTCTGGCTCAGGACTCCAGTAACACACCACTCACATCCACTCAATCAGGAAACTGTTGTAAATCTCTTACTTGTCAGTATTCATAAAATGTTTTTGATAGCTATAGTTAGTATCAGCTTTAGTTTTACTAATTTACAATGCAAGCTGTTTCCATTGGATTTGTCATTTTTAAGCACCAGTTTTTGGCTTTCCTATGTACAGGTTCTTACTTAAACATTTTCTAAATTGCAATCTTCCTAATTTGATTGATTTTTATTTTTTGTAATTTCACCCAAACATTTTTCTTTCCTACCTATATGTCAATCCTCTATGACTGTGTTCAGTGCCATCTGGTTTATCTGCTGTTTCATTAGTGTTTCCTCTGTTCCCAACTTATGAATAAAGATAAAAGACTACATGCTGACCTCTTTGCTACTATACATGACATTTTATTCCAATTAGAAAAACATGCAGCTTATTATTATGACTCATTGCCTACTATATAAGCTGATCTTACATTCTAAACCCATAAAAACTATGGTTTTTATCCCAGCCTATTTTATAATGAAACTTTTATCTGATTTCATTATCTGCTTGAGAAACTCAAACATATAACATCTGTGCCATTATAAACCTACTGTATAGCCCAGCATGAAATTTTTAGAAAAATAAAACCACAAAGCTGATCAATTTGTATATCTTTGTGGTCCTTTCTGTAGATTGTCTCCTAATATTATATTTTTTGTTCATAAATGACATTAAATATATGCTACAACTCATTCTGGGAGATGCTATGGTTTCACAGGAAGGAAGGAAAAAGAAGGAAAGAAGAAGAAAAGAAATAAAGAGAAAATAAAATATAATTTTCTGATTATTCAAGTAGCTTGTGTTCAGTTTCTTCCTTATTAATGTATAATGCCTGATCAGCTCCTTTTAGCATGTTTGCTACAGAAAAAGAAGTACAGAATGTAGAACTTAGTTTTGTTTTTTCACATCATAGCAAGTAAACTGCAAGGTGAATAATGACAATGTAGTTGTCTTCTGCCTAAACTTTTCTTAATCACTTAAAAGATTTATGGAGATAAAAGTCACAGGAAATAGTAACCCTAGTAAACAGATAGTGTGTAACCCTGTCTGTTATTTGTAGCTCATTGGAGGCTACAAAGAGGAATCAAATAGTTTTGCCCTTAGCAAGCTTATCATGTAGTAGCATATATGTTGATTACATAGAGATAATAACAGTAATAAGATTTTCTTAGCAGTTACCCATGTACTTAGGAAGACTACTATTGAGTTTGGAAAATTTTCTATTTTCTACACATTAGAACCTGAGTTCTGGGCTATAGAAGTATTTTGTGGTTTAAGATTTAGAGACAGGGTTCCTAACAACCAAATTAAATGTGTGAACCTAAGAATAGTCTCAAGTAAGAGGTAGTGAAGAACAATATTCTTGGGACAGTGGAAGAAATTTAAGTATCAACTGGCTGCTACATGCTATTTTGAAGTTATTGTTCATTTTCTTAGGTATAATGATAATAGTTTGTGGTGTGTGTCAGAGAATGTCCTTATTCTTAGTGGAGGCATACTGAAATATTTAGGACTAAAGTGTCATGATTCTGCAACTTATTTTTAAGTGGTTCAGCCAAAAAAGAAACAAGGAAATGCAAAAAAATCTGTGTGTGTGCACATGCACACTTAAAGAGAGAAAAAAAAATCTATGGCAAAATGTTACCAGTTACTAAATGTAAGCCTTAGGTGTAGGAATTTCTTTGTACTATTATTATAACTTTTCTATATTGGTGAGAATTTTCATAGTAAAAAATCACAGAAGTAATAAAATAGTGATAAAATTAGGGAAACTACCTGTGTCGAATGGTTTCTCTGTTTACGAATTCACTTAACATGCCATAACTATGTCACCAAAGCCAATTTCAGCGAAGGAGAACTTTCTTCTCCTTAATTTATTGAGTTGAGTAGAAAGGATAGTGAAAATTGTTACAGATACAGTATTTTCCAGATTAAAATATTTGTTTATTTTAATGTGTTTTATTTATGTATAAGTAAAATTTGACTAAAAGTATATATAACATTTGGTGTTCTCATTTTAAGAAATAAGGAGAATTTCCTATCAGATTAATTGTATAAGACACAAATACTTCATAGAGTTGACTTTATTAAATAAGAGAGAAAACTTGATATCATTATTTTAAGTTAATAATTTTAAAAATATAATAATTGTTATACAATAGTAATCTTAGTTCCTTAATTATTTGATTTAGTAATTATCGCTCTTTTGGTTCCTAATTTTAATCTTGACATGTACCTCCTGTTTTGTTTATTAAGTCAAGTACATGCCCATAATCCTAGTGACTCCCAAGGCTGAGGGAGTTTGAGGTCAACCTGCCTGGGCTACTTAAAGAGGCCTTATCTCAAAATTTAAAAAAAAAAAATAAAAAAAAAATTAAAGGACCGGAGATGTAGTTTAATGGTAGAACATCCCTGTAGTTTAATTCCCAGTACCACAAAATAAAAAGATATATACTCATTAAAATTATGTATATATAATAGTAAAAGTAAAAATGAAAAAAAAACATGCATTTGTAAGCCCCCCCCAAAAAAGTTGGATACACATACAACTAATTCTAAAAGCAATTTTAAAAAGTAAAAATTATAGTATTTTAAAGTAAAACCCAATTTCCCCAAACCCCTCCCGTACAGCAATATAAAATTCTTGGAATATTTCTAAACATTGTCAGTTATGATTTTAAAAAAGAAAAACTTGTAAGTTTTTTTTTAAATCATAACCAACAATAATTTTTTTAGAGTAGTTTATATGTGCAGTAAGCTATTATCTGGTTTTGGTTTTTGTTTGGTTTGGTTTGGTACTAGAGATTCAACCCAGGGTTTCTTTACCACTGAATTACATCTCCAGCCCTTTTTATTTTTTATTTTAAAATGGGATCTCTCTAAGCTGCTTAGGGCCTCACTAAGTTGCTGAGGCTGGCCCCAAACTTGCAATCTTCCTGCCCCAGCCTCCTGAGTCACTGGAATTACAGGCTTGTGCCACCATGCCCAGCTATTAACTGTATTTAAAAATGTCATTTTATTATAGGAAACTCTCCAATTTATGTATGAAATACAAATCATATAAGTACCAACCGTATGTCAGTAAGGAATAATCAAGTGTGTATAAATACTACTTTGAGATCATTTTGATATTCAGAAGAGCATTCAGATTTGTCGTATGTGTGTTGTTGTACTTGGGGTGTAAATTTAATTGTGTGTTGAGAATCTGCTTTAAGAAATTAGCTCATTTTCTATTAGCAGATTGTTAGGAAACAGTTTTTCTAAAGACCAAGCAATGTAGGTGATGATAGAACACCATAAACGGGTGTTCAGAAACCAAGAAAGTTAGAAATCAGCAGAAACTGAGTCCTAGAGAAGAGTTATGGCCAAGATTACAGTTATCACTAGGTAGTCACAAAAACAGAAGAAAGCAGAGTTCCTAAATCCCAATTGACTGATCTTTCCACTCACCACAGTTGTACATTTGGACTGAGCCTTGAAGGACAAGGATAAACTCTAATGGGCAAAAGATGAAATAGTTGCTTCAGCCCATTTAGTTTAAGAAGTCATAATAAGTTATTGTGAATGCTACAGAGAATAATAAACAAATTATAGTATTTGTTCTTGCTTTACTTACAACATAAGGTTACAAGGGGAATCAATGTGAGAGAAGGCTTTTTTAAACCTAGGTTAGAATCAAGTACAGAACATTGAGAATGACATATTGAAGACTGAATTCTATTTAGTAGAAAACAGGGATCCATGAATGTGTTACTTAAGGCTTCCAGATGCAGTGTACTCATTACGGATTTATAGACTATTTTTTTTAAAATCCATTTACAATCGGAATTTGTCTTCCATCCCTTTGGGCGTGCATCAGATAAACATTTTTAAATGCATGTATGGGGGGAGTATTTCCTTTAAATCTGTCTATCTGGTAACTCGTAGCCTCAGTAGATCCAAATCATGGAGTACCCAGAAATAAGAGACAAAGCTTACCTGCTAGATGACAACACCATCTGCAACCCATTCAGGGAAGATGCTAGAGTTACTCTCTCACGTACCAAACATATTTAACAATTTTAGTCTTTAGAGTTTGATTATCTGGTTTTCTTCATATGTTTTGGGGAGATCCTATATATAGTTGTGATCTAGGTTAACAGGAAGAACAGAAAATCTAAACAAAGAATAATAAATGGAAATGAGTGGTAGATGAAGGAGCTGGTTGCTTACGGAAATGTACCCACTAGCAGTAATGAAAACTTTCAGTGAATGAAAGTAGATGAGCATAGATGGCCAAAAAAGAGAGAATAAACTCCAGTTGGGGAGAGCTCAAAGGTTTAGAATTATTTGTAGGGGCAAAGAGATCCTGAATGTAAAATATATTTGTACTACAATACAATATGGTAACAATTATTCCTGGTAAGGACACTATATCATACTGAACAGGTTAAATTACATCTTGAATTGGGGGCTAGGGTTGTGGCTCAGAGGTAGAGTGCTCACCTACCAGGCATTGGGTTCAATCCTCAGCATCACATAAAAATAAAGATATTATGTCCATCTATAACTAAAAAATAAGTATTTTTTAAAAAAAGCATTTAAATTACATCTTGAATTGGAAATGCAGTGAAAACAGGGAGATGAGGCCCAGCATCTAGGCCCTGCACGCTTGCCCATACAGCTTCCTTTCTGTGCAGACATGGCCTTGGGCACTGCTACCACAGGCATAATGATTGAAATAATTAGTGGAACAGGCCTAGATGGTTCAGAAATTTTAGAAAGAAGAACTGAAAAATATGTGGATTCTCCATTTGGCAAGCCATCTGATGCCATAATTTGAGAGAAGATAAAAATATGAATTGCATTCCCCTTGTAAGACATAGGAGGCAGCATACCATCATGCCTTCAAAAGTCATCTGCCAGGCGAACATCTTGACTCTAAAGGACTTTATGCATGTCAGTGATGACAGCTTGCAACTCCTTGATGGAGGAGATTCAGCCCAATGATATGGTCATTATCAGTCATCAGTTCATCAACAGGACCACCATGAAGCCTCAGACCTTCTATGATGGAAGTCATTCCTGTGCCAGAACAGTGTGCCATATTCCAATGGGCGAGCTGTTCTGACCCTCTAGTGTCACTCAAAGGGGAGAGTAGTTATAAGTGAAGGACCTTGTTTTAGCTTCTCGGCAGAAAGCTTCATGTTCTGCACCAGGGATGCAGATATTGTCAATATAATCATGGTTCCAGAGGTAGTTTTTGCTGAAGAGGCTGGAATTTGCTACATAGGCATCACCATGGCAACACATTATGATTGCTGGAAGGAGCACATGGAAGCAGTTTCAATGAAACGAGTTTTAAAGACCCTGAAAGAAAATGCCAATAAAGCCAAAGTTTACTCCTTGCTACCATCCTCAGGTAAGAGTCCATGGAATGGTCAGGAACATTCCATAACCTGAAGAATATGGCCCTCTTATTACCAACACATTAAAATAGATGACTGCCCAGAAGAAGATTTTCTAGTCATTTTTGCATGTTTTACTTAACTGGTGGTGGGGGCTTGATTTGAGAAAGACATGCAGCTTTCATGTGCCTTGCCTACAAAAGAAGAACATGATGGAAAGAAAGATAAGACATTGCGTGTATTGGAGACTCCACCTAAAAGACTTAGACTCTTTCAGAGCACACAAGAAAAGCAAGTAAATAGTAAACATGGGGTAAGGCTTACATTTGGGAGAAAAAAACCAAAAAGGTAACGTTCTCACCTCATCACCCCCAATTCAGTTTGTAACAATAAAGATTGTAGGATAATATCCACTTTCCTATGTTGCCAAGGAATATAAGAAAGAAATGGGACTCTGGGTATTTATTGTAAATTGGTATAGTCTTTTTGGAGGGAAGTTCTGGTAAAATGCATCAGAAGGCTTAAAAATACTAATGCACTTTGTTGGTACTCCTTAGAATTTCCCCTTAAAAAATTGTGTGAGAGGAGCTGCGGTTGTAACTCAGTGATAGAGCACTTGCCTAGCATGTGTGAAGCACTGGGTTCAATTCTCAGCACTGCATATAAATACATTTTTTTAAAAGTTCCATTGACAACTAAAAACTATTTTTTAAAAAAATTGAGTGAGAGATACATATAAAAAATTATGTATGAAGGGATATGTCTAATATTTATTATTAGTTATAATAGCAAATATTCATAACAATCTGAATATCCAATAATTAGAAGTAAATTATGGTTTAGTTATAATTAGATCGTAAAGCAATCAGCAACAAATCATATTTTCAGGTAATATTTAATATCCTAAAAAATGGTTGCTATATAAAATGGAAAAAAATAAGCCTTTCACAATACTAGTTTTGTTTTAAAATGCTATGTAAGTATAATAAGGCTAAAAGGAAACACATAATATATTATTATCATATTTTGGAGAGAAATACTAGATAATTTTAATTTTCTTTGAATATTTCTGTATCTTCACATTTTTCTATAACTAGCATAATCAAATAATAAAATTAAAGGAATTTAAAAAGGAAAACATAGGAGTTGCTTTTGAAGCTATCTCATATAAAACTTAACCTTTTAAATACCAATTTAAACTCTCCATAATCTAAAAAATTCACTTATGTAAAATACCTCTTTTTTAATTAGAAATAAGGCATAATTGTACTTGCATATATTATCAATCCTATCATTTTAGTGTGTTCTAAAGACTCAAATTCTAAGCACCTCATCCATCTCTGCCTCATTTCAATGAAGTTTTAGTGTGGATATGCTGTAGAAAAATTTTAGTGCTGTCCTAGCTCTCCAGATCTCTATTTCCTAGACTCTGAACTTGTTCAGTAAATCGATCATTGTTTTAAGCTCGGTATATGGATATACTATAGTAGGTACCTTCTAAGAAAAAAGCTACTGTTTCATGAAAATAGCAACAACTTTAGCACCAAGTAGCTATGTAGCTTTAAACATGCCACCATAAAGTCTCTTTATAGAGTTAGTAGATAGTTTCATAAGGTCCCTTTGAGCTCATATGTTCTGAAAGCCAGTCCTGAGCAACATTGCTCAGAAAGGAAATCTTACTGGAGTAGAGAAGTTAGATGTGGTTAGGAGAAATAGAATATATTAATAGGAGAAAAGGCCTTTGTCTTCCTTCAGAAGACAAAAAAGGCAATAACTACCAGAGATGACACCAAGAATTTAAGTGGTCTCAATAAAAATAATATCCTTCATTTAATTCACAATTTGATTTTTATTTTTCCTTATGATACTGGGAGTCAAACCCAGGGCCTCAGGCATGCTAGGCAAATACTGTATTGCTGAGCCACATCCCCAGCACACAATTTGAACTCTTTACATAAATGAGCTGATTTATTTCTATAATCAGTGCTGCAAGATGATATTTTATTTTTATTTTAAAAATGAGGTAACTGAGGGTTAAAAAGGTAAATATTGATTATAGGTGAGAGCCAAATTTCAATTCTAAATCTCCTCTGTGTTTCAGTGATTCTTAACTGCTGCACTGAGTCAGAAATAGGAATCAAGTTTTTGATGAACAGATTAAATTTGTAAGAGTGAAAAGGCCAAGGGAAATAAAATGACTTCTGGGAAAGAGAAGTATAGAACCATCCTGATTAAAGTCAGACTCAACCAAAGCATATTTTTAATTATTTGAGTTGGAATGTACAAGATTAATGTGCATGAAAACAACATTTTAAAAAGTATTTCTTGCTGGAAAAAAATATAGGTATGAAAAAAGGGATTATAATCAGGCAATTCTA
Source organism: Ictidomys tridecemlineatus (assembly GCF_052094955.1). Taxonomy (NCBI): domain Eukaryota; kingdom Metazoa; phylum Chordata; class Mammalia; order Rodentia; family Sciuridae; genus Ictidomys; species Ictidomys tridecemlineatus. The sequence continues at coordinate 160,951,612 of NC_135478.1, read as the reverse complement.
TAAGAGATTTATTTCTAGTACTCCCATAACTGAATAAAAATTGGACTCAGGGTGATGGTAATGGAAATGGTGGAGAAAAATAACATGAAACAGTTCAAGTGAAAATTGAGCAGAACTTAATTACAAACTAAGATTCAGAGAAAGAAGTGAGTTTAAAAAAAAACCCCACCACATTTTTGTTTTAGGAAGGTGAGGATAGGAGACAGAAGGTGAAGAGCAGGGTGGAAAAACCTTGCTGATTTTGAGTTTCTTGCATAGCTGTTTAACTGGAGTGTTCTATAGATTTTTAATGGTACAGACTTTGAGTATTGATGCAAAGACAATAATGGAAAAATTTGAAAAACTAGCAGTTTCTGTGTACTCCCTTTGTGCTTTCATCCCCCCTTTCCTCCCATTCTAACTATGATATTTGCCAACTTTGTATTTATTAAAGATAATATAAATCTGTTTCTACTTTACAGAAAGAAATTCTGGAACAACAGCAGCAAGAACGAAATGATACCAATTTCCATGGCATTTGTATGTTTTGCAATGAGGAATTCGTAGGAAACAGGTTTGCCATTATGCAACTTTAAATATTATCATTATTAATCTGAAAACTTGTTAATACATTTGTAATTGTCAGTTGTATTAATTAAGTTTTATGAGTTGGCCCAGGACCCCTTCATAAATGAGTAGTACTTTTTTTCTTTAATATGCCAGACATCAAAGATGAACTGTGGTTGCTCTAAGCAGATCAGGGGAATAAAATACCAAAAAAATAGATATTTAATCCTGTAGGGCTTTTAAAATTGGCTGACAGGCAAGACCATATGCAACAAACTACAGATGTACCTCTCTATACTAACTTGTTAATGCTAAATCTTTGGCAGTTTTTAGTTTCGGTTGTTTTTTATTTTTTTATTTTTGTTTTTTGCCATGCTGTGGATCAAACCCAGGGCCTTACACGTGCTAGGAAGGCACTCTACCAATGTGCTAAATCCCCAACCCCTGGCTTTTCACTTTTGAATATTAAAAATGATGAAAATCAAAAAGTTGTGGTATTATTAATTAAGTCACCAAGCCTTATTGATCTAAAATCAACTGGTGCACTACAATTCATTTCTGGAAACTAATCATTGATAGTTTGCATCAGACTCTACAGGTTTTCAGCTCAAACCTCAACATGATCGCCCCCATTTTAGATGCCAATCATAAGTTAAGGGGTTCCCAGGGTACTTGAATTTTTGACCAACTAGCTATGAAGTCAGAGGTTCCGACTGAAGTTTTTCATTTGTTTGATATTTCTCTAGAATGACTCATAGAACTCAGGAAAGCATTGTGCTTATAATTATAGGTTTATTATGAAAGAATATAGATCAGAACAGCCAAGTCAAGAGCTGGATAAGGCAAGATCTGAGGGGGTCCTCCTGACACACCACTGAATTCACTAACCAGCAATCTCCACTGAGCTTTGATGTTGAATTTTTATTGGAACTTCATTATGTAACTGTGACTGGTTAGATCGTTGAACTCAATCTGCAACCTCTCTCCTCTCTCTGGAGATCAGGATGGTTCAATATCCCAACTATTAATCATATTTACTATATTTTTTATCATTATTTTAGCATGTACTCCTTCTATTTATTAAAATTTATTATAAAACAGTGTGCTGTACTATGCCAGCAGCAGCCTCATGTTCTTGTTCACCGTGTGCCTTGATTGTATCAGGAGGCCACATTGAGTGCTTGACCTATAGCATCTGGCTTTGTATAAGTACATTATGTGATTTCTGCACAGTGATGAAATTGCTAATAACCCATTTTTCAGAATTTATCACTGTTATTATATTAGCTATACTGCAGTCCTACACTTGTATTTTCCCATTATAGGGACATAAAAAGAATCCAGACACAAAGAGTTAAATAATGGACAAGGAAGAGGAATGAGTACTTTCTTATTCTAGATCTATTCTTTTCTTTTGTTTGTTATTTTTAGTTACACATGATGGTAGAATCTATTTTAACATATTTATATAAGCATGTGGAATATACCCAATTCTAATTAGATATAATCCATATATCTATTATAGTAGATATATCTAATACCTAATTAGATGTAATAATTCTAATTAGGATCCCAATCTTGTAGATGTGCATGATGTTGAGATTCACTGTGGTGTGGTGTATTCATATATGTACCTAGGAAAGTTATGTCAGATACATTCCACTATCTTTTCTATTTCTATCCCCCCTCCCTTCCCTTCATTCCCCTTTATCTAATCCACTGAACTTCTAATCCCTTTGCCTCCCTTATAGCATCCACATATCAGACAGAACATTCGACCTTTGGTTTTGGGGGAATGGCTCATTTCACTTGGCTTCATAGTCTCCAGATCCATCTACTTACCAGTGAATGTCATAAAGTCATTCTTCTTTATGACTGAGTAATATTCCATTGTATACATACCACAATTTCTTTATCCATTCCTCTGTTGGTGAATATCTAAGTTGGGTCCATAGCTTAGTTATTGTGAATTGCACTGCTATAAACATAGATGTGGCTGTGTCGCTGTAGTATGCTGATTTAACTCCTGTGGCTATATACCAAGGAGCAGGATAAGTAGATCAAATGGTGGTTACATTCCTAGATTTTTGAGAAATCACTCTGCTTTCCAGAGTGATTGCACTAATTTGCAGTTCCACCAACAAGGTATGAGTGTATCTTTTTTCCCATATCCTCACCAATATTTATTGTTACTGTGTTCTTGATAATTGTCATTCTGGTTGGAGTGAAGTGAAATCTCAGTGTAGTTTTGATTTGCATTTCTCTAATTGCTAGAAATGTTGAACATTTTTTCCTATATTGTTTATTATTATTTTTCTTCTTTAGAGAAGTGTCTGTTTAATTTCTATGCCCATTTATTGATTGGATTATTTGTTTTTCTGGTGTTCATCTTTTTGAGTTCTTTGTATATCCTGGAAATTAACTCCTTATCTGAGGTGTAGGTGGGAAAAATTTTCTCCCATTCTGTGGCTCTCTCATTCACGCTCTTGACTGTTTCCTTTGCTGTGAATACCACTTATTTGTATTCACAACAAGAATAGTTTAATACCATACCATTTATTGATTTTTTATTTTATTTCTTGGGCTTTAGGAGCTTTGTTGAGGAAGTCAGCTCCTAAGCTGACATGTTGAAGTGTTGGGCCTGCATTTTCTGCTAGTAGTTGTAAGATTTCTGGTATAATACCTAAGTCTTTGCTAGATCTATTCTTTATCCTCCCCAGTACACCTTTGACCATGGAATCTACTAGCTATTTCTTTTAACCTATTGGTCTGAGTCTAAAGTGTATCTATTATAGACAGCATATAGTTGGGTCATTTTTTAAAATCCATTGTGCCTTTTGATTGCAGTGTTTCTTTCGTGTCTAATATAATTACTAATAACATGGAATTTACTTCTAATATTTTGCTATTTGTTTTCTATTTTTCAGAGTGTTTTATTCCTCTCCTCCTCCATTACTGCCTTCATTTGTATTGAATAGGCATTTTCCAGAATATGTTTTTTTAATTTCCTGTTGGTTTTTTTTTCATATTTTTAGCTATTTTCTTAGTGAATTCTCTGGGGATTATGATTAGAATTTTAATTTTAGAAAAATCTAATTCTAATCAATACCTATAACATAATTTCGGTGGTATAAAAAAATTTACTCCAACATAGTTTTTTTCCCTCCCCACCCTTTGTTCCATTGTGACCATACAAAAGACATCTTACTGAATTACGCGTTTGTCTATTAGACAAGAGAAGAGTTGTCACCAAACATACATGTATATTGCCTTTGTAATTAGCTTTGCCAGTGTTCTTTATTTCTTCATTTAGATATGAGTTATCGTCAAGTGCCTAAAGGACTCCCTTTAGTTTCTTATTGGGAAAATATGCTAGTAGGAAATTCTTTCAGTTTCTGTTTATTTGGGAGTACCTTGATTTCTCCTCCTTTCTTTTCTTTTTATTATTATTACTATTATTTTATTTTAGTTTAGTTTAGTTGTAGATGGACACAATACCTTTATTTTATTTATTTATCCTTATGTGATGCTAATGATCAAACCCAGTGCCCTCAAACTTGCCAGGCAAGCTCTCTACCACTGAGCCACAACCCCAGCCCCATTCTTCTTCATTTTTTGAAGAGCAGTTTTGCTTGACATCAAATTTTTGGTTTGTAATCTTTTTTCCCCCAGCACTTTCATCATCCCCCTGCCTTCTCATATCCATAATTTCTGATGAGAATTCAAATGTTAGTCTTATTAAGGATCCCTCATATATTATGAGTTAATTTTTTTTCTTTCCACTTTCAAGACTCACTCTTTGTCTTTGCCCTTTGACAGTTTATATCTTGATTTGCATTTCATTGGTGTCTTCTATTTGACGTCTGTTGGCTTCTTGTAGTTTTTCATCAGATATGGGAAGTTTTCAGACAATATTTCTTCAGATCTCCTTTCTACCACTTCTCATCTACCCGAATCTTTCAGAAATCCTATTATACATATGTTGGTAGAGGATGGCTCTGAGACTCTATTGATTTTTATTCAATCATTTTTCTTCTTTACCTGCACTGGAAAATCTCAACTGATCAGTCTTCAAGCTCAGTGAAGTTAATTAATTTATTTATTTTTTAGTTTTAGGCAAACACAATATCTTTATTTTATTTTTATGTGGTGCTGAGGATAGAACCCAGTGCCTCACATGTGCTTGGCGAGCACTCTACCACTGAGCCACAACCCCAGCCCAAACTCAGTGATTCTTACTTCTGCCAGCTCAAAGCTTCTTTTGAGTACCTTAGTAAAATTTTCAGTTCAGTCATTGTACTTTTCAACTTCAAAATTCCTAATCTTTTTTATAATTCCTACTTTTTTGTTGTTGTTAAATGTTCTTTGTTTGGTAAGGTATCATTCTCAGACTTACCTTTGATTCTTTAGACATGGTTTCCTTTAGTTTTTTTTAACATATTCAACTTAGCTGACTTAAAGTCTTTGTTAGATTCTGGACTTCCTCTGGAGTAATTTTGTTGTTGTTGTTGTTGTTGTTGTTTTCTTTTTTTGTAGTTGGAGATGGACATAATACCTTCACTTTATTTATTTATTCTTATGGGATGCTGAGGAGTAATTTCTGTTGACTTTTTTTTCCCATGTGTATGAATTAGGGTTTTTTGTTTGGTTTGTTTTCATATTATTTTTTTTTTGAAAACTCAACATCTAAATAACATAATGTGAAAATAATAAGAAAATAATAAATAATATAATGTGGCAACTCAATCAGATTCCTCCCCTGCTTCACCAGGGTTTTTATTGCTGTTTGTATGTTTAATAACTTTCATAGACTAATTTTTTAAACTGTGTACTCTTGATCATGTGTGAACTCTGAAGTCTTTACCCAGTTAGCTTAGTGTTCACTAATGATCAGTTCTTTGTGTAGGATTCTGTATGTAGATTGAAAAATACCTTCAGCCCTACATCAGTTCACACCTCTGCCGTAGCCTACACTTCGTTGTTGGGTAGAGGCTCAGAATTAGCTACAAGTAAGAGATTAAGTCTTCTCATTTTTTTCCTGAGCTTGCACATGGCCTTCTAGATCCCCAGGAATATGCCAGAACTTTTCAGATTTTTCTATAGGCATCTCATTCCCCAGTTCTTTATAGGTATTTTGGCTAGGCATTATTTGCCCCAATCAGTATTTTCCTCAGGCAGCTGTGATTTTAAAAAGGTTGTCGCTGATTTTTTTTTTTTTTTTGGCAAATACCTGAGTAGACTTAGGTCATATAAAGAAAAACTCTGTGAATGGGACTTTTCTCAGTACCTGACAGACAAATAGTAATGATTCTTTAGAAATGCCCCACTCCTCCTTTGGCCTCCAGTGCCTGTGAGGCTGCTGGGTTTCAAAGCTGTGGTATAGCTTAAGAGAGAGGAATGAAATAGAGCACCACAAAGTTCATCATTCTTACTATTTAAAAAAAATTAATATATATTATTAGTTGTTGATGGACCTTTATTTTATTCATTTATTAAATACAGTGATGAGAATCAAACCCAGTGCCTCTCACATGCTAGGCAAGTACTCTATCACTGAGCCACAACCCCAACCCATTGCCATTTTTCTTCAATAACTCATTAGATTTTTGTAAGCCTCTGGTGAATTTCCAGAGTTCTAAAAACAAAGTTGATTTTTGACAATTTTTGCCCATGTCCTAATTGCTTTTATGGAGGAACAGATTTTCAGACATCCTTATGAAAGTTCTTCTCAAAGCTATTCCTTTAACTTAATCCAATTTGCCCAAAATACCTTTTTAAGTTTAGAGAAGGGAACTGGGGTTGTGGCTCAGCAGTAGAGCACTTGCCTAGCACGTGTGAGGCCCTGGGTTCCATCCTCAGCACCAAATAAAAATAAATAAATGAAAGTATTGTGTCCAACTACAATTAAAAAATAAATAAATACCTTTTTAAAAAGTTTAGAGAAGACTGATAACAGCTAATATTAAGCCAGGGGAAAAAATGAGATTGGAGAGAATTGTGTAGGGAAATTTTTATTTCTAAAGTGTAGAAGGAAGAAGTCTAGTTCATGAAGTAATACTATAAATAAAATTTCAATTCAACCCCAAATGTATTAATTATATATTAATAATTATTAGATGCCTTTAAGAACTAATATGAATGTGAAAAAAGATGTAAGCGTGAAAAAAATTATGAAAACTAAGTTTCATAATTTGAAGACAAATTGTATGATTAATGATAAAGTTAAGTTTATAAAGGAGGTAAGGAGTTCAAATACTAGTTTAAATTGTCATATAGTTAATTTTTCAGAAATGAAATCTTAGTTACCTAGAAATTAATTTAAATTTAAAAACTGAAGTCAACAATTTAGGAGATCATCTGACTGATCATAAATTAAAGAATTTGAAAATCTAAGACAAAGCAGATCAAGTAAGGTGCCATCTTTGCTCCGAAGCCCCAAAGATTTTCCTGTCTTCACCAACCAGCTGCTGAGGTTAGTAGAGTGAACGCAAATGATAGTGACTTCTTCCCACCTTCTCAACTCACAGAAATAGGGTGTATTAACCCAGTGTTGACTTGGCTAGCAAACCACTTAGATGGTTACATTAGTCAGGGTTCTCTGAGACATAGAATTATATAAGAGGAACTGGCTCACGCAATTAGGAGCTACTAGAGAGGACAATACCTTCTTGAGCCTGCTGCCATTCTAACTATACCTGGCTGTCCTTTAGTGCCTGGACATCAGTCTTAGAACCCAAAGGAAGTTATGGCTAAGTTTGGGCCACTGCTCCCTAAAGTCAGAAGATACCAAAGAATATCAGATTACAGCCTGGGGCCAAGCAAAGACTGGTAACTCCACCAAAACTCTTCCTTGGGCAGGCCTCCCTTTGTTTTGTCCTTTCACAGAATTTACCTCAATCCAGAAAGCAACAGGGATGGTAGCAATTGAGCACATGGGCAGGAGAACCCTCCCAACAAACCTACTTGCTTTGAGACAACTGCCTATTTATCCTCTTCCCTGCCTTTTAAGATCTGATTGCCTGGTTAGCAGGCTCAAAAACAAAAAATCTTTGGAACCAGGTTAGGCTCCCACGGGCACATTCACTGTGGGGAAGTAGCAGAGCCTAGAATCATGGAGAACATCTCTGTACCTCTGGGAGGATCTACCTTTAGCTAAGCTGGCCAAGAAGTACTCTTGTAGGCACAAAAGACTCTCTGAACTACCCCAACAGGTACTTTTAGTCATAGTTGTCAGCAATAGTTAAGCAGTTCCACATTGAGCATGTTAACCACAGATTAATAAACATATCTCCACATAGTAAAAAGAAAAGGCCAACAGGCATTTTTGGAAATTTTTGTTTTATTTCACTTCCTCAAGGGAAAAAAGAAACTAAGCAATTTGGGCTGGGTGCAGTTGGTACACATGTAATTTTAGCAACTCAGGTGGCTGAGGCAAGGGGATTACAAATTCAAGGCCAGTGTCAGCAATTTACTGAGACCCTAAGCAACTTAATAAGACCCTGCCTCAAAATAAAAAATAAGAGCTAGGGATATAATTTAGTGGTAAAATGCCCGAGTTCAATCCTAGTTCCCGCCTCCCCCCCAAAAAAAAATGGTGGGGGCAAGGAAAATATCTAAATAAGCTACATAAAATAAAATGTAATATGCCAATATGCATATAATATTTATGTGGGTTGTATACTGATAAGTTCCACAAAACTTTCACCTTTATTTTATGTAGTAAAGTTGTAATAACATCCTCGAGGGATATATTCTACAAATTTGCTTATTTGCTATTGTAGAAGTTACATAAATTAAAATTTGTTCACATATATACACCGTGGAAAACTATTCAGCCATATAAAACTATGAAATCCTTCATTTTTGTGAACATGGATAGAACTTGAGGATGTGTCACAGAAAGACAAGTACCACATGATTTCATTGTTAGGTGGAATATAAACAAAGCTGATCTCATAGAAGTTGAGAATAGAATGGTGATTACCAGAATCTGGGGAGAACATGGGGTTAGGAAGGATGGGGAGAGGTTGATCAGTGGGCACAAAGTTATAGATAAAACAGGAGTAAGAAGTTGTTGTGTGCCATTGCACAATAGGGTGACTAGATAAAATGATAATGCACTTTGTATTTCAGAAAGCTAGAAGATAAGAGTGTGAATATTTTCACCATAAATAAATGATAAATGTTCAAGGAGACAGAAATGTTTAACCTGATTTAAACATTACATTAATGTATTTATCAAAATTTCATATGGTAGCCCATAAATATGTACATTTATGTTTTTATGTCAGTTAAATTAAATTTAGAAAAAAAATAAAATTTTCCTTTTCTGCATAGACTAATCAATAGGCTGGTCATTGTGTTTCCAGTTCATCATAACCCTTGAAAGTAATTAGACCTGTTAACTGTGGGTTCAAATTAGATAAATGTCTATGATCACAGTTTATCTTACTGTTAGGCAGTTGTTTCATCTCTCCCTCATTGTGTTAGTTAGAGTTCTCCAGACAGAAAGAACCAATAGGATACTTGTGGGGATGGTAATACAAGAGATTTATTAGAGAAATTGATGTATGCAATCATAGAGGCTGAGAAGTCCCATGACAAGGTGTCTTAAGAGTTGGAGACCCTCAGGTGCCAGGAGCATGGCTCAGTCTGAAGGGCTAAGAACCAGGAAAACTGATGGTGTAATTCTCAGTCTGAGACTGAAAGCTCAACCCTGGGGCCACCAGAGTAAAGTCTTGGAGTCCCAAAGCCAGAGAGCCTGGAATTCTGGTATCCAAGGTTGGAAGGAAGACAGTTCCCCAGCCTTAGATGAGAGACTAAATCACCTTTCCTCTGTTTTTTCTTTTATCCACACTAACCAGATGGTGCCCACCTAAATTGAAGGCACATCTTCCCCAACTTAGTCCACTTAGATTCAGGCCAGTTTCCTCTGGACACCCTCACAGACATGTCCAAAAATACTTCACCAGTTCTATAGTATTTCTTAATCTAGTAAAGTTGATATCTAAAATTAACCATCATACTCGTTATCAATTGCAAAAGTAGAGGAAGCACAATTTATTTAATAGGTTAAAGGACAGAAACATGTTACTGCTGTGAGGATAACCCTTCCAGTGTCAGTTAATTTCAGCCTTTCAGTACTGATGTGATTATGTTTGTACTTACGTACCTTATAACATATTACTCTTCAATAGCTGAAATGTTTATGCCAGTGATTAGTGCTTGTTTAGTCCTCTTAATTATTGTTACATGATTACTATTTCTAGCCTAATTTGTTCCTAGATGATTTGTAAATAATATAAATTCTTCATAGATCTGTTCTTTTGAACCACATGGCCAGAGAGCATGCTTTCAATATTGGATTGCCAGACAACATTGTAAACTGCAGTGAATTTCTATGTATGTTACAGAAGAAGCTTGACAAGTAAGTACTATTTTATGAAACATGGCCTAGACATATTTTAATAATGGACTGTGAATTTTTAAAATTAATTTGATAAAAGTAATTGAAGAAATGGAAATCTCCTGTGCTGGAAGAATTTGCATTTTGTACAACCATCCTATCTTATGTAGAATATACTGACTTTAGTGTTTTTAAATTTTTTCAATTACAATATGTCACTTATGCCAAACAGTGTACATACCATAGAAGATATATCATGTAGAGTATGAAGAATGTACTTATCATGTAGTCTAAGAAATAGAACATTATTTATTCCTTTGACTCCCTGTTTGCCTTTTTCTTTTTTTATCTCCCCAGAAATCACTATTCTCAATTTGAAATTTTAATTCCTTTACTTTTCATTGTAACTTTTTTACATATTTAATAAAGAAATATATTTTCAAGGTATTAGTTAATTCAGTTTTATGTGACATATAGCCAAGTATATGTATTCTTTCACCTTTTATTTTTTATTCAAATTAATATATAATACTTCATTGTCCCAAGGTTATATTCTAGCAACCTTTAATATTTAAAGCTTAGCCTGTTAAAATAATGCAAGAAATTTTCTGAATCATCAAAATTGCTTTCAAAATGTTTCTACTTTTTTCTAGGAAAGGGCCCAAAGATTTTTTTCCCCCCAGGATCTAGTTTTTGAAGAAAATATAATGCTCACTTGCCTGGAATCTCAACCCACTACATTAAGAACAGTAACATATTATAAATGAAGTAGATACAGATGTGTGATTTAAAAAAAAAAACAAAGTTCTTAACTTGAATTCTGTTATATTATTCAATTATGTTAAGATGAATAATTTCACTTGTTAAATGACCGTTCAGTTTTAAAAGACATGATGTGCATTCTAATAAGATTAGCAATAATGAATATCAGTAATCACCTTATTGCCCCTAAGTTATTTGCTATAAAAGAATATGCTTATTTCTGTGATATAATAAGCAAAAGGATGTTTAATAGAAATTTTTTAAATTCAGAACTAAAATATTGGAAGATTACAATCACTGAGAGTTCATGTAAAAGAGATTAGATTTACTCTGTGGTTCTGATGACTGATAGATAAAAATTGCAGGCAGTTTCAGCTGTCAGACTTGGTAAGAAAAAAACACTTTTGTTAGTAATCTGCTCAATACTGGTAATTACTGCTTTATTAAATGATGAATTCCCTACTAATGGAGATATTCAAGCAGAAGGCATATGAGAATGATATAATAAAAACAGCTACCGTGTATTTTATTCATATATATGTATACATAACAGTTCATAACACCTAATAAGTGCTCAATAAATATATATGAAATTATAAAAAATCTAAAATGTAAATATTCAGTTTAGAAATCAGAAAGTAACAACAGAGAGGGCAAATATTTTAAAACTTCCACAGGTACTAGGGACTGGCAAACCTGCAAATTAGTTTACAGGATATACCTACCATGTGTTAATTATCATATGCAATAGAGACAGTCAGTGCTAGTTGCTATTATAATTATTTACTAGTAGTTTGATTACTAAAGCAACAAGATAATTCCAACAAGGGTAGTTTGAATATTTTGTATGACTTAAAATGAATAAATACAATCTCAATAAAGGTCTCCTATAGTTACTATCCAAGAAACTTGTTTAATCTTAACAATGTTTGTGTATTTCTTTTAGTTTGCAGTGCTTATATTGTGAGAAGAACTTTAGGGACAAAAATACACTTAGAGATCACATGAGAAAAAAGCAGCATCGCAGAATCAATCCTAAGAACAGAGAATATGACAGATTTTATGTCATCAATTACTTGGTAAGCTTTCTTCTCATAATTTAAAATTTAATTGCAGTTCTACAAACAAAATCTTCCTAAAGGCCAACTAATGTTTGAATAAGAAATTAGCACAAGGGTTAAAATATAATTGAGGAACACCTTCAAGCAGCAGTTAGCAGTGGTTTACAAAACATGATTTGATTTGATTTGCATTTGATCTGGCAAGTATTTATATAGTACAAATGTCATGTTCTAGAACTCACAGTGATTGTTACCAAAAAAGAAAAAAGTATATCATTTGGATGTCCACATACCATCCTCCACTTATCACCTTATCTATTAACTTGAGGCCAGAGACTACTGTATTCTCTTCTAAAAACATTTGTTGAGCACTGGTGCTATGCAAGATGATTATTTAAAAGCAATTTCTTTACTCTTTCCCTTCCTCCCCACTAAAAGACTCTCCCATTTCTCGAAAAACATGTGTATCATCATTATTCTCTGTACCCGTTTTGACTTGTGTTGTTGTTTGGGGGTGGTTTTTTATTTTGTTTTGTTTGTTTTATGATACTGGAAATGGAACCCACGGGTGCTGTACCACTAAACTTCATTTCTGCCACTACTTTTTCTTTTTTTGTTTTTCGTTTTTGTTTTTGTTTTTGAGATAAGGTTTTGCTAAATTGCTCAGGTTGCCCTCAAACTTGTGATCCTTCTGCCTCAGCCTTCCAAGTCACTGGGATTACAGGTATGCACCACTGCACCCAGCTGAACCAGCTTTTTTCTTTTTGTAGTACTGGGGATTGAACACAGGGCCTGGCCCAGTTTATTTCCAGAGTCATTTTTAGGGAAACCAATGCATTTGACTATGCAAGCCAACTTTTATTTGTCTGCCTGGCAGGGTGAACTAACCAAGTTACCTGGATTATAAAAGCATTGAAAGCTCTTCTTGCCCAGAAACTTTGATAGCATTTGCTGTCTTCTATAGATTACAGTCTTTTGGGGTAAAAAGAGGTATTCAGTTGGAAGCATATGCCACATTGGGTACTTAGAAATATGGGAAGGGGTTTTGGATTGTCACAATGACTAGGGAATACTACTGGTCCTACCCTCCATTCCCCAACTTTTTAATTCTATTTATCAAAGGAAGGAAACTATTCATTCAAAGAAAGGAGTTAAGTAATTCTCAAGAGGGACTGAAAGAAAGATGGGGAGTTTTGTTTTTAACTGATAATTTCTTAAGCAATTAAAATTGGGCTTGGTTTGGTTTTTTCCTCTTAATATGAATGAATTAAAATGTAAACTCATTGGCCACAGAAGGCTAATTGAATATAATCAGCCCTTTTATCTATTGGATAGAAAGAAGCATATCCTGAATTATGTTGGAAATCTCTACTCTTAGGCTGGAATTTTTGTTTGTTCTGACATCCATATAATGTTAAACTGAAATTCCCCATGAGAAGCAAGTTTAGCATGTGTTTGAAGATTGACTCTGGGAGGTTTCCATGGTTTGTTTCAAATGTTTTACAACCAGCTAAAGGCAAAGGCACCCTTTGAGTTCTCTTGAAATCATTCAGTTGTACTTCCTAGAGCAAGTGCTGCTTCAGGGCCTAGCTTAATCCAATAGGGAGTGGACTTCAGTCTTATTTCTAAGAAGTATTGAACTACTGCAGCAAATTGTGATAGTAAGTTAGTAGTTCTTCCTTATGGGACTGTTTTAAGCTAATATTCAAAAGCTTAGAATTAGTAGAACATTGTATAGCTGGAGGTATTTACCTTTTAAAGGATACTCTAAAGAATCTGCACAATAATATTCTACTGGCACTTTTTGAAAAGTATATTTCATTCCCAGGGCATCAAGTAATATAACTGTCAAAACTAAAATAATTAATAGGAGTGCCAGCTATATCTAGGTGAGTATGCTAGATTGTAATGGACACATAGTATCCATATTTACTGTGGCAAATGATGGCTAAAGAGAAGATAAAGTTTTAATGAATATAAAATGAAATTAAATCACAGCTTTAGGGTATTATTGACACAAGTCATTTTTTTAAATCCAGTAACTATTAGAATACTTATTATGGGCTGGCACCATCCTAGGTATATATATATTAAACTTAGATATTTATATTAAATCATTTAATCCTAATCACATCCCTATGACACAGGTATTTTTTTTAGTTGTAGATGGACACAATATCTTTATTTTATTTGTTTTTATTTTTATGTGGTACTAAGGATCAAACCCAGTGCCTCACACATGCTAGGCAAGCACTGTGCCACTGAGCCTCAACCCCGGTACAACACAGGTATTATTATTAAGCCTATATTATAGAATAGGAGACTGGAGCACAGAATATAAGTAATTTTTCCCAAGTTCATATAACAATGAAAAATATTTATCTTCTGCATCAGTTTTCTTCATTTTTCTTGTTCAGATAATGCATCTTATGCTTTTGGTTAAGTTTTTTGGTCAAGTAGTGGTATTGATTTCATAATGATATTTTTACCCTCCCTTGCCTCTTTTGTAACAAACTAAAAAGTGACCCAACATCAAAGTAAGCTAACTTTAATCTGTGCATTAAGTCTCTCCCCTATACACCTATAGCCTAAGTAGCACTATGCACCTTCCTAATAGGGTAGATAGCCAGTATCTAAGAGATTTGGGGGAGGAGCTTAAATTTGTTGTGATGCCTTAGTATTATGAGAATTCTGTAAACATCTTTGAAAATGATTGAAGAAGCCTATAAAGTCTCTAAAGATATGTAATGCCTGAACTAGAGGAGTGCTTACAAGAGGCTTCAATCTTAATAACTTTCTAGGAATATTTTAAAGAATATTGTTGTAAAAGAAAGTATTATAATACATGGAATGTGAATATAAATAGAGTAATGTGTTCCCGATAGTAGTAATGTATAATCAGAGGGAAAAAAAGAGGGCCAACAGTTTCTCTGTTTTCTTTTAAAGTCCATTTAACATGGAAAAAGAAAAGTCATTAATATGAAGTAATATAAAATTTTACTTAAGCAATGAATAATAATAATGCTAATACTAAAAAGTTTTAGTAAATGAGACATTTATGGTTTATTCCTCTGAGGGAAAAGGCTGACATGATTGTGCACAAAAGACAGAAGAATTGTTGTATTGGTAGTCGGCGCCTGGACAACCACTTCATTGGCTTCATATCATATGTTCTACATACATTTAAGTGCCTTCCAGGACACAGCTGCTAGAACAGAAAGTAAAACATAGCAGACAGGATGACTAATTTGATCACTGCTCTCAAAGAGTTCAGAGGTTGGCATGGGAGACAGACAAGTAAGCTTGTGTGTTTGAACACCTTGCAATGGTGTCTACATAGTCAGTATTTCACCTGTTTTATATCCTTTATGCAATAATTGTCATCCATCCATAAAGTTCCTCCCCTCCCAAACACCTATAGAATCTCCAGTATGCAGTGATGAAAGTGTCCAGGATATCCTGGCAAGAGACTTTCCAACAGTTATCAAGGGAGGAGAGCCAAATTGACAGGTTCCTTTTTTCTTCATAGGTGAGATTATTTCCATGTTTAATAATTCATATCCATTTTCTGAATAATAGCCAGGCTTGCAAATACATTAAAAATTCTTTGCAAAGTCTGGATTATCTACTTCAAGTTCTCAGTTTGTTTTCTCACAAACAAAAGAGTTCAATAAGATAGGGTGGTTAAGGGACAAAGTACCAGTAAGTTTCACTAGTCATGTACTCCTGCCTCAGCGGGCAACAAATTGCTTGCCATCTTTCAGCTTTTGGCTACATATTCCCATGGCGCTCATGTATCAAGTCCTGAGTTTTCCTAAAGAGAATTAATTTTTTTCCATTGTTTTATCATTTGAAAATGTTTTACTCTTAAAATATACAAAGCCACGTATAATAAATATAGACTCTTAAACCTGTTTCTCATGGTTTTGTTATAGTTCGCTCTAATTTGTTCACATTTTAAATGTTACTGTTTTGTATGTGTGTGTGTGTGCGTGTGTGCAAGCATATGTAAGTGTGTGTATTGGGGTGAGTGTGCTGGTTGGGATCGTTTCTTTTTTTTTTTTTTTTTTCATGTTTTCTTCCACCCTCTCATTGTTCATAAGCCATCTGATGCTGGGGTTTGAGGGGGTGTTCTGTACATCTTTATTGATATGGCTTCCAAACTTTGTTTTTCTTGCATCCTTTGCTTTCCTAAATGATTCATTAGCAGGCACAGCATTTTAATTAAAGAGTTATGTGCTTTATTTTTTGTAATTTTTTTTTCTCTGTGGGTCTTGTTCCTGTAATAAACCATACATTTAACAGTACCAAAGTAGAGTGCTTTAGGGAAGCCTGGGCCATGTCACGTGGTAATTGCTTATATTTCCTGATATACTAGTGAACATATATTTCTATTTTTCTCTCAAGTTTGATAAATGCTTGATACTATATTACCTAAGTAAATTCTTACACGTTGTACTGAACACCACAGAAATTGTAAAATTATGCTTTTCAGTTTGGAAATTTGACAGTGAAAGGTATTTTGTTGTTGTTGTTGTCCTTTTGGCTCAAAACATTTATTGATAAACATCCTTTTCCTATATCGTTTAGAATGATAATATCACAGATGGTTCATACTTGAATAATATCTTGCAGCAATAAAAGCATGACCAAAAGTCCTTATCCAGAGAGACCAAATATGGAAAGAAAGATTAATTTATTGCCAAATGTTCTAATAAAGATCCTGTTAATAGTGTAGAAGCCATTCTTGATGTACTGTAATGATGTTTACATGCTTTATGATAACTCTGGGAAGTATACTGTAAAGTCCAAATTTACTATCTGTAATGATACCTTCAGAACGTCTTATTAAGTTTATGGATGATAGATTTTTCTTTCTCCCCCTAAATCATAATGGTACTCACAGTTCTTTGTTTTTAGTTTATTGAATACTTTTGAGAAAAATGAATATTCATAACTAAGTGAATTTGGGTGGTGTTTTTCCAAAAGAAGGATATTGAATACTGTTATCTGTGCTTATAGCAAGTCAAGCTGGAATTGACCCCCTTCAGAGGTTCCTGCTTAAAGGTGTCCATTAATACTTCTACATTCCTCTATGGTGCACCATCTGCTTTTGCCTAGCATAGTTTGAGGTTGGGTGGAGAGAGAAGACAGGACAAAAACAGGGAATTGCTCAAAAGAAATCACTGGGCCAGAAGAAATCATTCCTGCTCTTCACTCCATAAAGTTTTGCTGGAATTGGGACGAGGCTTGCCAGACATAGCCTTCACAAGGGAGAATTGTTCTACTAACTGTAAGGGATAAAAGGGATTTGAATGGGTACTTGAGCACCTACTCATGGCCAGTACTCTGTGCTTTATAGACATCTTTTAGTCACCTTACAGAATACTGTTGAGGTAAGTTCTAAGTTGTCCTCAAATTTTTAGATTTTTTCAGTTATAATCCAACTCACAAAATACTTTCTAGTACCCACTGTATGCATGAACAAAGACCACATCCTCCTGGACAGTCTAGTGGGGGAAATGAACAAATAAGAAAATAAACAGATACAGACTTAGAAAAACAGTACTTAGAAAAACAATAAAACATGACAGAAGGAAAAAAAACAGTGACTTGCAAGAGGAGTATTGTTTTAGACATAGTAGTCCAAGGAGGCTCAGGTGGGATGGTTTAAGCAGAGTCCAGAGTGACTGAGCCAGTGGAGGCACATGGGAGAGCAGCATTTCAGGCAGAGGATGCAACAAGTATGAAAGAGCTGGGTGGTGTAACTATGCTGTGTCCAAGCCATAGCAAAAAGACTGGTCTGGAGTAAATTGAGGAAGAAAAAAGGAACTGGGAAATAAGGATGGAGACAAGGAAGCTATGGAGGTCTCATAAGCCATCATCAGATCTGAATTTTGTTCAGAGTGATGGGACGCTGTGAGAGGGTTTGTACATACAGAGAAGTATCCTTTGAAAGACTACAGTGGCTGCTGTCTGGGAAACAGACCACAGAGGCCCTAGAGTAGAAACAGTCCATTTAGGAGGTTGTTTCAGATCTCTGTCAGGAGATATGGTGGCTTTTTTTAAAGATTCACAAGACATTCTAATACATACCCAGGGTTGAGAAAACACTGATTTAAATTTAAAAGAAAAGAACTTGATTGCAAGGATACTTCTGCTTCTACAAAAAGAGAAACATTGAAAGCTTATTAGGATATAACTATTCTTATCGCTGAAATAAAAATCTTAATATATCCTACCTGTATTGTTTCAAAACTATTTGAGTGAGTTTGGTTTGACTTTCGGTTTTTTAGTTTTGGGGGGTTTTGATTGTTTTTATTTTGTTTTGTTTCATTTAAGTTCTATGACTATTTTCTGTCTTCTTTCCCCTTTTCTCAATCTGTTTACTCACTATTCTTCCTACAAAGGAACTTGGAAAATCATGGGAAGAAGTTCAATTGGAAGATGATGGGGAGTTCCTAGACCATCAGGAAGAGTAAGACTTGTTGCTGCTAATTAATTACTGTGTTTCAAGAGTAAGAAGATAATGCTTTGGTTTGGTCTAAAACTATCATTCCAAAGAGAAAAAATAAAAAGAAAGAAAATCCCCTCTTTGAGCCATGCATTTTTTCATGTAATATGGAAAGAATGTGAATCCAAAATAAATCTTACAGAAAAATCTAATAGGAAAGACAGTTATTCCAACTAAATTAGCACAACAATTATATATAATTCAGAAAAAAATTTATCCCCAAATGCCTTACTTATTCAGTTGATCTCCAGATTCTGAAATCTTAGGACCTTGGAACTCTCACTGGAGTAGAGTATATAACCTAATTATATTAGGTTATATTCTATACCTTTGGAGTATAGAATATAACCTAATTGAAGTTAATCTTTTTCTGTGTTTATCCCATTGATTATTAACTTAAAACATACATAGCTACTTTGCTTGAAATTACAAGGTTAAGAAGTATTCTTTTCAACCTGAAAGGATTCACTGTTAGTCATTCTCTTTTTAATAAAAGCTATTTTACCTTTTTTCTCTCCCAGGATTTTGGATTCAGATTATTTTAGTAGTGAAAAAGTCCAAAGTTGCAGAGGTACCATTTGCTAAATTTACTTGATATAGAAAGATTTAGGTAGCGAGTCCTCCAGACTATAATAAAAATATTTCTTTACCATTAGGACATACTAATTACAATGTTTAATAGATGAATGCTGAAGTTTTAATGACATAAAACATTATAAATATTAATAGTCATGACCTTGAGCAGATGGGCTGGTGACTCCCACCTGGATGCATAGGATTAGGGAAAGTATTCACTGTTTTCTAATTGGGAGGCTTTAATGGAAATTAGGTTAGGTTGATTTTCAAAGTCAAAACAATGATGATTTCTAAACTTGCCAAGAGAAACTCTCCCATTTGAATTTGAATGGATAGTTCCTTGTCTTCACAATTCTTCCACACTGGCATTTTTACTTTTATTCACTTGACAAGAAGTATTTCAAAAATACATGCATGTAGATCAGGGAAGTACTAAAAGGGATCATGTATACTTTTTGAGTTCTCTGTTTAAAACCAGTTTTACAACTTGCCCATTTAAAAATGATCAGTATTTCCCTTGTGAAAAATACATATTTTGCTTTTTGAAAATGCATTGTTTGTCATGCAGAAGCGCTCCCAACATCACACTCGCCTCACAGCACATGCGCTTAGTGCTTGTGGTTAATGAGAGCAAGCACCACATATCTTGATATGCTTCCTTTACAAATTAAACCTAGTTGTCTCAGGAAAACATTGCACTGATTCTATCTTGAAATAGCTGCTCAGAAGAATGGCAAATATGAGAAAATGGAGCAGCACCTGTTTTCTATTTATTTTAATTTCATGGTGCTGCTTTGAATTTCAAAAGCTATAGCAGAAAGTTATAATATGATGTGACAATCTTTACCAAAATGTCAGAGTTGAGATTGGCAGCATTTTCCAGGGATGAGAAAATAATACCAAGTCGCCATGTAATGCAGCTTCTTATTTTAAAGAATATCCATGCTTCTTGTTTGTTTCTTTCTTTTTACCCCAGTAAATGGTCTGATTGGGAAGAACATCCTGTCTCTGCTGTCTGTCTATTTTGTGAAAATCAAGCAGAAACAATTGAGAAATTATATGTTCACATGGAGGTGAGATGCTTTTATACATTTTAATTTTGTTTCATTCTGACAGGAAGCTGATAATTATTGCACCTTTGTTTGCTTATATTTTGTTTTCTCAATCATTATTCCATTTGTAAAAGTGCATTAAGCAAATAATCAAAACAGAAGAGACAGGACAGGTCTATCAAGGAGAACCAGAGTGCAGGGCGGTTTACTTAGTATATATGACTACACCAGGGTGCCTATTAGTACTGGGATTACACAGACCACTAACACCATCCCACCTTTGAGATGCTTACAAGATAAAAAATAACAGTACCCAACTATAACAGTAGAGATTCAGAGTCTTTTCATTGCCTCTGGAGAAAGCATGAAAGGACTATTAACTGGAAAATCAAGAGCAGGTATGTTGCCATTTAACATTCCTGGAAGAATGGGGGAGAAGGTAGTAGGTTAACAGTGTCCAGGGTATGGTCTTATAGAACCTTCAGTTATCAAGATTTGGAGAGAAGAAATTCAGGTATATCCCCAGCCTGCTTTTCATTCTGGGTGCCATTTTTACATTTTAGTAAAGCTTGAAGCTAATAGTTCTAAATTTTACTCATCCAGTATACCTAAGAGAGACATACTCCCTACACCTCTGATCTTCAGTATATTCTGAGGGTAGGGAAGGGGAACATAATAATTTATATCAGCTTGAGGGATGAAAGGTGATTATAATAGAAAAATATTTCTGAGTGATTCTGATATTCTCTCCATCTCTTGCTCTCAGCTACCTTTGTCAACAGTGGACCATGCTCTCTTCTTCATTCCTAAACTTTTTTAGTTCAGTAAAATAAGAACGTGGGTAGTCTTAGAAAGGTCTTCGCCCTTATGAAAGCAGAATATGTGTGTATAGTTTTCTGTTTAAATTTAACTGCTAATAGCCTAGTGTCTTTCAGTTGAAAGGAACTGCAGTACCCTCTGCTGTGTAGGGATCCCATCCTCAATAGGTGGCTTCAACCTCTGCTTGGTCACTTTCAGTGACAGTATATCATAAATTCCTGACGATCATGCATGTGATGGCCATCACAGTTAGATGATGTCCATCCTTCATCACCTTATATATTAAAACATTGACACAATTGCAGAAAGGAAACAGAATAAAGCAAGCCTCTGCATTGTGAAAATCAAAAGGAAGTATGATTTACAGGAATTTGGAAGTGAAGACAAACTTCCATGTTTAAATTGTGTATTTGACAGCATAAAAAAGAAAACAGAAATGAGTGAAATTGCCTATCTGCTTGTGGAACAAAGTACCTGTATCCATAATTCTTGTCTAGATTCCTTGTGCAGTAGAGCCACAACATCTTACCTGCACACTTTTACCAGACTACATATTTCAGACACAGTAAATTATGAAAACTATAGCTATACGCTACAAATAATTAAAACATTTTAACTTACTGATATGATTTCTGTGGACTGTGCTTTAAAAAGAAGTTGAATGTGAGGTGAAGTAGTTAGAAAATTTCAAAAGGGGAAGATGATGAACTCAAGCTATTTCTGGAGTACTCCAACTCCTATAAGCTATCTGTATCTTTATCCTGAGAGGTTAAATAATTCATATGCTTACAAGTGTATTCATTACTTTTTTTAGGATGCACATGAATTTAATCTCCTCAAAATAAAGTCAGAACTTGGTAAGTTTGATTTGGAAGTTATTTTCCATGATGCTGCATTTTTTAATAAGCCAACCTGTACATGATGACTGTGTTTTATAGCTGTGATTGGAGAGCACACAGCCAAAATGGTCTGTATAGATGGTCCTACCAGAGCTCTCTGAAGTAGTGATTCTCATCTGTTTTGAACTATAATATTCAAAAATGGTTTGTTTTCCTTCACATAAAATTTCACTCACTTTCCTAAATGGATAAGTGCTTTCTAGGAAATATAAGTTAATCGTTCATTCTATCATAAAGTAGAGAAGACCAATAGAAAGAACACAGGTTTTTGAAGTCCTATTAGAGTTCATACTCCAGTTCTAACACTTACTGCCTATATTACCTTGGAACTCAGGTCAGAAAAGCATTATAGTGAATAATGTATCTAAAACACCTACTGCAGTGTTTGGGAGTGTAGCTACCATTATTCATTACACATATATCCAACTGAATCATTCTCAGTATCATAACATGGAAGAATTAGGGACATTGAGTTATATAGTACTGATTTCCTCATGGATCTCAGTGAAGTTCTCACTTCTCACATTTCAGCTTATTCTGTACTTGCCTAGACTCTTGGTTGTGTTGCTCTTACAGACATGTATATACATTGTATATGTAATTAGTAGTCAGAAACATCAGCTCTAGAGCTAATAGCCAGGTGTCACATCCTAGTTCTGCCACTTACTAGCCATGAAACCTTGGAAAGTTTAATAATATGTAATATAGATATGATACTACTACCTGCTGGTGTTTTGTGAAGATAAAATATATTAATATATGGAAAGTGACTAGAATAGTCCTGAGCACATAAGCCCTGTAAGTATTGACTCGAATTATTTGGTATGCTTTATAATTGCACTGCCTCTTCAGATTGGTTAATTAAGTGTCCTCTAAAAAATTATAACAAAGGATTTTGAATGTTTTCACCATAAATGATGTTTGAGGAAATAGATGTTTATCCTGATCTAACATTACAGTTTAAACATGTAGCTAAGCATCACATGATAACCCATAACAATGTAGAAGTTTTATGTTTTTACATAACAGTGTAAAATATAATTTTAATTTAAACTTCAATTGAAAAGAAATCATAGCAGTGCAATATGGGTCTGACCAGTTGTCTAATGATTCTATATGCTGTCATTTTCAGGATTAAATTTCTATCAGCAAGTAAAACTGGTCAATTTCATTCGAAGACAAGTTCACCAATGTAGATGTTATGGCTGCCATGTGAAATTCAAATCCAAATCAGACCTAAGGACTCACATGGAAGAAACTAAACATATTTCACTACTTCCTGAAAGAAAGACATGGGATCAACTAGAGTAAGTAATTCCAAAATAGGTATAAACTTCTATGCTCTGATTTCTTTATTCCATCTCTTTAATTAATTTCTTTAAACTTAAAAAAAGGAATATATATATAGTGTAAAAACATGTATTTTCATTCCTCAAAAACCTTATCTTAAAATAATCCCTTAGAAATAACAGCAACTATTTCATACTTTATGGTGTGGTAATATATATAGCTATAGACAGATACAGAAGTAGATATGGACTTTTTAAATTATATTTCACTAACAGAATATTGTAAACATCTTTCTGTTGTATCATTTTTAGCTTTCTAAATATTTCATTATATGGCTTTAATATTCTAATTGTTTTTTGATATTTCAGTTGTTTCTTTTTGTTTTGATAAATAGTAAATAGTGATAGAATGAATATTTATATATGCCTACATTTTTGTGCACTTATTCTAATTATTTCATTTAGGTAAATTCCTAGAAATAAAATAACTCTGGATATGCATGCTGCTAGACTTTTGTATATTTGTTACATAATGGCACTTTGAAAATTAAACAGTTGGTCATCTGATATGTACGTATTGAGCTGTTGTGAGACTCCCAAGTATCTTTTAACAGTCTAACCTTTCTGGGCTAGCTCCCACATCATTCTTGATAACCTCAGCTGTGGAAACCAGCTATGGGGTTCTAGCTACCCAGGTTTCTCTATTCTCAGAGAATGTTAAATCAGGTCCCCCCAAAACACTAGTCAAAAAACTGTAGTCTTTCTCCTTCAGAAAAATCTCAGATTTGTGAGAGTCCATATCTACTCGGATTCTTTTAATTCTTCTTACAAAGATTAGATATGAAGGAACCAGTAATGATTAGATTAAGAAACAGAACACAAGGAGAAACCTAATATTTTCATAGGGTATTTGAAGAATTTGTGTTTGATAAAGTAACTATTTTAACTTTGTTATATAGGGAATAACTGAGCCTTTTGAGTAGAAATTAAAGGGACGTCATTCTCATATGAAGGAGGTATTATCTAACAACTAGAGCTACCCGATATGAAGTAGGCTGCCTTTCAAGATAGTGTTTCTTATCAAATAGATATCTAGTAGAGGCTGAATGGTAGGTAGCAAGACTGGATTTTGCAAGGCTCATGTTAGACAAAAAAAAAGGAAAGATAGTCAAAAGTCATCTCCAGTAAAACCTTTGCAAAATTTTATGACATTGTTAGTAAGAGAATCTAGCAAAATTATAATAATGTATGTTTACGTTCAACAACTTAGAAATTTTCTAGACAGTTTATTAGTTAGGTTATTCAATATATCTGTGGTTGTTTTACAGGTATTACTTTCCAACCTATGAAAATGACACTCTCTTGTGTACACTGTCTGACAGTGAAAGTGACCTGACAGCTCAGGAACAAAATGAAAATGTTCCCATTATCAGTGAAGATACATCTAAACTAGATGCTTTGAAACAAAGTAGCATTTTGAACCAGTTGCTGCTTCAAGAGTGCTTGACAAACTAGAAGAAACTGCGCAGAAACAGTTTCATGTTTTTCTTCTGTGAAACTTATAGAATAGTTTAAATTTGAACACCAGCAAAATATTAATTCTTGATGAAATGATTTTTTGTAGTGAATGCTGTTTTCAAAAAATTAAGTTGAAAAATAAAATGAGGACTTTTTATATTTTGGCTATAGTTATATTGTGTGACCCATCATCTTAAATCTCTCATTTCATTAAAGTAATAATTATCTATAATGAAAAATCCAGAAAGAAATGTTTAAATTTTTCATAAGCCTGATTTTAACGAGTTGTTTCAGCCTCCTCCCCACAGGCTTCCTTCATCCAATAAGTCACTAATTTGACAGTGTGGTTTCTCTGCTATATTTGTAAACCATAAATGTAATGATAAAAAGAAGAGCTACAGAAGAAAAAAAAAATCAGAGATCTGTATAATGTACAAATTGGACACCATTTTGTAATAATCAAGCTGGGCACAGTGGTACATGCCTATAAATCCAGCAACTTGGGAGGCTGAGGCAGAAGGATTGCAAGTTCAAGCCAGCCTCAGCAACTTAGCAAGGCCCTCTCTCAAAAATTTAAAAAGGCTAGGGATGTAGTTCAGTAGTTGAGTGTCCCTGGGTTCAATTCCAGGTTTAAAAAAAAAAAATGAGCAAAAACTGATTATATTGTCATTATTACCTTCTGTCTAGAGTTGTTAAAAGTCCCCTAAAATGGACATTAATATAATCAATTTTATTTTTCCATCCAATGTATATGTTACTAATAGATTTATGACACTGTTTAAAAACTGCCACAAAATATAACCCAATACCAGTATAATACCTAACAAAATTAATGATAACTTCTTAATATTATCTATTTTCAGTCTTACCCAGTTATTTCAAAAATGTCCTTTTGCAGTATTATCAATCAGGGGACAAATATTGCATGCCTCTTGGTAAAATGCACTAATCAGAACAAAATATCACTTTTGTGGATTTCTACCAAAAATGTATAACCTGGATGTAATGAAGAAACATCACTCAAACCTAAGTTGAAAGACAGTCTACAAAATAATTGACCTTTACTCTTCAAAGATGTCAAGGTCATAAAAAACAAAGACTGACAAACTTTCTAGTTATTAAATCATAGTTCAACAGATGTATTGGATGCTGGACAGAAATCAATGTTTTCTTTTTGCTATAGAAGACATTAGTGAGTCAGTTGGCAAATTTTAAATAAGGTCTATAGTAAATGTATTACTATTCTAGTATTTCATTATTGCACTATAGTTATATATTAGAATATCCTCATTTTTCAAAAGTGCACACTGAAGTGTTTAGGTGTGAAGGAACAACTATTTGCAATTTACTCTCAAAAAAACTGGGCTAGAGGGCTGGGGGTTGTGGTTCAGTGGTAGAGCACTTTCCTAGCATATGGGAGGCACTGGGTTTGATTCTCAGCACCACATATAAATAAATAAAGTAAAGGTCCATAGGCAACTAAAAGAAAAAAATTTTTTTTAAAAACTGGGCTAGAGATATAGAGAGTGATAAAGTAAACGTGGTAAGACCTTAGCATGGAGAGGGTAGGTGGAATTCT
Source organism: Ictidomys tridecemlineatus (assembly GCF_052094955.1). Lineage (NCBI taxonomy): Eukaryota > Metazoa > Chordata > Mammalia > Rodentia > Sciuridae > Ictidomys > Ictidomys tridecemlineatus. The sequence continues at coordinate 160,925,591 of NC_135478.1, read as the reverse complement.
TAGTACAATGGGAGGTTTTCTCTAAATCTGAAATTAAAAGGTTTTCAAAAGGTCTTTTTTGGGGGGTTGTTTAATCACATTTCAAGGAGATCCATCCATTACATTTGGTTGACTAATTCATTATGGCTCTTATATCTGTAGCAGTTCACATTTCTTTTATGCCATTTATTTGTCAATGAAACTGGATCATTTATTTCACTTTTTTAATTTGGATGATTGTATCCTTGTGTGACATGTTCCTGTATCACCCATTTTTCCTGCAGATTTAGAAACTTCATTAAATTTAAATTCAAAACTTTTTGCAAGACTACTTCATAAGAAGTACTGTGTAGTTCCTATAATATTACATCAGGTACATAATATCTGATGTACTATTTTTAGAGATAAAATTGCTTAGTGTTGGGCACAGTGGCATGCACCTATAGTCCCAGCTACTAGGGAATTTGAGGCAGGAAGATCTCTTGAGCCCAAAAGTTCCAGCCCTGAGCAACTCCGCAAGACCCTATCTCAGATAGATAGATAGATAGATAGATAGATAGATAGATAGATAGATAGATAGATAGATAGATAGATAGATCCATTGCCAGTTTGTTGTATCATTATAAAGTTCTCCATATCTTTCATCTAGTATAATATCCATTGGTAATTATTTTCTACATCTGTTATATTTTTTGAGGTTGTAATGGTGATTTTCTAATTCTGTCCTTTCTTTATATATAAATTCTTTACACAACATATATGTTACATAGCACTGTATAATAGCACTTATATATAAATTCTTTACACAACATATATGTTACATAGCACTGTAGTCTGAGGTTCTAGTTTTGAATCATCAATGCCAGCCTGTATAGACAGTGCCCCCAAATTAATCTTGGAGTCATGTGACCTGTCCAGAGTTTAAAAAGTCAGTTTCTCCCACATGTGATCCTAAATTGACTGGATATATAAATCACAGCAGCTCTGACCATGCCTTTAGATGTCCAGGCCTCCAGCTCTGCACACACCTATGGAAAAATTTTCTTGAACACCAGGCAAAGAAATGGTGCCCTTATAATGAACAACGGCTAAGTGAAAGACAAAATTAAATTGTTTTAAAACGAAAGATTTAAAAAATGATTCTGTGGGCTGGGGCTGTAGCTCAGTTTCCTAGCACATATGAGGCACTGGGTTCGATCTTTAGCACCACATAAAAATAAACAAATAAAATAAAGGCATGCTGTCTATTAAAAAAAAAAAAAAGCAGTCCTGTTCCTAGAACACTATTTCTAGGAGTCAGATCTCAGAATGTCAAGGAATGTATGGAATGTCTTCTACACTGTTCTTCAGTCTTAGAACAGAAGCAATAAGCAATGGAAGAATTTAACAAAGTAAACCAAGAATAACAAGCTTGAGAAAGAGGTTTTTTGAAGAAAAAGTTGGTAGTTTAGAGAACAAGTCAGGTAGATTTTTCTCTTTGCCTCTCCGGCTTTCTGAGGACAGACTGCCACCATGAATGTCACAGTAACTTTCTAGACCAGTAAGTTCATACCCAACGACTACTTCAGAGGAAACAAATGGTTGATGATGTTCTTTACCCTGTGAAAGCAACAGTACCTAAGAAAGAAATTTGATAAAAAATTAGCCAAAATGTACAAGACCACATCAGATGTCGTCTGTGTTTGGATTCAGAATCCATTTTGGAGGTGGCAAGATAAGTTAATGATTCCTTGGATTATGCAAAGAAAAATGAACCCAGACATAGACTGGCAGGACATGGTCTGTATGAAAAGAAAAAGATTTCAAGAAAACAGTAAAAGGAACACAAGAACATAATGAAGAAAGTCAAGGGGACTGCAAAGGCAGATGTTAGTGCTGGCAAAAAGCCAGTCTCTGTGGTGATTGTGCAAATTGATTACAAGGATTAATAAACTGAAAACTTAAAAAGAAATGGTAACTTGGACCCAGTGAAATCCAATAGGAAAAGAAGCAAAATCTCAGGAAACTGTACTGCCTCTAACAGAAGGAACAAGAATATGGGCCACTTCTTGGCCAAGTGCTTTTAGAGCTACATAGAGACTTCTTGGTAAGAACTGCTCCTTCAAACCTGGGACAGTGATATCAATTATTCCCCGAAGGTCTCTCCAGTCTAAGAAAAAAAATCAGTCAAAAGAAAGTAGCTACTCAAGGTATTACTTAATGAGTGTCCAAATGTCACTTGAATCATAGATGGAGACACAGCATTTGCGGTGCCAGAGGAAACATGCCTGAGAAATTTGTACAGCTGAGACTCCAAATGAAGATGGCAAGGAAGGTAAAACACAGGAGAGCCAGGCCTGGATAAGATATTAGGTCCAATCAGAAAATCCATGCCAGTTAGGATAGTCTTAACTCAGAAAGGTGAGGGTGGCCATGATATTATTGAATAATGATTGCTTTTGTTCAAACTAGAACCCAGGGACTTAATCTTTCATAATGAAGTTTCCATTAGACAAAATATAGAACAAAATGTTAAATAGCACATGTCTGGGGCAGAAAGAAGAGAAAATTAGCTTCAAGTTTTTTTTAACTTAAAAAAAGGGAAAGGAGCCATCAGATTCTACAAGTGTGACTTAAAGAAGAAAAGGGATCAACTTTGTTGTGACAAACTTAGTCATTCTGACTGGACTTGGAATTACCCCAGTTATCAGTTTGGCCTTCTGAGGGCAACAGCTTCACTCTTCACTGTAGTCTCAAGAATATTCACAGCATAGTTGCCACTGAGGTAGGAGCAGGTAAGGGATGCACTCATGAAAATGGGCACAGCACTTCCCTGAAGGATTGTTGACTCCTATAAAGGAGATGGTCACACTCTTGCTTGGCCTTGAGCTTAATGGTTAAGCCCAAGAAGCAGAAATGAGGAGCGTTGGAAAGAATGAACCTCCTTTCCCCTAATATTTTGCTTCCATGAGAGAGAGAAACCCATTACATAACATTTTTTGGTTTCTCTGTGCCCTTTTTCACTACTACAAGGGACATGGATGAATTTTCTAACTGCAAATTAGTAGAACAGGAACTTGGCATCTGTGCCTCAGCCCCTTGGTCCTCTTTGTTCTCTTGGAAGCCTGCCTATCTACAGAGAGAATACATTTTGTTATTCCTCCAGTCTTCAGACCTTAAAATGGCAGGCAGGCTCTGTCCATGCAGGTGGAAGCCTCAAGTTGTCCAACATAACTAACTATTCAAAGTTGTCCTTAATTTAAGGGCTTAATGTTAGAAAGTTCACTCTCCCACTTCTATAAGCCATTTTTTTCAATATTATCTTTTTTTTTTTCTTTTTGGTACCAGGGATTGAACCCAGGGGTGCTTAACAACTGAGCCACACATCCCCAGTCCTTGTTTTATATTTTATTTAGAAACAGAGTCTTGCTGAGTTGCTTAGAGCCTTGCTTTTGCTGAGGCAGGCTTTGAACTTGCAGTCCTCCTGACTCAGCCTCTGGAGCTGCTGGGATTACAGTCACAAGCCACTGCACCCAGCCCAATATAATGTTAATTAGCAATAAAGGTAATATGTCATATCCCTCTGCTTGGCTATTTATCAAGTGACCCTTCTAGAAGTTTCATAGCCTATCTAGGATGGTGGATATGGCCAGGATATTAGGAAACCACTTCTTAGAAATTCACCAATAATCCAGGGAGAAGGCAAAATAGACATAGTTCTATGTAACACTAAGGTTGGGCAAAAAAAGCTAGAAAATTGATGGCTAGGATATCACTTGTGAGCCAGATGGACAAAGACATTTTGAAGACCATGAGAACTAGGCTTAGGCTGAGTTCATTCCACCAACCTTAAGACAAGAATTTGAATGCAAATCATTTATTTAAGAGGTAAACCCAGGAGAAACCAGTTCAAAAGATGAAAAATGAAATGGATGGAACACAAAACTGTATCAATGAAGAACTGGGGCTCAACTTCAGTGAGGACCTCTGGGAGATGGCATAGACCACTTTTTATATTGCCCTCTTCACCACCACCACCACAAAGGAGCAAAAAAAAAAAAAAAAAGCAACTTGATGGGTTGTGGTTTGAGGGCTGATCCTGGGAGTATTCCTTGGAATTTCCAGCCTGCCTTACACATTACTCCAACACCCTCTGGAGTCCAAAAAAGGCCCTTTTACAAAGACTCAGGAGACTAATGGAAAAAAGATGTGGGCTGGGTGCTGAAAACAACTGCTTCAACTATAGACATTGCATAACAGCAAAATAAGAGCTTAGTTGTCCTCAAGTCTTTTTTATGTATCACCTCACTTGACATTCAAAACACAATGTTGTGAAGTATCTAGGCAGCAGTTTTTCTCCTCATCAAGGGTAAAGAGAGGATGAGAAAACAGAATTGGAGAGATGAGAACTTGCCTGAAAGTAAGCACAACAGAAATATCAAAAAAATAATATATGGGAATTTAAAATGAGACAAAGCCAAGTCTTGAACTCTTTTTAATAAATGGACACAAAGCAATTCTCTTTAATAAGATGAAGTAGAACTTGAAATCTGAACAAGAATTCTTTTTTAATGTAAGTGCTTTGCTGAATTTATATACAGAATTAATACAGCCTACTTCCACCAAAGACATCAGATTGCAGCTATCTTTTGCTTATTCTGCAAAAATAGCCATCCAGTCTCCTGGAAACTTCATTCAACTTTTTCATAAGCTTTATATGATAGATAGAAGATTAAGCCAGAAGTTTCAGTTGGACTCTTATTCCTATAATTGATATTTTGAAAAGCTAAAACATGTTCAGTTCCTGGTGATGGCAATTTGCATGATTGAATGGCATTGCAAGACAGTTAATTCATACTGAAAACATTCTGCAAAATTAACAATTTCAGCGTTCTAAGACTCAAGGAAAGCATTGTCCTTTTTGGATTATAAAATTAGACTATAAAAGAAAAGATATTTGAAAACATTCTCAATTAACTTGGACACAGGGTGAGAAATAAATAAAACTACTATGATTTTGGTGTTTTCTTCATTCAAAAATCATTAGAAGAACAAAATAATGTGCTGTGATAGATAGTAAAAAAGAAATGTAAATTCAAAGGAAAGTGAAAGACAAAAAATGATCTCCTACTATCACAAAAAAAACCAACCCTCCCCACCACCTCCATCATTCCCTACAAAGATAAAATCTAAAGCTTAGCGTTTTAGACTCCTCACAATCTGGCCAAAACTGCCTCCTTTGTCATCAAATCTATCTCCAAATCTTGTCAATTCTAACAACAAAATACATCCCAGTTTCTATCACCATCACCTACCTAAACTACTGTGAAAGTTTCCTAACTGGCCTCTCTTAACCTGGGTCCATCCAGACTGTCCTCAGAACAGCTAGAGTGTTTTTTAATGATTCCTTACCATGTGTGATGACTTTATTGACTGCTGACCCTACATTCACTCTCACTTTCTTTCCTTATAATTTTCAAATTCTTTATGGAACCACTGCCTCCTCGTTATGTCACAATCATACCATTGGGGAATGACCCCAACCCCAGCTACAAGGAAGAGGGGAGTTATAACCCACCCTTACTACAGAGTGGGTTAGCAATGAACAGTAACTAAATCTAAGCCAAAAAGTGTAGGAAGCCCCTGATCACTGTGGCCAATCCAAGTTGATCCAATCGGAAGGAAACTGGGTTATCTTAAATGACCTAAAGAAGCTACGATTTCCCTATTCTTGGGAGAAGGAAACCATGTACCCTGGTTGCTGCCAAAGCCTTCTTGCAGCATTGAGAGAAACTGGCCCAGGGACTTTCAGAGAGAATTTCAGAGAAAGGAGCCAGAATCCCACCCCCTCTGAAAGCAATGCTCCTATTTGAAACCTTAAGTAGGGTTTCTAGTACATGAAATAAAAGCTTCCCAACTAATAGAGATGGCTTTCCGGTGAACACAAAATCAACTCTAAACTGAAGACATTCACCGAATGTCTCTAATCATCCCCTGCGATTGCCCACTATTCTTCAGGTAACCAACCTTTCTGTCTCTTAAGCAGGAAACTTTACTTTCCCTGCCTCAATGCTTTTGAATGTTTGTCCCTATTCTTTATGTTAATATCTCCTTATCTTTCATGCCTCCCCTAAACTATCTCCTTGTAAGGACCCAATCCCCTGCGTAGTCCTATACTAATGTATGGCCAGGGAGGTTCGGCAACCCCATGAGAAAAGAGGGGGTAAGGTCAGGGTGTCAGGTGATCTCAGGTTCCACAAGCAAATGTTTCACTCTCCCCTCTGTGAGAATAAAGAGATAGAATCCCAGATGGCTGCTCCCAGGAGAAAAAATCATGGAAGCCAGGCTGCACTTCTCTGTGTGGGGGTCTAGAGGCCACAAACTGGAAGCTGGTGCAGAGTGGTGGGTGAGGAGAGAGTAGAATGAGAGCAAGACAGTGAAGAGACTATAAAGAAGGACTAGAGAGGCTCGAGGGCAGACTGGTCAGCACAGCAGAGGTGACAAGGACTTTGAGGCTATGTTGTATAACACATGGTGTCTGGGTATTTTGTATAAAAAATAATTCCTTGGAAAACGGAAATAGATTTACCAGGAGGCAAAGAAGAAGAAATGGTAGCTACTGCTTAATGATTCCAGAGATTTTGTTGGGGTAATGAAAAAGTTCTAGATCGTGATAACAGGTATACAACAATGTGAATTTAATACTACCTAATTACACATTTTAAAATGGTCCAAAATGATAAATATTATGTATATTTTATCACAACTAAAAAAAAACATTTAGAGGAAAGGTTTATTTGGGTTCACAGCTTCAGAGCTTCAATCTAAAAAATGCTTAAAAAAAAAAAAGGTTTTTTTGAATTAAATAGAACTGGGCATGGTGGTACATGCCCATAATCCTAGCTACTCAGGAGGCTGAGGCAGAAGTATCACAAGTTTCGGGCCAATCTCAGCAACTTAGCTAGACCCTGTCTTAGAAAATAAAAAGGGTTGAGGATGTAGCTAGAAAAACTTAGCTAGACCCTGTCTTAGAAAATAAAAAGGGTTGAGGAGTAGTAGAACATCCTATCCAATTAAAAAAAAAAAAAAAAAAACCTAGCTCACTGGTGACTCTGAAGGAAGAACTAGAACAGGCCAAGCCAACCTAGGAGGCTGGCACACTAAACTGGTCAGGAGGAGATGAGAACTTCAACAAGGGCAATAATAGGAATCGATTCAGAAATAGAATGGTCAGGACCACATGAGTTTCATTTTGGACCTGCTGATTTGAGACATTATGGTGGACATTGCCCAGCTCCCTTCTTCAGGATTAAGGCACGCATTTCCCCTGCTTGCCTGGCCCACAGCTGCATTCATTTGTGGACATTGTCCTTGACTAAAAGGAGCTGCAAGGGGTATTGGATACTTAGGAAGAAATGCTTGACAAGTGAACTAATGGGAAGAGATGGCAATTAGAGTTTTGGTTGGATTTAACAACAAAGAGACCATTAGTGACTTTAGCAAGAGGAATATATGAGGAGGGGCAAGTTCTGGGTTTCAAGGGGATGGAGGCCACATAAGAAGCATTGAGTACTTTGCTGGATCTGACTCTTAAAGAAAGAGTAGGAATCAGGCCATGGGAAGACCGGCTAAGCAGGGAAAGTAGTGTGAACAAAAGAATCCAGAGAAGTGGGTAGTACCTAGGCTTGGCTATGATAAATGGTAGGCTTTAGAATTTGAGATCATTCAACCAGGCTGTCACCATACATATGCCTCAGTTCCACACAAAGTCTCACTAAGTTGCTGAGGCTGGCTTTGAACTTGCAATCCTCATACCTCAGCCTCCCAAATTGCTGGGATTACAGGCATATGCCACCGTGCCCAGATTATTAATACATTTTCTAAAATGAGTTCTATTAAGCCAAATTAATACCCTGATTAGTTTCCTAACATGTCCAGTAAATTCATTTCAGATACTTTTTATATTTTTGTTAATATCATATTCAAACTTTTAATTCTTCTTTTTATAAATACACAGGAATAATTGAATATATCAAACTGTATCCATTAAATAAATTTTAATTTATCCATATAATGAATTCCTTTATGACTATTATTTCTATCAAATCCAATTTTACTAGATATATACTTGTGGAATCAAACCTTTCAAGATAATTTGATCTTTGCTGTTTTTTAAAATGTATCTTTGTTGTTTTTTTTTTTTTAATCTCTAGCAAATTTTTGAGTGAGAAACTTTAACCATCATCAGTTTCTTGTTTTGGGAGATACTGCAGTTGAGTTTGAGTTCTTGAAGTGGCAGGCCAGAGGATGCCTTTACAATAGTCCAGTTACAGTGGATAAACACAGACTTCAGGGAAAAACTTAGTGTCTCCTTTTCTATTGAAGTTCTGAAGCACTACTAAAATAGTTCTATTTCCTCCCCAAGTCCCTACCTGATGATCAGCCAGTGATTTAAACTCTGGAGGAAAAATGGCTCATTAATTTAATAGGATAGCGTTCATCTTGGCACATTCTTCTTTTCCTTGAAAAGTGACACCAATAGTTATTTTCAATCTCCCTTGAAAACAATGACAATGTCAACCATGTGTCTTTTTTTTTATCTTTTAAATGCAATGATTAGTGAAATTCCTTCTTTAACTAGCCTGTTATTATCCCCGAGCAATGGAATAACCTGGGTTAAGTTATTAAAACAAGCCATCACCATGATGCACATAATAATCATGGATTTATAAGGTTGACCTCTAGAAAATTCCTTGATTTTGGAGCCAAAAAAATAGTAAACTAGTGTGGGTCAAACTAAGATGATTAATTTTAAAAGTTAAGAGGGTAAAACTTGACTTGACAATATACAACATAACACCACGAAGACTATCTTCACATTAGGCTAGAATTAGAAATCCTCACATCTGGGCAGTAGCTCTGACAGCAAAGCCCAAAGTGCCCACCATCTGGGTAATTAATACAAGAGAATAACGTGGACAAGGTCGGGACTGCAGTGTCTCAAAATGAATACCTGTGTGCCTCTTTCCAAGGGCTCACTACTCATCTTCAGCCTGTCTTCTCTAAACAGCTTCTGTTAATACACCAGAATCTCAGACCCACATAGCCGAATTTATTTTTCAAAATAAGTTGGAGAGCTGGGGCTGTGGTTCAGTGGCAGAGCTTTTGCCTAGCACATGTGAGGCACTGGGTTCAATCCTTACCACTACAGGAAAATAAACAAAGAGAAAGCCAGATACGGTGATACATGCCTGTAATCCTAGCGCCTCTGGAGCCTGAGGCAGCTTCAATGGCAAGGAGCTAAGCAATTCAGTGAGACCCTGTCTCTAAATAAAATGCAAAAAGGGGTTGGGGATCTCTCCCATTGGTCAAATGCCCCTGGGTTCAATCCCCGGAAACTAAATAAATAAAAAAATAAATAAAAGCATTCTGTCCATCTATAACTACAAAAAATTTCATAATAAAAAAGTTGGAAATCTGGATTTTTCAGTGAAATTTTCTGACTTTTAATTTATATCTGACTGGCCAATCTCCTTTTGACTCCTGATATTTATTACATGATAAATTAAAAATTCAAATATTACTTACCATAGACCAGTGTTCTCAAAAATGAGATGGAATGCATATACCCAGGGAATATTTTAAGTGTTTATTTGTGCATATCCATACACAAATAGTACATTAAAATAATTTTGTCTATGAAATTGCAAAGAGTAATCTATAAAGAAGAGATATATAGTCATCCATTAGTAACCATGAGGGACTTGTCCCAGAACCCTTCCAGGATACCAAAATCCATGGACCCTTGAAATTAAATGGTGTAGAGTTTGCATATAACCTACATAATCCTCTCAGACACTTCAAACCATCTCCCGATTGCTTTTAATACATAGTACAATGTAAATGTTGTTACACTGTATTGTTTGGAGGCATAATGACAAGAAAAGTCTGTATATATTCAAAACAGACACAATTTTTTTTTCTGAATACTTTCCAACCATATCAAGAGGGCCAACTATAATTGGAGAGAGAATGAGAAAGCACTGAGAAAACATGTTGTAAAACATTTTACAGATAAAGATGTGGCATAAAAAATTCAAAGAACTGATGGAGACTACACCTCTACAATGTTTTATGGAGCAATGATTCTCAAATTTTGATGAACTTAAAATTTTTATTCCAAACAAATGTTCCTAGACTTCACACCATGGTATTCAGAAACGGTCAAAGGTGATAATAAGAAATATGCCTTTTTAGCTGGTGCCTCAAATGATTCTGAATTTAAAAGTCCACTGAGTAGACTTAATAAACACATATTGTTAACATGAACAGGCCCTTGAGTCTAAAGAATCTGGGTTCAAATCTTGGCTTATACACTTATTTTTCACCTGCCATAGGACTTCCAGAAAGTTAACTTGAACTTCTCAAAGCCTCAATCTTCTAATGTATAGAATAGGATAATAATAATGGCTACTTTGTAAGCTTGTAAAACAGTGTTCAGCACAGGAAAGAGTTAACAAATATTAACATTTTTTCCTATGATTAATTCTTAAATTCTGCAGGTGGTATCAGGAATGTTTCAGGGCAAGGTAAGAGGTCATCCTGGGCCCCTCTTATGAAGAACCTTTGTCTGCGCATGATCCCCTCCCTTTTATCATACCCTGCTTTGTTCTTCTAAAAATTCTTTTCCTCTTCAAAGCTACCCTTGATGTTCTTTTTAACTTGATTTCATCTATATAAAAATATTCATGGATATGAACACTCATCATAATAATCTCTCTACTTATGAAGATGTTTGAAGATTTCCTTAATAAAAAAAAATAAATTCTAAAAAGTCTATATTCACAAGAACTGCTCCAAGTACTCCTTTCCTAAGGATGGCTTGGATGGATACCACATGAAATTTACACCCAGGCAATGAATTTCAGACACCAAGTGTTCAACTCCTACCATGTGTACATCACTGGAAGGGTTGGTGGTAACACCTGTGTGAATAAGTCCTGCATGGCATTCTTTGTGATGCCTGTCCATCAAGCCAGATGGTATTGGTTTGTCCAAGCTGTCGCATCTGGTGTTTCCAGGCTGATGGTGATCGCACTGTTGAGATGATCCAGTGAGTTAGGCCCAACTTCAGTCAGGTACAAACAAAAGCAGATGATCCTAGGAATAGGTAAAAAGAAGGTAGACAGATGAGTGTTCATTATTACTATCAGGAAAGACTCAAAACACAGGCCCTGACTTCCACAACTCAGCACCAACAACTTCATTAAAAGGTGCTAGATTTGGAAGTATCATTTAAAAATCACAAAGAAAGTTAACAACTACCAACAAGCATTGAATGTTATACACATTAGCAATAGTCTATTCTTGGATAAGTGTTAAGAATCTCATTATGCTGAGCTTATAGTGCAAAAAATCCAAATGAACTTTCCTCCAAAGCTAATTATATGAATTAAGACTTCGGTCTCACTGCTGTAACAAAAAGATCCAAGGACACATGGTTTAATCAAGAGTCTATCTGTCAAGCCCATTATAGTCTTGGTGGTCCAGACATTAGGGCTGCATGGCTACACGGCCATCACTATGTTGGACTTACAACCCAGTCAGGAGGAAGAGAAGGATGTGCCACAGGTGTGCTCAAGTGTTTATAGGTTCATATCTTGGAAGTGTATAAATCACTTCCACTCACACCTTGTTGGACAGAACTTATTCACACAGCCACACTTAATTGCAGGGTATGCTGGGCCATTTGGTCACTAGCTGGGTGGCTATATGACCAACCTAACTATTAGAGAGAATGGATATTGATCAACAACTAGTTGAATGTGTTTCATTCACCCTTCTACAGTAGAAACAAGGTTTTCTTAGATTTCCAAAAATATCACTGGGCAGGTTATATAGGATCATGATTAAGTAGATGGTATTTAGAGTCTGACTGCCTGTGTGCAAATCCTGGTTCTCTCACTATTTGTGTGGACATGGGCAAGCTGTTTAACATTTATGTACTTCATTTTTCTTAGTGCTGAGGGCCATTACCAAGTAGGAATGACGCATCGAAATTTCCTTGCCAAGCGTACCCCATGCTGCTTAGAGGACATTCGATGGGACATTGCATGCATGCTTTAATAAGGTGACCTTGCTCAAGGACCAAGGGGAATCCGTGTTTAGAGTTGATCAGGTTTGAGGAAGTAACCGGCTCCTTGAGTTTAAGGTGTTGCCAGTTTAAAATAATGGGTTTTAGGGAAGTTGGAGGTTGAAGATTATTGCTGGGATTAGGGTGTTCCTGTTGCTTGTTCCCGTTGAGTTCTCGTAAGATTAAAATGGGATTTGGAGAGAGCCTCGTGGAGGAGGTGAATTGTGCGGGCAGACGGCAAAACGCGTTTGCCCCTGGACCTGTGTGGAGGCGGTGTGAGAGCGGGAATAAAGAATTGCTGTTTGAACCTACAAAGCTGTGAGTGCCTCGTGATTCTGGTGCCAAGCCGAGACATTGGCCCTTGGCATCTTAGGTGTATTTTGGAAATAAAAACATTAGTACCCAGCTGGGGATGTGGCTCAAGCAGTAGCGCGCTCGCCTGGCATGCACGGGGGCGCTGGGTTCGATTCTCAGCACCACATAAAAATAAAATAAAGATATTGTGTCCACCTAAAACTAAAAAAATAAATATTAAAAAAATTCTCTCTCTAAAACAAACAATCAAACAAAAAAACATTAGTACCAACTCTAAAGGATAGTATATTAGGTTTCCACTGCTGTAACAAATTACCTGAGGCTGAAAAATAAATAAAGAAAAGAGGTGTATGTAAGTCACAGCTGTAGAGCCTAAAAGTTTTAGGTGGCTCCCTTTGTGTTGCCTTTGATGTGGGCCTCCTGGTGCATGGCATCACAGTGGTAGGAGTGCCTGTTAGAGCAATCACATTGTAATCAGGGAAGCCAGGGAGCAGGAAGGGATCAGTTTTGCTCTATTATAATAATTTCATAAGAACTAACCAGGGTACCATGAAAACTGCATTAATTCTTTCCAAGGGCCATGTCCCCTCAATAAACCAATCACCTCCCATTAGGTTCTGCCAAGGCCAATGTCTCGGCTTGGCACCAGAATCACGAGGCACTCACAGCTTTGTAGGTTCAAACAGCAATTCTTTATTCCAGCTCTCACACCGCCTCCACACAGGTCCAGGGGCAAACACGTTCTGCCGTCTCCCGCACCAACAACCTACTCCACGAGGCTCTCTCCAAATCCCATTTTAATCTCAGGAGAACTCAACGGGAACAAGCAGCAGGAACACCCTAATCCCGGCAATAATCTTCAACCGCCAACTTCCCTAAAACCCATTATCTTAAACTGGCAACGCCTTAAACTCAAGGAGCCGGTTACTTCCTCAAACCTGATCAGCTCTAAACCCGAATCCGCCTTGGTCCTTGAGCAAGGTCACCTTATTAAAGCATGCATGCAATGTTCCATCAAATGTCCTCTAAGCAGCATGGGGTACGCTTGGCAAGGAAATTTCGATGCGTCATTCCTACTTGGTAATGGCCCTCAGCAAGGTTCTACATCTAAAAGTTTCCACTACCTCCCAATTGGCATCACCCCACAGGGGGCCACACTACCAACATATGAACCCTTGAGGGACACACCATCTCCAGCCATAGCAGATGTCAAAAGAAATGAACAAAATAATATTTTTAAAGTACAGAAAGTAGTTTCTAAAACACAACCTCTATCAAAATTCTAATAGCATTTTTTTTTTTTTTTGCAGAAATACAAAATCTGTCCTAAAATGAATCTGAGTGTCAAGGGACACAAATAGCCAAAACAATCCTGGAAAAGAAAAAAGTTTGAAATCTCACATTGAGTAATTTCAAAGCATATCATAAAACTATAGTAGCCAAAGTAATGTAGTTCTGTCAATGGAATAAAATAATCTAGAAATAACATGATTTGTAGCATGTAGGAGGTATTTAAATAAATGTGCTATTTTTGTTATTTTCCTCATTATCATCTTCATCATAACTAAACTGATATAATTACCCTGTTTCCTCCCCCACCTGCTTCTCTATATATTGTATGCTGATGTTAATCATTTAGGTCAGGCTCCTTCTTTTAAAAAAACTTTTGGGTTTGGCAAGAGTGTTGACTAAGTATATAGAGAAGTGCAGTTTAGGCAGGTATTAGGTGAGGAAAAACAGGCTTCAAACTGATTAAGCTTCAGGGACTAGGAACCTGTTCTTCCTTCCAGGGTATGGAACTCAAATGAAAAGACACAGATAGGTGTCGCTGGATAGGCAACAGCAGTCTGCACGTCTACAGGCAAAGCTGCAGAGCACATAAAGCCAACTGGAGACTCCTCTATGCTATTGTTGGTAACTTTGCATGGAGTCTTTAGAGTAATAGGAGGTATTTAATAAATGTGCTATTTTTAATAAGGGTTATACTCTTATACTCTTGAATGCACTATTGCTAGCACATTTTCAATGTCTGATTGCACAGAGAATGAAGCAGTCAGAGTCTAACGGGGAGCTGGACTTGGAAAGCAATTTTAGAGCAGGATAAAGGTCAAGAAATAAATCGTTGTGCAGACAGCACAGAGGTCAAGATCCAGGCATGCGTTTTCCACTGCCCTCAGCTATAACTGCTTCTGGAGCTTCAGAGGGGATTAGCAAGACCAAGAAAAGTTTCTGTTTATTGACAATTGTGCCAGAATTTTGGGTTGACTTTGTCTCAGAGCAACCTTATTTGATGTCCCAGGTGGAAGCTGTTTACTTCTTTCTTCCGAGACAGTATAGCTATCATTTAAATACAGTAAACAATAATGACCAAATTTGAGTTGTATCTCGTGTTCCAAAAGGGTTAGTCCCAGTTTAATTCACTGATGCCATCATCAAAGTCTGCTGCTCATTTTTTAATTTAAAGGTCCATGTGTGGAAAAAATGGTCTGTTTTCAGTCCCACTTTGAACCAAGAGAGGATTATAAATTAATCAACCTACAAGAACGCATGAATCTTATTAACATAGTACAGGAGTTTGCCGGCCATTCTCCACTTTATGTGTTATCAGTGCCATAGCAGGTGGATTCTGTAAGAGTCACTCTTTTCTATTCTCTACCATGTGCAAGAGGGTTGATGACTGCCCCCTAGATTTATACACTGTCACCAGGAAATGTCACTTCACTGAGCTCGTGGATGCTTGGTGTTTGCTCTTCCATTCTGGGGACCCTACTGCAACCTAAGCTTCCCAGGGAATTTATAAAATAGGGAGAGTTTTCTGTTTCCCAAGGAATTGGGTCATGATTTGGGCCATGGAAAGATGTGTGCAGCAGTGCATACCTGTGATCCCAGCAACTTGGGAGGCTGGGCCAGGAGGATCACAAATTCCAGGGCAGCCTGGGCAACTTAGTGAGACCCTGTCTCTAAATAAAAAAAATTAAAAGTGCTCAGGATATAGCTCAGGGGTAGAGTACCCGTGGGTTCAATCCCCAGGGGGCGGGGGGGGGAGAGAGAGAGAGAGAGAGAGAGAGAAAGAAAGAGAAACGAACAGAAAGATACTTGGTGTGGGCCCCTCAACACCCTCCAAGGGAATCCTGGGATGATATATATGATAGGCATTTAGGTCAACAAGTAGGCATTAGTTGCTGGTATGTACAGGGAACACCAGTCTCAGATGTCTTAGGGAACAACATGACAAACAAGAGCTGGGTCTATGCTCCAGTCTTTTTTCCTTTGTTTTTGGTACTGGGGATTTAACCAAGGGGTGCTTAACAACAGAGCCAAATCTTCAGCACTTTTTTTTTTTTTATATTTTATTTAGAGACAGGGTCTCATTGAGTTGCTTGGGGCCTCACTAAGTTGCTGAGGCTGGCTTTGAACTTGCGATCATCCTGCCTCAGCCTCCAAAGCCACTGGGATTACACATGTGCACCAGCATGCCTGGCTCCAGTCTTAATTACAAGTTCTTCACCTGAAATCCCTGGACTCTCTCCTCCACAGCACTCATATCTAGAGTTCAGACCATTTACAAAAGGGAATGGAAAGACAGTTACTTCTTTATTTTCACAAACAAATTTAGCTCCTTCCACTATGAATATAAGCAACAAATCATGGTAGAATTAAGAGTGCCTTTTATGGTGGGAACACACAGATATATTCATATCACATTCAGCTGTTGCAGATCTCTCAAAAATATAATTTACACTCATTGCTACTTCAGAATTCACTGAATGCCTCTGGATCTTGTTGAGGAATGTATTAATATAGATGCACACAAAAGTCAACTCAAATGCGTCAAAGATCTAGGAATTAGACAAGAAACTTTCCAAAACTGCTAGAAGAAAACATAAGGTCAATACTACAACATACAATTAGAAACAATTTTGAAAATTTAAACTCCAATAAAATAGAAAACCTTGAAGGCAACAACGAATTTCTAGACACATATAATCAAACCAAACTGAGTCAGGAGACCATGCACAATTTAAACCGATCAACTTCAAGCAAGGAAATAGAAGACACCATCAAAAGCCTACCAACCAAGAAAAGCACAGGATCAGATGGATTCACAGCTGAGTTCTATTAGACCTACAAAGAAGAATTAATACCAATACTCCTCAAATTATTCCATGAAATATAAAAGGAGGGAACCCTTCCAAACTCATTCTATGAGGCTAATATCATCCTGATACCAAAACCAGGCAGGGATACATCAAGGAAAGAAAATTTCAGACTAATATCCCTGATGAACATTTCAGACTAATATCCCTGATGAACATAGATGCAAAAATTCTCAATAAAATTCTGGCAAATTGCATACAAAAGCATATTTTTAAAATAGTGCACTGTGATCAAGTGGAATTCATTCTAAGTATGCAAGATTGGTTCAACATATGGAAATCAATAAATATAATTCATCACATCAATAGACTTAAAGATAAGATATGATTATATCAATTGATTCAGAGAAAGCATTTGACAAAATACAGCACCCTTTCATGTCCAAACACTAGAAAAACTAGGGATAGTAAGAATATACCTCAACACTGTGAAAGCTATATATGATAAACCCAAAGCCAGCATCAGTCTAAATGGAGAAAAATTGGAAACATTCCCTCTAAAAACTGAAACAAGACAGGGATGCCCTCTTTCACTACTTCTATTCAATATAGTCCTTGAAATTCCAGCCAGAGCAATTAGACAGATTAAAGAAATTAAATGAATACAAGGAAAAGAAGAACTCAAACTACCATTATTTGCCAACAACATGATTCTATACTTAAAGGATATAAAAAAATGCAACAGAAAACTTCTAGAATTAATTAATGAATTCAACAAAGTAACAGGATATAAAATCAATATTCATAAATCAAATGTATTTCTATACATCAGTGATGATTCCTCTGAAAGAGAAATTAGAAAAATTACCTCATCCACAATAGCCTCAAAAAAAATTACTTGGGAATCAATCTAACAAACGATTGTTATGTAGTTTTCATTATAGAGGTAAAAGACCTCTATAATGAAAACTACATAACACTAAAGAAAGAAATGGAAGAAGACCTTAGAAGATGGAAAGATCTCCCATGCTCTTGGATAGGCAGAATTAATATTGTCAAAACGGCCTTACTACCCAAAGCGCTATACAAGTTCAATGCAATTCCAATTAAAATCTCAATGTCATTCTTTATAGAAACAGAAAAAGCAATCATGAAATTGATTTGGAAAAATAAAGAGATCCAGAATAGCCAAAGAAATCCTTAGCAAGAAGAGTGAAGCAGGAGATATCACAATACCAGACCTTAAATTGTACTATAGAGCTATAATAACAAAAATGGCATATATTGGCATCCAAATAGACATGTAGACCAATGGTAAAGAATAGAAGATACAGTGAAAAACCCACATAAATACAGTTATCTCATAGTAGACAGGCTCCAAAATCATACATTGGAGAAAAAATAGCTTCTTCAACAAATGGTGTTGGGAAAACTGGAAATCCATATGTAGCAAAATGAAGCTTAACCCCTATTTCTCATCATGCACAAAATTCAACTCAGAGTGGACCAAGGACCTAGGAATTAGTGCAGAGACCCTGTGCCTATTAAAGGAAAAAGCAGGCCCAAATCTTCATCATGTTGGATTAGGCCCTGACTTCCTTAACAAGACTCCTAAAGCACAAAAAATAAAATCAAGAATCAATAAATGGGTTTTTTTTCCCTTGGAGCTCTGGGGCGCGGGCTATTTGTAGATTATGGCGGGCTCTTGGTCATTGGATCATCACAGAGGGTGTATCTCCACTTGCTGCGCAGGTGACCTCAAGGATAAGAGGAACGACTCGTCGCTGTTGGGCAGGAGGCTCTCGGAGGACTCGGGCCGCCACCGGCTGCTGGAGAAGTGGGCGATCATGTGGAACTCCGTGAGCACAGACGCGACCGAGGCCAGCACCGACAAGTTTCCCAAGGAGGCGGCCCCGGCGGAGCCCCCGCTGGTGTTCCTGTGCTCCGGCTTCCGGCGTCCGCTGGGCGACTCGCTGAGCTGGGATACCAGCCAGGAGGACACCAACTGCATCCTGCTGCGCTGTGTTTCCTGTAATGTTTCTGTGGATAAAGAGCAGAAGCTTTCCAAACGTAAAGATGAAAATGGTTGCATTCTCAAGACCCATACTGTGCGGGTTGCTCCCTCCATCTTGGCTATGTGTTCAGGTGCACTCCCAAGAATCTGGATTATAAGAGAGACTTGTTTTGCCTCAGTGTTGAAGCCATTGAAAGTTATACTTTAGGGTCCTCTGAAAAACAAATATTGCCAGAAGATAAAGAGCTTTTTAATCTTGAAAGCCGAGTTGAAATAGAAAAGTCTCTAAAACAGATGGAAGATGTCTTGAAAGCATTGCAAACGAAGCTGTGGGAGGTTGAATCAAAATTGTCCTTTATGAGCTGCAAAAGCTGAACTCTGTTCCATGTTGTGTCTCTTGTTCTTTCCCATCCATTATGTCTTAAATGAGAAGAATTGTAGAATCATTTCTGCAGCTGTATTTTATGGCAAAGAGGTGATTATTTCCCACATTAGAATTTTTAAGCTATTTTATGATACTAGCTGGAATTGAAATTTAGGAATTTGTATTTTCCTAAATTTCCTAAACTGGGCTGAGTTTTTAGAATTATTTTCTTCTTTGTGTCAGACTCATTATTATTGATTTTCTATTTTTTAAGGAACAATTTTGCTTTTAATACTTTGAACAGTGGGCTGGGATTGTGGCTCAGCGGTAGAGTTCTCATCTAACATGTGCCAGGCCCAGGGTTCAATCCTCAGAATCAAATAAAAATAAATAGATAGAATAAAGATATTATGTCCAACTATTTCTAAAAAATAAATGTTTAAAAACAGTACTTTGGACAGTATTAAATAGTGAATGGTAAAAATCTTAAAGAGTTTTTTTTTCTCTCTCTCTTTATATATATATTTAGTTGTAGATGGACACAGTACCTTTATTTTTTATTATTATTATTTTTTTATGGTGCAGGGGAATCGAACCCAGTACCTCACGCATGCTAGGCAAGTGCTCTACCACTGAGCTACAGCCCCAGCCCTTAAAGAGTTTTTTCTGCATCTTGTGTGATTAAATCTTCTTTAAAAACTAATGCTTAAAGTTCTCTGGAGAATCTGTCTATTGAGTTATTTGTCAGAACCATGTGGAAACTTAGACAAGAACAGAGTAGCACAAATGTATATAAGGGTTCCACTTTATGCTACTTATTTACTACTGTATTCTAATAAAATTTATCAGAGAGTAATAAGTATCTCTAGGGGTAGGATTCTGGGAGAATATGTACAAGCATTTCTCTTAGAAGTTATTCTGCTTAGAAGTTCTAATATTCCTGAGAATAACAGAATTATTGTGTCAGTGTCCCAAGTCATATTGTCTTGTCATTCAAAGTTCTAGTGTAACTGCTTTATTAGCCATTTGGCCTGGGGCCCATCAATTTGATTCTCTTTTTCTCATCTTTAAAATAACTACCTACCTCTCTTTCATCGAGGATGATCAAATTAGAAGATGTATGTGATCATACTTTGAAGACAGGCATCACAAAGATAAATGATAAAGATTTAGTTCTCAGGAGACTTGACTTGATTTAACTTCTAGCTGGCTATAAAGGCCAGTTGGAATTGTCAACTTGATTGGATTAAGAGATGCCAAGGGTTAAGAGGTTTATGGGTGTGTGGGTGAGGGTGTGTCTAGGAATGATTGGCATGTGGGATAGCCAACTGAAATGGAGACCTCCCTAAGCAAGGACAGCACCATCCTATAGGATGATGGCTTGGATGGAATAAAAGAAGAACAAGGAAGCAGATGCAAGCTCCATTCTTTTTGAACAACTTCTTGATTGCTGCTGTGGTCATCTGAGCATATCGGCTCTTGCTTTTTCACTCTTCCAAAGTGTACTCTGCCAGTGATTCTTCAGAAGCCTTCCATCTCGTACTAGGGTAGCACTGTTGATCCTCTTGTTCTGGGACTTTAGCCTCTTGGACTTCGAGGCTACTGATTCTTCCAGCTCTCTAGCCAGCAGATGGCCATTGTGGGTTATCCAGAATGTGTATCTTAGAACAACCTAATAAATCCCCTTTTTATAAAAAAAAAAAAAGAATCAATAAATGGGATGGATCCAAACTAAAAACTTCTCAGCAAGAGAGAGCCTACATTTGGGGAGCAAATTTTTACCACACACTTGTCAGATAGAGCACTAATCTTCAGGTTATAAAAAGAACTCAAAAAATTAACACCAAACATCCCAATCAATAAATGAGCTAAGGAGCTAAATGGACATTTCTCAGAAGAAGATATACATTCAACAAATGTATGAAAAAATGTTCAACATCTCTATCAATTAGAGAAATGCAAATCAAAACTACTCTAATAATTCATCTTATGCCAGTCAGAATGGTAGTTATCAAGAATATAAACAACAATAAGTGTTCGTGAGGATGTGGGGGGAAAGGTACACGCATACATTGCTGGTGGGACTGAAAATTGGTGCAATCAATCTGGAAAGCAGTATGGAGATTCTTCAGAAAACTTGGAATGGAATCACCATTTGACCTGGTTATCCCACTCTTCAGTCTATACCCAAAGAGCTTAAAATCAGCATACTATAGTAACACAGCCACATCAATGTTTATAGCAGCTCAATTCACAATAGTTAAACGATGGAACAAACCTAGATGTCCTTCAATAGATGACTGGATAAAGAAACGGTGGTATATATACACAATGGAATATTACTCAGCATTAAAAGAGAATAAAATCGTGGCATTTGCAGGTAAATGGATGGAGATGGAGAATTTCATTTTAAGCCAAGTAAGCCAATCCCAAAAAACTAAAGGCCGAATGTTCTCTCTGATAAGTGGATTCTGATCCATAATGGCGGGCAATGTGGGGAGAATGGAGGAACTTTGATTGGGCCAAGAGGAGGCAAGAAAGGAGAGAGGGCATGGGGTTTGGAAAGATTGTCGAATGAGAAGTACATCATTACCCTAGGTACTTGTATGACTGCACATGTAATGCAACTCTACACTGTGTACAACCAGAGTATGAAAAGTGGTGCTCCATTTGTGTACAATGAATCAAAAAGCTTTCTGCTCTCATGTATAACTGATTAGAACTAATAAAAATAAAATTTAAAAAAATACTCCAATATATAGGCAGAGACTTCCTCAGTAAGACTTCTTAAAGTTCAGTAAATAAAACCTAGAAAATAAATAGGATGGCATCAAATTAAAAAGTTTCTTCACAGCAAAGTAAATAGTTAAGAACATGAGGAAAGAACCTACAGAATGGAAGAAAATCTTGCCAACTACTCTTCTGACAAGAATATCAATATCCAGGATGTATAAAACTCAAAAAGCTCAACAGCAAAAACAAAAGCAAATATTCCACTTAGTAAATGGGCATATGACCTGAACAGATATTTCCCAAAAGAAGAAATAAAAATGGCTAAAGCATAAATGAAAAATATTCAGCATCCTTAGCAATCAGGAAAATGCAGATCAAAACTACACTGACGGTTTTCAGGATGGCAGAATAGAACCCGGTGTGGTGATGCATGCCTGTAATCCCAGCTGCTCCAGAGGCTGAGACAGGAGAATGGTGAGTTCAAAGCTAGCCTCAGCAATGGCAAGGTGCTAAGTAGCTCAGTGAGACCCTGTCTCTAAATAAAATACAAAATAGGACTGGGGCTGTGGCCCAGTGGTTGAGTGCCCCTGAGTTCAATCCCTGTTACCAAGAAAACAAACAAAATAAGATGGTGGAATAGAGAAGGTCACTTTCCTGGCTGCTCCATGGCATGAAACCAAGAAAGTAGACAGGCAGCTTCTCAGCACAGTGGGTGAATGAATAAAGGGGGGTGCTTTACTACAATTTAATACTGGACATTCAAAGCAGATTGAGTATTCAGGAGGTTAAATATAATGAAATAAGGAAAAATCCCCATTGCATAGCTGCTGCCACAGCCAAAGTTACCACCCAGAGCAGTCCCTCTAGAAGCAAAGTAGAGAGAGAAGGGAATTAAAGGAACTTGCATTTTTAGGAAGCCTGAGGTATGTTTGGATATGGAGAGACCAGAGGTCAAAGATACTATCCAACTAAACTGAAAAGTGTGCTGCACAGTAAAAGAAAAGAAACTGCATCTCTCCCAGCTTTGTGTGGAGGACAGAGGAAGGAACCATTTTACAGCTGTGGTGCCAGGGCTGGCAGCTGGGGGAGCCTATTCCCTGCAAACCTGAGTTTGGCCTAAAATACAGGCCTGGCAAACCCACAGTGCACGACACAGAGTGTGCTAAAGTGACCAGGAGAAAATCAAACATGGAGAGAGATTTACACAGGGGACAACTGGTCAAGGAAACCCACCCAGCTCTCCCCCTCCCCCTACAACCTGGCTGCTTGCAGCTGGGAGAGATGTGCTGGTCAGGAATTTGAAAGGGTGGGGATGGGAGAGATTGAGTTTGGAGACTGAACCCCAAGACCAGGAAACATGGGGTCTATAGGTGATGTAGTGGACTAAGAATTGGCTCCACTGTCACACAAGTGGAACCCAGGAGAAACCCCCTGGGGTGCAGTCTTCCAGCACGGACCAGCAATTGCTAGGCCCTGGAGGTGTGCTGATTTAAAATTTCCAGACCAATTTTCTCAGCAAAGAGCCTGGGGCCTACCTAAACCTAAACCTTGCCTCCAGGAGTTTGCCTATGGGATTAACTCTCTCACTGTAGCAACCCCACCCTGAGGGTGGAGGCAAGCAAACATCATACTCCAGATGACCCCACCTAACACTGCTGAGAAGGGAAGCTGAGAATCTTTTGAACTCCAAAGAAAAAAATTCTTTAACTTTTCATCAAAATTTGCTTTTTCTTTTCTCTGTTTAATTGTGACCTTAATAGTTCATGGACATTTATATATTAAGGTCACAATTGACCTTAATAGTTCATATTCAATATTTGTTTTTTTTTTCTCAGCTCAATTCAAAGTGAATCAAGGACCTAGGCATTAGACCAGAACTTGTGACAAATGGAAGAAAAAGTATGCCCAAAACTCCATCATGTCGGCTCAGAAACTGACTTCCTCAAAAAGATTCCTAAAGCACAAGAAGTAAAATCAGGAATCAACAAATGGAGTGGTATCAAACTAAGAAGCTTATTTATTTATTTATTCTGATTTGTTATGCATAATGGCAGAATGCAATTCACACTATTCGTGTCTTCATACATGTACTTAGGGTAATGATGTCTAACTCATTCCACCATCATTTCTACCCTCTTACCCCCTCTCTTTCCCTCCTGTCTCCCCTTTGCCTTATCTAAAGTTCCTCCATTCCTCCCATGCTCCCCCTTCATCACCATTATGAGTCAGCATCCTTATATCAAAGGAGACATTCGGCCTTTGGTTTTGGGGGATTGGCATATTCCACTTAGCATTGTATTTTCCAACTCCATCCATTTACCTGCAAATGCCATGATTTTATTCTCTTTTAATGCTGAGTAATGTTCTATTGTATATATATATACTAAACTTTCCCTATTCATTCATCTACTGAAGGGCATCTGGGTTGGTTCCACAATTTAGCTAAAGGAAACAATCAAGAATGTGAAGAGAGAGAGGGGGCTGGGGTTGTGGCTCAGTGGTAGAGTGCTTGCCTAGTATGTGTGAGGCACTAGGTTCGATTCTTGGCACTGCCTGTAAATAAATAAAATAAAGGTCCATTCACAACTAAAAAATATTTTTAAAAAAGAATGTGAAGAAAGAGCCTACAGAAAGAGAAAATCTTTGTTACCTGTATCTCAGAATATTAATCTCCAGGATAAACAAACAACTCGAAAAGCTCAACAGCAAAAAAACAAAACAAATAACTCAATCAATAAATGGGCTAAGGAAGAAGAAATATGATCAGTCAACAAATATATGAAAAAATGTTCAACATCTCTAGCAATTAGAGAAATACAAATTAAAACTACACTGAGATTTCATCTCACTCTAGTCAGAATGGCATTTATCAAGAATAAAAGTGATAATAAATGTTGGCTAGGATGTGGGGAAATAGATACACTCATACATTGTTGGTGGGACTACAAATTAATGGAACCATTATGGAAAGCTGTGTGGAGATTACTCAGAAAACTTGAAATGGAACCACCATTTGACCCAGTTATCTCACTCTTTGGTTTATACCCAAAGGACTTTTAAAATCTGTATACTTCAGTGACATAGCCACATCAATTTTAATAGCAGCTCGATTCACAATAGCTGAACTACAGAACCAACCTGGATGCCCTTCAACAGATGAATAGAGAAACTGTGGTATATATATACCCAGTGCAATATTATTCAGCCTTAAAGAAAAATGAAATTATGGCATTTGCCAGTAAATGGATGGAACTGGAGATTATCATGCTAACTGAAATAATACAATCCCAAAAACCAAAGGCCATGTTAAATGAAATAAGTCAGATTCAAAGTCAAGGGTCATGTTTTCTCTCATATATAAAAGATAGAAAGAAAAAAGGGGAGTGTATACCTATAATCTCAGCATCTTCGGAGGCTGAGGCAGGAGGATCACAAGTTCAAAACCAGCCTCAGCAACTAAATGAGGCCTTAAACCCTGATTCAAGGTTTGGTCATTAGCCTGTGGCACTATTGGAAGATGGTGGAGACTTTAGGAGGTGGGGCCTAGTGGAAGGCAGTTAGGCTATTGGAAAACCCTTAAAGATGATATGGAAACCCAGACCCTTCTCTCTCTCTTTTCATTCCAAATGCCATGAAGTTTTCACCTGACTCAGATCCAAGCTGCCAACTACTTGGAAATCAATATTTGGGAGATGAGAGTTCGAGGAAGGAATCAGTTTTATTCCAGAGTCGGAATCTGGGGAATGTGGAAAGGATATCAATCTCAAAGCTACATCCTGGGGAACTAAGGGGCACAAGGCTTTTGTATGGAGGGGAAAAGATGCACTGATGAATATATAGGAAGTGTAAATACTGAGTGGAGTCTTCCTCATCCAGGGTGTGTGTCTACTATTTTCCTCTGGCAGTAACATTGCAATTGACATCAATCTCCTGGGACTAGTTTTTGCATTTTCTTTAAATAGACATAGACATAGTACTTTTCTTCAAGTTAAATCTCACAGCAATTTACATGTTTGGTGTCAGTTGATGCAATTATTAAAAGAACAAGGAAGTGAGTTACACATTCTGATGTATCTTTAAAGCTCATCGGATGTCGATGATCTAGCAGTAAACATCTTAATCATTTAGGTGTGGTTTTCCTACAGAATTTAGAGTGCTGGGTAAAGTTGAGGGGACAAAACCCTTGAAGAAGGGAAAAGAGGGGGAAATGAAAGTAACTCAGCCATGGACAATTCTCAATGACCCAAAGAAACAGCCACCTTTTCAGGATGAGCAGCTTTGATTCACCATGCACTCCCTACCAGGATATTCTGCTTCCTCCTAGAACCAAAAGCAAGAGAGTCAACTATCCATGGACCGAAACATCTGAAATATGAGCCAAAATAATTCTTTTAATTTGATTTACCTCACGTATTTTGTCACAGTGATAGAAATCTAAGTAACACAGAAAATTGGTACCAAGAGGGCAGGTAATTGTTATACATATACCTGACTATGTGGTTCAGAAGCTTTGGAAATTGGTTTGAAGGAGGAATTAGGAAAAATTGAGAGAGTAGGCTAGGGAAAGCCTAGAATACTATCAATGGCAATTTGGGTTAGGACCCAAGAGGCTAGAATGCTGATAGAAGTGCATTCTAGTAAAGTAAAGAAAGTAAAGGCCAGACTCATGGAAATGAGGACGTTATTGCGAATTGGACTAGAGAATATTTGTATTTCATTCTGCCAAAAACCTTGTCCACATCTCATCTATGCCCTGGGACTTTGTGTGAGACTGAGTTTAAAGGTGATGAATTGATTAATCTGGGAGAGGAAGCTCCAAGGCAGCACAGCAGTTAGGCTTTAGCATGACTATTGTTTGCTGCTTTTATAGCCAGACTTCAGTGAGAATCAGGAGCAAAATGCAAAGGGTAAAGATTTGAAAAACTTGCAGTTTTGCCAGAAAAGTAGTGTGTTTAAAGTTGTGGCCAAGGAAGGTATGGTTGTTAAATAGATTAGCATGTATTAAAATGAAACAAAGTATTTTTGCACTAGAATAATAGGAATGATGTGATGACTTGAGAGCATCTCAGGAGTCAACAAGACTCTACCCGTTGTAGGCTCAAAGACTTTTGTTTGAGAACAGAGCCCAAGGGTATGCTGCTTGCACATGGATGCACATTCATCCCCTGGGATTTTTTTCCTCCAAGTTCCCACGTTCAGCTGTCCAAACGTTCAAGGCCCACCACAAAGTCCAAATGGGACCAACTTCTGCTTAAGCCAGTGACCTTGGGGCCATCCCTGTTCATGCAGGCATTCAGAATGCTAAAGTTATATGGTCATGGAGTCTTCCACCCAGATTTTAAAGAAAAACCTGGGAAACCAAGCAGTATGTGGCAGTGTCTGAGCCCCTGCAAGCAGCTCCTGACAAAGCGATGCATTGTGAAGATGTAAGAGTGAAGCTGAAGCTATAATGGAGAGTCCAGAAAGTTAGAGATGCCAGTAACATGGAATGCCTGCCAAGGGAAGCTGCAGGCAGTGAGTAAATCCAGCCCAGGAGAGTGGGTTGCAACTGGGAAGGCTGTAGAAGTGAGACTGCTCATGCCCTTTGGAGCTCACATCATGTGCCCTATATAATGGAATTGGGGCTATAGGTTTTAATATTTGCCATGCGGGTTTTGGTCTGATTCCTCCTTGTTATTTTCCTATTCCTCCCTTCTGGAATGGGAATGTTTATCCTGTGCCACTTATCTTGGAAGTACGTTACTTTTTTTAAAAATTTTTTTATAGGGGTTCATAGCTGAATTTGCCTTGAGTCTTGGGGGAAACTTGAACTTGAACTTTTGAGCAATGCTAGAACTATTAAGACTTTGAGGACTCTTGGAGATGGACTAAGTGCATTTTTCATTGTGAGATGGATATGCACCTCTGGTGGCCATGGGTGGAATGTTATGGCTTAAATCTTAACTGACTCTGAAGGCCATGTGTCAACGGCTTGATCACAAGCCTGTGGTTCTATTGGGAACTTCTATAAACTTTATGAAGTGAAGCCTAGTGGAAAGAAGTTAAGTCACTGACGTTTTGCCCTGAAGGGGAATATTAGAATCCCACTCCCTTTCTTTCTGGCTGTGTTTGCTTCCTGGTCACCATGAGTTGAGCATCTTTGCTCTACCTTATCTTCCTAGCCATGATGTTCTCCCTGGCCACAGGCCCTCAAAACAATAGTCAACTGACCATGGACTACAACATTTGAAATGTGAGTCAAAATAAACCTTCTCTCCTTTATGTGATTTATCTCCAGTATTTTATCACACGATGGAAACCAGACTAACACAGGCATCTGTAGTCTTCACCAGATGACAAAGGAGCTCATAATACACAAAACAGCTTTTAAAAAAATAATAAAACCCTGGTCTAGAGGGAGGATACCATCAGTGCTCTAATCCTGGGATTTCTTCTCTCAGACACTAGATTATAGCTTCAGAATCCTACTCAACATCAGGCAGCCACCAGCAATCAACTGGAGTTGTCCTCTGAGATGACACCTATTTACTATCTCTGGCCCATCCTGAAGGAACTGACATAATGACGGGTCATCTTCTAATCCCCACAAAGTTCAGGACCACTTTGAGGTCAAGACATAGGTATTACATCTGCTATAGGAGGCTTCTGCAAGGCTTCTGCAGTTTTGCTGAATGGTTACACCAAGTCCCCAGGGATCCAGGAAGCTTCTGACAAAGACTGGCCCCTGGAAGAAATTATCAAAAGCTCGGAGATTTCATGGTCATGGTACTGTGCAAAGACCTTCCAAGGTTTCTTCAGGAAGCCACCCTGTGTCAATGTGTCACAATCAGGACTACTTGCCAGTACAGTCATATACATTATTCAATTATTAAGTGTTCCTTAGCAGTTGGTAAATAGGCACTGGCTGGAGCTCCCTAAGTAAGCACCCTACCTCTGTACACCCCTGCCCTGGAGAGTCTTGGTTTGCACAAAAAGGGAACAGTCCTAGAATTGGCCAAGTCTTTTGTACATCTGAAGTTTTCTTGTGTGTCTGTCCTCCTTCCTCCACCTCCCACCCTCACCTCTGTTGCCAAAGCAGCACTCCTGAATTCGACTTAGGAGGATTATCACCCCCTAGGAAAATATGCCCAGTACCCACCTGGCCACCCTAACGCTACAGCAACCTATTGCCTGTTTCTTTGGGGAACCAAAAAATCCACAGTGCACCATAATGGTTAAAATATTTTGAGGGGCTGAGGCTGTGGCTCAGTGGTAGAGCTCTCGCCTAGCATGTATGAGGCGCTAGGTTCGATCCTCAGCACCACATATAAATAAATAAAATAAAGGTATAAATAAATCACATCAATCTTTAAAAATAAATAAATAAATAAATAAAATATTTTGAATATCTTCATGGTTGCAAACATCATGCTCTGCCCCTCAGTTTGCCATTTTTACAGAGGAGGTATCAAGGAAGTTCCATTTGTTGAGACAATTGGGAACCACAATATCGCTTCTCCACGTTTTCCAAAAAGGGCTACTATCAGATGAACTGGAATTCACAAATGAGGGTCATGTTGCATTAGATGTGAGACAGCTATCCATGCTTTTCCTCCATCAGCTGTTATTCCTGGAAACAAAAACCCCTTTGCTGGGGCTGAGGCATTGTGATCCTTAGAAAGCTAAGCCCACGGCATCTTTGTTTATTCCCTATGAGTGCATGTCTAATAAAGATCTGCTAAAGCTTTCTACCAGTACGTGGTACCCCATTTGCAAATGGGGGTTTTGTCTAGTTCACAGCACTCACATGAATAGATGGCTTCATTATTGCTTTAAAGCTTGGGTGAGAAAATTAAGGTAAAAAAAA
Organism: Ictidomys tridecemlineatus; assembly: GCF_052094955.1. NCBI lineage: Eukaryota > Metazoa > Chordata > Mammalia > Rodentia > Sciuridae > Ictidomys > Ictidomys tridecemlineatus. Next base: position 160,896,131 of record NC_135478.1, on the reverse strand, counting down.
AATTGGAAAATTTCCTACGGATCCCAGAACATTTTACCCAAACATTTTCTTCACAGTCTGCTGTATGATTTCAAACCCTAAATGGTGACAGTGCCTCTGAACATTATTCAACAATAAATGTAGGCTGATTTCTGCAGTATATTGTTGAGCTGTTGCTAATGGCAGCCTGGGTTTGTGTGCCAGCTGGTAGCAGCTTTCTTCTCTTCCAGTGGGCTGGACACTTGGAGTCAAAATAACTTGAGTGGATTTTCTCACCCTACCACTTCTGAACTGTGCGCCCCGGGGAGCCACTTAGGCTCTCAGAGACTCAGCTATTTATCTAAAAGGAAGTTGGTGTGAGGTTTAGAGGAATGTGACAGGCTCCAGACCCATGATTGGCATTTAACAAGGACTCAGTCATTTGTTATTTTTGTTGTTTTGGTGCTCTTCAGTACTTGAGTAAGTCAAGGGGCAACAACCATGAGAAATAATGGGGGTCTGAGTATGTATCTGGAATAATAAAAGGAAGGTTCAACTCTTTTATTATCTAATTATGCATTAAATTATGTTTTGAGGCATTCTCTAGATTAATAACTTTTTTTAAAATGCAAATACCTCTGAAGTGTACTTTGTTAAAACATTAGCACTAATTTACAATAATAGGATATGTGTGATTGGGACTAAAATGTAACACATGACTATCTAAGGCTTCTTCTCTCCAGAGGATTGACAAGGAATGTGGAAGAAGAAATACAGACAGATAGAGAGGGAGAGCCTGGTGGTTTTCTGCCAGGTAAGTGTGAAGTCTGGGGATTCACTATCCACAATGTGACCCAAGAACAAATAAAGAAGCCCTAAATAGAAAGGACTGGAGCAGTTTAATTTTGGGAAGAAGATGGATGGAAGGGAAGACTCTAAAAGAGTTGTGCTGTGGGCTGAGAATCTAGCCCATTTGCAGCTCAGTGGCAGAGTCCTTGTCCAGCATGTGTGAGGCTCTGGGTTCAGTCCCCAGCATCACAATAATAATAACAGTGATGATGATGATGACAATGACGACGACAACGACGACGTGGTTCACATAACTCCTTGTTTCCTGTTGAGTTCTCCACAAGCAAATGCTAAGGTTTGGGTTTCAAGAGTTGGATATTGATCTTCTCCTGAGACACAGCCCCAGGTGATCTGTGTGCTCCGATACCCCAGCAGGCTGGCACAGCCAGGCCTTTCTCTACCTGCCCCACTAGGTCTCCAGATGTGGGCTCCAGGGGAGAGAGTGACCTTGGTCAGGGATGTTTCTTCAGAATTGAGGCAGATGCTGAACAGATGACAGCTGAGGGCTGTCTGCTGCCTGAGGTGAAGCTGGAAAAGGAGTTGGGTGGCATGTCCCCATTATGGCCCTGTTCTCCCAGCACAGCACTCGGACCTTCATTTCTGAACCCATTTGCAGTGCAGTCCCTGCCTTGCTCTGTAGGCGTCCCCTCCTGAGGGGAGACTTGGACAAGGGAGGTAAATGGGCAAACCAGGCCCATGTCTGCTTAGCTGGTTTGGGGCTGCAATGAATACTTGTCTCCCCTTTTCATTGTCCATTCTAAATTCCCCTCACCCTTGGCTACCAGCTCTGCTGGCGTCAGCATCCTCCCTGGTGCTGTAATCCAGGCCCTTACCCGCAAGTGGCCTAAAGTCCTGGTCCCCACACTGTTCTTAGGCCTCTTTACTTGCCTATGTACAACCACAGTTGGGCTAGGGAATACCATGTGGACTCACCTAAATTTCTTCCTGTCCCATGTGGAGCAACAGGCCTGCCTCTTCCTTATGATCAGGGGCAATTAACTCTGCCAGGTAACTGTTTTCTCTCTGCCAGGCTCTGGACACAAGGAGAAAATACTTCTCCAGTTAGAATATGATATGAATATCTTCATGTTTTGTGCCCATTTGTCCAACTACATGTTCTCCCTAGATCTTTTTCTTCTTCCTTTTTTTCCCTCTAGATCCTCTTGTCTCTAATCTTCCAGGTCCCTGATCATCTGGCTGGCTTATTTGATGCCACCTGTACATCCACAAACATGCTAATCTTGAGCCATTTCTCTTGCCATACAAAGTGGAGAAGCACATGTACCCAACTTTCTGTCCGAGGGAGAATTTTCCCTTGCCACTGTCTTTCAAGACCATGCCAGAGTGAGGCTGTGGGACAACTGCTATCCATTTCCATCTTGCATTCACACACTGAACTGACCCAACCATAAATAAATTTGAGCTTTCTGCTACTTCTTCAGGTAGGTACAGGATCACCCATGCAGCCACAAGCATGCTGAAGAGGGGTCCTGGTGGGATGGATGCTGGGGCAACAGAGGTGCATGCCATGGGATCTGGTTTGCCTTCTAATGGGACTTCTTAGGCACTCTAGTGCTATCTGTGTTCAATTTTAGATATGCCTTTTTCATTTCGTAAAGGGCCATTGCTGTACGACTCCAATATTTTAACTTGGTGAGTCTGATGGGACCCAATTTATGATGGTTAGCTTTAGAAGCTTGGTCACTTGGTGACCTATGGTCAGGCATTCTGTCTCTACCAGAGCCCAGGAGCAGAGAAGAAGTTGTTTATCCAAAGGTATCACCTAGCTCCTGACCCTTAAGGGCCTATTCTGTGATTCTTCCACTGAACCTTGCCACAAACTCCATGCGGTAATTTTTCCCACCATTGAAAACAATACTACCATTACATGTGTTAAATCACAGAACTCATGCAGGAAGGCTGCTCACAATGCAGGCTGAGCCTGCCTCAGAGATCTGCCTGTTCTGCAGCCCAAGTTCAGCAGGCTTTCACCTCACACAGCACCGAAGCATAGAAGTATTTCTATCTGTAAAATATGGTGCCCATTAGGCATTAGGTGCCTTTCTTCGTGGTCAGAGATAAACAATGCAATCGTTTGTCTTTTCCTCTGGAGTGCTATCTGGCACAGCCCTGACCACTGGATACAAAACTTTAATGGAGGTATCAGGCCCTTTTATATTCGAAGAGTTCATCTATACTGTTCATCTATACTGTCAGTGCACTCAGTGCTTACCTCCTCCAGTCCTCTCTGTAGAGTTGACCTTCAATTTCTCTCTCTTCCTCCCTAAAAAATACTTTGTCTTATCCAGTTACCTTTAAAATATATCCCTTTAGTGAATAAACAGAATATCAAGGTCTTATTCTATATAAAGCATTTTAATAAAGTACTCTTAATTTTATATCAGACCTTGGCTGCTGTATTATAAACAGATGAGCACACTGTCAAGGTCACAATGACATGAATGTTCTAGAAACATTGTGGAAAGGAGAAACTCAAGCTCATTGAAATAATTGGCTTACCTTCTCAGACTTAAGATTTCTCTCCCCCTAGTAAATCTTGTTAGAGAAAGTTTTATTGCCTACCCTTCTGCATCTGTCTCAGATGGCTGGTTCATATTTCTCTGGGTCCTCCAAGCAAGTCTGTGAAATTCTTTGCTGTCGCTTCTTCAGTTCTCACCAGTGTCAATTTACTTCCCAATTCCTTTTCTTTAAAAAAAAGAAAACCCATTTTATAAATCTCTATAATTATGATTCATCCTTTAAGTATTTCAAATGCTTTTTCATAATTCATTTTACTTTGATTTACATGGCCACCCCATCTAATAGAAGCAAAGATATTCATACTTCAGGAGGACCTGGGCAAGCTCTGAATATTTTGAGTCCTTTGAAGTAGGACACTGAAGGAGGTATGCTGATTCTAGTTTTCTTCCTTAGAACTTAACACTGATATATTTTTAAAATTTGTACTTTTTAGCTATACATGAAAGTAGAGTATAATTTGACATATTTATACAAATATGAGTTCATCTTATTCTAATTAGGATCCCAGTCTTATAGTTGTACATGATGTAGAGAATCTCTGTGATATATTATATGTAAATATAGATATAGATAGATATATATATTACACTGATATTTTTGAAGAGAGAACAATTTAAGAAATAATGTATAGATACAAATAATGTATTAAGAGATGAGGGGGAGGGGGATTGAGTGCTAATGATTCGTGGGATGAAATTAAAATATTTTGTGATGATTTCTACAATGAACATCCCATTGTAATGTTTGAACATGACATGTAAATTTTATAGTTAGTTTCCAATCTAAGTGATGCTTTGAAAAGTTATTGGCAATTATAGTTATTTATGACTCCGAGCAATTTCCTCCAATTGAAACTAATTAAGAAAAAAAACCCCAAAACTTTAATTACTCAAGAAATATTGTCTAATCTGGTATTACTGTTGATATGACTCAAACTATGTGAAAATCTTAATTATAACTATGTAATTAGTGATTTATTGAAATTAAGGCAGGAAAAGGAAATGTATGGAAAAAGCACAAAATACATTATGAATTGCATGTCCTTGGGTTCCTACTCTTCCCAACATCTTTGGACTCTGAATAGACCATGCACAATAATGATGCAATTCTTTCTTCTTTGCCAACTTTCACATTTCATTCTGTTTTTTTTTTCTATTTTGTCGTTACCAAATTTATCAAAATAGTATATATTTCATTTAACAGTTTGTTAGCTTGATTTATAACTTTTAAATGTTCAGACTCAGGATATGGCTCTCCTTTTGTAATTGATTGGTATGAGTGTGGCCCCAGGCTTCACGTATCTGTGAGGAAAGTCTACCTCCCTGCCTTAGATCCTTTTTAATAGTCCTATATTCACATGATTCTAAAGTATTTTTTTTTTAATGTCTAAAGAGTCAAATATGAAAAGTCTTAACGGCTACCTGTTAGGGTTTGGATGTGAGGTATCCCTCCAAACTCTCCATCTTTGCAGGAATGTTCAGAGCTTCAATGATTATAGATTATGAGAGCTACGCCAAATCAGTCCTTTCTAGTTTGAATGGACTAACTATGTGGAAACTGTAGGCAGGTAGGGCGTGAGTAGAGGAGGTAGGTCACTGGGTGTGTGTCCTGGAAGGGTGCTTCTTCCCTGTGACCTCTTTCCCCTTTCCTGTCTCCTTCCTGGCTTCCCCCATGATGTTCTGCCTTACCTTGGGCCCAGAGCAATGGAGTTGATTGTCTATGGACTGAGACCTCTGAAACCATGTACTACATATTATTATTTAATCTGTCTTACATCAAGAAGGACATTTGGGTTATTTCCAATTAGCTAATATCACAAAAAATGGGATTGAAGAAGTGTCTAAATTCTTCATTTTGTTGTATAAAAGTAAATCTGTGGGAAAGAATTACAAGAAGTAGACTGCAGCATCAGGAGGGATGGTAGTACTTCTCCACTGTGATGTTAGGTTGGGCAAATTCATTCTATAGGACTGGCCTACCTACTGCAGCCTGTTCACCATTGCTGCTCTTTGCCCACTAATGCCAACAATACCCTGAGGTCACAGAGATCAGCTACTGTGTGTTCTTTCACCTTTCCAAGCTGCCTTTGAGCATCAGGAGGGGATGGTAGTGCCCCCAAGAATTATATTCATAATTTTATTTGTATTTATGATTTTTTTCATATTTTAAATTTTGTTTCTGCTTGCTAGTTGGATAATATATTAGCTTCCTGTGGCTGATGTAATAAATGGCCATAAGCTTGGTGGCTCAAAACAACAGAAATGTGTTCTCTCACAATTCTGAATAACAGAATTCTGAAATAGGTCTGGACTCAAGGTGCCAGCACATTCCCTTCAGAGACTCTAAGGAGAATCTGTTCCTCACCTCTTTCAGCTTCTGGTGGCTGTAAGTTTTCCTTGGTGGGGCCATATCACTCCAATATTTGTCTCTGCATTAATAAGCTCTGTATTACTGTAATGAAATACCCGACACAGGCTACTTATAAAGTAGGGACAGGTTTATTTAGGCTTAAATTCTGCAGGTTCACGTCTAAGATTGGGAGGTTCAATTGGTCTGAGCATCTGGCAAGGGCAGTATATCATACTAGAGCATTTATCAAAGCAAATGCTTACATCTTGGGGGTGGGGGGGACAATAACCATATAAAAAACACAGCAGCCTCGGTTTCTACATATCTTTCTCCTTTCTCTGTGTCTTCTCTAAATGCTGCCTCAAAGCTCCCTCTGTCTTTCCTCTTATATTATACATGTGATCTTGTTGTGGTTGTGTTCAGGGTCCACTCAAATAATCCCGGATGAACTCCTCTAAAGATCCTTGCTGTCTTTTTCCATATTAAAACATAGACATATCTTTGAGTCTACCATTTATCTCATTAACAATGTTGTAATATTGTTATCCTCCAAAAATTTTGAACCAAATTTACACTTTCTTTCGTATTATATGAGTGCTTATTTCCTACTGTATGCTGTCAAACTTTTGGATTTTACTACTCTAACAGGGAAAATAAATTTTAGTATACTTTAAATTTGCATTTTTCTTGTTATATGCAAGTTTGAATATTTATATATATTTTGAGCCTTGTATATTTATTTTTCTGTGACATGTCTGCTCATGTCCTTTGTTCATTTTTTCCCCTATTGAGTTTTTTGTCTAAACCAATATCTAGGGCTTTTTCTATATCAAGGAGATTAACCCTTTGTCTTTTTTTTGCATCATGCAGATCGATATAGTTTTCCAGCCCCCTGCCTTTATGAGGTTAAATTTTTCAGTCGTTTATGGCTTCTGCTTTCCTTTAGAAAGTGTTCCCATTTCCAAGGTTATGAAGGCATTCTCTCATGCTTACTTTTAGAACTTTTATAATTTCTTTTTTTCCCAGTTTTCCTTTGAAGTCTTTGATCACTTTAGATTCTTACTTGTGCGAGATGTAGATACAAATGATTTTTTTTCCAGGGCAGAATATTTCCTGTGACATAGGCTTCAGAGATATATGAAATATTCTACACTACAAGAAGCTGAATCCTGAGCTGGGTTGTGGCTTAGTGGCAGAGCGCTTGCCTAGCATGTGTGAGGCACTGGGATCGATTCTCAGAACTGCATGTAGGTAAATAAAATAAAGGCCCATTGACAACTACATATATACATATATATTAAAAAATAAGCTAAATCCTTTGGAAGGTGCTCTTCCCAGACTGGTTATTGCCATCACTTGTTTGAAGAGAAACAGAAGAACAGGTTTGCATTTGAATTGGTGTTTCCAGGATGACCTAAAGGTATCCACTAAAATATTCTAACCAGCATTTGTAGGGCACTGGTTAGACATGTTATGATTAGTCTTTATAATTAAATAGAATTTGTCCTATAGTTAGTACTTCTTACACGCTAAGCCCTGTTCTACATACTTAAAGTGATAATGCGCTTTTGATCTTCACAGCACTCCATTATGAAAATTGGGGTAATAACAAGACAGATGAAGAAACCAAGTTATCCAGTGATTAAATAACTTGCTGATAGGTGTGGGGCTGAGATTTGAACCCAGGTAGTTTGACTCTGATGCCACAGTTTTCTTCACAGTGAAGACACTGGACAGGGGCCAGTGTCCAATTAGTCAGTTGTCTAACACTTCTTGTCAGAAATCTGCTCAGCACTGAACTTTAGGATTTCTTGGTCCCCTTCCCTTATATACTTTGTGATGTTCCAAGGACATATTATATAAAACAAATGTTTAATATCTCACCAGTACCAACTAGTATGTTCATACTTTGAATTAAAAGCAGATGCCAGTAAGGACACAGATAATACAAGTGGTGAGGCATACTGGACACTGTCCCCAAAGACCTACAACTTCAGTATATAATAAAGTGAAAACCATCCTTCTTTGGGTCACATTTTACCTTTGGGTCACTTTTCTGGGTGATGCAGCCCCCTGGGGTCCTAAAGATGGGTAAGAGGTTTGGCCCTAAACGGATGCCATCCGACACCTGTGTCTGTCACATCCGTCTCTGTGATGGCTGCCACTCCTCTACTGTGAGCAGGTAGGGACCCCGCCTTCTTTATTCCTACTCCCATTCACAACCTCCCTCCCCACGTGTGCCCATTCCTACTCTTCTCTCTGCTTGATTCTCTTTCTTTGCCCTTTGTCTTCTCTGAAGCTTCACCTGCACTTCTCAGGTTGGGTACACTCAGGATAACTCTGAGCACCGCGAGGTGACTGGCCACTACAAGAGGGTTCCTCACAGGATATGAGTTAGTCCTTTCCCTCTTCTGTGCTCATAAAGTGCCACAGACCAGAGCAAAAGCTAAAGTCCTTCCAAGGTGCTATGCAGCCTCACACTAACTGACCCCATTACCTCATTCATTCCCTCTCTCTCTCTCTCTTTCTCTCTCTCTCTCTCTCTCTCTCTCTCTCTCTCTCTCTTTCTCTCTCTCTCTCTCGTTTACTCTGATTCCAGAGTCTTATGCACAAATCAGTCTCCTTGCTGATTTGTGCATAAGACAGGCATGTCCCCAACATGGGGCCTTTGCACTTGCTGTCCCTTATGTCCAAAACTATCTTCCCATTGGGTACTGGGTGACTCACTTTTTCACTTTTTTTTTTTTTTAATTTAAAAAAATTGTTTTTGGTACTGGGGATTGAACCCAGGGATGCTTAATCACTGAGTCACATCCCCAGCCCATTTTATTTTATTATTATTATTTTTTAAATTTTCAAACGGGATCTCTCTCACTAAGTTGCTTGGGACCTCACTAAGTTGCTAAGGCTGTCTTTGAACTTTCAATTCTCCTGCCTTGGTTTCCTGAGCAGCTGGGATCACAGGCATGCACCACCGCAGCAGGCTTCACCTGGTTTTAGTCAGCGTTTGTATTGTTGTCATCAAAATACCCAATAAGAACAATTAGAAGGAGAGGAAGTTTGTTTGGGGTTCCTAGTTTCAGAAGTCTCAGTCCATAGCCAATTCCATTGTTCTGGGCCCAAGGTGAGGCAGAACATCATAGATGAAGGGCCCAGTGGAGGAAAGCTGTTCAGCTCATGGCAGAGTCAGGAAGCAGAGACAGAGAGGGAGGAAAGAGACATAGGAAAGAGGCACATTCAGGGCCTTCATCCAGTGATCCACTTCTTCCAGCTGTGCTGCCCCTTGCCCACATTTGTCATCCAGTCAGTTCATTCAAACTAGTACAGATTGATTGATTTACAACTTTCATAACCTAATCATTTCACCTCTGAATATTTCTTTATTAACAGAAGCTTTTGGGGGACACCTCCTATCCAAACCACATCACACCTCTTTCAGTTCTTTGCTTAAATGTAGCATTTCCTCCACCTAAGTTTCCCTAACCACAATATTTTTAACTACAACCCACCTTACCCTCTGTGCTCTTCCTTTTTCCTACCTTATTTCTTTTCCTAACAAATATGTTTGTCTTTTAGGCGCCGATGAATCCCTAGCACTTTGGTCAGTATTGAACAAATAGTAGGTGCACATTAAGCAGTTCAGGAATTAATTTATTGTACCTTTTAGAATTATGGGGTCTCCAGATCATCTGAGCTGTTCCCATCATGACCTGAGCTTCGAGGTCTCTTTATTATTTTATTTTGCTATTTATTATAGAAGACTGAGACACCTGATTGTATAAGGATTGCTCCTGGCCAGGTAACTGAAGGTGCAAACTGGAAAAGGTCTCTACTATGAAAGACCACAAGGGTCGGTCACTCTGGGTTGAGCAGCAGGTGAAACATAGCAGGCCACTTCCCAAGAGACTTTGGACCATCCACATGAGAACTCCAAGAGTCTCTGTCCCACCTGCCTACTCTCACTCCAGGATGGGCACCAGACCCTATATATGGGTGTCTCTAATAGAAAAGATCCACAGCTTCACTGGTGGGAAGAACTCACCCCATTTTTGTTATCACAAGAGGCTTTAATTTAGACAATCAGAATTGTGCCTTCTCAACACCTTCCTGTGTCTTAGTATGACAAGTGACACAGAGAGACCTACACTAGCCACCCACTCCTTCCGTCTTCCCAGACCTGAGGTTGGGCTGCTGGCATAGCTAAATATGTCTGGGACTGTTATTTTAAAGCTCAATTTCTTGAATTCAGAAAAGGAGCATATTCTAAAATTGATCAAACCTTGTACCTGAGTGATCTTCAAGGACTCTGGGAAAAGCCCCTTTCCCTGTTTATTTATTTATTTTTTTAAAACTCTGATCTCTGAAACATTATCATTCTGTGTGGGTGTTCTTAGAACATCGTCTCCGTCTTTATCTATCAAGGGGCCTCTGGTACATGATACATGACTTTACTACTGTGGGTCAAAGAGCTTGGACTATTTTTGTCCTTCTAACACAGTCACCTGACTCAAGGTGACTAACCCACCTGACACAACATTCCACGGTAGGGTTTACTAACATTTCACCAGAACTGCTCAGTTTGTATATACAGTAAGAGGAAAAAGGCTTAATAATTCCAATTATTAATGAAAATGAATAAAAAGCAATACGATTTACTGTACATTAGAGCTGTGACTCACATAAGAACACATTTAAGGTCGTTTTGTTCCAATATTGGATACCTGGAATTTTGTCCTTCTAATTTTCTTCTTTTTCTCTTATTCTTTCTCTCTTCAATTTCTGTCTCTCTCTCATTAAGCTTTCTGTGATGATTTTGCTAATTGACATTGTATTGTTAATATTATCAAATAGGGGACCATTTGATTTATTTGCTAGTATTTGATTGCCTATTATTGATTCCATTAAAATACATATTGGTGTGATATTTTCTAAAATAGTCTCAGATTATAGTTAAACATAGAGTTTGTGTATAACCTGGCAAGTCCACTCATGGATGTATACCCAATTGAATTGAATACATATGTCCTAGCAAAAAGTTGTGCACAAATATTCATAACATCATTATTCATATTAGCCAAAATGTAGAAATAACTCAATGTCCATCAACTGATGAATCAATAAGTAAAGTTGGGTGTATCCATAAAATAAAAAAAAAATTTGACAATGAAAAGGAATAAAGTACTGTCACGTGCCACAACATGGATGAATCTAGAAAACATTTTACTAAGAGAAAGAAGTAAATCACAAAAGGTCTTATATGTATGGTTTCTTTTATCTGAAATGTCCAAAATAGGCAAATCCTTAGAAGCATAAAGGAGATTAGTGGTTGCCAGGGGATGGATTGCAATGGAAAACAGGGTGTGGTTACTAATGGACATGGGATTTCTTTTTGGAATGATGAAAATGTTCTGGTTTAGTGGTGGTTGCACAACTCTGTGACTATACTAAAAGGCACTGAATTAACTATACACTTAAAAACTTTTAGTCAACAAAAATGAAAACACAGCCATGCAAAGCCATGCATGTAATTGTTTTTAGCAGCATTATTTATAATAGCCAAAACCAGAAATAACCCAAATGTCCTGCAAGGAATAAATGGATAAACAAAATGTACACACAATGAAATATTTTTCAACAAAATACTGATACTTTTTACAACATGGAGGAAACTCGAAAACATAAAACTAAGGGGAAAAAGCCATATCTTGTATGATTCCAGGCATGAAATGTCCAGGAAAGGAAAACTTATAGGGAAGGAAATAAGATCCCATGTGGCAGAGAGCAGACGGTGGGAGGGGGATTAACTGTAAATGGGTATGGGGAGCTTGCTGGGGGTGATGAAAACATCCCCAAACTGGCTTTTGGTGACTGTTGACCACTCTATAATTCATCAAAAATCATAGCTATTTAAATGAGTGAAGTATATGGTATATAAATTCTCCCTCAATAAAAGCTGTTAAAAATAAAAACTTCATCAACAGACTTGTTTATAAATGTCCCTCAGACATTCTCAAAATTCTTCGCTGTAAGGATGAACATTTTCCACATGCCAGAGGGTCTGAGTGGAGGAGGGGTTACAAAAATGTTATGAGCCGTGTTTTCAGCTTGGGTGTTCTCAGGAAACTGATGCGAAGGGAGCAGCCCAAGCCCTCACCCTTGCTGAAATGTCTCAGTGCCAGAGCGCTTCTGCAGTAGTGAGGCCCTGCACAGTTTGGGCTGGTGTGGACTCTTCTGTAGGCACTGCGCAGCCTTTGGAAAGCTGGTGGATGGGCAAGGACACCACCAGGGGAACCTCAAGACGGTTCCCAAGTCACAGAAATAAAGATACCCCAGCCCTTCATAATGGAAGTTTCTCTTAATTCAACAAGATTACACAAAATAAACTTGGACTTCATTTATAGAGCCCATTTGACTATTTCTGGCATAGATCATGCTTGATTCAGGGAAGAACACTTTCCCCCTTCCCATTTCACACACCCACAGACACACACAGACACATGTAGATACACATGCACACCTTTAGGCAAATGCACCTCTCTTGTACTTGGTACAAGACAGAAATTTATCTACCCAGGGGCAGTAGTAGGGTATGAAGGGCATGGCAGTGCCTTCTTGTGCCAGACTACTGAAGTATGAATCCTGGCTCCTGCACTTATTAGTTGGGTGGCCTTGGGAAAAGTATTCTCTATTTATACCTCAGTATTTTCACTGTAAAAGATGGGTTTGTGAGATTTTTGTCAGGATTATTAGTAGTAGTAGTAGTAGTAATAGTAGTAGTACTGAAAATTGAACTCCAGGATGCTTTACCATTGAGCTACATTCTCAGCCCTTTTGTGTATTTTATTTTGAGACACAGTCTCATTAGTTTGTGGAGACTGGCCCTGAACTTGTGATCCTGTTGCCTCAGCCTCCTGATGTGAATAGATTAAAGTCTCTAAAATATTACCAGGCACATGGTAGGTTCCCCACATGTATCAATCATATGCAGGCCCTGGTTCCAACAGGTCTTAATCTCGTGATCTGGGGAGTGTTTTTCTCTCTCCGATTTTAATTTGGTAACGTAAAACAGTAGTAATGACTCTGCACTGCTGGCTTCCCAGGGTTGTTGTGAATGTCTCATAAAATAATGTGTGGATGGCGCCTGGAAAGCAGCAACCCCCATGCGGATATCTAGCCTTTTTCTTATCTTAAGTGACATAAATGATTTGGGAGCATGGTGGTTGTCATGCTTCTTGTCAGACTGTGTTATCCTTGTATAATTCCTTCCCCATCAAGTCTCAGTTTAGATGCGGCTTCTCTAGAACTTCCCAGAATTTACCCCCTCCCAATGTTTGTTAGGTGCTGCTTCTGTATCCCCTAAACATACTATATATACCTGCCTTTATCATTACAGTCATGCATTCAGTTTATCAAGACTGGTTTGCTTGTCTGATTTTGAGGTCCTCACAGACAAGGATAAGCCTGCTTTGCTCATATTTGTGACCTCAGCACTCATCAGAGTGCCTAGCATGCAGTATCTGCTCTGTAGATGCATGTTGAATGGGTAAGAGATGAATATCTAAAACTCAGTTCTCTTTAGGACATCACAAACTTAGTTACATTCAATACCACGAGACCAAAGAAGGAACACATCACCAGGCCATAGTATCATACTCACGCAAAAATATCACACACACATACAGAGAGAGAGAGAGAGAGAGAGAGAGAGAGAGAGAGAGAGAGACATACATGAACCTCTGCCCATAGGGCAAACCTGTGCTGATGAATAAAACATGAACAGCTGGTTGGAAGGTTTCTATTAGTTTAAATGTATCCATGATCAAACATTTTTATGCGCTTTTCTATCATTCTTATTCCTCTTTTTTCTATTCAAAGACAGTGCTTGAAATATTTCTCTCTTATTCTCACATCACTAATGTTCCCTTTCTTTTGGATCATTCCCACTGGTATGTGAGTAGGCTGCAATATCCTTTGTCTTTATAAAAATCCCAAACTTATAAAATCCCAAACTTAGATTTTAGAAACTCCTTTGACACCACAACTCCCTCTAGCAACTGTCCCATTTGTCTGTCTCCAATATTGCAAAACCCTCAAAATAACTTCTATGCCCCCAATTTGCAGTCCTCCTCTTTCTTCTTGAACTCCTAAACTCATCTTGTCAAGGTCAACAAGCACTTCTTTGCAGCCTCATCCAGTGGCCTATTCCCAGTCCTCACCTGCTGTGACCCATTAGAAGCATTTGACAGAGTTGGTCACTCCCTCCTCCATGAAACAGTTCTTCCCTGGGCTTCCAGGACACTGCAGTCTCCTTCCTCTCTAGCTATATTGTTGTTGATGTTTCTTTCCTGGTTCCTTCTCATTGTCATGGTTTCCAAATACTGGTGTGCTCATGACCTTGGGCCTCACGTCTCAGGCCCTCTGGATCCTGTCTTCCTGTCTCCTCTGCATGGCACTCCCTCAATGTTTCAACCATTCTCATGACTTTACACACCATCTACAAACACCATTGGTGCCCAACTCAGACCTTTCACCTGAACTACAGATTCAAAGAGTCCAGTTTCCACTGGACAAAATCACACCAGTGAGGTTTCAAAAGCTTCTCACTGTTCCTATGTTCAAACCTGAAGGGGCACAAACTCATTTAACTTACTCAACTCACTGTTTAGTTTAACTTCTTTAACTGACGCCTTATTCAGCTAACTCATCTTCAATTGTTCCCCTCACCCGACTCTACTCTGTGCTGTTCCCCAAATATGCCAGGCTTGCTTCTACCCCAGAACCTCATCATCTGTGCTTCCCTCTTCCTTGGAACACTATTCTATATTCGCACTGTCTGCTTCCTTGCCTCCTTCAGAGATTTGTTCAAATAATTTGTTTCTAGTGAGAATTCCCCTGACTACCTTTTAAAAAATAACAAGCATCCCTACCTCAAGCCCTAGTGATCCTCCCTTCCTGTCTTATTTTTCTCCATAGCATGTATCAGCATTTCACTATTTATTTATTTGCCTATTATCTGTTTTCCCTCGGTAGCTTATAAACTCTATGAAAGCAGGGATTTTCATCAATTTTGCTAGCTCTTTATCCCCAGTGTTTAGTGTCTGGAACATAATAGGCATTGGCAAATATTGTTTGAATGAGTGGAACTTGAACAGTGTGTGTGATAAGAAATGTAAGATTTCCCATATGACTTGGGGTCATCCATATCTAGCTAGTCTTTCCTGGATACCCTTTCTTCTTCTTCTTTTTGATTTTGCAGGGTTTTTTTTTTGTTTTGTTTTGTTTTAATTAGTTACACGTGACAGTACAATGATCTTGACATATCATACATTTGAATCAGATGGGGTATAATTTCTCATTTTTCTGAGTGTACAGGTTGCAGAATCACATTGGTCATGCAGTCACGTATATACACACAGTAACAACAATGTCTATTTTATCCAACCCCTTTCTTCTTTCAATCTCATCCAAGAGAGGATGTGCCCTGGTCCATGGGCACATTTTTGTATCTGGACTCATGGCAGTGCATTTGAATGTGGTTATACATTGTCTGTTTTCCTTCTCATGCAGTTGGCTCCTTAGGGCAGAGACTGTACCCATCTATTTCTCAAATCCCTACTACTTTGAACAGCGTCTGGAACTAGGACACCAGCGAAATGTCAGCCAGAATGAATTGCCAGTACATAAAAGAGTAGGTGCAGATAGGAGTGTGGGACGCAGGGATGACGGATTTAATCTGTTGTTCTACTGTGTGTGGTTAATGTTTATACCGTTCCCTCAGCTTTCTGAATCATAGGCTCAGAGGACGTCTAACGACCACGTTGAGTCCTCAGGGATTAGTGAAGTACAAGTCCGTGCCCTTCTGCACCGACTTTGTGGACTATGCCTGCAGGCTCCCTGCGCTCCAGCTGCAAGAGATGCAACCGCTCCTGGCCCCTCCCCTTTGCCGCCTCCGCTCTTTTGCCGCCTACCCTCAAGGTCCAGAGCAGCTGTCAGAACTGTCCCATCCCGCGCTGCGCTGCTCCTCCTCTTCTCTAACTGTAGGATCCTCAAGGCTCAGCCCTAAACCCCTTTCTTTCTCACGGGCTCTTTTGCTGGTCTAGTCTGTTCCTCCAGCTTACCTATGAGAATACCACCAAACCTATAATTATAGAGAGAATTTAGAACTGCTGGGTGTGAAGTACTTTCTCCATAACCTAATATTTGGTCTCTGAAACAACATTGGAAAACTGTCTTCACAATTTCCACATCAGTCTAGTATGTGCGCACGCACACATACACACACACACACACACACACACACACACACACACACACAGAAGTACTAGACTCATATTTTAAATATATATATATATAACATATATATATTAATATGTATAATATATTTATTTATTTATTTTAAATTAGTATGCCTTTCCTCTTTTCGTAGTCGAAGAATTAGTATCAGTGAAATCAAAGGTTTGTTTGCAACATTTCTTTTCCAAAAATACATTAAAATAAATACAAAACTGTAGAAAATGATTTTAAAGTTTCCTCTTAAACAGACCATGTTCTGGGAGCCTAGGACATAATACAGCATCTTCACTTATCAGAATAGGTTTTCTTCACTGAGAACCTAAGAGCTTAACAACACACCAGAGGCCACATTTGCAGCTGACAGTGGAGCTTGGACACTGTCTTGACCTTCAGCTCCATCCTGTCTCCAGAGCCGGAGACTAGCTCACGTTTCCTTAGATAACCCAGCAGCTGAACAGATTCAGACCTACAAGGAGCACCCCTTTCCACTTTCCAAAGCTGTTCCTCCTCTTGACTTCCTATTTCTTATTTCTACCCAGACTCCAAGCACCTCTGATCCTTGAACCCCCTGCCCACGTCCAAGTTGCTGTGGATCTTGTCCCTTTCACTTCCTAGTTATCTGAGCTGTCAGAGACAAGATCACCCTATTGAACTCAAATGGCAACCCCCTCTCTCATGTCAGAGTTCCCTTAGTGTTCTGTGTGTATAAATTTGTGGCATTATTATGTACTGTCTCTCATAGCTGTACTTCCCTGTGATATGAGATGTGTCTTATCTGTAAACATTTGGGGAGGGTGGGATTTAATTATCTTTGAACCCCCACATTTTCTCACATGTCCACCACACTCTGCATAGGAATATGTAAATAAATGACTGAATGAGTGAACAAATTAATAGATGGAGTGGATGAATGGCGCCTACCTACAATAAAGGCAGGGCAAATACAGCACCGGGACTTTAAAATAATCCTTTTGTTAACATTTACATTGCAGATTCGTTTAGAAAACTTAGATGAGCTCTCTGCTTCCTGGCTGTCATGTTCTGATCTGCTTTCCTCCGAAAAGCTCTCTGCCATGATGGCCTCATGATTCTACCTCACCTGAGGTCCAGAGCTATGAAGCTGGTGAACCAAGGAGTGAACCTCTGAAATCATAAGCCAAAATAAACTTTTCTTCCTCTAAGTTGTTCTTGTTGGGTATATTAGGTACAGTCAAGCTTGACAAAACAGGCAGTTGATGAGGGAAGCCAACATAGATAGATGCAATTCCTTGGAGTCTATGTCTTGATTCTGGGCTTCTAGGTCTAAGACCACCCCCAGTTCCCATCATGGAAGATGGACTGCTCAAGATGGACTGATGAATTCAAATGCTGAGAGTATGAAGAAATGTTGAAGGAAAATAAAACATTTATGAAAAAATACCTTTTGAAAGTTTTTTTAAAAAAATTGATTTTTGAAACCTTATGGAGACTAATAAGGACATTTAATTTGATATAGGGTAGATATGTAACAGTCTCCAAGAATCTTGCGGATTAACATTTTATCTGGATCCTGTGCAAATCAAAGCAAAAATCAAGTGATCTCGACTGTGGAAAATTTCTGCTTTTCTTCTTGTGTGTTTAAATTTGTGGCATTATTATGTACTGTCTCTCCTAGCTGTTCTTCCCTGTGATGTGAGATGTGTCTTATCTGTAAACATTTGGAGAGGGTGGGATTTAATCATCTTTGAACCTCCACATTTTCTCATGTCCACCACACTCTGCACAGGAACAAATCAATAGATGGAGTGGATGAATGGCGCCTATCTACAACAAAGGCAGGGAAAATGCAGCACGGGGACTTTATAAGAAAAAACATGGGATGGTGGGCATGGTGGCCCATACCTATAATCCCAATGACTTGGGAGCTGAAGCAGGAGGATGACAAGTTTAAGACCAACCTCAGCAACTTAATGAGGCCCTAAGCAATTTAACAAGACCCTGTCTCAAATTTAAAAATAAAATAAAGTAAAATAAAAAGGGCTGGGGAGATAGCTCAGTTGGTAGAGTGTCTTGCATGTACAATGTCCTGGGTTCAATCCCCAGCACCACCAAAAAAAAAAAAAAAAAAAAAAGGTTTGGGGCTGGGGATGTAGTTCAGTGGCAAAGTACCCCTGATTCAATCCCCAGTACAAAAAAGAAAGAAGGAGAAGAAAAGAAAAATACTGACAAAATGATCTCTGGGTTATCAGATGTTCTATTTTTAAAATAAAAACACATAAAATCCAGCTGGACTAGTGTTGCTAATAATGAAGACTCTCAGCTTGAAGAAAGCCTTTGCTAAATCAAAAATAGTAACCTGAATATACCAATCATCAAGAGATCTACAGAGTGGTCAAAAAATCATAAAATTGTTCATAAAGTTACTAATAAATGGAATAAATAAGCATTGTACATTTAATACATTAAAACAAACTTAAATGAAATTTTCTTGATGTTTTGTAACTCAAAAATAGTTACTGCTCTAGAGTCAGTTGAAATTGAATCCAGGCATAAAATATAAGACATTCCTAAGACAGAGATATCTGTAAAAATCCAGTTCCCTTATTATTGGCCACAGATGAATTATAATGAAAGTGTAATTTGTTTATCAACAATCAATCTGAAGAATAAATAGGAGGATAATTAATAAATATGTTAGTTACTCTTTCAGGCTATGGATGCTGCTGGCATTCAGCTTTTAATTCTAGCATGTATACTCTTATGGTGGCAAAAGTCTAAATTGTGACACATTATTCACTCACTAGTAAGTCAGTGAACTCTAGGATTATTTTCTTTAATGCTCTTGTCTTATACTAACTAGGACACAAATTCCTTGTCTCATTTTTCAATTAATTCATTATATCATTAAAAATTAAATTATTTTCAATGTGTTGTCTTCCCTGGTGCCTGGGGAAGAATCTAGAACTGTAGCTATGGCTTGGATCTGTAATGTCCCCCAAAGGCTCATGTGTCGAAGACTTGGTCCCCAATGTTTGGAGGTGGGGCTTTTGGAAAGCGTTTGGATCATGAGGGTTCTGACCTCATAAGTGGATCAATAAAAAATAAACAAGGAGAGAAATGAATTACAGTAGATGGGGTAGAGAGAGAAGATAGAAGGGGAGGGGAGGGGGGATAGTAGAGGATAGGAAAGGTAGCAGAATACAACAGTCACTAATAGGGCATTATGTAAAAATGTGGATGTGTAACCGATGTGATTCTGCAATCTGTATTTGGGGTAAAAATGGGAGTTCATAACCTAGCTGAATCAAATGTATGAAATATGATATGTCAAGAGCTTTGTAATGTTTTGAACAACTAATAATAAAAAAAGAAAAAATAAATAAGTGGATTAATAATTTGATGGCATTATTTAGGAGCTGGTGGAAACTGTGAGAGGTGGGTCTAGTTGAAAGAAATGGGTCACTGGGACAGTGCCCTGGAAGGGTATATCTTGTCTCTGTCCCCTTTCACATGCTCCTTCTCTTTGTGCTTTTTGACTGCCAGGAGGTAAGAAGCCTTACTCTCCTGTGCCCTTCTACCATGGTGTTTCTGCTTGGAGCTGGTCAACCACGAACTGAAACCTCTGAAACTGTGAGCCAAAATAAATCTTTCTTTCTAAGTTCTTTTTCTTCCTCAGGTATTTTGTCCCAGACATGGAAAGCTGACTAACGCTTCATTTAATAGTTATCACAGAGGACTCTGATACAGATGGTCCATAGGTCACACTTGGTGTAATTCCACCTAGGAGAGTAAGCACTTCAAGAATGAAAGCCATATTTCATTTACATACTAGACACTCAATAGACACTCCCTAAACGAATAGACACTCAATAAATGTTTATTGGATGAATGACCTCAGCTACTGTGGGAGTGTGTATGCGTGTTGTGTGTGGGTGTGTTGGTGTGGGTGTGGGTGTGGTGCGATACTCAAGCAAAAGCCAGATCTGCTTTATTCTTTAGTTCTATTCTGTAATATCTTCCTTCTTGCTACAAATCTTGGTATGTGATATCAAATCTTTATTATTATCACTTTAATGCTACTATTTTTTACTATTACAGCATCAATACACTATAATTTATTTGTTAAGATAATTTACTTATTTACGAAATGGCACCTTCAGCAATTTATTTGTGCAGGAAAGGAACCTGGAAGTGATTCCTGTTCTCTCTCTTTGCCTCTCTACCCACAGTGAGTCTATAGTCAGGTTCAGCTAATTTTACATAATCTAAATTCAGCAAAACAAAACTGGCTCTCTTTTGGCACTTGGATTCTTGAGAACAAAGGGAAGGGCAGCGGGTGGGGGAGGCGTGTGCAGATGCACACACACACTCCCACAGTAGCTGAGGTCATTCATTCAATAAACATTTATTGAGTGTCTATTCATTTATGGAGTGTCTATTGAGTGTCTAGTATGTAAATGAAATATGGCTTTCATTCTTGAAGTGCTTACTCTCCTAGGTGGAATTATACCAAGCGTGACCTATGGATCACCTGTATCAGAGTCCTCTGTGATGACTGTTTACTTGGAAAACCCCAGGTACAAAAGTGATGTGGACTCACGTAGTTGAAAACATGGTGACCAAAGACCCAAAGTACAAATCACCCCTGAACTCTCTTAAGAGAGATGCCCATTGCCAATACAGAGATGCAGGCTTCTGACTGCATTACCTGTAGCACTGCTTTACATTCTTACATTAACAAAATTATCTCTTATTGCTTCTTTTTGGAAAAGATATTTTAAAAATAGAGAATAGTATCATATGTCCTATAGGTTCTGACGTGTTTATGGAATAAAGTGCTTGTTCAGTTAGGTTCCTAATGAGCAATTTTATTTTATTCTTTAAGGCTCTTGTTCAAGCAGCAGAAATTCTCAGTAAATCAAAAGAGGCTTTACTGAAAGAATAATGGTGAGCTCATGGGATTAAAGAAAAGCAGAAAACTTCCAATGGCCAGTGATCTGGCAACTGGGGAAGGCATCCTCCCCCACCCCCTGCCTTTCTTCCCTTTCTTCTCAGGAATCCAAGTGCCAGGAGAGGGCCAGTTTTGTTTTGCTGAATTTCGATTACGTAAAATTATCTGAACTTGACTGTAGACTCACTGTGGGTAGAGAGGCAAAGACAGAGAACAGGAATCACTTCCAGGTTCTTTTCCTGCACAAATAAATTGGTGATGGTGCCATTTCCTAAGACTGGAGACAGTAAAAGACAATGAGACTGGCTGAATCCAGAGAGGGGCTAGATGAATGGTTTGGTTTAGGGCATGTTGACTGAGGTGTGCAAGACGTCTAAAGGTGTTCAGTAGCCAGGTTGTGGTGGTGCATGCCTGCAATCCCCACCACTAGCAGGCTGAGGCAGGAGACTGGTGAGTTTGAGGCCAGCCTGGGCAACTTAGCCAGACTCTGTCTCAACATACAGTCCTGGACTGTAGCTCAGTGTAGGGTGTCCCTGGGTTCAATCCTCTCCCTCACCACTCCAAACAAAGTTGTTTAGCAGGCAGCTAGATGTGTGGGTTGTGCTGCAAACATCCATCCCTGCAGACCTACTCTCCACCCTCTCCACCCTGCTCTGGGCCCTGGGAGGCTGGCCTGCCTCAGCGAACTTCCTTCAACTCTGGCTTCAGATTGAGTGAGTTCAGTAGAGGACCCCAGCAGGAAGCCAGGAGGAAAGGCTTGGGTGCAGCGTGTGTCTGTTTCCTGGTCCCCATCCTGCAGGGCTTGCTGCGGGCTGGCT
The DNA here is from genome assembly GCF_052094955.1 of Ictidomys tridecemlineatus. Taxonomy (NCBI): domain Eukaryota; kingdom Metazoa; phylum Chordata; class Mammalia; order Rodentia; family Sciuridae; genus Ictidomys; species Ictidomys tridecemlineatus. Next base: position 160,874,393 of record NC_135478.1, on the reverse strand, counting down.
GTGTCCTTGAACCATAGACTAAGGCTCTCATCAGCCATCTTCTCCTCACCTACCCCTCTTCCCACCGCACCCCTCTCTTTTTTCCAGGTTCTGGCTGTGCTCTTGCTAGTTCCAGAATACCACATGACCCCTTATCATCTCTCCTACCCCCTCCTATTGTCCCAATCTGAGTGTGTCACCCATTTCCACCAGAGTGCTGACCAACCCATAGGTGCAGAATTCAAACAGGAGGGCCGGGCTGGATGTGTATTTTGTGAATCATCTGTTTCTAGATGTAGCTGAAGCTGGTTCAGATGGTCAGTTCCTTTGTGAGGGAGCACGGTCAAGAAATGGAGAGCATGTAGGATTGAGCTTTAAGGAGCTCTCACTTGTCTTTCAGTGAAACAGGACAGTGAAAAGAAGGACATGGTGAAATGAATCTCCAGGAACCCCCTTGAGTCCACCAAGACAGAATAGCACCTGTACTGACCATCCCACAGGGACGGTGGGAAGGACGCAATTTCCTACAAGGAAATCAGTGGCCGGACCCGACACCCCCCTAACTTTTATAAGCACTTGTGCACACACATGTAGCATGAATAGCTATATAATTTTATTAAAGTGGGATACAAATGTACCTACTTTGTCAGTGAGACTCTTTGGTGATAGAAAATCCAAAATTGTGATGATTTAAACAAGTCAGCATTTTATTTCTCTATCATGTAATAAAGTTTAGTGATAGTGCTGGGCTGCTCTAACATTCCATGGTGTTAGGAATCAGGGATCCTCTATCATGTTGCTCTGCCAACCTTCACATATCATTTCTACTTCATGGTTCAGGATGGCTACTTGTGCTCCAGTCTTCTTATCTGCATTCCAGTCGGCAGGACACTTTCCAAATGTTGCACATAATGCCTTGTGCTTACATCTTATTGGCCAGAACTTATAAACATGTGACCATATCTCTTGGCAAGCTACTAAGAAATATTGTTTCTGATGGCTATGTGCTCAGCTTAAAATCAGGAGTTCCAGTATCAAAGAAACAAAGGAGAAAGGAAGTTGAGACACCACTTGTGATCTCTGTCAAAACATGTTGTTCTGGGGCTGGGGTTGGGGCTCAGCGGTAGAGCACTCACCTAGGACATGCTGGGTTTGATCCTAAATACCACATAAAAATAAAATAAAGGCATTGTATCCAACTACAACTAAAACAAAATATTAAAAAACAACATGTTGTTCTGTAACCTGTTTTCTTTTTCATTCAGGTATTGCCTTTTATAAAACTAGTTTTGGTGACCCCTTGCTGGTCTGAGCTATACTGTAGTATTCCTCCATGTGTCTCCTCACTCAAATCACCATGAGAAACATCAGATGACACAAGGCTCCAACACAAGGCTTCTACAGTTTAAGGTGGACTCCTAATACCAACTCCATGGGTCCAAAATCTCACAATATTAGAGCCAAAAGAACCTGTGGAGAAGATCCAGACCAGGAAATAAGGCAGCGCCGGAGCAAGGCACGTGTTCCAGCTGAGTGCAGCCCAGCCATAAAAACTGGCCTCGCACAGCAGGTCCTGACTCTGCGACGTAAAAATACTGGAATTATGTTTGATTCATGGACACATTTTACATCCTGCTGTAGGCAGATGTGAATGTGCACATGCTACCCCTGGCTACGCATCAATTTCCAGACAGAAATAAACTACCTACTGCTTCTTTTTCTAGGAGGCTTATGATGCTGCCGAGAACGAGGCCATAAATTTCTGCAGGAGATAGAAATTCCACAGGAGGCGCTCATTACCATGTCATTGGCTGGTCTTTTCCCATAACAGATATGGTCAATTTTGTTTATGGGGCTGGTAGGAAAGGTAGCCGTTGGCTCAGAGATTTTGGCTCATTAAGCTAGAATAAAGCAACTTTAAAAAAAAAAGTGTCTTAATTAATGTGGAATAGAAACAATCTCAAGGTCCAGCCAGGGGTAGGCTGGGAAAGCGGTAGGATAATAGGATTTTTCTCATGATGATGGAACTATTTACATTTTACTCAGGTATTTCATGACTTAGGGAATCAACAACTACTCTGTTTCTGGCAAATTTTTCTTGATTTCTAGAATTATCCAAACCCTGAATCCTGTCCTAGATAACATGACAAAACAAAAACAAAAACAAACAAACAAACAACAACAAAACCAAACCACAAGGTGAAAGGGGCTTATAATAAAAATAACATCTAGCACTCAAGATTTTTTGTGAGAAATATTACTGTGAATGACAGGTAATATTATAAACTTTAAACTGTTCTACTGATGTGATTTTAATCATTATCTCCCTTGGTCTCATGGCTGCACCACAAATATTATTATTTAGCCAGCAGGAGTTCTATATATTAGTCTATTATAATTATTAGGTCCCAGGGAGCTCTAGGTTATTAGTCCCAAAGATACTGTCTTATCCAGATGGCCAAAGGGTTGTGGCAAGTCTGCTCAAGGGGACAATTAGTGGGTCATCATGTAATTTTACCCATTTGTGTGGGCAGAACGTTATTTAACTTGAACTTAACATACACAATTAAAGATATTGCTCCGGAACACTTTTGATAGAACATAAAAATTCCATAAGATTATAAAAATGGTAATGAGAGTTTAGTAATAAAGGTGTTGCTTTAGTTCCTGATAGACTCCGTACTATACTGCCCGTTGCTGAATCATACATGAGGCTGAATTTTAAATCTATGTGTCATAGTTTGTCACTTGTTGATGGATCCATAAAAATACCCTCGTGCACAAAGATGTTAGCCAGCTTCTCTTCCCCTCTATTATGTAGAAAGGGTCTTCAGCACTTTTTCATGAATGAGATTTTTAAACTGATGAATGGTTGAAATAACCATTATCTGTTGCTGTGTGACAATTTTTCCCAACCCTTAAAGGCTTAAAAAATAAATTCATATGAGTCAGAAATCTAAACATGCTTTCATCGGTATCGTGATTTAGATCTGGAATGTCCCCCAAAGGCTCATGTGTTGACGGCTTGGTCCCCAGTGCAGTGATGTTCACAGGCTCTGACCTCATCTGTGGATTGACCCATGGGTTGGTTCATATTTGATGGCATTATAGGAAGATAGTGGAAAGTATAGGAGGTGGGGCCAAGGAAGCAGATCCCTGGGGACATGCCCTGGAAAGATACTTCTTATCTCTAACCACTTCCTCACTCTCTCTACTTCCTGGCTGCTACAGGAAGCCACACTCTTTCAGCCATGATGCTCCACCTCACCATGGATCAATAGTAGTGGAACAACTCAATCATGGACTGAAACTTCAGACACTATGAGCCAAAATAAATAATTCCTACTTTAAGTGGGTTTTCTCAGGTATTTTGTCATAGCAACAGAAATCTGACTAGCACAGTTGGGTGGGCTCCAACTGTCTCTTAAAGTTCCAGTCAAGCTATTGACTGAGGTTGTAGTTTCATCTAACAGCTCAACCAATGGTGATACTGGGGTCTGCTCAGAAGCTCATTTGTGGTTATTTGCAGTTCTCAATTTCCTGACAATTGGGTTTTTCTACAGGGCTAACACATGGCATGGCAGCTATCTTTCCATAGGACCCATTGGGGGAAGGTAGTGTGGGGAGAAAAGCCAGTCCTTTTTTCTTTTTGATAACTTAATCTCAAAAGCAAGATATTATCATGCCTACCATATTCTGTTCATTACCTGTGAGCCAAAAAGCCCAGCCCACACTCAGATGGAGGGATCATACAAAGCCATAAACAACAGACAATGGGCATCATCAGGGGCTATCACAGAGGCTTCCTATGTCAATGGCATTGGAGTTTTCCATTTTTGAAATGACTGTCAGATGGTCTTAATTTTAATAAATTATTTTGTTTCCCATAGTAAACTCATGTTGGGTATTAAGGAAGTGAGATCCTGTGAATATAGTCTAGAAAGTATTTAATATCATTTAGGTTTCATGACCTACTTGCAGGTACTTAGCCTATAAAATCTACATATTATTTTTTTTATAGGTTCAATACATTTCATCTAGCAAATTCTCTTTTGGTGAATTAAATAGTAACCTCATTCCCATTTCTCTCAATTTTTTTCTTTTTTGCCTATGAACAAAAATATAAACTTTATTTGGCTGATTTTATATTTGACAAGATTGGGTAAATGTTATATACAGTTTCTAAAATGTAGGAAGTGTTTTGTGTGTGTGTGTGTGTGAGCATACTATTTCATAATTTGTATCAATATGATTTTCTTTTTGTGTATTCCACTTGGGATTTTGGGGGTGATTCTTAAATCTGTGAAGTTTTTATCAAATTTGGAAAAATTTTTATTTTACTGTCTTCAGATATCTCTCCTTTTCTTCTGAGACTCTAATTATGCATATTTTAGATTCCTTGACATATTGCTTACAATCATTGATGCTCTGTGAGCTTTTTTTGTATATTTGTTTGTTTGTTTTGTCCCTGAGCTCCATGGATAGTTTTCTAGTATAGTGTAACAAATATTTTTCACTTCTGGTTCTAGAGGGTTTGTTTAAAATACTCTTTTTCTCTTGATTATGAGAACATTTTCTTGCTTCTTTGCATGCCTAGTAATTTATGATTGGATGTTGGACATTGTGAAATTTACATTTTTGAATGTTTGGTTTTATTGTATTCCTTTCAATAATGTTACAGTTAGTTTGGGCTCACAGTTTTATGAAACCAGTTAGAATTTTTCACTTTTCTCTTTAATTTTTGTTAGGGTAGGTCGAGAATTGATTTCAGGATAGGGATAATCTAGCCCCACTGCTAATGTGGCCCACTTTTGAGGATTCTACCTAATACCCCTGTATTATAAGACCTTTCCACTGAGGTTTCTGCAAGAAAAATAATTTTCCATGTCAGAATTTCAAGAGGTTGATTTGGAAAATGCCTAAAAAAGACAATCATAAGAGGGGTCAGCAGTGTGCTGAAAAAACCTCAGACCACAATGCAGATCTGACACCTGTGAATGGAGAAAGAGAAGGAAGAAGAAAGAAGGGAATTGGGGCGAACAGAGCCTTGGACTGCAATACAGCCCTGAGAAATTCTTGGCTAACCTCACAAGGATCTCAGGAGCAAATATCACCAGTACAGAAGTCTTGTGTTAAATAGAAATGGTTAGGCCCTTGTGCTCCTGCTTTGAAGCCTGTTAACAAGAGTTTACTGGAAAGAGTATAGCCTCAGCTTGCACATGCAGGCAAATTCTAGATTTGCCTTGCCTGGAGGCTGCAGATAACTACATACTTCATGGAGACTTTTCTCTTTGAAAGGAACTCTGGAGAGCTCATTTGCATGTCTGGGAAATATTGTAATTTTTTTTTTATGAAAACATTGAGAGTTAATAACATTTTTAAGAACTAAGTTAAAACATCAGCTTTATGTAGTTGATTTAATGTTTTGCTAGTTATGCTACAACATGAAAGAATCTTCAGAAAATTATGTTAAGTGAAATAAGTCAGTCACAAAAAGCCCAATATTGGATGAGTCCTCTTTTTTTATTTTTAGATGTTAATAAACTTTTATTTTATTCACTTATGAGAGTCGAACCTAGTGCCTCACACATGCTAGGAAAGTGCTCTACCACTGAGCCACAGCCCCAGCCCTACCTAGTAGAGTCCTCTTATATAATGTATCTAAAGCAGTCAAACCATCAGAAATGGAAAGTAAAATGATGGTTATCACAGGCTGAGTGTACAGAAAACAAGGAGTTGCTGTTTCAGTTTTGCAAGAAGGAAAAGGTCCAGAGATCTACTGTGCATTAAGGTGCATACAGTTAACACTGCTATTTTGTACCCTTAAAAATCGTTAAGATGGTAAATTTTGTGGGATATGTTTTCATCATGATAGAAATGTTTGATAATTACTTATTATAATTAGTATTTTTCCTTTTAATTTTAACAGAACATTATAAAACAAGAAAAAAGATAATTTTCACTTTTGTACTGGCTATAGGCCCCACCAACATTAAATTCTTCAAAACTTGTTTCTCTTAAACCTAGATTTCCCTACCCTAAGTATAGCAACCTGACCCGAATGGCTTGTCTTTTATTCCACCTTGTTGCAGAAATCTGATTTTAATAGGCCTGATTCTGCCAGGTGCGGTGGCACATGCCTGTAATCCCCACAGCTCAGAAGGCTGAGGTAGGAGGATCACAAGTTCAAAGCCAGCCTCAGCAATTTGGTGAGGCCATAATCAACCTAGCGAGACCCTGTCCCTAAATAAAATATAAAAAAGTCTGGGGATGTGACACGGTAGTTAGGTGTCCCTGGGCTCAATCTCAGTACCAAAAAATAAAAGATTAAAGTGGTGCCAGTTCCCCACCCCAAGCCCAGGTTGGGTGACATGGACAGTGGGAGATTTCAGGAAAGAATGAATCCTCACACGGGCAGAGTGAGGAGACTGGCTTAGTACTTGGGGTGAATGTTGCCAGAATCCAACCAGCAGCGAAGGAAGAATGGGCCTTGTAAGGCAGGAAAAAATATATCATCTTCAGAGGAAATTCAGCAGTGAACTCAATTACAGTCTGGATTGAACACATCTGGACTTTTCATTTGCTTTAAAAAGAAAAATCACGGAACTGATAACTGACCCATTCTTAAGATACAGCTTTAGTTGTCACTTGAAGAAGAGTCAAACAGGACAGTACACATTCAGAAATATGAACTGGCACCTCGAATTCACTCTCAAGATTTTCATTGACAAAATCAGACTCACCCATCTTTGTTATGCTGTTTTCAGAAGGTTAAATACTTGGCAGAAAGGGTAGGCATTTGGGGAAATTTTAGAGTTGCATATATCATAGCAAACTGGTGTGTGTGGCAAGTACCATTACTGGGAACACAGTGTTAATTAGTGCAAAACAACCGTCCTGCTGGGCAGCACCAGATGGTAGCCTTGTAAGCTGTTTGGCTTTGGAATAGACACCTGACCTCTCTGGGCCTTGGGTTCCTCATTCTTGGCAAGGAGAGATATGATAGTTCTTATCTCGTTAAGCTACTGTAATGATTAAATGCAGTTATGCATGTGAATAAAGCACTAGGCTGGCACATATCAAGAATTTAATAAATGTTATTTATAATTATTGTTCTTTATCCATGTGGATTTGTTCTCCTCCAGGGATTGATTACACTTCTAAGCTTAGCTGGCTGCTTTGCAAAATATACTCATTATGAGAGTGCTGAATGGATCAGTTTAAACTTCTCACTGCTACCAATGAAAAGTAAATCAGCTCAGAGTTCCTGTAGCAATGGTGGTGGGTCACCCTTGCACCTGAAGACAGAACATTAGTTAGGATGGATGGCCCATTTTACATTGCCGCTGTAAATCTTCCTTGTAGGGTGTGAAAGGAGTCTTCTAAAGAGCATGGAAGGAGTTTATTTTTTATGCCTACTCTTGAGATATGCTACAGATGCTATGAAAAATAAGAACAAGAAGTGGGAGGCAAAGCTCTTAGAGGAATGTGAGATTTCAGATATTACTTCACAGAACTATCACCAAGGAGTTTTGGTCTTATGTGCTTATATTTTAAAACTGTGCCCCACAGTTTTCAATAAAGAAATCCTGAAGATGTTGAATGACTCACGAGAAAAACAAATCAGTTGTATACTCCAAAAGGTCTCTGCTTTGTTATTTTTGCCATTTGCCCTCAAAGGCCAAGAAGACATGAGACCAGAAACCCCCATATCCCTTGGGAGTTCCAAGTTGGTTATATGGAGTGTGTTAATCAGCTTTCCATTGCTGTAACAAATTCCTGAGATAAATAAACTTTAAAAGATGAAAATTTTACTTTGGCTCATGGTTTAGAGGTTTCAGTGCATGGTTACTTGGCCCTGTTGCTTTGGACCTGTGGCAGCATGGTACATCATGGTAGAAATGCATGGCAGAGGAAGCCTGTTCACTTATGGCAGCTAGGAAGAAGAACAGGAGAGAGAGAGAGACAGAAGAGAGAGGGAGGGTGGGGAAACAGAAACAGGAAGAAGTCAGGGTCCCCATATCTCAATATTCTCTTCTAGGGAAAACCCTCAAGGACCCACCTCCCTTCTACTAGGCCCCACTTAGTAAAGGTCCTACCACTTCCCAATGGTGTCATGGTTGGGCATCAAGCCTTCAACACATGTGCCTTTAGGAACATTCAAAATCCCAGTTAAGATCAACAGGAAATGTGGAAATTAAGGGACCTTGAAACAAACTCTTAAAATCATTAAATCAAATTCTGTTTGGCCTGTTTAGATTTACTAAGCTTTTTCCCTACCTCTCTGGCCAACCTCATCATGGACTGGAAGCTATAATCCCTCTCATTCACTTTTGCATGCTAATTCTGAACATTTATCTTCCTTAAAATGCAGACCAAGGAGAACAAGGCTCTAACACATGCAATTACATTTTCTACTTTCCTCTCAGCCCACCTTTGAGATCTAACTTCAAATGTAAGAAATCATTTACTCGCTGACACTGGAAATTTCAAGGAGAGGGAACTCCCCAATGGGAATGACCTAGCCCATTAAGCTTTAGGGAAACTGTCTCTCTGAAAAGACATCTAGGAGTCACTTTGATAAAAAGGTTAATACAAAGAAAAAAATAAAAGATTCCTAACAAAACCCACCTTAATGCCCACACAGCGGCTGGGTATGCCCATCTGGAGGCACACACAATGACTTCTATTGGGATTCAGGTCATAGCTCTCAAAATGGACTTCTGAAGTCTCTTTCAAACTCAACATAGCAGGTGTCAAATCTCCTCTTTCTCCTGTTCACAATTCTTATATTAGTTTTGGGTTACATGCCTTTGACACAGAGGCCCCTGCAATGAAATTTTGGACTCTAGGTGCAGTGTGATATGGCTGAGTAGAAAGTGATAACCCACGAGGCAGATGATTCCCACTTAAGAAGCTTCTGGAGAGAACCTACACTATATTCAACACTCTGCCATTTTAGGACAATTAGGACATCCAAGCTGTCATTTTAAATCTTTCCTGCTTTGAAGTTTCAGATAGAACTTGATGATACCCTGCTCTTCTGACTTTAATTAAAAAGCTTCTCCATCTCACTCAAATTCCTGCCTAAGAATCAAGAAGCCCCAGGCTGCACAGCAACTTTGTGGTGTCCAATAGTCTTATTTTCATTGACTTTGAATAGTCAACTTATATATAACTGTATATGGAATGAGCTCCCTCAGATTTTCCTTTCTTGCTCTGAAGATGTTTGGACACACACCATCTGTCTCTGGTCTCCCTCAGTTCTCTTACAACAGTCTTGTTTCCAGGCAGTTAAAGAATCTAGCCCAGATGATGCCTTCACTTCATATTTCTACTTTCACCCTTGTACCCAGCCCTGACCTGCAGTTCTGCAGAGAAGCACTGGGGAGGGACATTTGGTCTTTCTAGGATTTGATGTGGAACAGAATGGCAGGCAAAGAGCATCCTGCCTTTTAGCTTAGCTGATACTGTCTGTAGTTCTTAGATATCAAATGCCTTTTGTTTTGGAGAGTGCCTGCATGCCAGCCTGAGGCATTTCTGAGGACACCTGCTATCCAAGAGACTTCTCATTAGACTTGTTTTCTGACCCAGGTATTGTACTGTCTGATTTCTGATGACTCCCTCTCAGGTTCTATTCCAGAGAACTCACCCTTCTCATCCCAGCAGGAGTCCTCTTGAGCAGGGTCCTGTGAAGATGATCATAGCCTGAAGACCCTCTGTAGTGTCAGTTTGGCCCATGGGAAACAAGCACCCTTGTCCACTGCTAGAAGTGCTGCTTGCATCCATTGTAGTTCTCTGTTCTTGTTCTGGCCAGTCCCAGGAGATAACAGGTACCCGTTTCTATGCTCTTAAATAAAATGTACAAGAAGCCATTGGTTTGGACTGAGCTGTGGCATTAGGCCCAACAAACCAAACCAAAATGGAGTTGCTCACAGTGACAATCTATGCCACCAGGCTGAGCTGTTTATCTGACCTTCAGAGATCAGGAGAGAGAGCAAGAGAGAGGGAGGAATAGCCATATCCTCAGACAAGCCAGTTTTAGCTGGCATGCTATCTCCTCTGCTTTAAACTTTATCATGAAAGATAAAGATAAAGATGATCAACCTGCTTTTTGTTGTTTCTGCTTTCTTCAACCCTTTTCTGCCTATACAGCCAAACTCCTCTGCTCAGCTCATCCGAACACTTTCATTCTTTGACTCCCCAGTACCATAAAACAAAAACAAAACACTCATTCTATTTTATGGAATAATTGTTGCCTGATTCTAAAACTGCAAATAAAAGCCAATTAATATCTTTAGAAATGGGCACGGTGGCACCTGCTTATCGTTCCAGTTACTTTGGAGGCTGAGGCAGGATCACTTGAGCCCACAAGTTTGTCTAGCCCACCAGCTTGAACAAAACAGTCAGACTCCATCTCATAAAAAAAAAAAGTTAGTTAAAAACAAACTAAATTTGTTGTGATTTTATCTTTTGACACTTCAAACTCTAGGAGTCCTATGTCAGACCCCTCCCTGGCATCTCTTCCTCTGAGACATTTCACTGTAGGCTGACAGCTCCTTTTTTCAAAGTTTTCTTTGACCAGTCTCCTTGACAGTATTTCTTCACTCTTAATAATTTTAAAAACTTTTTGTATGTATGCTAAACTTCAATAAAGAAGCTTATTTAAACATTTAACTTGATCTTGCATGGACAGCTAGACCTTCTTTTCGCTTTTAGTTGCATTGACAACTTGAGGAGTACACATAGGCAGGGAGGAACAGCCCCTGTCTGTGGGGGCACATAACACCCAGTGCCTGTAAAGTCAGGGAGTGCAGTTATGTGATGTGGAGGCTCATCTGAGATCCCATTAACCAGAATAAGGAAGCAGCTTCAGCAACCTGTGGAGGGTCTAGGAGGAAGGACCCTCAAGGAGTCTAGGCTCCCTGTGAAAGAACCCAACAGTAGGAGTCTTGTGGTTTGGTAATGAGAAAAGTTGGGCATTTGCTTCTGTTTTGTAACTTTAGACTTGTTGAGCAGGTTTTTGGAATTGGAGGCAAACACGAACTAGAGAAGAGTCAGAAGAGGAAGCAAGTGACTGAAGAGGACTTGTTCCACCTCACATGGAAATATTCTTAAATATCTCTTATGCTTAGGTTGGTGACAAATGCCTTGAACTTTTTGTATCTTTCTGCTCCCCCAGAGAACTTGTCTCAACTCAAAAGAAATGACAATTTCCTTTTTCAAAGATGATTTTGTGTTTTTTAGGTATCCTGCTTGTGTCTTCACCATTGTTCTAGAAACTCCGTAGCCCACCTTGATTATTCTGGGTACCAAGGAGAATAGCCCATGCCTTGGTTGAAATACCCCTGCCTTAACTTGGAGCAAACCTTTTTTTATTTCATTGGATGATCTTAAAAGTCAAGTCACATCCTGTTGTCTTCCCTGGGTGTTTGCTTGTAATGTGGAAACGCTTGTGAGAGAAGGTGACCTTCTAGAACAGCTCTTTGTGGTTTAACAGAAGGTATGCACAGCAGTGCTCTGTGAAACAAGCAACTTTCCCAAATAAGAACCCGTACTCATCACTGAGATTTTCACAGGGAGGTAAAAATCACTACTTCTACTTAAATTTGCACACCACTCATTTTAGCATATTGTATTATTTTGCAATCCCAAAGGTAGAAAGGCATGGTCTAATGACTTCTAAAGGAGATTATAAGAACTGGCTCATAGGCTGAAGATTTTCTGATGGGTTACAAAATGAATTTCACTCACAGGCCAAATCTATTCCATAATCCTGGACACATAGTTAAATAAAAAAAAAGTCACAGTTACTTTATGCACAATAGTTTTGACATTTTATCAGCATGCAATTAAAATCCTTTTGTCTAAAGTTCTGGCTGTAAATTCTTGAACAGATAGAAGCCGAGAATGAACCGTGTTATGCATTTCAAAAGAATGAAAAGAAGAAATTAATTGGACAACTCACAGAGAGTTCCGTCCCAGGAGGAAGTGAGCAGTGCGGTGCTGCACTCTATTGGGCTGCTGCAGAAATGGACAGATACGTCTTGTTTGTCTGCCAAGAAAGTCTTCCCAAGGACATATCTCCAACCACTGCCCTGGGAATAATCCGGCAGCCTGTCCAACACAGACTCTCCTTTCCACAGAAGGGCAAGAGAAACACAATGAACTAAGCAACAGAGGAGAAAAGGTGGAAATTAAGTTTGTTAAAACTCACATGGTGGGTACCATAGGCTGAATGTTTTGTCTTTCCCACAGTTATATGTTGAGACCCTACCCCTATTTGGAAGTGGGCTCTTTGGGAGGTGATTAGGTCTTGGGGTCAGAGCCTCATAAACAGGATTGGTGCCCTTCTGTCTCTTTGCCATGTGAGAATGTGGTAAAAGTGCAGCCATTGGCAAATCCAGAAAATACTAGTCAGAACATAACTGGCCAGTACCTTGCCATTGTACCTAACAGCCTCCAGAACTGTGAGAAATAAATGTCGAGTCTTTGGGATCTTATTGTAATAGCTTCAACTGATGAACATAATGGACTTAAATCAAGTGAGAAAAGGCAGGGGTGGGGGAAGATAGGAAAAATAAGCTGGGTGCTGCTTGCATATTTAAAAATGAACCTAGATTGCTTAAGTAGAAAAATCCAGGCAATCATAGACAAAACTCCTAAACTCCAGATTCGGACTTTTGTCTATGATTCTGCAGTAGCAGGGACAAAAGAAGGAAAACACATGTGTGTGTTTCCCCCATTGGTTCACTGGATATCTGGTTTCCCACAAATAGAAAGGAGTTTTAGAAGCCAGAGTCTGCTCTTCCTTATGACACATTGAAAATGAAACAAACAATGGTTTTGTTTGAGGCTCGGATGTCAGACTTCCTTTTGGAACCTGGTATTAATGTGCATTTTAATCTTTTAGAACTTCATTGAATTGGGGAGATGTGAAAAACAGGAAAGAAAACATGTACACTTCAAAATACCTTCTTTAGTTCATTTAAATTTATTTGAAATGTGTACAGACAATATGATCTGAAGATATTATCATTGGTGGGTCTGGGGTTGTGGCTCAGTGGTAGAGCACTTGCCTCGCATGCATAAGGCACTGGGTTTGATCCTCAGCACCACATAAATGTAAATAAATAAATAAAGATGTTGTGTCCATCTATAACTAAAAAGATATTTTAAAAAAAGATATTATCATTGGGTGTATATATTTGAATTGGATTTCCCCCCTCCATTTGGGATGTTTTGCTAATGTAGTCTTACTCTTTTCCCCAGATTCCGTGTAATCAAGGGAATGATTGATGCCAATGCTGGTTGGATGAGACTGTAGCATATGCTTGGCTTTGGAACAGTGACAAAATCTAATCTAAACAAGGTCATGTCCTTGACCTTGGCCTTATTACCATATTCTCTATTCAAGCCATTACAAATTATTCTTAAATATTAATCTTCCCTCAGGTCCAAAGATTCCTAGGAATATAGAATGGTGCTGAATAAAGGGTCTTAGAAATATGCTTTTTTGTCTCCTAATGTTTGTAATGCAAACCATGTGTCCTAGATCATAATCTATGTCTCCCTGCAAACCCAGCTATTTTCACATTGAGTCTTATTCTATGGTTCTCATTCACCAAAATGCATTAAACACTCTCCTCCTGTATTAATAGCAGTGAGTTGGTAGTGAATCAATTACCACTTTACAAATTACTGTCACCAGGGAAATCTATAAAACCTGGTGTGCAGAGAAATCAGACTACCTCAGGTTAAGTGACTTCAATTCAATGAGACAAAAAAGAAAGAAAAAAAAAGAGTCATCATCTCTATCAACAGCTGTTTCTTATTTTATACCTCTCCATGCCATGGTTGGGTTTAAATCCAGCTATTATTTTGATCTAGCAGAGAAACACTGTCCCTAGTCTTATTGAAAGAAAAGATTGATTGGCCACAAAATAAGCTTCCCTTTCACTTTTTTGGCAGCAATGTGCCCAGTGGTATTAATAAGCAATTGTGAGTATACCCCTGCAGCCCCAAGGCATGAACCAAGGCTGATTTAAACCAGGAGAAGGGGTCTTGGAGAAGGCACATGACCTAGTTATGGCCCATAAAATATAAGAGCAAGTGTGTTGGGGAAAAAAACTTCCCTTCCTAATAAGAACAAGAGCTGCATGAGAAGAAAGCTGTGTTTCTCACTCACAGGACCCACTTTATGCCTGGATCCAGCAGTCATTTTGAAACCATGTGATGTTAATTCTGTGGACAATACCAGCCAGAGCTGACCACACCTGGAAGAGTCTAGTTCTAAGCTTTTGTTCCTGCAGGCTGAAGCTTCTGTAGTTGAACATTCTGTTAGAGCTGACATGTTCCAGCTGATACAGATGTCCAATAATCTGGTAGTAAGTAGGTAATGCTGCTTCACCCCACTGCCTAGAGGAGTATTAAAATGTGGCCTTCCTTTCTTCCATTAATTCTTAGTTGTTACTGTGATTGCATAGCACCCTAGGAATACAGTTCATTAAAACCTAAGGTTGTGTAAAAGCAGGCCTCTAAAGGTGTATTTTGAAGGACATAAAATCCTCCATCTAGCATATGAAATGAAATGAAATGGACTTCCTCATTACCTGCTTTTAGGTCTGAAATGCTAATTATAGAGATTAATTTCTTAGAGTGATCTTTAAGAGTTTTTTTTTTTTTTTTGTACTGGGGATTGAACTCAGGGCGCTTAACCACTAAGCCATATTCCCAGCATTTTTTTTTTTAATTTGGAGAAAGGACCCTACTAAGTTGCTGAGGCTGGCTTTGACCTTGAAATCCTCCTGCCTCAGCCTCCTCAGCTGCTGGGATGATAGGTGTGCAACACAACACCCTGCTTCAAGAGTCCTATCTTAAGTCACTGAGTTCTTCATCGAGGCTAGTATCCAATTATTAACTGAGATGGAAACTATTGAGCCTGGAACAAAATGAATAGTATCTTAGGAATTTTGAGTAGGTAGGAGTCTTTGAGATCATCTAGGCTTAAACCTTTATTTTGCTACTTGGGAACCTGAGGCAGGAAGATTTCAAGAACAATCCAGCCTGGGCAATTTAGCAAGTCCCTGTCTCAAAATAAAATTTTAAAAGGAATAGGAGTAGCTCAGTGGTAGAGGAGTGCTTACTTAGAATGTTCCAGGCCTTGGGTTCAATACCCAGTATCCCCCAAACAAACAAACAAAACCCAACCTTTATTTTTAGTTGAGACAACTGTGGAACCAGAGAGGTTTTACCCACATAAAGCGGTGTTAAAGCCAGAATCCCTGTTCTCATACCTCCAGTCCAGCAGATTTTCAAATTAAGTGTGGACAGCACTTTTTTTCTTTTTCTTTTCGTGGTGCTGGGAATGGGACCCAGGGATTCACGTGTGCCAGGCAAGTGTTCTACCACTGAGCCACACCCCCATCCACACAGCACATTATAAATGCTTGGAGAAGTCTTGTTGCAATTTCTCTATCTGGATCTGTAGGTTCAAAGCATCATTTGACCGGTGAGTACACTTTTAGCAAGGGTGAGGGTGGGGGAAGACATGACATGAAAGGAGCAAGTGATGACAGAGGAGGGAGCCGACGCATGGCCACTGGCCTCAGCATTTTGCTTAGGTCTGACATTGTTCCTGTCCTCTACCTATTGGAAAGGGCAATTCTTTCTCTCACTCTTCCTACCTCCTTTCCTTCTTACTTGATTGAATCATTAGCCCACTTAATGAATGTCATTATATACTATATTTACAGTTGATTCACTTTTGGGGGTGGGGGTGCCAGGGTTTGAACTCAGGGGCACTCAACCAATAGGTGACATCCCAGTCCTATTTTGTATTTTATTTAGAGGTTCTCACTGAGTTGCTCAAGTGCCTCACTGTTGCTGAGGCTGGCTTTGAACTCTCAATCCTCCTACCTCAGCCTCCAGAGCGGCTAGAATTACAGGTGTGTGCCACCACACCCAGCTAGATTCACATTCTCTAAAGAAGTCTATTTCTGTTTCACTGCTACGTGTTTATTACAGTTTCAGGACTTTATCCTTATTTCTGTGGGATCTTCAAATACAAATGTTTCTTAAAATGCTATATTGAATCATTCTGACATTCTCATATTTTTGTTAAGCATTTAAGGATCTAGAGAAATGTGTGCACTATTTAAAGAAATTATGATCTTTTTAATAGAAAGACAAGAATTTGTTGTAATGCCAATGAAAATCAGTCTCTGCTTTAGACATGTAGTTTTAAAACAAACTCTTTCAAAAGAGCACATTCATAATTGTTTTTATGGCTTCTCCGTCACCCCCCCCCCCCAAAGATATACATATTTGTAGTTTTGATTCATTTCTAAGACTATAAATCTTGGAATGGTTTTTGTGTTCTCTTGCCCTCTGCTGGCTAAATTGAGACCTTCCTGGAAACACGTCAGACACTCTTATGGGTCAAAGATGTACACCCGCATCCTGCTCATTTTTAGGTGGGTTTGGCAAATGCCTCCTCAACAGCTTTTATGCCAGAGATAAAAATCTAGCTTTACACCCCCTGACTTTTTATCAAGATATCCATGACCCAATGGCTCCAGTTCATGACATCTGTCTGTTCTGCAACATCTTTTAAATTTACCCACTAAATCCTGTGATTAGAGGCTTATTATATACTATACTATTTCTGAATTGTCTCTGCTACATAATTAGGTAAGTTATCACCATCAGGAGTAAACACCAGGTGCATCATTCTGCCGAGGTTATTAATTGCTTGGTGTTTGTCTTGTTTTCCCAGTGTGAGTGTCACCTCTTTAGGCTTATTTACATTCAACCTCATCAACTGGATACACAAAAAGGCCTCAGCCATGGAAACTAGGCCCCACATCTCCCCTCAGCCTCATGGGTAAGAAGGCGACCCTTGTGCTTGCTGTTTCCCAGACATTCTCAGGTGTCCTCCAGTCCATATGCAGTGGTCAAGACAGAACACACATCTTTACATCAAACCCAACTTTCCCTGGCAGGGCCTGAGGCCTGTCTGTGCACCCCCTGTCTTGCTGCTGTGACCCCCAGTGATGTTTGGAAGCTCTGCTGCCACTGAAACCCCACTACTCCTTTCTCTTGCCCATGAAATCCTCACAGCCTGGTGTTCTGGGGTACGCTCTGGGGCAAGTGTTTCTTTTGGATTTCTACTTCTCTTCTGACATCTCAATGGAAATCGGTACAGTCTTTCATATCCACAGGTTCTGCAGACACAGGTTCAAACAACTGCAGGTGGAAAATATTCCAAAGAAAAATTGTGTCTGTACTAAACATGTACAGACGTTTTTTTCTTGCCATTATTCCCTAAATGACATAGTGTTTACATTATATTAGGTATTATAAGTAATCTAGACTTTATGGGGGGGGATGTGTGCAAATACTGCATTGTTTTATAGAAGGGACTTGAGCATTTGAAGGTTTTGGTATTCTCCAGGGTCCTGGAACCAGTCTCCCACATACACTGACCAATGACTGACTATCTCCTAGGTATGCTAAAGCTACAGGGTATTTTTTATTTTTACTTCCCTCCTTGGTGTGTGGACAGATTTCAGTTTGGGTGGCTGGCTGGCAGTATTATCCTATGGGAAAACATCAGAAATTCTTTTGACTTATTTTGTTGTTGTTTTGTTTGTTCTCTTAAAGAAAACAAGACAATTGGCTGAGTGAGAAGAAAGGAAAAAGAGAGAGGAGAAGGCATGAAAGTTGTCCAGGCAGCTGGAGATGGAAGGACCAGTGAGTGTGACTGTCCGGTGGCACTAAGGCACCATTCAAGGTTTGTGGTAATGAACTTGAAAATCAATCAGCATGATTGTGGGCTTTTTCTCCAGCCATGTTCAGCTGCATCCTGTTGTGGTTTTGCTAAATGAGGACAGAGAAATGTGCAAAATTTGATAGCAGGAAAATGTTAAAGCTGCCCTGTGAAGCCCAGGAATAGGAAGGCTGCCATGTTCCTGGATCAGATGTGCGGCATCAGAGATGCTGGCTCTTCCCAATAAATACATGTTTTGTGATCACTAAAAGAAGTTAATTTTTTTTCTACACTGAGAAAAATTGTTTCTAAACTATGTAAAAAATAAAAGAACATAAAAGCTTATTTTGGATCTATCCCCCCCACACACAAAAAAGGCATAATACGTGAATGCCATGAATTATTTGTTCAGAAAAGAAAAACAAATTTTAATGGCCCTTGAATACCTAAAAACCTACCTAATATTGCTTCTATTAAGATAAAAATGAATTAAAAGCATTTAATTTTAAAAGCATCTAAAAGCTTACCCATCTGATTGGCAAAATTTAAAAAAAATAAAATAAAATTGCTAAGAAACACTGTTGGTGAGGTTGTGGAAAATGTGCTGTTGTCACTGCCAGTGGGAGTGCAAAGTGGCACATTTGGGGATCATTTGGGTTAAATAATAAAATTACATCTGCAGGCTGAGGCTGTAGCTCAGTGACTGAGTGCTCGCCCAGTGTTATGGTTTGGATGTTTATGTCCCCTAAAAAGTTCCTGTGTTAGGCAATGAAGAGAAGTTCAGAGGTGAAAAGATTAGATTATGAAAGCTGTAAACTCATCTGTGGATTAATCCATTTGATGGATTAGTGGACTACTGGGTGGTAACTGTAGGCAAGTAGGCCACTGGGGGTTGGGCTTGGATGATATCTTGACCCTGTCTCCTTTCTCGTTCTCTCTCTGCTTCCTAGCTACTATGAAGTAAGCAGCCTTCTTCTACCACATCTTTCTGCCCTGAGGTTCTGCCTCATCTTGGAGAAAATAAATTCTTCCTCCTGTAAGTTGTTCTTGTCATGTATTTTAGTCACAGAGATAAAAAGCTGACTAAAACACCTAGCATGCACAGTGCCGTGGGTTCCATCCCCAGCAGCACCATATCATCACAAAAAAAGAAAACCGTATTTGAATTTGCACTTACCTATTGATTTAGCACTTTAACTTTTAAGAATCTTTACGAACTAAAGACAATATGAACAGGATATTTATAATGGCAAAAGATTATACATAATCTAAATATCCATCAGTAGAGGACTTGTTAAATAAACCACATTGTATTCACAAAAATAGCGAATGGATTAATTGTAGCTGAACAAAGAAATTTTAGAAATCAATAATACAATCAATAACTTTGACCTACCTGACATGTATAGAATATTTCATCCTTCAACAAGCAAATACACTTCCTTCTCAGCAGCACATGGATCCTTCTCTAAAATAGACACATATTATGCCTCAAAGCAACTCTTAACAAATACAAAAAAAGTAGAGAATGGATTTAACTGTAAAAAAGAACCCCTCCTCCCACATGGCCCCAGCTGTGGGAAGCCTGTGATCACAGTTACTCAGGAGACTGATGTAGTAGAATCACATGTCTGAGGTCAACCTGGACAATTTAGTGAGATCCTGATCAACTGATAAAATAACAGAGTCTGCAGAAGTAGCTTAGTGGTAGAGGTTCCCTGAGTTCAATTCTCAGTACCACATAGTTAAAAAGAAGAAGGAGGAGGAGGAGGAAGAGGAGGAGGAGGAGGAGGAGAAGGAGGAGGAGGAGGAGAAAGAGGAGGAGGAGGAGGAGGAAGAGAACTAGGGGATGTGACTTAGTGATAGAGGCCCTAAGATTGATCCTTAGCACCCAAAAAAGAAAAAAAAAAGGAACACCTAAGATTCCAAATAAAAGATTAGATGAATAAACAGATAAAAGATATGTATAGAAATCTATCTTTTGTGTATAAAAGGAGGGGAAATAATGTTTGCTTATTTTTGCCCAAAGCAAAAGCTCTGGAAGAATAAATTAAAAATTAGTAAAAATGGTTTCTGAGAGGGGAAAGGAAAATGGGGCTTAGGAGACAGAACTGGAGGTAACATTTCTCTGGATATATTGATTGATGTAAATGTTTTACAAATTCAAAAACTACTGCTACTAATAATGGAATGAAATGAAAAAAGGAAATACAGCAAACTGACTTTGGAAACAAATGGAAACCAAGGAATTTAAAATGAATATCAGATTGTGAGATTGCATGCCTCTTCTTGTTGACTAGGCCCTTGAAAAATTCCCCAGTAAATCTTGCTGAACCATGGAAGGCTGTGGAATTTGTACAACTTGCTTCAATTATATTTATTATCTATTGTCTATCTTTTGCCCCTACACAGCCCACATTGCAGTGATCCTGGTTTGTTTTGTTCATTGATGTATTTATACAAACAGTCTAAACAATGTCTGCACATAGTAGGTGCTCAGTAAAGTTTTTGAATGAATGAAACTC
Organism: Ictidomys tridecemlineatus; assembly: GCF_052094955.1. NCBI lineage: Eukaryota > Metazoa > Chordata > Mammalia > Rodentia > Sciuridae > Ictidomys > Ictidomys tridecemlineatus. The sequence continues at coordinate 160,854,119 of NC_135478.1, read as the reverse complement.
CCCTGGGCAAGGAAGCCATTCTTTGTATGTACTTCTTTGAATGCCCAAAGCTAGTGCGAGGCTTGTACAGAGATCGCCTGATATATATTTTATCGGAGCCCAGATGTTTTTAGCAGAGCTACAACTACACCTTTGTCCTTAGTGACATCTATTCATGTCTGGCCAATAGCTCTGGACCCTGCCACTGTCACTATCTGCAGCTGGCAGTTCCCAGCAGCCAAGACATTGCCTAGGCTCATACTGTGCTGAAAGTGGCCCAAACTGCCAAAGATTTACTCTCTCTCACTGTACTTCCGACTGGGCTGCTTTATGAGCCTTTCAAGAGGTATCTCTCCATTCCTTTCTAGTAGGCTTACAAGAACGGGAAATGATATTTGGGACACATGGAGAAATAAATCTCTCTTTAAAAATGGCTATATATACAGATAAAGAGATTTCTTTTAGTAAGACTAGTTTAACGGTAGATCTGACTGTCACTAAGAATAGCATCCTTTGCCCTACATCCTTCTCTCAGCAATTCATTTTTTTTTTTTGTAAAAGACACTAAAAGGTTTCAGTTTAGAGTCCACCTTTTAAAAGTTTTGCTCTGGGAGTCAGACAAATGTGGATTTGGATTCCAGCTTGGAGAAATTGCTAACTCACCTTCCTGGGACTCATTTTCCACAATGTTAGCAAAAATTAGCTTTCTGTGTTGTTGGAAATATTAGCAAATATATATGTCACACCCCCAGAACAATGTCAGTGCTTCACCAATGGGAGAATTAATAAAAATAAGCTCACTCTTCTTACTAAAAACTGTAGGTAAATAACATCAGAAGGAAATATACAAAAGTGCTCTTCTTGGGTGGTAAGATTATTGTGCTTTCACAGACTTGGTGATTAAACTTTCCCAGACTTATTAGATCATGTAAAATGACTTTATAGTAGTTTTATAGTCAGAAATGTTAATAAGTCAATTTATATAATCTTTAATAGTTACAAATTTTCAGTTTTCCTTCCATGATTCTGTCCTGTTTCTCAATAAAAACTCATAACAAAAAGCAAAATAAATCAAAGAATTAACATGAGCACATAGACCCAGGGCCTAACAACAACAAGTCAGCCAGAAACAAATGTAACAAAAAATTGAAACTGAGGACTTGATCAACACTTTTGGGATCTGGTGGGCAGATAACAAACCTTTTAGTGTTGGCCAAGAAGAACAATCTTGAGATCAGGGGGTGGGCCAACAGTGTCCGCTGTGAGCCAGAGAGCAGCCCCATTTTCTGCTGGAGCAAAGATGCAGGAAACATTCAACCAAGCCACATCCACTCCTGTGATTAGCCTGGGGAATGGTGTCTCAGCCAAGTGGTGTGAGCCCCCACAATGGGATGGCTATTGTTTGCATCGCTTGCAGGATAGGAAATTCCCATTGGCTGGGAGAGTGGAATCTCAGAGATTGGTACCCAAGAGGGAAAGAAGTGGCCAACATGATGGCTCTTGCTCTCTGAACCACCCAGACCCTCCCACATCCTGTCACTTGCAAAGGCTGTGGTCAGGGTTGCAAGGGGAGAAGAGGGACAGAGGAAGCATTTGTGAGCACTCAGCCTCCTGCCTAAGGCTTCTAACCACTCCACATTTCACAAGTTAGAAAATAGGAAGTGAGACTTAAAAAGGAACACAGGAACATGGTGCTGAAAGTAGTATACTCAAGACTTCAGGTATTATGATTTGGATGTGAGGTGTCCCCCAAATGCTCATGTGTGAGCCAATGCAAGAGGATTCAGAGAAGAAATGATTGGGCTATGAAAGCCTTAACCCAACCAGTGAATTAATCGCCAGATGGGATTAATTGAGTGGTAACTGAAGGCAGGTGGGATGTGGCTGGAGGAGGTGGGGCACTGAGGGCGTGGCTTTGTGGCATATATATATTTGGTGAGCTGAGCTTGGCCTCTCTGTGCTTTCTGATCATCATATGAGCTGCTTCCTTCTGCCACACTCTTCTGCCATGATGTCCTGCCTCACCTCGAGCCCTAAGGAATGGAGCCAACTGTCTATGGACTGAGACCTCTGAAACTGTGAGCCTTTAAATAAACTTTTCCTTCTCTACAATTGCTCTGGTCAGGGCTTTTAGTCACAGCAGTGAAAAAGCTGGCTAAAACATGAGGACTGAAGTATTTTTGCCAATCCAGGTTCCTCAGTTAGTGAGGATGCTCAAAGGAACTTCCTGTGCTGCTTCTTTTCTTCCAGTGTTAAATATCTCTGTAACTCATGACACCTGCTGTTTGCCACAGAGCTGTGCAGCCTAAACATCAGAACAAGACACTCATCTCACAGTCCAACAGTAGACCAAGGGTCAATAAGTTACCAAAAGTTTTATTTATTATAGGGCAAATCTTTATCAGAGAATAGATGGCAAGCCATCCTATAACTCTGGCAGCAGCCTTAGATGGCACAGATAAGATCAGATTAAGAAAGGAGCTACACTCCATCTTCTGGAAAACACATCTAACCCCCTCCCATAGCTTCCCTTTCTTCTATTTCTACTTTGTGCAGTTCTTTTATTTGCTTCCTCCTCCCCCTCACTTAACTCTTCTAAAAAGAAGAACAAGAGAAGTGTCCTAGGAAAGAGGTTGTGCTTGTTCCTGCTCAGAGCATCCCTTGATTTGAAGGTGGAAACTCCCAGGTATCTGTAAGGGCACCTGCTCATTTGAGATCAGGAGGCTGCTCAGAGAAGGAAAATAACCAGCTAGATCAGTGGGTGGGGGATTAAAGCATAAAAGGGACTGGAGACAAAGAGAAGGTCAGCTGTAAGTGGGTCAGGAGACCAGAGTGGACAGAGTAAGCCCTGGAATGCTCTGCAGAGAGGCCTGCCACGGAGGATTTCAGTCCTGTCCCCACCCAGGGGCAGGTGACTCATCACTTCCTATTATTATGAAGGCCAACCCCAAGAGGCCCAGGCAAGGCTGACTGCTGTTAAAACTGGACTGCTCTCCTTCTAGCTCCTGGTTCATTCCAGGTCTGTGTAGTAAAAGGTCGTTCTAGAAGGGCTGTGTGTAACACATCCCAGTATTCAATGTACCTTTATCACTTTTGTTTTTTAACGTGAGCCAGCAGTTGGCACTGTTCAGGCTTTGGGCAGATGCCAGCTGCTTTATCTGGTAGCATTGTCCCATAATTATTAAGGTTTATTGGCGATTTCTAGGTGCCAATGTTGTGTGAAGAACTTTACTCGGACCACATTCCCAGAAGCTGACCACAAGCTGACCAAATCTCCATTTGCAGAAGAGAAGACAGAGGCTTGCAGATGTTAAACTGCTCAAGGACTGAGACTCTCCCTCAAGACTTTGGACGGACAGGTACTTAACCTGTAGTCGATACTGCCTGGCAGAGATTAGAAATGGTTTGTTGAGATTAAACAAAACCAGAAGGTGATCATATGCAGGAGAAAGTGAAGAAAATGAAAAGCAAACATTAGGCCAAAGGGTTACGAGGAGAGAAGGATAAAGGGAGGAAAGCAATATGCCATTGGTAGAAAATTCAGGTAACTAAGGTCATTGGTCCTGTATGAAATATAAGTGCTAACTAGGACACTGTTCACTGAGGCAGCTATAGACCTGTGGAAAGTGTATCTTTCTTCAGTATCAGAATTTACTGAATAACAATACATTCATAAGCTACCTCAGAGTATTTTGGTTTACTTGGTAGGCATGAGCAGGGCAGTCACAAATTCTTTTTATTCCACTCCAGTCTTAATTACTAATATCTAGAATATCAAGTTGCATATCACTCTTTACACAATGATTTAGATTTACCCAATCTAAGAAAGGGTTACCAGTGGCCACAGAGTTAAAGAGGCAGAACAAAAGAGGAGGGCTGATACAGATGGCTGCAAAAGAGTCACTACAGATGGTCAGATGAGATAATCCAACAGTTTAGGAACTTGTTGAAGGTATGGAACTCTTGTTGAATTTGTTCAAGGTGAGAGTCAGCAACAGCAAGTGGTTTCCAAAGAGGTCATGTCAAGCAGGGACACAGAGCTGAGCTGAAGCCTCTGGGAAAGGAGTTAGGAGTTTCTTGTCACCTGTTAACTCAACCTCCCAATGTGTTCTCTGGAGGGTCTGATAAGACCACCTCTGTAACACCGTCTCAGCTTCCTTCCTTTTGTGTATTTTAGGTGAAGGGGGTGCATCATGTGGTGGCCTGGTGTGTCTAATAGGCTCATGAGCCTGGTTTCTCTGATGTGAGTCAGATATGTCCATGCATCCATGAGCTTCTGATTCAATTCAATAAGTTCACAGGTGGTCATTTTTTATTAGCATGACTAATTTATTTTCCAATTTGTGCCTTATGATTGTGCTATACAGCTGGGGGTTATTCCTTTTCAATGACTTCTGTATGTCCAACATCTGGTAGTTATCTATTTTTCCAGACACGTTAACAAGTCATTCTGCCTTAGAACTTGTACTTAAAATGGAGTAGCTCAGTGCAAACTGCTACTTTATAAAGTAGAGTAACTTAGGGCTAGGCACAACCTGAAAACTGCTGTTCTATACATCATCAAGTAACTCGGAGCAGGGTACAACCTTCTCTCCACATTTGTCTTCCTAACATCTCTTCAAGATGGATATATTTCTTTTTGTTTTCCTGGCCGGTGGGGTGGGGTACCAGGGATTGAACTAAGGGGCACTCAACCACTAAACCCCATCCATAGCCCTTTTTGTATTTTATTTAAAGATAGGGTCTCACTGAGTTGCTTAGTGCTTCTCTAAATTGCTGAGGCTGACTTTGAACTCATGATCCTCTTGTCTCAGCCTCCTGAGCTGCTGAGTTTACAGGCATGTGCCACTGAGCCTGGCAAGATGGATATGTTTTATTAGTTCCATTTTTCATGTATACAATCCATGGATTTAATATCTAGTTTTGGATTTTTTTATTTGTTCTAATTAGTTATACATGATGGTAGAATGCATTTTGATACATCATACATAAATGGAGTATAACTTCTTATTCTTCTGGTTGCACATGATATAGAATCTCAATGGTCTTGTAATCATATGTGCACACAGTAATATCTGATTCATTCTTCTATCATTCCTAGCCTCATATCCCCTAACTTCTCTTCACTCCCCTCTGCCTAATCCAAAGTACCTCTATTCTTCACTAGCCCCCACCCCCTTATTGTGAGTTAGCATCCTCATATCAGAGGAAACATTCAGTCTTTGGTTTTTGGGGAATTGGCTCATTTCACTTAACATGATACTCTCAGCTCCATCCTTTACCTGCAAATGCTATAATTTTATTATTCTCTAAGGCCAAGTAATATTCCATTGTGTATATATATATCAGATTGTCTTTATCCATTCCTTAGTTGAATGGCATCTAGGTTGGTTGCATAGTTTAATTATTGTGAATTGAGCTGCTATTAACATTTATGTGGCTTTGTCACTGTAGTATTCTGATTTTAAGCCTTTTGGGTATAAACGGAGGAGTGGGATAGCTGGGTAAAATGAGGGTTTCTTTCCAAGTTTTCTAAGGAATCTCCATACTGCTTTCCATAAAGTTTGTACCAATTTGCAGTTCCACCAACAATGTTTGAGTGTACCTTTTCCCCTCATCCTCACCAACATTTATTGTTACTTGTATTCTTGATGATTGCCATTCTGACTGGAGTGAGGTGAAATCTTAGAGTAGCTTTGACTTTTATTTCTCTAATTGCTAGAGATGTTGAACATTTTTAAATATATTTGTTGATCTATTGTGAATTTTTTTCTTTTGTGAACTGTCTATTCAGTTCCTTAGCCCATTTATTGACTGGGTTATTTGTTTTTTTTTTTTTTTGGTGTTGAGTTTTTTGTGTTCTTTATATATCCTGGAGATTATTGCTCTGTCTGATATGCAGGTGGTAAAAATTTGCTACCATTCTGTAGGCTCTCTCTTCACCTCACTGATTATTTCTTTTGCTGAGAAGAAGCTTTTTAGTTTGAATCCATCCCATTTATTGATTCTTGATTTTAATTCTTGTACTTTAGGAGTCTTATTAAGGAAGTTGGGGCCTAATCTGACATGATGGAGAATTGGGTCTGCTTTTTATTCTATTAGGCACAGGGTCTCTGTTCTAGTGCCCAAGTCTTTGATTTACTTTGAGTTGAGTTTCATGCAGGGTGAGAGAGAGAGGGGTTTAATTTCATTGTGCTACATATGGATTTCCAATATTCCCAGCACCATTTGTTGAAGAGGCTATCTTTTCTCCAATGAATGTTTTTGGTGTCTTTGTCTAGTATGAGATAACTGTATTTATGTGGGTTTGTCTTTGTGTACCATTGGTTTACATATCTGTTTTGGTGCCATTACCAGGCTGTTTTTGTTACTATGGCTCTGTAGTGTAATTTAAGGTCTAGTATTGTGATGCCTCCTGCTTCATGCTAAGGATTTCTGTGGCTATTTTGGGTCTCTTATTTTTCCAAATCAATTTCATGATTGCTTTTTCTATTTCTTTGAGGAATGTCATTGGGATTTTGATTGGAATTGCATTAAATCTGTATAGTGCTTCTAGTAGTATGGCCATTTTGACAATATTAATTCTGCCTATGCAAGAACATGGGAGCTCTTTGTCTTCTAAGATCTTCTTCCATTTCTTTCTTTAGTGTTCTGTAGTTTTCATTGTAGAGGTCTTTCATCTCTTTTGTTAGATTGATTCCCAAGTATTTTTTTTTTAAGCGACTGTGAATACAGTAGTTTTCCTAATTTCTTTTTCAGTGGATTTATCACTGACATATAGAAGCATGTTTGATTTATGGGAATTGATTTTATATCCTGTTACTTTGCTGAATTCATTTATTAGTTCTAGAAATTTTCTGTTAGAATTTTTTGGATCTTCTAAATTTAGAATCATGTCATCAGCAAATAGTGATAGTTTGAGTTCTTTTCCTATTCTTATCCCTTTAATTTATTTTGTCTGTCTAATTGTTCTGTACAGTGTTTCAAGAACTATGTCAAATAGAAGTGGTGAAAGAGGGCATCCTGTCTTGATCTGGTTTTTAGAGGGAATGCCTTCAATTTTTCTCCATTTAGAATGATGTTGGCCTGGGGCTTAGCATAGATAGCCTTTATGATTTTGGGATATGTTCATGTTAACCCTAGTTTTTCTAGTGTTTTGAACAAGAATGGGTGCTGTATTTTTTCAAATGCTTTTTCTGCTATTGAGATGATCATATGATTTTTTAAGTCTATTGGTGTGATGAATTACATTTATTGATTTCAATATGTTGAACCAACTTACATCCCTGGGTGAATCCCACTTAATAGTGGTGCACAATCTTTTTGATATGCTTTTGAAATCAATTTGCCAGAATTTTATAGAGAATTTTTGCATCTGTGTTCATATGGAATATTGGTCTGAAGTGTTCTTTCCTTGATGTGTCTTTGTCTGGTTTTGGTTATCAGGGTGATACTAGCCTCACAGAATAAGTTTGGAAGGGTTCCCTCTTTTCTTACATGGAATAATTTGAGGAGTATTGGTATTAGTTCTTCTTCGAAGGTCTTGTAGAACTTGGCTGAGAATCCATCTGGTCCTGGACTTTACTTGACTGTTAAGACTCTTGATGGCATCTTCTATTTTATTGATTGAAACTGATCTGTCTAAATTGTGTATATCCTCCAGATTCAGTTCATGTTCATTATCTGTCTGTAGAAATTTGTCGATTTATTATCAAAATGGATTTATTATCTAGTAGTGGATTCTTATAGCTACTGGGGGACAGGTGTATATTCAGTGTTGTTGGAGAAGCTTCTCTCATACTGAGTGCCCCAACTCCTACTTTCCCTGAAATTTTCACATTTACAGTGATGGTAAGGCAGCAGAGGCAGGGGCTTTGTCTTCCAAAGGTTATCATTGATATGTACATATTGTCCTCAAGATCAGACTCCACAAAATTAAGGACTTTGTTTTATTTGCTTCTATATCCTTAGCTGGGGGAACAAGAAAGATAATCTTTAGTTATGTACTGAATTAAGACTATATAAATAAATAAACTAAGGTGACTTTTAAATTCATTTATTTATTCAACAAATAAATGACTTGAAGACTTTTTTGATATTTTTTGGTCTGAGTCACTGTCTTTGCAAGTCAGAGGATAGGGAGAAATGGGTCATAGGGTAATGTTCTTGGGGGATGTGGTTGGATAAGATTAGGGGTGGGGAAGTTTGGAACTTAGAGTTCCATAGCAGGGGAATTTGGAGAGCTGGTGGGCACTATGAACTTCCCAATCTAACTTCATGTCCACTTGACCATTGTCTCTATACTATTCTCCTATCCACCCTTCCAATTGCATGAGGAGAGGCATCCTTTTGACTTAATAAGGCTAAATCTCCACGTTTAGGCTGCTGACATTTTTGTCTTTCTCTCCACTGACATCCTCAAATAAGCTTGGGTATTCTTCCTTCAGGAAAAAACAAAACAAAATAAAATCTTGGGTAACTCTGTAGTTCTTTTAACATTCTATTTATTTTCTTTAATTTACTATAAAACTTGAATAAATGTCTCATACTTTTTATTTTCATATATTTGTTGCCCACTAACTTTCAGTCCCATGAAATCTATCTTCTGCTTTTGCTACTACTTTACTAAAATGTTCTCTTGTTTGTAGAGATAAAACACTTTATACCAGACCACTAGTTGTCTGATAGTCCTCAGTCTTCTTCCTTTTATGGGTAAAACTCTTCCAAGTTTCAACTGGGCATATGGGATCAACTAGAGACTGCATTTCCCAGTTTCCCTTGCAGCCAGATATGGGCATGTGGCCAAGAGCTGGGGGCAACTTCTGGCTTCCCTAAAGCTAAGAGTTTGTCTTGTCCTTGCCCTTTTGTTCTTTCTGCTGTTTGAAAGCAGTCTTAGAAATTGGTGTCAAGATGGCAGGGCTGGTATGTTGAGGACAATAGTGCTTCTCCTTGGGCCCTGGGCTGATCACCTCTAGATCTTTACATGAGAAATAAATAAACTTACATTTTATTTTCATCATTCCATTTTGGAAGCCCTTTGTTATAGCAGCTTAGTGAGTACCCTGTTAAACTCCTTTATTTCTTGTTTAAAAAGTAATATGCATTCAATAAGAAACTTAACTTGCTGGTAAGAAGGATGACAACACAAACAATTCCTGTTGATCCTCCTGCTTTGCTCATGAATTATTCTCAGTAGCCTGTATTTAACTGCCTTCTTGTGTTCCTCCTATCTGCAAGCTTGGACATACCCCAGGATTAAGTTCTTTGCTCTCTTGTCTTTCTATGCTCTGTCACAGAGAATGACTCGTGTAGCTTCTGATTTAATCATTAATTTGTTCATTGATTCAAGGATGCCTCAAGAATACCTACCATGTATTGGGGATACAAAAATGAATCATCAGATGTGGTTTCCACTCCCAATGGGCTCATTGTCTGGAGAGGAGAGGGTAAGAGAGATGCAAACAACCAAGTGTAATATAGTGTGCTGAGTGCCTCAATGGAGTATTGCAGGCAAGACTACAGAGGAAGGTACCTGTCTCCATGGGGGTAAAGAGGTGGTGTCACTGAAGGACCCTAGGAGAAAATGAGCCTTGTAAAGTGAGGTGAAGGAGAATGGAGAAGGGCTAGGGGTAAAGGAAGGTGGCTCCACACCCAAGAGATTAGCCAGGAATCAAGAACCTAGATGTCAGAACATCAAGGATATTTGCAAGTAATTTCAGACTGTATAGTATCGATTGTGGAAAGGGCAATGCTAGATGTCAAGAGCTGAGGGAGGTGAGGTGAGGGCAGAGGGTGAAGCCGTGAAGGCTTTGCTTGTTATGCTAAGAACACTTATACTTTCTCCTGATGAGGCTTTAATGACCAGAAGCATGAAGTTGTCAGATCTACCTGCTGATACAGTTTCCGGATTGCTTGGGTGAAGGACAGAACTCTGCGAGGTCACCAAGAGTGGCAACAGGGAACCAGTTTGTAGGCTATATCTGCAGTGGAATAGTTAAAGAGGTGAGGATGGCTAGATCTAAGGTATTGGCCTTAGGAATGAAGAGAGAAATGAATCAGAAATATTTAAGGAACAGAACAGGCAAGGCTTGGCAAATGAAGAGGAGATAAGAGGAAGCATCAAAGACAACTCTTGGGGCTCCAGCTCCCTCCAACCAGGCAAGGGAAACAGTGTTGGTGGCTTTTCCTGCCACCTGCCCATGAGGTGGCTTATTGTGATGAAAGTGAGAAAGCTTCACCTTAGGGTCTCTAGGTCTCCACCCATTCAAAGCTCTGGGAGGGGCCCTAGCAATGCTGTCTTCTTAAATCTATTCTTTTTCTTAAAAAGGGCCCACACCCTCTTTAAGCTGGTATCAACTCAGACACACAAAACCTAAATCTGCTCCCATCCATCCCCTTTCAGTTCATCCTTCTGGTTACCACTAATCAGTCTTCAGGGAAGAAACAGCTGACATGTCAATCCTCTCCTCAGAAGCTACTGTCATGCCAGACCTTTTTCAACTTGACAACTTTATGTTGGGTTTGCCCTTTACCTATGCTCTCTAAAATTAATTTCCCAACAAATGTTTATGTTTTCAGAAAAATAACATTGACCTGTCTATCAATGAGCAGGAAAGTCATTTATAACTTAGTCTTTAGTCCTTTAAGACCTGACAGAACTGCTCTCATCGAGGTTAGTCTGTTGAGATTTCTTGTCTGTCACTCATTTTCTTGCTGTGTTTTATACCAACAGTGGCTCTTCTACCTTTAAAGACTTGTCAAATCTCAAACTTGGAAATTGAGTAGCGACTGCTGTTTGGGATGTTCAGACCTATGGAAACCAATTGGCACATGCGAACATCACTCTTTATGGTGGCCATGGGATACATTTAGCATGTGGTCACACTTTAAAATTCCATTTTTCATAGTTCAAGTCAAAGGCAATTTGTATTTTAGAATATAAACCTTTGAACACTAGTTATTCAATAGTTCCAGTGTGTGGGATATAACATGCTGTCATCTTGTAGTCACAGAGTTGTCCAGGGCCATTCTCTAATCTGAAAGAAGTATTGTCTTCATTGTTTGCTGCATTGTCAGCTGATAAATTACTCTGAAGATTTTTCTGTTATCTTAGCAGCTGACTACCCCATGTATGAAAAATCTAATTTCATTTTTAAGCTTTTTTCCTCCCATAATGTTCTGTCTGCATCAAAAGAGTCTCACTCAGACACATAATATCAATTTATTATCTTAACAATCTCAATACAGAAGGCAGCCTTACCATGTTCTTTTTTTAAGCATAAGGGAGGCCTAGCATCTTTCTAAAAAAGAACATGCTGTACAACCTCATATTAAAACAATTGCAGCCTAGGTAAATTTTCTACTGACAGTCCTTCAATTTTTCTAATAAGAGGATAACCCATTGTAAGAGAAGTTATTACTGAGATAAAACAAAGTTAGAATGTTACTTTTAGAGGACACTTCTGAGCCAGGGGCACCTGGTGCTAATGTTTCATACCAGATCCTTCTCAGGTCCCTTCTTTGCACTTCAGTCTCCACATCTTGTAACATGTTGAAAGATACAAAGGTGCAGTGAGGCTGGCTACACCTACCATGCTCTAAGGACTTCTCTTGCATAAAGCACTTGGGGCTACTATCATCATTCTACATAAAAGCAAAAATCATTTCTACAAGGAAAGCAAAAAAAAAAAATTAGTCCTAAGAAACATTGAGTAAATGTGGCCTGGGGCAAGTGGAGAGGCTTGGAATTCTGTTCTTTTTTTGAGAAAATACTGTTTTCTTTATCTTAATTCCCTTATGTTATCTCCAACCTTGTGATGTTTGTGGTGCTTTGGAGAAATCAGGGACAGGTATGAGTTGGTGGATAGAGTAAAGTAGAAAGGGAAGCCTGGCAGCAACCTGGGGAGGTGATTATGAGATGGCAAGGGATGGCCTGTTGAAGACCTGAGCCACAGCCTGGCTCCATGCTGCTACCTAAAGAGGACAAGCAGTAGCCAGGGCAGATGTGTGGAGCAGGTATGCATTCCTTGAGGATTTTCATCAGGAGGTAGGAAGGAGAACTGGGTAAAAGACTAAACTTTCAGACACCTATGGCATGAGCTCTGATCCTTGCTTCCCTTGGAAGACCAGAGAATAGAGATGTGTTTAACATTTGTTCTATTCAGAATAAACACTAAAGAGTCCATAAACACTAAGAGTCTAGTAAGGAGACTAATTCCTTATTTTATACACACATTCACTCCTAGCTGCCTTTCATCCTTTCCCTGTCTCTCTTCCCCTTGGGGTTAGCTATGTGGGAGGGGGCAGAGTAGGAGGTATTTTATATAGAAGGAGCCAGAAGAATTTCAAAGATCCACTTCACCTGTTTGTAGAACAGAGATCCCCAGATACCCTGACCACTCATGTTATCCAGTGCCTGAAACAAAGGATTCTCCCAGCCTCCTGTTTCATACAGGTCAGCATCATGTACCCAGCTAATCCACACAGACCTCCCCAAAGGCCAGTGAATAAGGAAGGAGCATTCCTCAGAGCCCCTTCGGTTCAATGTTTAACATAATTAATCCTTAAGGTAGATGGAACTTGTTAATTTGCTAATTCTTTCCTCTCTCCCTCTCTTCTCTCCATCCCCTTCTCTGGCCTCCCACCTTTCTTCTCTTGTTGTATCCTTGATCCTAGGGTATTTTCTGCTCATTATTTTCCCAGCTGTGTTGCTGATGTAACCAGTGTCTTATGTTCCCTGTTTTGGCCAGAAACCTGCTTCCATCATTAGTGGCTTACAGGTTGCAAAGGGAGCTGAGTAAGCTTAAGTCTGGACAGGAGGCTACTTTTGGCCTAGAAATTATTATTTTTTGAAATATTGTTTTAGTTGTAGTTGGACACAATATATTTATTTTTACGAGGTGCTGAGGATTAAACCAGTGCTTCACACATGCGAGGCAGGCGCTCTACCAATGAACTATAGCCCCAGCCTTAGAAATTATTAAATGAAGACAGACAACTATATGTAATATTATATTTTGAATTAAGATTGATTGATATCACTATATAAATGTATGCCAATAAAATTCAAATTGAGAATTTGGCAAAACAGCCCTGAACTCCTCCCCCTTTATAAATGTGGCTCCAGTACTATTCCCCTGCCTATGTTGGAACAAGAAGGACACACATCAGTTTGGAATGTTTTAGGTGAGGTCATATAGAATCTAGGTTACAAATGTGATGCCATCATTTATTTTTAGACTCCCCAAACAGTTTACCTCCTACCACCTACCCATCCCTACCTCTGTGAAGTCCTCCTTCCTATCCTCCTCCTTTCCATCATGTTGTAATAATGGGAGGGAAGAATCCAGGGCAGTAGGAAACGCCTGTCTTGCCCTCCACAACCTATTTCTTTTTATTAATTCATTTATAGAGTGAATTAATGTACAAAAACATAAAAGTTGTACATTTATGGCATACCATATTTATGGCGTACCATATTTATGGCGTACCATATAACATTTCCGTACATGTAAATCTGTGTAATGTTTGAATCGGTGTAAGCATATTTATCTCCTCACATAATCTATTTCTATGCCATTTGCATTTAAAACCAAAAGTCATAGGGATTATTCCCTTCTTAGTGAGTGGAAACAGAAAGATCACAGTTATGAAAATAGTATTTGAAATAAGGAAAGGGACTACCAAACATCCTGCTTACTCATTATTATTTTTCTGGGATCTCCTATATGTGAAAACTCCAGTCATCTGAGTCCTCGATTCCTAGAAAGCAAGCGTTTTCATGTTCTGTCCCTGACATAGTTGTACTTGTTCATAAATAGTTTATCCATCCTAAGTGCTCAATAAATACTTATTATGTGAATAAATGATTCTTGCTGCCTATAGTAATATTGTGTTAGAGGTATGAGCACAATTTCATATAGAAGATATTAGTCATCAGGCCAGCCACTTAGCCATGTTCACTTATGGCCTCTCCTGTAATTACAACAGGAATGCCCATGACACTTTTTGCATTCCACTTCTTTGCATTCAATTTTTGACCATCAAAAATCAATTATTGTGTGTTAGTGGTACTTTGTGGGTTTTTTTCCTTCTTTTTTCTTTTGGTAATTCAACAGTGCTATAAGAAATGATCTTCATGTTACATTTATTCATTGGTTCCTTCAACAGCTATGTATCAGGCTCTGTGTTAGATGCTAAGGACACAACAGTGAACAAGACAGACCAAATTTTGTCTTCATGGTACTTGGGAGTTAAGGCTTAGGGAAGTAACTTGTAGTTAGGGGATATACTAAGTGACCAGGCCAGGATTTGAATCCATCGGATTCCAAAACTCATGCTGCTTCTGAAAAATGGTGACAGTATATCATAAGGAATCTATTCAGTGGCAATCCTTTAAAACTTGGCACATTTTAAAATTTTTCATACCAATTATTATCCCCATTTTATAAATAAGAAAATTGGACTCAGAAAGGTTAAATAACTTTCCCAAGACCACAGAGCTAGTAGACAGCAGGGCCAAGTTCTGGATGCTCATCATCTTGGCTCCAGAGCCCAGGCTGCTTCCAGCTGATCGCTCTGCTGCCTGGGGTAGCAGAGAGCAAAGGTCCACAGGTCCTGTACTTTGGGGGCTTACAAACTAGCAGGGGAGAAAAACAAATTATAATACAGTACAAAGCAGAACATCACAAGGCCACAAAGAGCATAAACAAACTGCTTGGGGATTAAGGAGGGATTATTTTAGTCTAAGGAGTCCTTGAAAACAGAGGACAAGGGAAAGTGCTCTGTTTAATAGGTCTATAGCATCTCATCTTTGAAGTAGAAAATGATATATTATTCTCAGTGGGAAGACAATACATAGAAGTTAGCATTCTTTCACTTCCTTGATCTTTTTTTGGTTATATTCAACAATTATATTCATTATATAAAATATGTTGAATATATGAATACATAATTGATGTAGCACCATAAGATACTTCAATTTCTGGGATGATAAATTGTTAAAATGTGTGGATCATGTGAATCTTTTGGCTCTCACCCCCATGCCCTCCACCTTCCACCACCACTGGGGATTGAACCCAGGGCCTTGAGTGTGCTAGGCAAGACCCCTACAACAGAGCTACATCCCCTGACCAAACATGTTGTAGATCTTAGGATCAGCTAAACATGATTTCTATTTTTATAACATAAGAGCATGTCTTGCTCTCTATTCATGGTATTTTAATTAGTGAAAGTATTGAAGAGCCACAGTGTAGTCTCACTTTCATTGGGGTCCCTTGGGGCTGCTGTGTACACTGCATATTTTGTGTACTGCACAAAGGTACCCAGCTGAGCTGGTGAGGAGTTGAAATCTAGCCTGCATTCCCTGTACCAAACAGTGCTCCCCATTGCAGGACTGCCTTACACCTACTAAAAGGAAGGGCATCAAAGATTCTCTTTAAATTTTTTATCAATTAGAAAAAGACTTTCTATGAATTAGCAGCGGCCTTGGCTTCCTGGGCAAGAAAGATGATTATGGTGCTGCTATACTCAGGATTGTAGTATACTTTGTATTATAACATGCTTTTTATGTGCCTTCTACAGGCCTTTAAAAACTGTAGGAGTTTATTAAATTCTAAATTACTTTAAGATTAACTCAATAGTAAGTAATTATGTCATCAATGTAAATTCTTTAAGTGAAAATTTTATTGATCCCGTGTTATATTATTTAATATAGAATAAAATAATTAACTACAACTCTCAGCTAAAGAATATTTTCTCGACTTTGTTTTGGTACTATAGATTGAACCTAGGGGTGCTTACCCACTGAGCCACATCCTAGCTCTTTTGAATTTTTATTTTTGAGACAGGGTCTCACTCAGTTGCTTAGGACATCACTAAGTTGCTGAGGCTGGCTTTGAACTTGCAATCTTCCTGCCTCAGCCTCCCAAGATGCCAGGATTACAGGTATGTGCCACTGTGCCTGACATCAACTAAACCATAGTTTTGCATAGAACTTCAGGGATTTCACATACTGTGTAAATTTCATGTGGGGAGGTTTTTAGAACTCAAATTACATACCCAAACTACTGTATAGAACAATTAAAAAATAATTGAACATTTAACAATGTAAACATGTGGCTAAAACCTAACATTTTCTATATGGTTAGACAGTGAAAAGGCTATTTGCAGATTGGCTCTTGCAGGGTGGGAAAAGGCTGAGTAACCCTAATCTGAAAATCCCAAATCCTTGAATTTTTGGAGCACTTCAGATTTCATATTTTCATGAAACACTTATGGTCCTAAGCATTTTAGACAAAGGACATTCAACTTGTAACACATATTGGAAGTGTTCGATTCTTTTTGAATCATCCCATATCATTTAACAACTTTTTGGGGAGAGCTTTCAAATACTACCTCAGTACTCCTAGGTTTGGATGCCATTTTGCTATAAATAAATATTTATTATGGTTCACACATGGCAAGATGCCTTTTATAGGTTCGATTATTGGTGAGTAGTCATACTTAATTGAATGACAATAATTTCACTTTAGATTTCAAGGCGTGATTGCCCCTCCACCACAATGCTCCCTCAAAATCATATCCAGCATATAACCTCCTGTGAATACAGAGTGTCCCTGAAAGTTTCAGAGTTGTCATAGTGACCATCAAATTAGAGCTACTACAGGATTTATTCTCATAGAAAGTGAAGTTTCCCAGGACAACGAGTCATTATGAAAGCAGAAAGAGCCTTGAAACTGTTCCCTCATTAAATGAGCCAGTGTTCTGACAATGTGGTTATAATCACTAGCCAGAGGCTGTCTTCAATTTTACAGGCTCTGTCATGACACTGTCATGTTTAAGCATTTATTTTTCTGGATGATTGTCATTTTTAAGGAGTATTATCTCACTGGACAGTTTGCTGACAGCAGACTAAGTTGGAATTGAATAATCCAAAGCTGAACCAGAAAGGATATTTGCTGCAGATGTGTGTGTGTGCAGGCTCACGTTCATTTACAGAAAATGGCACGTGCTCTGACTGTAACCACTGATGTGAATTCCATTGGCAAGTATAAATTAATATGACCTCAGAGCAATAAATTTTATCTGGTCAGTGCAAAAAATAGCTTTTTATAAAGTTTTAATTGGCTATTAATACAAGCATGTATACTTCAGTATTCTCATTAATATTGAAATGTTTTAAGCATTTTATTCCGTCAATAGTTTTCTTCTTGAAGCTATCAAATGTTAATTATAGCAGATCATTTTCCTTACAGTTTTTCTCTTTTAAAAATAGCAATATTTGTTCAAAGAAGACATGTCTTAATCATGAATGAAAGCTGAATGCAACAACTGCCGTATGTGTCCACCAAGGCACATGTCCAAGCATTTTGCTTCTCTATCCAGAGCAATAAAGATAGGAGAGCTGGTAGTGGGCAGGCTGGTATGTCAGGAATATTCACTATGGATGACTAAATGGATGGCAAACCTGTATTTACCTGCACTTCCAGACTTGGTGGCCACCAAGAAAATGGTCAGAAAGGATTTTAAAGGAAAACATATTTGATTTGGGTTTTAAATATCAAAAGATGTTCAACAGGTTTAGAGAAAAGGCTTGGAAAAACATACCTGATTGAAGGAAATGTCTGTTTGTGGAACTGCAAGTGATCATGCTTAGCTGGAGTGTAGGAGAAGATGAAGCTGAATAGATGCAAGGAAGCCATATTATAGAGGTTTTGTAAATCATACTAAAGAGTAAGAATTTTATTCTACTGGTACCAAAAATCCAATGGAAGGTTATAAGCCAAGCAGTATTTGATTCTTAAAAACATTTACTGCTCTGAAGGTCATGTTAATTTTCCAGGCCAGTGCTAGGGGATGGGTTATAGAGATGGATTAAATGCAAGGAACACAAAACCTAGTAAATAAAACATAAACAAATTAGTGTAAATCATAGATTTTCTGTAATAGTAATCATGTACATTTATTGAGATTATTTTTTTGCTAGGCATTTGCTAAGTATGAATGTGTATTATCTAATTGAAGTCTCCCACTGACTATATGAAGTACTATTTATTGGTTAGTGCCACTTTATAGGAGGACAGACGGAAGCATGGAGATTTGGTAACTTGGCCCTGGTGAGTGGTGGAATCAGGGATTAAATTCTGATTCCTGACTCCAGAAAGTGTACTTTTTTACCACTAAAGGTATACTGTTTCCCCATGACAGAAATTTCTCCAGGGCACTAGGGACCATACCAGAGAGAACAATCCATTCTATAGAGACAGAGGTGGGAGTTAGAAAGTCTGTATGAAGAGGGTTATGGGATTTGCCTTCAGGAACATCATTCTAGACAGCCTGAGGCTGGGTAAGAGGTGGGAAAATAAGCTTAGAGGCTAAGTTTTACTTGATAATATCAGTGGGAATGAAATAAAAGGAGAGAGTGTAGAGATTTTAGATGTGAAATGGCAGTATGTGGATGAGGTTAGGCTTCTGGGTTGATACGAGGTGAATGCTAGAGCAATTAGACATAATTCATAATGCTAAAGGAGAACCAGATGGGTAGGGTAGGGTTAGAGTGGATGCATTTAGAATTTATTGAACTGGCGTAGTCTGTGTGACTGTAAGTGAGGAAAGTGCTTGAATAGATGATTCTGCAGTTTAATATTAACACCAAAGCTATAGATTGCATTGTGTATCATCTTTAAAGAGTTTCTAAAACATCAATCAATTGCTTGTATCTCTCTAAGTTATAAGACAACTATTGAGTCTATCCTTAAAAAAATAGAACCAAATATAAAAATGAATAATATCACAAGAAAGAAAAGAGTGAATCTTGCAAAGTTACTTCTTTATTTAAAACCAAACATGTGGGTAAGTATCCTAGCTTATATGGTGTGAAAATAGTATTGAAGCACCATGAATTCCTTTGAGGAGAAACATACTGGGGGATAGGGAGAAAGTGAATTAAGAAAAGAGGTAGCATGGAAAACAAGTAGAGAAAGAACATCCTTGAATTTTGTCTTAAACATATAAAAGGAGCATAAAAGTATTAAAGTTATAGGTTCACTTCCTATTTTTTTTTACAGTTTCCTGATCAGCCTAGGGCTTCTTAAAATGCATTGTAAGAAACAGAAACAGGAGACAAAGACAAATTTGTGTAAATAGATGCATGCATGGAAATAATGTGGGACTAAAAGATACCTCCTTCATGTACACATAAAAGACTAGGCTGTGGAAACCAAGCCAATAAACAACCTTCAAAGAAATAACAGTTGTGAAGTATATCAGATTAACTCTATTATCATGTGGGTGAAGTACATTTCATTCTCTCAGTCTTTGGAGTATAGATAAGGTATCATTGCTGACCCATCATGACAGATCTTGTTTAGAAGGAAACTAACCATTCCATGAATCATTGACCTTAGCAAAATGATAATTATCCACCTGGAATTCCACTGGCAGAAAAATAGATTCTTCCTACTGAAAGATGTTTTGGTTAAAAAAATAAATTCTGTTGCCAATTAATAGCAATAACAATGACAAATAGACCTATTAAGGACCACTAAGGGATAGGAAAACTCTAATTAGGAATGCCAAAGATGGAGAAAGAGAGTGAAAAACGCCCACAAAAGAGTCATACACGATAATAGTGGGCGTAGAGGGAAGGAAATTCTCCAAATAGTTTTAACAGGGTGTCCTTGGACAGAATTTTGTGGAGGTGGCATAAAGTGGGTAGTGGCCCTATGTTGGTGCATTGTACATACAAAACAGCAGATGACAGAAGTGAGGATTTCAAAGACATTTTCTTTCTTGGAACATATGGAACTTTTAAGGGTGGTAAGGGAATAGTTGGGTAATTACTTTTACTGATCTCATTTCTGTAGACATATAAGAATGTTAAAAATGGCCAAATGGTACCATCATTCTAGAGACTGTTAGATATAACAGTATTGGCTGGCATGCTTTCAGCCCTAAGTCTCAGAAATCGCGGAAGACAAAATTAAAACTACCTTAAATATTATAAGCAGTTTTGATTTGCATTTCTCTAATCGCTAGTGATGATGAACATTTTTTCATGTATTTCTTGATTGGCTGTACATCATCTTCTGAGAAGTGTCTCTTTAGGTCCTTGGCCCATTTATTGATTGGGTTATTTGTTTTTTTTGGTGTTTAGCTTTTTGAGTTATTTATATACCCTAGTGATTAGTGCTCTATATGATGTGTGAGGGGTAAAGATTTGATCCCTAGATGAGGCTCTCTATTCACCTCACAGATTCCTTCTTTTGCTGAGAAGAAACTTTTTAGTTTGAGTCTATCCCATTTAGTGATTCTTGATTTTAATTCTTGGCCATAGGAGTCTAATATTATTAAAGAAGTTGGGGCCTAATCCCATATGATGGAGATTAGGGCCTACTTTTTCTTCTATTATACCTAGGGTCTCTGGCTGTATTCCTAAATCCTTGATCTATGTTGAGGTGAGTTTTGTGCATGGTAAGAGATAGGGGTTTAATTTCATTTTATTGCATATGGATTTCCAGTTTTCCCAGCACCATTTGTTGAAGATGCTATCTTTTCTCCAATGAATGTTCTGGGCACCTTTGTCTAATATAAGATAATTGTAGTTTTGTGGGTTAGTCTCTGTGTCCTCTATTCTGTACCATTGGTCTACAAGTCTGTTTTGGTGACAATACCATGCTATTTTTGTTACTATTGCTCTGTGGTATAGTTTAAAGTCTCGTATAGCGATGCTACCTGCTTCACTCTTCCTGCTAAGGATTGCTTTAGCTATTCTGGGTTTCTTATTTTTTCAGATGAATTTCATGACTGCTTTTTCTATTTCTATGAGGAATGTCATTAGAATTTTGATCAGAATTGCATTAAATCTGTATAGTGCTTTTGGAAGTATGGTCATTTTGATAATATTAATTTTGCTTATCCAAGAGCAAGGTAGATCTTTCCATCTTTAAGGTCTTGATTTTTTTCTTTAGGGTTCTGAAATTTTCATTATATAGATCTTTAGATTTCATCTTACTCCAGTCAGAATGGCAGCTGCCGCATTCTGGCTGGGCACCAAATAACCAAGCCACCACAAAGCCTTGTAGGTTCAAACAGCAACTCTTTATTCCCGAACTCTCACCGGCACTCTACACACACTTCCTGGGAACACACATTCCTCCACTGGGCTCCGTGCGCCAATTCTCTCGGAACCCTGTGAGAACTTTGGTATATATATACAATGGAATATTACTCAGCAATAAAAGAGAATAAAATCATGGCATTTGCAGGTAAATGGATGGAGTTAGAGAAGATAATGCTATGTGAAGTTAGCCAATCCCCAAAAACCAAATGCCGAATGTTTTCTTTGTTATAAGGAGGCTGATTCATAGGGGATAGGGAGCAGGAGCATGGGAGGAATGGACAAACTCTAGATAGGGCAGAGGGGTGGGAGAGGAAGAGAGGGGGCATGGGGTTAGAATTGATAGTGGAATGTGACGATCATTACTATCCAAAGTACATGTATGAAGACATGAATTGGTGTGAATATGCTATGTATACAACCAGAAAAAAATATGAGCATTTATTATCTCACATAATAAGAGATCAAGAGGAAAAGGGTGATGCATGTTGGATAACTCTGACTCCAAAACCTCACCCAGAGTTTTGTTTTGCCATTCCTGGTGTGCTGGCTTTGCTTGTCTTTATGGTGACTGTAATAACAAAAGCCAGAGAAACAGAAGATCACCTCTCCATTTTTATTTCTCTTGGGAAGGAGAAATATGCCCCTCCTGCTTCTCAACTCATATACCTCATTGACTAGAACTGTGTGGTGTACCTAAGACTAAGCAACCATTTATAGGAAGAATCAGTTACAGGATCAATCATGATCCAACCTCTGGAACTAAAGCTAGATCGAGGCTTCCCTGAATCACATGGACCTTCAAAGGAGGTGGGCAATCTGAACAGAATCGAGGTTCTGAGAATGAGGAACTGGGTTGAGGTGTGTCTTGAGTAAGCAATCTCTGCTGCAACAAATTAATTGCAAAAGTTTGTCTTGAAGAATATGAAAAATATTTATCAAATGCATTATTAATAAAGTTATCAGTGTTTTGGTAGCTTTGTTCAATGGCTGGTTTTTTCCTCCTATTTTAAATTACAATAATTAAAATAATTGTAATTTTACAACTCTTTCAAATATTTAAAGTGACAAATCTGGTAAGGTTAGTTCAGTTCGTTTTAAGCTTTTAAAGTGTCTTTTCAGAATTCTCTTGGCAGGATTGATTCACAATAAATAGTACTAATGATGAATGAAATTTGGCAATGCATTCATTCTCCATAATTTAGAAAGATGCCAACATGCCCCCAAAGTTTTGGTGAATCTGTCTCTACTTCCTAGTACTTTTCATCTGAGAATAAAAGATAGGTCTTTTAAGTCCCACTTGCCTGGACAGTTTCCTGGGACAGCAGGACAAACTAGATCAAGAAAGTATTAAGAAACTATCAACTGCTGGGCGTGATGGTACATGCCTGTAATCCCAGCAGCTCAGGAGGCTAAGGCAGGAGGATTGAGAGTTCAAAGACAGCCTCAGCAAAAGTGAGGTGCTCAGTAACTCAGTGAGACTCTGTCTCCAAATAAAATACAAAATGGGGCTGAGGACATGGCTCAGTGCCCGAGTTCAATCCTCGACTCCCCCCCCCAGCCCTGCCCGCCAAAAAAAAGAGACTATTGGTCACTCTGGCTTGCAAGAAATGGAAACTTAATTTACCTAATTTAAGCATAAGATAATATTTGCTTTAAAAGTTCAAAGGTTGGGCTGAGGATGTGGCTTAAGCGGAGGCGCACTCGCCTGGCATGCGTGCGGCCTGGGTTCGATCCTCAGCACTACATACAAACAAAGATGTGTCCACTGATAACTAAAAAATAAATAAATAAATATTAAAAAATAAATAAAAAAAATAAAAGTTCAAAGGTGTCTCCTGGAACCTTAAGACAGAATTTTAGTTGAATCTCTGGTAGTTCTACTGCCTAGAAGTGGAAGCCCATGGGGAGCTAGGTAGTTTCAGCTTATGTCTCTGCTGTTCTTTGCAGTCCTCTTTCATTTTCATTTTTTTCTCTCTGCAAACTGACTTTTTTTTTTTTAATGGCTATAGTGGGCAGATGATAGCTACATTTTATCCTCTGCTTAAAAGACTAGTCCTGACTCTACCTCTAGTTCTAACTGAATTCCCAGGAAAAGGAATCTGATAGAAATAAGGAAATCTAGCTTAGATTAAGGAATGTGCATAAGGCCACCAAACTTACAGACATTCTGAATCTAGATCTGTCAGGATCTAAAATCTGGTGACATTCAAGCAAAATATAGAATTATCAAGGAGACTTTCAGGAGCAATGCTGGATGCTTTGTTTTCTGTCTAATCTTGTTGGTTGTAAGTCTGATCTGGTGAATTTCATTTCTCACCTTATCAACTCCCAGCCAAAAGATTTTCCTTTGTTTACTAATGTCTAAAATTCTATCATTAGGAGAATCATTGATTTCTTTGGTTTAAAATAAGGATTATCACATCATTATGGGTTACTTGGCATCTGCCAAAGTACAAAGCTACGAGATCACAATGACCCCATCACTTAATAGGGTAGGGATTACTGACTCCCTTTTTTCAGATAAGGCAATGGAGGTTCACAGGGGCAAGGTGATCTGCTCCAGAAGAGAGGATTTGGGAAGACTATGGACCAGTTATTTAGGGGCAGATGAAGGGTCTCCTAATTTGATGTCTAGAAAACTGGGTAGTAGAAGCTTATCATTTATGAAAGAAGCAAAAGTAATGCCTCCAAGTGGGCTGGGAGAGGACAGCCACAGGCCTCCTGCTGTTGCACTCTTTTGCTAAACTGGAGGCTGCCTGAGGCCAGATACCCTGTTTTCATTCACCTCTGTTCTCATCGTGCTTGGTACATAGCATATATTTGATGGTTATTGAAGGAATATGAGACTTTTCTAAAAGTGAAAGTTAAACAATGTTGAAATGAGGTGCCTTGAGGAAATATGTGATTCTTAACACTGGCAAGTTTGAGAAAAGATGGATAAACATCTGTTTGCTAATATTAATGGCTCGTAGCTTTTTGTGCTCAGTCCTTGACTAAGTGCTATATAAGTGTTGTTCCATGTATTCCTTGTTACAATCACATGAAGTATGTTCTATCATTATTATCATTGGAATTATGGCATGGAGAGGTAAAGTGATTGCTTAAGAATCCATTGCAAATTGTATTTCTAGGATTTGAACCAGGAAGACTGACTTAGAGATCTGGATCTTAATCATGTTGTCAAAGGTTCTAAAATGAGTTTAAAGTAGATAACCTCTCAAATCGTTTTCAACTTTAAGATTCTGTGTTTACTTGGCCAGAAGATCGATGCCATCAATAGAGAAAGCTGGGAAGGATAAATAATTAGGAAGTAGAGAGATCAGTAAAGAACAAGTTAATTTTGATTATGTTTGGTATGAAGTGTCAAAGAAGATCAAAATGAAAAAGCCCAGTGATATTCTTTATCTTCAAATAAAAGATAATCATAAAATAAATAAACATATATAATTACCATAAAGCTCTTCCAATGCACTGTCAAAAACATCACTGTCTCTGTAAGTACTCTTCTTACACAGCCTTAGGTTGTATTATTGATAATATTGCAACTGTGTGAGATAAACAACATTCTCATTTTAGAAGACAAACATTGCTTTTATTGTTTTTTTGTTAGAAATTTTATTAGAGAAAGTATATGCAATTTCAAAACTGAAACCCACGGAGAAGTCTTCTATGCAACAGAAAAAAAATGTATATTTCAAGGCTTCAGGAATTCTAACTAAATTTGCCACTGTGTCCTTAAATAAACAGGGATCTCAAATGTAGCATGTTTCATTATCACCATTCTTGACAATAAAACAAAAATTGTGGTAAGACAACAATGTAACCTGAAACATAACAGGTAACAATCCACTTAAAAAATTGTTTAACTCAATAACATTACTATTTAAGAATACAATTCTGCCAGTCTTATAGATAACCAAAAAGTCAAAATTTACCAAACAATCATCAGGCAGTCCACAACTGAATGACCCGAAATATTGGCACAAGGGATCAAGGGACACTAAAAAAGGGGGGAAGTAGGCAAGATTTTGCCCAGATAGGCCCTCTCTAGCAGTATTGCATATGTAACCCATAAATCCTGGGAGTGAGCAGTTAGGATCCTATGTGATGAAGGCTGGCCAGGAATAACCTTTGCAGATAGTCTGAGTTTTAATCACAGATGCACTGCTTATCAATGGCATGACCTTGGAGGAAGTTTCAAAACCTCTCTGAGCCCATTTCTTCATCTATAAAATGGTAATACCAATTTTTCCTTCCTAGAGCTATTGTAAAAATTACAGGAGATGTGTGAAAAGACTGTCTAGAACAATGACAGTGTGGACTTCTAGTAAACATTAATCTTATGCTTTCCCTCATTAATTTCTTGCCTTTTAAGAAAAATACTCAGGTACAGATCAAGTTCACTCCCTCAGTGGATTAAAAAACAAATACTCGGTGTGGCTACATGCTTTAAAGCAGAATGGGGCTGAATTCCAGCCCATCAGCACTCCTTGAACTAGCATCCTTTTTTGTTGAGAGCCACAGTTAAGTGGGAATGATGCCTGGCATTTAGCCAGAGGGAATGATTGAAAGGTGACCCTGCTCCCGGAATAGGGCAGCTCAGGGATTAGGGCGGATCCTGCTGCCTTTGGTGCCCCTACTTTGGAGTTCCCATTGAGTTCTCCCTGGGGTTCCATGAGAATTGGCACGCAGAGCCCGGTGGAGGGGAGTGTATTCCCGGGAAGTGTGAGTAGACTGCCAGTGAGAGTTCGGGAATAAAGAGTTGCTGTTTGAACCTACAAGGCTTTGTGGCAGCTCGGTTATTTTGTGCCCAGCCAGACTGCGGCACTTTTTCTAACTCGCAAAAAGATACTACATGCCTCTGTAAAGAACTGATGTGTTTTAGAAACAAACTCTGCCCATATGTATTTCGTGTGTTATGGGGAAACAGATAATCAAGAATTAAAATATGCCAAGATGTGATGGCGTATGCTTGTAATCCCAGCAACTCAGGAGGCCGAAGAAAGAGGATCACAAGTTCCAGGCCAGCTTCAGCAACTTTATGAGCCTGTCTCAAGATAAAAAGAAAAGGACTGGGGATGTAGCTCAGTGGTAAAGTGCCCCTGGGTTCAATCCCCAGTTCCCACCTCCACAAAAGAATTATAAAACAATAAGTGCTATTATTAGGGAAGATATTTAGATCAGACATATTGGGGAGTTCAGGATCTACGACCACAAGGATGAGGGAGATTTTAGGGAACTGAATATCTAAGTGCCATGCACTGTTCCAGTACTGAAAATAAAGTAGAGAATACAACACACTAGGTCTTTTTCCTCAATTCTAACATTCTAAAAGGGGAGCAAGACATCAATTACTGAACTAGAAAAATGCTAGGCACTTTAGGAGAATACCACAGGCAGGGTGGTGGTGGGGATGAAGATGCTACTTTAGAATGGAGAGTGGGCAGGCATCTTTAGGGAGGTGTCATTCAAGAAGAGATCTGACTGGCAACCGTGGGAAGCTCAAAAAATGATCATATCAGGCAGAGACAGGAGCTGTTGCAAAAGTCTTCAGCAGGGAATGAACTTTGAGTTTTTGAGTTGGCAAAGAAGACCTGTGTGGCTGAAGTTCACTGGGTGTGAGGAGGGGCAGGAGGTGAAATGAGACGATTAGCAAGTTAAGCCTTTATGAGACCTGGAAACTTGAGCCTGGCGATCTTGGAGAACTGCTAGGAGTTCCATATAGCAGAAGGGAAGGGATATGTCAAGTGATGAAAGGCGATTCAGGAGATATAGAAAAGAACCAGATTCAGACAAACTACATGAAAGATCTGGGACACATTTAATTTTGCTAAATGCTATGCAAAGAATCAGAAGGAGGCTATAAAGTATTCAAAGAAAACCTTTCATGGTTATACCTTTCAGAAAGGTTTGAATATATGTGCTACTTGTTCTTGAATCAAAGTCCTCTACATTACAGTTTGTAATTCTTCTCAACCTAAATTTTGTTTAATGGAACACTTGTTTTTGCAATATTTGAGTATACTTACCACAAATGGTAATACCTGTTAGATGGAATGTTAAAATAAATCATGTTTTATAGGAGGAAAATATTTTTTATTATGATTAAGTGGTAAGAGCACACAATGTCAACTTGGTAACAAATATGTTATTTATTTGTTAGAGCATGGCAGAACTTTGGCTTATATACAAGGCAGACATTACTGTTTGTCTGCCTTAAATACATGATTTCTCCTTCATTATTATCAGTAGAACCTCCAATTTGAATACCAAAGAGATCAACTAAAACTATCTTGCCAGGTATGGTGGCATATTTCTGTAATTCCTGCCACTTGGGAGGCTGAATCAAGAGAATCACAAGTTTGAGGCCAGCCTCCGCAACTTAGCAAGACCCTATCTCAAAAAAAAAGAAACAATAAAAAAAAATATAATATATATATGGGGCCGGGGAATGTAGCTCAGTGGTAAAGAACTCCTGTACACTATTAAAAACTCCTAAGTACCAAATAAAACAACACAATGAAAAACGTGTCTTCTAATTTCCCTTGCAGCTAGGGATCATCATATGACACAGCTTTGGCCAATGAGATGAGATGTAGGCAGAAATCCTTGGGGAAGGTATTTCCTGAATCAAAAGGAAAAGACTGACTAGGAGAAAACTCCTTTATTCTATTCCCTATTGTGCTTCCCCTTTCTTGTTGGCATTTGTAATTATTTGTTGACCTGCTGTTTGGAGTCTTGTAATTAATTTCTTTAAACATAATACAAAATAGGCCATGTTGAATTGAAAATGACTATCACATGAATATGGCTAAATCTTTTTGATACTTGTATTTATCCAGAGCTAAACTAGATATTTACATAATAATGTAATGACATGTATGTAACAATAGGTTTAGAAAACAATTTGTACCCAGTTTGACTGTTTTCTGAAGACTGTTTTCTGTATTCAAGGACTAGAAAACAGTTTGTAAATAATTCTGTAAACATTCATTTAATGTATACTATCTATAATTATGAATAACACTTCTTTATGTGCCACAGGGAATATGCAGGGATGATGTAAACAGGTTTTTGTTTTGAGGAAGCCAACAATTTCATGAGATGACAGATGTGTTCACAAATCAATGTAAAACAAGTATGTATATGATGTACTCTGAATAGGATGTCCAAGAAGAGTCTCTAATGGGAATGAAGGAATATAGAAAAAAAGGGGTTGCCTCAAACACAGGCAAAGCACAATTTTCAAGGCCTAGAATTATTAGGCCTGGGTGATGGGATTTACAGAATAGCTAAATTTTTGTCTTATGTATGTTGTTTCTAGATGAAGAGCCTGGGGTTAAGCAGGTATTGAGTCAATAGTTCTATGATCATTCATCCTAGAGACATCTCACTGCATCCATGGGGACCAAAGCTCCTGGATTTCAGATGTTCCTTGTACCAGATATAAGGGAATTGATGGAAGCTTTGTCCACCAACTGGCATCCTTGTCTGGTTTACATGCTGTGTGCAATTTACTAGCTCCTTCAGGATTAAACAAAGTAAAAGCAACCCTAAAATGGTGCCCTTTGAACACTATCTTGGAGTAGACTGTGTGGCCTGTGGGGATGTAATTAGTGCCATTAGAACACTAAAAAGCAAGTTAAAGAACTGTGAAGAAGAACAGATTCTGTGTGAAGCCTTCATGAAGGTGGCAGCATTTGATCTAGATCTTCTGAGATGACAAGACTTAATATGAAAATCAGAGGAAGGGCATTGCAAGAACATGAAACAATATAATGATGAAATCGAAGTGAGAGAGCAGAGCTGTGTATTGGAAAGGAAGAGCAGTCCCTTCCTTTTAGCTGAAGAATAAGATGTGTATGGGGAAACTGGAAAGGGAATAAAGGTCAGGCTAAGAGTATTGGCATTTAATATATCAGTAAGGGGAACCTTGAAATATTTTAACAACTATTAAAGTGGGAGGATAAATAAAATAGGGGATATGTGAGTAAGTTTCACAGAATCATTGGGTATGAAACACGCACATGAAGTCTGGGAGCCCAGACATGAACTGAGGCCACATGTGATTAGAGAATAAGACACGAATTTGAAAGCTTTATTTTAAAACCAATTGTTTTGCAGGAACACTAAAGAGAGAGGAGCCATGTATGAATTTTTCGGAATTTGAGCATATGGGAGGATAATAATACAGTGAAGACAGGAAGAGGAAAACACAGTATTGGACAGCCAGGTGAAAATGTCCTACAGGTGGTTAAAAAATAAGCGAATGGAGCGCAGGTGAGAGGTGGAGTAGAGAATGAGTCACCTACACTGAAGTGATTCAGAGTTTGGTCTGTCATAAACATAGTATAGGAACCTAATAACAGGCCCTAAATAAAGGGCAAATGTTTAACAAGGAAGACAGAGATCTTAGAAGCACCTCCAGAAAACAAAACAAACCCCACTGAGATTATTGATATTTATAGCTCATGTTTGTTTTACCAGCTGTTAAATTCTCGGAAGCTCTTATCCCAAACTGACCTTCTAATTGGCAGGAAGAACTGTCAAGGGCAAATTCTTATATGGAGATTTGACACCAAATTGCCAGGTATTTTAAGTCTAGAATATGACATATACCCGAAATGACACAACTAAAGTGGACAAAAGCATACTGGACTGGGGTGTGGGAGCGTATGTGTGGTTCAGGTATTCCTGAACCACAGTTCAAATGTAGGTATTGATGATTGTTAAAACTAATCCAAACACTATCACAGAAAAGTTCTCAGAGACAGATGGTTGTGCTTGGGCAGAGATCCCTGCGAAGCAGGGGTAAGGTTAAAGAAAAGAACTAGAGTGGCCAAGAAAGAGTAGCACAAGTGATTGCGTAGCTCCCAGTCGGAAGGCGGCTCTCATTACCAAGCATACTTGCGGGATGGATCACCAGCATGACCACATTAGTTAATACCAACGCAGGCGTGCGCCAAGCACAGGCGGGGTCACACCCAGCGAAGCAAGAAAGCAGAAAAGCCCCTTGGGGGTAGCTGGGCGGAGCCGGAGGCCCCACCCCCGGGCCTACTACATTTCCCTAAATTCCGTGCGGCCGCGAAGACTCGCTCTCTGGGCGCAGAACTAAGACTTGCCGCCTGGGATTGGGAGTCAGGTTACATGGGCCGCCCAAGTGGACGCTAGTGGGGAGATCTGAAGGGATTGGCTAGTGAGAGTTCGAGTCCCGCCCACATATGGTGACGACAGGCGGTCGTCTGGCTACTTAAGGCGTCGTGGTCTCGCCCGCCCCGCCTTAGCTCCCGCGCTAGAGAGAAACATGTATCGTTTCCGATCACAGCTCTTCACGGGGATTTCTGCTGCCGCCACCGCCCATTTTTACCCCCGCCGCTTCTCGCCTCTGTTGTTAGCCGAAGACTCGCCTCTCAGCCGCCCGCCTCACAGACGTACGAGTAGAAAGTGCAGCTCCATCGGCTGATCCTCGCTAAACTCCGAGTTTAGACGGCACCGGGCGTCCCACGATGCCGAAGAATAAGAAGCGGAACACTCCCCACCGCGGTGGCAGTGGCGGTGGTGGCGGCGGCTCAGGGGCAGCTGCAGCAACGGCAGGTAAGGGGTATCCCCGCCACGGCGTCCTGGTGCCGGCCGGGTTGGCGAGGCTCCCAGCCCGGGGCGAGTGGGAGTTGTAGTTCCGTCTTGCCTTCGGACGTTTGCGTCTCCCAGGCGCGTGGTGTGGCTGGCAAACTACAGTTCCCAGCGTGCCCTGGGTGCCGTGCCTCGCGCGATTTGGTTCCAGCATGCGAATCACACTTCGGGCACCGGCCGCTAGGGCAGGGAGGAAAGGGCCCTTGGGCTTGAGAGTGTGTTGGGATGAAGGTGCTCTGGAGTTGCGTGGGAAAGGAGCTGTCCCCAGAGACTACTGCTAGTTAGCCCTAGATGACCAAGAGCCGGGTAGAGGTGGAGTTGCGCCCGTGCTGTCACCGGCCGCCTGTGAATCCCAGCTTCAACATGGAGTTCTTAGGAGTGCCAAACGTCTGGCGGGTTTGGACCCTCTCCTGCGTCACGCGGCCTGGACCTTACGCTATGCGGCCGGGATGACGCAGAGGCGATGACGCAGAGGCGCGCGAGTGGCTTCCATTCTGCTGCCTTCTAGCGCATCCTGCGTGTTTCACCTGGCGGGGCGGAGACGTCTGAGAATGCGGCCACCGCCCCACCTTTGGTTGGGACCTTGCTCAGTACTAGCACCTGCAGAAGTCACGCACTCCTGCCCCATTGCGGCTAGTCGAGGCGACCTCCTATTCCCCCAGGCAGAAACCACGTTCACCTTTAGTGCTGTATTCTGTGGGTTCTCTGCAGTGAATCAGGTGGCAAGGAACTCAGTTTGCAGTTGGCGAAAAGTTTAGGGTTTGGGGGCCCTTACTGCAAAGTAGAAGCTTTTCCTAATGGGTAGGTGTTAACTGTATTTACGTATAATACGGTTAAGAAAAAATTCCAACCGGAAAGTCAGTCCTACAAGACACCACACTAATCTCAATTAAAGTAGTCCAAAACTGGACACAGTCATCTCATTTAGTAATTGTTGAAATTATGGAGTTGAATATTGGGATATCCTTGGAGATCATCCAGCTAATATTAGCCATTGGGTATTTATTGACACAGTTGCCACTCTTTCTGATCCTCAGAATGATATGCCTTTGATTAAATAGTAAATATACCAGTTATCTTGTTACAGATTATTGGAAACTGTATGGCAGCCTGAACACTTATGATCATGTATTATACACTTAATAATTGACATTGGAAATGGATGATTACAAATTCAATCCTTCTTTATGTTGCTATCCTGATTGAAAGCTCTCCATTTTGGTGAAATTTATTCTTTATCAAGCTGCTTTGGGCCAACTGAGGATACCTCTTATCCTCTGTTTCAGTGTTCCTTATTTGAAATACACATTTCAATTCTGCCTAGAAGACCATAATTTTATTTTTTGTGTGTGTTGATAAAATGGAAGTAATGAGAAGCAGCAAGCAAACTGAAGTTTGGAAATTAGTAATAGTGGTCTTTATGAATCACAAACATTCCCTTTTGAAGCTTCCTGGCATACCTCTTTCCTTTCTTGTTCAGTACTTAACTGTAGAGGTGTCTGATGGCTGTAGGGGAATTGCCTTGAATATTTTGCCTCAAGGATGACTTGTGACCTGTCCACCTTATCACAGCCCGCCTTTTTAGCAGAAAAGGTTCATTTAAACACTGTATTTTAGTATATACAATACAAACATTTAAAACTCTTAATTTTTAGCACATACTGGCAAATAGAAAGTAATTCTTTGAATAGTCTATAAAATTACATGCTTCCCAAGTTTTTGGATGTTTACGTTAGAACTTATTAACTCTGGTTTTCTCTTGTGAGTAGGACTGGGGGAGGGGTGGGTATGAGATTGGCTTTTTTTAACTTGATCTCATGGAATATTTTGCCTATTTGATAAATAATAAGCAAGTAATAGTGGAGTAGAAGAGGTAGAAATTTCACAAACTTGAAAACCACTTAACTTACTAATTTTTAAAATAATATGTAGATGAATGAGATTTAAATGATGTCTCCACTATATAGCTAAATAGATGACCAACTTCTCTTTATCACTTTAATGAACTTTCCATTGAGACTGGAAATTTCCAGAAAGCTAAGAAAATCTAATACAAGTATGCCCACTTATGGTGATTAAAAATATATATATATAATTTTTCTTAGTTGTAGTTAGACATAATACCTTCATTCTATTCATTTATTTTTATGTGGTGCTAAGGATTGAACCCAGGGCCCCTCACAGGCTAGCGTTCTACCGCTGAGCCACATCCCAGGCCTAACTTGTGGTGATTTAAAGAGAGCATTTTGTTGTGGTAACTAGATATAGAACCCAGAGCCTTGTGCATACTGGACAAGCTCTGAAGGGAGCAATTTTCAGAAAGGAAAAAAAAATCATAATAAATCCTGTGGAAATAAGGACTTTATGTATCTAGAGTGCCACCTCATTAATAGGTGAGTTTGTCAGACTCACAAAGTTTGACCCAGATATCAGGCATTCATGCAGGGTTTTTCCCCTTGTTTTTTTTTTTGTTTTGTTTCTTTTTTGTTTTCTTCTCTTAATCCCTCTTTCCCTTGACTTTGGGGAAAAAAAGGAAATGGAAACTGACTATATAGTCAAGAGAAGTTATTGAACTACTCTTAAAAATGGCTGAATATGAAAAATTAAAAATGTAAATTGACTTGTGAGTTGTAAAATTAATCAGATGACGCTCAACTGTTGCCATGATTTCTAGTCATGAAGACAGTGAAGATGGATCCAGAAATAGAGTACAGCATCATAGATCTTTGTTTACTTTTATTTTAAGCGCAGTGATTGTGAAATTTTAGGATCTTGGTTTCATTATTCTTCATGCTTTACTACTTTGGCAATAAGCAAGAAAATTGGAAGGCTACTTGCTATGTTAATTTAAAAATCTGCTAAGTTCTCTGTTTTGATTAAAAGAAATAATGACATGCCCTATTTGAAAGAAAAATAACTCATTTTAACTTACAGGATTTAAAAAATAAGGTAGTAAATAATATGAACTTTTTGAATGTAGGGTCTTTGTGATATTTGGTATAGTCTTTGATTTCCCAACTAAGAGAAATAGGGCTTAGGTAAATCAGGTGATTTGAAGGCACTCTTGGGGTAGAATTTGTAGCTCATTCTAGTTCATTCAGTGTTCAGTATAATTTATAACTGAGTAACCTTTATTCCATCAAATATTTTTAATGGTGTATTGTTACATATAACAATGGAATTTGTTATTACTTATTCATATGCGCACACAATATAATAATATAATTTGGCCAGTAGCTAGTTTTTTTATTAATATGAAATTCCTAAGTTATCATGAATTTGTTCCATAAGTTGATGATATTGAAAGAAATATTCTGGTTTTTAAAAAATTTTTTTTTGTATTAATAGCATGGATATTTTTAAATTTGAGTATATTGGAACCTTAATTTAACAAGCTTTTATGACATATGAAATAGCAAAGTTTCTATTTGAAGCCTTTTCTCTCTCTCCTTTTAATTCAAATTATCTTTAAAACTACCTTACCTTACCTCTAATTTAACATAAAATGTAGTCCAAATGTTTGCATATATAGCAACAAAATCATCTTTTCTGTCTAATAGGTGGCCAGCATCGAAATGTTCAACCTTTTAGTGATGAGGATGCATCAATTGAAACAATGAGCCATTGCAGTGGTTACAGTGATCCTTCCAGTTTTGCTGAAGATGGTATGAATTTTAAATATAATCTGCCAATTTGAGATAAAAAGTTGTTTAAGGTGAAGGAATTCTTATAGCTAAAGTATATTATAATTGTTCCTCTATCTGCTTTTTCCCTTTTTAAAATTACATTGATGGTTTATAATTATTCCTTAGGGCCAGAAGTCCTTGATGAGGAAGGAACTCAGGAAGACTTAGAGTATAAGTTGAAGGGATTAATTGACCTGACCCTGGATAAGAGGTAGGAAATACTAAAAACTCTCCATTCTGGGTGATTCTGATCAGCCATCTTATAATTTGGGCAGTTCTGTGATACAGCAATGTTTTTCTGATGCTTTTTTGTTTACTTTGGAGGAATTAATGTTTTTTGTTCCTTTAGCCTATTAATGTGGGTAGTAACTTGACACTAGGATTTAGATCAATTTGAATTGGTCATTATTCTGGCATATATGTAACTGTATTTTGTTACAGTAGAAATAGATTTATTGAATTAAAGTTAATCTTCAATTAGAGATGATAATTAAACTTTGCTTTAAGTTGTATGTCCACTGATTTTTGTATGGACATGAAAAATATCAAAGCTGTGTTGTTTTCTTTATAGTAGTTGTAGAACTTACTAAGGGATGGAATTGTAAAGCCCAGAAGATGCAAACATTGTAGTGTTAAAAATGTAAACTTACTATAATACTGGAGAAATCACACATTGAGACTGTGAAATATTATTCACTCAGAGTTCTGCCTATCAAACTAAAAAAACAGAAAAATGTTCTGATATAAGCAGCTTAAAAATCTTTTATGTATTAAGGTAGGTTATATATGAAAATTATTGAAAAATGTTTAGGACTTGAAGATAATTTAGATTTAAACATTGTCTAGTGGCAACATTCTCAACTAGATCTTTCTTGTTTTAAATAGTGTGAAGACAAGGCAGGCAGCTCTTGAAGGTATTAAAAATGTACTGGCTTCAAAAATGTTTTATGAATTTATTCTGGAAAGAAGAATGACTTTAACTGATAGCATTGAACGCTGTCTAAAAAAAGGTAATCACCCTTATTTTTGAGTAAGTGGCGCAGAATTAATGATGAATTTGCTGTCTTCTTTGCAATGACATTTGTTAATGACATTAGCAATTCTAGTTTAGTCTTTATGATAGTCAAGGAATATTGCATGCTTGTTATAACCGAGAATGAGATTTGTTAGAGACTTTTGTTTTTATTTATGTAACAAACATGGAAGGATTGGGTTGGATTGTCATCTTTGGTTCTATCCTAAGAGGTGATTGCTACTCTCTGATTAGATATAGAAGTCTTGAAAGTGTGTATTATTTCAAAAGACCTCCTACTTCATTTTCTAATTTGCACAAATATTATGTCATCTAGCTCATTTTCCCTTGCACTTATTTAGAATATCCATTGTACTTGTAGAAGATATCACTTTTTAAGATATCCCTTGGAATGTTTGCCTTCTAGAACTTTGTAGTTCTAGAATTCTGGAATTTATATTGTTTCAATGATAGAGCTTGTAAGGATAAAGAGAGACCTTAAAGATTCAGCTTATTATTACCAGACTTTTCAGTTTTAGAAACCACAAAATTAGATAGATTATTATCTACCAATTCACATATCTTGCCAAGCACATTATAAAGATAATTACCTTCTATCATTATTTTTTTTAACAAAATACTTATAGCACCAAAAATGTAGAAAGCATATATTTCTTTAAAGTGAATGAACTTTATGTTCTTATTTTTCTCATTTTGCTTCAGGATGGAAGCTTTGTCATGAATGAAACCCTTGATTGATTTCACCCTCTCATTATACAGAATAAGGAAAGGCATTGGGAAAGCCAGACAGCTCTTAAGCCCATAAATTTTTAGTGGTATAGCTGATAGCAGAGCCAACTGTATTTGAGATAACACAGTAGCTTTTTTTTGCATGTATGGCCCCAAGGATTGAACTGAGCATGTGTGCCACAGCATCCAGTGTACGCAGTGACTTTTAAAAATATACTTTGCATTAAAACTGTCTCGTAATGGTAGTTGGACTAGCTAAGTTTAAAAATTTCATTGAGGCCTGCACATTATAGATTTTAAATTTGCAACATAATAGATTTCTATTGCCTTACACCCTTTTGTGCATATGGTTCTCAAAAAAAATCATTTATATATGAATGTGGTTTCTATTTTTAATCCCTTATTCATTCAAAAACATTTTGAAGGGAAATCTGAAGAATTACCTCTTGGGCTGTGTATATATGAAATGCTTGGAGATTAATTCAAGGATTGCTTGAACATGTTCATTATGAATATCTTATGGAGTTAGAAGGCAGAAATTGACATGAAACATGTTATTTTGTTGAACCAATGTAGTAATCCCTTAACAGCGTTACTTATCTTCATTTTACAGATGAGGAAAATCATCTATAACTAAGCGAAGATCATTTGAATAGTTAGTGGCTGGTCTAGGATTTGAGTGAGGTCTGTTTCTTAAGATTCACCACTGTGGCCTCACTGAGTTTATACCTTATGTCAAAGTCTGAAGTGTAGGAAGGGTTTCATAAATGGTAGATGCCATTTTGTATTTGAAAAAATTTGGGAATTACTATCTTAATAAGTTAGTCTGTTGAAAATAATTAGTTATGGTTGTATTTTGGCTTCTTTTGTAGGGAAGAGCGACGAGCAGCGGGCAGCTGCAGCGCTTGCTTCTGTTCTTTGTATTCAGTTAGGCCCTGGAATTGAAAGTGAAGAGATTTTAAAAACTCTTGGACCAGTCCTAAAGAAAATAATTTGTGACGGGACAGCTAGTATCCAGGCTAGGCAAGCTGTAAGTATAAGATTTTTAATAAGTTTACAGATCTATCTAGGCTTGATGCCCAGCATTCGATATAAAACAAATTCCTACGTCTTTGAAATTGAAGATCATAATACAGATAAATATTATATTGAGTTATTTAGGGTTATTATAGAATAATTTTGATTGGCACTTAAATAAATGATCTGGACTCTTTAATTGGGTAGTTATTTTTTTATTACTAACAATGTTATTTTTTTTCTTTCTGATTGCTATGTCCTAAGTAAGTTCTTTTGAAAAAGATGAATATGGGTAGGCATAGCAATCTCTGAAACTCTGGCCTGTGAAATATTTATCTGTTTTGAAGTTTGAGAAAGCTTTGATTTTCTAATTGTTTGGATACTTTCTTGGGGAGGGTGGAACCGGGGATTGAACTCAGGGGCAGTAGACCACTGAGTCACATCTCCAGCCCAATTTTTGTAATTTGGAGACAGGGTCTCATTGAGTTGCTTAGTGTGCCTTACTTTTGCTGAGATTAGCTTTGAATTTGTGATCCTCCTATCTCAGCCTCCTGAGCCGCTGGAATTATAGACATGTGCCAGCACGCCCAGCTTAATTGTTTGATACTTTTTAATAATTTGGAAATTATTTAAGTTTTATGAGATTTCTACTTCTGAGTGCTTATTTCTTGGAAGTAGCTTCGTTCTACAAGTTTTCATAGTAGAGTCTTTATAAAAACCAATGAAGGCCTGGGGTGGTTGCTCAGAGGCAGAGCACTTGCTTGGCAAGTATGAGGCACTGGGTTCGAGCCTTAGCACTACATAAAAATAAACAAATAAATGGCATCTGTCCATCTACAACTACAAAAAAAAAAATGAATCTCGGTGGTTTTAAAAATGTAAAAAAACAGTAACAGTCTTAATACAAAAGGTCCTTAATAGAGTGGGCTTGTTTATTGCAAATGTCCAAGTTTCAGCTCCATCTTAAAAGTTAAAGGTTGAAATGATCTGCTAGACACCTATACTGCATACAATAAGGAAACAATGGGAATAGTTAGTTCACCCCTTCAAACGCTTCACTCGCATAAGTTAAATCATAGACTGTGGGGCTAGAGTGGATTTAGAAATTAGGGCCTGGGGTTGTGGCTCAGTGGTAGAGTGCTTGCTTAGCATGTGTGAGGCACTGGGTTTGATTCTTAGTACTGCATATAAATAAATGAATAAAATAAAGGTTCATCAACATCTAAAATTTTTTTTTAATGAATACATTCATCACCCTTCAATTTTATGAATTAATAAAAGAACCAAGAGAAACAATCACTTTCCTAAAGTTGTATGGAGTTTGGTAGCGGAGTATGAACTAAAGTGCACTTCCTTTGACTCTTGGTCTAATATTCTTTTCTTCTCCCCTGCTTCGTGCATATACTGTCCTTAGGATGTCGTAGAGTCACGTAGTTGAGAAAATTTTCATACTGAATTACAAAAGTGCATGTAAAATTAATAAGAAAGCTAAGCATTGATCTCTATATGTTTTTTTTTTTATTTCAGTGTGCAACTTCCTTTGGTATTTGCAGTTTTATTGCCACAGATGATATTACTGTAAGTAGAAAACTTTGACTTCAGTTACATATGATTATTTCTAATTTATGATGGTTACTTTATGTCATATTCTTATTCATTAGGAGCTGTATTCAACTCTGGAATGTTTGGAAAATATCTTCACCAAGTCCTATCTCAAGGAGAAAGACAGTAATGTTATCTGCAGCACCCCAAACACAGTGCTTCATATCAGCTCACTTCTCGCATGGACATTATTACTGACTATATGCCCAATCAGTGAAGTAAAGAAAAAGCTGGAGATGTATGTGTTTTTAGTTTCATATTTTGTAAAAACATTTAGTCGACATAACTGTCGCATTCACATTGTAATGACTAACTATTTTTTAGGCATTTCCATAAACTTCCAAGCCTCCTTTCTTGTGATGATGTAAACATGAGAATAGCTGCTGGCGAATCTTTGGCACTTCTTTTTGAATTGGCCAGAGGAATGGAGAGTGTAAGTACCTAATTGGCAGAGGAAAAAGCTTGTGCCACAAGGATTGTTATTCCAACATTACCATCACAATTAAGAACTGGATGATAAATTTATAGGATTGCTTAGTGAGAACCTTGTGATTGAGCTGCTTCTTAGCACTGATGATACTTCTGAGAGCATAAACCAATAGAAGTTTGGTAGAGCAGTATTTGAGTATAGTTCATTATACTTGAATTTTACTATCTGTTGAATTGAAGTATAGGGGGATGATGTATTCACTGAGAAAGTTGTGTAATTTTAATGGAGATGTTTGGATTTCTCCAATACCTAACATATTAAGGTAACTTAATCATGTGATGCTTTATAATATCAAATGAGTGAAGTATTAGGTTAACAGGTTTGGAATGAGATGACTTTATAATCATTGTCATTTAACATCGCCTTTTTAGAGTGGTACATGTGCCTTCCCTATCCATTTTCTACTCATGGATGTTAGTTACCATGGCTTGGCTCTCAGAGGTAATTGAGTTTGTTTTAGTTTGATAAGCTATCCCGGTTTACTTGGAACCTTTTTGGGTTTAGCATTAAAAGTCCTGTGTTCCAGGAAACCTATTGTCTCAGGCAAACTGGACTCTAGTTTATAATTTCTAGTCTAAGCATTGCTGAAGAAAGGAATGCATCAGATCTTAACTGCAGGAAGGGGAATTTTTTCTTAGATACATGGTTCAGATAACGTGCTGTTGTATGCCAGCTGGGTGCAGTGGCCAGGAGACTGAAGCAGGAGGATCATAGGTTTGAGGTCAGCCTTGGCAAGACCATGTCTTAAAATTAAAAAAAGAAACTGGGGATGATTCATGTCCCTGAGGTCAGTCCCTAGTACCACATTAAAAAATAAATAAATAACAAAGTAAGGTAAAGGACCAGCTTTTACTGCCTGTATGTCAAGTCCATAGATATGTTTACTATCCAGATAAAAAAATAAGGATCCAGTAAGGAAATGCATATATTTATGGGAAATTGGTAACTAAATAGAAGATACTATTTCTAACCTTCAGTTACTTTCACTAGATGCTTTTTTAAATCTGAGGAGTAAACAGTCATTTTCAAACTGCATTTTTTTTTCCTGCAATTTTGTAACAGTGCATATTTCAAATACAATTGATACATTGTTCTGGATTGTATGCCATGTTTATTTAGTCCTTTGCATTCCATTCTAGGCCTGTATGTTAAAAATGTCTACTCATAATTTTTCTGTAGTCCCACTTTTCTTTTAAGGGTAGGAGATAGGAAGGAGAAGTAAGTTAATGTTAATGATTCTCCTTATGTAAAAACTTGGCCTCAAATTTAGTCATCAATTTTATTGAGCTAGTTAATGGTTTCTTAACCTCAAAGCACAGACACCCAGATGTCCCAATTTTTAATCTTACATTCCTTTGCTGGCTAGAAATGTTAATTTTTATGTTCACCTTTTAAATGCATCTTAAAAGGAAAGTTGTAATGCAATTTAAATTATACATGTTCAATTTGTTTAAATTTGTGTAAATGTATTACCACTGTATATCTTAATCTTTGACTTAATAAATCATAGATAGCTAGGAGAACTCATCCAAATGTGTTTATACGACTTAAATCCTTGTCCAAGGGCAAAAATGAGCTGTTACAAACAGAACCGAGTCTGCCATTATTTTTAAGTATTTAAGCTTTTCATATATGTAGAGATGGTAGTTACAGGATGATTGAAAATGAATTAATCCAAGGGAATGTAACTCTGTGGTAAAGAGCTTGTCCTTATTCTGCTTAACTTTTGAAATCATTTAATTTTGCTATGCTGTTATTTAGGTAACAAATAATAATCTTCAGCCACCTACTTTGTTGTATTTATATTATGTTAGATTGAATAGGCTATATCTTATAATGTTGAAAGCCATTAGGGATTAATGTATGTTTATGTACTGTTTTATATACTTTTAATATTTTATTTAATCTTTATTAAATACCTATGAAATGTGGATAGCATTAATTCCTTGCATTTTACATAAGAGGAACCTGAGGCACAGATGGCTAGTATGAATATGCCCAAGGTTGTAAATGGTGCAGGCTTGTGATTCAAACTTAATGCAAAATACATGCTTTACATATGATTAAACTGCCTCATCCAGGTGTTTCACAGGTTTTTAGAAAAATACAAGTTCCATGTACATTCCTCTAAGTGTAGAATTCTGATATAATAGTTAATGCTTCAGAATTTATTGACAAATTTATTTTTATTATCTTATTTAATCCGTAACCAATGTATGAGAGTGTGGATATTCTCTTTTGACAGATAGATGATAAAACAGATTTATAATTCTTAAAACTTAGTGTAGTGGGTAGTATATTTGAAATTCTAGTCCAGGACTTTTGACCTTGCTATGTAATAATTACTGT
Organism: Ictidomys tridecemlineatus; assembly: GCF_052094955.1. Lineage (NCBI taxonomy): Eukaryota > Metazoa > Chordata > Mammalia > Rodentia > Sciuridae > Ictidomys > Ictidomys tridecemlineatus. The sequence goes on along the minus strand of NC_135478.1, from coordinate 160,812,483 downwards.
GTGAGTTACATATATGTATACACACACACAAAGGAAGGGAAAATGTAACATTACCTACATATATACATACATACCCAGATTTCCAAGCACTTTATGAAGACTTTTTTTTTTTCTAATATTGTATACATTTCTTTCCCATCTTTTAGTATTTTATTGAACTCAGTGATTCATCATCTAAAAAAGGTTTTTGTTGTTTGGTGTGTGTGTTGGATACTTTTGTGTTTGGGGCTGTCTTGTGCATTGTAAGATGTTTAGTAACGTCCCTGGCCTCTGTACTCTAGATGCCAGTAGCACTCTTCTCCCCTAGTTGTGACAACTAAAAATGTCTCCAAACAGCCAAATGTTCTTTGGGAGTCAAAAGTGTATCTAGTTGAGAATCACTGGCAGTGGTTCTTAGTTCTTAGAATTAATTAAGATGATGTATAGAATTTGCTTAGATTTTTATTCATCTTTATAGATTTTTCAAATCTTTCATACTTCTGCTCACTAAGTAGTTGAGACTAGCCTCCAACTTGTGATCCTCCTGCCTCAACATTCTCAGTTGCTGGGATTAGAGGTGTGTGCACCATGATTGTGTGTCTTAGTTTTTAATGTGGTTGTAAAATGGAGTTGGGAGGGCAGAGGATACAACTCAGAGTAGAGGGCTTGCCTAGTATGTGTGAGCCCTTGAGTTTGATCCTTTGTACATCCCCACCCCCACCCACATAAATGGAGTTAGGGAATTGAGAAAAAAGGACCAAATAAAGAGACTTCTTAGAATGTATTAGCAGGTTTACCAGGAAATTCTTAATCAGTTTTAGGTAATAGCAAATAATGTACTTAGTAGTTTCCCCTGAATGAGATTAAAGTATCTTCTTGCCTTAAATAATTTAATCACTTAAATTGTGTACCTGATATGAATGCTTCATTGCTTAGAAATTAAGAAGTTTAAAAAGCATTACCATTGGGCCAGGATTGTGGCTCAAGCGGTAGAGCGAGTACCTAGCATGCGTGAGTACTGGGTTTGTTCCCTGGTACCACATAAAAGTAAACAAATAAAATAAAGGTATTGTGTCCATCTACAACTAAAAAGATATTGGGGGGGGGGGTGGGGAAGCATTACCAGTACCAGTCTTTGGAATAAGAATAATTGTATTTCCCTGAAATGAGTGATTTGGGGTTGGGTAGCCAAAGAGTAGAAGTCTAGTAGTGTAAAAATGTATCACTGAACATTTTAAAATCTCAGTAATGTCTTGTATTAGTGGGAGCACAATTGTTGAATGCATCTGGATACATTTGGAAGGGGGACCATTAACTCTTTTGTGGTAATTAGCATTTCTGTAATTAGCATTTTTGGATTAAAATTTTTCATGATAATATAAATGTGTCTGGGCACCAAAATCTTTAAACCCTTTACATTTTTGTGTTCTGTTTAACTAGATGTTTTTTAAAGGTAGGCTATTTTTTGTTAACTCTAGAAGAAACTTTGTAAAAATTAAAAAACAAAAACAAGTAAAATGAAATTGCTCTGCTTTTTCAGGACTTTTTTTATGAAGACATGGAGTCTTTGACACAGATGCTTAGAGCTTTGGCTACAGATGGAAATAAACACCGGGCCAAAGTGGACAAGAGAAAGCAGCGGTCTGTTTTCAGAGATGTCCTGAGGGCAGTAGAGGTAGGCCTCTTAAATGCTTTGTAATAGGTATTTACTTTAAAATTAAATTGTTTCAGGCTAAACTCTACAATTGAATCATTTTGTTGATTGAATTTGTTATTCATTCAAAATTTCCGCATTTAAGACCATGCAGGTTTTTAATAAGTAGATGAAGAATTTTTTTTTCCCCTTATAGAGGCAAATTTAATGCTGCTGTATAAAGGTATTTTATTTTTAGATTTAAAAAAAAAATAGGGCTGGAGGTGTAGCTCAGTGGTTAGAGCACTTGCCTAGGATTTGGAAGACCCGGAGTTTATCTCCTAGGACCACCAAAATTGAAAGCAAAGACCTTTTGATCTCTGTAGCAAGGGTAGGCACTAAAACCTGAAATAATAAAACCCAGCATCTTACCAAGACCACTTAAAATTATATGATGCTTAATTTCTTCTGTAGTCCTAATTTGCTTCAATGTATGTTGCCAATAAATAGATGTAGAAACTTGTAGGGATTAGAGTGCATGATTAAAACAAGCTCTAGAGATGCTCAGGCCGCACCCTAGATCCAGTTTTGATGTGTTACTGTGATACTCATATGTATCCTACTTTCTTCGTTTTGATCTACCTTTTATAAAGTATAACCTAAGATATAAATTAGATCCTCTGGGATCTAAATACTTCTGCTATGGTGACTGTAACTGCTTCCTAGTAAGTTATATTTACTCTGGATTTTATAATCTAAAGACAAAAATAAAATCCTCTAAATAGAGCAGACATCAGTGCTAAGAATTGAAATTGATTTTATTATAGTGTGGCAGTGGCCCTAAATTACACAAATCATTTTAGAAATGACTATAAACTACTTCTATATTTAGATTTTTTTGTGTGTGTGATACTGTAACCTTCAAAGATAAGATGAAGATGTGTCCTAGATTTTCTGGATTTCATATTTTCTGTCTTTATGCATTCACTCTAAGTAATCAATTGTAAGGGGTTGACAGCCAGGCATCTTATTGATCAGCTTAGGCCACTATAGCACTCAGCACCTGTTATTCTGAAATCTCAGTTTACACACTAGCATTGTCAAGTCTCTTGTCTCTACTCCTCAGCCCTGCTAAAATTTGAAGCCATTCTTATCCTCTAGTCTGTCTTCCCTTCTAGGCCTTACCTAACCTTTCTTCTTCATCTAAGAATATGAGCCCCTTTGTTCTTCCATTGAGCTTCCTGTTATTCTAGCTTCTGCTTTAAGTGTAGCTATCATTCAGTGTACCTTCAATCTACCTGTCAAACCTCCTTGCTAGGTATTACGTCCCCATCCTCACCTGCCCCTCCATTGGAATCTAGTTTTTTCTAAAGGATCCTGCTTCCTTGATGGATCTTTCAAATAAAGGCTGCTGAACCTGCCATAGAGGAGAATTAAGCATCTTGCGATAGTGGCCACCACACCATTTCTTTTTATCTAAAACCTTTCTTGAAACTCTTGTATTCCTTAAATCTGTAAGCATATTAGGTTTTATTATTTTAGTTTCACTATTAGTTTCACTCTTAAGCAATACAGCTATCTCCTTTTTAGGGAAAAGGGAATTAAGAACAGTAAGTAGCAAAGCCAAAATTTAAACACACTGTGCTTTGCTTTTTCAGCAGGGCCAGAAGTCAAGTGAGAGAGTGAATGTTTCAAATAGATCTGTCAATTGGCCATTGGTGACCTTTTATAAGTACAGCTTTAGTACAGTGGAAGAAAAGCCAGATTGAAGTGAACTAGAAGTGAATGGAGAGCTGGGTGCAGTAGTGCATGCCTGTAATCGCAGTAATTTGGGAGGCTGAGGTGAGAGGATTGCAAGTTTGAGGCCAGCCTCAGCAAGTTAACAAGGCCCTGTCTTAAAATTTTTTAAATAATTAAATGAAAAGGACTGGGGTGTAGTAGCTCAGTGGTAAAGCACTCCTGGGTTTAATCCCCGTTCTGGGGATTTAAAAAAAAAAAAAAAAGTAAATGGGGAGTGAATAAGTGGAGTCAATATATCTATCCCAGCTGTTCTTTTAAAATGCATAAGCAGTAGAAAAAGGAAGAGAGTTGATGGCTATAGTGCTGAAATGTAGAGTTTGTTATAGAGAAAATTTGAAAATATAAGAGAAAGATTGGGATTCACCTTGAAGAGCAAAGGTGTGTGGGGTCTGTTACATTTAGGATGGAGACAGGACTAGATAAGGATGCAGCTGAATTTATAGAGGTTGGGTGGATGGGAAATAAGAATTCTTCCCTAGTGTCTCAGTGTTTTCTGAAACAGAAGTTGAAATAGAATGTGACTTTTTTTTTTTTTAGTTATTGCTAAACCAGAGTCTTATATGTGCCTTACAGACATGTTTTCTCTTGTCCCTCTAGTAATTCTCACCATAGTATATATATAGGTAGCCTCTTTTTGCGGGCAAAGGAGCAGACTCGAGGAGGTTAAATCAGAAATTGCAAGGCAGTGAATGGTATGTCCATGTGTAGTAGTCACATTATTTTCTACTGCAGTGTATTCTGTGTCTACTGAGAGAGAAGGGGGGGCCTGGGTAGCGTAGGATGGGCAGTTGATCTCAAGTTTCATCACCTTCTTTTTCCTTTCCCTGTGATAGTCAGATGATCTATTTCTGGTTATTCTTATTCTTAAATATTCATAGTTCTTTAAAAAATTAAGTAGCCAGTTTTCTTCTACCAAGTTCTGTTGCCCTTCTGGGTGACATTATACATCAGGAAAGCCCTATCTTATATTTGTTCCATTGACGTTGTTTCCTTTTCTCTTGGTCCATATCATCATGGCTCTTAGAAATGGTCTCCTGGCAAAATAGTTCCATTTCTGAAATCTTAATCTCACTCAGGTGCTACCTTTGGTTTTCTTAATAAACTTAGTTTGAGACCTATTGGAACCTCCTGGTTGTTGGATCTTCTTTTGCTTGGTCTTTCCACCCTAATCTTTACTTCTTTCCCTAGATCCCTTCTGCTCATCAGTTCACCACTTGCCTTGTGCCATTTTTGTCTTTCAGATTACTCAACAGCCTTCTTCCCTTCTCTTGGACCCATTACAAACATTTGATCTCTTTTCTGGTTTTTTGTTTTTTTTTTTTTCTTTTTCAGTACCAGGAATTGAACCCAAGGGCACTTAACCACTTAGCCATATCCCCATCCCTTTTTTATATTTTATTTAGAGACATGGTCTTACTGAGTTGTCTAGGGCTTTTTTTGTAGTTTATTGAGTGCTTTCAAAATTATTTTAAGTGTTCTCCACAGTACAGTTTTGTCATTAATATTTATTCTAACTCAGTTGTCTATCTTTAAATCTTCATAGTTAGACAAATTCTGTACTCTAACCCAGGATAGTAATTCTTAGTCTGTTCACATCTCAGATATGGAAGTATTAGTTTAAAATATTGCTCAAGTATCTCAGCATGTATCTTGTCTGTTTAGAAATTGTGTTTATATAATATGTCTTTGGGCCATTTTTAGTGCTGGTGATGATTTGCCTCTTCTTTTGGCTAGGAACGGGATTTTCCAACAGAAACTGTTAAATTTGGTCCTGAACGCATGTATATTGATAGCTGGGTTAAGAAACACACCTATGACACCTTTAAGGAGGTTCTTGGATCAGGAATGCAATACCACTTGCAGGTGAGTGATACCTTTCTACATATTTACTTATAAATTAGTGATCTGCTTTGAATGTAGATCACTTTGAAGTTAATTGAGTATCCAGAAAGCTTTCACGTGTTAGAAAAAAGTAAATTTACTTTTGAAAGTAAAATGAAATAATTTTTGTATAAATCCGGAATGTTACTGATAACTTTTTATGAAAGCAAATAGCTTCACTTAGATCTCTTGGATTCAAGGCATGGAAAATAATTTACCTTTTTATTGAGAAACAGAATAAAAGTACAGGTCCCACATAACTTCTATTAATCAGATTTGTTTAGTAGTGAAAGAGTTGTGATATTTAATATTGAGCCTTATCTCTTTTTCTTATACAAGTCAAATGAATTCCTTCGCAATGTATTTGAACTTGGACCCCCAGTGCTGCTTGATGCTGCAACACTTAAAACAATGAAGATTTCTCGTTTTGAAAGGGTATGTTTTGTTTTTATTTTTAATAGAATTAAAATACACCAAAGAAAACTGAATCTAAAGATTTGATTCTGCCTGATGACAGGAGAACTGTGTCTACTGCTAAATGGAAATTTTAGTTTTTCATAATGTTGCACACATAATAACTGTATTAAAAGTGTGGAAGCTTTATTGCATTTAGAGTGTAGGGGGTTTTAATAAAACTTTTTTACCCATAATCCTACTACCATAACATAGAAATGAGTATTTACACATATTTCCTTTGTTTAAGGTAATAGCTTACTTGGTACTAGATTCATTTTACAAATGAGGAAAACTGCTTGGGAGTTTGTACCATCAAATAGTGACTCATGTTATTTTCACTTTTTTTTTTTTTTTTTTAACACAGGGACAGTTTACCATTGAGCTACATCCTCAGCCCTTTTTATTTTTTATTTTGAGACAGGGTCTCACTGAGTTGCATAGGCCCTGCGAAGGTGCTGATGCTGTCCTGGAACTTTGGATCCTCTTGCTTCAGCCTCCCTAGTTGCCGGGTTTAATTGTATTTTTGTTGTTGTTGTTCTTGTTAACATTTCAAAAATCTTTTAATTGTATTTTTGTTGTTGTTGTTGTTTGTTTAATCAATGTAGATTGTTTTAAGTGTGCAATTCAGTCGAATTTAAATATTTCCATGACCTCAAAAGAAAACCTTTCACCTGTAGGCAGCCAGCCATTCTATATCTGGCTTTTCCCTTAGACACTGGCAAGCTCTAATCTGTCCTGTCTCTGCAATTACCTGTTCTGGATTTTTCATATTCATGGAAGGATACAATGTGATCTGTTGTGTCTGGCTGTTTTCACTTGACATAATGTTGTCAAAGTTCATCCATATTGTGGCATGTATCAGAATTTTATGCCTGGTGTGGTGGTGGCACACCTATAATCTCAATAGCTTGGGAGGCTGAGGCAGGAGGATCATCATTTCAAAGCCAGCCTCAGCAATTTAGTGAGGCCCTAAGAAACTCAGCAAGACCCTGCCTCTAAATGAAATGTAAAAAAGTCTTGGGGATGTGGCTCAGTAGTTAAGCACCCCTGGGTTTAATGCTGGTACCAAAAAAAAAAAAAGAAGAAGAATTTCACTCCCTTTTTTTGGTTGAATAATATTCTATTATTTGGATATGCCTTGGTTTGCTTTTCCATTTATCAGTTTATTTAGGCTTTTAACCCCTTTCAGCCTTTGTGAATAGAGCTGTTATAAATATTCACATAGAGTAGTGAATGAAGGCATGCACCACACAGATTTGACAGCTTTGGGTTTTATAATTTTAAAAATTTGTTAATTTAATAGGTATTAAAATGACACTTTCTTTCTTTATTAATTGACAAATGGGTAGTAGGACTTCTTCACATTAGACATGATTCGTCTTTTTCTTGATCAGACTAATTGATGCCATTGTTTACTTTTTGATTGGAATTTACTTGGTAGTTTACAAAGTGGGTTAATAATTTTCTAAATATGGAGTAGCCATGAATTGTTAATTTTCTCATTTACTCTTCTTGTTTGTAAACATTTAAAATATTAATAGGGTCAGATTAGTTCATTTCTTTACTTTATGATTTGCCCTTTCCCCCCATCTTTAAGAATATTTTATTAAGTTTTATTGATTCACATGTATTTTCCTGTTCTTCATTTCAGCATTTATACAATTCTGCAGCTTTCAAAGCTCGAACAAAAGCACGAAGCAAATGTCGAGATAAGAGAACAGATGTTGGAGAATTCTTCTAGATTTCTAGCACTTGCCAAATATTTTCTAATTTTTTTTTTAATTTTTAGCTATTTCTAATGTACATGAACTATCTTGGGTCAACTTAGATAATTTTTATAGTAAGGGTGGGTTATATTCCTCATAATTTAATGTATAGTATTGTAAATGATGATTTCTGATTATTTGAATATTCTCTGTAAATATCATCAGTAAACATGAATAAAGTGTTCGTAATGTTTGGTCACATTCTATTCATGAAAAGAACAAAAGGATGGTATTTCACTTGATTTCAAGATGCAAAAAGTTAGACAAGGTTTAATGTCTTACACTGTTGTCAAAAATACTGACTGATTATAATGGTGTTTACCTACAAGTTCTTAACTTAATCTCTTAAATATAAGTTTCTGATACAATTTTTGGGAGCTAGTTCCTCTGGAAAAGCTGCTGTGGTTTGAATTTTAAATGAATTGTAGCTTTTTAATTTTCATTTTGTCACTGGGATAAACTAAAGGTATTATACCATGAGACTTTACAAATGCTGCACTTATAGGCCATTCATTTCAGCTGTTTAGGATTCATGGTGTATTAATTAGCCTATGTCAGAAATAACCTCTGAGAGCAGTAACACTATTTTGCTGTATGAAACCTTGTTCTTTTTACTTTGAAATAAATAAAGATGTTTGCACACTGAAATCGCTTCTTCTTTACTAACAGAAACATTACTTACAGCTTTGAGGCAAAGTTCAAGTTACTCAAGCCAGGTAAGAAGGGAGTGAGACAAAATTTTATTTCTGTATTTGAAAATATTACTATGAAAAAAACCTGCAGCATTGTATAATTGGGATTAAAACTACTGAGAATATTATTACTAGGTTGTCGTTATGATGAGATGTTTTATTTTATGAAAAGTTGAACACTATTGACAATGCATTAAAATTTAATTGTTAAAATCATATAGCTTAAGCAACACATGCAGTTTAGAATCCATATACCCATTCCTTTGATTTTTTTGCTGTAGAAACAGTGAGGGATGGGAATTATGTACTTTGTAGAAAGAAATGTCAATCACTTCAGATTTTTTTTCCAAAAGAATTTTTTTCATTCCCACATCCCCAACAACTCCTGGAAGGTGTGATGTACCTACTAATTGAAAATCACTGGCTGGCTATGGTGTCACTTACGGAATTCCATCTCTCTGATACAGCACAGTAGGAAGCAGATTGGAATCTAAAACTTAGGTCTGTTTATTGTTACTTCTTTATATTCCAAGTAGGCTAGAATCATGGAAGAGACTTCAAATAATAGGGTTTTTTCACCTACATTTTCTGTTTCATGTTTGTATAATGTTTTTAAATATTATTGAATTTTTATTTACACACAGTTTGATAATACCTAAAGACTTATAAGGACACTCTCTCCCAGCCCCACTCCACCTCCCATTCCATCTTTTCTCATCCCAGAAGAGATTTAGCAGTTTAGCTTTCAGGGTTTTTTGTGTGTTTTTTATTTTTTAATTTTTTAGCACTTTGGTTTCATGTTTCTAAGTAACATGCTTCTATAACTATTATTTTAGACATTTGTCAACTTCCTATTGTGACATGGAAGATAATTCTTTTTGTCTTCTTACTCTTCAAATGTCACTGTTTGCATTACTGTGATTATATGAACTAATTTACTGTGCTTACATTTTCATTCTAATACACCATTTTGTCCTGGATTAATACCGTTATTTTACTTTATGTACATCATCAGTTCTTTCAAGATCTAAATAAATTTGTTAAAGTCCTTCATTTTTTACTTGATTCAGTGGAGACTTATTTTCTTTCATCTTAATGCATAATTGTTTTCCTGAAACTACACTATCCTGGGGATTTGTTTTCTGGACTTCATGTCTTCATTTTAGTTAACTTGTTACAGTAGAGTACTTCCAATGAGTGTCTTGGAAAGGAATACATATGGGATTAATTATTTTGTGGCTTAATGTTTATGAAATAATATGCTCAGTGTATGAAATTATACATCAAAAATCAAGTTCAGGATTTAAAAAAGATTAATTGATAAATAATTGTACTCAAGAATTTTAAAAGAATTGTTTTCTAGTTAGCAAAATTTTCAGATTTGCCGTGATTTTGTTTCGTCTTTTGCTTTTAAAATTGCTTTGTGGGTTTCTAAAAAAGTGCTTTGGTGGGCTTGACAATCTGGAAAATAATTGTTTTTCCTCTCTCCCTTCCCTTCCTATTTTCTGTGTTGCATGAGTTCCTGAGATGACTCTTACTCTTTTTCTGATTTTTTTTTTTTGAACATTTCATTAACCACAATTTTCCAATCGTCTTACATTTTATTTTGGTTATCATTACTTGCTGGAATTTAGCACCATGCTGCATTCTTGCCTCCAGATTATAAACCTGCCTGAATTCTGAGGGTCATTCAGCTCACTAATCAATGATAGTCAGGTTCCACTCTTCTATGTTCAGAACATTTGTTGAATCCCTTCAGTATTGTTGCCTCCTATTTTCATTTTTGTGGTTGTATTATTTTTCTTAATATTCTGCCTTACTTCTCGGGCTTTGGGAGGAAGAAAGGTGAGTTAGCCTGAATGTTGAATTTACATAGATGGGTAGACTTTTTAATGTATCTGATGGGTAATTTGGAAGGCAAGGATTACTGGGAATTCTTATAGAATGCATGAATTTCTTGAAAGTAATAAAATGCTGTTGTGATATGCCAGTCATTCATTGTTTGAGATTTGGTTAATCTTGCTGGTTTGAAGGAATTTGATATGGTTCCTGCCCTCAAGAATTAATTTTGAATTAATATCTATGACTCAAGTCTGATGGCATTTACTTAATTTCCTGGGAATTTAATCTAGATACCTTGAGAATAGTATTTGAAAGAGTAAGCAAGAAGTACTTGAAAATGTCCCCAGATTAAATGACATGAGAATTATTTTCTTCAGGTACTTAACAGATAAGATATAGCATGTCTTGCTTTGTTCTTCAATTGGTTTCTGGTAATTTAGTCTAAAGCTAGTCTCATCACCCTCATTGATGTACAGTTGAATTCAGACGTTAATATGATGTTTGGATTCATATTTTATCTTTGCCATTTAACAATGTATATATCCTTTGACTATTAAATTTCTTAGTCTTGAATTGGGTGCAATGGTGCACACCTATAATCCCAGCTACTCAGGAAGCAGGAGGATCTAAAGTGTGAGGGGTCAGTCTGGGCAACTTAGTTTGAAAACCCTATCTCAAAAATAAAAAATTAAAGGCTTGATTCAGTGGTAGAGGCCTTGCCTAGCATAGCAAGTCTGAATTCATTCTCCAGTACCAAAAAAACAAGTTTTTAATATCCATATTCCTTGTTTCTGACAGGGATTAATACTTGAGATTATAAGTTTATAGGAAAGAGGAAAAACAAGGCAGATACTTCTGTTTCTTCAAAAGATAGGTGATTTATGACATTAGTAGTTGGTAGGCTTTATAAATTATAGGCATGGCAAAAAGTAGCATTTTTATTAAAGAAATTTATCAGTTTTTAAATGTGTAATTAGATTTTGGAGAAAACTGTTACTAATACCATACTCTTCATCAATAAATTTGTTCTTGGGTAGAGATGAGGCCTGAGAAAATGATCTTTCCCCCACAGCAGAATGAAGTCCCTATGGAAATTAGGTGTAAAGGGAGCTTTGGAGAGCACACATTTTCTAAATGATGTGCAAAAAGTTCCAAAGATAGGTCTGTCTAGTTGGCAAGTAGGATTATAAAGGACTACAGATCTGTTTACAGTGAAACCTTTAATATACTGGAATAGTTTATACCTGTGCTCTCAAACCTTACTGTAACATCTTTTATGTACGCCAAAGGGCAAAAGCTCCTTGGCATGCTTGTGAAGTCACCATACAAGTGAAAGACTGACATTCTCGAGAAAGGAGAATATACAAAACTCAGAAGAAAGCCTTTGAAAAGGAGATGAGGTTGAGACATTTCCTTCACCTACAGTGGGTCTACTGCAATGTAGTCCTTCCACTCAATTTTGTAGCTACTTAGAAGTCCTAGTCATTTGCTGCTATAGTTTGGATCTTGAGTGTCTCCCACCAGCCCATGTGTTAAAGGCTTGATCTCCAGCTTATGGTAGGATTGGGAGGTGGTAGAAGAAGTTGAGTTGTTCGGGGTGTGCACTGGAAGGGGATATTGGTATCCTGGCCCCTTCTTGTCTCCTTAACTTCCTGGCCTCCAATAGGCGAGCAGCTTCCTCTGCCATGTGGTCTTTACCACAATGTTCTTCCTTGTCACAGTTCTGAAGACAGTGGAGCTAAGTGACCATGGACTGAAATCTAAAACTGAGCCAAAATAAACCTTTCCTCTTTAAAAGTTTCTTTATCTCAGGTGTTTTGTTGTAGTAATAGAAAGCTAACTTAACATTCCTGCCATCATCCTAGTTAGGATGACACAGTAGTACTCTCTCCCTACTTATTGTAGTTCTCTGTTTGGTCAGGAATGGTTGCAAGTTAGTCATCACAGTAGCAGCTCCTGCCTGCTGCAAGATATTTATATACAGGAGTACGCCATGACAGAAGTGCTGGAAATGTGGTGTCAGCTTACAGTTGCATCAGGCAAATAAGGACATTAATTTCAGTCTAACAAGAATCTCACCAATCATCAACTCAATTGGGGAGTGGTGTTTTGTTGTTGTTTTAGAGCATAGTTTCAGTTATATATTAATTGAAAACCTTAGATATTATGGGGAAAGTTAGTATTTGGAATCTTACATTGCCTGGATAAACACTAAACAGGTCACCAGTTTTGTGCTAGAGTTTATGGGCCTCACGGAAACAGTTGGGCTCTGCAGGAAGGCAAAGAAAGACCTACAGAATTTGTAAAACATTTTGTGTTGTAGTTGCTCCTGAGTAATTAGTTGTTTTTTCCTGGTAACCAAGCAAAGCTCAGATTTTTGTAAGTAATTTTGCATGCTATTACTCTGAGACTAAATTATGATTCTTGAGTTTGGGAAATTGTTGTTGCATGTGCCCTGTGCTTTTAACTTTCAATAGAAATGATTTAAACTGGATTTTAAAAGTTACTTTCTGAATCTGAAGAGGCATTGACTGAAATGGAATTAAAGAACAAATTACCATGATTCAAAGCTGCTTATTAGCTTTGAATTAAGTCCTGTTGTAACAATTCTGATTTTCTGGCAAGCAATATCAGTGTGAGTTATTTTTGTAGTATGATACCAAGCACCTGCAGGGAAGAAATAAAGCACAAAGCAATTTTTCATAGACAGCTATCTTTATTTGTGAGGATATTTATTTGTAGGTAGTGAAAAAATTCTTACATTCCCCAAACTCGGCTGTTAGCAATGATCTAAACTAGAAGAAACAAATTACTTACATGTTTCATTCAGAGGTATCAGTGTTCTTTTAAAAGGATGCTACTTTGGTCAATCTTGGTGAATAAGCAAATTTGCACCCTGGAGTCCGGAAGGAGGATTGAGTTAGTATGACCAGAATTGCTGGCCACACTGGTTCTCCAGCGTTGGTTGTTCCCAGATGCCCTCATTTGGAGATGCCAAAGATAGAAACCACTGGGTGTCAAAACAGCTGTGATTCCTGCTTTTCAAGCCATGTGATCTTATATCCATTTACTAACTGAATCATTTGCAAGCCATTTGCAGGCTCCTGGTGGCCACAGGCCACACCCAACTTAGGGTTCTCTGCCAGTTCTTTGTTTCTATTTGCATGTTGTTGCTTTTCATTAAAAAAATATATTGAAATAGCATCTACTTGCATTGCATTGTGTCTTCACTCTGAAGAAATTTTCTTTCAGAGCACTACTTAGCATAGGCTGTTTTAGATTTTTTGGAATCCCCTTGGAATTTGGAATCTAACTAGGTGGCAAGGTCAGTAGTTTGGAGATTTCATTAGCTGGACTGTTCCTCATGAGTCAGATTTTTAGCTCTGATTTCCTAGCTAATCCTCTGCTTTGTTCAACACGGATTATGCTTCTGTATTGGATTTAAGCAAGAGCAGTCACATTCCTGAAGGGAAAGCTAAGGCTCAAGGATATTAAGTCAGAGATCCAAAGAAGCATGCGTCAGTCACCAAGCCTAAAATAGAAGCTATGTTTGTTTGGAGTGATGATCCTATGACATGACATAAACATTTTTCCTGGTCAAATATTAGTATTTAGGATAATAAATAATAGAGATAAGATATTAAACATGTTTAGGAGGGTTTAGAAAATCTGTGACCTTGCAGTTAATACTTTTGATCCTTGATTTTACTGCAAAGTTAAAATTTATCTCTAACGTCCTTTTACTCTATTTGCTGCTGCTGCTGCTGTTGGGTTTTTGTTTTTGTGTTTTTTTCATTTGATTATCATGTCATGTATTTCCCTTAGGAATGTTACAGAAATGTATTTGGAATTAGGTATCTAATGTGGTTCAGTAGCATTTTGTTTAAAATATTCAAGAAATTATGTGTTCTTTTTAAAAATTTTTTGGTTGTAGATGGCCACAATATGTTATTTTTTATTTTTTATGTGGTGCTGAGGATAGAACCCAGTGTCTTACACATTTGGGGCTGGCGCTCCACCACTGAGCTCCAGACCCAGCCCCAAGAAATTATGTGTTCTTGTTAATTAAATTTTCAGGAATGAAAACACTTTTTAGTTTTAACTCTGAAAAACCTTAAGGAAAAAATGTTAAAGATTAGTCCATGACTTTTTCAGCTTACTGGATTTCTTATCTAGGGTCCTGAGAGCATATTTTCCACAAGTACAGATAGGTTGTAGGTATTACTGGGGAATGGCTGGGTTTTAATATTTTATAGTGTAATTTAAGGTATTTGGGAAATGGCTGACAATTTTTTCCAGATATTCTAAAGATTTATACTGCCCCCTCCCACTGGATTTGTTTTTCTCCTAACTCTAATTATAATTTTCATTCTGTAGCTGGGTAATAAAGGAAAAAAAATTAAATATTATCAGGAAGTAAACAGTGTGTTGCCACCTATAGGCAGCTACAATATTTATTGCACTGACCTTACTGGAGTCCAAACAGATATCACATGAGCATTTTTCCCTTAGCCTTAATTCTGTTAGTGTACTTACTAACTGCCTCAAAAGTCTTTTCAGATAGGTTACACCCTAAATAAATATTTTAGGTGTTCCAGCTTAACTAACAGAAGTCAAGGGCTTATAAATGTGGCACTGAATAGGATTGTTCCCTACCCTAAGGAATTTTCAGTCTGTTGGGGAAATCAAAGATGTCAGCCAACAAATGCAATGAGGTGCTGTAGATGTTCTGATAGAATAAGAATGCTCAGCTGCCAGCCAGGGCACACAAAAAGTTCAGTTCTCTCATAGGAGATGGTTTGTGCTAAGTCTTTTGTTTGTTGTTGTTGTTTTTTAGAGTACTGGGGATTGAACCCAGTTGCTCTACCATTGGGCCACATCCCCAGCCCTTTTCATTTTTTATTTTTAGACAAGTTCTCACTGAGTTGCTGAGGCTGGCCTGAAACTTGCAATTCTCCTGCTTCAGCCTCCTGAGTCATTTGGATCATAAGCGTGTGCATCACCAAAGGCAGCTTGAAAAAGGATTAGGGAGGGTGTTGAATAGAAAATTAGGAGGGAAGACCCAGTGATTTTGAACAGCAATCTGATTCTAGTTCTGCTATTAGCTAAATACATGATTTGGGGCATTTACCTGGCTGACCTCAATGTCCTCATTTGTGGAAAGGATAAGGGCTGAACTTAAAGCAGGTCTAAAATCCTTCCTAGACCTAAAAACCTATGTTACTATGAAAGAAGAGTAAGCTTTTCAAGTCATTGAACTAGAATCTAACAGCGTTCTCTCTACATCATCTAAGTTTACTAAGATTGTGTCCTAGAAACCCACAGTCAGCTAGTGGCTAAAGAATAGACTTGAGGGTCAGGACTCATGCCGTATTGAGGGAGAATATAAAGTTACAATGTTGTATTAAAGCCTCCTGCAACTAGAAAGTTCTCACAGTAATGTTTTCTTCTTTCAGAATGATTTTGGCCACAGCCAATCTTTATATTTATAGCTAGTCTTCCTGCACAAAGGATTTAAGGCATCTCACTGAAGCATGAACAGTGTCATAAAAGAGGAAAAATTTTAAATGGATTACAAAATAAAAAACAAGATCCAGGGGGAAATAGGTAGAACTGAGCAATCTAAGGAAGAGAAAAGAGTATAGGCAAATAAGCAGGGCATAAATAGTTGTATAATTTTAGAAACTGGTCCATACATTTGACCATGAGCTTTCTGGCAAGAAAGCAAAAAGAATTAGAAAGTTGTCCATCAAAAGGGATATTTTCCACTGGATAAGCAAAGCCAGACCCTTACTTGAAAACAGCATTTGTGGGTGGGTCTTTGTCTGCCTGTCTAGTTTCCTGATGCCTCTGGTTCTTGTGGAGTTCCACAGCCCAGCCCCTTGTTTTTAATGTCACTTTTTTTTCCAGGGGCAATGAATCATTCTTTCCAGGACACTGGATCTCGTGACATTCACGAAGATGGAAAGCTTTATGTCGTGGATTCCATTAATGACTTAAACAAACTAAACCTCTATCCTGCTGGATCACAGCATCTGTTCCGTACGTGTGCCCCTGGTGGCTTGGTGGCCCTTCCTGGCATCCAGGCTGCCTAAAAATGGCAAAGGCAAAAGTGGACTTGTGGGTGATGGGTAGGGGTTGGGGTGGTAGGTATAGCTTGGCATTGGAAATGCTATTTATCATTAGGCAGGTTTTGCTTTTGTTCTTTGAATACCCATGGGATTATGAGATTTCTTGGCTCCTAAGGAAGATTTGAACTCTTTAAAAATCCTGGAAAAATCTTGTGGTGATTCTGTCCCTGAGAAGGGTGAAGGCTGCTGAGCTGGACTCCGAGGCTTGCTCATGCCTCTGTTATCTGTTGTAATGCTTCTTAGTGACCACAGCTAGGTCCTCGATACTGCCCACCTTCCCCCCAGGGGTTTTGTTTCATAGCGTATTGCTGAGAAAATGCTCAACACATTCACCAGTTATAAAAATAGCACTAAAATTCTCTTGGGCCAAAGAATCAACTTCATTTTCTCCTTCTGAATTACAAATTGCCCAATTAAATAGTTAGAAAAATATGCGGGGTGGACAAAATCTGCTGAATACTAAATGTGTATGCTGCTCACTAAATATTATAAATGAGTTCTACCAGACCTTCTGAGCCCCTTCTTTTCTATCTTAAATGCTGATGTTTGAACCAACCCTAATGTGAACTGCTCACTTGCCTTTTTTTTGTGTGTGTGTGTACTCCCAACTTACTATCCCAGTTTTATATCTATCATTCCCCTTCTAAATCATTTCTCAGTTTTTGATTTTCTCATCATTTAAATGGGTTCAGGTCTTCAACATTTTTATTGCAGTCAATCTTAATAAAATCGAGTGTGTGGGTGTCAATAAGGGGGATGATATAGGATGTATTTATAGGGCATGGGACTTAAGCCATTTGTTTATCCACAATCCAGGAGCACAATGTGTAGGACCAATTCAAAGTAGGAGAGCATATAAAAAAGTAATTCAATGATCTCCACTACCCCAGTTTTCATATTTCTTACTCAGTTTAATCTCAGAGCTGGTAGGGATCTAGGCCTTAAAAAGGTTACCGGATGCAGACAATTCAAGGTTTGGGTGAACCAAACTATTTTATGAGCAGGTTGGATTCTCAGTTCAACTCAAAATATTGGAAAGAACCCTGATTTCAGAGGATATCCATCTTAAAAACAGTTTTAAGAAACCAAAAAATATCAGGATCACTTTTGTTTAAATGAGTGTAGGCATGCTTGATTATTCCTATAATAAAAGGGATTTCCTGGGAGACAGCCCAGAGTGTTCAATTTCCACCCAAGGCAGGTGGCCCACACCCAGCTCTGTTTTGCTCCTGGGTTACTACGGGAGGACTATAGAGCCTCTGTCACTCTTAATCTTTCACTTCTTTATTCCCTCCCCCAAATAACAAGCCATGTCCTGCTACTTCAGTACTAACACAGTCTTAAAAAAACTTTCCAAAGAGGCTTGATTAGTAGCTTACCCTTGCTCATTCTTTGAATACCAAAAGAGAGGAAGGTAAACAATTCCAAAAATTGTACCCATCCAAAGACATTCCTAACACATAAATCACTTTCCAGGACTGTCAGAAGGAAAATGGGTGTATTCATTACTCATGTCTCTAACAATGAGCTGCTGTTCCTTTCTGCTGACAAGTTGTGTGCTGAGGAGTTTTTGTCTTCACTGTTTTTGTTTGTTTCCTATTAGCTCTTGAAGAGAAAATCCCAGATTTTGGCACAGGCTCAGGAAATGGGAGGCGGAGTCTGTTCTTTATGGGGCTGCTAATTGCACTGATCGTCAGCTTGGCACTGGTTTTCTTCGTGATATTTCTAATAAGTAAGTACCACCAGCGAGGTTTTCATTACTAAGTGTACATGATGCATAGCTGGTTTTCTTAGTTGTTCAACTTTGCCCTTGGGATGAGTCAGTGCTTTCTGGAAGTCAGAGTTTCCCCTGGAAAACACAAGGGGAATGAACACCTCGAGTGAATCCCTGTGCTCAGGGATACGGTCCCTGGGGGCACAAGCCTACTGCACACGGGCACAGTGCTTGAAGGTCACAGACATGTATGCTAAATATTAATATAACATTAAAGTTTCTCACTTGGGAAACCCAGCTACCAAATTGCAGGTGACTCTATCGGGCAGCAGGGTCAGTTGGCTACCATTAAAATCAGATCTATTACATGTAGTCACACTCAGGGTTCAAACCCCATCTCAATTTCTCCATTTGCATATCATCCAGAAATCAAATCAAAGTACCTGAGATGATGTTGGGGCTGTGACCACAACAGCTGTTTCCAGGTTGACACTGACCAGGCTGGTGTCTGCTCCTATTATAACCTTCTCTGTTTGCTCTTGGCCTGGGATGCGCATGTTGGTTGAATGGGGACACCAGCTTTCCCACATCACCTCCCAGCCTAGAGACCCCCTGAGCCGTCAGTGCTGTCTGGCTCTCTGCCTTGGGTAGGGGAGAGGTGCAGTTCCATCTGCCATGCTGTCCCATCCTTCTGCATGTGGTCCCTTCCACAGAGCTCCCCAGTTTCCTCTCTCAGCTCATCTCTGTGTACTATCATTTGTAATTGTTCAGTTCTTTCCCAGACTCCTGAAGAATGCAAGGACCTTTAGGGGAGGAGGTCATCTTTGACACTTTTGCCTGGATCCTCCACCCTGTCATTTCTTCTGCCCTTTCATGCTTACAGCCTTCAGTGATTCTGAATGAGAAATGGGATCTCATCTTTGGATTGTCTCTTGAGTTGATTCAGGAGCTGAGAAGGTGGAGTTAGAGGTGATGAGAGGAGGAAGGTGGGCAGAGTGCACCATCCTTGAGTTATATTTAACCTGTCTTCTTCCCGAACAATGCCTTCCTCCTTCCTCCTTCCTGCCTCAAGGTCTTTAGCCTCAGGGGTTGGGGTTGGGGCTGGTGGGGAGGGGTGATATTTAATTGCTTCTCTCTCACCCAGCTGGTGCCCTTGTGCACTTAGAAGCTAGAATATAAATTATTACAGTAATTGTGAACTAGCTACCAATTGGTAGCTACCAATTGTAGGAGGGTTGGCCCCTGAGCCTGCAGGGTCAGGAAGAGCACCTGGCTTGCTATTTTGACATGTTATTCCAACATAAATTAATGTCCTGCCTGCCACCTCTGACAGGGGTAATGACCCTGTTAAACTAGTAAGGAATTTTGGTTATGTCTCTAGACAAGTGAGCAGATCATAGGAAATTCTCTTTTCTGTGGGGTAAGAGGCAAGATTAAGGGAAATGATAGTAACAAATGCTCAAAACCTTCTAAAATCTGTATAGCTAGCATAGGATCCATTATTATGTTGGAAATGAAGCTTAATATACCCAAGGTCACATAGCTAATAAGTGCTAAATTGGGGCTTAAAAATACTTTCTGATATCAAACACTATGCTCTTTCCTATTCTTCTTGTTTAAATAGGATTCTTTTTATTTGCCTTGAGCATTTTATATTGAGGAAAAAGTCACATTAAGTAAGAAACCAAAAGATAATGTGAATTGTGTCTCTTTATTGGACAATTACTCAGTGCTATACATATGGTTATCTTAAGACTTTACTCTATCCCTCAAGGTGGGTTAATTTCCTCATGAAAGACTAAGGCTCAAAGATATCACCTCTCCATGTTCATGGGGCTTACAGAGACAGACCTGGGATTCAAACCCTGGCCTGTTGGGCTCTAGAGCTCCTGTGAGTTCCACTGCCTGAGATGCAATAAGTATAAAATCTGCTTGTGGTTTTCAGATATACCTTAATCCAGTATTACACCAGAGTTGGCAGAGGCATCTGTAAATGAACTTGATCTGTCCTTATCTTTAATAGGAAAACCATTTTTGCTGTCCTGGGATTCACTGCAAATGTGTATTCTTTTTAAATTTTTTTTTAGTTGTAGGTGGACACAATATGTTTATTTTATTCATTCATATGTGGAGCTGAGGATTGAACCCAGTGTCTCACACGTACTACGTGGGCAATCTACTGAGCCACAACCTTAATCCCACTATTTAATTAAAGTGAGATAACATATTCTTTATAACTCTGTCATTGTGACACAAGAGAATTAAGATTATTATATACTGATTACATTCTTATAAAACCATTGGGCCTTATGTTTTTGTTATAATCGCTGCATTAATGAGGAATAACAGACAGCAAGAATACATTACTATGGATTCCTATCTGCCCATGGTAGCAAGAGTAGCCAAGCAGCATATTCCACAGAATGCTAGTTCCATGGGATAGTGTTGCCTTTTGGGGAAAAAATAAAATAAGAGGGGGGGTGTCTTCATGGTCAAATGAGTTTGAGAACTGTTGGCTTAGGTAATGTTCAGGGTGTTTCTTTGCTTCCTGTGCATCTCCAAGGGGCAGGTGGGCATATATTTTTGCTCTGACTCTTTTATACATGGAACCCTTTCTCTTTTTATGGAATTTATTTCAGGACTGGTGCACTGTGGAACAGAGGTAGGCAAGCATGGTTGCTCCTTCCTTCTGGGTTTGGGCTATGTAGAAGGGTTGCGAGAGGAGAAACTATTTCATATGTCATGGATTTGTTTCAGTGTCACACTTTCCCCAGAAGCAAGTGGCAGCTCTGGCTAGCTGAGCAGCAAAACTCAATTAAGACACTTCTCTCATGTCTTGGACCATGTTTCATCCAATGTAATTTTTCAGACATGAGCAAGAAGTAAGCACAGGGCAGCCAATTTGCCCCAAGCCTGGGAGGTGAACCTCTAACAGCTAGTTTATCAGCCAAGCCCAGCAGCATGTTATCAACACTATTAGGTACCAGAAGATAGTTTTGAGGAAAAAAAATGCCTGAAATGGAAATGTTAAGGAGTTCAAAGATAAAGCATTGATTCTGTGCAGCATTTCTTAGAAATGTTAACTCCAATTAACAGACCTCAAAGGTTTACATTCCCAGCTTACTATACTGCAGGGGTTCTGTTTATTTGGAAAATATTGTGCTCTATTCTCAGGAGTGATCTGAGGGCAATGATTAAACATTCATTATGAGTTGGTAATTTAGAATCAACAGACATGTCAAAATAGGCTGGAACCCAGAGAATGTCATTTTCCAAATGACGAGCAAAATCCCTTTCCTGAGAATGGGCCTGGAAACTCAATATAACAATCGCTTCTGGAGAAATAATCAGGCACATTGGCAGTATTCTTTGATTTCTCATAGACATATCTTTCTTAGCCAAAACCTGGGTGGAGCTACCAGGGGTGGTCTAGACTGGCACTAAGAGGTTGTAAAAATAATTCATTTAATGTGCACCTTCACTCTTCTCCAGTTTCTCTCCTGGGTTTCTGGAATCCATGGATAATGGAACAGGGGGTTTGCCAAGAGTGCCTCTCAGCACTCAGATGAGCCCTGGTGGAACATACTGGAAACCAGTATAACACAATCTGTTTTCCATTTTCAAGTTCAAACTGGAAACAAGATGGATGATGTGTCCAGAAGACTAACAGCTGATGGAAGGGACATAGATGACCTAAAGAAAATCAACAACATGATCATAAAGCAACTCGACCAACTGGACTTGGAGAAGAATTAGAGAAATGATTTTCCAAGGGCATCAGCAAACACGTGGAGCTCCTCACTTTCCTGGGGTGCACTGGGTCAAGGGCTGAGAAAGGGCAATGGATTATCTGATCATTAAAACCAGCCAGGGATCTGAGCAACTCCTAGGCAAGCTTTAGGACAGCAGCTAGAAAGGGTTGGTTAGGTCTCAGCCTTATTTTCTGGTAGGGTGCTCCAGCTTTACACCAAACTCCTCTAGTAAGATAAGTTGTATATACAAAGCCGAATTCCTGGTTTCTGTTGATTCTCCTGCATGCTAGCCAACCTCCCTAACCCCATTAAAACTTTGCATGATGGCTATAAAATTTGAGCAAATAAAAATTTCTTTGGGCCCTAGTTTGCCCACCTGAGAAATTAAAGGCTTGGGCCCTTTCATTTCTAATATCCCTTTCTGAATATTAGCTGTCTATCTCCCGGCTGTCTTCCTTTTCTTTTGTCTCTTCTCATGTGGAAAGGTATAAAGAGATGTTAGTGAGACAACTGGACAATAGTGACCTCACAATTGACATTCTTTTATAGCCTGGGCAACTTCTTGTAGTACAATGGAAGAAACAGCTACCCAGAAGGAAAAGTGGTTTGGGAACAATGACAAGGAAAATATCCCCAAACACCAAAGGAACACTCTTGTTCAACAAAACAGGAACAAGTGATAATGGATAGTTTAATAAGAAAACTTGGGTGGAAATGTGCTTGTGCTTAAATGTTGGGCACTGAGGACATTGAACA
The DNA here is from genome assembly GCF_052094955.1 of Ictidomys tridecemlineatus. Lineage (NCBI taxonomy): Eukaryota > Metazoa > Chordata > Mammalia > Rodentia > Sciuridae > Ictidomys > Ictidomys tridecemlineatus. The sequence goes on along the minus strand of NC_135478.1, from coordinate 160,790,081 downwards.
AAAGGACAACAAAGGAATTGTCATGTTAGGTTTCTATTTTTTTTTTAAAAGAGTGAGAGAGAGAGAGAATTTTTTAATATTTATTTTTTAGTTTTCGGCGGACACAACATCTTTGTTTGTATGTGGTGCTGAGGATCGAACCCGGGTTGCACGCATGCCAAGCGAGCGTGCTACCGCTTGAGCCACATCCCCAGCCCCATGTTAGGTTTCTTAATAAATTATATTGCAATGAACACAGGGGCAAACCCTAAATGCTCCTAAAAAAATCACCTGAATGGGAATAGATACAAGCACATAGAGAAAACATAGGGAATGTGCCCTCAAGAATATCAAACTAGCTGCTATGTGCAAACCTCGTCCTTTTTTTCTATTTCAAAGATAGAGCCTTGAGAATGAGTTTGTTCTTATATCTCATCTCAAAAAACTAATAATTTTTTCCCAAAAGATGGTATACACCAAGTTAAAGACAGGGTATTATAAATTTAGAATAATTGGTGGAACATTACAGAAATATAGAACCTTTAGGATTAGTTTATGGTAATGGTTTTGATGCCACCTTGGATCAATACTGAACACAGTTCCATCTGTAAAATATTTAAAGGTGATGGCTGATTTATTAATGGAAGCAATTTTGTCAGTTTTCATCAAACTAAAAATTGATCATGATACATTGAAGCTCTTTTTTGAAGGCATAAAAACTTTGAATTCTGTGTGTATGTGTGTTGAAACTATAAAGCTTTTATGACTCAAATATTAATTTCTCTTAAATGAAATTAAAGGCAAAACAATATGATTTAGCTTAAATGATCATTCCTTCCTGCAATGATTAATTGTTTTACCATGTATTTTAAAAAGCTAAAGAGAAAATAGTGGAAAATGGAAATAATTTGGAAGCTAACAGACCTCGACTTAGATTTCTTTTGATAATACCAAATGAGGAATAAACCATGAATATCAGAAGTTAGTACAGAAGTTAAAATAGTCAGAATAAACTCATCAGGTATCCTACAAACCTTAAAAATTGAAATAATTGATTTTCCTTGCAAGCCCATCTTGGAATGTCTATTGCCTTTTCAACACTTCCAAGACAATTTCAACACTTATAAAGAGAATATTTATATTGTTAACAGTAACTTTGCTACCAAACTTCAAAATAAAGAGTAATAATATGTCATTGAAATAAAAAAAAAGGATATCATTTTCAAATGTACTTTTGGGTGTTCCCTAGTGAGATGACATCAGAGACCCTGATCTTATGCTCCTTTTTGTTTTGTTGTGTTTTTTTACATAATACATTTTTATTTTTTTATTTTATTTTTTATTGTTCAAAACATTACAAAGCTCTTGACATATCATATTTTATACATTTGATTCAAGTGGGTTATGAACCCCCAGTTTTCCCCCGTATATAGATTGCACAATCACATCGGTTACACATCCACGTTTTTACATACTTCCATACTAGTGTCTGTTGTATTCTGCTGCCTTTCCTTTTTGTTTTGTAAAGGAATCTACATCTAATGTGAGTCCACCTTTACAACATGGTTGTGTGAAATACTAGGCTTGTGAAAATTTTGTCAGAACCCTGGTGTTCAAAGAAATGGATCCAGATGTTATAAGAAAAATAACCCTGGGCTAATGTCATTTGGCCTTTTATTCATATTTGTTTGGTGAGTGTTCCTTGAGTGTATATTTTTTTTCCAGATTTTTAAACAAGTTACCTCTATTCTTGAATCATGGGATTATAGAAATTGTTCTCAAGTTTTATCATCGATAAGTGATGCCAGGTAAATTGGTTTCTGTAAGCTCCTATGCATGATTCTTTGGTCTGTGTGATTTTCATATTGAGATACACCCTGCTTTGTAAATAATGTGAATTCCACATTCTTACTTGGTAACAATGAGAAATATTCCCATGTTTCTGTTTGCAGTATAGAATATGATGCATAATATCTCTGCAGTAAATGGTTCCTTTGAATGTATTCCGAGTAAAGCAGTGGATTCAGTGACTGGATATGTGGTATGGTTATTGGAGGATACTATTGTGAGCTTTTCTATCTATTTTTCTCCATTGGCACAGAATGAAGCAAAGATCTGAGCTATATTTTTATAATCATTTATTCCATGAATCCCATAATTTGGTCAATAGTGTTATCCAGTATTTCCCCTTTTCCTCCCTTATTCCCTCCCCTTGGTCCCTTTACTGAGCTCCCTTTGATTTTCATGAGATCCACGCCCCACTTTCTTTTCCTGTTTCCTCTTTAGCTTCCACAGATGAAAGAAAACATGTGACCCTTCACTTTCTTTTTTTAATTTTATAAATGTTAGGCATTTTTTAATAAAAAGTGATAAATTGACACAATACCTTTATTTTATTTATTTTTATGTGGTGCTGAGGATTGAACCCTGTGCCTCACATGTGTGAGGCAAGTGCTCTGCCACTAAGCCACAATCCCAGCCCTGTGACCTTTCACCTTCTGAGTTTGACTTATTTCAAACTAGCTCTCTAGTTCCATCCATTTTCCTGCAAATGTCATATTTTCATTTTTCTTTATGTCTGAATAAAATTCCATTGTGTGTATATACAATATTTTCTTTATCCATTCATCGATTGATGGGTACCTAGGCTGGTTCCATAGTTTGGCCATTGTAAATTGTGTTGCTATAAACATGAGTGTGCATGAATCACTGTAGTATGATGACTTTAATTCTTCAGGATAAATAGGGAGGCGTGGTATAACTGGGTCATGTGGTGATTCCCATGCCTAGCCTTTTGAGGAATCTCCATACTGATTTCCATAATGGTTGTACAAATTTACAGTCCCACCAACATTCTAAAAGTGTTCCTTTTTCTTTACATCCTCTCCATAACTTATTGTTTCTATTCTTGAAGGATGCCATTCTAACTGGAGTGAGATGAAATTTCAATGAAGTTTTGATTTGCATTTCCCAAATTGCTAAAGATTGCACTTTTTCATATGTTTGTTGGCCATTTTATTTCTGCGTTTGAGAAACATCTATTTAGTTAATTTGTTCATTTATTAATTGGGCTATTTGTTTTTCTGGTGTTAAGGTTTTCTGAGTTCTTAATATATTCTAGATATTAATCTTCTGTCATAAGAGTAGCTAGCAAAGATTTTCTCCCATTCTGTAGGTTGGTTCTTCACATTCTTAGTTGTTTCATTTTCTGTGCGGAAGTTTTTTAGTTCGATATCATCCCATTCTTGGCATTATTTTCTGAGCTTTTGGTGTTCTACTGAAAAATTGTTGCCAGTGAATGTGAGTGAAACAAGCATAGAGAAGATTGTGACCAGGGGGCGTTCAAGTCAGATCTTTGGAAGGGAATGCAACTTGTTTCCCTTTGAGTCTTTCAGCTCATGTGACCAGCTGTGAAAAGAGGGTCAGGAAACTGAACAAGAAGGTGTGAATACATTCAAGGACTAACCCTGGGAAGGCCAGTAGTAGGTTCCAAAATCAACATATAAATCAATAGCTTTTTTATACACCAATAATGATTCTTCTGAAAAGAAATTAGGGTAACAATAGCCTCCCCCCCCCAAAAAAAAGAATATCTAGGCATAAATCTAAACCAAAGAGGTGAAAGGTGTCTACAATATAAACTACAGAATACTGAAGAAAGAAATTGAAGATGACATAAGATTATGGAAAGACCTCCCATGTTCATGGATAGGTATTAATGTTGTTTGATTAACACACTATGTTGGAGTGTTAACCTGACATTTTCTTCAAGGAGTTTTCATAGTTTTTGGTCTAATTCCTAGGTCTTTAATCTTTTTATTTCTTTCTTACTTTTTTTTTTTTGTACCAGGGATTGAAACCAGAGGTGCTTTTCCACTAAGCCACATCCACCACTCTTTCTTTAAAAAAACATTTTAATGAGAGACAGGGTCTCACTGAATTTCATAGCCTGTTGCTAAGTTGCTAAGGCTGATTTTGAACTCACAAACCTCCTGTCTCAGCCTCCTGGGCTACTGGGATTAGAGGTGTGCACCACTGCCTTGGCTCTTTGATCCATTTTGAGTTGACTTTTGTGTGGGTTGAGAGGTAAGGATCTAGACTTATTATTCTACATATAGATAACCAGTTTTCCCAGCACCATGTGTTAAAAATGCTATCTTTTCTCCAAGGTGTTTTTGGCACCTTTGTCTAGGATCAGGTGACTGTACCTGTGTGGGTTTGTTTTTGCATCTTCTATTCTGTTTCACTGGACTACGTGTCTGTTTTTGTGCCATTACCAGGAAGTTTTTGTTACTATAGTTCTGTAGTATGATTTAAAGTCAGGTATTGTGATACCTCCAGAACTGTTTCTTTTTTTCTCTTAGAATTCCATTGACTATTCATTTTGTTCTACCCCATAAATTTTATGACTTTTTTTTTTACAGTTCTGTGAAGAATATCATTGCTATTTGATGGGATTGTATGGACTCTGCATGTTACTTTTGCTAATATGGCCATTATCAAACAACATTAATGCCTACCCATGAACATGGGAGATCTTTCCATAATCTTGAGTCATCTTCAATTTCTTTCTTCAGTGTTCTGTAGTTTTCATTGTAGAGATCTTTTATCTCTTTGGTTTAGATTTATGCCTCAGTATTTTTGGGCTATTGTTAATGGAATTATTTCCCTAATTTCTTTTTCAGAAGATTCTTTATTGGTGTTTAAAAAAAAAGCTATTGATTTTTATGTTGATTTTGGAACCTACTACTGGCTTTCCCAGGGTTAGTCCTTGAGTGTATTCACACCCACCTGTTCGGTTTCCTGACCCTCTTCAGCTGGTCACATGAGCTGAAAGACTCAAAGGGAAACAAGTTGCATTCCTTTCCAAAGCTCTGACTTGAACTCCTATGGTCACAATCTTCTCTGTGCTTATTTCACTCATATTCTGCTAAGTACACCCTAGGCCAGACTGCAGGCATTTGCTGGGACAACATGGCAATATTTGCTATGATCTCCTGGGCTTCTGAAGCAGCGAACTTCACTGTGGCTTCCTTAACATGTCTTCCTGACTCTACTCTCTACTTGTCAGTTGAGAAACAGAACATTTTTCAAAGACCAGTTTCCCTGTGTAACCTCTGCATCAGCTAAGCTCAGATTACTTTTCTATTCTACAGGTATTTCCATGCTTAATTTGTCCACATACACCTCTCTGTGTTCTTCTGCTGGCACTGTTGCTGTTGCTGCAACTATCACAGCTTCAATGTTCTTTCTTGATTTTTATTCAATGCATTTGAGTTTCTTCGTCTCGAAGAGACTCTCACAGTATTATATTGAACTTCAGTGAGTTCCCTCTTTCACCTACCTTGCTGAAAAGCACTACTCCCACTACTTGAATTCATAGCTGTGGAGCAACTGGAAATGCAGCCTTCCTCTAGTCCATTATCTTGGATCTAAACATATAGTTTCACAGCAGCCAAATACACTGGTTAAAAACATGGGCTTGGGAATCCAACTTCTTGGTTCAAATTCTGAGACTACCATTTACTTGTTGTGGTGCTTTTGAAATAAATAAATAAATAAATAAATCACTTCGTCAATCTTGAAGCAGGACATGGAACTTCATTCACAGGTGGGCCAGGGGACAGCAACCAAGTCGTCTCTGCACCCCTTTGCAGAAGGTAGGGTACATCTTTATAGCCCTAAACCCACAATCGAAGTATGTTAAAACCATAGGAACATAGGAAGTGAGTCAGAATGACCCAGTTCAGAGTATAGTCAGGGCACATTGCCCAGGAAAAATGGGAACTAAAAGAGGACATCTTACAAAAGAATTTCTTAATAAGAAATAAAAGAAAGAGTGTATAGCTGCTATGCATTGCCAAACAGGGTGTGCTTAGCAGGAGGTGGATTACAGAGGTGGGGCTTTCACACGGGAGAAACATTTCTTATATGAAATGGTAAATGGAGTTTGTCTGTTCAAGGTTCATATAGCTTGGCCCATACATACTGTGACTTAGGAAAAATTAACTACTTTAATTTTTTATCAGTATGGATTAGTCAGCTTTTTATTGCTGTGACCAAAATAAGGACAAGAACAATTTAGAGGAGGAAGAGTTTATTTTGGACTTGATTTTAGAAGTCTCAGGCCATGGTGGGCCAATTTCATTGCTCTGAGTCTGAGATGAGGTAGAGTATCATGATGGAAGGGTGTAGCAGAGCAATGCTGCTCAGTCAGGAGGCAGAGAGAGTAAGTGAGCATAGAGCTAGAGATGAGATAAAGTCAAGGCCACACCCCAGGGATTTACTTCCTGGAGCCATGCCCCACCTGCCCACAGTTGCTGCCTAGTACTTTAAATTATTAATTTATCAAATAGATTAATCCACAGATGAAGTTATAGCTCTCAAAATTCAATCTTTTCACCTCTGAACATGCCTATGTAACTAACACATGAGCTCTTTGGGGGGATATTTCTAGATCTAAACACAGCATAATTGGATGATTATAAAATACATTTCATAGTATTATTGTGAGTCTTAATAGACGTGATCAATATGAAGGACTAAAAACTGTCAGAAACAAAGTATGTATTCAATAAATGCTAGTTGTTGTTGTAATTATTATTGCTAAAGGTAATGGATATTGTATAGTGTATTGCTGTATTTAGACCTTTACTGGAAAAGACTTAAGGTCAATTTTTTTCCCTGTTGTGCTGTTTAAGATCATATTACTCTCATGGCATCTTGCCAACGATGGAAGAATGAGAGTATTTTAGCAGAATCACTTATTGCTTTACAAGAGGTGACTAATATAAGCAGGAATGTTTGTTGCCTTCCTAATTACATGGTCTAAAGAACACAAGGATCCATATTTGCCTCTCTGAGATGGAGTAAGAAGCTTGTCTTTCCTGAATGAATAAATTACTTGATCACAAGGTTCACTGGGAGGAGGAAGCCAGGACATTAAAGACAATGGAGCAGAAAAGGAAGTAGAAAGACTGCTGACATAAAGCCTGGCCTGATGGGAAAAGAAAGGCTTGTACCATTCTTTGGACTTTGTGTGTATTCACAAAGTTTTTTTTTTTTTTTTTTAATGAACTGCATGTTCTTCCTGATGCCATTATGGGAGGATTGCGTGAGTACTCTGACCTTGGGTCCAATGTCATGTACTTTTCCTTCTGCGTTGAGTACCCAGAAAAGGTTGTCTAATTTTTTTGTCTTGCCAACTAACTGTAGGGAACCTTGCTCAACCCTTACCCCACCACACTCTGATGTGTCACCTGGGGTTCCTAGTTGTGGGATTACCTGTCACCAGGAGGCCTCTGTGTCCTAGGATGGCCTAAGCTGTAACTTCAGGGGTATAAGATACTTATTCCTCAGTAATAGACCAGGCTCATCTGGACAGTATTCTGTCAGTGGACACATCTCCAAAGCAATTTTCTTGGGCAAGAACAAAGCAAACCAGGAGGTTAAAAAGGAACACAGAACAGCTGCTTTGTTCTTGCTAACAAAGTTATGGAAAGGGGAAGAATTAGAATTTTGGTGTGCATGTCATTTGAACTAACTGAGGTGTCTTGGAATGCACTTCACAAACTATCATAACCAAATTTTATTGCTTGAGAAAATCCATTTTTTTTTTTTTGCTACTAGGGATTGAACCAGGGGTGTTTTACCACCGAGCTACTTCCCTAGCCCTTTTTATTTTTGAGACAAGGTTTCACTAAGTTGCTTAGTCTGTCTTCAAACTTGGGATCCTCCTACCTCAGCTTCCTGAGTTGTTGGGATTACAGGCTTGTACCACCATGCCTGGTTTGAAAGAATATTTTAATGGAAACAAACTCTCCTTGAGTGGGAGCATATAAAATAATTTTATCCCAGCTTAAAATAATGACTCCATTCATATTTAGCAGAAAAGAAAAAAAGAAATAAATCTTAAGAAGATTCATAACCTATCCCATCCGAGAATGAGTTTGCCCAAAAGAAGCTATGAAAAGTAGAAGAAATAATGGACTGTGAGTTATCTTTCCACAGTCAGGAAGTACTACAAAAAGAGAAAAAAAAAAAAAAGGAAAAATGAAACATTCGTATTGGAATCTGTGACCATTTATTCTTAACTGGTAACGATAAATGCTTCTTTGCAAGTTTTCACCCCATAGGGGAGACATTACTAAAATATACTTTTACTTTTTATATAGATGAAAATGTGAGGCACTGGGTTCGATCCTCAGTACCACATAAAAATAAATAAAGATACTGTTTGTTCATCTACAAATATTTTTTAAAAAGATGAAAGTGATCTTTAAAAAGTGATGAGAAAACAATTCAGAACAAACATTTGCCACTTAACAAGTAGGTATTAGGCATTAGACTTACGCTGTGTGGAACAGTGTGAGCTGTGCTGTCTGCTCTGTGCTGGACCCTGCAGAGAAACTAGAGGAGGAACGGGAGTCCCAAGGGGTTTCTGGTTGTACAAAGGGGACAAATGTAAGAGACCTGATCTGGAGACACTAGTTTCTCAGGGTGTCCACTGGAGCCTCATCTGGGAGGCTTCCCCAAACCCTGATTCTTGGACTCTGCCCTCACAGCTTCTGACTTAGCTGGCATTGGGTGGGATTGGAAATTTGTGCCTTTGAAAAGCTGCTGTGACAATTCTGGTGCTTGGTTTTCTTGGGACTCTGACAGTGGATTTGGGTGAACTTGCATTTAAATTCTGGTAATGTGCATGTAGTCTTGAGCATGTTCCCTGATTTCTGACTTGTAGAATTTCCTCTGTAACATGGGGTGGGGACGGGTGTTATTTCTAGTGAGACTGTGGAAACTGATAGAAAGCCCTTCAGCCTCTGTGTTGTTCACATGTCAGCAAAAAATTAAATGAATTTAAATTGTATATTAAGGATGGGGGCCGATTGATCATTTATAGATATTACTTTTAGTCCCCAAGAGACACCAATAATCTCTTGTGAAAGAAATTCAGAAGACACGCCACTTCCTCCCTCGCCTATCTTACTTCTTATTTTCATCCACCCACTTACCTCCCCTGCCATATCCTGACCTCAACTGGATTTGGCTTAAGCTTAAGCTGTCAATCTTTCTGAAGGACAGTTGAAGGTTATTCTGACAGCAGAGGTGTGAGACAGCACCTGGGACTCCAGCGGCTGAGGGGGCCGAGGAGAGGCCAGACCAAGGCGATCATCCTATTTACTGCCCCCAGAAAGCCTGGGAAGGTCAAGTCAAGGAGAGTAGTGCTGACCTAGGGCCTGCCCAGGTGGTGGCTTCAGGTTAGCATCAGCTCTGAGCACCTCACACCCATTATTTCAGAATCCATCCAGTCTTCACTTTGAGTGGAAACCTCCTGTCTTAAATGTTTTCATCAGTAGACATTTTATGGACCCTTTGACAAAAGAAGATGTTCCTGGGGATTGAGAAGAACAAGTAGTGGTCAGGTGTCTCTCCTCTTCTGCATGAGAGTTTTGACTGGAAACACCTCTGTTCTTCAGAGTTAGTGGAGGAAAAAGCATAAGCAATATCGAAATGTTAATTAGTTAATCAGCAAAATCAACGATGAGCATGCACCATGAACTGAGGCAAATGATTAACTCAATCTTCAGGACCCAGGGAGCGAAACAAAGTGTTGAAGTGAGCAGAAGTTGAGCCATTGTGCAGCAAGGAAAACAAATACAGTCTTACACGGAAGTCATGTCTTTTCATGACTTAATTTGGACAAAACCTGTATTACCCCTAAATTTCCTTCACCAGGGAAATCAAACTGGATCTATAGGAAATCACATAATTGGTCAGGAAGAAATTCCAGGAAGATTTTGATAGAAAATCCAGGTTCTTTCCACGTTACTTATAGAAGTTACAAAGGAGCATTCATAATTCTTTCCCTCATTAACTTGATGCATTGTGCTCTTCCTTTGAGACTAGGAACATCATCTGAACCTTTCAGATTTTGCCTTGTAATTGGGCACTTGTGTTTTGCCCTCCGTGTGACTTTCTCAGCTGGGCTTCCCCAGGGGTCAGAATGTGAATTTGTTTAACTGAATGAAGCAGGGAAGAGTTTCCAGCCCGCCTGCATTCCCTCTGATTTGCAATTGGAGCAAAGTGGTGCTCACTAACAGGAAAGGAAGGACACCTGGTGGCAGTTGGTTTTTTTCTGGGAAACAGGTCACTCTGAAAGAAGGTGACAAGAGGTGAGATGCCAGAGGGAAAGCAGACAGGTAGAGCAGGTCTGATGGCTTACAGCTGGTCTGGGTTATGGTCAACAGGCAGAAGGCCACAGTCGGGGAGTCTGTGGACTTTGGAGTTGAGGGACCTGTGTTTGAATCTGGCTCAGCTACACAGAGTGACGCTGGCCCAGGCACCTATCTTTTCTGATCCTGGATCACCTCATCTGTAGGAAGGAATACCTACCTCACAGGGTTGCCGTGAAGAGTAAACAAAATGAGACCTAGTACTTGGTAAGTTCTTGATTAATGGCTGTTATTTTTATTATTTATAGAAAAAAGTGGAGTTTGAAGCCAAGGAAGGGGTTTCTGCTCACACTACTCAGTGGCTGATGATTCTTCTGCTTTGGGGGTATTTCCCTGGAAGGGGCCCCTCTGATCCCACTTTTAGGAAGGTCTGCACAAAGTAACCTTAGTTTTGAGCCTTTGCAGTGAAGAATCTTCCCAAGAAGCTATAGAAATTTATTAAATCCCAGCATCTTTTCATCACATAGAGGTGTTTCTCTTCTGCAGCTGACCTTAAGTGCAGATACAAGGTTGCCACACAAAGGCCAAACAAGAAAAAAGGCTGTGAAGTGTCCAGATTTATGGCCCAGAGGATAAGAGTTGGGAAGGGTCAGAGGAGGGAGGGCTTCTCTGTGGGCAGACAATGGGCTGACCACTGTCCCAGGAAAGTACTCCATCCAAAGCAAACTGGGGCAGTTGGTCACCCTACCTTCAGAGAGAATATTAAAACCACCATGAGGGTTTCTGGAGAATCCCTCTTTCTTTCTACAGACATGCCTACAATTTCACCAGAGTTTCAGTTTCTCCTCAAAATTCAGATCAATGTGCATTGCCTAAAATCTGCCCTCTAGCCTTGATCCCAACCTCCTATTCCTGTCCTGGTGCCATGTTCTAGTTAATCCACTTGTCTTCTGCTACTAACTTCTTTTCCTGTTATACTCATTTAAGGCTCTCCCATCCTGATAAAACTATCTCCCATTACCCTCTCTAGCCACCACCTTTTTTCTTATGCTTTTCCCTGTCTGAACTCTTCAAAATGGTAGGTGATACTCACTGTCTCTAATTGTCTAAACTCCCATCCATTCTTCAATCCCTGCTGCAATCTGGCACTGACACCACCTGTCAATTGGAATTGTCATTGCTAAGGTATTTTTATATCTATTTTCATAAACATAAATTAATTGCATATATTAATGGGATTCACTGTGATATTTCCATACATGCATACAGTGTTTTCTGATTTTATCTGTTTACTCTTTTTCCACTCTCATCTCCTCTTCCCAGTACTTAGTAATCACTTTTCTCCTTTCAAGTTGTCTTTTTATTTCTTTCTTTTCTTTTTTTCCAAGTTTCCACATATGAGAGAACATGCCATACTTATCTTTCTATGACTGGCTGATTTTACTTAACACTGTATCCTCTTGTTCTATCTGTTTTGTAGCAAATGACAAGCAGAGTGGCTTATGCCTATAATCCCAATTACTCAGGAGGCCAAGGCAGGAGGACCCCAAGTTTGAGGCCAGCCTCAGCAACTTAGCGAGAGCCTATTTAAAAATAAAAGATATAAAGGACCAGGGATGCAACTCAGAGATCAAGTACCCCTGGGTTCAATTTTAGTGCTGAAGAAAAAAAAAAAGAAAACATAGTCTTGATAAGTCCTTAAAATGTATCATTAATTAGCTTGTTTATTTGACATCTTTTTTTTTCTTTTTTTGAGGTAGGAATTTATTGCTATAAAATTCTTCCCTTTTAGTACTGCTTATGTTGCATCCCCACAGGTTTTGGTGTGTTGTGTTTCAATCATTTTTAAATCCCTCCTCTGCATTTTTTTGTGGTTTTGGGGATTGAACCCTGAGCCTTATAAATGCAAAGCAGGCATTCTACCAACTGAGCTATATCCCCAGCCTTAAGTTTCCCTTCTTACTTCCCCAATGATCCACTATTTGTTCCAAAGTGTTGTTCAGCCTCCATGTACATGTGTAATTTCTTATTATTGACTTTTAGTTCATTCTATTTGCAACAGAAAAAAAGTTATAGATTGATCTCATTTTTTTGGAATTTTTAAAGACTTGTTTTGTGGTCTAATATATGATCTGTTCTAGACAAAGTTCCATGTGCTAATGAAAGTAATATGTATTCTGCAGCTATTGGATGGAATGGTCTGTAAATGTTTGTGAAGTCTATTTAATTTAAAATGTAGTTTAACTCTGATGCTTCTTTGTTGATATATTTTTTTGGTAATACATCCAATGGTGAGAGTGTGGCAATAAAAGCCCCCACATTATTGTATTGGAGCCTATTTTTCCCGTTAGTTCTGAAAGTTTGTTTTATAAAATCAAGTGCTTCAACATTAGGTGCATATTAATTGGCATCTGTTATATCTTCTTGATAAATCAATCCCTTGATCATCATATAGTGATGTTCTTTGTCTCTTACTATTTTTGTTTTACTGTTATGTTTTTGACAAATATAAATATAGCTATGTATGCCTGCTTTAGTATTGTTTGCTTGGAAAATCATTTTCCATACTTTTACTTCTAGTTTTTATGTGTCTTTACTAGGGAGATGATTTAATTATAGGCAACATGTTGTTGGGTCTTATGTTTTAGTTCTTTAGCCAGGGAGTATGTTTTAATTGGAGTACCAAGTTCATCTATATTCAGAATTATTGAAAGGTATGGATTTATGCCTGTTGACTATTGATTTTCTTTTAGTGGTTTTGAATATTCTTTGCTTGTTTCTTCTTCTTTTATTCATCTTTGTAGTTTGATGGTTTATGTATTAATAACATTTGTTTTCCAATTATCATTTGCATATTTACTCTTCTATGGAGATTTGTATTTTCACATACTATCATGATGGAATTTATCTTTCTTTCACTTTTGGATCTAGGACTCCTTTAAGCATCTTTTGGAAGGCTAGTATGGTGGTCATGAATTCCCTCAGATTTTGCTTATCTTGAAAGATCTTTATTTTCCCCTTCATTTCTGATAACCTTGCTGGGTAGAGTAATCTTGGTTGGCAGTTATTTTCTTTCAGCACTTGAAATAATTCCATGTGTTCCTGGCCTGTAGAATTTCTGCTGAGAAATCTATTAGTTTAATGGAGTTGCTCTTAAATGTGACTGTATGTTTTTCTCTTGCAAATTTTAAAATCCTTTCTCTGTTCTATACTTTTGATACTTTGACTATAATATATTGTGGTGAAGATGTTTCTGATCATATCTATTTAGGATTCTAAAGTTCTCCGTACTCACATATCCTTGTCTTTCCCAAGATTAGGAAGTTTTCTGCTATTTCATTGAATATGTTAACCTTTACTTCCTCCCCTTTGGTTATCCAGTGATGAGAAATTTTGATCATTTAGTTGTGTGCCAAAGTTCTTGAATGTTCTCCTCATTCTTTCTTTGTTTCTGTGTGAGTATGATACTTTAAGATACCATGTTCAATCCCTAATATTTTTCTTCTGTTTGATCTAATCTATAGTTGAGGCTTTCAACTTAATTATTTGACTTATTTGAGATCTTCAATTCAAAGATTTTTGTTTCCAATTCAGAATTCTTTCTTCATTTCCAGTTATAGTAATTCGTTTTTCAGCAAATATTCATGCACACACTACCTCCAAGTAAAAAGTTTGGGAGTAGTTAATTATATTAGCATTATTGTAGCAAAAACTGACTATAACAACAGGCCTATAATCTCAATACATACATTTTGTTGTCATTATTAAAACCTTTTTCCATAACGTTTCTCCTCCTGTATTACTTATTTTGGCTAAGAATGTATGCATTAATATTTGACTAAAATTCCAGAGGGATTAGATTTACTAAATACCAAAGAAACTCCATATTCCTTTTCTTATCTTTATAACTACATCTTTGTTTAGGTTTTTTATCATTTCTCACCTAGATTGTTGTAATGATTTTGCATCTTAACTTTCATTTTTTGAAATTGTGAGTCCATTCTTCATATGGACACTACACTGATCTACCTAATATACTAATAATATGCTGATCATTTTCTTGATTAAAATTCCTCATTCATCTCCAATTGCCTCTCAGATAAACTTAAAACTCATTAGTGTGGCATTAATAAAACCCTCTTTTTGTGTACCCCAGTTGATTTTTCAAGCTTTACCCAATGTTCATTTCCACTGCCCCCAACATACATTTTTTTTTGTTTTTAGATATAAATGCCAATAGAGTTATTTTGACATATTATACATACATGAAGTACAACCCATTGCAATTAGGCCCCCTTTTTGTTGTTGTACATAATGTGGAGTTACTCTGGTCATGTGTTCATATATGAACAAAGGAAAGTTAAGCATACGTTTTTAATTTTCCTGCTACACTGTTCTTGTTTTTCTTTCAATATGGCATAGCCATGGTTTGTTTGAGTGACTCCTAAGAATGTACTATAATGGAAGCTTTGATCTGTAAAGGGTGGTGCTATTGGGAGGATGGTGCTATTGGGAGGTACTGGAAGCTTTAGCAGTGAAGTGGGAGGTCCTTATGTCATTGTGGGGATATACCCTCAAAAGGGATTGTGGGATGCTATTCTCCCTTCTGCTCTCTCTGCTCTGGTTAGAGATGTGATTGATTTGCTTCTACATACACTCCTCCCACCATGATATGCCACCTTCCACTGCCCTCTCTAGAACCGAGCCAATGCAGGTGCTGTCTCTCTTTGAACCTTGAAAACCGTGGGTTAAATAAACCTATTCTCTTAAAAGTTAATTGCTTCAGGTTTTTCACTGTAATAACATGAAGGTGACTATTATAAATAGTATTTGGAAAACAATTCATCATTTTATTCTGCAAAATATTAATTATTAATTTTAAAAGTTGACATTATCAATATATCTTCCATATGGTTTTCCTTCATTCATAACTTTAACTTATTGAATATTGGCATTTAGAATATCTAAGATCCTATATTGTGATGTTATAAAACAACACAAGATGGAAATTTATGCCCAGGTCTTTATTCCCCCAAACACAGAATTGTCTGTTTCACCATATATATTCTAATTTGTAATTATTATTTTTTCCAAAGAGATTTCAAATTTGTTGATGTTGTCCAGTAACATATTGACAAAGTCATTAAATCCTGGAAGTGTGCCAGCAATATTCTGGTCACTGGTTAGCTGGTTACCAAAAAGCAAATCTGATTCTTATGTACCATAGCAGTAGCTATAAGGTACTCATAGTGGTTTAAGCAGCCATAGATATCCTAGAAATAGTTTATGACATATTGTTCATACTTTTTCATGTGAAAAATTATTTGGTAAAATATTATTTCCTCTCTTTACCATCTGTAATGTCTCTATTTATACTCTAAGATAATTCTGATTTACAACTTTTGACATCATTTCTATTTTCCTGATGGAGCTGGCTGCCCACTCTACTTGCTTCTCAGAACACTGTAGTAATATCTACCATTTTGCAACATTTGCTTTTATTCATGTCTATGTCACAAGTTGTGTCTCAGCTACATGGATTTTAAGTCATTTGCCGCAGTCTGGCTGGGCAAAATAACCTGGAGGTGACAAGCAACTTGAAGGTTGAAGCGGGAACTGCTTTATTGTAGGGAAAACTCAGCGGGCACTGAGCAGGAACTCTAGATAGCTGGAGCCGCTTTATTGTGGGACAGCAGGGGTATATATACCTAACTGATTACACACAGCTTGACTCAATTAACCTCATCTAGATATAGCAATCAGCCAATAAGGAATCCTCACCATCTTAATGGCTCACTGGCGTTGCTTCACAAACCACTTCTCCTGGCAAACTGCCAGGCGCCATCTTGACTTGATTTGTAGTCCCCAACAGTCATTGTTTTTGAATGCCTAGTTCCTAGCACAGTGTCTGCTGTGACAAAGATCCTGAATAAATACTTGGAGCAATGATGCGTCTTTCCTTCCTTTCCACACACACTCCCTGTCATTTTTGAAGTTTTCTCTCTGCTTCATAAATTTTTCACAGATTGCCCTGGCTGGGAAAGAAATTGTTGTCACTATTGCTGTAGTGGCAAATATCACTGATTTCCACTCCTATTGCAGATTCCTCCATGTGAAAATGTCCTCCACGTGATATGCCATGAGTCTCAGAGAGGCAAGGATAATTCAGAGGGGCTGCAGTATCCTCCACATTAAGCCCTCAACTCCAAACAGGAAAAAGAATGTTCTACAACTTCCACAATCTAAAATTCAAGTCAACATGTGGGAAATAGAGCCTCCTCATATTAGATTGAAACTGTAATCTTCAAGATTTCCAGAAAAACCATCAAGAACCATTAAAGGAAGGAAAAAAAAACAGTGCTTAAACAATTATTGCCTGTTTATTATAACTACACTTCCATGTCTAAATTTACATAAAGCAAAGGTAGTATTTGTGGGAAGTGGAAAATATCGGAGAACTGCTTACTTCAATCCAAAACCATGTGACTTCATACAAGTACAAAGGAGTATTTGATTCTAAAAAATATTAAAGCAAATAAGGGGAAATATATGGTCTTTGTATTCATTTCTTAATTAGGATACTTATTACATAAGCAAAAAAGTATGTGTATATCACATATATATTATATTTATAATGTTGTACCTTTATTTCTATGGAATGATAAAGTTCAGATTCAGCAATAAATGACATAAGAGAGAGGTAAGATCCTGGTTGTTGTTTCTGATGGAGTTTTATCTGCCAGGTGTTTGGCCACTTTCTGGCATAACTTTTCTTAGGTGTGAAAACTGTTTGGATTTAGATTTGACTAGAAAACAGATATCAGTTGCCAGGAGTTTATAATCTAATAAAATAGAATAAATTCATGAAATAAGCAGATATAAATGAAAATTGCCCCAAAAGGGACATCCCCTTGCTTTCATGTATCTTTCTGGTGATTAATAATTTAAAGAAGATAGGGACAAAATTAGACTTATAATTTAAAAGGGTGGAAGGAAATTTAGAGATGCAAATTAGGTCAAATATAATTCCATTAGAATATGAATGTTTTAGTCAGCTTTTGTGTCACTGCAAACAAAATACCTGACAAGAACAACTTAGAGGAAGAAAAGTTTATTTGGGGCCCATGATTTCAGAGATCTTAGTCCACAGATGGCCAATTCTATTGCTCTGGGCCCAATGTGAGAGAACATATCATGAGGATAGGATCCAGCAGAGGACCTACTCTGCTCATGGCAGGGTCAGGAAACAGAGAGAAAGAGTGGAAGTAAGGAAGGGGTTTTAGGAAGAACAACCCTTCTAGGACACACCCCTTGTGACCCTCCACCTCCAGTCACACCCCATCTGCCTTCAGTTACTGCTCAGTCAGCCTATTTTAACTAGGATGGATTGATTAGGTCACAGCTATCACAATGTGATCATTTTACCTCTGAATACTTCTGCATTAAGGGAAGATCTTGAGGGATACCTCATATCCAAACCGTCACATTCTGCCCTTGGCATTCAGCTCATCTCTGAGAGTTTCAGCATTGCCCCAAAGTCTAAGTCTTATCTGAAATTCAAGGCCAACTCTTTGCTGTGAGTACTTGTAAAAATCAAAAGCAAGTTATAAATATCCTATATAGCATAACACAGAGTAGACATTCCCATTCCAAAAGGGAGGCATGGGAACATAGGAGAGAAAGATGGGGTCATAGCAAGACTGAAACCCAGGTCCTGTGACCCTGTGTACAGAATCTAGGATACATGGTGTCAAGTTGTGTTCTCCCAAGGACTTAGGCAACCTTGCACCTTTGACCTAGATGCCTGTGTCCCACATGGACTCTCTAGCCTGGCTTTTTCTGTGGCCAGTAGATTTTCTTGTCAAATAGTCAGAATTGCTGAAATCCCTTAATTCCTGGGGTCTCCATTCTAGCTTCATCTTCACTGTCAGAATACATGGTCACTCTACAGAACAGCCTGTATTGCCCTCGAAGGGGCAGCTTACAAGGCCTCCAACCCTGCTACACTTTTGCCTGGTCTCCCAGGCCCTCCTTTGAAACCTCGGTGGAAGCTTCTATGACCCCTTAACTCCAGCATCTTGAAATCCTGCACGACCAGCACCATGTGGATGATGTCAAGGTCTGCCTCCAGCTTGTGCAGACCTTGACATCATCCACATTTCATTGTCCCCATGAAATCACAGCTACAGAGGCCTCCTGCATGGCTTGGCATAGTAAAATATTTCAGTAGTTCTAGCTGGAATTAGATGACAGGTAAGTAAAGCTCAAGGAATGAGACACATTTTAATTTTAACTGAACTCATCTGTTTCCTCTCATAAGAGGGAGTTGGAGGCACAGAGTTATAAATTGTGTTACCACTAGATGTCAGTATTGTTATAAATTGAGCCTCAACTAAGTATTGCTATGAACTTGGCCTTATTGTATTCGACTTTCAGGAGTGAAAAATCTTGTACTAGAGAGTCTCTTTCTTTGGAACTTGTAATATCTTTTTGTATGCCTATGGGAGGACTGAGAGTCACTCTGTCCTCATTAAGAAGAAAGCCCTATTGAACTTCTGCTTGGTACTATTGTGTTCGACATTCTGTGCCACATCAATTCAGCTTTCGAATATATACATTTATGGTATTTTATTTAATCAGTTTCTGGACTATATGCATTCTATTTCAGTTTAATTTTTTTCCTTAAGCCATCCCCAAAACCCTTACTTTGTTTTTTACAACTTACTAAAAAGAAAAGTTACTTTATGCCAGGCTTGGCAAATTATTTAGCTCGGTTCAGTATTTTAACTATATCCCTGAAATAGGTTTAGCTCCAGAAAAAGAACATGTAACTATATGTGCATTTAGGATTGTCAAATTTCAAACATATTTTCTTGATTTCATACTGTTTAAGATATAATTTCTGGTCTATTCACACAAGGGTAAATGAAGTTCTCTCTGTCATAAAATCAATTGCCTAGACAGTATTTGAATTTTAGGTTATCTTTCAATTTTCATATACAGGTTTTAAATGCTAACAAATCCTTGAAAATGAATTTCTCCATTAAAATAGTTAATATTGGGAAAAAATCAAAATCCAACTGTAATAAGAAATAATATTTATTAGTAATAGTGCATTCTTTTCCTTTTGCATATCTAGCACCAATCTGATTTACCAAACCTTATGATAACTTATGAAAGGAACTTTTCTGGATTAAAATTTAAGCCATGACTCTGAAATACAAGTAAGTTGTTATGAAATTAGTTTATTTTTTTGCAATATCCCTATCCATATTATATATAAATAGTAATAATTGCAAGATATGTAACTAAAAAGATGTTTTTAAAAATTCATTACCTCAAATTAAGTGATAAATTAAAAATGTCCTTTTAAAATGGGCTGGAAATGAGGCTCAATGATAAATAAAGTGCTTGCCTAACATGCGTGAGGCTCTGGATTTGATCCCCTGCACTGCAAAAAAGGAAAAAAAAACCTAAATTAACAAATGTACTTTAAAGTATAACAACAATCCATTTGTTTTTCTACTTATAAGTTAAGAATATGATACTTAAAAGGACAAACTCTGGGGGTCCGGTTTGTGGCTCAGTGGTAGAGTGCTTGCCTAGCATATGTGAGGCACTTGGTTCAATCCCTGGCACCACATTAAAATAAACAAATAAAATAAAGACATTCTGTTTTGCCGCAGTCTGGCTGGGCACAATTCAGGAGCCACTTGTCAAAAGAAACTAACTTTATTTTTAGAACTACAAACGCCAAGCAAAACAGCTCCTCAGGAAAAAAAAAACCTCAGAGCCCAACTACCACCACCGGCTTCCACAAGCCTCTCATCCACACCAACCTCACCACCTCCCACAATCCTCCTGCTCTTGAGGCCGATTGGCTGGGTCGCGTGGGCGGAGCCAAAGAAGTCCCCCAATGAGCAGCTCCGTGGTCTGAAAGGGCAGGGAAACAGCCCAATGAGCAGCTCCATGGAGAAGCCAATCAGCTAGATGTTGCTGGGGCCGCTGTGAGCCAATCATCAGCTGGCAGTCTGAAGGGCAGGGAAACAGCCCAATGAACATCACTGCAGAGGAGCCAATCAGCTAGATGTTGCTGGGGCTGCTGTGAGCCAATCATCAGCCGGCAGCTGGAAGTTTGCTGGCAGCTGGAAGTTTGCTGGGGCCCCTTTAGCTGTGGCTCTCAACATCTCCCCTTCTCTGTTTAAACAACAAGCATGTGGCTTAGGGACCGTGCCTGCCTTAGGTTGTCCAATACTACATATGGTCCTTACCCGTCTTTGGATGAGCTGACCTCAGGGCGTCAGCCTCCTGTCTTAGGTTGGTACCATTGTAATTGGGTCTTACCCGTCATTGACTACCGGTCCAGTATACAGCCACACCTGTGGAGAGGTCTTTGTACCAGCGGGGGGGGGGGTGAGGTTCTTTGCCTCACCTCTGTTGGCCCCCAAATTTTAGCTGAATGATCATGACAAGCAGAAGGGAGGAAGATACACCAAGCCAATTGATGGCTCTTGTTGGAAAAATTGTACCATCGATGATATCATCAGCAAAAATACCCCAACACTACCACAAGTCGCTGCACCAACAGATAGTTCACAATGCATACAAGTGAGTTCACAATGCATACAAGTGACACATAGTTTAGGCAAGTTCTGTAAGCGGTTCAGTGATGGCTATTGCAGAAACTGTAGATTAGTTTTATCTTTGTCTTCACTGGCACAGGGATGAAGATAGGAATTCTGGCAATAATGGCTAAAGAAAAAATTATGTAACATTCCAGAAGGCACTAAAAGAAAACAATTTTCTTAACAATTTACATTGTCTTTACCGGCACTGGGATGAAGATAGGAATTCTGGCAATAATGGCTAAAGAAAAAATTATGTAACATTCCAGAAGGCACTAAAAGAAAACAATTTTCTTAACAATTTAAATTATATTGAAGAGAATTATTAGATATAATGAAAAGGAAAGCTGAAAGTAAACAAACAGATCTGTTAACCTCCTTTTTTGTTTACATATTAAAACAATTCTTAACAGTTATTTACCCAATTTAAATTAAACCATTTAAATCACGTGAATAAAAAAAATATTTGGATCCATTTTTTCATGAACGCTCATCATATATGATTTATGGACATACGTACATTCAAACATATAACACAAAACACAAGTGTGCACACTTAATATAATACATACAACACATAACATAATAGTAAAGGCCTTATAACTTTTTACAGGTGAAATCTCCATTGCAATGTTTAAAAACTCTATAGTCAAAAAAAAAAAAAAATAGAACTGATCAGCAAAACATTAACCTAGGTCTGTATGAGCTCAAAAAACAAAATAGAACTTCATGATATGGGAAAGGGCAATAATAAAACAGATATTGAAAAAAGCATCCCGGTTCTGTTGCAGATGTAAGGATAGCCAAATTGGAGTTTTGGATATCAGCTGTTATGGATTTGAGCCAAATCATCTTCTTTTTGGTCTGTAGGAATCCCTTTAGTTAATCTCTCTGGAATCCAAATCGGCTGCTGTTCTCCCTGTGGAAACACACAAACAGGCCCCTGACTCCAGACAATCACTGGGTCAGAACTTTGGTTAAATCTCTCTGGAATCCAAATCAGCTGCTGTTCTTCCTGTGGAAACACACAAACAGACCTCCGACTTCAGACAATTACTGGGTCAGGACCTTTCCATTGTCCTGTTAGAATATCTTTCCAAAGTACCTTGGGCTTATGTACATTTTTTGGACACATATGCCTTTCTGCAGCACTAAGTCCTGATGAATCCAAATTTTAAAAGTTTAGAGTAAAAAGGGTTATTTTAAGTTTATCTTTGGGGAATATATACCCCTTCCCAATTCCATCTTTTTGCTTTAATAAGTACATTTTAATAGTTTGATGAGCTCTTTCAACTATGCCTTGTCCCTGTGGATTGTATGGGATTCCTGTTATATGAGTAATGCCAAATGATGAGCAAAATTGTTTAAAAGAAGTAGACGTATAACCAGGGGCATTATCTGTTTTTAACTGTTTTGGAATGCCCACAGTGGCAAAATTTTGTAAGCAATGAGCTATAACATCTTTAGTTTTTTCTCCGGCATGAAGGGAGCCCATCAAAAATGCAGAAGAAGTATCAACTGTAACATGCAAATATTTTAATTTCCCAAATTCTGGCAAGTGTGTGACGTCCATCTGCCAAATATGGTTAGGTATCAATCCTCTAGGATTGACTCCAAGATTAACTTGTGGTAAAAAGGTCACACAATTTTGACATTGTTTTATTATTTGTCTAGCTTGTTTCTTAGTTATTTTAAAACTCTTTTGTAAAGTATTAGCATTGTCATGGAACCTTTTATGAAAATTTATAGCTTCTTCTAGTGTAGAGAAAATATGTATGTCATGTGTAGTTTTATCTGCTAAATCATTGCCCAAACTAAGGGCTCCAGGCAATCCTGTATGTGCCCTGATATGTCCTATAAAGAATGGATCTTTTCTGTCCCAGATTAAACTTTGTATAGTGGAAAACAAAGAGAAAACAGTAGAAGAAGGGGAAATCCTACGAGCATCTTCAAGGGATATTATAGCATTAACTATATACTGACTATCAGAAAATAAATTAAATACCGAATATTTAAACATCACAAAAGTTTGTAATACTGCATTAAGCTCTACCTTTTGAGCTGATTGTTTGGGTACTAAAAATGTAAAAGTTTGATCAGGTGTAACTACTGCTGCTGTACCATTATTTGACCCATCAGTGAATATATTTGGAGCATTCATGATAGGTGTTTTTCTTGTCATTTTTGGAAAAATTACAGGATGCAATGACCAAAAAGACATTAAAGGATTAGATGGTAAGTGGTTATCAAATGAAACATTAGATTTGCACATGATTATTGCCCAAGTATTTAACTCATTAGCTAATTCATCAATTTGATTCATAGTATATGGAGTAATAATTTTATTGGGAAATTCCAAACACTGCCTTTGCTGTTTTTATTCCTTTGAGTATTAGTTGTCCTACAGCCTCAGGATACCTAGTAAGAATAGTGTTAGGAGAATAAGATAAATGTATCCATAATAATGGACCTTCTTGCCAAAATACTCCTGTAGGAATATTTTTTGTTGGTTGTACAATAAATAATAAAGGCAAACATATCAATTCTATCCAAATGCATATTTTCCATATATGTTTCAATGATTTTTAATGCCTTTCTTGCTTCAGGCGTTAACATTCGGGGTGAATTTGGATCTGATGGACCTTTTAGGATATCAAATAAAGGTCCCAATTCTCCTGTTGGAATACCTAGATAAGGCCTTATCCAATTTATGTCTCCTAATAACTTTTGAAAGTCGTTAAGTGATTTGAGTTGATCTACTCGTATTTGAATTTTTGGTGGATGGACCATGGTTGAGGATAATAGAACTCCTAAATAATTAATTGGAAAATTTAATTGTACTTTATCTATTGCTATCTCTAGATTATAATTTTTTAATAAGTTTGTAAGTGTGGCATAACATTCTAGCAATGTGTTTTTAGCTTTGTGTGCTAATAATATATCATCCATATAGTGAAATATTTGTAGCTCAGGATTTTGATTTCTAAGTGGCTGGATTACTTTGTTAACATAAATTTGACACATAGTTGGGCTGTTAGCCATCCCTTGAGGGAGTACTTTCCATTCATATCTCTGATCAGGACCTTCATGATTTAGTGCAGGGATAGTAAATGCAAAACGTGGACTATCCTCAGGATGAATTGGAATTGAAAAAAAACAATCTTTAATATCTATAACTAAAACATACCAAGTTTTTGGCAAAGCAGACAATTGAGGAATTCCCGATTGAGCAGGTTCCATAATGACCATTTCATTATTAATGGCTCTTAAATCTTGCAATAATCTCCATTTACCAGATTTCTTTTTGATGATAAAAATGGGGGTATTGTGGGGAGATACAAAAGGTTGTATATGTCCTTCCACTAATTGTTGTTTGACCAGATCATGGGCTACTTGTATCTTTTCTTTAGTTAAGGGCCACTGAGGAACCCATACTGGTCTTTCTGATTTCCATGTAATTTTTATTGTCTCAGTGGCCCTTTGTGAAAATCCAACCCATGTCTGTCTGTTCCTTGATTTATTTGTATTGGTGCTGCTATACCTTGTTCTTGTTTTTCTAATCTTTTTCCTTTCCTAAAAACTTGTCTAGCCATAATAGTGGGCTCATTTTGATTGATATTATTTGTTAATGTCAAACCTAATTGATCTAAGACATCTCGTCCCCATAAATTTACAGGAAGATGATCCAATACATATGGCTGTATAGTTCCTTCACAACCTTCAGGATCCTTCAAATCTAATACCATTGCACTTCTATCAGGATTAGTCGCCACTCCTAGGCCTCAAAGCGTTTGAGTGGCTTGTTGTAATGGCCAGTGTTTTGGCCATTCTTGACGAGAGATGATGCTAAGGTCTGCACCTGTATCCAGTAGCCCATTAAATTCACGTCCTTGAATATTTAGTTTTAGCATGGGGCGAGAATCTAAATTTAAAGAAAGCATAGCCCAATCTACACCTGTGGAGCCTAATCCCTTGGAACCTCTTTCTACAGCATGACTGGAAAATTTATCATGTAGGCTTGGTATTATTAGTAACTCTGCTATTCTGTCTCCTGGTGAAATTATTGATATACCCTTTGGAGAACTGGCTATAATTTTTATTTCACCTTCATAATCAGGATCAATTACCCCAGGACTTATCAAAAGTCCTTTTAGAGTAGAAGAGCTGCGTCCCAATAATAAGCCTACTGTTTCTTTGGGAAGAGGTCCTTTCACCCCTGTGGGAATGATTTGAACTCCCATCTCTGGAGTTAGTACTGATCTGGCGGAGGCGCAGATGTCCAATCCTGCGCTCCCTCTGGTTTGTCTGATGAGGGATCTGATGTCCTGGGCACTACCGTGATGAGGTTGCTGGGGTTGCTGGGTTCCTCCAGTGCTCCGTATATTTGTGGTTTGGGGCCCCAGAGCATTGGGGCCCCCTGTCCATTTTTTGGCAACGGAGCCCGATGCCTTTGTCCACAATATTGTGGATAAACACCTTGTCCTTGTTCGTTTTTTGATAATGGAGTACCCTCTATGGTGGTTTGAGAACGGCATTCATTAGCCCAATGTCTCCCTCTACGGCATCGTGGGCAAATACCCGGTATTCTACTCGTTTGATACCTAGTTTTGTTAAACCCTCCTCCTATGGGGCAATTCCTTTTAAAATGTCCTGTTTGTTGACAATTGTAGCATGTTCTTGGCCTGGCATATAAAGCCTGTTTTACTGCAGCTGCCAGAATTTTCCCTTGTTCATTAATGTCTCTGGCATCTAAAGCCTGTTTTACTGCAGCTGCCATGACTTGCTCTTGTTCATTAATGTCTCTACATAATTTAATATATGTGTTTAAATATTCCTGTTTCCATGGTCTAATGATATCTCTGCACCAACGATTCGCTTAGTCATAAGCCAGTTGTTTTATTAATGGCATTGCTTGTTCTGTATTCCCCAAAACTCTGGTAGCTGTTTGAATAAGCCTATCTACAAATTCAGCGTAAGGTTCATTAGCTCCTTGTATTATCTTAGATAATTGACCTTGTAAACCTCCATGTCCTTGTGAAGTCTTCCATGCCTTAACTGCATCTACAGCAATTTGTAAATACACACCAGGATCATATGCAATTTGTTGCTGCCGATCCTCATAAGGTCCCTTTCCTAACAACATATCTAGATTTCTCTGAGGATAAGCAGCTGCTGCATTTCGCCTAGCCGTCTCCTTGCAAAATTCCTCATTGGCAACCTTCCATAACAGGTATTGTCCTCCAGTTAGCACAGCTTTACAAACATTAGCCCAATCTGCTGGCATCATGTTTAAGTTGGTAATGGATTCGACCAAGCTTACAGTGAAGGGTGCTTGAGGACCATAGGTTGTTACAGACTCTTTTAGCTCCTTCACTGATTTGAAATTTAAACCCTGGTGAATTCGCTGCCCTCCTACCTCAAATACAGGGCATACTTGAGATCCTGTCTCAGGATCCCAACTATCAACTGCGGGGGTTGGGGGTCTCCTAGCATATGGAGGTGGTGCTGTTGATTGGACACTTATGCCCTCTGGTGATAGAATGCTGTTAGTAGCAGTCTCCTGTAGAGGTGGTGCTGTTGGTTGGACACCTTCGCTCTCTGATATCAAGGTGTTATTAGCAGTCTCCTGTTGTAACTTTTCCCCTGATGGCTTTTTCTGCTCTAAACTTCCTTCCTCTGTCTCACTAGCTCGAAAGACCTTCTCTTGTACTTGAATCTTTTCCTCTTTCTGACTAACTTGAGAGACCTTCTCTTTTACTTGAATCAATATGTCTTCTCCTTCCTCTACCTTTGTCTGAACTGAAGGCTTTGGACTAAGCAAACCAGATATGTTCGTCCACAAAGGCAATGTGCCAACTGGCAGAGTCCCTGGGTTGTTCTTTTCTATTCTTTTAAAATCTTCACCATGATGGTTCCATTGTGATATATCTAACAACTCCTCCTTAAAAAGCCATGGGCTACATTTTTGTATTATATCAACGTATGCCCTGATTGCTCTTGATTTTACTGGGAAGCCTCCTTGCTCTAACAATTTACTTAACACTCTTTCGGTTTGTTTTTTACTAATTGCTGATCCCATATTTCTACTATAATACAACCCAACAAGATGACACCAAACAAAACCGAGACAGAATGCAATAAAAATGGAACAACAAAAATTCATTATAGCCTTTCTATCCTCCTGACATGTGCAACCATCCTTTCTCCCTATCTGTTCCTCAGATGCAAATAGTTTTTCCTCAGACGTGAGCGGTTTTTCTTCCCTCTCACTCATCTCCAGGGACAGGCAACTTAAAACAAAAATGAAGCAAAACAAAAGAGGAAACTTAGAATGGCTACCCATCCTCTCGCCCTGCCCTCAGGGGCGAGCAGTTTACTTACCCTCAGTCGCTCCCCGTGCGAGCCACCAAATGCCGCAGTCTGGCTGGGCACAATTCAGGAGCCACTTGTCAAAAGAAACTAACTTTATTTTTAGAACTACAAACGCCAAGCAAAACAGCTCCTCAGGAAAAAAAAACCCTCAGAGCCCAACTACCACCACCGGCTTCCACAAGCCTCTCACCCACACCAACCTCACCACCTCCCACAATCCTCCTGCTCTTGAGGCCGATTGGCTGGGTCATGTGGGCGGAGCCAAAGAAGTCCCCCAATGAGCAGCTCCGTGGTCTGAAAGGGCAGGGAAACAGCCCAATGAGCAGCTCCGTGGAGGAGCCAATCAGCTAGATGTTGCTGGGGCCGCTGTGAGCCAATCATCAGCTGGCAGTCTGAAGGGCAGGGAAACAGCCCAATGAACATCACTGCAGAGGAGCCAATCAGCTAGATGTTGCTGGGGCCGCTGTGAGCCAATCATCAGCCGGCAGCTGGAAGTTTGCTGGCAGCTGGAAGTTTGCTGAGGCCCCTTTGGCTGTGGCTCTCAACACTGTGTATCTACAACTACAAAAATATTTAAAAAAAAAAATAAAAAGGACAAACACTGGAGCTAAGCTGTGCAGCCTTGAATCTTGTATTTATTGCTCCAAATTACCTAAGTGTTCCATCTCTTGGTTTCCCTATTCTAAATAGAGATGATAATAACCAAATCTATATCATAAAATTATTGTAAGCCACAAATCTGCTAATACCATATGTAAAGCACTTAGTTATTAATATATTATAAAGCACATTTTAAATATAGACATAGATATAAATGTACAGGCTATTATTATTATTATGGTTTCATTTGAATAGTATTTATCTGGTTAATTTGTATTTTACAGCATTTATTTTAGATAAGGGTATAGAATATATGCATGCTATATTTATGTATTATATCTCAATTGCAACGAACAGTAAGGTGTTGCATTAATCTGTTTTCTGTTGCTATAACTAAGTACTTAAGACTGGATGCTTTATGATGAAAAGAGGTCTATTGAACTCATAATTTTGGAGGTTGAAAATCTAAGATCAGGTGGCCCTGTCAGTTTGACTTCTGGTAAAGGGACTCTTGGTTGCATCACAACATAGTAGATAGCATAATCGTGGGAGCCCATGTGGAAGAAAGATCACATAACAAGATAGGAAGTCATACAGTTTCAGGGGATAGGCTTGCTCTTGTGGGAACAACTGGGGCCCTGAGAGAACTACATTAATTCCTTCTGTAGGTGCATCCCAATGACCTGCTTACCTCTTATTAGGTCTCACCTCTTAAAGGTTCCACTGATTCAACACCACCACCCTGGGGACCAAATTTACATGAACCTTTGAAAGACACTCTCAAATCATATCCAAACCATAGCAGATGTTAAGAGTGGTTATCTCTGGATGGTGGGATATGGTTGAATTTTATTTTCTTCTTTTCAAAAGGAAAAGCAAACAATTTTATAAGCATACAATTATAATTTATAAATAATAGCATGGATTATTTTTATGTCTTTCTAGATAAGTAATTAAAATACAGCATATCAACTTTCCTTGTATGTACTCTGTGTAACTCACTATTATAAACAATAAATTTGCTAATAACAGAAATTGCCAAGGATACTTTATTAGCCCAGTCCTTGACCTCAGGAATCAGCTGAGTAAAACATAAGGTAGAATATGGAATAGTTATTAAAATCACAAAATTCTACTGAGCAGGAAACATCTTAGAAAGAGACTTCCAGAAAAATAAAGGGCGACAGTGTTGGGATTAGAAGTAGAACTTGAAGGACGATACTGATTCCAGGAGAACTGGCATAAAGGATAAGCAAAGTTTCGTTTATATTTGCATATGTAAATTGTCCATCATTTTACCATGCCTGGGTTCTGATTTCCAAAATTGATACATACATGAGAGATGTTGGAACAATGATTGTCTTCAAATGTCTAGCTACATGGATGTGCATTATCAAAAGATAATAGGCAAACAACAGTACAGAGGTTTCATGAATGCACTTGAGATTCAAAATTAATTTTAACAAAAGTCCCTTGGCCCATTAAATCTGCTTTGTACCTGAAGGGTTTGACTCTTTCTTTGTGGTTGTTGGAAAATGTCTCCAACATTGTCATCCACAATGTTTTATAGAAGAGGTTTTTTTTTTTTTTTTTTTTTTTTACCTTTATGGAACTGGGGATTGAACCTAAAGGTGCTCAACTGCTGAACTACATCCCAGCCCTTTACATTTTATATTTTGAGATAGGGTTTCACCAAGTTGCCCAGGCTGATCCCAAAACTGGGATCTTCCTGCCTCAGCTTCCAGAGTAGCTGGGATTACTGGAGTGCACCATTGCACTGGGCTAGAGAAGGCGTTTTAAATCAGTTGTTGTATATATAGTAAAAGGTATGAAGATAGGAATTTGGGGATACAGAAGAAGAAAGATATACTGAGTTTCAAAAGAAAAGTGCTCAGAGCTGGGTGTGGTGGCTCATACCTGTAATCCCAGCAATTGGGAGGCTGAGACAGGAGGATTGCAAGTTCAGGGCCTTCCTCAGTAATTCAGTGAGGTCCTAAGCAACTTAGTGAGGCCCTGTCTCAAAATAAAAAATAAAAAGGGCTGATAAATATCTCAGTGGTAAAGTACTCTGGGTTAAATCTCTACCCTCCCTCCTCCCAAAAATAGGGCTCATGAACTGTTGGAATGCAGGCAATGCCCACAAACTTTTGAAATGCAAAACAAGCAACTCAGCAGCAACACAGCTTATATGCTTGCCAAAAAACAAAACAACAACAAAAAAAACAAAACAAAAAAAAAACACTGCATGAAATTGTATAACTCTACCCTGCCTCCACCTCTAGTCTAGCCCTAGCTACTGTCCCTTTATAAATATCAACACCTCACATCAAGGGATTGTTGTTCTCTCCCTCTGGAGATGATCTGCATTCTCCCTGGAATGTGTATCTGCCTCCTAGATAAATCTGTGTCTCTGGTGCATGTTGAAATTCTTTTTTGTCACATATGCTAAAGATCCCAGTTGTTCTGAGTTGAGGTTCCCCCACTCTGAAACTCCTCTAGTAACAGTATTCCTCTCTGTAAAAATATAGAATGCAGAGTTCACCTTTCTCTTGAAATGTGAACTATTGATTATCTAGAATTTGGGTTTTCTGATTACCAAGATAGGTGGCATGGTGGATTGAGGCCTGAATATTGTGAGGTATATTTTTTCCAAATGTCCTCCCGCTTCATTTGGGAGTCTGTGATCAGCTTAGTGAATTGCACTCAAATAAGAAGACCTGATAAGAAGACTCCATGGAACACTTGTTAAAAAATGCTGGGAACATACATATTTACCGTGGCTCAGAGTCCACCCTAGACAAATATGACTGGTTTGTAAGCCTTAATGTCTAGGCAAAGCAAGATATGGATTTGGCATACAGATAAACTTTTAAAACACAGATTATTAAATAGCAATTTTAAAAAAGAAATGATAATTAGGGTTAAGGTTGCTTTCACCAACTTCCTTTGTACCATCTTCTTTCAGAGGCACAGAAGGTGGCCTGATTGAACAGTGTTGTTTTTGGATCTGGAGGAAAAACAGTTCATGAAGATATGCGTAAGTACATGATCCTGGTTTTTTTTTTTTTTTTGGATGTGTGTGGGGTGTGGGTACCTGGGATTGAACTTAGGGTCACTCAACAACTGAGTCACATCCCCAACCCTATTTTATATTTTATTTAGAGACAGGGTCTCACTGAGTTGATTAGCACCTCACTGCTGCTGAGGCTGGCTTTGAACTCTCCATCCTCCTGCCTCAGCCTCCTGAGCCACTGGGATTACAGGCATGTGCCTCTGCCCCCAGCTTCAAATACTGTTTTAAATAGAATGAACTCTGTCCTATAAAAGCTCTAATATCATAGGAACTTTAAATGAAGTGTTCAAAATATTTGAAGTGGATCTTTGATCAAAGAATTATTATTTTTTCTAGGTTTTGATGAATTCTGGAAACTACCAGTATTAATATCACAATTCCAGTTTTCTTAGAAACCGTTGGTGCTACCCGTATACTCTCAATATTTATCACTGCAGAAAATTTCTGCCGAACTTCCAACAGCTAGAATCTATCTCTCCCTGCCTGAGGTCTTCTCTGACAGGTGATGCTGCCCCAGGCAGATCAGAAGCCTGGGATTGAAGCTCTCCCAGCAGAGTAACAACTAAGTTATTATTTCACACAGTTCCCCAGAGTTCCCTGGGGGCTAAACTTGTTTCCCCAGTAGTTATTTGTACCATATTGGCTTTCTGCCTTCCCATCTCACCTCAAAACATTTTCACTTTGGAGAATCACCTCTGGTGTCACTAGAATCCTTGTTTGGCACCTGCTTCTTGGAAGCTCACGTTAAGATGCCAGGAGACAGCACAATGCTACTCAAAGGTGGAAGGCCTACCCTGACTCCCAGCCTTGCCATATGACTACTCACAGTGCCTCCCTCAGTTCTTCACCTATACAATGGTGATAACATTTTATTCTTAGACACAGCAAGAAGCATCTGTGCATTGTGCCTTATAATGGCCTTATAATGGCTCACACCTCTTTCTTCTTGTGGAAGGGTACATTAATGTAGTGGGTAGAGTTTGGACTTGGGTTTAGCCAAATGGGTTCAAATTCTAAATAAATCACCTATAATTGTGTGATCTTGGATGGTTTGCTTAAAATTTCTGAGCCTATATTCTTAGGATATTGGATAATTATAGGAGATAACATACATAAACTGCTGGCATAGTCTCTCACATCTCTTAGATTAAATGCTTGATGATGATTATTAATGATAATATAATTGTGTTGCTGAACCACGAGGATACATTCTGAGAAATGCATAGTTAGATGATTTCCTTGTGTGGATATCACAGAGTGTACTTATACAAATCTACTCAGTTTAGCCTACTACACACCTAGGGTACATATATAGTATATGGTCTATTGCTCCCAGGGCCATGATGATCAAAATAAGATTCAAACACAAGAGAAAATGGTTCAGAAAGAGACACAGTAAATATTAGATACAAGAGACTCCTGCAGCGTAACAAGACATAGTGTTTAACAGTGGAGTATTTCCTGACCTGGGAAATAGTAACACAGATGGAATCACTTTGTGATACTACAAAAATACTAATTTCATATTTGTGCACTGTTCTGCATATATGTAAAACTTAATTTTTTTTTGGTACTGGATATCGAAACTAGGAGTGATTTACCACTGAGCTACATCTCCCTCCCTTTTTATTTTTGAGTCAGGGTCTCATCAAGTTGCCCAAGATGGCCTTGAACTTGGAATCCTCCTGCTTCAGCCTCCCAAGTAGCTGGGATCACAGACAGGTGCCATTGTGCTTGCCAATACATTAAAAAAAAAAATTTGAAGTTTTCTTTTAATTTCTTTAAATTTCAAAAATAAATAAAGCCTCATCACTATAAATTAACACTTTAACCTCACATTAAGTTCAGAAATTCTTCACTTTCCTCAACAAAACCATGCTCCAAAGCTCAGAGATTTATAATGGGGAAGGGGACATAGTCTCTTGTTCTCTTTCTGTGCTTTCTCTTTATCACTCTCCATTGCTCCTTTATTTGCCTTTTTACCTTCAAAGTATTGGTGAGCAGAAATGAGAGGAGAAGGGGCAAAGTCTCAGGTAAGAGAGGCTGAGGTAATTAGTCACGGACATCCTCTGTGGCAGATGTCCAGTGAGTGAGTGGCTTGTGGAGAACATTTTTGTACATTCTTCTCTGTCCTGAACTGAGGCTTCATTCTTCACAGTCTTCTGAGGAGGACAAACCTCCAGTATTTCACCTTCAGTCCCTGCTTCAGCCCACTGCTCCTACAGGTCTAACCCAAGGCCCTTGCAGGCTGCGTTCTTGGTAGGATTACCCATGACATGGCTGGAGTCCAGTTATCTCATTAATGCATGATGTTGGTGGGACACTCCATGTAGCAAGAGCATGAATGGTCCCATATTTTCTTTCTCCTTTTCCTGATAGCCAGCCACCTCTCTTTAAAACTCTGCTTAAGAAGCAGGCAACATTCTCTTTTTTTAAAAAAAAAAAAATTTTAATTTGTTGTTTTTAGTTATACATGACAGCAGAACGCATTTTGACACATCATCCATAAAATGGAGTATAACTTCTCAGTCTCCCTGGTTGTACATGATGTAGAGTTACAAAGGTTGAGTAATCATATATGCACATAGGGTAATAATGTCTGATTCATTCTACTATCATTCCTACCTCCATAACCCCTCCCCTCCCTTCACTCCCCTCTGTCTAATCCAAAGTACCTCTATTCTTACCACCTCCTGCCTTATTGTGAATTAGCATCTGGATATCAGAGAAAACATTTGGCCTTTGGTTCTTTGGGATTGGTTTATTTTGCTTGGCATGATATTCTCCAATTCCATACATTTACTGGCAAATGCCATAATTTCATTCTTTTTTTAAGGTCAAGTAATTTTTTACAGTGTATATATACCACAGTTTCTTTATCCATTCACCTGTTGAAGGGAACTAGGTTGGTTCCATTGTTTAGCTATTGTGAATTGAGCTGCTATAAACATTAATGTGGCTGTGTCACTGTAGTGTGTTGGTTTTAAATCCTTTGGATATAAACTGAAGAGTGGGATAACTGGTCAATGGTGGTTCCATTCCAAGTTTTCTATTTTTAAAAAAATTTTTAATTGATTTTTTAAAAAAACAAATGACAGCAGAATGCATTACAATTTTTATTAAACATATACAGCACAAATTTTCATATCTCTAGTTGTATATAAATTATGTTCACACCAATACATGTACTTTGGATAATGATGTCCATCACAAGTTTTCTGCGGAATTTCTATACTGCTTTCCATAGTGGTTGCACCAATTTGCAGTCCCACCAGCAATGTATGAGTGTACTTTTTCCCCCTATCCTTACCAACATTTATTGTTGCTTGTATTATTTTATTTGAGTTGGAAAATGTGTATTTAACATAAAAAATAGCTGATGCAATTATACAATGAAAACTACAAAACCCTGATTCCTGAAAGAAACTTAAAAAGACATAAATAAATGGAAACACATCCCATGATCATGGATTGGAAGATTTGATATTATTAAAATGTCACTATTCTCCAAAGTGATCTAAAAATTCAGTGCAATCCCTGTCAAAATTCCAATGATACTTTTTACACAAATAGATAAATGCATCCTAAAATTCACATGGAATTTTGAGGAACTCCAAATATCCAAGAGTGAAAAAGAAGAACGAAGTTGGAGAACTCATATTCCAAATTTTAAAACTTACTACAAAGCTTTAGTAACCAATTCAGTGTTCAGCTAACATAAAGTCAGGCCAGTAGAATAGACAAAAAGATCCCAGGGGTAAATCCTTAAATATATGGTCAAATGATTTTTGACAGGTGTGTTGCTTGTATTCTTTAAAAACAAAACATTAATTTTTTTAGAAGTAATTGAACACAATACCTTTATTTTGTTTATTTTTATGTGGTGCTGAGGGTCAGACCCAGGGCCTCGCACATACTAGAGGTGTGCTCTACCACTCAGCCACAACCCCAGCCCTATTGCTTGTATTCTTGATGATTGCCATTCCAACTGGAGTGAGATGAAATCTTAGAGTAGTTTTGATTTGCATTTCTCTAATTGCTGGAGATGTTGAACACTTTTTCATATGTTTGTTGATCAATTGTATTTCATCTTTTGTGAAAGTGTCTGTTCAATTCCTTAGCTCATTTATTGATTGGGTTATTATAATTTTGGGGGGGGTGTTGAGTTTTTTATGTTCTTTTTATACCCTGGAGATTAGTGCTCTATCTGATGTGCATGTGGCAAAAATTTGCTCCCATTCTGTAGGCTCTCTATTCACCTCACTGATTGTTTCTTTTGCTGAGAAGAAGCTTTATAGTTTGAACCTATCACATTTATTGATTCTTGATTTTACTTCTTGCACTTTAGGAATCTTGTTAAGGAAGTTAGTTCCTAAACCAATATAGTGAAGATTTAGTCCTACTTTTTCTTTTAGTAAGTGCAGGATCTCTGCTCTAGTGCCTAAGTCCTTGATCCACTTTAAGTTGATTTTTGTATGGGATGAGAGATAGGGTTTTAATTTCATTGTGCTACATATGGATTTCCAGTTTTCCTAACACCATTTGTTGAAGAGGCTATCTTTTCTCCAATGTATGTTTTTAGTGCTTTTGTCTAATATGAGATAACTGTATTTATCTGAGTTTGTCTCTGTGTCTTTTATTCTGTACCATTCGTTTTCATATCTGTTTTGGTGCCAATATTAGGCTTTTGTTGTTGTTACTATGGCTCTGTAGTGTAGTTTAAGGTCTGGTATTGTGATGCCTCCTGCTTCGCTTTTCTTGCTAAGGATTTCTTTGGCTATTCTGGTCTTTTATTTTTTCAAATGAATTTCACGATTGCTTTTTCTATTACTAAGACGAATGTCATTGGGAGTTTAATAGGAATTGCATTAAATCTGTCCACTTTTGGTAGTATGGCCATTTTGACAATGCTAATTCTGCCTATCCAAGAGCACAGGAGATCTTTCCACCTTCTAAGGTCTTAGAAGTAGGCAACACTCTCTGTGATCAAAATCTCTTGGAAACATACCCACCCACTAGGAACTCTCATAACACCTTGTGCTGAGGGACACCATAAGCAGCCTGTGCATTTTCTGCAGCTCAGCAAGCATGCATCCAGAGCCGATCCTGCTGCCTTCTTCTCTTACAGCTAAATATAAATCTTTATGATTGTTTATATTAAGTACTCATGAACTGACTTTCTGGGGATCACCATTTTTAAGGGGTCTTCCCCAAGGATAACGGTGCCTACTTAAAAACAAAACAAAACAAAACAAAACAGTTTTTAAAGTTTCAATTGTTTACTTATTTAATTTGGATGAAAAAGAAGATGAGAGTAGAAGGTCCAGCTTACTGTCCTTTTAGAAAGCCCTCTAGAGGCATGTCTCTATCAGCTTCTCTATGGAACACCAGTGTACCTATCTTCTAGTGTTAGCTTTGGGGCCATCTCATTTCAAGAAACAGGAAGCATTCCATTTCCACATTCTCTTGACACTTGTATTCCTCCTAAAGTATCTCCCACCTCCCTTCACTTAGATGAGGAGCCTCCTTGTAACACTTCTCTGCACTCTCAACCCTCTAGTACGGAAAGAGAAGGAGATGTGTAACTGTGAGTCAGGATGTATTTAGGAGTTCTTGATGTTTAGCATCCTTTAATTGACTTTTACACATCAAGCTCAACAGTATACAACCATTTGCACAGCCATAATAACTTCATTCAGTTCTCTGTGGACCATGCAGTGAATAGTTAGGTATCATCAACATCCTCATGATAATTTTATAAACTAGGAAACTGAAGTCCTTGTTAGGAATTTAATGTTAACAGCGTCTACTCAAGATGGTATTCCAAAACACTCATAATGTACTGTAATACTCAGTTCATGCACATACTTTCTGATAAGTAACCAAGAATAAATATGACAGGCTAACAGTGTAATTCATATTCCGTGTCATGGTTGTAATCCTGCTCAACTATTCCTTTTTGTTAGCATGCCTTTATGAGCTTGGCTTTAGGGGTCTCTATAATGACATATGAGGATTGAGTGTGGGACATCTAGCATTTGCAGGGAAGATTCATCCCAGTCCCAGGAGTGTACTTTTAGGT
This sequence comes from Ictidomys tridecemlineatus, assembly GCF_052094955.1. NCBI lineage: Eukaryota > Metazoa > Chordata > Mammalia > Rodentia > Sciuridae > Ictidomys > Ictidomys tridecemlineatus. The sequence goes on along the minus strand of NC_135478.1, from coordinate 160,753,178 downwards.
AAGACTCCCCTTTCACTGAAGCTGATTCAGCAAATTCTGTACTCAAATTTCTCTTGTTCAGTTGGATGGTTGATGGGGCAAAACAACATAGGGTGTCCTGAAATCTCCCCTGAAGGATCATCTGTGCATTTCCTAATGAGAACATTGAGAAATTATGACACTATTCTGGATTCCAGGGAAATCTGCACTCTCCCAGAAGCCCAAGAAAGTTCTAAAACAACAGATGTTTTCAGACTAGAGTTGCGAAATTTGAAATTCTCTTGTTACAACATGGATGAGAATACTGTCATCTGGGTTTTGATTTAGCTTGTGAAATTTAGATCTTGAAACTATCAAATGGAAATGCTGACAAAAGTTGTTTTCAGTTAAGACTGAAAGTTAAAGAGATGTTCTAGTTTCAGATTCAGCGAAGAAGAGGCAGATAAACAACAAGAAAAAAATGCTTACTAGGTTTGACCACCAAGCTTCTCTAAGGCAGAAGCTTATGTTCTGTTTGCATCCATCAAAGAAACAAGAATTCTCTGCATGTAACGTTTATTCTCTTAAAGGATGACTATTGTACTGTGTGCATGTGGTGTGGGGGGTAATGATTGGTTATAGGTAAAAAATAATTTTAAATTTAATTAATGTATTTTTATTGATGCTTAATAATTAAATGGAATAATGAGTTTTATTGTGTGGCATGTTCAAAACTGTTTTGCTTAAAAAATATAGAACAGTGTGACAACCATATTAAAAGTACTTCAAGTACAATTGAGTATTTTCCCAGTGGAATATTATCCAAAGACAAAAAATGGAAAGGTTCATTTGTGTTACAGAAAAGTTTCTGTAAGGTTTAAGTAGTTCATGGACAAATATTTTATTTCAGGAATGTTGAGTTGTTTGTAATTGGGTTTATTTATTTAAAAAAAAGAAGAGTTATATATATGAGCTTTGTGTTTATGTATACAAAGTGGCAGGGACTGAAACAATTCTTTTTAATATACCTTTACTTGGTATGCTTACGGCATGAAATCAACATCTGAATATTTATTTTTCATTTTTTTTCCTAATAAAATTTTAGAAGCTTGTTTGAGACACTCCAATATATTAAAGGGAAGAAATCTCCAACTAAGAAGTATTCACTGTCCTTGAAAAATCAGAATCTTTGAGAATTTATATTTCCCAGTGGTATGGAAAGTTCCTCTTTTAACATATTGAAACCATTTTCTAAAAGGTTGTTAAAAATTATTGAGGGAAAGAAAACAAAGGACTTCAAATTTCTTCTTTGTTTCTGATCACGATTTCATAATTATCACTTTAAATAGAAAAAAAAGGAGAAGACAGAGCTGATACACTGTCAGTTTTATTGAATTGGTTGTCCTGTTTCCTTTCTAATTTCATTCACTGTGAAAACTAGTTGAAATAAAGTCAAATAGGATTTTTTTAAAAAAAAATTTTAGATGTTGATGGACCTTTATTTTATTCATTTATTTATATGTAGTGCTGAGAATCAGTGCCTCACACATTCTAGGCAAGCACTCTATTGCTGAGCCACAACCCTAGCCCCTGAAATAGGAAAAATTAAGAAAAATTACATCAGAAAAAATTAAGTGGAAAGATGAGGCAAGGAATTATGTCATTTCTCAAAGGATGTTCAGCACATTTCAGTTCTTTGGAATTTTAATAGGTGACCCATAAAAATAATTATATTCTTTAGAAAAACAAATGTTGCAAATTCTGGATTGGAATTTACTCGGGATGTGTGAGCATAAAGGTTGGAATGCCCCCAGACTTAGTTCTTGCCCTCATCTTTTAGAAAAAAGATGCACACGTTCCCTTAGTAGTCTCACCTATAATGCTTTAAATGTCATCTTCACGCCTCAGACTTCCTAATATATACATCTATCCCTGAACTATGCATCTCTCTTGAACTTGGACTGTTAGACCCTCATCTATGACAACCTATTCCCCACCTCGCTATGAAGTGTACTAGCCCTCTCAAAGTTACCAGATCCCAAACTTAACCCTTATATCACTCCCAGTCCTCTCATAATCTTTTCTCAGTAAATCGCAACTCTGTTCTTCCATGAATTCAGACAAAAAGTAAATAAGACAGAGCCATCCTTGTCTCTGTTCTTTATCTCATGAACCCAACTGTTTTTCATAGCCTAGTAAATACAGTGGTATAAATCCCATCATCTCTTGCCTAAATTATTGTGGCTCATTGGAGACTGATGCCTATTTCAGTCAATTCACAACACTATAGCACAGCTGTCTGATCCTTTTAAAATGCAGTTTTCTATCATGTCATTCCTCTCCCCCAGATGCTTGATTGTCTGCCCATCTTCAGCCAACGTTCTTCTAGTGACCTACATGCTCTTTTCTTACATGATCCTGGTTATTTCTCTGTGCTTATCTCTAATCACTTTCCTCATTTACTCTCCTTCAATCACTGGGGTCCTGCTACTAACTGAGATACTCCATGAAGGCAGAGATTTTGTCATGTATTTGCTATTGTGTCCCAATGCCAAGTAGAGTAGCTGCTGTGTATTAGATGCTTATTAAATAGTTCTTCAGTGAATTACTTTACTGGCATCATCTGAGGGCTGCACAAAGCATAGACATGATTATTGATTCCTTTTCTTAGGTGTCATGAAGATCAAAGTCATCCACTAGCAGTGGAAGAGAACCAACAAGAATTTCTAGATAAAAACTAACTTTGATTTCTAAATTAACATTTCTGTGGAGTAGTAGGAAGCTCCACTCATTTTGCAACTGTCACAAATGTTAAACTTTAAAGATTCTTGTTCATTGCACTTAAAATTGAAAAGCCATCCTACAAGGTATGGAATGAAACTTTTAGGGAAAATGCTTGCACTTAAATTTTTTAAGTCTAGGTCTTTTCATCAGAGCCAGATGAATGGCAGCATAACTGAAGGCTCACTGAGAACATTAATGATGAACTGCTCAAAGCAGAAATTCAATAGGGATCCACCTTAACATAAAACCCTGTGACTTCTGATTATATCCTTGCAGACAATTGATAACAGTCACGCCCAAAACATCTGGTTATAGTTCTCTTTGTGTATTGTTTGTGAACTGTGAATCGCAAAGCAACTTTCTGAACAATGGTAGCTGAATTTTAAGAAAATCACCACGAATTTACAGAAAGTTGTAAAAGCCAAGATAATTAAAAAGTGTTTACCATAGAATAAGGACTTTGCTCCATCAAAAATGGGAGTTCATAATCTGATTGAATCAAATGTATGATTTGTAATATTTTGAACAACTAATAATAAAAAAACCAAAAAAATAAATAAACAAAAAAATATAATTTTCAGAAAGTTAAAAAAAAGACTTCTCTTAATGTGTCTTATTCGTTATAAATGAACTCTGTTAAAGCACATCTATTAAACCACTAGAATGAACGCACTGCAAAGATTGACTACCTCTCCAGTGAAGGAATCAGGAAGATGGCAAAGCGGGTTCAAAGGTCATTTTGAAATTGGCATGGTTAAACACGTTTAAAAAAAGTCTTAATAAGGTTCTTACATTACTCACAAACTGCATATTCTTCAGGATAATAAAATCATAAACTGTAGAGTTATCTTTCTTACCAGATGGAAATCATTTGCATTCCTGACTGGAACTAAATCTACCATATAATATGAAACTTCAAAGCCTAAGCCTTAAATAATTTTAAATAGTGAGTCATACAAGGCTATGTATGTCTTCCAAACCAGCACCATCCAACAGAAATATAATATAAGCCACATAGGTAATTTTAAGTTTTCTAGAGGCACAAGAAAAAGTAAATATAATGCTAACAGTAAACTTCATGTAGTCAGATATATCAAGAATTTGATTTTAACGTGTAAATAACAAATTGTGAGATACTTTACATTCCTGTTTTGTGTTGTCTCCAAAATCTGCTGCTCATTTTACATTTATGCACATCTGAGTTCAACCAGCCACATTTCAAGGACAGCCATATATGATAAGAGGCTGCCATAGTAGACAATGTAGCTTTAGATAATTAAGCATTCATTGAATGGGCTTCTTTTTTTCTATTAATTTATTTGATAGTAGAATGCATTTTGACATATTGTACACAAATGTAGCATAACGTCTCATTTCTCTGACTGTACGTGGTGCAGTTACTCCAGTAGTGCAATCATACATTACTCCAGTAGTGCAATCATACATACTATATAATGTATACATTATATAGTATATACATATATCATACATTATATAGTGTAATAATGTCTGTCTCATTCTACTGTCTTTCCCATTTCCACAGCCCCAGCTCTCCCTTCACTCCCCTTTACACAAACCAAAGTTCCTTCATTCTTCCCTATCCCCCCTGCCCCACTACAGATCAGCATCTTCTTATCAGAGAAAACATTTGGCCTTTGGTTTTTTTGGGATTGGCTTATTTAACTTAGCATGATGTTCTCTACTTCCATTTATTTACCTGCAAATACCATAATTTCACTCTTCTTTAAGGCTGAGTAATATTCCATGGTGTACATGCACCACATTTTCTTTATCCATTCATTTGTTGAAAGACATCTAGGTTAGATTCATAACCAGAACACCAGGATGATGTTGAAAGGTCATGCTGTAGTTCTTTGGCTTTATTTCAAAGTTTTCTTTCCTCCTCCTCCTCCTCCTCTTCCATCTCCTCCTCCTCCTCCTCCTCCTCTTCCTCCTCTTTCTCCTCCTCCTCTTCCATCTCCTCCTCTTCCATCTCCTCCTTCTCCTCCTTCTTGGGCATTGAATCCAGGACAGTTAGCCACTAAGCCACATCCCCAGACCTTTTTATATTTTATTTAGAAGCCGGGTCTAATAGGTTGTTTAGGGTCTTGCTAAGTTGTAAGGCTGGCTTTGAACTCTTGATGACTCTCCTGCTTCAGCCTCCTGAGCAACTGGGATTACAGGCATGTGTCACTATGCCCAGCTTCCAAGTTTTAAGTCATTTTTCTTTACTTTTTCAACCAAGAAGTTTAGTCCTTTATATTGGATCCCAAGTCATTAATGATATCAAATAGAATCTTTCTATACCCTTACTTCATTCAGTAAAAGTATTTTTATAAAAGTCATTTTAAAGGGATTTTTGTCTTCCATTTGTGTACAATGTGTCAAAATGTGCTCTACTGTCATGTATAACTATTTAGAACAAATTTTAAAAAAATGGAAGGGAGACCAGTAGAATAGAAAGGAATCAGGGGGAGGGTGGAGAGGGAAAGGGGAGGAACTGGGGAATTAAATTGATCAAATTTATACTGTTTTATTGTGTGCATGTATGAATATATTATAACTAATCCCACTGTTACAGATAATTATAAAGTACAATAAAAAGGGAAAAAAATAAAGGCATTTTTGTTAATCACCTATATTATATTACTTAAGTTTTTAGCTGAAGAGTCTTTAAATTGAACTATTCTAGAAATATCCATTACAGCACAGATAATAACTAAGATACCTGGAAGATTATTATTCAGGCTAGCTATTATAAACCTCATTATATTCACTGTCTAGTTCTCAAAAATTATTTTTAAGACAAAATTTCTATATTAGAGATTGAAAAATGAGGAGAGTTTATATAACTTGCTAAAAACTCCACAGCTAGTAGGAAGACCTAGAAAAAAAATCCAGACTTTACGACTGCATTAGTTCCCTCATCTAGCACTTTTACTTAGTAATTCAATATATTTTATATCTGCTTCCTTTTAGCAGTGATTGACTTTGGCAATTTGACCATAACACTTACTTAGCATTCTCAAAGAGTGATGAAGAAAATATAAAGGTTATGAATGGAGAAAAAATTTAAAAATTAAACAGTGAAAGGGATATATTCTTACCAAAGGGCAAGAGCACACACATTGAACTGTCACCAATCTTTCCAGGTTTTAATGTTAAATCTCACAACTTTCAACTACTGTTTTAAGTAAAAAAAGTAAACTTGAAAAAAGAAAAATCATGGGTAGTATTTATTTTGTTTAAAAATCACATGTATACATAAAGATTGGAAATTCGTATTAATTTTTGGGTGTGTGTACCAACAATTGAAACCAGGAATCAGGTTTAACTACTGAACCACATCCCCAACCCTTTTTATTTTTCATTTTGAGACAGGGTCTTGCTAAGTTGTTAGGGCCTTACTAAATTGTTGAGGCTGATTTTGAACTTGCAATCCTCCTGCCTCAACCTCCCAAACTGCTGGGATTACAGGCGTATGCCACCATGCCCAGCAAGATTAGAAATATATGTGAAAATTCTAAAGAATATAATTTTTCTGCATACTTTTATACATTTTCTAAAATTCCTTAAATTTATATGATAACTTTAGCAAGCAAAAAGAAACAAAATAAATGCCAATAAAACTTAAAAGAGTAAAAAAAAAAAAAACCCTACTCTTCTCTAAAAAAAAAAAATGGCCAAGCTTTAATCACACATCATATCTTTAAAATTTTTGTCCAAATATGTCAATACATATATTTCAGGATTCAAATTGCATATATTTTCCCTACTTGGGCCTGGCCTACAAAAATGAGTATTTTCATGTACAATGGGCATTTGCCATTGCATTATTTTCAGAAGAAGATTGAGTCAAACCAGAAGTTGCAGAAACTCTTAGTCAGACTCTGAAAATAAGTAACTTAAAAAGAAAACAGATTCAATAATCATTACTCTTTATTTGTAATCATGAGATTCTCTTCTTTCACTTTTCTTTTCCTTTTTCCTCTATAGCTTCCACATATGCTCATAAAACCTATGATTTCAGGGAATACCAAAAATACCTAGAAAGAGAAGCTAAACATGAAAAGAGTACTAGCCAAATTGCTTAAAACACATTAATATACATTTACACACAGGCACATATAAATATGCATGTATATAAACATGCAAACAGTAGGAAATGTCAAGGCAAGAAATGATCTGGTCAAATACAATTTCAGGCCCACCATCAAGCCCACACATTCAAAACAAATTACTTTCAATGCAGATATGCTTTGGATAGATCTTAGCCATGTGAATAATGAATGGGACATGGACTGAATGATTTTTTTAATTATTTTTTTTTAGTTGTAGATGGACACAGTTTATTTATTTATTTATTTATTATTTATTTATTTATATGTGGTGCTGAGGATGAACCTAGTGCCTCACATGTGCATGGGAAGCACTTTACTAACGAGCTATAGCCCCAGCCCCTGAATAATTCTTAAGGTCCCATCCACCTCTCATTTTCCACCTCAGATTTCTTATTTAACTATGAAACTATTAATGTGTTGAAAATAAATAAGTATATTTACCCACAATGTGCAAAAGTATTTTATATGTAGAGTAAATGTCTATCTAGAGAGAAAAAAAGCTTTAAATATACAAATCTTCTAATAAGAAGACACTATGGAAGGATTTTTTAATCTTGGTGTGGAAAGGTCTTGTTAAAGATGAAGAAAAGTCCAGATACAACAAAAATACTAGGAGAAAATACTTGTAAAACATATGTGAGATAAGGAGTCAATATTTGCAATATACACAATGATGAAAAAATTAAGGAAATCACACAATAGGTAAACACATAAATATTGTGAACATAAAAGTCACAAAATATGCATAAGCAGCCAAAAAATTTAAGGAAATGTACTCAACTTCACTATTAGGAAGGGAATATGGTACAATTTGTACCCATTTGATTTAAAATTTAAATTAAGTTCTGACTAAAGTCTGAGGCAATAATCTTACACATAAATTTTTATTGGTACATTATGATTACACATATTGGTGAGATTTGTTATTATATATTCATACATGTATACTATATTACAATATAAAATTGTCCCCCAGTTTTTCCCCTTTCCTTCCCTCCTCCACCTTCTGGTCTCTTTACTGGTCTCCCTTCAATTTTCGTGAGATTCCTTCCTTTCACATTTCTCTTCTTTTTTTCTCTATAGCTTCCACATATGAAAAGTTCCACATATGAAAATTCCCTTAACTTTCTGTTTGGCTTATTTCACTTAACGTTCTTAAGTTCATCCATTTTCTGAAAATGTTGAATATTAAAGTCACATAATAAAGACTATCAGGGCAGGGACTGGGAATATAGCTCATTTGGTAGAGTGCTTGCCTCACATGCACGAGACCCAGCACCACAAAAAAAAAAAAAAAAAAAAAAAAGAAAAGAAAAAAATAAAGACTGTCAGGGCAGGAGGAGAGCAATGAAGACCATCAGACAGAACACATTTGACTGACGTCTTTTTAAGTACTGAACAGGCTGTTCACTTCTTTGGTGTTTACTTAATTCAATAAGTAAATATGCTTCAAAGGGTTACTAAAAACTTTGAAATTGGATATAAGAAAGGCCAAAATAGATGTGATATAAATTGCATTATCCTTAAAAATCATAATCACTTTTTTATAATGATGGTTTATAAGGCTGCAGGATTACAGGTCCATAGGAACAAGTATTTTTCTATACATTCTTACCAGACGGTAATAAAATAGTAAATGAGTAACCTAGATTTCACAGTTCATGTGAGACACTTCCTGGATTAGATATTTCCTTTTGTCACACAAGCTAAAGTTATACACAGGAAAAAATGGGATTGGAACCACTATGTTTATCTCCAATAATTCTCCTTGTACTATTCTTTAGTACAAAGTACTATTCTTAGTATTATTTTTTGTACTAATCTTTAGTACAAGATTTTAGTTCAAGATTTCTCTAAATCTCTAAATAACTTTTTATTCTAACAGTTCTGAATTTTATATATTGATATATCAGCATTCAAAAATCATTTAAATATAGAATAACAGATTTTTAATTTTTCCTATTTTAATTTTTCACAGGGATTTTGGATCTCAGATGTGTTGAGATGAGTTGGTGGTACTCCTTGCTTCACAACTGACTTTGATGACCCACTCGTGTTCCTTTTCCACAGTTTTTAATTGCATGGTTGTTCTCATTCATTCCTCCATCATCAATCCCCTTCTGTTCTCCACCACACACTGACTCACAGGCATTCAGCATACACTTTTCCAGGCTGCATTCATGTGTTTCAAGGTCACTTGAAAATATGAACACCATAAAAACAGCATGCTTTTAATTGCGTATGTGACACTGCATTTTCCTTCTGTTATTTACCTTTATAGTTTTGAAATCTGCCTACCTTGCCATTCCTTCCTGGCTGTTCATTGCCTCTGACACTATGTTATTATTCTCATGCATATCCACGTATCACATTTTAGTTAGACATTATACTTTTACCAAAATATAATCTCTGATTCCACTTCTTTCTACCACAATATGCTCTGGGTGGATTCATTGTCTATGCCTCCTGTTGCATCTGAGAGTAGACACTCTGGAATATACATATCTAAGTGGAATTTGGGAGCACAGAATATGTACCTACAGCGTTTGCTAAATGTTGCCAAATTATTTTCCAAATAGCTACATCATGTTAGAACTTCCCCTATCAATATTATATGAGGTTTCTCATTTTTTCCACAACCTTGCTAGCTTCTGTTATATAACTATATTATAGTTATCAGTTAACTATAGAAGCAGTTGAGTTATAGTGGTTTGGTGCCTGGGCTCACAGCAATTTTACTTGGATTCTAATTGTTTAAATAAGTCTACCATTTAATACTCTTGTAGCTTTCTTTTTTCCTCCTTCCCTTTATTCCTTCCTTTCTTTTTCTTCTTTCTCTTATTTATTTATTTATTTATTGGTACTAGGAATTGAACCCAGGGAGTTCAATTGAGCCACCTCCCCAGTCCTTTTTATTTTTTATTTTAAGAGAGTCTTGCTGAATTGCTGAGACCCTCTCTTGCTTCCTGTGTCCTAGTTCAAAAAAGAAGATGCTATCTAGATGACAGAGTTACTGTAAGGATCAAAACACCTATATTTTAAAAGAAATCAGAATGATGCCTGCCCATAGTAAGCACTCAAATATTGACTGTTATGTGCTTCCTCCAATTAGTAGTAATTGAAGACCTATAACACTGAATACCTATAACATACTTAGGAACCATTCAGGTTATCCCATACCTGTAAATTACCTTTCCATAGGGTTTCTTGCTGATTTCATTTTGTTTGTATACATTTATTATGGTTAATTATTTTTAAAAAATGAATACATTTTACATGTACATGTGTGAAGATGAAATTGGAGTTTCTCTGCCTCTACTGGTGGGTGGAGTCTGTGTAAACTGCAGCCCTCTGCAGCTGACAAACCCTGTTGCAGTCTTAGATAGGGCATGCCTGTTGGCATGAGTCACAGCTGGCAACACTGATTCATCTCTACCAGCATTGAGGGGTATGTTGCAGCTCTTAATGGCAGGCTGTGTCCTCCAATGTTGCTACAGACCTCTGAAGATCACTACTAGTTTTTTCTATCTGGATTCTTATATTGTGAATTTGAAGACTGAAATCCATAGATGAAGAAGAGTGAGTACAAAAGAGTAGGATTTATTCATGTGGGAAGAAAGGGGACAGTTCCTATAGGGCAAGAAGGGACCCAACAGGGATTGTCAATTGAGGGTGCTAGTCTAGGGGTTTGTATAGCACTTGGTCAAAGCTATTGGTCCAAATTTATGTTAATTAGGATTTGGAAAAGTACCAATGCTATTTGTTCAAATTTATGCTAATCTTCAATCAGGTCTCCCCACTTCCATTTTCCTACCACTTGGAGGGAAGCAGGAGGTTCATATCAGTTGACCGTGGGTGCTTGGGGTTCAGTGCTGCAGTATTTTGTGAACTTGGGGCCCAGGCCAGGCTGCTGTGGTGCTACAGGTTGATACACCTTGGCTTGCCTCAGCCCATGTTGCCACTTGTACTCCAGTTGACCTGGGCCGATGCTCTGCTGCTCTGGGACAGGTGATTGGCTTCAAAACTACTTTAGTGTGATAAAGTCAAATCTATCAGTTTTCTATGTTGCAATTTATGCTTTTTTGGGTTTTGTTTAAGAAATCTTTCTATTCTCAGCTCCTGGTGACATTGAATTGTTTTAGATTTTTAACAATTTTATAAGTTTTTTTGGACCCTTTTGAATGTGTGTTAATTTTCCCTTACATAATTCTAATTCTATTTTATAGTCTTGTTGAACTTTCCTTTAATTTCTTTTTTTCTTCATTTGCCAATAGGTTCTCTTATTAGATTTTTTATCTACATGAATATCATCTACAAATAAACAATTTTGATTATTTCTAGCAAATTCTCAACTCTTTTTATTTCTTTTCCTGTTTTTTGCATTGTCTGAGACTCATGTACTTTTTTGGATAGTCATGGGTTTTCTATTCTTTTTTTTTTTTTTTTGAGCCAACCTTGAAAGAAATGCTGAAGTTTTTCTATTTGATAAGTTTTTTTTAATGTAATTTATTATGGCATTTAATTATGAAATTGCCTTTCTAAGTAGTTTTCTAGGAATGTTGAACAATATTTTCTACTTTGCTGGTATAATCTTATTTTTTTTTCTTTTAACAAAACACATTTTACTTGAATAAAATTTTATGATATTGGTGTTAATATTTATAAATGAAAATAAACCCACAATCATATTTTCTTAATTTGACTTTATTGGAATGTGTAATTATAATAGTTGATTTCTGTTTAGAAATGGTTTTAGCATCTTTTCTCTTTTTCTATGTCAACTAGTAGACAATGGAAATAAATGTGGTGAACCCATGTAAAATTTTTTGGGCCTGGTACTTTATGGAAGGAAACGTTTTGCTTTAAAAACAATGTTGTTTACTTAACATATATTGATTGCTTTTTTCAGATTTTGTATTTTTATGTCATTTTGGAACTTCACATTTTCTAGAACTATATCTACCTTGAATTTCAAATTTGCTGACATTTACTAGGTTAAAAATATATGTTATACTCAATTATAAAAGGTTTAAGAATAAAAACTTTAAAAAATTCTGAAATATTTATTGCTATCTACTAAGACATGTTTAAATGTGAACATTATACTATGTTCTTAGAAGGGTAGATTAAGTTAATATTAAAATTTAATGTAAAATTAATTCATTATTTCATATAGAAAAAATATGTAAGCATTGATAAGAAATTTTTGAGATCTTTGAAAAAATAAATAAAATCGACAGGCCCTTAGCCATGCTAATGAAGAGAAGAAGAGAGAGAACTCAAATTACTAACATACGGGATGAAAAAGGCAATATCACAACAGACACTTCAGAAATACAGAAGATAATCAGAAATTATTTTGAATCCTTATACTCCAATAAAATAGAAGATAGTGAAGGCATATATAAATTCCTTAAGTCTTATGATCTGCCCAGATTGAGTCAGGAGGATATAGACAACCTAAACAGACCAATAACAATAGAGGAAATAGAAGAAACCATCAAAAGATTACCAACTAAGAAAAGCCCAGGACCGGATGGGTATACAGCAGAGTTTTACAAAACCTTTAAAGAGGAACTAACACCAATACTTTTCAAGCTATTTCAGGAAATAGAAAAAGAGGGAGAACTTCCAAATTCATTCTACGAGGCCAACATCACCCTGATTCCGAAACCAGACAAAGACACTTCAAAGAAAGAAAACTACAGACCAATATCTCTAATGAACCTTGACGCAAAAATCCTCAATAAAATTCTGGCGAATCGGATTCAAATACATATCAAAAAAATTATACACCATGATCAAGTAGGATTCATCCCTGGGATGCAAGGCTGGTTCAATATACGGAAATCAATAAATGTTATTCACCACATCAATAGACTTAAAAATAAGAACCATATGATCATCTCGATAGGTGCAGAAAAAGCATTCGACAAAGTTCAGCATCCCTTTATGTTCAAAACTCTAGAAAAATTAGGGATAACCGGAACATACCTCAACATTGTAAAAGCAATCTATGATAAGCCACAGGCCAGCATCATTCTGAATGGAGAAAAATTGAAGGCATTCCCTCTAAGATCTGGTACAAGACAGGGATGCCCTCTCTCACCACTTCTGTTCAACATAGTCCTTGAAACACTGGCCAGAGCAATTAGACAGACGAAAGAAATTAAAGGCATAAAAATAGGAAAAGAAGAACTTATTTGCAGATGATATGATCCTATACCTGGCAGACCCAAAAGGGTCTACAAAGAAGCTACTAGAGCTAATAAATGAATTCAGCAAAGTGGCAGGATATAAGATCAACACGCATAAATCAAAGGCGTTTCTGTATATCAGCGACAAATCCTCTGAAACGGAAATGAGGACAACTACTCCATTCACAATATCCCCCCAAAAAATAAAATACTTGGGAATCAACCTAACAAGAGAGGTGAAAGATTTATATAATGAAAATTACAGAACCCTAAAGAAAGACATAGAAGAAGACCTTAGAAGATGGAGAAATATACCCTGCTCATGGATAGGCAGAACTAACATCATCAAAATGGCGATATTACCAAAAGTTCTCTATAAGTTCAATGCAATACCAATCAAAATCCCAACAGCATTTCTTGTAGAAATAGATAAAAGAATCATGAAATTCATATGGAATAATAAAAGACCCAGAATAGCAAAAACAATGCTAAGCAGGAAGTGTGAATCAGGTGGTATAGCGATACCAGACTTCAAACTATACTACAGAGCAATAGTAACAAAAACAGCATGGTACTGGTACCAAAACAGGCGGGTGGACCAATGGTACAGAATAGAGGACACAGTAACCAATCCACAAAACTACAACTACCTTATATTTGATAAAGGGGCTAAAAGCATGCAATGGAGGAAGGATAGCATCTTCAACAAATGGTGCTGGGAAAACTGGAAATCCATTTGCATCAAAATGAATCTGAATCCCTATCTCTCGCCATGCACAAAAGTTAACTCTAAATGGATCAAGGAGCTTGATATTAAATCAGAGACACGGCATCTGATAGAAGAAAAAGTTGGCTACGATCTACATACTGTGGGATCGGGCCCCAAATTCCTCAATAGGACACCCATAGCGCAAGAGTTAACAACTAGAATCAACAAATGGGACTTACTCAAACTAAAAAGTTTTTTCTCAGCAAAAGAAACAATAAGAGAGATAAATAGGGAGCCTACATCCTGGGAACAAATCTTTAATCCACACACTTCAGATAGAGCCCTAATAACCAGAATATACAAAGAACTCAAAAAATTAGACAATAAGATAACAAATAACCCAATCAATAAATGGGCCAAGGACCTGAATAGACACTTCTCAGAGGAGGACAGACAATCAATCAATAAGTACATGAAGAAATGCTCACCATCGCTAGCAGTCAGAGAAATGCAAATCAAAACTACCCTAAGATACCATCTCACTCCAGTAAGATTGGCAGCCATTAGGAAGTCAAACAACAATAAGTGCTGGAGAGGATGCGGGATAAAAGGGCACTCTTGTTCGTTGCTGGTGGGACTGCAAATTGGTACAGCCAATTTGGAAAGCAGTATGGAGATTTCTTGGAAAGCTGGGAATGGAACCACCATTTGACCCAGCTATTCCCCTTCTCGGTCTATTCCCTAAAGACTTAAAAAGAGCATGCTACAGGGACACTGCTGCATCGATGTTCATAGCAGCACAATTCACGATAGCAAGATTGTGGAACCAACCTAGATGCCCTTCAATAGATGAATGGATAAAAAAAATGTGGCATTTATACACAATGGAGTATTACTCTGCATTAAGAAACGACAAAATCATAGAATTTGGAGGGAAATGGATGGCATTAGAGCAGATTATGCTAAGTGAAGCTAGTCAATCGTTAAAAAACAGATACCAAATGACCCCTTTGATATAAGGGGAGTAAACAAGGACAGGGTAGGGACGAAGAGCTTGAGAAGAAGATTTACATTAAACAGGGATGAGAGGTGGGAGGGAAAGGGAATGAGAATGATATATAAGAGGAAAGGAGGGGTAAGACAAGATAATACAAATGGAAGAAATGATTTACAGTAGAAGGGGTAGAGAGAGAAAAGGGGAGGGGATGGGAGGGGAGGAGGGATAGTAGAGAATAGGACTGACAGCAGAATACATCAGACACTAGAAAAGCAATATGTCAATCAATGGAAGGGTAACTGATGTGATACAGAAATCTGTATACGGGGTAAAGTTGGGAGTCATAACCCACTTGAATCAAACTGTGAAAGATGATGTATTAAGAACTGTGTAATGTTTTGAACGACCAACAATAAAAAAAAAAAGAAATTTTTGAGAAAAAATAGTAAGGATCTGTCATAGCTCAAATTACAAGAAAACAAAGAGTGTAATACAAGCGTGCTATAGAAAAATAAATATAATAAATGAGTAACTAAATAGAAACTTAAGAAATAAGAATTTTATGTGTGAAAATATGATATTCTAAATCAATACATATACATGTGTTATTTAAGAACTCATATTGAGAAATACAATTTTTAATTTAGACAAAAAATTATATTACTACATTACATGATAACAAAAATGTAGATTTCAGGTAGTATAAAAATCTAAAGAAAAATACAAAGCTCCAAAATTTTTACAATACAGCATATATGAATGTTATTGAATATCAGAGTAGGAAGACATTCCTCTGGAGAAAACAAAAGAAAAAAGAAATGATGTATTTGCAACACTCCTGAAAGAAAAAATTAATATTCTTCACATAAAATAAAAATATGTACTTTAGTAGATAGGTACAAATAATATGATATAAAATTCCCAGAAGAAAGATGCTCAATTTCACTAATAATCAGAGAAATACAACTCTTCAAAGATGAAATACAGTTATTATGTATCCGACTGACAATGTTTTAAAGGAAAGATTCTTAGAATTTAATGCTCAGAAATGGGAAAATGGTCACTCTTAAATACTGACTCAGAGAATATAACTTGATAATATGTTAAAATTTTAAGAAATGCATAAGTCACTTGGCCCAGTAATTTAACTTTTAGAAATCTACTTTATAGAAATAGAATTATGCATTTAAAAGAACAGTATACATGGAAGGTTGTTTTTGACATTTTATTAAAATTGATGCATTTGGAAAACACTATAAATATATTAATACAGAAGTGGTATATTAATACAATGGAATACAAAGCCATTATTTTTCATTTATTTAATATGTTTTCTCCATATTTCAACTGATGCATTGTAGTTGTATATAATGATAAGATTTATTGTTATATATTCATACATGCACACAATATAACAATATAATTTGGCCAAAACCAATCCCCAAAACTTCTCCCCTTTCTCCTCCCCTCTCACCCCTTGGTCCCTTTCCTCTACTGATCTCCCTTTGATTTTCATAAGATCTTTCCCTGTCTTTCTTTTTCTTTTCCTCTCTAGCTTCTGCATACGAGAGAAAACACACAACCCTTCACCTTCTGAGTTTGACTTATTTCATTTAATATAATGGTCTCTGTTCCATCCATTGTCCTGCAATGACATAATTTCATTTTTCTTTATGGCTGAATAAAACTCCATTGTGTGTGTGTGTGTGTGTGTGTGTGTGTGTGTGTGTGTGTGTGTATCACATTTTCTTTATCCATTCATCTGTTGATGGACACCTAGGCTGGTTCCATGGTTTGGCCATAGTGAATCATGCTATTATAAACATGGGTATGCATGTATCCATGTACTATGATGACTTTTAATTCTTCAGGATAAATACTGAGGAGTGGTGTAGGGGGTTATATGGTGGTTCCATGGAGAATCTTTCGAGGGATCTCCATACTGATTTTCATAGTTGTCTTCCTAACTTGCAATCTCTCCAAAATTGCAAATGTGTTCCTTTTTCTCTACATTCTCTTCAACATTTATGATTGTCTGTATTCTTGAAGACTGCCATTCTGACTTGTGTGAGATGAAATCTCAGTATAGTTTTGATTTGCATTTTCCTAATTGCTAATGATGTTGAGCATTTTTTCCTATTTGTTGGCCATTTGCATTTCTTCTTCTGAGATTTGTCTGCCCATTTGCCCATTTATTAATTGGGTTATTTGATTTTTTTGGTGTAATTTTTTTTAGTTCTTTATATATTCCATATATTAATCCTGTCAAAAGAGTAGCAAGCAAATACTCCCTCTGTGGGTTCTCGCTTTACATTACTAATTATTTCCTTTGATGTACAGAAGCTTTTAAATAGGATGCCATCCCATTTATGAATCCTTAACATTATTTCCTGAGCTTTAGGAGTCCTATTGAGAAAGTCATTGCCTGTGCTTATATGCTGGAGTGTTATTGACCCTTCATTTTCTTCTAGGAGTTGCATAGTTTCTGATCTTAATTCCTAGGTCTTTGATCCATTATGAGTTGATTTTTGTGCAGGGAGACAAATAAGGGTCTAGTTTCATTCTTCTACAAAGAGATAATCAGTTGTTCCAGCACCATTTGTTTAAAAGGCTGGCTTTTCTTTAATGTATGTTTCTGGCTATGTCTTCTGTTCTGTACCATTGGTCTATGTGTCTTTTTTATGCTAGATACTCCCATTTTAAAGATGAGAAAATTTAGTTGCAGAGTGACTCGATGCAGGTTACACAGTTGGAATTGGTAGAGCAGGGAACTGATGATAGTGCTCCTAACCCCACAGACACAGTGAGAGTTGATGAATGGAGGAAAAAAGAAAGACAGACAGATAATGTATGGCTATGTCTGCACCACCTCAAAAATTAAAAATTCTAAAATATGCATCAAATTTTAAAATATTATAGCCTTTATGGGACAAAATTTGAAGCCCATTTTATGAAGATGTGCTTTCACTTCCTAAATGATACAATGCTCATGAATATAGAGAGCAGGAATAACATGATTATGAATGAGTATAATTCATTTATAATTTCAAAATTTTAAAAAGTTAAATTATACTTTCACTCTAAAATGACATGAAATTGTTTATAACCAACAAATCAGAGTTTTAAAAACAACAAAAAATATCTTTTTCTGGAAATTCTACATTGCTTTTAGCCTCATTAAACCAAAGAAAAGATATGTATATTAAAGGTGATAAAATTGCAAATAAAAATATCCCATTGTGTTCTTAGTATTGTTTAAAATGGTATCAGAGAGGATCCTTACATAATATGATTAGGAAGTATTTTAATCTAGCTTATATTTAGTAATTTCAAAATTATCTTCTATAAACATGTGAAATTATTTTTATTTTTATTTTTTTTGTAAATGAACAAAATATCTTTATTTTATTTATTTTTATGTGGTGCTGAGGATCAAACCCAGTGCCTCACACATGCTAGGCAAGTGCTCTACCACTGAACTACAACCCTAAACTACAATTAGTTTAATCAGAAAATTGTACAATAAGCAAGGTGTGGTGCCACATGCCTGTAATCCCAGCAGCCCAGGAGGCTGAGGCAGGAGGATCACAAGTTCAAAGTTTGCCTGAGAAAGTTAAGGAGACTCTATCTCAAAATGAAAAACAAAAGGGTTAAGCCCCTTGGGTTCAACCCCTGGTACCAAAACAATAACAACAACAACAACAACAACAACAACAACAACAACAAAACTATTAAAATAGAAAAAATAGTGGGAAAAATAAAAATAATTCTCATTCATCTTTAAAAGCTATCTCAAGTGTCTCAGTGTCCCAGACTTCTTTAATGAAGTAAATCGCTCCCCATCTTTCTAAGTGGGCCTCAAGTGGAAATGTGACTATCAGGAATCCAGGGGAGAGTTGTTGAGCAGTTATTTTTAATCCTTGGCATTTTAGGAAAGGTAATGAGAAGACACAAAGGTGATGTTGTTCCTTTTGCCAGCTTCAAAATACAGTGTTTTCTGAAATATGTGAAATAAAATATACTAAAAAATCCTTCAGTTAATTGGAATAGTTCAGAGAAGTCTGTGATTTCAGGGAAGCCTCAAAATACCAAGATAAGGGGAAGCTAAGAGTAAAAGCAATACCAGTCAAATTGCTCAATTGAAACATGTGCAAGGGGATGTGGACTCAAATAAGGACTGGCTAATAGAAATGATTCCTGAGTAGCAGAAGGAAATCATCAAACCTCAACTGTTTTAAAAAAACCTTCCCTTTGATTTAGGTTAATTAACTAACCTTATTTATGTAAGTATCTTTACAAAAAAATGATAATTTGGGAGGCTGGGGTTGTAGCTCAGTGGTAGAAGGCTTGTCTAGCATGTGTGAGGCACTGGGTTTGATTCTCTGCACTGCATATAAACAAACAACAAGTAAAGATTCATTGACAACTAAAAAAATTTAAAAAATAATATTTGGTCATGTGTGACTTCTATAGGTCCATGTCACACAATTCTAACATTCACATGTTTCTGACATATTCCTTGAAAATATGGAGTTGTTTCTCTTTAGTTGGTAAAACCAGGGCTATAAACAAACAAAACTGAATAAAAGGTTAATTGTAATTATTAGTAAATAGATGTTGGAAATGTCAGACAAAGGAAAAAAATGCTACACTCTCAAGGTAATTTAGTCTAAATTTTATATATATATATATTTTAGAGAGAGAGAGAGAATTTTTTTAATATTTAATTTTTTTTTCAGTTTTTGGTGGACACAACATCTTTATTTTATTTTATGAGGTGCTGAAGATTGAACCTAGCGCCCTGCCCATACCAGGTGAGCACGTTACCACTTGAGCCACATCCTCAGCCCTAAATTTTATATTTTTAAACTTGGATCTCCATTTACAACTTGAGCTTAAGCTAAAGTTAGAATTTTAGATTATCAATCTCCCAAGACCATGCTTTTCAATCTTTATTGTGGTTAAAAGCACTTTCCAACATCTAAACTTCTAGAGAAATGATGATGTCTTCTTACAGTAATCTTACAGGGGTTTTCAATTGCCTGTGTAGTAACAATAATACAGGATAACGTTAAAGGGGAAATGCCAGAACAACAAATACATATATATATATATATATATATGCAAATATATATGCATACATATATATGTATATATACACACACATATATATTTATCACAACAGCAAACATTAAAGAGTAATAAAACTTTCATTTTACTACTGAACCATGAACTATGCCTTTCTACTCATAGTCTTATGTATAATATTAAAATAATTCATTTATAAAGGGGAATGTTCAAGGTCCTGATTGAAACTTTAAAAAAAAAATAGGTGAATTAAAAAAAGAATTCTGGTCTTCCCTGGGCTGATTGGATGAAAATACACTTTCCCTAGAGTGCAATTTTGTTCTAATC
This sequence comes from Ictidomys tridecemlineatus, assembly GCF_052094955.1. Lineage (NCBI taxonomy): Eukaryota > Metazoa > Chordata > Mammalia > Rodentia > Sciuridae > Ictidomys > Ictidomys tridecemlineatus. The sequence continues at coordinate 160,732,997 of NC_135478.1, read as the reverse complement.
ACCAAGCTTTCATAGGAACTGCGGCTCAGGGCTCTTGCTGATGATTAACCATGTTTATTGATTGTGTGCCCAGGGCGCTGACATACGTAATCTCTTTTATCCTCACAATGCTCAAGTCTTCTGATTCCAGGTTTTGTGCTTATGCTCACAAATCATTTGGTAAATTAAACATAAATTATTGCAATTTAGCAGGATAACCAGTAAAATAAATGTATTTTAAATTATATTTTGTATTACTTATAATCAAAGGAAAGTAAATAGCACATTGGAAGGATTTCCCTTGCATGGAAAAAAAGAAAGGTATGTCTTTCATAAATGTTCATTTGCAATAATTCTGGGGTTAGATGCATTGGTAGAAATAAAATAAGATGGTTCTTAATTCTGAGATTATATGACTTGAGGAATGAAGATCACTTGAAGCCAATTGTTGTTTTTACCAACTCATTCTAATGAATTGCACAAATAATCAATCATATTATTTGTCATTTTTTTTTCAAGGATTAAACTACAAAATATTTTTCTTGAACATTAATAGTCTACAACACAGATCTTGAATTCAGCCACAGGTCCCATGCCTCAATCCTCCCGATTTTTGGGAAAAGACTTGTTCATATTGGCTATTTCTTCCTGGACTAAGAGGATTGGTAAAGTGCTCAAAGAAAAAATGTAACTTAATCCCAAACTGACAATCTGATCATGCATATTCAACATGTCTTACTGTAGTAAGTTGTGGGCTCACTCTGTCCAGCCCAAGGAAGCCCACCGCACAGCTGAGGAGGGTGTAGTGATGGAGTCGAAAAGAGACCTCTGGAGACCAGTTTCAGAGAACCCTATCTGCCTAATTAATGCATAGTCAAGCTTTTATGAATAGTTGGTTACTGGGCAGAGTCATCTGAGGGTTGTAATAATCCAGTGAGCTAGCAACACACTTATGAGTGGAGACCAATGGGCTAAAAGGTCACGGGTAGGAAAACAGAAGGAAAAGGAACATGCTGTGCACCTGAGGGTGGCCAGGTTACCGTGGTGATGGGGCTGAGCGTGGCTAGTATGCTAGACCACAATATCCGGATTTAGTGTGCTGAACCCTGAGAGCCCCTCACGTAGGCAACGTAGGCTGCTTTCCAACTCGCAGGCCCCACAATAAGTCTCTAAATGAATGAGCTCACAACCTCATGAGAGAAAACTATGATTTCCTAGAATGCACCAAAGCCAAGCGCTGCTGTATCCCTGCGACCTATACCTGTGTCCAGCCACTGCTGTCTGCCCAAGAGAAAGGCTGAAGGAGATGCTAAAGGAGATAAAGCCAAGATGAAGGATGGATCACAGAGAAGATCTGCAAGGTTGTCTGCTAAACCTGCTCCTCCAGAGCCAGAGCTCAAGCCTAAAAAGATCTATTTTTTTCCATCAATTTTATAAAAATGCAGAATTTTTCTTAAGCTATGTTGTTAGCACAGAACATGCACAGAACACTTCATTGTTGTTTTTGGAGAAAGGAACATATATCACTAGTAGAATGTATCCAAAGCTAGATTGTTATGGGGGGAGAACACCTTTCCCTGCTAGTTTTGAGAGACTTCCCTACTAGTTTTGAAGACTTCCTCTTGGCTCCCAAGAGGAGGGATTCCCTGATGTTGGCACACATAGCCACCTTGGCACAAACACCTTGTGGTATGGAAAAACTCGAATTCATCTTTATGTTCTCCTCTCTGTCTCTGCCATTGACAGAGATTTAACTCCTTAAATTCAGACCTGTTGGGACCTGACTCCAACAATTGGTTTTACCAATGTGTCAGGCAATCTGGACATTCTAGTGACATCATTTGAAACAGTGCCCCTCAGAAGAGCAGAAGTTCCTTTTCTAGACTGTGGATCTTCAGAATAATAATTTTGCCATTTTCATTTCACTTCTTGAAAGTCAGGGTCAGCTTGTGAAAAGTTGTTAAACAACAGGCTAAATGTGAAATGTCAACCTTCACTCTGAACTTTCCCTATTCAGAGTATCAAATGAAGATTTCATTGGTTTTTAGAGTGGCTTTATGATTTTGGTAGTCCATTTAAGAAGGGAGTTTGAAAATTGTTGTATACTATTAATGAGTGTTTGCTCATGTCCAGCCTAAAATACCATGATTATTTATAAAAAGTATCTTTAATAAAGTTGGATACAGTTTGACTTGAAGAAAAAAAAAGTGTTGGAAGTGCAGAGGATGATGAAATTTACTTGCTCAAAGGAGATCATGATGATTAGGTTGTAAAGAATAAGGAAAGTTTCAATAGATATGAAAGAATAGCAATAACATGAAGTGGAGAGAAGAATAAAGACATGGAAAGAAAATTGGCATCTGGTTTGGAGGAATTTTTTTGGTACCAAGAATTTAATCCAGGGGCACTCTACCACTGAGCCACATCCCCAGCCCTTTTAATTTTTTATTTTGAGACAAGGTCTTGCTAAATTGCTTAGAGCCTTGCTAAGTTGCTGAGGATAGCCTCAAAATTGCAATTCTCTTCCCTCCGCCTCTTGAATTGCTAGGATTGTAGGCATACGCCACTATGTCTGGCTGGAGGAATTTTTTTGGAGGGGTAAGTAGTGGGTAGGAAATCTATCCAAACTAGATTCTGGAAACATTATTCTTATAGCATTAGATTAAGAGAAGTTAATTTAATCATTCTCAGTTCAGTTTACTGCTCCATACAATGTGTTAGGGACTGTTCCAAGTTTTATATATTCATCTATTGAATCCTCTTGACAACCCCTACAAAATAATTCCTACCAACATTCATGTTCTACAGATGAGAAAACTGAGGTACAATGTTAAGTAATTTGCCTAAACTCAATCAGCTGAAGAATGAAAGATCAAAGATTTAATATAGATCAAAGCCATGCTGTAAACTAAACTCCACTTTCACGGCATGTTTGTTGAAGATGGGAATCTAGGGTAGAAGTAAAAGAGTGGGCAACCAGGAACGGACCTCAGAAATTGCAATCCTCAGGAGATTTTGGAGAGCCCTGTGGATCAAATGTGGAGATAAAGTCAGAGTGATGGGTCAAGATTAAATGATGCTACTAATGAAGTTTTTAAAAAAAGAGAAGTGGTTTGGAGGAAATGATGAACTTGACTTTGACAAGATGGATTTGGTAGTTACATCTAGAAGGAGGTTGGAAGTTTGAGTCTGGAGTTCAGGTAGCCAGGACAGGACCAGGGTCAGGAGAGTAAGGCACTTGCCTTGGGTACAGAATGTAAGGGATGGCAAAACAAAAAACAGTGATCCAGATGAATAGTACATCAATGCTATGTTTATTTAAAAAAATGCTAAGTCAAGTCAGGATCAATGTATTTTCTTTTCCTCAGACTCTAATATGGCCCTGGAAACAATACTACCTTGAATTGAAATACCATTTTTATCATTGCTTTTTGCATTAAAATTGATTTTAAAAATAATGCTTTAAAATGGTATTTTTTGATTGCGGAGGGGTATTTTGGTATGCGTGACTTCTTAAATTTTGCCTCCCAAGCACGTGTCTCACTGGCCTTGCCCTAGTCCCAGCCCTAGCAAGAAAGAATTTTACTTTCACCTATGTAAAAGTTCCTTCTCATTTTTTTTAGAAAGAAATTTTCACTAAAATGAAGCTGAATTTAAATGATAAATCTGATTTTTAAATTATCTTCAATTCAGAGCATCAGTTCTTTTATTTTTTTCCCCTAAAGAGGGAGAGAACAAATGATTTCACTCCACAGATAAGGAAACCAAGACAGAACAGCTCAGTGACACGATAAAACAAAATTTCTTAGTGCTGCATGGGACACACTAGATCAGAAGGTTCTCTATCTACTAGTTGGAAGAAAATGAAAGTATGAAGTTCACTTAAGTGAAGAAAGCTTGGCCAACCAACTTGGATTGAGAGAGTCAAGGTTTTTGTTTGTTTTTGGTACCAGGGATGGAACCCAGGGGCACTTTACCACTAAGCCACAACCACAGACCTCTTTAAAATTTTGTAAATTTGAGACAGGATTTTGTTAAATTTCTTAGGGCCTTGCTAAGTTGCTGAGGCTGGCCTAGAACTTGCGATCCTCCTGCTTCAGCTTCCTGAGCCACTGGAATTACAGGCATAAGCTACCATGCCCAGCTGAGAATAAGTTTTTGTAAAGAGCAAACACCTTGGAATTTGAGAGTGGGTTTGAATTTGTCTTTGGTTATTCAGCTGGGTAACCTGTGACAATTTGAAAGTCTCAGTTTTCTCATCTGTATAAAGAAGCTTATTATACCCACAACACTCATCGTTTTGGTTAGAAGAAAAAAAAATGTAGCTAATAAAGCTTATCAACCTATTAACAGACAATGTGTAAAAAATAGGAAAATTCCTGGAGTTTGTTTTGTTTTTGTTCTTTAAAGAAGCTAAATGTATACAGAGAAAAGAAAAACCAAAAGGGAGCATATGAGATAATTACTATCAGCCAAAGGAAGAGAAAAAGTCACATATAATTGTTTGCCTAGAAATAGTGAGCTGGCAAGACAGTTCATGTCTGTAATCCCAGTGACTTGGCAGGAGGATCACAAATTCTAGGTCAGCCTCCCACAATTTAGTGAGACCCTGTCTCAAAAGAAAAAGGCTGGGGGTATGGCTCAGTGGTAGAGAGCCCCTGAGTTCAATCCTTAGTACGAAGAAGAAGGAGAAGGAGAAGGAGAAGGAAGGAGAGAGAGGGGAGGAAGGAGAAGAAGAAGAAGAAAAGGAAAAGTGAATTTTGGTGGAGGAAGTAAGGAAATAAATACTCTGCTCTGATTTGAATGTACCCCCTAAGAAGCATGTGTTGGAAACCTAATGTCCTATGCAGCATTAGGTGGGAAATTTGAGATGTGATTAGGCCAGAAGGCTCTGTCCTTGTGAATGGATTAATGCTGATAAAAGGGCTTGAGGCTGCAAGTTCTATCTCTTGCTTGCTCTCCATGATTCTTGCTCGTCTCTCTTCTGCCATGGATGATGCATCAAGAAGGCCCTTGCCAGAAGTAGGTCCCTTGACCTTGGACATCCTAGCCTTCAGAACTATAAGAAATAAATTTGCTTTCTTCCTGTATTACTGAGTTATAGTAACACAAAATGGACAGGGATATATTCTGACCTTAATCTCCTTTCTCTGTATGGTCTCTGACGGAACTGTCGTGTAGAGAACATCATCGTCTTACTGTGTTAGCCATTCAGGTCAGTCTTGAGGGAGACTGGAGAAGGGATCTAGAGAAGCAATGGGAAGGTCATAACCACTTAAGAAGAGCTCCTAATTACTAAAGATTTTCTATATAACAGACACAAATGCTTTATTTGTGTCAACTCATTAAACCCAAATTACAATTTTATAAGTTGGATACTATTATAGTTCCATTTTGTAGAAGAGAAACTCAAGGCTTGCCATTGTTTAGTGATATGCAGAAAGCCTAAGAACCAAGGATGGATGCAGGAATTGAATCCAGGTAACTTGTGCCATAGCCTATCACTGCTGAAGATTAGCAAATGATGGTTATTGGTTTCATAGTGATTATCACCATCATCAAAAGAATTTAATTCCAACCTCTTTAGCAATTACATTTCTAAGCACTTATTTCAGTTATAAAAATGCACATTGAAACATTGTATTAGCAAAATAAAGACACAATTTAAATGCTTATGAACTTACACTAAATAAATTATGGTACATTTGTTAGATGGACTATCATGTGGTCAGTAAAAATAGTTGTAAAAGTACTATGTAACACACACACACATATCCAAAACAGTGTTTATACTACCATTTCTGATTAAAATTAAAAAACTATATTATACATATTGTTTTTGATGAAAAATATGTGATAAACTGGTAGCTTAGTTGCCATTAAGAAAAGTAAATGGGTGGCAGGATAAAATGCAGAAAAGTTTTTATTGCACACATTTTGTACTACTGATTTTTTAAAACATAGTCATATAATACATGTTAGGTGAAGGACAGGGTGAACTAAGTTATCTGCAGGCAGGCTGAACGAATGTTAGCTGCAGGATAACCCACACACTCAAACCCCCCTCTGTCTGGTCCTTTATCACCTGTTTGCGTCAAGTCTGAACACTCAACCCCACTCAAGGCTGAACACTCAACCCCCACCAGTCTGGTGCAACAGAAACCCACATCTGACCCCTGCCCCATCTGCCTGAAGGCAGAAGATGACATCCTTAGCAACTATTGTATGATCCAGTCACTGTACGCCAACAAGGCAGCTTGTAGACCCAGAGACCCCATTAGATTTGGGCTATAAAAACTCCCTCCTGCTGGGCCCCTCTCTCTTGCTCTTGTTCTCTCTGTCTCCTTCTCTTGCTTTCACTCTCTCTTGCTTTCACTCTCTCTTGCTCTCTCTTTCTTCTCTTGCTTTCATTCTCACTCTCTCCTCTCCTCTCTCTCTCTCTCTTTTTCTCCTCTTTTGCACTGCTGCAATAAAGATCTATTGGTCACTCCAAGTGTTGTGGTCACTTTCCTTTTAATATATATTTTAAAACATAAATTGCTGATTGCTGTATGTATATAGGTGACTCTATGACCAGTGTGATTCTGCAATCTGTACAATTAGAAAAATGAGAAATTATACCCCAATGATTCAAATGTATGAATTGCCAAGATCATTGTAATGTCATGTGTAGCTAATAAAAAAAATAAAATTAAATTTAAAAAACATAAATTGCTTAAGGAATAAATATAATTGTTAAGATTATTAGGGATCTCCCAGGGACAATTTGGGAAATAGCCAAAGAAAATTTACATGCATAAAAATCAGCTTTCTGATCACTTAATGCACTTGGTGATTTGCTTTGTAAGTAATAGTAGAAACCTTTGCCATACCATTGTTCTGTTAAATGAATGCAAAACAGAGTAATTTTCCATCTGTACTCCACAGTGCTTTGTCATGCTTTAAAAGCAAAAAAAAAAAAAAAAAAAAAAAAAAAGTAAGTAAAACAAGGAGAAAATTAGTACCTTGAAGCCAGGTAATAGGTAATTCAAAAGGCAGGCCAAGCATAAAATTATAGTCACAAACAGCCCTGCCTGGGAATATCCCAGGAGGATGGCTGCTGTTTTTTACCAGTAACTTTCTTGGCTAAGGGTGCCAGGTGGAAAGAGAACTTAACCACAGTTCCTAAACTCCAGGGGATTTGCAGAGCTCTGTCCCCTGAGTACACAGCCAGTTCTTCAGGTTTTATCCTTTCCAAGAAACCTGACATGCTGTTTTGTATGGTGTTTTCAAACTGGGAAGATCAAGACAGAGAGAAACGGAGAGACCAGTCAACGAAATGATGGGCCATCAGAAACGGAGAGACCAGTCAATAAAATGATGGAATGATGCTTAGGAATTTTAACACATCAATGCATTAAGAAGCGGGTAGGTGGGAATGCCAAAGTGGCCCAATACTCCCTAAAGGCAGGTGCTGCCATCCGCAGAGAAAGTCCTGTTATAAGAGTGGAGAATACTGCTATTCCTAGGGAAACGCTGACTTGACGCTGTAAGAGCTAGTGCGCTCTTTCTCATCTCACCACTTCTGCGGCTAAGGGCGAATCCGGGACGCTGAACTAACAGGAGAGTAGGAGAAAAGACTGCAGAACCCTGGTAATGGGGGTGCACGGTGTCAAGCAGCTTTAATCGTTTGTCTCTCCCATTGGCTGTCAGGGAAAATTTAGGTTTTTGAAGGAGGCGTTCTAGGAGTTTGCATAAATTCCTTCCGAATCTCAAGATTTCTGAAACTCCGATTCTTCTTGTCGCCTGGTGAAGGGCGTGGGATTGGCAGCCTGCGCTGCGCTGTCTCTGGGAAGCCACCAACATCTCCCGAGCAGCAAGGGTACGGAGCCCCGCCCGTGTCCGAGCCCCGCCTCCCTAGAGGGCGCGCCCTATAAAGCCTCGGGGAACAGGGTCCCTACCCCAGGTCTCGGTTCGGTCATACTCCAGGTTAGGCCAGGTCCTGTACCTCTGGGAGCATCGCTTTCGAGAACCATGGCCCAAGAGTTGTACCACCAGGAATTTGCCCGGGCGGGCAAGCAGGAGGGTTTGCAGGTCTGGAGAATCGAGAAGCTGGAGCTGGTGCCGGTGCCCCAGAGCGCTTACGGAGACTTCTACGTTGGGGATGCCTACCTGGTGCTGCACACCGCCAAGGCGAGCCGAGGTTTCGCCTACCGCCTGCACTTCTGGCTTGGTAAGGGGCGTTCGCAGCGGGACCCCAACGCGCCCAGGTCGGGGAGGGGAGGGGCAGATGCAGAAGTCTGCGGTTGGCAGGCTAGGAGGCAAAGGGGACCGCAATTGGGAACGCCTGGAGACTTGGAGTGTTAGCCGCGCCCTCGCGGGACCTCCCTTTTTTAAACTGGTCACCCTCTCCTGGCTGAAGTCAACTCCTGGTCGACTGCAAATCGGGGTGCAGACGAAGTCAGGAGTAGATTTACCCCGCTGGCTTTGACCTTTGTCAAGCCAGTTCCCGGGCTTTTCACCTTCCAATCTCTAAACCCCACAACACCCCAGGGGCGCTGCCTCTGCGCACACTCAGGCTGGCCAAGTCCTGCTCACCTTCAACAAGTCCAGTCCTGGTTTCCCTGTCAGGGTGGAGATGAAGTCAAGCAAGTAGGTATCAGCAGCAGCTGGCAAGACTTTTTTTTTTTTTTTTTTTAAGTGAATTATTTTTGTATGTTGCCTTTGGGCATCAGCTTTCTATTTGTTTAGTATTTGAAGGGATTAGTCTTTTGGGGCCACTTTAAATCAAGATTCTCCCTGAACAACACTGCTTCATGTTTGGGGAAAAAATATACTGATATTATCTATATAAATACATATAGCTTTATGAAAAAAACAGCTTCTAAATGGCTGTTTATTTAGATGGACTGCTTTGTCCTTATTAATTTATTATTGGTCTTTTATAACAAGGATGTAGTGTGGAATAGAATCGCTGCTTTAGCAATAGTAATTATTTTGGGCTACATTCATGCCAAACTTTCAGGACACTGGGCCTTGTGTGTTCTACTTTTTCTACCTTCTACTTTGACTTGTAAACATCCAGCCTCTCTCCTTGTGAGGTCTTGTGCCAGTGGGCACACCCTGTCTAACAACATGCTAATTATTTGAGATTTTTTTGCCCTCTAAAAAACTACCTAGTCCCCCTTGAACTTGTGTTTCTTTAGTTTTAGGTTTACTCTTGAGCTTGAGAAAATGCACAAAACCACACATGTACATGTTTGTAAGTCTCTGAAAGCCAACATTTCTATTTCTAACATCTGAATGTCTTAAGAAACAAATATAAAACATTGAGAAGTGACTTTCTGAACATTTCCCTAGTGGAGCAGGCACTAGGGAAATGAGAACTCCACTGAGGAAGAATGCACTTTCAATTACTGCACTGGGCATTGGAGTCTTGCTTGAGGTGGTTGAGGAGGCTGAGTCTGAGTTCCAAATACATTTGGTTCCCCATTGTGATGTTGCTATTCCTGTTATAATGTTATACTGCATAGTGGTCTATCTGTATTTTACACCAGAAAATGCAGAAACTTTGATATATAATCTTTATTCATGAATGAATGATGTCCTCACCGTGGTCTTTGCATCCAGAACTTGGCTCTGGGATCTGGAATGATTCTGTGTCTGAAATGCCACATTTACATCTGGGTGAATTAAAATGCAAAAGAACTCCACATCTTGCTGTGCATGGCAGTTAAGTTTGGCTTTGTCAGAAGTTGGCAGGTGGGTTTTGAGCACAAGGTTTTAATTCCTTTCTTATCCAAATATTCCCTTCCTTAACCACTTCCATTTTGTAGGATTTGACTCTCAGTCATGCATTTAGTTTCATAATAGAAGCCCTCTGTGATGGCACATGCCTGTAATACCAGCTACTCAGTAGGCTGAGGCAGGAGGATCCCAAATTCAAGCATGGGGAATTTAGTGAGACCCTGTCTCAAAAATAAAATTTAAAAAAAGGGCTGAGGAAGTAGCTTTGTGGCAGAGTTCTTGCTGTGCACATGTGTGCCATTTCTCCCTTTCCCTCTCTCTTTTTGCCAAGAGAAAATTGTGGGGAGGTAGAAAAGCTTAAAGTATGCAACAAGACCGTCAGAGGGAATTTTCCAGCAGCTTTTCCCCTAATACTAAGGAAACTGCACCCACCTAACAGTCTAAGACCTAAATTAAGATAAATTCAGGTAAATTCTTGAGGACTGATCAGAGAGACAAACCAAGAGAAAGCTCCAGGTGGGTGAGCTGAAAGTTCAGAGAAAAAGAAGGTGTGATTAAAGGAAATTGGGAAATCAATTGGAAGGAAAAGAAGACAAATGAGGATGGAAAAGGCACACAGGTTATCGATGAGAAACAGGTCAAGTAGGTGGAAGAAAAGGGAAAGCAAGAAGTGAGACCTGGGCTGGGGATGTGGCTCAAGCGGTAGCGCGCTCGCCTGGCATGCGTGCGGCCCGGGTTCGATCCTCAGCACCACATACCAACAAAGATGTTGTGTCCGCCGAGAACTAAAAAATAAATATTAAAAATTCTCTCTATCTCTCTCTCTCCTCTCTCACTCTCTCTTTAAAAAAAAAAAAAAAAGAAGTGAGACCTAACATGACGGAGGACAGAGGGAGGGGCATTCTTCCAGGTGTCTCTCAGTGTTTCCATAACACCATAGCATCTCAGGTATTTCACGTACCACCTTGTATTACCATTATATGCTTAAAGGAAAGTAAGAAATTGTTGCATGCAACTTACAAATTTTTGTATTAGTCTTTCTTAAACATTTCAACTTTGGACCTAGCAGGTGCATCCACCTTTTGTGTCCAGTCCCTTGTGACAACAAGTCAATGAGCAAGGCTTGGTGGTAAAGCTGCCCCCTGTCACATCCTCAACCTGTGGTACTCATACTTACCATCACCTTTTCTCCTTACATCAGATTAGTCAGATTATGTTATGTGCATATACAATTATGGCATAATGAATCCCACTATTATGTATAATTATAATGTACCAACAAAAATTTTTGAAATAACTTGTTCCTTTTATTGGTATAGATATATTACAACTTGTTTAACCAATTACCTATTGAAAGTCCGGTTTTAAACTTCACTTAAATATATTTCAAAGTAACATACACTTGTCTTATAACTAGTCTGTGCTAGGCCTTGTGCAAAGCAATGGGAATGAAAAGGATTGGATTGCAATATGCAATACATAGAACTTATACAATAAAAAAGGGGTGGTAAAAGAAAGTGGTATAGCACTCTGGAAAAGAGTTTGGCAGTTTCTCAACAAAACAAGCAACTACCACATGACCCAGCAGTTGCATTCATGAGCATTTATTGGGGGGGTGGTGAAAATTTATTTTCATGCAAAAACCTATACATGAATGCCCAGAGCAAAAAGAAAAAAAAAAGAATACCTATAGCAGCTTTATTTTATTTGAATAGCCAAAAACTGGAATCAGCCAGACCTTCAATAGGTAATTGGTTAGACAAGTTGTGATATATCTATACCAATAAAAAGGAATAAATTATTTCAAAAATTTTTGTTGGAACATTATAATTATACATAATAGGGGGATTCATTATGCCATAATTGTACATGCACATAACATAATCGGATCAATCTGATTTCCCAGTACCTTCCCATTCTCCCTCCACCATCCACTTGCTTTAATCTACTGATCTCCCTTCTATTATTGTTATTTTAATTAGTGCATTATGATTACATGTGGGTATATACGAAGAGGATTCATTGTGGTATATTTATTAGAATATGCAGACATAGTATAATTTGGTAGATTTCATTCCTCAATACTTTCTTCTGTGCTCCTCTCCTCTCTGTCTCTGCTCTATTTGTCTCCCTTCTATTTTTGTGAGATTCTTCCCCACTTTTTGTATTTCTTTCTTTTTTTCTTTCTTTCTTTGTATTTCTCTCTCTCTCTCTCTCTCTCTCTCTCTCTCTCTCTCTCTCTCTCTGTCTCTGTCTCTCGATTCCTCGTATGAAAGAAAACATTCAATCCTTGACTTTCTGAGGCTGGCTTAATTCACTTTGCATGATGTTTTCCAATTCTATCCATTTTCCTGCAAATGACATCATTTCATTCTTCTTTATGACTGAGTAAAGCTCCATGTGTGGTCTACATACCACATTTTCTTTATCCATTCATCTGTTGACAGATACCTAGGTTGGAGGAATAAACTACTGATATACACAGCAACTCTGATGAATCTCCAGGGAATTATGCTATTTTTAAAAAATGCAGAAAGGTTCTATCTTACATGAGTCCCTGTATAAAACATTCTGAAATGAGAAAATTTTAGATTTGCTGTTACCAGAGGTTAGAGATAGAGTAGGGAGGGGGTGATGCAGGCAAGAGATGGATGGAGTAATTAAGGGGCAGCACGAGGTATCTTTTCATAACTGAACTCTATGGGATCCTGACTGTGAGGCAGCTATATGAATTTCATATGTGATAAAGTTATGTAGAGCTAAATGCACACAAACACATCAGTGAATGCAAGTAAAACTGGGGAAATAAAATAATTGGTGGATTATATAAACATGAATTTCTTAGTTGTGATATTCTGTGCAGTACTGTACTCATACACTTAATACTTCAGTATACTATAGAAACTAAACCATTCTACAGTTTTACAAAATGTTACTATTAGGGGCAACAGCCTGTTTACCAATACCATACTGTATTCATTACTGCAGCTGATGGTAGACCTTAATCCTGGTAGAGTGATTCCTCATGAATAATTACTTCCTCCTGCCTTAGGTAGGCTTCTTTGTTGAGGTTATTTTAGTATGCCAGGGCCACTCCCTTTCCATATAAATGGAAATTTTTTAAAAAGCTTTTTTTTTTTACCAGTTATTGAACCTTTATTTTATTTTATTTATTTATATGTGGTGCTGAGAATTGAACCTAGTGCCTCACACACAATAGGCAAGTACTCTACCACTGAGCCACAACTCCAGCCTTCCAAAAAACCTTTTATAATGTTTATATATGTTATCATAAACATTACTGTGATTTTGGTGAAGATAGCATTAAGTCTGTAGATTAATTCTGGGAGAATGGACATCTTTATTACATTGAGCCTTCCAGTCTATGGCTTTACATTTGTTTAGGTCCTCATTGATTTTTTTTTTTACCACCATTTAAACATTTTTCACATACAGTTCCCCTACATTTTTGTTGAATAGGTTTGCATACTGTAGTTTCTTTGGAGTAATTAATTGTAAGTGGCATTATGTTTTATATTTCAGTTTATTAATTTTCATTGTTTCTATATAGAAATGTGACTGACTTTTGTTTTTGACTTACATTGTATTCTTCTATCTTGCTGAATGCACTTATTATTCCAGGAGGACTTCTTCAGATTCCTTAGAATTTATTGTGTAAACAGTCATTTTGTTTCTATATAAGACATTTTTAAATTTCTTTGTTTCCAATTCCTATATCTTTTGGTTCTTTTCCTTACCTTATTTTGTGGTTAGAATTTCCTGTGAATAAGAGTGGTGAGAGTGGACATCCTTGCCTTGTTCTTGATTTTGTGAGGAAGGCATTTAAGTACTGTATCAGCTTTATGTCTTTTGTAGGTGTTATTTATCATGTTGAGTATGTTCTCACCTGTTCCTAATACGGCATGCATTTTTTTAAAAAATCATGAATGTTGTATTAACCTAGTTTTTAAACCTCTCTTTTATTTAGTCTGTTTTATTTATAAAATGATCACATTCCCCCCGAACAAATTTTAGAGTTTACTACATATATAAATAATGTATCAAAACATAAAAAGTAATGTAACACAACATAACATACATAAGTAAACCAGTTTAAGGAAAAAAAATGAAGTCATAAGTAGAATTCACAAGGGAAAAATCAATTGAAGTTATAAGCAGAATTCATACACAAAATTCCTGTTTCTGAACACTTGCTAGGATTTCATGGTAATAGAATTTATGCCAGTTTTCACATTCAAAGACTGATATTGGCTTTGTTAAGACTATTCAACCTCTTTCAGGAAAGAATTCTGGCTTATTCATAGTGATTTTCCCTGGTTTAGCACACTATATAAACATCAGCAAATGAGAACATAATTTAATTAACTAATTTCCTGTTCATTCATTAACATCATGCCTGTCCATTTACATCTACCGAAAGAGATTCGGGTTTCAACTTGTAGTCAGGTAAGAATATTTATGCTGAGTATATCATCCTTAGCATCTTGGATATTTAATTTTAAGTTTCTTTCTTAAAGCATCTGTGTACAAAATCTAATGTATATCTTTATTATTATTCTCCGAGTTGGGAAACTACGTGTGTGTGTGTGTGTGTGTGTGTGTGTGTGTTTTAAAGATATTTTTTAGTTGTAGATGGACATAATACCTTTATGTATGTATCTTTATGTGGTGTTGAGGATCGAATCCAGTGCCTCAAGCATGCTAGGTGAGCACTCTACCACTGAGCCCCAATCCCAGCCCTACTTGTTTTTTTATGTGTATCAAATATTTACGTTTGACCACAGACCATTCACAAAATGTTAATGTCAAGTACTCTTCTAGCTGCTGATTTTTTTTTTCTTGAGAATATCCTACTACACAGGTTGACTTCAAGCTTGAGAGGGGGAATTGTAAAGAAATTGTTTCTTTCTATTTTAAATAGCTGACTGATTTCCTTTTTTTCAGTTTTGGTGAATACTTTCAACTGAGGTGATCAGTTGAACTATTATATTGTGGAGGCTTCTAAATTTTTATGCATTGGTTATCCATGGGAGAAATTAATATATGCTAGTCACCACAAAATTTTACTACTTAATGAGAATCAGAATGTAAAAAAACATATCTTTTTTTTTCCCCTACATTTTTTACTGGTGCATAGTTGAAATGGTTGTTACATATTTGTACATGTGCACAATATAACAGTATAATTTGGCCAATGTCATTCCCCAGTGTTATCCTTTTCTCTTTTCTCATCCCTCTCTGGTCCCTTTCCTCTATTCAGCTGATCTCCCTTTGGTTTTCATGTGATCCCTCCCACCTTTCTTTTCCCTTTTCCTCTCTAGCTTCCATTTATGAGAGAAAACATATGACCTTTGACCTTCTGAGTTTGACTTATTTTGCTTAGCATATTGGTCTTAAGTTCCATCTATTTTCCTGCAAATGACATAATCTCATTTTCCTTTATGGCTGAATAAAACTCCATTGTGTGTGTGTATATATATATATATATATATATATATATATATATATATATATTCCATATTTTCTTTATCCATTTTTCTGTTGATGGACACCTAGGCTGGTTCCATAGTTTGGCCATTGTGAATTGTGCTGCTATAAACCTGGGTATGCATGTATCATTACAGTATGATGGCTTTAATTCTTTAGGATAAATACTGAGGAGTGGTATAGCTGGGTCACATGGTGGTTCCATTCCTAGTCTTTTGAGGAACCTCCATACTGATTTCTATTGTGGTCGTACTAGTTTACAATTCAGCCAACAGTGTTTCTCCACGTCCTCTCCAGCATTTATTATAGTTTGTATTCGTGATGACTGCCATTTTGACTAGGGTGAGATGAAATCTCAGTGTAGTTTTGATTTACATTTCCCTAATTGCTAATGATGTTGAAATTTTTTTCATATATTTGTTGGTGATTTGTATTTCTTCTTTTGAAAAGTATCTGTTTAGTTCATTTGCCCATTTACTAATTGGGTTACTTATTTTCTTTTTGGTCATACGTTTTTTGAGTTCTTTATATATTTTGTATATTAATCCTCTGCCACAGAGGAACTAGCAAAGATTTTTCTCTCCTTCTGTAAGATCTTTCTTCACATTCTTGTTTCCTTTGCTGTGAAGAAGCTTTTTAACTTGGTGCCTTCCCATATATTAACTCTTGGCATTATTTCTTGAGCTTTAGTCTTATTGAGAAAGTCATTACCTGTGCTATATGCTGCAGTGTTGACCCTGTGAGGAAACATATCCCCTGATGTACTTCCTAATAGCCTGTGCTTTGGGTACACAAAACTCTCTGGGTCCTCTTCTGCCAAAGATCACTTTGTGACCTCACAAAAGTTACTCAACCTCTCTAAGCCTACATTTCCTCCCTTGAAACGTAGCAGACAATGGGTTGAAGATCATTTATGTTAGATGGTAATACAGTGCCTGTCCTATAGTAAGGATACTATAAATACATCAATTTAGTTATTATTTCTATAATCACTTATGATTTTCATACAACTCATATGTAAGTGTTTTGAAGTGTTTTTTAAAAAATAGAATTTGTATTCTTCTTGAGATTGTCTTGGCCCTGACCAGTAAATACACTGCAGGCATTGACTCTTAGAAATTTTCATTTTGATCTCAGTGAGGTTGCCTGGATGGGCTCAGTATTAGAGAAACTTATGTGTACATTTTTGCTAAATTTCTGGGACAATATCAAGTACATGAACATTTAATAAATGTTAGCATGCAACATCCTTTACTCTGTCTTTTCCTTCAGAGATTGATTACTTCATACAAACAGAAGTAACAAGATAGTGAAATGGGGTCACAGACTCAAAAATAGGTGTAAAGTCCAGTTACTTTCATTTTTTTTCTTGTTTTAAAAACCACTCTATTTCCCGAAGTTATTTCATTATTTCCCATGATGTTCATATTCTTCACAATTAACATATTGACCTATTGGAAGCCTGGAGTTTGTTGCTATTAAGGGCTAAATAAATTGCAGAATGTTTTCCTAGCAAGATCTTCTTGACTGTACCAAAAGAATGCTTTCTTAAATCTTATTGGAGTATATTGTTGTATTTTCTCAATATACTCAGATGGCAGTGTTTCTTTTAAAATTATTCAAAGGCATTGGAAAAAAGCAGGAGCAAAATTAAGTTTGTAGTTAATGTATCTACTTAAAGATCTTTCTGCAGATGACTGTTGCATTGACATACAACTGGAAGAAAGTTTGTCATAGCTGCATGTGGTAGCACACACCTGCAATGCCAACAACTTGGGAGGCTAAGGATGGAAGGACAAAAGTTCAAGCCCAGCCTCAGCAACTTATGGAGCCTCTGTCTCCAAATCAAAAATAAAAAGGGCTGGGTATGTTCACTAGTAAAGCACCCCTAGGTTCAATCAAAAAAAAAAAAAAAAGAAAGAAAGAAAGAAAAGAAAAGAAGAAAAGGAAAAAAGTCTGCTGTAATGCTTTTCCTTGCATGATAATTGAGATGCTGTCATTTGCTGCTTCCAGGAAAGGAGTGCTCGCAGGATGAGAGCACAGCAGCTGCCATCTTCACTGTGCAGATGGATGACTATTTGGGGGGCAAGCCAGTACAGAGCAGAGAATTGCAAGGCTACGAGTCTACTGATTTTGTTGGCTATTTCAAAGGAGGTCTGAAGTATAAGGTAAGCACCTCTCTCAGACAATTTCCTTTAAGACAGTTTCAGTTTCTCCTCCTATTCATGCATACCTCATGTCCTCATGAAATGAAAGTTCATTGTGAGCAGGGTTTTTTGTTTTTATTTTGTTTTAATCTCTTTTGTTCACTGATATAGTCCTACTATCTGACAGACACATAGTAGGTGCTCAGTAAATGCTTGTGGAATGGACTAAATTTATTTTGAGAGGTTAATTTTTAAGGAGGTCTTTTGATTGCATCTTGACAAGAGAGCCCTTTAATATTTTGTAAAGTTATTTCAATATTTAAATATTGGTAACTTGCATCCTAGCAGTTTTCATTTTTACTCTTCTGGAGAATCTCTGAATTTGGTGCAAGTAATCCAAGTCTTCAGAACCTGAATTGTTCTGGAACACCTCATACAGTATTTATAGCAATTATAATTTCAGTTACTGCAAAGAATGACACACATATTCCCCCAGTGTTGTGGTTCAATCTTAGATATAAAAATGAAACCACTGAGCTGAAAATATCTGAGGTTAGCCACACAGACTCAGATACACATGCTCACACATGAACCCAATAATGTATATGTATTGGCTTGAAATATCAGTTTGCATTATTTCTGAAGCAAACAAAAATCGATAAATAGTTCTGTCCCCTTCACTATGGGTTTTTCCTGAAAATTTCCCAGTGACCTTTACAGACTAGTTACACTTCCCCATTTTCCTATTTCTTCTATAAATGCCTGTTCAGTTAAAGTATGAGAAGTATCCTCTGTATCCGTCAGCTTTTCCTTTATTGTGACTAAATACCCATGAAAAACAACTTAGAGGAGGAAAGATTTATTTTAGCTCACAGTTTAAGAGTTTTCAGTCCATTCATTGCTTTGTAGGGGATACAAAGACAGCTGCCCAGCTCATGGCTGCCAGAAAGCAGAGGGGTGTCAGGGAAGAGAGAGAATGTTGAAAGAGCTGGGGACAAGAGACACCCTTCTAGGACCTGGCCCTGGTGATCTGCTTCTTACAACTAGGTCCCATCTCCTAAAATTTCCACCACTTCCCATAATACCACAAATTATTAATCCATCAGTGGTTTAATCCATGGATGGGGTCAGAGCCTACATGATCCAATCACTTTCCAAAGGCCCCCTGCAACATTGGTACATTGGGGAACAATCCTTTAACATATGAGTCTTTGGAGGACACTTCATATTCAAAGCATAAAACCCTTCCCAGACATAAATCTTTTCATAAAAAATATCTGGTCCACCAGGTGCTTTGTATACCCCATTATTGCCCACCACTGAGAATATCCCCCTGGTGAAGACCTGAAACCTCAGAGCTAAACTGGATATTTGAATATATATTAATCTGCATATTAAGATGCCAGGTTAATTTTTACCTTTACTTGATCAAAGCCTGTTGAATATTTGTGATACCATTGAAATGAGTAAAAAAAAAAACAATTATAAGTTCTTTTATCTCTTTTTTTGGATTATATTTTTTTTATCTGTTTTAATTAGTTATACGTGACAGAAGAATGCATTTATGTACTCTGATATATTATACATAGATGGGATATAATTTCTCATTTTTCTGAGTGTACATGTTGTAGAATTATATTGGTCATGCATATATATATATATATATATATATATATATATATACAGTAATAACGTCTGTTTCATTCTACTATCTTTCCTATCCCCACATCCCATCCCCTCCCCTCCCCTCCCTTCATTTCCCTCCACCTAATCTAAGGTAATGCTATTCTTCTTTAGTGCCCACCCCCACCTTATTGTAATTAGCATCTGCATATTAGAGAAAACATTCGGCCTTTGGAGCTTTGGGATTGGCTTATTTTGCTTAGCATGATATTCTCCAACTCCATCCATTTACCAGCAAATGCCATAATTTCATTCTTCTTTAAAGCTGAGTAATAATCCATTGTGTATATATACCACAGTTTCTTTATCCATTAATCTGTTGAGGGACACCCAGGTTGGTTCCATAGTTTAGCTATTGTGAATTGAGCTGCTATAAACATTGACATGGCTGTGTTACTATCTTATGCTAATTTTAAGTCCTTTGGGTATAAACCGAGGAGTGGGATAGCTTGGTTGTAGTGTTTCCATTCCAAGTTTTCTGAGGGATCTTCATACTACTTTCTATAGTGGTTGCACCAATTTGTAGTTCCACCAGCAATGTATGAATGTACTTTTTTTTCCCACATCCTTGCCAACATTTATTATTGCTGGTATTCTTGATAGTTGCCATTCTGACAGGAGTGAGATAAAATCTTAGAGTAGTTTTGATTTGCATTTCTCTAATTGTTAGGGATGTTGAACACTTGTTCATATATTTGTTGATCCTTTGCGTTTTTTCTTCTGTGAAGTGTCTTTTCAGTTCCTTAAGCCCATTTATTGATTGGGTTATTTGTTTTCTGGCGTTAAGTTTTTTGAGTTCTTTATATATCCTAGAGATTAATGCTTTATTGGAGGTGTATGTGGTAAAGATTTTCTCCTGATCTGTAGGCTCTCTCCTCACATTATTGTTTCCTTTGCTGGGAAAAAAGCTTTTTGATTTGAATCCATCCTATTTATTGATTCTTGATTTTACTTCTTGCACTTTAGGAGTCTTGCTAAGGAAGTCAGATCCTAGGTCGACATGGTGAAAATTTGGGCCTACTTTTTCTTCTGTTAGGTACAGGTTCTGGTACCTAAGTCTTTGATCCACTTTGAGTTGATTTTTGTGCAGGGTGAGATATAGAGGGTTAATGTCATTTTGCTACATATGGATTTCCAGTTTTGCCAGCATTATTTGTTGAATAGGTTATCTTTTCTCCAGTGAATGTTTTTGGCACCTTTGTCTAGTATGACATTACCATATTTATGTGGATTTTTCTCTGTGTCCTCTATTCTGTACCATTGGTCAACAAGTCTATTTTGGTGCCAATACCATGCTATTTTTGTTACTATAGCTCTGTAGTATAGTTTAAGGTCTGATATTGTGATGCCTCCTGCTTCACTTTTCTTGCTAAGGATTGCTTTGGCTATCCTGGGTCTCTTATTTTCCAAATAAATTTTATGATTGCCTTTTCTAATTCTATGAAGAATGTCATTGGGATTTTAGATTTTATTAGGAATTGCATTAAATTTGTATAGTGTTTTTGGTAGTGTGGCCATTTTGACAATATTCATTCTGCCTATCCAGGAGCATAAGAGATCTTTCCATCTTCTGAGGTTTTCTTTAATTTCTTTCTTTAGTGTTCTGTAGTTTTCATTGTAGAGTTCTTTCACCTCTTTTGTTAGATGGATTCGTAGGTATTTTATTTTTGAGGCTATTGTGAATGGGGTAGTTTTCCTAATTTCTCTTTCAGTGGATTCATCGCTGATATATAGGAATGCATTTGATTTATGGGTGTTGATTTTATATCCTGCTACTTTGATGAATTCATTTATTAGTTCTAGAAGTTTTCTATTGGAATTTTTGGATCTTCTAGATATAGAATCATGTCATCAGCAAATAGTGATAGTTTGAGTTCTTCTTTACCTATTTGTAAGTTCTTTTATCTCTTTTGAAATCATTATTTCAAAATGACTCCAAAAGTGAGACTATTACATCTATTTTATTTAACTCATATGAGTTCCTCTAGTTTATGTCAAATGATTCTGAAACTTTCATCATGTTAATGAACCCAACTTTTGAAATAAGCAAGGACTTGTAGTTACTAAGAGCAGGTGCTGTAGCATTGTCTTAGTTGTGAACCCATTTCTTCCAAAAGACTTGTTTGCCTTAGGGCAAACACTTAAGGTTTCTGTCTTAGATTCCCTTGAATGTACAATGGGCATAATAACAGCTTCCTCATCCAGGTGTTGTAAGGATTAAAGATTAAATTAAATAATAAAACATCTAAACAATACATAATCAATAAAGATTTAGGACATTATTAGTCCTATTGGCCATTGACATTGGAAAATAAAACTTCTGGATATATATTCAAAAGTAGACCTAATAAAAGTAACTTTATAGTTATAGGATACTTAGCTTCTAATAATTCAAGCCACCACAGATTAACATTTTTCAGAAAGAGGATGTCTGCAAATGGAGGTCAAATTTATCAGCAAGAAAAGCAGTTGACTATTTTATCAGTGGTGACATTGTACATGTGGAATATATGCAGTTGCAGCAATACTTGATAGGAAATGTGGAAGCAGAGATAACCACCTAGAAGATGGTTATGTCACGCTGAATTTCATCCCATTATTAGTTGCAAGCTACAGGAATAGGTCAATCACTTTTTGTATATTGTCTAATTTAATATAAATTATATGATACAGTTTCTATTATAACTTCCCTTTTAAGATAAAGCAAAGCTCAAAGAGGCTTACCAAAGTTTTGTAGCTAGTGTGTGCCTGTGTGACCATGTGACTTCAGTGCTTAAAAGCTAGTAATCATTATACTAGGATGCTCTCAAAATAAGCCAATGATTCATATGCCAGGAAAAACTTTTAATTGAAGATTACCTTCTGGAAAAGTTTATTGTTTATTTGGACTGGATAAAACTTGAAAAGTCTGCCATTACCTAGGCTACAGAAATCATATGAAGTTGCTATATGCAATGTAAATTGAGTTAGAAAATGCTAAGATCATCTTCCCGTCTCATTTTGTTGACTTGTGTCATTTCTTGCTGAGGTCTTTTGGGAGCCTGGGAACGTGTTATAGAGGCCTATTACTTACCACTGCTCCCTTTTATTAAATTTCTGATTAACATACTTTTCTCAAGCTCAGCAAGATGCCACTGTCAGCTATGATGGTAAACAGGGACCATCAGACATCTGTCAGCTGGCAAACCTGTGTTTATGGTACCACTGATATGGAGGGTCATCCACTCTGCTTTAATTTTGACTCATGAAGGCAGAAAAGGATTGGAAGTTTCTAGCATTAATTCAAACAGTATTCATGGAATTACTATCTGACATATATATATATATATATATATATATATATATATATATATAGAGAGAGAGAGAGAGAGAGAGAGAGAGAGAGAGCGCATGATTTTTTCCTTTGTGCCTTTGTAGCATTAAATATTAGAGACAAGATTATTTTTAAAAATAATAGCAAATTTTTAGATTACACATCACTTATGATTCACCCTGAGTGTAGCCTGAATATTATGGGTGTATCCTCAGTCTAAATCTGCTCTATATTTTATAACATTTTTTTCAGATCATGTATTCTTTTCTATTTTTTAAATTCAGATCACAATGAATTTTACTTATTTAAAAAACCAAAATGGCCATAAACAATAATGTGTAGGTGAAAACTTGTATTTATTTTGTTACATAACAATTTATTCAGTCAAGAAATGTTACAATCTTGCAAAATTAGGGACTAGGATATTATTATTTTTTAAAAAAATTTGAGGTTATAATTGCCCTGACTCAACATTTAACCTATTCCAATAAAACGTTTCTATTTATAAGGGCCTATTCTTAGAGAATGGTAGAAATTTAAAGTATATGTAAATTTAAAGAATGTGCCAGTGACTACATATGCAACTTAGTCCCTTATTTTGCATTTACTGTATATGTTTATATGATAAATTTGAAAATTAGACTCTTCTATATATTACTTAATATAGCCAATTTTTCTGACCATTGTGGGAAGTCTGTAATCTATTGTTTATGATGCCTCTTAATTATGCACATTACTTCATAATCAATTCTGGAAGTAAATATGGTTCCTAACATTTAATTAAAAAATAAAAAGGTAAATGAAAAGATGATTGTGAATAATGCAAGAAGATGTAGTTGATACAGTATAAGTTTTTTCTTTAGCATCTCCCAAATCCAGTGGTGTCCTGTTGTTTTGTTTTGGTTGGGGATGTGCAATCAGATAGTATATCTCTCTTAACTTAAGGTAAAAATATTCAGTCTTAGCATATTGGATAAGCTTTCTTTGCCAGAAAATGAAGAAGATCTTTGATATTTTAACATAAAAACAAAGATGCTCTCTGCATAGAAGCAGATCCCTGGCCAGATCCTACTCCCCTTCTCTGTCCTGACTGCAACTATGTCCTAATGTGGGGTGCTTGTTCTCTGCTGCTGTCATCTGTGCCTGTTCCCTCTGACTTTTCCAGCCTTCTGTTGCCTTCTTCTTTAAAAAGTATTATTATTATTATTATTATTATTATTATTATTATTATTATTATTTTGCCTTTTCACTGATTAATGATTTGGGAATCACTCATTCCTGAGGGACAAGAACTACCACCCTTTCTTTTAGTTAATGCATCTGGGGTTTTCTTCCCTGAAGGTTCTCAGTAAATACTTGTGGTTTTTAAATAGAGTTTCTAAAACAGGAAGAACAAACAGAGCAAACCAACAAACAAACCTGTTGATTTACCAAGGAACTCTCTCCCTATTTAACTCTTTACATGGACTTACCTGGCTATTTTCTCCTGGTCCTTCAGGCACAGGTGGGCACAAACACCAGTGGTCTTATGCCTTGCCCTGACTAGTTAGCAGCCTCACCACTTTTCTCTGTTTTGTGTTGTGTCTTCCTCCCACTGATCAGGCTGGAGGTGTGGCATCTGGACTAAATCATGTTCTTACCAACGACCTGTCAGCGGAGAGGCTCCTGCACGTGAAGGGCCGGAGAGTGGTCAGGGCCACAGAAGTTCCCCTCAGCTGGAACAGTTTCAACAAGGGCGACTGCTTCATCATCGACCTGGGCTCAGTAAGTTTCATGTACACACGCAGACATCTACAGGGAAGCAAACTGTTTTTAGATCACATTGGATGTACCTGTCATTGGAAATAATCACTTTTTTGTACATGATTGGAAAGAGGTCATGTTTACGTGAGATGCGATCATATGTGTAATGGGCAAATATTTAAATGGCACATAAAGTGAAACTTCAAAGTTTTTATGTTCTTTGGTAGGTTTACAAAAGTGATTTAGTTCTTCCTACCATAGAAGAGAAATTGAATAATTTTTAATTACATTTCCCCTTCATTCTGAACAGAGCTTCCTATAATTATTTTTGTCCTTAATTGTGTGGGAAAATGTGGTTTGTGGGGGGCGGGGGTAGGGAGGAATGATTCCCTAAGCAATTGAAGGTTCTAGAATTTAAACTGAGCATAGGTGACTAAATAGCCTGCTTAAGAATTTTGGAGGACTATTTTAACATATATACATACATACACAAACACATACTCACCATACTGTTTCATGCTTTCAAATACCTTAGGGTTACTAGAAGAAAAGGAACAGGCACAAATATTAGGTATCTTTTTTTTTTTTTTACCCTGGAAGAGCATAGCAATTCTTTTTTTTTTTATTGGTTGTTCAAAACATTACAAAGCTCTTGACATATCATATTTCATACATTAGATTCAAGTGTGTTCTGAACTCTTCATGGCACATTCAATGGCATCCAACATATTTTCTTCCAGGAAGAGGGGCCGTCTAGTGTCAGGGATACTTATTAATCATTTTCATCATGGGGAAGAAGTATTATTGAATGGCTTATATTAGACTCTAGTAGATAGGACTGAAATGTGTCTTCAAAACTTTGTAAGGTTTCTAAGGGGCATTCCTTACCACTGAAAATCAATGTTGCCAAGGCAACACAGAGAAGCTTGGAGCCTGTATATGATTTCCTCTCTTTCTCCTTGTGGTCACCATTCTCATCACCAGTCACATCAACATTCCCATAGTCCAGTCTTACATTGTGGGACCAGACATTATATGGAGTCCTGACTCAGCGTGTATTTCTTCAGTTACTTGAGATTTGGACTGTCTGTGGATCTTGCTCAAGGGTGCACAGCCAGTAAATGGTAAAGCAAGAATTTGACTCTAGGTATATCTGATTCTCATTTTAATTTACTGCATCTCCTTGGGAAGTATTTTGGGATAAAGCAACAGAGAGAAGCCAAAGGAGTTTATTCAGTATGCATACAGGAGGGACCCTAAGGAGTCTCCAAATGAAGCTATCTGGTCAAGTTCTAATTAACCAGTTTGAATCTGGCAACAGTACAGACATGTATTAATTTAATAAATAGAAAATACTCCCAAGGTATAAATGTCATCAATTTCCTTAAGTTAGAATGCATCTATAGTTTTATTACTGCTAGTAGGTAATCTGATTAGGGTCATACCAGATTTTATATACCTTTGAGCTCTCAATAATATTTATGGCAGACTATAATTCTCAGTGTTGTATTTAGACACCTACACTGTAAAATGACAGTATTTTTGCCCTGAATCCTACATTAAATTTCAGGAGAAAGTCCTTTTCAACTTCAAAAACTAATTAATCATCTTAGTCCTGATCTTCAGATCTAGACAAAAACAGCCTATTATCCTACTCTTTTATTATCTCACACCAAAAATAAATAATGCAAAAAAATGGCCATAATTATCAGTAACCCACATAATTCCAAAGCAATTAATTACAGCAATCTTTCAAAACCTATGCACAGTAATTATTTATCTTAACTTCTATTTATACCACTTACATTTTAAAGCCTTTTATAATTTATGGAATGTTTTTACATATAAAATGACATTTAAAAAAAGATGAGATCTCAGTTCTCATTGAAGTTACTGTGCTCTGATGTTCTCATCCTTTACAGGTGGATATCTGAATGGGTGATTTCTAAGGTCTCTAAAGAAATGGGACACTTTCCAATGATAATGGAATTTATCACTCTATTGATTGAAAGTAATTCTTTCCTAAAAACCTTTTTATGCCTAATACAATTACTATACAAATGCAGTAATCTATTTAATTATCATGAATAGTTTCCAATTCAGCTTTCCAACTCTCTATGATTTGATCTTGGGCAAATCATTAACCTCTGGAGCCTTTGTTTCCTCATTTTTTTTTAACTTCTTAAATCTGGTTTCTAGTGCTACTTTTGGCCTTAACTGACTGTGATTCAGACTCATCTGATGCACAGTCACATCTGGGAAATGGCAGTTATCATTTAAGTTTTGAAAGGGAAACCGAAGCCTGTGAAGATGTGTGCAAGGCACTTGCATTCATAGCAGCTGAGGGTTGACTTGGGTAGGGACCTGGGTTGTTCTAGCCCTAGATCATATTCTCTTCACTATCCAAGTGAACTAGATATATTTTAGATGGCTTGGGATAACATAATGTCTTGAAACAATTTCAGAGTTTGCTGAATTAGGAATTGATGATACCTAATTTGGTGGAGATTCTATTGAAAGTCTCAGAATTCATTAAATCATTGATTATTTTGTACCACAAATACTAAATTTCCCCCAAAAGGTATACAAAGAAAAAGGGGGGACTTGTGAGAAACAGAAAGTTCAATGGTCCATTTTTAAAATATACTACTTATCCTCAACTGGGAAGTAAGAGCCAATTGTAAACATTTTAGCTAGAGCCCTTCCCTTTGCCTCCCCCAATTTATTAAAAAAATATTGAATTTCCACATGGGACAAATAGTTGGATGTTGTGGTAGGTGGCTTATGGTTCTAGTGACACCTCTCTTCCCATAGGTAGTTTCAACTTGTGGGAATAATGACCCAAAATCCAGGCTCATATAAAGAGACAGTCTTTATTATAAGGTTCAAGGGCATTCACTTATTTAATAGTAAATTATCTTTATATAATTAATCATCTTTAATAACTCAGCTTTTCTCCTTGCAGACCTTGTAGAAGAGATATTTAGAATGATTTTGTTACCAAAGTTTTGAATTTAGTTATTTCTTATGTCATGGAAGTTTCCTATATTCTAAAGGGATAGAAACCCTGATAGGAATCAAGCCCTGGATACCTATGTACACTGGAAAAAATACCCACATTATTAACCTTTAGTTGGTTGATAATGTTGCCAAAAGCTTCTAAATGGTGATAAGATCTTGTGATTATCGATAATTTTATTTTTGGATTGTGCCACAGTAAACAAAGAAGTATATGGAACAACAATTTTCTGAACTATAATATTTTAACAGTCATTGAGTTGATTATTTAAAGACCACCTTCTGCATCAGGGGGCACAAAATGGAGCCAATGCATATTGGTTATGATATTCTGCATGTTCTGTTTCCTTGTTAACTGTTAACTTGTTTTATTACCCAGGTATGAAAAATATAGATTAATTAAATGTTCAAAGCCATCACCCAGCTCAAACCAGCTGACCCCAAACTAAGATTATAGGTATAATTTAAATCCCACAGTTTGAGAATGTTTAAGGATGTCAGCTTTTATGACAAATGGTCACAATTACTATGCTTTTTTATATGCCTTACAAACATTTGCTCTCTTATGGGGTTTTAGATTACAGTAGAGATTCCCTCTCACCCCCTCACCCTGAGGTATGAGACTGTAAAATTATCAGTTTAATCAGTGTGAAGGTTAAGAAAATCATGATTGTTTTAAAAATGATTTATGTATGTTATTTTAGTGTGTCATCTGAAAATAGTATAAGGCATGGCTGGATCTCAGCCATTCATAATTTACTGCATCTTTGGAAAAGTAATTTTGAAATATGCATTTTAATGTTGGTGAGTTTGTGAGTCCTTATTTTCCCACTAATTTAAAGAAAGATACAAGGTATTAGTAAAAAATTGAATAATAAATTAACTAACAAAGTTACAGCAAAAAATGTGATAACCCAGCACCAGTAACTACAGAATATGAATGATAATGGAAAAAGCACATATTCTCAAGGTTTGAGATCTGGTGTAAACTCAGAGAAAAGTATGTCAGTAAGCCACTGATGAAGAATTAGGTCTAATAGCAGTAGGAGTTCCTGTCCGTGAGTTACTGATCCTGATATTCTGCCTGTTCTGCTTCCTTGTTAACTGGTAACTGGTTTGGTCAGTCATGCAGCTTCGCCTCCTCTCCTGGCTATTTATAATCTATCACCCCTCCCCCACTGTTCAGTCATGTTGCTTTGAAAAAGCAGCTTCTACTTCCTCATTCACCGTCTTTAACCCACATGTCTGGCTTTCACTCCCACCATTCTTTGGAAACTGTTTTTTGCCATGGGGCATGAATGACCAGTGGACATCTTGATCTAATGATCCATTTGATCCTCGTGCTGCATTCGACACTAGCTGCTACCTAACTTCAGTTCTGCGCCTTTCCTGGCTTTCCTAACCTCCCCCCTTTGAGGCCCTGCTTTCTTCTTTGCATGGCTTACCCACCCCCTCCAATATATTTTAAAAGCAGTCTATGTTTAATGACTATCCCTTCTTTATAAATTTTCCTGGAAAAACAAAACAAAACAAAACTCATCCTCACCCAAAGTGTTCACTACTATCCACTGGTAAACCTCAGTTTCATACTCCAGCTCAGACCTCTTGCCTGAGCTCAAGGTCAGTATTTCAGGCTACCTATGAGATATTCAGCTCCTGTACATCATGAGAACTTCAGACTCAACGAGTTCAGAAAAGGAAGTGCATCGTCTTCACTCCCATTTCAAACCAATTCTCCTATTATTGTCCTTGCCTCCACTCACTTAGCCCCTCAGACTCCCATCCAGGAGTCATCCTGATAATTTCTCCTGGGAGCTCCACATTCAGTTACTGGCTGTCCTGGTTGATTCTGCCTCCTAACACCTCTGGTCTTTTCCATACCCTTTGTGTCTGCTGATATGTCTCAGTGCCCCATGCACGACACATTCCCTCCAGTCACTGTGCCTTTGCTCTCCGGGACGGTTTCCTTTGCCCAGAACCCTCTCCTCTCTGTGACTCCCTTCTCCAAACATCCATTCTCATCTGATGCTACGATACTCAACTCCCACGTTGTCTTGTTCACGGTTTGTTCACTGACCTCTTCCTCTTCTGCTTTTCCTGTCCTACATTCCACCCCTGTGGAGTCAGGTCTTAACTTTATTGTCACGGTACAGAGATTGGCTCTCAGCATTTCTCACACTATCATGCACACTAGTGTCTCACTCATTTTGTTCCTCCTGTAAAGCCCAGACTTAAAGCCAACAAATGTGTGTCTATCTGGAATAAAACATAGTAGTCTAACATAGTGCTATGTCCAGAAATGTGATTTTCTTTTTCCTTCTATAACTCAACCTGGCCCTATTCACAAGCTCCTAGTATCATAGGAGAGTTGGAAATAAAAGTGATTTTTGCCTTATTAAGATGAATTTTGTTAACCACTTAAAGCAATTCAGACTTACGTCACTAGTCACTTTTTCTATTCCTTAGGTACTAGGGATATTTATATAATATTATGGCCTGGGTATAGGGGTTGAGATTGAGGATGGAAGTATAAATCTAATTTATCTTCATTTACCTGTAGTCTTCATTGAAGCTCAGCCATGCCATTCATTCTTGGGCTTTGGCCTCTTTTCTCAAGACACTTACTAGAGAATAGGCTTGGCCTAAGTTTGGTCTTCTGATGATATCATACCCTCACATCAAGGGAAAGCAAGACCCTTTCTGGTTCTTGGAGCCACATTGTACTCTTCTCGGGAACTCTGTTTTGTTTTTCTCATGCCCTACTGGAGAGATAGGACATTGTGTTCTCACTGTGGTCTGGAGAACTGTTCATAGTCATTTCTGCTCTAATTTTCAGACTCATGGATGACTCTATGAATGTATTGATCAGTTTTGTGCTACTATAACAAAATACTTGACATAATCAAATTAAAAAGAGCAAAAGTTTATTTTACCTCACAGTTTCAGAGGTTTCAGTCCATGTTTGGTTGGGTCAGTTGCTTTGGGGCCTGTTGTGAGGCAGCATATCATGGCAGAAATGTGTGGCAGAGGAAGCTACTTGCCTCACAGCAGGTGGGAAGAAAAAAAGAGAGGAAGATGAAAGACTGGACTCTGAATATCTCCTTCAAGGCACACCCCCATTTAACCACAAGACTTTTAAACTTTTAAAGACTCCACCACTTGCAATACTTGGGGTCTAAGCATGGATTTTTGACAGGTACTTATTTAAACCCTGGTTATGATAAATCAAAAAGTGATTTGGAAAAAAAAAAGTGTTCTGAGCTCTTCTCAAAGATTAATTGCCTCTGGTCAGGTTTCCTAGGTTTCTTAATCTCCTTCTTTATTGTTTTTCAACCAGACAAACCAGACATACCTCATTTTTCTGTTCTTGCCTAATCTGTGGTTCCTACAGTTTGCTCTAGCACCTAAGGCCAAGGCTCTGCTTCTTGATATGCAAAACAAACTTTGACAGCATCCTCACTTCTCATGCCCCCCACCTCCCTGCACCAGAGAAAATGCTTTTCTCTAGCAAAATCAAGTTTCTTTTAATTTAAAACCATGTCAGTTTTCAGAGTTTTGTCTCTGCTATGATTGAAAATGCTTGATTTAAACTGAAGACTGAGCAAACCATATATCTTCATGCTGGATAACTTTGTCCATACTCCCAAAGTAATGCCTAACACTAGATTTATAAGAGAAGAACCTTGAGGCAATAAGAAAAGATAAGAAGAAAGGATAAATCTAATCTTAAATCTGTTTAAAGTGCCCTGCAATAAAAATATGGCCAAGAGGCATTTATTGTGTGCTCAGTATGTGCTGGGTGAATGACGTGTAGGGGTGAAGAGCAGGCAGCCTTTGCCCTCTGGATACTGTTGAATGGTTTGAGGCACCGCTACATTCACAAGTGTGACAAAGTGCAATGGGGGAGTGAGGACACTGGAGTAGGGGTGCACATGCCTTGAGGTTGGAGAATGGATGAGGGCAATAAACAGCATGCAGGGTGCTAGGATTTCTGCTTTAATTCTCAGTCATGCTTTATATTAGAATCATTGGAAAGGGTTTTTTTTTTTAAGATAAACATAAGAATACTCACTGCAACATTCTTTTAAAACTTTTTTTAGTTGTTTTTTTTTAGGTTTTTTTTTGTTGTTGTTTAGTTATTTTACTTTTTTATATGTGGTGCTGAGAATCGAACCTAGTGCCTCACACATGCTAGGCAAGTGCTCTATCACTAAGTCACAGCCCCAGCCCCAAGAGGTTAAAATAATGATTCTTGTTCTTGTAATGTGATCCCTAAAAATACTGATTTTTAATGTTTTGGGATGGGACTTTGGTGTGGGCGAGTTTTAAGCCCTGCCTCCCTCGTTTATTCCAACGTACAGTGAATATTGAGAACCATTTTCATACCAGGGAATGTCTAAAGGTGCTGGATTATTCAGGGTCATATACATGAAGAATATGTCATTCAGTTTTATAGCTGAGTCACCAGTGTGGGTGGCAGGCAGAAATGGCTTTTGATAAAGTATGACTAAACCTTTGGTTTGTCGAACACTCTGACTAGAACAGAGGGCATAATTTTACCTACTCTCTGGTGCCAGCGAGTGGCATCACTACCAGCAGCCATGCCAAATTTGTCTAAGTCATTTCCCTTTTCCCTGTCCTTCTGGTGCATGGCCAGATGGCATTGGTGACCAATCCTGCCGCTGTATTCTTCTACTTAGCCCTTGATTTCTCTATCTCCACTGCTTTGCTCTAGTTTAGAAGCAGCTTCTTCCTTTCTGTTCTGTGGTTCCTGAAGTGGCCCTGCACATCACACTGTTCATCTTCCATCCTTCGTTTAGAGATAATTTAAAAAATATATACATGTGTCATCGAAGGATGGTAATTTCAGTTGCCTTTGAGAAAACTAAAAACAAGATTTACTAATCCCAAAACTAAGGAAGTCAGGTTTTAAACCTTTAAAATGAAAAAGGTAGATTCTTGGAGGTATCTCACAAGTCATTAACATCTTCAAGCTTAGAGAACCTCTAGGCAAAAGGAATATCTTCATGAATTTCTGTATTTTTTTTAACTAGAGCTAATGAAAAAACTAAACACGGTACAAAGCAAGGAAGAAGCAGCAACCCAGGCTCCATTCCCCTTTTATAAAATTCTAGAGGTATTTATAGTGAATGACTTGGAAAAGTATGAAAAGGCAGCGCAGTAGTGCCGAGTTCCGTGGGCGTGTTGTGGGTTGACATCTCATGAACTGATTTGGTGCCCCTATAAACTCAGCTTCTGAAATCTGTTTCCCTTTCAGGGCGTCATTGAACATTGTTTTATTTTGGTTCTTATTTCCTGTCCCCCAATGATGTTTGGCTGCTCTTTGATGTTTCACTTATTAATTTTGACCACATGGTTTAAAGGAAATTTTAGAAACCTCTGGTTTTCAAGGCCAATAATAGGTCTCCCCTCCTCAAATGTGGTGGTTTCTGTTAATTGTCACTTGCTTGCTTTCATGTCTTGTTACTGATAGACCAGACTAATGGCCAGTAACAGGGCGTCTTTTTGCCCTTCTTTCTTCCTTTTCCAATAATTATATGGAGTTATTTTGTTTTTCTGTAATCGTTTGTTCAGTAAGGGCTAATGATAGTTCCACGAACTTCTGCGAGAGGGTATGCATGGTTAATATGTACATCAAACCGCTTTCTGCCAAAATTCAAGTGGACTCCATTCCAAATGAAATGGATATTTCCATATTCACAGGGAGTTTTCATATTCCTTCCTCAAAGAAATATGACATTTAGTGTTGAGTTGTTAAGTGCCTTAGGATCTTGGAAGGTAAAAACTTTGTTTGTTTTACAATTTTCAGTGTGTAGCACACTTAAACTGATGAAAACTTATCAGCTAAATTACATGAACATATTACAAATAAAATAACTTAGATTGTAGTGAAAACTTTTTGTTGTAGTGATATATTATAACCTATCAAATTAGTTCAGAGTTTTTTTTTTTAAAGCTCTATGCAGGATTTTTCTTCTTAAGCCTACTCCCTTTAGAAAACAGGATAAGTGGAATTGCAGGAGAGTTTTTTCAAGCACGGTGCCAGGTGAATACAAAGTTTCCCTGTGCACTGACTGGTTAGGTAGTCTTGACCAACTGCCTCTGAATAGAGTAAGTGTTGGGTAGTACAATTTATTAATAGTACCACATACTTATTTCAGCACAGTAGAGCTCTGTTAAAAGAAGTCCCGAACAGATGATTCACACATAGTGGAATAGAAATTGTTTAGATTTAATGAGCTATTAAAAATTCTATTTAAAAAAACTTTGGGGAAGGGGTGTGTACTGAGGATTGAACTCAGGGGCACTCGACCACTGAACCACATCCCCAGCCATATTTTGTATTTCATTTAGCAACAGGGTCTCACTGAGTTGCTTAGAGCCTTGCTAAATTACTGAGGCTGGCTTTGAACTCACGATCCTCCTGCCTCTGCCTCCTGAGCCACTGGCATCACAGGTGTGCGCCACCATACCTGGCCTTTATTTAAACTTTTTTAAAGCAAGTTTTAATGTGCTGTTGCCACCATTGAATAGCTATATTTGTATAGAAAACTAATTTAATTAAATGAAGATGATGTTTTAGTGTGACTAAGCAATTCTGACTTTTGACACTTTACAATTGAAGTCATTATTTTCTTGCATTTCTTGTCAATCAGCCACTGAAAAATAAAACTAGTAAGAAAATATGTCACTTGTATATAATGACAGCATAAAATAATATAGAAATAATTAAATAATAAGTAGCACACAAACCATTCATTTTCATGACAAATATTTTTTAACACTTTGTTTAATGATTTACTTATCTTTGAGTTCAAAGTAAAACTTCACTTTTAAGGTTTTGCTGTTTTTATGAGTATTTCCTACATGTTTTTTACTATTTTAAAGGTAGAGATGGTGGTCTCTAAACAAGGGTAAAGAATATTTTCTATAATGTGAATTGATGCATACCTAAAAT
The DNA here is from genome assembly GCF_052094955.1 of Ictidomys tridecemlineatus. Taxonomy (NCBI): domain Eukaryota; kingdom Metazoa; phylum Chordata; class Mammalia; order Rodentia; family Sciuridae; genus Ictidomys; species Ictidomys tridecemlineatus. The sequence goes on along the minus strand of NC_135478.1, from coordinate 160,698,901 downwards.
CTTTCAATCCAAAGTAATATTATGAGAAATATTTTAGACTCCATGGAATATTATAAAATTCTATGTTAAATAATAATTATGCTTATGAAATTCTCATTACCTGCAAAACATCTTAATCACATTTTATCAGGCTTCCCTGATACTTTAAAGATGCTAATAAAATTTAGTGGGATTTAATATAATCTCTTTGAAGTAGATGAGAGGTAATTTCTATAACTAAGGTATCAAGAACATAAACATTTGTAGGATGTTCATATAAAATAGTCAGTTTTGAAAGTTGCTAATAAGCCTGAGAAATCTTAGAGCTCACTTCTGATCTACTGTTCATATTTCAGTGTGATATAAAATATAATCCTTGGATGTTTGCTTTCTCAGACCTGCTGAGAAAAGAATTATTTGTAAAATACTATGAAGTAGGAGAGGGAAAGGAATCTAAGCCTAGACCCTGGGCCCTCTTTGGCAGAGTGACCTACTGGGCACCTAATTAGATGTTGTGGATTCCCTGCTATGTGTGCCCAGGGTGGCCAGCAATGGTTCTAATGTGGTTGGATACTAGAGTCTCCTGGAGAGCTTTCAGTTAAGCAGTCATCCAGAACCTGAGGATCTCTAAGGATAGTGCTCACATCTGTATACTTTAATGCTCAGTGACTATGAAACCACTTTTTTGCTCTCTATGACTGCTAAACTTGGCAGGATATTCAGATGGTCTCCATCTGTGAGCTTCATGTTCCAATACCCAGATGTAGAAAAGAGGTTGGAGAGGAAAAAATGCAAGTGTGCTTTTCTCTTAGAGATAGGAAAGAAGTACACCGTGACCTTATTGAATAATTAAGTCACATTCTAGAATGAAAAGAATTACAAGGCATAGTCCTTTTATTTTTTAATAAAAGTTTGAAATCCTAAAATGTACAGTTTATTCTTAAAGAATATTAGGTCAGTCAGAAACGGGCAAAGTAGGGGTTTTAAAGAGACGGTCCCTGGCCTACATTGTTTAATGCTGTGTTCCCAGTACCCACAAAAAAACCTCCCTGGTTTAGGCACACAGTAAACTGGCTTTGAATGAAAAGATGAGTCTGGACTGAGCAATCAGAGAAAATAGTCCATCTCTCTGGATGCTTGGGTACTTGCTCATTTATTTTGCCATTACTAATTTACTATTCTTTTTAAAAATGGCAAGCATACATGCTGCAGTCTGGCTGGGCACAATTCAGGAGCCACTTGTCAAAAGAAACTAACTTTATTTTTAGAACTACAAACGCCAAACAAAACAGCTCCTCAGGAAAAAACCCTCAGAGCCCAACTGCCACCACCGGCTTCCACAAGCCTCTCACCCACACAAGCCTCACCACCTCCCACAATCCTCCTGCTCTTGAGGCCGATTGGCTGGGTCACGTGGGCAGAGCCAAAGAAGTCCCCCAATGAGCAGCTCCGTGGTCTAAAAGGGCAGGGAAACAGCCCAATGAGCAGCTCCGTGGAGGAGCCAATCAGCTAGATGTTGCTGGGGCCGCTGTGAGCCAATCATCAGCTGGCAGTCTGAAGGGCAGGGAAACAGCCCAATGAACATCACCGCAGAGGAGCCAATCAGCTAGATGTTGCTGGGGCTGCTGTGAGCCAATCATCAGCCTGCAGCTGGAAGTTTGCTGGTAGCTGGAAGTTTGCTGGGGCCCCTTTGGCTGTGGCTCTCAACACATACAGTTACATACTCAGAAAGTGACAGCCTAGGTCAAGCTCCCTCACATTTAACCACTATGCTAACTACCTCTCTATGCTTTAATGAAACGGGTGGAAATTGAAAACCATGGGTTTTGCAAACATATTTTTAAGTAAAGTTGTCTGTCAGTCAATCTCTCCTTGATATTCTTTTATTCATCCTTTTATCCCCAACATCTACCTCATAATAAGCACCTAATAAATGAATGTGACATATAGGAAGCTTTCTTTTTGAATATTCATGCCCCCTATCATTTAGAACTATTCATCCTTAAATATCTTTTTTTCTATATTTAAGTAGAAACCAAAATACACATTTTGATTTCTACTTAAATATAACTGTATTATTCTGTAGCTTTATTTTATTCTTACTGATATACTAGTAATTTTCTGTATCAATATTAAAATGTTTCATCAATTTTGATTCCCTGAAGAGGAGTCCACATGTATCCATGTAATGGTATTTAATATCTCTCTCTCTGTTGATGGGCATTTGTTTTGTTTTATTTCTTTGTTGTTAGAATCAGTGTTTGAATATTTCTCCAGGATAAATTTATAGAAATCCCTGATTTTTATTAGAAATTCTCAATATAGAGAGGTAAATAGGGAGCCTACAACTGGGAAACAAATATTTACCCCTCACACTTCAAATAGAGATCTAATCTCCAGAGTATACAAAGAACTCAAAAAATTAAACAACAAGAAAACAAATAACCCAATCAACAAATGGGCCAAGGATCTGAACAGATACTTCTCGGAGGAGGACATACAATCAATCAATAAATACACGAAAAAATGCTCACCATCTCTAGCAATCAGAGAAATGCAAATTAAAACCACCCTAAGATACCATCTCACTCCAGTAAGATTGGCAGCCATTATAAAGTCAAACAATAACAAGTGCTGGCGAGGATGTGGGGAAAAGGGTACACTTGTACATTGCTGGTGGGACTGCAAATTGGTGCGGCCAATTTGGAAAGCAGTATGGAGGTTCCTTGGAAAGCTAGGAATGGAACCACCCTTTGATCCAGTTATTCACCTTCTCGGACTATACCCAAAAGATCTAAAAAGAGCATACAACAGGGACATAGCTACATCAATGTTCATAGCAGCACAATTCACAATAGCTAGACTGCGGAACCAACCCTTCAATAGATGAATGGATAAAAAAATGTGGCATTTATACACAATGGAATATTACTCAGCACAAAAAAAAAAACCAACAAAATCATGGAATTTTCAGGGAAATGGATGGCATTAGAGCAGATTATGCTAAGTGAAGCTAGCCAATCCCTAAAAAACAAATGCAGAATGTCTTCTTTGATATAAGGGGGGAGACTCAAAACAAAGCAGGGAGGAAGAGTATGAGAAGAAGATTACCATTAAATAGGGACGAGAGGTGCGTGGGAATGGGAGAGAGAAGGGGAATTGCACAGAAGATGGTAGGAGACCCTCATTGTTATGCAAAATTACATATAAGATGGTGTGAGGAGGAAGAAAAAAGAGAGAGAGAAAAATGTGTCACAGTAGATTGGGTAGAAAGAGGGGAGGGGAGGGGAGGGGGGATAGGAAGGGCAGCAGAATACAACAGACACTAGTATGGCCCTATGTATAAACGTGGCTGTAAACCAATGTGATCCTGCAATCTGTACACGTGGAAAAAATAAGATTAAGATTACATACCCCATTTGAATCAAATGTATGATATGTCAAGATCATTGTAATGTTTTAAGCAACTAATAAAAAAATTAAAAAAAAACACACATTTAGGGCTGGGGTTGTGGCTCAGAAGTAGAGCGCTTGCCTAGCATGTGCAAGGCCCTGGGTTTGATCCTCAGCACCACATAAAAATAAATAAATAAAATAAATGTATTATGTCTGACTACAACTGAAAAATATATTAAAAAACAAAACAAAACACATTTAATTGCTTGATCCGATGCCAGACTGCCCTCAAAAGAAGCTTTTGAATGCTTATATCACACAAATAGTGGGTGCTAATGACCATTCCCACACCTACCAGGCTGGGGTAATTTAAACTTTTTTTTTCTTTTGTTAAACAACATTTAATAGATAAATTGATGATGTATTTCTCATTTTGCATTGGGATTTGCATACATTCTGAATACTGTACTCAAATCTAAAATATATATTTCAATATAAATGGTCGCTAATATCTCTATTATATTTCAAATGACTTTCTATTTTTCCATATTTTCTGTTAAAATATAATTTTAATAATTAAGCATCTAATTTTCTCCTATGTATAGTAATTTGTATAACTGATATCCTATTATTAAACATTTAATGTTTCTCTAATACCTCATTGATATATATCAGTGAAAATCCTTGTACATGTGGGTTTTTTCTTCTATGAATAATTTATTAAAATAAATTCTAGATGGTGATATTACTGGATAAAAGGTTTTAACTCTTTTTATGACTCCTGATAACCACTGTTAAATTGCTTTTCATATTTTAGTTTTTTGGATTTAGCCATTCTATGTTTTAAAACATTATGTTGTACATGACAAGTATATGCAACTTGGATTTGTCAGTTGGAGTGAATAAATTTATAAATAAGTAAATTGCTTGACAAAAGTCTTGTATCATTTTTTATGACCATCAAGAGTATAATGCCTTAACAGATTCTTGACTATTTCTCTGAAATATGGTAGACTTATTATATTAAATTTGAATAATCCATATAAGTTCACTTTTATAAAGTATAATTATTGTATTTCATATACAAAGAACACTGAGGCATGTTTTTATATTTTGCACTAAAAGTGCTTTCTTTAGAATACTAACAGCCAACAGAATGAGAATATGATATGATTTAAATATATGTATAATTATATGTACCTCACCTGTAGCTAATTTTAGTTTCCCTTTCTTATACCTTTTTGGTTTTATCCTAATTAATCACAATAAGTAGCCCATCAAGTTTGAGTGTGCTCCACATGTACTTGAGGCCAAAAGATCTCTCTTTTCTTTTAGAAAATTTACCAGTGGTGTGGTTCCTCATGCAACAAATATGAGCGTCTGAAAGCAAGCCAGGTTGCCATCGGCATTCGAGATAACGAAAGAAAAGGAAGGTCTCAACTCATTGTGGTGGAAGAAGGAAGTGAACCATTTGAGCTTATGAAGGTACTGTGACTAGTGTTATTTGTTACAAGATTACTACCATCCTTCGTGTGTGTGTGTGTGTGTGTGTGTGTGTGTGTGGTGTGTACATCAGGGTTATCTGTGTGATGATATTAAGAAAACAGAAAGCTATGTTTTCTTCTTTCATCCCCTGAACAATCATCACAGGAAAGGCCAGCCCCTTCTTCTGTGGTATGTGAGGACAAACACATGGGTGACACTTTTATTGGCAATTAGAATACATTTTGACAGGAAGATAATAATTAAATGCTTCTTAATTTTTTTAAAAAAAATTGCAATGGTTACATCCCATTTTAAAGTTGACAACTGTTTTATTGAAAGAAGGAAATGAGGGGCCTGGGGTTGTGGCTTAATGGTAGAATGCTTGCCTAGCATGTGTGAGGTACTGGGTTTGATTCTGGGCACTGCATATAAATAAATAATAAAGTAAAAGTCCATTGAAACTAAAAGAAAAAAATTAACAACAAAAAAAAGAAGGAAATGAAATCTTCCACAAAGGAAATAAATTTTAGACCAGTATTTTAAATATTTCAGTCAAACCAAGAAGCTGTCTTTAGACACGTTTTTACTACAGCTCCATAGACATACATTATTCACTTAATCATCATTTTATTTACAAAAAATTTAAAATTTGTTCTAATTGGTTATATATGACAGCAGAATGAATTTTGACACATTGTACACAAATGGAGCATGACTTCTCGTTCCTCTGTCTGTACATGGTGCAGAGTCACATAGGTAGTGGAATCATACATGTATATTGGGTAATAATATCTGTCTCATTCCACCATCCTTCCCATCCCCACAGTCCCTTGCCTCCCCTCTATACAATCCAGAGTTCCTTCATTCTTCCCTACCTTCATCCCATCCCACTGTGGATCAGCATTCCCTTATCAGAGAAAATATTGGCCTTTGGTTTTTGGGGATTGGCTTATTTCACTTATCATGGTAACAATTATTTTAATATTAGACAATAGTTGTGACCAGGCTTTCCATTTTAAGAAAACTTCAGTGAGAACCTTACTGTCCATATTGTATCTGTTCTTGTAAGTAAGATTATCATCACAGGGTATAATCATATTCAGATGTCTTGATATATGTTGGCAAATTTATTGCTGTTTATTCACTTAACAAGTATTTATTTGGCTCCTGTAGCCTGCAAGTCTCTAAATGTTTTCACCAAATGCTAATTGGTTGCATAAATGCTGTAGTCCATCATGACCTTTCAGAACTCTGTCAGGCTGTATTTTTGCACTTTTTGAATCTTGTGCATTTAATAGTGGTAGGGGATATCTTTTTGAGTTTTCATTTGTTTAAATTCCTGGGAAATTATGTACTACCCAGTGATGAGCTTAGCTGTTTCCATTTAAATTTTTCCAAAGACTATCTTATAAATATATTTTAGTGTTTGACATAGAGCAATTTAATACATTAGTTTCCTAATCAATGATAGCCTAAAAATCCAGTGATCAAAACTTATATAAGATAATTTTATCAATTATAATGTGTTTAAGATTTACTTCTTTAATAACCCCTGAATACAGACTTTTCTGATGTTTTTAGAAATCATTTTAATTCAGTAGGGAAAAGGCTCAAGGTATAATGCTAAGAGAAAAGGCAAGATATAGGATTTTACATACCATATTACCTTAATATATAAGTAAAAAAAAATCTATTTAGACAAACATAAATATATGGGAAGAAATAGGTTGAAATTTTACCAGTATTATCTTTGACTCTTTAAATTTGGCTGTTATTTTCTTCTTCATTTGTCCTTGTATTTTCATAATGTCTTTATAATGAGCATTCTTTTTATAATCAGAAAAAAAGATCATCAAAACAAAATTAAGTTAAAGATGGTTTTACCAGATTTTCAACAGCCAAAATAACACTGTTAATAAATTAGACATTGAAAACTATTCAAAATGAATTCATGATTCTTTAGTATTCTTTCAGGGCCTCTGTTTTAGAGATATGACTAAAACTATTTAAATCTTTCAACTTGTATATTTGGAAGCAAAAGTCTATAAGAAATATTTCTACAGGACTGTAAGCCCTTGTTTCAATGGCTATATAGTAGTCGTCCTGTATTCATGAGGATGTGTTCCAAGATCCCCAGTGGGTGTCTGAAACCTATAATACCAACCCTTGTATATACTATATTCTCTCTGATATGTACATACCTATGATAAAGTTCAATTTATACATTATTTATACTAAAAGATTGACAAGAACTAAAAACAAAAGAGAACAGTTATAATAATGTTATGTGACTCCTCAAAATATGGAATTTTCCGTGTAATATTTTGAACTACAGTTAACCTCAGGGAACTGAAAGTGAAGCCATGAATGAAAGGAGGCTGCAATGACTTGAGGACACTGGTGGAGTGGTGGAGAAGGTGTCCTGTTGGCTGACAGACCTCATCCCTGCTTTTGCATGTTTTGCTGTGGTCACTTAACTCCTTAGGGTCCCTGGTTCCTCATTCTCAAGTCAACATTCAGACAAAGCTGCTTCTGTGGTCCCTTTAGGTTGTAATGATCTGATATTCTACCTTATCTCTTGGACAGTAGCTGTATTTAGTTATCAATCAGGTGATACTTTCAGTCTGTTCTGGGAAGCAAAGCTTCTGTGGCTGAGGGGCTTGGCTGTGCATGCCTGCATTTGGTGCCCTTGCTTATTAGATTTTATTCAAAGCTGTGAAAAAAGAAAATTTAAACAATACATTATGCTATATTACTAAATTGAAACAGGAAAATGCAAATATGAAGAAAAAATACATTCTTAATTTAGAAAATATTAGAGATAGGAGTAAAAAGACCTGATCCTTAAAATGCCCTGTGTTTCAGAGACTTTTTGTTTGGGGTTTTCAAAAAATCTACACCTACTGTGTGTCCATATGATACACTCTGTGTCTATAGTGCATTGTATTTGAAAGCTGTCACAAGATGAACTGAAAGGAGTGTTCAGTGAGGGCCTTCCTTAAATAGGAAAAACAAGCACTTAGTGGGATTTTTGTTGTAAATGTTGTTTTGTAGGCTGATTATAGGGGTAAGTGGTTATCTGATGAATTAATTGTGTACCTATGATAAACTTGTTGGACTTCTGGGCTTTCTCAGTCCTATAACCTGTAAGGATAGAATTCAAAAAATTCTGAAATTGATTGTGAAAATTAGAACTTTATTTTTACCAGCCTGTTAACTAAAATGTGTCATTTCCTCCAATCGTGGATGTGATCAACAGACTAGATTAGCATGAGCAGTACTTGTGACTTTTTCAGATCACAATGTAGTTACTGTGGATAACCTCCAAATATCTTTGAGGTTTAGTCAAGCTCTGTGGCACACACCTATAATCCCAGCTGCCTGGGAACCTGAGGCAGACCCTGTCCCAAAATTAAATAAAGAAAAAAGGGCTGGAATTCTAGTGGTAGAATGCCTGCCTAGCAAGTACAACACCCTGAGTTCAATCCCCAATACTGTTTTAAAAAAATATTTTGTTGTTACTTGGGTGATTGTCACAGATATTAGATATTAGAATTAGAGCCTTGCAATATTATTATTTAATGAGGTACTAAAGAAGCTCATATTTTAATTTACATATTTCTTAAAAATGTATTTTGAGGGCTGTGACTGTAGCATAGTGGTAGAGCCCTTGCCTTGCAAGTGTAAGGTACTGGGTTCGATCCTCGGCACCACATAAAAGTAAGTAAAGATATTGTATCCATCAACTACTAAAAAAAATAGACAAGATATGTATTTTGATAGTTGCATTCCAACATAATTACAACATATTCAATTGTAATATTTTGTATTTTATTTTATGAACTTAAAAATATTTTTTAATAATGTGAGTTAAAAAAATTTTTTAATTGTCAATGTATCTTTATTTTTTATTTATATGTGGTGCTGAGACTTGAACCCAGTGCCTCACACATGCTAGGTAAGTGTTCTACCACCGAGCTACAACCCCAGCCCTTAAAAATATTTTTCTTAGAGTGGGTCCACAGGCTTCAGAAGTGGTCCAAGGTGGTCCATAGTGTGCAGAATCATGAAACGTCATTTCTTTTTCCGAGACAGATGCAACTGATGATTTTGCTAGAGGAGTCTAAAAATAAACATCTTTCAAATTATTGGTTATATTTTACCTTTGAGGTGATTGGTTTGTAATAAGGGTCTTTTAAAATTAACTTTGTCAACTTTGAAAGTCTACACATGAAAGTAATGTTTAAAAAGTAATGTTTAGAAATCAAGGACATTTCAATGAATTATGACCCAATTGTTTTTAGTGCATATTTCATGTTGAATGTTTGGAACATAGTTTTTAGCACATTAAAGTACTTGATACTGAAAAAATGAAAAATAATTTTTCTGAAAGTTTTTTAAAAATTGATCTTTGGTTCAAGGCACTTCAGGTATCTATTAATCACACTATTATTTCCATGAAAGTTTCTATAAATTTATCCTTTAAACTGGAAGACTTTACAGAGTAAAGGCAGTACTCTCAAGATGAGACTTGGAAACAACAGGTTATTACCAAAACTAGGAACCAGGGCAGGTTATCTCTCTTAGCTATATCTTTAGCACTTTTAAAAGCTCATGCACCTAAGAACAACAACAAAATCCTGTATGTGGAAGTAATTAAGGCTTTTAACTAAAGCCACACTTTGTTTTGTACTTATTTTTTCACTATAAACATATTTATCATGAATGTTTGACATAAATTAACAAAACTTTTTTCATCTTTTTATAGTTAAAATAATCAATGAATGTGAAGGGAAAGTAAATATCTCATCAGCCCTAAGGCCCTTTTGTTGGCTGTATTCATTCTTTAAACTTTGGGAGGGAAGCTAGAAGATTCCCTGAGGAAAAGATAACTGAGAATCTGATTACAGACTTTCATTTTTTAAAAGATAACACTGGTGAATATGAGTAAGAGAATGAATACGAGACAGGTTGAAACAACCCAAATGACTAGTTCTTCTACTCCAGAAAGACTTTTTAAAATATGTGAAGTTGATAATCACTTTAAGTGCTGAGGCCGACACCAGATGGAAAGATACCATCAGGAGATAGTAAGCAGATGCTAAATATTTTTTAGTTATAGATGAACACTATCTTTATTTTGTTTATTTATTTGCATGTGTGCTGAGGATCAAACCCAGTGCCTCACATGTGTGAGGCAAGTGCTCTGCCACTGAGCCCCAGCCCCAGCTCAGGTTTCTTGATTTTATAAAAACAGTAGTAAGCCTCCCTGGAAAGTTACATGTGAAATCTTTGTTTCTGAATGAAAAAGGAACGTTAGAATGTCATTATCGTGTCTGAATTAATGTTTATTGAGTGCTGAGTTAGTTCCCAATAAAGTTTGAAGTTTCTGCTTATTCTGCTGTCTGGTTGAGGAGATAAGCATGCATTAGGAAGCAGAAAGAGTGGGTACCAGTAGGAGGGTCCTTGAGCTCCACACAGCATGGTCTGAATGCTACCTTTGGTTGGAAGCCCTCTCCAGTAATATAAAATTCATATTTAGGCCACTTGATATTAGCATACAAACTAAATTAACTTCTAGAGCATCTCCCAGTATAGAAATTGTGCAAATGTGTGCCTCTTGTTTTTATAAGTCATAAATGACAGCATGAAAAATAAAATTTTATTCAGTCATTTTCTTGGCAGGTTGATGGGCCATATACAATGTGCAGATCAGAGCATCTGGATTGGCTCATTCAGATAGTTCTTTAATTATCTTTAAAGATGGATTATGCAAAGTCTATTTAGGCAAAGAGTAAAATTTTAGTCATAGTTCTCCAAAGTATTGTGCCAAATAAAATTTACATGTTATTGGCGCCTCTCCAGGTTCCTTGCAGGCAGATGCTGTTTTTATGTTTGTGCAGCCCTCAGAGCTAATTAGGACAAATAATTAGACATTTAAGACAACTGTGAAGTACACGGTACCATATACTTGGTCTGTTTTTCCCTTTTCCAGTGGGTTGTTTTGCTATAGAAATTCCCCTTTGGTTTAGATAATGGTATTGATAAAGTTATGAACAAAACCATACTGTAGATTAAAATAAGTTTTAAGACGAAGTACATTTATATAAAAGCCATTTGTATTTAGAGATGGATAATTCATATGTTCTGTTAGTATTTTTTTCTTCGAGTAGATAGTTCTAACTAACTTCTTGAAAAGTAGCAACCAGAGCTGGGACTGGGGCTTAGAGGTAGAGCACCTGCCTGGCACGTGTGAGGCACTGGGTTCCATTTTCAGTACCACATAAAAATAAATAAATAAAGATATTGTGTCCATCTTCAACAACAACAAAAAAAAAAAAAAAAAAAAAGAAAGAAAGAAAAAAGAAAAAAAAGTAGTAACTAAAGTTTGAACTCATTTATAATTACTAAAATATTTTTCCACATATTAGGCAGCTAGCATATACTCCAGGTGAAAGCACTGAGCTTTATAAGAAATACAAAGCTGGTGTCTAAAAAGTTGATTCCATAAATAAAATGCATGTTCTTAGGAGTTGTTGGATACCTCCATCTGTAGACTCATCCTTTCCAGGTCAGGCCATCTCCCCAGCAACCACAATAGTCTATCTCTCACTCTCTAGCACACAACCCTACTGTCCAGAGGCTGTGACCGCTTTGCTCAGCTGTTGCCCACAGTTCCAGGGCTGCCTCTTTGGGAACCGTCATGGCCACTGCTGCTCACTGCTTGGAATTAAACTGAATGTGTTCCATGAATTCCAAGGTACTTCACAGAGGTGTAACTTTAGTTTTTAAATCACTCATTATATTGTCTCAATCTTCCCCAAAACTTTACTTCAAAAGGTTGTGCATCAAAAGGCTGTGCACATTTCTAATGTTTATAAAGGTCTTAGGTAGTTTAAATATACAGAGATAGAAGTGAATTTTAATTCTGATAATCGAAGCCTTGGAATATTGACACATTTCAGCATGTAAAATGAATTATTATGAAAACAGATTGGAATTAGGAAACTTGGAATTTTGTCAACGATCCTTAGTTTCTCTGTGGAAGTGTTTGTTTCATAGCATAATCCTGAGTCTACTGGACTTACATTACTCATATTTTAATCTTTTAACTAAAATATAGTTGTACATTTAAATCAGGCATGATGAGTTTAAAATGATATTGCAGAGGGGAGGGAACATTATTTTCTGGGGCATGGTCTTTGATTAGATAAGTCATTCTCCATTTATCTTTGTGGAATAGTGGCAAGTGAGCCAAAGAAATATCGATCATAAAGATGAGGAGCAGTTGTGAAAAATCTCCCTCACAAAATTTTTGGAGCAATGTGTACGATATTTTTTAAGTATCCTAAAGCTTTATAGGAAGATAACATAAATGAGAATAAGAATTACATAGCTTTGGGGGTAAAATTGGGAGTTCATAACCCACTTCAATCTAATGTATGAAATATGATATGTCAAGAGCTTTGTAATGTTGTGAATAACCAATTAAAAAAATAAAATTATAAAAAAGAAAAAAAGAAAAAAAAAAGAAAAAAAAAGAAAAAGTGAAGATGCTACCTATTATGCAATGTCAGCATAAAAAAAAAAGAATTACATAGCTTCTTAGCATCGGGGAATAAGTATGGATGTTTTGGACTGCTTAAATGTTAAACCTAGGGCTGAGGTTGTGGCTCAGCTGCAGAGCGTTCGTCTAGCATGTGTGAGGCATTGGGTTCGATCCTCAGAACCACATAAAAATAAAAACAAATAAAAATAAAGATATCATGTCCAACTACAACTAAAAAAATTTAAAAAATGTTAAGCCTAAAGTTGTTTTGTGGGTTCATAATATCCATACAAAAGAATCACTCATTAAACTGCTTTCTGTTACTGTCTCATTTATTTCGTAGTTAGTCAAATCTCTTCGCGTTGTAAGGATGGAAATTTGAGTTGTCTGAGGTATTTATTTGGTCAATAGATATAGTAAACACTTCAAGAGACAACAAAAAAAGTTTTGTCAGAAAAGTACACTTGTCTTTGTGGGCTTTCCAAGTACCTTCAGATTCCTTGTTTATCCTCCCTCAACTTTCCTGGGAAAGTTCTTGAGAAAGTGAACAATGACTTAAATGTTTTGTAATCTCCTATTTCTGTTGCATGGTGCCTGGTACACAGGAAATACTGATCAGAATTTGTCATCTGATTGAAGTCACATGTGAAAGCCAAATGAATTAGGAAGTCCATCGACAGGTTTACCATTCAAAGATGTTTAAGTAAAAGGGATCCAAAATATTTGCCACTCTCTCTAGATTAGTTCTGATCTGCATTACACATATGGAATAAGTGAAATGTCAGGGATGCCTGTAAACAGGATTCTTTCCCTTTCTTCTTTTTGGTGCATTGCAATTAAATCATTTCTTCCATCTTCCTTTATAGTAGCAAAACTTAGTACACACTTGATAGCCAATTAATTATAGTGGCAATTAGTACCTGCTGCAAACTTGCGACCCTTTCTACAACACTGTAGTTGCTACAGCTGTTTATATCTACCATTTATGGCCCAGCACTGTTCAAGGCTAGCATTGAATTTAGATGCCTGTTTTGTTTCCCACTGATTTGTCTGATTTGAGAAGTTTTTTCTGAACAAAGATGAAAAATGTGTAGAGTAAGCTAGTTAACCATATGCTGCAATAAAGTGATACTATTTCAAATAACCTTCCTCTTTGTCACACCAAAGTTCAACATGAAGACTTGTGACCTTACTGATAAGGTACCACTTTGATATAATCAGTTCAAATTTATATCACTTGGTAATCATTTCTGAATGAGGAACTTTCCCCTTTAGTTTGCATTGGAAGTGAGAAAATAGCAATAGGATAATGCAATTCCAAGACTGAATGAACAGTACAGGGGAGAGGGATGGACCCTGGCCCCACAAAATACATATTTAAATTGATAAACTAAAATAAATATTAAACTAGATAAGCTAACATAAATATTACACTAGGATGGCAAGCTTCTGCTCTCTCTTGTTATAATAATAATGATAATACATAATAAAAACTAATAAAACTTTTTTCAGTAATTTTAGATCATTTTTTATCCCATGTGCTAAGAATTAGTCAAATTCAGATATCAAAAGGACAAATTACTTATCAATGATTTACAATTTCTTACATTAATTTTGTAAATTAATAGTTTTTAAGTATATAATAATAGACAATAATATTGATTTATATTGTTTTCCTCTAACATCTTATTAAAAATTAGCCAAGTGCAGTTATTAAAAGGTTGAGTTTTCAAGATCCAGTAATTCTCTTATCCTTAGTTTTATTGTATAATGTGTATTCATTTAATATCATGAGGAAATAGGCTTGTATACTGGAGAGGACTCCCTGAAATGGAGACTATCTAAATTATGCTTCTAAATATACTGCCTTTTCAGAGCCAAGGATCATAGTATGTTGCAGTGGGTTATATTGACAATACTTGTGCAAATTAGGGTAATAATTAGAATTGCTATTTGGTCACAAGGGTGTTTAATGCATTGAAACTTTAAAGTCACATTGTTTTGAAAAAAAATGCATTTATAAAAAAGATTTAAAAATGACTGTGAGGAAAGCATGGCTTGTTCATGTAAATATAGTATTCTGCTTAAAGGAAACTTGTAGAAATTCTTAGTTTTGGATAATTACATATTTTTTAACTAATTCTGAAAAAAAAATGTACTACCAAAAAGGAAATATGTTAGTGTCTATATACAAACAAGTAAAATCCCTACTAATATATTAGCATATGAAGTCCTATACCATGCATAACTGAGAAATTAAATATTAATGCTATAGTGAATGAAAAGCAAGCCCCTATTAAAAAAAAAAATGAAGTCAGATCGTGGAGGCGGATTGAAGCAAGCATCAGATGCACTGCAGTTGAATGTTGACATTCACTGTCAAGGAACCGCATTGCTAAGTGATGGCATTATTTCTCTCATCTTGTGTTTTCCCAGGGTAAAGGCAAATGGCTCACTAGTAGACTGAATTTTCTGTTCACTCTTAATCTTTCCAGATGCATTTTTCTTGATACCATGCAAATACTTGTTATTGACACAGGAATTTCATGATCCAGGAAGTGGATTTTACTCAGAGTAGTGGAGGTAACACCCACTGCCATGACAAATATTCAGTGTTTACCATATGACCTGCATGCACCCTTCTATGCATTTTATAGGGTGAGTTATTTTAATTCTTACAATAATCCTGTATGTGGATATGTTTATAACACCTGTCTTGAGTTGAGTCCCTCGAAAAGCTGACTCTGAGACAAGTATTTGGGCAGGTTGTTATTTGGAGTTGATTCTGGAAGCACCAGCTGGCGGTAAACTGAGAACACAGTGTGATAAGTGATTTAATGTGGCAGGACCCAGGGGCTCAGTCCCAGAGGGGCCCTCAGAAACTGTGGAGCACCCTTGAGAATTGGAAGGCTGAGGTAGCTACAGGATTTAGCCAGTAACTCCCTTCCCTCATTGCTAGAGAGTCATTCTTTGGATGTTTACTTTCCAGAAGCCCCAGCATGCCTTGTGGTGGACATGTTCGGCCCCATGGCTGGATGATGCCATCAGACAGAGAGGAGAAAGCTTACCTCTTTAAGATACAAGGTGCAAATGGCCTCTAGGTAGAACAAGAGAGGTATGGGCAGAGCCCAAGAGGGTCTGCTCCATCCTTACTTTATAGATGAGAAATCTATAAAGAGAGGCTATATAATTTGTCCAGATAGGAATGAGAATTAGAGATCAGTGAATCACAGCCAGGCAGCCTTCCTTCAGAGCCTACATTCTTTTTTGTTGATGTTGTTCTTTTTAGTTACATACTACAGTAGAATGTGTTTTAATGTATTACAAATACATGGAATATAACTTCCCATTCTTGTGATTGTACATGATGTGGAGTTACATTGGTCATGTATTCACATATGAAGTTATGTCCAATTAATTCTACTGCCTTTCCAATTCCCATCCCTCTCTCTTCCTTTCATTCCCCTTTGTCTAATACAATGAACTTTTATTCTCTACACCCCCCATTGCACATTAGCATCTGCATATCAGAGAGAACATTCTGCCTTTGGTTTGGGGGGACTGGCTTATTTCACTTGGCATAATAGACTGCTTGATGAAATCAGTGGATAGATAGACTGTCACAATAGACTGCTTGATGAAATCAGTCAATCAAGATAAGAGCAAATAACAAGAAAATGTAAGTCCATAATGAAATGTATGTAAGAAGTTCAATGGTGGAATTGTAACACAAAGAATTATATCAGGGATATGCAGGGTCATGTCAAAGAGGGAAAAAATGCTTTGAACAGGGGAAGGTTGGACTCTACATATGTAAGAGTGAAGAAATATGGAAAACTTAGCTTTTGTTGAGTTCTCATGATATACCAGTGATTGTAGGAATCCCTTCATATACATTATTTCACTCATATCAATTGGATGGTATTCGTTATTTCACCATTTTCAGTGTGGAAACAGGACCACGGAGCCTCACAGTTGTGCACTCTCTAGCCCACTCTAGATGAAGGGTGTGTCAAAAAGACAAGGGAGTGATCCACAGAAATGAGGAAACTCAAAGGCAAATGTTGCCAGAAAGAAATGTCCAAAATGGGCTTGAGGTCTTACCAGAAAAGATCTAAAATCTTTTCCCAAGATCTGCTCTGAAGCAGTTTCCAGACTACCAGACCCTGATAACTTATCCAGGGGACATGTGCTATGGAAACTAATGTGAACATCAGGAGTGCTTGGCTGACCTGCTGTGATGGTTGTGATGTGTGAACTAGGTTGGCAAAGCTGATGCCACCAACACTTGAATCATATCTCCAAATGAGACTGAGCAGACTTCAAACGTACAGTGCTTGGTCATCACAATAAACAAACCAGAATCTCACCCAGACCTTGGCATTCTCTTTTCTTACTTCCCAGATGGTTCTAATATGCAGCCAGTGGCAACTGCTCTGGTTTCATAAGTTAATGTTCTGGCTGAGATATTCTAATAACTTGTGAGTTAGCTTTCTATGTTAGAATGACTTATAAGTCAACTTTCTCAAATCCAGCTATTCATCTGTACTAGCCACATTTCAGGGGCTCAGTTGCAAGAACTAGCTAATGACAACTGTGCTGGAAGGTGCAGATACAGACATTGCTGCAGAAAGTTCTGTTGAGAGCAGTGCACGTGATGATTGGGTAGCTTACTCTCTTGCCAACACTTGGTCCTTGTATCCCAAACTTGTGTATCAGATCACATGCTTTCCTTCCTCAGAAATACCTTCACTCTCTACCTGATTATCACATTTCTCTTCATTTGCTGTATCACTAAAGAGACAAAGTGCTTTAGAGACAGGGAAGCCCATCACTTGACAGAGCAGAGAGCAAAGGCTGGGATCTCATGTCCAGATGGGGTGGAGCTGGCAACAGGGGGACGCAGCCCTTCCTCAGAAGTGCCTGGGTTTTCTATCAGTGTGGATCTTCCCTATTATCAAATATTTGTCTACCTAAGGCACAAAACGCCTTGCAGCAGGTAAATATACCATACCAACAAGGCCTCACTTCACATTTGCAATTTATTTCTATGCTCCATATGCTTGCAATCTACTGATTGTTTTTCAGGTAGGGAAGAAAAATAAGAGAAATTACTGAGTAGTTAAAATGTTTGCTCTTGGAACCTTAGTGTTTGCTGTGCTTATGGTGAAAATAGGAGAGCCATCCACACTAAAATGATTAAGATAAGAACAGGATACCTCTTTTTGTACATAAGGAGCTCTTAAGTTGGAGTTGAGAAAACTCAGGATTTACATCCTTGCTGTAGTATTTATGAGATGATCTAAGGGCAAACTCCTAAGTTCTCTCAGGCCTGTTTTCCTAATCTATCAAGCTAGGTTCATCATGGTACTTACTGGTCCTGTCAGAGTTCTCAAGAAGCACCTAAGACCCTCTGTGCTAATGGGACTCCACAGCAACTTGGAACATTTTTATGCACGGTGATCTGGAGTTTTGAATTATATATTATCCTTCTCTAGGTCACATATTATCTCTCTTTTCTTGATGCATTTCAAATACTGAATATAATGTGGGCAAACATTTTGCTTGTTTTTATAAATTAGGAAAAGCTCATGTTGAGAACCACCAAGAGTTTAAGTTTTGAAATTTCATGTCCAAAATAGGAGGGGTGCCTAAAAGGTTAAAAATAAATAAATAAAAACAAATACACTGTGAATAAGGATTGAAAGGGTATAGCAATTTGTGCTTAACTTCCTGGTCCTTTATTTAAAAAACAAATTTTCACATAGGTATTGTGTTCTGAAAGAAAAATAACCACCTGGGTCATATAAAATAAATAAATAAATAAATAAAACCACCAAGGATACTCCTGACATAGGCAGGCCAGGAGAATCAAGAGATTTTAAGCCACAAAATTGTATATCTGAAGCTAGAATTCTTCGTTTGCTCTAGTTATTTAATACACATTTCTTCTGATTTACTTTGAACTGAACTCTTGTTGTAGGCAGAGTAAGTAGCAGAAAAGAAGATTGATTTAGTCAGAAAACAAAATTATATTTCTACAACTTTCTAACTTCTTTAATGTCTTCTGTTGCTAAACATTTCCAGAGTTTAGACTAAGAAGAACAGGGAGAAGAAGGAACTAGGGGTTGCAGGAAGCCACACAATTCTGGACAGAATGTGTGCTGCATGGTGTAATTGCTGGTATTGGTCAGTCTGAATGGGAGAATGAACATCATCCCTGTACCATCTCTGCTCTGAGAGAACTTCTACTTATTTCAGATGCTAAATGATATAAATCAAGAAGGGCTTTGGTAGAGGAAGCAAGAGGTGAATTAGTTTTAGGAATACATATTTTGGCACAGAGTTCCAACTCTGTTTGTCACTTACTAGCTGTGTGACCTTGGGTAAAGTACTTAGCCTGTTATGCCATGCGTGAAAGGGGATAGTAACTGTGCCAACTCAGGGGGTTGCTATGAAGATGAAAGGACTTAATAAATGGAAAGCACCTGGAAAGGTGCCTTGCAATTTGTAAGCATCTGTTAAGTAAAACTCAAGAAATGCCTGTGGCATGGCACATATGGCACTAAAAGTTTTAATTGAATACATATTACATCCAGTGAAAGGCAACAAATATATTAATAAATTCCAATAGATGTGGTTTAGACAAAAGCAATACTATATATAAAAGGGTAGTTTTCAAAAAAGTAGATCATGTATCTCATACAAATATAAAGTGATTGCAGTCAAATATCATATGTAACTCATTTGTTAATGAGGGAAACTAGTTCAAAGGAGTATTAAAAGAGCAGATACAGGACAACAGTATTGATATTAATTTGCTAGTAGATGTACAGGGCATAAATTACTTTCATCTCTACCATACAAAATCCCTGTGCATTTCTGTGAAAA
This sequence comes from Ictidomys tridecemlineatus, assembly GCF_052094955.1. Classification (NCBI taxonomy): domain Eukaryota; kingdom Metazoa; phylum Chordata; class Mammalia; order Rodentia; family Sciuridae; genus Ictidomys; species Ictidomys tridecemlineatus. Next base: position 160,679,601 of record NC_135478.1, on the reverse strand, counting down.
AAAAAAAAAATTTGAGGGCGCTGGTTGAGGCTCAGTGTAGAGCACTTGCCTAGCATGTGTGAGGCACTGGATTTGATCTTCAACATCACATTAAAAAAATAAAATAAAAGTATTGTATCCATCCATAACTAAAAAATTTTTAATTTTTTAGATGCCATCCACCTTTTACTGAACTAGAAAATAAGTTAAGGGAAAGGTTCAGATGCCTATAGTCTTAGGTCATTGGAAGGGTCCACCAGGCACAGATTTAAGGAAATAATCTTTTGCCCATTTAAAAGGCTTGCCCAATTTTCCTTGATTTAGGGAATTATGCAGTCAGTTCTTCTGAGGGTTAGTGAAATGGCATTAGAGTAACTTGTATGAAGATGTTGACCTTAACACTTCTCAGCTCTGTGAAATTGTCATTTTACCTCTTTGAGCATCACCACCCTTTTCTGTAAAATTGGGCTAACAGTATCTAGCACATGGGAGCTCTTATAAAGATGAGATGATATGTGTCTAGAGCTCCTGATCCAGTGTGTGACTCATTCAACCAATAGTAACTATTATGGTTTTAATTATAATTACCTGAGCCAACCAAAGACTAATTGCTCAGTTTTGCTTCTGCTATACCCAGTCAACCTAAGTAGAAATTTGAATCCAGCATTAGGGAAAGCCCAGGGGAAGTAAGGGGCAAGGCTCCCACAAGGGACACTGGGAACATCAGCTCGATTAGAGAAAGGGACTAAGGAGAGAAGGCTGATAAATAACACAGGTGGATAATACCCAGCTTTTAGAGAAGCCTTGGTATCCAGACAGAGGAGTTTTAGCTCTGTATAAATAAGCACCCAGTTCAGAATCATCTGGAATACAGATTCCTGGTCCTCATCCTCAACTTATTAACTTCATAACTGGCAATTGGGAGTCTGTATTTTATCAAGTTACCCAGAGGTTGCTTGAGCAAATGGAAATTTAAGAACTACCGTTGCAGATATAAGATACAAATTTTTTTGATTAAAATTTTTTCAAATTTATGGAGGTGTGATTGAAAGTAAAACTTGTATTTATTTAATGTGATATGTTTTCACATGTACATTGTGAAATGTTTATCACAGTCACGACACTTTTAAATGGAAACTTACAGGAAATAATTGAAAGACAAAGGGCTCCAAGCTTGAGTGACAAGCCATGACTGCATCAGTCGATGATTTTTTTTTTTTTTTATACTGGGGATTGAAGTCAGGGGCATAAAACCACTGAGTCACATCCCCAGCCTATTTTGTATTTTATTTAGAGACAGGGTCTCACTGAGTTGCTTATCACCTCACTGCCCAGTAGTCAATGATGTTTTTATGAAACACTCTCAAATTAAAGCTTCTTTGTTTTCTTACCCCTTTCTCTTGTCAATTATATGTTACTCTACACACAAAGGACTATATGAGAGAAATCCCAATCACCTTAAATGAAAATGTTTTGTTTTGGCAACCTTAAATGAAAATGTTTTGAATTTAGGCATGATCCTGCCTGTAAAGAAAAAGAAAAGCTGTATTGACTGTTTATTTCAAAGATCAAAATGTATGGCACTGTTTACAAAGTGAACATGTGTAGTTACTTTGTTCTTTCTAGGCAAGGTATAAAATCCTTAAGGGTTGGGCAAGATGGTTGGGAACTCATTTATATTCCCCAGTGAGGAGTTCAGTAAATGCATGGTCGTTGAACTGAGTTTTTAAATGATCCTTAGAGATACCTGATAATATAACCATAACCCTTTGCCCTGGAATTAAGCCTGTTTTTCAGAGTCCCTTGGTTCAATTCCCTAGTACACAGTAGTCCTTTGTGAGGCTAATTAAAATACCTGAGAAATATGGGAATTATCTGAAAATTAAAAGTTAGAGTATGCTCAAAATCCTAGCCTCAGCTGGCCCCCTGTGAGACTTCCCAGTATTAGATATGTCCTTAACCCTAATTGTTTATTCCAATCTCCTGTCTTGTTTGGAGGAAAATTACAAAGGGTACCTAAGGAGGCTTTGATGGTTCTTATAACTTATTCTACCAAACTACAAATGTAAAAAGCAAAACCAAAAAGTTTTTGGTTGCAAGTGTTTTACTTTTTGTTATGATCTTACTTTTAGGGAAAAAGAAAACCTATGTTATAATCATTTAGCATGTAAGAGAATTAAAACATTTTTTTTGGTGTTATTGGGTAAAAAGATGTCATATACCCAGAGGATAAGTTGGTGCATTTTCAAACTTGAGACTGTACCCATACTTATATAAGGATGAGATTTATATACACTTATTGTTATTTGATATTCAATGGCATATATTTTAATGCAATATATTACAGGAGATATTGAGTATGAAATGCATTATGCAAAGAATTTATTTTTATTAAATATTTATTGAATCTAAATAAATGACTTCTTTCCACTTCTGAACCTGAGTTTATGGCTGTATTATTAAAAATCACATTATTTAGAACAAGTTTATATTTTGTTTCTGTTCTTAGCATTCTATGGCATATGTTTTAATTACTTAATGAATTAATTAAAATGCTTAAAGACATATTTTTGTGATTTTAGTATAAAATTCAAAGCAGAATCAATTGTATTTTCCTTTTTTATTGGTGCATTGTAATTAGGCATAATTAATAGGGATTCATTATGCCGTATTCCTCATTCCCCAGGACTCTCCTTTTTTTTGCCCCTCCTCCCTCCCTGGATCTGGTTGCTCCACTCTACTGATCTTCCTTCTATTATTGTTATTTTAATTAGTGCATTATATATATGTATGTTTATATATATATGTGTGAGATATATATGATTTACACATATGAATCATTGTGGTTCGTTCAACATAGCATAGTTTAGTAGATTCCATTGCCCAGGATTTCCCCAGACCCTCCTCTCTACCCTCCCTCTCAATCCCCTTCCTCTATTCTATTGGTCTCCCTTTTATTTTCATGAGATTCCCTTCTTCCTCTTTTAAAATTCCTTGCATTTCTCCTCTATGACTGAGTAAAACTCCTTTGTGTATGTATATACCATATTTTCTTTATCCATTTATCTGTTGATAGAACACCTAGTCTGGTTCCATAACTCACATGTATTTTTTTACCAAACACATTACTTGAATTTTTGATTGCATTATATATGCAAAGAATGGATTAAATACTGCTTTCTTGGAGATTCTCATCACCACCCAAGAAACTCAGTCTTTGTTTACTTAGTGCCATTGGCTGATTTGACCCATGGGAAAAAAACTGATGCTGTGTGAATTGATGAGAAATGTGTGAGCCTGGTGATTTAAAATTCAAGTGTTTTATAATTGATGTCTTTATAAATGCAAAATGGTTGACTTTTTTTTTAACTTTGCATTCTTTAGTGACAGAACTTTATCTTTCATGCTGTTCACTTTTTCCAGGTTTTAGGGACAAAACCAGAGCTTCCGGATGGAGACAATGATGACGACACCATAGCAGATATAAGTAACAGGAGGATGGCCAAGCTCTACATGGTGAGTTCCCTGAAAGCAGATCCGTGGTTTTCACTGGGCTGGAGGGGGTGGAGCCTGTATGGAGGGCTCTGCTGTAGTTCATGACTCTCCTCATTGCCCACATACATGTGGAGGTTCCATCAATTTCTTGCTTTTGTATATTTGTTAAAATTATCATTTTATTACTTTTTGCTATTTTCATTAAAAACAGCAAATAAATGGACTTACTGCTGTGACTTACATAAATTTAGATTTGTTATTCTACTAGCTTACAACAAAAACTATGATATGTTGCACTCAAAAATATGTTTTCTTTATGGAGAACAACATTTTGTAAGCTTTTTCTTGTAAATTCTTGATAAAATTATAAGATTTTAACTTATTTAAAATGCCCTCTCTAGCCAAATAAAGACTTTCCTTCAATCAGCTGTAAGAAATCAGGGTAAAACCAGCCCTCTCCTGGGTACTGACAGTCCTGGTTCTATGTCAGCTTTCTGGCTACATGACCATGGGCAAGATATAAGCATTCTGGGTCTTAATTTTTTTTTATCTGAGGAGAGGGAGAGAGACAGATAGACAAATACACACAGAGATTATATTAGAAAATTACTCAGGTACCTTCCAATTATATAATTTTTTAAATTTTATGGCTGATGAGGATAATAAAAAATTCAAAACAAACCGGTTAAGCAGGTTGCTAAAATGTTTCCTCCGCTTCCAACTTTCTAAGCAAATAATTCAGAGCAGATCATAATCTTCCTACAGAATGTAGTATTTTTTTCATCTTTAACAGGAAGGAACTTTTTGCTGCTCCCCATAAAGGATTTTCCAGATCAGAAATGCTACAGCTTTTTTTAAGCTTTATTTTTTTAAAAATTTATTTACTTTTATGTGGTGCTGAGGATTAAACCCAGCGCCTCTCATGTGCAAGGTGAGCGCTCTACCACTGAGCCACAACCACAGCCCCAGAAAACTATAATTTTACATGAAGAATGAGTTACTAATTTGTGTAGCATAATCTTGCTTTTTATAATGAGGAAGTGGATTTTTTCTTCCTATATGGCAAAGGAAAATATGATCATCATTGTTGCTCAATACTGATAACTTTAACATGAGTTATATAGAAATTATTATCTAAATAGTCTGTAGTTTCATTACTTTCTCTAAAAATATTTCAGCCTAAAAAAGGTATCATTTACTTCACATCATCAATCAAAACCATACTCTCTTGAACACATTATGGATTAGAGTAATGTTTTTAAAAGGGCAAATGTTAACCCTGAACCATAGTTCCCTCTAGTGGAACTATAACACATTGCACACATCTGAAATATAAAATCTATTCAAAAATAATTTGGGGTTGCTAAAAAAGACAGTGAAGTAGAATCACCTCGGGTGCTTTCTAAAAATGCAGAATTCAAACTTTACCTTTGTGCTGCAAAACTCTACCACTGATTTAGAGAGGGCCCTGGCTGGAATCTGCATATTTAACACATGTCCAGGTGATTATAGCCAATAAGCTAACTTTTGGAAACTGGTGTATTCTGGTCCACACATGGATATCGCTTTTGATTTTGTAGGACCACCTGCAAATTCAAGAAAGTCCTGCTTCCAAATATGATAAAAGTTGTTTGCTTTGATAATTTTCACAGACTTGAATTGCAGCACCTGTGCTAAAGTCTGTATGCATAAACTAGAGTCCATCAAAGCCTTTAGCACTGAACCTGCCATGTAGTAGGCACTCAGTAACTGTGGTCTGAGTGAATGTTTATGTGTCACCTTTTTTAGTGTATGCAGTGCATGTAAGATCATTACCTACTTGCAAAGCTTGCTCTAAATTTGAAATGAAATGATTATGTTAAGTTCATTACAAGATACTTAGTATATGTAAGAATCTCAATGAACCTTAGCTGTTAATGCTTTTCTAATGTTTTAACTAGTGTCAAAGCTTAATGCTTCATTAGTAGTTCTTTTACTTCCAAAGACCTTAAAAAAAAAAAGAAAACCTTTTGGGGGTATTGGGCTCATGAATGCTTTGTCTCTTTGTCATGGTTAATATATGAAGTTCATGCTCTTAAAGTAGACAGTTAATTTCCATTACATTTACAGAGTTATGCAACCATCACCATAATGTAATTTTAGAATATTTGTATCTGCCCAAAATGAAACCACGGAGCTCCTGGTCTTTGTATTAGGTTTCAGATGCAAGTGGATCCATGAGAGTGACTGTGGTGGCTGAAGAAAACCCCTTCTCCATGGCAATGCTGCTTTCTGAAGAATGCTTTATTTTAGACCATGGTGCTGCAAAGCAGATTTTCGTATGGAAAGGTAAAAGATGCCATTGACTTTGATGCTGCATCTCAGATATAGCTATTTCCTTGGAAGGACAAATAAAACATCTTTTTTGATTTTTTTAAACTGGTCTGCCTTTTTGAGAAATGATCTGTAAATATCTCACGTACAAGGCTGCTATGTTCCTCCTCCTAGCATCATTTAGCAGGGATTATGGAATTAAAGCACTTGGACAGCATAAAAAGAATCTCTTCACAAGCACTGTTTATTACTATATTACTAAACATTTTTAATGTACTAAATTTAAAATTTAAGAATTGCCATTCTGGCACTGTGATACTTAAATTAAAATCATGTTCATTTTTTTGGTACACATGCATTTCTTCATCATATAATATTTTCCTCTCTTAAATTTTCTCTTTAATTTACCTTCTATTTTAGGTAAAGATGCCAATCCCCAGGAGAGGAAGGCTGCAATGAAGACAGCTGAAGAATTTCTAGAGCAAATGAATTATTCCACCAATACCCAAGTATGTGTGAAAATGAATTGACTAGAAAAAAAATTTTACATGGGAGTCATGACATCTCCACAGAACTCACAGAAGAATTTGCTCAAAAGTAATATATGTGTATGAGGGCTTTCTCCACCAGTGTGTGCATTCTTGTGTCTTATGCCCCTAATACTTTATCTGTGTGGTGGAGAGGATTCTGCAGTTACTGCAGGTCAGACCTTTAGGGCGGCATGAGGAGGAAAAGCCCACTCACTTGCTTCACAGCCTTTAGATCAGGATAATCAAGTGCAGTAGATTTAGCTTAAAGCACTAATCATTTGTCCCTTAGAGCAGGTTATACAGAGCTGGGCTAATACCCAAATAGTATTTGTCATCATCAAGATCAACTTAGACACTGGATGATTATTCTTTTCCTTTCTGAATCTTTCAGCCTCAGCTATCATCTTCATTGTTATGTTCTGACACATGTGACACAATGTGATAATTTCTTCCAGGTCACAGCTCTCTTGTGAACCTAAGGTAGACAGCCAAACTTTGGGGACTATTATAGTGATTACATATGAAAGAAGTTGATTCTTATTTCAAACATTCAGATTCAGTGGCAATTATTTTAATTATGAGAAAAAGCAGGCTTGGATTATTTTAGCTTCACAGGCTTCTAAATTTATATCTGTAATCACAGAAACCCGGACAATAGTCTCATTTTTTTTCGTTCTTTCTCTCTTACTAATGTTATTCCATGATCTCTTGTTTTCCTATCTAATACTGTGGTTACTATTTTAAATTTCAGATTCAGGTTCTTCCAGAAGGAGGTGAAACACCAATCTTCAAACAGTTCTTTAAGGACTGGAAAGATAAAGACCAGAGCAATGGCTTTGGGAAAGTATATGTCACAGAGAGAGTGGCTCGGATAAAACAAGTTCCATTTGATGCCTCAAAATTGCACAGCTCTCCACAGATGGCAGCCCAGCACAACATGGTGGATGATGGTTCTGGCAAAGTAGAGGTATTTGTAGACCTGATTTTGTTTGTTTTTATAGTCCCACACATGTCAGCATATGTGGGACTATAGCTTTATGATATAATATCTATAATATGATGTATGTAATAGATATAATATAATATAGGAAACTGCAAATATTTTAAGATGTGAATCTTACTTAGTAATAAAGATGGTCCAAAATGGTACTTGAAATCATGGTAGTTAAAGCTGGAAAAGATAAGGTCTGATCTTCACTACCCATTTTGCATATGTATATGTTGAGATCCGGAGAAGTTAGGTGGTTTGTGCAAGTTCACCTCATGACCGTCTTAGAGATCTGAACAGAACATAGCATTTTTGTTTCCAAAAAAAAGAAAGAACAGTTCTTTCTCCCAGAAAGCCCATTTCTGGGGTTGTGCAGTGAGGGTTTGTTGCTTTGAGTGTAATATCTACCATTACTTTTCCCTCCCTCTTCACACTGGAGGCATTTATAGATGAGATCGGGTGTGTTCAGGGTAGTATGGCTGTAGACTGAAGGCATTTATAACAGCAAATTGAGCATGCATGTGTGCTAAAAACAGATAATTATTCGAGTATTCAAACTGAGTTTGTTGATCATTCCCTTTTAGATTTTAAAAACTGCTGAAAATCTCTTCACCCTCAATCCACTCTTTAGTTGTCTAAATGAGAACTGGATGATGTCACTCCCTTCTAAAATATTTTCATAGTTTTTTTTTCTTAGTCTGTCTGAAATCATCCCTCTTCAGTGATTTGACCCTTGCTCCCCTCTCTCTTCACCCTTCAGTGCCTGGGGTTCTGACTCTTCCCCTGGCCTTCTAGCAGCGTCCCCACTCCTCCCTCTGTCTGATTAACCTCCCACTCTCCTTGGCAGCTCCAACCTATCATTAGCTGTGACTCTTCTGAGAAGACTTCCAGCCTTTCTCAGTGCTCAACTTATAAGTGATCTTTTCCACGGGATTTATCACTTAAGTATCACAGAGTTGTTCATTCACTTACAGATTTCTCCTAGACCTTTCAGCAGTTCCTTGAGGACAGGAGTTAAAACATTTTACCACAGTCCTAGGACCAAACTATGTAGTCAAAAACTTTAAGAATAATTTTCCTTCTTTTCAAAGACATAAAATGTGAATTGAAGCTGCACAGAACCATGACAAAGAAGGTCATGTGTCAATCTTGGCCATCATCAGAGGGCTATTAACTTCGGGGTCTGGGACTATCTCCTGCTCAGATATCCTTTGTGGTGCTTAGCACAGGTGGTATGGTCACAGGACCCTTGACCAACTGTGTCCCTGATGCAGTCTCCATCTCAGACCGCAGCACCTCTGAGATGCCCTCCTGTGCCACCTAAGGACTGCTGAAATACAGTGACTGTCTAGGCTCCTGGGTTTCGTGGGTGATGCTGCTGCTTCTCCTCCACTCTCTTCCCACCTTCCCACTTCTCTCTGAAAGCACTACTCTGTTCTTCTCCACTTGCTCATCTCCATATTTCAAATCCAGGTGCTGCCCCGCTTCTTTCCTGGACCCAGGCAGGAGGATGTGCGCATGTGCACAAGCATGTGTACATCCGGTGATCTGGCAGTCTGAATGGTAACTTGTTGGTGTTTCCCCAACTCTCATCTTTCCAACTTGGAGTGTCTTTAATCTGTGATGAAGATGAGGAGGTTCTGTCTACTTTTATCCCCTGTTGGATCTTTTCAGTTTTATGCCTGTGTTGTGCCTTTTAAAAATGGAAGGCATGATATTGGCATCTGTCTTCATCTGTTCAGGCTGCTATAGCAGAAATAGCATAGATTGGGGTTTAAACAGTAAACATTTATTTCTCACAGTTCTGAAGCCTGGGAAGTTGAAATTTAAGGTTTTGATGGATTGGCTGTTTGGTTGGTGTCTGCTTCCTGGTTCATAGACTGCTGTCTTTTCGCTGTATCCTTGCATGATCAAGAAGGAGCTAGAGAGTCTGTAGGTTCCCTTTTATTAGGGTGCTGTTTCCATTCATGAGAGATTCACCCTCAGGATCTAATTACTTCCCAAAGGTCCTGTCTCCCAAAGTCATCACATTGAGAGATTAGGTTTCAACATGAATCCTGTTGGTGCCCTGAACCAACATTCACATTTGGTCCTAGTCTACCAACTCTTGCCTCAGAAAATACCTGTCTCATATCTTAATGCATAGAGAAGAAAAAAATATTTCATAGCTGATGAAAAATACTTATAAAGTTAGGAGATACATTTCTAAGCTGGATATTGTTTGGTGCTTTACTACAGTGTCATGTTATTTTAACTAATTGATGAAATAATAGATATTTATTAATCAACAGACTCAGAACTGAGCTAAATACTGTGAAGGAATTAAAAAAAATAGATGTGCTTAAAAAGTCAAAAAATTGCCAGTTTGATTGACCTTTTCCCCTTTGTTTGGTTTGTAAAGTAGTTAGAAAAATTATTTAAAAGTTATTTAATAATAGACCTAAACTAAAAGTAATTTAAAGCCTATAAAAAGCATTGTTAGATCAAGAAAATTTGAATAGTGTATGTCTATTCCATTTCTTTCAGATTTGGCGTGTAGAAAACAATGGTAGGGTCCAAATTGACCCAAACGCCTATGGTGAATTCTATGGTGGTGACTGCTACATTATCCTCTACACTTATCACAGAGGACAGATTATCTACACGTGGTAAGTTTACCGCTTTCACAAGAGCTCAAGTTCCACAGGGGCTAGATTTTGCTCCAAAGTATTAAATTTCATGCAGTACAGGATAGAATACTCCTGTCGTTACCCCAGAGAGATTTGTACAACATGCATATTATATTTTCTTTTGAATGTGCTTCTGACTGGTATCTGATGTTCCAAGAAGAAGGAGTTAGATAAAAGTCATCCTGTCTAGTCTAGGAAAAAAGTTTTGATATCCTAAATGGTACTGTCCTCTTATGGGATATGTGGTGAATTTTTCATCTCATATACAGGCTAACCCTCTAGTGGCCAGCTTTGGGTACCATGTCTTACTGTTAAAACTCACAGAGGCCCAACCTGATTAGAGCTGCAGAAAACTGCAGTGAGGCATACTCTGGGGCAGGGAATGCAGGGAAATAATTTGTGATTCCATCACACATTCCAGAGACCTCAAAGTAATACATCCCTATTTTTTGTCTCTATGAAATTCATAACAGTATTGGAGAAAATATGCGAGCGTGGTCCCCATCTGCAAAGTTTTGCTTAATGATTTGAGTCAAATGAAGCTTGGGTTTACTTACTTTATTCAGAAGCCCTGCTCAAGGAGGAAGGAACAAATGTCCAACCAAGTAATTTATATGCCTAACCTATGCCTGGTGATTTCAAAGCATAGGGATTCTGAAATAAATCCTATAAAATGTGAAATCCTCCAACTTGTTATTAGGTAAAATATAATACTTGCTGAGAAGACAGGAAGAAAACTAATTCTCCAAAAAGATCACAAAGCTGAAAAGTATGGGTGGAAAGTATAAAGACCCTACCTTGGCTTTACAAGGTAGTGACAGTCTCTAAGGCATGTCGTGTCTCTACTGATAATAACCCTCACACCGGATGACAGAGTCACATCTGTTCCCAAAGTCCAACTATTCCTGCTGCTCAGTGCCTCAAGTCCCATCAAGTTCAGGAGATGGGATGATACTGACAGATAGTCTGGCAACCAGAAGCACTGCTAGAGCTTAGAAATGTGGACTTTTAGGTGTCACCTTTGACTCACTAGAATAGATTCTGCAAAAATACTCTAGAGAGTCAAAGGTGGGGCCTTGAAATCTACAAGTGATTTGTATATGATGAGCACTGCCTTTGTCAATGGTTCTAAACACCAGGCAGAATGCCGGAATAATTTGGACAATTTTTACACATCTAAATGCCTTCACCCCACATGAAATAAATCAGAATCTCAGGTGGTGGCATTCCTGTACACAATTATTAATGAGAACCACTGCACCCAGAGACGTTCCTAACCCCACTGTCACTCCATATACCGCCCAAGGTGAATGTATATGGTTTAGAGCTAAATAGGTCATATTTCTAGCAACCATTGTCTGAGCAGCATGTTTGTACAGCAAGGTACTATTTATTTCCTTATATTGTCTTGTTTACCAAAAAAGAAAGCAAGTGGGATCAGATAGGTTTAGTAACTTAGATCACAACTGTTGTAACTGGCAAAATAATGTTCAAGCCTTGATCTGTAGGTCTCTCCCACTCTAGCTCTGAGTATAGCTGTCCCATAGCATAATGTCCTTACTTTGTAATTTCCTCTTCTAAAATTTTAATTTAGAAATGTTTGTGCAAAGCACAATATTTATAGAAAAAAATCAATTACTCCTAGTTAACTTCTCTTTCATTTTGTTTCATGATTTTTCTTATGTTCCTCTTTCTTGCTGTCTCTCTCTCTCTCTCTTTTTTTTTTTTGGTGGGAGGAGTAAACAAAGGTTGAACTCAGGGTGCTTTAATCACTGAGCAATACCCCCAGCTTTTTAAATTTTTATTTTGAAACAGGCTTTCTCTAAGTTGCTTAGGGCCTTGCTAAGTAGCTGAGGCTGGCCTTGAATTTAGAATCTTCCTGCCTCAGCCTCCAAGCCATTGATTCTATTTTAAGTATAAAAAATGTAATTCATTGTGACAATAACAATTTACAATCCACATAAATACTTAAGTGAATATAACTAAACAGACTAAATGGGGTCACAAATTTTAAGTGGAGTAGTTATTCCTTGCATCTTTTGGAAGTGCTTATTGTGTACTTCATGTGCAAGGTATTGGGCTAGTTGCTGGAGATACAGTGATGGAAAAGAGCAAACAAGCAAAAAAGTGACCTGTGCCTTGAAGAACTTATACTTTATGAGAAGCAGATGATTGACAGGCATTTTTGGGGCGGTGGGGTTACTGACGATTGAACTCAGGGGCACTCAACCACTGAGTCACATCCCCAGCCCTATTTTGTATTTTATTTAGTGACAGGGTCTCACTGAGTTGCTTAGCACCTCATTTTTGCTGAGGCTGGCTTTGAACTTGCAATCCTCTGCCCCAGCCTCCTGAACTTCTGGGATTACAGGTATGTGCTGCCACACCTGGCTTGACAGACATTTTTAATGTAATGTAAAGGATTGTAAGATAAGACCAAGCTGAGTGACCTTTGGGGAACTATAGTCAGACGCCTAGCTTACTCCAAGGTGATTGGTGAAAAGTCCCTAAAAGTGACAGCTAAGTGGGAGCAGAAATAGAGGCAGATAGAAAAGAGAAGAGGGAAATTGTCCAAGAAATACAGGGAAACGTATGATCTAATCTAAGATGTATGGCTGGAGCAAATTTAGAGAGCAAAGGCAGTAAAACTAGAGAAATTAGAAGGAGCCAATTTGTGAATGACTTTGTAAATCGTGCTATGGAGGATAAAGTTTGTTTTCAGAGAACTGGGAGCCACTCGAAGAGTTTGCACAGGGAAATGACATGATTGATTTTCCCTTTAGAGAAATTACTCTGGTTGACATCTAAGGCAAGGATTGATGGGGGAAGACTAGAGGCAAGAAGGCCAGTGGGAATTGTTGGGCTAATACAGCTGAGTGATAATGAGGACTGAATTCAGGCATGGAAAGAATGAGACAAATTTGCAAGCTGTTAAGAAGCTGGCTTCAGCAATCATCAAGAGTACAGATGATAATAAATGCTGGAGAGGATGTGGAGAAAAATGGACACTTTTACACTGTTGGTGGGATTGTAATTTAGTACAACCCCTATGGAGATCAGCATGGAAGTTTCTCAAAAGACTAGGCAAGGAACTACCATATGACCCAACTATACCCCTCCTCCTTATTTATCCTACAAAATTAAAGTCATCATGCTGCAGTGGGACATGCATACCCATGTTTATACTATTTGTTAAGCAAAATAAGTCAAACTCAGAAGTTAGAGGTTGTGTGTTTTCTCTCATATGTGGAGACTAGAGAGGAAAAGGAAAAGAAAAATGTGGGGGTATCTCATGGAAATCAAAGGGAGATCAGTGGAGGAAGGGGACCCAGGAGTAGGAAGAGGGGAGAGAGAGGGAAAGTGTTGGGAGTGATACCGGCCAGATGATATTGTTCTATTGTGTGCATGGACGAATGTGTAACAACAAATCCCATTAGTATGTGTTAGCACTGGGCCAGACGCAAAGTCCATGGATCATCTCAGCTTTTTATGCAGGAACAGGGTATGCAGAAACAGGGTGAGGCGCCTCTGATGGACCCACTTTCCTGGTGGAAAATGAGCCACTGGCCAAAGGAGGAGTTTGGGCTTATATAGGTTATACTGAGGAGCCTGTTTGGCCACTTAGGAATTTGGGTTTGGGCGTTGGGGGTGTCTATGGCCAACACCTTGAGAGGATTTATTTTGAAAGAGATTAAAGCTTCCCAGAGACTATCATTCTAGGTTTGATGGGACACTTTCTCCCCACCTGCAGCCAGCATCTGAAAAGGATTTATCTTGAAAGAGATTAAAGCTATCAATGTATGGTTTTCTTTTTAACTCCCTTTTCCCATGCCACACTATCTTGGGGTTTTTCATTTTCCATATCTAACACTATGTATATCTATAATGCACCAATTTAAAAAGTTGGGGGAGGGGGTTAAAAAAAAAAGAAAGAAGTTTGTCTCAGAAAGAGTGGTTATAGGGAACAGAGAAGACGGAGGCAAGGATGACCCGCAGGATTTTTGTGTGAGCATAAGTGGATAATGGTTCTTTTAAGGTAAATGAAGTGAAGATAGAGAACTCAGGAGGAGGACAGGTTGGCACATACTGCAAAAGATTCAAAGGGAAAAGAAGACAATGAGAATGCACACATTATGAATAGTTTCTACCCTTGCGATAAGATGGAGGTTGTCATCTGGTTTTCTTCTTCCCCATTTGAAGGAGTGGGAAAGTCTCAAAGGAGACTTGAGATTGGAAATGGTATTACAGGTGCTAATCAGTGATGTAATGAGAATGTTTTGAGCTCTAAAGTTTGAACATACTTGAGCATCTTTGCTAAATATTGAGCATCTTTGCTAAATACCTAAAACCATGGATGCTAAATATTTAAATTTGTAAAGATTGTATGGTTTGTGGATCTTCAAAGTTTCTATAAAGGTAATATGGAGGCATTTATAAAATAAGCAGTTCTCTTGAAGACTGACTTTCAAATTAAACAACTTTCGAGCTTACATGGTAATTTTGATAAAGGGAGATAATACATTAAGTCCAGGAGGCAGAGTGAAAAGGTGAAAACTGGAATTAAATGTACTTCTGAATACACAAATTTGTAGATTTCTTTCTTTCTTTCTTTCCCCCTGAACACAGAATGCAAAATAACAAACAAAGAGCAACTGAATTGTGTTGTGATTATGAAGAAATACTTGCCCTTCTGGGCGATAGGTCCATAAAGCAAGTTAGTATGAATCTGTGTGTATGGGAACATGGAGTTTTGGCAGGAACAGGAAAAGAAATTTAAGATAATTAGTGGAGGACTTGTTAAAGTGTCAGCAAAATTTTGGTGGTATTTTTCAAGTTTGCTAGTTGAAATATTCAAAAGAGGAAAAAAAAGAGCAAATGAAGACAAAATTTGGATGATACTGTCTATTAGTTGGTTGGATTTTTTTTTTCTCCAGAATAAAAAACAAAATGTGAAGCAGTTATTTTAACAAAAGCAGGGAGTGAAGACTTGGGAAGCTACATATGTGAAGAAGAATTAGTGCATAACAGCTCCCACACTGTGGACCATCACCTCGAGTAGCTGCTACCCCTCCACTCATGCTCCTGGCTCACAGAGGTGTTTCTTAAGAAGGGCTCATGGAAAATTGATATTGCTAACAATGAAAGGCTATGTTTAATGGGTGCCTTTAAAGTGACAATAAAAGATGTCTACATATATAGTTCTAGAAAACACACAGGACAATTCAGGGCTTGGTGTTAGTACTTTCAAACAGAATAATCTTGACAGTTTATGTCATTAATTCAGTTGGTTTCTTGATCTTTCATAAGAACTGAAGTGTCTTCTTGGAATATCTACATGAGAAGGTTGTAAAACTTAAATACAAATATAGTTTAATGATCATGTAATGTGTATTTTGCTTTCATTTCCTCTAGGCAAGGAGCAAATGCCACAAGAGATGAGCTGACGACATCTGCGTTCCTGACGGTCCAGTTGGATCGGTCTCTGGGAGGACAGGCTACGCAGGTTGGGATGCTTTTATTCCCAAAGTTCATACAGGTTCAAGTTTGGCTAGTTCAATTTCTAGGTGCACCTCCCCTCCTAGGTTAGGATGGTAATTTGACATTTTCTTGATATTAACTTCCTTTTATGTTTGAATATAAATTCTCCCCTCCTACCATAGGAGTTCTCTCAGATTCTGGAACAGAGGGAGCAAACAAAAGCAAAATAAAGACAACAAAAAAAACCATTAACTGATTTAAGAGCCCCAAAGCATATTAGATCATATCACATGACAGTGGCAGTCACTTGACATTGAAACTCTTCTTCCCCGATGTCACTTCCAGCTGTTGCTTAACAGTTATAGACAGAAGGATACCCCCAACGCATGCACATCCAAACCCTGAGAACCTGTGGATTCATTGTATTGCAAGACAAAGGACACTTGAGATTGGAAATGGTATTACAGGTGCTCATCAGTTGACTTAAAACTAAGGAGGTTGCATGGGGCTAATGGGGGTGTGGTGGACAGAGTAGTCACCAGGGTTCTTAAGAGTAGAACAGGGAGTCTGGCAGATTTACAGGGATGGTGCAGCATGAAGAAGGCTCAACACAGTTGCTAGCTTTGACCATGGAAGGGGCTTCCTGGGCAACCTCTAAAAGCTGTGAAAAGGCAAGGAAGTGGATTCACCCTTTCAACCTGCAGAAAGTAGCAGAGCTCTGTGATAGCTTGACTGTAACCTAGTGACGAGATGCTCCCAGATTTTAGCCCAAGACTAAGTTAGCCTATAACTCATTTCTGACCTCCTGAACTGTAAGATAGTAAATTTGCTAATGGCAATTGGTTATAGAAGCAATAGAAAATACATACAACAGTATAGAGCAAGCCTAGGTAACTAGTTCTAGTTAATAAGCTAAAAAGAGGGACAATATTTTACACACTCTCAAATCCAAAAAGTGCATAAGTTATGTTTTACAAAGGCAAACTGCAGTCAAACTTGAAAGACACCAGTGATCTAATTTTTTTCTATTAGATCACCAGAGTTTTGACTGAACTAAAGTCAACACATAAAAGTGAAGGGAAAGTGCAAGAAAGGGGGAAGAGATGGACAGAAATGGGAGGGGGAGAGAAAGAAAAAGGATTGGGAAGAGTGAGTGAGGGGAAGAAAAAAGAGGTTAAGAGAAAAGAGAAGGGGAAGGAAAGGAGAAAGTTGGTGTGAGGGAGGAGAGAAGTGTATTCTTTTTTAAAAAAAATATGTTTTTACTTGTAGATGAACACACAGTATCTTTATTTATTTTTATGTGGTGCTAAGGATTGAACCCAGTGCCTCACACATGTGAGGCAAGTGCTTTACTACTGAGCTACAGCCCCAGTCTGAGAAGTAGATTCTTTATTTGGGCATTTCTGTCCATACAAAAAATAATTTGTTGAAAATGACTGAACCCAAATTCAAAATGACCATGCCATATAAGTACAATTGTGTTAGTGTGTGTGGAGAGAGAGAAATTGAAATGGAAAGAAGGGGGTGGGAAGAGGTAACATTTGGCTTTTATTATTATAAAAGTTTGTCACTCATGTCACTGTCTTATTCTAGATTTCCTCACCATGTCTAAGGGGCTGTTTTCAGCCTGGTTCAACCTTCTTTCCTCTTTTCTCAAGCTCTACCGATCCTCTTATGTTTGTGGTGCAGGATCTGCTATTTTTGCAGGACCCTTATTAGTAACCATGAGAAATTCTTTGGTATTTGCCTATTTAATTCCTAATTCTGAAATCTGACGTCAGTGGGTCCTGTTTCCCGCCAGAGTGTTCTAAGGTGTCTGTCTGTGTTCTTGTCAACCCTGGCAGTGGCACTTGTTTGACCCTTGACTCTAAAGCTAGCTTGAGAGCAGTCTCTCTGTCTTGTTCCTGTTCCCTCCCTCTCTTTATAGCTGCAGCTGCTCACTGCTGCTTGAGTGCTTTCTGCCTGCCCCAGTGTTTTCTCTGGCCAGTTTTTAGGAAGGTGTCTGCTTCCCATCTTCTGGGAAATGTGTCTTCCACACTGGGCTTCAGACTGAGAGTGGGTGTCGGCTTGACTGGCATGGCATAACATCACGTTCCCTTTGCAGGGCTGTGTGTCTGTTTAACTTCCTCATGGCTCATGTCAGGTGAGCTAAGATTCTGTGTGTAGACAAGAGTTAAGTTTTGTTTTCAGCTCTTTATAACACGTGATTACTTCTTTAAATGCAAAAGTTAGAGAGGTAAGTCCCATACTTTAGAACATAAAATCTAAGGTGGGAAGGCTGCCCTTGGTCTTTTAGTTTTTTTTTTTTTTTTTTTACCCACTTGGTACTTGTTAGCAGATTTAGAAAGCAAGATGGATCTCCACTTAAAGTGCATATTAAATGTTTTTCTAGCAAATTAACTTGCTAGTTATTATTAACAAGATGATTGAATTCTTTTTTAAAAAATTTTATAATTCTCTTTCCTTTTTGAGAGAGAGAATTTTTAATATTTATTTATTTAGTTCTCGGTGGACACAACATCTTTGTTGGTATGTGGTGCTGAGGATCGAACCCCGGCCGCACGCATGCCAGGCGAGGGTGCTACTGCTTGAGCCACATCCCCAGCCCCAATGATTGAATTCTTTATGTGCATTTAGCTTTTCCCTATGAAGTATTATTTTCATTTTTTGAATAAATTATTTCTGGCTAAGAACTGATGTCATCTATGTCATTTAGTTGATCTTTAAAGAACTCCTTGCCAAATTATTCAAAAATATATTTGTAGCTATGCATTACGCCTCACATGTTCCATATTTCATACAGGAATACCTATTCATGAATTTCCCTGAATTGGGCGAATCCAAAATTGACAACCAAATGGTAATTTTTAGTTTTCATCACTAGATGGCAGTAGTTTAATAATGTTTAAAAAACTGAAGTCCTGTTGCTGAATAAACATTCCTTTGTAGAGTATATTAACACTATTGAAAAAATTTTTTTAATCTGCCTTATCGCTCTCTTATTCTCCTTTCACAGTAAAGCATGGACCTTACTGAGTGGCCCCCTTTCTTTTATGTTGGAAATTGAAGTTTTCTCACCATCACCTGAAATGCTAAGCAAATGGTTTTAAGTATGCCCTCCTCCCTGCCCCAAGCTCAGCGGCTGTGACTGATGAGATATTTTCCTAATCAACTCTATTATTTGAATGTCTACCAGTTGAAATGTATTTGTGAAGTCCATTATTTACAGTATTCCCTAGAGATACCTATTCATCTGGCTTCTGGAAAAAGACCAGGAGAAACGAGGTGGTTCTCTTTTAACACAGGGGAGAACAAATGAACAAGTAGTGGACTGAACCAGTATTTAAGCTCTTTATGTAAAAAAAAAAGAAAAAAAATGCACCGATAATTTATTTAAGAAATTAAATCCATTTGAATAGGTAAAATCAAGCAAATGATTTACCATTTATTTTATTCAATTTTCTTATCTTGTAAAGTCCTTATATAATAAAAAAAGTTGTTGATATTGAGCATTGTCTATTTTTACCATTTCTCTAGGTAAGTAAAAAGTATATGTTCAGTTTATTTTTGCCAGTGTCATCTCACACAAATGTGAATGTAGAAATAATAAGGGTGACTTTCTGTCTTTCTCATTCTTTGAAGGATTTGAGCATACATCTCAACCTTCTGAATGAGATTCAAAACACATGCAAGTCTAGTACATCCATAAATAACTGTAAAATGCTGGTGCTCTTGGAAGAAGAGTAATTTTTATTTAAGGTTGCAGATGCCAGTATTTTGTTGTTTTTGCCTTCTCCCTTTTAGAGATGTAGATGAACAAACTTCATCTTCGTGCTTTCTGAAAGCAGAAGGTGTTTCAGGGACATGGTGTCTGAGGTGACAGAGCATTGCCAGGTGAACCTGGAATTCCTGCTGGATTGTCACAAGCCTATAACTAGTCATCACTCCTTCTGCTCCTGCCTTTTTTTTTTTTTATCCAAAACAGGAAAATAAGAACACATTTAGAAATGGAACCTTGTTTTATTGTACTTTGTATTCTGTTTCTTTTATTCCCCCTCCACCCAGGTCAGAGTCTCCCAAGGCAAAGAGCCTGCTCACCTGCTGAGTTTGTTCAAAGACAAGCCACTCATTATTTACAAGAATGGAACATCAAAGAAAGGAGGGCAGGCACCTGCCCCCCCTATACGCCTCTTTCAAGTCCGGAGAAACCTGGCATCTATCACCAGAATTGTGGAGGTAACGTCATGTGTTCAGCAAAATATGCCCTGATTATGCACTTCCCAGTGCACCTGAGCCATCTGCAAATAGTACCCTGTACATGATTGGCAAGTAAATTCTCTTCATTTCTATAATGAATCCACTGTGCACAATAAAAACCACTAAAAGCAGGAGGATTGCGTAAAAAGTTAAGCTCCAGACACCGAGCTTCTCACATTTTTCAACTGCACCAAAGTCAAACAAATGGATTTTGAGAATATTATACTAAATGAAGCTGTCACAGGCAGGGGCGACCTAAGCTCCATCTTGAAAGGGCTGAGGAAGGGTTGTGGTGATGGTTAGGTGACTGACCACACTGGGGAAATTTGAGAGGGAAGGCTCTTGTTTGTACAAGTGTAACAAGCGTGGGAAGTGAACTTGGCCACATTGGACCAATCCCACCACACCTCACAGTTATCCCAGTTATCTCAGTCACTGTTGAAATCCAAGTCTCGCAAACACCCCTAGACTGCCCTGCGTACCCCCAGACCCGGTGCTGTGGAAATGTCTCCCAGCCCTTCCCTCTGCCATTCAGCTGAGCCCTTAAAACCCAGTCAGTCTTGTGTCCCTCCGCCTGCCACATCTCTGAGCCTCCCTTCCCTTCACCTTGCTCTGTGGTGGTCCTCTGAGAACTTCGAGTCCCATACATCTCTTTCAAGTGGAAACTGTTTTCTCCCAGTGCCCACTTACAGGGATGGGGCTGCACAGGGTCCTGTCCTTGCTCACTCTTGCCTCTTTCTTTCCTTTTTATTAGCTTCTCCTTCCTCTGCCCTCGTGTGCTGCCATCTACTGAGCTGGGCTTCAGCTGTTTTCTGTCACCTTTACTTTGGTTTCTCTCTTCCAATAATCTTTTCCTTGACTCCTTTTCATTTCACACTTGCATGGTCCTGCACTAAATCCTACCACAGCCAATAACTATGGCTCCTCAGAAATCTGTTTCAGTCATCTGACCTCTGACAACCATCTCCTGTCCTATGATCCTTTACCCTGAGAGGCACATTCTAGCAAATCTCCCATCCCGTAGCCAAATCCATGAACCCTCTTCATCCTTCACATTCTCCTCCTCCTCTCTCCCAGGTTTCCAGCATCCCCTGATCTCTGCTGATCACTTTGATTCAGAGTTCACAGAAACCATAAATATCACAAATGAATCACCTTATCAACACCCCCTCACAATGTCACCAACCTATTTGCATCTGTACATATGCATTCTTTTTCCCTTCTGTTTATATTAGTAATTTACATATAAATATTTACATATAAATAAGTTTTATAAAAAGGATCCACCCCCTCTTTCTTGCTTTCCTAGAAACTTTTCTGGATTTCTCTCCCTGTCTTTACCGCACTTCCAGTTCATCCTGAATGTAGGCCGTAATTTCCTTTCTCTTCTCTATCACTAATTTATTCTTATATCCTGAATTGTTTACTTAGATATTCTGAGATGCCTTAAAAATAATTTCTTTAAAAGCTGTTTCCTGATCTGACCCTGATCTTCCCCACTGCCTCATGGTTCCTCTTTCCTTCCAGAGCACACTGATCCTGGGAAAGTTGTTTTCACTCACTCGCTGTCTCTGCCTGTTCTCTCTCAAGCCACTCCCATCACTTCCCACCTCTCCACCCAAGTGGTTTTTATCTAGCTTGACAGTGACCTGCCTCTGGTCACCATCAAAGGTCACTTCTCTGATCTCATTTTTCTTAACCTCCCACTGGCATTTGTCTCAGTGAATCTTTACTGTTTTATTGATCGCTTTTTTCCCCTTAAGTGTCTGCATCGCCACACTTGCCATGATTTTTTCCATGCCTACCAGCCTCCCTCCTAGGGCTGATTTGGCAGGGTTTCCCCCAGCTTTACCTCTAAGGACCTGAGTGTGCCAGGGCTCAGTCTTGGCCCTCTTCAGCCATATAGTTGAAATGCTGGGCTTGTATTGATCTCAGCATGTATTCCGTTATGACTAATTTTTTAAAGTCTATAATATCAACAATTTAGGCACAGCCATCAGGAGGCACCACACACCTTTGTAGGTTCAAACAGCAATTCTTTATTCCCGCTCTCACACCGCCTCCACACAGGTCCAGGGGCAATCGCGTTCTACCGTCTCCGCACAATTCACCTACTCCTCGAGGCTATCTCCAAATCCCATTTTAATCTCACGAGAACTCAACGGGAACAAGCAGCAGGAACACCCTAATCCCAGCAATAATCTTCAATCTCTAACTTCCCTAAAACCCATTATCTTAAACTGGCAACGCCTTAAACTCAAGGAGCCGGTTACTTCCTCAAACCTGATCAGCTCTAAACCCGGATCCGCCTTGGTCCTTGAGCAAGGTCACCTTATTAAAGCATGCATGCAATGTCCCATCGAATGTCCTCTAAGCAGCATGGGGTACGCTTGGCAAGGAAATTTCGATGCGTCATTCCTACTTGGTAATGGCCCTCAGCATATAATATCAACAATTTAGGCACAACCAGCATTCTCAGTTGATTCCAGGTGGAAGAGTCAACCTGAATGTTCCAGTGTTACACTCCTGGTCTCTTTCCCAGCTGGCAGGTCTTTACCATCAGTGACTCAGGGTTTATCACCTTATTTCCTTGCAGACTCTCAAACCAGCCTTCCCAGCCCCTCAGCAACATCATTTTATAAGGTTTTCTGTCTTCATCTCCTTACAGGCTATTGCTCTCCGAACATAGATCTAGATCTCTCTCCTTGGTCTCACACCAGTCTAGCCATGGGCCTCTTGTCACCTTATCTCTGATGTCCTGGCTCTTTCCTCTGTACCAATAAGGACACAACTGGGGGAGAAGTTCCGAAATCCAGCCCTGTTCCTATAATTCTTCATCACCACATCTGATGGGTTCCTTTGAGCTTGGTCCAGAGGACCTCTTTCCTACTAGGAGAGGACTATCACCACTTTCTTGGGTAATACCAACCCCTGAGGCATGACTTTGAAACTCCAACAACCGTTCCTTATATCTCTAGTGTTCTCTCTAGGTACAGGGTCCTGACAAAACTGGTGAAGTCCATCTCTCCATGCAGCCTTGACTTTGCCCTGGCAGTTCAGAGGTGGGCAAGCAGCATCCTTTGACACAGCAGGTCACCCTTGCCTTCTTGAAACATGCTCTGCACTTGGCCCGGAGATCTCTACACTCTTGGCTGCTCCACCTCAGTCTTGCTTCCTGGTTCTTCCTCATTTCCCTGGAATCACTCATCACACTCAGCTCCACCATGTGCAGAAAGTCATACACAGTGACAAAGCTACACAGTATCATAGATAGCTTCTCACTGAGAGGGACACAGAGTTGCACAACCACCAGGTCATAGGCATGCTCATTATCAAGCCTAAGACCCTGCAAGTGCACTGTCCCTGCCCAGAGGTCAAACCTGGAGCTGCACCCTTAGGCCAGAGTTTGGGCCCAGTCAGGCCCCTCTGCTCTGTGATCATGTGGACCAGAACTCTGTCCCCCCGTCTGAAACCAGGCAGTGTCCATAGCTTCTTGGTTGGAATGAAGGGGTATGCCAGTGTCTTTTATGATTTGAGCTATAATTTTTCTGAGTCTGAAGAACTTTTTAGTGAGTCTGTAGTATTCTCTTTGTCTCCACATTAACCTCCTGTCCTTGTTCTATGGTGTTTAGGTTTTTCCTTGGTGATGTGATAAACTACTCTTTACTTGGGGAAAGAAACATTGAATATCTTTGCTTTGTGTGTCTCATTTGAATACTACACCCTCTTTCCAGTCATCACTTATAGCTTGTCTTTGTTCTCACAATATATTTGAATATTATCATTGTGACTTTTCCAAGCCCTTAATTCTTTTTTTAATTTGTTTTTATTAGTTATACATGACAGCGGAATGTATTTTGATATATTATACATATATGGAGTAATAACTTCCCATTCTTCTGGTTGTACATGATATACAATTACACTGGTAATGTAATTATGTCCGATTCATTCTACTCTCTTTTCTATTCCCATTCCCCCTCCCTTTCCTTTATTCCCCTGTCTAATGAAAAGTACTTCTATTTTTCCCTACCAACCCCCGCAACTTATTGAGAGTTAGCACCCACATATCAAAGAGAACATTCAGCCTTTGCCAAACCCTTAATTCTTATCATGCAAGTGTGACTGATGTCATTCTTAGAACCTGTGCTAATGTCTGAGGACAGATGAGCATTAAAGTGATACGATGCCATAGGATTGTGGCACTGCTGCCCCGAATTAATCTTCCAGGGTAGGACAGAAGTCTGGAAATGGTTTGTCACAGTCACAACTTCAGGAAATGTTTGTTGGAGAATCAACAATGAATTTGTATCATGGTGGTATTTTTCTTTATGCTCTAGGTTGATGTTGATGCAAATTCATTGAATTCCAATGATGTTTTTGTCCTGAAACTTCGAAACAACAATGGCTACATCTGGATTGGAAAAGGTGCTAGCCAGGAGGAGGAGAAAGGAGCAGAGTATGTAGCAAATGTCCTCAAGTGCAAAACTGCTAGGATTCAAGAAGGCGGGGAACCAGGTATGTGTTGTGGGCCAAAGACAGTAGCCAGAATTTGTATTTAGGATGCTTGCTAATCTCTTTTTTCATAAATAGTCATCATTTTTTTTGATGATTAGAGAGGGTTTAGAATTAGTATATTTAAGTAATGTCTGTTTTATTTTTAAATTGGGGATTGAACGCAGGGGCACTTAAGCACCACTGAGCCACATTCCCAGCCCTTTAAAAAATAAACAAACAAATAAGTAAATGTGTATATATAATTTATTTATTTAGAGATAGGGTCTTGCAGAGTTGCTTAGGGTCTTGCTAAGTTGCTGAGGCTGACTTTGAACTCATGATCCTTCTACCTTAGCCACCTGAGCCACTGGGATTACAGATGTGTGCCACTGGCACCCAGTTTAGTGTCTTAGAGTTAAAATTAAAATGAGATATTATTATTGTTAATGTGAAACAACACAAACCATATGCTCCTGGATATGTATTGGGTAACTCAGTGTGTTTTTGACAGAGGAATTCTGGAATTCCCTTGGAGGGAAAAAAGACTACCAGACTTCACCACTGCTGGAAACGCAGGATGAAGACCATCCACCTCGGCTTTATGGCTGCTCCAACAAAACTGGAAGATTCATTGTAAGTGTTTTAAGAAGCAGTGAGGTAGAACTAAACGTATCGAGATGCATTCGTTGTTGGCTCTGACACTCTGCAGCCTTGTGAAAGCTGTGTTTCTTAGGTTCAGCTTCCCTGCAATAATCTTTGCTCTCTCCAGGGTAGTTGAAGGGTCAATGATGTGGTAGACGTGAAAGCATTAAGAATACTGTAAAGTAGTGTATAAGTCAAGGTGCTCTTAAAGGCATCAGCCATTTTGCATCTGTGTCTGCATTCAATAATTGCTGTATGAATTGTAAATGGTTAGATTTGCCAATTTCATAATTAGATACTTTCCGTGGGTAGCAGTCAACTCTTATCTAATGTAAGGTTTGCATTTCAGTTTCCCGAGAGAATAAATGCTTTCTCAATGTTGGATGAATAAAAAATATTAAGGAAATACTAAGATCGTCAGACAAAATCACAGAAAGCTACATATGTAGGAATGTTTTGTTGTATAATCACAAGCTTTGAATACCAAGCAATGAAAAGTAAAATTAGAAGGATTTATGTAACAGTCTTAGCTCAGGTTGCTATAACAAAAATACCACAGACAGGGTGATTTAAATAATAAGCATTTATTTCTCACAGTGTTGGAGGTTGGAAGTCTAAGGTAGAAGGACCTGAGGTCAAGGTACCTGCAGATTTGTTGTCTGGTGAGGGCTACTGCCTGGCCTTCTCACTTGGCCAAGAGGGTGAGCTTGAGTCTTATTCTCTTCTTGTGGCACTATTGTCACCATGGGGTTCTGCTCCCATGACCTTAACTCAGCTGAACCACCTCCCAAAGGCCCCCCTCCTACTACCATCCCACTAGGGCTTATGGCTTCAACCTATGAGTTTTGGGAGAATGTGAATATGCCATCCATGACATATCAAGATTGATTTTATATTAAAATCTGAAATATGATCCTAGTCTATAGCCCTTCACCTCAGTTTGGAAAAATTCTGTTGTCTGACACCCTGGACTTTTGTATAAACTTAAAGGGTGAATTCTTTTTTCCATATAAAATTTGATCTACAAATTCTGTTCAACATTTCTGGTAAATACAGGCTTTGTTTTCAAAACACACACACACACACACACACACACACACACACACACAGTTTTCTGAATACTTTCCCCGGTGCCTTTGATGCTAGATACAGAATGCTTTGCTGAAACTGTACATGTACAAACCACACTGGCAGCTTATTATGTGACTTGACTGACCTAAAAATCAAAGATTTAATAGAGGATTGTGATATATACTTAGTTGCTGAGCTCCATAGTTTATTTCCTACCTTGTAGAAAAATCCTTGTATTTTCTATATTTTATAAACTTGTTATCAGAAAAATCTGCTATTTTGTTGTTTTGACTATTAACTAGATATTGCATCCAAACAACTTTTTTTGGGCATATGTTTCTATATTTTTTATTAGAGTTACTTGCTAATATTGCTACAAATTTGATGTTTATTTCCAAGGAAGATATATTTTACAAAAATAAGTATCTAGACTTTGTTCTCAGTCAAGTTTTTTTTTTTAAATCTTACTTTAATCAGCATTTTTTTTTTTCTGACCAAAAGACCTGATAAGAACAATTAGAGGAGGAAAAGTTTATTTTGGCTCTTAGTTTCAGGGATCTCAGTCCACGGTTAGCTGACTCCATAGCTCTGGACCCAAGATGTGGCAGAGTGTCTTGGGGGAAGGGCATGGAGAAGAAAAGAAGCTCCAGACATGGCAATCTGTAAGCAGAATGAGAGAGCTGTGCTCACCCAGGACAAAATATAAACCTCAAAGGCATGCCCCTAGGAACCTACTTCCTCCAGCCACACCCCCCTGCACTCCTGCTTCCACTAATTAGGTGACACCTCTCATAATATAATCATTTCAGTTCTGAAAATTCTTGTATTTTCTTACACATAAGCTTTGGGGGGACACCTTATATCTAAACCATAACAGATCTATTAATTTTTCTGTTCTTTTTGATCAGATGCATATGTTAGCCTCTTGAGAAATATATTTTACCTTTTTTTGACAATCTAATATATTTCTTTTTTTCTTTTCTTTTTTTAAATTTATATACGACAGTGGAATGCATTACAATTCTTATTCCACATATAGAGCACAGTTTTTCATCTCTGGTTGTATACAAAGTATATTTACACCAATTTGTGTCTTTATACATGTACTTTGGATAATAATGTCCATCACATTCCACCATCATTTCTAACCCCATACCCCGCTCCCTTCCCCTCCAACCCCTCAGTTCTATCTAGAGCTCATCTATTCCTCCCACATTCCCCCTCCCTACCCCACTATGAATCAGCCTCCTTAAGAAATATATCTTACCTTTTTATCTGTTCATTTTCTTGTTTGATCCTTGAAATCCCTTCTGTTCCCTTCATAGTTTAAGGAAAAGAATTGTTATTAACAAGAGTTTGACCTTATAATTACCATCAGAAAGTAGGTGTTA
Source organism: Ictidomys tridecemlineatus (assembly GCF_052094955.1). Taxonomy (NCBI): domain Eukaryota; kingdom Metazoa; phylum Chordata; class Mammalia; order Rodentia; family Sciuridae; genus Ictidomys; species Ictidomys tridecemlineatus. The sequence continues at coordinate 160,652,291 of NC_135478.1, read as the reverse complement.
ATAGATTCACATAAGGTGGCAGAGCCTATTGGTTAAAAACACAATTTTTGGAACTAGTCTACCTGATTTCACTTATCTGGTGAGATTTCCTAGACTGTGTGACCCTAGTGTAGTTCCTTATCCTCTATGTTGTATTTTCTCATCTGTTAAATGGAAAAAGTCATAGTACCTACTTCATGTGGTTGTTGTGAATATTCTGTGAATATTAAGTTAATTATTTCATTTAAAAAATTAGAACAGTGCCTGGTACAGAGTACGTGATATGTAAGGTGGTCTCTTTCTTTTTTTTCTTTTTCTTCAATACTGGAGATGAACTAAGTATACTACTGAGTCATAGCCCCAGTCCTTTTTTATCTTCAGTCCAGAGTCCCTAGGATTGCAGGCACAGCATTGTGCAGGCTAGGTTAGGTTTTGGTTTTTAAAACTTATGTGCTTAGTAAATATTCTATAAAAAGATAACATAAACAAACCCCTTGTTCTCTATAAATGATCATTGTTTGTAGGATTTTTTTGCTTGTTTTTTGAATAAGGACCTCAAAATATTATCCCAGTATAACAAACATGAATTATGCTGAGAAGTCTGGAGGTTGCCTGGGACTGGGTTTATGCAGGCTGAGCTTCCTGGAGCTTCTCTTATGGGCTGCAGTCTGGTTTTATGTCAGTTTTTCCTGTGACAGAGCCCAAGAAAACAAGATAACCCCTGCTGAGTCATGTTTGCTAATACAACATGGCCAAGGTGATAGTCATCTCCAACTGTTTGACTGCACTGCAAAGTCAAATGGCAGAGCAAAAGAGTGAAGAATTAGGAACCATAGTCCAATCTACCATGCCTCCCAAAGAATCAGGGTTTGTGCAAAATTCTCCAAAGATACTGAACTAATGGTGATGGGTGGATTAAACTAATCCTACCCATTACCATTTTATGTTAACTATAGGGAATACAATTTAACCCCCTCAAAATAAAAATAATAAAACTTTGCATGTGCCTTATTGAAAATGGTTGACTTAGTAAATGACCAGATCTATTGACTTTTATTAAAAGTCTTGATCTATAAAACAAAAGGCAATTTAATACCTAGACCATAAAATCCAATGTTTTTAGAGACTCCATAGGCAACAAAATCTGTGATGTAGCTTGTCATGAAGAGCTGCTCACACAGAGATCTATGGTCAGATTGACGTCTGCATTCTTGTTCCTGGAAGCATACAAATGCACAGAGTTGCATACTGACCAAACTGTGCCATCAGTTTGTGACACCTGTTTAAACAGATGAACAATTCTTTAATTCTTTGTTACCCCCCTCAAAAAAGAAGAAAATATCTACTAAAGTTTTTACTGCCCTCCAACATAATATGTTGGATAATAATGATCCTACTGTTTGGTCATAAAGCTTTTCATACATTTCAGATTGAAGAAGTTCCAGGAGAGTTCACACAGGACGATTTAGCGGAAGATGATGTCATGTTGCTAGATGCTTGGGAACAGGTAGCCATAACATTTTGTTCATAACAAGAGAATATACTTATGGTTGGGAACTGACAGAACCTGCTTTGAGAAATGGTGATATTGAAAAGAATCGACATAGTTTGGCAAAAAAAACAACATTCATAGGGCAAATTGAGTTTTTACTGTGGGAATAATTCCATAGCTATCATCTTTGGCTCTATAGCTTTAGGCAAAAAACTTCTACTTTTCATTTACTGTGAAAGGTACTTCTGATTTATTCATGTGTTCATTTTACTAATAAATATTATAATAAGTACAATACCATGGGGGAAGCCAAATACTGAGAATTTCTGTGGGAATTTGGCAAGAGGTTGTAGGGGAGCCCTCCTCTGAGGAAGAAGCAGGCACAGAATAGTTTTGAATCCAAACAGTAAAATATGTTACTGTTTTATATATCTTAATTTAGGAGAAAATTAGTAGTGATTCAACATGCCACATCGAACGGTTTTTAGAAATCTTTATGTAAACTAACTATAATGGAAAGGAGAAATAAGTATGTTAAGAATCAAGTTTCATAAAAGAAGAAAGAAATTGTTACTGTTAGGTCTATTTCTAGTGGCTAAGCCACTCAGTTAAAATATCCTTTTACCTCTTGATCTACAAGGACCATAATTGAATTGGGAGTCTAGTCCTAGATTTTCCTCTGACTATATTTCATTAAAAATCATATTTTTTATTTAAATTCCCATGCTGTTGTGATATGTTCTGTTCTCTGCTCACAAGTATTCCAATACTTGTGTGTGAATTAGAACACAAGCAAAATTTAATTTTACCAAAATTGCTCTGCTTGCAAGTGATTTTAAAGTGATTTAAGTATAAGGTAATTCAGAAGGATTTTTCAGCATTAAAATACTCAACCTACACACTTGGCAAAGAAAAGAATATGTATCAGATTGTATGTATTACAGATTTTACATAATAATGCAAATCTCATATATATATATAAAAACTTCTTAATTATAACATTCATATATATACACACACACACACATATATATATACAAATGTTATATAATTAAGAAGTTTTTAATCCTTTTTTTTTAAGGATAAAAAGTTTATTTTGGCTTGCAGTTTCATAGGTGCAGTCCAAAGTAGGCTGCCTACCCTGCTGTGAATCCCTGGTGAAGTAAAACATCATGGCAGAAGAGCAGGTTTATAGCAGCACAATTCACAATAGCTAAACTATGGAACCAACCTAGATGCCCTTCATTAGATGAATGGGTAGAAGTTTTTAATCCTTGATACTAAACAATATAGTGCATTAACAAAGTTTAATAGGGCATAATACTATAGGAGAAAAACACTAGACTTAAAGTCAGAGAGTCCTAAACTGAGTCTGGGGAATTCCACAAATAATTTTCTCCATGTGGTCCTCTGCAGCCTGGACCTACACCTGGGAAATAGGGATGATGATTTCTTGTCTTCTACCCTTCAAGGGGTGGATACACAAACCCCAACCAATCTGTTGTTTCCGTGAAAGATCACTTTACAGACTAGAAAATGCCGTGTAAACATGAAATGTGAATGTGAAGTCTAGTCAAATTAGCAGGGTACAAATTTAGGTGTCTCCTGGTGAGAGTGAACATTGGGAAGTATGGAACTTTCTCAGCCCCCACCTGCACTGCGCCTCCCTCACTTCTGGGGCTGCCACACAGATAAAATGAGCAGTGTGTGTGTGTGTGTGTGTGTGTGTGTGTGTGTAGGACTTGGCATAGTGCCTGGCACCCAGGCAATGCTCCAAAACTGGTCCATATTGTTATTGTTTCATTTTCCAGATATTTATTTGGGTTGGCAAAGATGCCAATGAAGTCGAGAAGTCAGAATCGCTGAAGTCTGGTAAGCTAGATTCCAAGGACAATTATGAGAGTAACCTGGCAAGGTCATTACCAAGCACCTGGCTGCTCTTTATTACCACAACTTCCCCAAATCCATATTGAAGCAGAGAAAGAGCTTAGCCATCATCCTAAAACCTAAGGGGCAATGGAATTTTTTTTAACTGAAAAATTCCAGCACAGGCACAAGAAAATGTTTTGTTGCCTACTTTAGAATATAATTATTTCTAAAAATGTAAAATTCACTTAAACCCTGTTTTATTATGAAAATAGTAAAACCTCCATAACAGATTATATAGATTTTTTAAAAAACTTCCTTTTGAGTAATACTGAACCTTAATTATACCATAAAGATAATTCCATAAAGTTTGCAATTCTTTCAGACAATAATGAGACTTTATAATGGTGCTTTCCGTGGCAGATGAAAAAAAATCAGTAAGAAATGGTTCATATTTGATTACTTGAAGACAATGAAAATTTAATCTATTGCTTGTACTGGAAGAATTTTCATTCTATAGTTATTTTAGTTCAACCAAAACTAACTGCATTTATGTCTTTATAACTCTGTTTAGCCAAAATGTATCTTGAGACAGACCCTTCTGGAAGAGATAAGAGGACACCAATTGTCATCATAAAACAGGGCCATGAGCCACCCACCTTCACAGGCTGGTTCCTGGGCTGGGATTCTAGCAGATGGTAACTAATCTTCGTTAAAACAAACAAACATATGTTAGGGACACGTTGGGATCAGTTGTTCCATTGCTATTTGGTGGTGTGGAGGGAGGGGAGCTTTTTTTGTTTATTTGACTATAGAAAATTAACCTCAACCAAATGGCTAATTTTAATGCCTATTATTGGCTTAAAATTCTTTTTTTAAAGGAATTTTCTTATGTTAATATATTGAAATAACCTAAAGTAAACTTTTGTTATGGTCCAATATTAGCTCTCCTGGTTTATATTACCTTTTAAATAGAAAAAGTTTTGTCCTATCTAGGAAAATTTGTCAAGTAGGAAATTTTATAATTCAGCAACCATTAGCCAAACTTGTACCTTAAAATACCTTAGATGTTTTTTACTTTTCTATATATTGTTTTCAAAAGAATTGGATATTTGTAGTGAGGTTTATATTAAAAAGGCTTTAAATATATGTTGTTATTTTCATTCCCTAGTCAAGGTGCCATTACTCCTAAGTGTCATTTTCTAAGCAGAACTTTCCTTTTTTAAAAAAACTTTAAATTTATAGCTCTTTTTTGTTAAAACAAACTGTATTCTTATCATTTTAACTATATAAATATATACATGACAGTACATGTTTAATATCACAAAAGCTATATACAGAAAAATTTTACTAATGGTATCTTTCATCATTAAAATATGTCTCTTTTTGAAAAGGTTTTGTGTTGTGACATTTTATTCAAATTTGATGTTTTTAATTACACAATTAATTTTTTGGTTAAATACGTTTTTGCATAAATTAATGTAGAGTTAATATTTCTCAAACTGCTCTCACTAAGTTGTAAAAATCAAATAACTTTTCTATGGTTAGATAATTATGATAAACTTTAAATATCATATAGTTCATATGAAATATGTGCCACAAAAAAACAGAAGTTGGCACAGAATCTAAAGCTCCAGTGAAGTAGAGACCAACTTTGGTAGTTAGTTAGGGGTGACTGGTGGAGAGGGGACACTGCACTTCCATGAAAGGGGAAATGGAGCAGGAAAGTGACATGAGAGATTCCTACTTTCTCTCTGGGGCAGTGAGGGGCACATGAATTTCAAATTGACTCCCGGCCCACTTCCATTTTCACCAGATGGTAAATGTTCCTGGGACTTGTGTGGATGGCAAGGAGGCAGTAAGAAGCTGCTCTCCAGGTACTATTAATTACTGCAAATATTTATTAAGCATCTATGCAGTATCAGGCAGTATTCTAGGTTCTTTGGATCCAGTATGAATCAGACAAAATTCCAACTTCTATGGCATCTTTATTCCAGGGAAGAGGCCAACATAAACAAAATCTGTAAGTAAATATATTATAAAATGTATTAGATAAGTTCTATGGAAGAGAAAATATAGGGAAGGTGGTTAGGGAACACTAGATGAAGAGTGGGATAATATACAATTTTAATTGGGTGGTCAGGAGAGCCCTGTTGAACAGGTGCTATTTAAACAGAAGTTGGGAGTGAACCTCATGATTACACCTGGCAAAAGGCAGTGCAGGGTACAAAGGCCTTGAGGAGGAAACTTACCTGATACAATGGGCTAAAATCTAAAGAAGCAGGGAAATAACCAGGACTCTCTTCTGCTGTCACCACCGGACTAGAAAAAGATTCATTTTCAGCAGAACTGCCATGTTCCTCCAGAGCTGGGAGGAGGCTTCTTTCCTGGAAGATCCTGGTACTCTTGAGGTAGGGATGGAAATGATCCAGGGGATATGGCTCAGCAGCACAGCAGGGAAAAGTGAGGGGTCTCAGGCAGCATTGCTCAGCAGGAACAGTGGTGGCCACAGAAATTACCAGCAACTGCAGCTGCTTTGTCAATGCAGGAGCCCTACACCTGGTAAACTGAAGCCGTCAGTGATGGTGAGGGATGAATAGGATTTATGAAAAGTATCTAGAAGGGGTCTGCTAAAGAGTCATTTTTATTTTACACCTGAAGCTGATACATCACCTGAAAATTGGCATGGTGGTAGTGAGAGGGGTAGTGGGCGGGGGGGGGGGGGGGGCGCGACAATCTGCCTCTAAAAAGAAAATTTCATTATTACCCCATGTGCATATATAATTACACAACTGGTGTGACTTTACATCATGAACCACCAGAAGAATAAGTTATGCTCCATTTATGTATGATGTGTCAAAATGCATTCTACTGTTATATATAACTAATTAGAACAAATTTCAAAATTAAATTTTAAAAATTTAAGGGATCAAAGGAAATTATTTTAGAGAATGTTCCACCATTCTATGATACCATGTCATCTTAAAACTCATGCAATTCCTCATAGAAATTGGTCTTTGGGATTTGAAATGGAGCTTCATATAGCTTAGCTGATAAACATAAATGTTTCATAATTTCTTTTTTCATTATTCTTCGATGGAGCTGATACTTAACTTTTAATATGAAACATTAGATTTCTTCTCTCTGCATTTCCTCATAGATTTTGGGGATAGTGAACCAAAACAAATGTATTTAGTCCTTTATAGACCCTTCCTTGCCCTAAACAATATAGAATACTCATTTCTGTATGAAATTTGTGAATTACTATATTAATGTGTATATATTATACATTATACACATATGTGTGTGTATTTTAGTATATAAAATATATGTATATTATAGTGAATCCAGAAAAATCAAGTGATAATCAGAAATAAGCAGTCTGATAAGAAGTAACACATCCCAGGAACTTCAAATAAAATATTAGATTATAGAGTAACTTTGAGCAAAAGCCAGGAAACAAGGTATCTATGTAATGAATCCATGTAAAGCTTCAAGATAACTTCTCTATTGGACAGGTTATTCATAGGGATGGAATTCTAGTCAGAAAGAAAAAGCTGAACATAGTATCAGTATTTACTATATATTGTATACAGGACTAATGTGTTTATAATTTAAAAAGTATATTTTCAAAACCTTTTGTCTTGTTATTTTCTCTCCACTATGACTTTCCCATTTTTAGTTTTAAAGATTTGTTTGATATTTTAAAAGTATGTTATGTATTATATCTATTCTCTAAAATAATTTTCTCTCTTAAATGCCAAACATGCTTACTGTGCCACTTTAAATGTTGATGATGAAACAGTTCAGTGCTGAAAGAAGAAAAGCAAAAGGTTGGATCCACATCCACTACACGTGCATGGATAAGTTCCATATGGTTCAAAAATTTAAATGTGAAAATGAAACCATAAAAATAATGGAAGAAAAGATGGGATTATGGAAATTCCATAGTTAATTCCAAATTATTAGGGTAATGATCTCTCAGTAACTGATAAAGAAAATCACTAAGGATCTAGAAGACTTGAACAACACTCTCAACCAATTTAACCTAAGTGATATTTATTTACTGAACACTTCACCAATAATAACAGCATACACACTTTTTTGTGTGTGCTGGGAATTGAACCCAGGGCCATGTGCATGTATGGCAAGCACTCAACCAACTTAGCTATATCTCTAGCCCCTACATACTTGTTTTTTAAAGGGATCTTAAAGTATTCAATAAGACAGAAAATATCCTTGGCCATAAAGCAAATATCAATAGATTTAAAGAATGAAATCATATAAACTATGTTCTCTAATTACAATGGAATTGAGAAATCAATAAGAGACATATCTGACAACTCCCCAGATGTCTGGTGTAAAAGGAGAAATCTTAGAAAACATTTTTATCTCAAGGCAAATTAAAACACAGTCTACCTAAGTGTGTAAGATACAGCCAACTTGGTGCTAAAGGGAAACTTACAGCATTAAATGCTCACATTAGATAAATAGGTTTCAAATCAATGATTGAAACTTCTGTCTTAAGAAATTAAAAGATGAACAAATTAAACCCAAAGTAAGCAGAAAGAAGGGAATGATAGAGAAGACAGAACAACTTTAAAATATAATACTATACTAATGTAGAAAAATTGAGAAAACAAATTACTAATCTCAGGGACTTAAAGGGCCTATCAATGCAATAATTTTGAAGATTAAAATGAACTGACATGGATGAAATGAAATTTCCTTAAAAGACAGAAACTACTAAAGCTAAATGAGGAAGGAACAGATAACTTAAGTAGCAATATACATACACTAGAAGTTGAGTTCATAGCTAACATCTTCTGACAGAGGAAAATGTAGACCTAACTGGGTTTCATGGTACTTTTCCCAGACATCTAAGAAAGTAATAAAAAGATAGTCCTCACAGCATCGATGTAAAAACCCTAAAAGTTTAATAAGTTGAATCCAGCAATACATAAAAAGAAATGGATTTTATCCCATGAATTCATATTTTAACATTTAGAAGTAATCAGTAATTCCTCATAATAACAGACTAATGTGGGAAAACCAGATGAACTTCTGAATGGATGTAGGAAAAACATTTCGATAACATTCATCCAACATTCGTAATTTTTAAAAAAGTTTTGCAAACTAGGACTAGAATGAATGTTCCTCTAACTTAAAAGAGGTATCTGTAGAATTCTACAGCTGACAGCATGCTGAAGACCAGAAAACCAAATGTTTCCCACTAAGACCTGAAACAGGATGTGGCTGTTTGCTCTCATCTATTCTATTCCACATTGTGCTAGCTGTCCTACTTAGAACAGTAAGGCAGGGTGTTCCGTCCTTGGCATTACTGATATTTTGTTAATTCTTCATCTTGGGGAGCCGTCCTGTGTATCATAGCATGTTTTAGTATTTCTGGCCTCTGCTTACTAAATTCCAGTGGTATCCTTGCCCTACCCCCATCCCCACTCATTGTGACAACAAAACTGTCTCCAGAAATTTCCAATCTTAGAAAAATACTTGAGATAATCAACTTGTAAAGAATGGAAAGCTTTCTTTTTTCACTCCTCGGGACCACTGAGTTGGGACCTGTTACAACCTTTGCAAACTAACTCTGAAGGAAGAAGGAAACAAAACTGTTTTTTTTGTGGGAATTGAGGCTCAGGGAAAGCAAGGTTCTGGTATCCCACAGATGAAAGAAGATGTGGCGTGCCTTGGGAATATTGGTCATCCTTTATTTGGAGGCAGCATTAGCTCCTATCTAACCCCCTCTCTGCCCCTGCACCATTTCCATAGGCCCTTTTTAAATGCAGGTCAAACAAAGAAGGCAGGCTGCCAACAGGTTACATAAGAGGGCACATGCTCACAAGCAGATTTTCATGACCTTGAGTACATATTCTGTATCAGAGTGTTCCTGACCTTGACTACACACTGATTGTAACATAGCTGATTCATGGCCTTAGTTACACAAACATAACTTAGCCTGCCAGAACTTTTGATGAGAGAGCCTAACTAGAGCCATTTTGGGCCTACCCAAACAGGAACCCACTTCAATAAAGCAAGAAAAAAGTCTTAGCGGTCTAAAGATTGGAAACAAAGACATAAATAAACTTGGTGGTATGATCTTGGCATTAATAATTTTTATTTATTTTTTCAGTACTGAGGATCAAACGTAGGGTTGCTTAATCACTGAGCCTTATCCCTGACTACGTTGCTGGGGCCGGCCTTAATACTTTAATGGTCTCAGGTGATTATAATACGCAGCAAGGTTCCAGACTTGCTATAACATTTGCAAACCAAGTACAGCTCTCTCCTGTTCTATGCCCAGCTTCACAGCCAGGAAGCAGTCTTATAATTTTCATACAAGAACAGTAAAAATAAGTCTCATGTGCTGAATGCATGGTCCCCAAGTGATGGTGCTGTTGTCAGGTGGTAGAAACGTTAGTAGGTGGAGCTGAGTTGGAGGAAGTGGGCATATCCTTGAAAGGGATATTGGGACTCCAGGCTCTTCCTCTCTCTGTGCTTCCTGGATGCCATGAGGTAAGCAGCTCTGCTCCACCGCATGCTTCCCACCATGATGATCTGTCTTGACAACAATCCAAAGTGACCGGGCTACACAATAACAGACTGAAACCTCTGAAACTGTAAGTCAAAATAAGTTTCCATTCTTTACAAGTTGATTATCCCAAGTATTTTTGTCCCAGCAACAGAAACTCACTAACACATAATTTATCCTTTGAAACACAATATTGGACACCTGTTGAAAGGTCTTTTTGACTTAAAAGAACTATCTGTGTCCTACCATTGTCTCAAAATGGAAGCCGTGAATATTCTTTTTTAAAAAAGTAAAAAAGGGAACCATATAAGATCACTTTCTCATTCTACAAATAGATTTTATTTTTGAAGCATTAAGGATGGAAGTAGCATTTTATAAGTCTCTTCAAGTTCATAAAAACAGTGGTCTGCCTGATTACCACAAAAATTAAGAAAAAAAAAATTTTAAATCCTGTAGAGATGTGCACATCCAAACAGTACAGTCGAGGACACTCTTCATCTATGTTAATAAAAACAGATTTTGTTAGGTGATGACCCATAGCAACCCCCTAGCATCCACCAATCAACATGAGACAGGGAAAATATCTGAAATGCCAGGTGACCCTCCCAGTAGTTTTGGTGATTAATAACATGATTAGGCCACCCTGCAGTTTAGTGTATACACTCTTGCAACCCCTCCCAGCTTAAACCAATCAGTTCGAATGTATTCACCACTTGAATTAACCAATCACCCTTACCCAACTTGTTCCCACCAGTGAATGTGCTAATCGATGTTAAGAGTTGTTGTTTGATTTTCCTGTGGTATGAAATGATTTGCTGTGTGATGTTGTGATGCATAGAGTATCCCCCCAAACCTATAAATCCTCATTGAACTAAGGGTCGGAACTCACTCCTTGGGACTGCTGCATTTGAAATGGTTTTGAGTCCAGGATCGAGTTTGCAATAAAGACTCTTGTGTGATTGCATTGGATTCAACTCCTGGAGGTGTATTGGGGTCCCACGAATCTAGCATTACAGCTGTCCTGCTCCTGGGGATACAGCAAAGAGCAGATAGAAATGGATGCACTGTCCTCCATGAAGTTAAGTGGGTGGAGAAGGAAAATAAGCAAATGTTCAAATACATATACCAGAAAGCAATAAGTGTTTTGAAGAAAAATAAGACAGAAGGGGATAGGAACTGAGATGAGGGATCCTTTTAAGATAGAGTAATCCAGCAAGGACTCTCTAAGAAGGTAGCATTTGGACAGAGATCTGAAAAAAGTGAAGGAAGGTGCTATGAGCATATCTCTGGTTGGGGAGGTGCAGAGTTTTTCAAGCAGAAAAAGAAAATGTGGAAAGTCCTAAGAAAGGAAGGTTTTTGGCATTTACAAAGAATTCTGAAGAAGCCAATGTGGCTAGATTGGATTGAGAGAGACAAGAGTGTGAAGATAATATCACATGGTAGTAGAAGACAGATCACATAGAGTTTACAAAATTTTAATTTCTTCTCTAAGTGAGATTGGCGGAGTGAAGTGATTTGCCTCATGTTATGAAAGGCTCACTGTGATTCAGCATTGAAAAGAGACTTTAGGAGGCTAAACCTGGAAGGAGTGGCCAGTTAGGAGATGTGGATTATGATCCAGGCCAGAACTGATGGTGGCGGTGTGAAGGAGGGACTGGATATGGTCTGAATATAAAGTGATGGAGGACGGATTTGATATGAGTGTGAGACAAAGAAAAATCACTTATCAGAGGAGTCACCATTGGGAAACTGCTAGAAGAAGGTTTACTGGGGAAAACAGGAGTTGACTGTGTTAATTTTTGAGGTGCTTGCTTATTCTATTGAATACCAAGTTAAAGTTGTTGTAGACTGTTCAAGTTCAATAGAGAAGTCATGGCTAGGAACAGATGTTTGAGATCACTCATTGTGATCACTGGAGTGAAATGTGGTTACCTGGGACATGAATGTACAGAGAGTAGACATATCATCCCAGGCTGAGTCCTGGGATGGTCCATCATTTAGAATTGAGATGAGAAGGAGCTAACGAAGAGGAGGAGAAGATCCCAGTGAGGCAGCAAGAGGAGTAAGGAAGTCCATGAGAGAATGCTCTCCTTGGTTGTTGACCTCGTTTATTTATAAATGTGAATTTTAGGGAAACAGCTATGTTCTGATAATTTCCTGCTAATATAACCAAATATCCCTGTGAATGTTCCAGTAGATGCTCGGAGGGTAATTATCACCAAATTGTGGGTAAACTAAAGCAGTAATTTTTAACCAGGGCCAAGTTTGCTTTCCAGGGGACAACTGGCAATGTCTAGTGACTTTTTTTTTTTTCACAACTGGGGAACAGCTAATGCTACTAGCATCTAATAGGTAGAACACAGGGATGCCTCTAAACATTTTGTAATGCACAGGATAATACCCTCTCACCTACAGCAAAAAATTATCTGGTTTAAAATAATAATAGTGCCAAAGGTGAGAACCCCTAACCTAATTAAATTTTAAAATAGAATTATATCAGGATGTTAGTATAGTGGGATTTTGAGGAAATGAGCTAAAATGAAAGAAGACCACATGACATTACAGCTTTCTCATTAAAAAAAAATGTAGTGTTTCTCATAAAGGACCAAATAAGAACTCTGAATTTGCTAAATCTACCATTTCTGTAATCATAAAGCAGAGACCCTTATCTAAGACCTAGTATGTTTAACAAATATATATGGATAAAGAATTGTACAGTAGGTAATATTTTTAAATGTTTTTAAACACTACTAATTTGATATTCTGTACTTAAAATTAGTACTATTGAATCCTGGGTATATTAACTTCCTATTGCTATTATAAAAATCACCACAAACTCTGGGACCTACAAGGATAAAAAGGTATTGTAGTAGTTTTGAGGCTCAGAACTGTAAAATGGTTTGGCAAGGTTGCATTCTTCTGAGTGTTCTAAGAAAGAATCTCTTCATTTTCCACCTCATGATGGCGACCTATCCTTGGCTTGTAGCCTCTACTTCCATCTTTAAAGCTAGCAAAATAGCATCCTCAAAAATCTTCCTTTTTCTTCTCATCTGGCTTCTGGTTCCATTGGCCACGTGTCCTCTTACTCTGATTCTCCTTCCTTCACTTTTTTTAAGTGGCAATGCATAAAATCTTTAATTATAGAAGGAAAGGCCTCTTTTTGAGATGCTATAATCTGGATCCCTCCTTTGGGTCCAATGGATAATTAAGTCATGGATAATCCAGGATAATCGCCTCTTCTCAAGATCCATAATTTCATCACATATGGAAAGTCCCTTTTGCTACGAAGGTAATATTAACAGGATCCCATAATTTTTGTCACAAACTCTGGACCTCTTGTCGGGGAGAGGAGGGCTGACATCTTTAAAGATGACATCTGCATCTTTACTGCAGATCTTTCTGGATAGAAAGATCTGCAGTAAAGATAGTATTCTAGACAATTGACTTATAAGATAAAAGCTGATATTTTGTAAAACTAGTAGATTTTCCTACTCCTTTCCATCAACTATACCTTTGGCCTACAACATCATTTTAAAATAGAAAATAAATTGTTGCTGGGGGAGAATATAGGTAACATTTCATCTGTTTTCCAATCCTTGTGAAATTGCCATTTTCCCCCCAGCCTGACAATTTTATAAATTCAGGCAGGAAAAATTCTTTCCTACTGGGCTCATAGAAGGCTGTCACTGCTGCCTAATTGCAGAAACACCATTGGAAAATAAAAAACTTGTGGGACAACTGTGGAGACAAGGGAGTAGCTAGAGTTCACTGGAGTTTAACCAAACCCAAAAGATATTCAGCAGGTAATGATCTAACTTAATAAGACACTTTGAATTTTTTTGAGTGGTATTTTTCTATTCTTGGTCTCAGGATATATTTGGAGTTTATGTATTTGAAGATCCAATAAGGACATTGCTAGAATGGTCATATTCTCAGCTTCTCAGTAGGTCATCAGCAAGGGTCAGCCAACAGGCTTCTAATGGAACATGATATTCAACCCAGGTTGGAATAAGAAAAATCATTATGTTGATATTTTGACTTCTGAATATAAAGGTGCTTCAAAAAAGGTCATGCTTTATGAGGCCGAGCATTATTTTATATGAACTTTTACTGAGGGCATTAGAAAAAAACATTTTTTATTCTTCTTTTTTTAAAAAACAATTATTGAATCAGCTTCTTAATTTAGTTTGCATTTTATTCTTTCCTTTATATTTCAGGCACTAAGAGGTCATCAACAACTCACAGCAGAAACTTATAAGAATGCCTAACTGGCCCTATAGAATCCACATAGCTTTTTTCTTTATAATTCTGTGGCAACACTCCTAAGGAGCAGAGGTTACTGCCAAACACAACTGCAAATACTTCTCAAATTAATTTCATAAATGATATAGGGATAAATCACTCCATAGTCCATCACCAACACTGCAACAAGCTCAGAAAATGTGTGGGCAAAAAAGCCAGATTCCCCCAATTTTTAATGAAAAAAGTTAATAATAAAAACATAGGAATTATGTCTTATTTCCTAATAAGAATTATAGTCACTCTGGAGTTTTTAATAATTTTCTGTTGTCCTAGAATTTCTAGCTTCATAAATGTATTTTGGCAGGTGTGGTGGTGCACATCTGTAATCCCAGCTACTTGGGATGCTGATGAGGGAGGACCACACGTTCTAGACTAGCCTTCGCAACTTGGTGAGATCCTGTCTCAATAAAAATTTAAAAGGACTGGGAATGTACCTTGTTGGTAGAGCACCACTGGGTTCATTCTCCAGTATCCAAGTAGATAAATAAATAAGGAACTTTGTTCTTGATGGCTCTTAAAGTTATTTTAAAGTAAGACCAAAAAGAAAAGGGTGGGGTTTATTTTATTTAAGTATCCAGGCAAGATATTTTTTCCCTCAGAAAAGTAAACTATTCAAATGAGTCTTGGTGCAACCAAATCCTTCCTGAGCAGCTCCATGACATCACCTCATAACCACATACAACTGGTGGGTTATTGATGCTATTGAGCTTCTTTTGCTTTGTCTGAAAGCAGCATGGTTGATTCCAGTAGCAATACAATACTGAAGAACATGGCATGAATCTTGATAGGTCTTTTAGTTAAGACTTTGTGAAAAATCTTGACCCCCTCATTGTTAGTTAGGCTGTATGTACTAGGTAAATCATGTAATTGATTTTTACCCTCAGTTTATCTATGGTTAAACATGCTTTATGCTTGCCAATTCACCTCACAGTTTTTCCCTTGCTAAGACTGGGAAAAACAACCAGCACAGCTGCTACCTGTGAATGATCTGCTACCTTGAATGAAGACAATTGAGATGAGAAGGAAGAAATTAGTCAGGGCATGCCATACTCTCAGAACAAACGTAGTACAGTGAAGACAGAAAAAACAGCCAAGACCTAAACAGACGTGTCAGAAAGTGGATATGTTGGGCTGGGGATGGAGCTTAGTGGTAAAGTACTTGCCTAGCATGAGGGAGGTCCTGGGATCCCCAGCACTGCAAACAATAAAAAACAAAAATAAATAAATAGATACTGGGGAAAGCCCAAGCCCAGTGATTGATTAGAATAAATAAAATACTAAGGTTGGTGAGGTGATGGTGAAGAAAACTGAATGCCAGGAATTATTGCTAGTTTGAAAGTACTTTGTGCTTAATGAGTTTTGCTAGGTATGCATAGAGGAGGGAAGTAAAAATTAAGATGGAAAACACCTAGGCAGAAGTTAGGAAAAAACTCCTTCAAAAACAAAATAAACCTACCTCATATAAGTATATTTTAAATCATTTTACATATTTACAATTCCCACTTTTTACATTTACCATAATCTCTTATCATCAAACATACTTGTAATAAATTTAGATTTTTATTGAACACATCAGAAAATGGAAGGTAATAATTTAGAGTGATGTTCTCTACAGCTCTTAAAAAAATGGAGTGTAATTTGAATCATAAGGCTTCAGAATATATTGCAAATACAGAAATTTTTTTATTGATATCTAGCTTGGTGCACATCAACAGTTTGAATATTCATGTGAAATTTAGGTTGGAAATACATAATTTTGTATATAACTTGGAAGCTAAAGATACAATTTCTAAATATGCATGTTATTTCCCCTAAAGTGATTTTAAAACATGAAAAACAAATGATAGAAACAAAAAAATGTGGTGTCTATGTCTGCTATATGGTCCCCATTTTCTACTCTCTTTTTCTTTTCAGCAATAGAGTCCTTGCCTAGGCATCTTAGCAGATCACAATCTCTGTGTGGTCATGTGACTAGATTCTGGACAATGTAGAAGCTAATTACTAAATGGAAGCAGTTGGCCCTCCACTTTTCTATTCCTCTTTCCACTGGCAGGAAAATAAGAGTTTGAATAACTACTGTGAACCCAGGGAGAAAAGCCACATGTAGCAGATGGCAGTGCTTCCTTCCCTTTTATGACTTGATCTGCTTATTTTAAGACTGTAAAAAGAAAAGAACACTTTATGGTATTCGAACCACTGTATTTTGAAGCCTTTTAAAAAGAAAAGTTTAGCCTTTACCTTAATTCATATAAAAATTGGTATCAGGCTGGTTGTAGTGGCGCTGGCTTGTAATCCCAGCAGCTCAGGAGGCTGAGACAGGAGGATCACAAGTTCAAAGCCAACCTTAATAACTTAGTGAGACCGTGTCTCAAAATAAAAAAGGGCTGGAGATGTTTCTCAGTGGCTAAGTACCCTTGGGTTCAATTTCTGGTACCAAAACAAAAACAAAACCCTAATATCAGAATTGAAGTTTTAATGTAAACATGTTTCTCTTGCTGAGAATACGTGAATATTGTTTAGCTGGGTAGTCAGTAATCCTTCTTAAGGTGAAAACATTATGTAAAACTTTTATCAGCAGGCACTGAGAAGGCACATTTTTTGCCTATGGAGGCTAGTTCTCTTGGAAAAGGATCAGGAAAATTCAGGATACTACTGCATATGGGCCATTCCTTATTGCTTTTAGCATGTGCCCTAAGAGAGAATTGAAGAAAAGAACTGAAGTCAGTTAAATATGAAGAGATAAGAGGGGATATAACTGTTCAATTCTCAGCAGGTGGCCTGCAATCTAAATTAATTAAGATATTCTATAAGCAAAATAATAGTAAAGTTGTCATTCAGGACCTTGCTCAGGGCGTATCCTTAAGTGTTCTTAACCAGGAAGCTGAGCCAATCCAGATACAAAGTCAGAGTAGGGGTGTTTTCACACTGTCACTGCTATTAATTCAAAAAAGAGAGGTCAAGTGGCATCAACTTATAACCAAGTATAGCCTTGGGCTGTGGTTTCTTTCATATTCAACTTCCTGGAACCAAATAAACCAGGAGACACGTGTTCTGAGCAAATCCTTTTTTTCTTTTATGTAGTGAGAATTGAACCCAAGAGTTCTTAACCACTAAGACACATCCCAGCCCTTTTTTTTTTGAGACAACGTCTCGCTAAGTTGCATGGAACCTTGCTAATTGCTGAGGCTGGCTTTCAGCTTGCCATCCTCCTGCCTCAGCTTCCCAAGATGCTGGGATTACAGGCAAGTGTCACTGCGCCTGGCTTGAGCAAATTCCTTGGCAAAGAATTTGGAAGCTTAATTGACAAAATCTTATGATTGACCATAAAGCAATCCTGACACCTTAAGCCAGAATCATTAGAGAGTGAAAATGTGCAGTATTCAGCTCAAAATAGAATTGTTTGTCCATTGTAATTTCTAATATGGAATGCCTTCCAAAATGCACTGCAGATGTGTCCCAGGGGATTAATGACAGGGAAGAATTTCTCAAAGGACAAAACCAGGAGCTCAGGAAGACAAAGGACAGGGAATTTTCCTAGGGAGCAGAACCAAGTTCGTCCACTACTAGAAAGGAAGACTTTGGAATTTCTGCCCAGCAAGATTGCAGCATTGCTACAGATGAGTGGCTCCCTATTTCCATTCTTCTTTTCCAAGTAGTCATTTTTATTATAGATAGTATTATAGATAACTCCCAGAAAAGAATAAAAATGACCAATAAATAATGAAAAGTCATGTCATAATTAAGTAAGGCCATAATAAGATCTAAGAACCTTATTTTTTCTGTCTACCAGATCACCAAATGTTAAAATATTAGTAGTCATCAACGTGTAGGAATACAGGATCACCAGCAAAGTGTTAATGGGTATGTAGAATGATCAAAGTTTTTGATTCATACATACATAAAACATACATTTGTCAAACATATGTAGTAATATAAAACCAAAGACAGACTGGAGGAGAGAAAGAGATAGGTACTCCTAAGCAAGTTAGTATGATGGTGTCCCTTCAAATAATGGCATAGTTGTCTAACATTTAATCAGAGGAAAGGGCAGAAAGATCCAGGAAACCTAGTCAGCAGAGGTCAGCCTTATCCTGTGATTCTGAAAGCTCATACTCTATTCAACAGAAGGACTTAGTTACCTCTGCCTTGGAGAACCATTTAGAGATTAGCCATATTCAGTCAAGCACAATCTTCAGTGCTTTCATCTTCTGTCTCAAGTAGTTTATCAAATAGTTTTTATCACTGATACCAGAAATGGGAACTTGTGTCAATGAAAAATGAAATCCCAAGTCCAGGGAGCATGGTGTTATGGTTCACAGGTGAGACATCCCCCAAAAGCTCTTGTGTGAGACAATGGAAGAAGGTTCAGAGGAGAAATGACTGGGTTATAAGAGTGTTAACCCAATCAGTGAATTAATCCCTGATAGGGATTAACTGAGTGGTGATTAGTGGTGGGGTGTGGTTGAAGGAGGTGGGAAATGGGGTATGGCTTTGGAGTGTATATTTCTTTCTGACAAGTAGAGACCATTTTCTCTCTGCTTCCTGATCACCATATGAGCTGCTTCCCTCTGCCACACACTCTGCCATGATGTTCTGCCTCACCTCAAGCCCTGAGGAATGGAGCTGACCTTCTGTGAACTAAGACCTCTGAAACCATGATCCCTCAAATAAACTTTTCTTCCCTGTTCTGGTCAGATCCTTTCGTCACAGCAGTGAAAAAGCTGACTAAAACAACATAAAGCTTTAATGGAGTGGAGGGGGAGAGGGGGAGGGGGACTTCAGCTCCAGATGAAGGGGACAGCCCTGACAGAATAGGCAAAACTGCCTATTGAGTGGCTAGGGAAGGAAGGGTCTGGTATTTTTATAATTCCTTTAAGGAATTTCTTGTGGAAGAGACTTTTGCAAAGATTGGGTGAGTGAGTGTGGGAAGGATGGTGGAATGAGATGGACATTATTACCCTATGAACATATATGATTGCGTGAACGGTGTGACTCTGCATTGTGTACAGCCAGAGAAATGAGAAGTTATGCTCCATTTGTGTACAATGAGTTGAAATTCATTCTTCTGTCATGTATAACTAATTAGAACAAATTTAAAAATAAAAAAAAAAAGATTGAGTGAGTAGGAAAAGAGTTAGCAGGTAAAAATTCTGAATGAAGGCTTGAGAATGAAAGATTTTACTAGGTAATGTTACCAGAGGCTGAGAATCACTGTGCAGTGACCCTCAGTCCTTGAGTGTGACACAGTTACCCCAGTGCAGATAAAGTATCTTAAGGCAGGAATGGTAGTTAGAGCAGGTTTATGGAAAGGCCAGGGAAAAGCAAGAGAAAGTAAGGTACACCCTGGAGAGAGGGGTGGGTAGAACAGCTAGGGACCAAAATGTGCCAAAATGATT
The DNA here is from genome assembly GCF_052094955.1 of Ictidomys tridecemlineatus. NCBI lineage: Eukaryota > Metazoa > Chordata > Mammalia > Rodentia > Sciuridae > Ictidomys > Ictidomys tridecemlineatus. The sequence continues at coordinate 160,632,709 of NC_135478.1, read as the reverse complement.
AGGTTTGGGGCTTTTGTTAGGATAGGGTGTGGGAATTTGCTATGGTGAGAAACTTTTAGTGACATGCAGCCACCAGCTGCATGTGTGCAGCTGTGCCCCTTAGAGGGAGTCCTATACCTATGCTGTGTGGACACTGAGGGCATGGGCCTCAAACTTGGGCCTCTTTGCTCTTTCAGGCTGATGGCCCCTGGCATAAGGTCATATAAGGGTCAACTGATCCTTGGAGCAGTTTGTGGGTGTGTGTGCAGTCTTGGGAACAGAATATGTGCCTGGTGAATCTAGGGAAGAGTGTGAGGGGCTCCTTTGGTGGAAAGTGAGGGGAGATGGGGTGCCCTCTGGTGGCGCTCTGAGTAGCCTGCCCACCTTCATAAGATGGGTTTCTTCCATAGCCCCAAGAACACAAGGGGTGGGGGGACTTATGTCCCTGTGGTGTTGCATGATGGGTATTATATCCCCTGAGCCAATTTTGGCAAGGGCCATTCCTAATCCATGGTCTCCTCTTTTGTCCTCCTTTTCTCCCATTCTTGCTCACCTTTAGCTAATCACCTATGGTAATAGTAACAGATTTTTAAATTAAGGCCCAAGAGTGAGAGAATTTTAGTGGGTAACAAGTTTTGATGTAAGGCCCAAGAGCTTATGATCTCCCTGTAGTCATCCAACACCTGGTGTTTGTGGTTGATTTGATTAAGAATGGGAGTGTCAGAAAAGGCACATCCCATGCCTTATAAGAGTATGGGAGTAAGAGGACACTTTTATTTTTATTTTTTTAAGGGAATATATTCTCTTGAATTTGTATTTTTTAAGCAAGCAGATTTTCTAGTTGAACCCAGAAATTAGCAATTTATTTATTTATTTATTTATTTTTATTTATTGGTTATTCAAAACATTACAAAGATTGCAGAATCACATGGGTTACTCATCCACATTTTTACATAATGCCATAATGGTAACTGTTGTATTCTGCTACCTTTCCTAAGAGGACACTTTCAAAAACAGATTATGAATGAAGGGCCAGAGTTGATCTACCATTTTGTCCCCTTTTTTGCTCCCTGTCTCACCATCACCTATTTTTAACATTTCTGTTAAAGGGACTCGCCTCTGTGTTGCATTCTAGGTAATGTTTTGTTCTCTAGTAGTGGTTAGAAGCTCTCAATTGATTAAGCATAATATCTGCATGTATGGAAATGTCACAGTGACACCCATTATTTTGTACAATTAATATGTATAACTTTTAAAAACACATGATACACAGGAACCACAAATAAGAAAGAATATTTTTAAAGCCACTGAGACTTCCAGATGATTTGTTACTGCCATAGTTGAGTCTAAGCCCATTAGATGCAGAATTTGTTACAAGTAGTAGATTGCAGCCACAACAGTATCTTACAACATACAGTGCTTCAGGTGACACCAGTGTTCTCAAATCTGGGCTGAGTCATCCATCCTGTCCCTGCCCCCCATTTTGAACATTGAATATCCAAGAAAGGATAGAACAGAGAGAGAGAAACAGAGGCTCCTTTGCAGAAGAGGAGGTCCAAGGTGGTGCCTGGGGGAATGGGGGTGTCCTACCCCTTTCCCTTTTATAGATTTTAGATTTCCTTTGTTTTCATGCCCCCTTCACCTCTTATCTTACCTAGAGACCAAAAGGTGAGAGGAGGGAGGAATAATTCCCTGGAGGCAGGTAACTTTGGCAACAGGTTGGAGGAGGGGAAATGCTCTGGAGGTATTAGCATTTTATTTCCTCTGGAATCTGCCCCTGTCTTCCAGATCCCATTTAATCATTCATTGCCTACACTGACTATCCTTTTGCCTCCCCTCATCCCACAGGTAGACAGTTGAAGCCATGAGCAGGTGAGTGGGGGGAGGACAAGGAAGAGCAGCAATTTACTGGAAGGACATTAGACATTCACATCAAAGAGAGTTCCTAGGTCATAGGACTGGTAACAATAGAAAGCTTTACCAAAGCAGACAAACATTTGGAAAATGGGAACTGCTCTGCCAAACCTCCCCTAACCATGGTTAATTATAACCCTTTAAGGGAACCATTGTTTAAAGACCATGTCACACCCATCTCTTGTGACTGGGTCTGTACTACCCTTCCTTTGTGACTAGGTCAGTATGACCCTTGCTTGCGCACACACACATATACAAAAAAATGTTGCCGAGGGCTAAACAAAGTAGTAATAAACCATCCAGGGGAAATGAGAAACTAAGTCAAGACCAAAGGCACTCAAAACACTTAAAAGCCCCAACTCTGTGAGGGCTAGACTCTAGAAGGGCCACATCCTTTTCCCTGGAGGAAACCTGTCCAGTGCCTATACTAAATGTTGGTCTTCTCACTCTTTCTAATAAACTCCTGCTTGTTACTCTGTGTGGCTCATTTAAAATTCTTCCTACAAGATCACAAAATCCAGTGGCTGTGGACCCTGGTGGCTGCTTTGGCTCCGCTGGCAGGTCTCCTCCTCTGTGACAGACCAGGTTTGGGGTTACTAGCAAAGAAACGTTTCTGGAGAAATAAGAACATGTTATGTTGTACAGTGGCACACATTTGGTAAAATTTGTCCTTGAAATAAATTGAGGTTTAGATAATATTGTGATTTCAAATGAAGAAGAGAGAAAAAGAATATCATTATAATTGATCACTTTTAGCAAAATGCTATAAGAAAGAGATGAACACAGAAAAGAATTGTCCAATTTGTGAGAAAATTGGGGAGGGGAATCATAAAAGAGTGTTCAGAAATTCCAGGACTTATGGAAATTAAAAAAGAAGCAATAGAAGATGCAACTCATCTCTAACTGGTAAATAATAAACTGAACAAAGGTGGATTAAAGCTCAGCTTTATTTTAAAGGCAAAAATTTTAAATCTTTAAGTTCTATAGTCTTGTTTTAAGAAGACTTCATGTGAACAAAATATGAATTAAGATGGTATTGAAATGCCAGATTTGTGGGATCCCCATAGACCTCCAGGAGCCAAATCCGATGCAATCATACAAGAGTCTTGGTTCAGTGAGGATTTATAGGTTTTTTTTGAGGATACTCTATACGTCACAACATCCATCGCACAACAAATCATTTCATACCCGGGAAAATCAAACAATTCTTAACATTGATTAGCACATTCATTGGTGGGAACAATTTGGGTAAGGGTGACTGGTTAGTTCAAGTGGTGGATATATTGGAACAAATTGGTTTAGGCCTCTAGGGGTTGCAAGAGTGTATATGCTAAACTGCAGGGTGGTATAATCATGGTATCAATCACCAGAAACTAGGGAGGGTCACCTGGCATTTCAGATATTTTCCCTGTCTCATGCTGATTGGTGGTTGCTAGGGGATTGCTATGGGTCCTCACCTAGCGTAACTGAGTCAGGGACACCTGGCACTGCAGATCTCTCCTATTATTTACAAACAACTCAGCAGGGTGGCTATGTGCCTAGGAGTTCTCTGTGGATTTTTCCAAGGACAAGGGTCATACCCCCTCCCTCTGGACAGGCCTTGAGGTAGAAGCTGATTTTTCAAAAAAATGGAGTCACATCAGTTTTTCAGTATATTAGTTAAATGGTGTTTTTGTTAGCTTTTTTTTTTTTTTTAATCAGAGTGACTAAAATATCTAACAAGAGAAGGAAAAGTTTATTTTGGGTCACAATTTCAGAGGTTCAGTCCATGATTGGGTGATTTTCCATTGCTCTGGGATGGAGGTGATGCAGAACATCGTGTGAAAGGGCAGGACAGTGAGGAAGCAGAGAGAGAAGTCTGCTTGTCAGGGATAAAATATAAACCCCAAAGTCATTTCCTCTACTTCCTACTTCCTCAGCCATACCCTACCACCCAGTTAATCCATATGCGTGGATCAATTCACCAGTTAGTCTATAACTTTCATAATCTAATTATTTCACCACTAAACATTCTTGCATTGTCTCACACATGAATTTTTGGGAGATGTTTCATATCTAAACCATAACAGATGACAAATAGTAGAATCCTTCAGATTTTCAAAATGAGTTAAGGAAATGATACTAAAGATTAAAATTTGACAACTACAGGGTACTGTGGAAGTACCTGTTGAAGAATAATGCCCTCTTCCCAAAGATGTCCACATCCTTCCTAATTCCCAACATTTAATGTCAGTGTGACCAAATTAAGTTTTTGACTGTACCTGAAATCTATGTCTTCTTCACTAAAGAGATTGGGAATAAAAGAAGCCCCATCTGGGACAAATGTTGATCTTGTGGCAGAAGGAATCATCAAAAATCCTTCATACTTCGGAATATATAAGGAAAAACATCCAAAATTCTTCATACTCAAAGGTAGCTTATGCCAATTTTATCAACATTTTATTGGCCCAAGAGAGTCACATGACCAAGTCTATGTCAAGCAAAATAGGTCTGGATTATGGTCTTATCCTTACTATCTCTATGACTATGGGCAATTTCCTAAATTTTTCTGAGATTCTAATTCCTCATATTTAAAGTATGTTTGAGGGCTGGGGTTGTTGCTCAGTGGTAGAGCACACGCCTGTCATGCATGAGGCACTGGGTTCAATCCTCAGCACTACATAAAAATAAATAAATAAAGATATTGTGTCCATCTACAACTAAAAAATATCTAAAAAATAAAGTGCAGTTGAGGATACTTACCTTGAAATTAACATTGTATATTCTATAATAGTAATACAATCAATGTAAGGCTCAGAAATACAGGGCCCAATAAATTGAATAATACCAAGGATTAAAATAAAAAAGGGAGAAACTCAGTATAAGTTAGAATATTAAGCATATGACCATGTGGTTCATCATTTAGTCAATGCAGTGGTTCTCAGTCATTCTCCAGAATTGTAATTGTAAACATATAACCATATCCCCTTATCTGAGGGGGATACATTCAAATAAACCTAGTGTATACCTGAGATGGAGGAGAATACTGAATCCTGTGTATAATATTTTTTCCTATATACCCTGTAGCATTGCCACATGGTACTAGAGTTCATCTGTCCTTCCAGTTTTATGCTGTGTGCCTCCTTTGAATCACTATTATTGAATCCAAGCATGGCAAAACCTCAACAGTCACTCTGATAATCTAGAAGGCTGCTAAGGGATCAATGAGCAGGTTGTATATGTGATGTGGATAAGCTGGATGATTCACATCCCCTGAAAGAACGGGTCAGAGATTTCATCAGAACAGTGTGCAATTTAAAACTTACAAATTGTTTACCTCTGAAACTTTCCATTTCATATTTCTGAGCTGTGGTTGACCATGCAGAATGATACTGTGCTGTGGATGGTGATGGGGTGTGCTCTATAGTATTGTGTAGTGAGATAAGCCCTTCTGCTGGGGGGAAAAAATTTAAGACTTGCTTTAGGTTCACAGGGAAAAAAAACACTGAATATTTATTTTAAACTTAATTCATGGGTTTGGATTTAAAAGCCTAGCTGGCATATGTAGAATGGTCATTTTGGTTTTCTCTTGTCCCCGAGTAAGACAACCCAAGGGAAAAATATAGCTTATAAGTGCATCTCACATAGAGTCATGTAAAAGTTATTATCCTTGTAAAAAGTGATTCAACTTTAATTTCCTTGGGGGAATGGCTAAAATCGAAGGATTTTACTTGGGATACCAAGTGAAAACATTGGAGAGGATATGGTACAGTTGGGGCTTTCACCATAGCTGGAAAAAGTTTAAACTGTTACAGTGACTTTGAAAACTGTCACTTTCTTCTAAAATGAACATACACATACCATATGGTCATAAACCCTCTTTCATTGAATATAGCCAACAGAAATACATACATCTGTGTGTGCATGTACACATAATGTAACAAAATTTAAGTAATCTATCTTTTGTGTGTGTGCTGGCAAAGAAAGAAAGATACTGATTATTGATTTCCTTGTATAATGCAACCAGTGGAAGATATGTCAGGACTATTATTATTCTCCCTCCTGTTTTGCAACTTGTGTTTTACTTTTCATATTGACGTGAAAAGTAGCCAAATATTTGACCACATCAATCCCTTATTAAAATAACATTTTTGGTATATAAGTGAATATGATATTTGCATCTATCTTATCATGTTTCTGTATCTTCAGAATGATGATTTTGAAATACATTTTTCTACTAATTGAGGAACAAGAATTTAATAATTATGTTTTCTGTTGCCTGTAAAAAAATGGGCCTTTTAATTTAGTTAACATAACAAAACCCATCCTAAAGAGAGATAGGAAAGGTAGCAGAATACAACAGTTACTAATAGGGCATTATGTAAAAATGTGGATGTGTAACCGATGTGATTCTGCAATCTGCATTTGGGGTAAAAATTGGGAGTTCATAACCCACTTCAATCTAATGTATGAAAATGATATGTCAAGAGCTTTGTAATGTTGTGAACAACCAATAAAAAAAGAGATTTTTTAAAGGCTATTATAATAAAAATGACACCTTACCGAAAAGGTAGATCATAAATATTTTTTCATTATTTCTTCACTAATTGCAAACAATGCTGAATTAAAATATTATTCTTTCAAATTTACTATGACTTGATCTAAAGCTTTAATAATTCATGAATTATTAATGTTATCCAATCTAATGTTAATGTTATCCAAATCATTTGAATAATGCTAACTCCTAGGCAAACAATAAACTAAAATTAACTAATTTCAGTTTTCCCCATTGTCTGATAGTGTCATTAGCTTGAGATTTTCAGGTAATATTCTGTCAGATCTCTACTCCCAAGTAACCAATGAGCTCAAGCTGGAATAGTAGTGAGAACAATAGAGAATTGCCCTTAACTCCTTAGAATGGTCAGAGGAAGAGATGAATATGGACAAGATTTCATTGGAACATTGAACCATCAATGCTGTGAACATGGAAATTTCTCCTGATTCCCTTCCCAGTGTTCTGAAAATACAAGTTCAGTATGGAATCCTTAAGAATATATTAGCTTCTGGAAAACAATCTCAGTGTACACTGTATGGTTTTACTTTCCAAAGTGGAATTTATGATGAACAGAGTTCAAGGAACAAGCTGAAAAATGGAAGGGAGGCAACTGAAGTAAATTTGATTATTTCCATTATTTTGTGAAGGGGTCAGGTGTGGAGAGGGTGATTGTACTGACAGGTGATGCCAAGACTTATATGATCTCAGTTGTAGCTTGGTACTACATCTCACTCCTTGCCTATAGGAAGGAGTCCTGTGAGTATTCACATTTATCCTATCATTTCATTTACATACTGATAGCATGGGAACAGGTAGTGAAGTTGGGGAACTCCTAGAATGTTACAAGCAGAAATTATAATTGCTGTATTTTTCAGTAGGTAATAATAAAACTATATGTACTTTTTGAAAACACATTTGTTTACCTATTTGTTTGTGGATTGAATCCATTTCTCTGTGAATGATAAATAAGACTTGACTGTATTTTAAAACCATCCTCAAAAATCAGAAGCTAGCCTCTTCAACAAATGGTGCTGGGAGAACTGGAAATCCAAATGCAGCAAAATGAAAATAAACTCCCATCTTTCACCATGCACAAAACTCAACTCAAAATGGATCAAGGACCTAGGAATTAGACCAGAGACCCTGCACCTAATAGAGAAAAAAGTAGGCCCAAATCTTCATCATGTTGGATTAGGCCCTGACCAAGACTCCTAAAGCATAAGAAATAAAATCAGGAATTAATAAATGTGATGGACTCAAACTAGAAAGCTTCTTCTCAGCAAAAGAAACAATCAATGAGGTGAAAAGAGAGCCTACATTTTGGGGGCAAATTTTTGCCACATGCATATCGGATAAAGCACTAATCTCCAGGTTATATAAAGAACTCAAAACACACACACACACACACACACACAAAAACACAATCCAATCAATAAATGGGCTAAGGAGCTGCACAGACCCTTCTCAGAAGAAGATATACATTCAACCAACAAATATATGAAAAAATGTTCAACATCTCTAGTAATTAGAGAAATGCAAATCAAAACTATTCTAAGATTTCATCTCACACCAGTCAGAATGGCAATTATCAAGAATATAGACAACAATAAATTTGCCAAGGATACAGGGAGCGGGGGAGTGGGGTGGAGAGAAGCACATGCATACATTGGTGGTGGGACTGCAAATTGGTGCAACCAATCTAAAAATCAGTATAGAGATTCCTTAGAAAACTTGTAATGGAACCACCATTTGATCCAGCTATCCCACTCCTCCATCCAAAGGACTTAAAATCAGCATACTATAGTGTAATGCAGCTATATCAATGTTTATAGCAGCATAGTTCACAATAGCTAAATTGTAAATCAACCTAGATGCCCTTCAATAGATGAGTGGATAAAGAAACTTTGATATATATATATATATATATATATATATATATATATATATATATATATATATGCAATGGAATATTACTCAGTATTAAAAGCAAATAAAATTATGACATTTGTAGGTAAGTGGATGGAGTTGGAGAATATCATGCTAAGCAAAGTAAGCCAATCTCAAAAAAACCAAAGGCTGAATATTTTCTCTGATAAGTGGATGCTGATCCATAATGGGGTGGGGCATGGGGAAAATGTAGGAACTTTGATGGGGCAAAGGGGAGGGAGGAGTAGGGAGGGGCATTGGGCCAGCAAAGATGATGGAATGAGATGGATATCATTACTTAGATACATGTATGATTGCACATATGGTGTACATCGTGTACAACCCGAGAAATGAAAAATTGTGCTGCAATTGTGTATAATGAATCAAAATACATTCTGCTATCATATATACCTAATTAAAATAAATTAAAAACAAACAAAGAAAAACCAGAAGCTAGCTATCAGGTAGCTAGATCTATCCATGAAAGCAGATCATCTTAAATCATGCTACCAGAATAGCCAAAGCAATCTTTAGTGAGAAACGTAAAGCAGGAGGTATCACAATACTGGACTTCAAATTATACCACAAAGCTATAGTCCAAAAACAGCATGGTATTGGCACCAAAGCAGGCTTGAAGACCAATGGAATGGAAGACACAGAGAAAAACCCACATAAATACAGATACCTTATATTAGACAAAAGCATCAAAAACATACATTGAAGAAAAGATAACCTCTTCAACAAATGGCACTGTGAAAACTGGAAATCCATATATAGAATGAAATTTAACACCTATCTCTCACCCTGCACAACACTCAACTCAAAGTGGATCAAAAACGTAGGAATTAGACCAGAAACCCTGCACTTGCTAGAAGAAAATGTAGGCTCAATGCTCCAACATGTCCAAACAGGAACTGACTTTCTTAATTCCTAAAGCACAGAAAGTAAAATAAATAAAATCAATAAATGGAATGGAATCAAACTAAAAAGCTTCTCTATATCAAAGGAAACAATCAAGAATGCTGGGGTTACCAGCACCCTGGTAGAGTAGATTCCTGCTTGGAGGTGTGAACCGACTGGGAAAACAAAAAGTCTGAAAATAATCAGTGAGGAATAAAAGACAATAGACAGAAATTAGATTTACTTGTGGGGCACTTAGTGAGTCTTCCAGCCCTTATAGGAACTGAAACTGAACAAGTAAAAAAGGCCCCAATTTTTTATTTAAAGGGAAATACATCTAACATTTTTAGTGTGGCAGCTACTTTAGGAAAAGAGGATAAGGATGAGAAAACAAGTTGTTTGGGGCTTGGCAGGTCACTCTCATTTCTAGGCGGCTGCATTTGAACCTAGGGCTATGAGCTAAGGCAGGATGCCAGCATGATCTGGGCTTTCTTGAACCAGAGAATTTCACCTAGGAGTTCCAGAAAAGTAGCCTCCCTGCCTTATATAGGCTCAAACAAACCCATAATTTACACACAGCTTCCAACACAAGAACATAAAGAGACAGCCTACAGAATATGAGAGAATCTTTGCCAGAAAGATTTTACACTTCAGATAGGGCATTAATTTCCAGGACACACAAAGAACTCAAACACACCAAAAAAAAAAAAACAAACAAGTAACCCAGTTAATAAATGGGCACAGGAACTGGACAGGCACTTCACAGAAGAAGAAATAGGAATAGTCAACAAATATATGAAAAAATGTTCAACATCACCAGAAATTAGAGAAATGCAAATCAAAACTACACTGAGATTTCATCTCACTCCAGTCAGAATGGCAATTATCAAGAATACAAGTAACAATAAACTTTGGTAAGGATTTGGGGGGAAGGATACACTCATATATTGTTGGTAGGACTGCAAATTAGTACAGCCACTCCAGAAAGCAATATGGAGATTTCTCAAAAGGCTAGGAATGAAATCATCATTTGACCCAGCTATCCCACTCCTTGCTGTATTTCCCAAAGATTTAAATTCAGCATATTACTGTGATGCGGTGACATTGATGTTTTTAGTAGCTCAATTCATAATAGCTAAGCTTTGGAACCAAACTAGGTGCCCTTCAACAGATGAATGGATAAAGAAAATGTAACATATATTAGCCATAAAGAAAGATAGCATTTTGGCATTTGCCAGTAAATGGACGGAACTGGAGGCTATCATGTTAAGTGAAATAAGCCAGTCCCAAAAAGTCAAAGGTAGAAAGTTTTCACTGATATGGGAAGCTAACCCAAAGTAAGTGTGGGGTGGGGTGGGGTGGGGTGGGAAGAATAGAAGTTCAGTAGATTAGACAAAGGGAATGAAGGGAAGGGAGAGGGATGGGAGAAGTAAAGATAGTGGAATGAATCTGATATAATTTTCCTATGTACATATATGAATACACCACAGTGAATTTCACCATTGTATAGATCCACAAGAGTGGGGTCCTATTTAGAATCAAATATATTCCATGTCTTATAATATCAAAATGAGTTCTACTATCATGTATAACTAGAAAGAAATAATTAAAAATGTAGAGTAAGCTAAAATGAATTTATTATTGAAGAAAGAGAAATCTTTATACATTTGATGTTACCTAAATGCAAGTCATTTATGAAGTGTGCAATAGTGTCCAGTGATATTCTTGGCCTTTACATTCACTTACCACTTACTGATTAACTCAGAGCAATTTTCATTAAATGAAATTAAATAACCCCCCTTTGCCCCCCCCAAAAAAAATTCTGATGCCTGGGATGAAGATAATTATATGCCGTTTTGGCATGGATATATAAAGCTGACATGACAATTTTGTATTGATAAAGGATAACATACATGATAAATGCATCCATTACAATCCAGGGGAAGTAAATGGTTCAAATCCATGATACTACTTAACCTAGAATCTGTTATCAGTGGTAAACATAGCACTATTATGAAGCATATTTAATATCTTCGTGGAGAGTCATGGTGGCTGCCTAAAATGACACAGTGGGAAATCCTAGCCACAGGTACAGAACATCCAGTCCTTCATTTTATGCAGAGTGCACTATATGTTATTGAAGTTTTTAGATACACAGATTGCTGATGTTCATGATGGTCACACTCTGTTTTAGTCACCTTTTTTGCTGCTCTGACTGAAGAACTCAACTGCACAATTATAGAGGAGGAGGAGTGCCACAGTCTGGCTGGGCACAAATCACGAGCCACTGAAGCAGGAACAAACTTTATTTTTTAACTGCAGGAAAAAACCTCACACACGCTCCTGGGGAATCCTCCCGAAAAGCCTCAAGGCTCCTGCAGGAACCCCCAGCGGAAATAGCTCCCCGGGAAATCCCTCCTCCTGTACTTCGCCAACCAATGGGAACGGCAGGGGAATCCCCGAGAGAACTCAAAATAGCGCAAGAAGTCCAAAAATAGCGCGAGAACGCAAAAGTAGCGGCAGAGGCGGATAATGCCTCGCCTGTCAATCAATACTGTTGGCAAAATGCCCAGGAGCCATACAGACTCGGCTGTGGCTCTCAGCAGAGGAGTTTATTTGAGGGCTCATGGTTTCAGAGGTCTTAGTCCATAGAAAGCCAGCTCCATTCCTCAGGGCTCAATGTAAGGCAGAGTGTGTGGCAGAGGAAGACAGCTCACATCATGGTGATAAAGAAGCAGCAAAAGACTCCACTCCCTAGATACAAATATATACCCAAAGCCCTGCCCCAATTCCCACCTCCTCCAGTCATACCCTTCTACTTCAGTTACCACTCAGTTAATCCCTCTCAGGGGATTAAATCACTGATTGGGTTAAGACTCTCACAACCCAATCATCATTCCTCTGAACCTTCTTGCGCTGTCTCTCACGTGAGCTTTTGGGGGATACCTCACACCCAAACCATAACACAGTCTTTAGTATCAAATAGGAATTAGCAAATGCAAAATCTGTAGTAGGGATATTCTCCTATTTGATCCTCTTCTAATACTTTCTGATAAATTGACTACTAGGGTTACAGAGGGCACCACAAAGGTGTTGCTTTTGCTGCTGTTGCATGTAATTATTGTTATTCCCGGTATAGCAGACTTGCAGTGCTAAAATTGGCAGACTACAGAGTCAGCCAAAGAGGGCTGTCTGGGTTGGTAGCAATTCCTCTAGAAAACAGTGAATTATAACTAGACTGGTGCTATAGAGCTAGTAAGCAGGTTGGACAAGTAATTTCTTGTGTTTGTGTATATGTGTGTGTGTGTGTTTGAGATGGGGTTTTTACTGTGTTGGTCATCTGACCTAAAATTCCTAGGCTCAAGCCAAGCACAAGAAGGAGTGCATGCTGTAATCTGAGCTACTTGGAAACCTGAGGCAGAAGATAGCAAGTAAGAGAGACACTGTCTCAAAATAAAGTAAATTAAAAAGGCAGGGATATAGCTCAGTGGTAGAGAACCCTTGGTTCAATCCCCGATGTTGTACAAAACAAAAATAAAACTAAACCAAAAACTGAACAAGAAAAACAAACAAAAATCTTCCTGCCATAGGCTCCCAACTGGGATTAAGTTCTACCACTGTGTTCATCCACTGATCCCAGAAAGTATTACTGCCTCATCCAAAAATGACCCCTTCTGGGGTCAGTGCAGGATTAGAAGTTCTCAAGACTAGGAGAAAACAGCTCTTGTTGTCAAGTTGGAAGCATGGGTTCTAACTGTGGAAGTCTGGGATGGCTCAGGGCACTCCTGGGAAAAAGTAAAGGAAATCTTTTCCTGAACATCTACCGGCAACTTAAAAATAAGATCAACAATACGCTTGTGCATATATGCAACAGAAGTAGAATATTGCAGAGACCTGGGTGGTTCTTACTTTGTGAGAGTCATTGAGCTATTCCCTCATGATTTTAACATTTTTTTATTATACTGTGAATGTTATATATTGTCTTGGTCCATATTGCATTGCTATAACAAAATACCCAAGGCTGTATAACTTATTTTAAAAAGAGGTTTATTTAGTACAGAGTTTGGGAGGTTCAAGATCAGGGCACTGGCATGTGTTCAGCTCTAGTGAGGGCATTATGGCAATGACATCTCAGTGGGTGAAACACATGCAGCAGGGTCAAGCCATGCAGTGGAAGAGATCACATGAAGACAGGAAACAATGGATCAAGAAGGGACCAGGCTTACTCTTTCTATAATAATCCATTCCATGATACCAGACTAATTCCTTCTGAGGACTGTACCCCCCCATGACTTAATTACCTTCCATGAGGCCCCATCTTTTGAAGTTTTCACCACCTCAACACCACCATAGAGACCAAATATTCAGCACATGAACCTTTGGGGGACAGACTATAACCAAACCATAATATCTAACAATACAATTTCAAAAATACCTTTGTAAATCTATATTTTGTTATGATAATTATAGTGGGAGTATTTTTATATAACATAAAATGATAAAGCAAAGTACCTGTTAACGCTGTGATTCAAATTTCCCTAGAAAACTATTCATAGGGTAAATGTCTAGTGGACATATGATATTTACGTCTTTATTTTTTATTTTCCCTGCTGTGGTATAGATCATGGATTAGTAAAGACAGCAGAGCTGTGATTCAAACCACGGTAGTCTGGCATCAGAGCCTATTCTAATTTTTATGCCCTCATCATAATTCCAGTGTTCCTGAATGTCTCATATTGACTCTGCCTGGAAATAGAAAAGTCCCTTTTACTCAGACCTGCACTGGGATTGGGAGCAGCTTTTCCATAGGGAAAATGGAGAACACGGTTCAGAGTAGGAGTGGAGGGGTGGGAGGGTCTTCTTATATCCAGATAGCCTCAATCTGCCAGGACTGAGCAAGTGGCACAGCCCCTCCTCCTGTGCTTATCAGGAGAGGGGAATTGTCCAGGTACTTGGAGAAATCCTGAGCACATTAAAAAAAAATGAACTATCGATGTTTTCATTTCTCAGAGGTTAGGAAGATCAAGATCTTCCATATGATGAATGCCCTCGCCAGGAAACTGGGAAGCAAAGAGAACAGGATAGTTCAGCATCATTACAGCTTTGGGGATTTCATTCCTTCCACCCTCCTTTACTTCCATCCCTCATCCTGCCCAACCTTCCCCACTCCCCCTCCACTCCCACCTCTCCTTCCCTCCTTCCTTCACTTCCACCCTGCCCTCCTATCCTCACTTCTTTCCAGCCCTCATTCCTCCCTTATATGACCTCTTCTCTAAAACCCTTCAGTCCTAAACACCCACCTTCCTGCCACACTTGCACTTTCCTCAATGCCCTAACTTCAGCCCTGTCCTCCCTAACTCACTGTATTCCTGTCAGCCCTTCCATCCCTTCAGTGCTGCCCTTATGTCTCCCTGCAATCCCTTCCTCCCTACCCTCCCTCCATATTAGCCCTTCCCTTCCTCCCTTCCCTCCCTTCCTCCCTGCCTTTCCTTCCTCCCTGCCCTCCCTTCCTCCCTACCCTCCCTCCATCACTGCCCTTCCCTTCCTCCCTGCCCTCCCTTCCTCCCTACACTCCCTTCCTCCCTGCCCTTCCTTTCCTCCCTGCCCTCCCTTCCTCCCTACCCTCCCTCTATCACTGCCCTTCCCTTCCTCCCTACCCTACCTTCCTTCTGCCCTCCCTTCCTCCCTACCCTCCCTCCATCCTTGCCCTTCCCTTCCTCCCTGCCCTCCCACTATCACTGCCCTTCCCTTCTTCCCTGCCCTCCCTCCATCCTTGCCCTCCCTTCCTCCCTACCCTTCCCTTCCTCCCTGCCCTCCCTTCCTCCCTACCCTCCCTACCCTCCCTGTATCACTGCCCTTCCCTTCCTACCTGCCCTCCTTTCCTCCCTGCCCTTTTTTCCTCCCTTCCCTTACCTTCTCCCTGCCCTTCCTTCCTTTCTACCCTCCCTCCATCATTGCCCTTCCCTTCTTCCCTACCCTCCCACTATCACTGCCCTTCCTTTCTTCCCTGCCCTCCCTTCCTCCCTGCCCTCCCTTCCCCCCTACACTCCCTTGCTCCCTACCCTTCCTTCCTCCCTGCCATTCCCTTCCTCCCTGCCTTCCCTTTCTCCCTACCCTCCCTACCTCCCAACCATCCCTCTATCACTGCCCTTCCCTTCTTCCCTATCCTCCCTCCATCATTGCCCTTCCCTTCCTCCCTACACTCCCTCTATCACTGCCCTTCCCTTCCTCCCTACCCTCCCTTCCTCCCTGCCCTCCCTTCCTCCCTGCCTCCCTTCTTCCCTGCCCTTCCCTTCCTTCCTGCCCTCCCTTCCTCCCTACCCTCCCTGTATCACTGCCCTTCCCTTCCTCCCTGCCTTCCCTTCCTCCTTGCCCTTTTTTCCTCCCTTCCCTGCCTTCCTCCCTTCCTTTGTACCCTCCCTCCATCATTGCCCTTCCCTTCGTCCCTACCCTCCCACTATCACTGCCCTTCCCTTCTTCCCTGCCCTCCCTTCCTCCCTGCCCTTTTTTCCTCCCTTCCCTTCCCTTCCTCCCTGCCCTCCCTTTCTTTCTACCCTCCCTCCATCATTGCCCTTCCCTTCCTCCCTACCCTCCCACTATCACTGCCCTTCCCTTCTTCCCTGCCCTCCCTTCCTCCCTGCCCTCCCTTCCTCCCTGCCCTCACTTCCTCCCTGCCCTCGCTTCCTCCCTGCCCTCGCTTCCTTCCTGCCCTCCCTTCCTCCCTACCCTCCCTTTTTCACTGCCCTCCCTTCTCCCTGCCTTTGCCTTCCTCCCTGCCCTCCCTTACTCCCTGCCCTTCCCTTCCTCCCTGCCCTTCCCTTCCTCCCTTCCCTTCCCTTCCTCCCTACCTCCCTCCATCATTGCCCTTCCCTTCCTCCCTACCCTCCCTCTATCACTGCCCTTCCCTTCCTCCCTGCCCTCCCTTCCACCCTGCCTTTCCTTCCTCCCTGCCCTCCCTTCCACGCTGCCTTTCCTTCCTCCCTGCCCTCCCTTCCTCCCTCCCTTTCCCTTCCTCCCTGCCCTCCCTTCCTCCATACCCTCCCTCCATCATTGCCCTTTTCTTCTTCCGTGCCCTCCCTCTATCACTGCCCTTCTTTTCCTCCCTGCCCTCCCTTTCTCCCTGCCCTCACTTCCTCCCTACCTCACTCCATAATTGCCCTTCCTTCCTCCCTGCCCTCCCTCTATCACTGACATTCCCTTCCTCCCTGCCCTCCCTTCCTCCCTGCCCTCCCTTCCTCCCTGCCCTCCTTTCCTCCCTGCCCTCCCTTCCTCCCTGCCCTTACCTTCCTCCCTGCCCTCCCTTCCTTTCTACCCTCTCTTCATCAATGTCCTTCCCTAACGCCCTACCCTCCCTTCCTCCCTGCCCTCCCTTCCTCCCTGCCCTCCCTTCCCCCTGCCCTCCCTTCCTCCCTGCCCTCCCTTCCTCCCTGCCCTCCCTTCCTCCCTTCCCTCCCTTCCTCCCTGCCCACCCTTCCCCCCTGCCCTCCCTTCCTTCCTGCTCACCATTTCTCCCTGCCCTCCCTTCCTCCCTGCCCTCCCTTCCTCCCTGCCTTTCCCTTCCTCCCTGCCCTTCCCTTCCTCCTTGCTCTATCTTCCTCCCTGCCCTCCCTTACTCCCTGGCCTCCCTCTATCACTGCCCTTCCCTTCCTCCCTGCCCTCCCTTCTTCCCTACCCTCCCTTCCTCCCTACCCTCCCTTGCTCCCTGCCCTCCCTTCCTCCGTGCCCTCCCTTCCTCCCTGCCCTTCCCTTCCTCCCTGCCCTCCCTTCCTCCCTACCCTCCCTGTATCATTACCCTTCCCTTCCTCCCTGCCCTCCCTTCCCTTCCTCCCTGCCCTCCCTTTCTTTCTACCCTCCCTCCATCATTGCCCTTCCCTTCCTCCCTACCCTCCCACTATCACTGCCCTTCCCTTCTTCCCTGCCCTCCTTTCCTCCCTGCCCTCCCTTCCTCCCTGCCCTCTCTTGCTCCCTGCGCTCCCTTCCTTCCTGCCCTTCCTTCCTCCCTACCCTCCCTTTTTCACTGCCCTTTCTTCTCCCTGCCGTTCCCTTCCTCCCTGCCCTCCCTCCCTCCCTGCCCTCCCTTCCTCCCTGCCCTCCCTTCCCCCCTGCCCTCCCTTCCCCCCTGCCCTCCCTTCCTTCCTGCCCTCCCTTCCTCCCTGCCCTCCCTTCCTCCCTTCCCTCCCTTCCTCCCTGCCCTCCCTTCCTCCCTGCCCTCCCTTCCTCCCTGCCCTCCCTTCCTCCCTGCCCTCCATTCCTTCCTGCCCTCCCTTCCTTACTGCCCTCCCTTCCTCCCTGCCCTCCCTTCCTCCCTGCCCTCCCTTCCTCCTTGCCCTTCCCTTCCTCCCTGCCCTCCCTTCCTCCCTATCCTCCCTCAATCATTGCCCTTCCTTTCCTCCCTGTCCTCCCTTCCTCCCTGCCCACCCTTCCCACCTGCCCTCCCTTCCTCCCTGCCCTCCCATCTTCCCTTCCTCCCTTCCTCCCTTCCCTCCCTGCCCACCCTTCCCCCCTGCCCTCCCTTCCTCTATGCCCTCCCTTCCCCCCTGCCCTCCTTCCTCCCTGCCCTTCCTTCCTCCCTGCCCTCCCTTCCTCCGTCTCTTTCCCTTCCTCCCTGCTTTCCCTTCCCCCCTGCCCTCCCTTCCTTCCTGCTCACCATTTCTCCCTGCCCTCCCTTCCTCCCTGCCCTCCCTTCCTCCCTGCCCTCCCTACCTCCCTGCCCTCCCCACCTCACTACCCTCCCTTCCTCCCTGCCCTCCCTTCCTCCCTGCCCTCCCTTCCTCCTTGCCCTTCCCTTCGTCCCTGCCATCCCTCTATCACTTCCCAAACCTTCCTCCCTGCCCTCCCTTCCTCCCTGCCCTCCCTCTATCAATGCCCTTCCCTTCCACAGTTCCCTCCCTTCTTCCTGCCCTCCCTTCCGCCCTACCCTCCCTTGCTTTCTGCCCTCCCTTCCTCCCTGCCCTTCCCTTTCTCCCTGCCTTCCTTTCCTCCTTGCTCTTTCTTCCTCCCTGCCCTCTCTTGCTCCCTGGCCTCCCTCTATCACTGCCCTTCCCTTCCTTCCTGCCCTCCCTCTATCAATGCCCTATCCTTCCTCCCTTCCCTCCCTTCCTCCCTACCCTCCCTTCCTCCCAACCAACCCTCTATCACTGCCCTTCCCTTCCTCCCTGCCCTCCCTCTATAACTACTCTTCCCTTCTTCCCTGCCCTCCTTTCCTCCCTGCCCTCCCTTCCTCCCTACCCTCCCACCATCACAGCCCTTCCCTTCTTCCGTGCACTCCTTCTTCTCTGCCCTCTCTTCCTCCCTGCCCTCCCTTCTTTCCTGCCCTCCCTTCCTCCCTGCCCTTCCCTTCCTGCCTGCCCTCCCTTCCTCCCTATCCTCCCTCAATGATTTCCCTTCCTTTCCTCCCTGCCCTCCCTTCCGCCCTGCCCTCCCTTCCTCCCTGCCCTTCCCTTCCTCCCTGCCTTTCCCTTCCTACTTACAATCCTCCATCATTGCACTTTCCTTCCTCCCTACCCTCCCTCAATCACTACCCTTCCCGTCCTCCCTGCCCTCCCTACCTCCCTGCCCTCCCCACCTCACTACCCTCCCTTCCTCCCTGCCCTCCCTTCCTCCCTGCCCCCTTCCTCCTTGCCCTTCCCTTCGTCCCTGCCATCCCTCTATCACTTCCCAAACCTTCCTCCCTGCCCTCTCTTCCTCCCTGCCCTCCCTCTATCAATGCCCTTCCCTTCCACACTTCCCTCCCTTCTTCCTGCCCTCCCTTCCGCCCTACCCTCCCTTGCTCCCTGCCCTCCCTTCTTCCGTGCCCTCCATTCCTCCCTGCCCTTCCCTTTTTCCCTTCCCTCCCTTCCTCCCTACCCTCCCTTCCTCCAACCATCCTCTATCATTGCCCTTCCCTTCCTCCCTATACTCCCTCTATCACTGTCCTTCCCTTCTTCCCTGCCCTCCCTTCCTCCCTGCCCTCCCTTCCTCCCTACCCACCCTTCCTCCCTGCCCTCCCTCCATCATTGCCCTTCCCTTCCTCCGTGCCCTCTTTCTATCACTGCCCTTCCCTTCCTCCCTGCCCTCCCTTCCTCCCTCCCCTCACTTTCTCCCTACCTCACTCCATCATTGCCCTTCCCTTCCTCCCTGCCCTCCCTCTATAACTGACATTCCCTTCCTCCCTGCCATCCCTTCCTTTCTGCCTCCTTTCCTCCCTGCCCTCCCTTCCTCCCTGCCCTTCCCTTTCTCCCTGCCCTTTCTTCCTTTCTACCCTCCCTTCATCAATGCCCTTCCCTCACACCCTGCCCTCCCTCCCTGCCCTCCCTTCCTCCATTCCCTCCCTTCCCCCCTGCCCTCCCTTCCTTCCTGCCCTCCCTTCCTCCCTGCCCTCCCTTCCCTCCCTTCCTCCCTGCCCACCCTTCCCCCTGCCCTCCCTTCCTTCCTGCCCTCCCTTCCTCCCTGCCCTTCCCTTCCTCCCTGCCCTCGTTTCCTCCCTCCCCTCCCTTCCTCCCTACCCTCCCACCATCACTGCCCTTCCCTTCTTCCGTGCCCTCCTTTCCTCCCTACCGTCCCTTCCTCCCTGCCCTTTCTTTCTCCCTGCCCTTCCCTTCCTCCCTGCCCTCCCTTCCTCCCTCCCTTTCCCTTCCTCCCTGCCCTCGCTTCCTCCCTACTCTCCCTCCATCATTGCCCTTTTCTTCCTCCGTGCCCTCCCTCTATCACTGCCCTTCCCTTCCTCCTGCCCTCCCTTCCTCCCTGCCCTCACTTTCTCCCTACCTCACTCTATCATTGCCCTTCCCTTCCTCCCTGCCCTCCCTTCTTTCCTGCCCTCCCTTCCTCCCTGCCCTCCCTTCCTCCCTGCCCTTACTTCCTCCCTGCCCTCCCTTCCTCCCTCCCTTTCCCTTTCTCCCTGCCCTCCCTTCCTCCCTACTCTCCCTCCATCATTACCCTTCCCTTCCTCCATGCCCTTTCTCTATCACTGCCCTTCCCTTCCTCCCTGCCCTCCCTTCCTCCCTACCTCACTCCATCATTGCCCTTCCCTTCCTCCCTGCCCTCCCTCTATCACTGACATTCCCTTCCTCCCTTCCCTCCCTTCTTCCCTGCCCTTCCTTTCCTCCCTGCCCTTTCTTCCTTTCTACCCTCCCTTCATCAATGCCCTTCCCTCACTCCCTGCCCTCCCTCCCTCCCTGCCCTCCCTTCCTCCCTGCCCTCCCTTCCTCCATGCCCTCCCTTCCCCCTTGCCCTCCCTTCCTACCTGCCCTCCCTTCCTTCCTGCCCTCCCTTCCTCCCTGCCCACCCTTCCTCCCTTCCCTCCCTTCCTTCCTGCCCTCCCTTCCCTCCTGCCCTCCCTTCCTCCCTGCCCTCCCTTCCTCCATGCCCTCCCTTCCCCCCTGCCCTCCCTTCATTCCTGCCCTCCCTTCCTCCCTGCCCTCCCTTCCCTCCCTTCCTCCCTGCCCATCCTTCCCCCCTGCCTCCCTTCCTCCCTGCCCTCCCTTCCTCCCTGCCATCCCTTCCTCCCTGCCATCCCTTCCTCCCTGCTCTTCCCTTCCTCCCTGCCCTCCTTTCCTCCTTGCCCTCCCTTTCTCCCTACCCTCCCACCATCACTGACCTTCCCTTCCTCCCTGCCCTCCCTTTCTCTCTGCCCTCCTTTCCTCCCTACCCTCCCTTCCTCCCTGCCTTCCCTTCCTCCCTTCCCTTCCCTTCCTCCCTGCCCTCCCTCTATCACTGCCCTTCCCTTCCTCCGTGCCTTTCCTCCCTGCCCTCTCTTCCTCCCTGCCCTCCCTTTCTCCATGCCCTTCCCTTCCTTCCTGTCCGCCCTGTATCACTGACCTTTCCTTCCTCCCTGCCCTCCCTCTATCACTGCCTTTCCCTTCCTCCCTGCCCTCCCTTCTTCCCTGCCCTCCCTTCCTCCCTACCCTCCCTTTCTCCCTGCCCTCCCTTCCTCCCTGCCCTTCCCTTCCTCCCTACCCTCCCTCTATCACTGGCCTTCCCTTCCTTCCTGCCCTTTCTTCCTCCCTACACTTTCCTCCTCCCTGCCCTCCCTTCCTCCCTGCCCTCCCTTCCTCCCTGCCCTTCCCTTCCTCCCTGCCCTCCCTTCCTCCCTTCCCTCCCTTCCTCTCTGCCCTTCCTTCCTCCCTGCCCTCCCTTACACCCTACCCTCCCTGTATCACTGACCTTCCCTTCCTCCCTGCCCTCCCTTTCTCTCTGCCCTCCTTTCCTCCCTACCCTCCCTTCCTCCCTGCCTTCCCTTCCTCCCTACCCTCCCTTCCTCCCTGCCTTCCCTTCCTCCCTTCCCTTCCCTTCCTCCCTGCCCTCCCTCTGTCACTGCCCTTCCCTTCCTCCGTGCCTTTCCTCCCTGCCCTCTCTTCCTCCCTGCCCTCCCTTTCTCCATGCCCTTCCCTTCCTTCCTGTCCGCCCTGTATCACTGACCTTTCCTTCCTCCCTGCCCTCCCTCTATCACTGCCTTTCCCTTCCTCCCTGCCCTCCCTTCTTCCCTGCCCTCCCTTCCTCCCTACACTCCCTTGCTCCCTACCCTTCCTTCCTTTCTGCCATTCCCTTCCTCCCTGCCCTCCCTTCCTCCCTACCCTCCCTACCTCCCAACCATCCCTCTATCACTGCCCTTCCCTTCTTCCCTATCCTTCCTCCATCATTGCCCTTCCCTTCCTCCCTACACTCCCTCTATCACTGCCCTTCCCTTCCTCCCTGCCCTCCCTTTTCCCTGCCCCCCTTCCTCCCTGCCCTTCCCTTCCTCCCTGCCCACCCTTCCTCCCTACCCTCCCTGTATCACTGCCCTTCCCTTCCTCCCTGCCCTTTATTCCTCCCTTCCCTTCCTTTCCTCCCTTCCTTTCTACCCTCCCTCCGTCATTGCCCTTCCCTTCCTCCCTACCCTCCCACTATCACGGTTCTTCCCTTCTTCCCTGCCCTCCCTCCCTCCCTGCCCTCCCTTCCTCCATGCCCTCCCTTCCCCCCTGCCCTCCCTTCCTTCCTGCCCTCCCTTCCTCCCTGTTCTTCCTACCTCCCTGCCCTCCCTTCCTCCCTGCCCTCCCTTCCTCCCTGCCTTCCCTTCCTCTCTTCCCTTTCTTCCTCCCTGCCCACCCTTCCCCCCTGCCCTCCCTTACTTCCTGCCCTCCCTTCCTCCCTGCCCTCCCTTCCTCCCTGCCATTCCCTTCCTCCCTGCCCTTCCTTTCCTCCTTGCTCTTTCTTCCTCCCTGCCCTCTCTTCCTCCCTGGCCTCCCTCTATCACTGCCCTTCCCTTCCTTTCTGCCCTCCCTCTATCAATGCCCTTCCCTTCCTCCCTACCCTCCCATGCTGCCTGCCCTCCCTTCCTCCGTGCCCTCCCTTCCTCCCTGCCCTTCCCTTCCTCCCTTCCCTTCCTTCCTCCGTACCCTCCCTTCCTCCCAACCATCCCTCTATCACTGCCCTTCCCTTCCTCCCTATTCTCCCTCCATCATTGCCCTTCCCTTCCTCCCTACCCTCCCTCTATCACTGCTCTTCCCTTCCTCCCTGCCCTCCCTTCCTCCCTACCCTTCCTTCCTCCCTGCCATTCCCTTCCTCCCTGCCCTTCCCTTCCTCCCTGCCCTCCCTTCCTTTCTACCCTCCCTCCATCATTGTCCTTCTCTTCCTCCCTGCCCTCCCTCTATCACTGCCCTTTCCTTCCTCCCTGCCCTCCCTTCCTCCCTACCCTCCCTCCATCATTGTTCTTCCCTTCCTCCCTGTTCTTCCTTCCTTGCTACCCTCCCTTTCTCCCTTCCCTTCCTGTATCACTGCCCTTCCCTTCCTCCTTTCCCTCCCTTCCTCCCTGCCCTTACTTCCTCTTCCCTTTTCTTCCTCCCTGCCCTTTTTTCCTTTCTACTTTCCTTCCATCATTGCCCTTCCCTTCCTCCCTGCTCTCCCTCTCTCTCTGCCCTTCGCTTCCTCCCTGCCCTCCCTTCCTCTCTACCCACCCTTCCTCCCTGCCCTCCCTTCCTCCCTGCCTTCCCTTTCTCCCTGCCCTCCCTTCCTCCCTGCCCTTCCCTTCCTCCCTGCCCTCCCTTCCTCCCTACCCTCCCTGTATCACTGCCCTTCCCTTCCTCCCTGCCCTCCCTTCTCCCTGCCCTTTCCTCCTCCCTTTCCTTTTCTTCCTCCCTGCCCTCCTTTCCTTTCTACCCTCCCTCCATCATTGCCCTTTTCCTCCTCCCTACCCTCCCTCTATCACTGTCCTTCCCTTCCTCCCTGCCCTCCCTTCCTCCCTGCCCTCCCTTCCTCCCTGCTCTGTCTTCCTTCCTGCCCTCCCTTCCTCTCTGCCCTCCCCTTTTCACTGCCCTCCCTTTTCCCTGCTTTTCCCTTCCTCCCTGCCCTCCCTTCCTCCCTGCCCTTCCCTTCCTCCCTCCCTTCCCTTCCTGCCTTCCCTTCCCTTCCTCCCTACCCTCCCTCCATCATTGCCCTTCCCTTCCTCCCTACCCTCCCTCTATCACTGCCCTTCCCTTCCTCCCTACCCTCTCTCTATCACTGCCCTTCCCTTCCTCCCTGCCCTCCCTTCCTCCCTGTCCTCCACTCAGCCCTGAACTCCCTTCCTCCCTACCCTTCTTTTAGCTGGATCCTCCTTTCCTCTCTTCCTTCCCATCAGCCTTGCCCTCCCTTTCTTTCTGACCACCCTTCTTCCCGGCCCTCCCATCTTCCCTGCCCTCCCTTCCTCCCTACCCTCCCTTCAGCTCTTCCCTCTCTTCCTCCTTGCCCTCCCCTCAGCCCTGCCTTTCCTTTCTCCCTGCCCTCCCCTCATCCATGCCCTCCCTACCTCCCTTCCCTCCCTTCCTCTTGCCCCCCCTTAGCCCTGCCCTTTCTTCCTTTTTGCCCTCCACTCAGCCATGCCCTCCCTTCATCCCTGCCCTCCCATCACCCATGCCCTCTCTTCTTTCCTGCTGTACCCTCAGCCCTGCCTTCCCTTCCTCCCTGCCCTCGTTCCTCTTTGCCCTCCCTTCAGCCCTGCCCTCCCCTTAGTCCTGCTCTCCCTTCAGCCCTTTCCTCCCTTCCTCCCTGCCCTCGCCTCAGCCCTTTCTTCCCTTCCTCCTTGCCCTCCTCTCTGCCCTGCCCTCCCTTTCTCCCTGCCTGCCCATCAGCCCCACCCTCTCAGCCCTGCACTTCCTTCTTCCCTGCCCTCCCCTGAGCTCTGCCCTCCCTTTCTCTCTACCCTCCCTTCCTCCCTGCCCTCCCTTCTTCCCTGCCCTCTCCTCATCCCTGCCTGCCCTTCCTCCCTTCCTTCCTTCATCCTTCCCTCTTTTCCTCCCTTCTTTCCCTTCCTCCCTGCCCTCTCTTCCTTCCTGCCACCCTGTCTTCCCTTGGGCCCTGCCCTTTTTTCCTTTCTGCCCAACCTTCCATGCTGCCCTCACTTCCTCCCTGCCCTCCCTTCAGCCTTGCCCTTCCTTCCTTTCTCTGCTCCCTTTCTCCTTGCTCCCCCTTCAGCTCTGCACTTCCTTCAACCCTGGTCTTCCTCCTTCACTTCATCCCTGATCTCCCTTCCTATTTCAGCCCTGCTTTCCCTTCCTCCCTTCAGCTCTTCTCTGCCTTCTTCCCTACTCACTCTTTTTCTCCTCCTTCCAACCTTAACATTTTTCTCTCTTTCCTCCTTCTGCCCTGCCCTCTAGTTCTTCCTGCCAGCCTGCTTTCCCACCCTCATTTTTTCTTTTTATCATCTAATTTTCCGTTTGGAATCCAGCAATTAGAAAGTGACTTTTCCAGGTATTTTTTGTACACTCATTCAGTTTCCAATAAATAAAAACAAGTCTTAAACAACATATTACCTTTGTAGAAATCAGAAAAACTGCTGTCTTCATTATTTATGGGGGAAAGTCCCTTGATGTCATGGAATACACAAAATGACTTCTTAGAAATACTGTTTTTAAATCTGGGAGCAGAGCCTCAGTGAAAGCCAGGAAAACTCCCTTTTAGTAGCATATGATCAATGCTGGCAATAAATATGATGCTTAATAATGGCTTATTTATAATTTAACTTATAATTTTCCTTATGTCTTGGGATTCTTTAATTATTATTTTTCATCATGTTTTCACTTCTGAGAGCTCACTGAAAATATATATGCTTCACCACAAGTGATGTGATCTCTTAGTGCTTTACATTATTTATAGTAGTGGAACTTTAAATTACACAAAAATATTTGAAGATATGACTTTCTTCTCATATTTCTGCATGGCTGTTAAACGTAGGATGAAATTGCAATTATAAACCATTTTTAGATCTTAGTTTTCAATTTATATGTTATTTTCCCTTAATTTTCATTAAGTCATTAATTCATAAATAATTTATGTGGTTTTGACCCCCCTCTAGTCAAGATTAAGGATTTCTGTGTTAAATCATCCATATATGTCATCAGAGAATAATGAGCAAAGAACCACAGAATTCTGGACTGAAAAGAAATTTAAGCCTAAGAAACCTCCATGATGTGTTAGGCTTCTGCAAAATACAATATGAAAGTCACTAGACAAGAATTTTTAAGCTAAGTTTCAAAGTACCCACCATTGTTTTCCCTGGTATAAGTAACAAGGATATATTCAGCCATTATTCCTGCACATATTGCATAAATCCCCAGATACAATGGATTGTGAAATATCTTTGCTTAATCTTTTTTTAGCCCCTTCTTTGATGTTTGTAGTAGTGCAATTTTTATACTATATTGGAATGAATTATTTGTGAACTGAAAACACATAATAGGCACCATCTTAAATTGCAGGCCTCAATGCATTCTGTACATACTAATTATTTGCTTGTCAGTACATTTCTCTTCAGACGATCAGATATTTTAATCCCAAAACTCAGTGAGATCTGTTAGAACCAGATGATCTTTTCACTTTGAAGTAAAGAACTAATGAATTCTGTCAAAATTTTATTCTGCCACTGAGTCCCAGCCCCAGCCCAAATTATTAAACATCCTTAATGTAGTTAAACATCCCTGTAACTGGGAAAGTGTGTAAGTATATTTTGTATTTTTTAATTTGTATATAACAGCGGAATGCATTACAATTCTTATTACATATATAGAGCACAATTTTTCATATCTCTGGTTGTATACATAGTATATTCACACCAATTTGTGTCTTCATACATGTACTTTGGAAAATACTTATCATCACATTCAACCATCATTAATTACCCCATGCCCCCTCCCTTCCCCTCCCACCCCTCTGCCCTATCTAGAGTTCATCTATTCCTCCTATGCTCCCTCTCCCTATCACACTATGAATCAGCCTCTTAATATATAAAAAAAAAAAAACATTCAGCATTTGGTTTTTTGGGATTGGCTAACTTCACTTAGCATTATCTTCTCTAACTCCATCCATTTACCTGCAAATGCCATGATTTTATTCTCTTTTATTGCTGAGTAATATTCCATTGTGTATATATTACACATTTTTTTATCCATTCATCTATTGAAGGGCATCTTGGTTGGTTCCATAATTTAGCTATTGTAAATTGTGCTGCTATAAACATTGATGTGGTTGTGTCCCTGTAGTATGCTGTCTTAAAGTGCTTTGGGTATAGACCAAGGAGAGGGATAGCTGGATCAAATGGTGATTCCATTCCCAATTTTCCAAGAACTCTTTATACTGCTTTCTGTATTGGCTGCACCAATCTGCAGTCCCACCAGCAGTGTATGAGTGTACCTTTTCCCCCACAACCTCGCCAATACTTATTGTTTTTTATTGGCATAATAGATGCCATTCTGACTGGAGTGAGATGAAATCTTAAAGTGGTTTTGATTTGCATTTCTCTAATTGCTAGTGATGATAAGCATTTTTTCATGTGTTTGTTGATTGATTGTACATTATCCTCTGAGAAGTGTCTCTTCAGGTACTTGGCCCATTTATTGATTGGGTTATTTGTTTTTTGGTGTCTAGTATTTTGAGTTCTTTACATACCCTAGTGATTGGTGCTCTATCTGATGTATGAAGGGTAAAGATTTGCTCCCAAGATGTAGGCTCTCTATTTACCTCACAGATTGTTTCTTTTGCTGAGAAGAAACTTCTTATTTTGAGTCCATCCCATTTATTGATTCTTGATTTTAATTCTGTGCCATACGAGTCTTATTAAAGAAGTTGGGGCCTAATCTCACATGATGGAGCTTAAAGCCTACTTTTTCTTCTATTAGATGCAGGATCTCTGGTTGTATTCCTAAGTCCTTGATCCATTTAGAGTTGAGTTTTGTGCATGATGTGTCTAAGTATTTTTAAAAGAAATTTAGTTTACACAAACTAATTAGTTGTGAGACTGATATTTCTTATATTTTTAAAACTAATTTAGTGATTTTTTGGTCTGTTTACAGAATTGTATGATCAGCATCAAAATCAACTTCAGAGCATTTTACCACCGAAAGAAGGAGCTTCATCTTCATTAGCAGTTGCTTCCCATTTGCCCCTCCTCAGCTATATGTACCCTCAAATATATTTTCTGTCTCAGGCTGGGGATGTAGCTTAGGGATGTACGAGGCCTTGTGTATATGTGTGTGTGTGTGTGTGTGTGTGTGTGTGTGTGTGTTTCCTAACTGCAAATTCAATGTAAATAGATTTATACAATAGTTGATCCTTTCTGAATTTCTTTCACTTAGCATAATGTTGTCAAGGTTCATCTATGTTATAGCATGCATCAATATTTCAATTTTTTTCTTTTTTAGTACTGTGGATTAAACCCAGGGGTGCTCTACCACTGAGCTATATCCTTGTTCCATTTTATTTTTTTTCCCAAGGCTGAACTCGAACTTGTGGTCATCTTTTCTCAGTATCCTGAGTAGGCTTTAGTTTTTATTGCCAAATATTATTATTTAGTATGGATATGTCACATTTTATTTATCCATTCATCAGTTTTTGGAAATTGGGGATTTTTTTGTCCTGCTTTTTGGCTATTATGAATAATGTACCATGAACATTCATATACAAGTCTTTGTGTGGATATGTTTTTTTTCTTGAATATATGCCTAGGAGAGGGATTGCTGAATTATATGATAAATCTATATTAAGCCTTTTGAGGAACTGCCAGAAAGTTTTCCAAAGTGGCTGCGCCATTTATATTCTCATCAGTAGTAGCATATGCTTTTTAAGATCAAAATAATTTTATACTGTTGGAATTTATTAAACTTTGAGTTTCCTTAATTAATAATACTCCTTAATATTTGAGTAATATCTAAACCAATGATTTCATATTTATTTGCAAATAATAGTGTACAATCCAGAATTTTATATGATAATTGGTTTTTTTAAAAGACTGATTTTTGTGGGGCTAGGGATGTGGCTCAAGCGGTAGTGCGCTCGCCTGGCATGCGTGCGGCCCGGGTTCCATCCTCAGCACCACATACAAACAAAGAATGTTGTGTCCGCTGAAAACTGAAAAGTAAATATTGAAATTCTCTCTCTCTCTCTCTCTCTCTCTCTTAAAAAAGACTGATTTTGTTATTCATTTCTTCAAGGAGGGACATTGTTTCTTGCTTTATTACATACAACAATATTTTGTAAGTTTACAACTTGTGTTTGAACATCAGAAGATACAATTATGATACACCTTTCACTTCTGCATGAACTAATCTAATGCTCTTCTCTTGCTTCTTACTAAATAAATGGAAGTCCACATAGTAACAGAAAGCAGAAAATACATTATTAAATGTCCATCATTTACAATTTCTATTTTTATAAAATATATAAAATTCTTAATATTTTCCAGATGTTTATCAGCTATATATGTAAATAAATAAATATACTCACACATGCTGATATTTATAGTCATCACAAGAAATTTTGGTGGATCACTGGAATTTCCCCTATACTTTATATCAGAATGAAAGGATTTTTTTTTCCAGAATATGACAAAAAAATAGTAGGATCGAGTTCTATTTTGTTTCTATATTCAAACTATTCTATTTGTAGCAGAATTCAAATTAAATACTGCTCATCTTTGTAATCATTCAATACACAAATTATCAATACAACATTCTAATATTTCATATTTTGTTCTGAATTATGCCTTTGCGTCATTGTACTTAGTATTTAGGATATCTTGGAGAAAAAGTTAGCTACTGAATTACTGAAATAAAAATTTGAGAATGTGGCTTTGTACAACATTTCTATCCTGATGTGATTTATAATAGGATTGTGATTTCTCAGTCTGTCAGACAGCCTTAATTTTTTAAGTTTCTGAAGAAGGATATTGACTGTTAAGCCACCCAGTACACTTTCAACTTACAACATGGAGAGTTGCTATGCTAACGAAAATATAAAGACCCCTCAGTTGTAATAATCATATGGGACACTGAGATAATCTCCAATTTTCTACTTATAGGAAATGTTGCCTTTAAGTAGAAGATAGTGGTACAGCCCCTAGCTCAGTTGTTTCTTTTAAGAGTGTTAACCTTTACACTTTCTCTGCCTTAAAACTATATCTGGCCAGGCATAGTGGTGCACTCCTGTATTCCCAGCCACTTGGGAGTCTGAGGCAGAAGATCACAAGTTCTAAACCCAGCTTCAGCAACTTAGGCACTAAGCAAGCTAGTGAGACCCTGTCTCACTAAATGAAATATAAAAAAAGGGCTAAGGTTGTGGCTCAGTGGTTAAGTGCCCCTGGATTCAACCCCTGGCACCAAAAAAAAAAAAAAAAAGAAAGAAAGAAAGAAAAAGAAACAAAGACTACAAAACTCTTTTAGATTGAGAGCATCATAAATTTTCTGCAGATTCTTAGTTATTAATCCTTAAACATTGTATATGAATGATAGATGAAACATAGTGAGGAATTTGCATTGAAAACGGAAGATATACTTTGAAAACAAGGATGTCATTCTGTGCTCTACATTCCACAGCAAGTCAGCATGTGGCCACAGGCGAGCTCTTTCCTGAAGTCAGCTGATTTAGTCCAAAAATTATTGATGTAGTGACCCTTGGTAAATAAATGACTCAACCTTACTGATCTTCGGTTTCTTCATTTATGAAATAAGAATAAATCACAATGATCTTGCTTTCCTCATAGTGCAGTTTTAAGGATAATTGATAAATAACTTTGCGAACTAATTGTTCTTCATTCATTTAATGTATATTGATATTCGTAGAAATGCAAATTATTTGCCAAATATCAAATTTAGCTCTCAGTTTTTTGGTGAAATTTCTTGCAAATAGCTAGCAATTTATTTTTCTCTTCACATGAAGGTCAGGAATTATGTTGTGTCGTTGCTTAATTTACTTGAATCACACTAAAAAAATTCAATAGTTTAGAATAGTGTTTAAATACTGATACTAAAATGATGTTCAGTTAAGTTCTGTGATCTTCAGGAAGTTAAAGAAAAATAAAAGTAATCATATGTCAATCAAGTACTAGTTTATCAAATAAGTATTAATAATATCAGTAGAGTGACTTCATTCAGTGTTCCTAAAGCAATCCAATAAGAAAAAAATGAGGCACAAATACTCCAAGACACGCCTAATTTGCTCATTTATTCATTCTAACAATATTTTCTAAGTGCCTAACAAATGCCAGGTTTGGACCTAGTGGTAGAATATACAGTGAAGAGAGTGGTTTGATTTTTTCCTTTGATCCTGTACAACCTAAAGAGGGCATATTCAGCACTCCTATATCCCCGAAAGCACATTCTACTTGGACAACAAGGCTTTCTGTGCCAGGGATGACTCTACATTCACTGCAAGTGAAAGCAAGACACACACGTGGGCCATTTAGCAGTCCTGTTACCAGTATAGCTGAGCAGTAACAGCCCCTTCCTCAGCCTCTGCTCAAGTCCTCTTTTAGTTCTGCAGACAAAGATCACAATATTGATCCATACTGATCTGGATGGTAAGCACAGTAGAGAAGCAGACTCCCCTGCCAGAGTGAGCATATCTGCCTCTGGCACTCTCTCTTCTGATCCTCTCCTAACAATTAAAGATCTATATAAAGCCATGTGGTTTTAAAAGAATCCACAAATGTGAAAATACAGGTTTAGCTCCAAGTTTCTGTCTATCCTCTTCTCTAGTAATATCACCTGCCCTCCATCTCTGCCACTGACTCTAAAAATTTACCTTGTGCTACCTTCTGTTCTCAATTTCAGTCAATGATTTATGACCATATCTCTTTCCATTTGTCTCTAAAGACCTTATCCCTAGATAGTTTTGATTCAGGGAAAACTGTAGACCTCTTTGATTATTACAATGATTGTAGTTCTAAGAAACCTTGAATTTTTTTTTTAAATTTTTTGAAACCTTGAATTTTTAAGAGTGTGCATTAAAACACATGTTTTGATAAAAATAGAGTTGGAAGCTATAAAGTTTTAGTCATATAGAAAAGCAATTGTTCCTGTAGTTTTAAAAATAATGAGTATGGATATAAAATAGATATAAGGCCAAGCAGATCTAGCTTTGATTTCATAGAGATTTAACTATTATTGCCCCCTCTCTCCACCAGAACTCTCAATAATGCTGGAATTCTCTTTCTTTTTGTTTTGGTTCTGGATATTCATCCCAGGACTTTGTGCATGCTAGGCAAGCAAGCACTGTACCCTGAGTTACATCTCTAGCTCAACTCAAGAATTCTCATATATAATCTACTATGTTTATGAATCATCCACATAGGAGGCACTAAACAGCTATGTTGCCTAAGAAAATAGCTTTTATTTTAATGCCTGCTGCTAGCCTCCAATCATTGTTTTCCTGTTACTTTAGCATTTATAATTAGTTGCAGTTTATGAAGTGTGATTAAATAAAAATGCATTGCCAGCTTAAACAACAATGGTATATCTATCTAACTTGTTATCTAAAATTTTCCACTCTAACAGAAATAACTACATTAAAAAATTGATCAGGTGATCCTAATAGCAACTAGTTATGAAAACTATTGTGTTAGTGTTAGGGTTTGAATCTAGAATGTCTCCCCAAAGCTCATGTGTGGAAAGCATGGTCCACAATGCAGCAAGATTCAGAGGTGTGGGTTTTAGGCAATGACTAGATCATGAGGGCTCTGGCCTTGTCAGTGGATTCATCAACTGATGACTGGAACATGGAATCTAGCTGG